>NC_140585.1:826602497-829558527 GCF_964204655.1 Triturus cristatus | reverse complement strand
AAATATTAAATACCAAAATATTTAAAACCATCAATTGGTCATAATCTCATGTACTCAATGTTGGTTCACACAAAGTCTCACCAATCTGTGGACTGATAGCTAAATGATTTACAATAAGTTGAGTTAAGTCAACGGGACCAAGAAGTCATGATGAGCGTACATTTCAGTTTGTAAGTTTGTTGAACCACTGTTGAAGCCCACCTACTGGATGACATATAATAGTGCAAGACTTAATACCCATAGTGTTGAGACCTATTTTTTCTTTTTTACTTAAAAACATATACTTAAAATACGGTATAAGTACATATAAAAACATTTATATTTGATTATGTGCTAAAAAATACCTAAAAACACCGTGATAAAAACTAATGTGTTTGAGAGAAAAGGAGAGGTAGAAATTTCAAAGGGAGGCAACAATTGGACCTTTGACTTATGACTTTTAAGTGTAACATTGAATATGTCTTTGCCACAATACCCTCACGGTTGTGACTGTTGATGAAAGTTTTTGTTTTAGAGTGACTTAAAGATCTAGGCAAATGTTATTGGATAGGACGGCAAGAAGGCTAAAGTGTCCAGTAATTGGATAGATTGTAGATAGAAAACCTTATTATAGACTCGCATGTAACTCCTCTGAGCTATTGAGTCCATTTGGATGTTTGCTATCTAAATTTAAGATGTAGTGCATTTCCAATAATCTGAGAGATTTCTCCCTGTCACCCCCTCTTTTGTTTCTAGTTACAGAATCAATGAAAAAGTATTTGAGGTCTTTGGGGTTGCCTTCATGCTTTTCATGAAAATGCCGTGCTACCGGGTATGCCTGGTCTTTGTTCTTAATAGCTCGTAGATGTTGAAGTACCCTTTTGTGGCCTGGTAGTATAGTACTACCTATGTACCCTAAATTGCAGGGGCACTCTAAGACATAAACTACATAATCTGTCTTGCAGTTCAGGGCTTTGGTAATGACTTTGTCTGGACCACCAAAAGGAGTAGGATAGCTCAATGTGGAAACGCCATGCTGACAGGCCTTGCAGGTCTTACATTTGAAAAAGCCAAATCGTTGGGCCAACCAAGATCCATTGGCTGTGATTCCGCATGGGTCATTGTCAACAAGAGAATCCCTCCTAGAAATCCCTTTACGGTAAGTCATCGAGGGTTTTTTTGGTACCATAGTACCTATGATAGGGTCCTGTTTGACAAGATGCCATTGTTTATTGATGATTTTTCTCACTGACATATGGTGCTGATTGTAATCCAAGATGAATCTAAAATCATCAACAGTATTGTCAGGGACCCTGGACTGTATCCTCTTGGCTGGTGTTTTATCATTATTAGGGAGGTTGACTTTGGTGAGAGCTTTGTCTAGGCATTTTTTGCTGTATCCTCTAGCCTTAAATCTGTTAATACATTCCTGTTGCGCCACTTTCAAGGCTTCTTGATGGCTGCAAATGCACTTGATGCGTAAGAGCTCACCATAGGGGATGCTCTGTATAAGATGACTTGGGTGCGCGCTGCTTACATGTAGGATGGTATTTCCCGCCGTGGGTTTCCTGTGAAGTCTAGTTTCTAATTTGCCTTGTTCTACATACACTTCTACATCTAAAAAAACTATATTTGTTTTACTGGTGTTGGATGTGAAGTGGAGATTGAGGTCATTGTTATTAAGCGATTCAATAAATTCCAAAGCTCCCTCCTCAGTGCCTTGCCAAACCAAAAACAAATCATCGATGAATCTCAGCCAACATTTGATATTGCGCTCAAAAGTTTCAGAGTGTTTTACCATGAGGACCTGCTCCTCCCACCAGCCCATGTGTAAGCATGCATAGCTGGGGGAGAAGCTGGCCCCCATCGCTACGCCTCTCAGTTGTTGATACATGGTGTTCTGAAACATAAAAATGTTATTCATAAGACACAGTTCAACCATATTAACAAGCATTTTGTTGTGTTCTTCATATTGTGATCCCTTCTTCGCTAGATAGTATTTCATGGCCCGTAGGCTATCATTGTGTCTGATAGAGGTATACAGTGACGTCACATCGAGGGTAATTAGGAAGTATTCATTGTTCCATTTGAAGTTCTTAATTTTAGAAAGAAAGTCACCAGTGTCTTTAATATATGACCTTAAATTTTGAACATGATCTTGTAGGAAATAGTCAACATAAATAGAAGTGTTTTCAAAGATGCTGTTTCGGGCAGATATTATAGGTCGGCCAGGAGGGCTGGTTTTGTTTTTGTGCACTTTCGGTATGAAGTATAGAATCGGGATTGTTGGATTGGATTTCCACAAGTATTTATATTCGTCTGATGTTAACAAGCCCTTTTCTCGCCATGCAATCAAGGTAATACGAAAAGATGTTTGCGTCGTGTTCCAGGCCACTCTATTACTGTTTCCATAACACGACTTGTCATCTAGGTGTCTCATTGCTTCTTTAACGTACTCCTCTCTTTTCCAGAGTACCACATTGCCTCCTTTGTCGGCGCCCCGCACGACTATTTCCTTGTCATTTTTAATTTTGGTTATCAAAGAATGATATTGCAATTCATGTACATTCTTTTTGCCGCGTCTTGGCCCATTGTGTGTTATTCTGTTTAGGCCTTTTAATTCAGTAATCACTTTTTCCTGAAATGTATCAATGGTGTCTTTCAGCATCAAAGGATAAAACGAGGAAGGTGGTTTGAAGGGTGTCACAGTTTTTGTGCTTGTCGATGCCTGAGTGTTGTTAGAAAAGGCTTCATGAGATTCACCTGTTAGATTTCCTTCACATGCTAAATCGAAAAGTGTGTCAATCAATGATTCAGAATTAAGCATGGTATTGGATTCGCTGTCCGTTCCTTGTGTCAGAGACTCGTTGCTGCCTGACGTTGTTTCAATTGCTATATTCTTTTTCTTCACCTGTGCGTGGTATTTTTTCAATTTTAATTTCCTGACACTTTTGTAAATGTCAACTCTAGACTTGGAGTAGTTGAACGTACTTTCCGGGCAATAGGAGAGGCCCAAGGCCAGTAATTGTAATTCAGCTTTGTTCAGAATCATGTCTGTTAAATTGATGATTGTCATGTCGCTAGAGGCATCAGCAACACTGGGATTTATTTCTTCCAATATCTCCTCTGTTGTTTCTTTGGATACTTTTTGTATGATCCTTCTTCTCTGGGCTTTTCTCCTCTCTCTCCGTTTTTTATTTTTGATTGTTCTTGATTCTCCCCGGTTTGTTGTTTTCTTGGCCTGAGAGATTGTAGCCATTCCATGCATAAAAAATCCACTTTGTCTGTGAGGGAGTGCCTGCGTGATGTACTTGCTTTGGCTTTGTTCGGGTTTTCAATTTCTGATCCACTTTCTGCTGCTGAACTTCCCTCAGATGCAAACGTTAAGTCAGTTTGTTGATTAACCCTTGCCGCCTCCTTTTTCTTTGTGTCAGTGTTGTCAGCTTTGAGCGAGTCAAACTTTCGGGCGAAGGTAAATATTCGGCCTTGTTCATAGTCGCATCGATCTCTATGAAATTTGAATGTTTTGCGTTCCCTTATTATATCTTCCTCTTTTTTGAGTCGCTTTTTCACATCAGTTTTTAATTTTACAATGTCATCTTGTTGATCCATTTTCTCCAATTCCTTATTTAAGGATTCAATTTTATCCGCCAGTTTAATGCAATCCTTTTCTGCATATTTAACTAGAATAAAAAGCAATTTGCGGGAAGACTCGAGATTGGTTTCTGCCCATTGGCGCATCATGTCGCGGTCTGGTGCTTCATAGCTGGGGGCTATGAGAATTCTCAGGCCGCGGGGAATCCTCCCCACGTCAATGTAGCTCTGCAAGGACTTTGCTTCTCACCAATGTTTTTGTTCCGTTCTCATTGCTTTCTCAAGTTGTTTGCATTTTTCCTTTATTCCTTGATTTTTTCCGTTTACTGGGGCATTCTGGGTATTGGAGTCCATTGGCGGTATATTGTCATCACAAAACATTGCCGCCGCCGCCTCCTCCCTTTCTCTCATTGCGTCTGCTGCCATTTGGAGTTTGTCTTAGTTAAATAAAGTTGAATGAAAGATTGCTGGCGATGTCAGGCTGGATTGGGTTGTTTCCCGACTTCACACAGTCACACAGCCCGTTTTCGCCACACTCGAATCACCCCACACCCAACCCGGAACAGTTGACACTAGGGCGGGTCTATACTCAATACAAAGATCTGCAGTTATGCGATAGTCGCTTCCTCCGATACGACCCTCGGTTACCTGTGTCCTTGCTGAGTTTTCGACCCTCGCTCCTCCGTAATACTGGTTCCGTTGGGGGGCCTCTGGGCTGTAAATCCTTACGGATTCCAGTTATACGCTCGTTACCAAGCGGCAGCTCCTTTGCAGCCAGTGAGCCCAAATCGTGGGGGGGTCCGTGTAAGAGACAGAAGGAGTCCAAGAAACTGTCTCAAAATATCAGCAAAGCACTCTCCTCTATCGTATCTGACCAGCTGAGCAGAAGGGAGCATGGACCACTGATTCTTTTCCAATATCGGTTTATTCACAAGACTAAAACAAAACAAACCAGGCAGCCATAATGCATTTCATCCCTCATGGGGGACTTGATCACATGACGCAGTTTAACCAATGACATGCGGTATTTAAAGGAAAAACATTTTTTTACATTTTTTAACATCACGTCATCTGATTGGGCAATATTTCGATAGTGGTTTCCTATGTAAATTTCATTTCCTATGACACTTAATCAGCATAAATGTGCAGTGAAACGTTGTTATTTAGACTTTCACATAAATCTCAGGATGATATATATTCACTGAAAAAACCATAGGTTTCACACATGTTATAGTTAGCTGGACATTTCACTCGTAAAAAACCATTGAAATTCCCCCGTTATAGTTAGTTCAGCTAATTACGCTCGCGCACGGCACCGTGCGCGCACAGTGCGCGCACCGTGCGCCACCGTGCGCTCACGGTGCGTGCCTATAGAAATTTATGTACATTTAACTGCAATTTTCGCAGGAGCTACTGAACAGATTGACACCATATATGCAAAAGGCACATGCCTGACCTGAGGACTACCTCTTTGCCAAATTTCAAGTAATTCTGTTCAGCCGTTCGGGCTGTAACTTCGACTAAAGGTCCTATGGGAAAATGCATGGGGAAAACGCGTTTTGGGACCCCCTTTTTTCTCAGCCCCCGCTTGACGAATCACCCCGAGACTTTCAGGGTAGGAGCTGAGCGGAGCGCCCCATTAGTTTTGAAAATTTCGGGAGGATTCGTCAACCGGCGCCAAAGTTATTCAAAATGGAATTTTCAGATTTCCTATGGGAACTCGGTCCTAACTATAACTATGTACTGGCGACCGTCAGTAGATAATATATATATATATATATTATCTACTGACGGTCGCCAGTAGATAGTTGGCAGAAATGAAACACTGAGGCTTGGAAGGAATCGTTGAAATAGTGGTGCAAAAAAATGCTGGTTTCATTTCTGTGGTGTCCGGAATCCTTTGAAGATGCACGAAACGTGTCAGGAAAGGACTATTATGGTGCTACGATGTTCGTGACTGTGCGTGCCCTCGTTCAATAAATGGTGACAAAGTGAAAACCTACCTGGTGTTGGTCCTCTCATAGCAGGCAACATTTTTGTTTTTTGATGTCTAGCGGCCCCGCATGAGCCGCGAGAGTGACCCTGCTACGTTCACGCAGTCTCGCTGAAGTGTCAACCGGTATTTTGGTATTGAGACAGGGAGTGTCGATTGTGCGAGGTAAGTGGCAAGCCAGAAACCTACATGCTGTTGTGCAGACCCCACTTAGGATACAAGTTCTATAACATGTTTTGAAACCAGGCGACTCACTGAAGTGAGAGAAGCACTACATTATCCAGCAGGCCAGAGGAATGGCCATGCCCACTGAGGCGGGAAAGGAATAGTTGAAATAGTGGTGCAAAAAAATGCCGGTTTCATTTCTGTGGTGTCCGGAATCCTTTGAAGAAATGCTCTCTACGCACGAAACGCATCAAGAAAGGACTATTATGTTGCTACGATGTTCGTGACTGTGCGTGCCCTCGTTCAAAAAATGGTGACAAAGTGAAAACCTACCTGGTGTTGGTCCTCTCACTGCAGGCAAAACTTTTGTTGTTTGAGATATATATATATATATATATATATATATATATATATATATATATATATATATATATATATATATATATATATATATATATATATATATATATATATATATATATATATATATATATATATATATATTCAATGAAAAAACCAAAGGTTTCACACATGTTATAGTTAGCTGGACATTTCACTCGTAAAAAACCAATGAAATTCCCCCGTTATAGTTAGTTCAGCTAACTATAACTCGCGCGCCCGCAATGCACTACTGATGACGTCACATATTACATCACTCATGACATGGTCACTGACATCACTCATGACATCACTGATGACATCTCAAATGACATCACTGATGACATCACGGATGACATCATCCTTGTGACAGAGTGGCAGACCTCCTCTTCCCCTAATATAACCTTTGATACACACATTCAAAAATAGAGACTAAAAATTTCAAAACAATGGACATACCAATACCAGTTACAACAACCTCTTCAGTCATTCTAAGATCCACATACACATCCACTCATTCACCAACAGTCCTATACAGTCACTCATACATGTACTCACTCATCATATGTACTCATACACCTATACATCCTGTTACACAATGCCACTCATCCATAGAGTTACTCACACACATTGTCACTGATGCTAATAAAGAATCAAACATACATTTACTTGCATATACAGTTATACACACACCACCACACTTACTTCTACAGAAACTTACACATACTTAGTCTTTAAAACAATCACTTATAGAAACACATACTTATTCATACAGGAACTCTTTCAATCTCTCACTCTCACATATACTCACTTATATACACCAATAGTCACATATACTAGTATAATAGATATGTAGTTACTCATAAAGACACTATTGAGACAGTCATTCACTCACTAACACACCCATACACACACTCATCCACCCATACAGTCCTGCACACATGCTGTCTTCAACACATACAAAGAGTGAATCACTCATTCATGCACCTATGCACTACGTAATACCCCCCCCCGAACCATACAGACACTCAGACTGATACTCAAAAAAACAACTAATAACCTATATAGACACCCATGAAGCTAATCACCAACCCATGCAGCCACTTATACACAAAGTGAGAGACTGATACAGATATTTTCATATTTAAACATTACTCAGTAAGCCATGTATTCACTATGATACACTTAATCAGTCAGTTACACAATACATTTTTCAAAAACAAAGCATCCATTTAGACACTTATATACCCATTTATTCTTCCATTGACCTTGAGATATATATATATTAAACTTTTTTAATTTTCAGAAAAACACACATTCACTGGATGATGTCATCAGTGATGTCATCAGTGATGTCATTTGAGATGTCATCAGTGATGTCATGAGTGATGTCAGTGACCATGTCATGAGTGATGTAATATGTGACGTCATCAGTAGTGCATTGCGGGCGCGCGAGTTATAGTTAGCTGAACTAACTATAACGGGGGAATTTCATTGGTTTTTTACGAGAAATGTCCAGCTAACTATAACATGTGTGAAACCTTTGGTTTTTTCATTGAATTTCTAAGGTTTTTTAAATGCTAATTCCTAACTATAACGTGTGTGAAACCCATGGTTTTTTCAGTGAATTTGCAAGGTTTTTTAAATGCTAATTCTTTTTTTTTTTTCTTTTTTTTTAACATATTTTTATTTTAATTTTCTATCCTTTTTTAAAGACTATGGTTAAATTTTAAAAATTCTACAATATATTTTTTATTTTTTCCATTTTTTTAAACTAAACAGGTAAGATTTATTAGTATAACATAGTGGGTTTTTTTTCCCCTTTTTTTTTTTTTATTATTTTTTTAACGTGCGCGTACGGTAAGCGCACGTCTTGCTTTTATAACGTTAGATTTCTACGCTGTTTGCGTTCATTTACGCAATTTGCGTAGACATACGTCACGCGCGAGCAGCGCGTAACGCGTACGCTGCACGCGCATGTTACGCGGAAGTTATGTTATGTTATGTTAAATGGGACTTTTATAGCGCAACGGCTACTCCAAAGGAGTGTCCCGGCGCTTTTGTGCTCCAGACCAAAGAAAGAGCTGGAAAACATAACAGTAAAAAGAGCAGGGGCCTAAAGAGGGGGCAGATTATCCAGTGAACAGCCAGGTTTTTAAGTCTTTTCTGAAGGCAAGCAGGTTAGCGGTGTTTCGCAAGGACACCGGTAAGGAATTCCATAGCTGTGGAGCAAGAAAGCTAAAGGACCGGCCGCCTAGCCGAGCCCTTTTGATGCGTGGCACCCGAGCCAAAGCCAAAGCTTCTGACCTGAGGGATCGTACAGGTCGATAGAAGTCCAGCCTCCTCTGAAGATATTTGGCACCATTGCCATGCAAGGCCTTATGGGCGAGAGTCATGGCCTTGAAAAGTATCCTCTTCCGCACCGGAAGCCAGTGAAGGGATACGAGGAGATTGGAGGCACTGGTGCGGCGGTGCAGGCCAAAAATTGCACGAGCAGCAGCGTTCTGAGTAACCTGCAAACGCTGGAGGAGGTATTCAGGCAGACCCAGATATAGGACATTTGCATAGTCCAATCTGGACCCTATGAGTGCCTGAACAGTGATCCTCCGATGTTCCTCCGAGAGAAGGGGAAAGAACTTGCGCAACATTCTGAGTATCCCAAAGCATGTTCCCGTAAGAGTGGAAACCTGGGATTTGAGCGAGAGCTCGTTGTCAATTTTAACCCCCAGGTTCTTAGCCCACTTAGAGGACTGAGTGGGAGGGAACATGTCAGCAGGCCACCATCCCTGCCAATCTGGTTCTGATGGGCATCCGAAGAATAGTATTTCGGATTTGTCCGAGTTGCATTTGAGGCTGTTGTGTGAAAACCAGCTAAAGACAGCCCCAAGGCACTCGCAGATCCTTTCTCCATCGAACTCTTCGCTCTTACGACAGGTGAATAGAAGCTGGGTGTCGTCAGCATAAGAGACGATCCGGGCCCCGTAGGACTCCGCCAGTGTCGCCAGAGGGGTCATAAGGATGTTAAATAGAGTGGGGCTCAGTACAGAGCCCTGAGGCACTCCGACTCCCAATGGCGGCATCTCGGCGGACCCGGGTGGGACCCAGACCGTCTGCCGGCGGTTGGCCAGAAAGGAACGAAACCAGTTGAGCACCTTCCCCCCTAGACCGATGTTATGAAGTCTAGTGAGGAGATCCTCGTGGGGGACGGTGTCAAACGCCGCCGACAGGTCTAACATGACTAACATCACCCTGCCTCCTGTGTCCAGCACCTCCTTCACGATCTCCGAGACTTCCAGGAGCGCCGTCTCGGTGCTTAAGTTGGAACGAAAGCCCGATTGGGATTCATGAAGTAACTCATTAGACTCCAGGAAGTTAGAAAGCACGCTGTGCACGTATTTCTCCAGGATCTTGGTCAGTGCTGGAAGGAGCGAGATTGGCCTATAATTGGAAGGCGCCTCTGGATCAAGATTGGGCTTCTTGATCAGGGGGATGACCATGGCTTGCTTCCAGGCCTGGGGCAGAAAACCCTGACTCAGGGATAAATTGAGGATAGGATTAGCTATGGGATTAATGACATCTGCCATTTTCGCTAAGAATTTTGCTGGACACGGATCTAATGGTGAGCCTGATTTAAGGTTCCTCATCAAGGCTAAGGATGCGGCAACCGGAAGGGGAGGAAAGTCTAGCAAAGCTGGGCCAGGAGGAGACAGGAAGACTGTCTCCGTCGGCATCGTAGATAAATCATCTAACGCTCTCGACGGAAAGAATCCTGAATTAGCCTGATTTTGGTGGTGAAGAAATTGGCAATAGTGTTAGCCCAGGTCTCCACCGGGGCACCCTGAGTAGAGGTTGTCCGGGGGCTGGTGAATTCACGTACAATTGAAAAAATCTCCTTACAGGAGTTAGCTGCGTTTTCAATCCTTTTAGCGAAGTAACATTTCTTGCCCTGTAAGATAAGATCGTGGTAGGACTTCATCATGATTTTATAGCGTTGTTTGGCTTCAGGCTCATACTGGACTCTCCACGCCCGCTCAGCAGCTTTACATTGCCTACGAGCGTGGGCTAAATCCTCCGTAAACCAGGGGGCAGAGACCCGCCGGGCAGCAGATCTGGGTGGCTGTGAGGGAGCGAGCTCATTTAGTCTGGCAAGAAGCCAGGATTGTAGGCTCTCCAGATCTTTCTCCAGGTCGCCAGTACAGGAAACAGGGTGATCTGCCAGGGCATGCGTTAGCATGTCTGAGGTCACCCGGTGGAATGCCCTATAGCTGCTGCCCTGCTGCCTCATGACACTGGCCGGAGAGGTCACAGTAGAAGGTATTTCAAAGTGGGCAAGATAATGATCAGACCAGACGACTGGCAGAAGAGTTACAGCCATGATAGGTGTGGTGGAAAACACCTGATCGAGTGTGTGGCCTTTGTTGTGGGTCGGACCAAAAAGATAGGGGGAAAGGCCTAGAGTGGATGCAATATCCAGCAATTTGATGGTGTCCTGGTCATTATGGTCGTCCATATGGAAATTAAAATCTCCCGCCAGTAGGCACAGCTCCGATCTAAGGACAAGGATCGACATGGCCTGCTGGAGATCATCAAGAAAGGATCCCACTGGGCCCGGAGGTCTGTAAACAATCAGACCCTTCAGCGCTTGTTGCGGCGATAGGGAGATGGTAAAGGCTAAAGAGTCCGCCCCTGCGATGGTGTGAGTATGCGTGACCGTGCACGGAAAAGATTTTTTAACAACCAAGGCAACTCCTCCTCCCCTACCCTTGTCTCTGTCCTGTCGATGGATGGTATAGTCCGTGGGGATGGCTGTCACAATGTCCGGGTGGGAGGAATCATTCAGCCATGTTTCAGTAAGCATCAGACAGGTAGGACTGGTCGTTGAGAGGAGATCAAAAATCTCTTGAGTGTGTCGGTGCAACGACCTCGTATTGAGGAGTAAACAAAGGTGTTTTATGCTACACTCCTTAGCAGGGATAGGGGAAGGGAAGGAGCGAACAGGGTGCCAATGGCAAGCAGGGCACGTATGTTTACCCTTATATCGGCCAGGAAAAACCGTGTAACACGACGCATTCCAGTTACGCAAAGAGTATAGCTCCTGAGCGGAGTAGGAGAGCATAGTGGCCAGAGGTACCAGCCACGCCAGACGCTTCCGGGACGCTGACGGGCGCAGACGGGCAGGACTCTAGCACGACTCCGGCACAGGTCGGGCGCATCCGCTGGTCGCGTCCGCTGCGCGGAGCCGTAAGTGCCTGTTTTTATAGTCCTTGTCTATGGCCTCCCCAACCCAGCCCAAACGAAGATGGCCGCCAAAACCGGCGTCCAGCCCTCGGCATCAACACTCAGCCGAGGGTGGGACCGGAGCTGCAGGGAGGGGGGAAAAAAGAGTTTTTAAGCACTGCTGAAGCGCTGGGGGGTCTCTACACACTGCTGCAGGCTAGAAAATACAATTAGCAAGCACAGGTGAAAAAACGAGTAAAATCACAAAAATTAGTTTAAAATTGAAAGAAAAGCAGGAGACCTCCCGGCTTCCGCCTCAGGAGGGGAAAGGTGTGTGCAGAGTCTGATATTACCGCTTTCCAAGTCTCAGGTGCCTTTTATAGTCCTTGTCTATGGCCTCCCCAACCCAGCCCAAACGAAGATGGCCGCCAAAACCGGCGTCCAGCCCTCGGCATCAACACTCAGCCGAGGGTGGGACCGGAGCTGCAGGGAGGGGGGAAAAAAGAGTTTTAAGCGCTGCTGAAGCGCTGGGGGGTCTCTACACACTGCTGCAGGCTAGAAAATACAATTAGCAAGCACAGGTGAAAAAACGAGTAAAATCACGAAAATTAGTTTAAAATTGAAAGAAAAGCAGGAGACCTCCCGGCTTCCGCCTCAGGAGGGGAAAGGTGTGTGCAGAGTCTGATATTACCGCTTTCCAAGTCTCAGGTGCCTTTTATAGTCCTTGTCTATGGCCTCCCCAACCCAGCCCAAACGAAGATGGCCGCCAAAACCGGCGTCCAGCCCTCGGCATCAACACTCAGCCGAGGGTGGGACCGGAGCTGCAGGGAGGGGGGAAAAAAGAGTTTTTAAGCGCTGCTGAAGCGCTGGGGGGTCTCTACACACTGCTGCAGGCTAGAAAATACAATTAGCAAGCACAGGTGAAAAAACGAGTAAAATCACGAAAATTAGTTTAAAATTGAAAGAAAAGCAGGAGACCTCCCGGCTTCCGCCTCAGGAGGGGAAAGGTGTGTGCAGAGTCTGATATTACAGTGAAGGGGCGTGCCTGTTTTGTGCATGCGCGCGTGCGCGTGTCTTTTTTACGCGCATGCGTACTTTTGCCGTAAGCGCTCCGTAAGCGTAACGTACGCGCACGGTGGGTCATGTGATCAAGAAACACAACTTTTGATTGGTTGAAACTACTTTCAGTTCTAGAACTCTCCTACACCACACCCATTCCCCTCATTTCTGCTTGTGATCCCTTAGGAGAAGGAGCTGAGTTGTCTTTGTGATACGATGGCAGAACAGCAGAACTCTTCTGAGAGTGAGGCTAGCAGCACTACCTTGAGGCAGAGAAGGAGGAAACAAAAGAGCTCTTTCATATGGGAGTATTTTTCTTTTCCAGAGGACAAGAAAAAGGTAAATGCACCCTTAGTGACTTGTAAGCTTTGTGGCCGTGTACTTTCAAGAGGGAATCCCAACAAGAAGTATTCCTTCGGGAATCACACCATGTTGAGACACCTTCAAGATGTACACGGTAGGACACATGCTCGACATACTGAAGGTAACCCTTCAGTAAGTCAACCAAGCACATCCACAGCAGCTCAGCCTGGTCCATCATCTGCAGGGCCGAGTCCATCTTCAGTAGGTCAGCTGAGCCCTTCATCTGTGGGGGGAGCATCTCCTTTTTCTCGTCCTCTGGAAACCAACCATCGGTTTGCGAGGGTTTTAATTCGGTGCGCCACTTGTCATGATCTAATTTGTCATAGGGAGACCAGTGTTGCCCTAGTGAACAATTTAATACATCAGCACATTTGTCGTACCGACTAATATTCCCATTCTTTCTTTCCTCTGTCCCTGCATGAACACAACGGCTCTTTTAAGAGCCAACCTTACCTTTTAACTTTTTTTTATATATTTTTTAAAACTTTTTTTTATTTTTTTTTTACCGTACGCGTACGGTACGCGTAATTTTTTTTTTTTTTTTTTTTAAAAACACTAAAAATCAATTATCACATTACAAGGTCCTTGAGAGACTACAATGATAAACTGAAAATGTGATTGTGGAGAAGTGGAAAAAAGGGACAATGAAATTTTTGACTTACCATACCCACTCAAAAAATTATTTATTAATTAAAATTTAATTTTTATTGTTTTAAAAATGGTTCAAGTTTTCGAAAATTTTCTATCTCAATCTGAAAAAAAAGAAAAAAGTATTAATATTTAATAAAACATTTTATAATACAGTACATATATTTACATATTTTCCTTAAACATGTTTTTGCCTTTTTTTTGCTGTTTTCAGAATATATTGCATTTCACTATAAATTGTGAAAGCAATTGCATTCATCATTTAACAGCGGGCAAAAAAAAAATAACAATCTCAAAGATTGTTTTAAAAAAGCCCAGAATCTCTTCTCACTTAAACATAACATTATAGAAATCCATAATATTCTAAAAAAATATCATCTAATATCAATACTTATTTCTTTAAAATACCGTCTGACATTTTTGTTTCAGAAGTATAATCACAAAAATATATCTCAAATAACTCCACAATACATCTGGTTCCATTTCCTTTAGGCCAAATAGTAATTTTAAAATTCTTTTTTGATTAAATTTCCAATATTATTCCAATAAAATTCCAAAATTTAAATTGTACAGATCTCACCGATTCTCTGTAACATTTTGGTTTCCGAAAGATTAATTAATAATTAAATAAGTCCACAATACAATTGTTTACCTTTCCTCATGGCCAAATAGTAATTTTAAAAATCTTTTTTGAATAAATTTCCAATGGTAATCCAATAACATTCCAAAATTTAAATTGTGCAGATGTTACCGATTTTCTCTAAATTTTTGGTTTTCGAAAGTTTCATTAAAAATTAAAAAAGTCCACATTACAATTGGTTACCTTTCCCTTAGGCCAAATGATAATTTGAAAAATCTTTTTTTTTGAAAATTCCAATGCTAATCCAAAAAAATGGTAAAATTGTTTTGTACAGATCTTGCCAAGTCTCTCTAAAATTTTGGTTTCAGGAAGATTAGATAGGAATTTGCTAAATCAAAAGGCAAACGTTGCTTGAAAATCAATTTTGAATCATTACACAGTGTCCAGCCTTTTTCACATTTAAGATAAACTGTGTAATGTCCCGAAGTAACAGTAGGTCCTTCATGGAAAATTATTGCAACTGTTACAAAAGTTTTTCCTGAAATTGATAATTGCTGTCCTGTAAACTTCTTTATTAAAGTATCCAATTTTGAACCATCAGCTTTACATCATTGCATCATTAAAATTACATACTGTCCGTATTCCTTTAAAATTAACGTTGAAAACATTTCAGATTGACACTCACCGCATTCCATGCTATGATTAGCATCTTTAACTAATTTAGCAAAAGTGACTGTTTTACTTTCTGGCAATGTTAAATAAATAAACCTTTCAGAATCAACATTAGAGCCACATATATTGTAACAGTTTTCACAACTATGTTCCCATTTATAAGAGACACCAAACATATTTTCAATGGGAACCCCTTCTTCTTCCAGTACCTGAAGAAAAAACATCAAGAATTCATGTGCGTCTTGCTGTACATTTTGAGAAAACTGTGTTCGTCCTGAACATACATCTAAAAGTTTTCTAATTTCAGTAGCACTTTCTATTTGAGTTTTATCATTACTCAGCTTTTGAAAAAGGAGACTCAACTCAGAACAAAATCTTTTTCTCTGATTTACTATTATCTGCTCTTGCACACTTTCCAGATAAAATGCAACATTCAGCACTACATTAGCGTAGCAGTTGACACCAGAGCTATTTTCAAAATGACAACCTACAACCTCTTAAACATTTTCCTTTTTCTTTTTGCTTGCAATTACATCACTCCTCTTTTTTTTCCTCATCTCTACATCTTCATTACAGATATTCTCATTTCTCCTTTTACGAGAAACTACACGTTTCTCCAACACAGGATACTGACCTAAATGAGGAGCATAGGTTCTTCTTAATCTATTATACTCCTTTACACAATTTGTATCAGCACTAACTTTTGAGTCATCAAAGTCTATCATGAATAAACCAGATAATGTTTTCACTCGTGACAAAGCTACATAAGCCATACCTTCTTTGAACACAGTTGAACCAATGTTCACAAAAGCACAATCTACAGTCAATCCTTGAGACTTGTGAATAGTTACAGCATATGCTAGAGAAAACGGAAACTGCTTCCTACGTACATATAAGTCTTTCACAAGCATGAAACGAACTGAACAACGACAAATGTCTTTAACTTCTTCTATCTGATCAAATTTTATTTTTAAACATTCAATTCCATCTTTTTTCTGATAATTAATAAAACCCACAACTCTTCCCATAGCTCCATTAACTAAACCTTTTTCAACATCCAAATTTCTCCTTAAAAATACTCTACAGTTCATGCAAACATATAGATTTTTTTCTAATCCAGCTGTTTTGGAAATGTTCTTCTCTAGTGAATCCAATTTATTTTTCAGTGTGCCTGTTAATGTGATAGTAATTCTTCCATCCTCAATTTTGTCCACTGCTTCCAATTTCCTAATATCTTCCTTTTCCAATTTTAAAAGCTCCTCATTGAATATTGAGCATTCACGTAGAGTTGGCATTAAGCAGATGACACTTTTCTTTTCTGCAATGTTCTTGTATATCTTCTCTGCAACTATTTCTTCCTTTGGAAATAAATTATGTAGCAGCCGACTCTGTAATGCTTTTTTGCCAACTTCTGTGAGTAGTCCAATTCTGATATCTTTCAGAATACTTCCATATTCTTCATCGTTTGCTTGCCTCATATTAGTAGTAAGTTCCTTGTACTCAAAGAAGGACCAAATATTTGCAATACCGATGCTTCCCAATGACTTCTTTGTGTCTTCATGTGTCACAGTATTAAACACTGGTTGTCCTTTAACTGGAGTAAGTTGTAGAAGATCCCCAAAAACTATGACATGTTTTCCACCAAATAACACGTCATAGTCTGTCCTTAGAATTTGCTGCATTCTTAAATGCACAAAGGCAAGCATTAAGTTTGATACCATGCTCACCTCATCAAAAATGAGAACTTGCATCTTCTTCAATACTCTTGAAACTTCCAAGCATGCTTCTCCAGTTAGCTTGTTGTATTGTATTTTGTTCTCATGCTCCACTGGTAACATTAGCAAACGATGTAAGGTGATTCCTTTTATGTTATATGCTGCTAACCCAGTTGGAGCAGTAACCACACAAGACAAAGTAGAATCCGTTTTTTGCTGTAGGTAGCTTCTGATGACTTTTATTAAGAAACTTTTTCCAGTTCCAGCTTGTCCGCTTACATACATCCTGATTAGATGAAATGATGTGCATGAGCACTCTTTTTTTTCATGTAGAAATCCGTGATCAATTTTGCTTCTGATCTCTTCATAAATTTGTTGCTGCTCTTCATTCAGTTGTCTTTCCACATTTTGTAAGTCTATAAATTCTTCTTGAGCTTGATTCA
Organism: Triturus cristatus; assembly: GCF_964204655.1. Classification (NCBI taxonomy): domain Eukaryota; kingdom Metazoa; phylum Chordata; class Amphibia; order Caudata; family Salamandridae; genus Triturus; species Triturus cristatus. The sequence continues at coordinate 829,541,721 of NC_140585.1, read as the reverse complement.
TAGCCGTTTCCACTTCATTCATGGCTATTGATGCTTCATTTTCAACGATTGGTTGTCCTAGGGGATCTTGACTGAGTGTTCCTGAACTTTGGCTGTCTTGAGAACTGTCTCTAGCTACTTCAGCTGCAATTGTAGTTTCCTGTTCAATTTCTTCGTTTAACATTTGCAAATAAGTTGAGAATGTACTGCATTGTATGCTGTCTTTGCAAGCATTAAAAGATTCTTCATAGCTTTGAAATTCACCCAGTAGTTCATCCTCTGTACGCCATGGTTTAAACAGCTGTAAAAGAGCCAAGTAGTAAAATTCCTTTTTGTCAGTAGTGTCGCAACTCAGCTTCCTGTGATTTATCAAACTTCCTTTTGTTTGCTTCACCAAACATCCTTCCTCACCAATGACTTTATATTTTCCATTGTTGATGTCTTCTGCGGCTTTCCGTGAATAAATGTAGTTCTGCAGCACTTCATAGAGACACATGTTCTCCAGATGATGACTTCTTTTTGGATAATATGTGTCCAACATGTTTGATTTCAAAATATCTGTACTTTCTGGGTCATTCTCGGCCAAATATTCAATTTCTCCAACAGATTTCAGTACTCGATTTCTCATTGCTGCAAGGCCTAAACTTGCCCAAATTATTCTTCTTGATTTCGAGTAGAGACTTGCAGAAGATAACCTATCTGAACATTCGTAGGATCCAATTTCTCGATGTGATAACATCTTTAAACTGAAACTGTACAGCTTCTTACTGACAGTCTTCTCGTGAGAAATCTCTTCCCACATTTCTTTCAATTCAGTTTTTTCAGATTTAGTAATGTAAGACGTTACATATCGAGCAACAGCAACGGAATTGTCAGCTACATACTGTATATCCATGTTAGCATTCCACATGGATAAAATGACTGGGTTGTAGTCATTTATATTTTTTGATTCTTCTTTTCTTTTAAGGTTGTAGGTATTCTTAGGTGATTTTCTTGTGATAGTATGTCTCACAGCTGACATGAAACTGTTGACTCTTCCATTTGAAAGAACAGGTCTAGGAAATCCAAATCGACATTTAGTGTAGTATTTTTCTTTGCTCTTGTATTTCCGTCGACAGTATTTTCCACACCGATGACTTTGGAAACGTAAAACTTGCTCCTTTAACTTGTTCTCTTCTGTGCTTTTTGGTATAGCACATGTTGCATATTCTTCAATGTAAGATAACACTGCTTCATCAGCATCTGTTCCAAACTTTGGGGCATCCTTGATCCACAACAGCATATGAATATGGGGAGCACCTCTTGCCTGGTACTCTTTTCTCCAAAAGAAATCCACTACTTCTCCAAGGGGTGGATCTTTTTTATTGCAGATGAAGGACATCATAGCCTCAAATCTATGATTGAAATATCTGCAAACATTAACCGGATCCAATGAGCACAGTTCTCCTGCTGTCTTGTATTCAATGTTTTTATTGTTTGAATTTGCCTCTCGTAGAAAATCCAGTAAATCATCCCAAGCGTACTCAGCACAGCTTAGGGTAAGGAACCATGTTGGTGTTCCTAAATTCCGTAACATGCATTTTAATTCACCATGGCGTCGGTACCAATATTCATTTGTCCCACGCTGACAAGCCATCAGATTGATCAGTTGTGTTTCCAAATGATCATCTCGGTGCTGCACTTTCTCCATAAAATCCTTAGCAGACACATTTTGTATATGTACTCCACTTTTTAAAATGTGATTCACTGCATAAGATAGTGCAGACAAGTCGCTTTCAAATAAAAGATGGAACAAATAAGGAATACTTTGTCGAAATCTGGGATCTTCTGCATATAGTCTTGTAGTCCGATACTCAGAAGCTGGAATCTGTTCTGGACGTTCATCGTATCGTCCTCCTTTTCCTTTAGGAAACAGCTGGGGAAAACATCGAGCTTCCAAGCTCTCCTCCCATACACTCACGGGAGTTCCTTTTACTTTCTTCATCTGAAACAGATCAATATTGTCTCCCAAAACTTCTTTTGAATGTAGAGGATGTATGCTAAAATGTTCATAAATTTCTTCTTCCTTTGACTTGTCCACTTTTTCAATTTGTCCAGTTGGTGTTTCTGTGTCTTCTTGTAAATCTTCTTCTTCTTCTTCTTCTATATAAATTGATTCATACCATTTGTTATTCCTTTTCAAATACAAATTTGCTCTTTGTACTTTCCGTACATCTACCAGCTCCTGACAAATCTTCTTATTCTTTGTAGGTACACCATTAACCAGAATAACTAATGGTTCAGTTTCCAAAGTATCTGCATCAATAGTTTCCATATATTTTTTCAAATCCAAGGGCAAATACACCACTCTACCTTTTAAACCTCTCAGTAAATCTGAAGGAGGTAATTTACCAGTTTTGGGCTCCATACGTACTATGGTCTGGAAAGGATGAACACATTGAATAAGTATAGACTCATATGTATTTAATTCAGAAAGTTTGGCAGGAATAGCATCCAATTCTAAATTATTATGTACAGCTCTGGTTGGCATTCTATTTTCCTCTAACTTGTTGTAACAGTATTTACAAATACGCTGATCTTCACCCAATTCAAAACAATTTTCAAGAAATATATATGTGGCAAAATCCTTCCACTTATAATTATCTTCATTTTCACTCTTTCTGTAGAGATCAACATTCCTGGTTTGTTTTCTATAATGAGTTCTGCGGCAACAAATACAAGTTATATTTGGTCTTTCATTAGAGATTATTGCAAATTTTGTTATGTGATCATTAAATGTTTTACTTACAGAGGGTTCTACATTCTCTTCCACTTCTTCCTCATTTACTGTGTCCTTTTCTGCACTGTCTTGTTCAGGACCAAAGTAACAAAACTGAATTTCATCAACAACCTTCTCTACATCTGATACCGATCCACGGAACAGAGCCCTATTCAATTCATCTAACTTTATTGCTGGACTTTTAGCAAAATACAACCGTCTCACAAACTTTCTCATTTCAGTATGATGAACAGCCAGCATCCTAAAATGATGGAAAACACTATTACACACTTTTCTAGATAGACAAGCCAGAGAATGACCCTGCAAACCAGTATTCTCTCTCCCTCTGCATGGATCTAGACTTTGAAGCACCTTAATCTTCTGTTTTACACTTTTTGTACTATATTCTCTTAGAAACTCACGAAATTTATCAATAGATTCCTGACGCACAGTGCAAATACTACTACAATTCCAAGTGTACACTGGGGCTTTGGGACGTCTCCCCATAGCCTCATCCGCCATCACTTGTACCTCATCTCTTGGAACCATTATCTCCTTCTCCATTATGCAACCATTTTTCACATCATAAGCACGACCTCTGGTGTCAACTGCATGCAGCAAACTATTACTTTGAAAATAACTCTCTTCATTAAAAAAAGGTTCACTACTTGAACTATGCATCCATTTTCCTAAAAACACTTTACAAAAGTTTGTTCTTTTCACTACTCTTTTCCTTTTGCTTTGTGATTTCAGTACATTAACCATTTTATCTAATGTACGCATCCTATTCAAAATTAAAATGAATAGTTTCCTTTTTAATTCTAATGCCTTTGCTGCAATGGCTTCAATTTCTTTTTTTCTCTTGTAATATTTTGCCTTTTTCTTATATTTCTTCACATCCTTTATCAAATTGGACATAACTCTTCTCTGAAACATTTTTCTACGTATCTCTTTAAACGCTGTTTTTCTGTTTAAGTGAATCTTTGTTATTGCAGAAGGTATATTTGCATTAACTAAATTCTCAATTTTTTCCTGTTCTTTTCTATTGAAAACATTCTTTCCAGTACAGACATTTTGTACATTTTTCCTTTTTTTGAAGATGTTCTTTAAAAAATCTTTTGTCTGCTTACCAGAAGACTTTCTCTTTTTCCCAACATGAGCATCTCCAACTAACTTAGGTCCTCCAGTTGTCTTCAAATATAGTTTTTTTTTGTGGTTTTTCGTTACTCTGGATTTTGTAGGCATCTTAAATTTTGTTCACTGCTCTTCAGCAATACCTGAAAAAAACTAAAAAAAAATTCCTTTTTTATATTTAAATATATTACTACATTTTTTATGATCTTTTCAAATCTTAAAATACTAAGTACCCCTTTCCTAGAAGTGAAAATCACAATAACACATTCACAAATTAAATATCTAAAAACAATTCCTGTGTGCACACAGAGTCATGCTTTGAAATTAGGCAAAAAACGAAATTTCTTTGCCAATTGGAGAGCACACATTCTACTACTTTTTTGGCAAGTAATAAGTACTTTTACAGTCTGACACATTTTGAATCCACTTTTCAGATTCTGATAAAAGCACATGTCCAAACTGCTTTTTGAGACCAGCACCATGTGTAACCTGGGTGACTGACTACACTCCAGCAAGGGCAACCAGCCTTACTGATGCTCAATGTATTTGCATTACTGACTGCAACCTCAAACCCTAAAAGTATTCCTCATTTATACCACTACACCTTCATTTATGGTGAAAACATAGTCCATATTATTTTACATGTTTTTATTTGCATTATTAAGTGCAACCTCAAACCCCACTCAGTTATGAATACTGTGCATAATTCCACAGGATAAGCAGCTGGGTGTGTGCTAAAAGTCTGCTTCTGCATAAAAAAATAGCTCCCCCTTTCCTACTAATGCAACTGTAAAATTACCAGACCATAACGCAATAAATCTCTGCCTGTAATTCCTCTTTGCACACAGAGTCATGTTTTCATATTAGTCTGAAAACGTAATTTCTTTGCCAATTTGAAACCACACTTACTACTCTTTTTTTTGGCAAGTGATAAGTACTTTTACAGTCTGACACATTTTAAATCCACTTTTCAGATTCTTAAAAAAGCACATGTCCAAACTGCTTTTTCAGACCAGCAACATGTGTAACCTGGGTAACTGACTACACTCCAGCAAGGGCAACCAGCCTTAGTGATGCTGAATGTATTTGCATTACTGACTGCAATCTCAAACCCCACTCGGTTGTGAATACTGTGCATGATTCCACAGGATAAGCAGCTGGCTGTGTGCTAAGAGTCTGCTTCTGCACAAAAAAATAGCTCCCCCTTTACATCTAATGCAAATGTAAAATCACCAGAGCAATACGCAATAAATCTCTGCCTGTAATTCCTCTTTGCACACAGAGTCATGTTTTCATATTAGTCAATAAACAAAATTTCTTTGCCAATTTGAAAGCACACTTACTACTCTTTTTTTTGCAAGTGATAAGTACTTTTACAGTCTGACACATTTTAATCCACTTTTCAGATTCATAAAAAAGCACATGTCCAAACAACATTTTCAGACCAGCAACATGTGTAACCTGGGTGACTGAGTACACTCCAGCAAGGGCAACCAGCCTTAGTGAAGCTGAATGCATTTGCATTACTGACTGCAACCTCAAACCCCACTCGGTTGTGAATACTGTGCATGATTCCATAGGATAAGCAGCTGGTTGTGTGCTAAGAGTCTGCTTCTGCATAAAAAAATAACACCCCCTTTCCATCTAATGCAAATGTAAAATCACCAGAGCAATACCAAACAGCTTTCTGAGACCAGCAACATGTGTAACCTGGGTGACTGAGTACACTCCAGCAAGGGCAACCAGCCTTAGTGATGCTGAATGTATTTGCATTACTGACTGCAACCTCAAACCCCACTCGGTTGTGAATACTGGCATGATTCCACAGGATAAGCAGCTGGCTGTGTGCTAAGAGTCTGCTTCTGCACAAAAAAATAGCTCCCCCTTAACATCTAATGCAAATGTTAAATCACCAGAGCATAACGCAATAAATCTCTGCCTGTAATTCCTCTTTCCACACAGAGTCATGTTTTCATATTAGTCTGAAAACATAATTTCTTTACCAATTTGAAACCACACTTACTACTCTTTTTTTTGGCAAGTGATAAATACTTTTACAGTCTGACACATTTTAAATCCACTTTTCAGATTCTTAAAAAAGCACATGTCCAAACTGCTTTTTCAGACCAGCAACATGTGTAACCTGGGTGACTGACTACACTCCAGCAAGGGCAACCAGCCTTAGTGATGCTGAATGTATTTGCATTACTAAGTGCAACCTCAAACCCCACTCGGTTGTGAATACTGTGCATGATTCCACAGGATAAGCAGCTGGGTGTGTGCTAAGAGTCTGCTTCTGCATAAAAAAAATGCTCCCCCTTTACATCTAATGCAAATGTAAAATCACCAGAGCAATACGCAATAAATCTCTGCCTATAATTCCTATTTGCACACAGAGTCCTGTTTTCATATTAGTCTGAAAACGTAATTTCTTTGCCAATTTGAAACCACACTTACTACTCTTTTTTTAGGCAAGTGATAAATACTTTTACAGTCTGACACATTTTAAATCCACTTTTCAGATTCTTAAAAAAGCACATATCCAAACAACATTTTCAGACCAGCAACATGTGTAACCTGGGTGACTGAGTACACTCCAGCAAGAGCAACCAGCCTTAGTGATGCTGAATGTATTTGCATTACTGACTGCAACCTCAAACCCCACTCGGTTGTGAATACTGTGCATGATTCCACAGCATAAGCAGCTGGCTGTGTGCTAAGAGTCTGCTTCTGCATAAAAAAATAGCTCCCCCTTTCCTACTAATGCAAATGTAAAATCACCAGAGCAATACGCAATAAATCTCTGCCTGTAATTCCTATTTGCACACAGAGTCATGTTTTCATATTAGTCAAAAAACGAAATTTCTTTGCCAATTTCAAAGCACACTTACTACTCTTTTTTTTGGCAAGTGATAAGTACTTTTACAGTCTGACACATTATGAATCCACTTTTTAGATTCTTAAAAAACAACATGTCCAAACAACATTTTCAGACCAGCAACATGTGTAACCTGGGTGACTGACTACACTCCAGCAAGGGCAACCAGCCTTAGTGATGCTGAATGTATTTGCATTACTGACTGAAACCTCAAACCCCACTCGGTTGTGAATACTATGCATGATTCCACAGGATATGCAGCTGGCTGTGTGCTAAGAGTCTGCTTCTGCAGAAAAAAATACCTCCCCCTTTCCATCTAATGCAAATGTAAAATCACCAGAGCAATACGCAATAAATCTCTGCCTGTAATTCCTATTTGCACACAGAGTCATGTTTTCATATTAGTCAAAAAACGAAATTTCTTTGCCAATTTCAAAGCACACTTACTATTCTTTTTTTTGGCAAGTGATAAGTACTTTTACAGTCTGACACATTATGAATCCACTTTTCAGATTCTTAAAAAACAACATGTCCAAACAACATTTTCAGACCAGCAACATGTGTAACCTGGGTGACTGACTACACTCCAGCAAGGGCAACCAGCCTTAGTGATGCTGAATGTATTTGCATTACTGACTGAAACCTCAAACCCCACTCGGTTGTGAATACTATGCATGATTCCACAGGATATGCAGCTGGCTGTGTGCTAAGAGTCTGCTTCTGCAGAAAAAAATACCTCCCCCTTTCCATCTAATGCAAATGTAAAATCACCAGAGCAATACCAAACAGCTTTCTGAGACCAACAACATGTGTAGCCTGGGTGACTGACTACACTCCAGCAAGGGCAACCAGCCTTACTGATGCTGAATGTATTTGCATTACTGAGTGCAACCTCAAACCCTTAAAGTATTCCTTATTTATACCAGTACACCTTAATTTATCGTGAAAACATAGTCCATATTATTTTACATGTTCCTCACATTTAAATTTCTCCCAAAACAGAAAATGATAAACACAACTTCAACAAAACGAATTCCATTTCTATTATTAATTTCTTAATTTACCATATACATCCCCTCTCAAACTCTAAACTCACCTTTAAAATTAGTTAGTTGTGAAAGAAATGTGGCACTCAAACAGCAGATTATCAGAGCCAGGATCTCTGTTCTGTACACCTCTCTCCTCTCAGCAGAACCAGATAATGGCAAACTTTCCCTCTCTTTTTCCACACATATACATGTAAGTTTCAAATCTCAGTGCTTCCCCCTTTTTTTCAAATGTAATCACACATTTCTATTGGTTGAAAACCAACCCTTTTCCAAAAGTACCCTTCCCCCAACTTGACTTCTGCCTAGTACCCTTCCCCCAACTTGACTTCTGCCTGCTACCATAGCAACAGCTCTTGAAACACTGCTGTGCAGAGTTAGGTCAGAAGTTCACCAAACAATGTTTCATTTCCAAAGAGCAGGAGTGCTTGACTTTTCAAACCTAACAGCAAATCCATAGTACTGTTCTTTGGTAACACATTTTTCTGTACCAATACAAAACATGCTTCTATAAATTTACACATACAGCCTAGTTTTTATTCTAGAATGGTATGAAACAGCCAATCAGTTTAAAAAAAAAAAAAAAAATATGTATGCCTCCATTTCCAAACTGTCTTTCATTTCTTTTTACCATTCTTCTGAATTACACCTCCTGAGTGCATCCAGTTCTCCTTTGAAGATGTTCACAGTGTGGATTGTAGGGCACAGCTATGTCTTCTGGAGTGAAAAGTATGCAGAGAAAACAGGTATGGTGAGAGACCTTGCTTTGCCAAATGTAGACATTAAATGGATTGGTCAGAGAGGGTTAAAGTGGCACCAATTGATGCCATTGGTGAAATCCTTCATGCAAATCCAACACCCTGACCTCATAATAGTGCACTGTGGTGGCAATGACCTAGGCACTTTGACTGGGGTAGCTCTGGAAATGCTTATGAAGGAGACCTTTGCACAACTGTTTTCACTTTTCCCTAAAACTGCCTTTGTGTTTTCTAACATATGCCAAAGGCAAAAATGGAACTGGTCCAATCATTTCTGTCCACAGATTGACAAAGCAAGAAAGCACGTCAACAAATCTGTTTCTGATTTCCTCCGAGACTATGGTATGGGTTCCATTTACCACAACAACTTGCGTTACGACATGCAAGACATTTATAGAGGAGATGGTGTGCACTTCAATGATGAAGGGAACAGAGTCTTCCTCTTGAACCTTAGACTCTGCATCGGTACTTACTTGTAGGTACCAATAAAAAATCACTTCATAAACACAACGGCTCTTTTTAGAGCCCCCTAATATCTAAACACTTAAATCTGCATTTCATTTCTTTTTTCATTTTTTTTTTGCCGTACGCGTACGTTGAGCTTAGCGTACACGTACCCCGCGATTTTTTTTAAAATTAATAAAAACATTTTTTTGTACTTTTCTGTCCTTCTTTGACCCCCTTTTAAATGTTATGGGGTCTGTAACTCTATTCCTTGCCCCCTTTTCAAGTTATCACCCTTTTTTTCCTGAGTGAAACACACAAAATGGCGGCCGCCGCTTCCTGGTTTCGACCGATTCGAATGTTTACTAAGATCTAAGAGCCAATCAGAATCGCGCTCGCGCACGTCACCGTACGCGTACGGTAAGCGCACCGTAAGCGCACCGTAAGCTGGCTCAGATATATATATTGATTTAAAGGCTATTTTCTCAGAATCTACTGAACAGATTTACACCAAACCTACAAAAGGCACTTCCTTGACCTGAGGACTACCTCTCTGCCAAATTTCTTTAAATTCTGTTCAGCCGTTCGGGCTGTAGCTCTGTCTAAAGGTCCTATGGAAAAATGCATGGGAAAAACGCGTTTTGGGACCCCCCTTTTATCTCAGCCCCCCTTTTATCTCAGCCCCCGCTTGACGAATCCCCCCGAGACTTTCAGGGTAGGAGCGGAGCTCAACGCCCCACCTATTTTGAAAATTTTGTGAGGATTCGTCGACCGGCGCCAAAGTTATTCAAAATAGAACGTTGCGGATTTCCTATGGTAAGAGGGTCCTAACTATAACTATCTACTGGCGACCGCCAGTAGATAATATATATATATATATATATATATATATATATATATATATATATATATATATATATATATTCACTTAAAAAACCATAGGTTTCACACATGTTATAGTTAGTTGGGCATTTCACTCGTAAAAAACCAATGAAATTCCCCCGTTATAGTTAGTGCAGGCAACTATAACTCACGCGACCGCAATCCTCTGTTGATGCTAATACTGTATTTAGACACTTATTTACCCATGACGTCTTCCATTAATTTTTAGCTATACATATATTACAAATATTTTTTTTTCAGAAAAACACACACGTCATCAGCAGAGGATTGCGGTCGCGTGAGTTATAGTTGCCTGCACTAACTATAACGGGGGAATTTCATTGGTTTTTCACGAGTGAAATGCCCAGCTAACTATAACATGTGTGAAACCTATGGTTTTTTAAGTGAATTTGCAAGGTTTTTTAAATGCTAATTCCTAACTATAACGTGTGTGAAACCTATGGTTTTTTCAGTGAATTTGTACGGTTTTTTAAATGCTAAGTTATGTATTTATTTATTTATTTAAGGTTTTTCACCGTGCGCGTACCGTGCGTGCACGGTGTGCTTCACGCACCGTGCGCGCGCTCGGTGAGCTTCGCGCACCGAGCGCCCACGTTACGTAGTTCGCGGAATTTTTCCGTTTCTACTGTGCGCGTACGCTATGCGCACTCCGCGATTTTTGATAAAAAATTTAAAATAGATTTTTGCCCTTGGGGGTCCTTCTGGGACCCCCTGACCAAGGCTAGGGGGTCAGGAACTGTCCAGCCTGCCCCCTTTACACGTTATCCACCTTTGTTTTTCACCCCCTCAGACTGCGAGAGACAAAATGGCGGCCGACACTTCCTGGTTTCGACCGATTCGAATTTTTACTAAGATCTAACAACCAATCAGAATTGCGCTCGCGCACGGCGGCGTGCGCGTACGGTAAGCTTACGGTACGCGCACGGAGCGCGCCTATAGATATATATTGATTTAAATGCTATTTTCTCAGGAAATACTGAACAGATTTACACGAGACCTTCAAAAGGCACATCCCTGACTTGAGGGCTACCTCTCTGCCAAATTTCAAGTAATTCTGTTCAGCAGTTCGGGCTGTAGCTCGGACTAAAGGTCCTATGGAAAAATGCATGGGGAAAACGCGTTTTGGGACCCCCCCTTTTTCTCAGCCCCCGCTTGACGAATCCCCCCGAGACTGTCAGGGAAGGAGCGGAGCGGAGCGCCCCACCTATTTTGAGAGTTTCGCGCGGATTCGTCAATCGGCGCCAAAGTTATTCAAAATAGAATGTTGCGGATTTCCTATGGAAACACGGTCTTAACTATAACTATCTACTGGCGACCGCCAGTAGATAATATATATATATATATATATATATATATATATATATATATATATATATATATATATATATATATATATATATATATATATATATATATACACATATATATACATATATATATATTTTTTTTAAACAGTAGGAGTAAATTAACTAGTATATAGATACTTAAGTCCTTCAATGTATTTGTGTGTTTATTTATATAAATATATATATTTCTCTGTTTAATAATTCAATAGTGAAGCAATTGTAGATAAATAGTTGTGATAAAAATTTACATATTGTGATAGATAAACTAACATGAAACCTGAAGCATCTGATCAAATAACGTATATTGAATCTATGCAGTGACCTATATACATATTATGCATAGAATAATATAACCATAAGTAATATGTACATTTGCTATGTACATCTAACAAAATCTATACATTTATAAAGATAATTATTATAAACATTTATGCAAAGGAAAGCTCAAATCTAGATATAATCAAAGTAAATCAATTAAATCAATACAATCAAAGTAAATGCTTGTATACAAAGGGATATGCTGTACATTTATTTTTGAGCATTTTATTTATTTGAAAGGTTTTATAAAGCGAGAACATGACCCAACGACGAGGAACTTCGAAAGAAGGAAAAAAGTCAGACAGAGGTGAAAGAAGAGGCAGAGGAAGGGGCAGTGTGGGAAATCACAACAGAGGCTCCAAAGCAGCACCATGATGGATACTGATATGGTGAATAGGTCTATTGTCAACCTTTCTAATAGACAATTGACAGAGACTGAAAAAGTAACGTTATGCCTAGGTCTCTCTTTTTGCCCCACTATGCATTTTAATTACCCTGAAACTCATATAGATGTGTTTAAATTCATCAGGAAGCTTAAGTTGAAGAAGTGGCACCTCCTGAAAATTCGTAACAGGGCCATGGGAGAGGGCGAAACAACCAGAGAGCCTGATATTGATCTCAATATTTGTGATATTGATACCCTGGTAGCTCTTGACCAATTATAAACAAAGCGATAAGATTAATAACAGCAATGAAGTGGAAAATATTCTAGACAATCTTAATATTAGCTATGACACCACGGCAGATACTCCCTTTAAGCCACGGTCTACCTTTTCCCGTTACTAACACACGATAATATTGATACCTATCATGACACGGTCACCAAAAATCTGATACGGTTCAGGCACAAAAAATTGTTTAAGAACCAGCATACACAAAATTTGACACAAGCCCAGAAACAAGCTCTCAAATCCCTTGCAGATGATGAGACAATAGTGATTCGCCCCGCAGACAAAGGCGGGAATATAGTAATGCTAAGCAAGGAAATGTATATCAATGAAGCTATCAATCAACTAAGTAATGACAAATTTTACACTACTGTGTCCAGAGAAACATATTCAGAAAGTGTATAAACAATATGGGACAAACTAAAAGATTGGAAAGACAAAGGTATACTGTAAAGGGAGTAATTTTGCTTCCTCAAGAAAGACCACCCTATCTTCCCAGTCTTATATTTTCTTCCAAAGATATATATGAACCCTATCCTCTAGGGGTAGTGTGACCGAAAATATCTCCAAATATGTTGCCCATTTTCTCAGAGATCAAGTAAAAAATCTGCACTCACATGTAAGGGACACCAAAGACTTCCTTGGGAAGTTAGAGGGCATCCACTGGGAGGAAGACTTTCTTCTCATGACTCTGGATGTCAACTCGCTCTACACAATCATTGAGCACAATCAGGGAATCACGGCTAGTAAACATAATCTTCAAAGTAGACATACGCTTCAAGGCTCATACTGACATGATCCTTGACACTGTCTCACCAATAATATCTTTCTTTTCAATGGTGTACTCTACAGACATGTCCTGGGGATGGCTATGGGGACTTGCTTCGCCTCAAGCTTTGCAAACTTGTTCCTAGGGCATTGGGAAGAGGAACTATTCAGGAATGGTGTAGACTTCCCAGAGAGTGGACAGGTCATCATATGGCTCAGGTACATTGATAACCTGTTCATTATCTGGAAAGGTTCAGTAGAAGAATCTAATACCCTTTGTTGACAAACTCAGTGACAACAACCTCAACATCATACTTCCTAGAACCATCAGTAGTAATACAGTGGATTTCCTCGATGTCAGAATCTAAATCATAGAGGAAAAGATCCGAACCAAACTGTACTGCAAAGACACCATAGGCAACAGTCTTCTATATGCTTTCAGCAGCCACCCGATACTCTCAAGTGGAGCATCCCTTATGGGGAACTGCTGGGAGCAAAAAAGAAACTGTAATACTGAAGAGGCCTTTGAAGTGGAAGTACACACCATGATTGGCAGATTCTTGGAAAGAGGGTACCCACAGTGGGTGCTTAAAAAGTTAAGGGAGTGCAGAGAAAATAAATTTTGTTTGCACCCGCCAAGGAAATGAGTGAAGAAGGAGAAAGTGGGACCAGGATTATTCTCACATTCAATGAGGGTTCCAAGGAGGTCAAACGTATCCTTAATAAAAGCTGGGGTATACTAACGAGTGAACCTATTATAGGCCATTTGATAGAGGAAAGACCTAACATCACCTACAGGAAGGGACGAAGTATTAGGGACAAATTGGTCCACAGTGATATCACTAAACGTAGCACCAATAGTGAACATGGGCTTAAAGGCTTCGTTCCCTGTGGACACTGCAAAGCCTGCAAAAATAGCCACCTGAGGAAAGAACTCACCTTAAGCAATGGAACAGCCCATAACACAGTTTTTGACCTGCAGTACACCATTTGTCATTTACATGCTGGAATGCCCCTGTAAACTTAAATATATAGGCAGTACAACCCAGATGGTGAAAAAGAGGGTGTTGGAGCACATGCATGCCATATCCAATAACCATCCTCACTATCCAGTAGCCCCTATCCAGTAGCCCGTCATTTTCAGAAGCAGCATTTCCCCAACAGTTTACTTCTGAGTTTTTCAGCAATTGAGCGAATTCCCAATTCACACAGAGGAGGGAATCGAACACTTAAGCTAAGACAATTGGAGTCTAAATATACTGTTGTTTTACAGATGGAAACCCCGGTAGGCCTGAATATGGATTAGGAATTAAAAGTACATGTATATGAATCCTATTGTCGAATGTATGATGTTACAACGCAGTCTTTACACAGCGATATGATTACAACGCAGTCAATACAAAGCAAGTCATTACAACGACTTGCGCTAGAGGCGCTGAACGTAGGAAAAGTATGATTTACTATTCCAACTCCAGCCTACGTAACAGTAGGGAAGGTGTTGGAATAGTAACTCATACTATTCCTTAGTGTATAGCGCCATCCAGCGCAAGTCATTATAATGACTTGCCTTGTAATGGCCACGTTGTAAACATATCACGGTGTAAAGACCGCGGAGTAATGGATGTTTCCCCCTAATGTCCTATGCATTAAGGCCTGCCCTTTTTACTCTTCCTTATCTGTGCTTCTAGAAACTGTAAAGTCATGCTAATGTGACAGAGATTTTAACTATATTTTACACTACACTGTATATTTGTACACTAATCACTTTTTGTCTGTTTTATTTTCACAGAAGGAAAGGAAGGGGACCACCCTGCGATACAGTTCACTTTCACAGGTTCCCTAACATTTTCTTCAGAAGAACTTTGGGTGACACATATCACAGATAAGAATTTTCTTCTATTGTGTACAGAGTTGTTTAATATGAAGGACATCATATCAAGACTGTATTTCACTGTATATAAGTGGTAGATCTATGTGGACACTACCCCATGGTGCCTTTTTCCTTTCTTTAAAATGCAGCCTTTACCTCATATTGAAGTATCAACATCTTTTACTGCAACAGCACTTGCCAGTGATGATACAATGTTATACTTATGATCACAGCCTCTCTTCCCCTGTATGTTGCACTATGCCAGCACCAGTTACAAGGAGGGAAATATATGAGTCTGAAATAGGTTTCCATAAACTGTACATACATATGTATTTGTCTACGTACTGTCTGCATATTATCATATTCCTGTTTTCTATTTTAGTAAATGTATAACTTCATATCATTTTAAGTAAGGGTGGGCGTCAAATTCTGTTCCGCTTGCGGAATTTTTGCGATATTTTGACATTTTCGCATTCCACGGAGAGCGTGAAAATGCCCAAATTTCCGCTATTTGCTGCGTTGCGAAGATTTTTTTATGTCCGCGCTTTGAAAATGCGTTCTCGCGAGCTCGATCGCCTTACCGGGATCCCTGCATTCGCCGACGAGTTTTCCAATCCGTTTGCGTGCTCCACGAGATGTTGATAGCCTGTCGCGCTATCCCGTGAGAGTTCGCGATCGCGATCACGTCATTCTCCTCGCCATCAGACACCGCGAGAGTCTGAGATCGCGAACACGTAATTTTCCACTGCGAGAGAGAGCGTGAGGTCGCAAACACATCAATCTCCACCGTGACAAAGAGCATGAGATCGCGAACACGTCATTTTGGACGCGCCATCGACATCCGGCGGAAGTGTGGTGAAGGTCGCGAAAACGCCAAATTATGATTTGGAGAAGAATATTAACTCTAGCTGCATAAAACCTTCTCTAAATGATGATTTGGATGGAAAAATCTTTTGGGGGGAGAGGCAGGAAGTTGCACAGAGTCTCCAACTTCCTGTTCCTGTCCATCAGGCTCCTCCCAGTGGTTTGTCCATCTCCTGTTCATTCTGCCTTTGGATTTCAGCTGGAAGGATCACTCTTTGTGTCTGCTGCATCATTATCATAGGATTTGAGGACTTTTGAATTTGATAATTTACAAGTAAGTTGGTGTTGTGTCTATTTGATTGGGGGCATTGCAGTTGCTGCAACTACAATTTTGGTACGTATCATTCTTTTTTTTAATTGTTGGGGGTAGCCAGTAAGCCCAAAGCTAGTCATGGGTGGGTGCATGATGAAGCAACTGTTCCTTTGGTGTGTGTTGAATGTTTTTCAAACATCATTTAGGGCATGGATGGCATTGGATTGAGTTGTAAAGTGTGGTTTTTGGGGGGTATTTCTGTTTTTGGGTGTGTGTTAAAGAAATGCCTTTGTTGTGTGTGCCTGATGTGTTGGTGTGCACCCTGCAGACCTTATTTTGCCCTGTGGATTTCCGTTTTTGCATTTTATTGCATTAAAGAGGCACAGCAGTGTGGTTTAGCATGCATCTTTTGCCTGGCTTCTTTATAGGCCTTTTGGCAGTTCATTATTTCCCAGGCATCCTGCTTGTTGCTTGTGATTTGCGAGTGTCCATGTTGCTGGGGGTCTTTTCTGGTGGGAGTTATTAGTGTGCTGCTTTTGCCATATATAGGCCTGCATGGCATTCCTTTGTGGCCTAGGCTTCTTGTTGTGGGCCTGGCCATGAGGCTGGTGGCCATTTTGAAGGCAGGCAGTGTGTTTTTTGCAACAGGCCTGCATTGTCTTTCTTCTGTTTCTTGTAGTTGGGTGGACCTGGCCATGTGGCTGGTGGCCATTTTGAAGCCTAGGCCTACAAGCTTGTGTGGCCTTGTCTGCCCACGGGCCTGCTTTCATCCAGTAGGCTCAGAGCAGGTAGCCACAGGTGCATTAAACAAGTGATTATCTGTGTGTTCTGTTGAATTTAAACATCATTTAGGGCATGGATGGCATTGGATTGAGTTGCAAAATGTGTTTTTGGGGGGGTATTTCTGTTTTTGGGTGTGTGTTAAAGAAATGCCTTTGTTGTGTGTGCCTGGTGTGTTGGTGTGTACCCTGCAGACCTTGTTTTGCCCTGTGGAATTTCGTTTTTGCATTTTATTGCATTAAAAAGGCACAGCAGTGTGGTTTAGCATGCATCTTTTGCCTGGCTTCTTTATAGGCCTTTTGGCAGTTCATTGTTTCCCAGGCCTCCTGCTTGTTGCTTGTGAGTGTCCATGTGGCTGGTGACCTTTTCTGGTGGGTGTTAATATGGGCCTGCATGGTTTTCCTATTGGCTTACTGCTTCCATCCATCCCCTTTGCCAGCAGCAGCTCTCTTCCATTACATTTGTATTTTGGTTGTTGTTCTTATTCTTTCCTATCCTTCCTGAGAGTGTAGTGTGTGTACACTGTACACAGTAAGTAGTATACCACAGCCCTTGTTGCCAAAGTCTCACAAATGGCTACACTATGTCTTCTATTTTTTTGTTTGTACTAGTAGTAATTGAACCACAACAACAAATGCAACATTTCACTGATGTTCTTCTCCTGGCTTATTTGCTTTTAGGTGCACAAAAAGACAGAGGAGGAGGTAACTATCAACATCATCCATTGTACTGCCAGACAGAAGTCCTGCTGCGCACCACATCATGTCCAACTGTGACCACAGACATCTTTGCAACTTGTGCACCTGCGTCCTCTCTGGACCCTGAAGAAAATGGGCCCAAAGAAAGGTAACAGGTCCTCTAGTACCAAGAAAGTTGCCGGTGAGAAGAAGATGGAACAGAAAAAGCAAGAGGCTCTAACCACGACTGGTGTGCCGGCAAATGTGTTTTTTGGGACCAAAAAACACACGCCTGCAGCAGTGTTGTCCGGCGGGAACCAAGCTGGGAGCAGCACATCCGCACCAGTGGGCCAACCCCACCAACCTAGGCCCAAGCTCATGAGTGTCGCAGAGGTAGCCAGTCTACTAACGAGCAGCGATGTTGAAATGTCATTATGGCAAAGTAGTACACAATCAACGCAGGCAGAAACTCAGCAGATAAGTCTGCAGCAGCAGGCGCAGCCGCAAGAACAGCAGCAGCAGGCGCAGCCGCAAGAACAGCAGCAGCCGCAAGAACAGCCACAGCCGCAAGAACAGCCGCAGCCGCAAGAACAGCCACAACAGCAGCCCACAATAGTAGTTGTTCCTCCTGAAGTAGGGGCATTTCAGGAAATCGAGCTTCCTGCAGACAAAGAGGGGCAAGCCACAGTTTCAGAAGATGCATTGTCTTCCAGACCCCCAGCAAGGAAAAGGAGTGTTAGTCCATCATCTTCTTCTTCAAGCCCCGCTTCTGATGATCTTGATGCCACTTGGAAGCCACCAGCTCAGTCTGAGAGTGGTGCACGACACAAGACAAGGCTAGTGAAAAGGAAGGTTCCAGAAAGCCTTAGAGTTATGGAGGTAGATGTACAAGAGGGGGATGATGATGACGACGAGCCAATCATGACGGACATCACTCCCGGCCCAAAGGATATGGAGACCAACATTATTACCCTATCCAAAATGACTGCAAGGGATGTAGCATGGATACCACCAACACAGGTAACACCACCACGACCTCAGGCTTCCATATTTTCATTTGCAAAGGAAAGGCAGGGACTTACATCCAGCTCAACCACCACCTCAGTAGGTAGTGGTAGAAGTCGCAGTGTAGCTGCACAGTGTCACATTCAAAGCACTCCCTCCAGTTCATCTGGTATTGAAAGAGGCACATCCAGCAGCACCAGAAAGTTCTCCTCCCCAGTTTGGGACTTCTTTTCAGTTAGCAGTAAGGAGGAGAACATTGCTATATGCTCAATTTGTCGACATGCTGTTAGGCAGGGTAAGCTTGGTACAAACTATGGTACCGGAGGCCAAACAAGTCATCTCAAAATACACCACACTATCGTGTGGGAGGCTCACCTATTTCGTTTAGAACAAAATAAAACTCAACCCATTGTTGTTGGGCATATTATCGCGGTGGAAGGTGAACAAGAGGGAGACATTTCTAGCCCTGTCCCCAGTAGTGTAGTAGTACTGCCCACATCCTCCTCAGCAACATCTCAGTGGCACCGCAGTAAGAGTCAGAGTCATGCTGAGACACCAAGGTGACCGAGTAGTACTGTAATGAAACTAAGTGCGTCGTTGAGCCTAACTGGGTTAAAGAAAACAACTGCACTACAAAGGAAAATAATCCAGCCTACCATTGACAGCATGCTTAGGTTGGAGGGGCAGTACCAGCGCAACCACTCAATGGCACGGTTGTACAATGCGAAGCTGGCTAAAATGTTAGCGCTGGACCTTCTCCCTTTTTCATTTGTGGAAGGGGTGGGTTTCCTTGAATTCGTGTCAACTACCTGCCCTAAATGGAAGGTTCCCAGCCGGTCCTATTTCGCAAGAATTGCTGTTCCAGCACTACATCATGATGTGCTGGAATTGGTTGGACAAGCTTTCACAATATCCACCTAACAACAGACATGTGGACCAGTTGCCAAGCCACTGATTACATGTGCATCACTGCACACTGGGTCTCATTTGTGGGGGTTAGAGATAAGCTATCTGAAGTAGATGCTGTTGACACAGCTGAGATTTTTAAAGCTACTCAGAAACATGCAACTGTATCCATGTTCACCATGGTGAAATCTCATACTGCTGTAAACATATTGGAAGAGTTTCACAGCAAGGTTTTTGAATGACTGCGCCCAAGAGGGCTTAAGATTGGTTTTGTTTCCACAGATAATGGCAGTAATGTACTTAAGGCCATGGAGCTTGGTTCCTATTTCAGGGTTCCGTGTTTGGTGCACTATCCCATTGTTGCAAATGCTAGAGCATCAGCTGAAGGAGGTGTCTGAAGCATACAAATATGTAGAGGAAAAAAAAGAAGCATATGAGTTTGTGGAGAGCTTAGCCCGTCGCTTAGCTGACAATACAAGGGTGCAAAATAAGATTTTGACACAAAATCATTACATTTGTGCCACAATTCTGGATCCACGGACAAAATGGGCACTGAAGACATTAATTCCTTTTTCAGAAATGGATGTTGCCCAGTACAAAACTTGGATAGCTGAGTCAGAGAGTAAGTTGGAAAATGAACGGCTGCTAATTAAAAGCCCGCTAGATAAACCCACAACAAGTACTGCAGCAGGGCATCCGGCATCAAGTTCAACTTCGGAGCCTGAGGGCAGTGCGTTTGGCTCAGAACACTCAGCAACACTATCGACAACAGCAAGAACTGGATCTTCCGGCCCAGTAAAATCATTACAGGATTGGTATTTACAGCAAGGCATTGGTAAGTCCAGTGCTGATGCAGCGAGAAAAGAGCCCGAAAAAAGTTTAGCACCCCAGAACATTGAGCGGATGGTCCATGCCTATCTGGACGGCCCAACAGAGGTGTACATTGATCAATACCCATTGAGGAATTGGTATAGGAAAAGGGGCCAATAGCCAGTGCTCAGCAGGCTGGCGATAAAGTATCTGGCTTGCCCTGTCGCAAGTGTCTCTTTAGAACGTGTTTTCAGTGCTGCTGGTTCCATTGTAACAGTGAGAAGGACCAGTCTCTCACCCAAAAACGTGGAGAGGTTAACAATGATCAAAATGAATCAGCACTTTATACCACCGAATTACACAATACATGAATCAAGGGAGTAGGAAGATGAGGACGGCGGCTCAGGTGACGGAAGTGGTGTGTTAGATGATGATTACCTACTTCTGGTTGAATCCCCAGAGTTTGAGGACGAGCTATACTTCCCTGACAATTAGGCTTGCACTTCCAGTTCTTACTGTCTTCCTCCCTTATTTTCTTTTATTTGTGTGTCTGTCTTTCTGGTTAGAAATTTCGAATCACAATAAATCCATCACCACCGTCTTCTAATTGTTTTATTGCCATATACAAGTTTCGCCTGTCTGCATATCACAATACACTCCTCCGAATCCTGCTTCTCCATCCTCCTGAATCTCCCTAAATCCATTGCCCTCAAGAAGACAGATGATGATTGGATGATGCAAAATCGAAGAAAAAAGAAAATATTTCCTAGTCCCTCCAAAAGAAGTGGAACATTATTGATGATGACTACTATAGCTATCCTCCTTTCTGATCCGAGAGAGACTGCCCATTAACTGAAGATGAGAAGGAACAGGTAATGAATGATGCCATGCATTGGACGCTGACTGAGTGATTTTGTTGTTGTTTGTTGTTCATTAAGTTACTTCATTGTGTACTTTATGTAACTATCTACACACTAAAAGTAACTCATGTCCCTTTTCCTTTCTTGTAATTTGTACTTCTACTGCAGGCCGATACATTGCATTTTGAATATAGGAAGGGAACTCACTCGGTACACGCAACTGAGTTTCAACAACACCATCATGATGACCACAGTGACATAGTATCTTTACAGTCACTCAGTACACGGATCGGAGATGATTGATGGAATAAGTCAGGGCGTTTCATGAGTGGCATAAAAGGTAAACAAGTAAACAACAATCACAGTGGACCGTAATGTCTGTGTAGCGAAGGAGTCAAGTGTAGCGGTGCTATGACTGCGGCGCATTGATTTAGTCACTTAAATTGTAAAATGCTATGTTGCTGGATATGTGCTTTGTCCAACTCTTTCAAAAAATGTATGCTAAATGGAGGATGTGCAAAGGGTGCCGTCACCGCGGGCCTGCTCTGTCCAGTTGGTGTTGTAGGTTAATGCTGGAAACAGACTAGAGTAGAGATGATGCATCCATGCCGCCTCGGAAAGTGTTCTTGTTGCACTACACCATAACTTGTGCATTTTTTTCAACTTGGTTTCTCAATATCCCTTTTGTTTTTGCATCTACAATTACAGGCCGGGCCTTACCCTGTGCTATACTTGGGAAAACAATGCACACTTACCTTACCAATGAATCTACATCTGACAGGCAGGCAGTGGCGTCACCCAAGATTGATGGACGGAGCATCCATGGAAGGAAGGACCAAGAGGAATGCCGAGTTTCAACTCCCTATTTGACCAGGATAACACAGTAACAGTATCATCTTTTAAATAATTTGATTAATTTTTTTGTCTACAATCATTACAACAGTGTGTTCTTGTTGTTATTAATATTATTATCATTAGGTTTGCTCTCTGTCTATAATTCATCCCTACAGATATTTAAAAAATGTCTTTGCTATCTGTAGGAGTAAGCCCGGTAACACTGAACACAAACTATATGTAATCCGGGTCTCCTTATCATCATCATGCATGCATTTCCTTTTTCTCCCTTAACATATTGATATGGATATGGTAGTCTACAAAGATTCTGTTGTTTGATGTTTGTCCATGCGTACTGTTTTTCTTTCTCAAACCTTTACCCAAACCCCCCTTCCCGACCATTCAACAAACCCTAACCCTCTTCCCCTGGGCTGTGTGACTTATTGAGGTATGACTTCATTAAATGTACACCAATAATTTATCACACGCTTGCTGGGGCGGATGTGGCGAAAGCAACAGTACTTCAATTTCAAGGCAGGGCGGGGATCTTCTTCTGCTTGCCCACCCATGAGCAGTATATTTGTGAGGTCATTTTTTTACCAAAGGAACCTAATACATCAGCATTAATTCCCGGCACTGATTGGATTAATGTATTTAATTTGTTGTCATCCTCCTACACAGCACTAACAGTTACGCTTGTGTCCAGTGTACTGTAGGCCTGGTCAAGTGACTTGACACAACTAGAGTTTATAACTCTGTGTACTACTAGGCTATCCCCAACACCATTACGTTTTGTTGTATTTTGGCATATTATTGTTTGGCAGTAAGTTCTGTACTGTACTTCATTCTACTACTCCTCAAAGAGTCTCTCTCAGGCTACTGACTGTCTCATTTTCTTTTTTTGCAAATGCTGCTGCCAGTGTCTACTACTACTACTACCACCACCACAACCATGGCATGTTAGGAAAGAAAACCATCATCACCGTGCAGCCATCGCTGTGCCTAAGTTAAAATTCAAGCAAAGGTAAGAGAAGTTTGGGGGAGGCATAATTAATAATGGACATGTTTTCATTAATTCAATTTCACCCCCCCCCCCTTTGAGTCCAGTTGCAGAGTGCCTAGAGTCAAAGAGACTGACAGTACTAGTAGGACAAGTCACTCAGTGAGGGGTGCCGCATCTATCTGTTTCTGTCTTACAAAGTCACACAATTATTAAAATCAAACACTGGCTGAAGGCGGCCCTGCACCAGCAAGGAAAGAAGGATACAGTGTGATGTAAAACAGTAACCCCACCCAGAAAACATTAACAACATCATATGTAAAGTAGAAATATATTATTTAATACCCTAACAAAAATAAATTATGTAAAAAAAATCCCACAACACCTGACCCACCCCTCTCCCTAACCCCAACCAATGTCTGTAAAGAAAATGTCCAATTGTCCAAAAGAGAAAATCCCACGCCCAATTCCTACCCACCCAAAGAATAATTAAAAAAGGGGCAATAAACCGGGTCTAAGTTCGGCGGGCTTGACTCAGGAGGACACGAACTTGCTCCTCCAGGCGGGCAACACGGCGCTTCAATGCGCGGCAGTTGCATCCACAGGGGGGGCAGCACTGATGGAGGGCGGTGGCTGGGGCCCGGGGCATTGCAGGTGGCTGCAGCTGCTGCCGCCTCCTCCTCCTCCTCTTCCAGAACCTCTAGCCGACAATATTCAGTCTGTATGGCCTCCAGCTTCCGGCGCCGGGCCTTGGCTGCCAACTCCTTCCAGTCAGGTTTTCCCTTGGAAGGAGTAGCTATATATGAAGAAGAAAAAACAAGACTATTGTAAAATATACTCTTAGCAAAGCAGTAAGACAAATGATTTCTACACATAGTGTCACGGTAGCACTGGCAAGCAGAGTACATAACATTTGTGGTATGTATCTATCCTCCCACTTTATTGGACTTTAACATTTGTTGGAGTTTCAGGCATTCAACCAACCATGCATCTGATTCCTATCAACCACCTATGCATGCTGCATGCATCCCACGAATCCTTCTCTGCCAGTCATAAACATTAAATCTCGCCCGTCCTTCTTCCGTCCACTCTTCTTTCCCTTTTCGTTCAACCCATCCATCAAGGTCATCTGATCTGACTTTTAGTCTTCTCCATAAAACTTTCACAGCTGAGTTGAAATCAGATAGAAGAGGCCATTGGTTACTCAACACTCCGGCCACTAATGCTTTTACTAATGCTAAGTGAAGGGTGTCTTCACCCGTTCACAACAACTTCTTACTCAGTAAGTCAACTGTACAGTATGATACAGTACACCCTTGCAGTGAGTGTAGCCCGCCGCTGCTGCTGGCTCACCCCCTGCAGCTCCTCCTGCAACTGCCGCATCCTCTCCTCCATCAGCAGCTGCGTCGCCTTTGCCGCTGGCCCCGGCACTGCTGGTTGGTAGTGCGCCTTGAGAAAACATTACACATTTTTTAGGTGTCATATCCACCTCCCCCCTATTTTTCACTAGCAAGATTGAAAAATGAGTTAATAGTAATACATACATAAACAACATACATCACTAGTACAAATCAGGCAGTAGTAGAGTAGACACTAGTAGTTATATGGTCCCTAGGGTCATTCTAGTCTTTGCTTAGTTAGCCCAAGCCATGCTACCATTTTACCTTTGTGTCTTTTATTTCAGCACACGCGTCGCTATCTCGCAGCTTGTTGTATAAAGAGTGACTCCTTTGAGCCCACATGAGCTCATACTGCTACTGTCTAAGCGCTGCGTACAAGGTCAAACAAAAGGAGCCACTTTGTTATGGAGTTATGGTGTTAGTCCATATTGCTAATCCAAAATGCTACACTTTTTGCCACGACTGAGAAATGCTTGCAATATACTAATGCGCACCATTTTTCTCCTAACAGACGGAAGATTCCCTTCTATGAACCAGAGCTTTGCAGAGCTTATGATGTAACCAGTACTAGCTTCTTCTAAGGTGAAGGGTCCACAGTATTCGCTCAGAGATATTAATTTATAATTGTATATAAACTATATTCCTACAGAGGGGATGGTGGTGCTTCCACCCCTGTTCAGTTATGAATCATGATTTTGCATTTTTTTTTCTTCGTTCTATGGACTTGTAGTTGTTGTAAGTGTAACTAAGTGTAACAATGTTTATAGTTTTAATCTTATGCATTCTGCTGTTGGTGCTGCATTATAGAACAACGTACAGAGCTTGTCAGTTGCAAATAAAATTTTTGAACTTACACAGACTCGGTGGTATTTGGTGTGAATGGACTTACACGAGTGAGCGTGCGAAAAGAAGGGTGTGCAAACTGTGCATGTGCATTGCTTCCATGACTGAGAGGTCGGGAGTGTTATGTTCTGGGTTGTCCTCTCATTGGGTATCTTTGGGGTTTCGGAGAGCTAATAGTAATGAAACACTATTATAACTAATCGGGCAGGGAATTGTGGTGTGTTCTGTTCTGATTGAGGTGTGAGGAAGGTCCAACCTCCCATCACCAACATCCTATTTTCTTGTGCGAAGTTCTGTATGTGGAAAATCCCTACAACAGTAGTAGTATGTTCTATCCTATCAAAATAGTAAAATCTGGTTGGGCATTTTGTTGGTGGGAATTGTCGAAAAACAACAAGATTAATAAAGCCTCAAAGATTAAGAAGAATAGAAGGAGTACAAGAGGACAACCCAAAGGACTGGACTCAATGGCTAGAGCTACTGGTGAATCTGAGTTTTATTTAAAACCTTTTAAATAAAGAGTGGCCAACTGGGCATGCTTAGCTACAGACAGACTAATAGCAGTAGTCATAGCAGAGGCAGTTAAAGGCAGAGATAACAAGAATTTAGAAACAGATAGTCTAGATCGAAGGATAATTGTTGGTAAAAAATAGCATTAGGAAACGGAAAAAATAGTTTGGTAAAAAAAATACGGTGTAGTAAAAGTTAGTGAATAAGAATTATTAATATTAAAAACAGGAAGACTTACTGGGGCCAGCAGAAGAACCCTCGTTCTGGTCCTCGTTCTGGTCCTCCTGTCTGACTGAAACTGCTCCCGCCAACTCTGCCCCCGTCTTCTTGCCCCTGGGTGCTGATCATAAAAGTTATAAGAAAGAAAGAGACAAACATTGATGATTGGTGTGAAACAAATACAATATTTTTATAAGACTGTCAAAAAAACATTTGTGTAAACAACAATTGCAATAAAATTGACCTATCTAATCTGGTCAACAAGTAGTATCTGGGGATTCGCGGACCGAATAGTTATTATTTATCTAAACTAAACCAGTGTTCGATTCTGATTCCAGCATAAGCCTAAGCCTAAGTACTACGTACCACTTGACCTAGCCCACCTATTCCAGGCATGCCAATTGTACATTAAGTAAGCATTTCCACGTCTTTTAGTCCTCATAAATGCATAAATGGAGGACATATGCCTGCATTTTTGCATACACCAAATTTTTGGTTGGTTGATGCAGATGTTCTGCTAGTGCTAAGCCTATTACCACTCACTGAACAAACTACAAAAGGTTCTACTAAGGACTGGGGTAAGCACTAGCAGCAGTCAGCAGCAAATAACAAGATTAGTAGCGCAGAGCACCTGTGTCATAACAATCACAGAAGACTTTTAAACGTAAATTACCTGTAATGTAAGCAGCAGCATTCTAGCTGGTTGGAAAAATATATATTCGCAATATATAACACAGAGTAGAAGAACAGACACAAAGTAGTAATAATTAAATAGCTACTCACCAAGACCCGGGACCTCCACTCCTAGCAGGTCCAGCAGGTCCTGCTCCCGGTCCAGGGTATCGGACCCCCGATGCATCAGCTGGGTCTGGCTGCGCCGGACACCAGAGCCGCAAAACACCGCCCGGAGCACCTTTCACCACCGCTGCCGACGCTCCCGGAGCCCGTACCCGGACCCAGGCATGTCGCCTGCTGCCAGGGTTAAGGAGAGGTGGCGCTGCACCAAAAAAACCAGTGCGGCCAACTACACCTCCCCAAATAAGGCCCGTACCTGCACCCCTTGTGGGTGCTGCCTTCCGCAAGGAAGGCGGTAGCGGCTCTGGCTGCGATGCGCCCTGTGGCACTTTGCCATGGTTCTGGGGTAGGGTAAAAATTAAAAAAGTAAGTAAAAGAAATGAAAAAAGCAGGTAATAGAAAAAGAGTGAAAAGGTAGTTAAAAAATGCACAAAAAGTAAACAAAAACAAAAAATATAGAATCAGGAAAATAGAGTGAGAGATAATAAATAAAAAAGATAAAAAACAGGTTTTCAGAAACAAAGGATTGAAAAGATAGAGGGAGGATTGAAAAGCAGGCCCCAGAACCATAGCATAGAGTGAAAAACAAGATGGGCTCGCCCATTGCGACCGCATGGGCAAGTTCACGAGATATTTTCCCCCCGAGCACGCAAAAAGCGTTGCGAATACGCAAAACGTGTTCCCGAACAGGAAATACCTATAGCGAACGGGTGCGAGCATTCATTGCGCGACCCGGAACAGGAAATAGCATCGCGAGCGGGCGGGACAAGTGAAAACAAGATGGCTGCGCCCATTAGCAACCGCATGGGCAAGTTGGCAACACATTTCCAACGCAATCACGCAAAAAACATCGTGAACAGGCGGGACAAAAACCTCTGCGTCTTCACGATATTTCCGCGTGTTCGCGGAGATTTTTAGCGTTTTCGCGAAGAATTGCGTAACGAGATTACGCGATTTTCGACCCATCCTTAATTTTAAGTCACAAATTTCTGACACACTGCACTTGCAATTTCTATCTCACGGCATGATACACGCACTGGGGACGATTTTAGCACTGTGACTATACCACGTATCAATGTGAAACTTTATTGACAACATAGGCATACAGTCTTGATTTTTTCGTATATCGATGTATAATTCAGTAATAGAGATGATATATCTATGTGAATCATTTGGAAATCTCGATATAGAGCATTGGGCAACAGATGCAGTATGACACATGTCTTTTATTAGTTACTGAGCATAACTGCCATTCATTACATGCAGACTATTTACCATTACCAAATGGCCGAACTAATTGTACACTTGTGCGTGAGCATTGTAGTCTGTTGTCTATGTAATTTTTACTATCTGTACATATGTGGTGGTCATGCATGACAAACCTACGTGTGAGCAAGGCTGCAGGTCAGCCGAAACGCTTTACGTGGAGCCAGTAAAAAAAACTTGAGTAACTATCCTGTGTGGTGTGGTGTGTCCTAAGAGTGCGTTATCCCCTGTGGGGGTGGATTATATATATATTTTTTCTGTTTAATATTTCTATAGTAAAACAATTGTAGATAAATAGTTGTGATAAAAATGTACATATTGTGATAGATAAATTAACAGGAAACCTGAAGCATCTAATCATTATATTGAAACTATGCAGTGACCTATATATATGTTATGCACAGAATAATATAACCATAAGTAATACGTACATTTGCTATGTAC
The DNA here is from genome assembly GCF_964204655.1 of Triturus cristatus. NCBI lineage: Eukaryota > Metazoa > Chordata > Amphibia > Caudata > Salamandridae > Triturus > Triturus cristatus. The sequence goes on along the minus strand of NC_140585.1, from coordinate 829,513,385 downwards.
ACCTAACAAAATCTATATATTTATAAAGATAATAATTATACACATTTATGCAAAAGAATCATCATATCTAGATACAATCAAAGTAAATCAATCAAATCAATACAATCAAAGTAAATGCTTATATACATAGGGATATGCTGTACATTTATTTTTGAGCATTTTATTTATTTGAAAGGTTTTATAAAGCGTGAACATGACTCGAACGGGTATCAGAGCGCTGTACAAAGGAGCGTAAGTGGAATGAGGTAAAAGCAAGAGTACAAAATCATAGTGGAACATGTGAAGTACATGACAAGCAACAAAGTCATAGGGAAGCAGGGGAAAAAACCAAATTACAATGTTGACCTAGGGTAATCAGCCCATCTTGTGGGACATGTAAAGCTCCACAAGAGCAATAAATCAAAAGGGCACGTGAGGTGATACCAATAGAACTTTGAACAAAAAAAGTATAAAAGAAAGTCGAACAGCAGAAGGAAGTAGGTTAAAATGGCTCCAGCACTATTTCTGTAGATGGTCATTCAGGAGTAGCCATTTGATATGATTTTTGAATGAGGCGGTAGAGGGGTTAGATCTGATCTCGGTAGGAAGAGCGTTCCATTTTATTGGAGCAAGACCAGAGAAGGCATGATTGTATGTCCTTTCCTTTTTGAATTTGGGAGGTTTCAATAATAGATTATTAGAGCTTCTTAGGTTCCGACTCGAACATGCTAGTTCAAGTTTTTTTCCGGGTAAACAGGGGTGTTTTAATGAATAGCTGTGTGCGTCAGCCAAGCTATCTTGATACAGATCCTTGCTTCGATGTATAGCAGGTTTAGTTTAATTTGGCCTGGAGTGATGTGGTCATGTTTTCTGGAGCCCGTAATGAGTCTGGTTGAAGAGTTCAGAGTGGCTCTAAGAGGTGCCAATCTAGCTTTAGGTAACCCAGCTAGGGTCACCAATCCAAATTCCAAGCATGAGATAAATAAGGATGGGACTGCAGACTGGATGTCATCAGAAGGCAGGAACGGCTTGACATTCCTTAGAGTGTTGAGCTGATGATTGGCTCCCCTAATAGTAGCACTAATATGATCTTGTATATTTAGGTATTTGTCCAGAGTTATACCTAGGGATCACGCAAAGTCAACAACATGAGGGGTGCAGTTAAGCGCAGTAAGTTGTTTGAGCCAGTCTTGAGTGGGTGCAGATTGATTGTGAGGGGCAATCAAGAGGAATATTGAACAACAGATGATTATAAGTTATCCATTGTTGTGTTTTTAGAAGCACACAATTTAGAGTTTTTATGTCATCTGGTGCATAGATTTTCAAATACAGTTGAGTGTCATCAGCAAACATATGGTATTGAATGTTAGAGGGGTTCAGAATTTCGGAGAGTGGTTCCATGAAAAGATTGAAAAGCGTATGCAAAAATGTGGAAGCTTGAGGCACTCCAACAGCGACCGGGAAACTGGTTGCAAGGGAGTGGTTAACTTTGATTCTTTGCATTTGGCTACCTATGAAAGAGGCAAACCAATTTAAGACAGGGCTTGATCGCCCCATCCTATTTTGAAACAGAGCAATCAGGTTTTCATGTTTGACGGTGTCAAATGCTGAAGACAAATCAAGAAGGATCAGTAGGCAAGGAACATACTGGTCAAGAGAGTTCACGGCATCATCAACTGTGACCCACTCTAAAACCTGGCTGGAAGAGGTCAAGGAGCTGAAATTTCTCAATGTGGTTGCAGAGCTGTGTTCTCGAGCAATTTAGCTAAAGTCATGATATTGGTGATTGGATGCAAATTGATAGGAACAGCTAAGTCAGCATTGGACTGTTTGGGGATGGGAGTGACTTGTATTTCTGGAGGCAATCAGGCATCCTACCTTGCATGAGAGATTCTTGAATAATCAGGGGCCAAAGTGAAAGAACAGCCGATTTGAGTTATTTGAAAAACTTGGCAGGTAGCGGATCGCTGAAGTGATTTGAAGGTTTTAAAGAAGCCATAGATTGTATTAGCTCTGCATCTTCTGGTAGTAGAAAGGAATTCCAAGATGCATTGTTGTTCGGAGGGCAAATTGTGGGGTAGGATGTAGGTGCTCTCACTGCCATTAGCCCTGCTGAGGGGGCTAGGGAGTTCAGAAACAGCAGATTAGGTGATGCGCGTTGCAGTTCAAGTTAATTTTGTTTTGCCTTTTCAGAGAAGTGAGCTCATAAATCCACCCCACTGGGGCACGAGGCCATGGGTGATGAGATTTGATTAATAGAGTGGTTAGTTTGTTGTTTGATGATTTCAAATAGTTTCTTGGGTCTATTTTTAGCGTTGTCAAGCTGAGCCCTGAAGCGATCAGTTTTAGCACTATGGATATGTTTGATATATGTGCTTCTCGTCCTCCTCAACTGTTTAAGGCTTGTAATGGATGGTAAGTTTCTCCATAATCTCTCCAACAGCCTTCGTTTGCTACGTTCTTCATTTAGGAAGCCATTAAACCAGGGTTTAGATTGTTTGATCGGAATCCTTCTGAATTGCTTCAGAGCAATTATGTCGAAAATATTTGTTATGGTGTGGATGTAATGATACATCAGGTCATACAGGTTGGTCATGTTCGGAAGTGGCATTAGAAGATTCTTGCTAATGAATGTTAGATCATTGATGCTGGTGTCGCTCAGATTACAAACCAGCTGTTTGGTTTTGAGTGGTGGACCTTGTCTGACCAGAACCTTTTCCAGGATGTGAAATGATATTTGGTGATGAACCGACTAGTCAAAGGGTGTAATGTCATCAAGTTGTATGATGTCTTTAGCTATGATAAGACCAAGGGTGGAGCCCTTGTTGTGGGTGGGTCCATTGCAGGCCAGGGTAAAGTTGAGGTCAGAGAGGAAAGCCTTGAAGAAGCACAGTAAGGGATGGTGGTTATGTAGGGAAGAGCAAACTCTTGAGTAGTCTACTGAAAATGAGATAGTTACCCGTGGATCTTATGTTTGGGGTAATACGTTCCATTGTTTGGTTATTTGAACAGAGAAGAATGTGACACCTATGTTCTTTTTTATTGTATGGTGGGATTTTGAGGCAAGATGCCAATCTGGAGAAGAGATTCCTTTGTCAAATGTTTTTGGTGAATTTGATCTTTATGAAGAGTGGCCCTGTTCTATGTATTGCTTTGTGGGTGATACAAAACAGCTTGTAACCAATGTAGGGCCCTCAAGGTAGGGGAGATGTGGGCATGTTGCTCTACATGTAGGAGTAGTCTGGCAGCAGAGTTCTGAATCCATTGCAGTCTTTTTATAGTTGATAAAGATGATTCATGGTAGAGGCCATTGGCATAGTCGAGGTTAGGCATTACAAGAGAGATAGTAGCCTGGACCTTGTTTGGGAAGCCCAAGTGGGGGAACATGTGTCGCAGAGTTTAAAAAAGTAATGAAGTTTGATCTCGATAATTTGTCCTCTTGGGCATTCATTGATGGCTTGGAATCCCTGGTAATTCGAAGGTTTCTTACTTCCTTAGATACTTTAGGTGGTGTTCCCAGATCAGCAGGCCAGGCGGTCTAATCACCACATTTGAGTATTTCTATTTTAGAAGCATTTTTTTTGGGATGGCTCCAAGTCATCCAGTGATTAACAGCTCTGAGGAAACTGAAAGGTCCTATGCTTCTCTATTACTCGTAAAAAACGATCAAAATTTGTTTGGAGGATAAATTCTCGTACTCTAAAACAGGTGGATCATTATAAATACCTGGGCGTCCTACTAGATCGCCAATTAAACTATAAACATCATTTAGACCTTGGGAAAACTAAATCAAAACAACTACAATTCGCTTTCAAAACTATACAAAAAAAAATAAGTGGAAGATCAACCAGTCACTTACTAAAGGTTGTAGCAGCAAAATGTCTGCCCTCTATCACATATGGCTCGGAAATGATGGACACCAAGGACTCTAAAATGCTAACTAGCACATGCATCAAAAATGCCATTTGCGATTCCTTATTAGCGAAAAATAAGGATTCGCTAATAAGGAATCGCAAAAGCCTATGCATGTAGAAATCGCTTACAAATTAGCGATTTCTAAATAATTCTTAATTGCGAGGTGCAAATTGCGAGGCGCAGTTAAGGAATACCTCCCCATTCATTTTTATGGGCCTAGAGGCCCATAGGAATGAATGGGAGGACGTTCTCAATTTGTGATTCTCAATTAGAGAATCGCAAATTGAGAATGCAATTTCAAGGGTGTCAAAACGACACCCTGTTGCACCCCTGAAATCGTTCTGTGTACGAATGTTGCGCACACACGTCCAAAGGACATGTGTGTGTGTAACATACCACTTTGAAAAATGCACCTTCGTGCATTTTTCAAAGTTTTTGCAAATTACCATGAAGTTCAACTTCATGGTAATTTGCGCCCCGTATCAGCGAAATCGCTAATTATTTTACTTTAATGCATTGTATTTAAGGAATCTCAACTTGCGAATCCTTAAATGCAATCGCAATTTGAGAACTCGCAAATAATTGCGAATTCTCAAATTGCGAGTGCCTTGACCCTTCATGCATCGCAAATGCCCTTTTTGCGGGCGCAAACGGCCGATTTTTGAGAATCGCACCGTTTGCGCTCGCAAAAATGGTTGATGCATGTGCCCCTAAATCTCGCCCAATCAAGACAACACGCTTGCCCATCACTGTTGGGAGGAGGTCGAAAAACAGGCTAGGCAGACCAATTCCAAATGTAAGCCTCTTAGGCAAGCGCTTCTATTGCTAAACCTGGAAGAAGCTTGACATTCACTAATGTCATACCTCGCTTTTAAACAATTTACCAAGAAAGCCATCAAACAAACATCGTTGCAAATAAACAAAGCATTAGTGGCTGGCAAAAGTCATGCCTGGATTGTGATGCCAACATACAAACAACTGAAACAACAATCCTATTTACGAGAATGCTTCAGGGATCACTATAAGAGGAAACTAAGCTTACTGAGATTGGGGTGCTTCTGATCAAAGACCTTACCCAAAAATGGTTACGGACTTGGCCATCTCTGGATTGTCGCCTCTGTGACAAGGGAGAAGAGTCACTATTACACCTATTATGCATCTGCGCGGCCTTACACAATTTAAGGAAGATCCTCCTGAGGCCAATCCTAAGAGAAACACAAGTCAGGACCTGTAGGGCGGCTATGATAAAATGCCTCAGTGGGTCTTCGATCCAACTTTCCTGCAAAAGGATTAAATTCCTGACATTTGCAGCTCTAGAGCTCGAAAAAAAGGTTAGCAGCAAAACAGGAACTGGGACATATGGACACTTTGCAGCCGGATCCAAAATCTTCCTTGATGCTCTTTGCAGCCTTCTCTCCTGCCTCTTACCTTTTATTCTAAGACACTGCAAGCACTTTATTTGAGACAGGGGGGACAGACACATTTAATCAAGCACAAGTCCTAACATGTGCTTCATCATTGTTATAACAGTCATTTGCTGGCCCCAATCTTCTAATGTCATGGCCTTCGCCTTATTAAGTGCTATTCCTGTTTTTAGTCATCTTAAACATTTAAAAGCACTCTCCCTGTTTTTACTCATTATGTACATTTGTGCACTGCTGCCCAGCACATGGGGGCATGTTTTACTCTATATGTTGTTGTTATCACATGGTGGTATGTTCCACCCTTTTATTATTTTAACAAATCAAATATAAGTGTTTCTTCTTCAAACTGAAAGGTTTTCAGTTTCCCATGTCTTTGGGGGATTCCAGTTTAAGGAGTATTTGTGTGTTGTCCACACAATTATAGTATGCAAGGTAAAACTCATTGAACAGTGCCGCTAATGACTTCAAATAGATGTTGAAATGCATGGGTGAGATGGACAGAGCCTTGAGGGACCCTACGTTTTTGAAGTATGGCTTGGATAAGAAAGGAGAAGTATTGACAACATTTGTTCTGTTTTGAAGGAACCATGTGACCCAGTTGAGATAAGTCCCCTCTATGCCGGCTTTAGAGAGTCTTTGTATTTGAGTGTCATGGTCAACTGTGTTAAAGGCAGCTGAGAGGTCCAAGTGTAATAGTGCAGCAACCCCGTTCCCGTCTTCTGTGTTCCTAAGGTCATCCCAAATGGCAATGAGGGCATATTCTGTTTGGAAGTCTGAAAGCATGGAGTTATCTTCAATTAATTGTGACATGTGGGCAAATGCTGCTCTTTCTAACAGTTTGCCCAAGAAAGGTCCATTTGTAATCAGTTTGTAGTTGTCGGGGTTAAGCAGATCCAGGTTTGTTTTCTTTAATAATGGGCATATATATATATGCCTTTTTATACCTTCTTGAAATATTCCAGGTACTGGTTTTGCAGAAGAAGTAGTTAGAAGAATTATTTGGAAGGTTTGCCGTGGACATGGGTCTGAAGGGCTCCCAGCAGGCCTGCTTGCTTTGACCAGATCCATAAATTCACCCTGTGATATTTGTTGGAAGGAATGCAGAGGCTGGGTTAGCCTACTCTTGGAGGGTTTTCTTGGAAAGGGGTCGGTGCTGGTGGTTTTCCTTTGTATCAAATGTGATTCCAACATGTTTGCTTTGGTTGTGTAATGATTTGTCTAGTTGTCTGCAAACTTTTGAGTAATAGGATGAGTTCCTTCAAGGCACTTTGGTTTAGAAAATTTTGTGAGAATTGTATAAAATTCACGGCATACAGACACGGTGGCAGGGTGTATCTTGCTGCATCAACCACCAACAGTTCTTTAGTTTTGTCTCTGGGGTAGTTGTCTCTTAGGAATCAGTGGGTGTACTCATGGTGAAATAATTAGACAGTGACTGCGAGTCCCATGGGCACAGATAGCACAGTACACTGAGTCAGTTCTTCCAAAATCCATGTTTGCAGGATTTGCATCCCGCTAATTCTTTATCTTTTTGTACAAAAACTAATTTGCTATACAGTGTTCCAAAGGTCATTTTTTGGTCAAAATTGCGGGGTGAACTCAAGGTAATAATAGTAGGAAGTAACCATCATTTTGACGAGTCATAATAGCACTGCACACTGAGTTAGGGGGACTTAGTTAAGCATTGGCGTGTTGTGAGTCCTGCTTTCACATTAGTGATCACATAACCATACTCTTTTGATCAACATATACAAAGGATACTAGTTTCTAGTTTGAAATGGAGGCCATAACTCTTCGATCGCGGTGTTTTTCTACATTAGCGATTGACCATATATGTACTTACTTAGACGGGGTATTATAGTTTTCAAATAGCACAGCGCATTGGGCATGGTTAAACGGCACATGCAATGACAGGGTTCAAGTCTCCTCATTTTTACATGGTAACGAGGAGTACTTACATTTTGCAAGAATACTTCCTCATAATAAGGTGTTCAGCTTTTGAGGGTGCATGGAAATAAGAATAGTATATCCATAATTGTATTTTTAATCAGTATTGAACTGATAACCTGTTATATAACTGGGCTAAAGATCTGGTGTATTCCCCGGATCTTAGGAATCGCAATATGGCTGCCGAGGTTGGCATTTTAGTGCTTTGTTGAACGTTTTACAGAACACAGCTGTTATGAGTTGTTAAATCATCCTGGCTATTAAAACCCTGATGGGTAGAGCATGGTTGTAATTGGAAAACACTTGACGTGTGAGGTTTCTCTTGGAGGGTCGTTTGAAAAGGTGAGGTTAAGACGGAAGTGTTGTGAGCGATGCATACTATGTTGGGTTATTTTTAAATGTTAAGCGTCCCGCCATGGATTTTTTGGATAATTTTAGTTAGCTTCATCTTTTAATGCTTCAATCTGGCTCTGAAGCTATGTGTTTGGGGGACGCGTTACTTAATATTTTGTGCATTATTGCACATGTGCTTGGTCTGCAGGCTTGCGATTGATCTTGTTACACCGTACATATACTGGTCCTTGAAGAGGACAGCCACTACAGAGGTTCATAGATTGGATATTTCTCAGGTATGCTGTGTACCTTGATTTCCCTACATTCTAGTACACTTGTAGTGTGTGGTTTTGTAATCTGTACTCGGAATGTTAATGGATCTGTACTTCACGTCTCCTCAGGCTCTGCGTCGTAAATAACTATTTAATCTAGTGTGGACTGACCTGGGACAACTCCCGGAGAAATCTCCCCATCCCCTTTATGAACTGTGTGGACCACTTATCTTGGTGGGTAACACTTTGACTTTTTTGTCTCCTCGTTGATTCTTTGCTTTTTGAGTTCTGTTTACTTTCATGCCATCAAGGGCATTTCAGCTTTGCTTTTGGTGGCCTTCTTTTTCTTTTCTTTTTTTATCCTCCCTTCTTAGCTTGCCATTTCTTGATTTCAAGTTGCTTAAAAATGTATGTGTGTAATTTTAATGTTTTTTTCATTTTTCATCCATATAGTAATAATCACTTCGAAAGATTAGCTTTTGCGTAAACCCAATTGGGTACCCAACTTTATAAATGTATAAATGTATTACTGTGTATATCTCAATGGACTCTATTGTGATCCTTGCATCGGAGAAGTTGTCTTGGTTGTCCTACTTAGTAGTATCACGATTTGGGTTTTGTATACAAATGATTAAGATTCGTACAGGGAAATATTCATTTATATCTCAGAAAAATAACATTTGTAAATATGTTTTTAATTGTATAGTTTTTTTATTATGTTTGTATTGTCATTTGCAGCCCTGAAGAAGCCCGCAAGGGTGAAACGCGTTGGCTGCTGCGTTTTATATACTGAAGAAAAAGAATTTATAACATCACCAGTGTGAAAGAACTACTTTTTCTGGCATCACATTCATCCTTTCACTGTGGGATTTAAACCCTATGAATATTTGTCCAGTTATCAATGCCTCTCCCATCTTGTGTGTTCAATTTTATAAAATTCTTTATTTGCACATTCAGCATTTTAAATTCTGCCTGAATAGTAACTTTTTTTTTTAGCTTTTTTGATTCCTGATTTGTATAATCTGGTAGGTTTCTGTAGGTGAAGTTTGTCCTGATTGGAGTTCGTTTTGAACCAGTTGCGTTGCAGCTTTCTAATTTGCTGTTTTATCTCTTTTATGTCTGTATTTCTCCAAGGTGCCTGTTTTCTTTTGTCCTGTTTTCTTGTTCTGAGTGGTATTAGGATATCAAAAGCTCCCAGTAGCCACTCATAAAGTTTTTGAATGGAATTTATTGTGTCTAGATCTGTATTGGATGTTAGCTGTGTTTCCAAGTGTTCAAAATTTAGTTTTTTCCACTGTCGATAGGTAGGTGCATGGAAGGTGGTTTTAGGTGTGTTGCTTTCTGGTGTTTTATGTTGGAAAGCTAGCAAATGGTGGTTTGACCATGTGACTGCAGTAATCGTTTGTAAGGTAACAAGCTCTGTATTTGCACAAATGAAATCTAGGATATGTCTAGAAATGTGGGTGGTTTTGTGGATGACCTGATGTACGTTCAGTGCATCTAGGCCAGTGATGATTGTTTCAACTCGTATTTGACACGTGGTGTTGTGCATCTTTTTAAGAACATTGGTTCTGGTCTGTAGACTCGATTTGGACTGAGTTTATCATTTTTTCATTTTTAGTTCTCCAGGCTTTTTTGGAGGATTCCCAATGATCATACTGCTAATTGGCTGTGGTATCATCTTTCTCCTGTTTCAATAAGGAAATCAACAACATGGAGTACATTTATCCAGCTGAACAAAGATGCAGAGAAAGTCTAGCACATTATATAGGACATGCTTGGCTATCTGAACTCCTCGAGCATTGGATGTTATTATTTCACAAAATGGACGCTATACAAGTAAAACAAGTTTTTTGCCGCAGACTAAAATCATCTTAGACTTACAACTAGAGCAGCCTCCAGTGGTTTATCCTGCTATGCAAGCAATCATTCAACCATTACATGAGCACCAGAGACAATTCTGAGGAATGATTCTGCCCCTTCTACAGGCTGTTATCTATGACAGAACAATATCACTAGCAGCTGCGGTCTGTGCAGGTAACAACGGTGGGGCTGTGGGGCTGCGTGGGGGTGGTGATTTCGAGGAATGATGCAGAGGGAAAATGATTTTTTATTCAATTTTCCCTCTGCATCGTCCCTCGAAATCTCCCCGCCACACTGCTGTTACCTGCATGGACCACGGGTGATCACCAGTGGCATTTTTCAACTCACCTAGTGATGAATAGCTTGATTCACTGTTGTTCTTCTAGCCTCCCAAAGAGGAGCTGCTATCACCAAGTGCCTCAGATGAGCAACCAATTGCTGGTCCATCTATTCTGCAGGCTAACAACTATGGGCATGCATTACTGGGATTCTACAACAAACCATACATATGCTGTGTGTCAACAGGAAGATGTCTACATGTCCTCTGATGAGAATTGAAATCAAGATCTGAGTCCAAAATGCAACAGAGCCTGTATAAACTGTAAACTGAAGAGAACTTTCTTAAACAAACTATTTTGTGTTTGTTTTTGTTTTTTTCTTAATTATATTTTGAATCTGGCCTATTCCTTGTCATCACTGTTATGTTTTATCGCCAACAAACATCCCTCTTTGGGGAACACTTCAGACAGGCATCAATTGCTTGAAACAATGCAAGGTTTTAAAGTATCAAATCTTATATGGACTGTACAGGACTGTGGGAAGTTGTTTAACTCCCAGATTAAACTAAAGCAGGCTGCATTAAACACCTTAATAAAATGTTAAACATGGCAGAACAAGAGGCAAATGTATTTTAACATTTAATCACAACGTATTTTATGACTGAATAGTATTCATCCTGGAATTTGAGGAACAGGCCATAGATGATTCTACAGTCAAGCCGCGCCTGACTAAAATCGACACGTTATTAAGTAAAAAAACTGGCCTGATGATTGATTTGAGGAGAGGAGAGAAAAAAAAAGATTTTGGTCCTTAGGAAGGACCTGGTTGTCATAAAATTTGTATTGCACTGAACACTTTCTTGATAAACCATTGATGATTTACATGATGTTCAGTTGACATTGTAATTGTATTGTAATTGAATTTATATAGCGCTCACTACCCCTGAAAAGGCGTTGAAGCGCTTTTTCCACGAGTAGCACACTACTCCAGAACCCATAAAGGATTAGTGTTGAATTAGAATATTGAAATATGAAAGTAATTTGAGTGGTGAATATGATAGTCCGTTATTTGGATTCAGAAGGAAAGCGGAGGGATAGAAGAGAGAAAAAGTGTTTCATTTATATAGCGTTTGTTACCCCCGATGGGGTGTTAAAGCGCTTTTTGGGCAAGTAGCATGCTAATCAGGAACCCATAAAGGATTAGTGTTGAATTAGTAGAGTGAAATTTGTGTGGTGGATATGTTAGTCAGTTATTTGGATGCAGAGGGATAGAAGAGGGTTATAGGTTTGCATTTATATAGTGCTTGTTACCCCTAATGGGGTGTTGAAGCACTTTTTGGCAAGTAGCACACTACTCCAGAACCCATAAAGGATTAGTGTGTATGTTATATATATATTTACGAATTAATGTACTTAATGACAAATGTGATTATCTTTTCGAAAGTCCTTTCTGTTTTAAAAAAAAACATGAAACATGCATTATCCATGTTTTAGCAATGTTTTGATATATGCATGAATCAGACTCCTTTTTATTAAATGGTATTTATAAGTGTTTTGATATCCGGTTCAGTTTTGTGTCTGTAAATTGGAGTGGGAAATAAGTGAGTATATGTGGAATGTTTACGTATAGTTTTACCAAAAAGGAACTATATTTTCGACCTTGAGTCACACGTGGTGCCTTGTCCTTTTTGGGTTTTGCAAGGGCCCTCTCACTGTATCCTTGACAAATAAGAAGTAATACAGACATGTAGCCAAAATAGTGTAGTCTTTGTTGACATCCTTTCTACCTAGTGTGTCCATAAGGAAACGCCTTGGACATACACCTTGATGTTCATATTCTATGTTAGACATTCCTAAACTTATGTCAGAAATTCCAATCTCTGATAAGATTTAGTGTATCAGCTGCCACTTGACCACTTGTCCGGAGAGATCCTTTGCCCAGATTATCACATGAGATTCTGCCAGAGATGATCCCATCTACTGCCAGCACACTTTGAAGATGCTGCATCTCACCTGATGTTGATACCGCTGAGTCCTGGAGGAAGGCCGCTACCTCACGACGTATTTGCCTTTCACAGGAAACAACACCAGACCTGCATACCTGAATCACTGCCTCACATTCCACATACCCAACAAACACCTCTGCTTAGCACAGCTTTCACTGGCTACCATCCCACGAATCAGCAAGACCAGAACCGGAGAAATGTCCTTTTCTTACCTAACTTCCAAGACATGGACCACCCACCTCAGGAAAGCACCCTCGCTGATGCAATTCAGGAAGGACCTCAAGATGATCTCAGCATTTAGTCTGATCCACTGCGCCCCCTCACGGTGCCTTGAAACGCTGATGGGTGAGTACTCACACTTTATAAACCCTGATTGATTGAAACATTGAGTTTGCCTCTGTCACCCATGGGTGGGAAAACAAACCTTGTAAAAATACACCATAAGAGAATTATCCACCATTTTAAGATGGAATCCTTGTATTTTACATGCGAATGACAAGTCTTTAAGGAGCCTCATGGCCAAGAAATGTCTTCTTCCTGCTACTACGGCTGAACCATTTTTAACTAATATTTTAGCCGCACTTCTGTACTTTTCCCTGACTAAATCAGTGATTCAGAAAATGAGCTATGCTCACCTTAAAGGACTTTTGTAAAGCTTACTATGGCACACTCATCAATGGAGAATGATATGGTTATAAGTTGCTTGAAACCATGTCATGCAGCAGTACCCCAAGTGTAGTTGAACTGGAACCTGGAACACGGGGTGCAAAGATGTATAATGCTTTGTAGGTTAAAATGTTTGCCTATATAAACTGTGATAGATGCTTGGCAGAATATAGTTTGGGAGGAAAGAATTTGCACTTTATATTTTAATGGTATACAGACTATTGAACATGTTATATTTGTCTGTCCTGTTTGAAGGGTTTACCAGCAGAGATTTTTAAAATCACTTTTAAAAAATATGAAATTTGAACATCCAAAGCTGAAAAGGAGATGATAAATTGTCCTGTCAATAAATTAATGTGCTGTAATATTTTTAAACTTTTTAGCTCTTTTATAAAACTGCATTAATTGATGTATTTTATATATTGTAGATCTCATTGTTAGATCTAAATCACTAATAAAAAAACTTAAACGTTGAGTTACAGTAAATTGAAAAGAGGTAAACCGAGCAATACAGCTCATATATCAGAAGGTCAAATAAAGTCCAAATATCCGTTCTGTGTTAGTTTCTTCTTCTTTAATTCAATCTTGTCAAATATTTTTCTTGTTCCTGTACATATTCTTCAAGCTAATGCCTTCTAGCCAAGCCAACACGTGTTTTGTCCTCAAGGCTATCAGCCCAGGACTACATCAGGGCAAAATACAAAAAGTCAAGATCAAAGAGAAAATGAAATGCACTCTTCTATACCCTTAAAAATGATGTTGGTAAATTCCATCTGTGTAGTAGTTTGAAAGTCCAAGGATTCAATCTCTCTAATCAGACTTTCGTGTTAGAGGTTCTGATTGTGGACCTCTGGTATGCAGTACAAAGATATTTGGCTGCTACTTACTATCTTATATTACAGAGAGTAGTAAATTGCTTTTGTATTTTTACAGCTCTGCATGGATAGCACTGTGCTAATCCCATGCCTAAAGACTTTGCTGTAGAAATGTCAAAAGACTTTGGGGCATACGTACAAGCCCCCATCGCCACCACAACGTCACATCTAGTGACGTTTTGGTGGCGATAGGGGCTGCGCCTTTTGTACAAGGCAGCATTAAGCCACTTAACACTGCCTTGTACATGAGGCCCCCTTTCATACTATGTTTAGCTTGAAAGGGGTGGGCAGTGGGCATTGCGGTGGGCGTTCCACCGCAACACCCCATTCTTTTTGACATTGCCCGTTGCAAGGGTGGGGTACATAGGAGGCAGTGCTAAAATTAAGACCAGGTAAAAACTGGTCTTAAGATGGCGAAACGAGGTGAAATGCATTATTTCTCCTCGTTTTGCTTGTGTGCTGTCTGGTGCAGAACACATGGAAAAAGCAAAATGCCATTGTTTGTTTATATACAGGAAGGTGTCCCTTCCTGTACATACACACCTTTAAAAAAAATCAATTTTGTCACTTTCATGTGTGCTGCATGAAGCAGCATACAGGAAAGTGACAGAATGGCATTTCTAGGATTGTTTATGTGCGGGAAGGGACACCTTCCAACACATAAACAATCCTCCCCAGGTGCAAGGGTGCCTGCGTTGGCACTAAGTTGCTAAACTTAGCGCCGTCGCAGGGGGAAAAGCAAGCCTGCACCACATTCTTGTGAATATGGCGCAGACTTGTGTTTCAGAAGTAGAGGAGAGAGGCGTTAAGCCAGGAAGTTTAACGCCCCTCTCCTCAACTTCCTTGTACATATCCCCCTGTGTCCCTTTGTATCTCGGCGTGGATAGCACTGTGCGAATCCTATCCTTAAAAACTTTGATGGCACTTTTCCCGTGCACGATGTTGGTGTACCTCAACATATGCCAAAGGCATAAATGGAGGTGGCCATATCAATTCTGACCACAGATTGACAAAGCCAGGAAACTTGTTATAAAAGCTGTTTCTGCATTTCTCAGAGATCAAATGATGGGCTCTATCTACAACAACAATCTGTGTTTCAACATGCATGGGATTTAGAGAAGTCATGGAGTTCACTTTACAGATGAAGGCAACAGGGTGTTTCTCAGCAAGCTGAAACTGTGCATCAGGTCTTATGTGTAGCTGTCACATACTCACAATTAGAAAAACTGAGCAGATCCCTACCTAAACATGTATATGGATCATGTGTTGTATTATGCAGTGTTCCAGTATGACAGCATTAATAATTATCCAACAGTTATTTCAAACCCAGTTATAGGAGAATTACAATATTAAATGAGTACATTTAAAGCAGGAAGGCAAAAGAACAGCATAAAACATATTACAATACCATTTTTATTCATAATTGTTAAAAACAGACAATTAAAAAACAATTTCCTGATATGTGGCACAAAAGTGTTGATAAAAACAAAGAAAACTACAGAGTATTCGACTCAGCGTTTCGGTGAGAGATGGATCAACCACCTTCTTCAGGACAGAGTTTTCTATTAAAATACAGGAGACAGAAAAGTATTTAGTCGCTTGTTCAATTGGGAAGACTAACTTTCTTCTCAGTCTAAATAAAATCAGGAATGACCTTTTTATGTGGTACTATACCTTCGCAATTGCGTTCGTAGGAGTCACTGATGTAGTAGGAAATATTAATAAGTGGCTATTAAAAACCAGTGTTGTTTTATGAACAGTACAGGTGAGCCGTGTTCATGTCTGTAATTTGTGTCCTAGAGGCATTAACAAATTCATGACCTGTACAATACCCTATGCGGTCTACTGCCTGAGCTGTCCTTGTAGATTAAAATATATTGGCAGTACGATACACCCCACGCAGGTCAGCATATTAGAGCATATGAGGGCCATTACAAATGGGGATGCAACATATCCGGTGGCCAGACATTTTAGCAAAGAGCATCACAGGAACAGGGATCTTTGGACTTTTTTTCTATATTGACCATGTCCTCGTTAACCAGAGGGTGGGACAGAATTTTGAGACAAAGACAAGTTGAATCTCACTATATTATCAACCTACAGACGAAGGCCCCCACAGGGATGCATAGTAGTGAAGAACTAGCAATCCATTTGGGAGAATAAATTAAGAGTCATAATGAACTGAACAGGGATGAATTAGGGATGTGTGATATGTTGAAATCCTGTATCCAAATTTCTTATAATTGATCTTGATCCTTTTCTTCTCTTCTCCTCTCCTCTTTTCTTTTCCTTTCTTTTCTCTTCTTTTACCTTGTTTTTCTCAATTGTAGGCACAAATGGACTCTTCTCGAATTTCTTGAAACACGATCGCCACTTTCCTCTACCCACCCAAAGTTGGAGAATTTGTGTCATCAAATAATGCATTTTGCTCTTTAATTGCCACTTTTTCATTCCATTTTTATGCATTTCAATTCAATTGCACCACAGACATTGAGGATGTTTCGGATAAATTGTTATGGGAATACAGTTAGGGATGATTTTATTAGCTAACATGACAAGGTTAGGATAGTTAGCCCAACCAGGGCATGATTGATGGATTATTCTTTATAACTCTTGGGTATGATTACATACAAGGCCCATCGAGGGCGAGATATTATTCATGTAATAAAAAACATATGAGTTCAATATGATATGATATGACCTTGGCTGTGTTATTCCCAATATTGCTTTTTATTTAAATGTCCATAAACATCATACTAAGATGGTGGAACTGGGTGAAATAATTACTTTATCCTTTCTTAGTGTTAATGTACGCAAGAATTGTTAAAAAAAATTGTGGTTTCCGGCGCGCCCGAGTAACATCGAGGAAGGCGTTGGCTGAAACGCGTCTGTTTTGCACAAGTTCAAACAATAAAATAACAGAACTCAACCCCGCAAGTGCTTCTCATTTATTGGGTACGATTATCCATTGGGAATTTTGGAGCATGATATTAACGCGGATGCATGAATAAGCAGGCAATTGGCATTTTAGTGCACTGCTGCTGAGATCCTGGCATTCAGGCATTTCACAAGATAATCCAAGACGCAACGGCCAGCTGGCTTAGCGAAGGCATAGGATATCGCAGTATACGGTATTTACACATCGAACAGGTAAGCCATTTTGAGTTCTTTATAGCTTCTGATTTGCAGCAGTAGGACGAGGGGGTTAGAGGCAATATTTTGATCAAGTTGAAATAACATTGGACTGAATTACATCATGTTCTGTGAATCGGAGCGCTGCGAAGCGGCAATGAGCATCTTTAAAAAACATACCTGCACAGGATTGGAGAGTGGGGAGAAGGAAACATGAGTGAGATCTAACCTCTCCACCAAGTTCACAGCCCTAGAACGTCTATACGAACGGGAGATACGCAAATGGTGGGAAGCGACCTCCTTACAGAATTACATCAAGGTCAACAGAGTCTCAAGGGGGATCAGGATATACACTGTACCCGCGTATGAGAACCCAGATCCCCTCCTATTGGAGGAGTGGTCTGAACATATGGCCCAGTCATGCCAGGGAATGTTAATGATACTGGTAAAATTTGCCTGGAGTGATAGGGACCGGGCACTGAAAGATATTGGTGATTTGGAAGACGAGATAGCGAAAAACGAAGACAAAAACAAACAAGAGGAATTAAGGGAACAAAGGAAGAAATGATTGAAAACAAATTAACAAAAGATAAAGCAACGGAAGCAAGAAAAGTTTGACAGAGATGAAAAGGATTATGCACAAGGCAGGGTGCTGACCTTTTCCAGGAAATTTGATATATACCAAGAAGGGAATTGTTAAGAAAGAAAACGCATCCCATTGTTGGATCTAGGGAAACCTCAGAGTCAGACATAACTGACAATGAACAGTCAAGTGAGAAGAGTATAACTCGAGTCACACCAGTCATAGGGAAGACTCCTTTTCACGAGGAGTTCCGACTGATCAGACAATCGTGGCAAAGAGGGGGCAGGGGGAATCCACCGGACCAAAGGTTAACAGAAAAACAAGGCGAGGGGGCTGGAGGCACAACAAGCAACAGGTCCCCACAAGTGAAAAGGAAAAAGAAGTTTACCAACAGAAGGAAATAAGTAAGGACAATCTTACCATTGTGAATCTGACCCCCAAAATTCTATCTAAGATGGAGTAGTCAGTATTAAAGCTTTGTCTATCCTTCTGCCCCCAGGAGAAAATGGAATACACCCAAACTCAAATTGACTTGTTCAAATTCATACGTAAGCTGAAATTACATAAGTACTTCAAATTGAAACCCTCAACCACCAAACCTAAAAAACCAGGACATATTCAAATGGCCACAGACATCCTGACAAGAAAGGACCTAGGGACTCTGGAAATTTTTGAGAGCCTACGCTTTGAAGAAGAACCTGGAAAGGAAACTCCAAGAAACTTGACCCAACAAATGGCTTTGGCAGGGGTGGAACAAAGCCGTGGGTTTAGTGCTTTAAAACCTTCATCACAATTTCTACCACAGATTCTGGGGGATGCCATTGATGTGTTCACAGACTCGGTGAACAGAGATCTACTGCGTCTGTGACAATGGAAACATAAAGGATTTGGTGAAGAGAAATTCCTCAAAGGACCAACAGCTTGCTTTGGACAATCTCTGCTGTGACAAATCAATAGTCGATAAACCGTCTGACAAAGGTAGAAATATTGTTTAGCAGACATGTGAACAGTATGATAGGGAAACCAAACGAAAACTGCCAGATGGTAGTTGTAATATAAAAATCAATGGAAACATCTATAATCAAAGTATTACAGCCTTCCATCAGATGACACGGAAATGGTTTGAGAGAAACAAGTTAGAAACCAATGAGTACTTATATCTCCGGTGCTTGCATCCAATAACACTTACATTTTATCATCTCCTGAAGATTCACAAAGATAATATAAACCCTCCAGGTAGACCAATTATTTCCTCACAAGGGAGCCTGACAGAACATTTGTCTATCTACATAGACCATTTTATTTCCCAGCTGGTGGTAAAATTAACATCTTATATCAGAGATACAAAAGACTTCTTAAGACACATCAACGAAGTAAAGTGGGAAGAAGGTTTCCAACTTATGATTTTGGACATATCGAGCCTGTACACCTGTATAACCCACAAAGATGGATTGAGGGCAACACAGTTCTTCCTGGGAAATCGCCCATTGAAATATTTTGAACATAATGCCATGTTAATTGATTTCATTGAGTTCTGTCTTAACAACAACATTTTTCATTTCCAAGATCAGTACTTTAGACAGGTCTCTGGGACCGCCTTGGGCACCTGCTTTGCCGCCAGCTACGCAAATGTATTCGTGGGCTGGTGGGAGGAGCGTGTGGCCTGGGCAGTACCCAAAAGGAATTGGACATCTAACATAGTAACATGGCATCAATACATCGATGATCTTTCAATAATTTGGAGAGGTTCATCTGAATCAGCGAGGACATACAATGATGATTTGAACTCTAATGTAGTCAACTTGAAGTTCACAGGGGAAGTCAATTCCCAGTCAGTGAACTTTTTAGATCTAAGAGTCTTCATCTCTGAAGGAAGACTGTGTACTATGCCTTCAGAGGAGAATTCCACGTCACCAGTAGTCATCCCAGAAATCCGTCAGCAGTATTGCTAATGGTGAGCTATTGAAATTAAAAAGGAATAACACAAGAGATCAGGATTTCCAACTAGCCACCAAGGAAAGCATGGCTAGGTTTAGCTCCCGAGGGTACAGTAACCAGATTTTGACACAAGCCCTCAAAAGGGCCAACTCCCTATCAAGGGTAGGGTTATTGAAAGATACATGCAAACATATCAAGGATGTTGAGAAGTTCAGAATGATTACTACCTATTCAGAGGATGCAAGCGAGTTAAGGAGAATCCTATAAAAAAAAACTGGCATACACTGCAAACTGATTCTATCATAGGCCAGGATATACCGCCTAGTCCTCTAGTTACTTTTAGAAAAGCTTGATCACAGTCATCAGGTGAAAGAAGTTGCCAGGCCATTATTGACACCACTTAATGGCTTCTTCCCTTGCAGCAAATGCAAGGCCTGCAGCAAGAGTTAGAGAGTCCTCTCCTTTAGTATCCCGGGATTGGACAAACCTAGAGGCATTAACAAATTCATGACCTGTACAACACCCTATACGGTCTACTGCCTGATCTGTCCTTGTGGACTAAAATATATTGGTAGTATGATACACCCCATGAAGGTCTGCATATTAGAGCATATGAGGGCCATTACGAATGGGGACACAGCATTTCCAATGGCCAGACATTTTAGCAAAAAGCATCACAGGAACAGGGATCTTTTGACTTTTTTTCTGAATTGACCATGTCCCGGTTAGCCAGAGGGGGGATACAGAATTTTGAAACTAAGACAAATTGAATCTCACTGTATTATTGACCTACAGACCAAGACCCCCATAGGGATTAATAGTAGTGAAGAACTAGCAGGACATTTGGGAGAATAAATTAAGAGTCATAATGAACTGAACAGGGATGAATTAGGGATGTGGAAAATGTTGAAATCCTATATCAAAATTTCTTCTAATTGGCCTTGATCCTTTTCTTCTCTCTTCTCTTTTTTTCTTTTCCTTTCTTTTCTCATATTTTCCCTCGTTTTCCTCAATTGTGTGCACAAATAGACTCTTCTCGAATTTCTTTAAACACAATCGCCACTTTCCTTTACCCAGACCAAGTTGAATTTTCCTCTCTGCCACTTTTTCATTCCATTTTTATGTATTTCAATTCAATTGCATGAAGGACATTGAGGGTGTTTTGGATAAATTGTTATGGAAATAAAGTTGGGGATGATTTGATTAGCTAACATGACAAGGTTAGGAGAGTTAGCCCATCCAGGGCATGATTGATTGAATATTCATTGTAATTCTTGGGTATGACTACATACAAGGCCCAACGAGGGCAAGATATTATTCATGTAATGAAAAACATATGAGTTCAATATGATATGATATGACCTTGACTGTGTTATTCCCAATATTGCTATTTATTGAAATGGCCCGAAACATCATACTAAAGTGGCAGAATAGGGTGAAACAATTAGTTTGTCCTTTCTTAGTGTTAATGCAGGCAAGAATTGTTGAAAAAATTGTGATTTCTGGCAAACCCAATTAACATCGAGGAAGGCGTTAGCCGAAATGCGTCTGTTTTGCACGAGTTCAAACAACAAAATAACAGAACTCACCCCTGCGTGTGCTTCTCATTTATTGGGTACGATTACCCATTGGTAATTTTGGAGCTTAAATATATATATATATATATATATATATATATATATATATATATATATATATATATATATATATATATATATATATATATATATATATATATATATATATATATATATATATATATATATATATATATGGCACAAAAAAGAAGAACGGAGCCCACAGCTTCGGCATCACTTCATGCTGAGACTTTATTGCTCTGGTTAGCGTGGCAGCAAAAACCAACTCATTAAATACCTTACGCGTTTCGGCGTGCAGCGCCTTGCTCACAGGTGAGTTGAATTCATTTTGTGTCCAAGTGGTCATGTGATCCTTGCTTTCGACCACAGTTCCCAGAATGCATTATTATTCAAATTTTTAAGCTGGGCTTGACCTCGTATCGTACTGTGCATTAATAGCGTTATCCTTTAGTCAAAGTCCATTTATATGCTATTTTGCAAACTGCATTCAGGAAAAAGTCTTTAAAAAGCATAGTGCACTTCGCTGCCATGCACTGAATACTTGCTTGACTTGAAAACACGAAGTCTGTCAGAAAGAGGAAGGCTCCTCCTTCGTTACCCTTTCGCTTGTATCAACACCGAATAAGCTTGGAAATCCACTTTTAGCTGGTGTGACATAGCGCGAGTCATGCCCCCTCCGTTTAACACACAAACATTACTCCACTTTGCTGGGGGCCTCCAACTCTGCAGGGCGGGCTCACAGGCAGGAATGGAGAATCCTGTTTGAATTTGGCACAAAAAAGAAGAACGGAGCCCACAGCTTCGGCATCACTTCATGCTGAGACTTTATTGCTCTGGTTAGCGTGGCAGCAAAAACCAACTCATTAAATACCTTACGCGTTTCGGCGCGCAGCGCCTTGCTCACAGGTGAGTTGAATTCATTTTGTGTCCAAGTGGTCATGTGATCCTTGCTTTCGACCACAGTTCCCAGAATGCATTATTATTCAAATTTTTAAGCTGGGCTTGACCTCGTATCGTACTGTGCATTAATAGCGTTATCCTTTAGTCAAAGTCCATTTATATGCTATTTTGCAAACTGCATTCAGGAAAAAGTCTTTAAAAAGCATAGTGCACTTCGCTGCCATGCACTGAATACTTGCTTGACTTGAAAACACGAAGTCTGTCAGAAAGAGGAAGGCTCCTCCTTCGTTACCCTTTCGCTTGTATCAACACCGAATAAGCTTGGAAATCCACTTTTAGCTGGTGTGACATAGCGCGAGTCATGCCCCCTCCGTTTAACACACAAACATTACTCCACTTTGCTGGGGGCCTCCAACTCTGCAGGGCGGGCTCACAGGCAGGAATGGAGAATCCTGTTTGAATTTGGCACAAAAAAGAAGAACGGAGCCCACAGCTTCGGCATCACTTCATGCTGAGACTTTATTGCTCTGGTTAGCGTGGCAGCAAAAACCAACTCATTAAATACCTTACGCGTTTCGGCGCGCAGCGCCTTGCTCACAGGTGAGTTGAATTCATTTTGTGTCCAAGTGGTCATGTGATCCTTGCTTTCGACCACAGTTCCCAGAATGCATTATTATTCAAATTTTTAAGCTGGGCTTGACCTCGTATCGTACTGTGCATTAATAGCGTTATCCTTTAGTCAAAGTCCATTTATATGCTATTTTGCAAACTGCATTCAGGAAAAAGTCTTTAAAAAGCATAGTGCACTTCGCTGCCATGCACTGAATACTTGCTTGACTTGAAAACACGAAGTCTGTCAGAAAGAGGAAGGCTCCTCCTTCGTTACCCTTTCGCTTGTATCAACACCGAATAAGCTTGGAAATCCACTTTTAGCTGGTGTGACATAGCGCGAGTCATGCCCCCTCCGTTTAACACACAAACATTACTCCACTTTGCTGGGGGCCTCCAACTCTGCAGGGCGGGCTCACAGGCAGGAATGGAGAATCCTGTTTGAATTTGGCACAAAAAAGAAGAACGGAGCCCACAGCTTCGGCATCACTTCATGCTGAGACTTTATTGCTCTGGTTAGCGTGGCAGCAAAAACCAACTCATTAAATACCTTACGAGTTTCGGCGCGCAGCGCCTTGCTCACAGGTGAGTTGAATTCATTTTGTGTCCAAGTGGTCATGTGATCCTTGCTTTCGACCACAGTTCCCAGAATGCATTACTATTCAAATTTTTAAGCTGGGCTTGACCTCGTATCGTACTGTGCATTAATAGCGTTATCCTTTAGTCAAAGTCCATTTATATGCTATTTTGCAAACTGCATTCAGGAAAAAGTCTTTAAAAAGCATAGTGCACTTCGCTGCCATGCACTGAATACTTGCTTGACTTGAAAACACGAAGTCTGTCAGAAAGAGGAAGGCTCCTCCTTCGTTACCCTTTCGCTTGTATCATTTAATGAGTTGGTTTTTGCTGCCACGCTAACCAGAGCAATAAAGTCTCAGCATGAAGTGATGCCGAAGCTGTGGGCTCCGTTCTTCTTTTTTGTGCCAAATTCAAACAGGATTCTCCATTCCTGCCTGTGAGCCCGCCCTGCAGAGTTGGAGGCCCCCAGCAAAGTGGAGTAATGTTTGTGTGTTAAACGGAGGGGGCATGACTCGCGCTATGTCACACCAGCTAAAAGTGGATTTCCAAGCTTATTCGGTGTTGATACAAGCGAAAGGGTAACGAAGGAGGAGCCTTCCTCTTTCTGACAGACTTCGTGTTTTCAAGTCAAGCAAGTATTCAGTGCATGGCAGCGAAGTGCACTATGCTTTTTAAAGACTTTTTCCTGAATGCAGTTTGCAAAATAGCATATAAATGGACTTTGACTAAAGGATAACGCTATTAATGCACAGTACGATACGAGGTCAAGCCCAGCTTAAAAATTTGAATAATAATGCATTCTGGGAACTGTGGTCGAAAGCAAGGATCACATGACCACTTGGACACAAAATGAATTCAACTCACCTGTGAGCAAGGCGCTGCGCGCCGAAACGCGTAAGGTATTTAATGAGTTGGTTTTTGCTGCCACGCTAACCAGAGCAATAAAGTCTCAGCATGAAGTGATGCCGAAGCTGTGGGCTCCGTTCTTCTTTTTTGTGCCAAATTCAAACAGGATTCTCCATTCCTGCCTGTGAGCCCGCCCTGCAGAGTTGGAGGCCCCCAGCAAAGTGGAGTAATGTTTGTGTGTTAAACGGAGGGGGCATGACTCGCGCTATGTCACACCAGCTAAAAGTGGATTTCCAAGCTTATTCGGTGTTGATACAAGCGAAAGGGTAACGAAGGAGGAGCCTTCCTCTTTCTGACAGACTTCGTGTTTTCAAGTCAAGCAAGTATTCAGTGCATGGCAGCGAAGTGCACTATGCTTTTTAAAGACTTTTTCCTGAATGCAGTTTGCAAAATAGCATATAAAGGGACTTTGACTAAAGGATAACGCTATTAATGCACAGTACGATACGAGGTCAAGCCCAGCTTAAAAATTTGAATAATAATGCATTCTGGGAACTGTGGTCGAAAGCAAGGATCACATGACCACTTGGACACAAAATGAATTCAACTCACCTGTGAGCAAGGCGCTGCGCGTCGAAATGCGTAAGGTATTTAATGAGTTGGTTTTTGCTGCCACGCTAACCAGAGCAATAAAGTCTCAGCATGAAGTGATGCCGAAGCTGTGGGCTCTGTTCTTCTTTTTTGTGCCAAATTCAAACAGGATTCTCCATTCCTGCCTGTGAGCCCGCCCTGCAGAGTTGGAGGCCCCCAGCAAAGTGGAGTAATGTTTGTGTGTTAAACGGAGGGGGCATGACTCGCGCTATGTCACACCAGCTAAAAGTGGATTTCCAAGCTTATTCGGTGTTGATACAAGCGAAAGGGTAACGAAGGAGGAGCCTTCCTCTTTCTGACAGACTTCGTGTTTTCAAGTCAAGCAAGTATTCAGTGCATGGCAGCGAAGTGCACTATGCTTTTTAAAGACTTTTTCCTGAATGCAGTTTGCAAAATAGCATATAAATGAACTTTGACTAAAGGATAACGCTATTAATGCACAGTACGATACGAGGTCAAGCCCAGCTTAAAAATTTGAATAATAATGCATTCTGGGAACTGTGGTCGAAAGCAAGGATCACATGACCACTTGGACACAAAATGAATTCAACTCACCTGTGAGTAAGGCGCTGTGCGCCGAAACGCGTAAGGTATTTAATGAGTTGGTTTTTGCTGCCACGCTAACCAGAGCAATAAAGTCTCAGCATAAAGTGATGCCGAAGCTGTGGGCTCCGTTCTTCTTTTTTGTGCCAAATTCAAACAGGATTCTCCATTCCTGCCTGTGAGCCCGCCCTGCAGAGTTGGAGGCCCCCAGCAAAGTGGAGTAATGTTTGTGTGTTAAACGGAGGGGGCATGACTCGCGCTATGTCACACCAGCTAAAAGTGGATTTCCAAGCTTATTCGGTGTTGATACAAGCGAAAGGGTAACGAAGGAGGAGCCTTCCTCTTTCTGACAGACTTCGTGTTTTCAAGTCAAGCAAGTATTCAGTGCATGGCAGCGAAGTGCACTATGCTTTTTAAAGACTTTTTCCTGAATGCAGTTTGCAAAATAGCATAAAAATGAACTTTGACTAAAGGATAACGCTATTAATGCACAGTACGATACGAGGTCAAGCCCAGCTTAAAAATTTGAATAATAATGCATTCTGGGAACTGTGGTCGAAAGCAAGGTTCACATGACCACTTGGACACAAAATGAATTCAACTCACCTGTGAGCAAGGCGCTGCGCGCCGAAACGCGTAAGGTATTTAATGAGTTGGTTTTTGCTGCCACGCTAACCAGAGCAATAAAGTCTCAGCATAAAGTGATGCCGAAGCTGTGGGCTCCGTTCTTCTTTTTTGTGCCAAATTCAAACAGGATTCTCCATTCCTGCCTGTGAGCCCGCCCTGCAGAGTTGGAGGCCCCCAGCAAAGTGGAGTAATGTTTGTGTGTTAAACGGAGGGGGCATGACTCGCGCTATGTCACACCAGCTAAAAGTGGATTTCCAAGCTTATTCGTCGTTGATACAAGCGAAAGGGTAACGAAGGAGGAGCCTTCCTCTTTCTGACAGACTTCGTGTTTTCAAGTCAAGCAAGTATTCAGTGCATGGCAGCGAAGTGCACTATGCTTTTTAAAGACTTTTTCCTGAATGCAGTTTGCAAAATAGCATATAAATGGACTTTGACTAAAGGATAACGCTATTAATGCACAGTACGATACGAGGTCAAGCCCAGCTTAAAAATTTGAATAATAATGCATTCTGGGAACTGTGGTCGAAAGCAAGGATCACATGACCACTTGGACACAAAATGATTTCAACTCACCTGTGAGCAAGGCGCTGCGCGCCGAAACGCGTAAGGTATTTAATGAGTTGGTTTTTGCTGCCACGCTAACCAGAGCAATAAAGTCTCAGCATGAAGTGATGCCGAAGCTGTGGGCTCCGTTCTTCTTTTTTGTGCCAAATTCAAACAGGATTCTCCATTCCTGCCTGTGAGCCTGCCCTGCAGAGTTGGAGGCCCCCAGCAAAGTGGAGTAATGTTTGTGTGTGTATATATATATATATATATATATATATATATATAAAGAGAGAGAGAGCAAGCTAGATATACCTATATATTACCTACTAGTGGTCGCCAGTCGGTAGTTATAGTTAGGACCTAGTTTCCATAGGAAGAGCTTTTTTTTTTGCCAATAACTATGCATTATTTGATGAATCCTCACAAAATTTTCAAAAGGAATTCAATGCTCACTTCAGCTGCTGTATTAAAGCTTTTGTGTTGATCTGTCAAACGGGGGCCGAGAAAAAAGGGGGGGGGTCTCAAACTTGTTTTCCCAATGTTAACTCCTATAGGAATTTTAGACATGACTACAGCCCGAACCGCTAAATGGAATTACACCAAATTTGGCAGAAATGTAGCTGTTGGTCCAGAAAGCGACCTTTTTGTAAATTGGCATACATACATTCAGTAGTTTTTGAGATATTAAGAGGAAAATCTATTTGTATATATAGGGATGCAGATCCTCCATGACATTCATGTGGAGGTTTACGCACCCTTGCACCACGAGATGTATTGTGATTAGCTGGCCGCAACCTGTCCAGAGAGTTGTGCCCACCATTTTGTAAACTGGGACCGTGCCCTAGGGGATGAAAATAAAGATTAAAAACTGTAGAAGTGGTCAGGGTAGGGGTACCCTGACCCCATGCGTGCATTGAAGGGGTATGTGAAGAACCCCTTATATGTTAGAAAAAGCAGTAACACCCTTTAAACTCACAGTTGAGGTGTAAACAGTGCTGAATAAAATAAAATAAATAACATATGTTGACATTCAGTCACAGGGTAATGTATGAACTCACAGACCCACACATAGTCACACAGCTAGTCAGAGACCCACTCAGACGCTTATGCCCTGACTAACAGACCTGCTCCAACACTCAAGAATCCATTGACTCACCCACACAGAGTCATGCATCCAATCACAGACCCCCTCAGAGAGTCACACACTCACTCCCAGACCCACACAGAGACTGATCCACCCATTCACAGATCCACTCATAGACTTACATACCCACTCATAGACCCACTCAGACAGTTACACACCCACTCAGAGACATACTCAGAGACTCATATACCCACTCACAGACACACTCAGACATTTGCACACCAACTGATAAACCCACTCAGAGATGCATGCACCCACTCACATACCCACTTAGAGACTCATGCATCACTCAGAAACCTACTCAGTCACTCATGCACCCACTTATAGACAGACCTGGACACCCATGCACCTATTCACTGAACCACTAATACACTCATGCACCCACTCAAAGAGCAAATCAGAGACATATGTACTCTGTCACAGACCCACTGATAGACTCATGCACTCACTCACAGACCACCACTGACACTTAATTATCCACTGACACATCAACTCAGAAAGTCATACACCCACTCACAGACCCACACAGACACTTATGTATCCACTGACACATCAAATCAGAAAGGCATGCAGGCACTGGCAGACCCATGCAGAGACTCACGTGCCCACTCACAGACCCACTCAGACACTCATGTACCCACTCAGAGATCTACTCAGAAACTCATGCACCCACTCACAGACTCATTAAGAGACTCATGAACCAACTCAGAAGCCGACTGAGACACTCATGCACCCAGACACAGACCCAGTTAGAGACTCACCCACCCAATCACTGTGGCACTCAGACAATCATGCACCCACTTATAGATCCAGTCAGAGACTCATGCACCCACTAACAGACCCACTCGGATTCTCATGCACCCAATTAGAAACCCACTCAGACACTCTTGCACCCACTCACAGACCCACTCAGACACCCATGCACCCACTGACAGACTCACTCAGATACTCATGCGCCCACTCACGCGCCCAATCAGAGACCCATGTGCCCACTCACAGGCCCAATCAGAGACTCATGAGTCCACTCACAGACCTATTCAGAGACTTATGTGCCCACTCACAGATCCACTGAGACAGTCATACACCCACTCACAAACCTACTCAGACACCCATGCACCCACTAACAGACCAACTCAGATATTCACAAATCTAGCCACAGACCTACTCAGAGAGTCCAACACCCACTTAAAAATGCACTCAGAGTCTCATGTATCTACTCAGAGGGCAACTCAGAGACTGATGCAGCCATTATCATACCCACTGAGACATTGTTGCCCCCACTCACACATTCAGTAAGGAACTGATATATGTACTCACATACCTACTCAGACTTATGCACCCATATAGACACTCAAGTCAAGTCAAGTCAAAGAACTTTATTCGGTTATTCAAAAAGATAACCATAAAAGCACATTTAAAAATATCACGCCAAAATTTTCCACTAATTTTCACAACAAAAAGATAAAAATCAATAAATGCTGATAAAACACTTAGTTAACACATCACAATTGATTTACCATATCTAAAAACATTTTTTTTAAACGCAGTTACAGAGGCAATAGTATAGATATTATCCAAATACTGCAGAGCCAAGAATGCTGGTCGACATTGTCTCAGACCCAGTCTTTTGAGTACAGGAATAATCCACGTTTTCCTAGGCTTAGCATAAAATGTACAGAAAAACAAAATATGGATAGATGACTGGGCTGATACGTCATCGCATGGGCAATTACAGAGTGTTCTGGACCAGTCATTTACCTCCGGGAAACTCAGAGATCGATGTAAAATGTCTACTATAGACACTCACTTAGACACTGACAAAACTAACCATAGTCATTGTAACATGTATAGAGTGAAAATAAGAGTTATTAATCTTTTTTTTTTATATATATATTTTTTTATTGAAATTTTACCCCTTTTATGCAAGGCAGCGTATATACTGATGGCAGCACACGGTTATGATACAATTTGGACAAACAAGAGAATACATACATTTTCATAAACAGCACACGAAAAAGCAGATAAAAAGAAAGCAACATTATCAGAAATATATAGATGGGCACGGTTTCCAATATAACAACACAATATTAATACAAGCTTCCCACTACATTTGATAACCAGCCCAGAACAACTCGAAACCCCAAATAAATCTAAATCCATTCGGATATTGGAGACCAAATCTTCACTCCCATTGCTCTTTTCCTTCTCCCTTTAGTATTATAAATTGATAGCTCTAAATTCTACATTGCTAGCAACCTTGAGCGTCAATTCATAAAAGTGGGTGGATCAGGACTAATCAAATTGTTAGTGATACAAGTATGTTCCACCGCCATACTTATAAATAACACATTGTATCTCTAGGTCTTGTATTTTCCTCATTATCCAACCCTACCCTAATTAAAACTAATTCTCCCGTTATTATCACAGCGGATCCTATTATTATTCCCAAAAACAACTCAATTTCCCTAAAAAATTCCCCTAACTTTGGGCAGGAAATAAACATATGAATTGAGTCTGCGGCATACACGCCACATCTATTGCATTTGACTCCAACTGATGTCCCCCATTTTGAAATCTTCCTTGGTGTACAGTATAAGTCATGCAGGGCCATATAATGTTGACTACGAGTTCTCCCTGTCATCAGAACTTGATTACCAAGCTCAAGAGATTCCTTTATATTAACATCCTCTATCCCCAATTTTCTTTCCCATTTCATTTTACAAGAATCTAAATCATCAGGAACTTTTTCTACTAATTGTAAATAGAATTGACCAATTGGTGTTTTTTCAATTAACTGGATCTTTACAAACTGTTGTTCATTTCCAGACCCTTGCCTAGCAAGAAAACTACGGATTTGGAGATATTTAAAAAACTAATGTTTGCCTAATCTATATCTCTTCTGAAGATATGCAAATGCTACTAATTGGCCGCCATCACACAAATCCCCCAGATGTCGTATTCCTTTTAGGCCCCATTGATTTGACACTTGATCCCGAAAGATTATAGGAAGCAGCCCAGGGGATGAGAATTGTGTAGGAGTTTAAATTTGAGACCCGTATCTTTCTTTTAACTTGTTTCCAGACTAAATAAGCTGCCTTAAGTATTTTACATTTTGTTTTTTTAAAATAACTGGGTTTGATTACCTTAACTAGGCATTCATTAGTCTCATCCCCCAACCGAAATTCATATATTGATGGTCTGTGATATGGCAAAAGTTCAGCCCTATCCCCGACTACCAAGGAACTGATATATTGCATCATTGCTGCCCAGTAGTACAACATAAAATGTGGAATACCCCAGCCACCGCGATGTCTTTGTAGTACCATCTTCTTGAATGCCCTTCTGTGTCTACTGTACCCCCATAACGATCTAGAACAGATCCTCTCTAATTTGTTAAAACATGACAAAGAGAACTCAAGGGGGATTGTTCTAAACATATATAAGATTTTTGGTAATACCAGCATTTTTAATACGTTACATCTCCCGTGAAGGGATAAATGAAGATGGTCCAGCCTCTCCAGTGTTGAATTCAACTTCTCCATCACTGGGTTAATATTCAATTCTGGAATATTACCACCGGGCGTTGTTATTTTAATTCCCAGATATGTTACTTCTGGGACTATTGCCATATTTGCCGGGGGGGTCAGCACCTGAATAGAGGATTTGAGTTTTTTCTAAATTTAATTTATAGCCAGAAAAACACCTGAACTGGCTAGCCAATGTCTTAATTGCGGGAAGTGCAGTAATAATTAGGCCTGGGCGGTAAATTCCGTTCCGTTCGCGGAATTTGCGAAATTTGGGTAATTTCGCGTTCCGCGGACAACGCGAAATTGCCCAAAAATCTGCGTTCCGCGACTTCCCGAAATTTTTTGCTTGATCGCGTTCTCAATATGCGTGTTCGCGAGATATTTCACCCCGAGCACGCAAACAGCGATCGCGAACAGGAAAAAAGTATCGCGAACAAACAATTCCGCGTGTTCGCGGAATTTCTACGTGTTCGCGGAGATTTTTTACCGTTTCGTGGAGATTTGCGTAACGCGATTACGCAAATTCCGCCCACCCCTAGTAATAATATCCCTCGTGACAACGACTATGTCGTCGGCATAGGCTAATGCTCTATACTCCATATGTCAAAGTTGGACTGGTTTTATATCTGTATGCTGATTTAATTTATTAAAAAAAAAATCAATATATAACGCAAATAAAAGAGGGAAGCACGGGCACCCTTGCCTTGTGCCCCTGCTGATATTAAATGAGCTTGACTCTTGTCCAGAGATTCGTATAATGGCTTCCGGGCAAATATACAGTGTCTTAACTGCTTGACAAAACTGGGGGCAGAATCCCTTCAGTCGTAAAACTTCCCACATGTATGGCCAGGAAACCCTGTTAAATGCCTTCTCGGCATCCAAGGCAGAAATAACTAATCCTAAACGCTGAGCAATAACCTTAGAATAAATCTTGCAATCAGAATTGATTAATGAAATTGGTCTATATGATGTTGGAAGTAAATCAGGCTTATCCTTTTTTTAAAAGACAATAATAGTGGTTTTTCGCCAAGACTCTGGCGTGATTCCCACTTGAGCAGCCAAAAACAGCGTCATAAGTTCTGGTCTTAAAACTTGACAAAAGGTCCTATAAAATTCAAGAGGGATGCCATCCGGACCCACAGCCTTACCTGCTGCAAGTGACATTATTGCCCCTTCTACTTCTTCCCAGGTTATATCTGCTGCTAATTCCTCAGTTTGGTCTTGTGTAAGCTTTTTGACTTCAATATCCGAGCTAAACTCCTTCATTTTCTCTTCTGGTTCTATCATTTCATCTTCTGAGTATAATTTGAGATAAAATTTGCGGAACACATTGAGCACTTCCCCTGGGGTATCTTGTACCTGGCCAAGACAATCCTGAATCCTATTGATCCTATTTACAATTTCCTTCTGATGTAATATTTTCGATAGGATTCTGCCAGAGTTTTCACCAGCTTCATAAATTTCAGATCTATGCATAGTGATTTTTGTGGCTAATTTCATAGCAAAATGCTGATATATCTTCATTTTTTGAACTGCGGTGTCTTTTATTTTTTTTTCTCCATATTTTGGTGCCTGATTACCGCCCCCATAAATTCTATTTCTAATAACCTTAACTTATTCATCCCATCCTGAATTTCACCGCAAATTTTACGCTGCTTAATGAGAGAATAGCATAGCGTTTCCCCCCGGACCCTGGCCTTAAATGTATCCCAGATGATAGGATCCGAAGAGGTACCCCGATTATTTTTAAAAAATTCCTTAATCCACTTACACATATGTTCACAGTATACGAGATCCAATAAGAGTTTGCGCTCGAAAGTCCATGCCTTTGGTGGTGGTCTAAGACTAAAGTCCAGTTCTAATACAACCGGGTTGTGGTCTGAGATGATCTTGGGTTTAATCTCAATCTTAGCACTTGTTACTTTTTCAGCTGTTATAATAGAATAGTCCAAGCGCACATGTTTTATATGAGGTGCAGAATAGAAAGTTGCCCCAGGGGCACCTTTACCATTAGCACACCATACATCCACCAACCCAAATTCTTTAACTAAATCTCTAGTGGCTTTAAAAACTTTAGTCTTTTTCCCCTCATATAAACGATCGCTGGTAATATCGAATCCTCCCTCCAAATGAAGATTAGAATCCCCACAAAGAATTAATGGGGATGGCCACGCCGCTAATTCAATACGTAAGAAATGCATCATCTCTGGATCATCCAAATTTGGACCATATATCGAGTATATTGTCATTGGGGAACCATTAATCAATAATTCAATAATAACCCAGTGCCCCCAAGCATCCTCCTTTACCCGTTTACAGACCCCCAAGCCATATCTCTTCAAAATCGCCGCCCCTCTAATGGTCGCGCTCTGCCTAGTGCAGCCAAGTACCTCCATACCCAGATCATTTTGACCTTTTGGCTTTTGACACCGTAAACCGTAGGGTCCTACTAGAAAGGCTAAAAGTAGTGGGAATTAGGGACTCTGCGCTAACCTTACTCGGGTCCTTCTTGGACTCCAGAGTACAGCAAATCTATTGGGATGGAATTCTATCTGAAGAGTTTTTCCTCCCGTGTGGAGTCCCCCAAGGATCCGCGCTATCCTCTACACTGTTAAATCTGTATGTGACGCCATTGGCAAAACTGATCAAAGATCAAGGTCTGAAATTGGTGTCATATGCTGATGACACCCAGCTAGTGGTGTCACTCACACAGAGTGTTGAAGTCACAGCGGAGCGATTTCGAAATTGCCTCATTAGTGTTCTGAGCTGGATGAATATGAACTTTTTAAAGCTCAACACAGAAAAAACTGAGGTGATAGAATTTGGCCAAAAACCTTCCATTTGGAATCATTCATGGTGGCCCCCAGAAGCTGGCATCTGTCCCGCCCCGACACAAAAAGTAAAGAACTTAGGTTTCCCGGTTGACAAAGATTTAACACTCACCTCTCAAGTCAATCAGGTCACCTCGGCCTGTTTCTTTACGATTAAGATCCTCCGAAAAATACTGCCATTTATACCTTTTGCATTAAGGAAGACAGTAGTAGGAGCCTTAGTGTTATCCCATATCGACTATTGCAACGCTCTGTATGTTGGAATTGGAGAAAGACAGCTCTCCAAACTCCAGTCATTGCAGAACGCTGCTGTAAGAGTGCTGCTGGATCTTCCAAAACACCACCCGACGTCCAATGGCATAAGGCTACTACATTGGCTTCCTGTTCGTCGAAGGGTGCAGTTTAAGGCTTTATGCCTAGTATATAAAGCTGTAAATGGAGGAGGTGCAGAGGACATGAAATCTCTTTTTCCCCGTTATGTACCGTCTCGTACATTAAGATCAGGTAGTCTGGGTCTGGTTTGCCTACCTAAGATAAAGAGAGCCTGATGGGGTGGCAAGCCTTTCTCTTTTTAGGCAGCAAAGCTGTGGAATTCTTTGCCCACAGAGCTACACCTAGAAATGAATGAGATCCTGTTTAGAAAGGCTTTAAAATCCTGGCTCTTTACTAAATCCTAGACTGGAAGTGGCTAATCTCTACCCTCATACAGCTCCAAGATGCATCGGCAATAGTGCGCTTAATAAATAATTCAGTCAGTCATCATTGAACCACTTTCGGTTGTTCCATACAATATGTGTTTCTTGTACACATAGCAGATCCACCTGCATCGTAGTTAAAATTTGAGCCATTATCCCCCTTTTCCTTTTATTATTTAGGCCACAGATATTCCATGAACAAACAGCGAATTTACCAATCATTAGAATTTACCAATCATTATTGTACATTAAAGTTGAGCTTTCCTTGTTTACTCTGCCCAAACCCTAAGCTACATTTCAAAAATAAAGAAAACATTATCCCGATCATAAAGATAATTACCATAACCTTGATGCCTAGCAAACACCATATCCCAAACGTGCCTTCCCTCACCCCCGCCCTCCCCCTCCTCCCTTGCCCACCCAAGATCGCCCTCCCCCCACCCCAACCCTAACCCAAATGAGGCATCAGGACTGAGTTAGTCCTCTTGTGATGGAGAGAGGATTAGGTACGCTCCTCCGACCCCCCCCCCGAGGAAAAATATAAAATAAAAAAAAAAACAACAGTGGGGCGAGACCGCCTGAACCATTGGGATAGGAGCACTCACACTACTAACAAATACAGTGTTCTCTAAATTACTGAATACATTGCTAAGTTCATTCTATATTGTGCTCAAGAATTCCTTCGCAACTATTTCAGAAACAAAAAAATGCGTTTTGTCTTTATAAATGATTTTCAGTTTAGACGGATTGAGAAGGAAGGCCTGTGCATCTTTAGCTTGAAAAAGTGGAATCATTTGGCGCAGATGCCATCTCTTTTGGACCGTGGCCTGACAGAAATCCGGGCATACAAACAATTCACAGCCCTTCCCTCCTCTCTTCCGGTCAGGCCTTGCTAAATCATATAGAGATTCCCTAAGCAAAAAGTTGTTGAGGCAGATCAGAATAGCCCTAGGCTTCACGTTAGGCCCCCCTGTCCCACCCCGCAAGTGAAAAGGAAACCTATGTGCTCTCTGAAGTTCTACTTCCCACTTCCAATGTTTGAGTTCGGGGAAGGCTTCTGAGAATACATCGATAACAAACTGTCGTACGTCTTTGCCTTCTCTCCCTTCTGGAACCCCCAGAATATGTAAATTGTTCCTTCTAGAACGATTCTCCAAATCTATATGTTTCTAGTTAGTATCGTCTCTCAAAGATTGCAAGGATGTTATCGTCGCCTTCTGCTGAACTATTTCGTCTTCGATCGCAGAGATCCTTGCCTCCACTTCCCCAATCCTTGTAGATATCTCCGTGCAAGTCTTTGCAACTCGACGCACTGCATTTTGTAGTTTGCGAACAGCACCCTGAGTACGTAGTCCCTCCGCCTTAGTTTCCTCCCGGTGTATCATTATAGCTTGGTATATGGTGTTGATGGTGATCTCCCCTTCTGCCAAGACGCCAGCACTGTCAATTTCTCCAGTTTCTCTGGTGTTACTGCCAGAACCACCATCGTTTTCCCCAAGCTGTGGTGAAAATGAATAGTACCAGACTAGTGACCCAGCTTTGTCAGATATTTCTTTCGATACAGGTTTGGAAAGATCCCTTAGTTTACGCACAGTTCCTTTATCAATAAATACATCCAGACTCATTTCCTCTTCATCCTGCAGGACATAACTGGTATCACTCTTGTCATCTGCCCAGTCTCCTCCTAGACTCTCATTATCCGAGGAATTAGAGGGGTCTGACATTGAACATAACTTTCCTGAGTCCAAATCTTTAATTGACTTTTTCAGAATTTTCCATATTGCACATATTTCTTGTATTCTGTAATTCCTCTCGAGAGCTTCCATGATTCTGGTTATCAATACTCAGTGTTGTGTGTGCCAAAATCCGGGCACCCCCCTGAGAGTTAGCGGGGAGCATTTCTACTCCCGATGTAAGCTGAGGCAGATTGAGTGACTCAAGTATCTCTAATGTTTCAAGCACCTCATTTGTTTTATTCACATTCACCTCGTCATTACCCCCACGGGGAATTTGTCTCTGAGATGGAGTTGCTTGTTGAACGGCAGCCACCCCTGCACCAGCGTTGTTACACTGCACATCATCCCCTATATCCCCTGATTCAAGCAATCTAGTGCCTTCTCCATTTACTATCAACACCACTGACCCAGGCTGTATTAAGGGTTTTTGTTTCCTCTTCTGCTCTGGTATTACAGTCACTGCAGTTGATACTTTGTTGCAGGATGGTATCATTACCGGAGCCCCCGGTGGAACAATGATGTCTGGGCTCTTACCTTTGCCCAGCTGTTTCTTGAATATCCCGGGAACCATGAGCGTTTTGTGACCAGTGCTGTCTCCCTTCTGTGTAACCCTGGGAGAAGAGCCGGTTTTCTCAAGACGTGCTCCTGCCATGCCGCTTCGCCCGACAAGCTTATTTTCATTTCCAGCATGAGAGGGAACGGGGAAGTCGTGACCGCAGATGCAGCCGCCCGGGTTTTGGCGCCCTTGCTAGTGTTCTTGGGGGCCATTACGATCCAAGTACTCCGCTCCTGGTTTTCGGATGAAGTTTCCGCTACCCGCCGGGACCACCACCAGAGGTAGTACGCTCCTGAGCTCCACGGATGTCTAATGGAGCTACGCTGTTCGCGTCGATCAACCTGCAGGGACCCTTCAAAAAGCAGGTAACGCCACATCCACAACATGCCCAGAGATCTTTACATATTAATCCTCGGGAGGGTTAGACAGGGGGGATCCCTGCAGAGGAGTGTCCACAGCCTGCTCACTCGATCGCGAGCGCGACCGCCATCTTGCCCCCTCCTACCAAGAGTTATGAATCTTAAATGTGTTGTTGTACATTGAATTAGTGCTTTTGCTTTGTGGATCCATGACAGAGTTGTAACTCCGGAAAATATATGTATATATATATATATATATATATATATTCACTGAAAAAACCATAGGTTTCACACACGTTATAGTTAGGAATTAGCATTTAAAAAACCTTGCAAATTCACTGAAAAAACCATAGGTTTCACACATGTTATAGTTAGCGGAAATTTTACTGATAAAAAACCAATGAAATTCCCCCGTTATAGTTAGTGCAGGCAACTATAACTCACGCGACCACAATCCTCTGCTGATGCTAATACTGTATTTAGACACTTATTTGCCCATGTCTTCTTCCATACATTTTTAGCTATACATATATTACAAATATTTTTTTTTCATAAAGACACATATGTCATCAGCAGAAGATTGCGGTCGCGTGAGTTATAGTTGCCTGCACTAACTATAACGGGGGAATTTCATTGGTTTTTTATCAGTAAAATTTCCGCTAACTATAACATGTGTGAAACCTATGGTTTTTTCAGTGAATTTGCAAGGTTTTTTAAATGCTAATTCCTAACTATAACGTGTGTGAAACCTATGGTTTTTTCAGTGAATTTGTACGGTTTTTTAAATGCTAAGTTACTTTACGCCATTCGTGGCGTGCGCGCCCACTTAACGCAGTTCGTTCCGTGCGCGCACGGTGCGCTTCGTGCACCGTGTGCGCACAGTGAGCACGCGGTGCGCTTTGCGCACCGCGCGCCCACTTTACGCAGTTAGTGCCGTGCACGCACGGTGGGCACGCAGTGCGATGACAAAGCAAGAAAGCACGTCAACAAATCTGTTTCTGCTTTCCTCCGTGACTATGGTATGGGTGCCATTTACCACAACAACTTGCGTTATGACATGCAAGACATTTATAGAGGAGATGGTGTGCACTTCAATGATGAAGGGAACAGAATCTTCCTCTTGAACCTTAGACTCTGCATCGGTACTTACTTGTAGGTACCACTAACAAATCATTTCATAAACACAACGGCTCTTTTTAGAGCCCCCTAATATCTAAACACTTAAATCTGATTTTCATTTTTTTTTTCTACCGTACGCTTACCGTAAGCTTACCGTACGCGTACCCCGTGATTTTTTGTAAAATCAATAAATGTTTTCTTTGTACTTTACAGTCCTTCTTTGACCCCCTCACAAATGTAAGGGGGTCTGTAACTCTCCTCATTGCCCCCTTTTCTTGTTTTCACTCTTTTTTTTCTGAGTGAAATACACAAAATGGCGGCCGCCGCTTCCTGGTTTCGGCCGATTCGAATGTTTACTAAGATCTAAGAGCCAATCAGAATCGCGCTCGCGCACGCCACCGTACGCTTACGGTAAGCGTACGGTAAGCGTACCGTAAGCGGGCTCAGATATATATATTGATTTAAAGGCTATTTTCTCAGAATCTACTGAACAGATTTACACCAAACCTACAAAAGGCACTTCCTTGACCTAGGGACTACCTCTCTGCCAAATTTCGAGTAATTCTGTTCAGCCGTTCGGGCTGTAGCTCGTTCTAAAGGTCCTATGGAAAAATGCATGGGGAAAATGCGTTTTGGGACCCCCCTTTTATCTCAGCCCCCGCTTGACGGATCCCCCCGAGACTTTCAGGGTAGGAGCGGAGCGTAGCGCCCCACCTATTTTGAGAAATTCGCGAGGATTCATCGAGCGGCGCCAAAGTTATTCAAAATAGAATGTTGAGGTTTTCCTATGGAAAAGGGGTCCTAACTATAACTACCTTCTGGCGACCGCCAGTAGGTAATATATATATATATATATATATATATATATATATATATATATATATATATATATAAATATATTTTTTTAAAGGCTTTCAAATTAATATTATTTAGTGTTGGGCAACAGGGCGGCTCTGAAAAGAGCCTTTGTGTTCATTGTGAGTATGTGACAGCTACACATACGACCAGATACAGTTTCAGGTTGCTGACACATATCCTGTTGCTTTCATCTGTAAAGTATTCTCCACCACCTTTATATATTCTATGCATGTCGAAACACAGATTGTTGTTGTAGATAGAGCCCATCAAATGATCTCTGAGAAATGCAGAAAACAGCTTTATTAACATGTTTCCTGGCCTTGTCAATCTGTGGTCAGAATTGATTTGACCACTTCCATTTCTGCCATTGGCATATGTTGGAGTACACCAACATCTTGCGAGAGAAAAGTGCCATTAATTGGCCAAAGGGTTCCTTCATTGCGAATTCCAAACAAACCCCAGTAAAAGTGCCTAGGTCATTGCCACCACAGTGCACAATTAAGAGGTCTGGCTGTTGGCATTCTTCAATACTCTCAACCAAAGGCAGCAATTACTTCCACTTTAACCCTCTCTGGGCCAATTGATTTAATGTCCAAATCAGGCAAAACCAATACCACTCTTTCTAGCAGACTCTCTGGCCCAGGAGCTATAGCTGTGACCCTCAATCCACACTATAACAATTTTGAAGGAAACAGCAGTAGCACAAAGGTAACAGTTGGTAGAATGAAAGGCAGTTAAAATGGAGAAGTGGACTTGCTTT
This sequence comes from Triturus cristatus, assembly GCF_964204655.1. Classification (NCBI taxonomy): domain Eukaryota; kingdom Metazoa; phylum Chordata; class Amphibia; order Caudata; family Salamandridae; genus Triturus; species Triturus cristatus. The sequence continues at coordinate 829,473,690 of NC_140585.1, read as the reverse complement.
AACAAAAGGACGTATTTGATTGGGTGGTGTAAATAATGTGATAACTAAAAATAGGTAGTGATTTAATTACTAAAGTAAGTTCATCTGTGATTGGCTGTGGATAAATCATGCACAAGTTATGCTATTATGGATAAGCTTACATTTTGAAGCACTCAACCATTCCTGCTGCAGTTGAAGTTGAAGATGGCATGCTCTGGTTAAAAAGTGTGGGTACTTTTGACTTACTGGTACAGTAGAGTATTTCAACACAGGTTGTTATGACAACTAAGGGAAAGCAGTGTGGTGAAAGGGTTCTAAATATATGCTAAGTATAGTAGTTTAGAGATAGTATTGATAGTATTGATTTGGAAATATAATTTTTCTAATTAGGTATTGCTATTGCATCTGAAATGTAGTTGAAAAATGGTAGTAGTTTAATTGGAGTTGGTTTTACAGCCTCCCTATGGATTCACGACCCCGTTTCAAAGTTACACAGGGGGCCATGCTGGGCGCCGGGACTGCAGATCCACTCACAGCTACTACCGAATTGAGCTTCTTGTGAGGGGAACAATAAAGAGTTTAAAAAATGACCAATGAAAACTGGAGTAAGAAAAGGAAAAATGAGGGAAACATTTTCATTTGCTTACTAGCAAACACAACAAGATGATGGACGGAGGGGTGAAACTCTTCAACAACTCACCCCTAGTCACAGATCTTGGTTTAATCCATCGTTCTTTTGCTCACTATGCTACACTAGTTGGGACCCAGCCATATGCAAATCAGTCTTGTCCCTGTTCTTCAAAGGAACAGTCCAGCCCAAACTGATCTGACAGGTCCTCCCTGGACCTGAAACAAGCATCCTAGGACCGGTTACAGGGTTTCACCCCTTATCAGCCAGGCTAGCTTGAATCCACTGGCACCGCAAGCATGAGACCCACGTATGGGCATACCCTTGGCCATTTAAGGTGAACATAGCAAACACAACAAGATGTTGGATGGGGTGCAGAAACTTTTCAACCACTCACCCCCATTCACAGATCTGGTTTTAATGCATCGTTCTTTTGCTCACTATGCCACCCAAGTTTCGACCATGCCATATGCAAATCAGTCTTGACAGTGTTCTTCATGGAAACAGTCCACCCTGAACTGCCAGGCCAGGTCCTCGCTGGACTGGAAACAAGCATACTGGGACTGGTTTTGAGGTTTCACCCCTCACCAGCTATTTGCACTCACAGGCCTGTATGTGCAGTTTTAGAACCAGTGTCACACCCATACTGGAAGTCACATACCTATCTATAACTAGGCCTGGGCGGTGAACTCCACTCCGTTCGCTGAGTTTTCTGCACTTTGCGCTCCGCGTAGCTCGCGGAGTGCAAGAAACTCTGCTTCGCATAGGGTAAGTTCGCGAGCGTGAGTCATAGAGTCAGTAAGAGAGGTAGTCATATACTAACATACTTCCTTAAATATGCAAAGAGAGACCTAAGTTGGGACTTACACATTCATTCAAATATGTACTGAGGAACTGACACTAAGAATTTGGTCATGCAGACCATTTCTTCTTTCAACATGCTTCATGCCTGCCACTGTAGAGCCTATGTGTGCAGTTATACTGCTAGTCAGACTTGACATTTACAACAAGTTTTCAAGATTAAAAGTCCTCTTCTATTATATATAATTCACCCTTTACAAGTCAGTCATGCAGACCACTTGCCCTTTCAACATGTCTTGGGCCTGCTACTGAACAGCCTGTTTGTGCAGTGATACTGCTAGGTAGACTTGATATTTAAAACATGTTCCCAAGTCTATAAAGTCCTGTTGCCCTACAAACAGGTCACCTGTAAGGTAGGCTGCAAGTAGGCTATGGGCAGTGAGGTATCTCTTTAAAACATTAGACTTAATGGTTTCAAGTTTTATTGAGTAATATGTGCACTTACAAAGCCATATGTCTAGTTGTACATCCTGTCTGACACCTGTACTGCAACTCACATAGCTATCAAGAACAGGATACAGCCTCTTACACACCCAGTCAGACATGGACAGAGGCTGTTCAGTATCCACTCTCAGACACACACAGATCTTATGTGATGAGATGTACTGGAGACAGCATTGAAACTATATGTCCAAACTCGTAAAGACTTATAGTCGTAGACCAACAGAGTTCCCTATATATGCAAGGTAACAAGGGATTGAGACACTCATTCAGATATCCTCTGAGGCAATAACACCCACAACTCATCCATGTAGGCAAGTGTACCTTCTACCATATGTCTATCTTGCTTCTGCAGTACCTCTCTCTCGAACTTTACCATTAGGCCAAATTGAGTTTTAAGAGTGCACTGCAAATGTTAAACATCTATTGCATTAGAAACAACTCACTCATAAGGTAGAAGTAGAAAGGCCATAGTCAGTGAACTATGTTCTCAAACCGTAAGACATACTTTCAGGTTTTTGTAAATGACATCTGCACTTACAGACTCCAATGTCCAGTTATACACCCAGCCTGACAGTCATATTGCAACTCACATGCAAAAGGATAGAGCCACCAATATACCCAGTCACACACTCTCAATACCACTGAAGCATTTACTCGAATATACAGATAAATCATATGTGCTAGGCCTACTGGAGACAATTCTTTATACACAGTTGCATATCCCAATAGTCACTAACACAGCCACTAACCAATGCATGGTGTCACTTAGATACACATTTAGAGAGCTCTACAGACACCAGGAGATATAGTCATATAGCAATATACTTCCTTCAATATGCAACCACAATGAAATAGGGACTGAGACACTCATTCAGATATCGTTTGAGGCACTAACAAGTCAACTGTATAGACAACTGTCGCTTTAAACCTGTCTCAGACCTGCATCAGCAGAACCTGTGTGTGCAGCTCCAGCAGTGGGCCAAGGTGACTATGAAGAGTGCTTGCCAAGCCTTAAACTCCTCTTCTGTTACATATAATTCAACCCTAAGATACTCAGTAGGCAGGCCATAGGCAGTCAGCTATATGCTTTCAAATTTGAGTCACTGACAACTGCACTTACTGACCCCCTATGCCCAGTTATACATTCAGTCTGACAATCATTCACTCACAATAGCACCTATGCTTTCTCTCAGATATAGGGACTGAGACACTCATTTGGATATCTACTTAGTCACCAACACAAACAATTCAACCATTTAGAGCACTGACACTTGAACCATGTCTCTGGCATGCTTCTGCAGATCTTGTGTGTGCAGCTTCTGTAGTAAGCCAAAATTGGCTTTAAAGAGTGGTTGTCAAGCCTTAAGCTTGTCTTCTATTACATGCAACTCATCCATGATATATGCAGTAAACCTAATACATATACTTTCAAATTGTAGTCACTTACAACTGCACTTAAGCACCCCTGTGCCCAGTTAAATATTCAGTCTGACAGGCACCTTGCAACTCACATAGCTATCGGCAAAAGGATAGAGCCACTAATACACCCAGCCACTCACTTACAATAGCTACTAAGTTATCACTACATATATAGGTACATCATATGTATCTAGGCCTACTGAGGGTACTTCTGCAGACACAGTTGCGTACCCCAACAGTCACCAACACAACTTGAAAGCACTAATACAGACACCTACCCTCTCGCTCTCATATATATTCCTACTCTTACTACCTCTTACCCATACAGGCAGTCAACATCCCCTGACCCAGACATACAAGTTGTGGAGAAGTGTGGCTCAATGGTTAGAGCGGCAGACCTCGATGCAGAGCACTGGTCCGGGACCAGGGTTCGATTCCCGTCGCGGCAGGGTCTCGGGCTATAAATTCCGCGGACCGGATATTCTCGCCTCAGTGCCTATTCTCATCATGGGTCCCACGCTGCAACTCTGGGCAATAGCTTGCTTAATCTCCACAACGGCCCCAACAGCGCTGGGATGCCTGGCCTCACCATGGGGGTGCCCAGGAGTGGACACCTCACATGGAAAGCCAGGAAGGGTTCCTTCAGCGGTATGAGTACAGCGCTGAGATACCCGTAGTGGTGATCGGCGCTATATAAATACCTATACATTTACATTTACATTTACAAGCACTCACAGACCCACTTACTAAGCTATACAACCACTCATACATCCATACGCTCACCCATATAGTGACTTACACACCACTTCACTCACTTATACAACAAACAACACACTCATATATTAATGCAGTCACATCCACACACCCACACACATACACACACTAATACACCTAGACACTCACCCATGCAGTCACTTAGAGAGTAACTTCCTCATCCATACCACTGCTCACACACCCATTGAATCAGCTATACAGCTACTAATACAACCTATTATCCATATAGCCATGTGCTCGCCCACACAGTCACTTATCACCAACTAATTCATTCATGCAACCACTCACTAAATCATACATACAGGCACTTAACATCTACATACTAAGCCATTCAGTCACTCATGCACACTCTCACTCACACATATAGCTAGTTACACAGTCAATAATACAACCAGTCATATACCCTTTCATACACCCCTGCATAAAGTCAAACTGCTAATCACTCACTCATGCATGCAGTTATTTACCCTGTCACACACTAATAGAGCTATTCAAACAAACTCTCTGTCAAACATACATTCATTCACACAACCAGTCGGTCACTCATACAGTGACTCCCACACCGGCTCACTCACCCATGCAGTCACTAAATACCCAAATACTCAGCTATACACACACTCATTCACACCCTGACTCATAGATATACCAGTCACACACACAGTTGCAAATGTACATATAACATATAACGAGTCTTTCTTAACCAGAATAGGTGGTTCTGAGAAGAACCCTTTTGGTTTTTTATATATTAAAAAAAAAAACTATTGTGTTTTCTAACAATTTTAATACTTTTTGGGTGGTTTCTAAAGTATTTTTAATAATAGTTGGAACATGGTGCATTTTCCTGCAAAACACAACTCCGTACAAAAATCTAACAATTGCTATTCTTTAGGCACTCAATAATCGCAGGAACTGATGGCTCCCCTACACATATAATTGTTTGACACTTCAAAGAATGCTGGCTGAGAGCAGAAAACACAGGAATTGTCAAAGGTAGTTCTAATGTTAAGACACCCACTGATTATCTTTGCTGTGATGGGAGGTATATCCGGAGCAGCAAGGGACCTGTTGTTCTATGCATTATTACTTGCTAGAAGGGAGATACGTAACTACATAAGAGAAACACCACCTCAGCATTCAAAGTGGTTTGAGTCCACGTTTTATATGTCAAGAATGGACCTGTTGGGGAATGGGTCTAAAAAGAGAAAAAGATTTTTGGATATATTACAAAATTGGGCAGGGGTAACCGAAAATCAATGAGTGGGTTAAAAGATGATAACAGAACCCTCTGTACAATGATTAAACCCACATACCTCCCTGTTTTATGGCTGCAAGGGCCTCCCAATATACTTTATGCAGCCGCTGTAAGATCGGACATTTTCTGAGAGAGATGTACCGGAAGGAGGATGGTGTCTTAACCCTGCGCCTTTTCATCCCCTGGTGGGGGTTCTATGGTTTCCCTCTCACAGCAAAAAGGCATGGGTATCAGTCACCTGAGGTGAATGAGGACAAAAAAACTCCCACTGATGATGTGCCTGCCTGAGCAGTATCTACAGTTGTTTGTACCTGCTGTAGCCTTTCCCACTCTTTTTGTTCTCTCATCAGCCTGTTTGAACACATTGTCTGAAGGTGCTTGAGCAAGGAAGACATTATACATGAATATTTCTTCTCTGAGCCACGCAATAAAACATTCTTGCATTGTGTGCATGTTGCTTTCCTTGCACTTACTTTTTTCTTCCCCCTCAGAAATCCTGAAAAAAGTCCACACTATGCTTCCCTTCTTCTTCTTCAGTGGCACGTCTTCCTGTTCGATGTCTTCCACATCTTCTGGAGTTGATGTACCAGATGCCATCTTCACCACTTCAAAACTCAAGGACAAACACCAAAAAAGTAATAAAATTATGGGTGAAGATACAAAAATGTGTTATTCTGACACACCCAAGAAAAAGAACGAAGCGAAGGGGTGAAATCCTCTTATTATCAATTTAGAAAGGTGTATAACCAATCAAATCCTTTTATTTTTTAGTCACATGGGATGTGCATCCCCTTTGTGCTCCCATTGTGGTAGAGCTGTGATGCTGCAAAATACATTTTAACAATGTCTAAATTACATTTCAAGTACAATTATACTAACTTTAAAACTCTAATACTAAACCTCTTACTACAAAGAACAGTTAAAAAACCTATATATATATGCCTTTTACTACTATAAAAATTAGGCCGGAGTCGTGCACCCACTGTGCATCCAGAAATACTTGGTGGGATGGTGCGCAGAGGCATTATAGCTTAAAAAAACATTGCAACAACGTTTAAAATATTTCCCCATTATAATTATATTAGGTTTATTACAGAAGTACAAAAGCTACATATATTGAAGAAAAACTATAATATAGAATCCCTGTTTAAGTTGTGAAAAACCACAATGGAGGCATGGCCGGTACACGACTTTCTCATTTAAAAAAAAAGAAATAGAAAATTATAAAGCATCATAACTCTCATATTCTAACGGGGGTACAGAAAGAGGCAAGAGAACTGCAGAAAGAAGCAACAGAGGTGCAGAAAGAGGCAGGAGAGGTGCAGAAAGAGGCAAGAGAGGTACAGAAAGAGGGAAGAGGCGTGCAGCAAAAGGCAAGAGGGGTGCAGAAAGAAGCAAGAAAGGTGCAGAAAGAAGCAAGGGAAGTGCAGAAAGAAGCAACAGAGGTGCAGAAAGAGGCAAAAGGGGTGGAGACAGAGGAAATAGAAGAGCAGAAAAAAGCAACAGTGGTGCAGAAGGAGGCAAGAGAAGTGCAAAAAGGGGCAAGAGAGTTGCAAAAATAGGCAAAAGAGGTGCAGAAAGAACCAACAGAAGTGCAGAAGGAGGCGGCAAGAGGGGTGCAGAAAGAGGGAAGAGGGGTGCAGTAATTAGCATGAGAGGTGCTGAAAGAAGGAAGAGCAGTGCAGAAAGAAACAACAGAGGTCCAGAATGAGGCAAGAGGGGTACAGAAAAAGGCAAGAGGGTGCAGAAAGAAGTAAGAGCAGTGTGAAAAGAAACAAGAGACGTGCAGAAGGAAGCAAGAAGGTTGCAGAAAGAGGCAAGATAAAGTGCCGAAAGAAGCAAAAGAGGTATAAAAAGAAGCAAGAGCAGTGCAGAAAGACGCAACAGAGGTGCAGAAAGAGGCAAGAGAAGTGCAGAAAGAGGCAGGAGAGGTGCAGAAAGAGGCAAGAGAGGTACAGAAAGAAGCAAGAGAGGTGCAGAAAGAAGTAAGAGAAGTGCAGAAAGAAGCAACAGAGGTGCAGAAGGAGCAAAAGGGGTGGAGAAAGAGGCAAGAGAAGAGCAAAAAGAAACAACCGAGGTGCAGAAGGTGGCAGGAGAAGTGCAAAAAGAGGCAAGAGAGTTAAAAAAACAGGCAAAAGAGGTGCAGAAAGAAGCAAGAGCGGTACAGAAAGAACCAACAGAAGTGCAGACACAGACAAGAGGGGTGCAGAAAGAGGGAAGAGGGGTGAAGAAATTTGCAAAAGAGGTACAAAAAGAAGCAAGAGTAGTGCATAAGGAACCAACAGAGGTGCAGACACAGACAAGAGAGGTGCAGAATGAGGCAAGAGAGGTGCAGAAAGAGACAAGTGGGGTGCCGAAAGAAGCACGAGAGCTGCAGAAAGAAGCAAAAGAGGTGCAGGGAGGGGCCTCTGGAGAGATGCTGGCTTCTCTTTTCTTTTTTTTTAGAAGGGGGCTGTGGCCCCCTCTTCTCTTCATATTTTTTGAGTCCTGGGGACCCCATCCCTCAGAGCCTGAGCCAATTAATATTTTTTTTTTTAAAGTGGAAGGGGGCCTGAGGCCGATTTCGGCCTCAAGGACCTCATCCTCTAGGGCATGGCCACATTTTTCTTTTTTAAAATCTATATTTAAAGGAAGGGGCCGTGTTGCCCCCATCCTGAGGCCTTTTTTGGCCCCAGGGACCCCATCCCCCGGGGCTTTGCCTCTTTTAAAAAAATGTGTTCTTTTAATTTTATGGGAGGAGGGCCATGTGGCCCCTCTTCCCTGGGGCCTGGCCTTACGTTGGGGACCATGGGGGTAGCCCCAATGCCCCCGCGGTCCCTGCTGGCTCCCCACCTCCAACAGTAGCTTACATTGCTTCTGGGCAGAGGGAGCTGCTGACATGCAGCTCCCTGTGCCCAAAAGCAAATCTGCTTCGCTTCATGGAAGTAAGAGCAGTTTTCCTGCTCTCGCTTCAATGAAGAGAAGCAGAAGTTGCAATGGCAGGGCGAGAGCGGTGCGTCCATCCTGCCATTGCAAACTGCAATGTCCTGGGGGTAGGCACCCCAGGACATTGCTGGAGCCGGCCCTGGGAGGTGGCAGTCCCCAGGGCCAAGGAGGGTCCACATGGCCCCACTCCTAACTTGAACATAGCGCCAAGGAGGTGGGGTCCCTGGGGCTGGGGGGCTGCACTAGGGTGGGAAGTAATTTAATTGTAATTAAGTCATTATTTATTTTATTGTTGAGTATTGATAATTAATTTATTGTTAAGTAATGATTAATTGGTAATAACTTTTTAATAATTAATATGTTTATGTTTTGGAAATTAATGTGTTCATTAATTAATAACTGGTAATTAATTGGCATTAATTATTATTTATTGGTATTTAACAATACTTTATTGTTGATTAATTATTAATTGCAAAATATTTTTTGATAATTATTGCTTTTTGGTATTGGAAATGAATTATTTTTTATTTTATTATTATTTGGTAATTAATTGTTAATAATCATTATATAGTTGCATTTATCATCAATTTAATTGTTAATTAATTATTAATTGGTAATTATTTTTAAGTACCTATTTATTGGTATTGTAATTAATTTATAGGTATTTAATAATTAAATTAATATTTATTAAAAGAAAATGTTTTAATTATTAGTAAGTACGTTTTACCCCTACGCTATCCAACACTTTCCCTACTGTTGCACTATCTGGAGTTGGAATAGTAATTTTAACCTCTACGCTATCCAACACTTTTCCTACTGTTGCACTCTCTGGAGTTGGAATAGTAATTTTAACCCCTACGCTATCCAACACTTTCCCTACTGTTGCACTCTCTGGAGTTGGAATAACAATTTGAACCCCTACACTATCCAACACTTTCCAAATGTTGCACTCTCTGGAGTTGGAATACTAATTTTAACCTCTACGCTATCCAACACTTTCACTACTGTTGCACTCTCTGGAGTTGGAATAGTAATTTTACCCCTATGCTATCCAACACTTTCCCTACTGTTGCACTCTCTGGAGTTGGAATAGTAATTTTAACCTCTACGCTATCAAACACTTTCCCTACTGTTGCACTCTCTGGAGTTGGAATAGTAATTTGTACCCCTACGTTATGCAACACTTTCCCTATTTTTGCACTCTCTGGAGTGGGAATAGTAATTTTTACCCCTACGCTATCCAATATTTACTGTTTTAGTTAATGTAGTGTATAATTTATTTAACAATTTTTTTTTTAAATTTGTTATATATATTTTTTATATTTTTATTTATATTATTGTTGTATATGTATGTATGTATTTATAAATTATAAAAAAGTTTTTTAACAATTTATAAGGTATTACAATAATTAATTGTAAATAATATTAAGTATATATATTATATTTTAAATGTGTATGTTTATTTTTTACATTATGGTGCCGATTCCGTTCCGGGAAAAAAAAAATAGCGTACGAATCGTATCCGTATATTTTCACGTACGAATCGTACAAGTACCGTACAAACTGCGAAGTACGATTCGTACGTGAAAAATACATACGAATTGCGTCGGGAAAATGGTCCGGGAGGGAGCCATAAATATTTACGCCCGAATAGCGTCGGGAAAAGTGTCCGATAGGGAGCCGGACATTTTTACGTGCAAATCGTAAAACAGAAGTCCGAGCGCGCAAGTTCGATTCGTACCGCCCGTCCGAATACACAACCGCATGTAAAAGGCCCCGTATGGAGCGAACGCTGTAGCTTACATGTACACGGGTAAACTTGTGCCCGAATACGAGTCGTACAGCCCCCCCACCCCGCACATGTCAGCACCGTACCCCCGTATGTCAGCACCGTACCCCCCCTCCCCACCGTACCCCAACACGTAGCACAGCCCCACACCTGTACGGGCCGCACCCCAGGCCCTTCTCCCAGCCCCGCACCCGTACGCACCGTTGCCCAACACCGTAGCCCAGTCCCGTACCTGTACGCACCGTACCCCAACACCGTAGCCCAGCCCTGTATGCACCGTACCCCAACACCGTAGCACAGCCCCGCACCTGTACGCACCGTACCCCAACACCATAGCACAGCCCGCACCTGTACGCTCCGCACCCGAGGCCCTTCTCCCAGCCCCACACCTGTACGCCCCGTACCCCAGGACCGTATCCCAGCCCCCCACCTGTACGCGTCACACCCCAGGCCCATCTCCCAGCCCCGTACCTGTACGCACCATACCCCAACACCGTACCCCAGTCCCGTACCTGTACGCACCATACCCCAAAATCGTAGCCCAGCCCCGTACCTCTACACACCGTACCACAACATCGTAGCCCAGCCCTGTACCTGTACGCACCGTACCCCAACACCGTAGCCCAGCCCCGTACCTGTACGCACCGTATCCCAACACCGTAGCACAGCCCGCACCTGTACACGCCGCACCCCAACACCGTAGCACAGCCCACACCTGTACGCACCACTCCCCAACACCGTAGCACAGCCCCACATCTGTACGCACCATACCCCAACACCGTACCCCAGCACCCTCACCCAGCATCGCGTATGTACGGCCCGTAGCACTATGGCATACGCCTACAGCAACACTACCATAGTGCTACGGGCCCTACTCACGTGGGTACGGCCCGTAGCACTAGGGTAGTGTTGGCGTAGGCATACGCCATGAGATACGGCTCGTACCCGCGTATGTACGGCCCGTAGCAGTATGGCGTACGCCTACGGCAACACTACCATAGTGCTACAGGTCCTACACACGCGGGTACGGCCCGTAGCACTAGGGTAGTGTTGGCGTAGGCGTACGCCATAGAGATACGGCTCGTACCCGCGTATATACGGCCCGTAGCACTATGGCGTACGCCTACGGCAACATTACCATAGTGCTACGGGCCCTACACACGCGGGTACGGCCCGTAGCACTAGGGTAGTGTTGGCGTAGGCATACGCCATAGAGATACGGCTCATACCCGCATATGTATGGCCCGTAGCACTAAGGCGTACGCCTACGCCAACACTACCATAGTGCTACGGGCCCTACACATGCGGGTACGGCCCGTAGCACTAGGGAAGTGTTGGCGTAGGCGTACGCCATAGAGATACGGCTCGTACCCACGTATGTACGGCCCGTATCACAATGGCGTACGCCTACGCCAACACTACCAAAGTGATACGGGCCCTACACACGCGGGTACGGACCGTATCACTGGAGTAGTGGTGCCATAGGGGTACATGTGGAACGCACCGTACCTGTGTGTGGATGGTGAAATTACATAGGGGACACATGAGGGACAAGTATAAGGGCCTAAATGCATGCTGGTTGTCATGGAGACCGAGTTTCCAGTTCAAAATTTAGCATCAGGTGGCCAACAAAAGTCGGTTGGAGACAATATACTATGTTGCAAAGTGGTTGTTGACTTGACATCATGCTCAAATTTTGAACCGTGCAAAGGCCCTCACTGGGGTAGGTTTAAAGGGATTGGAGGAAACGTAGGATGCAAATGAGATTGACCAATCACTCTGTACTCCTGTAAATGAAACAGCCCAGCAAGGGAGATATAAGGCAGCCAGGACCCATGAGAGAGCACTTGCCTGCACAACCTTTCATTCCACACCACTGCTGCTGCTTGTGATTCCTCTGGCACCATGTCCAGGTCTGTGGAGAGGGCCCAGCCTTTCTCCCAAGAGGAGAATGAGGCATTGCTGGACATCATCCTCCCACAGTACCCCTGCCTGTATGGGAGACCAGGGGAGCAGGTCAGTGTGGACTCCACTAGCTGTGACTGTGCCCCTTTTTTGTGTCTGTCACTTCTGGCATTGTGTCCAGGTGTGACAGACATGCAATGTTGTTCATGGTGCGTCTCGGGGGGGGAATGCCTTATGTCTCCCATGCAGAGCCTGATGTAGTTCATATCTGCACTCCTCACTTGCATTGTGCTTACTGTGTCAATCACTGCGTGGTGCATGCCACATTCAGCCTGGATAATCCTCTTGGGAATGTTGTTTCTATAGTCCTGATGTGATTCTGTGGTCCCCCCAGTGTGACAGGTGACTGTACCCACAGATGTGTGTGAGTTGAGTGTACCTATGGTGATAGTGTCCAAATTATGTGTACGGCCCCTGGACATTGGTGTGTGTGTAAGTCCCCTGTCATGTGGGTGAGTGTCTATGTGGAGTATTGCACCCCAGCTGCATGGAGGATGCATATGCCCTACCCATCTGATGTGAGCAGGGAGCCGTGCTGTGTGTCTGACGTGCTGAGCTAGCCCCACACCTGTGACTCCCCCCAGTCAAGTGGCACATGTGCAGAGTGATGTTTGTACCCGCAGTTGCCAATGGCAGGTGATTGTCCTGTGCCTGTGTGTGTCTGTGTACTCCGCTGAGGTTGCGACAGTGGCCTGGGGCATGTGACTGCTTTGAGGTGCTGTCCATAATCCTGGTGTTGCTTGTGATGCACAGTGTGAGCCATGATCATTGATTCTGTCGCACCCCTCATGCCACCTGTGTACTTTAAATGCCACATAGTGCATTTGGCCTTCCCCCAGAGGATAATGTCCCTATGACAAAGGTGCAATGAGTTGGCTGCATACTATGCCCTGTTCAAACAAGCCCAATTGTTCTAATGTGTGTCTCTGTGACATGGAGCAGGTGTATTGATGTTGTCTCACTTTGTCATCCTCACAGGTAGCCGCCTACACCAAGGGGGAGATATGGAAGCGGGCCGTCAGGGCCGTGAGGTCGGTGGAGGGTCGCAGTCGGCGCCTGGCCCAGGTGCGGAAACGCTGGCAGGATATCCGGTGCTGGACCAGGAGGATCGCCCGGGTCGGGCGCCGGCGCCTGACCCACCAAATGAAGCGTGTCCTGGCGGTGGTCTTCCCTGACATGGATAGGTGGTTACAGGAGAAGCAGCAGCAGGAAGGGGGTAGGTACATGTGTGTTTGTTGTGTGTCACCAGCTTTTGGAAGTGCTCAGTCGCCTGGATACACTGCCAGGGTTTATATGTGCAGTGCATATCCTGTTCCCCAAAGTCAACCGGTCCTGTTCTTCCTGCCGTCCCCTCCTTGACATGTGTTCCCTGGTCTGTGTGTAGTCACTCTTGCACAAGGTAATCTTGGCTGGCAGTTAATCCAAGTGCCCAATGCTTGCAGCATCATGTGTGGGGGTGGTCTGTGACATGTGTTGGGACCTTGCCTGTGCCCTGTCCAGTTCAGTCATTTGGGGGTCCATGATTGTTGGCACTTATGCAGAGTCTCAACATAGGAGTGTGAGGCTTAAAATGAACTGCCTTGCAGCATGCATGACCGATGTTGTGGCCTCAGACATGATGTACATGAGGGGGAGATATGCATAGTGCAGGGACGGTTGCTCCTGTTGCAGTCAGATCTATCCAGGACCATGGAGCAGTGTGGCCACTACAGTCCCCTGAGACACCTTTTCCTAGGAATCATGTGTGTCATCCAACACTGTGGACATTCTCTGTGTCTTCAGCATAGGTTGGCCTCTGTGGCATTGTACCCTGGCCTCATTTGTATTTATGTAAAGTGTGCTACATGTGTACACTGTACAGGGTGACCCAATGTGGCTTGTGCATCCTCAGACTGGCCAGTGCCTGTGTGTCTGTGTACAACTATCTGATGATGGTTGTTTGTCAATAATATGTGTGGTCAGCCCCACGAGGGGTAGTTAGAGTGCAATTAGGATTTAAAGGAGCCCATTTTTGTGATCCCTGATTAAGAGGTGTAAATCCTTCCTCTGTCTCAATCACATTATCTCAGGTAGGGGGGGTTTGTGCGGGCAAGGCCTACATGTCCAAAGCTTATGTCTCCTTGCCAGGTCTGGCCTGTGTGTGATGATAGTCGGAACAGACACTCAACAAGTATTGACCCAGTCATGTTGTGCAGGGTTTAATGTTTGTGCTTTGCAGCATGTGTCAAAAGTTAAAAGACATGGTTCCTGCTCATCCATTTTTGGCAACGGTGTGTGGTCCAGATGCTGTGCTCGACTGTCCACAGACACTAGCTTCTCTGTATAATTTGATATCAAGTTCTTTGCTGTTGTGTCATGCTCTCCATTGTTTCAAAGTGGCATGGTGGGTCAACCAACTGTGTAGTGCAGGGCCTACATATGTGCGTAGTATTGTAGATGTTACTCATGATGCTTTTCATGCTATGCACTGTGACCTATGTAGTTTGGACTCATGTGTCATATGTATACAGGTGTCTGATTATTTCCTGTCTCTTCACCGTGCCCACAGCATCGTCAGGGGACACCGAGGGAGACACCGGCAAGGAACGTGGAGGAGGGATCCAGCACCGGTGCCACCAGTGCTGGGGAGTCTGGCGCAGCAAGTGGCACGGAGGGCGAGCGGAGTCAGGCGGAGGACCTGTCCAGTCCCAACACCAACTATGACGCTGACGGGTCCGAGGCTGAGCCCCAGAGGGGGCGGAGGCTGCTCCCACAGCTGAAAGCAGCAGTACATCTCTTGCCGCCCCCTCCATTCCCATCACCGCCCTCCCACTTGCTCGGGTCCCTTCTGTCCGTGCTAGGCGACCACATGTCTCCTTTGTGCCAGGCACTGCACCCCCTGCCCCTGTCTCCCCTGCTGCTGTCAATGCCGAGTCTGTGGACATCCTGCGGCAGTTGCAGGTTGGTCAGACATCGCTGCTTAATGTCCTCCATGGCCACACCAGACTGCTGACACAGATGGTGTCGTACATGGAGGGCATGTCAGCAGCGATGTCTGACCAACGGATGTTGCTGAGGTCCATGGACTCGTCACTGACGGCAGCAGTGGGTCTCCTGCAGTGCTCTGTCCCCCCCTATCCCTGCACCATCCACACTTCCCACTCCCATGCCTGTCCCAAGCACACCCAGACATACCCATGCACGCACCCCACCAGACACAGGCAGCACACCAACAGGGAAGGCCAAGCACACACCTCCAGTCACGCACACACAGGGGGAAACAGGCACACCCACTGGGTCGGGGGGCAAATGGCAGCCACGCAGCCACAGTGGGAGTCCGCAGTCCTCACAACCCACTTCCTCCAAAACCACTCCCCTTAGCTCCCCTGCCCAAAATTCGGACAAAGAGTCCTTCATGGCCAGTCAGTCCCTCAGCCCCAGTGTGACACCACCCTGCAAGCGGTCGAGGAAGACCCCAGGCAGGGGAGTTGGGTCCCCCCCTGTCCACACCCTCCCCCAGTAGCACTGCAACCCATCCCTTTGAACCCCCCCCCTCCTTGGGGCCTGTGGTTCCTTCGGGTGCAGGGGAGACGCTGGTAGACCTTGCAACCGTGTGCAGAGCCATCCTAACCACCACCTTTGGCGCTGCCCCACCCCCTGTGGTGGAGTCGTCCGTCCCTGCACCCACAACACCTACCCTTGCCCCTCCTGTCCCTGCGGTGCCTGGTCATTTCCCCCCACATGATGCCCCCCGTGGATGAAAAGGAACTCTGAACTGTGCAGGCAAGCTAGGGGAGACGCGTCCCAATGTGTCCCCCCCCGGAATTCGCATATGGACTGGCCTATGGGCCTTGTATATAGTGTACATTTCAAATCCAATCTTTTTTTATGCTGAATAAAGCATTTTTTTTTCATTTGCACACAAATGCTTTTCTGGAATTGCTTTTGGTGCTGCTGCTCCCTGAGTTGGGGTGCTGATAATGTGTTAGGTGTCTGGGAAATGTTGTAGAGTGCTGCTCATGGGGAGGAACCTGGTATCTGCGTGCCATCACAAGGTCTCTGCAAATAATCTTTGGTCATGTAAGCTCTTACTGAATGGTGACATTGTCCCAAGGAGTGTTCCTTCCTCTGTGGCACCTGACTTCTTCCCTGCAGGGTGTTTCCCAATTGTTGTGCTGACCTGTGTCTACAATTCCTTGCTGTGTGAGCGATCCCTTCAACTTTGCCCATGCCTGCTCAGCAATGTCTCCGCCTGCATCGTCTGTGCCATCCTTGGTAGTCACTGTACTTATGTATGGAGTATGTTGCCATGGCTTAATGTGGACATGGTCCCTTTTCCGCACTATGCATGTGTGTACTTCCAGCCTAGCACACATGTGTTACTTGTTCTGCAGGGTATTTGGGCACCTGACTGACAATTGTGGGCATTGTATCTGTGGGTACTCCACCCTTTTCCCTCCATGGGAGGCAACAACTTGTTGGCAGCCCCAGCACCTGTACATTCCTATCAGTCCTGGAATGTGTGTGTTCCCTTAGAATCTCTTAGTTGAGTGGGGTTTAACATGAGGATACAGTCTTGTTGCATGATCTCAGTGTGTGTATTGTGCTGCCACCGCCAGGGGTGGGTATGCATGTGTAATTTGTCATCACACCCACAAGTGGTGTGTCATGCAGTGGGGGAAGGACATCCATCCTCATGGGAGTGGGACACTGCTGTCAGTGATGTTTTGTCATGGCACTATCAACATAGTCACACATTGCGGATGCCTTCATGCACCCATGGAGTTTTGCTAATGGGAGGATGATGTACACACCCCCATGTCTCTGTCCACTGCTGGGATGCCTCTGCACCCACCCCTCATATGTCTGGGCACTGCTGGGGGTCCTCTGCACCCACCCCTCATATGTCTGGGCACTGCTGAGAGTGATAGGCACCCACCCCTCATATGTCTGGGCACTGCTGAGAGTGATAGGCACCCACCCCTCATATGTCTGGGCACTGCTGGGGGTCCTCTGCACCCACCCCTCATATGTCTGGGCACTGCTGGGGGTCCTCTGCACCCACCCCTCATATGTCTGGGCACTGCTGGGAGCGATAGGCACCCACCCCTCATATGTCTGGGCACTGCTGGGAGTGACAGGCACCCACCCCTATGTCTCTGTCCACTGATGTGGATCGTAGCACGTCATCCCAACAATGGTGGTACGGCCCGTACCCAGGCCTTAAGAGCGTGGGTACGGGCCGTACCACACCTACCCCTACGTCACCCCAACAATGGTGGTACGGCCCGTACACACGCTCTTCAGGCCTGGGTACGGGCCGTACCACCATTCTTGGGGTGACGTAGGGGTATGCGTGGTGCGACCCGTACCCACGCTCTTCAGGCCTGGGTACGGGCCGTACCACCATTGTTGGGGTGACATAGGGGTACGGCCCGTACCTAGGCCTTCAGAGCGTGGGTACGGTCACACCACGCATACCCCTGCGTCAACCCAAGAATGGTGGCACGGCCCGTACCCAGGCCTGAAGAGCGTGGGTACGGGTAGTACCACCATTGTTGGGGTGACGTAGGGGTAGGCGTGGTACGACCCGTACCCACACTCTTATGGCCTGGGTACGGGCCATACCCCCAATGTTGGGGTGACGTAGGGGTAGGCGTGGTACGACCCGTACCCACGCTCTTAAGGCGTGGGTGCGGTGCGTACCACAATTGTTGTGGTGACGGGACGTGTCCAAGTCCACTTCCGTTGTGGCGGGACGCAGGCCTTGGTGGACACGCACCCCCCCGGAGTGACCAGTCCCTGGAGGTACAGGGCATGGAGGTACAGGGCATGTATACATTTTGCCTTGGGTGGGGGTTATGTTTCCTGCCCCTGCCCCCCACCTTTGCCCCTGGGTGTTGTTCTGACCTTCTGCGGCATCTGCGTCGGTTCCTGTGCACCAGGTCGTAGGCTATGAGGGCCGGAAAGACACGTAGGATGTGGTCCTTGGCTGTACGTCGCGTACAGGTGCTCCTTCCTCGCATCCTCCTCAATTTCCCGGCAGTTTTTGGCTCGCGTAAAAAATGCTACGTGCGGAGTGACGTAGGCACGAATCGTACTTGCTGGTTCGTAAAACGCTGCCTGACTCCGTCCGGACGTCACGTACACGGTGTCCCGGATCGGAATTGTGGGTATATTTTAGCCGGTCGGTGTTTTGTACAATTCGTATGGAAATGGTATTTCTGTACGAATCGTACTTGCGGGTTTGTAAGATGGTTTTCCCGGGTACAAGTCGGACGGAGAAAACGCTCCGTACGACGGTTCGCACCCGAGTGTTACAGGATCGGAATCGGCACCTATATGTATTACTTATAATTTTAAACATATTTTTAACTATGTTTATTTTAACCCCTTCAGTGCCCCGCCCTTTCCTCCTCCTGTGCTAGGCCTTTCATTAGCGGGCGGGGTCCATGACGAGATAGTCTCGTCATGGGCACAGCGCAACCGTGCTCCATGACGAGACTATCTCGTCATGGGCATAGAAGAGGTTAAATATATGTATTATATACTTTATTTTACATGATTTTTTAACATTAAAAAAACGATATTTTTACATCGATATTTCGGCTCCGATATTTTTGACATCAATATTTTTGACGTCGATATTCTGTCAGTGATTCTGTGTGTGACTGACTGTTTAAGTGAGTGATTATATGTGTCTCAGTGAATGTATGAGTGAGAGATTAATCTGTGTAAATGTCTGTCAGTCTGTCAGTTGGTGTGTCAGTGGGTGCATGCGTTGGTGAGTATCTACATGAGTGTCTATATGGGTTATTGATTAGTTGTCTGAGTACCTGTTTGGGTGCATGAGTGTCTGTGTGGGTGGGTGGAGGGTGTGTGACTCACTTGGTGTATGGGTTCATGAGTGTGTGTGCGAGGGGCTGTATGTGTGAGTTAGTGTGTGTTTGGCTGGGTTCGTGAGTGAGTGGATATCTCAGTGGTATATATGTGAGTAACTACATATGTGTAAGGCACAATATGTGAGTTTTAGAGTATATAAGTGATTATATGTGAGAGTGAGGATTGTGAGGGTGACTATATGGATGAGTATGTGCTTGTGTCAGTGATTGTATAAGAGAGTAAGTATGTTTTAGTATCTGTATGAATAAGTGGGGTGGTGTGTTTATAACTGTATAGGTGAGTAAATGGCAATGTGATTGATTATTTGCGTGACAGACTTGGTGTATGAGTAACTCAATGGGTGAGTCAATCAATCAAAACATTTATAGAGCGCGCTACTCACCCGTGAGGGTCTCAAGGCACTGAAGGGAGGGGGGGTGCTGCTACTGCTCGAACAGCCAGGTCTTGAGGTGTTTCCTGAAGGTTAGATGGTCCTGGGTCAGTCGTAGGTGTGAGGGGAGGGAGTTCCATGTTTTCGCTGTCAGGTAGGAGAACGCTCTTCCTCCGATGGTGGTTCTGTGAATCCGTGGGATGGTGGCGAGGGCGAGGCTGGCGGAGCGGAGTTGGCAGGTGGGAGTGTAGAATGAGAGGCGGTTGTTGAGGTATTCGGGGCACATGTCGTGGAGCACTTTGTGTGCGTGGGTGAGGAGCCTGAACGTGATCCTCTTGCTGACAGGAAGCCAGTGCAGGTTTCTCAGGTGGGCGGATATGTGGCTGTGGCGAGGGATGTCGAGGATGAGTCGTGCGGAGGCGTTCTGTATGCGTTGTAGTCGTTTCTGAAGTTTGGCGGTGGTTCCTGCATATAGGGCGTTTCCGTAGTCCAGTCGGCTGGTGACGAGGGCCTGGGCGACTGTCTTTCTGGTTTCGGTGGGGATCCATCTGAAGATTTTCCGGAGCATGTGCAGGGTGTTGAAGCAAGAGGACGAGACGGCGTTGACTTGCTTGGTCATCGTGAGGGAGGAGTCCAGGATGAATCCCAGGTTGCGTGCGTGGTCCGAGGGTGTCGGTTCGGAGCCCAGTGCTGTGGGCCACCAGGAGTCGTCCCAGGCGGATGGGGATTGTCCGAGGATGAGGTCCTCCGTCTTGTCTGAGTTCAGCTTCAGGTGACTGAGCTTCATCCATTCTGCGACGTCTTTCATTCCTTCCTGGAGGTTGGTTTTGTCGGTGGCTGGGTCTTTGGTGAGGGAGAGTATCAGCTGGGTGTCGTTGGCATAGGAGATGATGTTGATGTTGTGTTTGCGTGCGATGGTGGCGAGGGGACTCATGTAGATATTGAAGAGTGTTGGGCTGAGTGAGGAGCCTTGGGGTACGCCGCAGATGATCTCGGTGGCCGCTGAGCGGAAGGGAGGGAGGCGGACTCTCTGGGTTCTGTCGGAGAGGAACGAGGTGATCCAGTCCAGGGCCTTTCCTTGGATCCCAGTGTTGAAGAGGCGGGTTATTAGGGTGCGGTGGCATATGGTATCAAAGGCTGCCGAGAGGTCCAAGAGGATGAGGGCGGTTGTTTCTCCGTTGTCCATCAGGATCCTGATGTCGTCGGTGGCTGCAATGAGGGCCGTCTCGGTGCTGTGGTTGGCTCGAAATCCGGACTGGGACGGGTCGAGCAAGTGGTTTGCCTCGAGGAAAGCAGTCAGCTATTTATTAACGGTCTTCTCAATGACTTTAGCCGGGAAGGGAAGAAGAGAGATGGGGCGGAAGTTCTTGAGGTCTTTAGGGTCCGCTGTGGGTTTTTTCAGAAGAGCGTTGATTTCTGCGTGCTTCCAGCTCTCGGGGAAGGTGGCTGATGCGAAGGAGATGTTTATGATGTTACGGAGATGGGGTGCGATGATGGTGTCGGCTTTGTTGAAGATATGATGGGGGCATGGGTCGGAGGGGGAGCCAGAGTGGATGGAGTTCATGACATTGGTGGTGTCTTCAGTGCTGATGGGGGTCCAGGCGCTGAGGGTGGTGGTGGGGGTCGTTGGTTCGGTGACTGGAGGCGGAGTCTGGGGTCTGAAGCTGTCGTGTATATCTGCGATCTTTCGGTGGAAGAACGCGGCGAGGGAGTTGCAGAGTTCTTGTGACGGAGTGATGTCGTTGTTGCTAGCGCTGGGGTTGGACAGCTCTTTGACGATGTTGAAGAGTTCCTTGCTGTTTTGGGTGTTGTTGTCTAGTCACTCTTTGAATGATGTCCTTTTGGTGGTGCGGACCAGCTGGTGGTGTTTGCGGGTGGCATTCTTGAGGGCTGTCATGTTTTCTGTGGTTCGTTGGTGGTGCCAGGTTTTTTCGAGGGTTCGGCAGGATTTCTTTGAGTCTTTGAGGGCGTCTGTGAACCACTGGGTTTTCCTGTTGCCGGTCTTGCTTTCAGTGGAGCGAGATTGTTGGCGCAGTTGGTGATCCACTGTGTGAGGTTGTGGGCTGCGTCGTTGGTGTCGGCGGTGTTGGCTGGCGGGTTCTGGCTCAGCGATGAGAGGAGCTGGTCTGTGGTGATTTTGCTCCAGCATCTGCGTGGGATTTGTTGAGTACGGGGGGGGATGTGTTCTTTTTGAAGGTGAAGTGGATGCATCTGTGGTCAGTCCTCCAGTGTAGTCCGGTGGAGTGGCTGAAGGAGACGTGGTTGCTGGCGGAGAAGATGGGGTTGAGCGTGTGGCCAGCGAGGTGGGTGGGGGTGTTCACCAGTTTCTTGAGTCCGAGGTTGACGAGGTTGTCTAGCAGGGTGGTGGTGTTGTTGTCGCAGTTTTTCTCCAGGTGGAAGTTCAGGTCCCCTAGGAGAATGTATTCTGATGAGGCTAGGGCGTGTGTGCTGATGAAGTCGGCGATCGGCGATGGTTTCGCTGAATTGTGTGCGCGGGCCCGGGGGTCTGTATATGAGCGTTCCTCTAAGGGTGGTCTTGGGGTCGGTGTGGATCTGGAAGTGTAGGTGTTTGGCGGCGGCGAGTGTGTCTTCAGTGTTGGTCGTGATGTTGATGGAGTTCCTGTAGATGATGGCTATTCCTCCTCCGGTTCGGTTGACGCGGTCCGGGTGATCTTGTAGCTGTCCGGGATGGCTATGGTGATGTCGGGGGCCGAGGAGGCGTTCATCCAGGTTTCCGTGAGGAAGGCGACGTCTGGTGCTGTTGTATCGAGGAGGTCCCAGAGTTCGATGGTGTGCTTGTGGACGGAGCGGGTGTTGAGGAGGATGCACTTGAGGTGGTTGTTGTTGTTGTTGTTGCTCGGTTTGGCGCGTGGGGGGCAGGTTCGGAGGCAGGTGAATTTGCATGCTTGGCAGGCGAACAGTCCTTGGGTTCGCTTCGGGGTAGCTCGGTAGCAGGCGGGTGTTTGTCCGGTGTTGAGTGCGTTGAGGGTGGCGGAGTTGTATCTCAGTCGAGTTCCCTGGCTCCGGCGGGTACCAGGGGATCTGGCGCTGGGCGCAGTCCAGGCGTGGACGGGCGCAAACAGGCTTGCCTTAGGCGTGCCAGCGGTGCGCCCACTGGGCGTGGCCGCTGCGCGGCCGCCGCACTGCCCTCATATGAAGGGCTGTGGGAGGGAGGAGCAGCTGGGAGGCGGGAGTGGGGTGGCGAATGGGAACAGTGGGGGGCAGGGCCGCAGGGATTCAGCGGCGGGAGGGAAATGGCACAGAAGGCAAATGGGGGAGAGGACACAAGGCAAAACCGGGAAAGGGACACAAATAGCATAAACGGGGGAGAGGGGTCACAAAAGGGCACAACAGTGGGGGAATCAGAAGTGAAATTAGACAATGCAAAAAAAAGACAGCAGGAGATAGAGAGCACAGAAGGCAAAACGGGGGAGAGGATACAAATGCAAACCGGGATAGGGACACAAGGCAAAACGGGGGAGAGGGGTCACAAAAAGGCACAACAGTGGGGGAATCAGAAGTACAATTTAAACAATACCAAAAACGGGCAATAGGAGATAGAGAGCCCATGTGGGCAAAGGCTTACGCAACAAAAGCAATCACAGGCAGCGGCAGGAACGAGGCAGCAGGCAGCAGTGATCAGAGGGGCAGCGTCACAGGAGGACCGTGTGGCGGCTGGGGGGGCGACCTGCCTGAGGACAGGGTCAAAGGTCGTCCCCTGGCAGTGTGTGAGTGTCTGGATGGGTATATGATTGCATATATCAGTGGCTGTATAGATGAGTGACTGCAGGAATGAGTGACTGTATGGATGAGTGAGTGGATATGTGTACACCGATGAATTAGTGAGTGGCTATGTACTAACTGGTATTGGTGTGTCTATGGTTTCGAGAATGGCAGTCTGTATTTTAGAGTGGGTGTATCAAAGGTTATATTAGGGTGTGAGGAGGTATATCAGATACTAAGTGGACAAAGTCATCAGTGTTGTCATCGTGATGTCATTTGAGATGTCATCAGTGATGTCATGAGTGATATCACTGACCATGTCATCAGTGATGTATTATGTTACGTCATCAGCAATGCATTGCGGGGGTGAGAGTTTTAGTTAGCTCAGCTAACTATAACGGAAACATTTCTATGGTTTTGTACGAGTGAAATGTCAGCCTAACTATATCATCCCTGAAACCTGTGTTTTTTCAGTGAATATATATATATATGCACACACACATATATATTAATATAAATACATTTGAATATGAAAAAATTATGTGATGTAAAATAATTATTCCTATTAATTATATAAAAATATACATATATGAATTTATTAAATACAAACACATATATGTGTTCATAGGTGCATATAAGTTTATAGCTATATATAATATTAAATATGAGTTGAATATTTTTAATTTACATTATATTACATTTAAATATTAACTTTACTAAGTTAATTGCTATTTAAATTTAAAAAATCAATATTTCTGTTTTTTTGATGATATTAGTGTCAACTATATATTTTTTTCTATATTTTTTACTTACTATTGTAAGTGTAGGGACAGGATATTTTGGTAAACAATATTTTTGACACAATATTTGTGCCAAATTATATTGTATAGTTTAGGGTTGTGCCAGTGATCTCTACATGAATGGATACACAGGTGGCATGAAGCTCATTGGGCTACTTTTCATCGTACATAAAAGAAGGAGAATCTCCTTGTTGACAGTTGCTCTCTGAAAATAGTAATGCTACCTTAGGAGGGATAGGCCTTGCAATAGTGAAAACGCATTTTTCACTTCCAGAACATCTAAAACTTCAAGGTAGATGTCCATCTCCTT
Source organism: Triturus cristatus (assembly GCF_964204655.1). Taxonomy (NCBI): domain Eukaryota; kingdom Metazoa; phylum Chordata; class Amphibia; order Caudata; family Salamandridae; genus Triturus; species Triturus cristatus. The sequence continues at coordinate 829,449,569 of NC_140585.1, read as the reverse complement.
AAATACAATGCACTTTGGCCCATGGGCTGTTTAGTGCCTACCCTAGTGGTGACTTATATGCATTAAAAAAGAAGGTTTACGCCTGTCAATTGGTTTGTTTTGGCAGTTTTAAAAGGCACACACAGGCTGCAGTGGCAGGCCTGGGACATGTTTAAAAGGCATCTTAACCCCTTCCATGCTCATGACGGAATGGTTCCGTCATGAGCACAAGTTCAAGTGTGCTCATGACGCAACCATTTCTTCATGAGCACATGCTCAGAACATCCCTCTGCTGCAGACAGAGCTTTTCCAACCTCCCCAGGCCTATTTTTGAAATTTGTTGTAATGACGACCGCGCGCACCACCTAGGGAAACCTACCAAACCCACACATTTCTGAAAACTAGACTCCCGGGGGAGTCCAGCAAGGTATGGCTTGTGTGGGTCCCCCAAAATTTCCCTTCCCAGAATCCCCTGCAAACCTCACATTTTGTTGAAAACATCTATTTTTTCTCATATTTCTATGTGGGAAAGTTGTAGGATCACCGGGCTGACACAAATTTCCTACAAGCCAGCGTTCCCCCAGGTCTCCCAATAAAAATGGTACCTCACTTGGGGTAGGCATAGTGGCTGCAACAGGAAATGGCCCAAATTGTACTGTGGAGACTTCAAAATTACCTATAACAAATCTACCTGGTTTTGGGGAGGGGCACCTGGTGTTAGGCCCCAGGCTCCCCCGCCATCCAGGAAAACCTACCAAACCCATACATTTCTGAAAACTAGACACCCAGGGGAGTCCCCTGCAAACCTAAAATTTAGCTAAAAAAATGAATTTTCCACTTATTTTTGTGTGGAATCACCATGGCGGCACAAATGTCCTACCCCACAGTGTTCTCCTTAGTGTCCCGAGTAAAATGATACCTCACAGAATTGTCTAAAATTTTTTTTTTTTTTAAATATAATGCGCTTAGATTTCTCGGTCCTATACCCTTATTCCCTATGTTTTTGGCTCTTCCTAGTCACAGGCCCTTGCCCCACCAACACGTGAGGTATCATTTTACTCAGGAGACTTAGGGGAACACTGTGGGGTAGGACATTTGTGCTGGCAAAGTGATTCCACCCACGCATATGTGGAACATTTTGTTTTATCAGTTAAATTTGAGGTTTGCACGGCATTCTAGGTAGGAAAACATTGGGGGACCCACGCAAGCTATACCTCGCTGGACTATTTTTCAGAACTGTGTGGGTTTGGTAGGTTTCCCAAGATGGCCGCCGAGCCCGGGGTTAAAAACCCAGGTGACTCCCATTGCAAAACCAGGTTGTTTTGTGATAGGTCATTTTGATGTCTCCTCAATACGTTTTGGGCCCTTGCCTGTCGGGGGTACTTGATCCACCCACGCGAGTGAGGTACAATTTTCATCCGGAGACCTGGGGGGAATGCTGGGTGGTAGGAAATTTGTGGATCCATGTAGATTACAGAACTTTCCTACACAGATATTTAAGAAAAAAGGGATTTTTTCATCAAAATTTGAGGTTTGCAGGGGATTCGGGGTAGAGAAACATTGGGGAATCCACTCAAGCCATACCTTCCTGGACTCCCCCGGGTCTCTAGTTTTCTGAAATGTGTGGGTTTGGTAGTTTTCCAAGATGGCCGCCGAGTCCGGGGCCAAAAACCCAGGTGACACCCCTTGCAAAACCAGGTTGTTTTGTGATAGATCATTTTGATGTCTCTTCAATACATTTTGGGCCCCTGCCTGTCACGGGTAGGGGTGGGCGGAATTTGCAAAATTCACTTTTGCAAATTATCGCGAAAATGTTAAAAATCTCCGCAAACACATGGAAATATCGCGAAGATGTGGAAGTTTTTTTCCTGCCCGTTCGCGGTATTTTCTGCGTGGTCGCGGCTCGCCAACTTACCCATGCGGTTGCTCACGGACGCGGCCATCTTGTTTTCACTTGTCTCGCGGTGCATGATCGCAAGAAGAAAGATGTGATCGTGCGACGAATGACGTTACTGCAGGCGCGAACTGTCGTGAGACAGCGCAAATGGCTACCAACAATCCAACATCTCGTGGAGAACACGACTGGATCGGGAAAACTTGTCAGCGAACGCGGGGATTCAGGTAAGGCGATCGTGCGCACGCGAGAATGTATTATTTTACAGCGCGAGCAAGCAAAAAATTTCCGGAAAAATGCGGATTGCGGAAATTTTGACATTTTCGCGCTCTCCGCGGAACGCGAAAATGTCAAATTATCGCAATTTCCGCGAGCGGAACGGAATTTTAGCCCAGGCCTAGTCGCGGGTACTTGACCCACCCATTCAAGTGAGGCACCATTTTCATCGGGAGACATGGGGGAATGCTGGGTGGTAGGATTTTTGTGGATCCACGTAGATTCCAGAACTTACGCAACGTGATTAATTAAGTTAATCATGTTTCAAGATTTTATTTTTGAAAAGAAAATAGATTACGGTTTATTACAGGGTTGCATCCTTCCAATATGGTCCTGCAGCAAACCATAAAATGCATTGACGGAAACTGCCCTGGTGGCGGTTCCTACCATTGCCTTTATAATAGGGGTGTGCGGAATTTGCGAAATTCACTTTCGCAAACTATCGCGAAAATGTTAAAAATCTCCGCAAACACGCGGAAGTATCGCGAAGATGCGTAAGTTTTTTTCCCGCCCGTTCGCAGTATTTTCTGCGTGATCGTGGCTCGCCAACTTACCCATGCGGTTGCTCACAGGCGTAGCCATCTTGTTTTCACTTGTCCCGCCCGCTCACGTTCGATATGACATGCCCGTGTCCTCACGCTCTCGCTCGCGGTGGAGAATGACGTGTTCGAGATCTCAATCATCTCATACTCTCGCAGTACATGATCGCGAGAAGAAAGACATGATCACGCGACGAATGACGTGATCGCGCGACAAATGACGTTAATGCGGGCACGAACTGTAGCAAGACAGCGCAAATGGCTACCAACAATCCAACATCTCGTGGAGAACGCGACCGGATCGGGAAAACTTGTCGCCGAACGCGGGGATTCAGGTAAGGCGATCGCACGCACGCGTTAATGCATTTTTTTACAGCGCGAGCAAGAAAAAAAATTCCGCTAAGATGCGGACGGTGGAAATGTTGACATTGTCACGCTCTCCGCGGTACGCGAAAATGTCAAATTATCGCAATTTCCGTGAGCGGACCGAAATTTTCGCCCAGGCCTACTTTATAAATGACCGTCTGCTAGGTGGTCATATATAAATTTGACTGTTGGAGCAGTCTCAGCCTGAAGGATGTAAAGTCAACCTCCATGCCAGTGGTGACAGTTCTGCCAATAATTCAATTATGCCCTTAGTCTCTGAAATGGGAGTCCACAATCTTCAGCTGGGCAAGCCAGTTGGCTGTGGCTGAAGACACCACAATGTCAGATCACTGTCATATTAGGTCCCAATGAAGGCATTTCCTTTTGGCAAGTAAACTGCTAGAAGAAGAAATGTAATTCATACTTTGCTGCCAAAGAAGGTCCTTCTCCAGCAGGATACTTTTGAGGCCCATTGTCTGATGAAGATTTCTAGATTCATACTTAATCCCCTTTTTGGAACTTGGCTTCCTCCAGTGGGCCAAGACTGTAGACTGTAGACTGTAGACAAAGAAGGCTCTACAAGACGTGAAGTGCCGTTGAATCAGATTTGCTGCTGCAGAAATGCTCTGAGTGAGAGAAGCCTAAATCTGGATCCCAGTGGCAATTCATCTTTATCAAATTGGCTTGAAATATGTGTCTCTGTTATCTGAGGTTTTTGGAGACTATGGCCCAATTACAATGTCAGGTGGACAACACCTTTGCAGATTAGTAGCCACCTAACTTCAGGTTGGCGGTTCCGACCGCATTATTTGGATACAACTTCCCATAGGGAGGCCGGAAACATCAATTTTTCAATGTAACCTTGTGCAGTGGGTAGAAAAGGCCTGCAGCACAAGCTTCCATTGAAAAATTGATGTTTTTAAACATCCCTGCATCGTGTGGCAGATGTGTAGGGGGGACACCATAGGTGCCCCCTGGCCACAAAGTGAAGGGCTTGGAGAAAAGGGGGCCCTGCCAGGGGCACCCTAATGTGGCTTTGCGACTGCTTTCCCATGTTGTAAAGGCCAACATGGAATCGCTGCCAGAAACCAACATCATGATCCCGATGGCAGAGTCACCATTATTAAGGGATTATGAGGTGTTTTTGATTAAAGCATTGGACGGTACCTTCACCTGCTGCCTCTAACTGCCTGCATTGTTATGGATCGGTCAGACCACAGTAGCAGATGGAGGTCGGACTGCAACCGACGAGGCATCAGTTGTGGTCCGACAGCCATAGAAATAGGGCCCAAAATGTTTCTAGGTCTTCCAAAATGTTAAATATGGTAGAGAAATCAGAGGAATTTTTAGCTATCACCTAATGCTGGACTGATGTTCAATATAAATGTATACATACTTATAAAAAAGTGTTTGTACTCACCTGTAAATATCTGTTGTCATGAATGACTTTACCATGAAAATGTAAGTATTATAAAGGGAAACATAAACCTATTAAATGTAATTATCAATATATAAATATATATATATATACATATATATATTTGTGTATGTATATATTATCTACTGGCGGTTGCCAGTAGATAGTTATAGTTAGGACCGAGTTCCCATAGGAAATCTGAAAATTCTATTTTGAATAACGGTTGAATTATCTTCGTGAAATTTTCAAAACTAATGGGGCGCAACGCTCAGCTCCTAACCAGAAAGTCTCAGGGTGATTCGTCAAGCGGGGGCTGAGAAAAAAGGTGAAGTACTGGGAATTTTAAGCCCAGCGGTGCAGGGGAACACACCCTAAGACTTCGAGTTCTTCCTGTTTCAGACCAACAGAAACACAGAGTCTTCTAGGTGAAGTCAGAGATCGATTTATTGGCTGCAGACCAATTACAGGTATCCGAGAAGTACAACACAATGTATGTTCTCAGGAGACTGCTTAAAGTTACAGAAACGGGCTTCTCCTTACATACAAAATATCATGCTTCAGGCACACATTCCTTGTTTTATGGTATGGTCAGTCACATGTATCCATTACAAACGAAATGGCAGAGTCATGATGACCATCCCACATTCCAGTTAAGTCAGCCCACAATTATTTACCCAGCGAGGCTCAGATCCCACATCAGATATCAACAGGCCCCAATAAACATGGGCATCTCCTGTTTGGAAAACAAGCCATAAAGCAGGAAGAGTCAGGTGTGAAAGAGATTAGCCGGAGGCTCGTGTGGGAGGAAAAGGCTTTATGGTGTGTCAAACCCTGATGCTAATCGCAGGTGGCCGTAGGACGGGGAGCTCGTGAGACCGGACTGACCTGGGGCAGCGGAGCCAAGCTGCACAGGTCACAGAGAAGTCAAACAGAAAGTACATGTGTTCTAAAGGCCCGTACTTGTTTTTGGTGTGTAGCCTATGTGAGGGCAACCATAAGATGGCCACCGCTCTAAGATGGAACCCACGTAGTCAATGTAAAATATCGTGTACAACGTTCGTTGATAGCTATAACGTTATACAAAGCACTTGTACATACCGCATTGACCATTCGCGGTTCGCTAATACCGGAATAGACGGGGGTAGGGCCCTGCCTCCTGCGCGGTCCCAAATTTCAAAGTACCACAGACCCTCCTTTTTCCCTTACATAGGCAATAACTATACTCATTTCAATCCGAGTCCAGGTCAATATTCACGAAGTCATGGAGATGTTGCTGTAGCATCATCCTATTGCTTAGCTCGTCCCTCGATACAGGTTTCCTTACACATAATGTAGCACAGAGGCCACATATCGCAGGAGCACACTGTATGCACAGACAGAACAGGAAAAGAATGGCTAAGATCATTCCAATGACCATCAGAATCTTCCAACCCCAGGCAGATATCAGTTCCCAGAACCACCCCACCAGTGACCAATCTCCCTTATCCACGTGTATGAATTCAGATATTTTATGCAGTTTGGAGATGGCCTGGTAAACTGTTGGAGCGTTATCTGGTATGAAAATGCAACAACTAGATTGGATAACCTTACATACCCCACCGCGGTCCGCAAGTATAACGTCTAGAACCATGCGGTTCTGCAAAGTCATGAGGCGATCCGCTTGGAGCTCAGCTGTCAAATTACCAAGGGCACCAGCCGTAACATTAACAGTGGATTCAACCACACGAGTCAGTTGTCTCAGGTTCCTACTATTGACCATCGGTCCCCAAAGCGGCAGGAAACCCAAAAAGAAGTCTCCCGCTTCCTGACCTGCAGTATCCTCCTTACTAATCACGCCTCTTACAACTCTGGTCTTGTGATAGTCAGAGGCAGCAGTAAATGTCGGCGGTAGCCGATTTGCAATATAACATGTGCCCGAGAAATCAGGGGGCAACCATGTATATGCTCGGTCATTGCAGACAAAATATGTACCCTTGGCAGCCAAAAACGCAGGGGAAAACTGTGATGGAAAAGTGTATGTTTCAGTACAGTCACTTTTCCCCAGTTGAGCTCTTGGATTCTGACCATTACCTTGTAAACAGAACTGACCTATGTGGGGTACGACCCAAATTGGGGATGATATTTTTCGCTGCCTTTCACCCTACATAAGCTCTCAATTCCTCCTTGGGTATAGATGAGTATGCGTCGATATCTCTGCTCATATCGGCAACTCCTTTCATTAAAGCTTTATTATTTGTGCCAGGTCTGATGGAACACGGTTGTCGCGGGGAGTAGGCATCTAGTGCAAAGAGAAACATGGTCTGGAATGCCCATGACGATCCATTGTAACTAAACGGCAGCACTAGATAAGGAATACCCTTATTAATGGTATGTGGCATTAACCCACACATACCCAGCAATTGGTTGTATTCATGACCAGTTGGTGCTGGTGCAGGAGCTGAATAAACGAGTTGTTTACAAACTCTGATCGTCTAGCTTGTTCGTGTTCAGGCAGAGGGTGAAAAGAGTGCAAGGAGGCAGTAGGAGGAGGTATAGGCTGTACAGTGGGTGCAAAGGGCTCTTGAGAGGAGAAGAATACAAATCCTACAGTAAACACTATCATACTACATAGTATAAAAAGACATAAAAATACAAAACGTTTGCTCTTCATTATTTTCCATATTTTTGCTTTAAAGTTCATTTCCTCAGCGGGTCTCTCCATCTTGAAAAACTCCATCCTCTAATCGTGCCGCTCGCGGCGGGTGAGTATCTTCTGCTCAGGAGTATGCCTGTCGGTCCAGGGAATGCCCTAGACCAACCAGAACCGTTGACCTAACGTCTTCGGCCTGTACCCCAAAGTCTTGGCACCGCGACCCTGCAGCTGAACCCGGATGGTGGTTCGAAAAACAAAAATCAAGAAAGTCCTTCAGATGGGAGAGCTATGATATCAAAAACAAAAGGGTAAGGGAAAGGAATATTTATTTGTCCATAGGCCTTGGTCTCAAGTTGTAGCGGAAACAGCCAGGTACTGTCTGATCTTGAAACAAGAGTTCAGGCTCTGTGGTGTCCAATCGAATTGACGGTGGCACAGCTTCTTGCAAAATATCGTCACTTTCTTGTGCTGAAGTTGTGCCTCTTACGCGTGCATCACTAAATGGTACAAAACGAGGTACAGTGTCTGTTTCAGAATCGGCGATACCCTCCTGGACCCACTGGTCATATGGTAGAGGCAAAGGGATCCTCTTGATGTGGGCGCCGTGAATCCAATTCTTCTTCCCCTTTACTCGAACCGCTAACCTTGTTGATAGAAGTACGAGGTGAGGGCCAATCCAACGGGGCTCATCGTTGCTCTTTCGCTGGAAGTTCTTGATGAGAACCCACGTGCCAGGGTCAATAGGGTGTCCTGGAGCTTCAGAGGCCTGGGGGAGAGTATCATGCACCTGTTGGTGTAAAACACGCAATTTAGCCGTCAATTCATACAAATAATCAAGCAGTACTGGATGTTCGATTTCACTGAATTTCGTCGGTCTTGGCGGCCAAAAACCACTTCGTATGGACTGAGTCCCACTCGTGAGTGCACAGTCATTCTGGTGGACAGGAGTGCTAGAGGCAGAGCGTCAGGCCATTTAAGACCGGAGCTCGCCTGGATTTTGGCCAGCTTGAGTTTTAGAGTGCCATTGTAGCACTCTACTAATCCAGCTGATTGGGGGTGATTTGCAGCGTGAAACTTCTGCCTAATGCCCAATCCCTCACACACATTCTTCATCACTCGACCCACAAATTCACTCCCATTATCACTCCACACCATTCTTGGCATTCCAAACCTAGGAAAAAATTCCTTCACAAGGGCTTTGGTTGTGGATAAAGCAGTGTTGTCTTTTAGGGGATATGCTTCTATCCATTTTGAAAAAGCGCAAACAACAACCAGTACATATTTCAGGTTGTTGCACCTTTCCATGTGGATAAAATCTAGCTGCAAAACTTCAAATGGATATGATGGAGGAGCGAAATGACCAGCTGGAGTTGGGGTTCCCCTACCAGGGTTGTATTTCAAACATACCATACAATTCTTGACCACATTCTCTGCACACTTGGGAATTCCAGCATTCTGCCATACTGGAGCCAACAACTTACAGATTCCTTTCATACTGATATGTGCCATTCCATGTGCCATAGTAACCACTGGAAGCACATATGCATCAGGCAACAACCATCGCTGATGTTCTGACAAATCAACCCAACAACCATTCTCATCCAATTTACCCGTACTTTCTCTCCACTTGCTCAACTCTTTCTCTGTGGCTTCAGCTTGAAGGGACTTCACACTCTCTATCGTGTTTTCACACATTCCAACATCCCCAACCCACCTTGCAGGGCCTGCAACATACATTCGAGTCTTCACATCTTTTGCTGTTTCTTTCGCGATTTCATCAGCAAGCGCATTACCACGACCAACATCATCAGTGACTTTCTTGTGCGCACTGCATTTCATAATCGCAACTTGTAACGGTAGGGTCAGTGACTCAAGGAGATCATTCACCAACTTGCCATTCTGAATCTTAGCTCCATGCGAAGTCAGGAACCCACGTTCTTTCCACAATCGCCCAAAACTATGCGCCACACCAAAGGCGTACTGGCTGTCAGTATATATGTTCACTTTCATTCCTTCAGACAGCACGCATGCTCTTGTAAGGGCAATCAATTCTGCTGCTTGAGCCGAATTATGTGGCACTCGTGCAGTCTCAACAATCGTGTGCAAAATCGTGATGGCATATGCAGCAGTCGTATCACCATACGGAAGCTTAAAGCACGAACCATCCACCCATAAGGTACCATCACACTCAGTCAGGGGAGTATCTTTAAGATCTATTCTCCCTTTCGTCTCTTCTTCTGTTCTGAACAGACAATCATGCTGCTCAATCTCATCTAGGTCTGCTGGAATTGGCAATAATGTAGCTGGATTCAACGTGTTGCATCTATTTATGTGTATATGATTTGCTAACAGTGTCAATTCATATCCTGACAATCGCGCACTAGTTAAGTGCTGTGTCTTGGTCCTGTTTAACAATGTGTCCACAGCATGTGGAACCATAACAATCAATGTATTATCCATCACTAGTCCAGCAGACTGTCGAATAGACATAGCTGCGGCGGCTGTGGCTCCCAGACAACTTGGCAATGCCCTCGCTACCGGATCCAAGGTTGACGAAAAATATGCGCATGGACGCGGTCTGTCACCAAAAGGCTGTGCTAACACTGATAATGCGCAACCGTTCTTTTCGTGAACATACAATGTAAAAGGCTTGCTGTAGTCAGGGGTTCCCAACACAGGAGCTGAACATAATGCATTTCGCAATTCCCAAAAACTTTTCTGACACTCTTCAGACCATGGAATAGGATTCGGTGTGTCTTTATATGTTAATGCTAACAAAGGTTTTGCCAGCAAAGAGAAATTCGGTATCCAATGCCTACAATATGAAGTAATGCCCAAGAAAGCACGCACTTCTCTCTGTGTTCTTGGCACACTTAATTGTGCAATGGCTTGAATTCTCTCTGGGGTCAGTTTCCTTCCCTCCTTCGATAAGAGATAACCTAAGTAGGTCACTTCTTGTCGACAATATTGCATTTTTGAGAGGGACACTTTGTGATGAAAGGCAGACAAATGAAGCGACAATGACAATGTAGCGTCTTTACAAATCTTTTCAGTATCCGCGGCGATTAGTAAATCGTCAACATACTGAATGAGGGTAGCACCACTAGGTAAAACAAGTGCATCAAGCTGCGCTTTTAAAGCCTGACTGTATATTGATGGACTTTCACAGTAGCCCTGTGGAGCGTGTTTAAAGCGGAAGCTTCGACCTCCTAAACTAAAGCCAAAAATGTCTCTGCTCTCTTCTGCAATTGGGATGCTAAAGAAGGCATTCTTTAGATCGATCACTGAGAACCATGCAGCGGAGGCTGGAATCATGGTTAACAAGGCAGTTATATCAGGGACAACTGGAAACTGTGGCACAACAATCTTATTTACCTCTCTAAGATCAATCACAAATCTGTAAACAGGTGGCTGTGAAGGGTCCATTCGTTTTAAGACAGGTAAAGCCGGACTATTGCAAATGTTGCCTCTTGTTTCTTCAATTACATCCTTTTTAACCAAATCACTGACAATTGCTAACAACGCTTTCTGACCTTCATTGGAGATCTTGTACTGGGGAATGCGGGGCAATCTGACATTGGCTTTTAAAATTACCACGTATGGCGGTATTTCCAGGAGACCCACATCATTTGGACCAGTAGCCCAAAGGACATCCGGAAGGGATGACAATTCAGGTGGCATTGCATTCTTAGACAAATACATTGGGGAAATCACTTTCTTACCTAGTGTAAGTTGTACTCCTGAGGGAGAACAATATAGCGTTGCATGCAATCTTTTTAGCAAATCTAATCCTAGCAGATTTTCACCACATCCTGTCGTTAGGATGAGGGGTGCTTTTAGCTCACAAGGTCCAACAGAAAGTGGCATAGGACTAGAAATCGGGTTACTAACAGGGGCCCCAGAAAAACCTACTGAAACATTCATTTCGCCAGACAAAGGCGCGCCAGGGAGTTTTGAATGCATGATTGAACTCTTTGCAGCACCAGTATCCAGCAGAAAGGGCTCTGTTACACCCGCTGTAGTCACTTTAACATAAGGTCCACTCTGATCCACTGGCACTGAAACAACTCCCTCTCTCTGTCTACAGCTGTCCTAGTAATCATTACCTTCCACATTGTCGTCTTCTGCATAATAATCATTATTGTAGTACTGAGCTGTATTACCAGTCGCATTGGCTTGCTGATCAAAGCTATTTATGGTATTTTGAGGCAGAAGAGGACGCACGTTCTGGGGAACATTTCCACGCCCTCTGCCTCTAGGAGCTTGCTGACCACCTCTACCTCTTGCGCCATACGCATTACTAGTACGCTGCATTAATTTAGGACAACTATACTTAAAATGACCTTCCTCTCTGCAATATGAACATTGATTGGGACCTACAGGGATACGTGGTTGATAATACCCATTCATTTGCTGATTATTCTGAAACTGTTGGGGCTGCTGATAGATACCTTGGTTTTGCCTATAATTATTCTGTCCTCCTCGTGGCGGATAAGCCTGCTGTAAAAGGACCTTCATTTTCAGTTCTTTCATTTTCTTATCTGTTCTATCCTTCTCGTCTTTATCTCTATTTTCATAATACTGTGCAGTAGCCAGTATTTGTGCTGAAGAGGAAACAGCCCAAGAACTTTCTGAATCTTTTAATTTCTTACACAACTCGGGAAGTAGATTCTGCACAAATTTATCCACAAATAACCGTTGGCCACCTTCAGTACTCATGTCTTGACCACTGTGGTCGATAAACGTTTCTTCAAACCTTGTAAAGAAATCGGACACTGTCTCATCTTTCTTCTGCTTGCATGCAGACAGTTTATCCCAATTTACGCGCATCGCGGGCATTAAAGTTTTCATGTATGTAATAAGTCTACCAGGGAGTTCTGCTACTAAAGGGTCAGGCTTCGCGCCACCAACTTGTCTAGCGTCTGCAGCAACGATATTAGCCCATGTGCCCCCTAGTTCTGCAACATGATCCGTATTACGAATGGATCCCCATAAAGGCTGTGGAACAACATTCCCGAATAACATATCTATGTCGGCCAGATTCATAACACACGATTCCGCAGTCTGTGATAACTCCTTATAATATCCTGTAGGGTTTTTACGGGGGTCAGGCAATGTCTGCTTAAGAGCTATTACTTCAGATCGTTTCCAAGGGACATGCACCCAAACACGCTGAAAATGTGCTAAGACAGGTGGATTAGAATTTGGATCAGCAGGTCTCCAAACTGGGGGAACCTCACGCATCGGATATTGGCGCGCTTTTACCTTTTTCCCCACAGGGAATTCCTGTTCGAACAATGATTGCTGACAATCGCCATTTCTGAAGGACAGTAAAGTCGCAACTGCTCTATCTACATCGGGACCCACAATTATACCGGTTCCAAAATCAAATCGCACGCGACACAATTCCTGCGGGATTGTGCTTGAACCATGATCCTCCAATTCCTCACAGAGGCATTCACACATTTTGTCAAAGACATATCTCTGTTTTGGGGCATCCCATTGGTCGAAAACGTTAACAACTGATTCCACAATATAGAGTGAAGGGAAACCAATCCACCTACGCGCCAGATTATCTAACACCTCTTTCTCGTCAGGACCAGGCAGCTGACTACGCAATTGCTTACGTTGTAAACCAGGAGTCACACTAGATGACCCAAAGAGAGGCGACATTAAACTAGTAACTACATTAGCTAGTCGTTGTCGTGCTGAAGGAGAAGTTGAGGCGAAAACGGGGGGATAGACAGAGGGAAGAAAAGCGGATTCAGATACAGGTACCTGGGTAGTGTAAGAAGGAGCGCCAGGGGAGGCAGCTGACATACTAGGCAAAGTCGCAGGAAGCGCATGGGCAATAGGTAACACAACTGGCGGCCCTTGAGAGGGCTGCACTGCAGGGATAGGAGCCAGCTGAGGAGGAGCTGGCGGTTGTGGGAAGGCTTGCGGCACATTTACTGGGGGCTGCACATTTACAAGCTGTGGAGGCGCTGTGGCATTTTGCACATACGGGGGTGGCGAACTTAGCAAATGGACATTAGGGAATCTTTCTCTTTCTCTTTCGTCTCATCTTGTACAAGGGGTGACAAAACAGGGTAACATTTATCGATCCCTAGTTTGCGCTGTCTATGTAACTGCTCATTCATTTGTTCCTCCTCATTATCTTTAAATTGCACAGCTGCTTGCATCATTGACATACCTCTTTCTCTCTTATTTCTTTTCGCTAGCTTAATTTCCTTCTGTTTGGCTTCCTTTTGCCACAGGCAGAAAGAATCAAACATCGCCGTCCGGGTTTTCTTTTTAAACAATTTAACTTCCAAATTTTCTAAGATATCTGTATCGAAACTACCATTTTGGGGCCATTTTAAAACACCGTCCTTTCTGGTGTATCGGATCCATACTTCATTATATGCAATGGGGCCCACGCCATGTTTTACATAAAGCTCATAGGTTGGAGTTCCAATTGGAGGAACCGGACATGAATCCTCTAACTGGAAATCCCTTCCACAACCCAAACAAAACAATCTTCCAAATACTCTAAAACCAGGCATCTTCGCTCACTAGTCTAGTTTCAAACTTCAAAGGATTATCGATTACGATAGTCTTGTGAATACACGAGTCCTCTGGCTTTGGGACTTGCAAGCTCCAAATCAAAATGATCCCGAAGGATACCAAAAATCCAGAAGGATACCAAACAAACTGGGAGACGCTCCACTTATACTGAACTGAATATCGATGATCGATGGCGTCACCAGAAGACTCTCTCGATTGTTTCGCTCTACCAAAATCGTCAAGGGTCCAAAACAGGGCGATTAATCAGGGCAGCAGTCCTTCGTAGCCGTCGGGACGTGAAGAACCTCGCAGAAAAGACTTTCGGACCACGTCGACATACAGGGGTCGATGAAGTGGCGGCCTTCCTCCAGAATTTCCACACGAAGCTCCTCACGAACGTCTGGCTTGGACCGGTACCGCTGAAATCGCCCCACGTTGGGCGCCAACTGAAGTACTGGGAATTTTAAGCCCAGCGGTGCAGGGGAACACACCCTAAGACTTCGGGTTCTTCCTGTTTCAGACCAACAGAAACACAGAGTCTTCTAGGTGAAGTCAAAGATCGATTTATTGGCTGCAGACCAATTACAGGTATCCGAGAAGTACAACACAATGTATGTTCTCAGGAGACTGCTTAAAGTTACAGAAACGGGCTTCTCCTTAAATACAAAATATCATGCTTCAGGCACACATTCCTTGTTTTATGGTATGGTCATTCACATGTATCCATTACAAACGAAAAGGCAGAGTCATGATGACCATCCCACATTCCAGTTAAGCCAGCCCACAATTATTTACCCAGCGAGGCTCAGATCCCACATCAGATATCAACAGGCCCCAATAAACACGGGCATCTCCTGTTTGGAAAACAAGCCATAAAGCAGGAAGAGTCAGGTGTGCAAGAGATTAGCCGGAGACTCGTGTGGGATGAAAAGGCTTTATGGTGTGTCAAACCCTGATGCTAATCGCAGGTGGCCGTAGGACGGGGAGCTCGTGAGACCGGACTGACCTGGGGCAGCGGAGCCAAGCTGCACAGGTCACAGAGAAGTCAAACAGAAAGTACATGTGTTCTAAAGGCCCGTACTTGTTTGTAATGTGTAGCCTATGTGAGGGCAACCATAAGATGGCCACCGCTCTAAGATGGAACCCACGTAGTCAATGTAAAATATCGTATACACAGTGCATTTATAGCTAAAACGTTATACACAGCACTTGTACATACCGCATTGACCATTCGCGGTTCGCTAATACCGGAATAGACGGGGTAGGGCCCTTCCTCCTACGCGGTCCCAAATTACAAAGTACCACAAAGGGGGGACCCAAAACACGTTTTCCCCATGCATTTTCCCATAGGACCTTTAGTCGAAGGTACAGCCCGAACGGCTGAACAGAATTACTTGAAATTTGGCAAAGAGGTAGTCCTCAGGTCAGGCATGTGCCTTTTGCATATATGGTGTCAATCTGTTCAGTAGTTCCTGAGAAAATCAAAAGTAAAATCACATATATATCTGGGCGGAGCCTAACCACACATCTCATCGTGAGATCTGATTGGCTGTCAGCACTTCATCCAAGAAGTGTTGGCAGCCATCTTGGGACCAATATACATGATAGCACCTCATTAAAAAGCATTGGAGTTAATAGAAGGTTTTAAGACTTTAGTTACATTATAAATCATTTGTTGATGGTACCATACTCATTTTATGAATTGTGGTGTGTTCTAAGGTGATTTTAACATGTGAAAAAGCCTTCTGCTGTGATATCATGAATCATGTTTGAGAGAAAACTATTTTCTCATGCTTTTCCCACAGAGGTTTGGAAGGTGATCTATAAGCTAAACTGAGAGCATATTTTCTGTAAATTCACATTATCTTTCTCAGTCATGTGAGAATGAAGTCTGACATTCTCAGTAAAACATGTACATCCAACAAGGGCAGAGACTGTCAGTTGATTCCTTTGTGTTCTACTGCAGCTTCCCAGAGTGTTCTAAAGAACAACTAGAGCGCTAACAGTCCTACTTATGACAAACGTATTGCACACCTGAAGCCATCTTGGTTGGAATAAAGTGGTAACTCTTAATACATTTAATTTAAAAAGTAACAAAATGAGGGGGTTCATTTTGCCATAGAAAGTATGATTAGTGCTAAAGAAAGAAAAATGAGGGCACATTTTGAGTGACTTCTCAAATCCTCTTCTATTTCATAAAAAAATTCTGACATGCAGACTGAAACATGCACTTTCAATACCAGCAGCAGACTTCCCTGGTGAGCAGTAGCTTTACTACAGTGATCTAATAAGCAACTAGAGTGCTAACATTCTGCATTTATGGCAAATGTGTGACACATCTGAATGCCTTCTTGATGGAATCAAAGTAAAAAACTGAAAGTATTTCCTACTGAGGAGACTGTAGTAAATGAGGAAATTAGGAAACTTAATAACAAATAAGTCTCCCAAAATGGCCACCAGAGACAAAAGAGCCCAAATGTAGCCCAAATATCACCCAGATGTAGCCCAAGTATAGCCCAATGACATAATGTCCCAGAGTGTTCTAACGATCAACTAGAGCGCTAACAGTCTTACTTATGACAAAAGTATGGCACACCTGAAGCCATCTTGATTGGAATAAAGTGGTAACACTTAAAACATTTAATTTACAAAGGAACAAAATGAGGGGGTTCATTTTGCCATACAAATTATGATTAGTGCTGCAGAAAGAAAAATTAGGGCACATTTTGACTTTTCAAATCCTCTTCTATTTCATAAAAAAATTCTGACATGCAGACTGAAACATGCACTTTGAATACCAGCAGCAGACTTCCCTGGTGAGCAGTAGCTTTACTACAGTGATCTAATGAGCAACTAAAGTGCTAACATTCCGAATTTATGGCAAATGTGTGACACATCTGAATGCCTTCTTGATGGAACCAAAGTAAAAAACTGAAAGTATTTCCTACTGAGGAGACTGCAGTAAATGAGGAAATTAGGAAACTTCATAACAAATAAATCTCCCAAGATGGCCACCAGAGACAAAAGAGCCCAAATGTAGCCCAAATATCACCCAGATGTAGCCCAAGTATAGCCCAATGACAGAATGTCCCAGAGTGTTCTAACGAACAACTAGAGCACTAACAGTCTTACTTATGACAAAAGTATGGCACACCTGAAGCCATCTTGATTGGAATAAAGTGGTAACAGTTAAAACATTTAATTTACAAAGGAACAAAGTGAGGGGGTTCATTTTGCCATAAAAACTATGATTAGTTCTGCAGAAAGAAAAATTAGGGCACATTTTGACTTCTCAAATCCTCTTCTATTTCATAAACAAATTCTGACATGCAGACTGAAACATGCACTGAATACCAGCAGCAGACTTCCCTGGTGAGCAGCAGTTTTACTACAGTGATCTAATGAGCAACTAGAGTGCTAACATTCAGAATTTATGGCAAATGTGTGACACATCTGAAAGAATGTCTTCTTGATGGAACCAAAATGAAAAACTGAAAGTATTCCCACTGAGGAGACTGCAGTAAATGAGGAAATTAGGAAACTTCATAACAAATAAATCTCCCAAGATGGCCACCAGAGACAAAAGAGCCCAAATGTAGCCCAAATATCACCCAGATGTAGCCCAAGTATAGCCCAATGACAGAATGTCCCAGAGTTTTCTTAAGAACAACTAGAGCGCTTACTGTCTTACTTATGACAAAAGTATGGCACACCTGAAGCCATCTTGATTGGAATAAACTGGTAACACTGAAAACATTAATTTAAAAAGGAACACAATGAGGGGGTTCATTTTGCCATAGAAATTATTATTAGTGCTAAAGAAAGAAAAATTAGGGCACATTTTGAGTGACTTCTCAAATCCTCTTCTATTTCATAAACAAATTCTGATATGCAGACTGAAACATGCACTTTTAATACCAGCAGCAGACTTCCGTGGTGAGCAGTACCTTTACTACAGTGATCTAGTGAGCAACTAGAGTGCTAACATTCAGAATTTATGGCAAATGTGTGACATATCTGAATACCTTCTTGATGGAATCAAAGTAAAAAACTGAAAGCATTTCCTACTGAGGAGACGGCAGTAAATGAGGAAATTAGGAAACTTCATAACAAATAAATCTCCCAAGATGGCCACCAGAGACAAAAGAGCCCAAATGCAGCACAAATATCACCCAGATGTAGCCCAATGACAGAAGTGTGCAAAACACTTATTTTTTGTGTATTTGCAGTTTTATATAGTGCAGACTTGTCAGGTATTGGAGTGCTTTACATGAGCATTGGTTACATTACACAAGATCAAATTCATTTTGGTTGTAGACATGGGGAGATTAAGTGATTTGACCAGAATCACAGAATGTTGAGCTGAAGCAGAAACTCCAACCTGGTTCCTCAGTTGCAAAGTCTGCAGCTCTGGAAGTAACACCACATCCTCTCCCCTAGGTGCAACATTTAATCAGGTGGTCAACTGGATAAAAAAACATAAAGATTACAAATAATTTAAAAGTTCTTTGTCGCTATTTGAAAACTCAGAAAATGTGTCCTCATTTTAGTTTTTTAGAGCACTAACCATAATTTTAATGCAAATAAGACCCTCTCATATATGTAATTTCTAAAGGAAATGCTCTAGGTATTACAGTTTTGATTACATCAAGATGACGTCAGGCGTTCCACACTTTTGTAATAAATATAGAATGTTAGCAATCTAGTTGTTCATTGGGATACTGTTGAGAGGCAGAGGCCAGGGGCACGGACTCTGAAAATTGAAGGCAGGTAGGAGAGTGCAGAGGCAACAATTTGACCACACTGGGCAGGCAGGATGGGCAGTGGCAGCACAACAGACTATGGAGGGCAGTGGAAAGGGGGGCAGGGGCAACAAACCAACAATACAGGACTGGCAAGAGAGGCTGTGACAATATAATAGACCATTGTGGGCAGAAGGAAGAGGCAGTGGTAGTACAACCATACATGCCAACAGACCCGTTTCAGCCAGGAAACGTCCAATGTTTTTAAGCTCAAATGGGCTTTATTTGATCTGTCTCCTGTCTACAATCTCCTCTTTTTCAATGTAACTCAAAGGGGAAAATCAATAGCACCGTTTTTTTCAAAATCTCCCTCTTACCAAGTTCAAAATGTTCGCAAGTATGGTACATTGGATCACAGTAGGCAGGAGGAATTGGGATAGGGACATGGACTCGGATAACAGAGGACAGGAGGGACATGGAGAGGTGCACCAAACTGACCCTACAGGGCAGGCATCAGGGTTTGCAGCAGCACAATACACCACACAGCGCATACGGGACGGGAGTGCAGCACAACAATCCATAGAAAGCAATAGGGAGGGGACAGGACCATGCACATGGATAACAGAGAACAGAGGGGAAAGAGACAATGGTAGCTAGCTGACCATAATGGACAGACAGGAGAGAAAGCTGCAGCATAACAGACCATAAAGGGCAGGAGGGACGGATCAGGGGCATTACAATGGAACAGACAAGCCAGGAGGGAGGGAATAGGGGTCTGCACATGGAAACAGAGGGCTGGGGGCAAGGGGGCAGGGCAGGCGCAGCAAGATGAACATGGAGGTCAGGCAGGATGGGCACTAGAAACAAGACACACCATGGAGAGCAACAATGAGACTATGATGGCATACACACAACCCATGGAGGGAAGGTGGGAGGGGGTCAGGGGCAGCTAGCTGACCACACAGGGAAGGTGGGAGGGGCCATGGCAGCACAGAAGACCATGCATGGCAAGCTGAAGGGTTAGTGGCAGCACAATGGCTATGATGGGCAAGAAGGAGGGTGCAGGGGCATGCACAAAGGACCATGGAGGATAGAAGGGAGGGTCAGGGCCTGGGCACAGACAAGATAGTTCAGGGGAAGGGGCCTCACAACAGACCGCGTGGGGCAGGCAGGAGGAGCTGTTGCAACACAACAGACCAGGGAGGGCAGAAGGGTGTGGCAGTAAAATGGACAATGGAGGACAGGATGAAGGGGATAGGGGCATGGCATGTGGACAGGCAGGGTGGAGGTGGCAGGGACAGGTTACAGTCATCTGACAATGCTAGGCAGGTGGGAGGGGAGTGGCAGCTCAACAGAACACTCAGAGTAGATAGGAGTGGCAGGTCCATGGAACATGGTGGGCAAAAAGGATGGAGCAGGGGGAAGGAGAATAGGGGCAGCAAGCTAAGCACAGAGGCTAAGCAGGAGGTCAATGATGGGCCATATAATTGGGCAATGGAGGGCAGGAGGAGTGGACTGGTACATCATGCTAAATGGAGGGCAGTGGCAGCACATCAGACCATACATGGCAGGAGGGAGGAGGCTAGTCCATGGATGCAGACAACAGAGGATAGGGAGGAGGTGGATGGGGCAGCAAGCTAACTGTTCAGAGAAGGTGGGTATTAGGAACTTTATTGTTTTTAAAATGTGCGAACTACTTAAAATATGAACAAGTATGCAGCATAATCTCACTTTTATTCAGGAAGAAGAGGACGTTTGTGACTGTGACTCCGGGCTCACTTGGCAGAAACACCCCATGACCCTCCACCCCCATCGCAAAATGTAATGCCCGTGAAAAGGGTAGGTGGACGCAATGTTATATAGAAAATAGCCCTGAGAGCACGATTGAAAAGGAAAACTAGATATAGTATATGGTATAAACTATGCACCAAAAAGTGTGACATATGATGAACCGGGGCGTGAAATATAATATGCAATACATTGTGACTCTAAAGTGAGGTTCGTCTCCTTTCCAGAGAGTAAAATAGAAAGTATTACACATCCGGCGGTGGATGTGTGTTTTATTTACCGTGAGGGGGGTTTCTTGCATAGTTTGGTCGAATTTTTGTCGAATCCCCTTTGAATGGCTTGGTGTGCGTGTATATGAAATGTGCCTGTCAATAGCTACCCATGTTTGTATAAATAAACGACAAGGGTGTCTACTTGGGGAGTACCCACCGGCGGGGGCGCAGGGATTAGGCACGGTAGGACGTCAGACACATCAGAGCTTTACTAGCAGTGTAAATACATTCCATGTGGATTCATTCTATGCATAGTCGCCTTTTAATGAATATCACGCAAATCGTCATGGTGATAGGTACATACGGTTTGTCCAGCATGTCCTAGGTGTTTCTATAAATATATATTTTTTTAAAATAATAAAAAACAATGGCCGGCCCCGGGGGATGGTGTCACAGGGGCCATAAGTGGCCTGAGGAGGGGGGCAACGCAGCCCCCTGCTAAAGAATTTTTTTTTAAAAGGCCATGACCCGGGGGTTGGGGTCCCCGGCACCGATTAAGGCCTTGGGAGGGCCAAATTTATTTTTTTCAACAAAAAAATATTAGGGTGCAGTGCAGGCCCTGGGGGATGGGGTCCCCAGGGCCAGTAAATTAGAAAAAGAAGGGGGGCCACACAGCCCTCTGTCTTAAAAAAATAAAATAAATAAAAGACCGGTGTCGCGCCGGAGGCCACGCCCCCTCCTTGCAGCACTCTGCAAACGCGCCCCCTGGCCAGTTGTAAGTTAGGGAATTAATTCCTCTTCAATACTGAGGGTCCCTGAGGGCCAACTAGCCCAACAGGTATCTCCAGTATGAGCCAGGGAGCTGCGTTGCAGACAGGTGTTCTGAGGTCACGCCCTTTTTTGCACCTCTATGCAACGCAGCTCTGTGGCACTTACTGGAGGTACCTAGTGGTCTAGTTGGACCCTAGGGACCCTCAGGATTCAAGGGGACTTAATCTCCGAACGTAAAACGGCCACGGGGCGTGTTTACACAGTGGGGAAGTGAGGGGACAGGGCCTGAGGTGACGTGTGCAAACACGCCCTGTGGAGCGTTTTAAGAGGTAGTTTTAATACCGTGCCCTATTATATACTAGGGGCTTACAGAGGAGGTCATGCTGTTCACAGGGGGCCCCCAACGCATAGTGTTCCCTAGTGTATGTAGGTGTTTTCACTGTATTCTGAGTGTCTTTTAACATAGCACTGGCTCTAGGACTGGTTAGTCAGACTCAGTTACCACCAGTATCCATCTGAAAAAGTTGAGGGTACAGGATGATTTTGCAACAAGGCTTCTTTCTGCTCTTCTGTTTGTTCTTTCTGCACGTTATCCTTCTTCCTGCACTTTTCTTCGTCTTTGAGGACTTCTGTTGCTTCTTTCTGCATTTCTTTTTTTTCTTTCTGTGCGTTTTTTCTTCTTTCTTCACATGTCCTATCTCTGTAGGCATAGTTAGAAATTAACATTTAAAAAAACCTTTGAAATTCACTGAAAAAACCATAGGTTTCAGGCACGTTATAGTTAGGAATTAGCATTTAAAAAACCTTAGAAATTCACTGAAAAAATGACAGGTTTCAGGGGCGTTATAGTTAGCTGGACTTTTCACTCGTACAAAACCATTGAAATTCCCCCGTTATAGTTAGTTCAGCTAACTATAACTCACGCGCTCGTAATGCACTGCTGATGACGTCACATATTACATCACTCATGACATGGTCAGTGACATCACTCATGACATCAAACAAAAGTCCAGCTAACTATAACGCCCCTGAAACCTGTGGTTTTTTCAGTGAATATATATATATATATATATATATATATATATATATATTATCTACTGGCGGTCGCCAGTAGATAGTTATAGTTAGGACCGTGTTTCCATAGGAAATCCGCAACATTCTATTTGGAATAACTTTGGCGCCGATTGATGAATCCTCGCGAAATTTTCAAAATAGGTGGGGCGCTCCGCTCCGCTCCTACCCTGAAAGTCTCAGGGGATTCGGCAAGCGGGGGCCGAGAAAAAAGGGGGGTCCCAAAACGCATTTTTCCTATGCAATTTTCCATAGGGACCTTTAGTCCAAGGTACAGCCCAAACGGCTAAACAGAATAACTTTAAATTTGGCAAAGAGGTAGTCCTCAGGTCAGGGATTTTGCATATCTAGAGTCAATCTGTTCATTAGTTCCTGAGAAAATTGCAGTTAAAAGTACATATATATCTATAAGCGCGCACCGTGCGCGCACGGTGCGCGCACGGTGACGTGCGCGAGCGCAATTCTGATTGGTTGTTAGATGTCAGTAAACATTCGAATCGGTCGAAATCAGGAAGTGTCGGCCGCCATTTTGTCTCTCGCAGTCTGAGGCAGTGAAAAATAAAGGTGGAGAACGTGAAAAGGGGGCATGGTGGACAGTTCCTGACCCCCTAGCCTTGGTCAGGGGGTCACTGAAGGACCCCCAAGGATGAAAAAAACTTTTTTTTTTTTAAAATGCGCGGGGTGTGCGCACCATGCGCGCACGGCACGGACAACGCATCGCGGGTGCTCGGTGTGCGAAGCACACCGAGCGCCCACAGAGCGCGCACGGTGCGCGCACGGTGAAAAACCTCGAAAAAAATATATATTAGTAAATACATAACATAGCATTTAAAAAACCGTACAAATTCACTTAAAAAACCATGGGGCCCGATTCACAGAACTAACTTAAGACAAAATCCTAAACTTACTACCATTTTTGTATTCACAGAAGGCACTTACTCATTTTGGTATTCACAGAAGACACTTACTCACTTCGGTATTCACAGAAGTTAGGAGTCCTAACTTTAGGACTCCTAAATGCCTTCTGTGAATACCGAAAGTCTTAAAATTCGGATTTTTCTCAGTTTAGGAGTCCTAAAGTTAGGACTCCTAACTTTACTACTACTAAACTCAGAAAAATCCTAATTTTAAGGCTTTCAGTATTCACAGAAGGCATTTAGGAGTCCTAAAGTTAGGAGTCCTAAGTTTACTACTACTAAATTGAGAAAAATCCTAATTTTAAGACTTTCGGTATTCAGAGAAGGCATTTAGGAGTCCTAAAGTTAGGAGTCCTAACTATACTACTACTAAACTGAGAAAAATCCCAATTTTAAGGCTTTCGGTATTCACAGAAGGCATTTAGGAGTCCTAAACTTAGGACTCCTAACTTCTGTGAATACCGAAATGAGTAAGTGCCTTCTGTGAATACCAAAATGGTAGTAAGTTTAGGATTTTTTCTTAAGTTAGTTCTGTGAATCGGGCCCCCATAGGTTTCACACACGTTATAGTTAGGAATTAGCATTTAAAAAACCTTGCAAATTCACTTAAAAAACCATAGGATTCACACATGTTACAGTTAGCTGGACATTTCCCTCGTAAAAAACCAATGAAATTCCCCCGTTATAGTTAGTGCAGGCAACTATAACTCACGCGACCGCAATCCTCTGCTGATGACGTCAGATATTACATCACTGATTACATATGTGTCTTTCTGAAAGACATGGGTAAATAGGTGTCTAAATACAGTGATGTAATATCTGACGTCATCAGCAGAGGATTGCGGTCGCGTGAGTTATAGTTGCATGCAGTAACTATAACGGGGGAATTTCATTGGGTTTTTACGAGGAAAATGTCCAGCTAACTATAACATGTGTGAAACCTATGGTTTTTTAGGTGAATATATATATATATATATATATATATATATATATACATATATTATCTACTGGCGGTCGCCAGTAGATAGTTATAGTTAGGACCGTGTTTCCATAGGAAATCCGCAACATTCTATTTGGAATAACTGTGGCGCCGATTGACGAATCCTCGCGAAAGTTTCAAAATAGGTGGGGCGCTCCGCTCCTTCCCTGAAAGTCTCGGG
Source organism: Triturus cristatus (assembly GCF_964204655.1). NCBI lineage: Eukaryota > Metazoa > Chordata > Amphibia > Caudata > Salamandridae > Triturus > Triturus cristatus. The sequence goes on along the minus strand of NC_140585.1, from coordinate 829,425,259 downwards.
GGGATTCGCCAAGCGGGGGCTGAGAAAAAGGGGGGGTCCCAAAACGCATTTTCCCCATGCATTTTTCCATAGGACCTTTAGTCCAAGCTACAGCCCGAACGGCTGAACAGAATTACTTGAAATTTGGCAGAGAGGTAGTCCTCAGGTCAGCGATTCTGATTGGTTGTTAGATCTTAGTAAACATTTGAATCGGTCGAAACCAGGAAGTGTCGGCCTTCATTTTGTCTCTCGCAGTCTGAGGGGGTGAAAAACAAAGGTGGAGAACGTGAAAAGGGGGCAGGGTGGACAGTTCCTGACCCCCTAGCCTTAGTCAGGGGGTCCCAGAAGGACCCCCAAGGGCCAAAATTTCCTTTAATTTTTTGGCGAAAAATCGCGGAGTACGCGTAGCGTGCGCGTACTGTAGAAACGGAAAAATTCCGGGAACTGCGTAACGTGGGCGCGCGGTGCGTGAAGCGCACTGCGTGCCCACAGCGTGCGCACGGTGCGCGAAGCGCACCATGCGCGTACGGTACGCGCACGGTGAAAAACCTTAAAAAATTAAATAAAATAAATACATAACTTAGCATTTAAAAAACCGTACAAATTCTCTGAAAAAACCATAGGTTTCACACACGTTATAGTTAGGAATTAGCATTTAAAAAACCTTGCAAATTCACTTAAAAAACCATAGGTTTCACACATGTTATAGTTAGCTGGACATTTCACTCGTGAAAAACCATTGAAATTCCCCCGTTATAGTTAGTGCATGCAACTATAACTCACGCGACCACAATCCTCTGCTGATTACGTCAGATATTACATCACTGATGACATATGTGTCTTTCTGAAAAAAAAATATTTGTAATATATGTATAGCTAAAAATTAATGGAAGAAGACATGGGTAAATAAGTGTCTAAATACAGTGATGTAATATCTGACGTCATCAGCAGAGGATTGCGGTCGCGTGAGTTATAGTTGCCTGCACTAACTATAACGGGGGAATTTCAATGGTTTTTCACGAGTGAAATGTCCAGCTAACTATAACATGTGTGAAACCTATGGTTTTTTAAGTGAATATATATATATGTATATATATATATATTAACTCTGCTCTGCTCCTCCAACAGACATACTCGGACACATCCCGTATGCTTGTGAAATATTTAATTGCATGGAATTGCATCTTGTTGATCTTGGCGCTACAATGAATTGGATGGTATAACCATGTTTTCCAGTGATGTGTTCTACTTTATTGGGATAACCGATCTGAGCATTAATAATGACCTTGGACTATTTGCCCACTGGGGCGAGATTAAGTATTATGTATAGCAATCAACTATACAGGTGTGTAATAGTCTAGTTGTGAATTTGCCCACAGGGGCGTTATTGCCAAAACTACACATCATAGTGCCTGTATATGTTATACTATAGTGTCTTTAGCACATATTCAATGCAGTGAGACAAACTTTATTGGTCGGTATGTAATTGTTGGTAGAATGTCAGATACATCGTCCGCTAACAGGCTTCGGTTGTAAAACCCGTTTCAAGCATAAACGCACTGGCGAGTATTGTCGAGTAAATACATTGTTGGTAAAACATGTAAAAACATTTTCGATAACTATTGAAATAATGTAAATATTGTTTTTGAGTATTTTCACATGAAATATTAATGTGAGGTTTAATTCACCTTTGTAATTACCTAATATTGTGAGAAATATGATTAACTGTATATATAGATGCAGTGGATTAAGAACTTCCAAAATGGATGCCATTTTTCAAGAGGATGCTACACTTATGTGGTGCTAGTCCTATGTCTATGTTAGGCACAGAAGTAAATTCAGTCATTGTTTTGTTTCAATTTTGAGTTTCCCTCAATTAAATATTTCACAAGCATACGTGATGTGTCCGAGTACGTCTGTTGGAGGAGCAGAGCAGAGTTAATATCTTGCCCTTTATTTTTGCTCTGTTCCTAGGTAATATGTGGTACCTCATATTTGGCTGTAAGAATTGTTTTAGAAGACATGCCTGGGTCATTTTTTCAAAATATGAAGTATTTATACTATCATGATATTTTTAAATGCCCTTTTATGCCTTTTTAGACAATCTACACATTGTAGTGATATTATTTCTAAGTATTCAGCATTTTATGTATTTATTTGAATGTAATCACTATCACTGTAGCAGCAGTGTCATCATTATTAACCTTTACTTCACTATTTTTTAAGGATGTGTGTTATAAAACTTATAAAACTGTTAAAAAACTGTTATAAAACTGATATACTATTTATGCCCGCAATTATTTTAGTATATATTTATATATTTATTTTTTGCAGTTAAGTCTGTTGATTTAACAGTATATCCTCTATGTCTGTTATCACATGACACAGGTGTAGCTACTTTAAAAATGTCTCTCACAAAGCCAGCCTCATATGATCAAGGCCGTTTTACCGGCCGAAACGCGTCATGGCAGGCAGAAGGGAGCAATAAAATTTCTCTACCTACCACGAAGAGGAGTAGAGTAGTTTGTGCATTCTTTTTCGCCGTGAGCTGGAAGTCTTAGAGTGCTTTGAAGTTGAAGTATATATATATATAAAGAGTCTATATGTACCTGTAAAATACTTCTATTTTCAAACGCACCCTTGATCACGCATATGCCTTTACCAATCAGGCTATTATCATTATTTATTTGAAAAGGCATGCATTTTAAAGGCATATTCATGGTAAACTTTTGTGCAGTGTTAATGTGTCATAACTGTACTAGCATTGTTACAATGGCGTTGTAACGGCATGAGCTTGAACAACATGCGTTGTTTCATCATACATTCACTTGAAGTAGATGGTAAAATGCGATTCTATTGCGACCTCATTACGGTCACAAAACATTCCTACATAGCGCTGCGATTCAATATTCCACTTGCCAAGGTGCCACTCTCGGTACAGTTCCAAATTACGGATTTATCACTGACGTATTGCGCTGTTGCACAATTAATGCATTCTCATTTGTTTGTATCATGTGGCGCATGACATTCTTTTATATTATGTAAGAATTGTCTTTCTCCTCTCTAGCGTGTAATATATTGTATACCACTTTATATTACTTTGGGTAAGCTGACTTTGCATTCTGTCCAATTTACTGAGATTGTTTTGAGAAGTATCACTATGATGTGTATATAATGAAATAAGAAGAAAGAGAGATCTGGCATGTTAACAGTCTGTTTTCCAAATCAGTTTTCTGGGCACGAATATTTGTTCTTTATGTCTGTCAGTCATTGTTCTCTTCTTTTTTTATTTTGTATCTGTGCCCATACTTTAAATGTAAAGTACTTTGACATTTAGTTTGATGTAAACGCAATGTAATCTGGTTCACACGTATATGTCTATGATTGCACGGTTGCCATGGCAACCGCTCTAGTGACTCGGCATTTAATGGTTGCTTTTTGTGATGCCCGTCGTTGTGACAAAGGCGGCTTGCCGTCGAAACGCGTTGTGGCTGTTCCCTTGTAAATAAACCCTTTCCTGCTTCATTACTCACAGAGTCTACGCCTGTCATTTTATATATATAGAGTCTATATGCACCTGTAAAATACTTCTATTTTCAAACGCACCCTTGATCACGCATATGCCTTTACCAATCAGGCTATTATCATTATTTATTTGAAAAGGCATGCATTTTAAAGGCATATTCATGGTAAACGTTTGCGCAGTGTTAATGTGTCATAACTGTACTAGCATTGTTACAATGGCGTTGTAACGGCATGTGCTGTAACAACATGCGTTATTTTGTTATACATTCACTTGAAGTAGATGGTAAAATGCGATTGTATTGCGACCTCATTACGGTCACAAAACATTCCAACATATCGCTGCGATTCAATATTAAGAAGGGACGCCCTGAACATGCCTCATCCTAATACTGAATTGGTATGTATTTGCAATTCATAATTGTGATCCCATAACATGTTACCGAATCGCAAATTGGAAATCATACATATCAAAATGGATTTTTACCAGTCACAAAAGGTCTGATTCCGCAAATTGAGCCTTTTGCGACTGGTAACATACAAGATACATGTGGTCCTAAACTACCAGTGAACCAAATCACACTACCAATCACATGATGTCAGTCCTCCCCAAACAGTATACAATATACCAAAAATATTCTCTTTGCACCATCCAGCTTGCCACAGCACCACACTTCTGACTCGCTGCATCTTATTACCAACCCAAACATAATTACCTTAACACATCACACTGCAGATGACCTGTAGTTCAAGAACAGCAATGACAAGCATCAGCAACAACAAATTGTAATACCTGAACACCACAATAAAGTAATGCAACAACAATCGAGAACACAATGAAAAAAAAAACTCCAACAAGACAACATTCATAGCACACAACCTCAAACGTATTACACCACAGCATTATTACCCATCCAATGGAAACAACACAACAAAGTGACAACACAAGAAAAGCAGTACAACATAACACAATGAAAGAAAAACAATATTGTGTTTTTTTAAAGCACACAACACTACATAGCAAAAGTAACACACACAACTACACTGAACACAACACACAAACTCAATAACTACCAAGCAGTGAACCACAGTAGAACTATAAAAAACACAACATAACAGAAATATTGCAACACAATAATAGACAACGCAGGGCACTACAACAACAACAACACAACCACAATAACAGCACAACACAACAACACAGGAAAAATGACAACAAAATCCAATCCAACAAACACTACTGAACAACATGTTATAGTAGCAATATAACAATAACAACATTTAACTCAATACCATGTGGATAACACCAGAATAGTATAATAATAACACAACACTACAGCAGAACAACCGACAACACACTAATGCAAAATTCAACAGGAGAGCACATGACAAAACAGCTTATCAACAGATCAAGAAGGTACCAGTACAAAACTATACAACAAATGACAACAAAAGCAGCAGGAAAGCAAAGTAATAACACAACACAAGAGTTTCACAAAAAAACAATAATAATAGTTTAACAGTCCCATCACAGAACACAAATGCAATGGTGATTTTGTGGTGTGTTGTTTTACATTGTTATTTGTATGCTATTGATGTGTTGATGTAGTGTGTTGATAATGTTATACACTGTTGTTTTGCTGTACTGGTGTCTTTTTGTACAACTGAATTGTGTTGTGGCTTCAGGTTGGGATTTCGGGCATTTTATAAGGTATAATGCATCAGGTCCTTTATGTTGGAAGGAAGTGCAGTGAGTTTGTAATCTTTTTGGGTGTTTAAAAAGGGAGAGCATTGGCAGGGGCTATGCATGTGTTTGCTTTAGAAGTTTAATGTTACAGTGGCTTGCCCTTAGCATGTTTATCATGGACAATATGTCATTCTTTACATGCACATATAGTTGAATATGACAGGTAAGTGGGGTATGATCTATCCATTATAGGTGTAATGAGGGCATCTGTGGCATGGTGGCGGCCACCTTTACCTTAATGCAGGTATTGGCATAATGGAGTTAATGATTTGAATGCTATGGACACCCATAACTTGATGCTGCCTACCAATGGCAAAAATGCTAGTCAAGGCATTAACATATCGTTTCTTATCAAATTGGTGATAATTCTTGACAATGTGAGTATCAATGGCACGTTCATGCATGTAATGAGCATGATGCTGGCCAAATATAATAGCGGTAATTTTTAACATACTTTTGTACCTATGGCATTAGGGTGCTCACTCTTGTATAATTTTTGCACATGTATAATCTAATAGTGGTAATTTTTTATATTAGGCCAGGGTGAAATTTAAATTACACTGGCGTAATTCACATAATTTAAGGAATTTGACATTATGCTTGTTATTCAACATTACTGAAATAAAGCTATTACTTCACTTCACATAATTATGCCCCAATCGTGGGAACATTTACTGTGAACGTGGCATTCGTTGTAAAATTTACCATGAACACATGGAAACAACAGAATGCGAGCAGCTGTTGTTTATGGTGATTTTGAGAAAACATGATTTTGCACCACAAATTGATGTGAGGATGCATTTCGGGCTAAAATATTGCACAGATTGATGCACTCACATTTTTTGTAATTACATGTAATTTCACATAATTGTTATTACATTTCTTGTATTTATGTTAAAGCAAAATACACAACTTTTACATACCTCACCTCTATATATTGTTGGCACTGTTGCCACAACAATAACTACCCTTAATTATTATCAATCCTTATTATGTTGGTAATTCCAAGCGTTTTCATGACATTATCACTTCTCTCGCAGATTGGACATACAGGAATGTTGGAATATGTCAGCACCCATCGATTAACTTACTAATTCATTCAATCAACCACCTATGTACACACTTACACAACCCTTAATCTATTCATTAATGCACTCGTGCATGAATTAGCCACAAATTCAATCACTTGTTTCTCCTTCCATATGCTCACCATCCAAGTGTTTACATGTTCTCAAATTCATCTATGCACCTACACAAACACACAAATTTGCTAATCAGTGAAGAAGAATTTTTATAAATTGCTAGACGTGATGACTTTACTATGCTTGGTTAGAGTGTATGTAAATATTTATATATTATGAACAGGGCACATACATGAGTTAATATGCTATAGAGTCAGTTACAATATCACAGAAGTTAATGTAAGAGAGGTATGTTCTAATTTCACTCAGGGCTTGTTGGTTGCTGTCAAATGCATGTGCATCACAGAAGAGGAGAAATATTTGCCTGTAAAATGGATTCTGCGAGAGAGGGACTTGTAAAAGGGTATATTTTAGACGTTGTGTTACCATTGAGGAGGACTCAAGGCAGAGTATCCCTTCTTTGAGGCGGGATAAACAGACACTTTAGACCGATGCATCATACTTGCTCTGGCCCCTGAAGATGATGTGGCTAGCCAGCGTTAAATGGTGACGAGTTTTGGAAACTGGACAAATGAGAAAATAGGAACTGGGGGCATTGCAGGCTTGGCAATTCTTGGACTAGAAATGCAGCCCCTATTCTCGGCAGCCATGCAAGCTGAAATGAGAGTGAACAGGTGTACACCTTCAGTATCATTCATGAAACCAAGGGGCATATTATCAAGCACGGCGTTAAATTTATCGCGCTTTAGCGGCAGAAAACTGCCGCGAAAGCGGCGATAATGGGCTTGATAATATGCCCTTGAGAATTCTCATAGAAGACCAGGTTGACACCAGAACCTGGGCTTCTATGGGAATTCTCCAGGGCATATTATCAAGCCCATTATCGCCACTTTAGCGGCAGTTTTCGGCCGCTAAAGCGGCGATAATCTTAACGCCGTTTCTTGATAATATGCTCCCAAGATCTCTAGCTCACAACCACTTATGCATAGGAAACTCGCCGCACACTAGGTTAATATGAACAGTTTGGTCTTACTGCAAAACTGGCAAAGCAATCAAACATGCAAATCCATTGAGGGAATAACGTTAAAAAAATTGGAGCAGAACCCTAGCAATGAGCATCGAGTGAGACTTTCTCTGCTCCTTTCCAGATTCGCCATGAGCATATGGAGCTGAACTGCACCATCTTCCCACTTTCAGACACGTATCAAGTATGCTGTGTGCCCTCGAAAATTCAACAAATTGCAATTATAGTTAAGGACTATTTGAAGGTGCAATAAAAATGCTTCAGACTTCTCAATGCTGAAGCTGTCATCACAGGATCAACGCTTAAACCATAACTGGTTGAAAAATAACTTTCATTTGCATCAGAGCCCTGGAGGTACCCCCTGTCAAAGTGGGCTAAGAATAAACACTTCCTTTCCTATGCAAGGCTAACACTATTGCTCGATTTACAGAAGCATACATTGCTGAGATATCTTCCTTAATCAGAAATTAATTGACCAACCCTTTACCTGCAAAGTTCTATAGTGTAGCTGCCAGACACCACCAACTTTTCTACTGACAGAACCCTGGTATTGCACGACAGAAACTTTCCCTTTATTTTAAGTGCTATGGGAGATGAATTGACGAAACGTTTTCTTCAACACCCATCAGCATCAACTATCACTGTTAACTGCTTTGTCTATGTCTTTGTCTCTGATTCTTAGTCTATTTCCTACCCTGGTGGTAGCTTTCTCACCACACCCCTACTACACACATGGTCAGATGTACTATCAATTTGTGATGGGTTTGCATCACAAAGGGACTCAAAATGCCAAAAACTGTAGTTTTGAGATTTATTTTCCCACATAAATCTTTTTTGTGGCTGCAAAGTAAGGTGACACTTTGCATCAAGAGGACATTCCGTGGGTGGTAGGTGCCATTTCCATACAACCACCCATGTTTTTTTAATGCAAATCCCTATCTACTAAAATTTGTAGACAGGATTTTGTGCTGCACAGAAATAACACCTCTGGGGCAAGAGACATGGAGAAATTGTAGCATTTTGCAGCACACATGCAAAGTGGGAAAGTGTTAAACAATTGTTAAGTATAGTATTTTGTACTGGAAGGGTACCTTTTCAATACAAAACCTATAGTTGACCTCAAACATACACCCATAACTGTTGTGCAAAGGTGTGCGCGTTGGTGCATGACAGGCTAAATCACACCAGTGCAGGGAGAGAGGAAAACAGCGTCATACCCTACTAGATATATAGTAGGGTACCACAGCAACTTTGGTTGCTACGCTGCTTTGCTTGAAAAGTTGGTAAATCTGCCCCACATACTCCCAAGGGAACGAGCAAAACGCTCTGCTGACACTATTCCCCAAGTTTGGAACTCTCCCCTCTTCCTGTGAGCCTGACTCTCTCATCTGCTTTTCTTCAGTCCTCTGTGGCAACAGGGATGATGGTGACCCAACGAAAAACCTGGCCAGTTGTGCATTTGCCTACAACCACAGGTCACACTGGCTCCAACTGGGTAGTAAGTGCAGTACCGTCAAAATTTCTACTGAGCGCAGAAGTCCCCCGTCTTTCCAGTTAACCCTTTCGCCTATTTGGGTTCATGTACATCCTTTATGACATCAGCAAAGACAAGTGGACCTTCTGTTCTTGTCGGAGCCTTCTGTCATTTTGGGGTCCCAATTTGAGAAACAGCTTAACAGCCCTTCATGCTGCCACTTCAGCAGCTAGATTTGGAGCTACATAAAGGATATACATTTGCAAAACTGACACATTCTATAAGCATGATAATCTCACCATCCTCTTATAAGTGTGACATTTTCCTGAGCTAAAAAAGGGTGTGTGTCATCTAGGATTTACATGTTCTATATATACACACACACATGGATTATTGGAAAGAAAATGACGCTTTTCACGGAAATATTTTAAACCCACGCTGCTTTTTTCAAACATTGCGTAAGTCCCATTTTATAGCACTCTAGGGTAAGTCACGCTGCAGTAATTAACAACGCTGAATAAATTAGCACTGTTTTATTTAATCTAAAACGCTATATGCAGAGATCGCACTGTTTTTACGCCATCCGTCTGAACTAATTTGCAAAATGTATCACAGTGTGATTAATGGCCATGAATTCTATGTAAACTTGCTTCATTCAAGCCAACGCTCCCGTTTTACCTTACTTGATTATTTACCTTATTATGGTGCAGGCATGTAAAGCAAGGGACAAGTCCGAAATGTAAAATAATCACTAGGAATTCATGAAACGAGCACAGATGACCATCTTTAGGCGAGTTCCCCGCATTCTTTCATCCATCTATCATTTCGTTCGTCCATCCATCTAGTCACGTATCCATCTCTCGAACCGTCACTCTTCCCCATCTGTTCATTCCTCATCTTCTGTCCCTTCACCCTTTCATCTATTAGTCTTATATCCATTCTTTCACATTTTCATTTGTCCATAATTTCTTATCCATTTGTTTACCATTCCATTCCCCCTTCTAGCCTACCTTTCACATCTTTCTTCCTTCCCCGTTCCTTTTATTCTTTCGTATTTCCATCTGCTCATCATTTGTTTTCCATGCTTACTTTTTTTTCCTAACTTTGAATTTTATGCCCACTCTTTCTATTTGTCCCTCCCTTTGTGCTTTTATTATTTCATTGGCCTTTTTGTGCTTCCTCTGCTGTTCGTATCATCTACCTCCTAAGTCATTGTATTCATTCACAATATAATTTGTGAGCATTTTGTCTGCAGACCTGCAGATAGAAGATCCCCATAAAAACGAATGCATTTTTGTAGGGCTCAGCTCACCAGCCCACAGGCCCACTGGTACACCCCACTAAACCGCTTAATTTGTGTGTGGGGGAATCCTTACGTCACTGACTGCAGCCAAGGATACTGCATTCGTACAAGAGATATTTTAAATATAAATGACGATTCTTGCCTCTGCCACACATTCCAAAGATGACGTATTACCATTTAGTTGAGGCCATGGCCCCCTTGCAGACACAGCAATCCGTCAGCACGTGTGCATGACCTATTATTTGAAGTGTCTGCATGGTCAAAAAAAACTCAGGTATGAGCTGAATTTTCATTTGTGTTTCAGTTTTTTTTTTACTGTTGGACCAGGAGTACTAAGCTCTGTTCTGTTGCACGCAGTTCTACAAGTATAAAGGCAGACGAGACACCGGCCACTAAAAGAGTGTCAAGACGGCTCAAGGATCACAATTTGCATAGATTATCGGAAAGGGGAAGACAGAGGTCGTTAGGTAAATATTCATATTCTTAAGGGACATTTTGCCTTGACGACTCCTGTTTTGCTGAATTTATTTTTGTTGGTTTTAGGACCCTGCACACTTTGCCACTTCTAACCAGTGCTAAAGAGCTGTGATTTCTTCTTTAAACATAGTAGTATTGACTTTCACCCCAAATGCTGCATTTAATTTACTTGTAAGTTTCTAGTAAAGGGGTACTACAGGTACCCAGGCCCGTAAATTAGATGCTGCTTGTGGACCTGCAGCACTGATTGTGCCACCCACTTAACCCCTTTCGCTGCTAGGCCTCCCCCCGTGCTAAGCCTTTTTTTGGCTATTTGGGGTAGTTCGTGCTTAGGCCCCTGTAACGTTTTGAAAACATAAGGTATCCACGCCAAATTTGCATCCTTTTCTTCCATCATGGGGATTCTAAAGGTGCCCAGGGTTTGTGGATTCCCCTGGAGGAGACCCAGAAATTAGCCAAAATACAGAAAAATTTGTTTTTTTTTTAGGAAAAATGGGAAAAAAAGGCTACAGATGTAAGCGTCTGGTTTGTTCCCTGCAAACGATATCAACAAAGGGGTTGTGGTGCTGAAATCACCATCTTCCCAGCTTTCAGGGACAAGCAGACTTTTGTCAGAAAACCACATTTTTTACACAGTTTTGGCATTTTTCTGAGACATAGCCTATTTTTGCTATTTTTTGTGCTTTCAACCTCCTTCCAGTTAATGGTAGAAATGGGTATGAAATCAATAATGGATCCTGGAAAGCTATACATTTTAGAAAAGTAGATACAATTCTGAATTCATCAAGGGGTCATTTGTGTAGATCCTTTAAGGTTTCTTTATAGAAACTAAGAGTTGAATATAGGAAAAATTGAAAATTAGTTGAAAAAACAGCCATTTGTGTCAACGTTTTCACCTGTAACTTCTTCTAATTATGACAACAGTTTGAAAGCAATATGCCATTGCATCTGCTGGACCTTTCTGTTTGTGGGGATATATAGGACTTGTAGGTTCACCAAGAACCCGACGAACCCAGAGCCAATAACAGAGCATCATCTTGCCATGGTTTTTTATTATGTACCGGGTATATAGCAATTAATTTGGGAAAATATATACATGGAGAAATGGGCATGAAAGACACCTATGTATTTCTGAAATTGGAACAAAATATAGAGTTTAGAAAGAGTAGATATTTGTACATTTCCGAAATTGTGAGTACCCATACTAGCATGAGAATTATAGGTCATTTTTCAAAATGACTTATTTTTTACACATTGCCTTTCATTTGGAAGTTAGAAATGCATCGATAGTCAATAGGTAATAACAGTTGCTCTACAATTCTGTGTTACCCCAAGTCTCCCGATAAAAATGGTACATCACTTGTGTGGGTAGGCCTAGTGTCCACAACAGGAAATGGCTCAAAACGCAACATGGACACACTTTATTTTTACAGTGAAAACTGACCCTTTTTTTGTAAAGTGCCTAGCTGTAGGTTTTGAACCCTAGCTCTGCCGGCACCTAGGGAAACCTAGCAAAACTATACATTTTTGAAGTGTAGACAACCAGGGCAATCCAGGATGGGGTGACTTGATTGGCTCTCACAAGGTTCTATTACCCAGAATCCCTTGCAAACCTAAAAACTTGTAAAAAAAACCCCACATTTTCCTCACATTTCTGTGGTGGAAAGTTCTAGAATCTGCGTGGATCCACAAAATTCCCCCACCCCGCGTTCCCCAAAGTCTTCCAAGAAAAATGGTAGCTCACTTGTGTGGGTAAGCTTTTTGCCCGCAACTGGAACCAGCCCAAAACACAACGTGCACACACCACATTTTCACAGTTAAAACGGACCCTTTTTTTGCAAAGTGCCTAGCTCGAGATTTTGAACCCTAACTCTGCCAGCACCTAGGGAAACCTAGCAAACCTATCGATTTTTGTAAATTTGTAAACTAGAAATGCAGGGGAATCCAGGATGGGGTGACTTGACTGGCTCTCGCCAGGTGCTGTTACCAGAATCCCTCGCAAACCTAAAAATTTGTCCCCAAAAAATAAATTTGCCTCACATTTCTGTGGTGGAAAGTTCTGGATCTGCGTGGATCCACAAAATCCCACCCACCCCGCATTCCCCAAAGTCTTCTGACAAAAATGGTACCTCACTTGTGGGGGTAGGCCTAGTGCCTGCGACAGGAAACGGCCCAAAACGCAACGTGGACACACCACATTTTCACAGTGAAAACTGACCCATTTTTTGCAATGTGCCTAACTGTAGATTTTGAACCCTAGCTCTGCCAGCATCTAGGGAAACCTAGAAAACCTATACATTTTTGAAAACTAGACACCCAGGGAAATTCAGGATGGGGTGACTTGACTGGCTCTCTCCAGGTTCTGTTATCCATAATCCCTTGCAAACCTAAAATTTGTCAAAAAAACACATTTTCCTCTCATTTGTGTGGTGGAAAGTTCTGGAGTCTGCTTGGATCCATGAGATTCCACACACCCCGCGTTTCCCAAAGTCTTCCGAGAAAATAGTACCTCATTTGTGTTGGTAGGCCTAGGGCTCTCGACAGGAAACAGCCCAAAACGTAACATGGACACACCACATTTTCACAGTGAAAACGGACTCTTTCTTTGCAAAGTGCCTAGCTCTAGACTTTGAGCCCTAACTCTGCCATCACCCATGGAAACCTAGCAAACCTATACATTTTTCAAAACTAGACTCACAGGGCAATCTAGGATGGGGTGACTTGACTGGCTCCCACCAGGTTCTTTTACCCAGAATCCCTTGCAAACCTAAAAACTTATTTAAAAAAACACATTTTCCTCACATTTCTGTGGTGGAAAGTCCTCGAATCTGCGTGGATCCACAAAATTCCACCCACCCCGCGTTTCCCAAAGTCTTCTGAGAAAAATGGTACCTCACTTGTGTGGGTAGGCCTAGTGCCCGTGACAGGAAACGGCCCAAAACGCAACATGGACACACCACATTTTCACTTTTTTTGCAAAGTTCCTAGCTGTAGAGTTTGAACCCTAACTCTGCCTGCACCTATGGAAACCTAGCAAACCTATACATTTTTTAAAACTAGACACCCAGGGAAATCCAGGATGGGGTGACTTGATTGGCTCTCACCAGATTATGTTACCCAGAATCCCTTGCAAACCTAAATGTTTGTAAAAAACCCACATTTCCCTCACTTTTCTGTGGTGGAAAGTTCTGGAATCTGTGTGGATCCACAAAATTCCACCCACTCTGCATTTCCCAATGTCTTCCGAGAAAATGGTACCTCACTTGTGTGGGTACGCCTATTGCCCGCAACAGGAAACAGCCCAAAACGCAACGTGGACACAGCACATTTTCACAGTGAAAACAGACCCTTTTTTTGCAAAGTGCCTAGCTGTAGATTTTGAACCCTAGCTCTGCCGGCACCTAGGGAAACCTAGCAACCCTATACATTTTTGAAAGCTAGACACTCAGGGAAATCCAGGATGGAGTGACTTGACTGGATCTCACCAGGTTCTGTTACCCAGAATCCCTTGCAAACCTCAACATTTATTTGAAAAACCCCCAATTTTCTTACATTTCTGTGGTGGAAAGTTCTGGAATCTGCATTGATCCACAAAATTCTACCCTCCCCGCATTCCCCAAAGTCTTACAAAAAAAATGGAACCTCACTTGTGTGGGTAGGCATAGTGCCTGTGACAGGAAATTGCCCAAAATGCAACGTAAGTTCCCTTTACTCGCTCCCGCAAGGGAAACAGTCGTAGGCCCCTTCCTCTCTCCCCTCCCCCTGCTTGTCAATGAATTCACAGCCGTATAGCTCATTGACCCATTTGCGCTTGTTTTGAAATGCAGGCGCCCGGCAACACATGACACTCGTGCAGGGTCAGACTTTAAAAAAAATGTGAAAGGTCCTGGCTCAGCCCTTGAGCACTTACCGTGAGTTATTGGTGGGGCCCCAAGTCCCACGAGCTATTATCACCTGGCACCCATGCATACATTTTTGCATCAGACCTCAATTTGGTGCTATGGAGTCAGGTTGTCCTGCCCGTGACTGCAGCCGCTCTGACTGCAGGCTAAATGAATGAATGAATGGCCGCCTCGTGATGGAGCTGGTGGTTTCCATTTGGACAGTATCTGCAGCAGAAGAGCAGCTGACTAGAAGTGCAGTAAACCGAGCATGAGTAATGTGTGCCCAGGAGACTAAATGGAGTTCTGGCCAAGACAGCGCTGCTGCTTTAAATCCACTTTTGTTTTAGGTCCGCTGGAAATAAAAATAAGAAATAGTTTTCTCCGCTGTAAGCTCCTCTAGCAAACAGAATGAAGACAACGTGCCGGACGCTGCTGGACTTTTTCCCGGGGTCGGAGAATTACACGATGACAGATGCAGCATATTTCACTGAATCGGCAGATCCAGGACCAGAAATATATGCCAGAATTGGGATCCGGAGAGATCCCCTTCATTCCCTGTGCTAATGTAGCACTAAGTTGTGACGCAGCGAGGTACTTTAGATTGTTGGTCAACAGTTTGTCTGTGTACAGAACACGTTTGTTATATGGTGTTTAGGAGAATGTACACAATGAGAATTAACCCCGGGAAAGATTTTCATTTCTTGAAAATGACCATTTCACTGGCACATGAGGTACCATTAGCAGGCAGCTGTCTGCCTGTCTGCCTTTAAGCTGCACCCGGGATTGGTGGTTGCTTGGAGGGTCCACACCCAGAGCGTGACCCCCCCCCCCTTGATGGCTGTCTGTAGTCATATGTCCACCCACTTCCTTATCACCTGCTCACTTGCTTACCACTTGTGGTAGGGAAGTGACCGGGTGTTGGACCTCCAGAATCAGAGCTGGATGATGGTAAACTAGACTTTCCATAACAGCACTCACTATGAGCCAGTATCTTTGCCTAGAACATACACCATCAGAACATTTTGCGAATGGAAGTGGAGGAGATATTCATGCAGTGCCGTATCCAAAAAATACATCTGGAGATTAATCACTCGATGTCCCAAAATGCATACAGCTGGTGTTTGTTTTTTCGAGTCACGCTGCACTTACATGTGAATTTACCAAATGGCACCTCAACTTTATGGTTAAACTAGGTGCATAGCCTGATCACGCAATCAGCACAAGTGCCAGAACATTTACACTATTGGCAAAATTATTTACACAAACCTTAACTCAACAACGCCAGGCACTATTTTTTGGGGCTGTGAGTGCCTTTGAAATAGTTCCCATTGCCATCCGTATTTGCAGCCATCAAAATGTAACTGTTGCACCGATTAGACCGTGCAAATAGCTTTTTTTGCAAATTTTTTCAGTGGAGTTGATACAGCAAGGTACCTAGTGTGTTTCGCAATTTCCCGTAACTGGTGCAAAAATGCCCTTCGCTAGACAAGTTTCATTATCTGCGCTCAGGGTGTTAAATGCAGGTTGTTGTTAATCCAGCCATAGCTCATTATTTCGCAGTGCTGGTAGTGCTTAATGGAGATACTGGTACATAGCATGTTGTGGGATAATTGAATAAGGGGCATATTATCAAGGACGATGTTAAAATTATCGCCACTTTAGCGGCAGGAAACTGCCGCTATAGCGGCGATAATGGGCTTCATAATATGCCGCAGAGAATTCCAATAGAAGCCCATGTTCACACCAGAACCAAACGCTATAGCGGCGATAATTTTAACGCCCTCCTTGATAATATGCCCCTTAACTCTTTAAATGTAACATTACACCTTGAAGTACCCTGACAGAATCCAGCTAGTGGGACAGTACCTGCTAAGTGCTTAGGGGCAGATTTACAAGCCCCTTGCATCACTTTTGCACTGTTGTTGCGTCACTTTTGTGACGCAGTGGCAGCGTAGAAGTTGCGGCCCATTTACAACGTGATGCATCTAGGGAGATGCGTCACGTTGTGAAGCCCTGCGCCACATTAAACCTGCGTCAGGTTTAATGTATGCAGGGTGGGCGTTCCGTCGCAGGAAGCCCCGTAAAAGTGACGCAGTAAAATCTACAACATTGAACTGAGTCACTTTTACGTCCATGCTGCGTCAAAACCCTACGCCTGCTTTAAGCAGGCGTAAGGAGTGATGCAGCATGTTAGGCATAGCACTGCTGGAGTTGCGTCGAGCTTGCGACACGACTCCAGCAATGCGTGACTTTTCCATCAACAGATGCGTCAGAATTTCTGACGCATCTGTCAAACCTTGCGCCATGGTGCACCATATTGTAAATACGGCGCATCCACAGTGACGCAGGGATTTGTACTTGTCCATAAGAAGAGCTAGAGGAATCCTCAGCTTATTACTTTGTATCATGTATGACATGAAGGAATTTCTAGTGATGTGGAAATTAATGTATATTGTTATGAGTTAAAACATAACACTAAGGCATATTCATTCAGCCAAGTAACCGTGCATACTGAGAATCACTCAGGCCACAGATTTGATGTGCAATTCACTCAAGATAGTTATAGTGGAGTGTGCATTCCAGTTCAGGGTATTTTTAAACGTATGGTTTATTAATGTTTCCACTCTAAGTCATCAGCTATAAAGAGTAAGTTATCCAGAAATTATTACAAGATATATCACATGTCATAGTAGAAAGAAAGAACTGCAACCCAAATGACAAAATTCAAAGGGGCTTCCTCACAAAGGTAAACTTACACATGGTTACATCTATATGGGTATGTTTACTCTGACACTTTTGAGTAACTTTACAACTTTTTGCTATCCACCATTTATGAGCATAAACTTGCATTTCTCCAGCACAGGAGGTAGAGCCAACTTTGCGTGTCCAATGTTACTACAGCCAAACGGTATCAGTAGGAAGACCAGTACCACACAAGGGCAACCACTGGTACTGCCTCACCCACCATAGAAAATAATGAAGGTAGATATTTTTTTAAAAGTCATAAGAAATAATATTACATGAAATTTAATTATTTAAAATAGTTACATTTAATTAACTATTAAAAAGTATGTAAAAATAAATGGGGTTTATTTTTGTTTCAGTTATTTTAACTTATTTTAATTAGGAAATAAATAAATTTCAATGTGACCATTATTATTAACATATAATTAAATGACATTTTTCACATAGAGGATACTCGCAGTGTAGTGCTTCTCGTTGCTCAATAAGCAGCATCACCCTTGGCACTGAAATGATTCACAACTGGACCAATAAGGGGAACAAGTCGGGTGCGTGCTGAAGCAGCCGCGGGCACCCTGGGGGGAAATAGTACAGCGGCACGGCCGTTTTGCACTATTGACAAGCTAAACTTACCGGCATGAGGCGGATGTAGTGGAGGCTCCGGCTACCGGAATGAATTCCCTTAAGACTGGAAAAGCCCAGGGACGTGGCGCAGATTACTCCAGCAGTGTTGAGCAGCGCGGTCCCGGGGTCGCATTGGAAGGAGGCAGCCAGGGAGCTGCGGTGCTGCAGGTCGGCTGACACGAGGACGGGTGACAGAGGCACACAAGTCAGGCTGCAGGACGGAGCTCCACACAGCCCCCAGAGTTAGAGAGCACCAACCGGTCATCCTCATTAGGGGACTTGAGGTGGGGAGAGTGGAAGAGTGATTCAGGAAAAAAGAGGGTAGGGAGTCTCCAGCTCCAGGTTATTGAGCAAAGTGCCTCAGTCGACGATAAGACCGGGGATATACCCTAAAGATACACACAGTGCACTAGGAACATCTGGGCTAGTAAGGGGGGAAAGGTACCTGACTTTCCTTCCATTACTCCTTCAGGTACTGTAAAGGATGTAAAGGGCGTAAGCAAGGAAAAGCGAGGTCGCTCCGCAAAACAGTAAAACTGGAAAATCCCCTTTTAAAAACCCAGGGGAGAGAGGTAAAAAGCCAATAACTCAACATATGTTATGTTATGTTATGTAAACTTCGGTTTATATAGCGCCAACTCACCTACAGGTCTCTAGGCGCTTAATATCAAAATAATACCTCAACTTTAACCTTTTTTTCGAGTTCCACCCAGCCTGCAGAGAGGGGAGGGTTCTGAAGGAGTACTTTCAATGAAGAGTGCTAGAATTGGGGCACCCACTGCGGCTATTAATGCTATTGAGGGTAGCATGATCAGAGTTTCTGCTCAAACTCTGTTGAATGAGGATGAAATAAGCTTTGGAAGAGCTCAAATGAACACAGTTCCAGTCACCATCATGAACAGGTTTGAAGCGTTGGCAATAACAGAACCAGAGGCAGAAGATCCACGTATAAGAAGCGACAAAAATGGTGAAACCGGAGGGGTGCCCCAGGGAAATGTAGAAGATACACTGACAGTTATTTTACTGGGGTTAAAAAATTTAATTAAGACCTGCTTTGAAGTTCCAGAGGCCAATCAGGTCGGTATACAAGCATCATGCTCCAAGCTAGCACAGAAACTGGACAAAGTTGCCTCCTGCACCAAAGTCTTGAAAGAAGAAATTCGATCTATAAGACAAGATGTGGCAAAAAGTGCCACTGATATTTCCAAGCAGGCTAAACAAAACCAAACGCTAAGGGAAGACTTTGAGAGAGTGAAAAACCATTCTCAAAGAAATAATTTTAGATTCCTAAACATTCCAGAGGCAGAGGAAGGCATGGATATAAAGTCTATTGAGAAATACAGTCCTAAATGATAGAAAGGACATTAATCTTGAACAGGAGATCCAAAGAGCGCACAGAGAGCCTTTCAGGCGTAATCCTCAAAGGACTAAACATAGTAAGATCTTGATGAATTTCCTCTTGTAGACGGTTATGGAGGCAATCCTCAGTAGGGCTTTAAGAGATGGGTCTTATGCAGTTAAGGGGTTTTCTTTCACAATCAGATCCAACATATGTAAATCTACAGAACAGAGGCAAAGGGAGGTAGGTAATAGGATGGAGGATCTGCGGAAGCTGGGGGCCAAGGTGCAATTAAAATGTCCTGCAATGCTCCGTGTAATGTGATATAACCAAATGTATAACTATCGAGCAGTTGAGGATGTTGATGCACCAATAGACTCAATAAAAAAAGGAAACCACTAAATAATAAGTGGATGATCACAGAATTGTCGAGTTGGGAGATAGGATAACGGAACTCAGACGTGTTATAGCGCGCCAAATGTTGTTATTTAGAGTTTTGCTTAATTTCCCCCCAACAGGCAGCCCACAAGGCATATTTATGTCTACATTGACAGGGAGGGTTCCCAAGGGTAGGGTCAGTGGGAGCGGGAGGGGTGGTGGTGGTGGTAGTGATGGTGATGGTACACGGGTTGGGAGCAGTGGGGTAAAAATTAAAAAAAGGTCCTCAGTATCACCTAAAAAGACATGTGTACTTGCACAGAACCTGGAACAGGAGGTGGAGATCAGGAGAAAGGGATGATGGCTTGTGTAGGTAAAGTCTTAGACATCCTAACCTGGAATGTGAACAGTCTCAGGTCTCGTGCCAGGCAGAGGGTGGTGTTGAGATATCTGGAAGAAAGCCATGCTCATAATTTGTTCCTGCAGGAGACACATTTGGTGGCAAGCGAGAGTAAGGAATTATTCCATAGGTATAGATGGATTCAGAATTTTCAGTCTCTGAACAAGAGCAATGTTGTAAGGGGGTTACGATCCTAATAAGAAGGGTCTTTGGTGTGGAGGTTAAGTATTCTAAAACAGATAGCTCCGGAAGACAGGTCTTAGCTGGAATAAAACATGTAGACTTTGAATTTATTTGTATTCGGTTTTATGGTCCAAAAGAGGATGATCCACAGTATACTGTAGATCTGGAATTCAACCTAGTGGAGGCTACGGTCCTGCTGATTTTGGGTGGTGATTTTAATATTTTGTTGGACCCTATTTGGATCGGTCAACCCAGTGAAATGGTGCTCTGACTCCTAGGAGGAGACAAGCCCTTAGAAATATGATGCAGGTTCTAGGGTTGATGGATGTATGGCGATATTTAAGAGGGCAGATGAGAGGGTATACTTTCCACAGTAAAAAATATGGACATTACTCTAGATTAGATTATTTCTTGGTGGAAAATGGTTTAGCGGCAAATATAAAAGGGATCATACACTACCCGGCACATATCTGAGATCATTCAGCAGTCACCATGACATTACAGGTTCCGGGAATTAAGCCCAATGTAAGGTGGACATTAAATCATGCTCTCCTCTTAGATGAGGAGGTGGTGCTTGCCTTAAAAAAGGCTACATCTGAGTATTTTTGGGACAATACCGGAACAGCCTCCCCAGGAGTAGAATGGGATGCTTTTAAACATATATTTGGGGGGTATTAAAAGTTTGAGTTGTTCTAAGGGTAGAGAAGAGAGGGCCGAATTGGTAAGAATGGAAAAAGTTGTTGGTATTCTTGAGGCCTCTTTACAAGCTTTGAGTGGAGGGAAAGATACGGAGATGTTGTTAAAATGGCTTAAAGAGGCGCAATTAAATTATAAAATCAAATTGGATTCCAAGTGTAAGGCAAGGTGGCAGGCTGAAAGTATGAGACAGTTCCACTATGGGGAGAAAGCCGGGGCTTTACTCACTTGGAAGGCCAGGGTAGAAAGATCTAGGAATACGATTAAGGAACTGGCAGGCATCCAGGGCGAGGTGATACACAATTTAGAAGAGAGGCAGAACCATATGGTCTCTCTTTTTGCTTGGCTTTCTAAGAAAAATATTTTTCCAGAACCTCAAAGACTCAGAGAACGGTTGGTGGGGCTTGTCTCTCCATACTTACTGGAGAAGGAAAGAGTGTATGGAAGCCCCGATTACAGAGGAGACAATTACAAGGGCCATGATGAGTGTTAAGAGAGGGAAGGCAGCTTACCTGGATGCTATTCCCTCGGAGGTCTATAAACACCTAATAAAGGAAATTGGCCCAGTCTGGGAGACCTTGTTCAATTTGCTGTATAAGGGGAGGACACGGGTACCTGGGTTGTGGAAGGAGGCTACATAAGTCTTGATTTTAAAACAAGCTAAAGACCCTAGGAAGGCGGACTCGTATCGTCCAATATCCCTACTTAATGCAGATTTTAAGATTTTTGTTAGTATTTTGACAGGGAGACTGGCTAAACTGACACCTCAGCTTATACACCTTGACCAGACGGGATTTGTCCCATGGAGCCATATCCATGAACTTACCTAGCAATTAATTGGTGGCATAGATCTTGCCACTGCTCGTTCGATTCCCTAGGCGGTAATTACATTGGACAAGGCTAAGGCCTTCAACCGTGTTTGATGGGCTTACCCGTGGAAAGTTCTGGTGATAATTGGTTTTGGCCCTTGCTTTATCACAACATTGAAAGCTTTATATGAGCACTCAACAGCTAGGATCCTTCTCAATGGCTCCCTCACAAGAGGTTTTCCTATCACTAGGGGCACTCAGCAGGGCTGTTCTATCTCCCCACTGTTGTTCGATATTTATATCGAGCCATTTGATCAGCTACTGCTTTCAGATGCTCCGGTCATTCATTTTAGCTCAGGCACCTACAAAAATAAAGTTGCATTGTATGGGGATGATCTCACAATATTTACTTTGGCCCCGGTTCTAACCATTCCCAGGGTGGAAGTTTTGGTGAAAGAATATGGGGCACTATCTGGATATCTGGTAAGTCCGGGGAAATGTGTTGGAATGTACCAGTCTGGAGGCGTGAAGTACAGGATGAGCATAGGTATCTAGGTATAAGTATTTTAAAGTAATTAGAGGCAATACCCCAGTACAAATTGGAGAGGGTAGTAAAGGAGGTTGAAGCATCATTAGTTAGATGGAAGAATCTGCCCATGACTATATATGGGAGGGGGAACTTGATTAAAATTGTGATACTTCCCAAATTGACGTACTGTTTCAATTGTATCCACCTGACATTCCCAAAAATCGCAATTGGTAAGATTCAGGGAAAAATAGCCATGGGCATCAAGGGAGCTCGGCTGGCCTGGAAGAAATTGAGGTGTAGGTTTGAAAAGGGTGAACTGGCTCTTCCAGAGATAAAATTATATTGTATAGCCTTCCAGTTTAAAAAATGCAGCGCTCCTAGGTAAACCGGGGTTTTTAATATGGGGAGCAGGGCCAGACTGGGAACAGAAACTGGCCCTGGCAAACTGCTTGGCCAGCCCCCCTGGAGGGGAGGGGGGGTGCGGCTGAGGTGTTTGTTAGGGCCGGTTTTGACCAATATTGCTGACCCCCGGTAACAAAAACGGCGCCCCAGGGTCGAAAACCGTCCCCCACCCTGGCTGCCCACTGGGAAATGCCCGGTGCCTGCTACGGCCAGTCCAGCCCTGATGGGGAGGTATGTTGGAAGAGATGGTAAGGGAGTGGGGCTCTAAAGGTTTTTTGTATAAATTTGGGGCTAGGAAGTTCTTTAAAAAAGGTCAGTCAAAGATCTTAAAGGCAGCACTCACTTTCTGGCTGGGAGATAGAAGTATTCTTGGCATGGGTTAATGATTTCGCCCCAATCTGGGATTCACCATTACGCCTGAGTTGCTCAAAGACGGGCTGAGTCTCCCATTGAGGAGGGTGGGTATTGAAGTATGGAGGCTCTCCTGACAGTGCAAGGTATGTTGCCCTGGGAAGTGTTAGTGGCACAGACCGGTAATTCCATTGCTAGATTCAAGTACCTCCAGCTATCATCTTGGGTTACAGCAAATGCCCAGGACATTTTGGGGATGTGGTAATTTGACACAAAACTGCAGGATGGGGCTCCCAGGAAAAAGGAAGTTTCCCACTGGTATTGGACTCTAATTGATGCCAAAGACAGGAAACTGAAGGCACCATACTCAGTATGGGAAGGAATCACTTAGACGACGGAGCTACAAAAAATTTGGCAACTTTCTTTAAAACTGTTGCACTCGGTGGTTAAACATGCCAATCTATAATTGAATCACTTTTTTACCATCAATAGGCTTTACTGGATGCCCCAGTTTGTACAAGAACCGATACCAAGATGCTGTAGATGCGGTCTGCTAAGAGCTGATGACCAACACATGTTTTTCAAGTGCCCAGAACTAAAGGCCTATTGGCAGGATGTCGAGAAGGTGGTCAACAACATTTTCGGGGTGACTATAGCGCTGAGTTTAGCACTGGTGTTGATGGGGGTGGAAGACCACCCCAGTCAGCCTTTATCGAGAGGCAGGAGGGCCCTTCTGTTTTATATGATGCTCTTAGCCAGAAGAAAGATTTGCAAGCGCTGGACGAATCCCCTTCCTCCCAAGGGGCTTGATTGGCTCCAGGCAGTCAGAAGTATATACAAAATGGATACCGGCTTTGGATTTGGGGGGGCTTCCGTAGTAGGGTATGGGATGATTAGTAATTACCAAAGATGGTGTGGAATGTCAATAGCGTAAGGAAGTTTCCTATGATTACACCTGCATGAAACCAGTAACCAGGATACTGGTAGGACTGGATCGGCAGAGCAATAGTTATAATACAATCTGCCTGTGGTTGGAACAGGTTGTACAGAAGGCCTGGTTTTGCAGACATTGTTGATATGAGGACACTCCCAAAAATATATATATAATTAAATTACTTTAATTAATTAAATTAATTGCCATGTACAGTGGAAGGTAGGGTGGCCATTATGTGATTGGTTACAGGGCCTGGCCTCCAGTGGGGGCGTTGGCTTCCTGCTTTTGATTGGCGTTGCCCAAATACCAGCTAGGGTTAGCCAATCATGGTGGTTTGGCTGCTTGGCCTAGCAGGATCCTAGGCCCGGGGACCCAAGCACCACAGTGCACAGCTGAAGGACCTGTGCAGTGGTGGGTTTGCCCAGTCCTGTGTAGCAGGCGTTTAGTCACCCACAGGGTGGATGGTCGCAAAGCCTGGCCTGAAGTCCTCAGCCAGACCATGCACCCAACTTTGAATAGGAGGCAAACCTCCCACTGCGCACAGACATTGGTCATGTGCCACAGGTCGTTGGCCACAGGGCTTGGCCTCTGACCTGACCCTGAGCTCTTATATAGGAGAACACCTCTTATCTGACCTTTCCAATTTCACAATGGTAATCACTCACATATAGACATTCCCCATAAACAATATTTCTTTTTCATCTTTTTATTTGACAAAACATTCATATAATGTTTTTTAAATATCAAATGTGTATCATTTTTGTGTATTTTCATAAAAATATTACCACAGAAAAGATATAAGATGGTTCTCACAAGAAAAAATATACCCTTATCTGACTAGCAATTACTTTCAGGAAGGACCATCAGAACAAGATCAATATAATCCACGGCCAATCAGGCGAGGCAAAATAGTAACATTCTCAGATACCAATTTATCTGATTCAGATTTTGAAGGACAAGGGACAGGAGATGGTCCCAGCTACAATGAAAGGAATCAGAGAGGTCATTTCACTAACCAATACCAGAGAGCTCAGCCGCATTCTCCTTTTTTATCCAGGGGCAGAGGGAGAGCCAGAGCAAGATATTCGAGGCCAGAGAGAAATTTTTACCAACCGACAGAGCCTCCACATCCGCAGCCATATATGCGGATGAGAATTCACCAGTATTGGAAGTCATAGGTGCATCATATGATCATCATGATCAGATACCTATTTTTAACAGCTCTGAGCATAAATTATCTTCAGAAGAGATCAAACTCCTCAGCAGAGGACTCTCCTTTGTCCCCTGTACTCAGCTCAATCGTTTTCGCCTCAATCATGACATGTTCTCCTTCTTTCGCAAAATAAGATTGCAAAAATATCTTTCATCAACAGTAATGAATGAACAAGATGTCAACTATTCAGGTTGCAAACTCCCATCTACCTTTACGCCCACCATAGACATGGTGGGCCTTGAAGTGAATATCTTTGAAAAAACTATCATCAAAGAACTTCAGAAAATAACCAAGTTCATTCCCAAACCGATTCCTAACCTGACTTCTACAGAAAGAGATGCCCTAAAAACCCTGCAGAATAATCTGCATATTACAATTAAACCATGTGACAAAGCAGGTGGAATTGTAGTAATGGACACAGCCATATACACTGATAAAATCAATTCCATGTTACAAATACCAGAACATTACCAACAGTCCAATATGAGGGCTCTAGAGCAGCTTAAAACATTGAGCAGCCTTTTTTTTTTTAATTAAAAAAAACATTGATGAAATTGTATGTTACAGATGGAATCTTATCATCTTCATAGAAAGCGATGATACATCACAGCCTTTTCATAAAAAAGAAAAATTGGATGCCTAATCACTTATGATACATTGCTCCCTCTATAGACTAATCAAATGGAGGGTAAGATACAATTGCTTTGTACTATAGTCTGGTACTGTCTAAAATAAAGGGGCAATGTATAGAAAACTAAGTCTCATTTCTATCTCTGACAAGAGAATCATTTCCAAACAGTATTTGCATTGGATGACACGAACTTGGAATACGAATCATTCTCTTCTGAGCCAGAGAGAATCCTACGCTACATTACCTATGTAGGCACTTTTTCAAAAATACCCTCTTTTTTTGACTCTATGTGTCTTTCTCATCTTGGGTAACTTTCAAACTTGCTTTGATTATCACTGAGCACATCACTAAGAGATTCGATTTCTGCACTGCACCCTTTCTCTAGAGCACATTTGGGATACTCTAATCTCTGGTACTATATTTCCCTGTTTCTAGATACTCTAATACTTCCATCAGAAATGATAAGATGATGCCTTTCATACATATAATTCCTTTCTTGTAAGGGCTTTACTCAATCATGAGCATTAATATATAACTTAATTTTATAGTTGAAATTCCCTAATCTTATATGATTTATTATTATATTATTGAAGAGAACCCGCAGTTTGCCACACAGATGATAAAAAAACTCTTATATTCTTGGTCCTGAAGAAGGAGACACAAAATTTGTATTTGTCTCTGAAACGTGCGTAGACCAGTGATTACACATCTGGGAGACCTACAGAAGAATCAACTGCCAACATTTTGAATAAGACATCTATTTGATTGTTTACTACAGACCTTTAGATCTATGGACTATAATTTATCAGTAGGATCCCACTTTAGATGTGTATTTTAGATGTGTATTTTAGTGATTGTTTTATGTGGTTTGATTGATGGTATGTATGAGTAGAATGATAGGTGAGAATGAAAGGGTGATGGTGTTTCTCTATGGAGGTACTTCAAATTTGTTTTGTCAAAAGTTAGTTTTTCTAAACTGTTTTCGTAAACAAAGTAGCTGAGCTAACTCCTTTGTTTTTCAACTCAATTGTTTGTTTGAATTAATTTTCATGTGGTAATAATTTTATGAAAATACACAAAAAAGATACACATTTGATATTTAAAAAAAATTATATGAATGTTTTGTCAAATAAAAAGATGAAAAAGAAATACTACTAAAGCCTTTGTAGATGGCTTTATCTGCCAGAAAGAATTAGACTTTCTCAATAGAACCAACACAGTGAAACCAGCGCTATATGGAGTTCCAAAAACTCATAAGAATACTTTGGATCCACCACTCAGACCAATAGTATCCTCCATAATTTCATGTATAGAACCTCTGTCAAAGTATGTTGACGCTTTTCTATGTCCTTTAACCACCCAATAAGCATCATACATTAAAGATACAGGCATTATGATAGCTACATTGGAACATAAACCTTTCAATCAAGATACGCAACTGCTTGTAACTCTTGACATAGAGTCTTTATATACCAACATTCCCCATGACCTGGCCATAGAGTCAGTGGCAGCTCTTTTGGCCAGAGTTCCTGGGGACAGACCTGATATGTTTATTCTAGAGTGTCTTAAGATCGTACTACAACACAATTATTATGAATTCAAGCAGAATGTTTACCACCAGATCAAGGGGACCAGTATGGGGGCATCTTGTGCCCCAAGTGTAGCGAACATTTTTATGGGTGAATTCAAGAGTAAACACTTTTTTAACGAGGTAGCCCCATTCTATGAAAGTGTAGCCCATTGGCATCGCTTCATAGATGATATATTTTTCATCTGGACAGGTTCTGAGCTTGATCTTTTGGACTTCATATCATGGCTTATTTTGAGTGATAACAATCTTAAGTTTACCTGTAACTATTCGGCGGACAAAGTGGAGTTTCTGGATGTTAGACCTGTCAGCCCTTTGGGTGGTCCCTCCTCATCATTATTTATTTTGTCCCACTTTTGCCTCAAACCCTGTTTGACTTTTTCCTTTTTGGGAACCACCAGACTTTTTAGTGTTGCTGCAGATTCAGGGAGCCATTTTAGCTACCCCTGAAACTTCTGTCTGAGGGCCTGGAGCACAAAATGGTGGCCACCTGTGACATCACCAGCATCCACTGGAACCTACCAGCACCTTCCAGAACATTCCAGAACCCTGTGACAGTTGGAGGCGGTTTAGAATGTTGGGAAGCTAAGAGGGAGAGTTGGCAGTTGGAGCTGGCAGTTGGCACCTGACTGGTGAGGAGTGAGCAGCACAAACTTGAAGGAGGAAGGAGTGAAGCAGCAGGGGTGGAAACTTGTGCCTGGAGTGGGGTCCATAAACCCACCCTTGATACTAGTCCCTACTGACGGAGCCCAGCCTACAGCCCTGTGTGGGAAGAAGTCAGAAAAACCATCCTGAGGACCTGGACAGCAGGAACAGGCCTTAGAGACAGGAGAACAGCAAGATCCTGACCTGGAAGCTGGTTTCCCTGAAGTCCGACGTCGAGTAGCCTAAGACCTGGAGCCCGAGGTGGAGAAGCGGCGCTGACTGGAAAAGCAGACGTCGTTCCCGGAGCCGCCAGAGGTCGAGAGAGGGCGCCGCCAGAGGTCGTGAGGAATACCAGAGGTCGAGGAGGAAGTCACCCGAGGTCGAGTGAGCGGCGTCATCGGAGGAGTGAAGTCCGCCCTCCGGAGTCGTCGGAGACCGAGGTGAAGGGTAACGGAGGTCGGGAGTGAGGATCGCACTCCGGAGTCGCCGGAACCTGTGAGAATCGTGCCGGAGGTCGGGAGTGGAGGTCGCACTCCGGAGTCGCCGGAAACCTAAGGAGAGGAGCACCGGAGGTCGGGAGTGAGGATCGCACTCCGGAGCCGCCGGAAGTCGACATCGAGGCAAGGCCGGCCGACGTCATCGAATCCGAGGTCGCCATCGGACCGGAGCCGCCCGAAGTCGACATCGAGTAAAGGCTGCCCGACGCCATCGAATCGGAGGTCGAGATCGAACCGAGGCCGCCGACATCGAGACCGGAGCCGCCTGCCGGCGTCGTCAAAGAACTGACATTGTGCCGAGGCCGCCGACATCGAGCTGGAACCGCCTCACGGCATCGACCCGACTCCAGCGGCGTCGGAGCATCGGAAAAAGGGCAGTAAGTGGAGTAGAGGGCGCCTAAGGCCCTGTGGAGACCTGAGAGACTGCTCTAAGGGGCTAGGGAGGTGCTGGAACCAACCTGACTGTGCCAGGGGTGAACTGGGACTAATCTAGAGAAGTTGTGTGGAGAGAGAGCCAGGTCTCTGGTATTTTCCCCCTTTATCTACCTCAGTTTAGGCCTCAGCCTTGACCAAGCCAGGGAGTAGACACCCTCAAGCCTTCCACCTCCCCACAAGCTGTGCCTGGGCCAAATCAGCCCTTAGGGAGTTCAAAAGTGATCTGAATCCATGAGTGTCACTGTCAGCTTTTAAGTATTTATTAGGGGCACTGTATTTATTGTATTTAACCTATTTATTGTTCCACTGTATTTATTGGTCCACAGTATTTATTGATGCACAATATTTATTGGTTACAGTATTTATTGCCTCAGAATATTTAATTGCCTGTCTGTATTGCACTTTTATTTATGCCTTCAGTATTTATGATCTCCCCTATTTATTGAATCATTAAGCCAGTATTTATTTGTCCTGCACTTTCTAAAAAGTTTGTATATTGTGATTGTGTTATTATTTATCTAATCAGCAACTAAGAGAAAAAGAAGATAAAGAAAGATATTTTCATAATTTTTACGGTGTAGAGTCGTTTTTGGAACGGATGCACGCATGGTTATTGTTTGGGTATGTTGTATGCTTAGCACGGAGCCTGATTCCTGACCACTCGAGCCAAGCTACCACAGTGTGTCCGGAAGACCACCACCACTCCTTCTAGTGTGGGAGTGGTTTTCCAACACTGGATATATGGATTATGGGCAGACAGGGACAACTAGAAGTAAGTCTGTTTAGAAAGCCCACAGCCACAAATACCATCTTGGAACATAGCAGCTATCATCCATCATGCCAAAAAGATTCAATTTCCTTCGGGGAATTTTTAAGAATTAGGAGAAACTGCACTAACATCGCGGATTTCGTGACACATGCCAAAGAACTCCAAGAGCGTCTCCTACTCAGAGGTTATCCAAGGAGATTAGTATGCCAGTCGCTAAAAAGGGCTAAATATTACAACAGAGATGCCCTCATTAGTAACAGCCCCAAAGAGAATTTAGACAAATTGATCTGTGTGGTGGACCATTCCAGCATGAACTATAAGATCAAAAAGATATTGGACAAAAACTGGAACATTTTGAATATCAATGAAGAGACAAACCCAATACAAAAACCAATAGTAGCATATAGAAGAAATCCTAACTTAAAAGATAAACTAGTACATAGTAGGTCTTCACCCCAGGACAAGATCAGACAGACTACCATGGACGGAATACCACCACCTCTAGGCAATCACAGATGTGGCAACTGCCATGCCTGTGACTCAGCAATTGTCACCCAAACTTAGACATACGGAGAAAAGTCAGGTAAATAACGGCAGATGGCAAACTGCAGAAGCTCCAATGTTATCTATTTGCTCCTATGTCCTTGCGGTCTAGGATATATAGGGGAAACCTCTAGAGAATTTCGGACGAGATTCTCAGAACATAAATCTGCCATAAGAACTGGTAAACAACAGGCACCATTGGTCAGCCATTATCGAGATCACCAACATATGGAAACAGAAATGAAATGGCTTATCTTAGATAAGGTTAAAACAATACCAAGAAAAGATCCAACGAAAATAAGGAAACAACGTGAAACATATTGGATTTTCTGTCTTGACACAGTACATGAAGGCCTGAATGAGGAAATCATCTGGCTAGTTACAGGATAATTCACAGTGCAATGTTACTAGCAATATGTGCCATAGCCTAATCTGTTACTTGCAATTATTAAATTTTGAATAAAACACACTTGAAGCACAGTAACTATCATCACCAATAAGGGCCATATCTTCTTTTTAACATCGTATCTCAATTGATATGGATTGCCAATAACACCAGATATCGTATAAAGCCTATGAATAGATCAGCTGGACCAATTAGTCGGACCGACTGGTGGTTTTATAACTAAAACAAAACCATTTTTCCCATTCTGAGGTATTTGTATCTACTCGACTGATAATACTATTCACTATCGTTTGTCTATTCTTTAGACACCATGGATATTCATTGTAGTGCCACACATCGCTTGGTGCATACATCATAATCCATGAAATATTAATCCTAAACTGTTGGAGGGCATTAGTATGAGATGTCCACCGTACTGTCAGTGTGCCTAATTCGGTATTATCACAACTGTAAAGGACTATATCACACTCATGATATCTATAACATACGGAGCATGGGTCGCATTTTTTACCACTCCAAGATGGCGACCACAGAAGTATTCCTCTGTACATAATTTGCGCATCAACAACCATTACTATATCACAAGCTCAACATTATATAAAACATACGTGGGATAATTTTTGTCCTGTCGTATTGGCAGAATCTGGTTGGCACAATCTTTGAGGGTTACTGGATAAGGAAATCAGTAGCCATTGTAGTTCTTTTCTGTATTTTGTAAAGAAAATCTCTTTTCCCCATTGGTTCGACGGAACACAGCTTACCCTCTAATTATGCTTTACTGCTGGCAAGTTTTTACGTTTAGATAAGATAAAAAAAAATCAAAAACAAATTTTTGGGAGGGATCTACACGAGGTCCCCAATGTAGTGTTAGTGTGCCTATTTTGGTATCATTACAACCGCATAGGATCATGTCACACTGATTACATCTATAATAAATGGATGCATGGATCGCACTCTGTATCATTCTAAGATGGCGACCACAGTAGTATTCCTTTGTATGCACCTTATGCACCAACAACTACCATAACATCGCGAGCGTGACGTAGATGCAC
The DNA here is from genome assembly GCF_964204655.1 of Triturus cristatus. Taxonomy (NCBI): domain Eukaryota; kingdom Metazoa; phylum Chordata; class Amphibia; order Caudata; family Salamandridae; genus Triturus; species Triturus cristatus. The sequence goes on along the minus strand of NC_140585.1, from coordinate 829,393,541 downwards.
GCAATTACACCATATAAAAAAAACACGCGGGACAGTTTTTGTCCCTTCGAACTGGCGTGACTTGGATGGTGCTACCTTTGACAGTTACTGGGTAAGGAAATTAGTAGTCACAGTATCTTTTTAGTTTGTAATGCAAATTTCTTATCCCGGTTTTCTCGATGGGACACAGCTTTTTTTCTTACTAGGTTAATTGCTGGCAAGTCCTAAGTATATAGAAGTAACCGTTTTTATATAGTTTTGAGGCATTGGGTTGTGTTCTCTTTGAAAATATAGTCGCCAAAAGTGGGAAGGATCGTATGAGGTTAACTCTATAATGAGACAACTATATCCTAGTATACTACACCCACATTTAAAATACTGGGTATGCGTATTGCTTTGTACCACTTTAAGATGGCGACTACAAAGACAATCCCCCAAAAGAAGCCCGTGCACCGACAGATGTAATATCGCGAGTGCTACTAGGACGCACGTTACAGTGCATCATAAAAAAAAAACGTGGTACTGCCCGCACCTCTTGGTTGGGTTAGATCTGGATGGGGGCACCTCCATTAAACATCGGGTAAGGATTCTGTTATTTGTGTTACAAGTGTATCTTTTTTCCTCGTAGAGGTTTTGGCTCTGTGTAACTAGCAGAGTCCGTGATAGACTCACCCCTAATGACTTATTCACCGCTAACCCATGTACTTAGACAAGTGAAGAATAAGACTAAGATAAGCAGCTAAATCAGAGAGGTTTAAACGATAGGTATCCCGTGTGGGATATGCAAATGTATAACATCGTCTTAGTGCTGCTTTATGCACTTCGTGCAGCCCAAAAAATGTTTAATTTTTTTTTTTTTTTCGATTGAACTTGTAGTTATACTATTGATCTTTACCACAAGTTGACCTATTTTTTATTCGTAGATGTATATTTGAAGCATCATATTATTTCTGATAGATCTGAGGCCAGCACTCTAGCACCCACGATATGCTACAAAAAACAAATATAATACTTGTACCAGCAAGCAGGCCTTCTCCTCACTCCAATACTGAGCATTTACCCGTAACTAACCTGTATGGAACCCCATCAATATTGAATCATACTCTTGTCGGATATATATAAACGTTACGACTATTTTGCTTGTGTTGTTATTTATAACTAACCAAGTCCAAACGATCGCTTACAGGATCTCTCTATTACAGAATGAAATCTTGCGAATTGAAATCCCTATAAATAGGACCCTCTATAGGAGAAGACAACAGTTTTATCCATATTCTTTGTGGAACCATGTGTCAAAACTATGTAGGTAAGACCTCTGTAAAAATCTAGAACAATTATCATCTTGTGTTTTTTACATATCAGATCTACGATAAGAGCAGCCTTTTTTTTTTTTAATTAAAAAAAACATTGTTGAAATTGTATGTTACAGATGGAATCTTATCATCTTCATAGAAAGCGATGATACATCACAGCCTTTTCATAAAAAAGAAAAATTGGATGCCTAATCACTTATGATACATTGCTCCCTCTATAGACTAATCAAATAGAGGGTAAGATACAATTGCTTTGTACTATAATCTGGTACTGTCTAAAATAAAGGGGCAATGTATAGAAAACTAAGTCTCATTTCTATCTCTGACAAGAGAATCATTTCCAAACAGTATTTGCATTGGATGACACGAACTTGGAATACAAATCATTCTCTTCTGAGCCAGAGAGAATCCTACGCTACATTACCTATGTAGGCACTTTTTCAAAAATACCCTCTTTTTTTGACTCTATGTGTCTTTCTCATCTTGGGTAACTTTCAAACTTGCTTTGATTATCACTGAGCACATCACTAAGAGATTCGATTTCTGCACTGCACCCTTTCTCTAGAGCACATTTGGAATACTCTAATCTCTGGTACTATATTTCCCTGTTTCTAGATACTCTAATACTTCCATCAGAAATGATAAGATGATGCCTTTCATACATATAATTCCTTTCTTGTAAGGGCTTTACTCAATCATGAGCATTAATATATAACTTAATTTTATAGTTGACATTCCCTAATCTTATATGATTTATTATTATATTATTGCAGAGAACCCGCAGTTTGCCACACAGATGATAAAAAAACTCTTATATTCTTGGTCCTGAAGAAGGAGACACAAAATTTGTATTTGTCTCTGAAACGTGCGTAGACCAGTGATTACACATCTGGGAGACCTACAGAAGAATCAACTGCCAACATTTTGAATACGACATCTATTTGATTGTTTACTACAGACCTTTAGATCTATGGACTATAATTTATCAGTAGGATCCCACTTTAGATGTGTATTTTAGATGTGTATTTTAGTGATTGTTTTATGTGGTTTGATTGATGGTATGTATGAGTAGAATGATAGGTGAGAATGAAAGGGTGATGGTGTTTCTCTATGGAGGTACTTCAAATTTGTTTTGTCAAAAGTTAGTTTTTCTAAACTGTTTTCGTAAACAAAGTAGCTGAGCTAACTCCTTTGTTTTTCAACTCAATTGTTTGTTTGAATTAATTTTCATGTGGTAATAATTTTATGAAAATACACAAAAAAGATACACATTTGATATTTAAAAAAAATTATATGAATGTTTTGTCAAATAAAAAGATGAAAAAGAAATATTGTTTATGGGGAATGTCTATATGTGAGTGGTGAGTGATTACCATTGTGAAATTGGAAAGGTCAGATAAGAGGTCTTCTCCTATATACTTACTTTTTTTCCCCTCCTCTTAGGCCTAAAATTAATTGGGGGATCCCTTTTTCGCATATATAGCTGACCCTGAGCTCTGCCATGAGCAAAACAGGGGTTGGGAGACCCTGCTGGGGTTGGCTAACATCAATACTGGCCGCCCCTGTGGTGCACAGCCGAAGGCCATGCACTCTGCAGGATTGATGACACACAGTTCCCGGTACAGGCTGCAAACCCTCCCACTGTGCATGGCCTTTGGCTGTGCACAGTGGGGGTTTGACAGCAAGGCTGTGGTTTGGTGACCAAGGTGAGTTGGTTGCAGGGCTGCATTTCTGGCCAGGCTCAGTAGCCAACCCCTTTCTCTGTACAGCCAAAGGCCATGTATAGTAGGATTGGCTGCCCATGGCAGATTGGCTGTAGGGCCTTGATTTCTTCCAGGCACTGTGGTCAACCCCTTGCTGAGGTTGCCCTCCAGCAGAGGGTTGGATGTAGGAGCTTATGGGAAGCCAGACACTGCGGCCAACCCCCCTAAAGTAAACAGCAGGGGATTGATCTAGCTATGTGCAGGGATGGTTGGCTGCCTATGGAGGTGTTGACCGAACCTAGCCAGGGTCCTCTGGCCAGGGCTGCTGCCTAACCTAGTGCAGGTGCCAAAAAAGTGGACTCCTTGAAAATGGCTGAACAGATTTACAGCAATTAACAAAAAGCTTGCTTTTTGATTAAAGTTCAAGCTTTTTGAAAAATGTGGTATACTCCCATTCAGCCATTTTTCTGTTTCGGACAGCAAAGTTACCAATGGGAAATATTTTGGAAATAAACATTTTGGAACCCCTTTTTTCTTGGCCACTTGCTTGTCTATTCGACATGAAATGGTCCAAGAAGGAGCCGAGGTGAATCAAGATATTTTTGGGAATGTTTATATATATATACACATATACTGAAATGTTATTCGTACAAAACCATAGAAATTTAGCAGTTATAATTACTTGAGCTAACTGTAAAATATGCCACCAGAATGCACTGCTTATGACCTCCAACCAGCAGTGCACGAGAGGCGAGTTTGCAGAGTTGTGAAGTAAGGGGGCATGGCCTCCGACCACCTCTTAGCAATTCAGCTGTATAGTACTTACTGGAGGTAAGAGGAGGTGTTGTTGGCCCCAAAAGGACCCTCAGCAACCAAGGGGACTTCATACTCCAACCAGCAGTGCACCAGGAGGCACGACTGCAGAGTGGTATAGAATGGGGGCGGGGCCTCCAGCGACGTGCCAGTAACATTTTCTTTTTGTTAAAATATTTGGCACCGTGGACACCATCCCCCAGGGCCAGGCATTTTTAGAAATGAGAGGGGGGTCACGCAGTCCTCCTCCCTGGGTCGATTACAGCCAGGGACCTGGCATTTTTTTTGTATTCTTTTTTTTTTTAATAAAAAGTAGGGGGTGGCATGGCTTAGGTGGATTTTGGCCCCAGGGACCCCATTCCCCGGGGCCTGACCTTTATTCTTTTTTTTTAAATGCATCGAAGGAGGGTGCGGGCCACGAGCCCCCCTCCCGGGTCGATTATGACCCCAGGGACCCCATTCCAAAGGGCCCACCCAGGGCACTCAGTCATTTTTGTTGGAGGAGGCTGGCTCCCTGCATCCTGCGGGAGCCGGCATTGCTTTTATACATAGGTAGCTGCTAATATGCAGTTTCCTGTGTGCAAAAGCAATTCTGTTCAGCTTCAAGTAAGCAAGCATTTTCTGCTCTCATTTATTCAAAGCAGAGCAGAGTTTGCTATTGCTTGGTGGAAGCAGTGTTCGCGCCAAGCCTCAGCTAACTGCAATGTCCCGGCGGTGGGTACGCTGGGACATTGCTGGAGCTGGCTCTGGGGGCTGGCTGTACCCAGAGCCATCTATGGCTCCAGGAGGGGGGCTGCGTGGCCCCCCTCTTTTTTTATGTAGCGCCAGGGAGGCGGTGGTTCCTGTGGCCAGGGGTCTGAAATGGACCCCCTTAATTATTGTGTTCATGCCCTGGGAGGGTGACTGGCCCTAGGGCTGTGGGGGAGGCCGTAGGACTCGGGCACGATGTCCTGAAATGTTTTAGAAATAGGATATTTGAGGTGCCGTTTGATAATTTTACTCTAATTTTCAAAATAAATGTGTGCTGATGATTCTAGTTGTGCATGGAAAGTTTTGGAGTGATCCATGAAGCTGGTGCTGAAAAAAAGGGGGGGTAAAAAAAAAGGTGTGTTTCCCATGTTAATTCTCATAGAAAATTTAGACGCGCCAACAGCCCAAACCGCTTGACGGAATTACACTAAATGCTTTTTGTTGTAAATCAATTCAGTAGTTTTTGAGATATTAACGGAAATCAAAATTTGTATATCTGTGGTCGTGACTAATTCACAAATAACGAAGAGCTTGTGCAGAGATCTGCAGAGCTCTGATAGGCTGCCAACGCTTCAACAAGGAAGTGTTGGCAGCCATTTTGGGACTCGTCTGCAACTGAGTCTTCCAAAAGATGCAAAAAATAGGAAAGGTGCATGGGACCAATACCCTAACCCCTAGCTTTGGTCCTGGGGTCCCAGGTTTTTTTTTGATTCACAGCAAAATGAATATCATAGTGGATTTTGAAAAACAAGTGCAGTCTCCTGTGCTTGTTATAATTGTATTCCCCTGGTGGGCCAGTTCCCTGGGGTGTGCAGATTTAATTAAAAAGATTTGGAGGGGGTGCACTGGGCCCCCGTCCAAGAGCGTAATAATTCCTTGGGACCACCACCTCCCCGGGACTAATGTAAATATTCAACCCCCTCCAGACCCCAGGAATCACCAGCTCCCTGGGGCTATTAATAAGAAATATATAGGGGGGTATGCAGACCCCCAGGCCTAGGGGACCACCACCTCACCAGGGCTACAATAAACATTAAAGAGGGGTCCATGTGGACCACTGACCCCTGGGACCACCACCTCCTGGGGAGAGTAACTTTTTAAACTTAAAAAAAAAAACTTACAAAAAAAAGAGGAATGGGGCCCCACCCAGGCCATATACGGCTCTGGAGATCACCACCTCCCTGAGGCTGGTCCATGACAGCTCCCACCAAGCAAAAGCAACCCCTCACTCTGCTTAAAGCAAGCGGGAGCTGTCAAAATGCTCTCACTTGCTGGAAGCAGAGTTGTAATATCTCTCTCTGCCCGCAGACATGTAGGCAGGGAAGGAGATGAAAATATTGTTCACACATGCATTTCTAGCAGCTCTCTATGTGCAAGAGCAATGCCGGCTCCCGCAGGAGGATTCAAGTTATCACAGATTTGTGATTGACGACGTTCGAGGAACAATCACATTGCCGAAATTACAGTACATTCACACCTTGTGGTCCGTTAGGCAGCTGTAGTGTAGAATATTCACAGACATTTGCTCAATGTAAATGTAAATTGATACTTGGATAGCGCACTACTCACCCGCAAGGGTCTCAAGGCGCTTGTACAAATACCGCTGTGGAACCTGTGGTAAATAATTTAATTACCGGGACTTAATTTGATACAGAACATAATAAAAAATAGCTCAATAAATAAGAGGCAGAATCCGTGGTATTAGAGGTTAGGAACGGGCTTTATTCCAATGGACGATTTCGAAATCGTGGACTCCAGGTTCCATCACCACGGAGGCTCAGGAAGTGAAGTACATACATTATTGATAATTAATTACTTTTATACAATAGGCATTACAGTGAAGCAAATGCGAGAGGCGTAACAATTGATAAGGAAGATAACATTATTCATGCGTAATGAAAATGGGCGTGATTGGGCGTAACAAAGGAACGTCATCAGGCATGATGTCATAATGGGGTGGTTCCATGAAAGAATTTCGCAATGTCAGCAGAAATACTTGGCAGAAATGCGCGCACAGTAGCATGACGTGTGATTGACGTGCAGCTAGGGGGTGAAGGGGACTTGACATTTAGCTCTACATGTGGCGACAGATGTCTAGAGGGTCAAGTCAACCTAATCCCAAATCATATCTAACATCCTATGTTTAAAGAACTATGTTATCCAAAAGAGAGGCCTTCTTGGAGTAGAATCTTATTCTATACTGACTATACTGACTGTTAGTGCGTGTACAAGCGTCTAAGTGTCTACACTAGATGCGAGGGCAGAAGTCTTCCATGGTAATAGGGCTATGAATTACTTGTATAAAGACAGAGAAGCCGGGCCTCTGCTCGGTAGCTGGCAGAATGTTTACTTAAACTACTAGACAGGAATGCATTGGATAGGGAACGGAGCAGATAATTTCGAAGGTGAAATACAGTTCTTGGCAGGCAGCAAGCTGATGTCAGGCACTGTGAGCCGCGCAGAGGATGAGACAAAGTTCATGGTCACAGATGCGAGTTCAGACTGGAGCTTTCAGAGGCAGAAAGCAAGAAAAGCTTGATGACAGAATCAGGGCCTACTTGCCTGGACTGTAAAATGGCATAAGTGAACCATATAAAGCCGGTGGCCTTTCGTACTTAGGGATGGAATATCCGGCCCATTCATGGCGGATCTGAAAGAGGACATGTTAACGGTGGACGCACATGTATTTGCGTCTTCATAACTGGAACCGGAGGGAACATACATGGACTTGTAACATGCACATAGAACCGTTGGGGTCCAAGATAGGGGACATAACTGACCAGAAAAATCCATATTTCCACATTCCCTCCTTGTCCCCTACTTGCCCGTCAAGAGATATCAATCTTCATCAATCCATTGATTTGTTCATATAACATCATTTGTTCTTCTTTCTTCTTCCGGGATTTTGAACGAAAATTTTGATGTGGAATACACGATGTGGCACACAGACCACAAATCGCTGGTCCACATTGTAAGCATAAGCAGCAACTGAATAGTATGAGAAGGCCAATACCTAGGAAGGATAGAACTCTCCATCCCCAGGCTGATAACACGCTCCAAAACCACCCGGACCAAGTCCAAGTGCCTGGATTCTGGTGTATCTGGCTCACAATCTTATGAAGGCGCGTTATAGCTTTATATACAGATGGCGAATTTTCTGGTATGAATACGCAACAGCTTGATCCGATGACCCTACAAGCTCCGCCCCTATCGGCCAGGATGACGTCAAGGACAAGACGATTTTGAAGTACAACAATCCGCATAGCAGACTGCTCTTCTGTTAGATTGCCTAAGGCGGAAATAGTTTCGTTCACTACTGCTTCAAGGGTTCTAGTTAATCTACGTATCAGCTTACTATTAGTAACGGTACCTATATAGGGAGAGAGACCTTTATTAAAATCTGTGTATTTTTCCCATGCTGTTTCAGTGTAGTCGACTATTGGGAGATCTCTCCTTTCTCTATTGTGTACTAAATGAGTATTTCTGTGATAATCAGGAGGAGCTAGAAAAACAGGTGGCAAAAGGAATCCAATGTAGCAGGTACCATCCCAGTCTAGAGGCAAACGTACATATGCCGTCTGACCACATATAAAATAGGAATGGCGGGAAGCTCTAAATGTCGACTTGCCTTGATCACTGAATTCTATTACAGTGGTGCATCTACTATGGCCCATATGTATGGAACCATTCTTTCTCACACATAATTCACCTTTTACTGGAAATACTGACATGGCGGGCAAACTTGGATTAGCTTCGGATTCGACATTCAAGATCAGGAGATTAAGCGTAAAATTACCTAATCCATATACTTCATTTTCTAGATCAGTTCCTGTTCTTTTGGGAAGTCCCTCCTTGTTGGGGTGGCAGACTTTAAGTAAAACTAAGTTCAGATTTCCCCATACCCAGTTGTCTTGATAAACTGCAGAATTTGAATCTAAGGAATTAATTAAGCTAAACCATGCTCCACAGGAGCCGTTGTGTGTGAACGGGTATGGAAAAAGAGGTAGAATTCCTTTATAGTTCTGATAGGGAGGGAGTCGGCCACATATCCAACAATTTGTAGCATTGCTAACCTGATGGGAATGATGTAACATACTAATAAAAGTGTTATTGCGCAGCGCAAATCTGTATGACAATTCATGCGGAGGTAATTCACTAAAAGAATGTTCAGCAGTAACATTATAAACATGTCTAGAAATAGGATAATATATGTGCAACAATATACTTGCAATAATTATTAAAAGACTTAAGAAGAACAAAATTAATAACGTCACTGTGCAATGACTACGCAGTGATTTACAGTATGCATGTCGTTTCAACATTTTTCGGGTTCTTTCTCTATTCAGATCTAAGGGATACATGTCAGAGACAAATTCAACCGCTTCACCTTGGAGAGGACTTAAACAATCAAACTGCCCGACTGATTAGACCTGAGTTTTAGTTTGTATTGTTCGTGACTACTTGAGTCAACCAAAGGAAGTTTTGAGTCAATGGGTGAAGACACGCGAGGTGTAGTTTTTACATCGGATGGTAGTCCATAAAATTTCTTGATATGACTTGAATGTACCCAGCCTTTTCTGCCTTCGATCTTCACGGCTGTCCTTGTGGTGAGCAAGACCAATTGCGGCGACCTCCACCTAGGATCCAGCTGAGTCTTTCGATCAAAGTTCCTCACTAAAACGAGATCCCCCGGAATTACGTCATGGGGTTTCACCTCAGTGTTGTCAGGAAAAGCTGCAGCTACCTGTGAACGACAAGATTGTAGTGCAGACATCAAGGAAGCCAAATAATCTGTCAGCATATTACAGTCAATATCAGTTATTTTACGTGGTATAGGCGTCCCCCACATATTTGGTGGTCTGCCAAAGATCACCTCATACGGGGATAGCCCTGTTCGAGAGTGTGCTACCATTCTCATGTAAAAGAGTGCAACTGGTAATGCTACTACCCAGTCGACACCTTTCTCCCTGCATATTTTGGACAATCTAATTTTCAGGGTCTGATTATGTCTTTCCACGAGACCTGCTGCCTCGGGGTGTCGGACACAGTGGAATTTCCACTGATAGCCTAACAAAAGTGAAACGTGTTTCATTAGTTCGGATGAGAACGGCTGGCCGTTATCTGAGTAGACAGCACGTGGTAAACCGTATCGTGGGAAGAATTCTCGAACTAACTGTTTGGCAGTAGTCGGGGCAGTGTAATCTGAAACCGGGTATGCCTCTGTCCAACGGGAAAGAGCACGGACAACTACGAGAACATATTTGAATCCTCGACATCGTTCCATCTGGATATAATCCATCTGGAGAATTTCAAAAGGGTGATCAGGAGGCTGAAATCCACCCTGCTCTACGGGAATGCTTTTTCCTGGGTTGAACTGACAACAGATCATACAGGTACGAACTTTTTGTTTCGCTGCTGCTCGTAAATGCTTGTTGAACCAAATGTGTTGAATGCTGTCTAGCATAGCTTTCTCTCCTAGATGCGCTGGACTATGGACAGTGTTAATAATGACTTGGACCATTGAATCAGGAAGGAACCACACAGATTTTTCCTTCGTCATCCATCCTTGATCCGTTTGGATCCCTCCTAATTCAGTCCATTTCCCTATTTCGTCTGGAGTAGCATGTGTCTGTATGTCAATTACATCAAGAGTGGGATCCTTAACCATCATGCAATGTGTTGGCGTCTGGACTATTGTCTTTGTCATATCGGATGTTTGAGTTTGAGCAGTCTGTTTAGCTGTTCTGTCAGCTAGATCATTGCCTTGAGAAATGATATCAGTAATTTTCGTATGAGCTTTGCATTTCATAATCGATATTGCAATGGGTAAATGTACTGCATCTAATAAGGCATGAATGAGGGGTCCGTGCTGAATGTGGGCACCGTGAGAAGTTAAATAACCTCTCTCTCGCCACAGCACGCCGAAGTCATGTACAACTCCGAATGCATAACGTGAATCAGTGTATATGTTGACTCTTTTATTTGTGGCTTGAATACAGGCCTGTGTCAGAGCGACGAGCTCTGCTGCTTGAGCGGACAAGGTATTTATACACTTGGTTTCGATAATTTCAGTGTCTGTTGTGACTGCGTAAGCGGCCACTAACTCTCCTGTACCTGTTCTCATACATGAACCATCTACATACAACGTCAGGTCTGGATCTGACAATGGGACATCTGTCAAGTCTTGTCTGGGTTTCGTCGTTATTGTAATAACTTCAATACAATCATGAGCTAGTGGGTCTGTTCCATTTACAGGTAAAAGTGTGGCAGGATTCAATGTGTTACAACGTCTGATTTCTATATGTGGCTGAAACAATGTTAATTCGTAACCTGTAAGTCGCGCTATAGTCAAGTGTTGTGTTTGCGTTCGATTCACAAGAACCTCTACTGCATGTGGTACTTGGACTGTCAATGGATGTCCTAACACTATGGCATCGCTTTGTCTGATTGCTAAAGCTGTCGCTGCCACTGATTTCAGGCACGCAGGCAGAGCCTGAGCTACGGGATCTAATGTACTAGAAAAATAAGCACACGGTTTGTGTGATCCTGCTTGTTCCTGTGTGAGTACTGACAAGGCAGTACCTTCTCGTTCTGTAACAAAGAGTGTAAAATGTTTTCTGTAACATGGTGTTGCTAAAACAGGTGCTTGGCATAGAGCTTTCTTTAAGCTTTCAAAAGCTAGTGTGTGTTCCTGAGTCCAAGGGAGGACAGTCGATGTGGCTGCCTCCTGTGTTGTTAATTGAATGAGTGGTTTTGCTAGAAATGCATACTGAGGGATCCACTGCCTACAATATGAAGTGAGGCCTATGAAAGCCCGCACCTCCTTTTGTGTCTTGGGTATTGGCATGTTAGCTATTAACTGAATGCGATCTGGTGTAAGCTGCCTTCCCTCCTTGGACAGCGAGTGACCAAGGTAAACAACTCGCTGGACACAGAATTGCAGCTTAGAAGGGGACACCTTGTGCCCCTTTTTGGCTAGAAATTGTAAAACCGTCAGTGATGCTTTTTCACATTCAGGTTCGCTTCGGGCGGTGATCAGCAGATCATCGACATATTGAAGCAGAGCAGTGTTGACTGGCATGTGTATACTGTCAAGTTCTCGTTTCAGTGCCTGGCTATAGATGCTGGGGCTTTCTGTAAATCCTTGAGGTGCGCGTGTGAATTTAAAGCTACGTCCATTTAAACTAAATCCGAACAAGTATTGACTTTCCGGATCTATTGGGACGCTAAAAAAGGCGTTCTTGAGATCAATTACAGTAAAGAACGTTGCTTCGGAATCAATAGCTGTCAGTAATGAAGAGATGTCTGGAACTACGGGGTATTGTGGTACAATACATTTATTTAATTCGCGCAGATCAATAACCAATCGATATACTGGGGGAGCCTTTGGATCAGTTCGTTTAAGAATCGGAATTATCGGTGAATTACATATATTGGAGTCGGTCTCCACAACCACTCCTTGGCCAATAAGCTCGTCAATGATTTGCAGTAAAGCCATTACAGCATCTGGGGGTAACTTATATTGTCGCATTCGTGGTAGTACCACTCCTGCCTTTAGTGTGACTCGATATGGTGTAATGTTCATGCAACCAACATCTGTAGGGCCTTGTGCCCATAAATGTGTCGGTAAAGTCTGCAGTCGGGAATCCATATCTCGAGACACATAGTGACCTTTGAAATCACGTAAAAACAATCTTACTCCTTCCGGAGAACAACATATTATAGCTCCTAGAGCTTTCAGTGTTTTTATACCTAACAAGTTTTCTGGACATGATTTAGTAAGCAATAAATCTGTAGTTCTGGTCAAGGGTCCTATCGTAAGTGGAAGAGGCTGTGATACTTCATTAACAATAGGTTTTCCTGAAAAACCAAGGGAAATATTCTGTGAGCCTGAGAGGGGTGCCCCTGGAACTTCACTACGTTTTATAGTTGTTCGACTTGCCCCTGTATCAAGTAAAATTTTTCTATCTTGGCCTAATAATTCACTATGTACATAAGGTCCTTCTTGGTCTACAGGGACCTCGATAAGGGGTAAGTCAACTTCCCTCTCTAGGCTGGTTCATGCATATCGTTGATAATCAGGATAGTCATACTGTGCGGTCTGGTACAGCTGTCGTGTCGTGGTTTGTGTGGCAGCAGCAGGCAACGCTGGTGCGGCTGGCACAAACTGTATAGACTGTTGTGGAGCTGGCATGGCCTGTGCATGCTGCGGTGCTCCTTGTTCATTCTGATCCTGTCTAGGTGGCCGTGGTCTTTCTTTTGTAATACCTGTGGCGATATTACGCTTCAGGACTGGGCAGTCGTGTATGTAATGTCCTGGCTGTTTACAATAGTTGCATGTCCCTTTTACAGGTCCTGCTGAATCACCGGACTGTGTCGTACCCTTTTTATGACCTTCAGCTGGAACTGTCTGGGAGACTAGCATTTTCATTTTCGTGTCTTTCATGCGTCTTTGTTCATGTTCTTGTTCTTCTCTAATTCTATTGTAATGGTACTGTAGCATTTGTAACATTTGTGATGGGGTATTACCTTGCCAGGTACTCTCGAATTTTAATACTCTATTCTTCACTTGGGGCAAAGAATTTTCAACAAATTTTGTCACAAACAGATGTGGGTATGACTCGCTACTTGCTTTTATACCACTATTTATACCAAAACATTTTTCGAATCGGGCATAGAAATCACTAGTGTCTTCATCTTGCTTTTGTTTACAGGCTGAGATTGCACCCCAGTCTTCCTTTTTCGTGGTTAATAAACGTGGCAGTACCTGTACTAGTAAACCTGGTAGTGCTTTAGTTTTGTCCCCAAGCCCCGAACCTGGACCTCGGGCCTTTTCTTCATTTTCTAATGCTGTCCAATCTATCTTTTGGTCTCCTACCTCCCACTCTTTTTCCTTGAGTTTTTCATAAATGCCAGCAGGCATTAATACCTTTAATATTGTCATAATGTCGGGATAGGTATACTCTCCCATGAGTAACATGTCCTTAATTTCTCGGTGGAAACCCGCTGGGTCTTTGTCATGACTGGGTACCACTTTCTTCATTTCTAACAATTCTATTTTTGATATGGGCGTATATACATATACACGTTTAAACTGATTGTCCTCGCCCTTTATTGGGTGTACTTCTCGTAAGGGATTCTGTCTGTCCATGTAATACATCGGTCTTTCCTTGATGGGCAGTGAATCATGTTCTGGACATACAAAAAGAATGTACTGCCTTCTGGATTCTAGTATTTCCTTAATTAACTTAGTACCTGAACCTTTCCATCTATTCGTGAGTAATTCAGTCAATATATCAGGTAAGGGACCAGGATCTGAATGTTGGCTTTTATATAGTATAAGAAGTTGTTGAATCATATAAATCCCAGCTAAACGCTGTTCATCTGGGGTGAGGTTCAAAAATATGTGTGCTACTGTATCATCACCATATTTTCCGGGACTGTCAACCCAATGAACGGCTGACCTGGCTAATTCTTGTTCATCCATAGAATCGAGTAAATGATAGCCCTTTCGTTCTCGGAGTAATTTATCAGCGGCTTGGAACGAATGCTCGGGGGACCTCATATTTATTATAGGTGTTTGGAAATTCCTGTTATTATCTGGACATATCGGATGTATCGGGTCAGTAAAGCATCTAGTACTATTACAAGATCTTCCTCTACCTACATAGGCTATGGTTTCTGACTGTCCTGTGGACAGTCCTGATCCTTCCTCCTCCTCGTTTTGTTCAAACTGGTCTACCGCTAATCTTTCTTCGTGTAGGCGTTCTATTTCTTTTCGGATCTTTCTGCACATGGCTATTATACATTTTTGCCTATCATGTCTCCCTTCTGATATATTCTGGCTCCATCTGGTAAGAGTTTGCATTATTTCCGGATCTACCCCCGGTCGGTCTTGATTTCTGATCACACAATTTATGAGGAAACGTAACAGTTCCCCCTGTATCTCCACTTTCTGGTATTCCATAGCTCTGTTAATACTTTCAGAATCTCGCCCTGTTTGGACATAATGATATATATTATCTAGATGCACAGTCATTCCTGGTAACTTCCCTAAATACACCGCGGCTCGTCTGATACGTAATGATGCCATGATCATTTCGTCCTCTTTGCCGGGCACAGGGTCATATCTACAATCTACTAGAAGTTCCTTAAGCGTGCGGGCATTTATGAGTTTGGGGGTACGTGGATGTGCTGACTCTTGAAAGGTAAGTTTATTTACTCTGGGTGGCGTAGAAAAAATGTTGGTAGCACCTCCAGTAGCCCCGTCTGGAGTATCGGGCGTGAAAGGATTCGTAGAACGCGATACAGCAACTATAGGTGTGGACACAGTTATAGAAGTAGCTGTAGGAACAGATGTGGAAACGGACGTGCTTGCCGGATTTTGTGTCAGGTTTTGTTGTTGTAGAGATACAGATACAGGATCTTGGCGTTGAACCTCCCCGGCCGACGGTCTATGTGGGGCGGGGTTAGCATACTCGGGAGCTGCGTCATCTAAATATGAGGAAAGAAAAACATCTTCTGCGGTTCTAGGATGCCCCTTAGGATGTACTTTTATTGGAAATAATGGGGGTGGCAAGTCTTTTGGTATCCCCGGAGTAGCCTTAGGTAATCCCTCGGCCAGAAGGGGATACATACCCTTCATAAGGGCATTTCTTTGTCTGTCTACTTGTTCTGATTTTACTCGTGTACCTTCTTCAATTAATAGATTTTCTCGGACTTTATTTGAATTCTCTCTACTCTTCTCTTCCTGTCTACGTGCTTTTTCTGTGCGTCTATACGATTCTTTACGCCATAATTCAATGGCGTCTTTCTGTGACTGTCTGGCTTTCCTTTTCCATAATTCTTCCTCTACTTTCACGATGCAATCTGCATCCCAGGTCCCAGCTGCGGGCCACCTCTGACTTTCTGGTAATTCCTTAGTGTAGTCTACCCATAGGTCAAGAAATAATATAGCGTCTAAACCGTGTTTATGATACATGAAATACCCTGGAGTGTCCCTAGGAGGGATGGGAACAGCTTCTTCGAGTACCCCTTTTCTAGTTGTGATCTGTCTTAGTTTCGAAAAGAGCGGCATATTGAGAACTGATCTGATACTTGGTTTTGAACAAACTTAATACAATAAAACACAATAATGAACAGTCATTCATACCACAATATGCAGGACGTATTAACACATTTAACATTTAACGATTTTAAATGAGCAACAATGATAATGACGATCTAAGAAAACTTAATCACAAAACATAATTCTCGACATTAACGGAATTATTCGGAATTTATATACTTGATATACTAGATATACTGCTAAACAGTACAGATACACTGCTAAAACAGTGCAGACCGGATTTGTGTACCCAAACCCGTCTGGACCGGCACAACTTATGTGCACGCCAGAACGCCTCCCCAGTAATGGTACTCACCGGGTAGCTCGGAACGGAAGGCCTCGGAACGGAACTGAACTGAACTGGACCGGACTGGACTGGACTTGACTCGAAAACTTCGGACACGTCGGGACATCGGAAACCTGGTGGGCCTCTGTATACCTCGGATCTTGCTCTCTCAGTTAGGCTCTGGTCGGGATACTTCGCACTTCTCACCGCCTCGTCTGGGTGTTGATCGCAGCCTCAGTCGCCCCCGCTTGACCGGAGGGAGATACAGGAAATCCTGCTGGTACGCGTTGTTGTCCGTCCAGCTGTGGCAGGAGACCGGGCCTGCAACGCACCGCCGGCGCGTGAGATGAGAAAGTGTCCCTGTTCGGGCGCCATTTATGTGGTAAATAATTTAATTACCGGGACTTAATTTGATACAGAACATAATAAAAAATAGCTCAATAAATAAGAGGCAGAATCCGTGGTATTAGAGGTTAGGAACGGGCTTTATTCCAATGGACGATTTCGAAATCGTGGACTCCAGGTTCCATCACCACGGAGGCTCAGGAAGTGAAGTACATACATTATTGATAATTAATTACTTTTATACAATAGGCATTACAGTGAAGCAAATGCGAGAGGCGTAACAATTGATAAGGAAGATAACATTATTCATGCGTAATGAAAATGGGCGTGATTGGGCGTAACAAAGGAACGTCATCAGGCATGATGTCATAATGGGGTGGTTCCATGAAAGAATTTCGCAATGTCAGCAGAAATACTTGGCAGAAATGCGCGCACAGTAGCATGACGTGTGATTGACGTGCAGCTAGGGGGTGAAGGGGACTTGACATTTAGCTCTACATGTGGCGACAGATGTCTAGAGGGTCAAGTCAACCTAATCCCAAATCATATCTAACATCCTATGTTTAAAGAACTATGTTATCCAAAAGAGAGGCCTTCTTGGAGTAGAATCTTATTCTATACTGACTATACTGACTGTTAGTGCGTGTACAAGCGTCTAAGTGTCTACACTAGATGCGAGGGCAGAAGTCTTCCATGGTAATAGGGCTATGAATTACTTGTATAAAGACAGAGAAGCCGGGCCTCTGCTCGGTAGCTGGCAGAATGTTTACTTAAACTACTAGACAGGAATGCATTGGATAGGGAACGGAGCAGATAATTTCGAAGGTGAAATACAGTTCTTGGCAGGCAGCAAGCTGATGTCAGGCACTGTGAGCCGCGCAGAGGATGAGACAAAGTTCATGGTCACAGATGCGAGTTCAGACTGGAGCTTTCAGAGGCAGAAAGCAAGAAAAGCTTGATGACAGAATCAGGGCCTACTTGCCTGGACTGTAAAATGGCATAAGTGAACCATATAAAGCCGGTGGCCTTTCGTACTTAGGGATGGAATATCCGGCCCATTCATGGCGGATCTGAAAGAGGACATGTTAACGGTGGATGCACATGTATTTGCGTCTTCATAACTGGAACCGGAGGGAACATACATGTACTTGTAACATGCACATAGAACCGTTGGGGTCCAAGATAGGGGACATAACTGACCAGAAAAATCCATATTTCCACAAACCCATCCTGGCTTTCCCTGTGAGGTGTCCACTCCTGGGCACCCCCAAGGTGGAGGCCAGGCATCCTTAGCGTTGTGGGGGCCGTTGTGGAGATTAAGCAAGCTATTGCCCAGAGTTGCAGAGTGGGACTCCATGATTGGAATAGGCACCGAGGCGAGAATTATCAGGTCCGTGGAATTTCTTTTGAGCCCAAGACCCGCCGAGGCAGGGAATTGAACCCTGGTCCCGGGCTAGACCTCTGCATCAGGGTCTGCCGCTCTAATCATTGAGCCACACTTCTCCATGAGATAGCACTTAAAAGTACTCCAGTTGGGTAGACGTTTTCGCCAAACCGTGGACTCTTCTAGGAAAAATGAGGTTTGATTCTGGTCCTGGTGCTAATTTCACTGAAATTATACCTCAACAGGAAACACTTACAAATATATATAAACACAGCAGGTGCCCCAGTCTAAGCTCTACGTCAATAAAGCACAAACAATCCTAACTTATTGGTCTTGGCAAAGGCAAAGCAAGTGTGTTTCTTCTTGTATTCCTTGTCAACAAACTATTTGAAATCCTTAAGGGAGGTGAATTCATCATTGGGCAATTGGAGCACAAATCGATGTGTTGTGACTGTGATGAGTGTTTCTTTCTTGTCATCTCCTTGTGAGAGCAGAGTCCATGGTTCTCACATTCAAATACCCTAAGTATGCAGAATTCCAAAATACATAGCACCATTCACACACAGACATACACAGGCACTCACACACCCACTTACAGACCCACACAGGCACTCACAGACCCACACACAGGCATTCACACACCCAGTCATACACTCATATAGGTACTTACACACCCACTCACAGACACAAACAGACATTCAAACACTCACACAGGTAATCCCTAACCCATTCACAGACTTACAAAGCCACTCCCTCAGCCCCTCTCAAAGGTGACAAGTTACAGTTAGGATTAAAAAGTTAAAAAACTATAGAAGTTAGCTGAAAAAACCAAAGGTTTCAGGAAATTTATATTTAGGTTATAGAATTTATTTAAAAACTTCGAAATTCACTGAAAAAAACGAAATATACAGGGACGTTAGGCTCAAATTTCACTTGTACAAAACTGGTAAAATTCAGCAGTATAAAGAGAGTATTCCAAAAAACCAGCAAACCAAAATGTAATCATTCATTATCAGGAGCAGTGTGGGACTAACTCCGATAATAAGTTCAGTGCTCCTGCCATTTTCTGTTCCATTACAACTGACTGCACTATTTGCAGGTTTCTGATTCACGGGTACACCAAGATCCCTGGACATGCTCAGCAGCAGGCAGCTCAAATGCCAGATCATCAGTGAGGCCAATAATTCCTTTGGTTTCCTGCAATTCTTTCACTGCATGTGGTCTGCCTTTGTAAGTGATGTGCAAGTGGAATGGAAACCTTCAGCGATGTGGTATGCTCTCTTCCCATAAACACATAGTGACAACTTTAAAGTGTGCAAGTATATGGGAACAGATATTTTGAAAGACAGAGAGTGTGTCACCTTTGAATGACAATGGTTCTTGCTTACGATCTACAGCTATGAAGGCTTTTTTTCTATGAAGGAATGAACTCTTGAAAGTACATCCTTGGTCAGCTTCTGTTGCTGTAGGAAGGCAGAGACGACTCGATGTGTGCAATCCAACCTAGGTTGTATCTTTCAGTATCTGTTTGAAGAGTTCTTGTACATAGGTGTCTAGATCTTTCGTAGTGATCTCAGATGGGATGCCTCTGACGAGGTTATTATTCCTAAGGGTCAGTTTTCAATGCTATCTATTTTGTCAGCTTCTGGATACCCTTACTGGTGACAGGAAGTGCTCTGCAAATCCACTGATTGATTGATTGGTCAGTGAGTTCCTGTTGGTGTGTTTCAAGAGAGAACAGCATACCTGACATTACATATTTTTTATAGGCGGTGATGACAAGATCAATTTTTACCTGGTACAGATGTGTTTTGGTTTGTCGATTGTGGTCATATAGGCCTGGGGTCACTTTATTGATGTCTTGTTTTCATATTCCAGCAGGAGAAGCTGGATGTTCCCTTTGTTGGCTGGATCCTGCCACATGGGTTCTGCAACAGCCGCTTGAGCATGGAGGCTGGGTGGGTTTGAGACCTCCTGTTAAGCTAGTTTACCCTATCGTTGAGAATGGTAGAAATCCTGAACAAATGTGGTTTTAGGTGCTTTCACTTTTGATGATTCCATGGGGTTGATTACTCCAGAGGCTAATAAGTAGTCATTCAAAGTTGCCCGAGTGGTCACTGAATTAGGCTGGACAGCTATGGCATGGGTGGGTGCAGGAAAGTCATTTGTTCGGGGCTAGGGCCATAGCCTCTGAGAGAGAGCAGGCATGATAAAGTATTGCTCCTCAAAGGAACCAGCAGTGATTGTGGCCTGCATAAAAAGGGGGCTGAGCAACAGTGTGCTCCTGCTATATATGAAATCAAAGAGGATCTCAGGTTCCCCACAGACGTTTGGTAGCAGCAGCCCCCTCTATGTGAATCACTTAACTAGGTGAACACTATCTTAAGAGTTCCAGAAAGCTTCCTTCTGATCCTCATTGCCAGCTAGTGCCAACCGGGAGATGATTCTCATCGGGTGAACAAGCGAGGAGAGGATGCACCACTTCTCGTGTGGTGGTGGCGGGCACAGATCCATTTATTGTTCCTGTTCCTGCCGCTCCTAATAAATCAATGTAGTCAAACTTGAGAAGAGGAGCTGGCACCCTGCTTTGTTGGTAGCCCTTTGCACCGTGTTACTTCCTATACCCCAGACCTGCCTCATACCATGCTGACCTCCTTGAGGATGAGACCTGTTGGCTATATCTTTGCTTCCTTGGTAGCGTTGGTGGCTGGAGTTTGTGCTCAGCTTCTCTACCCGTCACTGCAAGGATACGATTCTGGTGGCCATCTTGAGATGCAGCTCCCGGCTGGGACCACTCTGAGTTCATTCCTCAATTAGATACATGGCACTCTGCACAGCTTCTACCCATGTTCAAGACATTCACAGAGCCAGAATAAGGGTAATGGCTCTTTCGCCTGAATTCCGACTGAATTAATTAATAAGCGGGAGCACTGGATCATAGCTCTGATGGAACACATCTTGGTGGGTCCTCTTCCTGGCACGCCCTCCCCCCCCCCCCATAGGGAGATTTATGCCAAAATGGCAAAGTTCAGCATTTACATATGAAAGTTTACCAGTAATAATTATAGACTCATAAATCCTGTTAAAGGGGGCTCCACCAGGGGGGGTGAGACAAGTAAATCTATACCTACATGTAAGCCTACACTTATAAATTGTGAATAGGAAAATAATATAGGTCTCCACCTAGGTGCAGTAGTACATTTATATGAGAGTAAATCGACACGTGTGAAAAAGCACCAGTTTATATTTCCCCAGCACCACACAATATATAGGAAATACCACTCAAGACAACAATCTTTGAACATCTAAGGGTCATAAAAGAACAAAGAATTCAGTTATGCTATGCTATGGCCAAACACTGCCACTGCAAAAAATGAAAGCAATTATCAATCATTACAATTTATGCAATACTTGCAGTTAAGGAAATTAAAGGACGTATAGATACCAAATCCATATAGTTAAGTCACTGAATAATATCCGATTATATACTAACTTCATCCACTGCAGGATCAGGTAGAAGATTGTTTCACCATATTAGCGTTGGAAATAATGTAAAATAATGCAGTGCATCAATGTGCATCATTGCTAATACTGACAATAACCCACTAGAGGGTATTATTTGGAATAAATATTGATGGGAAAAAATATGGCTAAGGGTGAAAAGGGATAATATGATATTAAAACTATTGAAAGAGGAAACTTAAGATACGAGATTTATGATGCATTGTAAAAGTAATTAGAAATGCAACGGTCGACTTTACTCAGGTAGTACAAATACTAAAAAAGAATAGAAGGATAAAAAATACGCTGTGATGAAGACCTCAAGGACTTGTCCAAATGTGTTTTTTTATTGAGTATGTTGCTTCTTGCCTCCATTCACCTTCGTGCTATCATCCTTTAATTAAGAAATTTGTACAAATATATATGTAATTTTTCAATGAAACTGAATTATGCTTCTGACATATATATTTGTTCAAGCTGGGTATATGTGTTTGTTAATCGACTAATACTAGAATCCATGCAACTATTCCACCTGCACAGTACCATAACAATATTATCATTGGTTACCCCCTTCCCTCACCCCCACCCCGTTGAGAAAAATGTACTGGGTTTGTAACACACATTTACAGTGCATCTCCGGCGCACTGCTCGTGGTTGAATTCATTTTTCATACGTATGAGATCCCTCAGGTGCCTCCTGCTGTCTCTTTGCAATCAGAAGGGCCTGGCATAAAAAAGTCTCTGCAGGGTTTGCTGCTTTGATAAATTAATCCAGCTTTTGCATATTAGCATTTCAAATGTGCTTGTCATCTTGGATATTTATGTTCAGCAAAACAATAAAGGACAGAAAAAAAAGATGCAGAAATCTGCCAAAATTGGTAGCAGGGTTTTGGGATGAATTATTTTTTATTAGTGTCAGAGTTGTGTGAGTAAACTGGCGCTTTAGTTTATGGAAATCATGCTACGGTCCATTCGCACAGACCACACTTTAAATCGACTCTGGTTAATAAAGTAAAAGTAACCTGAACATGAAACTATTTATTCTTTGAATTAGTATATATTTTATCTACCCTTGGGACACCTATCAACACGTTTTGTATATTTTGAACAACGCAAACACACAAATAACATTAAAAAAACTATTGTCCATACACTACTCGCAGGGTTCTTCAAAGTACGTCCTGGAGAGCCGGATCCATGCCAGATTTTTAAGATAACTACATTTATCTGAATGGGGATGTGCTAAAAATCTGGCTTGGATCTGGCCCTCCAGGACCTACTTTTTAGAACCCTGCGCTACAGGGCATAATAAATGTAATGGGCACATTACAAGTAGAGTTCGCTCTCCGAGTCCAAGAGCTCTCTTTCCATAGGCCCAATCCAAGTTACCCCATAGAAACTGAAAGTTAGGCATGGTGCTTGTTAAGGCTGCGGTCTTAAATACATGCAACAACCCTTGAACGCAAATGACCACATGAACTGCTAACCTCTAGAGCGCAATTGGATTCAACGCTGGAAAAAACGGAAGCGGACATAAATAAAGATAGTCAGAGAACCATCCAATTTTCAGTAGTCACAGATACCATAAACTATTCTAGAACTTTGTATTGGTTTAAAGTTTCCAAGTTAATAATGCTGATATTAGATAAATATGGTGTTGAATTAACCACGTTTACCAAGGACCATCATTTTGGCTTGATTGAGATTCATCGTCCATTTGCATATGCTTTTAGATATGTTTTAGCATGTTTTAGCTAATCATGCAATACTCTCTTTTAGATATGTTTAGTATGTTTGGGATTTAGTAATGTCGTTCATACAAAACTGGAGTGGGTGTTGTGTGTAGATTTAGATTCCGTATATAGGTTTCCCGATTTATGCCCTTATATAGGTACAATTCACATTGCCCTTATTTAGGCATAGAAAATCCTGCCCTTATTTAGGTATTGTCCAGGCTAACCAAACACAGGCATGCTCTCCTACATCCATTAATCCACGTCACAACGAGTTCTTGGAAAACCAGACTCCTAAGCCTTTAGGAATTTCCCTTGCTTGGATATTGATTTCTCCAAGAACTCATTTAGTATGCATGAACATCTATTCCTTAGGGGTACATTCATGACGTTCCGATGCCCGACTTTTACGTCAATATAGGCATTCCTAACACCTTCAAGGTTTAAATATACCTGCACTTGCCTTGGCAAACCATGGTTCCAGTACGGTCCAGTTCGACTGCCAACTTGCGGTTCGCCACAGCAAGTTCGGAAGGAGATCGAGTTCCCGCCTTATGCACTGATCAGACGCTGTCATACTCCTCACAGGTAATCCAGCTCTAGTGTTTCTGACTCCCCTTGCGGGGTGTTAGATATCGAGTCCCGGAAAGAGATTCCAACCTCACACATTCTAAGGTATGGAGCAGACTAGAACTTAGAGAAACTTTTGGCAACTCTTGGCAAAACTAAAACTATAGCTAGCTATACTTTGGAAAACAGAACCTACTTCTTACCTTGTACTACACATAGGTTAGGTACACTGAGGTAGAACTATTTAGAAGCATCAGATGAGTATCCACATTTTAGCCTGTGTTATTTATATATGTATTTTATGAATATATGTCATAGCTACAAACCATGCTATTGCAGTATTATTTTATCTTACTGCTAACTCTGTACGTATTGTACTTCGCATCCTGTCTTACGATTGTAGCAGTTCATATCTCTTGCATGAAAAATAAGACTGTTCAATAAACCCCTTTTTATTGAAACGCCTGTCTCTTTTTTTCTGTGCAACTCTGTAGAAACGAAGCATGCATGATTGACTGAGTGAAACTGTTATCTATTGTTTCCACGTTTCTGAGATTGTTCCGACTCTGTCAGAACCACACAGAGTACCACTGTCCGATCGCGCTCAATTTGCTCTTTGTTTGGTAAAGATAAATTGCATAAAGAGTTTGGTTATTATTACCTGTACCGGATTCCTAAACAGCACTGACGACTCAAGTTGGCTGCCGGTGGTCAGCGGTCTAGTGTTTCGGAGCAGGAGAGCTATCAGTTACATCCAGGACGAAGAAGGTTTGACGGTTGGAGCGGCGCGAAGTTTAGTCAGGGACCTACGTCGTGCTAACTTCGTCGCGCTACAACGTACAATAGAGCAATTTTCGGAGTTACAGAGGAGCGCTAGTAGGCGCTGTCAGTAAGCTATTTATTGGGGGTTCGTTGTTAGTTTTTGGAGTATTTGGAGCTTGAAGTTTGGTGAATTATATTGTCTTCTGAGAGGGACAGTGGTCTTGAAAAAACAGTTGTATCTAAAGTCTTTACGGAGAGCCTTAGGAAGACTCCAAGTAGTGGTAGAATTGTAGGAAACACTAGTAGCAACACTATCGATATCACCAGATAGTAGCGATAGGATTTTCAGCAGCAAATGTTTATCCTTATAGTTTTTTCAGAAAACTTAACACACACAATTAAGTATATAGTAGCATAGGTGTATTCAGCACTTCATACACACCTCATAAAAAGAAATAATTATACAGGAAGAAGATTACCCAGCTAGGAGTGAAGAATTACTAGGAATCTTCTGTAAACCTTGTAGGTAAGGCTCAGCAGAAGAAGAGAAGGAAAAGATTGAGTAATAGATGTGAAGGTAATTTGAAAATCTGAATTGTAGTTACAGACAAGGCAGTCAATACATACACAGAAGAAAGAAGAGAGGCACATGTCACTGCGGAATTGGGTAGGTGAAGAGTAAGACAGGGTAAAAATTAAATGTCAAGTCAATATTTTTTTATTTTTTTTATGAAACCTTTATTACACAGTTCAATAGATATACAAGTATGGGCCTACAACCTTAAGGCCGGCCGCTAGTAAACAGTGAGACCATAAAACACATTTAGAAACACAAGCGGCAAGCAGTAAGAGTCCCACAGATCAAAGATATCGCATGCGGCTACATTGCCCAATCATCGCAATTGGCGGTTTCATTTTAAATGAAAAACGAAAGACAAACCCACAAGGCGGCAAAAGTCTAGGCAACATTATGTGCTCCCCTCGGGAGGGTCCTACCAACCTACAAGAATAGGAGGGAGGGAAGGGCAGGGGCAGAGACAGAGTGGTCACGATAACACAGAATAAAGGGAACGTGCAGACTAGGGAGTCAGGGCCGCCGCCAAGTCGGGCATCAGTGGTGGGGTACAAATCCCGGCGCGATAGGAGTTCCAGGGGCCCCACACCTTTACCCATTTCCCAGGCTTGCCTCTCGCCACATACACCACCTTTTCTCGGAACATACACCAATCCATGTTTTCCTTCCATACCGAAACCGTGGGTGACCTCTGGGAGCCCCACAATTGTGCTATGTCACGCTTGGCCACCATATATCCCAGTGTCACCCACCACGTTTGCGTCACCGTGTAATCAGTCGGCTCCCACACATTCAGTAAACACCTCCTGGCCTCGGGAAACAGCGCAACGTGCGTGACCGCTTGCAACACCGCATGCACACCGCGCCAGACTCGAGCCACCTCCGGACATTCCCACAAAATGTGAAAGAAGGTCCCTAACAAGCCACACCCACGCTTACACATCCCATCCACCGCATATCCAATACGCATCAGGCCCGGTCCCGTAACGTAGACTCTCTGGAGTATTTTGAGCTGGACGAAACGAAGGCGGGCCGGTATGGCCACCTCTTTCGGGGAGGCCACCACAGATACCCAATCCTCGTCGTCCAGCTCCAGTCCATCAGAGACCCATGCCTCACGAAGGGCGGTCAGCAGTCCCGATCGATCGTTGATGAGCTTTTTATAGATCAGTGAGATAGTGCCATCCGGTACATGTCCGTCTAGCACTCTATCTTCCAAAGGGGAGCTCTCCGGGATGGACGCGACCTCCGGGAATACGGAACACAACGCATGACGAACCTGTACATACCGGAAGTACTCCCTATCATGCAACTGGTATTCCGCTTTCAGCACATCAAACGTTTTAAATCCCTTCTTCGTCCAAAGATTGCCAACCCTACTGATGCCAATCGTGTCCCACTTCTCGAAGCCTTTCGTCGTCCACAAACAACCCAGTCGCTCAGAGGCATACAATGGCGTCGCCCGGGTCAGCCGATCCTTCCACCCCATCGCCGAGTTTGCCGCATGCCACACCCGTACCGCGACCCGCGTCGGACCCGTCAAGCGTGCGTTGAGCGATCTAGAGTAGAGCGCACGATTGTAGTCGCCACCCGGCAACAACAATTTGTCCATTTCAAAGGCCGGATTAAGGGAGGGCCCGTAAAGCCCATGGTTTATCGCAGCCAGCTGGGAGGCCCAGTAATAACGTTTGATGTAAGGGAGGGCGACCCCCCCATCGTACCATGGGAGCGTCAGCTTCGCGAGGGCCATCCGCGGCCTCCCATCCCAAAACAGTTGGCGTTGCAGACCCTCCACCTCTCGAAAGTAACTAGCCGGAACGACATCCATCGTGTTTTGTAGGGCATATAAAAACCGTGGCAACGACATCATCTTAAACAGCGCTGCCCGGCCGAGCGGCGAGAGCGGCAAGCGCCTCCAACGCGCCACGTCCGCCTTCAAATGTTGGAGGGGGGGGAGTAGGTTCTGTGTGTATCGGGCCGCAGGGTCCAGGGTAATGTAAATACCCAGATACTTAAATCCCTGTTGAGCAACCTGGATAGGGCAACCCCGAGGGAGGATAGGAGCCTCCCCTGAGAGGACATATACACAGGACTTAGCCCAGTTGATGACTAGGCCTGAGTTACGGCCAAAGGAATATAGTACATCCACTAACACAATCAACGATTTACACGGGGAAGCGAGATACAAAAGAATATCATCCGCGTAAAGAGAGACTCGATCCTCATACTCAGGAGTCCATCGGAGACCACGAATTGAAGGGTGCCACCACAGCCACTCCGCCAGGGGCTCCAAGGTGAGCGCAAAGAGGAGAGGCGACAGCGGGCAACCCTGCCGCGTGCCCCTGTCCAATTCAAAAGGAGCCGATACTCTACCATTCACCACCACCTGCGCCAGTGGTCCGGAATACAACAATTTCACCCAGCCAATGAATCCCGGTCCAAACCCGAACTTCTCCAGCGTTGCCCAGATATATGGCCACTCAAGCGTGTCGAACGCCATAGTGGCGTCTAGGGACGCCAAAATGGCCGGCTCGCGTATGAACGGAACCCTCGAGAGCACCCCATGCAGACGCCGCAGATTAAGCGCGGTGTTGCGATGAGGGATGAAACCGGATTGGTCCTGATGGATCAGATCGCACACCACGCTGACCAGCCGATTAGCCAGCACCTTGGCCAGAATTTTCGGTTCCGCATTCAAAAGCGAAATGGGCCTGTAAGACGTGACCCGATCACGCGGCCTCCCCTCCTTGTGAATAACCACAATAGTGGCTAGACACTGGTCCGGCGGGAGGGAACCCGCCGCCCAGGCCTCGAGGAACATATCACGAAGATGCGGCGCCAATGTATCCGGCCGCAATTTGTACAACTCAATGGGGAGGCCATTAGGACCCATGGCCTTGCCAGAGGCAACTGAACATATGGCTAGGGCGAACTCCTCAGATGTCGGAGTCGCGTCCATCAACGATTTATCCTCCTCCGAGAGGGAAGGCAACGCAATATCTTTAAGCAGGTCGCGAGAATCCTCCTCCGAGCGAGAAGATACCGGGGAATACACCCCGCGGAAATATTCTGCGAAGCAATCAACAATTTCCACTGGATCAGTAACACACACCCCATCTACTCTCTCGACCAGCGGAACAACTCGACTCGCTCTCTCCTTTTTATCCAGCCACGCAATCAGTTTTCCAGCCTTATCACCCATGTCATACAGACGCCCCTGTTGCTCCCTACTTAGGCCCTTGGCCGCTTCGGTGACTAGGGCCTTGTAGTCCGCTTGGTTGAGTCGGAGAGCATGCAGCTTATCGTCCGTAACACCACAATCCAGGTCGCCCTCCAACTCAGTTATCTCAGACTCGATACGGGTGACCTCCTCCCGCTCACACCTCTTGGAATGGGAAATGAGGGACAGGGCCTCCCCCCGGAGTACCGTCTTAAACGCCTCCCACAGAGAAACAGCAGAGGAGACCAATCCCACATTGTCTCCAAAATATTGCTCAAGGGATTTAATCAAATCTGCGCGAATTGCGGGATTGCGCAGGTACCAGGGGTTGATCGGGACCACCCTCCCCTCCATCTCCGAGACAATATCAAAGTGTAATAAGAGTGGGGAGTGGTCTGAAATACCCCGAGCAAGATGTCGCACCTCCCCGACCCTCCCCGCCTGCGCCGCTGGCATCAGTACATAGTCAAGTCTCGAGAGACTACCATGAGCCCCGGAATGAAAGGTGTATTGTACCTGCGCAGGGTGTTTTAGCCGCCAACAATCCACCAGTCCCAGGGTATCCAAGAGGCCAGACAACCAAGTTTGGGACCGGGGGAAATCCCTGGGCGGGTGATGATCCGCAGATCCGGAGACCACAGCGTTAAAATCCCCTCCCACCACTAGAATCCCCTCCGGCAGCCCAAGAAGAAGGCACCCCAAATCAGCAAAAGTAGTCATCTGCAACCCCGGCGGGACATAAACCGAAACCAAAACAACCACTTTACCCTCCCATCTACCCACCAGAGCCGCATAGCGCCCCCTGTCATCATGGAGCACCTCGTCAACCTCCAACGGGAGCGAGGTTTTAACCATGATACCCACACCCCTCGAACCAGAGGTGAAGCCCGAATGAGCCACAAGGCGATAGCCCCGCCTATTCATAGCACAGAAGGAATTACCAATAAGGTGTGTTTCCTGCAAGAACACAATATCAGGTGAAATCCGTTTTAAAAACTGCAGGACCACCCCTCATTTTATCCTGTCCCCCAGTCCGTTAACATTCCAGGAAAGAAGTCTCAGTCCCCTACCCCCATCACAGCCAAAACCAATCAGTCCCCTCCCAGAGAGCACCCTGAATATAACACAACAATATTTCTGCCTTGTGGTACAAACAAACAATACCCAACCCCAACCCAACATTCCAAACGAAACTCCCCCCTCCCTGCACCCCTGCATGAGCCCAAAAAGCCCCCCCAACTTGCAGTGTGCCTGTCGCCCTTGCATGAACTAAACTACAAAGACCCCCGAGAGGAGGAAAGAGAACCCCCTCGAGACACACCACCACCTCCCAGCGAGGGGGAGCAAGGCACGACAGTCAAAGAAACCCTGAGCACAGCCGAAAAGTGGCATCATCAGGAATTAGCCCCAGTGTCAATACCTCAGGCCCGATCCAATGGGCACTCTCCTCCCGCGGCCCCCATCCCCTCTCGATCATGTCCCCTAGGCAAATTGTCCAACCAGTCCCCAGCCGTCTCCGGACGGTCAAAGAAATGAGAGCGACCCTCGGACTCCACACGCAGCCTGGCCGGAAAAAGCATGGCATATTTCAAGTTCATATCCCGGAGCCGACGCTTGACGCCCATGAAACCCAGTCTCTGCTTCTGGACCGCTTGCGTAAAGTCAGGATAGAAGTTCACCTCAACGTTCTCCAGCTTAAGCGGCCCCTGCACTCTAGAAGCTTGTAAAATCGCATCCCTGTCCCGAAAGTTGAAGATACGGGCAATAAGAGGCCACGGGGGAGCTCCGACCTTCGGCTTGCCACCCGGAACTCGATGGGCCCTCTCCACTGCAAAGAATTTACTCAAACCTCGAGGCTGCAGACGATTAGAGATCAGATCCTCCACAAAGAGATCCGCTGCAGAATCCTCCAGTCCCTCAGGCACCCCGATAATGCGAACGTTGTTCCTCCGGGCCCGACCCTCGAAATCCTCCAGTCGCCGATCCGTGAGCGCACTGGCCTGCCGGAGCCGACGCACCTCCGTCTCAAGGGCCGCCACCTCAGTCGTGAGGCCCGACGCGGTGTGGGCCAAAGAGTCAACCCTATCATTTGTCTTGGAAAGGTCTGCCCTAACAAGGTTAACATCGATGAGAACCGCGTCGAGTTTGTGCGCCAGGGTATCAAACTGTTGACCCACCGAGGTCTTCATCTCCACTATGGCGCCCATGATGTCCTGCAAAGTCAGGTCCGTCGGCAAATCCGAGGCATCCGCGGGGCACTCAGGCGACTTATGCGACCCGCCGGAAGAACCTTTCGGTAGGGTGTAGCGATCCATAATGTTGGCCTGAGTTGCAGCGCCACGCCGGGTCGATTTGGCCTTCAGCCTCTCTCCATCCTGCTTCGTCGCCATCGTCCTGTATCCCGTACACCCACGAGTCCTGCAGCGGAGGGCGAACAATCGAGGCGAAGGACCCCAGAGGTCTCCTGCGGAAGGTGGAGCAGGTCCCCGCAGGGCAGGCAGGGTCTCCCAGCGAGGCGACCACCACACAATGGAGCGCCGTGATCCCACGCGCGATGATGGCAAGGGGACTCAAAAGCGAAAGTGAAAGTGTGGGGTACGCGCCTCGCCAGGCTCGTCCTGCCGTTGTTATTCACTTCTCCACTGGATCACCCCCCAACTCGAGACCCGGGTCAGGAGAGGAGCAGGCCGCAAACTTCAATCGATGCCCATAACGGCACACGGGGTCCGATTCAAAAACGGAATACGGGCACCACCTCGGCTCAGGTTCATCAACACAGTCCCCTCAACCGAATCAGGATGAAGACAGGATAGATGTAGGAGGTCGCGGAGGTCCTCGGGAGCCTCGCACCTACGCGGCTATCTTGGTCACGCGCTAGGCTCCTCCCCCCGTCAAGTCAATATTTAAATGTATTATTGCAAGTGGTAAATTGAGTTTGCTTTACAATTCCACAGAAGACACTAGCTGATACAGAAGTAGAAGAGTGAAGGAGGAAAAACCACGAAGACCCAAGAGCGGAACCAGAATTCCAGAATTGGCTGTCTCTTTTCTGTCCCATCCCCTTTCCCCCCTGTGGATTCCTACCAGGCGGTGTGTTAAACCACGTGCTGTTTGGAAGCCGTAGTGGGGTATTGGGAAATTGCGTCAATTCTGCTCCTGTGCATTTGAGGACTTAAAGGCCTTCTGACAGAGTGAAGTGCCCACGCTGAAATTGCACCTGAGCAGCATGACTGAGGGTCTAGATTTGAAGAAGCTAGGAGAAATACTAGAAGGAATCCAGAAAGAGTTAATAGTGGTTAGAGAGGAGAATAGAGAGCTAAAACAAGATTTAATGACTTCTCGGAGAGAGACTACTATATTGACCCTTAAAATGAATAGTTTAGCATCTGGCACTAGCTTCAAAGACCCCTCTTTGCAAAGAGATTACACTAGTGATCCTTCTGCCTCATCCTCTAAAGTTACAACCCAAGTGATTCATTCCTTGTCCCCAGTAATTCCTTTAGCCCCTCCAGAGCGTTTTAATGGGGACCCACAGAAGGCACAAATTTTCCTGACCCAATGTACCTTGCATTTTATGTGTCGCCCTGCTGTATTCCCTGATGCACAGTCGCGGGTGGCATTCATACTTTCCTATCTTAGTGGAGATGCCGCGTCCTGATCAATGCCACTAGTCACCAGAAATGACTCCATTTTATATGATCTTGATGAATTTAAAAAGGAGTTCCTCAGAATGTTTGATCGGCGAAAAGCCTCACAAGCCACAGATAATGAACTGCTGGAAATCAAGCAAGGGAATCGAGATTTGGTTGCTTACTTGGCCCAGTTTAACAAGTTGGTGGTGGAGACAGAATGGCCAGAGAATAAAATAGCAGCAGTATTTTACCGGGGGTTGAAGGATGAACTAAAGGATGCGCTAGCTCAAGTGCCAAATGGACCCACCGAAATCTCTGCGCTCATTGATTTGGTACAGGAAATAGATTTTCGTCAAAGTGAACGGAAAGGAGAGAAAAGGAGGGATTTTCGTTCGAGCGCACCAAGGTTTGATCGAGCAAGAACAGAGAATATCAGGTCTAGTGATCCACAGCATGGTACAGAACCAATGCAAATTGGAGCTATCCGTGGCCCTCTTTCAAAGGAAGAAAAGGAAAGAAGACGTGCAAATAAACAGTGTTTATATTGCGGAGGTAGTGGTCATTTCGTGCGCAATTGTACAAAGAAGCCAAAACAAACGCTGCCGGAAAACGCTCAGCACCATCAGTGAGTGGAGGTGGACTGATGGGTGCCGAATTGGAAACAACTCCAAGAGTCCACTCTTTAGCAAATACACTACAGTCATCTTCCCCACACCTTATCATGATGATGACGTTGAGGTTTCAGGAGGTCACTTGCAAACAAATCACAGTAATGGTGGATTCTGGAGCGACAGGTAACTTTTGTGATCTTAAATTCGCAGGAAAGATTGGACTACAAGCTATAAAGAAAAAGAGGAGTGAAGCAGTGCGAGCTGTAGATGAAACTAACCTGTCCTCAGGTCCAATAGTTAGCCACACTGAAGTGGTGGAGTTGCAAACTGAGGAAGGCCATTGTGAAAACTTGCAATTTAACCTAATAGATGCTCCACAATTTCAACTGACACTGGATCTACCGTGGTTGACGGAGCATAACCCGACAATAGACTGGAGTTCATCCATCATGTTGGACTCAGAATTTTGCAGGGAACATTGTTATAAGCCAAACTATCAGAGGAGTGTGGAAACACCTGCTTTACACCTGTGTGAAGGAAGAGGGACGATTTGTGTGATTCAAACTACCGAATTGCCTACAGTATATGAGGAGTTTCGAGATGTTTTCAGTGAATCTGAAGCTGAAAAACTTCCACCGCATAGGGATTTTGATTGTAAAATAGAATTAGAGCCGGGCTCCAATCTTCCTTGTAGCCGAATTTACGCTTTAACTGAGAAGGAAGATCGACACCTGAAGGAGTATCTGCAGAAGTATCTCAGTAATGGATTCATCAGACCTTCACAATCCCCCGTCTCCTCACCTCTATTTTTCATTACTAAAAAAGATGGATATTTGAGAACTTGCATAGATTATAGGGCAATAAATCGTATAACAGTCAAAAATCGTTACCCTTTGCCCTTAATCTCCGTGTTACTAGATCAAGTGAAAAATGCGCAAATCTACACAAAATTAGACCTGAGAGGTGCTTATCACCTAGTTCGAATAAGGCAAGGAGACGAGTGGAAGACTGCCTTTAGAACTAAACATGGCTTGTAAGAATACCAAGTAATGCCCTATGGGCTTTGTAATGCCCATGCTGCATTTCAATACTTTATCAACGATGTGTTGAAAGAATATATTGATCAAAACACCATAGTGTATATTGATGATATATTGATATACTCAAATTCCGAGGAAGAGCACTTGGAACACGTGAAAGGAGCTTTGCAAAAATTACGAGAGAACAGTTTGTATGTGAAACTGGAGAAATGTGCCTTTAATGTGAACACAGTGGAATTTTTAGGCTTTGTGCTTTTGCCCAATGGAATCACCATGGATAAAAACAAGATTAAGGCAGTAACTGATTGGGAATCTCCAAAATCGGTGAAAGAAGTCCAAAGCTTTATAGGATTTGCAAACTTCTATAGAAGATTTATTCATGACTTTTCTAAGAAATTAATTCCCTTAACTAAATTGTTGAAGAGAGGAGTCAAGTTCAATTGGACCAGGGAGTCCGAAGAAGCCTTTGTGGAATTGAAGAAAGATTTTACCACAGCTTCTATTCTATTGCATCCGGATCCTAGTGAACCATTCTATGTGGAAACAGATGCCTCCAAATCAGCATTGGGTGGAGTCCTGTCTCAAAGACACAAGACTACGGGACAGTTGCATCCAGTGGCATTTCGCTCTCGAAAATTAACCTCAGCAGAAGTAAATTACACAATCACCGAAATGGAATTGTTGGCCATTAAGGATGCGTTTAAAGAGTGGAGACATTATTTAATGGGTGCTCGCCACACGGTCACAGTCTTCACTGATCATCGAAATCTGAAATTTTTAAAATCTGCTAGAACATTGACCCCCAGACAACTTCGTTGGTCATTGTATTTCGCTGATTATGACTTTGTAATTACGTTTAGACCTGGTACACAAAGTGGAAAGGCAGATGCTTTGTCACGACTAGGCACAGAGAATGTCCAAGAAGAAATTGAAGATCAGCCTATAATCACTGAAGAGACAATCCTTGGCGCAGTGTTGAGGGGAGACATGGAAGAATCAATATCAGACTCTATGGGGTCAGAAGAAATCCAGAAATGGGCGGACCAGGATCCAAGAAGAGAAGTTCGTGGAAATTTGCCATATCATGATGGAGCCCTCTATTTGCCCACAGAAGAGTTGCAACAAAGAGCCTTAAAAGAGTGTCATGATCATATTATAGCTGGGCATAAAGGCATTAAGAAAACTGAAGATCTGGTAAAAAGACGCTTTTGGTGGCCCAACATGACCAGAGATGTGTATCAGTATGTAACCACTTGTGACATCTGTGCGTGGGGAAAATCAGAGAGGCAGGCCCCCAAGGGGTTATTACAACCAATGCCCACACCCCCTTACCCCTGGCATACAGTGACAATAGATTTGATAGTTGAGTTGCCTTCCAGTCAGGGATATGACACGATTTTAGTCTGTGTAGATGCTTTCACAAAGATGGCTCATTTTGTCCCTTTAAAAGGAATTCCTACAGCTGCCAAGTTAGCTAACACTTTTAACCAGACTATTGTGAGGGCACATGGGATCCCTAAGGTTTTAGTGTCTGACAGGGGCTCCCAATTTCTATCTCATTTTTGGAGAGCTTTCACTAAAAAACTAAACATTGAGACCAGGTACACCACTAGCTATCATCCCAAGACAGATGGCCAGACTGAAAGGGCAAATCAAGCATTAGAACAGTATCTCAGATTATGCCTATTAGACCAAGAGGGAGATTGGCCAGAGTATCTTTGGGAAGCAGAGTTCGCTCATAATAATGCAAAGAATGTTTCCACTGGATACTCCCCATTTTATTTAAACTGTGGCAGGCATCTTAATCACTCAGTAAATTTCCAAGAAGTGGAGGTTCCCGCAGCCAAAAATCTGGTTGAACACATGACCCAAGTGCATAATTTAGCAACTAGGAATCTCATTAAGGCTAAGGAAATTTACAAGAAATATGCACATAGTAAGAGAAGGAAAGAACCAGATTTTCAAGTTGGAGAAAAGGTTTGGTTGAGTACCAGAAACTTGAGGCTAAAAGGGATTTGGAAGCTCCAGCCCAGATACATAGGCCCATATGTAATTGAAAAAAGATTAAGCTCTCTAACCTTCCAGTTAAAACTACCTACAACACTTAAAATACACCCAGTATTTCATGTGTCTTTGTTAAAAAAGATGACTCACGGTTTAAGAACAGGAACCCCCCCCCAAGCCAATTCAGACTGAGGAAGGAGAGGAGTTTGAAGTCAAGCAAATTTTGGATGTAAAGAAGACAAGGGGTCAAGTCTACTATTTGCTAGATTGGAAGGGTTATGGTCCAGAAGAGCGTTCATGGGAGTTAAGTTCTGAAGTGCACGCTCCTCGGCTAATTAGGGAGTTTCACAAGAAGTATCCAGACTAGGGGTGGGCGGAATTTGCGAAATCCACTTTCGCAAATTATCGCGAAAATGTTTAAAATTATCGCAAACAAGCGGAAATATCGCGAAGATGCGGATTTTTTTTCCCCGCATGTTTGCGACATTTTCTGCATGGTTGCGGGTCGCCAACTTACCCATGTGGTTGCTCGCGGGCGCGGCCATCTTGTTTTGAGTTGTCTCGCGGTGCATGATCGCGATAAGAAAGACGTGATCGCGCGACGCATGACGTCACTGCGGGCGCGAACTTTCGAGAGACAGCGCAAATGGCTAAAAACAATCCAACATCTCATGGAGAACGCGACCGGATCAAGAAAACTTGTCGGCGAACGCAGGGATTAAGGTAAGGCGATCGCGCGCGCGCGATAATGTATTATTTTACAGCGCGAGCAAGAAACAAATTATCGCCTTGCTGCGGAAAGCGGAAATTTTGACATTTTCGCGCTCTCCGCGGAACGCGAAAATGTCAAATTATCGCAATTTCCGCGAACGGAACGAAATTTTTGCCCAGGCCTAATCCAGACAAACCCAAACCACACAGAGTACCACTGTCCGATCGTGCTCAATTTGCTCTTTGTTTGGTAAAGATAAATTGCATAAAGAGTTTGGTTATTACCTGTACCGGATTCCTAAACAGCAAAGACGACTCAAGATGGCTGCCGGTGGTCAGCGGTCTAGTGTTTCGGAGCAGGAGAGCTATCAGGTACATCCAGGTGTGGCGCGCGCTGAAGTGCGCACTTCACCTGAATCCTAGGACGAAGAAGGTTCGACGGTTGGAGCGGCGCAAAGTTTAGTCAGGGACCTACGTCGTGCTAACTTCATCGTGCTACAACGTACAATAGAGCAATTTTCGGAGTTACAGAGGAGCGCTAGTAGGCGCTGTCAGTAAGCTATTTATTGGGGGTTCGTTGTTAGTTTTTGGAGCATTTGGAGCTTGAAGTTTGGTGAATTATATTGTCTTCTGAGAGGGACAGTGGTCTTGAAAAAACAGTTGTATCTAAAGTCTTTACGGAGAGCCTTAGGAAGACTCCAAGTAGTGGTAGAATTGTAGGAAAAACTAGTAGCAACACTATCGATATCACCAGATAGTAGCGATAGGATTTTCAGCAGCAAATGTTTATCCTTATAGTTGTTTCAGAAAACTTAACACACACAATTAAGTATATAGTAGCATAGGTGTATTCAGCACTTCATACACATCTCGTAAAAAGAAATAATTATACAGGAAGAAGAATACCCAGCTAGGAGTGAAGAATTACTAGGAATCTTCTGTAAACCTTGTAGGTAAGGCTCAGCAGAAGAAGAGAAGGAAAAGATTGAGTAATAGATGTGAAGGTAATTTGAAAATCTGAATTGTAGTTACAGACAAGGCACTCAATACATACACAGAAGAAAGAAGAGAGGCACATGTCACTGCGGAATTGGGTAGGTGAAGAGTAAGACAGGGTAAAAATTAAATGTCAAGTCAATATTTAAATGTATTATTGCAAGTGGTAAATTGAGATTGCTTTACAGTTCCACAGAAGACACTAGCTGATACAGAAGTAGAAGAGTGAAGGAGGAAAAACCACGAAGACCCAAGAACGGAACCAGAATTCCAGAAGTGGCTGTCTCTTCTCTGTCCCATCCCCTTTGCCCCCTGTGGATTCCTACCAGTCGGTGTGTTAAACCACGTGCTGTTTGGAAGCCGTAGTGGGGCATTGGGAAATTGCGTCAATTCTGCTCCTGTGCATTTGAGGACTAGAAGGACTTCTGACAGACTCTAAGGGAAACAAAGTTGTCATGTTTATGCGGTTGTCAGAAACTAATCCCTTCTTGTATATTCAAGATGTTTCTAGTGACCTCTGAGTTAGCTGGCACACACAAGTAATTACTCGATAGAGACATACTGACCTCAGTCCTATGTCAAAACTATAGTGTATATTATTCGAATGCGCAGGGATATAGGAACTACACTACAGCACTGACTGTTGTCCCTGTCCCTGCGCTGTCTGCAGTCATTGTCCATTCGCCACCTGCTGTCCCTGTCTCTGTGCTGCCTCCCCACTGGTCCTGCCCTGCCTGCTGTAATTGTCCCTGCACTGCCTGACCTTATGTCTAGTCCTGCACTGCCTGCTGTACTTGCCCCTGTGATGCAAGCTCCAGGTACATGCCTGGTGCCCAGGTCCACTCTCCATACCAGGACTACCAATAGAGGCCACCACACAGCCGCACTGCAGACATGCTCAATGGGAGCACCTCCAAAGCACTGCCAGTTGGACAATGCCAGGACCCCTGATCCTTCTGCCACCCAGCGGTAGACTTCCAAGGAACTCCCGCACCTAGACCCCAGACCCTGAAACATCAACTGCGTCTCCTCCTCCCCATGATCCACCAAAGAGCCCTTCACCTGCCACCACTGCCACTTCTCATGCGAGATAACCTATGAAAGATCCCGCACCACTCCTATCCACTTGACTAAGAACGCCCCTCAACTGCTCCATTGTATCCTGCTCTATGCCCTCTCGCTCTGTAAACATGCCACAGAAATATGGGACACCATCACCACTCTCTTCACGGACTATGCCTTCATCACCAAAACGTGGTTCTACCCCATCTCGAACCCCAACATCACCACCGCCACTCATGAAGGCTGCAAGATGATACACCGAGACGGTACCAACAAACAATGCAGAGGCATTGCCATCATCTTCAAGGAAACCATCAGATGCACCATCACCAACGATGACCCCATGCCTCTCATGGAACGCTACAACTTCCTACTACAAACTGATATGAAAACCACAATAAGAGGCACCCTCTCCTACAGACCCCTAGGGACCCCAAGCAATATTCTGCAACACCATCCACAACCTCATCGCCCCCTATCAATCTACTCTCACCACTATGTCTGTAGTGCTAAAGGCACTCTTGTGGTCTGACACCCTGTGATGACCTTTGCCTACCATTATTTTAACTGACTTTGGTGTGTTATTTTTTCCAAGCCTGAATCTACAACGTCCTGCATATGCCTGTTTGTCGTAAAAGATTCTTTCTTGTAATCTTGCAGTGTTTCAGTGGGAGCTGTCACGGAGTAGGACAGCCTTGCCAAGAACAGAACGTGTTGGATGTGCATTTGAAAGCGTGAGAGGGAGACGTGGAATGTACTTTTTGGTCTCGAAGTGCAGTGTTGTGGGCAGTGATGCACACTTGTGCTCGGTGTTGTACATTGAGAGATGAAGTATGTGATATTATAGGACATTGAGATATGAAGTATGTGAATCTATAAGCAGTTGTGCACAATTGTGCATTGTGTTGTACATTGATGAGAGTTATGAAGTTCTTACTATTGGCTTTGACATGGCCTCATGTCATCCTTTTTCCTAACTCTGCCTTGCTTGAGATTTTTATGCGTGGGTTATTCACATTCAAGGATTGTTTTTGTGAGAGATTGTTTAATGTACTCGGAAGGCTTTGTGATCTTCTTCAAGATAAAGGCTGGGACATGCGAGATTTGGAGAAGGGGACGTGGGAACACCTTTCTGCCATGGGAATGCTTGCTAGGAACCTGGCCAGTTCTGGTAAGGTTCCTCTAGTGCGGGGGAGGTCTACCAAACCTTCTAATGTGTTTTGAGATTATAAAGCTGAGGGTTGTTGACTTAGAAAACGGGAGTTTGGAATCCGAACGGGGACGGACACGTCTACCTCGGAGCGTGGGACCCTGGTTGCTGAGGCTCTCAATCACGGCTGTTTAAGTTCCCCAGTCAGGAGTGGGTTGAGATGCTGTGTTTGAACCAGGTGACGTATTGAATTTTGGTTATTGCCATTGTTATGTTTGGCCAGTGGCTTTGATCATTTGATGTGTTTTCATTGTGATGTGTGAGTGAGTCAAGGTGCACCTCCAAAGTACACATTTGGTGTATTTAGTGTATATATCTTTCTGATCTCTTGCAGGATGTCCAGCATACTATATTTTCTTCAGTGTTATCTCATATTATTTGCTGCTTGTTTATTCATCAGTAGTATTCATGCACTTAGCTGTTATATTATTGCTTGCATATAACATATATATTTCTTTGTGTATTTTAATGTTGTGCATTTGGAATCTGGGAAAGCCTTTCTGTTAGAGAGCATTGTGTAAAATAAAACCCCAAGACTTATTCTAAAACAGAGAGTCCATGCATTTTGTAAAATAAAACCCTTTTCTACAGGTGTTGTTTTTCTTGTGTTAAAGTCTTTTGCTTCGCTGAGTGTTGAGCCATCGTGTGGGAGCTGTATAACCTGAGAGGCAAAAGCAAGACAGTGTCCTACTCAGCGATCTCAGCTTCCACATCGATTACCCCACCAACATCAATTCCATTGCCATCCTGGAGAAGCTGAACAACATCAGCCTCACCGAACTGTTCACCGAACCCACGCACAAAGCCGAACACACACACGACTCCATTTTCAGCTCCAGTGACATAATCAAATCCAGGCACACCACAGAACTCACCTGGACTGACCACACCATCGTACACTTCACCATCACCAACGCCCCACGCACCATCACCAGACGTAAGATCTCCTGAAGCAAGGTCACCAAAACTCAGTGTTCACAGGCCCTCACCACCTCTCAACCCAAGGCCTCAACAGACATTGGCCAGGCTGTCCAGACCTTTGCCACCTGAATCACCAACAGTGCTGATAGAGTTGCCCCACTGAAACCTACAAAATCCAACAAGACCTCCAAACATGCCAGCTGATGCACTCCAGAACTCAGGACCACCAAGCGCAACAGCCACCAACTGGAGAAAAGGCGGCGCACATTGCCAAAATACCCACTGATAGAGAACCTCACAAAACAGCCTTCAGCAGCTATCACCGAATCATCATAGAAGCCAAGAAAGCAGCCATAACCAACCACTTCGACACCAAGTCCAACCACACAAAGGAACTCTTCAAAATAGTCGAAGAATTCTTCAACCCCACAGCCATAGAGAACACCATCCACACCTCTCAAGAACACTGTGACACGCTCTCAGACTACTTCCACAGCAAGATCACCAACATCGACATCGACAACAATTTTAATCTCCAACCCTTCACCATCCATCCTCGAACATCAGCCAAAACATTGCCATCTGGTCTCCGCTCACTGCCCTGACTACCTCAGCCATCTACACCTAGGCACCCACTGACCCCTGTCCCCACCACCTCTACAATCTCACAATGAACCTCAAATCAAATCAAATAACTTTATTCGACCTTAACCATTAAGGTCATAAAAGTGTGAAAGTCATACAGTCAGTTAATTTATCTCATTTTCATAACATAATAAGTAATTACAGATAAAAACAAAGTAAAAAGAGTAGGATTAACAATGCAAATGTAAATTTATTTAGAACAAAAAAGATAAATACTAAACAGGGCAGTCATCAGTTAAGGTGGAAGTTATGGGCTAATCAATCTCCGATTTACTAGAATCAGACATAAATAGGACGCAAGGGAGAAACATACAAAGGTATCAGGTAACATTTGAAGGAAAAACAGAGCTGGATGACATTGGGTGAATTTATATTTCTGAAATATCAGGCAAATAAACTTTTTACGCTCAGTAATATAAAATTTACAGAAAAATATAAAGTGAAGATTGGACTGAAGGGAAATACCGTTGTTGTATTTTACATAGCTTGCTTTGTAATAGTTACCATGGTTGTCATGATGTCATGATGAATTGGAATACTGCGGTCCCCTAGCAACATCCATCTGTTTGTAAACTGGTGGCAGAGGAGTTGCAGTTGGACTTGTAAGCAGAGGTGTCCCAGGGGTCTGTACTATACTACCAATAAACTCCTGTTTCATCAAGAGGCGTGTGTCACCTACTTCATAAAACTGGCGACGAACGTGGAGGTAACCCTACAACAGATGAACATTTTACAGTCCTGCTTCTGCTAATTGGGACTGTGAGTGACCCTTGGATTATTTCTTGCTGTGACATTGACTGCTCATCAAGCATCTACATTTATATCTCTTTGTGGAGATGTGTAATCCGAAGTATACAGGGAGGCGGCACCGAGTGTTCCTCATGTATTAATTGAATTGCCTCTGTTGCGGAGTCATTTAAATTGACTGTTGAGAGCGCTGCTGATCTCATTCAGTTTTGGATTTCAGTGCGGTGTACCGGTGACAGTGTTTGATGCGAGGTTTGTGAAGCTTCGTCAAGTTTGACATCGGATCGACACTACGCGTGTCATTCAGCCGAGTACTATGATTGCTGGCGATAGTGCATGATTTGGGAGTGTTAACCTGGGATTTTATCGTGTTGCGCTCCTCGAATCGTCAAGCGGCATTGGGTAACACCGAGGAATTCATGCCGAAGGATTTTGTTTCATATTTACGTACACGAGTAGTTAATCGGCATTTCGGCATTATTTAAATTAAAACTAGCGTGCTCTTACCTGGAGTTTTCGTGCAGCGACACTCTTCTCATTGTTGTTTCCTCGTGTGCAGCCATTGGAGTGTGGAGCCAGTGAGTGTTCGTTTCTTCTTCGCAAAGGATCCTGAGTAAAAAAAAAGAACACAAAAGAGGGACTATTGTTACTTCTTTGGTCACTTGAACATGAACACTAACAAAGGACTAAATTCCAAGCTATGCATCCACTTTTAAAGAGAAGGAAAGGAATCGTTGAAATTATTATTTTTACGCAGATATTATAAATTTTTTTTCTTCTCGGATTTATTTCAAAGGAAATTAAAAAATTTTTTTTAATAAATTTAAAAAAAAAAAAAAATTAATAAGTATAACTTTCCTCATCTGTTTCAAAACTGAAGCATTACAAGGAACGTAGCATCACTCAATTTTTATTGGAAATCCACTACAACAGGGTGTGAGCAATGTCGTCACAAGTAATTCCTGCACCACCTTATTTTCTACCGAGTCCTGGTGAACCGTGCATGTTATGGGAGCACTGGAAGGAAACTTTTGAAACTTATTTAGAAGCCATTGGGGGTGACGACTACGTTTCAAAAAGAAAATTAGCGATTTTAAAACAATTTTTAGGCTTGGAGGGAAGAAATGTTTTAAAAACATTACCTGCAATGGAAGCCATAGTGACTGAAACCAGCGCCGATAGTGAAGCTGGAGACAGCAACATTGACATTTTCGAAGTTGCGTTGAAAGCATTAGAGGAGAATTTTGGAAAAAAAGTCAGTGTGGTGGTGGAAAGACACAAGTTTTTTTCACGAGTACAGGCTGCAGGAGAAACTATTGAACAATATGTAGCAAATTTAAGAATGTTGGCTGTTACATGTAAATTTAATGATATGAGGGATGATCTAATTAGGGACCAACTTATTAACAGAATGTCTAATTTAAAAATACAGGAAAAATTATTAGGTTTAAAGGATCCCTCTTTAGATAAAACATTATCGGTAGCCAAACGGATGGAAAATACTTCCAGATATGTAAAAGAGTTAAATACATCTTCCTCAAAAATAGTAAAAGAAGATGATACTATACATAATATAAAAAGGAATACAAAGAAAGTAGAAGTCAAACCTATATCTTCCAATAGACCAGAAGGAGTGAGATTTAAACCTAAAGTTTGTTATAGGTGTGGAAGCCCGAAACACACAGCAGACGCTACCTATTGTCCTGCAATTAAAACAAGGTGCCATAAGTGCAAAAGGTTAGGACATTTTGCAAGATGGTGTAGAAGTGCTAGTTCTTCTGTGACATCTAAGTCTGTCAATGCACTAGTTCAAGACGATATGCCTCACAAGCAGGAGTTGTTCTATGATAGTGAGGGTGAGAATGAGGATATTGAAGTTATGGTTATTGAGTCAAGTCAAGTTCTCAAATGTGAAACTAACAAACAAGATAGTTATCGTCCTCCCAAATGCATCATCAAAATTAAGAACAAGGATGTACACGTATGGGCAGATTCTTGTTCCCCATTTACTATCATAGACAAGTTTATTTGGGAAGGTTTAGGTGGTAATTTGAATGAATTGCAGCCCACTGATGTTATTCCAGAGGGGTATTGTGGTGAAAAGCTTCCTGTGTTAGGTTGTATAGAAACTGAGATGCGTTTCTTAGACAGGAAGATTACAGCAAAATTGTTTGTAGTAAAACAAGGAAGATCTCTTTTGGGGTGGAAGGAACAGAGAGCACTCAATATAATTTTGAACCCTAACCATCCTCAACAAGTTTTGCTAACCTCACCAAGTACAACTTCCAAATGGGTTAATAAATTTCCAAAATTATTCAGTGAAAAATTAGGATGTTTGAAAAAGTTCAAACACAAAATCATTTTGAAAGCAGATGCTACCCCCAAAGCACATAAGGTAAGAAATGTACCTTTGGTTTTAAGAGAAAAACTTAAAAATGAGTTGGTCAGATTGTGCAATGAAGATATTATTGAACGTATTGAGGCGTCCGAATGGCTAAGTCCAATTGTTTTGGCCCGGAAACCTAATGGCAATATTAGGATGTGTATTGATTTGAGAGATGTAAATGATAACATATGGATAGATCGGTATCCGCTCCCACGAATTAATGAAATGTTAGCTACTATCAAGGGGGGAACATATTTCACCACTTTAGACCTGTCTAATGCATACCACCAAATACTATTACACGAAGATTCAAAGCACATCACTTCTTTCATTACTCCAGAAGGAGCTTTTCAGTTTAAGCGCATGCCATTTGGGTTAGCGTCTGCTTCAGCCGTTTTCCAAAGGGTTATGCAATCAATATTAACTGGTCTTAAAAATGTAGTGGTTTTTCAAGATGATGTGTTGGTATGGGGGAGTGATGTAAACAATCATGATTTGATCTTGGAAGAGGTTCTCATCAGACTTTCTGAGGCTGGTCTCACTATTGCGTTAGAAAAATGTAAATTTGGTGTCAAGGAAGTGGAGTATCTTGGTCATACTTTGTCCAGTGAGGGTGTAAAACCAAAACGTAGTTTGATTGAAGCCATTGAAAAGGCTCCCGCCCCAAGAGATAGAGATCAACTCAGGTCATTCTTGGGGTTAGCAGAGTACTACTCGAAATTTGTTCACCATTTTTCTGACAAGGTACAAGAGCTTAGGAACTTGATGAAGAAAGGTGTCAAATTCGAGTGGACTGATGCTTGTCAACAAAACTTTGTTTCTATCAAGAAATGCATCATAAATGCTGTGTCATTAAGGCCATTTGACCCTAATGACCAAACTATCATCACTACCGATGCCAGTAATAATGGGTTAGG
Organism: Triturus cristatus; assembly: GCF_964204655.1. NCBI lineage: Eukaryota > Metazoa > Chordata > Amphibia > Caudata > Salamandridae > Triturus > Triturus cristatus. Next base: position 829,348,620 of record NC_140585.1, on the reverse strand, counting down.
TGCGGTACTAATTCAGATGCACAAGGGACAAGAAAGGGTAGTGGCGTTTGCGTCCCGCACACTAAAAGGGGCAGAACACTCTTATTCAACTATCGAGAAAGAAGCTTTAGCATGTTGGTGGGGCATACAGTATTTCAGGACATTTGTGTGGGGAACTAAGTTCCAATTATATACTGACCACAAACCTTTGATAGATCTCTTCTCCACCAGAGGCGCAAGCAAGGCCACTCCCAGAATAGCCAAATGGTTGTACCGTTTGCAAGAATATGCTTTTGATGTGAAGTATATTCCGGGTGCAAGGAATGTAAATGCAGATTGCATATCTAGATTACCGTTAGAAAATACAGATGAGGAGGAAGATGATGAATGGATGGTTGCCGAAATTAAGGATGTGTGTACAGCCATCAGTGAAGTTGAGTGGAAGAAGGCCATGGAGGAAGATGTTGTACTGGGCATGGTTATAAAAGCTTTAAGTGGTGAACAAGGATGGAAGGTACATAAGGATCTTAATTCTTTCAAATTGATATGGTCGGAGTTGAATGTGATAGAAGGTACACTTAGGAGAGGTAATAGATTAGTGGTCCCTGAGAAATTAAGAAACAGATTACTAAATATCATGCATGAAGGGCATGGGGGTATGTCAGCCATGAAGAGAAGGATTAGAGTAGATTTTTGGTGGCCTGGCATGGATGTGCAAATTGAGCGTTTTGTTCGAGATTGCGTGGCTTGTGCGTGTAGCGACAAGACTCATTCTTCTCAAGAAACTTCTATAAGTGCGTCACCCATGCCTAAAGGTGCATGGGATAAATTAGCCATCGATATATGTGGGCCTTTCGATATCTTAAATGCATCAGAGAGATTTGCCATAGTTATGGTAGATTATTTTTCAAAGTGGCCAGAAGTTGCCTTTGTTAAAGAGGTCAAGGCTGCAAGTGTTATTTCATTTTGTGAAGACATTTTTAGAAGGGAAGGTTGCCCCACTGAGCTAGTTACAGATAATGGACCCCAATTCATATCGGAAGAATTTGAAAGTTTTCTGAGGAAGTGGGGGATCAGGCACACCACCACGCCAGTCTATCATCCAAGGGGAAACGGGTTGGTGGAGCGTTTCAACAGAGTACTGGTTGAATGTATTCAATTGGCATGCAAAAACAATGAGTTATGGAGGCAGTGTGTAAAGGACATGTTGTGGTCGTACCGCACTACCCCGCATTCTGTGACTAGGGAAACGCCTTTTTCTCTACTTAAGGGAAGGATTCCTTGCTCTGTGGCTGTTCCACCTTGGATGAATAGAGCGGGGATATACAATGCAAACTTAGAGGAGATGCGAAGTAGAGTGGAAAAATATCAGAAAAATTATTGTGATCGTTTTAATGAAAACATTGTGAAGCCAAAACGTTGTTTCATGCAAGGAATGTTTGTGAGAGTATTTGTTGGAGACAAGGCTAAAAAGGGTCGGCCTAAATGGTCTTCTCCCAAAAAGATTATTGTTGTTAAGGGTAACAGTGTTAAGTTGGATGATGGAAATTGGTGGAACACTAGGAAGGTATCACCATGTTCTGACACTGAAATTGTCATGCCTCCAAGTACTCAACAAAATATTGTTGCATGCAGAGTTAATACTGATCCTGTTGGATTGCCTGTTGCTAAGGTCAGAACGAATGTAAGACAACGTACAATGCCTACAAGGTATAAAGATTACGTATGTACATAGTTTTATCAGGACAAATGTAAGACAACGTACAATGCCTACAAGGTAAAAGATTACGTATGTACATAGTTTTTTATTTTTTTTATTTTATTATAAAGAGGGGAGATGTGTTGTATTTTACATAGCTTGCTTTGTAATAGTTACCATGGTTGTCATGATGTCATGATGAATTGGAATACTGCGGTCCCCTAGCAACATCCATCTGTTTGTAAACTGGTGGCAGAGGAGTTGCAGTTGGACTTGTAAGCAGAGGTGTCCCAGGGGTCTGTACTATACTACCAATAAACTCCTGTTTCATCAAGAGGCGTGTGTCACCTACTTCATAAAAACCGTCACAGGGGCATACTGGCAGTTCACTAATCGAATACACTCCCGAGGGAAAGCCCAAATTACAAAGGATAAGGTTTAGTCTAAAACGTACTAATACATAGTGGTGATGGATTTTGGTCACAGAAACCAAGTATGAATTTGGGCCCTTAGGATCTGAAGGCAGTCTCAAGTACAATGCTACCATTGTTTTATTGCAGTTAGAGGCATATCTCTTGTTTTCCTTGAAGATTTGAAAGCGAGATTTAATTTCAGCTTTAGGGAATTTCTGGGACTTAAGAGGATCATTCTATAATGCTTCTAAGCCCAAACTTACTAATTTTTCTCTTACATATTTGAGCCAAGGGGCCTTGTGTGCCTGTTCACAATTGAGGCAATCCTTAATGATGTTTTGGGTTAGGCCCACTGTATCCCTTTGCCAGATTGGGAGTCAAACTAAGACTGGCGCAAGTGATATGACATCTATTATATATGGTACATTCAATTTGTGATACATTGTATAGCTTGAACAACTATTAGGTAGAGATAATAGTTTCTTAACAAAACTATCTTCTAGCCGTTGTAGTTAATTAGCATTCGATATCCCCCAAATTCCCGCTCCATATGTTGTGGAGGAAATGGCCTTAGCAGAAAACATCTTTTTAATTTGGTCTAATGGCCTACTGCCCAGTTTTTTTATAAAGGAACATCAGCCAAAACATTGCCACCTGGTCTCCGCTCACTGCCCTGACTACCTCAGCCATCTACACCTGGGCACCCACTGCCCCCTGCCCCCACCACATTTACAATCTCGCAATGAACTGAATCAGCATTAAACTCACCAGCATTCTCAGCACCTTCATCTCCATAGCAACCTTCCTGGACAGAAGGAAACATGCATATGTCAGGCCCCTCCTAAAGAAAGCCTCTTCCGACCCTGCAAATTATCATCTGATTTTCCGGCTCCCCTTCCTGGCCAAAGTACTCAAGAAAGCCATCTACCAGCAGCTCACCGATTTCCTAGAACAAAACTATCTACTGGACGCCTTACAATCAGGATTCCTGTGCAAACAACAGCACTGAGACCGCACTGATCACCGCCACAGATGACATCAGATCACTCCTCGACCATGGAGAAACTGTGGCACTGATCCTCCTTGACTGCACACAGAGCATCCGACTGTCTCCCTTCCTCTCCGCATCCAAAGACATCTTAGGCTGCGTGCCACAAGTATTATTCCACAGCCCGACCCTGTTCAACATCTACATGATCCCCCTCGCAGATACCACGGACTCAATATTGTCTCCTGTGAAGATGACACTTAACTGATCCTCTTGCTCATGGAGGACCCCTCTAACGCCAATACCAACTTCCGCGACAACATGAACAAGTTAGCCAAATGTATGAGAAACAATAGCCTTCAACTCACCTCTGACAAAACTGAAGTACTGATGTTCGGGAAGAACACCTCCGCATGGGACCACAGCTAGTGGCATGCAGAACTCCGACCTACACCCACACCGACTGACCATGCACGCAACCTCAGCATCATCCTCGACAGCCAACTGACCATGAAACAACAAGTTAATGCAGTCACTTCCTCCTGCTTCCACACACTCCACATGCTCTGTAGAACCTTCAGATGGATACCAACCAACTCCAGAAAGACCACCACTCAGGCCCTCATCATCAGCCGCCTCGACTACGGCAACACTCTCTACACTGGCATCTCCACCCAGCTCCTCAGAAGACTCCAGGCTACACAATGCTGCAGCCAGAGTCATCCTGGACCCCCACCTGAGAGACTTCTACTGGCTCCCCATCCAGAAGAGATGCCAATTCAAGATCCTCACACATGCGTACAAAACCCTTGACGACCTAGGACCTGCCTACATCAACCAGTGACTGAACTTCCACAACCCTATAGGCACCTGCAACAACTTCCACACAAGCACCCCTTGCATCCGTCGCAGCCACAGTGGTGGCCGTTGCTTCTTCTACATCGCTTTTAAGACCTGGAACAACCTTTCCCTCCAGCTCTGTACAGCCCATCTCACTGGCAGACTTAAAAAGAGACTCAAGATCAGGCTCTTCAACTGAGACACATCGCTAAGATACCCCGAGGAGTGACAGTGTAGTGCTTTACAAATGCTGTTTGATTGAATAAGTTAACCCAATGTTATCCTATGGAAGAGGCAGGCCATGCAGTAGTGAAAAAAGAATTTAACTACCAGGACATGGAAAACTTTAAAAGTACATGTACAACTTTTTAAATACAGTGTAGCCTATACTGTAGGTGTTTAGGGCCTTCCCTAGGAGGAACTTATATGTATTACAAAGGAAGAGTTAGGCCTGGCAAGAGGTGTATCTTGCCAGGTTGAAATGGCAGTTGTAAACTGCACACAGGCTGCAATGGCAGACCCAAGACATGTTTAAAAGGCCATTGAAGCTAATTTACAGGCCCTGGGTACATGTAGTGGCACTTTACTAGGGCCTTACCAGTAAATCTAATCAGCTAATTGGGTATAGGCCTATTGCACTGTAGCACTGGTTAAGTGTTAAAGTGTGCAGAGCCCATGAACCAATAAAAATAAGTTCAGAAAACTAATTTGCGAAGGCAAAATATTTGGGGATGACCCTGCAGAAAGGACCAATTCTAGCACTTACTTAAAACATGGACTGATTGGTATCAAAATATCCAGTGTGCTGTTATCATGGTATTACACACTAAACATACATTTGGCTGTTAAGATAACATCAAACCCACAGTGCTGCTGAGTTCTTCTCTGCTAGTTGCCTTTACAATCGTTGTCAAATACTCTCTGGAAGTAAGGACGCTTGTCAGCTGTTAGGATAGCCTGTGTACCCCCATGAGGGATTAGTTCAATGCTACAGCTTGGCACTTTAATGTAAAAAAGTCAAATTTCTGCAATTTAATTTTTCCGATAGAAATCTATCTGAAGCAGACCACCCACCTATTGTTATGGTCCAGATGGTAATCCAAGGGTCTTCATTCCTAGTATTAATTCAACGCACCAATTTTTGTTGGAAAAACTTCCTCCCTTACTGTACCTGTAGAACATCCGTGCTGAATTCATGAGAAAAGTATCAGCAAAAAACGATCCTCTTTTTCACACTAACCACTATGATTTTCAATGAGGAAACAGTATCTGAAGTTCATTTTAGAGGTTTAGTGGAGAGGCTCAGCCCTATTAAAAACGGAATATCTGGTAGCCCCATTGCAAGAAATCAGGCCTCTCTAATTTATTTTTATTACAGTACCACAACGTTTTTAAAAGGATTTGGCCACGTGGTCCACAGGGATTTGTAATCACTATTTTTTATTTTTTACTTAGGCATATGAATAGCCCCAAGAGGCATTGGGTCACTTTAGAACTATTCTTATTTAGCATTTGTATAGTGCTCAATCTGCCATAGCCACGCCTTTTTATAGTCTGAGTGACTGGTTTTCCTTCCCATAGCAGTGGTCAATATGAGCTGCCATTTGCAGCATTCATGAGCAATGATTACAAACGCAATGTGGGACAGAGCAATAACATTTGAAAGGGGTGACCTGAAAAGTAGAATTGATAACAGAATTTTGGACCCTAGGATTTGGGGGAAACTTCTCAATTTTAAGATCATCTCTAGGTGAAATTAATGATCATAATGCTCGTAATTTATCACTAACCACCAAACGTTTCCAAGACCTGCACATTTCAAATCTGAGCACCCAAATAGAGCTTACCATTACTATAATAGAAGAGTTATAAAATTGCCAAGCATTTCAGGTAATCCTGTTTTATTTACCAATATTTATGGCATGCTCTCCAACTTTCTGGCTCCTCTTGCAGACAAATATTATGAGAACCTCACATTAACTGAAGTACACACCGAATTGTGTGCTTCTTTTAGAGGTCTATTTTCAATTTCGAACACATAAACCCCTAAGCAAAGGTGTAAAGCTACTCCATGGCTTTTGCAAAGAGTGCCGGCGAGCTAAAACCTAATTTATTTCAGCTATTAAATCCCATAAGCAAGTAGCTATAGGAGAAGGTGGATCTTTTTATGAGCACCTCTTGGCCAATATAAAAGGACCTTTGTTTTTGCAGATTTTATTTAGCATGAACTCGACCCGAAGGTATTGGAGCGCTGTACATGAGCACCGGTTACGGTACACATTCAGGCACGGGGAGATTAAGTGATTTGCCCAGAATCAAAGGATATGGATGCAACCCTGAGGCTCGAACCCTGGTTTCCAGCACCAAAGTCGTCAGTCTAGCCGGCGAACCACATCCTCTCCCCAGGTGAGATGAGGGCCTGAGTGGTGGTCTTTCTGGCGTTGGTTGATATCCATACCTTCGATCAGGCTAACTAGCAGGACCTCTTAGAGACTGCCCAAAATAGAAATAATACTGCATTCTGGCAAATAATAGCCCATGGCAGTTTGGGTGCTAGCACACCAGTGGAACACTTTCTGCAACCAAATCTTTGGTCTAAGCACTTTTCTGATTTATATTGTGATAATGATCTTGTTGTATCACACCCAGTAGTTGCTATTAAGACTTCCGTCAATAGAAATCCCTGAGCTTGATCGCTTTGTCTTTTCCTTGCTTGACACAAGGAAGGTTAGGGAGTCTGTCCACCTAGGGCAGGCCCCAGTCCCCGATATTATCCCAGGGGATCTATTTAAATCTGAGACTGATATTTGGACCCCCAACATTAACTGTTTATTCAATGAGATATTGAGTGGACCGTATGTACCTGCTTCCTGGGCTGTGGCACATATCAATCTACAAAAAGAGTGATAGGGCAACCTCATCAACTATAGACCAATAAGTCTCCTTGATAATCTAAAAAAATGTTTTGTAAGCAGCTGTTTGATAAGCATCAGAGTGGGATAGATGATGTCCAATTTCTCTCTCACTTCAAATCGGTATTTTGCTCTATATTGAGCACTATAGACTATATTACTTTGTTAAAGGTACATTTTTATGTACCCTTTCTAGACCTAATGGCAGCATTTGACTTGGTCCCAGGATCATACAATGGGATGTTGTTAGATCAATGGGTGTGCCACTTGATATTTCAGACACCATTATTTGGCTTTATCAGTTCAATTATACTCAAGTAAGGGGAGGTAGATCTGGGGAACCTACTACTTCAATACCAATTCGAAGGGGAGTTTGACAAGGCTGTATTTTGGCTCCCACTTTATTTTCTAGAATTGGTGAGGAAGAAGGTCCCAGCACTGCTCTTTGCAAATGACGCTTTGTCACTATCTAGAACTCCCTTAGGCCTTCAAAACCTTTTAAATTAGTTTCAAGACTTCTGCAATGATACAGGGCTAGACATTAACATTCATCAGACCAAATATATGACCTACAACTCCCTTCAAAAGAAAGGGCCAACCTTGTATAAGTAACACCCACCCTTACACCCCCCTTGAATCAGTGCAGATGTTTGACTACTCAGGTTTATGGGTGTTCAATTATTTATCAAGGTCCCCCCAGATACAGAAAAGTTCACCACAGAGCTGCATCTATATTGAAAATGCAATGATCAGCACATTCAAAAGCAGTTTTCCTGGCTATACAAATGTGCAAAGCCAAGGCCCAAACTGTTGGCCTAAATGGTGCAAAATTCTGGGGCATTTCTAATGTGAGGTGCTTGGCAACAAAGGAGACTGAGGGGCATATTATCAAGCACGGCGTTAAAATGATCGCCGCTTTAGCGGCAGAAAACTGCAGCTAAAGCGGAAATAATGGGCTTGATAGTATGCCGCAGAGAATTCCAATAGAAGCCCGTGTTGACACCAGAACTTGGGCTTCTATTGGAATTCTCAAGGGCATATTATCAAGCCCATTATTGCCGCTTTAGCTGCAGTTTTCTGCCGCTAAAGTGGCGATAATTTTAACGCCGTTTCTTGATAATATTCCCCCAGCTTCTTTATATCCTTACTAATCCACACTTGCAACTCACCGAATTTGCCCGAGATTTTTTACATCGGTCTTAAAAGTATTGACCATTTAACCATTCTGAAACTACGCCTTTATTGGGCGAGACTATGGCCTCACCAGGAATTGGATTCCTACAAAGCTGAACTAGTTGAGGTTTTGGACCTGGATTCTAATAAAAAAATAAAGTGGTTTTCTCCTGTATTTGTTTATTAAATTGGGTTTGCAGATGATATGGCATGACCCTTTATCCATCAGGGAAGGCACAAAAGGACCTTTAACTCAAACCTATTGGATAATATGTTACGGAACAGTGGCCCGAACCACCAACATCAGAAATCATACTGACCATTTTCTGAGCTACAAGACCACCCCTAAGTTTGAGGTGTATTTAGGTTAAATTTTTCCATCTTTTGCAAAAACTCTTTATATCAAATTTAAGATTTGACCTTTTACTGCTAAAAACTTTCACTTCTAAATGCAGCAAAGGTTGCACCAATATAATTGAGAATATTGAAGGCTTTCTTTTTGTCTTCCTCTGTTCCTCTAAACCAAGACGTAAATGGATTGATAACCTGTGTTTGAGTCTCAGAGTAAGGAATTATCCCATTGCCCTTAGGGTTTTTAGGTCTCGCCTGACCCAGTGTATGCGCTGGTCTGGCGAGACATTTTGTGAGGGCTCCAAAAAGTGCTACCAGGCCAGCCTAGAGCTACAGTGCATGTGCGCGGGCGCGCGCGTCGCGCTTTACCGCGATTACTTTAACTTTCGCAGCCGTGCGGCCGCTTTAATGTTCTCCGTGAGGCTTCAATAGATTGCAGCAGTTAAAACAAGCATTGGCATAGCCAATAGGTCTCGCTTTTGGGACCTTATAAGTGTTTAGTTATGCAACTGTTGCATGGCTAAACACTTATAAGGTCCCAAAGGCGAGACCTATTGGCTATGGCAATGCTTGTTTAATCTGTTACCAGCAGGCTAGAAGTTGTATTTGGACTGAGCAAGTATTTGCTCTCCGCCTGGATTCTAAGAAAAATAGCAATATTATGATTGTTAGAGAAGTTTGTTTTGATAATGGATTTTTAACCTGTTTTATATTGTTTTTCAATATCCAGTTTTTTTATTGATTTATGTGGTGTTTCAGGGCCTTAAGTACTGCATTGTTTTTATGGTCAAGTTAGTTTATTATTATATCCTTCAGGGCATGTGCAGGGCCAATCCTTTGTGACTATGAAAGCATGTCTTTTTTTCATTTGAATCAATGTATGCGGTATACAAATTTGAATACACACATTTACTTTTCACATATATATTTTGTGTTTTGAGTTGTATTTTATGTATTCAATTGAGGAGGTTATTTGCATTTCCGGGGAACATATGGATTTGATGACAGTGATGAATTGTTCACAAATGGATAAAGGTAGATTTCTTCAAATAGTACTTACAACTATACGGAAAAGGAATTTATCTCCAACACCGAAAAAAGTGATGGTTTATCAATCTAGTGGACACATATTTGAGTTTTTCGTTGACAGACACTTGTTATATAGTACTCCTATAACAGTAATTAGCCTTGCTTATTTCATTCTAAATACGTAAAATATTCTACGCGTGTGTTCTTTGCTCAGCACATTGCATTTTGTGTTCCTCTTGTACACATGCACCACATTTTCCTACTGTTTTTATTTGTAACTTTATGATCAAAACTGACCGGAAAAAAAGAATAATAATATAAAAAGCAATGGTCAACTGCATAGGTATTGCAGGATATAAGAAGTGGGCTACACCTGTGCTATACGCTGTTGTACTTTACAAACTACTTGAGATAAAATTGGAGCAGACTACATAGACTATATAACAAAGTTGTAAAATCTTGACAATATCAGCATAATACAGTGTTCGATTTGTATACTTTACAAAGGCAACAATTTATATAGAATGCACAAGGACAATCATGGACACGTTTCAATTCGAAGGTGAAGATAGTGGGTGTGAGGTATGACGAGAAGAGGATTGCTTTTTTTTCTTTCTTGAAACCTGCAAGAGAAATTTCCACTCAGAGATAACGGTGGGACATCTGTAGCGAACAATCTGAAGAAGTAAAACTTATTTTCATTGCTTTTTTCTTCCATCTTTTAGGCTTTTGAAGTATTAGTTAAGTGATGATACGAGTTGCACAAGGGCAGTCAGTGAGGGAGACCTTTTCGGGCAGGTCATCAGGTTTGGGTACGTACATAGCTTTTGTAGATGGTGCATATGGAATTCAGTTTGATGCAGCCTAGTTAGGAAGGCAAGGCAGGCTTCTGAGAGTGGGAGTGATGTGATTAAATATACATTCTCCAGTGGTGAATCAATCATTTGCATGAAAGACTTTTCAGAGTGGAAGGAATGGGGTACTTGAAAGGGCGAAGAGAAGAGCATTGTCCCAAATAATGTGTGACAGGACAAGGGTTGTACAGTTGTCTGGAAAATTGGGTTGAATAGAGATCTCCCTCAAAAATCATACAGTTGTCACAACTGTGACATCCATGTATCCACAAGGAGGACCCTAGAACAGCTCCCATTTAGGGAAGAGTTGAAGGCGCTATGTCAACACTATATCAAAATGCAGTAACAATCCAATAGCTAGCCATCACCCCTTTCGCTCATTGCCTTTGACCCTGTACAGCTCTCCTCTGCAATTTTGGTTACATTTGCAGGGTACTAATACAGACAACGGCCTGATCATTCTCCACATGGGGAACACCTGAAAATTCAAATCCACCAGCTGAATCAGAACCCCATGGGCATCCCATAAATGGTCCATTATACAACCATGGATGACACCAGCCTTTTTTAAGCTATATCCAATCAAAACAAAACCAAAGGCGTATTCTCTAAAGTGCAGATTGAGAGGTTTTTCCCACATACTCTATATTAACACCAAGTTCAGATCACTGACATTTATCTTTACATTTCCTTCAAAGGGCAAATGATGAAGATATCCCAGACAGCTTAATAACAGTTAAGTCTCCTTGTAAAATCAATTGCACACTCCGATTGTGAAAGTCTGCCCACGCAATACACATAAATGTTGTCTCTCATATTGATGGAGACAAAATCCACCTCCATGGAGTCCCCATAGGCACCCTTATGTTTCTGTAGTGCTATTTCAGATGCATTTACTTGTAGGTTCAATGGCCAAGGCAAGTGTAACTATATTGCCCAAACATGTGAGCATCAATGCTAGATGGCTCTCTAAAAAAGCATTGATTTCAATTCACTTTCCTTTATCTTCAAGTTCAGCCACAATAATACACTCAACTATCTAGCTGAAAAATCTGTTCTTTCCTGGAGCATCAGTGTCAACCACAGCATTAACTTAATAATTAATCTGCAGACCCCCAATATGAATAGGCAAAGCCAAAGTGACAAGTATTCTAGGTACAGGCCCTGGTCTTTTAGAAATATCTTTGCCTGGCTAATCCCCCTGTTCTAGTCAATACTAATGGACACAAAACCCCACCATTATATCTTCATATTCCTAACAAATTTGAACTCTATATTTTTCTGTCATTTGAATTGTGGTCTGTGTTTGCATATCCTTGTACCTGCCTCTACTTGTGCAATTAGTTCTAAGCTTAAGTAAACATGGCTCTATGATTCTATAAACCACATGCCTTAGCACAGAATTTCTGAAAAATATAAATTCCACTGCCGCCACTCAGATCAGGTTTGTTCTTTTGAAATGCAGTCACTAAAATTCATAAAAAGAAGACGAGAAATAACTGAAGCAAGGAGTAATGTCAACGCGTGTTAGCATTTTTATACAGGGAAAGTTTTTTCATGTTATTATGTTTACTTTTAAGAACTGAGTGCCATATTATAAAAAAAAGGCGTTAGAATTATCGCCGCTTTAGCAGCAGAATACTGCCGCTAAAGAGGCAATAATGGGCTTGATAATATGCCCTTGAGAATCACCATAGAAGCCCATGTTCTGGTGTCAACATGGGCTTTTATTGGAATTCTCTGCGGCATATTATCAAGCCCATTATCGCTGCTTTAGCGGCAGTTTCCTGCCGCTAAAGCGGTGATAATTTTAATGCTGTGCTTGATAATATGCCCTCGAGATATGTATGTTCTTTCACAACTGATTCTAAAATAGCTCACAATCAATGTGCTCACTGGGGTTACTCACATAGAAATGGTTAATGTTTTCCATTTACCTCTTCTAACTGAGTATTTTACCTATGGTCCATGAGGTGAATCTTTCAATAAATAAAAAAAACACTTCAGGTGAAGGAATTGGTCATTGGGCAACACTGGATGCAAAGGAAATTAGAGCTTAGCCAGGTACATATATCTTCTGCAAATCTCACATCTAGAAACCCTAATCACCACAACATTACGCATCAGCATTCCTAAAATCTACATATTCATCGCTTCTCTTAACTGCTCCCTCACTTCACATTAAATCCTTTTCACAATCTCCTTATCCCAAAATTCTTTCTCTCACTTTTGCCTAGATGGCAACAAAAAAGACCAAAGATACACCATATACAGGCTCATGCCAAAAGCCACAGATTACACGTAGAAACATATAATTAATCAAAGCAAATATATCCACATCAATGTTTTTGCACTATGGGTTGTCTCGTAATTTCCCATCATAGTCGCCTGCCCTGTTGTAATTCATATCCAACACATCCATACCCCGTTCTGTCTTCATTTTAACTTCATCTAATTTTCCACCCTTCTCACTCAGGCTCCCAACACCTTTTCTGTGCACCACCAACTATGACACGTTCCATGTTTGACAAGTTTTACCCAAAATAAAAGGTCTCACCACACCCTTCTTCACTTCAGACGGAGGGGCATATTATCAAGGACCTACCGCCGCTTTAGCTGCACTTTTTTGCCGCTAAAGCGCCGATAATTTTATCACCCTATTAGCAAGCTGTAGCTAACGGGCCTTAGCGCGAGGTTTTTGATGATAGCGGCCCGTTTTTTTATCTCAAAGCATGTTTTCGCTAATGACATGCAAAGTATGCGTTCTTGTGCAAAAAGTCACGCAAACATCCCCACTCCATATTATCAAGGAGCTCCTTGAAATTCTGAAGAGCCAAAAAACTGTCTCTAACTGCAGTTAGAGCCAGTTACTTAAGACCAGAAAATAGCTGGTCTTAAAAATGGTGATAAAACTTGGGCCCATATCTCTGTAGGTTTTGGCACTGGCCAGCGCTGCAAGCAATGTTACAGCCCTGACCTGCGACAAAACTACAGTGCAGGAATGCACACAATCAATAAGATAGTGCGCATTCCTGTGCCACAGTCATGAAAAGTGTTGCTGCGTTGCGACAAGACAGCGTTGCAACACTTCTCACTACACCCTTCTTACGACAGCATGGATACGCTGTAATCACTGGACAGCGCTCCATGACGCAAGTAATGAAGGATATGTCAGGAATCCTGACGTATCTGCCTGTGCTAAAGTCACGCATTGCTGCAGTTGTGTCACAACCATGACGCAACTCCAGCAATGCATGGGGAAAGCCTATTCCTGTGGCACTGCCTCACCTTCATGCCTGCCATCAGGCAGGCGGAAGGTACAGACGCAGTGCTGTTCATGAGGGATGCCCGAATGTCGGCGCTGTTGGAGATCCATCGGTGGTGGTTGCGCGCTGCGGTCTCATCGTTTGGAAGCATTGGTGGAGTGTTGGTGCGGAGGGAGTTGACGAGATGTTCTTCGCTGGCCTTGATCAAGCTGCGAGGGGATGCGATGATGGCGGTGGCGCCCGGTGGGCAAGGTGAAGACGTGATGTTACCAATAATGGTCGGTCCAGGAGAGTCTGGTGTTTTGGCTGTAGTTGAAGTACCCGCCGGCAGAGGTGATGCGCTGGACCGTGTGTCCAGCTATGTGGCCTGTTGAGGTGACTTGCTGCTTGCGTCTGATGTCGGTGACCCTCCCCAGGAAGAGGTGGTGCTCAGGTCACTGGGGTTGTCCAGGTGGAACTTGAGTTCACCGAGTTTGATGTCGTTGGTGGATGGGAGACCCTAGGGTGCAATGAAGTCTACAATGGTATTTGAGAATGGGGGGCCATGGCCCGGGGGGCCTCCACATGAGGGTGCCGCAGAGGATCTTCTTGGGCTTGGTCCGGATCTGGGAGTTGACTTGGTCCATGGTAACCCTTGGTACATTAGAGTGTTTTGTCAGTCAGAGTGTGCCTCTGTAGGTGACGGCAATGCTCCTCCTTGATGGTCGGGGTGCTCCTTGCGGGTGATACAGCAGCCGTCAGTGATGGCAAAGTCGATGTCCGGCATGGAACATTACAACCCAGGCAGTACATCGTTAACAGCACATCTGTGACAACGCGGGTGTCTTAACTTTGCATTTGATCACAACGCATTGTGAGGTCAGTAATGGGGTAATTCAAAGTTTCTCAGGTGTGTAAGGGTTTTGGGGTAAAATTTGAAAATTTACATTTGTCTCGGGGTAAAATATGAAAAATGGGGTGTTTGTTGGGGTAAAGTATAAAATATTGTGTGTTTTCTGGGGTAAAATATGATAAATCAGGTGGTTTTTGGGGTAAAATATGAAAAATGGGGTGTTTATTTGGGTAAAATATGAAAAATGGGGTGTTTTGGGGTAAAATATGAAAAATGGGGTGTGCATTTGTTCAGCCACTTTACTATTGCAATTTGCCAAGCATTAGTATGTATTGGAATAGAATGCAAGGTGATGGCATGCGTCGCAACTACGTATGTGCCTTTAGCAAATGAGTGGTACGCCCTCTGTGCATGGGCGCGCAGCGGCCACCATTGAGAAGTGCGGGGTGTGCTGGACCGCTGTGAGGTGGTAAACGCCAGAAATAACACTGGATGGTGCGTAGACTCCCCTGGGTCAATCACAATGCCGCGATGCAGCAGTGGGATTGGTAATCAGCAACGGGACAAGTCATGCAGCCAGGGGCCGGAGGGGTGGCCATGTTCTCCATGCAGGCTGTAATGCAGCCTGCATTGCGAACAGGGAAGTGCGCATGACTGCTTTGGACAGCCTGAGTGGGCCGACCAAACAGTCATTGCGCACTTGAGTGGGCATGCCAATCTGCCCATGCCCTGCTCTGTGTTTGGAGCCATCCTACCCACCTTTCCACCCCCTTAGGATACATAGCATGATTACATCAGTTAGTTATACCTTGTTTTTAACTTGTGTTCTGTTTTTTGGGCTTCTCGGAGACCGCATTTCCCGGTTTCTGCCGCTGCCACCCCTGTGGCCCTGCACCCTTTTCCTCGCCCATTAACGCCTCCCAGCTGATCGTTCCTACCCCCTCCTAAATGGCGGATGCTGTGCAGTTGCTAGCGTGCAGAAGGCGCGCCTAAGCCAAGGCCGTCTGTGTCAATCCATGACCTGACCGCGACCAGCGCCAGGAACCCTGACTCTCGAGCCAGCCACTGCTACAACTCAGCCACCCTCCACGCACTCAACCACGGAAAACTCAGAGACTGACAACAGGCCTCGTCAAACACGACCCACGGCCAGTTCTCCTGCCTACACTGCTGCCAGACCTTAACCACCACCCCGGCCTCCAACACATCCGACACCAGTGTAGCAGCCAGAGAACTCCACACATGGATCTCCAACTGCGCATACAAGCTCGCCCCGCTACACAAGTCCAACAAACAGCGCACCAGGAAAGCCGCCTGGTTCCCCACCGATCTCCAAGAAGAAAGATGCACCTGCAGATGCCTGGAGAAGAACTGGAGAAACACCAAGACACCCAAAATCTACACCACCTTCAAGGACGCCATGATGGACTACCACAACCAAATCCTCAACAACTACAACAACTACAAGCAACTCTTCAAGGTCATTCATTAATTCACTAACCCACGCAGTAAAGCCACAGACATCACCCCGTCCCAAGACCTCTGCGATAAGCGTGGAACCTACTTCCACCTCAAGATCAAAAAACTCTACAACAACTTTGCCGACCATCCACCAGATGCCATAGCCAGCCCCCCGCCCCCGACACACCAGCCAGCCCACCATCTCCACCTGCATGTTGGTCACAACTGAATACACCGCCTCGACCATGAAAGGCATCCACTCGGGGGCCCCCACCGACCACCTGCCCTCCTCACATCTACCACAGCACCGAGATCGCTCTACTCGCCGCCACAGAGGACAGCCGCAACCTCCTGGACTAAGGCCACCCTGCAGCCCTCATCCTACTCAACCTTTCAGCGTCCTTCGACACCGTCTCCCACCGCACACTAGTCGCCAGACTACACAACGCCGGCATACAAGGAATAGGGGTGGGCGGAATTTGCGAAATCCACTTTCGCAAATTATCGCGAAAATGTTAAAAATTATCGCAAACACGTGGAAATATCGCGAAGATGCGGAAGTTTTTTTCCCGCGTGTTCGCGAGATTTTCTGCATGGTTGCGGCTCGCCAACTTACCCATGTGGTTGCTCGCGGGCGCGGCCATCTTGTTTTCAGTTGTCTCGCGGTGCATGATCGCGAGAAGAAAGACGTAATCGCGCGACGCATGACGTCACTGCGGGTGCGAACTGTCGCGAGACAGCGCAAATGGCTAAAAACAATACAACATCTCATGGAGAACGCGACCGGATCAAGACAACTTGTCGGCGAACGCAGGGATTCAGGTAAGGCGATCGCGCGCACGCGAGAATGTATTATTTTACAGTGCGAGCAAGAAACAAACTATCGCCGAGCTGCGGAATGCGGAAATTTCGACATTTTCGCGCTCTCCGCGGAACGCAAAAATGTCAAATTATCGCAATTTCCGCGAACGGAACGAAATTTTCGCCCAGGCCTAACAAGGAACAGCCCTAGACTGGATCCGATCATTCCTCACCGGAAGAAGCCAAAGGATCAGAATGCCACCCTTCCTCTACGATCCCATGTAAATCACCTGCGGAGTCCCACAAGGGTCATCTCTGAGCCCGACCCTCTTCATCATCTATGTGGCCCCCCTCGCCGCCTTCGTCCGACAACATGGCCTTAACATCGTATCCTATGCTGATGACACCCAGCTCATCCTCTCCCTCACCAAAGACCCCACCACCGCCAGACTCAACTTCCAGAAAGGAATGCATGACATCGAAGTCTGGATGACCAACAGCTGCCTGTAGCTCAACACCGAGAAGACAGCTGTCCTCATCCTTGGAACCACCCCTTCGGCATGGGACAACAACTGGTGTCCGCTGTCCTCAGAAGCCCACCTACCCCCTCGGACCACGCCAAAAACCTCGGCATCGTACTCAACTCGTCCCTCACCATGAACCGACAGGTTTACACCGTCACCTCCAGCTGCTTCAACACCCTCCGCATCCTCCGCAAGACCTTCAAATGGAGCCCCCTGGAGTCAAGAAAGACAGTCACCCATGCACTCATCACCAGCAGACGGGACTAATGAAACACATACTACTCTGGCATTTACAAGTCCCTACTCCGCAAACTCCAGACATTACAGAACACCACCGCCAGACTCATCCTCAGCATCCTCCGGCATGAACACATCAGCCAACGCCTACGTAGACTCTCCTGTGCAGAAAAGAGTCACCTTCAAAATCCTCACTCACACAGACAAAGGGCTACACAACAATGGACCCAAATACCTCAACAACAGAATCAACTTCCACGTATCCAAAAAGGACATCCGATCTTCCAAACTCACACTGGTCGAAACCCCGCGCATCCACAGAGCCAGAACAGGTGGCAGATCCTTCTCCGACATTGCATTGAAGACCTGGAACAAGCTGCCGGTAGACATCAGACGCGCCCCCTCACAGAACTCCTTCAGGAAGACCCTCAAGACCTGGCTCTTCGGCTAACAGTTCTGCACCCCCACTTCAGCGCCTTGAAACCCTCACGGGTGAGTAGCGTGCTTACAATTCCCCTAATTGATTCATTGATTGAGTTATCATCATGTGATGATTTTTCCTCTTCCGCACTGCTTGAGGCGCTGGGGCAATGCTCTTCCACCATAGCGAAAGAGCTGCCACTGGGGGTGTGTCGTCTACGTGTGTTAGGCATGAGCGACTCACCCCCTGGCCCTCTTGCGCTACGCGTCCAACCTTCTCCTTACCTGGACATTGACACCATGGCATAATCCTCTGCACTCTCTTCAAATCTGTGACTCAGCCAGCAGGAGCCTCAGCCAGGTATGATTTCACTCGGCTGGGTACAGCAGTAGCCACCTAGTACGCTGGTGGACCTCTCAATGCAGTTGATGCAACAGGGTCCCCTTAGCCGTGAAGGCACAGCACTCACGCCACACAAGTTCACTGTAGCACAGGGGCCTCAGCCTCCACAGCGTACGGCCAGCCCAACATCATCAGGCCTGTGATGCAGGGCGACGGCACACACCGTTGGTAATCCCCTCCGTGCACCCCGGTGTAATGGTGGATTGTAGTATACAATGCGGACCTCACTACGTTGGTGCGCAGGAGCGCCTCTACCATTAACTGCTCCAAGGGTCGCAAGGCGGTCTTCACACACAGGTCAGCTACGTGGCTCAATGCGACCTGCCAGACTTTACCACCAGGTACTGGCGATCGTCATGCATCAATGTCTCCCACCACGGCTCATCGACTCCACAGCTCCTCCACATCCCACTTCAGACGCAGGTCCAGCGAGGCATCCAGGCTCAAGACGCAGGTCCAGCGGGGCATCCAGGCTCCAGACGCAGGTCCAGGGAGGCATCCAGGTTCAAGACGCAGGTCCAGCGAAACATCCAGGCTCCAGACACAGGTCCAGCAGGGCATCCAGGCTCCAGAAGCAGGTCCAGGGAGGCATCCAGGATCAAGACACAGGTCCAGCGGAGCATCCTGGCTCCAGGTACAGGTCCAGGGAGGCATCCAGGCTCAAGACACAGGTCCAGCGGGGCATCCAGGCTCTCATCCTGGTCATCCTGGATGTTGGGTGGCTTGAGCGGGTTGTTGATGTGTGCTGCACTTGGCCCTGGCTGCTCCAATCTGCAATAAACTTTTTTTTTGGGCATCTTTTCTATGGGAGGTGGACTGTTAGGCTATTTTTTAAGTTAGAGGGAAAAATCACTTATGTTGGGCTGCCTAAAGTGCGTTTTTTTATTGCTAGTGGGCTTATCGCCACTTTTTTAACGTTAGCGCGAGGATTTTTATCGCCGTCCTGCTAATTTTATCGCCGGACATTTCAGCCGGAAAGAGAAACGATCGCCTGTTAGCGGCGTGTTTTTACGGCGATAATTTCCCGTAGTAGACAGAGATAAAAAAAAGTCACGCTAACGGCGGTTAGCGATAATTATCGTCACTTCTTGATAATATCCCTGTGTGTTTTCCTTAAACAACCAACTGCTCTTTCTTCAGAATTATCACTTTTGCCCAGTCATCAGCTTCAATGTCCACATCAGAGGTGTCATGTATTTCCTGCCATAATAGTGGTCTGCATTACATCTTCAGCCCCCTCCATTGCATATCTATTTTTACTGGGCTCTACCCCACTCTGTTTCAATCTGGTAAAACATCAGATGTCCTCTCATCACACAAACGGAAGAGAACTTCATACCTCATTTAGTCTTCATTCATGGTGCAACAACGGGTTTTGTGCCAACTTTATTGTTCAATTCATCCTATCCTCCAGATCACTAGATTGTGGATTATTATGATGTAGCTCTCATATAATTAAATATTTCTATTATGTGTGAATTGTATAATTACAGGCATTTTCCTAGAAATGTTAACTCCATCCACTATAAACAATAGTCACAGCTAAATCACTTGCAACTCATACATTGGACTCATGAAATAGAAATGCAGTTTTTGCCAGGCCTAATCTGTGCTTCCTCAATCAACTTCAAAATGCCTGTCATGAGACTTTTTCCTCCTTTTTTAAACTCACAACATTCATCCATTCATGTATTTGCCCATCGATTTCTGACCACCAATAACACTTCCTCAACCACATCTTCATCAATGTTCATCCCAAATTGCAAACATGTGCCATTTCAAGAAAGTCAATTCTCAATGCCACTGGTGCTTCTGATTTCTCTCCTTTCAGCAATACACCTATTCTAACACTTTCAACTACATCATCCACACGTTCCACTATCACATTATGCTGTAATTCATCTTGCTCCTGCCCTCTGCCACTATGGGTATCTTTGACCGACAATGTGCCGGCTATTCTTCTACTTTAGAACATGTTCAGCTTCACTAAGGTACTCTTGTAGCTTGAATGTTGAAATGTTCTTTCACTTCTCTTTCTGTTTCATAGAACAAAAAGGAGGAAGCAACATGCATAGTCACCAATGTTTTCCTGGGCATTTAGCTTTTCAGGCAGCATCCAATAATGTTATCAGCCCTCTATATTCCTGTTCATAACTAGAATGCTTGATTCCATTTCCCATCCTCGAGAATTGCTAGAGTTTTTCCCCACTGATTGCCCAGGAGTAGAACAGATAAACATTTGCGAATAGGAAAATGATATATCAGAAATGGTGCAAAAAGCAGTCCACTTCTAAAGAGATCCATCTGAGGTGTCTGTGCTAGATGCAAATTTGCCACAGCTCATTTAAGTTTGCCTCTAATATGCTAGCTTAAGTAACTGTCTGATCATAAACTGTAAGTACTTACAGACATTCTAGTTTATCCATGGAGCATTTCTCAAAAAGCAATTCTTATTGTCCCTTTCACTGAACTATGGAAATATGAGTGGCAGCTCACATTGATCACAAAATCCTCCTTCTGCTGGCATTATTGCATTGGAGTTTCATAGCGATCGCATTTCTTTCAGTCAAGTTGTCTAAAAGAGCTTTCTAAATAGTATTTGCACATGTGAATAACATAAGACATTTAATATGGGATATTATTTATTGCTGAAGAGCTTTAAACAGTCTAATGAGTTTGCTATGTATTGTCATCAAAGGAGCACATACCGCCCACCAATGCAAAGCTCTAGTAAATCCGACTCTTCGTGCCACAGCGACCACCATCCACACCTGGACATGTGAGATATGCACTTTGCGCAGCAGCATCAACAGATCCCAATGCCCACCAATATGAAGCTACAGCAATGGCCATCGGCTACACCCGACATCTGTGATCCCTGCTCTTCATGGCCCTTCACACCATGAACGGAAATCTTTGTGCTGGAGTTTGAATGTAATTGTTCATCAGGGCTAACCTGGTCCCTCCATCTGGCCCAGCCTGACAAAATCAACCAGTCAATTGGAGTTAAGCATAATGACATACTAAAAATTGTTATCCAGAATTCCTTGGGAATCAATGTGTGGTGTAAGTTTGTTTTGAAATTTAACTGCTGGACTCATTTTCACTCTTGCAGTTAAGCTGAGATAATTAGAAAACTGTGGAGACCATTGGAGGACAGTCCACCAATCCAGCAAGATGGTGGAAACCATCAATCAATCAAACAGTAGTTGTAAAACACAACACTGTCACCCTCTATGGGTATCTGGGTGCTGTGTCTCCGGTGAAGATAGGTCTTGAGTCTCTTTCTGAAGTCTGCCAGTGAGGAGACAGTATGGCGCTGGAAGGGAAGGTTTTTCCAGGTTTTGGCAGCAATGTAGGAGAAGGAGCGGCCACTGCTATAACTGCGATGAATGTGGGGGCTGTGAGAGGGCAACTGAAGAGGAGAGTGTTGGTGGAAGTTCAGCTGATGTTCGATGTAGTCAGGTCCTAGATCATGGAGGGCTTTGTAGGCGTGTGTGAGGATCTTGTATTGGCATCATTTCTGGATGGGGAGCCAGTGGAGGTCTCTCAGATGGGGAATAGTGTAGGTTTGTTTGGGGATGTCCAGCATGAGTCTGGCTGCAATGTTCTCTATGGTCTAGAGTCTTCTGAGGAGCTCGTTGGAGATGCAGGCGTTGAGGGTGCTGCTGAATTCGAGGTGGCTAGTGACAAGGGCCTGAGTGCCGGTCTTTCTGGTGTTGGTTAGGATCCATCTGAAGATTCTGCAGAGGATGCACGGTGTGTAGAAGCAGTGGGAGGTAAATGCATTGACTTGTCCTTTCATGGTCACTTGGCTGTTGGAGATAATGCCGAGGTTGCATGCTTGGTCGGTCGGTGTGGGTGTAGGTATGAGTTCTTCAGGCCACCAGATGTGGTCAAATGTGGGGGTGTTCTTCCCGAATATCAGTACTTCAGTTTTGTTGGCATTGAGTTGGAGGCAGTTGTCTCTCATTCATTTGGCTACATTGGTCATGGCATTGCAGAAGTTGTTTTTGACATTGGAGGGGTCCTCGATGAGCGAGAGGACCAGTTGGTGGGGCACCAACTGCTAGCCTGTTTTCCTGGTTTCCTATGAAAGTAGGATTTTGAAATCCTTTCTGAGCTACCTTGTTCTGGGCAAAAATTAACTTCTCCTTAATCTTTTTCTGCTACACGTCCATTGCATCACTACAATATTTGGCATATCACAGGATATCATCAAGAGATTTATTTTGCCAACAGATCACACTTTGGGCTAAGTGAGCACATATCACAAGCTTCAATACAAACACAAACTGGGATACGAAAATCCACATGTTGTTTTGTCAGGATACTCACATCCACTGTGATGCCGAAACACATACAATAATCTCTCATAATATTCATGAACTGTCTTGTTCAGCTTTTGTGAGGTTCATTTAACCTTGAGACTATCTATATCTTTCAGGCGTACTCTGCCGTTCAAAAATGTAATCACTGCTTTATATTTTTCCATTACCATAGCCAAAAGTGCATTTGTCTTTTACCTTTAGGTGGTTCCTCCTTAGCCCATTGCACCACAGTTTTACATTCAGCCCATAAATCCACAGGCACCACAATGTCAAAGAATGTATTGAAATCAGTTCACAGTACTATAGACATTTTTATGAATCTCTCTACTCGTGCATACCATTGCACCGGCTTGTCTCACAACTTTAGAAAATTGTTCGTAAATGCAACCAAATCACCTCTGCTCCATGGGACATGTACATATGTTCCTCCTGCTATTTCTCCAAGTGGATAAACTGTCAGTTCAACCTCATTCTGCTCATCATGTTTCCTTCCACTAACTGCTTTCTTCTTTTTTCATGTTCCTTTGCCCATCTGATTTCCAATTTTTCTGTATCCTTTTGATTAATTCCACAATATGCAAACACATTCCGGCAATTCTCATGCTTTCTGTGGCCGGATCATCTAACTCTATCCTATTACTTCAGTGCAAATTTATGTTATTGGTGAGATCCACCTCGTATTTCTTAGCTATTTCTGTCAATCGATCATCCACCAAAGCAGTCCTTCATGTAACTTCCTTACTAAAGGCCTCTCTCTTTCTGTGTTTGGTTTTATCTGGTGATTCTACAGCTTACATTTTTTTTCTCCTATTGCTTCCTCAATCAATGCGGTATGTACTCTTCACTAGTAACATTTAAATCATTAGGAGATGTAGGGGTTGTAAAGACCAACATCCCTTCTCCATACATCGAGGCTTGCAGAGTTTGTGGAGGATTCCACCTATGAATTTTTGGAAGTTGGAACAAATCCAGACATAGCCGCTGGCTGTTTTTCTGACCTCACTTCTGCTGATACGTGAGCACTACTCAAGTCAAGATTCAGGATCCATCAATAATAACTTTACTCCATCATAGCTGTCCCTCATCCCATTGAACATTTACATAATTCTGCACTGCTCACCCAGTTTTCCTCTGGCACTTTCCCTTCTCATTTTTCCTTGTGCCCTTTTCCCAGATATTAAGTCCCTGATTTCGATGTCAGTCGGAGTTGGCTGCGGATGCGGAACTGGCTGACCTCAGGTCAGAGGTTCTGACACAACGATAAAAATATGACTATAAGGGAAGTGTACTCTGCATCCAGACTCAGCGGTGGCGTCGGGTAAGTGAATATTTACAACACGACGAGCTCTGAGAAGAATTTAACACGAAGACTTATATACCAACTTAATATAGTGAACAGTGACACCACCACCCCAGAAACCCATTGTGGGTCGGAATTATCACCACATAAATAAATATATTCTTCACACCAAATAGCCCTGAGAAAGTCGCGGGACAACCTCCCGGTTGCGACGAAACACGAGTTGGCTGTAGAGGACAACTTGTGAAGACTTGCATATATGAAATCAAGCGACATAGAAGAGAGAAGAACTATTTCTTGTCCATTATTTATGTTTGTACTGACTGAACACATTACGTACCTATGTTACCCCAAAAATTGATATACGTGTGCTAAGGAGTGTTATTTGTTCTCAAAGGCTGAGGTTTGTCCTGGGGAGTTAGGTGGTTCTCCCCACCTTTTAGCACCGTCAAATAATTGGTTACATCAAGATATTGTGTGCGAATATTCCACGTGGCGCCAATATACCTAAACTCAATACCACTATTCGGAGAATTTTCAAATATGACTATACCCTGATGCGCCCGCAGCACAAGCTCCCATTGAAAAATGTAAGTTTACAAACATCCCTGCACCATGCCTGCACCATGTGGCAGGCACCTCACGGTGCCTGACACACGGTGCAGGGATTAGAAGGGGGCACCATAGATGCCCCGCAGGGAAACATGCAGAGGACCAGGGGGAAAGGCGGCCCTGCTATGGGCCTCAAAGGCACTTTCCGACAGCAGTTCAATATCGGAAAGGCCGACATAAAACTGCTGCCAGAAAGTTCCATCATAAATCCGACGGCGGAAACACCATCCTTAAGGGATTATAAGGCGACTGGCTCCTTGGGCCCATTGGAACCGCATCAGATTCCCCGCCTGTTTGAACTCTGACTGCCGTCATTATAATACAGCGGTCGGAGTTTAAACCTACAATGTTGGTTGGAAAGCCCACGACCAGTAGTTGGTGGCTTTCCGACCGACATTGCAATTAGGTCCTGAATGTCTTATATTGAATGGGTCGAGGGGGTGGCTTCATTTCATACAATTTTCCCTTCAAATGATCTAGGATTCTGGTGTTAAATGACTCACGAGGATGTACTATTTTAGGATACTTGGATTTATTGCAGTGCTAATCTGTCCCCTGTTGTTCCAGTAGTACCAGGGTGGATGGTTTGTTGCCCCTTGGTGAGTCACTCGCCTACAGAGAGTCTCTTTTTAGAGAATATTTACTGTTGATTAAAACAAAATACACAACTTTTTCAATAGTGGTAGTTCAGTTGGCTGCTAAAGGTTTTCCACATCATTCTCATAAAAGTGACTCTTGCTGTGTTTCAAGTGCTTCCTTTAATTTGTATGATTTTGGCATGCAAAAGTAATTTTTTTACTTTATGTTTTGCAGGACGAAGTATTGGAAAAATAGCCTGCCACCACCCTGAGCAGTGGACCCCAAGATATTATTATATTATGTACCACACACACCAGTCTGTTTCTAGTGTGACTCAGACTTCTGCATGTCTTGAACTCCAACAGTAACGTCCTAACCTTCATACCGTCTGTGTCCAATTACCCAAGCAAGAGAGACATTAAACTACAATAGAAAAGAGTGGAAAAGAGAGCTAGATGATTCAACAAGACCGTCTTTGTGTTTTAATAAACACAATAAATCACAAACCATTTTATAGAGCAATGCAGTGTACTAAACAGCTCTTACCTGAAATTGTAGGTTTTACTATGTACTGTTGTGTAGAGGTTTATTGGAAAACCAAGCGAATAATAATGTACACATAATAGGATGAAAATAAATAATACATAATGTGATACAAGCCAGTGTGCGACATTGGCACTGTATGAGAGATTATGAGAAATTACTGTGTTTTGCATGGTCACCTCCATTTTTTGTGCGCTGATGCTGCTGTTTCTTTTTAACTCTGTGCACAATGATACTGATGTACAGTCCAGAGTGTATGTGGTATGATCCCTAAAACATAGTACAATTGACTAATCACATATTGGAATATTTTAACCTCAAGTAAGGCGATAGTATATGGTGTAAAAAAATACACCAATGGTACAGGTAGTTAAATATCACCTTCGGTCTGCGAACCCTGTTGTGAAATTCACTAGATTGACAAGGAAACATGGCTACAGGCCTACATGTGTAGTATGACTTCTGCAGCTTTTGAACCTTTAAGCATACCTGTCTAAATAAACCTCTTAATAGGAGGAAATCACTACTTTTAAATATGAATTAAATCATCCTTATTCTTAGGTAGGCATTGTACCCTACAAGGCACAGTTCTTGACATTTACAATGGGAATATGTAAGAATGTTTTATTTGCATGTTCCTACAGGGACTAGCCCTCAAATGATATGTTCACTGTTGAGGATGTTGCTGGTTCTACAAAGAAAAATGCGAAAGTACAGTTAATGTGTTCATTCTTAATATTTGCTTTTTGATAAGCTATAGAGATGGTTCAACCACTGATTTTAATATTTCTTAAAAATTCCAATCAATGATGATGTTGAATTTGTGATAAATATACAGGAAAAGTAACTTTAAAAAAAGCTGTACTTACTCTGTCTGAAGCCTCTGCTGGCACTGGTCTGCCAGCACATTTGGGGAGGTTGAAAATACTGTTCTAAGATCAGATGCTTGTTTGTTGGGAAGGGAATGGAATGTGACCCAAGCAAGGCACTTTAGGAATGTCCAAGAACTACACTAACATGAAAGGGACAAAGGAGAGACCTATTTAATTATTGTTTAGGGAAGCCTGGAGATCTTCTGATCCCAAGAGACACTTTAACGTCCTGGCTTTATTCTCAGTGGAGGTGGGATCTGGCCCCAGAGACAGTTTAGAGTTGTTGAGTATCAGGAGACTGCTCATTGCCGTAAACAAATTCCTAGATGTGTCACAAACTCCCTCCAATGTCAGAAAGAATTTGCCATATCGGATTTTATTCAGAATGGTGCACTGTGAGATAGTTTACAGTGAGGCAAACAAAATGTGCTGCAAATGTGGGAATGTTTGCCCTTGGGAACCCTTTGCTCATTGGTCAGGGAGTGCACAGTAGTCACCCATAAAAACTGCCTTCTGAATTATACAAAAGTAGCACCTCACACCCAGCCACCCAGAATGCATTTTGGACCTCTTGCCAAACAGAAGAAGATTGGATCTGCTGTCTGTATTCTGAGGGCAGACCTGAAGGACTGGACCTGCTAACACTTGTACCCAGGACTAAGAAGTTGACTCCAATGATCATTAGGCTGATCAGGCACATAACAAACTACAAGAGAGGCAAGTTGGTCAGATACTAATAGAACTGGACTGGACCTTGCTGGTGGCCTCTGCTGAAAGGTGCCCTGACCCCTAAGTGCAGTTGCTAAGGTCCTGCAAGCCGAGGGCTGAGAGGAACTTCCACAGAAAGTCAGAAAAGGGTTGAAGAAAAACAGTCAGCACTGGGCACTTCAAGGTTTACACCTGAAGCATCCAATGTTTACGTTATGAGTGACACTCCCCCTTATCGTCAGGGAAAGATCCTCCCAGGGCTTTGGCAAGCTGATGATGTCACTGCCCTCATGGCTGTGAGATTGAGCCTAACAAACTTTGCCTCAGGTTTCTTAGCACCTGCGCATTACTGTATGAAAAGCACCTGACTGACTATGACATGATGGTGTGTAATCCTAACATCTCAATAAAACCTCTTTGGTTAGGTCAAAACACAATTCAGAGAGAATTTCTGCTCAGTTCCTTGCAGCTAGTGCATAAGCAATAGGCAATCCCTGGAAAGGTGAGTGCTAAGTTCAAACAGTATTAACAATTTTAAAGTAAAGATCATTGCACAATAACATTTGCAAATTAATTTACCAAAATAAAAAAAACATTTAATTAGCAAAAGTACACCAAGATTATAAGAATAGGTTGAGGGGTATCAGAGATATGAGAAAAGTCAAGTACTTGAAAAAAACAACGTACATTGCACTATTGTAAATTTCAGATATCGTCAGTGATGTAATGTGTGGGTTCATAAGCTGTGCATCAAAGTGGTGCAAGTCATACTTACTTACATATAACTCCACTTTAACCTTTGTTATTTAGAATGAATTTCTATGTTTTTTAACATAAAGTAAGATTTTATTATGATAAGTCTGCAGCCAACCACCCCACTACACATGGCCTCTGGTATTTCCCCACAATGACCAGAGGGTCACGGTACCCCTACCCTTCCCCTTATATGTTTTTTAGAAAAATACTTTAGGATAAGGCCACCAAATTCCAATGTCCTTAGTTGGCAGATGCAACATTTTCTTTCATACAGCGTCCAGCCAATGACTTGGATCACTTGGTTCTGCCAGACCCCTGTGTCCAGTGGGACTGAACTGACCGATGGCAAAAAAGCCATCATAAGCAATCAAAATGCAAATTTTTGTAATTTATGGTCCAGTGGGATTTCTGTGTGAGTTTAGAGTGATCATTGGTCTACTGATCTCTATTTTTTAACCTTAATTTATCCAAAATGTCTGAATAGATGTACATCAAATCACAAAACTCGCACTTTCTGGCTTAAAGTATTGCTTTATTTCAATTTGGTGTAATTCTGTTAAACTTTTCTCTTTGTATTCCTGTTTAAAAATCCTTATGGAAATTACATGCGGGGGAATCATTTTGGGCTCCCACTTTTTCCTCAGCCCCTGCTTGACCGATCACTCTTAAGCTTTTGGAAGGTTTCATGAAGATATGTGGATTTCTTGGAGGGCAACTATGCTATATTTCCCTTCATTAATATGCTATCAGGTTTGTGTGCTTTTATTTCAGAAGTTAAGGCCCTTAAAATGTAATCATTAGTGGCTTTAGAATTCAATCTAGTTAAGGTAAAGTGTGTATCCTGTGGGCATGGGCAAATCTCTTTGTATGTGCATGTATAGTGGTCCTCTGGATGCCTTTCTGTCAGTCCCTTTGATGTCAACCCCCACACCCTCGTAATAACTTCAAAAACTGTAATGAAAAAGAATATTGTAAGTAGGACTTCCAGCGGTGCAGTGGAAACATCCTCCCTGATGTGGTCTTCCCTGTTCCTCTTGAGTGAACATGCTGCTAAGTGTAGTAATACGACAGTCCATGGTACACGTGCTCAAGCATTCCTCAACAGGCAATCTAATTTTCACATATTCTATTTTGCAAAAAAACAGCCTATCTGTCTGGGTGTGTCTCATTCTTTTTGGGCGTACCTACTATGTGAATTCCTGACCTCTGATATCAACATCTGGGCTAGTCCTCTATTTCTTCCATGGTGCTCCTTAATAGTTGCATTTCCTTTGTCACTGTTGCCATTTGGTGCGCCACTCCAAGGTTAAGAAAGCTTCCTGCCTCAGACTTACTGCAGAAGGTCCTGCTGTAGCCTACTTCTTCTCCATTATTTGTAGACCAAAACATATAGGCA
This sequence comes from Triturus cristatus, assembly GCF_964204655.1. NCBI lineage: Eukaryota > Metazoa > Chordata > Amphibia > Caudata > Salamandridae > Triturus > Triturus cristatus. The sequence goes on along the minus strand of NC_140585.1, from coordinate 829,319,341 downwards.
CTGTCTGCCTATGTGATGTTTGATGAGGCTTATTGTTCAGTTTGAAATTTATACTGGAGGGCAAGTAGTCATTAGTAAGGTATTTTGTTATCTTTGAGGTAGTTGGTGTTAAAGTGGAACTGTTGCCATCGGGCCAGTGCAGATGGTGCAATATCCTGGAATAGAATACAGTCATGTTCTTTATACCTAATTTTATCTTTTTCCCATGTAGGTTTCAAGGCTTTCTCTTTAGTTTAGAAGTTGTGGAATTGTGTCACAACCTCATGGGGTCGATTTGCATTGGCAGTTGGTCTAGGACCAACTCTATGCACTCTAGCAAGCATAATATTATCTAGCCCCATCCCCAAGAATCCAACCGCAAGGCCTTTTATAAAAGTCTCTATACAGGCTCTTTGTGTCCCTACTCTGAAGCCTCGGATGCAAATGTTGTTGTACCTAGCACAATTTTCAAGATCTTCCAATTTTTAGGTGATCTCTTCTTTTTGGGAGGACAGAGTGGCACATCTGTTTTCTATGGTTGTATTCCTCTCCTTTAACAAGTCAATCTGGGCTGCTGCCTCTGCCATTCTATAACCTGCTGAGTCAATGTCTTGCCATAAAGTGTCAATTTTCAAGCAGACCTGTCTTGGTAAGGTCCATGGTGGATAATCTGCCTTATCATTACATGGTTGTCAAAGTTGCAGATTCACTAGGTTTATCTCAGTGGAGATCCAACTGGTAGAAAAAGTTTGCTACTTTACCTTGAATTTGCTTCCTAGGGGACATGAACTTGTCTGTAGTTTTGCTTAGAGCTCAAAATACTTTCCACTCCCCCATAGAAGACTTGTCCTAATGTTCAAGTACAGAGTATAGGTCTTGGGTGATGTTAACTTCTCTTTGGAGGCACTAGCTGATCCTGATACCATGTCTCTCCTTTCTACAATGTCAGCTTTCGGCCTGTCTTAAATGGTGGAAGTGTCTACCCATACAGTTAGCCAAACCCTCAATGTGATTTTCTCAAATAATACAGCTTTAGGTAAGATACAAACCATGCCTCTAACTTGGACTAATAATAGGGCTGTTCTTTTTCAGATTCAATATGCACATGTTGGTGAGGATTCCCCAGCCCATTTAATATGGACGATATCTCATGCATGGAACAAAATTCAAGCCGATGAATTTGCAATACACCTAATTAACTCCTATCCTAATATCTCTGACAATCCAGAGACAGCAGCCTCATAGTACACTTGGTAGCTAGCGGGTTTGTCCATATCTCTGTCTCTCGTGAATAATCTTGGATAACAATAAATGATATATCGGCCCCTTGGTTTTCAGGATCCTCAAGCAGAACTGCAGAAGACAAGAAAAAATGGTGCTCTGTCGACTGCAAGCTGGAAAAAGCCAATTATCAACACTGTCTAGCTGTGTACAAGGCACATATTTGCAAAAAAAAGGATACTTCACAGTGAAGATTGAAGCAGCGAGTAACTGCTCCAAAGATCTGTTTCTAGTCTTCAAAGTAATACATTCTATCACTTTCAATTCACTCAAAGACTGCCTCAGTCCTTTTGTAACACCTTGGCAGAGGCTTTTCCCCTCATAGTGGAGGACACCTATAAGAATTTTAAGACCCTCACTGAAGGTGCTAATTTTGACACTGCTATTCCTGCCCATCAGACTAAACTCAACAAGCTTGAGAGCTTCACTTCTCCTACAAGAGTGGATATCACAAAACTGATTGAGTCATCTAAGTTTGTTTCTCTCACCAGCTTAGCAGCAGAAATTATTGATATCACTCTGACAGATTAATTTCATCAGATGTGTGTCTCAGGCTTCTTCTCCACTTTGTGGAAGAAAGCCTTGATGCTGCCCTAATCAAACAACCCCCTCTCAACTCACAGATTGCGAGCAATTATTGGCCAATCTTCCTCCTTCCCTTATTAGCTAAACTAATAGAGAAAGGGTTGACTGGGCAATTGGTTTAATGTATTCTAATAATTGTGTGGACTCCACTCAATTCGGCTTCTGAGATGAGCATAGCATGGAGACGGCTCTTATCAAGGCCTCTGGAGACATTATGAGTACTCTGGACCAAGGAGGAAGGTCCACCCTTGTTCTGCCTGATCTACCAGGTGGCTTTGATACAGTTAATCATAGGCTGCTGATGGAACTCCTTTCCTAATGACTGTGAACAGTCAGTCAACTTGATTGATTTCACCTCCTTCGCATATCTTCTTCCTTGTGGGGTCCCGCAGGGCTTGTTGCTCAGCCTGAAACTTTTTAATATAAATGTAACACCTCTGGATGAGCTTATAAGAACATTTCCTTTCTCCCTAGCCTCATATGCTGATGCAACACAAATTGTTGTGTCTTTAGGCCCAGAGGACTCAGGAAGTGACTACGGATTCAACGACTGTATGCAGGCAGTTAGTCAGTGAATGGCCAGAAGCTGCCTTTAACTTAACTCAGCTAAGACTGAGGTTCTGATCTTTGGGGCCAAACCTTCATTTTGGTCCCCATCTTGGTGGCCATCCAAACTCGGCACACCTCTTATTCCTGTCAGGACAGCAAAGAACTTGAGAGTTTTAACTACACACTTACACTTTCTGTTGAAGCAAACGCAGTTGCCTCAGATGCATATTACATGCTTAGGCTGCTGAAGAAGATTCTGCCATTTGTTCCTGTCCATTTGCAGAAACTAGCTGTTACTTCTTTGGTGATGGCACAGATCAACTACTGCAATGGACTATATCTTAACGCTCATCAGCATGGCATAAGCAAGTTGCAAGTACTACAAAATGCAGCTGCTCAGTTTAAATTTAAAATTCCTGAATACCAGCCCATTACTACGTTTGTTAGTGGCTGCCAGTCAGATGCAAAATCACCTTCAGAACGCTTTGTATCACTTTCAAAGCACTTTCAAAGCACTGCAGGGCAAAGGTCCAGACTTTCTTAGGAAAAGCTTCAATTGATACACGTTAGCCAGGTCCCTTCAATCAACATCTGCTAAACTGGTAGTAGTGCCTAGGTTTCATTGCTCGTCTTGGGGTGGCAGAAGCTTTGTGCTGGGAGAAGCTAATGCCTGGAATATGCTCCAATTAGAAATTAAATCCATGCCAAATCTGCTGGCCTTCCAGAAGGCCTTGAAATGTTGGTTCTTCTCTGTACAACAATCTGCACATTTTGGGGGCATCCTTCTTCCTACTGTAAACTCAGCTAGCGCTAAGATGCCTTTTAGTTAACTGAGCGCTTCACAAAAATAATGACATAACATATGCTGCCAAAGTTTACCAGGAGTTTCCACCTCTGCTATTTGTCACTTCATAGAGGTTAGTAAGTACTTGTGTAAGATTAGTGCATACCAGTTAATCAATGAGTATTCTCTGAGACCAATAGTATCTAGTGCTTCTTAGGTCTCCGGGGTCTGACCTCTGCCCACATCCTTTTCTTAGGTACTACCAGATACTGAAAAGCAGCGGTAGGGGACCCACTTCCACCCCAGGTCTGTGTTGTCCGTAGTGTGAGTGCCTCTGTAAAAGTGTAGCTTCTGGTGCAGCCCATACCGCCCCACTGTCCTTAATGTGACTCGTCGTCTTCATCTTCATCTGGGATCTCTGTCATCAAGGTGGAGTCTCCATTGCAGCCTGTAGCCCTCCCACTATCCTCAATGCTGCTTTGTCATTTGTCTTAGTCAGGCCCAGTGGGGAAAAACTGCCCTTTTACATGTGCAAGTTTTTCCTATGTTGCCTTCCCCTCTACACATTGAATTTTGACTCACATTTGTGCGCATGACAGTGCAGGACTAGTTTCCATGAACCTGCATTTGCTTACATATTCCACTTCATAAGAACACTATCACTAAACCTTGAACATCGAAAACAAGTTCTGAACATACATTGTGCAAATGTGATTGTTCATTGATCGTCCATGCGGCGACACGGCTTTCTATAGAGGATAAACTATGCCGGCCTGACTAAGGTCTCGGCTCAGAGCAAGGATGCTTTTTGTTACAAAACAAACAAGAATTTTCGGGTTTAGACAGAGGAGCACTGCCTGTCATTTTAGTGAGGTCATTGCACACTAAAACCTCTGCCCAGCCACTTGCTGATCCTTCTGAAAGGAGGGATGTCCAACCTGTGTCCAAGATGGCGACCTAAATATTTTCCATTGAGGTAATGGGGGTTGGATCATCCAATATGGAATTCTTGGCAGAACACACAGACCCTGGACACTTAGGTTAGGGAATGAATGACATATATACATTGCTTAGCAAGATGGTGGGACTGTTCATTCTGTTCACTGTCCTTATCCTGCTAATTACTCTTATCTGCTTCTGTCTATTGATCATTGCAGCACATATATTCTATGCAAGAATCACAATGGTTCAATAAATATTGACAGTGCTCCTCTGTGTATTCATTGTATATTTCTCAGAGCGAGGGCACGAATGCCTGAGTGAAAGGGTTCTAGATCTGTTACCACGATTCCTTGGGGAGAAAAGGATTGACATGTTCTGTGATTGGCCAAGCCATTCGCTACTCGTGTAGGTTTTGGGGTGCTTATAGTGGCACTGTGAGCTAGCTGGCCTATAGTACAACATCTCTTGAGGGAGTGCATGGAATCAGTCTGACACCATCCAAAGTTTATGTTTCCTGACAAACATACAGTTCCTACTGGAAAGTAGAAACTACATGACAACTTGTTCTCTTTGTTGTCACTTGGATCTCCCTGTGTTGCACTACTGTGCTAGCGCATGTAGCCCACTGGCCACAATTCAAGTCATGCATACCCTCCAGAGAGAAGTCACTGTTTTACGGAACCCCAGCTCATATAATGTATGTTGGTCATAATCGGGGCCCCTCTCTCCATATCAACATGCTTTAAAAGTTGCTTGTCCTCCACTGGATGCAGGCCCGATCTCTGTTCCTCACCGACATTCCTTAGATATCCCCGGGAACTTCTGATATATATCGCTGATACTTCAACTCTGCTTTGTCTCTGGCGGCCACGGGGAGACGCTCAATGTATCTCTTTGTCACCTTTGAGATCGCTGCCGCTATCTTCCCACTCCACCCGGCCTTTGTGGGCAATTTGTTTATTTCAGGAATCCTAAACTTCCTAGACTTGTAAGTCATCGCATTATATGTGAAGGCCAGGGTCCCAGCGCCTCTCTTTCGCTCTCCTGTGGTTAATGAGAGCTGCATTTGGGAAACATTGTTTACAACACATACAATACATCGCAAGGCATTACAACGCATTCATTACAATGACCGTGTTGTTACATCGCAAACCATTAGAACGCAATTTGTTACAATGACTTGCTGTAGGGGGCAGAAGGTGTTGAATTTAAAATCCAAAACCTTCCCTACTTTTGCACAGACTGGGGTTGGAATAGAAAATTATACTATTCCAAATCACTTGCGTTGTAATGGTATGCGATGTAACAACACGGTAGTTGTAATGACCGCGTTGTAATGACATGTGATGTATCACATGTGTTGTAACGTCGCCTATTCCTGCATTTCCACTATCCTCTTCTCGCCCGCAGATGTAAGTCCCAAAGCTGGCTTCAAAAGCAGCAATCTTGTTTTGCATCAAGACTAGACCCCCAACAACTTACAGTTTAAAGGTTTATAATCATCCCCAATGTTTCTTTCTTTATCTCCAAAGCATCTCTCATTTTCTCTCATTTCCCTAAATTTCCAGTTCATCATCTTCCTCTAATGTTTCTCTCATTTTCATGCAATGTATAAAAACAGTATTTCCCTTGCATTCCATTATTGTTCTCTCTACTCCCAACTGACTCTCCTCTTTCATCAATGTGTCACCTGCATAATCACTCTCCAACATGTCTTTCATGTTCTTATCATAAGTCTGTATTCTATATCAAAGCTTCTGTCATAGTTCACTGACCTATCGTCCAAAAAAAACTCTCACATCCCCAAAGTTTATCTGCCATACTTACACATGAGGGTCATTCACTCATTCTCTAAATGTTTGTCCTACACCTTTCTCAAAGTGTGTGATATCAATGAAGTGGCTATAGATTTTCTTTTTAAGTTACATTTGCATTCTTACTGAGTATGTTCTACACGAGGGTACCAATGTGCTGTATATAAAAAAGGGCGACGTTTTTCATCTTTTAGTATTGCACATAGTGTTGTATACAATAAAAATGAATAACGGGGAGGAGAGGAATTAAGTTGAGAGAGAAGAGAAGAGAAAGCAAAGAGAGGTACTTCATCTGAGGATATATGGATGGTGACATGAGAGAAGCCTTATGTTGAACGTGGTTTTGAAGAGAAAGGTCTTGATTTTTTTTCTGAATGATCAATACGGCCGCAGCCATTTGATTTCAACTAGTACAGAGTTCCACAAAGTGGGTGCTGCACCAGAGAATCATTGTAAAGCTACTTTTTTGAGCATTCATTCTCTTGATTTCAAGGGTGAGAGTTTGTAAGCATCTTAAAGTCCTTATTCAGTAGTTTTTGATACTGAAGAGTGGATGTACAAAACTGATGAAGTGAATCACCTTGTAGGTAATGCAAGCCAACTCATTTTTTTGTGGCTTGTTTTGTTCTGCCTCATTTTTGTATGAAGTGGTTAATTTGGGACTTTATGAGGTAATCACGAAATTCTTCTTTTGTAGGGAAGCATTCACACAGTGACAGTACACATGGGCGACTAGGACAACTATCTCCTTAATAATAACACTACAAATGGTTTCATCATGGTAGAAAGTTGACGTTAAATTGTGAATTGTGTTTATTAGATTGTTTTCAGAAATCAATGACAAGCTGTTCCATTGCCTCGCATTTAGTGATGGTAGAAAGATGTGAGCAATCATTTCTGAGGAAGGAATAGCATTTATGATTCATGAGAGTTTGTCAGAAAAGAATATTAGGAAATCATTGAAGCCATGAGGGATGGTGATTGAAGAGGGTGTGTTGGGATAGTGGAGTTGGATTTCACACATTACACAGTTCTCTTGGATGGGCGACAAAGCTATTGCTTTGTATTACACAAATGCAACAGTGGATGTATTTTCTCGTTGTTGAGCTATGGATCTAGTCCTGCATAAAGGTGCAAATGAAAGAGCTGCATTAGAGGTAACTACATCAAGATTGTAAAAAAGTGGTTTCAGAAAAGCCTTAAGTAGTGTTAATGTCATGGACTGCTTTTAATGATATCTCATCAGATGCCAGCGTGAATGATGTTTTTAGGTGACCTCAGCTGGAAAGCAATGGGATTATGCAATAGATTAAAGGGAAGTTGAAGGGCATCATGAGGTGATCAGACAAGTATTTGCCAATGGGAAAAATGAACTGAATGATTGTCTTGAATAATAAAAACAAGATCAATTATTTTACCTTTGCCTATTTTAGGATGTTCGAAAGAAAGCAGGTGCCTACCTAGAGGGACATCAATGATATATGTGGGAACAGTTCAGAGATACTCGTTTGTGGCACCAATTTGGATTTCAGCAAACATAGATTGATGTCATATAATAGTCTCAAAGCACATGGAGTAAAAAGGATTATGCACAATGTGTTTAACTTCTTTGTAAATGTCATTGTGGATTGCAAAATAACATAGTTGCAGATATTCCATGCATGGAAGCCAGCATCAACAATATTGATTAGTTTGACCCTCACATAGAGTCCTCAACATACCTTTTCCTCGTGTCCAGGCCTTCACAATGAACCTTCATTAGTACTCCGCTTGAGTGCCCAGGATCACAAACACAGTCCTCTCTAGGCCTTCTTCGACGATCCAGCTCACCACCCACTCCGAAGGGTCAGTTGAGGGATATGTCCTTCTAATGTGCCATTCTTCTTTTCTTCATGCTGGCATATTAATCACTCACACTGTGAATAATGACACATGTGTTCCTTTTGCACACACAGTTCTTTGTTTGTCTTTCTATTTAAATCTATGTAATTAATATACATTTTTTAATCAAAAAGTAAAATATTCTAATAGAATTGCAACTCTTCTCCTTTGGATTATACCCATTGTTGAATGCCCTCTTTGTTATTACCCGCCGTTGCTTGTTTCTAAGGATCTAACTCGGAAAGGGCCAGTGTAGACATGAGCAGTCGGGCAAAATGCGATACCACAGCAGCATCCTAACGCAACTCTTTCATTTCTTTGCCAATAATAGGTATATGCGTGGTTATATTTACAGCATGAAGCTCTGAAACCCAAAAATTGCAATATAGACGTAAATTCATAATCTATTGTATATTTTCCATTCACTTTGTGTAGATTCAAAAATGATTCCATTGTGAAACAATCCCACCAGAACTACATAAGTATTTCTGAAAATCTGTAATACAGTTTTTCAGAACTTTTAGATTTGCTATACAAGGCTTTAATGCCGCTCTGCTGAGGTATCTCTTAAATACATTGCCCAATAACAGCGTACGCAGGATGACACACTATTTTTAAAGAGTGGACCTACGGTATTAGCAGTTCATGATGCTAGGACCTCGTTTAAGTGCAGCATCCCATGAAAATCATGATACACTAGTGGACACAAAGGTTCAAATGTGACTTTAAAGAGCAAATATGGAATTTCACCTAGATATTGTGTACGATGACTTAGCGACTAGGCCAACATATGTTTTCTATTGGTCACAACGACAACATAACTTATCGATTGTGAGTAACTTTTCTTGGTAACAAATGTGCTCCAATAAAACAGAAACCAAACATGACAGACCTTAATGCTCAAGCTTTCATTTGCACAATCATAGAAAAAAAGAAAACTCATTAACATGGGCATAATGAATGTGTGACATGTCTTTCTGGGTGCATCTAGATAAACAAAGCATGACAATGTATTTCAGACACATAAATCAGGCAGAAAGCGTGTTCTTTGCACATTCAAGAACAGCCGTAAAAGTGGCTAGCGTTATGCTGGATAATAGGTTCAGTTTTAGATCTGTTAGAACCAGAGGGCATGCAGCACCTTACTCCTCAATTAATAAATGTAATAAGGGAGACATTACTCGTGCAGGGCCCTCCACTAAGACAAACATTACCACAAAATGACAACAGAAAGCATCTCTAAAATCCTACGGCCAGTTGGCACTAAGCCATGGGAAATCATATATGCAACTAGCATAACCTCAAATAATGTCAGGCACATATTTAAGAAGTCAATCCCTACATTCATGAGCCCCTTGGACTACTTGATGTTGTAAAACTATCTACTGTTCCAGATTCACACTGTCAACATCCAGCTTCATATTTATGTGAGTTTCACAATGTTCAGTTCAAAGGAATCATAGATTTCCTGAAATGTGTTCATTATTGGATAAAAGAAAGCTATCTCGGCCTGAACAGGTGCAAAATATACATCCACGGATTACGAGTTATCTTTCACTGGGCAGCAGTAAAGAACTCAACTGTTAGTCAATTGGATCAGTTAGCCATCTCAGAGTTTACCCAAACTATCAGGTTTGACCACATGCTGCTGGCTAGCACCATCACACTGTTTCTCGCTACATTGACTTGACAAGGTGAATAGGTGTTATCAAGACTGAGCTTCAGCACTACCCACAAATATGTTTCAACTCCATAGACTGAAAAAACAAGCAGCAGGAATATTTTCAACTATATAGAAATCATTTCACACTCCACCAGTGTTTACAGAACTACAATGGCACCTTGATGTGCAGAGAGTCCAGCTCAAAATGCTTCAAAGCTGAGATAGTTCAAGATTTAAAGTACCATCCCCCCAGCTGACATTTTTTAATTCAGCTCTGTTTGTTAAAGGTGGATGTAACCAAAGGAATCATGATGGTAAGTCAATCCATGCTGTAGGAGCTCATCTTTGTAAATTACACCCCTTAGTTCAAGGACCCATCATAAACTAGTAGCATTCAAAAAGCTCGTGAAAACAAGTCTCTTCAAGATGCCGTCGCCGCTCCATCTGGATCTGCCCTTCTCTTCAAGAAGGGGCAGGGACTTCTTGCGCAGAGTGTTAATATATCAAAGATAAATGGCTCTTCTCCGATAATGTGGCTGTATGTCAGAATATTGTAGACATAAATGTTGTGCTCCAAACATCGTAAACAAAATATTAACTACCAAAATATTGTCACGGTAAGCATATGCAGGTAGGTAGATACCTTTGCCTGCGGTGCAAAAAATATATTCCACCTAGGTATGTAGTTAAGCATAATAAACTGATATTATATATATGATCTTGATGATTTTGTATCTTGTATTCAGTATTGTGAGCAATACTTAAACAGTGCTTGAACTGTACATGCGCAGTTGTCGAACTCCTTGGGTTGTGAAAAGTGGGTGCAACAATAGGGAGTCCAAAGAGCTTACATATAGTTATGCTATTAACTCGTGTAATGTTTTGCATTTTACATATCTTTTCCAATTGTTGCAAGCTATTACCCCACCTTTTCTCCCAGTAATTAGTCTCTTCGGTCATGATGGGAATAATGTTGATGGGAGTTATCCCAAAGGTGGCAATGCCATTAGAAGTAGGTGACCTGAGCATCCCAATGGGCCAATGTAAACTGGACAGTTTTGAGACGTCATTTTATCTTTATGCAGTACAATTCAAGGGGAAAGCTGTATCAACACAAAGAATAGCATCCAGATACGCCTCATTAGAGGCTGATGTAAGGGGTGGGAGGAATGCTATTCCCCTAGTTGCCTCTATGGATACCACATCGACTTCTAACTAAAGAATGTAGGGCTCCTAGCTTTTTACCCTTATCCTTCAACAGTAATAGGATTAGTAATCGCACTATAAGTGTGTGTATGTTTGTGTGTGTGTGTGTCTGTGTGTCTGTTTCTGTGTGTGTGCATATATATCAGTTTTCCTGTTTTGCCTTCAACATACCAAAGCTGATCTGGATTCTGAAACATTTAGAACTGAGATTGGTTTCCAGATCACATCTGTCAATGGTCAGTGTAAAGATCTGGAGCAGCTACCACCTTTCGCCATAGTGGTACAACTCATGGCCTTATTTAGACTCTGGAAAAGGTCCCAGCCGGAGGGCCATCCACTCTATTTATAGATCCGTGTCTGCCTGGCACGAGTCTCAGTGCTGTGAAAGTAGCTGTTGTTGAAAAAGCTCACTAAACAACACTGAAGGAATATGGAGCAGGTGCCATATCAAAATAATACACTCAGCAAACATTTTGTTCAAAGGAACACATCTCCTGAAGATGACAATCTCACAAAGTGGAAGATTATTCTCTCTGAACAATATTTTAAATGGCCAGAGGCACACAGTATTTTCACCATGCAAGTGGAAGCACTTCCATATTTTCACTGCTGTGCCTAGCATTGCACAGCAGTGCATGGACAGAGGCAATACAAACAGCAATGGCCACTCTGCCCTCAGGAAGGTGGTATGACCATCACTGTGACCTGCTGACCTCTTGGCATACTGGCCACCAGATCAGAGGATTATTCCAGTGGTTCAAGCAGAGGGTATAAATCTCACACTCCCCCCAGCAATAAATAGAGAGGGGAACAGTGGTGGCATGGGAGCGACATCAATCCATGGTGGTGTTTCTGCGTCATCAAACTCTAAATGAACCTCTCAGCGTTTTCAAGAGAATACTTGACATTGTAAAAATTAAGCAAGATGCCCCAAACAGAGAACATGCTTACACAAATGTCCCACGACAATGCTTGTCCCATTGCCGTGATGAGAGCTCGAGAGAGAAGCATAATTGCTGGAGAGGAATACATGATTTGAAAGAGGCTTTCATGGATGTGCCTACCTAAGCATCTACAATGAATAGAAGGAGCAGCTACCACCTTCCTCCATGGTGGCACATCTCAGGTTATGAGTATCTCTTAGTATCGGATGTTGGCTGATTTTATGCCAGATCACAGCATATGAGGGGCAGCTAGAAAGCAGTTTAGGAAAAAGGGGAAAATATCATTCAGTACTTTTCCAAATGGAGAGAATTTTGTTGACTCCTCTGGCTCCATGTTGGATAGGCAACTCTTCCACAGACATTGTCTGCAAAACCGATATCTTGACAATAATGATATCCATGCTGACTGCTCAAGTAGCTCCTGGCCATGTGCTGATGGAGGCCTTCCCCTCCAATGATAAGGCCTGCAAAACTGATATTTACTGGCACACAGTTTCAAATGCAGAATGCATCCAAAAAGAGTGGTATTTTGCAGCTGAGTGGAGGTGACGCCTTGAGAGTCTCATCGACATCAGTTGTACCCTGATGTGAAACTAACAAAGTTGGTAGTAATTGCTACTAGGAAGCCAGTCCCATTCTGTCCATCAATAGTTATTTTTGCATTTGTCACCCCGAGTGGGACGGGTATGCTCAGATGTGAGTCCCGTGCTCTCCATGCCACTGGAATCAAGCTATCCTGGCTGAAGAGGGGTGAAACCATGAAACCGGTCCTAGGATGCTTGATTCCGGTCCAGGGAAGACATGGCTTGGCAGTTCGGGCTGGACTGTTCCCATGAGGCACAGGGTCAAGACTGATTTGCATATGGTCATGTCTGATCTGGGGTGGGGTGGTGAGCAAAATAACGATGGATTAAACCCAGATCTGTGACTGGGGGTGAATGTTTTGCCAATGTGCAACATTCAGTCCATCATCTTGTGTGTTTTGCTGTCAATATAAAGAAGGCAGAGTTTTAAGAGATTGAGGGGCATATGTATCAAGCGATTTTGTATTCGCAAACGCTGCGATTCGCAAGAAAACAGCATTTGCGAATACAAAATCGCAAAACGCGATGTATGAGCCGTTTTCGCATCGCACAAATAAGGAATCGCTAATTTTGCGATTCCTTAATTTTGCGTAAGCATTTAAGGAATCGCAAATTGCGATTCCTTAAATGCTATGTAACAAGCACCCAAGTTGTGCGATTTCTCCTTAAGAAATCGCAAATTACCACCAACTTCAAGTTGGTGGTATTTGGCGAATTCTTTCAAAAATGCTCTTTTTGGCATTTTTCTAGGTGCCATATGGCGCAAATTCATGCCCTTATGGCATGTATGTGCGCCATATACGCACACATGCTCATTTCAGGAGTGCATCAAGGTGTCATCATGACACCCTTGCACCTTTGAAATTATTCTGAATTTGCGATTAGCAAATTGCGAATCGCAATTTGAGAATGACTTCCCATTCATTCCTGGCGATTACGCAATTTGCTAATCGCAATTAAGGAACATTAAGAATTCGCAAAATATGTGCGATTTTTTAAATACATCCTGTTTTGCAATTCTCAAATAGCGATTCTCAAAAAATCGCTATTTGAGAATCGCAAATACGGTTTTTGATACATATGCCCCTGAATGAGCACAGTGTTGCTGGTGCCACTTTCTACTATAATGCCTGCCTAAAATAACAGTGTAGGGTTGTTATCTTTCACTGACCTAAAAATATCTACTAGTGTGTTTAAAGCATTCTTTCCCACAGTCTCTAAATTCCAAATAACCTATATCTACCAAACTCGTTTAAGGACGCATTGGTTCTTGGGAGGAGAGTGACATTTCAAACCCGTTGATAGTATAATCAATAGGCCTGGGCCAAAATTCCGTTCCGCTCACGGAAATTGCGATAATTTGGCATTTTCGCGTTCCGCAGAAAGCGCGAAAATGTCCAAATTTCCGCAATCCGCATCTTACCGGTAATTTTTTTCTTGCTCGCGCTGTAAAAAAATACATTCTCGCGGGCGCGCGATCGCCTTACCTGAATCCCCGCGTTCGCCGACAAGTTTTCCCAATCCGGTCGCGTTCTCCATGAGATGTTGGATTGTTGGTAGCCATTTTGAGCTGTCTCGCGATAGTTCGCGCCCGCATTAACGTCATTTGTCGCGCGATCACATCTTTCTTCTCCCGATCATGCACCATGAGAGTATGAGAAGATTGAGATCTCGAACACGTCATTCTCCACCGCGAGCGAGAGCGTGAGGACGCGGCCACGTCATATCGAACGCGAAAAGGAGAAAGAGACCCCGAACACATCATATCCATTGCGACGGGGAGCGAGAGAACGCGATCAAGTCATTTTGGACACGCCATTGACATCCGGCGGAAGTAATGTGAAGCTCGAGAACACAAACATGTAAAATTTTCAATTTGGAGAAGAATATCAGCTCTAACAGCATGAAACCTTCTGCAAATGATGACTTGGATGAAAACAACTCCTCAGATTGACATTTGGCTGTCCTTTTTTGTACAAGGAGTCCTTTTTAGTTCTCGCCTAGGTATTGCGTAGCAATCGCAATGCGAGACTCTAGTATGGGGCTCCCAAAAGTGGATTGCATGGCGAGCACATGCACAATCACGTGCATCGTGGCGCCATGCAATCCGTTTGGGGAAACGTCTCAGCCCACTGGCGCGTGTACTGGCGACGGGCGTGCGATTACGCGCACAATGACGAGCAGAGGCGCCATATGGCTTTCCTCTCTCGTCATGGTGCGCGCACATCGCACACCACTCGCCAGCCAGCCTGCTTTCACTTTTGCGCCTCAATGCTCCTCCCCCTCCCCACCACAGAGCACGTCTCGCGGCCACGCGTCTTTTGTTGCTTGTTTGTTTTCCTTTCTTTTTCTTCCTTCTTCGGTCTCCCTTTTCTGCTTTTCCCTCTCCATGTTAAAGTCTGCAGTTCCCAAACGTGAGTGCCAGTGTCCACCACCTGCTAATACCGGCACAAATTAAGCACCGAAGAGACCTACCAATAATACACACAATAGCAATAAGCACAATTTGCAAACTCCTTGCCTCGGGTGCCAAGAGCTTCATCTCTCGACAAGCCACAACCAAGGGTGCTGAGGTAATGGTAAAATACATCAGGTCACCTACAGCAGACCTAGATGTATAGTGTGATGTCCAACCTACCTCCAGCACATCACTTTCCACCGTGTCGTACACCCACTGTGGCATCTGTGGACCTACAAATGTGATCTATGAGGATTTGTTGCCAACAAAAAATAAATAAATCTGATAAAAGATATAGCATTGGCATAGCCAATAGGTCTCGCTTTTGGAACCTTATAAGTATTTAGTTATGCAACTGTTGCATGGCTAAACACTTATAAGGTCCCAAAAGCGAGACCTATTGGCTATGCCAATGCTTGTTTAAAAAGGTGGGGAGAAGGAGGAAGTGCCACAGAATCTCCAACCTCCTGTTCCTGTCCAGCAGGCTCCTCCCAGTGCTTTGTCCATCTCCTGCTCATTCTGCCTTTGGCTTTTTCGCTGGAAAGATCACTCTTTTTGTCTGCTGCATCATTGCAATTGGATTTGAGGATTTTTTTATTGGATATTTTACAAGTAAGTGTTTGTTGTGTCTGTTTGATTGGGGCATTGCAAGTGTTGTAACTACAATTTATTTTTGGTAACTATCATCATTCCTTTTTTTAAAAATGTTGTGGGTAGTAGTAGTCAGTAGTAGGCCCGAGCTAGACATGGCCTCATGGGCGTGTGCATGATGAAGCAACGGTTCCTTTGGTGTTTTTTTAATGTATTTCATTTTCAAGCATCATTTAGGGCCTGGATGGCATTGGATTTAGTTGGGAAATGTGTTTTTTGGGGTGGGCTTTCTGTTGTTGGGCCTGGCCTTTTGGCTGGTGGCCATTTAGAAGCCTAGGCCTGCAAGCTTGTCTGGCCTTGTCTGCCAACAGACCTGCTTTCATCCAGTAGGATCAGAGCAGGTAGCCACAGCTTTATTAAGTGTTTCTGTGTGGTCTGTTGAATTTAGACATCATTTAGGGCATGGATGGCATTGGATTGAGTTGGGAAGTGTGTTTGTTGGGGTGGGCTTTCTGATGTTGTTGGGCCTGGCCATGTGGCTGGTGGCCATTTTGAAGCCTAGGCCTGCAAGCTTGTCTGGCCTTGTCTGCCAACAACAGGCCTGCTTTCATCCAGTAAGCTCAGAGGCTGAGCAGGTAGCCACAGCTGTATTAATCAAGTGTTTCTGTGTGGTCTGTTGAATTTAGACATCATTTAGGGCATTGATGGCATTGGATTGAGTTGGGGAAGTGAGTTTTTTTGGGGTAGGCTTTCTGATGTAGTTGGGCCTGGCCATGTGGCTGGTGCCATTTTGAAGTCTAGGCCTGCAAGCTTGTCTGGCCTTGTCTGCCAACAAAAATGCCTTCTTTTCCTCCAGTAGGCTCAGAGGCTGAGCAGGTAGCCACAGCTGTATTAATCAAGTGTTTCTGTGTGGTCTGTTGAATTTAGAGATCATTTAGGGCATGGATGGCATTGGATTGAGTTGGGGAAGTGTGTTTTTTTGGGGTGAGCTTTCTGATGTTGTTGGGCCTGGCCATGTGGCTGGTGGCCATTTTGAAGCCTAGGCCTGCAAGCTTGCCTGGCCTTGTCTGCCAACAACAGGCCTGCTTTCATCCAGTAGGCTCAGAGGCTGAGCTGGTAGCCACCGCTGTATTAATCAAGTGTTTCTGTGTTGTCTGTTGAATTTTAGACATCATTTAGGGCATGGATGGCCTTGGATTGAGTTGGGGAAGTGTGTTTTTTTGGGGTGGGCTTTCTGATGTAGTTGGGCCTGGCCAGCTGGCTGGTGGCCATTTTGAAGCCTAGGCCTGCAAGCTTGTCTGGCCTTGTCTGCCAACAACAGGCCTGCTTTCATCCAGTAGGCTCAGAGGCTGAGCAGGTAGCCACAGCTGTATTAATCAAGTGTTTCTGTGTGGTCTGTTGAATTTAGACATCTTTTAGGGCATGGATGGCATTGGATTGAGTTGGGAAGTGTTTTTTTTGGGGTGGGCTTTCTGATGTTGTTGGGCCTGGCCATGTGGCTGGTGGCCATTTTGAAGCCTATGCCTGCAAGCTTGCCTGGCCTTGTCTGCCAACAACAAGCCTGCTTTCATCCAGTAGGCTCAGAGGCTGAGCAGGTAGCCACAGCTGTATTAATCAAGTGTTTCTGTGTGGTCTGTTGAATTTAGACATCATTTAGGGCATGGATGGCATTGGATTGAGTTGGGGAAGTGTGTTTTTTTGGGGTGGGCTTTCTGATGTAGTTGGGCCTGGCCAGCTGGCTGGTGGCCATTTTGAAGCCTAGGCCTGCAAGCTTGTCTGGCCTTGTCTGCCAACAACAGGCCTCCTTTCATCCAGTAGGCTCAGAGGCTGAGCAGGTAGCCACAGCTGTATTAATCAAGTGTTTCTGTTGAATTTAGACATCTTTTAGGGCATGGATGGCATTGGATTGAGTTGGGAAGTGTTTTGTTTGGGGTGGGCTTTCTGATGTTGTTGGGCCTGGCCATGTGGCTGGTGGCCATTTTGAAGCCTATGCCTGCAAGCTTGCCTGGCCTTGTCTGCCAACAACAAGCCTGCTTTCATCCAGTAGGCTCAGAGGCTGAGCAGGTAGCCACAGCTGTATTAATCAAGTGTTTCTGTGTGGTCTGTTGAATTTAGACATCATTTAGGGCATGGATGGCATTGGATTGAGTTGGGGAAGTGTGTTTTTTGGGGTGGGCTTTCTGATGTTGTTGGGCCTGGCCATGTGGCTGGTGGCCATTTTGAAGCTTAGGCCTGCAAGCTTGCCTAGCCTTGTCTGCCAACAACAGGCCTGCTTTCATCCAGTAGGCTCAGAGGTTGAGCAGGTAGCCACAGCTGTATTAATCAAGTGTTTATGTGTGGTCTGTTGAATTTTAGACATCATTTAGGGCATGGATGGCATTGGATTGAGTTGGGGAAGTGTGGTTTTTTGGGGTGGGCTTTCTGATGTTGTCGGGCCTGGCCATGTGGCTGGTGGCCATTTTGAAGCCTATGCCTGCAAGCTTGTCTGGCCTTGTCTGCCAACAACAGGCCTGCTTTCATTCAGTAGGCTCAGAGGCTGAGCAGGTGGCCACAGCTGTATTAATCAAGTGTTTCTGTGTGGTCTGTTGAATTTACACATCATTTAGGGCATGGATGGCATTGGATTGAGTTGGCAAGTGTGTTTTTTTGGGTGGGCTTTCTGATGTTGGTTGTCTTAAAGACATGCTTTTGTTGTGTGTGTCTGGAATGTGTGTTGGTGTGCAATACATGCACCCTGCAGACCTTTTTGGGGCCTGTGAATGTTCGTATTTGCATTTCGTTGCATTAAAAAGGCAGAGCAGTGTGCTTTAGCATGTATCCTTTACCTGGCTTTTATAGGCCTTTTGTCAGCTCCTGGTGTTTCCCAGGCCTCCTGCTTGTTTTTGATTTGTGAGTGTCCATGTGGCTGGTGGCCTTTTTTTGTGATTTTGGGAGTTATTAGTGTCCTGCTTTTGCCATATAGGCCTGCATTGTTTTCCTATTGGCTTACTGCTTCCATCCATCCACCCCCTTTGCCAGCAGCAGCTCCATGAATGATGAGATGCTCAAATAATTGAATGGCAAATAGGGTCCACCCCACTTCCATTACATTTTTATTTTGGTGGTTCTTATTAACTTTCCTATCCTTCTTGAGAGTGTAGTGTGTGACTGTACACAGTAGTATAACATAGCCCTTGTTGAAAAAAAGTCAGAAATGGCTAGACTATATCTTTTGTTTGCACTAGTACAGTAGTATTTAACTGAATCACAACAACAAATGCAACATTTCACTGATGTTCTGCCAGCCAGACAGAAGTCCTGCTGCGCATCACGTCCAAGTGTGACCAGAACTTGTTGTGCATCTGCGTCCTGCCTGACATCTGAAGAAGATGGCCCCAAAGAAAGGTACCAGGTCCAGTACCAAGAAAGTTGCCGGTGAGAAGAAGGAACAGAAAAAGGAAGTGCCATTAACCACAACTGGTGTGCCGGCCAATGTTTTTTTGGGCACCAAAAAAGTTACGCCTGCAGCAGCATTGTCCGGGAACCAAGCTGGGAGCAGCACCTCAGCACCAGCGGTCCAACCCCACCAACCTAGGCCCAAGGCCTTTAGTGTCGCAGAGGTAGCCAGTCTACTAACGAGCAGCGATGTTGAAATGTCATTATCACAAAGCAGTACACAATCAACGCAGGCGGAAACTCAGCAGATAAGTTTTCAGCTGCAACAAGAACAGCAGCAGCTGCAACAAGAACAGCAGCAGCCGAAACAAGAACAGCAGCAGCCGCAACAAGAACAGCAGCAGCCGCAA
Organism: Triturus cristatus; assembly: GCF_964204655.1. NCBI lineage: Eukaryota > Metazoa > Chordata > Amphibia > Caudata > Salamandridae > Triturus > Triturus cristatus. Next base: position 829,300,295 of record NC_140585.1, on the reverse strand, counting down.
CAAGAACAGCAACAGCCCACCATAGTAGTTGTTGCTCCTGACGTAGGGGCATTTCAGGAAATCGAGCTTCCTGCAGACAAAGTGGAGCAAACCACTGTTTCGGAATATCTATTGTCTTCCAGACCACCAGCAAGGAAAAGGAGGCTTTGTCCATCATCTTCTTCTTCAAGCCCCGCTTCTGATGATCGTGATGCCACTTGGCATCCACCAGCTCAGTCTGAGAGTGATGCACGCCACAAGACAATGCTTCTGAAAAGGAAGGTCCCAGAAAAACTTAGAGTTCTGGAGGTAGATGTAGAAGAGGGGATGATGTTGATGAAGACGAGCCAGTCATCACGCACATGACTCCCGCCCCAAAGGGATTGGAGACCAACATTCTCACCCTATCCAGAAAGGCTGCTACTGAGCGGGATGTAGCACGGTTATCACCAACACAGGTCTGTCTTAATAAATTACAGAATGTTACATTACCAGGTGACAGTGAGGTCCTGCTGGGTACAATTGATGTTTCAGCTCTGTACACATCTATTCCGCATGGTGAAGGCATTGAAGCAGTTGAATGGATGCTGCTCAAACATGACTATGAAGAATCCCTCAATGTCTTTCTTCTTGAATTATTGCAATTCAGTCTGTATCATAGTTATTTCACATGGAAACAACAATTTTACTTACAAAAAACAGGCACTTCAATGGGTTTTACTGGGGCACCCACATAAGCGAATATTTTCATGGCTAAATTTGAGGATAAACACATCTTGAACAATAATTTGTGGTCAGACCATTTGCTTCTGTACCTTCGGTACATAGATGATATTCTGATACTATGGAGAGGCAGACAACAGGCATTAGAAGGTGCAATTATGACATTGAACCATTGTCATCCACAAATTAAATTTACTCACTCTATCTATTCAACATCCATTAATTACCTAGACATTCTCATTGAGAAAAAAGGCACCAGTCTCACGACTAGAGTATTTAAAAAGCCAACAGACAGGAATAATGCACTCCATTACAATAGTTTTCATTCACTGGCTCTCAAAAATCATTTACCACTGTCTCAATTCATCAGGGTTCGTAGAATCAGTTCGGATGACACCCAAGGGAAGTCAAATATTGAAATACTGTCACAACAATACTCGGACAGAGGTTATCCCACTCAAGTTTTAGATTTGGCCAAACAAAAAGCGTACAGTATTGACAGATCAGAACTTTTGAAAAAATCTATGAAACCTGTATCTAAAAGAGAGTTTTGTGTCTTAAAATACTCTACAGCCGCCACAGCAATTAAACGGTGCATTCTCAAACGTTGGGAGATTATTGAACAAGAATACGATTTCAAAGGAGTCTTTTTCAGCACACCTATTTTTGCATTCTCCAGATCAAAGAATATCAAAGAAATTTTGAGAAAAAAAACTCAACTGATTAGCAATACTACCACACTGGGCATGAGGAAATGTCATAATTGTGGCTATTGCGGCAATGTGATGGTCGGGGATAAATTCACACACCCACACACAGGGACACCTATTCAGCTCAAACACACATCTGACTGTAATACTTCCATAGTGATATATGCCATCAAATGTCCTTGTGGACTAGTCTATGTTGGGAGGACCACCAGGAGGATTAAAATACGAGTGACCGAGCACAAAAGTTCAATTCGCACTGCCAGTTTGAAATCCTGCCTCGCAGCACACTGGTCGGCACACAAACACACTATACCACAACTACGTTTCACCATACTAGAGCAGGTATCGGTACTGCCACATGTTGATCCTAATAGGTATCTGTCACAAAGAGAAACGTTTTGGATAAGATTCCTTAAAACCTTGAGTCCTTGTGGATTGAATGACAAAATTGAATTTATACACTTCTTGTAAATACACTTTGCTCAGTTTGTTTGCATTATTGATTTGTTCATGCTGAATTTTGAATTTATCATCTATTACTTGTACAGTATTTTTACTAACTGTGTTTGTTTTTTAAAAAACATGCAGAACAGCAACATCGTCTCTAATAGTGGTTTTTGGCCACATTGGTTTGGGTTAACAGATATGGGATACCTGTCAGTACTTGTTGCACTCAATTTTGTGTTAGTTCTTTTTGTGTACACACCTGCATTGACATAGTTACTATTTTTTCACATGCACTTCAATAAGTATATTGGGTTCACACGGATTTCAATTGCCTGACGCTTTCAGTGTCGTTCGTTGAACTCTATTAGCTGCAGTAGTCTTATCTCTACTTCGTAATTAAACCAGGTAGTCCTTTGTTTATTTTCAGGGAATATGTATTTGACTTGGGTAGTCCTTTCTTTATATTGAGGGCTCGTTTACGCTCACGCACACGCAGACCTTCAATTCAAGGAAACGGCAGCGACTTAGTATTATTGACGGAACACGACTGGTGCACCGCAGGTAATAGAATTGGAGTTGGGTGTACCCATTAGTTTAGCTTGTGGAGTTTCAGGTGACCAGTGATTTAGGGTTTCTTATTAATTTCTGTTATTGTTTACAGAGGTACCTATGAGATTGAGGATTATACAACTCCACGTGAAAATTGTGACCCACGCGCATGTCTTATGCCTTCATGTTGTGAGTAAGTTACATACTCGAGCGGTTCGGAATTGTTTGGATTAATTTTTTGGACTCCATGAATTGATTAGTTACACCCAAGTGTTTTGTTTGCTTTTTTCATCCTGTGCAGAATTGATATTTCGTAATACACGCTTGCAGCATTTTCACAGTAGTTGTTTTGGCAGTCATGGAGGTGAGTTTGCTTGCGCTAGGGCTCAGGAGACTCACATGTACACGTTGGTTTGACACTTCAGAGGCTTGGGTGATTCGATTTAGATACTTTCAGCATTCTCGGAGTTGAATCTCACAACTGGTCTTTTTTCAGCACACTCTGTTCACACAGTGCATTTCACGGGGTACTTACAGAATCCTATTGGACTTCATAAATGCTTTCTGCATGATTTTTAAAGGTTTCCTTTTGTGATTTATTAATGTACTTAACACAAGGTTTCTGGTAATGATAACCGGAGTCTGAGCCTAATATCATCTTTGTGGATTTTCACTCTTTAAGATCCAAATAACATTTGTTAATTATTTGTTCATTAAGATTGCTATATGTTCTATACACTGTGGGCCCGATTCACAGAATTAACTTAAGACAAAATCCTAAACTTACTACTTTTGGTATTCACAGAATGCACTTACTACTTTTGGTATTCACAGAATGCACTTACTACTTTTGGTATTCACAGAATGGATTTACGACTATTAACTTTACGTCCGCACTCGGGCCGGAAATTCTGGCCCGGATGCGGAGCTTCCGGCCCGGATGCGGAGCTTCCGGCCTGGAGGTGGGGATTCCGGCCAGTGGCAGAGATTTAGCCATGGCCAAAATCTCCACCTCAGGGCCGGAAGCTCCGCCTCCGGCCCGGAAGCTCCGCCTCTGGCCCGGAAGCCCCGCCTCTGGGCCGGAAGCTCCGCCTCTGGGCTTGGACCTAAAATGGTGGCGCGCATTATGGCTCCTTATATCTCCCCGGTGGCTAGAGTGCGAGTGAACGGTCAGCTCACGCAGACCTTTCCTATCCGCAGGGGCACCCGGCAGGGTTGCCCCCTGTCGCCCCTGCCGTTTGCCCTGGTGGTGGAGCCGCTTGCTATACTAATTCGCCAGTCCTTAGGGGCAGAGACCATAAGATCGCCCTCTTTGCTGACGATCTTCTCCTCACATTATCTGACCCATTAAGCTCGTTTCCGGCAGCGCACTCGCTGCTTCAAACCTATGAGCGTGCATCAGGGCTCAAAATTAATCATACAAAGTCCAGGGCGCTTAATCTCACGATCCCAGAGGAAGAGATTGCAACGTTGCAGGCCTGTGCTCCCTACCAGTGGGCGAGTGGCTCGGTGAGATACCTTGGCCTCAACCTGACCCCGGATCTGGCCACCTGGACGCAGGCCAATTGGCAGGAGTGCAAACGCTCAGTCTTGGAGGATTTGCGCACATAGAAAGCTCTACCGCTTTCCTGGCTTGGCCGCCTTAACGCAGTCAAGATGTCCATATTGCCAAAGATCCTCTATCTTTTTCAAACCTTACCGACGCCCATTCCGGAACACCAAATTCAAGGGTTGCAACGTGAACTGATCTCATTTATATGGGAAGGTAAGAAGCCGCGATTTTCTAATAAAATTCTGAAGCTCCCCCGGGACAGGGGTGGTCTTGCCTGTCCCAACCTGCTGGATTACTATTGGGCGTCGCATCTCCGCTTCATTCTAGAATGGGGAGCGTGGGAAAGCGAAAAAGTTTGGTTCCACATGGACAGGGCAGTTACGTGTCGCCCGATTTGGGATCATGCTTGGCTGCCTCGAGCGGCGCACCACCGCAGTGCGTACATGGCGGTTCCCACTAAGACAGTCCTTGAGATCTGGGATAGGGTAGCGGTCTGTAGGGGCCTTACCACCTTCCCCTCACCCCACACCCCTAGTGCTCGCAACCCACAGTTTCCGCCGGCGTGTCGCCCGCCCTACTTTGAGAACTGGACCGAATCCGGCTGTAGGACGATTCGAGACTTATTTGTGGGGGGGGACTTCAAAACCTTTACCCAATGCCAACGGGAATTTGGACTAACGGAAAATGACAAATTCCAATATATACAACTTCGGCATTGGATACAGGGCTTCTCCCTGGTGCAGGCGGCCACGCGGCCATACACTCTGTTCGAGCAATTAGCGCGTACATTTGGCACCTATAAGGGTCTAATCTCCCGCATATACAAAGTGCTCCAGCATACACAGCATCTTGGCCCTCACCCATACCAATTGCGGTGGCAGAATCTCCCCGGCTCAAGTGTTACTCCTGCTCAGTGGACACGGCTCTGGAGAGACATTCCCAGAACGTTCCGTAGCATTCCCCAACAAGAATCGGCCTACAAGGTGATGACCCAATGGTACTATACCCCCGTCCGACTCCAATAGATGTTTCCCAAGGTGTCCCCGATCTGCTGGCGCTGTACTCAAGCGTTGGGTGACTTCATTCACGTTTGGTGGGCATGTCCTCTTTTAACTACCTACTGGAAGGAGGTCCTCAGCCACATTAAGCGCGTACTGGGTTACCCTCTGCCGGAGGACCCACTCACAATCGTTTTGGGTCTCAGACCAGCGTCTATGCGAGCCATGACGGGCCGTGATTGGCACTTGAGCCTCCACATGCTGGGCGCAGCAAAGCAAACAGTAGCATTATATTGGAAGAAGGCAGAGACGCCTTCCATCAATGTGTGGTTTACCCGCTTGTGGCAGTTGGTGGCGGTCGAGTTGCTCACGGCACGCCTTCAATTTAGGGATACTAAGTTTCGGACCCTTTGGAAACCTCTGGTGGATCACCTGGGGAGGTTAGAACATGCTAGGTTACAACCGCCGCGACTACGGGCCTTAAAGTTGTTTGATGATGTGATATGCCCGACTGACCCGGGGGGATTTTTGAGGTCCACAGGGCAATTGCCCTCACTGTCGGTGAGTTGCTAAATCCAGCTGTATGCACCATGGCCCTACTATTCCACTGCACTTTTGCACATCACCACAAACATATTATGGGTCCCCTGGGGATGGTATCTTTAGATTAGGAGAGGGAAGCTGGACACCGGTTGCAAAGCCCTGCATTCCCCGCTCTCCCGCCACGTCCACTCCCCCCCTCCCAGCATCCCTCCCCTCACCTCCCGCCTTAACCCCCTACTTACTGGTTTGTTTTCTTTTCCCATTGCTCCTTGTCTCAGGAATCATAGAGGTCGCATGATGCGACACTGCTGTAGTAACTTTGAGCGGAAGCGCCTTTCCCCCCGCCCCAGAATTCCCGAGTGTTGCGGGCTGGAAGTGGTGCCTCGCACTGCACTGTAAGTAGGGCTCCCGGTTTTATGGTATTTATTTTTTTGCCATTTCCGTCTGTATTTATCCATATTTATTTTTTGGGCTTTTTTCTGTATTTATCCATATTTATTTTTGCCACAAGCAAAAGGCGAGGCTACAGCTAGTATTTTTCCACATTTATTTACATTGACCCAACTATGCTGTTTCTTTATGTTCCTGGTTCACGTTTATTAACAGAGAGGACCGGAGTTGGCACTAGCAACACAGCAGTGAATACAGTTTGCATAACAGTGCATATCCGAGCATATGGGGCAAACATGTACTAAAGACGTCACTCCGCTGCCACCAAGTGGAGGATACTCAAATAGTCCTGGGGGCGCCCTGTTTGGAAGTTTATACACCTTTTGAAGCACCTGCTGCGGTTTTTCTTTCCGCCGCCAATTACCAGGCCTCCCAGAAATGTCAAGAAAACTCTTGTGATTAGTTATCATCCTGGAAACAGAACAGTGTTTTGTATAGTTGAGGTTGTGACCTCTGTGAAGTTAGTGCAGAGGGTTAATAGGCCGGATGCAAAGAACATGTACCAAGTAGATTACAGAGTGGGTATGATGTAACCAGATCAGCAGGTTACTGCTTTCAAAAGAGACATCCTTTTGTTACTTGCAATTTATAACTTAAAGTCCTAATCTAGAATAGTGAGCTATTAACTTTGATCCCAGAACTGCATGCACACTGCAAACTCTTTAACTACTGCCTATAATGAAGGGATGCTATTTGTGTCCCACTGAGGGTTGGCGGTCTCTCGCTGACAGCTGCGAAGGCCTGCAGTGACAGTGGCCAACACCTGCTTCTGGGAAGCTAATGTAAAGTTGTAATAGTGCCAAAGTTCACATCCAACACCTGAGGCTGAGCCCCGCTGACTCGACTGCTGCCTGCGGCAGGCTTCACACAAAGGAAACCCTTCTGCCTCCTGACCAAGGAATCCCCGTCACACGGTACCGTTCAACAGCGCATTAAAGATAAGGCAGGTGGATTAGCGCACTATCAGCCGAGACAAGATCTACGACAACAGACACTGACCTGACAACAAGACTGCACCCTCCCCTTTCCTTCAACTAGAAACGCATTTACAGTTTATGCATTTTAAAAGCAAAGGGATTACGAAGAGAGATTACATCAATTGTTATCCTCCAGAATCTCTCATTTTCATACAGAGGATTCAAGAGCTAAGGATTTCCAAGGCACGAGATGTTCGTGAGACATGTCGCATATGAAAGGGCGACACCCAGAACACCCATTATGCAGTGTAATGACGTGCGCTTTAAAATTTCTGTGCCCGTTTGTCTGTAGCTTTACTGCGGCAAGGGCCACTCGCTCGCCAGCTCTTCTGAGTGGCAGGGGAATGCAAGAGTTGTGCACTGGCCTGGCAGGTTGCTGGCAGTGCGTACCTCCCCCCCCCCCACGTTTGTGGCAGCCCGGGCTGAAACAGCTTACACACAGCCGCCCCCGAGCACTTCACAGGTCTTTAAAGACCATTCGCTTGTTAATAGGGCTTTGTTGGTTGTTCACCCCTTCTAGAGCCCCTGCATCGCCACTCCGACTATTGCTGGAAGAATTAGCACATTACACAATACTGCCCTGTCAGCTGAAACCCAGAGGCATCGGGTTTTTGCTTGCAGGAATCGGGAGGCGGGAGACTAGCGCGGCAACATTTACTCGTATTTTACCGTTTATAAATATAAATACAGACAAAGGAAATATCGATTTCCGTCTGTATTTATATGTATAAATCCGTAAATACGGAAAACCGGGAGCCCTAACTGTAAGCAATGTATATGTCATAGCGAACGAAGATAGCACAGGTCTGGCCCAATATGCAATGTGTACTTGACCTGCACATGGTAGCGATAGAAACCGATATGGTGAATGTGTCATTTATGCATGGCCTAGTTGGGCTGCTGTTAACGGCTAGGCTGCAATACCTGCTGCACTTGTCTTATCTGATATCCAGGTTTGTGTGAACACGTCTGCGAACATGCCCCGGGGCAGCAGGCGAGCTATGTGTGGTAAGCTGTGCTGTGCTGCGGCCGACACGGCAATGCTGCGGGTATTTTAATGAGGGTCCACGGTATGGAGAGGGTAGGGCGCAGGGCCTAGTGGGCGGGGGGATAACCTGGTGAATAGCATATACTGCTTGACCTGTGATGTGAGGTACATGAGACCTGCTTGTTCTGTCGCATCTGTCTTATGAAGCTATGATTTTTGCTGCCGGCCACAATGGTTGTAGGCGTACAGCTGTGTAAGTTGACTGATCGCACTACTCAATAAATAAAAAGTTGGTTATAAAAAAAAAACAAGAAGATTTACTAGGGCCAGCAGAGGAGCCCTCGTTGGTGTCCTCCTGGTGGTGGTGTTCTCCCGCCAACTGCCCACTGCCTGTCTGCCTGCCCCTGGGTGGTGATGAACAGGAAAGATATAAGAAAGAGACAAACATTGATGGATGGTGTCAAACAAATACAATATTTTGAAGGAACGGTCAAAAAACACTTAAGTAAACAACAATTGCAATAACTAAATTGACCGATCTCATCTGGTCAACAAGTAGTATCGGGGGATTGGCAGATTGACTACTTAAGTTACTATTTATCAACAGTAATCTAGTCTTCCATTCTGATTCCAGAATACTAAGTTACAACTAAGCCTAAGTGTGACGTACCACCCGACCTAGCCCACCTATTTCAGACGTGCCAATTGTACATTAAGTACAATTTGACATTTTGAGGGAGCGTTGTTCTGGGGGTGTGGAGAATTGAATTGGGAACTGTGTGTTTTACCTGTGCTCCGATTTTAAAAAATACTTTTGTCCTGCTTTTAAAATAACTTTGCTGCTACCCTTGCTTTTTGCACAAAGTCCGTTTATTTCAATTCTTACACTCGAGCACGACCGGAACTAGCGCTTTTGCGCCAGGAGGTCAGCACTCTAGACTTTTTGGCCGGCGCTTATTTAAACGTCACCCTGGAGCGACTGCGCACAATTTGACATTTTGAGGGAGTGTTGTTCTGGGGGTGTGGAGAATTGAATTGGGAACTGTGTGTTTTACCTGTGCTCCGATTTTAAAAAATACTTTTGTCCTGCTTTTAAAATAACTTTGCTGCTACCCTTGCTTTTTGCACGAAGTCCGTTTATTTCAATTCTTACACTCGAGCACGACCGGAACTAGCGCTTTTGCGCCAGGAGGTCAGCACTCTAGTCTTTTTGGCCAGCGCTTATTTAAACGTCACCCTGGAGCGACCGCGCAGCGGACGCGCGCAGCGGGCGCGCCGACGGCGCGCCAAAGGCGCGCCAAAGGCAAGCCCGTCTGCGCCCGTCCGCGCCTCGGACGTGCCTATTGTGCCTAATAACGCTAATAATGCTGCCCACGAGCCCTTACCGTGCACGAAGCCACCTACTGCGCGGCTTTGCTACACCCGGTCACAATTGTACCAGCTTCACACCGGTGCTCGGATTCCGGAAGTGCCGGTGCTGGGGCATGCATCAGGGTTTACAGGCTGCTCTCCACATGAGGTGGGACTGAAGTGTGGACTTTTAAATGTCAGGTCTCTCCCCAAGCATTCAACTGAAATTCAGCTGGTAATCGATGTACACAAATGTGACATTTTGTTCATGACGGAAACCTGGCTTGCGCCTGGTCTTGAATTGGAGCTTGGCGCTGTCTGCTCCCCTGGGTTCAAAGCTTTTCACAAGCCTAGATCTAACGGCAGGGGTGGCGGAACTGGGATCGTCTTCAAAGAAATTTGGGATTTCTCGCCATTGGATATTGACGAGATCTCGCAGTTTGAAATTCTGGGCTTCTCTCTGAAAGACAGGTCTGGCCATGTCCTGACTGGAATTCTATGCTATAGACCTCCGGGGACTGTGAGCGAACAGTCGCAACAGCAGTTCTTGGATGTGATTAGTAATTTGGCACTCACTCATCACAGGTTGTTGATTTTGGGTGACTTTAATCTTTGGCCCAACGCAATGATGAAAACAGCGTACAACAATATTGTTCAATCATGTGCCAATCTTAATCTGTCACAACATAAGCTAGAGCCCACACATTCGGCAGGACATGCTCTAGATCTGATATTTGCGGCAGAGAATGTGGTGACCCTGGATAATCTCCTCCCAGTGGATTGGTCCGATCACCACCTAATTAGATTCAGAATCCTGTCGATCTCTAGGGACAGACCCCTCCCGCCTAAAGATAGCAACAGTGTCTCAGGCAGGGACTGGAAATCTTTGAGAAGGAAAGCTCAGTGTGCTTCTTTGTTTAATGCTGCCCCTCTCCCTGTTTCAGGGCAGTCGGCTGAATCTAACTTTAAGGAACTCTGCAGCTATATTACGAATATTATTAACAGGATTGCTCCTCTGAAACGGCTTAAGAAAAGAGGTTCCCCATCGGCCCCCTGGTTCTCTGAGGAACTAAGAGCCTTTAAAATCCAGTGCAAACACACAGAGAGGCAGTGGCGTAGGCAGTATCTGATCAGTGATAAGATTATCTGGCGTGAACTGCTGGTCAGATACAAGCAAGCTATTGCTTCCACTAAAGCGTCGTATTTTGCGGACCTTATTTTAAACTCCTCGAATAGTGCTAAATGTGTTTTCAATATTCTGAGAGGTGTTACTAACCCAGAGTGTCTGGCTAATAAGATCACTCCCTCGCAGGATCTGTGTGATGGGCTGGTAGCTTTTTTCCACAACAAAATAAAGGGAATCCTCGAGGGCTTGCAGCATGATCCTGCAACTAGTTGCAAGGTTGGAGCGTGGATACCTACAGTGGATCCGCCTGACTGCACAGTGCTCAGGTCATACGAAGAGGTATCAGTAGGACCTTGTCTAGATCACTGGACCTGTCCTTCTTTGGAGGATTTTTCCAATATGGCTATGAAAGTATGCTCTGGATCTCCATTAGACCCCATTCCGCAGAAATTCTGGAAGGAATTAGGGTCGGATACCTTTCCACATCTCCATCTGATCATCAATCAGTCATTAATCAGTGGTGTAGTCCCGGCCTGTTGGAAGGATGCGTTGGTATCTCCCCTTTTAAAAAAACCCTCGCTGGATCCCGCCTGCTATGGGAGCTATCGCCCTATTTCCTTGCTGCCTTATCCAGCTAAGATAGTTGAACGCCTCGTTAGCCAGGAGCTTTCAGGGTTTCTAGAAAACAAGGGTAAACTGGAGGAGAATCAGTTCGGTTTTCGTCCGGGGCATGGTACCGAGACTGCACTGATCACTGCCTTGGACGATTTGCGAATGCGGGCGGACAAGGGGCACTCTGCAACTCTGATATTGCTTGACTTGTCCGCCGCTTTCGATACGGTCAGCCACAGTATTCTCCTACATCGGCTTGAGGAGGTGGGGGTCACTGGCTCGGCCCTAAAATGGCTCTGCTCCTATCTGTCGGATAGACGACAGGCGGTTTTTCTGCCTCCATATCAGTCAGATTTTCTGCCGAACAAACAGGGTGTCCCACAGGGTTCTTCTATTAGCCCGATTCTGTTTAATGTTTACATGCGCCCTTTGGTGCAGATCATCAAATCATGTAACATCATGGCAGTTAATTATGCCGATGATACGCAATTGATCATCTCCCTGGATGGTGATCGGGCGGACTCCTTATCTACCTTCCACAACTGTATGTTGGAAATGACAACTTGGCTGAGAAATAATGCCTTGCAGTTCAACGGTGCCAAAACTGAGATTTTACACTGCTCAGTGGGCAGGGTGCCTCCAGCCCTGCCTCTCAATTTTTGGCCTCTTCCACTGGATACCCCTCTGGTTCCAGTAAAGACTGTTCGCAATCTGGGGGTCTGTTTCAACGAGAAGCTAAGTCTGGAGTCACATGTTAACAAGGTGGCCTCAAACTGTTATCTGATTATGAGAGGCTTACGCAGGATCTTACCCCTTCTTCCCCCCCATGTGCGAGGTACAGTAGTCCGTTGCACTATTCTTAGTCGCCTGGACTATTGTAACGCCTTGCTGCTTGCTTTCCCTGTTTATTTGATTCAGAGACTTCAACGGATCCAGGCAGCTGCCGCAAAACTTGCCCTTTTGAGACCGCGTTTTTCTTCTAGCACTAGGGCCTTGTCCGAACTCCACTGGCTGCCTGTGCATCAGAGAATTTTGTTTAAGTCTCTGTGTGTAGCCTTTAAAGCTCTTCATGGCTTTGGCCCCAAACCGCTGCAAAATCTTTTTAGATGATATATTCCCACACGCAAGCTGCGCTCTTCATCAGCTAGGCAGGCCTTGATTCCCAAAACGAAGAGAGCTACCTTGGGAGGCCGTGCCTTTAGCACTGCTGCTGCACGTTTATGGTATAGTCTCCCCTTGGAGCTACGTCAGGTTCAGGATTTGACACTTTTCCGTGGGCAGCTGAAAACCTGGCTGTTCCCCAGAGTTTAAATCTCAGCCTCCCCTCCTTCCTCTCTCTTTGTCACTAGCGCCAGGATGCCCGTAGGGTTGCAGTGCGCTTTACAAATATTTTATACATACATACATACATACATGCATTTCCACTTCTTTTAGTCCTCAACAATGCATATGGTCAAATGGAGGACACATGACAAAATTTTTTGTATACACCAAATTTTGGGTTGATTGATTGATGCTGATGTTCTGCTAATGCTAAGCCAATTACCACCACTCATTGAACAAACTAGAAAAGGTTCTAAGAAAGACTGGCGTACAAGCAGCACTTGACGTAACTGAGGGGGCATCACGCATACCACTAAAAAATTACAAACTCATACAAAGTACCTAAACCTAAGTATCAATCCGCCCCTATCTCTTAGTGACAGGACAAAGTAAGGACTAGAGTCACTGTAGCATTACGTAACTTAATTTCTCTAAAATAAACTCTTACAGAATCATGCTAAGCGAGCGCAAACGCAAAGCTGCAAACAAGTAAGATTAGTAGTAGCGCAGAGGAGCACCTGTGTCATAACAATCACAGAAGACTTTTAAACGTAATTAACCTGGAATGTAAGCAGCAACATTCTAGCTGGTTGGAAGAAAAAAAAGATATTCGCAATATATAACACAGAGCAGAAGAACAGGCACAAAGTAGTAATAATTAATTAGTTACTCACCAAGACCCGGGACCTACACTCCTAGCAGGTCCAGCAGGTCCTGCTCACGGTCCAGGATGTCGGACCACCGGTGCGTCAACTGCGCCTGGGTGCGCCAGACCCCAGAGCAGCTCAACACTGCCCAGCGCGCCTTCCCCCATCGCTGTTGACGCTCCCGGAGGCCGTACCTGGACCCAGGCCTGCCACCTGCTGCCAGGGTTGAGGGGAGGTGGGGCTGCACAAAGAAAATGAGTGCAGCTAACTCCACCTCCCCAAATAAGGCCCGTGCCTGCACCCCTTGTGGGTGCCGCCTTCCACAAGGAAGGCGGTCGCGGCTCTGGCTGCGACGAGCCCTACCCTTTGATATGGTGCTGGGCCCTGGGGATGAGAGACGGGGCGGGAAAGAAAAGGTAATAACATTTAAAAAGTAAGTAAAGGAAATAAATAGCAGGCAATAGAAAGAGTGAAAAAGTAGCTAAAAAACAAATAAAAAGTTGACAAAAACAAAAAATATAGAAGCAGGAAAATAGTTAGAGAAATAATTAATAAAAAAGATTTTAAAAAAGTGGCTTCAAACAAAGGATTGGAAAGATGCAGGGAGGATTGAAAATCAGGCCCCAGAACCATGCAATAGAGTGAAAAACAAGATGGCCGCGCCCATTGCGACCACGTGCGCAAGTTCGCGCAATATTTTCTCCCCGCAAGCAAAAAGCAATACGAACAAGTAAAAGAGTTCGCGAACAGGAAATACGTACCGCGAACGGGCGTGAGCATGCATTGCGCAACCTGGAACAGGAAGTAAACATTGCGGGAGGGCAGGACAAGTGAAAACAAGATAGCTGCGCCCGTGAGCAACCGCATGGGTAAGTTGGTGAGCCGCGATCACGCAAAAAATACCGCGAACAGGCGGGAAAAAAGCGTTCGCGTATTCGCAATATTTCAGTGTTTGCGGAGATTTTCAACATTTTCGCGATAGTTTGTGAAAGTGAATTTTGCAAATTCCGCCCACCCCTAATAATCAACTCACCAATCACTTGAAATGCCACAATCTTCTTGACCACTTCCCAATCCGACTTTCATAGAAATCACAGTATGGAGACAGTACTCATCGCCGCCACAAATGAGATCCGTACCCCTCTAAGCTGAAGAAACCACTGCCCTAATACTCCTAGACCTCTCTGCAGCTTTGGACACTGTGTCACTCTCCAGCCTCATCAGAAGAATACACGCTACAGGCATCCAAGGACCAGCCCGCAAATTAATATGCTTTTACCGCACAAAGAGAACTCAGCGAGCTAGACTACATCGCTACACATCAGAGCACAAGAACCTGATATGCAGAGTCCTCCTAGTCTCATCCCTTTCCTCACCCTGTTCAACATTTACAACACCACCACTCCCAGATGGCATCAAATCTCACAGCATCTTCATCATCTCCTATTCCGATGACACCAAGCTCATGCTCTCAATTTCAGACAAGTCCCCTATGACCAGATCCAACATTGCCAAATGCATGATCGACGTAGCAGAATGAATGAGAACCAACTGCCTGAAACTAAACACGGACAAGACACAAGTGCTGATCTTCAGGAGCAAGAACTTCCCCTGGGACTCCACCTCGTGGTGATCAGAGCAGGTCAAACACCATCACCCTCTAACTGCACAGGTATCCAGGGAATTGCGTTAGATGACAAACTCAACATGGTCGCTCAGGTGAATACGGTCAGCTCCTCCTGCTCCCTCAAAAATATCTTCAGATTAATTTCCCAGAGCACCAGATGTACAGTCACACAAGCCCTACTCACCAGCAGACTTATGGAAGTTCACTCTATGATGGAATGGCCAACCACCTCCTCCACCATTTTCAGTCCATCTAGAATGCCACTGCCAGACTCATCCTGAATCTCCCATGCTGCTCCCACATCATGCCTCACCTCAGAGATCTCCGCTGTTGGGCAATACACAAACGCAGCAAATTGAAACTCCTCACACATGCATACAACACACAGCACAAAATATGCTCAACAGATGCCTCCACTTCCACCAGCCCACCATACACCTGTACTCTGCCTCACTCTCTTGAACACACCCCTCACATCTGTAAAAGCAGAACAGGAGGCCTAAACATCTCCTATCTGGCAGCCCAAAACTTGCAACTACGTCCCTCTTCACATAAGGGCCTCCTCCTTGCTTCTGGAAGTCCTCAAGAAGCTGAAGACCTGGCTCTTCAACTAACACCCAGCAGCTGACCTTCACACCTGCTCCAGGATGTGGATACCCCTCAGATGATATGTTCTGCTTTACAAATTCTGATAACATAACATGACATAGCAATGGGTGACTATATAACACCAAATCATTTGAGATGAATTCAAACTATAAATCACGTGCCTACTGTTTAAGGAGAATACAATAAATATCTGATTGGTATTTTGACATCCATTAGGAATTACTATTCCTAAATAGTACAAAAGTAGATTTAACAGAGCACTGTATGACTAAATGTTGCATGCCTTCTTGAAGAGTATTCCATTTAGAGCCCCCTTGGACAGGCAAGAGCTGGGAGTTTCTGACAGAGGTCCTGGGATAAGCCAGTAGATGTCAGTAACGTACATGAATTCCAGGGTCTGGCTTTGCCCAATACAAGAGGTTGTGAGTAAGGTGATTGCATCATTTGAGAAATATGGGACCATCTTGCCTTCTTTTGAATATTCTTGTTGACTCCATCACTCTAGATACTATTGGGCAACTTTACTAAGAAGTCATGGAAAGCAATGCAGCAAAACTACGTGCTGCACTTCATTGCGTGATAGGGAGAGAGCAGAAATGTGCCATTTCTACCAAGATATCATGCATTTCTGCTCTCTCTCTGCCCTGGCACTCTGTGTTCTGCCAAGTGCCAATGCAGGCACCCTTGTGCCATGGTGCAAGGGTGCCTGCATTGCATTCAGGATTGTTTTTTGCAGGAAGGGATACTTATCAGCACAAAAATAATCCTTGGAGACATTTTCCTGTTTCTAGGTGTACTGCAGAATTCAGCACATGTAGAAAATAACAAGGAGAAATAAAGATATTTCTCCTTACTACGCCTCATACCTCACTTTGGAAAGCATACCATTTTGACGTAATCCCAGCTTTACTGACCTTAATAAATATGTAATTGCATCAAAATCCATGAGTGGATGGAGGGAGAACATAGGGGGCGGCTAGCAGTGGGTCGCGGAGGCTCCAGGAGTCGGGAGCTCTTTGCCACCAGAGCGAAGGTGAAAAGGAAAGGAAAGAAACACCTACCGTATGTGGCAGTGAGTGAAGCGCATGTAGTGGTTTCAGTTTGCACTCATTTGTGTCGGTTCAGCCTGATTGCGCACATTGTGGCGGTGGTGCCGACAGGTTTACCCGGCCAGGACTCACGCTGGGCTAGAGCAGCACTCGAGCCTGGCAGAGGTCGAAGTGCAGTGTCAAGGATCCCTGTCCGGGGGAAAAGTGGTAGAGGCAGCACAAGCGCAGGAGGCTCACACGACATGCCGGCTGGACAGCTGGAGAAGCTGGAGAAATCTGGTGTCATCATGCCTAGCAGTGGGGAAGGCAGTTCACAAGCCCTGGTGGAGGAGGTAACGCCCCTACTTTAAAACACTTTCAGATATCTCTGGGGGCAAGAGGTAAAATCTCCAGGGAGCGGAAGGTTCTACCCTGGCTTCAAACATTAAAGGGGAGTGTTTGGACAGTAGTAAAATACAGAATAGATACACTCTCAGAACAGTCAATATAAGCCAGTACAGGGCAGTAAAACAAAACAAATAAAAAAGCCCTTAGAAGTCCAACTACATTGGGCTATTGGTGACCAGCCATCTAAAGAATACCTATTTTAAGGTAATGCCAAAAACCTTAATACTAACAAAATCAGCGATTCCTACACCTAACAGTTCATTAAGGTCAGCAGAGGGAGAGGTCTTTTTAAGTCCAAATAGGTTTCAAGCCTTAGCGGAAGATCCATAGTCCACAGAGGTAGCTGCGCTTTGCACTCTGAGAATGGAACAGAAGTGTCAGTCTCTGATAAAACTAAGAACACCCCAAACGGAAGCGCAGGGGGGCACACATTCTGAACAAATAGATCAGGGCAATGTGAGTAAACAGCCCGAGTAGGCTGCACGACTCCCATCCCAATCATCACCCAATCCAGTCTCCAATATGATCCAATTGCTAACAACAGAAATTAGAAGTAGATTTGAGATTTGAGACGTAAATCGAATCAAATGAAGATCAGATCTGCCTGTGACAAACTGGAAAGAAAACTTGACAATCTCACTGCCAGGACTCAGACCCTAGAAACAACAGTGAGGAAGTTAACTCTCCAGTTTGGGGCTAATAAGGAGATTAGTCGTTTAAACAAAAGTAGAACAAGCGTTCAAGAGAAACTGGAATCCCTGGAAAATAATCAAAGAAGACACAACTTGCGCCTCTCTAAAGTACCGGAGGGGGCTGACGGGGAAGCCATAAAAACTTTTGTGGCAAAGCTAATTAAAGCTGGGACTCAAGTTCAATGCTCAGAACAAGACCTTATCAAAGACATTCAGAGGGTACATAGAGACCCATTTAGGTTAATACCTAATAAAACAAAGCCTAGGAAGATCTTAGTCCACTTCCATACGTATGGATTGAAGGAAAAAATCCTTGCTAAAGCGTTAAGAATGAAGTTGCTTCAAGTAGACGTTATTAGCTTTGAAATAAGGTCAGATGTGTCGCAGATTACGGTAAACAAGCAATGGGAGATAGAGAAACTGCTGGAGCCTCTGAAGCAGCTACGCGCCACTGCCCAGCTGAAATTCCCTGCTACAATGTGTGTAATCCACAACAATAAAATGCTGAACTTTTGCTGTGTGGAGGATGCCAAAGAATTTATGAAAGCCATATCAGGCACAGGGACAAGATAGAGAGGGATTAAGACAGGGGTGAATGCTGCCCCCCCTCGAACTTTCTTCCTTTTCTAGGCATTTTCTTTTCAATCTTTTACTTCTTTCACAGTAGTTTTACATTTATTTTTTTCTTTTTACAGTGGTTTGGGAGTTTCTGAAAATAGAGTAGCGTTGCTGGCACAGTAAAGTAAATTGTCACTTTTCTTTTATTTTCCCTCCTAACTTCGAGGGCCCCCACAGGATGTAGGCCATGGAGGAGGTAAAAGGAGGGTTCTCCGGGGTTGGCAAGCCAAGCGGTTGGGGAAGGATAGCGGTCACAAAGTGGGGAGCAAAAAAAATACATCAATGACTGGATGCATGGGGATTCCCATGCTCCACCCATGGGATGTCTTCTCAATGCAGAGTAACACAAGATAGTGTTTTTCACTGTTGCAGGGGTTCTGCTCAAGAACAGAACTATGCTTGGACCATAGAACATAGGCATTTAGGGACTGAGTCACAATTCCACCTCAGTACCTATGAGCCCGAGTCCGACTAGCTATAGTGCCTCACTTGCCCACCGAACCCCTTGCCAGAGAAGCAAGTGAATTGGCAATCCAGAACACAACACTCTCGCGCCCCTCTAGAGGATCACGGTAACAGGACACACCCTTTCACTCTCTCACTCCTATTCATCCACAATAAAATAAACAGAGATACAAAGGGAGTTTAGAATATTTATTTAAACTATTGTGTCCTAAAATGCAGTATTCCTCTCACAATTAGAAAACAAATGCCTACCAAAAATACTGTTATCATGGCCAATAAACCATATATCATAAAATGCAGTTTCATGTTTCTACTGAAGCTGAAGGATTATATATCAATGATCTCTGAGATTTGCGGTAGACCCCATACCTTAGCATACACAGATGGACATTCTATATCTTCACTGATGTAGCAATCTTGCCCCAGGTAAATTGCTCCATGTGCGTGCTTAAACTCTTGTGCTCAGTTATATGACAAGATACATCTGTTCACAAACAACAGCTGTGTTCTTGTGATATGTCTAGGTGCTAGTGATAGAGATCAGGGTGTGAACAATATTCCCACTACCACGGATAAAGTAATCTCACAGTTACACTCACATGCATACATCATACGCTAGGGCCCATTTCACTAACATACGCTCAAATACTCTACCAGCAATAAACCTGTGGAAGGAAAACACTCCTGAACACCCTGCATCTATATCGAGGTCGATAAGACCTGGTTTTTGTGACTGTCCTTAAGCATAATCTATACGATATATACAACAATAATCAATAACGTAAACCCAATAATTGACAAGAAAGAATATCCAACACCATGTTTAAAATTATATTGCTTTATCTAAAATTAGTCAAAGGAAATCAATCAGAGTAAATCATTTCTCATAGTTACCTATTCTAGCTAAATGTCAGAACGGGTCAGGACAAGTCTCTCGGTAAATGTCTCTCAAGACGAAGTCCCTTCAGCATCAATCCTCAGCAACGCAGATTCGATACGCGGCAAAGGCAAAATGGCAAGTGGCAAAAACCCTCTCTAGGCTAACATCTTATAGTTTCTAAACAATAGAAAGATACATTGGGAACATAGAAAAAAACTATAATGTCCGCCGGACTTGCTGAGCAGAGCGAGAAGGAAAGGATGTAACATTGCTACATTTGAGAATCTCCGCTCAGGAAAAGTACACATAACGAAAACTACGGAACAGGAACCAAGAAAATAAAACATGTATCACAATTATCCTGCTTCTCCTCGGCCATCGAGCCACAGTTCAGAGCTTCTCTCTAAGGCTCCTTTGTTTCCCAAGGCTGCCAAGGACACTTTCACTTCTCTTGGAGACTTCCCAAAAACTGCTGCTGTCCTCATGGAAAGTTTTTCAACAAGGACCATGGTCAGTTAGCTTCAGGACCATTTCCAGCAGGGGTCTCCCTCGTCACAGTTTTCATATTATAATCACAGCCAGGCTCATAATTCGGCCATCTTTTCTTAGGCCAACATAGGCCTTAATAGACCATCTTAATTAAAAGAGACAAAAACAACGTTACTACAGCATAGTGATTAAACAGTGTTAACCCCACTAATACCCTTATGTGTATGCATTTATCTAGCACTTGCAACATGGAAAAGCATTAATTCGGAAAGCGTTTTGTGCTCAAAAATAAACAGCACATAGCAACGTTTAAACATGAAAACACGCACGTTATTTTTTAAAACAGCACATTTATGCACACTCACGTGTAACTCTCTCTTGTTAGGACAAACGGATTGATTAATATAAACGCACTTGCACAAGACAAATAATTAATTATTAATTATTAATAAATCAGTACAACGAATAGACATGCCAGAGCTTCAAAAAGCCCCAGAATTTTCAAACTGAAAACTCTGCTCCAGCAATCCCCCCTTTGGTGATTTTATCACCAAATAAACCCCAAAAAAAATTTAGTAAAAATGTAGTCCCATTTTAGGAGAAATTGGAAATGTCTTTTCCCCTTTACACAACATTAAACACCAGTCACTCTTTCACCATCCCTTTTTGTCTCTAAGTAAACACTCTCCCTCAATTCTTCTAGTTCAATTTCTTGAGGTTCTCTCTTCAACCTCTTGTTTTTCTTTTCCTTATTCAATTTCTTCCTCCCTCCCCTGTTTTTACAACACACACACACCAATCTTATTATTAATAAAGCCACAATTATACAAGACAAGGGAAACAATATTCTACCTATAATAGTACTACCTATTTTTGCAATAAAACCCTTAACAGCTATCATTTTATTAGCTATTTTAGTCCATAAACTCTCAGCTTCAAGTGGTACTAATTCTTCATGCAAATCAGTAATATTTTTGATATAGACCTTTAGGTCTCTGCTTTCGTCTGGAATGTAAGTGCAACAATGTTGAACTTTCAGCATTCCACAGACTCCACCCTCCTTGGCCAATAGAATATCAAGGGCAAGTCGATTTTGCATAGACCTGGCACGTACGGCACTTAATTCCGTATTCACCAAAAGAAACCCTCCAGCGGTATTTGTCGATAAGCGATCAACCACTGTGGACAGTTTCCGAATTCCATAAGCATTCAAAGAAATTCCCACTGCTGGAATCAAAACCCCAAAAATATCACCCACCATTTCAGACCAAGTTTCTCTCTTAAAACGCATTAGTAAATTAATATGTTCTACATCTGTTACTTTATCTATATGAAAAATCTTTGGAAAAACTAGGCCCACATAACACGTGCCATACCAATGGTCAGGCAACTTGTAATAAGCCTTATTCCCACAAACATAATATACTCCTGGAAAATTGTATCTTCTCCACGTCTGAAACCCCAACCTGTTGCAATGAAGTATGTATCATGGCACTCACTAGTCCCGACAAAATATGTATCATATTGGGATTTCCTTCTTGTAATACAAAGTTTACCCTTCTGTGGTGCATCTAGAGCTAAAGTTGGACTAGCCCCATTCTTCAACTCTTTTCACATCTCAATGTCCCAAATTGTCTCACTCACTTTATATTTTCCTGCTTTCTCATGCATGTTCAATCTCCTTTCTTCTACCATATCCAGGAAAGCTTTCTCCTCTCCTTTCAAACTGCAAGTTAAATTATTCTTAAAAATGTAATCTAATGTTAATCCCTTTTCTTCAATAAAAATCTCACCAAAAGTGTTAGCTTCTTTAGCTGGATTCAGCTCTTTGTTCATTGGCAAGTGCCCAAAAATACTATCTCTGTTAGACATCTTATAATCTACTTTCCCTAACAAATAAAAAACACTACTTAAAATACTACAGGAAATACCATATGTAGCTGGTAAATGATGATAAGTAACACCCTCTGAAACGGATGCAGGTAATTGCATACAAACGTAGCAATCCCTTACTTCCATTGTCTTCACATATTCATATAACAGTTTCGAAAAAACATTACTAGAAAAGTTATTAATTGACCTATCTTTGTGTATGTAAGTATTACTAATTCTAATTGGAACTACTTTTTGTGAATTCTTCTCTATATTTGTCACATTCTCTGTATGCATCTCAAACTCTACTTTAAAAGTAACTAATAAAACTAAAACACCCCATAGAAGCATTAATAATCCAGTACAGCAGCAGCACATCCTACACCACCTCTTAAGGAAGGCACATCTATTTCTATTATCCTCTATGTTAGCCATTTTAGTTTAGCCTCTACTACTCCACTACTGTTTGAACTTTTCAATTTCAATTCTTCAGCAATTCTTCAGCTTTCAGTTTATCCAAATGATCTCTTTGTTCACTTAATCCAAGTGAATCCTTCTTTTACTCAGTTTGGATACTTGTCATTCTTCACTTCAATTTCTTCAACATCAAATTGTATTAGATCTCCAACATCAAAATCTTCAGTACTCGACTCCTCTCCAATGTCAGTCAAGAGTACTTTCAGAATTTCACCAGTATCTTCCTCAACCACTTCTCTCAAGATCTCTTCCGGATTATCTCGAGTCACTGCTTCTTCTTTTCCTCCTTCAGACAGTGCCACATAAGACCATTCCGGTGATCTGTACTTTTGGTTGGGTTTTCTTACTCTTTTTATTTCCACTGGTTCGTTTGACTCCTTTGATTCTTCTCCTTCAGCTTTTGAACTTTGACTCGAAACTTCATTCACTTGTTCAGCTTTCGATGTATTTGCTCTTATTATTTTGTATCTCAGCCTCTTAACTCTGTTGTTAGGCCAACGGTCTCCTCTTAACACCTTTTTCGGCTTTATTTCTTTTTTACTTCTTTCTCCAATCCAAGTTCTCTTTCTCAGAACTCGACCCTCTGTTTGTTCATCTTCATCATCTGTTTCAAGTGCCTCTTGTTTCCTTTTTCCAGCAGCTCTCTTCTTTTCCACAGATTTTTTCACCACTGTTTGAGACTTCCCTACTCCTGTCCCTCCTCGGGTCTCCGACACGCAATCTTCTTGCTGTCTACTTGTCCCTTCACCTGGCTCATCAAGAATGTTCCCTACACCTCCTCGGGGGTCTTCCGCAATCTATCCCTCTCTATCTTTCTCTGACCCTACTTCTTCAAGTATAATCTCAAGTGGTTCTTCAATCTCCTCCTCTTCTGATTCAGGAGTAGTCTCTGTGTGATTTCTCTTTTCTTTTCTTTTTCCTTCACTGCTGTTTGAAACTTCAGGCTCTTTTACAGAATTTGATCTCTTCTCTGATACTCGCAGTGGTTCATTCGAAGCTCTTCCTACTTCTTTCCCCACTGATTCTGTATCTTCATCATCGCTGGAATCTGACTCTTCAAAATACTCTTTACCAGTCCCTTCTTTCGGGTTTGGAACTCTCAGAGTATGACTTGCATGTACCCAGTGCTTCACTCCAGCACACTTTACTGCAGTCATCGTAGTCAGAATAACTTGTCTTGGCCTTCCCCACCTTGGAATCAAGCAATTTCTTCTTCTGTGAACTTTTATCCTCACCCAGTCTTCTGGACTCAGATCATGGGCTTGCTTCTTCTCAAGTGTGGTAGCTTCTTCTCCAACCTGGTGAAACACAGAATGAACTGCGTCAGCCAGGCCTTTACAGTAATCCAAAATCATGTCATCAGTTATTGTCACCAATTTATTGACAGGCACGAATGCATGGCGCATAGCACGTCCCATGATTATCTTGTGCGGACTCAAACCAGTAGTTCTATCTGGAGTAGATCTCATTGTCATCAGAACTAGAGGCAAAACATCTGGCCATTTCATGCCAGTGGCTAAGCACATTTTTCCAATTCTATTCTTGATTGTGCCATTAATCTGCTCAACCACACCAGAAGCCTCTGGTCGGTATGCACAATGTAGCTTCTGCTGTATTTTCAATGCTTCACAAATCAAAGCCATGAGCTCATTTTGAAAATGTCCACCTCTATCAGACTCAACTGTTACTGGAAACCCGTACCTAGGAATCAACTCCCTTAACAGTAATTTTGCCACTGTTAATCCATCATTTCTTCTAGTCGGGTAAGCTTCCACCCACCTTGAAAACAAACAGACTACCACTAGAACATACCTCAGTCTGTTTACTTGGGGCATTTCAATGAAATCAATCTGCATTCTTGTAAAAGGACCTCCTTCTCTGCCTATTGTTCCCAGACTCACCACTGTCTTTTTCCCAGTGTTAAATTGCTGACAAACTAAACACCTCTGACAGATGCTTTCTGCAATTGTCCTGAACTTTGCATTGTACCAGGTCTGCTTGAACGACCTAACCATCGCGTCCCTCCCCAAATGTCCCTGGCCATGATACATCCTTGCCATTGACGACAAGATGGAGTTAGGCATCACTGGTCTGCCATCTCTGTAGACCCAAACATGGTCTGTTTCTCTTGGAGCACATCCTGCCTTAATCCAATCTTTTTTCTCTTCCTCTCCTGCCTCATCTTGCAACTGTTTCACTTCATCCCAGGTCTATAAGACATTAGTAAACATCACAGAGAGTAAAGACATTTCCCCTTCTCTGTCCCTGTTGATGGACTGATTTGTTTTTGCACAATATTGTGCAACATCATTCGCATAACGGTTTCCGACCGTTATAAAATCCTCCCCTAGTCCATGGGCAGCACATTTTACAACCGCTAACTCCTTAGGCAGCTGTATCGCCTCAAGCAATTTACCAATCATTTCAGCATTCTTTATTGGAGTTCCACTCGATGTCAAGAAACCTCTTTGTAGCCAAAGTTGGCCAAAGTCATGCACAACTCCAAATCCATACTGACTATCAGTCAACACAGTCGTCCTCAAATCTTTCCCAATTTCGCAAGCTTTTGTCAATGCTATTAATTCAGCAACTTGCGCAGACTTCACCCCTTTCAATGGTGATGCTTCCATGACCTCTGAAACTTTACACACCGCATATGCTGCACATAGCACACCATCATCATTTCTCAGGCATGATCCATCCACAAACAACACATGATCACTCTCATCCAAGGGTAGATCTCTTATGTCTGGTCTTGGTTTTGTACAGTACTCAAGCACATCCAAACAGTCATGATCATCTTCCATTTTCACACCCACATTTTCAATGTCTGGCAAAAGCGTCGCTGGATTCACATTCACACATCTCTCGAGAGTCACATTTGATGCTCCCAGTATCACTTTTTCATATTTAGTCAATCGACTATGTGACATGTACTGAGTTCTGCTTCTTGTCAAAAGAATTGCCACATTGTGAGGTACGAATACCCTTACAGGATATCCCATTATGATCCCCTCACTCTGTTCCAGGCTCTTGCATGTTGCAGCCACAGATTTCAGACAACCTGGTAAACCCACAGCTACAGGGTCAAGTGTCGATGAGAAGTATGCAATAGGCCTTCTCAGTAATCCATGTTTCTGAATTAACACTGAAAGTGCACACCCATTTCTTTCACTGCAGTACAGCTCAAATTCTTTCTCATAGTCAGGCATACCCAAAGCTGGAGCCTCACACATCTTATTTTTGAGCTCTTCAAATGCTGCTATTTGTTCTGCATCTAGATCCAATGGATCTGTCATTTCACTTTTTGTCAGTTTAATCAGTGGCTTTGCTATCAATGAAAAATTAATTATCCACTGACGACAATAACCCACCATACCCAGGAACATTCTCACTTCTCTCTGGGTTTTTGGAGCTTTCATTTCTCTGATTATTCTGATCCTGTCAGTAGTCACTTTTCTCAGACCCTTTTCAATATTGTGTCCAAGATAATGCACCTCTTTCTTGCAAAACTGTAATTTTGCTGGAGATACCTTTAACCCTCCATCTGCCAGATGATTCAGTAAAGCTATGGTATCTACTTCACAAGCTTCACGTGTCTTTGATGCCACCAGTAGGTCATCAATGTACTGCACTAACACTGAGCTCTCGGGCATGATCAGACTTTCCAACGATTTCTTCAATAATTGATTGAATATCGAAGGACTCTCCGTATACCCCTGTGGGATTCGACACCATGCTAAGATACGCTGGCCAAACCTAAATGCAAAAATCGGCTGGCTATCATGATGCAATGGAATTGAAAAGAACGCATGACACAAATCAATCACTGTATACCACTCAGCATCATGTGGAATTTGATACAGGATCACTGATGGATTTGGCACAATAGGACAACATGCCACCACAATTTGATTAACTTTTCTCAAATCCTGTACGATCCTAAATTTCCCATTGGGCTTTTTTAGTCCCATTATCGGTGAATTACACGGACTACTCAGTAGTTCTCTCAGGACTCCTTGCTGAATCATTTTCTCAATTATAGGAGTTATCCCTTCAATTATTTCTGGTGTCATTTTGTACTGAGGAATGTTAGGATATGTGATTCCCTCTTTTACTGCAATTTTCACTGGATCTACATTATTCATCAATCCCACATCCTCTCCAGTAAAATCCCAAACTGTCCTTTTCACTGTGTCTCTCAGCTCTTGAGGCAAATCCTCCGGATTAAACACAGCAAATGCACCAATTAACTCACTTTCTCTATTTTCTAGAGTCACTCGGTACAAAGCATCTTCATCTGGTGTCTCAAAGGCTATTCCATCCGGTGTACAAAAAATTGTGCAGTTCATCTTGCACAACAAGTCCCTACCCAATAGGTTCACTGGACTCGTGTCACAGACAATGAATCTATGCATGTCTGAAAATTTCCCTATCTGTACTCTTACAGGTTCAGTAAGACGTGTTTTGATTTGTCTACACCAACTACTTGGATTGCTTCATCCGAGAGAGGAAGATTTCTAACATCTGTTGACCTGACAGTTGATCTTGTCGCACCTGTGTCTACCAAAAAAGTAACACTCTCCTCATTTATTTTCCCATCCACAAATGGTCCTGCCTGGTCTATTTCTAGAGTTGCACCAAGTATGCACTCTTCTTCCTCTCCTCGGCACCATCAATAATCACCCTCAGACTCACTCCCTTCACTCTTTAACAAGTACTGCTGTACTTTGTTAGAACGTCTTGGTTTGTTTACCTGCTCGTCATTGTAGAATCCTGAATCCTGATTATACTTTTGTAACCCTCTATTCTGCGGCAACGGCGGTTTTGGCTCTTGACTCTGCTGTCTCACAACTTTCTGTTGTTGCTGCTGTTGATTATTTCCTTCGTTCTGCACCTGTTGATTTAAATATTTATTTTCATTACTCACTAATGGTGGATTAGGACACTCCGATCTCCAATGCCCCAATTGGCTACAGTTGTGACAAGGGAACTTTTTCTTCGCTTCCTCAAGACTTCCTTTTCCTTTCCCTGCATATCTAGGTCTATTCCCTGCATTGTTTCCTGGATTATTCGCCTGTTCCACTAACTGTGCTTCCTGTCTCTCCGCAACTTTCACTTGTGCCCACATTGCTTTCTCTTTCAGCTTTCTTTGTTTTGCTTCAATTTCATCACTGAAGTATTTTGCATGTCTCAGGATCTCATCTACTTTCTTACTCTGCCAATCCACTGTGTGCTCACGAATTCTTTCACCAATTTCAGGTCTAAGGCCATATACAAATCTGTATACAAAATGACTCAAATCTTTGTCACCCAGGTGTTCATCTCCACTGAATTGTTTAAATGCCAGTATCAGCCTCTCGTAAAAAGCATGAACTGATTCTTTCGCTTCCTGTTGTGTTCGATCTATCTTTACCCAGTCTGTCTCTTTTGCAGGTACTTTACTCTTCAGGTATACCATCACCTGATCATACTTCCTCATTACCTCTGGATCTGGTGCCCCTGTTCTTGGGTCTCTTGGATATTCCTCAGTAGGCCAACTCACAACTATTTTACACTCAGTCCACAAGTCTGCTGGAACAATTATATCAAACAGACTATTCAGGTCAACCCACAGCACTTTTGACAATTTCACAAACCTATCTACCTGCCTATACCACTCGACGGGCTTTTCTCTCAATCGAGGGAAATCATTCGTAAATGATAAAATATCCTGTCTGGTCCATGGAACATGTACATATCCTCCTCCAGGTATTTCTCTCATGGGATAATTATCCACTGGTTTCTCCTTTTCTCTCACTGGAAATGTTGAATAAGTTGTTCTATCTTCAGTCTCATCTCTTTTCTTGTACCACCTATCCTTCCACTTTTCTACATCACCCCATCTTCGCAATAATGCTACCATTTCCTTAATCTGTCCTGTTCTACCAGTAGCATTCAAATTTTCAATATCCTTCTCTGTAAAATCCATCCTATAAGTTCTTTGTAAAGCTTTCACTTTATCAATGTCAACTCCCTGTTCATTTGCTATTGCTCTTAGCCTGTCATGTGTATTCCATGCTCTCCAGGTAACACTTTTACACATAAACATTAGTTCACCATCATGATGACTCTTCAGAATCTCTGTTGGAACTGTTCCTGTGACAAGCTCTTCTAGTTCTACACGTAACTTAGCTACATCAATTACTTGTGAATCTTTATCTTTTTTCTGTAGAACCTTCATCCAATCATTCAAATCATCAACTGTTATTTCAGCAGTTTTTCTCACTGGAACCACTCTCTTTGCGGTTCTAAAATCGGCATCCCTGAACAACTAGCTTCACTAGCATCCAATATTTCACTACATATGTTATGTCTTGATTGTCTCAGGTCATTTCTTTCTGCTCTTTTGCCTGAATCTCCTGACGGACCAACTGAATTTGTCAGATTATTCCCAACATATGGAATCACCAGTCCATTCTCACCTGTCCTCTGTTTGTCAAACACAGGCATAACTGGACCTATTGTTACAGGCACCGTAACAGCTTCTAGATTCTTCGTTAACTCCCTAATCTTCTCAGTCAACTCTGTTGTAGTTCTGGCTAATTGTCTGGCATTCTCATCAAGGTAATGATCACTTCTCACTTCAGGTGTTTCATTTTCCGTCTCACTAACACAAACTGTATCTCTTATCGGAGAAACAACTGGTGTACTTTTGTCCGGTTCTGGTCTATATGGAGGTGGTCTTTTGTAAATCATGTCATTTAAGACCTCATCCTCATACTTATTGACTCCATATTTTCTTATTTCTGACTCAAGAACCCTTTCTGCTCCTCCTTCAACTGTTCTCATCGGATATAATCCCTCTGACATACTAACATCTCGCCACCTTTTCATTCGATCATGATGAGTCTCACGATCATGTCTCCTCCCAAACATATACCTATAATACCCTCCAGATCTTTGTTTCTCTCTCTCATGTACTTCCTCTTCCCATTCCACTAAAGCCTCGAACTGAGTAGGTCTCGGTTTCGGGTCAAGACATAGCATCTTTTCCCGTAGATTTCTCAACACGGCCAGATTAAATGAACCATGTTCTGGAAAAGCTAGAACACCATCTTCTTTAGTATACCTAACCCAATTCTCCAACCATATACAGGTATGAAACCCATATCTTGCAGCCATGAAGGATGCAGGTGTTTTCGGTGGAGGTAACAATTCGCCCTCTCTTGTCTTAACATCTTTATCCTTGCTAAACCACTTTTTAACTTTACCAAAAAATGTTTTCTTCTTTTTCTCTTCTTGGTAATACATTTTAGCGTTTACAAAGAACTCTCTACTCTTTCCGTATTATAAATATACAATACGAATTTTCAACCAATTGCAGCGCGACTCACACTAACGCACCAATCCTGAAACGTCTACGTCACTAATTAGCTCTTCCAATCCTTGCGCGGCTCACACTAACGCACCAATTCTAGCGCGAGCACTATTCTGATCTACCATCCAATCAGAGCGCGGTCTTTCTGACGTCAACAGTCGCTGCAGTTTGTCTCTTGTCTTCTGTCACTCGTCTACCCCTCCTTTACAAAATCTTTTCAGTAGACTTCGTGTCAAAATTTCTACAAAATCTATTAGTTACAACATAAAAACATCTCCATTGTCTGCTTCGCTAACCACAGAATAGTAAAAGAGAGTCTATTTCATAAGAAACCTTTCATTGACACAGTAGCACTTCTTCTACTCTGCCCTACTAACATACATTCATTAACTGTTTCCTCTAGGACTTGTCCAAAGAGTCTTACAATCAACTAAATGTACAAACATTCACGCACATTCATACAAAGGAAATATAGTACATACACACAGAATCCTGCTTCCCGAGAACAGACAATCTGCTCCACTACAGAATTATAACACACATTAACTAAGCAAGCTTTCTTTTTGCCCAGTTCTTCAAATAAGCTCAGAGAATACCTATTACTCCTCCCGCGATAAGCTTTAACGGAAATCCTTACGGATCCCTGGGACTTAAGACCAGAGTTTCACAGATAACCTTCACTATCATACACACTCCTTATATACCAGAAATATATTCTAATAGTAACATACGACGATGTCACTGATTCCGAACCCAGACAATGTGACGCGCAACTTCAATTGTCACACGTTATTCCTCACAATTCCGTCTTTCCCGAGAGCAGCATTTACTTCCCTCTGCCCTACTACGGAACTGCCACAGCTTCCAAGTTCCAGAAGCACTACATATAACTCAACATTACGACTCCAACATATAGTATTAGTACATATACCAACATGAACCAATAATCAATAATCAATCAAAACAATCTTATCTAATCAAGACAATCATCAAAAACCATCAATCTCTGCTACCAGGAAATTGATAGAGATCAGGGTGTGTACAATATTCCCACTACCACGGATAAAGTAATCTCACAGTTACACGCACATGCATACATCATACGCTAGGGCCCATTTCACTAACATACGCTCAAATACTCTACCAGCAATAAACCTGTGGAAGGAAAACACTCCTGAACACCCTGCATCTATATCGAGGTCGATAAGACCTGGTTTTTGTGACTGTCCTTAAGCATAATCTATACGATATATACAACAATAATCAATAACGTAAACCCAATAATTGACAAGAAAGAATATCCAACACCATGTTTAAAATTATATTGCTTTATCTAAAATTAGTCAAAGGAAATCAATCAGAGTAAATCATTTCTCATAGTTACCTATTCTAGCTAAATGTCAGAACGGGTCAGGACAAGTCTCTCGGTAAATGTCTCTCAAGACGAAGTCCCTTCAGCATCAATCCTCAGCAACGCAGATTCGATACGCGGCAAAGGCAAAATGGCAAGTGGCAAAAACCCTCTCTAGGCTAACATCTTATAGTTTCTAAACAATAGAAAGATACATTGGGAACATAGAAAAAAACTATAATGTCCGCCGGACTTGCTGAGCAGAGCGAGAAGGAAAGGATGTAACATTGCTACATTTGAGAATCTCCGCTCAGGAAAAGTACACATAACGAAAACTACGGAACAGGAACCAAGAAAATAAAACATGTATCACAATTATCCTGCTTCTCCTCGGCCATCGAGCCACAGTTCAGAGCTTCTCTCTAAGGCTCCTTTGTTTCCCAAGGCTGCCAAGGACACTTTCACTTCTCTTGGAGACTTCCCAAAAACTGCTGCTGTCCTCATGGAAAGTTTTTCAACAAGGACCATGGTCAGTTAGCTTCAGGACCATTTCCAGCAGGGGTCTCCCTCGTCACAGTTTTCATATTATAATCACAGCCAGGCTCATAATTCGGCCATCTTTTCTTAGGCCAACATAGGCCTTAATAGACCATCTTAATTAAAAGAGACAAAAACAACGTTACTACAGCATAGTGATTAAACAGTGTTAACCCCACTAATACCCTTATGTGTATGCATTTATCTAGCACTTGCAACATGGAAAAGCATTAATTCGGAAAGCGTTTTGTGCTCAAAAATAAACAGCACATAGCAACGTTTAAACATGAAAACACGCACGTTATTTTTTAAAACAGCACATTTATGCACACTCACGTGTAACTCTCTCTTGTTAGGATAAAACGGATTGATTAATATAAACGCACTTGCACAAGACAAATAATTAATTATTAATTATTAATAAATCAGTACAACGAATAGACATGCCAGAGCTTCAAAAAGCCCCAGAATTTTCAAACTGAAAACTCTGCTCCAGCACTAGTGCCTGACCAGAGAGTATAGCAAGGGACATTATTGCTTGACCTTGTCAGTGGTGTTCAGACTAAATCCCAGCAAAACAAGTAAACATGAAAACATATGCAGGTTCTGTGTGAAAGTACAATGTGGCACAAAAGCAAGCTTGTTTATATAGTAACAAGTGCAAAATAAAATGCAGCCGAGAACATGCACAATTAGGCAATCATAGGCAAAACTATAGTGGGCCAAGGTGGGAACACACAACACTTTCCCTTTTGTCAGGATAATAGCACTAAAGTGGATACTAAATGTAATCATAAGGTAAACACACTCAAAGGTTAGTTCAGAAATAGGAGTTACTGAAAAAGAATAGAAGAAACTGCCAATTTGGAAAAATAATCAAATTTTGGCGCTTCAGAGGAATCCATTACATCACTTGCTATCTCAAAGGCCAAAGACACTGTTAGATTTGGGGGTCTCTAGTTGGCAGTTGGTAGTTTGACCAAATAGGGACCCTT
Source organism: Triturus cristatus (assembly GCF_964204655.1). Taxonomy (NCBI): domain Eukaryota; kingdom Metazoa; phylum Chordata; class Amphibia; order Caudata; family Salamandridae; genus Triturus; species Triturus cristatus. Next base: position 829,267,913 of record NC_140585.1, on the reverse strand, counting down.
GCATCTAGTAAGGGTAGGGGGCTACACTCCTAATATAACCCCTGCTCATCCTCTTGGTAGCTTGGCACAAGCAGGCAGGTTTATCTCAGAGGCAGTGTAAAGCATTTGTGAACACATACAGTAATACAGTGACAACACTACAGATGGACACCACATAGGTTGTATTATAAAAATAAGCATTTTTATATATACTTAACACAAGACCAAATGACAAAAATTAACAATACTGTACTCAAAAATAGACTTTAAAATGGTAGGAAATAGCTCAGTTCTCTTAAGGTTGTAAATGCGACACTTTACTCTCAAAGTACCTTGGATGCGTAACGCAAAGCAAACAAAAGGGTTGCAGGGAAGGCGATACGTTGGTTCCTTACACTCTGGGCAGTTGATGCGTCGCTTCCTTACTGTGTGTGGAGGGGGTGCGTCGGTTTCTTACCGCTTTCTGGTACGATGCGACAAAATGGCGTCTCAATGTGATACTTCTCTCCGGTGTGATGTGACAAAATGGCACCTTGATTACAATGTGAGAAAGTTGATGCGATGCGTGAGCGCCCGACAGCTGTGCGGTGACTCGATGATCTTCTGAGCCTCGATAGGCCCTGTGCCACGCTTCTCCGATGATGGGACGGCTACCTCTGCGGAGGCGGCACGCTTCTCCGGTGATGCGATGCACTTTGGTGATGCGATGGCGACAGCAGCACCGGTGGCACGCTTACTTGTGGATGTGACAGCAACAGCTGCAGTGGCGACACGCTTCTCATCGTTGAGTCGCACTTCCTTGCTGGCTGTCTTGGGATCCAGAGGCCCCACAATGTCAATGCCCACCCTTTCAAAGGGGGTGCTGACCACAGGGAATGACTGTAGAGGATCCTTGTGCTTCCTCCCACTCTTTCCACTTGCCTGGCAAGTCTGACAGGTCCTGCAATGAGTGTCTGAACTCTTGCGCATTTGGGGCCAATGAAAGTGGATGACAAGCCTTTCGAAGGTCTTGTCCTGCCCCAAATGTCCTGCTAAAGTCACATCATGAGCCAGCCCCAGTAGGAAGGCTCTGAAGCTCCGGGGTACCACCAGCACACAGGCTGACCCAGGCTCAGCAATCTTAGGCTCACTATACAGGAGACCATTCTCCCAGTAGATCCAATGTGATCCAGATTGATCACGTGCTGCCTGGTTTGCAGCCTTTTGCCACAAACCCACAAGAGAAGGACGCTTCCTCTGCTCCTTGCAAAAGTCTTACCTGAAGGGTACGCCTTCCTGCTGCCAATGGATCCGCTCAGGCAGGTCCCCCAGTTCAGCTACCTGTTCCCCTGTAGGTCCCAGGGCATCCCCCTCAAGGTCTGCCTCCTCCTGGACCGTGGGAACTGTGGGGACGGGCTTCCCGCCCCCCCCTGGCCTCTTCTCTTTAAGGCAGGCACCTGAGCCGCTCTCTCAGGCTCCTCTTGAATACCCTTACTGGCTGCCATAGACCGAGTGGTCATGCATGCCCACTCAGGCAAACCCAACATCTCTAAATGAGCACTTCGCTCCACCTTAGCCCAAGGGGAGCTGTCCAAATCGTTACCCAAGAGACAATCAACAGGCATGGCTGGCCTCACAGCTACTTGAAGAGTCTCTGAGACCCCCCCAACTCAAAGGGAACCTGAGCCACCTTGCAGTGGCTCTCTGTGTTGTCAGCGGCAACAACTGGGTAAAATGCATTGGGGATTACCTGCTCTTCAGACACCAGCTGACAACTGACAGCTGTCACACTGTCTCCTGTGTCTCTAAGAGCTTCCACCCTATGGCCATTGATGGTCACCCACTGCCTGTACTTCTTAGTGTTATCAGGCAGCTGGGTCCTGGGGACCACCTCACAGTCTTCTTAAGAGACTAGGGACATCTCTGCGGGACCCAACCCACATCGAGCACCCATCTCCTCCCCCAGGGCTACACTAGCCATATGACGGGGTTGTGCACCAGTGGGTGCTGTCTTCCCACACAAGTGACATCTAGCATCATAAGAACAGTGGCCCACTAGACCACACTTAAAACAGGTCTTGGGCCCCCTGTGATCAGTCGTATCTATCGGGCCCCTGCCTTCTTCTCAGGGGGAGGCTGTGAACCCTTCCCTTGGTTCCCTTTGGGATTACTTTGGGGCCCTTTCTGGAACTCCCTCTGTTTACCCTTGTCCCCCCACTCCTCTGCTGGGGACCCTGACCACCTTTGGCCAATTCTCCCACATGACCCTTTTGGACACGGGTGCTCACCCAGCGGTCCAGCTCCTCAGCAAACTTCCTAGGGTTAGTCAGCTTACTATCAATCAGGTGCTTGTGTAGCTCTGCAACACAGTTGTTGGACAAGTGCTCCCATGCAAAAAAATCACAGAGTGCCTCAAAATGATCCACTTTGCTACCCTTCACTCAACCATCCAATGCTCTGCAAAAGAAAAACACATGTTCCACCCAAGTGGTAGACTCCAGTTTTCTGCAATTCCTAAACCTTTGTCTGTGTAACTGTTCTGCTCGATTTTCCCGGCCTTCTTGTGAGGAACAATGATGGAATGTGACTTCAGTCTCTTATCATTCAAGTCTAAGGGTTAGAGTAGTGAATGGAGCCTATTTACTAGGTACTTCAACATGATTCTGTGCTCTTCCCCATAGATCAGGGCTTGCACACATAGCCTAGGGGATAGATTCGTTAGTATTAGGGATAACCTGTCCTGTAGTGAGGGTATTTCATGGAGCTGTGCTGAATTCAGGCCTGGTAGGCCTCAAACGGGAGAGACTCCATCTTTCTTTCTGCTCCGGCAGCTTGGGATGCTTCTAGGTCAAATGTAATGTTTTAGTTATGAGGTGTTATTCGCTTGGAGAGAACCGGTTCAGGACGGCCCTTATCGAAGGATTGTATTTTTCTTCATGCCGAAGACACTACATCAGGCCGGCCGGCTGGGAACGTGTCCTTGGTACGGGGAGGTACAAGAATTTGGTGGGCGGCAGGTTACAGGCCGGAATTTTCCATGAGGAAACGCACCTCTATATTAGTGAAAGTCTGAGGCAGTTACATGTTCAGTCCGTAGGCGGCATCTAGCCGTTAGCAGTAAAGCTACTACGTATTCCAGGGAAGACAGACGCCATCTTGAAGGCGGAAAAGAACCGAGAGACAGATACTCTCCTAGCAGAATAGCCAGAGAGGAGAGAGTAGCCGAGAAGGAAGAGGTCCCAGTGACTCGGAGAAGGGTGAAGAGAACAGCGCATAGTGGTGCAGACATGTATCCGTGACTGCGGAGGTGTGACTTCCAGGCGAGCCGAGGCACAGACGAGAAGGGAACCTAGATGACCACTGAGTGCAGGCTACATACTACTAAGGTGATGTCGACCCTTTCTTATTAGAGTGTACAACTTAATCTTTCACTTTTCTTTGCAGGTTATGTGATTGTGTATGTAATGAGTAATAAAGTACCCAGTTTGTAGTGAACCAACATGTGCTGCGTGTTCTTGTATGAGAGGGTAGCCTATTCTTCTAGTCAGCTGCGGCTACATGAACAGATGTTAACCCTGATCAGGTAAGTGGTAACTGAATAGGGGAAAGAGGAGCCCCTCGAACCTGAGAACAGGCTATGCTCGAACTGGCAATCCTTGTGTGATCTGATGAATAGTGAGACTGATTCCCTTTTTGTATGTTATGGTGATCATAGGATGAACTGTCGTATGAGACTGCCGTCTAGGTAGAGAGGTCTGGATTCGTATAGGATCGCAAGGCCGCCACTTGTGATACTGTCGTATGGGCAGAGAGGTCTGGATTCGTAGGGGATCGCGAGGCCGCCGATTGTGCTGAGACTGCCGTCTGGGTAGAGAGGTCTGGATTCGTATGGGATCGCGAGGCCGCCACTTGTGATACTGTCGTATGGGCAGAGAGGTCTGGATTCGTATGGGATCGCGAGGCCGCCGATTGTGCTGAGACTGCCGTCTGGGTAGAGAGGTCTGGATTCGTATGGGATCGCGAGGCCGCCACTTGTGATACTGTCGTATGGGCAGAGAGGTCTGGATTCGTATGGGATCGCGAGGCCGCCGATTGTGCTGAGACTGCCGTCTGGGTAGAGAGGTCTGGATTCGTATGGGATCGCGAGGCCGCCACTTGTGATACTGTCGTATGGGCAGAGAGGTCTGGATTCGTATGGGATCGCGAGGCCGCCGATTGTGCTGAGACTGCCGTCTAGGTAGAGAGGTCTGGATTCGTATGGGATCGCGAGGCCGCCACTTGTGATACTGTCGTATGGGCAGAGAGGTCTGGATTCGTATGGGATCGCGAGGCCGCCGATTGTGCTGTGACTGCCGTCTAGGTAGAGAGGTCTGGATTCATATGGGATCACGAGGCCGCCACTTGTGATACTGTCGTATGGGCAGAGAGGTCTGGATTCGTATGGGATCGCGAGGCCGCCACTTGTGATACTGTCGTATCGGCAGAGAGGTCTGGATTCGTATGGGATCGTGAGGCCGCCACTTGTGATACTGTCGTATGGGCAGAGAGGTCTGGATCCGTATGGGATCGCGAGGCCGCCGATTATAAGAGGTCTTGGTATGTATAGTAGGAATTCCCTGTCCTTAGGTGGTAGATATATGTGGTTGAACTATTGTAAATAGGCCCTAGGGAGGGGGGTAATGTTCTGTCTGGGTTAGTGAGGCTCTGATGAGCGGGTTCTATCTGATCCGAAAACCCAAGCAGAACAGTAACTCTGGGGTCAAACCATATCTGGACATTAGGGCTCCCTTCATGTGGGCATAGGACACCTGCTCCTCTGTAGGTAAATCTAACAAAGTGTCCCTCCCATCACTAACAAAGCAGTCCCAAAACCCCGCTCCCCAATCCTTCTTAGGGACCTGGTGGGCCAACATTGCAGCTTCATAAGCTCTAAAATATTGACCAATATCCTCATTCTTGTGGAAATCTCTAACTACTTCTTTGGGGATGTAGGCTCTTGCTTCTACAGGCACTGGTGGTGTGCTGCCACCAGAGGGAGGAACCTCAAAACTTTTGGCCTTGAGTTCTAACTCCCTCAACACTCTCTCATGTTCAAAATGCATTTTCTTTTCCTCTAAGGCTAACTTCTTCATTTCTAATTCCATCCCACGCTCTATCTTCTTGCTCTCTATGTCCTTTGGACCATCTATTTTGAGCCTGGCTAGCTCCAACTTATGCACTCTCTCCCTCTCCCTGTCCTCCAGCTCTCCTGGGGTCAGGGCCTTGGAAGAAATACTGCTGCCCACCCTGGAAGGTACTCTCCCCCCGGTTGGGCCCACTGGCTCCTCTAGCTGCCAATGTAAATTCTCTGCCTCCACCACCGGCTCCTCAGGATGCTCACTGGCATTCCTAGATTCCAACCAGGCCCTCAGCGTCTTTTGGTATTCCTCTTTCCTGGTGAGGCCTTTCACAGAGATTTAAAATTTCTTGCACAGAGCTTTGAGGTTAGGCACAGTGTAAGCATCAATTCTCTCTTCTTCCAATTCAATGTCTACAGATGCAATGGAGGCTGGCTTACTCATGGTAGAAAGACTGGCAGCTCTCAAGAATCGAAAATAGAAAAGAAGTTCCAAGGAAAACACTCTACCAAAATGTATGTGGTTGCGTTATGGTCTGCACTCACTAGTAGTGTACACCAATCACTGTATATGAGTCACAAATGCAAGTCCAAATCCTCACCGCTGACCACCAATTTTAGATTTGGGGGTCTCTGGTTGGCCAAATCGGGACCCTTGCGTCTAGTCAGGGTAAGGGGCTACACTCCAAAAAAATCTCCTGCTCACCCCCTTGGTAGCTTGGCACGAGCAGGCAGGCTGATCTCAGAGGCAGTGTGTAAAACATTTGTGAACACATACAGTAACACAGTGACAACACTACAGATGGACACCACACAGATTTTGTATTATAAAAATACGTATTTTTATATAGACTTAACACAAGACCAAATGACAAAAATCCACAATACTGTACTCAAAAATAGACTTTAAAATGGTAGGAAATAGCTCAGTTCTCTTAAGGTTGTAAATGCAACAATTTACTCTCAAAGTACCTTGGATGCGTAACGCAAAGCAACCAAAAGGTTCACAGGGGAGTGGATGCGTTGGTTCCTTACTGCTGTGCAGGGGAGTTGATGCTTGCTTCCTTACAGTGTGGGGAGGGGATGCGTCAGTTTCTTACTGCTCTCCAGTAAGATGCGACAAAATGGCACCTTGATGCGATACTTCTCCCCGGTGCCATGCAACAAGATGGTGTCTTGGTTACGATGCTGCGGTGACTCGATGATCTTCTGAGCCACGACAAGCCCTGCGACATGCTTCTCCGGTGATGCGATGGCGACCTCTGCAGTGGTGGCACGCTTCTCCGGGGATGCAACGTGCTTCGGTGATGCGATGGCGGCAGCGGCGGCACGCTTCCTTCCCGATGGAAACTGCTGCGGCGGTGACACGCTTCTCGTCGTTGAGTCACGCTTCCAGCTTCCAGCGACATGCAGTCTCTCAGAAGGCCAAGCACAACAGCAGGCACTTCAATTCCCAACAAGGGAATTCAGGGGGAGCTGGTTGGTGAAGTCTTGTATCCCTGAGACTTCAGGCAGGAGGAAATCTCAAGTTCAAGCCCTTGGAGATCTTCTGCAAGTTGATGAAAAGCACACTCAGTCCTCTTCTCCTTTCTTTGGCAATGAAGCAACCACTGCTGGCCAACACCCAAACACACAGCCCAGGGGTAGTCTCCTCCTTGAGCTTCCTGGTTCTTCTCCTCAGCAAATGTTTGTCTTGATTCCCAGAAGTGATCTTAAATTCTGGGGTCTGGGTCCCCTCTTTTATACACCAAAATCCTTTGTTCTCTAAAGGCAGAGAGGCCTGGGCCAAGTCCAAACCAGTTCTGGTCAGTCCTGGAGCACTTTGTTGACAAGACTCCTTCTTTCCTTTCACAGTGTAAGCTAGGCACATCAGATGCACCACAGGAGGTGGAGCCAGCATTGTGGAGGGAAGGCACAGCCCTATTCAGGTCCCATGTGCAACTCCTCCCACCCATCTACATGCAGATCTCTCTATTCAGCCCTGTGCTGACTCACCCTGTCTCCTAGAATCCCCCAGCCCCTGTCACTCAAACTCCAGACATACAATACACAACCTAGCAGAGGCAGGGTTGGACAGTTAGGCACGAAAATACCTACTTTCTAAAAGTGGTATTTTCAAACACAGAATGTTAAAACCAACTTCACTAAAAGATGTATTTTATCATTCTGAGTTCAGGCATACTGAATTTGTTTCTCTACCATGTTCCCTGGATCAGTTATGATTATAAGGTGTTATAATCAAACTGCCCATTCTGGCGAATTGGATGAGGTAGCCTTGCAATAGTGAAAAACAAAAATGGCTGTAATTCACTATTAGGGCATGCCACATACATCAGGGCATGTCCTAGCTTTTACCTACAATGCACCCTGCCCTTAGGCCTATCTTAGGGGTGTCGTATATGGAGAAAAGGGAGGGTTTGGGGACTGGCAAGTGGGTGCATTTGCCAAGTCAACATGGCAGTACCAGACTGCACACAGGCTCTGCAATGGCAGGCCTGAGACACACTTTACAAGCTGCTCCGGTGGGTGGCACAATCAGTGCTGCAAGCCCACCAGCAGCATTTGATGTACAAGCCCTGGGCACACGCAGTGCACTGTACTAGGGTCTGACAAGTAAACCAAATAAGCAAAACATGGAGTCACTAATTCATACATCAATTTAACATAGGGAGCACTTGCATTGTGGCACTGATTAGCAGTGACACAGTGCCCAAGCATCTAAAACCAGCAAAAACATCAGAGACAACAGCAGAAAATGGAAGGGAGACCCACGCCAATGGTGCCAGGTCTAACAGACTCCATAAAGGATTCCAAGTCCACATATGATGATTGGTCAACTGCCCAAGTCACGAGCTCCAAAGAGCCGACATGATCTCCAGTCCCAGCTAATGCTGGGAATGTTAAAAGACAACCTGCATCCATGTTAGTAAATCCTATATCCTGTGATCCATGACCCAATGCTCATGTTTCCTTATAGGCTGGTGGCTCAAAATGTGCATTGTGAAGAAGTCGCAAACCCAAAGGACAGTCCTGAAAATCGGTCTCTGAGGGACTCATTGGCAGTCCAATGTTTAAGGTAGCGGATGTCTGCGAAGCCAGCAAATGTTCAGTGCCCCTTCAAAGGGGCACAAGAGACAGTGGAACAGGGGTTGCACACAGATAAACCAAGCAGGTCAAAATGTTAGGGCTCAATCAAGATCCAGTTTCAGCAGTAGAAACATTCCAAAGTTCTGAAGCATATCACTGTAGTGTTGCAGAGGTGCCAGCTCTAGCGTGCCAGCAAAAGGATCATCCATTGTGGAGAAGCAGGAACAGGATGAGAATGCGGAAAATGAGGAATAACAGCAATAGGAATCCTCCAAATACACTAGAAAAAATTGAGTGGATAAAAGCCGGTATTACTCCAAAGATGGTTTGAAAAGAACCAACTAAGCCGGAGCCTACAACCTTAAAAAAGTGGGCAATACCAGTCGTATTGGAGGCATTAAATATTTAATGCACTAATTCTCCAAAATGCAGGGGAAGATTTGCATTTAACAATGACTGTATTGCATTAGAAGTTCTAGCGACCATCAATTTGAAGCAGATATAAGAGCTACTTCTTGTTAGAACAACAATGCTTTGAGTTATGCTTATCTTATTGAAATCTGCGTGTAAAGTTGGACTGGAAGGCCACAATGAGCTATCTACAATGCCATGCGGAGGAGCAAACAAGACGTTGTTACATCAAGTGACTAACTGGGAAACTGACAAAATATAAGGGGCGCCAGCCCGTATTCTGCAACAATCTTAATCGCTAAGCATGCGATAACTCCCAAAAGAGAGTACTGTATTGAAAGGGAGAATTGCAGGCACCAGAATTCCTTTCAAATAACAAGCTGTGTTAGGCGCTGAAGTATTTCATATGCAGTGAAATTTAACCTACTTACAATCAAGTGATTATCTGACAGCAGAGTCAAATTCTTCCCTGGTAATAAAAACTTCCTTATTAGTACATGCACAATAATATGTAAAGAGAAATGACCATAAATCATAAATGAAGCTGCTTCCAAGGGGTTCATATCGACCAGCAAGGAAATGTTTCATGCCAACTGTGAATTGAAATGTCGAGATAGGCAGTGAAATAACACCATGGATTAAGCACACAGCCGAAGGCAATTCAGCTACTGTGAATTGGAGTTGTTCTAGTTTTTCTAAATGCAGCATTGTGCAGGTTGCATCTTTCATGGCAATCAGTTCTTGATTATGTGTTAAATTAAAAGGCATAAACAAATCTCTGCAATTCAAGTAATGCTATGTAACGCACCCATTTTTGAGTGTTTGAAGCATCCAGCTGAACTGCATAATAGATCTAAGCTGACTCTGCCCATGAAACAACGTTGCCATGTCACTTTGCACAATATAAATAACAGATGATACAATGTTGTTTAAATTGTAAATAGGAGATGACAAAGTATTAATAGTCAAGTCAAGTCAAATGATCTTTATTCGGAATTTGTATTTCCATAAAAGTACATCCAGGTCAAAAACACACATAAAAACATGTATAAAAATATTTTAAAAACAATAATTTTTCAATAGGGTTAGAGCAGCATATATATAACATAAAGTGCTTAATACACAGACAGGATATACATTATCTGACAAGATTTCCAGTTGGGTTTAGCAGCAAATAGTCATAAAATACGAGGTGCACAGTAGGGACAAACATGATCTATTAATATATGAGATTGTAAATGCCACCTTATCCATTTCTATAAAAATCACACATGTCCAAATACGCATAAAATAATTAATTCAATTACTATTTATAATGAAATAATGCTAAAGTGCAGTATACATTCAGTAGCCAATTATGTATGTTCCATGCTAGCCCTGGATCTTATGCAGGTTTTTATAAAGCAGTTTACCATGTGTATAACCTCGTCTGTCGACAACATTTGAAAAAATTTTAATGCCAGGATGAAATCTCTTATATTATATTTACGAAGAATCAGCATTAAATATTGACGGGTATACAACTTATAATAGCCGCAGAAAAAAAGGAAGTGCAACAAACTTTGTTTTCCACCTTCTGGGCAAGGGCAATCCAGCTCTTCTAGGTTTTTATTAAAGCCAAGGGGAAAACTTAGTAGATTAACGATACTTCCTTCCCGGAACCTAAATAAAAGACTCCGGTTCCATCTTCCAATTGGGATCGACAGGTATCTGCGGGGTTTAGCTAGGTTGACATTGTCTGGGTCAGTTAGTGGCAGATATTTAATAACAACAGGCTTTACAAATTCAGATCTCCTGCGTTCCTCATTATAAAGATCAAATAGTGCCCGTTTTACACCGTTCTTATGGGAAGGGGCAATGATATTAGGGGAGCTAAACAGGAGACCTTGGCCCACACTCAACAGGCTGTTGTTAACCGCATTTAACCAGGGGACAAGGTGGGAGCTTTCAAGTAATAGACAATCAGATATTATGCTGCGTGTTAGAAGTGCAGCTGGGTTGGACCAAATTTTTATCCAAAAAAGTGCAGGCTTTGACCTAATAAAATCGGAAATGTATGGCATCCTTAGTTCATTATGACAGATGAATGTGGGCGCACAGGGAACACCCCCCAGTACCTTTCTACAAAATCTATTTTCCTCCAGCTGGAGGGGGGTGCTGTTGCAATAGCCCCACACTTCTGCTCCATATGTCCCAGTTGGGTGACATTGGGTACGGTAAATGTTAAGCAGGGGGGAAATGACATCGGCCAGTTTGGGTTGTTGGAGAGATAAAATAGAATTAATCGATTTACCAATTTTATTTCTCGCATAGGCAGCATGTGGCTGCCATGAGCCTGTATTAGAAAATAATAACCCTAGATAAGGGAAGGTGCTGGTGCATTTTAATACGTTGTCCCCCGATTTTATCGAAGTGATATTATACTTTTTTGGCCCACAGTTCATGATGAAAGATTTTTTTAAAATTGGTACTTAGGCCCAAATCGGACATAAAAGCAACAAACCCAGTTATTAAAATGCGTAAAGCATTCGGAGTACGCCCCATTAGTACTGCGTCGTCCGCATAGAGAAGAGTAGAAATGGGGGAACCATTTATGATTGGTACATCCTTAGTGTTCGTGCTCAAAGAGCGGCTCAACCCGTTAATGTACAAAATAAAAAGCAGTGGGGCGAGTACACAGCCCTGTCTTACTCCTCTGCTAATAAAAATATCATCTGATAGTTCGCCATCAGTATTAATACTATTCTAAACAGCAGCAAACACTTTATCCAAATTATCTTGGTCAATTTGTCTTAAATGCATAGCAGCTTCCATCTGAGATGATTTCCAAATGTCATTATAAGTAGCATATATGAATCTTTTAGAATGTGGGGATGTGGGACTTAAAAGAAAATATGATAAATGTATTTCTTCAGCAGAAGAGAAAGATGTTGTTTTAGTGCAGACAGTGTGGAATGTTCTAACTATTGTTAACGTAACTTTTCCTAAGACTAGGTGGTAATAATACCAGAATGCATTGACTGTGAGTCTCCGGGTTCAAATCTGCTTGATTTGAACCCAGGTATGGAATAAAAAAACAGGCATGACAACCACCCGCCAGGAAACGAAAATTATGAATTAAATGTACAATTCAGCACCATGCTATTTAATTGGTCTTCAGTGTAATTTGTCAAAGTGTGCTAATTATCGAAGAGACCAATAGAGGGAATGGTATGAATCTTTCACTTTTTCAAATACCACACAAGTGGTTTGTTGGATCGTTTCATTCAAGAAAATCACTTGGGTGGAAATTAGACAGGCTCTTGGTCTGTTTGCGCTGACATCACTTGATATGTCTGTTGAGGCCCTCTAGTAGGGATTAACTGTGTGAATGAGTTCTGTGTAATTTCAAGCCCTTACTATGTCCTGACAGTCACGGTTAATTTTATCACAACAGAATTGCCATCAGGCATATATGGTGAAGAATAATGCACTTGTACAACCATGGACTTCATCAAATCAAGGTATGCTTAGGAGGCGAAAGCCAGACATTGGTCCAAGTGGGATGCACAGCAGGCATAAGTTGTGATGAAGTTTTAATAATGGTGCAAGCATCAGCCGAGCACTGTGGCCAAACCCAGAGCAATCTATAGCAAGAATGAACTACAAACAAGATACATTTAAATGCAGTATCTTAAATCGATGGACCACAATGATCAAGGTAAATGCAGCCAAAACGTTTACTAGAAATAAAAAGATGTGTTTGCAGTGGACAAGACACTGTAGACCTTTTAATCTGTTGGCAGATGTCACAACTGAGAACATATTTTCTAGTTTGCTGGTTTGGACCCTGCCACCAATAATGTTGCTGTAAGAACCAAAGTGTTCCAGACACTCCCATGTGAGTGGAACCTACAACTTCATGTGCGACTTCAATTAGATCATGTTTGTGGTCTGCGTTGGGTAATCAAATGTTCGCGAATACCTGGAATAGTGACAAAGGAACATTCTGGTCATTTAAATGATAAGAATATTTAGAAGGAAAACCCTTCAGTAAAGTGGTGCCATTCTTAAAAGCATTCATGGCAGCCAAGATATCAATGTCAATACATGTTTTAGAGTGGGTTACTGCTGCTATTCTAGTAGTGGCTACTGCAGATTGGATGCTTCATCAGCGAGAACATTCCCTACAGAGTGTTCTCACTCATCGATGATTGTAGAACCTTTTCTTAAGATCTGTCACTTTAATCCAAAGTAGTTTACTCTTGTTTCTGCTACGCACTGCTATCAAGGGCGTAGCCCATTCCACCAAGGATGAAGGGTGTTTGCATTAGGAATGCTACTTTTGGTGGCAACCTCTAAGACTGGCACTGGAGAACCAACAATAATAAGTTTTCCCTGAGCAAGTGGCCATTCTTAAAGGATGGTCACCTTCACGTCAGTCAGAATTTGTTCAGTAGAAGCAAAATGCATTTCTGCGTTAGAATATAAATGTGATTTGTATGCTATAGGTCTCGTTTCACCTTCGTTAAAGGTGATATATGTAAATCCAATTGCTCCCTGCAAAACATGGGTGACTACATTTGTGGTATTGACATGCATATAAGTGGTGTGTTTCACGTAAATCAGATTCTAAAGACCTGAGGGTATCAGTGTGTTCCGATGTCCAACAGAAAGTTGAAAAATCAGGAAATAGTAAGTCATAAAGTTGCTTAATGCACTATGTATAATCAGGTATGTATGCTTGCCAAAATTAACAAATCCTAGTAGGCATGGTAACTTTTTGAGTGTACTTGGAGGCTACAACTGTGCACATTTCTCCAGAAAGGGTGTACCTGGTATGTCGATAGTATAGGAATGAAATGATAAGGGGAATCCTTATCCCAACCAGTATGGTTATGATAAAGAGCAGGGGCCAAATCAAGGGCCCATTTACATGCATAATCTTGCTTGACTTCATCAGGGACAAAGTGTGAGAAAGAAGGGAGAATGATATCCTCACCTTGGTGGCATGCAAGAACAAAAGGAGGGGGCCAATCGACCTCTGCCAAGAGAATGTCAGAAGAAGTAGTCAAGTTATCCCAGAATATAGCTTTAATGATGTGTTTAACGTCACCTTCAGTTTTAATATCCAAGTGACATAATCTGTCCGGAGTGGCTACATGGGTGTCCATGGTATCAACTGTAATAAGTGTTTCAGTTGGTTTTACCACCAGAAATTGATGGCGATTCCGGCTTAATATGGTGACTTCTACCACACTGTTGAGAGTAACCGCCCAACTCCTGTTCAGGAGGAAGGTTCTCACCATCTGTGGCAGATCTTGCAGTTAAAGCTGCAAAATAATTTTCCTGAAAGGGGGATTTATATGGAGGTGGTCAATCCCCCTTCTTTATCTTCATGTCAGACTAGCGTTGTGTAACCCTTGTTGGTTTCACATACTCTTCTTGTCTGCGGTGAGATCGCACTCCTCTGTCATACTGTTGGTCACATGAGTCCTGAAAGGAAGGAGGAGACCAGAGATTAGGAATCTGATACCTAGCAGGGGCCTTGAATTTAGTGCAAGCACGAAAATCATATCACTCTTCATGGGACTCCGGGGTGGAGAACCTCCACATTGTTTACCTTTCTGTTGTTGTTGTTTACATTTATCCTATGCTTTTTGAGTAAACGCATGGGCAGGTCTGGCATCCTTGTCAGAGCTAGGAATGCCAAGTGGCGGTACTGAAGGTCTGGTTCCCAAACTATTACACCCTAAATACGTATATACATTACCAATTATGACAGGCAACTCGCGCTCACAGTTGGCTACTGCCACAGCGGCAAGTTGCTGGCATACAACCAAAAACACTGCTTCACCCTTACCATTAGAAATAATAATTTCAGAGAAAACAGAGAAATTAACCACACATTTAATCCCCAAATCTAGGACTAGACCTGCCCCATGTTCATTCTGTATTTGTTTGAGGACGTTTAGTAGAATGGCCATCGAGGTAGTGCCATTGTAAACAGTGGAAAAATAGTCCCCCCAGTTATTGCAGTCTGTTAGAGTGGGAATCAGTCCAATGGGTAAGCACATGATGAGCATTCTGGGGCCGATTTTGATAGCCGGTTGGACAGCTGTCCGTAGCCTTACTGTGTGACCGACACGTACCCGGAGCCGGTCCGTCCTGTAGAGTAAGTACGATGCGCATAACTGCCAAAAACACGACTGACACGTAGGCTGTGAATCAATCAAGCCCCATTCTCCGTCCGAGCCGTAACTCCTAAAGATGAACCGAGTCGCCCTGAAGCAGTATCCATAGCAGTTTCCGGCATGACAAGTACGATGCGTACTTCCTACATGCCGGACGGGTCGTCACGAACGCCACATCACAGCCTCCAGAAAACAAGCATATCAGCTACGATTCGCGCCACAACTCCATCCACGGCTACGAGATGGACCAGCTTGCAGCGGGTACGAGACGGAGCAACAAGCAGCGTGTACGACACGAACACATCATGAATCCCATCGCGCAGGTCATACCAGTACTCTACATCTATGACCGGCTCAGGGACCAACGCCGATGGAGCAGATGGTAATTCAGACACCTACAACACAAACAAATGACACGTACCCGCAAAATGGCACACACACACAGGGGATCCACATCCTGGCCACTAACAACAGCCCACCATAGGGTTGCATGGCCAGCACCACTAACACTCCCACCCATAGTGGACCTGTTGCCCATCACTAATGCCACCCACACCCATATGGACTATGTTGTCCATCATCCCTGCCTCCCCCAGCTATAGGGCTCATGTTGCCCATCACTACAGCCACCCCCACCCATAGGGGACCTGTTGCCCATCACTACTGCCACCCACACCCATAGGGCTTATGTTGCCCATCACTGCAGCCATCCCCACCCATAGTGGACCTGCTGCCCATCACTACTGCCACCTACACCCATATGGCTGATGTTGCCACTCACCCCTGCAACCCCCAGCCATAGGGCTTATGTTGCCCATGACTACTGCCACCCACACCCATAGGGCATATTTTGCCCATCACTACTGCCACCCCCACTCACAGGGGACCTGTTGCCCATCACTACTGCCACCCCGACCCATAGGGCTTATGTCGCCCACCACTACACCCACCTCCACCCATAGTGGACCTGTTGCCCATCACTACTGCCACCCACACCCATAGGGCTTATGTTGCCCATCACTACAGCCACCCCCACCCATAGTGGACCTGTTGCCCATCACTACTGCCACCCACACCCATAGGGCTTATGTTGCCCATCATTACTGCCGCCCCCACCCATAGGGCTTATGTTTCCCATCACTACTGCCACCCACACCCATAGGGATTATGTTGCCCATCACTACTGCCACCCCCACTCACAGGGGACCTGTTGCCCATCACTACTGCCACCCCCAGCCATAAGGCGTATGTTGCCCAACACTACAGCCACCCCCACCCATAGTGGACCTGTTGCCCATCACTACTGCCACCCATACCTATATGGTTGATGTTGCCCATCACCCCTGCCACCCCCAGCAATAGGGCTTATGTTGCCCATTACTACAGCCACCCACACCCATAGGGCTTATGTTGCCCATCTCTACTGCCACCCCAATTACAGGGGACCTGTTGCCCATCACTACAGCCACCCCCACCCATAGGGCTTATGTTGCCCATCACTACTGCCACCCCACTCACAGGGGACCTGTTGGCCATCACTACTGCCACCCCCAGCCATAGGGCTTATGTTGCCCATCACTACAGCCACCCCCAGCCATAGAGCTTATGTTGCCCATCACTACAGCCATCCCCAGCCATAGGATGGGAGATGCGCAACACATCCAGCATACTCCAACATCAGGTATGTCCGCAAAATACATCCCCCTAACATCATGACAACAGTGTGTAGTCTGTGACAAATGCCCACAACAGTGATTATGGCTACGAGCCTACAATGTAAGTAACAACACATGTGTGACCAACACATGAGTGTGACATACACAAGGCAAGCATCACCATAGAACTGTGGCAATATAAAAAGAACACCCCCTCGCTGTGTAGAACAGAAGTTAAGTGGGGGCTCCCAAAATGCAGCAGATGGCGAGCATTGTGGTGATGGAGACTAAACCCCCCTCATCACAGTGACCAAAAGGTAAGTGTCATCATGGTCAAAGCTGTAAATAACAAACAGCATGTATGATCCCTGCTCCCAACACATCAAACACTTCTGGGGCAAACTAGTGGTTGTGTCCCATACACACAGAGATGTGGTGAGGCTAACAGTGCTGTGAAAACATAACACACTCTCGGCCGTGTGCAGACAAGCACCACCCATGGGGGCTGACAATGCATACAGCGTACAATGACACAACAGCAGAAGTGACCATCACCAAGCATGCACACATCTCGAAAATAGATACACCAATCAAAACAACATATGTAGACTGTAGGTGTCAGATCCCAAACTCACATTCCATGCCAGCAATGGCACCCAACAACCAGGATGAATGTGCACATTGATGTGAAATGACTCACAGAGCCAGCATGCAAAATCACAGAAACAGCATCCAGACAAAGGCCCACAACAGCAGTACCAATGCACTGGTGCAGATGCACAAACACAAACAGGCAAAATCACACTGCACATTGGACACAACATGTGTGTGTGTCACAGTATCCACAGGCAACTACACAACACATGAGGGGGGCTGAACCACAGTGACACAGATGTGGACACAGTGCCATACAAAAGTAAACCATCATTGGGACACCCTCAGTGGGCAATCAGGCATTGGGAGATGAGAGGGAGCACAACAGACAGATGTGACACAAGCTGGAATGAACACCAACTAACACAGCAAGAGACTGACACACAACACCACTACCCCCAGGGAACAGACACAAGCATGCATGACACCTCCACTGTGATGACAAAGGCAGATGTCGTACAAACTGGGAAACCCAGACATCTGTCCTGTGCCACAAACGTACACCACACATACACAAACATAAATCACTCAGCATGGCCCCTCATCCATGGACAAACGGGAGCTAGGGGACCACCTATGCAAACATTCACATCAGTCCACCCTCAACACCACACACCCTGAACTGCAATAGTGTGTATCTGTGAAGCCCACATGGACAGGTGACATTGCACATGCACCCATTACAAACACAGGAATGTTGGGAGAAACTAAGGTGCACACACACATCACACAAGGACAGTTCACAACCCTGGAGAATGACAGACATACTCCACAGTATGCGGTACATGGCCATGACCTCAAAGCTCATGTAACCTTCAGAATCCCTGCCACAGTCCCAGGACAATGCAGATGCCAAGGAGAAACACAAGGCACACATGCTGACACCTGCCAGTATCGCAGCCATGAACCCGACAAGTGGGAGCAGTCACACACACATACAAATGTCTCAATCACTGAAAACTACCACCTAGGGACAACTACATGATTTAGCAAATAAACAGGTGCCTTGAGGAACCCTGACTGTGTCCCATCTTTGTCTGACAACATCATCACCACTCAGAGCTGATAAATCCCAATGATAATGCACCAATTAATAGTAGTGTGTCATGCACCCAGACATCTGGTAGCCCATTGGAAAAGTGGTGAGATAAACCCAGTACCACTCAGCAAGCATCAACAACAGGAACATATCAAGGGAACACTGTCTGTGTATGAACAGGGATGTGGACACACACAAATGCTCATACAACACACACCATGGGCCCAGGCCATGTCACTGGCAGGCCTGGGCGTAGTGGGCATAGTGGGGCTACGTGGAACAGCGCGTAGTGTGCCCAAATCTACGCACACTCGCGCGCTCCGCGTAGCCTCACTATGCGCCGCCCGCCTCCCACCCACCCTCCTTTTAAAATAATATCATGCATGATAAAATATTTAAAAGTAGACTTACCTGCAGCGCGGCATCTCCGGGGCTCCCTCTTTCTTCTTATACCACTATTTTAGTAAATGGTTTGGCTCTCTCCCCGCATTCTGCATTGTGTGGCAGAGGTGCTATTTTTGCTTTGTGTACATGGCTAGCCACAGTTCCCACAGTACGTAGTGTTGTTGTGTCTGCTAGGTGTACATGTTGTTTGTCATGTTGTATGTGATTATATAAGGTAGTGTGTTTATTTACGAGCAGTGGTTTCTCCAATTTACATATCGCTGTGTTAAAGAGGATACAGAACTTTCTCACAGGTGAAAAGTGGGACCTCAATGGCAGTCATTCATTACTATGCAAGAATGTCCAACTGCACAACGTTTCTAACCTTACAGCCCCCAATCTTGCGTGCTTTCTTAAAAGCACGCCAACTCCTACAATCAGACCAACATTCACACAGCTTTCTAACAGCAGTTATCTGCTTCTTAATAACATGGACTGCTATGCAATGTGAGCTGGCATACCGTATGTCCTTACTGTTTCAAACCGGATAACTTCCTGTGGCAATCTCTATTCCCACCCACACAAAGTAACTCCCAAAGTTCAACTTGGCCTTCAATACCTACAGATTTTATTAAATGGAGCAAACTGAAAGCGCTTTATTTCAAACAGAAGTGTCCCTCACTTCTCCATAAGTCATTTATCGACTGCAGATAGCACGAACTTCAAGTAAAATGCACTCCCTTTTAAATACGAACCTCTCATTACACTTTGTGAATTGTTACACAATTTTCAACACATCTGACATTTAAGCTCTGGCACACTTTTTTAACACTGTTCATTCATTCGATCATCTCTGGAATAACAGGAACAGTGCTCATAGTTCTCGCTCTGTTTGCGACCATCCTACTACTATTTTAGCTTGTAAAAAATGGCTGCACTCCCTGTGGTAACCAGCATGTCCGACAGAATGCGCCTCTACGCGAAACAACTTTTCAACTGCCTGCCTTTATCTATTATCGGAGCCAGCTACAACATGACATTTATTTACACATATACAATCTGCGTGTGTCAAGATGCAGAGAAATTCTTACTTGGGTCTTACACAGGAACAGAGATGCTGATTCCCAACTCCCCCTCAAAGGTACTCTGGGATCCAGTAAGATATCTAGACTCCAAGACTACCCTCTGGGGGGAAGGGGGAGAGGATAAAATAATAAACCAAGAAGAGACTGGTCCTGAAACTCGTCTTCTCTCTTTCGCCTGCTTCTTCTTCTGAACTGCAGACTGAATATTGTCTGAGAGAATCTAAATAGCAAACAAGATTAATTAATCACTTATTCTCCTTTTATTCGCTCTTTCTTTTCTCTCCTAGGGTCTATGCCTACCCAAATTTTCAAGTACTGTGCCTCTCCTCTATCTTCGTTGTGTTGCTTGCTCTTGTTTTCTTCTTTAAACACCAGACCGATTCACCTATCAAACAAATAATACTTTTAGCCCCTTCTATCTCCTACCTCACCTTGGGTAAGTATATTTGAATGGCTTTTACTTCACTTACTTCTCGAGTGGTGCTTCTATTCTTCTAAGTAATCTTGTTCTAACTGTCAGGTGTTTTAAAATGTAACTCTCCTCTTACTTTCTTGTAGGGTATTGCTGTGCAACTCTGTACTGGAAGGTATCTGTTATAAATCTTTGACCTTATACATCGTTTAACATTTTGTCTCAGGTTTGATAACCTTCCTCTTATTAGCAGAGGAAAAGGTTGAATACGTCTTGTGGGTAAGTATCTGTCTAAGCCTCTTAACCTTGTGCAAGTCTTTCTATTTACATTATGCTCACGAAACATTCTATCTTTATTCAACTGAATTTTCACTTAGCTTATTTGTTCTCTTCTTTCTTTTCCTCTGGATAACTTCGAGTGAACTTCTGGCCGCCAGGTCTCCTTCTTCCTTTGACGAGAATTATGAGGAAGAAACACCAGGTACGAAGCTGGAAAATCTTTTGCGCTGACCTAAACTACTCCCGACGGGACTAGCGGACGATATCCGGATGAATTCCCTACAAATTATTTCTCTGGTACTAAAGTTCTGTGGAGCCTTTCCTGAACGTGCATACTCGGTTGAATCTTTAGTGAAGTGCGCGTTTGACTCAGCGCGCGCGCTTCACACAGCCTCAGAACACCTGTGGGGAAATAAACTAGACCGCCGCCGATTCGAAGGCGGCGGCCAACTTAGAGTGCCTTTTTCGGTTCAGCTTAGTCCAACCATTGGTCCTTGTCATTATTCTTTCTCTTGGGCCATGACTTTTGTCTTGCAATGTGCTCATTATTTTCAAGGCATCTTGTGGAGGTCTGACAGCTTGCAATCATCTTTTTATTGCAAAACTTGCCCAATCTACTGGCGAATGGATCTATGCCTTGCCAACATCCCAGCAAATGCTCCAGATATCCAGCAGGTAATGGAGTATCTTGAAAACCATTAACTTAATTGTTCGGGCAGTGGAGCAATGGCGGATGCAACTCAAAAAGGTATCCTGGCAGAATGGGGTTTCTGCGCAGCCGCGAAAGATCTCCTGCAACGTGCGACCTATGACAACATCGCAGATTGCCTGCCAATTCAAATTGCCATTCCAACATTCGAGGAACAGCACTGTTCCTTCGAGGATATGAATTGCATTGCTTCGCTTTCTCACACGATGGCAACAATCGCCTCTTGGAACATTACGCATCTCAAGCCATTGAAGAACTTCCGAACTGCAATCTCCAAGACTTGTAAGAAATTCACTTTATTCTTGGATTGATTTTTTTCAACTTTTTACTTTTTCCTACATTTTTTAATACACTTCAATTGAACTATTTTCATATAATAACTTTCTAAGTATGCTTAGGCATTTGAACTCTGTTTTCATTATTGCCCCTTACGTCTCCAGACTAACCAGGGATGCGTGATGTATGGCCTATGCAAATACGCTATTTACTTGCTAAATTAGCCTAAACCCGACATCCTTTTTGAAATTATGTCTATTCTTTGTACACACATCTCTCTGCCTGCCTGTTATCCACGAAGCCCTTTCACACAAATTAGCTCATCCTCAGCCTCTGCTCACGAGCTGGCGATCAAGATAAAAAAACACGGCATTTTTTTGGAACTGGTTTGCACAGTGGGGTAATCGTATCCTACCTTTATTTTCATTCTACAATTTACAGTCATTCATGTCTAATAGGTATTTTTTATGTCACATGGAACGGTAACATTTAATGTAAAATTGACTGATTCAGGAGCTTAGGTTTGAATACAGCAGACGCGGTTGGAGTTTGCTTCAGCTGGATGCCTTAACTTTTGCACCAGTGGGTCCTTTAATGGCACTTAAATAAAGACACTTTTTATATAACTTGCAGACTCCATCGCTTTATCCAACACAGCCACTTTCTTAAACACACCTGATTTCACCATTTGTCTTCTGTGGCATTGCAACATTCTGCATTATATTCTTAACGATTACTTCTTTATTCCTGCTTGCTAAAACACTCCATTCGAGTCTTCAGACCATAGGGGTGAGTAGCTTGATTCCCACTCCCGCTATAGTCTAAACCCACACTAACACCACTTGCACATCTATGCCACAGTGGCCAGTATGCTACTGCGCCCAGAGCACATCAGTTTACAGCAATCAGCTCACGGTTTCATCCCCGAGTGTAACGGCACCTTACCTCAGCACCATCTCACTCTGGGCAAAACAGCACTTTAACACCGCTAGGGGTGAATACTTTTCATCACACTCCCTGTATAGCACACCCTAACCACAACCACAGAGCTCACAGCGCTATAGTCTAAACCCATACTAACAACACTTGCACAGCTATGCTACAGTGGCCAGTATGCTACAGCGCCCAGAGCACATCAGTTTACAGCAATCAGCTCACGGTTTCATCCCCGAGTGTACCGGCACCTCACCTCAGCACCATCTCACTCTGGGCAAAACAGCACTTTCACACCGGTAGGGGTGAATACATCGCTTCACACTCCCTGTATAGCACACCCTAAAAACACGTTTTGGGACCCCCTTTTTTCTCGGCCCCCGCTTAGCGAATAACCCCGAAACTTTTAAGATAGGAGCTGACCGGAGCAGGCCATGAGTTTTGAAAATTTCATGAAGATTCGTCAACCAGCGCCAAAGTTATTGGGAAAAAAAAACCAAGTTTCTTATGGAAACTAGGTCCTAACTATATACATATATATATATTACCTGCTGGTGGTAGGGGGTCCCAAAACGTGTTTTCTCCATGTTATTTCCCATAGGAAACTTTAGACACAACTACAACCCGAACTGCTGAACGGAATTACACCAAATTTGGCAAAAAGGTAATGCTTGGTTCAGAAAGCGCCCTATTTTTATATGGTGTAAATCGATTCAGTAGTCGCTGAGAAAATCAAAAAATAGAGGTAAAAAAATGTATTTCCCATAGGAAACTTTAGACACGTCTACAGCTCGAACTGCTGAACGGAATTACACCAAATTTGGCAAAAAGGTAGTGCTTGGTTCAGAAAGCGCCCTTTTTTTTAAATGGTGTAAATCGATTCTGTAGTTGCTGAGAAAATCAAAAAATAGAGGTAAAAAAATGCATTTCCCATAGGAAACTTTAGACACGTCTACAGCTCGAACTGCTGAACGGAATTACACCAAATTTGGCAAAAAGGTAGTGCTTGGTTCAGAAAGCACACTTCTTTTAAAATGGTGTAAATCCATTCAGTAGTTGCTGAGAAAATCAAAAAATAGAGGCAAAAAAATGCATTTCCCATAGGAAACTTTAGACACGGCTACAGCTCGAACTGCTGAACAGAATTACACCAAATTTGGCAAAAAGGTAGTGCTTGGTTCAGAAAG
Source organism: Triturus cristatus (assembly GCF_964204655.1). NCBI lineage: Eukaryota > Metazoa > Chordata > Amphibia > Caudata > Salamandridae > Triturus > Triturus cristatus. Next base: position 829,244,555 of record NC_140585.1, on the reverse strand, counting down.
CGCCCTTTTTTAAATGGTGTAAATCCATTCAGTAGTTGCTGTGAAAATAAAAAAATTAAAATATCGATATCTATGGCCGCGGTGGGTTCACAATCAAAACCCCTCCCGAGCAAGCGCTTCACTGTCATTGGCTGCCAGCATTTCAAACCAGCAAGTGTTGGCATCCATCTTCCGAGTCACAAGAAAACAGAGAAATAAGGATGAAAAACAAGAAAAGGGGGCAGGGTACAGAAACCCTGACCCAATAGGCCTGATGTGGGGGTCCCACAGGAACCCACAGGGCCAAAGAAAGCTTTTCTTTTTTTTTTTTAATCGGCAGAATTCGTGCTGGGTGCATGAATCCGGATGAACACATTGAAAAAACGAGGCATTGGTTAGTGTAAAATGTCACTATATATATATTTGCACTTTCCCTTGAACCCAGCTCTACCTCCTACCCTTGCTCTGGGTGCCCTTCTTCCGGGAACATTGTAGGTCTTGTATTGGGGAGGGTGAATTTCACAATGTATTATTTTTCCCACAGAAAGGTGTAATACCTATGGAAAAAGAGTGGGCAGAGGCAGGAGAATCTCCTGCGAGTCGAAGCCTGTGGGCACGGAGGGTGCTGCCGGGATGGATCTCGGGCGGGTCCGTCCACACTTTCCCCAGCAGCGGAGGGCGCGTGGTGGGCGCCGGTTGGCGCTATGTAGCGCGGACAGCAGGGCGGCAGCACGGATTGGCTGAACTGAAGGGCTGTTTTCCTTGGCATCGCCTCGCTCGGAAGTTGAGTGATAAAACGCATATTTTTTATGTAGGGTTGGGGCGGTGAGGATGGATGGAGTGTTTGGGGGTGGGGACGCTGCTGTGAAGAGGTTGTATTGCTGGAGAGGCGCTTTATAAGTGTACACATTTGTTAATTGTATTGAGGGTGCATGTGTGTGCTTTTCCTGCCAGGAGAGAACTATGCTGTAGCACTGTGGGTTTTGCAGTGCATGTTATGCGATGGTCTTATGTCCTACAGCCAGCCTCGAACCTATCCAATGATGAGTTTCTGGGACAGGTTCTCACAGGTTAGCACGTGGCAGACAGTAACAACCGAGCGGGTAAGCCCTCTGTTTTTCACGAATGCGGTTGGGCATTGTCTTCTGGCATTCGGCGAGTTTGGCTGGCATCCCCTTCCTGACTGAATTCTGTTTTTTTTCATAACTGTTTTAATGATCCCTGTACAAAATGTGCATAGTGGTTTTGAAATGCAGGGAGCCTAGTTCTGTTTCCCAAGGCGCTGTGCTACGTGAACGTGTCTTAACATTAGGCTAAAATTAGATATGGACAAATTCCATTTAGTAACTAAATTTGCATTTTTGAATGTTGTGTGTTTAAGCCCATAAACCGGGTCCCTAGCTTTGGCAGCATGTATGCCTAAAGCGCATGAAACAGGGAATGTCTATGCCGTGATACTCTTGCAGGTGGGTGCCCTGTCGTGCCTGCTGCATGATGAATGCATGTCGTGACTTGTCGGTAAGTAATACTTGAATGCTTTAACCTTTGAATGGAATTCCAGTCCCACATCTTTGTTCTTGTTCGCCTCTTGGGTTGTGGCACCGTCTGTGGATTGGGTGCAACAAGTACAGCATTGAAAACCTTACAGTTGAAGTGGGTTCGATGTTGTCTTTGGAAGTGTTCTGTGGAGAACTGTGATTGTGTAATTGTTTGGCGTCACATGCACATAGTAAAATAACTGGAATGATGACGTGCTTATTACCCCGGAGTTAGCATGCTCCTGGTTGTCTGGGTTCGCATCCCCGCCTTTGCATGTCGTCTTTTTATTTCACACTGTGCTCGGGAGTCTGTCATTGGTGCTGCGGAGGGTGACTGAGTCTGGAGCACAAGTAGGTGCATAACTGCCATTGGTGCAGCTGGTGCAGTAGCACCGGGCCCCAAAGCCCCCCCCTGAAACGTGATAATATCTGTATATTATCATTCAAATAGCAGCCAGGGAGGCCATTTCTTCCCTAGCACCAGGGCCAACACTGGCTACGCCACTGGGCCTGTGTAGGGATTATCTCAAAAGACCCACTTTCAGTGCAATTCACTGTCCCGCAACAATCTGTTGTGAAGGGGACTCCTCAGTGGAAGCCGGAAGAGGGCTGCCTTGCTGAGGAGGGTGGATGTTCATGTGTGTTCGTCAATCACCGTTCTTTCCACGGCCTCACTGTATTATCTGAGGTTTTCAGTTTTTCATGTCTGTATCTATGATAAATTAAACACGTACTGTGAGTGCCGATTGCCACGATGTTAGCCACCATGACCTTGCCAATTAGTTAGTGTTTACTGTAGTCTGTGTCTTTACCGTACGTGATGACGTGATTTAACTCTTTAAGGGCAGCGTTCCTGGAGCAGTCTTGTTCCATTTGGAGTACAGCCAGCAGTGGCTAGATTTGTTTTCACCTGTATGTAGCTGCCAACTTTTATCCTTCTGACAGTGTAGTGTTTGTTATAACTGTCTTCAGCCTTTTTCCAATCAATGCTGTTGTTTACTTTAACTTCATGGGTATGTTTCAGTTTTGTAACTTAAATGACATCAAGGCACAGATACCAGCTGACAGATCTTACATGCAGCAGCCAAACTAGTCCTTCAGGAATCATGATTCATTTCCGTGAAGTTCTCTAGTCCCCATAATGCTCAGAGAAATCAAGATGCTAGTTAGTTGCTAGCTAAGGGTGTGAGAAATTCATGTAATTTGATTTTGCATACTTGCACGTAATTACATAAAATGCAAAAGTGGCATATGGCGATTTATTTTGTACAAAGTGCCTTTGGACGTGAGGATACATTTCACTCTACTAAACCGTGCAAAAAAAGAACCCACCAAAACAACAGCAGCTTTTGTTCCGTTGTTCGCGTAGTTCCTGTGTGTTGGCAGTACATTTTTCCCCCAAACAGCGCATCATTTTGCCGTGTGGCATAATGGTAAAATTCCAGGGATTTTGTGAAACAAGAGTAACTCAAAATTATTCTAATGGGGATTTCGTCTGGCTGGTTGGGTCACTGTACCACAGGTCAGCTGCAGCTTGTACCTGAAAGTGGCCTTCCTTATAAGTAATATTAGTAGCTGGCAGGGCCTCAGTGCAGTGCCCTACAGTAGAAGAGTTATCATGGAAAGCCGGGTCCACCATGGTATCAGAAACAACACTGGTGCTGTGATATTGTAGACTATTGGCGACTTAATAACCCAGCAAAACGTGGGTACTCGTGCTACTCAGCAAAATATGATTCAGCATCGAGAATAGATTTTTTCGTGACTTCAGATAATCTTTTAGTTAGTAAATATGATCATGTTATAAATGCCTTTTCAGATCATGCCTTAATCAAAACGGAAGTCGTCGTAGGGAGCATGGACGAAAGTGCATTGAGAAGATGGCATTTTGATAAATTTAATTTATCAAATGACCTGTGGTGCACAGAAATGGATAACGAGATCAGTGCCTTCTTTTACATTAATAAAGATTCAGCCCCAATTAATATAATCTGGGATGCATTTAAGGCCACACAAAGAGGCATAATTACCTCAAAGGAGGTCCTGCAACAAAGGGCTAAAAAAAGAGGAAAGGCTGAAGATTCAAACAAGACTTGCCCACGCTAATCAAGAATACATCACAAACAGGGATCCAAAAGGTAAACAGGAATTAGTAGAAGCAAAAACACAAATGAGAGAATTCTACTGTGGTTTAGGTGATATGGCAAGCAGGACCTACCTTCAAACAGTCTATGAAGATAGTGAATATACAGGGAAGCTTTTAGCCTGGCAGGCAAAAGAGAAACAGGTTCGTAGCAGGATTGAAAGTATCTGGAATGAATCAACTAACACCTGCTCAATGAGTATGTTAGACATAGGAGAGGTCTTCCTTAAGCATTATAAGGGAATTTACCAATCAGACTACTATGCACCCTTGGAATCCATCCGTGGTTTTTTGCACAATTTGCCAATTCCTATTTTAAATAGGAACTTTCAAGAGGAATTGCTAGCTGATTTTACGAAGGAAGAACTCGACTTAGTCATAAGATCTCTATCCAACTGTAAAGCAATGGGGGAAGACAGCTTTCTCGCAGAATTAAAAAACAAATTCGCCTCAACCCTTAATACTGGATTTTTAAACCTTGTAAACCATCTACTACAAGGGGGTGACCCTCCATTATATTTTCACACAGCAGTAGTGGTCAGCATTTTAAAGAAGGCTAAAGATAGTGAGAACGTGAATTCCTATAGGCCTATAAGCCTCTTAAATGTTGACTACAAAATGTTTACAAAACTGCTCACTAATAGACTAAATAGAATGGTAGGTTCACTTATTGGGATGGATCAGTGCGGCTTTGTAGCGGTGAGACAGCTCCATACCAATACAAATGTCCTATTAGAAGGATTAGATTTTTTTAACGTAAATAAAGAGGAGTTTATACATCTAATAAGATGGCTGTACACAAATTCACGGGCATAATTTTTAATCAATTCTGTAAGTATTGGTACATGTCAAATAAATAGAGGCACTAGACAAGGGTGTCCTCTTTCTCTGATTTTATTTTCATTAATTAAAGAGCCATTAGCAATAGCAATTAGACAGAAAAAGGAGTACACGGTCCCTTTTTAAGGGATGACAAACATAAAACTTTATGCTGACGATATTGTCCTTTTTTTAAACTCAGAAACAGACACCCAGGAGGTAATCATGAGGATTTTCTCAGATTTCCAAGCAATAGGTGGTTATAAAATCAACAAGTCCAAAACCGAGATCATATTGTGCAACTATTTGATCCATTCTCTGTTGCCAGAATTCAGGCCGGTATACAACACTCGCCCAAAGAGATACTTAGGGATCTTTGTGACGGAGAAAGTAGAAGATCTATTTCATTTAAACTATACCCTGTTGCTGAGAAAAGTGAAACGCCTGCTAACACGATGGAATCAGCTCTCACTGTTATTATTAGGTCGAGTGGCACTAATTTGAATGTCTATCCTTCCACTATTTAATTTTCTTTTTAGCGCTGCTCCATGTGCACTACAAGCAGCTTTTTTTAAAGAGATAGATAGCATGTTTCCCTCCTTTTTATGGTCAAATAAGATAGAGAGACTGGCACTTAGCACTTTAAGTCACTCTGTTGCAGAAGGAGGGTTGTCCCTCCCAAACATTAGGAATTATTACCATGCAACTTTTGCACAGCATAGTTTTTGATTTTTCTTTTTGGATCCTCAGAAGGCAGACAATTTCTTTATGAAAAAGATCTTAAAGGAACATAATATTGTTGACCCTACAAGAATAACAAAGTAGCCTCAGAATGTACGATATAAGACTCTCCAATGGGTACTCAAGCAAAAATCTCAGTTTAAAATTTTTTTATATTCCAAGATTTAATAGTTCAACTAGGTTGTCCCATTTCTTTACGGGGGAAAGATGTTTTTTGGAGACTAATATCCTAAAAAAAATGGGAAGAAAATGGGTACATACAAATTCTGGATTTTATTATAGGTAGCTCTTGGAAGCAATGGCCAGAGATCGAAACGGGGCTCTTGCATTCTAAAACAATACTAAAATGGTCATTTATTAGAATAAAACCCCTGTTGGAAAAATTCGATATAAAAAATACTTCTGCTAGAATAAATATCAGTGGAGCCTTTGATTCCCCGATCCAATGGAGGATTAGTGCCTGGGTGAAAATCTTTGATGAAAATAAACCTCGCTTGCCATATGATAAAATCCGTGATAGATGGTGGAAAAGGGAAGGGATGCAGGTTTCAATATCAACCTGGAACAGAATTAACATCTTTAATGCATCAACACTTAGAGACGCAAATTTTAAGCGTAGGGAATTCTACTCAAATTGGCTGATTTATAGGACCCCTTTGTTTCTTCATAATATATATTCACAAATAGAGGACAGGTGTATCCGCTGCACAAAAGAGGACTGTGGCACCTGGTCACATATTCTCTGGGAGTGTCCAAAAATCAATGGGAATTGAACTCTATCTTAGATCCACCTTAGACCCTTCCATCTCCATTGACGCATCAATTGCAGTTCTGGGGTGTTCCCCTGATAATACTTTACAAGATGAAAGCCTATACATCGCAGCATTGGTAGCAAGGTCTTTAATCCAAAATGCTGGCGTTCTGATACAGTACCCTCTTTTCAGGCATAAAGAGCAAAATTAAGTAAAATCAAACAATTGGAAAAAAAATATGCACTAAGATCAGGCTCAATAAAAAAGTATGAGAAACGCTGGAGTTTACTACGTTTATCAGCTAAGCACTTGCACTTTATATGGTATTTATTCTTTTTAACAGGGAGATGTGAAAGATCGATGAGATATGTTTACTTCTAAATGTTTAGCAATCCGCACTTTATACAGTAATTTTTCCCGATATGTAATGTTGTAGTTTCTCTTTATTCATTGGGTTGTTCACACTATGCACTTTACATGACAATTCTGCAACTGTGAAAAGGATTGATGTGATATGTTTACCTTTAAAGGATTAACATTTTGCACTTTATATGGTATCTATCCCTGATATGCAACGCTGTAGTTTTATTTTATTCATTGTATATTGGCAAAGTAACTTGATTATTCTGACCTGTTCGTAATGTGCACTTTATTTGACACTTCTGTACCTTTGCAATTTATATGAACTCTCAATAAAAATAAAAATAAATAAAGAAAGAAACAACACTGGTGCTTTAATGCACACAGCATCATATCAATAGGAAACCAGCAACACTATGTGCATGGGAAAGTATTCTGACACAAGTGAAATAGGCTGGCACATCTCTGTGCCTGCTTAGATATATACCATTGGGGCAGTATGCATTAAGGACTTCGATCATGTGCCCCTGCTTCAGAAAAAGTGCATAAGTTAGTCTCATCCGTGGTTCCAGAAGAGTTTACCCATCAGTAAACTGAGACTGGAATGTACAAGGGTAGTTTCACACCTCCTTGGCAGAGTCTGCCTTTTGAATGAACTCGGGAGCAGTAGTGCGGTTAACCTCAAGCAAGAAAACATAGCACTTAGGATAAGTGTTAGGGGTTTTAGAATCACTTGTTCTATATTAGAATGAGAGAGAGGGATTTTTCTTTTTTACTTGCCCCCAAATGGTGCAGAAGAAAGTGGGGTGAAGAATTTCTTGTTCCTAATGCAGCAAATTCACAGTTGTAAGCTGTGCCCTGTATAAACTATACCTTTCTTATTTAACAACATGGATAGATCCGAAAAAGAATAACTTGCTCAATACCTAACACACAAATAGGATCTTTACTCGGACTGCCTCTTTCTACTCACAGCTAATTTAACACTGTGCTCATCGCTCTTGACAAAATTCCTTGCCTCAGCATACGCTTGCTTGGCCAGGGATGCACAAGACACTGGAAAAACTACAGTGCCTTCTTCCTCCCTGAAATGGCCAGCAAACTATACAGAAGTCCATAAGCTGAGATGGGGTGGTGGGACCAGCGAATACCCATTTGGAAGATTCAGGTTCACATCCACCACATGAGCTTTTCCTGGCCAGATGTTGGTGAACTATGGAAGTCAGCTGGGATGCAATATATGAGTTTAAAAGTACTATATTTTGACCACATGTCAATTATCCCCGTTTTGATAAAGGTACAGGGCTGATGCAGGTGGTTGCTTGACGTTAGCCCTTGCAGCAGGTCAGGAAGAGCTGTTTCTGGCAGTTTGTGAGAAACTGATTTGATTGATAAAGTTTTATTTGCAAGTGATACAAACTCAGTCACAGTAAGAAACAAGAAAACTGCCATATATATTAGAAAGTGACAAACTGTTTAAAGTATCATATTGAGGAAGTGACTTCCACAGATAATTCAATAAGTAAAATATGCATGGTTCAGCAGATGAACAAAAGACATTAGAGAAGATCAAGAATCAAAATAGTGCACCTAGTGTAGAAATTTGATTATATGTAGATTTCACTTTTTTGCTGAATTTTACGCTGACCAGTGTGTTTTTTGTCATAGTTGCTGCAGGGAATTGACTCTGTTGGTATCTTGCCTGAAGTATGTGCATGCTCACCACGAGGGTGGAGGCTTCTGAAAGGAGTTTGCCTAGCGGTGGTGGACAAAATGAAAATGAGGTTGTAAAAACTCTGCCCTGGGTTCTGCCATCACTTGGTCTGATGATTGGATGAAAAAATAAAATAACGCTTTCTCAGACCCTTCTTTTGGGCAAGACATCCTTTTATCAGATCGCAAAAGTAATTTAAAAGGTTAACTGGAAGGCAGAAGTAAGAGGGATGCCACATTAAGAAGGGATGGGTTGTGAGGAGAATGCATACCCAAAAATGGTTTGGACCTTGGTATTGAGGACTTTGACCTGAGTGCTGACGTCACTGGGTCGGGTGATGGGGTAAAAAATGCAGCAAGTTTCTTTTGGGCCCTTTGGGCATGACCTTTCTTCTCAGGTCGCTCATGTACTTTAAAGGTTACCTGGGTGCTTGCATCAGAGCCACACATTTAAGGGTGAGACATGAGCCTGGTGGCTCACATTGACCGCAGGCGAGTTTGGCCCTGTGGGTCTATTCTTAAGGTTCTTGAGAGCATGTTGAAGCTCTGTGTGTTCGGCTGATCAGTACTGGTCGCCTGAAGTTCATCCTACATGGTTGTCTCAGTGGGGAGAAGTTCTTTCACACTGATGGTGTTGGACATGTTGCCGGGGATGAGAGGTGGGGGAAATGAGCTGTTTATCCTTCCCCCATTTTTGTTTTTGCAGCTCAATACCTGGCATTAGTTTTTGGGAGGCCTAATGGTAGGTGATTCATGGCCAGCCTGCGGTGGGGTGGGCTTGTGGTTGGCAGCGATACTACAGGTTAACTTGGCATTTCACAGCAAAGACATCTTCAATCAATCAATCAGGGGAATTGTAAGCATGCTACTCACCCGTGAGGGTCTCAAGGCACTGGGGAAAGGGGGGTCCGCAGATCTGTTTAGCCAAAGAGCCAGGTCTTCTTACTATTGACAATATATTTGAACGTTGTGGGGATGTCTGAGATTTGATTCTTGATAGGAGCCTGAGGACAGGTGCATATGCGGCTGCTTCTGACCCTCTAAGTAGCTGGTTGCACCATCCTGTGGCCCCTGGGGGTGAGAGATGTGTGGGCTGCACCAGAGGACCAAGCCATGGCCCGACTGCCAAGGCTCATCTCTCTGAAGGGTGCAAGGAGATACCTCTGGCATGCTTATTTAGATTTACATCTGAGCGGGCCCAGCTCCTCACTCGAGGGAGCTGGTTAGTCAAGATTTTTTTTGGGGCGGGGGCCTTTACAATCACGTGCAGGGCCTGAAATGGATTCGAGGTGCAAGGAGCATCTAAAGAGGAGCCAGACAATGAGATTGCAAAAGTATTAGGCACTGACGCTGGTTAGAAACTGCACATGCCTAGCTGTCTCCGTAAGGAACATTCCAAAATGGTGTCATTGCCAAATACGTTGTGAAGTTATGTAAGAGTGCATTTTATTCCACGGTATAATGTGCAAAATAATACGGCATCAGATATTTAACCTCAAAGTTGTGGTGTCAGTTCCTTCTGTTGATTGTCCTTGCTCGAGGTCCCCTCCTATGCACAATGGTTCACCCCACATGGGGACACCTCTGGTAGGAGCGGGCCACGTGGCAACGGAGGGGCAGAATGGTAATGGCGGGCGGGCGTGAGGGGTAAGGGCTTCTCCTTTTGTTCAAGAGAAAAGCGCAGCATATATCTATTTTGCACTTTCCCAATATCATGTCTTCTTTTCCAAGCAGTTTCTGATCGATTGAACGAGAACTCCAGAAAATGAAAAATCTATCTTTCACGTGCCCCGGACTGGATCAGAAAAGAAATGGGCAGAGACAGCTGCCAGCTAAAGCTTGCCCCAGCCTCTCAGTCCATATCAGTTTAGATGCTCAGTTTTCATGACCCCTACCCCTGGCAGAGCTTGTTTCCTCTGGATTAGCTGCTGGTGCGTGCCCTAGGGCTAACTGCCCCTCAGGCATTTAGCACCTCGTCTGTGGGAAGTGAGAAGTGGCTACTACAAGAGGGTTTGGGAAGATGGTGAATGGGGCAGAGAGTGCAGGAGAGGCAACCACGCAAGTGTGCCACCCCCACCTCGTCAATCCAGGCATTCTCACTTTTAGGAGAGAAAGTAGTGCATGTGCCCTCGGACATAGAATAGTTTTACAACACATAAAAACATATATAAAAATATTTGTAACAAATAACAGTTACAAAAGATTTTACAAAGAATTAATCACACTTCCATTTACTGAGCTATACAGTTATACACACACCACATTACTTATTCAAACAGAAACTAATGCATACTTTCTCTCATATAAAATCACTGATACAAGTACACACTCATCCATACAGTCACTTTCACAATCACTGACTCTCACGTATAGGTATTTAGATACTTCAACTCTCACATACACTGCCTTTTACATATGTAGTTACTTGGACATGTACCATTGAGACATCAAATCACTCACCAACACACCCATACACACACTCACCCATCCATACAGCTGTTTCCATATGCACTCTTGAACCCATACACAAAGTGAATCAAACACTCAAACATCTATGCAGAGTCACACACCTCCCACCCACCCACACACACACACACACACACAGGCATCCATATAAATACTCAGGCAACCAATTGATAACCCATGTATACACTCATGTAGCTACTGACCAACCCATGCAGCAGCTTATACAACAACAGACAGACTGATACATACATTCACACAGTTTAGTCACTAACCCATGCATTCAGTAAGACACATTTAATCACTCACTTAAACAGTCAGCCACGCACCTACTAAATCCTCCATTCAAACAGTTAAACACCCACTCATTCTTCAATAGACCTTTGCATATATATATATAATACATATTTAAACTTTAAAAGAAAACACAGTCACTGGATGATATCATCAGTGATGTCATCAGTGATGTCATTTGAGATGTCATCAGTGATGTCATCAGTGATGTCACTGACTGTGTCATGAACACTGTAATATGTGACATCATCAGCAGTGCATTGCGGGGGCGCGAGTTATAGTTAGGTGAACCAACTATAACGGGGGAATTTCTATGATTTTGTACGAGAGAAATGTCCAACTAACTATAATGTCCATGAAACCTATGTTTTTTTCAGTGAATTTCTCAGGTTTTTTAATGCTAATTTCTAACTATAACGGGCCTGAAACCCATTGTTTTTTCAGTGAATTTCAATGATTTTTTAAATGCTAATTTCGAATTATAATGTTCATTAAACCTATGTTTTTTCAGTCATTTTGAAAAAAAATGTAAGTGATATTTTGTAACTTTAATATCCTAAAAATAGTTTTCGTAACTTGTTCTGTTTGTATTAAAATAATATAATGTCGTATGTTTTCTTAAATATTAATATATATGTATATTATTATTTTTTTAGAAAAAAGTGGAGTTGTGCACCCATTTTGTACCTATCTCGGTGGGTGTCCGGATTCAAACCGCCATATTGGTACAGTCATGAGAATCCACGTTTCAGCCAGCCCACTCCGCTTACGCTTACAGGGAGAGAACTACAATGCTACATGTCCCAGGTCTTCCATGTAGTGATCTGCTGATCACAGGTCTAGTTGTCAGCATGCCACTCCCTCACGGCTGGTTTACACCAACACCACACCCATGCAGCACAGGTGGCACAGGACATGTGACCCTGCCAATAAAAAGGGCTGGGCGCACGTGCTCAACGCCATTTCCACTCTCTATCTGGGTGTATCTGTGTGCTTATTATGTTGGTGGCAGCCGAGGTACTTTGACCAACACGGGCCTCTCGCAACGTGGCGATGATTTGAGGTGCACAGAGTTGGCGACAGCCAAAGCACTTTGCCAGACACTGGCCTCCTGCCATATGGCGATGACGTGAGGTGCACAGAGTTGGTGGCAGCTGAGGCATTTTGGCTGACATGGGCCTCCCGCCACGTGGCGATGACTTGAGCTGCACTGAGTTAGTGCCACCAGAGCTGAGCTGGTGTGCAGCCTGCGATGATGCGTAGGCCTCCATACATCATCCTGGCAATCAAGACCCGATTTGAATTGTGAACTTGGCTGGATCGCGTGTACACCAAAGGCAGCTGGCTGTACAGACATGACTCCTGAGCACGGTGCAGTTGTTAGTTGGAAGGTACCACAGGCCAACCGGTGCAGCATAGCCAGCAGCTTAGTCTGAGTAAGGATGTTGATTGTCCGCTGTGTTGGTACCATCAGCCTGTGGGCAATGTGGCAGTGTGCCCCAACTTGAGAATGGGGCGATAATTCTTCCGCCACTTTTGCTGCGCTAAACTGCCGATAACTCGGCAATAAGTCCCAACTGTTGGGTTATAGGGTGACTCTAAACCAAGCCCTTGTGTTTATTACAACTTAGTTGTAGCTACATGCGAATCACAAGAAAAAAGATGAAAAAACAAGAAAAAGTGGGCAGGGTACAAACACCCTGACCCCCTAGGCTTGCTCAGGGTATCCCACAAAAAGCCCCAGGGCCAAAAAATGAGTACTATTGTTTTTTTTTAAAGCGGCTGGGTGCACGTATCCGGACGAAAAGTTTTTAAAAAATGATGGGGCGTATTCAAGGACTTTTAGCTGAGTTATCGGCACTTTAGCGGAGCAAAAGAATTATCATCCCATTCTCAACCTGTTGAAAACTGCCAATTGTGTCAGTTTTCCAGCGATAGCATCCGCAAAAAACATTGCCACCAATGAGAGCGACAACTAATGCTAATGATATGCAGTATAGACGTTCACGTGCAAAACAAAAATGAAAACACCACTACCTGATATTTTCAAGAACAGGCCAAATCAGCGATACGATCCAAAAATAGGCGATAAGCCGCGTTAGCAGTAAGAATTTAACATCTGCCTTTTCCTTGTGTAAAGCAGGACAACTACCTACAGTATGAAAGGGAGCCCAGCCCAGAGCCACATCTGAAGACAAAAACATATCATAGAACTACTGATCATGCAGCTCTGACATCCAAGAAGGCCACAACAACGCTCCCATTGCGGCCCTCCCAGACCACGCATCATCGCTGGCTGTGCACATGCTGAATGCTTCAGGTGCCACTAACTCAGTGCACCACAAGTCACCGCCACGTGGCCTTATTGATGCAGAATTCTTTAGGCAAAAGACATTGCTCCCAGTGTGGCCCGCCCGGACCACGCATCATTGCTGGCTGCGCACATGCTGAGTGCTTCAGGTGCCTCTAACTCTGTGCAGCTCAAGTGAACGCCACGTGGCTGTTGACCCTTACTGACCGCTGCCTTTGGGCTACACTGCGGTTAGCAGGAATGACATTCAGAAAGAGTTGTGATTGCAGATGACGCAGTCCAGTAGGCAACAGACATTGCTACCAGTGCGGCCCGCCCAGACCACGCATCATCGCTGGTTTCGCGTACTTCAGATACCACTTACTCTGTGCAGCTCAAGTGAACGCCACGTGGCTGTGGGCCCTTGCTGAACACTGCCTCCAGCCTACACTGCGGTCAGCAAGGCTGACTCCCATCTGACTTTAAAAGAGAGCATTTGATTGGTTCATAAGGTCTCCCATTCCAACAGTTGAAGGACCCAACCCATTTTAGTCATTCTCTCCGCAGCTTGACAGGAGAGACACCTGTTGTCTTTGTGCAGCTAGTCTGTACATTTTTTGGGTGTTTTTTGGAAAGATTTGTGAATGGCTTCTTCCAATCCTCAGCAAGAACATACTTCTGATGAAGAAGAGATAGAAGATCCACCTCCCAAAAACAGACCAGAATCCATCGTGTGGAAATATTTCACCATCCCAGATGGTGAAAAGCGAGTCAACACAAGGAAGGTCAGTTGTAGTCTCTGTCCACGGATTTTGTCTAGAGGTAGTGACAAAAAATACTCTTGTGGCACGTCGAGCATGTACAAGCACCTCCAGACAATCCACCCCAGACATTTTGCATGGGAGCAGATGCGATGTGCTCAACAAAATATGCAACAAGGTGACCAGGGAACTGGTCGCATTACTTAAGGAGCGTCAAGTACATCATCTTGAGGGCCGGACATACGCTGTTGGCCCTCGCTGACCGCTGCCTCCGGCCTACACTGCGGTCAGCATGGCTGACAATTCAGATGGAGTCACGATTGCACATGACGCAGTCCAGTAGGAAACAGACATTTCTCCCAGTGCGGCCCTCCTAGACCACGCACCATCGGTGGCTGCACACGCTGAGGGCTTCAGGTGCCACTAACTCTGTGCAGCTCAACGCAATACCACATGCCTGTGGGCCCTTGCTGACCACTGCCTCCGGCCTACACTGCGGTCAGCAGGGCTCACAATTCAAATTCAGTCTTTATTCATTAATCCAATAGGCAACTAACTATAACATCCCTGAAACCTACATATTTCGACAATGTATTCCATACATATTTCATCTTTTTTTCCATACGCCTACACTGCGGTCAGCAGGGCAAATAATTCAAATTCAATCTTGATTTATTAATTGCAGAGCCTAGTAGGCAACAGACATTGCATCCACTGCGGCCTGCCCGCACAACGCATCATCGCTGGCTGCGCACACACTGAGTGCTTCAGGTGCCACTAACTCTGTGCATCTCAAGTCAACGCCACATGGCTGTGGGCCCTTGCTGACCGCTGCCTCCGGCCTACACTGAGGTCAGCAGGGCTCACAATTCACATCGAGTCGCGATTGCAGATGACGCAGTGCAGAGAGAAAAGACATTGCTCCCAGTGCGGGCCACTCGGACCACGCATCATCGGTGGCTGCACACACACAGTGCTTCAGGTGCCACTAACTCAGTGCACCACAAGTCATGTGGCCTTATTGAGGCAGAATTAATTAGGCAAAAGTACACCCATTTCAGGCTATTGTTCATATGGAGCCTAAAGCATGTAAGCTGCCAGATTTACAAAGAGGCGTAAAAGGAACAGTTGTGTATTTACCTTTAGATTTTAAAAAAATCTTGAAACTACTGCTGTAGAGAAAGAGGAAACTGAACCTGTAGTTATTCTAGTTAATGGTGTTCCTACGACGAGTCGAACAATATGGCAAGAATTAGCAGATGTCAGCAAAGTGCAAAAGGCTACGTTATATCTCACAAAAACAATGTTTACTACAAAAATGTGTATGTGGAAGAAGAAGAAATGGATTGAGTTGATGATAGCAAAATTTCAAGTGGCCAAATTGAAAAAGTGGACATCTCCATTTACATTCAAAGAAAGTGATTGGAAATACTATTGAATTATTCAAAATAAGAAAGCGAAGGGAACTCCCATGAGTGTTTAGGAAAGACGTTTGGAAGCTCGTTTTTTTCCACAGATCTTCCCCACTGGAAAAGGTGCACGATATGACAAACGACCAGTACAGATTCCAGCATCAGAATATTGTACAACAAGATTGTACTCAGAAGATCGAATATTTCGACAATGTATTCTATACTTATTTCATCTTTTGTTCCATATGCCTGCAATGCGGTCAGCAGGGCTCACAATTCAAATTCAGTCTTGATTCATTAATTGCAGAGTCACTGCCTGCGCACAAGCTGAGTGCTTCAGGTGCCACTAACTCTGTGCAGCCTAAGTCAACGCCATGAGGCTGTGTGCCCTTGCTGACCACTGCCTCCGGCCTACACTGCAGTCAGCAGGGCTCACAATTAAAATTGAGTCTTCATTTATTAATTCCAGAGTCCAGTAGGCAACAGACATTGCATCCGGTGCGGCCCGCCCGGACGACGCATCATCACTGGCTGCGCACACGCTGAGCTCTTCAGGTGCCACTAACTCTGTGCATCACAACTCATGGACCCTTTATGATTTACTTTCGTGCTGTAGACACCGGACGCAACAATGTCAACTCAAGCAGCAGGAATATCCCGAAGGGACATTAACAATTTCTTCACATGAGCACGCTCATCTCTGGTGCCTCTACCTCAGTGCATCACAAGTCATGGACCCTTTACGATACAATCTTTTGTGTGTGATTTCAGATCTGCTGCCCCTACCTTAGTGCACCACAAGTCATGGGCCCTTCATGATTGAATCTCTGTGTGTGATCCGATGATCACTGTTGTAGTTATTGCCAGCACCAAACATTCCCTGAGGGCTGGTTTACACTCTCCGCACACGCATCCAGCACAGGCGTCACTGTACATGTGACCCTGTTAATAAAAAGGAGCCAGGTGCATGTGCCCGTAGCCAGTTTCACTATCTATCTAACTGCGTCTGAGTGTTCATTATGTATGCATGATGGCCCTGGGCCCTACCACATTACATTGTGCTGTTGACTGCGCACGCAACCATGTTACCTCTGACAGTGGGGAAGACCTAGGTTATGTAACTTTGTCTGGGTTTTTCTATGAGTACATGGGTAGAGACTGGGTAATTAGAGTACTGCAAGGAGAGTGTATGGTGAATGTATAAGTGCTTGGGGATTGGCGGAGTGATTGGATAAGTACATATGTTGGCGGAGCATGAGCTTGGCTCTAATTGGCAGCCAACCAGTGGCAACCCCGGCGGAGCGTCAGGATTGCAAACCAAGCATCGGGAGAGCCGATGCTATGCACAGAGCGTGAGTAGGCACAGCACCGATTCCTGAGACACCCGCCTTCTTTGCTACGGGATACCCACAGCCTTTGCTCTAGTACCCTTGGTTCCAGCCCACTAAAATATGGGCCACTGGCTAGCGGGAATACTGCACGGATGCCTGGAAAACTGAGCCCAGGAATTTGGAATTCTCATTGTGGTATACTGCATTCTCATTCAGTGGATACTCTCCCAGGTCGTTGATCCCTGGATCAAGGAATTCTGACTGTTGGATCCCCAGAGTCCCTTCCACTGGATCCCCTAAAGTGAGCTGATGGGTCCATGGAGCACCGGTAATAAAATGCCCAGAATCCTGTCTGCAAAATATTCCCAGCCCCACAGCTGCTAACATGCAGCTCCCCTTGCACAAAGGCAATCCTGCTTTGCTTCATTGAAGCGAGAGCAAGATTTCCTGCTCTCGCTTCAATGAAGCAAAGCAGGGTTTGCTATGACAGGGCGGAAGCTGTGCTGCCACCAATGTCCCGGTGGTGGGCTCACCGGGACATTGCAGGAGCCGGCCTTGGAGGCTCATCAAGGGCTCCAGGAGGGGGGCCACATGGCCCTCCTCTCTCTATTTTCAAAGCCCCGGGGAGTTGGTGGTCCCCAGGGCTTCGGGGGGCCCGCGAGGCCACCCTGCATATTTAAGTAAAGCCCCGGGGTGGCGATCCCCGAGGCTTGGGGGGCCTCGAAGGGCCCCAATAATTACAAAACAAGCCCTGGGAGTTGGCGGTCCCTGGGGGTGCAGAAGGGCTGTGTGCTCTCCCACACCTAATTTACATAGTCCCGGGGAGATTGCAGTCCCCGGAGCTGTGGAGGCCCCACAGGCCCCCGCAATATAATTATAGGATTGCCCCCGGAACCTGGCCCACCCGAGGGCTCATTTAAATGAAGTGGGCGAGCCCCCACTTCATATAATAAAAAACCTGATGTCATGAATGTCATGAGTGATGTAATATGTAACGTCATCAGCAGTGAATTGCAGGGGTGCGAGTTATAGTTAGCTGTACTAACTATAATGGGGGCATTTCTATGGTTTTGTACGAGTGAAATGTCCAACTAACTATAACTTTCCCTAAAACCTATGGTTTTTTCTGTGAATTTCTAAGGTTTTTTAAATGCTAATTTCTAACTATAACGTGCCTGAAACCTATGGGTTTTTCAGTGAATTTCAAAGGCTTTTCAAATGCTAGTTTCTAACTATGGCTACAGAGGTAGGACATGTGAAAAAAGAAGAAAAACGCACAGAAAGAAGCAAAAGAAATGCAGAAAAAAGCAACAGAAGTCCACAAAGACAAAGAAAAGTGCTGGAAAAAGCAAGACATGTGCAGAAAGAACCAACAGAGGAGCAGAAAGAGGCCTTGTTGCAAAATCATCCTGTGCCCACAACTTTTTCTGACAGGTACTGGTGGTAACTGACTCTGACTAACCAGGCCTAGCGACAGTGCTATGCTAAAAGACACTTAGAATACAGTGAAAACACCTACATACACTAGGGAACACTATGCATTGGGGTACCCCTGTGATTAGCATGACCTCCTCTGTAAGCCCCTAATACATAATAGGGCAGGGGGATTAAAACTACCTCTTAAAACGCGCTACAGGGCCCGTATGCACAATGGTGAAGTGAGGGGGGACCTTAGGTGACATGTGTGTAAACACGCCCTATGGCCATTTTAATTTGGGGGATAAAGTCAGAGTGTCCCTTGGGTCCAACTAGCCCCCCAGGTATCTCCAGTAAGGGCCACTGAGCTGCATTGCAGAGAGGTATAAAAAGGGGCACGGCCTGGACCACCTCTCTGCAACGCAACGCAGTGGCACTTACTGGAAGCACCTGGTGGTGTAGTTGGACCCAAGGGACACTCAGGATTGAAGGGGAATTAATTCCCCAACTTAAAACGCGCCACGGGGTGTGTTTGTACATATGTCACATCAGGCCCCACCCCCTCCCTTCACCTCTGTGCAAACGCGCCCCCTGGCACGTTTTAAATTGGGGGATTAAGTCCCCTTCAATCCTGAGGGTCCCTGGGGTCCAACTAGCTCACCAGGTACTTCCAGTAAGCACCACAGAGCTGCGTTGCAGAGAGGTGTAAAAAGGAGCATGGCCTGGATGACCTCTCTGCAACGCAGCGCAGTGGTGCTTACTGGAAGCACCTGGTGGCCTATTTGGCCCCCAGGGGCCCTCAGGATTAAAAGGGAATTAATTGCCCAACTTTAAATGCGCCACAGGGCGTGTTTGCACACATGTCACCTCTGGCCCCGCCCCCTCCCTACACCACTATGCAAACGTGCCCCGTGGCATGTTTTAAGTTGGGAGATTAAGTCCCCTTGAATCCTGAGGGTCCCTGGGGTGCAACTAGCCCAATAGGTACCTCCAGTAAGCGCCACAGAGCTGCGTAGCAAAGAGGTGTAAAAAGAGGTGTGGCCTGGACCACCTCTTTGCAACGCAGGCCTCTGGCGTTTACTGGAGGTACCTGGTGGCCTAGTTGGACCCCAGGGGCCCTCAGGATTGAAGAAGAATTAATTCCCCAACTTAAAACGCGCCACAGGGTGTGTTTGCACACATGTCACCTCAGGCCCCGCTCCCTCCCTTCACCACTGTGCAAACGCGCCCAGTGGCACGTTTTAAGTTAGGGGATAATCTCCCCTTGAATCCTGAGGGTCTCTGGGGTCCAACTAGCCCACAAGGTACCTCCAGTAAGCGCCACAGAGCTGCGTCCCCAATCCCCCCGCGGTCCCGTCGGCTCACCGCATCCTGCGGGAGCCGGCATTGCTTTTCCACAAGGGGAGCTGATGACATGCAGCTCCCCTTATGGAAAAGCAATTCTGCTTTGCTTCATTGAAGCGAGAGCAGGTTTCCCTGCTCTCGCTTCAATGAAGCAAAACAGAGTTTGCAATGACAGGGCGGGAGCCGCAAAGCTCCCGCCCAGTCATTGCGAACAGCAGTGTTCTTGGGGTGGGCACCCCGGGACACTGCAGGAGCCGGCCCTGGGGAGTGGCGGTCCCCAGGGCCATCACAGGCTCCAGGAGGAGGGCCACGCGGCCCCCCTCCCATGCAATGCACAGCCCCGGGGAGGTGGTGGTCCCCAGGGCTTGGGGATCCGTTATGGACCCCCAAATTTAAATATTAGTGCCCTGGGGAGGTGGGGCGGTCCCTGGGGTGTGTGGGGGTGCTCGAGCCCCCCAAACAGGTATTTATTTTTTAAAAAGAAGCCCCGGGGAGTGGCTGTCCCCAGGGCTGAGGGGGATGCAGTGTACCCCCCGCAAATAATTCATGAAAGCCCCAGGGGGTGGCGGTCCCATGGGCTTGGGGGGGCCTTTGACATACCCCGTACATTAAAAAAAGAAGCCCCAGTGGTCCCCGAGTCTCCGCAGGGCCATGTGCCTCCCGCAAATATTTTATCAAAGCCCTGGCAGGTGGCGGTCTTCGGAGCTGTGGGGGTCCCCCTGGGCCCCCGCAATTTTGTTTTAACATGCCCCCGGACTTGGCCCACTCGGGGGCTAAATTATATTATTTTTATTTTCACGGACGATTTTTCTTTTTTTTTTTAATGCTTCTTTTGGACCTGGGGGTCCTTGTGGGACCCATTAAGCAGACCTAGGGGATCAGGGTGTTTCTACCCTGCACCCTTTTCTTGTTTTACGCGTTTGTTTTTCTGTTTTCTTGTGCTTTGGTTACCAGATGGCTGCCAACACTTCCTGGTTTGGAGTGTTGACAGCCAATTAGAATGCAGCTCGTGATCGGGAGGGTGCGTGGATCCACCGTGCCTCTATATATCGAAACTTTTATTTTTTCGATTTTCTCAGCAACTACTGAACAGATTTACACCATTTAAAAAAGGTCTCTTTCTGAACCAAGAGCTACCTTTTTGCAAAATGTGGTGTAATTCCGTTCAGCAGTTCGGGCTGTAGCCGTGTCTAAAATTTCCTATGGGAAATAACATGGAGAAAACACGTTTTGGGACCCCCCTTTTTTCTTGGCCCCGCTTGCCGAATCACCCCGAAACTCTCAAGATAGGTGCTGACCATAACGGGCCATACGTTTTGAAAATTTCAAAATTATTGGGAAAACAAAAAATGAGTTTCCTATGGAAAGTAGGTCCTAACTATAATTATCTACTGGCGACCGCCAGTAGATAGTATATGTATATATAAATATGTATGTATGTATGTATATATATATATATATCACAAAAAAAAACATATGTTTCAGGGGCGTTATAGTTAGCTGGACTTTTCACTCGTACGAAACCATTGAAATTCCCCCGTTACAGTTAGTTCAGCTAACTATAACTTGCACGCCCACAATTCACTGCTGATGACGTCACATATTACATCACTCATAACATGGTCAGTGACATCACTCATGACATCACTGATGACATCTCAAATGACATCACTGATGACATCACTGATGACATCATCCAGTGAATGTGTGTTGTTCTGAAAATTACATATGTTTTATATATGTATATCTCAAGGTCGATGGAAGAATAAATGGGTATATAAGTGTCTAAATGGATGATTTGTTTTTGAAAAATTGATTGGATAACTGACTGATTAAGTGTATCTTAGTGAATACATGGCTTAGTGAGTAATGTTTAAATATGTAAATATCTGTATCAGTCTCTTACTTTGTGTATAAGTGGCTGCATGGGTTGGTGAGTAGCTACATGAGTGTCTATATAGGTTATTAGTTGTTTTTTTGAGTATCAGTATGAGTGTCTGAGTGTCTGTATGGTTCGGTGGGGGTATTACGTAGTGCATAGGTGCATGAATGAGTGACTCACTGTTTGTATGTGTTGAAGACAGCATGTGTGCAGGACTGTATGGGTGGATGAGTGTGTGCATGGGTGTGTTAGTGAGTGAATGACTGTCTCAATAGTGTCTTTATGAGTAACTACATATGTTTTAAACTAGTATATGTGACTATTGGTGTATATAAGTGAGTATATGTGAGAGTGAGAGATTGAAAGAGTTCCTGTGTGAATAAGTATGTGTTTCTATAAGTGATTGTTAATAAGACTAAGTATGTGTAAGTTTCTGTAGAAGTAAGTGTGGTGGTGTGTGTATAACTGTATATGCAAGTAAATGGATGTTTGATTCTTTATTAGCATGAGTGACTATGTGTGTGAGTAACTATGGATGAGTGGCGTTGTGTAACAGGATGTATAGGTGTATGAGTACATATGATGAGTGAGTACATGTATGAGTGACTGTATAGGACTGTTGGTGAATGAGTGGATGTGTATGTGGATCTTAGAATTACTGAATAGGTTGTTGTAACTGGTATTGGTATGTCCATTGTTTTGAAAATTTTAGTTTCTATTTTTGAATGTGTGTATCAAAGGTTATATTAGAGGGAGAGGAGGTCTGCCACTCTATCACATGGATGATGTCATCAGTGATGTCATCAGTGATGTCATTTGAGATGTCATCAGGGATGTCATGAGTGATGTCACTGACCATGTCATGAGTGATGTAATATGTGACGTCATCAGCAGTGCATTGCGGGCGCGCGAGTTATAGTTAGCTGAACTAACTATAACGGGGGAATTTCAATGGTTTTGTACGAGTGAAAAGTCCAGCTAACTATAACGCCCCTGAAACCTATGGTTTTTTCAGTGAATTTTTAAGGTTTTTTAAATGCTAATTCCTAACTATGACGTGCCTGAAACCTATGGTTTTTTCAGTGAATTTCAAAGGTTTTTTAAATGCTAATTTCTGTTAGACCTGGCACCTTGGCGTGAGTTTCCCTTCCACTTTTTGATGGTGTGCCTCGATTGTTTTGCTGGTGTTGTCCGCTCAGGGCACTGCGCCACGGCTAATCCGTGCCGCAGTGCAAGTGCTCCCTAAGTAAAGTGTACCTGTAATTGATGTCCCTGATTGGTTTATTGGATTCACTGTCAGTCCCCAGTAAAGTGCACCAGGGGTGCCAGGGCTTGTGAATGCCAATGCTGCTGGTGGGCTTGCAGCGCTGGTTGCGCCACCCACAGAAAGCGGCCCTGTAAAATGTGTCTAGGGTCTGCCACCGCAGACCCTGTGCGCGGTCCGGGACCGTCGCGCTGACTGCGCAAGTGCCCCCACTTGCCAGTCCCTAAACCTTCCCTTACCTACATATTAGCCACCCCTCTGGTAGGCCCAAGGGCAGGGTGCATTGTAGGCATAAGGTAGGACATGCCCTGATGTGTGTGGCATGTCTTAGTAGTGAATTACAGCCATTTTCGTTTTTCACTATTGAAGGCTACCTGCTCTCCATAGGCCAGAATGGGCTGCTGGAGTCACTACACGCTGTGACCCCAGTGGACTCAGAGAGCATGGTAGGATGTCAAGTTTAGTATGCCTGAACTCAGAATAATAAAATACTTCTTGTAGTCAAGTTTATTTTAATATCCTGGGTTTGTAAATACTACTTTTAGAAAGTTAGTATTTACTGACCTGACCATTTCAGTCCGCCTCTGCTGTGTGTGTGTGTTCTGCCTAGCAACAGTAAGGAGCAGGGTTGGGGAATCCCCAGAGACAGGTTGGCTGCCAGGTGGTGGGTAGGGAGATGACACCAGGATGGGTGGGAGGAGTACACCTTGACTCTTGAATAGACCTGTGCTCTGCCACCACAAAGCCGGCGCCGCCCCCTGTGGAGCGGCTGATGTCTCTGCCCTGCTGCTGAAAGGAAAGAGCAGAGTCACCATAACAAAGTGCTCCAGAACTGGACTGAGCCAGGCCCAGGCCCCCTGGCGCTAAAGAACAAAAGAATCACGGTATAAAAGTAGGAGCCTGGCTCCTAAGAAATCAGAATCCTGTTTACCACAAAGAACCTCTGCCCGACTAGAAGGAGAAGAAGACGCTGGAGGAGCTGGCCTGCTGCTTGCCTTGCTGAGAAAGGAGAGGAAGAGACTTACTGAAAAGACTTTGCTACTTTGTGCTTGAACATTCTCCAAGGGCTTGATCTGAGCTTGCCCCCTGAACTGAACCCCAGGACCAGTGGGTTCTCTGTGCTTTTGCTCGTCCTCCAATTCGAGCCGTGTGTGCATCCCGCTGGAAAGAGACTGCACCCCTCATCGCCCCTCCTAGGGCCGTGACACTCAGAAGCTTGCCTGCCTCAAACCCGTGAGAGCCCCGCTCCGTCCAGAGCCGCTCTCTGTCCCCGGGCCAGGCCGCCTGCATCCCTGTCACCGCCTGCTACTGGAGCGCGCTGACCGCGCTATCACCCCTCCCGCCGAAAGCCGTCCGACGACTGTGATCTACGCCGGGTCATCCAGCTGCACTGACCGTGCCCTACGACCCCGCTTCACTATCCCCGGACATCTCAGGCCGCGCCGCCCCCGCTGTGGAGACCCTCCGGCACCGCCGTGCTAAAGGGTCACTGGCCGCGCCTGCCTACGTGCCCACACCTGCTGATTGAGGACCCAAGAACACTTCCCAAGCTGAGAGTCCCACCGACCTGTGCCGACTCTCCACATCACGAAAGAAGTTCCAGTATCGGGCTCGGGGCCCGCAACGCCTTATTTCCCCGTTCGCAGGAGCCGATCTCTGTGAGTACTGGAACCACAAGTAACATTTGCAAGAGACTACAAGGTCTCCATTTGAAGCTACGAACAAAGAACATTTGCCTGCTTTACAACCTGGTGGCCTAGCGAAAACGTTATTGGTCTTGTGATAAGTCTGCTGAGATATATATACCTATTTTTACATAAAGAAGCGTATTTTTATATATATCCAAGTCTGGTGTCCGTTTCTGGGGGGATTGATGTATTTACTGTGTGTATGATTGTAAGTGCTTAACCAACAACGCCTGAGGAATCGCCTTGGCTGCTCACGCCACGCACCTAGAGGGTGAGCAAGGGTCATTCGCGAGGGGTTATCCTGCGCCCTGACGTGGAGGAGAGGGTTCCTGCTTGACACAAGGGCAACCTTGCGCCAACCAGAGATCCCCGACTCTAACATTGTTGGCAGCGGGTGGGATTTCGGATTTGCACTTGTAATTTGCATACAGTGAATTATTAATCACCAGATAGTGAGAGCAGACCAAATAACGCAGCCACAGGTTTTCATTTTTGGAACTTTGTTGAGACATCTGCCATTACTGCAACCATGCCTAGCTCACTCTCCGCTGGAAGAGCACTCTCTCTGATTTCTGGAATAGATGAGGTGGATTGGGAGAGACTGGAAGGCTACACGATGGAGCAATTGAAAGGCTACAGTGTAAAATTCAGAGTCCCCCATGCTGGATTCAAGAGGAGGACCCAGTACGCCAAGGCGCTGAGAGCCTGGAAGGAGTCAAGAGACCCGCGGAATGCGGGGGACATCGTTCCACCCGACAACCTTGAGGAGCCCAGCAGAGTCCGGTCACCAGAGGAGCTGGCAGACAGGGCAGCAGACAGGGCGCATGCAATGGAGATGGCAAAGTTGGCAGGACAAATGGAAATGGAGAAACAGAAGTTGGCCCTGGAGGCACAACAACGCCAAATGGATCATGATATAAGATTGAAGGAGTTGGAGCTGAAGGCGAAAAGTTTGGACACCGCTCCTTCTGGTGGCAGCACTCCACCAGTGCAGGTAGAGTCCAAGGTGTACATCCCCAAAGATGTAGTAAAGGAGTATTTTAGAAAGGATGACATAGGGCAGTGGTTTAGAGCCTACGAGGTGGCCATGTCTTCACACCGGGTCCCTGAGAAAGACTGGGGAGAGGGGTTGTGGGGAAGGTTCCTTGCTGATGGGCGTGACACACTGTTAGATTTACCCTTAGATCTCCAAGCCTCATACCCCCATATGAAGGAAGCTTTAATGAACAGGTATGGGTTAACTCCGGAGCTATATAGACAGCGGTTCAGGGAGACGAAGAAGATCCCTGAGAGTACGTATGTGGAGTATGTGACCTTTTTCTGCAGAGCGCTGGATGGTTGGGTGAAGGGTAGCAAAGTGAATGATTATCAAGGGCTGCTTGATTTAATTGCATGGGAGCACTTGTCCAGTCAATGTTTTCCTGAGCTACGCCAGCACCTGATTGATAGCAAGCTGTCCAACCCGAGTAAGCTTGCTGAGGAGGCGGACCGCTGGCTCAGCACCAGGGTCCACAAGGGTCAAGTGGGAGACTCCGCCAAAGGTGGGCAGGGTCCCCAGCAGAAGAGTGGGGGGGACAGGGGTAAACAGAAGGGGTTCCAAAAAGGCCCCCAAAGTAATTCCCAAGGGAACCAGCAGAAGGGTTCTCAGCCTCCCCCACCCCCGCAGCAGAACGGGGCCCCGACAGGTAGACCTGTTCCAAAGGGGCCCTTCAATTGTTATAGGTGTGGTGACCCGGGACACATTGCCTCTGATCCTAAGTGTCGCCTGTTTGGTAAGACCGCACCCACTGGTGCTCCACCCCGGCAAGTAGCTAATGTTAATTTTGGGGAGGAGGTAGCAGTCCAGGAGGGTGGGGGTCCCAGGCAGATGACCCTAGTCTCGCTAGGAGACAGTGAGATGGTCCCTGTAACCTACCTGCCCTCTAACACTAAGAAATATGGGCAAGTAGTGACCATCAATGGAAAGAAGGTTGAGGCTCTTAGAGATACAGGAGCCAGCGTGACCTCGGTGAGGCAACACCTGGTGTCTCAAGAGCAGATTGTACCCAATGCCTACTGTAGGGTTGTCAATGCTGACAACATAGAGAGTCGTTGTCCAATGGCTCAAGTTCCCTTTGAGTGGGGGGAGGTCTCTGGTACTCTACAAATCGCTGTGAGAACTGACATGCCTGTAGACTGTCTGCTAGGGAACGACCTGGAGAGCTCCCCTTGGGAAAAGGTGGAGAAGACCACGCATCTGAGGATGGTGGGTCTACCCGACTGGGCGTGCGTGACCACCCGGTCCATGGCAGCCAGTAGGGGTGTTGAGAGGGTCCTGGAGCCTGAGGGAAAGGTCCAGGAACCGGCCTTAGGGAGAAGGCGCAGGAGGCGCGGGAAGCCGGCCCCCGAAGTTCCCACGGCCCAGGAGGAAGCAGACCCGGAGGGGGATGCTCTGGAGCCTACCGGGGAACAGATTGCCGAACTGGGAGACCTGCCTGAGCTGACCCATTGGCAGCAAGAAGGAGGTCCCTCCAGGGAGGAATTCTGCAGGGAGCAGAAAGAATGCCCTTCTCTCGTGGGTATGCGGCAACAGGCTGCAGACCAGGCCAATGGTGTTCAGGCCAAAACACATTACGTGTACTGGGAGAGTGACCTCCTGTATTCCGAGCCTAAGGCTGCTGAACCTGGGTCAGCCCATGTGCTGGTGGTACCCCAGAAGTTCAGAACCTTCCTACTGGGGCTGGCTCACGATGTGCCGTTAGCAGGACATTTGGGGATGGACAAGACCTATGACAGGCTTGTCACCCACTTTTACTGGCCCCAAATGCACAAGAATTCAGATTCCTACTGCAGAACCTGTCAGACTTGCCAGGCAAGTGGTAAGAGCGGAGGGAAGCACAAGGCTCCTCTGCAGCCCTTCCCCGTGGTCGGTACGCCATTCCAGCGAGTGGGTATTGACATTGTGGGGCCTCTGGACCCCAAGACAGCCCTGGGCAACAGGTTCATCCTGGTCTTGGTGGACCATGCCACCCGGTACCCTGAAGCCATCCCTCTGAGGACAGTGACGGCCCCCGTGGTGGGACGAGCACTGATGGGAATTTTCTCCCGAGTGGGATTCCCTCTAGAGGTGGTGAGCGACAGGGGGACCAATTTCATATCCACGTATATGAAATCCCTGTGGAAGGAGTGTGGGGTAACTTACAAGTTCACCACTCCTTACCACCCCCAAGGAAATGGGTTGGTTGAGAGATTCAACCGAACCCTCAAAGGCATGATCATGGGCCTGGACGGTCCAATGAGGCGTAAGTGGGACGTCCTCTTGCCATGCCTGCTCTTCGCTTACCGAGAGGTGCCACAGAAGTCTCTAGGATTCAGCCCCTTTGAGCTTCTGTATGGTCACCCGGTAAGAGGACCTCTGAGTTTGGTAAAGGAAGGCTGGGAGCAATCTCCCAGGAAACCTCCCCAGAATGTATACAGTTACATGTTGGCCTTCCGAAACCAGACTCGGCGTTTCAGGCAACTTGCTGAGGCAAATCTGGAAGCCAGCCAGGAGGAGATGAAGCGGTGGTACGACCGGAATGCCACTCTGGTAGAGCTTCAACCTGGACAAAAGGTGTGGGTCTTGGCCCCAGTGGAGCCTTGTGCACTTCAAGATAAGTGGACAGGTCCATTTGAGGTTGTGGAGCGCAAAAGTCCTATCACCTACTTGGTGGACATGCAGTCTCCCAGGAACCCTTTGAGGGTCCTACATGTTAACCGCCTTAAGCCCCACTTAGAGCGGACCGAAGTGGGCATGCTGCTGGCCACTGATGATGGAATGGAAGAGGAGACCGAGCCTCTTCCTGACCTCTTAGTAGCCTCTGAGAAAGATGGGTCAGTGGATGGAGTTAACCTCTCACCCACCCTGACGCCCGAACAACAGGAAGATTGCCGCCACTTACTGGGGCAGTTTTCCGACAGATTCTCCCTGGTTCCTGGTGTCACAGATTGGTGCGTCCATAATGTGGACACAGGAGACAGCTTACCTGTGAAGCACAAGGCTTACAGGGTAACTGACAGGGTCAGAGCTTGCATTAAGGAGGAGGTCTCCAAAATGCTTGCGCTAGGGGTGGTTGAGTCCTCCAGCAGTCCTTGGTCCAGCCCCGTGGTCTTGGTCCCCAAAGCTGCTGCGCCGGGAGCCACACCTGAACTCCGGTTCTGTGTGGACTACAGAGGACTCAATTCAGTAACGAAGACTGACGCGCACCCCATCCCCAGAGCTGATGAGCTCATTGATCGGCTGGGGGCTGCCCGGTTCCTCAGCACGTTTGATTTAACGTCTGGGTACTGTCAGATCGCCTTGACCGATGGGGCCAAAGAGAGGTCAGCATTCTCTACACCAGATGGGCACTTCCAGTTCCGAGTCATGCCATTTGGGATGAAGAATGCCCCTGCCACCTTTCAGAGGTTGGTCAACCAGGTACTGGTTGGGCTGGATGCGTTCAGTGCCGCCTACCTGGATGACATCGCAGTGTTCAGTGCCACCTGGCCCGAACACCTGCGCCACCTCTGGGAAGTGTTGATGACTCTGCGCCGAGCAGGCCTCACGATCAAGGCAAGCAAGTGCCAGATCGGGCAGGGTTCCGTGGTGTACTTGGGACACCAAGTGGGGAGTGGCAAGGTGGCACCCTTGCAACCCAAAATTGAGACCATCCTGGCTTGGGAACCCCCCAAGACGCAGACCGCAGTGAGGGCCTTCCTGGGGCTCACTGGGTACTACAGGAGGTTTGTCAAGGGCTATGGAACGATTGTTGCCCCCTTGACAGAGCTGACTTCCAAGAAGCAGCCCAGGAACGTGATTTGGACTGACACCTGTCAGAAAGCTTTCGACACCCTGAAGACTGCCATGTGCACGGCGCCCGTGCTCTTGGCCCCTGACTTCTCCAAGGAATTCCTAGTGCAGACAGACGCTTCAGAGCATGGTGTAGGGGCTGTTCTCTCACAGATGACTGAGGAGGGCTGGGACCAACCCGTAGCCTTCATCAGTAGGAGGTTACTTCCACGGGAAAGTAGGTGGAGTGCAATTGAGCGAGAAGCATTTGCTGTGGTCTGGGCGCTGAAGAAGCTAAGACCCTACTTGTTTGGGTCTCACTTCCGGGTTCAGACAGACCACAGGCCCCTCAGATGGTTGATGCAAATGAGGGGTGAGAACCCGAAGCTGTTGAGGTGGTCCATCTCCCTACAGGGTATGGACTTTACGGTGGAACACCGTCCCGGTACAGATCACGCCAACGCTGACGGTCTGTCCAGGTATTTCCGCCTTAGTGACGAGGAACCCCCTGGGCAAGGGTAGTTCTCCCCACATTTCAGCTGGAGGGGACACGTGTTAGACCTGGCACCTTGGCGTGAGTTTCCCTTCCACTTTTTGATGGTGTGCCTCGATTGTTTTGATGGTGTTGTCCGCTCAGGGCACTGCGCCACGGCTAATCCGTGCCGCAGTGCAAGTGCTCCCTAAGTAAAGTGTACCTGTAATTGATGTCCCTGATTGGTTTATTGGATTCACTGTCAGTCCCCAGTAAAGTGCACCAGGGGTGCCAGGGCTTGTGAATGCCAATGCTGCTGGTGGGCTTGCAGCGCTGGTTGCGCCACCCACAGAAAGCGGCCCTGTAAAATGTGTCTAGGGTCTGCCACCGCAGACCCTGTGCGCGGTCCGGGACCGTCGCGCTGACTGCGCAAGTGCCCCCACTTGCCAGTCCCTAAACCTTCCCTTACCTACATATTAGCCACCCCTCTGGTAGGCCCAAGGGCAGGGTGCATTGTAGGCATAAGGTAGGACATGCCCTGATGTGTGTGGCATGTCTTAGTAGTGAATTACAGCCATTTTCGTTTTTCACTATTGAAGGCTACCTGCTCTCCATAGGCCAGAATGGGCTGCTGGAGTCACTACACGCTGTGACCCCAGTGGACTCAGAGAGCATGGTAGGATGTCAAGTTTAGTATGCCTGAACTCAGAATAATAAAATACTTCTTGTAGTCAAGTTTATTTTAATATCCTGGGTTTGTAAATACTACTTTTAGAAAGTTAGTATTTACTGACCTGACCATTTCAGTCCGCCTCTGCTGTGTGTGTGTGTTCTGCCTAGCAACAGTAAGGAGCAGGGTTGGGGAATCCCCAGAGACAGGTTGGCTGTCAGGTGGTGGGTAGGGAGATGACACCAGGATTGGTGGGAGGAGTACACCTTGACTCTTGAATAGACCTGTGCTCTGCCACCACAAAGCCGGCGCCGCCCCCTGTGGAGCGGCTGATGTCTCTGCCCTGCTGCTGAAAGGAAAGAGCAGAGTCACCATAACAAAGTGCTCCAGAACTGGACTGAGCCAGGTCCAGGCCCCCTGGCGCTAAAGAACAAAAGAATCACGGTATAAAAGTAGGAGCCTGGCTCCTAAGAAATCAGAATCCTGTTTACCACAAAGAACCTCTGCCCGACTAGAAGGAGAAGAAGACGCTGGAGGAGCTGGCCTGCTGCTTGCCTTGCTGAGAAAGGAGAGGAAGAGACTTACTGAAAAGACTTTGCTACTTTGTGCTTGAACATTCTCCAAGGGCTTGATCTGAGCTTGCCCCCTGAACTGAACCCCAGGACCAGTGGGTTCTCTGTGCTTTTGCTCGTCCTCCAATTCGAGCCGTGTGTGCATCCCGCTGGAAAGAGACTGCGCCCCTCATCGCCCCTCCTAGGGCCGTGACACTCAGAAGCTTGCCTGCCTCAAACCCGTGAGAGCCCCGCTC
Organism: Triturus cristatus; assembly: GCF_964204655.1. NCBI lineage: Eukaryota > Metazoa > Chordata > Amphibia > Caudata > Salamandridae > Triturus > Triturus cristatus. The sequence continues at coordinate 829,213,626 of NC_140585.1, read as the reverse complement.
CGTCCAGAGCCGCTCTCTGTCCCCGGGCCAGGCCGCCTGCATCCCTGTCACCGCCTGCTACTGGAGCGCACTGACCGCGCTATCACCCCTCCCGCCGGAAGCCGTCCGACGACTGTGATCTACGCCGGGTCATCCAGCTGCACTGACCGTGCACTGCGACCCCGCTTCGCTATCCCCGGACATCTCAGGCCGCGCCGCCCCCGCTGTGGAGACCCTCCGGCACCGCCGTGCTAAAGGGTCACTGGCCGCGCCTGCCTACCTGCCCACACCTGCTGATTGAGGACCCAAGAACACTTCCCAAGCTGAGAGTCGCACCGACCTGTGCCGACTCTCCACATCACGAAAGAAGTTCCAGTATCGGGCTCGGGGCCCGCAACGCCTTATTTCCCCGTTCGCAGGAGCCGATCTCTGTGAGTACTGGAACCACAAGTAACATTTGCAAGAGACTACAAGGTCTCCATTTGAAGCTACGAACAAAGAACATTTGCCTGCTTTACAACCTGGTGGCCTAGCGAAAACGTTATTGGTCTTGTGATAAGTCTGCTGAGATATATATACCTATTTTTACATAAAGAAGCGTATTTTTATATATATCCAAGTCTGGTGTCCGTTTCTGGGGGGATTGATGTATTTACTGTGTGTATGATTGTAAGTGCTTAACCAACAACTCCTGAGGAATCGCCTTGGCTGCTCACGCCACGCACCTAGAGGGTGAGCAAGGGTCATTCGCGAGGGGTTATCCTGCGCCCTGACGTGGAGGAGAGGGTTCCTGCTTGACACAAGGGCAACCTTGCGCCAACCAGAGATCCCCGACTCTAACAATTTCTAACTATGCCTACAGAGATAGGACATGTGAATAAAGAAGAAAAATGCACAGAAAGAAAAAAAAGAAATGCAGAAAGAAGCAACAGAAGTCCTCAAAGACGTAGAAAAGTGCAGGAAGAAGGATAACGTGCAGAAAGAACAAACAGAAGAGCAGAAAGAAGCCTTGTTCAAAAATCATCCTGTACCCTCAACTTTTTCAGACGGATACTGGTGGTAACTGAGTCTGACTAACCAGTCCTAGAGCCAGTGCTATGTTAAAAGACACTCAGAATATAGTGAAAACACCTACATACACTAGGGAACACTATGCGTTGGGGTCCCCCTGTGATTAGCATGACCTCCTCTGTAAACCCCTAGTATATAATAGGGCAGGGGATTAAAACTACCTCTTGCACTCGTCACCTCAGGCCCCGTCCCCTCCCTTCCCCACTGTGTAAACACGCCCGGGGCCGTTTTAAATTGGGAGATTAAGTCCCCTTGAATCCTGAGGGTCTCTAGGTACCTCCAGTAAGCGCCACAGAGCTGCGTTGCAGAGAGGTGGAAAAAGTGGCATGGCCTCGACCACCTCTCTGCAACGCAGCTCAGTGGCGCTTACTGGAAGCACCTGGTGGGCTAGTTAGCCCCCAGGGGCCCTCAGGATTGAAGGGGAATTATTTCCCCAACTAAAAACGCACCACAGGGCGTGTTTGCACACGTCACCTTAGGCCCCGCCCCTCCCTTCCCCACTGTGTGAACGCACCCTGTGGCCGTTCTAAGTTGAGAGATTAAGTCCCCTTGAATCCTAAGGGTCCCTAGGGTCAAACTAGCCCACTAGGTACCTCCAGTAAGCACCACAGAGCTGCGTTGCATAGTGGTGTAAAAAGGGGCGTGGCCTCAGAACACCTGTCTGCAATGCAGCTCCCTGGCGCATACTGGAGATACCTGTTGGGCTAGTTGGCCCTCAGGGACCCTCAGTATTGAAGGGGAATTAATTCCCCAACTTACAAACTGGCCAGGGGGCGCGTTTGCAGATTGCTGCAAGGAGGGGGCGTGACCTCCGGCACGATGCCGGTCTTTTATTTTTTTTTATTTTTTTAAGAAGGAGGGCTGTGTGCCCCCCCTTCTTTTTCTAATTTATTGGCCCTGGGGACCCCATCCCCCAGGGCCAGCACCCTAATTTTTTTTGTTGAAAAAAATAAATTTGGAAGGGGGCCACGTGGCCCCCCTCCCAAGGCCTTAATCGGCCCCCGGGGACCCCAACCCCCGGGTCATGGCCTTTTTAAAAAAAAATCTTTAGGAGGGGGGCTGCGTTGCCCCCCTCCTCAGGCCACTTATGGCCCAAGGGACCCCATCCCCCGGAGCCGGCCTTTGTTTTTTATTATTTTAAAAATATATATATTTATAGAAACACCTAGGACATGCTGGACAAACCGTATGTACCTATCACCATGACGATTTGCGTGATATTCATTAAAAGGCGACTATGCATACAATGAATCCACGTGGAATGTATTTACACCGCGAGTGAAGCTCTGACGTGTCTGACGCCCTACCGTGCCTAATCCCGGTGCCCCCGCCGGTGGGTACTCTCCAAGTAGACACCCTTGTCGTTTATTTATACAAACATGGGTAGCTATTGATGGGCACATTTAATACACACGCACACCAAGTAATTTAAAGGGGATTCGACAATAATTTGACTAAACTATGCAAGAAACCCCCCTCACGGTTAATAAACCACACATCCACCGCCGGATGTGTAATACTTTTTATTTTACTCTCTGGAAAGGAGACAAACCTCACTTGAGAGTCACAGCGTGCTCCTGGCTTAGCCCAATGCTGTGCCCGCCGAGTGCCACACACCTTTGTGTTGTATTCCACCAGCTAGTGCGTATGACACTCTCTAGCCCATGTGCACTGTAACACCACCCCATGAATATGTCATGCCACACTTGCCTTCGCACGGGTTATATTGCCCCATCTAACATGCCTTCCTCGATGCCTATCTTATAACGCACAGCGCTATGCCATACATATTACAGTCTGGGATCCATATCTTTGTCACAGTGCATATGCAACGTTACACTCCCCAGCACATATTTTATATTACAACTTTAGAGACTAGTTAGGTTACACAACACTACCCTGTGCATATTACACTCCAAGGCGCATATCGCATAGCACGCGCTAGTGCCTGTGCTATCTCGCGCTCTCTAATGAATCTGTCATTGCGCTCAATGTATTGCATATTATATTTCACGCCCCGGTTCATCTTATATCACACTTTTTGGTGCATAGTTTATACCATTTACTATATCTAGTTTTCATTTTCAATCCTGCTCTCAGGACTATGTTGTATATAACACTGCGACCACCGACCCTTTTCACGGGCATTACATTTTGCAATGGGGGGTGGAGGGTCAGGGGGTGTTTCTGCCAAGTGAGCCCGGAGTCACAGTCACAAACGTCCTTGCTTCCTGAATAAAAGTGAGATTATGCTGCATACTTGTTCATATTTTAAGTAGTTCGCACAGACACACATTTTAAAAACAATAAAGTTCCTTTATACCCCCCTTCTCTGAACAGTTAGCTTGCTGCCCCATCCACCACCTCCCTATCCTCTGTTGTCTGAATCCATGGACTAGCCTCCTCCCTCCTGTCATGCATGGTCTGATGTGCTGCCACTGCCCTCCATTTAGCATGATGTACCAGTCCACTCCTCCTGCCCGCCATTGCCCAATTCTATGGCCCATCATTGACCTACTGCTTAGCCTCTGTGCTTAGCTTGCTGCCCCTATTCTTCTTCCCCCTGCTCTCCGATGTCTTTGTACATGCCCCGGCTCCATCCTTTTTGCCCAGCATGTTCCATCTACTCTGAGTATTCTGTTGAGCTGCCACTCCCCTCCAACCTGCCTAGCATTGTCATATGACTTTAACCTGTCCCTGCCACCTCCACCCTGCCTGTCCACATGCCATGCCTCTATCCCCTTCCTCCTGTCCTCCATGGTCCATTTTACTGCCACACCTTCTGCCCTCCCTGGTCTGTTGTGCTGCAACTGCTCCTCCTGCCTACCCCACGCGGTCTGTTGTGAGGCCCCTTCCCCTGAACTCTCTTGTCTGTGCCCAGGTCCTGACCCTCCCTTCTATCCTCCATGGTCCTTTGTGCATGCCCCTGCACCCTCCTTCTTGCCCATCATAGCCATTGTGCTGCCACTAACCCTCCCGCTTGCCATGCATGGTCTTCTGTGCTCCCATGGCCCCTCCCACCTTCCCTGTGTGGTCAGCTAGCTGCCTCTGACCCCCTCCCACCTTCCCTCCATGGTCTGTGTGTATGCCATCATAGTCTCACTGTTGCTCTCCATGGTGTATCTTGTTTCTAGTGCCCATCCTGCCTGACCTCCATGGTCATCTTGCTGCTCCTGCCCCCTTGCCCCCAGCCCTCTGTTTCCATGTGCAGACCCCTATTCCCTCCCTCCTGGCTTGTCTGTTCCATTGTAATGCCCCTGATCCGTCCCTCCTGCCCTTTATGGTCTGTTATGCTGCAGCTTTCTCTCCTGTCTGTCCTTTATGGTCAGCTAGCTACCATTGCCTCTTTCCCCTCTGTTCTCTGTTGTCCATGTGCATGGTTCTGTCCCCTCCCTATTGCTTTCTATGGATTGCTGTGCTGCACTCCCATCCCGCATGCCCTGTGTGGTGTATTGTGCTGCTGCAAATCCTGATGCTTGCCCTGTAGGGTCAGTTTGGTGCACCTCTCCATGTCCCTCCTGTCCTCTGTTATCCGAGTCCATGTCCCTACCCCAATTCCTCCTGCCTACCATGATCCAATGTACCATACTTGCGAACATTTTGAACTTGGTAAGAGGGAGATTTTTTTAAAAAACTGGGGTATTGATTTTCCCCTTTGAGTTACATTGAAAAAGAGGAGATTGTAGACAGGAGACAGATCAAATAAAGCCCATTTGAGCTTAAAACATTGGACATTTCCTGGCTGAAACGGGTCTGTTGGCATGTATGGTTGTACTACCACTGCCTCTTCCTTCTGCCCACAATGGTCTATTGTATTGCCACAGCCTCTCTTGCCAGTCCTGTATTGTTGGTTTGTTGCCCCTGCCCCCTTTCCACTGCCCTCCATAGTCTGTTGTGCTGCCACTGCCCTTCCTGCCTGCCCAGTGTGGTCAAATTGTTGCCTCTGCACTCTCCTACCTGCCTTCAATTTTCAGAGTCCGTGCCCCTGGCCTCTGACTCTCAACAGTATCCCAATGAACAACTAGATTGCGAACATTCTATATTTATCACAAAAGTGTGGAACGCCTGACGTCATCTTGATGTAATCAAAACTGTAATACCTAGAGCATTTCCTTTAGAAATTGCATATATGAGAGGGTCTTATTTGCATCAAAATTATGTTTAGTGCTCTAAAAAACTAAAATGATGACATATTTTCTGAGTTTTCAAATAGCGACAAAGAACTTTTAAATTATTTGTAAACTTTATGTTTTTGTATCCAGTTGACCACTTGATTAAATGTTGCACTTAAGGGAGAGGATGTGGTGTTACTTCCAGAGCGGCAGACTTTGCAACTGGGGAACCAGGTTGGAGTTTCTGGTTCAGCTCAACATTCTGTGATTCTGGTCAAATCACTTAATCTCCCCATGTCTACAACCAAAATGAATTTGATCTTGTGTGATGCAACCAATGCTCATGTAAAGCACTCCAATACCTGACAAGTCTGCACTATATAAAACTGCAAATACACAAAAAATAAGTGTTTTGCACACTTCTGTTATTGGGCTACATGTGGGCTACATCTGGGTGATATGTTTGCTGCATTTGGGCTCTTTTGTCTCTGGTGGCCATCTTGGGAGATTTATTTGTTATGATGTTTCCTAATTTCCTAATTTACTGCAGTTTCCTCAGTAGGAAATGCTTTCAGTTTTTTACTTTGATTCCATCAAGAAGGTATTCAGATATGTCACACATTTGCCATAATTTCTGAATGTTAGCACTCTAGTTGCTCATTAGATCACTGTAGTAAAGCTACTACTCACCGCAGAAGTCTGCTGCTGGTATTAAAAGGGCATGTTTCAGTCTGCATATCAGAATCTTTTTATGAAATAGAAGAGGATTTGAGAAGTCACTCAAAATGTGCGCTAATTTTTCTTTCTTTAGCACTAATCATAATTTCTATGGCAAAATGAACCCCCTCATTGTGTTCCTTTTTAAATATAATGTTTTAAGTGTTACCAGTTTATTCCAATCAAGATGGCTTCAGGTGTGCCATACTTTTGTCATAAGTAAGACAGTAAGCGCTCTAGTTGTTCGTTAGAACACTCTGGGACATTCTGTCATTGGGCTATACTTGGGCTACATCTAGATGATATTTGGGCTACATTTGGGCTCTTTTGTCTCTGGTGGCCATCATGGGAGATTTGTTATGAAGTTTCCTAATTTCCTCATTTACTGCAGTTTCCTCAGTAGGATATACTTTCAGTTTTTTACTGTGGTTCCATCAAGAAGACATTCAGATGTGTCACACATTTGCCATAAATTCTGAATGTTAGCGCTCTAGTTGCTCATTAGATCACTGTAGTAAAGCTACTGCTCACCAGGGAAGTCTGCTGCTGGTATTCAAAGTGCATCTTTCAGTCTGCATGTCAGAATTTGTTTATGAAATAGAAGTGGATTTGAGAAGCCAAATGTGCCCTAATTTTTCTTTCTGCAGCACTAATCATAATTTCTATGGCAAAATGAACCCCCTCATTTTGTTCCTTTTTAAATTAAATGTTTCAAGAGTTACCACTTTATTCCAATCAAGATGGCTTCAGGTGTGCAATACGTTTGTCATAAGTAGGACTGTTAGCGCTCTAGTTGTTCTTTAGATCACTCTGGGAAGCTGCAGTAGAACACAAAGGAATCAACTGACAGTCTATGCCCTTGTTGGATGTCCATGTTTTACTGAGAATGTCAGACTTCATTCTCACATGACTGAGAAAGATATTGTGAATTTACAGAAAATATGCTCTCAGTTTAGCTTATAGATCACCTTCCAAACCTCTGTGGGAAAAGCATGAGAAAATAGTTTTCTCTCAAACATGATTCATGATATCACAGCAGAAGGCTTTTTCACATTGTAAAATCACCTTAGAACACACCACAATTCCTGAAAGGAGTATGGTACCATCAACAAATGATTTATAATGTAACTAAAGTCTTAAAACCTTCTATTAACTGCAATGCTTTTTAATGAGGTGCTATCATGTATATTGGTCCCAAGATGGCTGCCAACACTTCTTGGATGAAGTACTGACAGCCAATCAGATCTCACGATGAGATGTGTGGTTAGGCTCCGCCCAGATATATCCATCTTTTTAACTCTAATTTTCTCAGGAACTACTGAACGGATTTACACCATTTAAGCAAAAGGCACGAGTCTGAACTGAGAACTACCTCTTCGCCAAATTTCGTGTAATTCCGTTCAGCAGTTCGGGCTGTAGCTGCGTCAACAGGTCCTATGGGAAAATGTGTTTTGGGACCCCCCTTTTTTCTCGGCCCCCGCTTGACGAATCACCGTGAAATTTTCAGGATAGGAGCGGACCGGAGCTGGCCAAAAGTTTGGAACATTTTGCGAAGATTCGTCAATCACGCCAATGTTATTCCAAATAGAATGTTGCGATTTCCTATGGAAAACAGGTCCTAACTATACCTACCTACTGGCGTCTGCCAGTAGGTAATATATATATATATATATATATATATATATTATCTACTGGCAGTCGCCAGTAGATAGTTATAGTTAGGACCGAGTTTCCATAGGAAATCTGAAAATTCTATTTTGAATAACTTTGGCTCCGGTTGACGAATCCTCGCGAAATTTTCAAAACTAATGGGGCGCTCCGTTCAGCTCCTACCCTGAAAGTCTCGGGGTGATTCATTAAGCGGGGGCCGATAAAAAAGGGGGGTCCCAAAACACGTTTTCCCCATTCATTTTTCCGTAGGACCTTTAGTCGAAGGTACAGCCCGAACGGCTGAACAGAATTACTTGAAATTTGGCAGAGAGGTAGTCCTCAGGTCAGGGAAGTGCCTTTTGCAGGTCTGGTGTCAATCTGTTCAGTAGTTCCTGAGAAAATAGCATTTAAACGCATGTAAATATCTATAAGCGCGCACCGTGAGTGCACCGTGCGAGCACCCTAACGTGCGCGAGCGTAATTCTGATTGGTGGTTACATGTTAGTCAACGTTCGAATCGGTCAAAATCAGGAAGTGTCAGCCGCCATTTTGTTTGTTTTCAGTGCGAGAGTGAAAAAGGAAGGTGGCGAACGTGAAAAGGGGGCAGGGTAGAGAGTTCCTGACCCCCTAGCCATTGTCAGGGGGTCCCTGAAGGACCCCGAAGGCAGAATTTCTTTTTTTAAATTTTTTTTTTTTAAATCGCGGGGGTGCGCGCACCGTGCGCACATGGTGAAAAACCCCCCAAAAAAACAAAACAAATGTTTAATATGTAGTTTATTGTAAAATAAATATATAAAAAAAATAATAATACATAAATAAATTAGCATTTAAAAAACCGTACAAATTCACTGAAAAAACCATAGGTTTCAATCACGTTATAGTTAGGAATTAGCATTTAAAAAACCTTGCAAATTCACTTAAAAAACCATAGGTTTCACACATGTTATAGTTAGGTGGATATTTCACTCGTAAAAAACCAATGAAATTCCAACGTTATAGTTAGTTCAGATAACTTTAACTCGCGCGACCGCCACTCTATCACAAGGATGATGTCATGAGTGATGCCACTGACCATGTCATGAGTGATGTAATATGTGACGTCATGAGCAGTGGATTGCGGGCGCGCGAGTTATAGTTATCTGAACTAACTATAACTTTGGAATTTCATTGGTTTTTTAGGAGTGAAATATCCACCTAACTATGACATGTGTGAAACATATATATATATATATATATAAAACATTGTGGTGATCACTTCTCACTGCGGTATAGAGACCTCTCATACAAGAGAGAGGTTTTTGTCACAGAGGCCAGTGAATCCTCATATTCCACTATGCTATGGTATCAGCTGGCAGTTTTTTTTACACATGTTACTATATATGCTGTGACTCCTAAGATAAGATTTAGCTGAGAAGTCTGTGCCTTCACACCATACTATGCCCCATCGTCCCATCGGGACGATGGGGAGACTTCTGAGGGAGAGGTTAGTGTATCCCCACATTTAACTATCCACACCACTCACCAAGCCACAATTCTGATGAGAGAAGATACTGCCAGGCTAATTTACAAACCCCTTGCACTGCTGTTCCATCACTTTTTACCATATTAAACGTGGAGTAAGGGGCTTGTAAATAAGCCCCTGCATTTTTATACCATTTTACCCACAACCTACTTTGCACATATATTATTCTGGGGAAATGTCTAAGCTGACAGGGCAGTGTGTTATACATCATAATCTCTTTATTTATTTTTTAAAAAGTTATGCGAAAAACAAAGAAATTGAAGTGTTAAACATAACACCAAGGTAATCTGCTTAAAAACAAACAGGAGAAAAACTTATAAAAAAACTGTTTAAAAAAAAGGTAGTGTGGGGGTGTAGGGCACTTGTGCTCTTGGGTATGTTTTCCCTGGGTAGATCTGCTTGTCTCGGTTTAAAAAAGTATCTGCTTACAGAAGAAGAAAAATAGTGCTTTATTCAAAAAAGCAGGGCTACTATCTGCCTGTGCAAATATACAATATTCAAAAAACAAATAACTCTTTCTGAATCATAATTACAACTTTATTGTAAAAGAACATACAAAGGCTATGAAACGTATGCTTACGATATTAAAGGACTTGCTTGGAAAATCTAACAGTACGAGAGTCAGAAGAACTGAGAAGATAGACATTCTCAAGGTAAATATAGTTGTATTACTTTGTCGTATACTCAAACTTGACTTTCTAGAAATATTTTGGAAAGTGTTCATTCTTTCCTGTTAAATCATTTCCCTTTCAGAATAATCTGTGCACCCATCATATAATATTCAGTTATTTTACCCTACATATACTTTAAAAAAACAATAAATTAATTTTAAAAAGTCCTAGAAATGCTCTGAAAAAACAAAGGTTAAAATAAAGTTATAGATAGGTGTGATAGAAGGATCTGCGTGTATATGTTTATTTTAAAACATAGAAATCCACTGAAAGAGTAAAGTTGTAGTAAGGTGAATTCATTAGTATGAACGTTAACATTTAGAACAACAACAAAAAATCACTAGTTATACTTTAGAGCACTAACTATAACTTGCGCCCCCGCCATGCACTGCTTATGACCTTTAATATGACATCACTCATGACATGTTCTATAACATCATTTATGACATCGCTGATGATATCTCAAATGACATTACTCATGACATCATCCAATGAGTGTGCTAGTTTGTTTTGTACTTTGCATTGTGGCGGGTAAGTACCATATCATTTGTCTACCTAAATTTGTACAGCATGGATCTACCTGAGGGTGTAAGTGTTTACAAAACATATCTGGTCCTCATCCACTATAGGTGTGTAGAGATATTGAACATGTTATAAATCCTTGGATTTAAGAGTAACTCTGTGTGCAGGTGACAGCCGATGATTTGAGTTCATTATGTTACACAAATGTTTTTAGGTACTGCAGAAAAGATTTCAACAGGAGTAAGATTCTGCATAGTAGATACTAACTTTTGTAAGCAGCCTTGAATTATTAGACAGAATTGTGTCAGCCATACCAATTTCTACATGACTTAGAAGACTTTGTTTATATACATATAAATGTATATGTATATGTATATATGTATATTCACTGAAAAAAAACATAGGTTTCAGGGGCGTTATAGTTAGTTGGACATTTCACTCGTACAAAACCATAGAAATTACCCCGTTATAGTTAGTTGAACTAACTATAACTCGCGCACCCGCCATGCACTGCTGATGATGTCACATATTACATCATTCATGACATGGTCAGTGACATCACTGATGACATCTCAAATGACATCACAGTTGAAAAAATGACTATAGAAAGTTAGAATATGATATTATACTGAACAGTTTTGCTAATATACTTCGTAAGGGTTTATAGAAATGTCTATTTACAGTATATATTGATATATATGTTTTGCGGGTCGTCGACCGGTGCATGACGGGTGTGCGCACTGTACGCAACGTCATGTCAGCAAGGGAAAAAAGGAATCTGATTGGTTTAAATCAATTCATTTATGAGAGAGAGAAGACCTGTTTGTTTATTCGCTATATAATAATAGTTTTTTGTGTGTTTCTTTATTTTGAATGCACCATGGCTTCAAGTTTTGTAGAAGTGGATACACTTGCAGTGCAGGAGAAGGAACAGAGACTGCAGCAGAAGAGGAAGAGAAGAGAGAGAATTGTTTTGGCGTTTTTTAGTGTTCCGGAGGTACAGAAGAAAGTCAATGCTACAAAACTAACATGCATAATTTGCCAAAGAGTGCTGTCCAGAGGGTCTGATAAGAAGTACTCTTGTGGAACAAGTAGCATGAAGAAACACATGGACACCATCCATCCAGTGCACCTCACAAGAGAGGAAATGAGGAGAAAGTTAGATGCTGATAGTCAACATGACCCCGGTACACCCTCAACTTCTGTGACACCACCTGCAGCAAGGCCTCAGGACCCCAGTACACCTTCAACTTCTACGACTCCACCAGCAGCAAGGCCTCATATTATGCCAGAGTTTTTAAATGCATCTGTCAGCTGCATTAAGTGTGCCACTGACCTCTGCTTTGGTGAACAATGTATAGATGTGATATCTGCTGCTCTGAAAGCGCACAAATGTTATTTTTTTATTTTTATAACGCGCTTTTGTTTTTCTTCAAGAAGCCATTTTCTGTTGTTCGTTTTTCATAGTTGTTTTTAAAAAAATCACACACAAAAAAAGTTAAAAAGGTTACAAAAATACAAAAAATATGTAAAATTGTTATTTAAAAAAACTGTTCTTATGGAACCACATCTACTGTTTAAAAAACGTAAAATTATCAGAGTGATTGCATGAGAGTATGGACTGCATGGATAGTGCACATGTTATTGTAGCAGTGCATGTGTTAGGGCGTGATGCATTGCATGAGTGCATGGGTATTGACTGGATGATTAGAGTCCTGCAAGAAGAGTGTACGGTGAATTTGCAAGTGCTTGGGTTTTGGCGGGTGACTGGATAAGTATAGGGTACTGGCTGGGTGACTGGAGGTGTACATGGGAAGTTACAGTGTGTTTGCTGGACTGCATGAGTAGGACCTGGGTAAATGAATGTGTGAATGAGTAGCGTGTAGATGGTTAGAGGACTGCATGGATAGTGCATATGTTATTGTAGCAGTGCATGTGTTAGGGAGTGAGGCATTGCATGAGTACATGGTTAGTGACTGGATGATTAGAGTACTGCAAGGAGAGTGTACGGTGAATTTGCAAGTGCTTGGGTTTTGGCGGAGTGATTGGATAAGTAAAGGGTACTGGCTGGGTGACTGGAGGTGTGCATGGAGAGTGACAGTGTGTTTGCTGGACTGCATGGGTAGTACCTGGGTAAATAAAGGTGTGAATGAGTAGCGTGTAGATGGTTAGAGGACTGCATGGATAGTGCACATGTTATTGTAGCAGTGCATGTGCTAGGGTGTGAGGCATTGCATGAGTTTAAGGTTAGTGACTGGATGATTAGAGTACTGCTAGGAGAGTGTACGGTGAATTTGCAAGTGCTTGAGTTTTGGCGGAGTGAATGGATAAGTATAGGGCACTGGCTGGGTGACTGGAGGTGTGCATGGGGAGTGACAGTGTGTTTGTTGGACTGCATGGGTAGTACCTGGGTAAATGAAGGTGTGAATGAGTAGCGTGTAGATGGTTAGAGGACTGCATGGATAGTGCACATGTTATTGTAGCAGTCCATGTGTTAGTGTCTGGGTCATTGCATGAGTACATGGGTACTGACTGGATAATTAGAGTTCTGCAATGTGAGTGCATGGTGAATTTATAAGCGCTTCAGTGTTGGCGCAGTGATTACATAAGGACATGGTACTGGCTGGATGATTGGAGGAGTGCACGGAAAGTGACAGTGTGATTGCTGCACTGCATGGCTACTACCTGAGTTATTCCAGGAGTGAATTAGTAGTGTGGATGGGGTTAAGGTGCTACCTAAATTGTACTGTAGCACTGCATGGGACAGACAGGAGGATTCCTAGACTGCATAGGTGCTAACTGGGTATTTAGAAGACTGTATTAATAGTATGTAACTAGTTAGAGGTTATAGATATATACATATTTATTTTTTGAGACATCTACGGACATTTATATGTGCTTGGGTATTGACAGAGGTATTGAATTAGTACATCCTACTGGTAGATGACTCAAGAACTGCATTGTGAGTGACAGAGTGATTGGTGGACTGTATGGTTAGTACCTGAGGTATTTAAGACATTAATGAGCAGTGAGTAGGTGGTTACAAGTATGTATGGATAGTGCACAGGTGAATGCACTAGTGAATGGATAGTGTTTGGATTACCTAATCTTACCTTTACAGTCATAGATATCAAAATATTCTAAAAAAACATTTGCAGTTGTTTTTTATAATTTAAAGTTTAAAAACTTTTGAACTTTAGAATTAGGATCTCTAAAAGAGAAGAAAAAATACAGTTATAATATATAATATAATTTTTAGAACACAACAGAATTTTAGCATTATATAAAGTATTTAGTTTGCCTTTTTTGCTGTTCTCAGAATATATTGAATTTCACCATAGATAGTGATTTCAATGTTACTCATCACATAACAGCCGGCAAAAAATAACAATCAATAAGATTGTTTAAAAAAAACAAATCTGTGTCAAAACTATTTTCAACATAGTCAACTATCTCTGCACATTGCATAAAAACAACATCCTCAATAACATAGCATATAATACAAATCTCAAATATATAAAATGCTTCTTTCTAAGAGAATTTTGTCAGTACAATATGAAAGAACAGAAACAATAATTCAATCAACAATTCTTTATAATTTCTATATATTCTAAAAGATGTTCTTTAAAATATTTGCTGTCAGAATATCCCAGAAAAACTGCTTAATTCATATTAATATCTTTCCTTTAGGCCAAATGATATTCTTGAAATCCTTTATACTGAAATTGTCCAAAGAAATCGTATTAATACATGTTAACATATTCCCAATAGGCCAAATTATGTTCTTAGAACTTTGGCTTTAAAAATATTAGGTATGAATTTGGTAATTCGTTAGGCAAACGATACCTTAAAACCAAATGAGCGTCATTACAATATGTCCATCCTTTATTGCATTTTAAATAGACAGTGTAATGTCCCGATGTTGTAGAAGGACCATCATGGAAAATAATTGCTACTGCTACAAAAGTTCTTCCTGATATTGATAGTTGACTTGCTACCAATTTTTTTATTAAAGTTTCCAATTTTCTTCCATCAGCTGTACAACGTTGTATCATTACAATTATATATTGTCCAAATCTTTGTATAAATAATGTTGATAACATTTCTGATTTGCATTGGCTGCACTTCATGTTTTGATTTGATGCTTTAACTAATTTGTTTAAAGACACTGTATTACAGTCTGGTATTTTCAAATATATGAATCTTTCAGTGTCTATGTTAGTGGTAGAAGTAAATCTACAATTTTCACATTCATGTTCCCATTTATAACCAAATCCAAAAAGATTTTCAATTTGTATTAATTCATCTTCCAAAACTGCAAGCATATACATTAGAAATCCCTGAGCATCTTGTTGCACATTCTGTGTAAATTGCGTAGAACCAGAACATATATCCAGAAGATTTCGAATAGCAGAAACACTTTGGATTTTACTTTTATCAGTTCTCAATTTTTCAAAAGTAGAATGCAACAAGGAACAAAATCTTTTTTGTTGATTTCCATAATTTGCTGTTGCAGATTTTCTAGAAAAATACAGCATTTACCACTACATTAGCATAGCAGTTGATACCTGAACTATTTTCTAACTGATATCCGACAATCTCTTCAGTACTGTCCTTTTTCTTTTTGTTTGGAATCTCAACATTATCTTGATTTGTTTTCTTCTCTTTAACTTCAGTACAGATATTCTCATATCTCCGTTTTCGACCTACTGCACGCTTTTCATATACAGGATATTCACCTAAATTGGGAGCATACATTCTTTTTAACCGATTATACTCTCTAACACAATTTGCATCTGCACTAATCTTTCTCTCATCAAAATCAATCAAATGCAATCCAGATAAAGTTCTAACTCAAGACAAAGCAACATATGCCATACCCTCTTTAAATACGGTACTTGCAATGTTTACCAAAGCACTAGCTACACTTAAACCTTTAGATTTATGAATAGTCACCGTATATCCCAAAGAAAGAGGAAACTTTTTTCTACGACGATACAAATCTTTAACAAGCAAAAAACGAGCGGAACAATGAGCAATTTGTTTTACGTCTTCAATCTGATCAAATTTGATTTTCAAACATTCAATTCCATCTTTTTTTTGATAATTAACAAAATCAACAACTATTCCCATTGCTCCATTTATTAAACCTTTTTCCACATCCAAATTACACCGTAAAAAAACCCGACTGTTTACACATATATATAAATTCTTTTCTAAACCAGCAGTTTTAGATATAGATTTTTTCTAAAGAATACAATTTTGTTTTACATTTTTTCGTCAAAATAATACTAAGTCCTTCATGCTCTATTTTATCAATGGCTTCCATTTTTATTATTTGTTCATTTTCCAGCTTTAAAAGGTCTTCATTGAATGTAGAAAACTCTCGCAGTGCTGGCATTAGGCAGATTATAGATTTATTTTGAGCAATTTGTTTGTATATTTTTTCAGAAACTATATTTTCATTTGTAAACAAGTTTGTAAGTAGCCGACTTTGCAAAGCTTGTTTGCCATGTTCTGTCAATACTCCAATTCTTCTATCTTGAAGAATGGTTCCATAATCTTTATCACTTGCTTGTCGCATATTTTTAATGAGTTCTTTGTATTCAAAATATGACCAAATGTTAACATTTCCAACACTTTCCAAAGACTTTCTGGTGTCTTCATGCACAAGCGTTTTAAATACTGGTTGCCCTTTTACAGGAATAAGTTGCAGTAGATCACCAAAAACTATCACATGTTTTCCTCCAAATAAGACATTGTATTCTGTTTTTAAAATTTGCTGCATTCTTAAATTGCACAAAGGCAAGCATTACGTTTGAGACCATGCTCACCTCATCAATAATCAGAAGTTTCATTTTCTTTAGCACTCTTGAAACTTCATAACAAGCTTCTCCAGATAGCTTGTGATATTCCAATTTATTTTCAAGTTCTACAGGTAGCATTAGTAAACGATGTAATGTAATTCCTTTAATGTTGTGTGCTGCCAACCCAGTTGGTAGGAAAAAACGGGGGGACTAATTCAGTTGAGGAACAACAGGGGCTGGAATTCAAAATACAGCAAGCATAAACAAAGGTGCCCCTGAGACCATAGATATGAATATATTTACTTAAAGTCTAGACTCAGTACATTGCCTACACTTAAGTTCCACTACGGAACAGTATTGCATAAAGAAAATTTGCACAACTGTGAGTCTGGATATACAAAAACTAATTGCCATCACCAATGAGATTTTATCAAAAAATATTTAATATTTTAATTCAATTATTTATGACCATTGCCACTTTTTTTGTTTTTTTTTGTTCTCTTTTGAAAAGAACAACATTTTTATCTTTTTTAAAGAGACAACATTTTCATTATCACAAAAATTAAAGCAACACGTGAAACATTATCAAATCATAATTAATGCATTTACAAACAATGAAATATAAACAAATTCTTGACATCTTTTGGTCCTAAAGTTGGAGAAAACGAATATACATCATGCCTCGGGAAAGCCATACATCATTGTTCCCTCGATTAGATTTCAATCTAACGGTCCAAGAGAGGAGAGGTCAGAGGTAGCATTAGAATGGATTACGAACAATAATACCACAATTAATTCGGTACACTTTGACATTTCATAAAATCTCCAAACACTTATGTCCTATTGCTGCTCTTGACCTTGTGCATAAGAAGAAGGGGAAGTTGTGTGAAGTTGAGAAGCCACGGTTAAACCAAAAAGTGAGCCGACGCGTTTCGACCTTCATGTGTGGGGACCACAACGATTTCAAGGAAGGTCTTCCTCAGGGCTATACTGCTTTATGTAGGACACTAAAGAATGAAGAATACCAATCAGTATGGTGCCTAGTAATGTAGTCCATCATACCAACTATGAAAGAAAAACTGTGCAACTTACAAGGAAAAGGTCAAAACACAGAACTTCCATACCTGAACAGATGGAATCGAAGATCATTTTCTGAAGAAACCAATTTGTTCTAAAAATAGGCGGCAGCTGCTGCCTATAGTTTTAAATCTCTGTAAAATGGAAAAAATATATATATGTGTATATATCTCTCTGTACGCATAGAGACTTCAATAGGCATTGCAAATGGATGTTAATCCTTTTGTCTTGCTACGTCTCGTCTAGCATCAATACGAATAGCCTGGAATTGGACGGATCCTACAGAGCATGTATCAAACTGATATACATTTTTACTCTGGCTAGAGACAAAGAGACAGCGCTTGTTTTTTGTGCGATGTTGTTGGGAGACACAAAAATATACATTCAATAGTAATGCACACGTGTTTCAGTATAAGATGCAAAGTAGTTGGCCTGCACCTAAACAGGACCTTTAAGGCATCTTAAAAAGAAAAGAAAAGGAAAAGCGCTGTGAATTGTTCAATAACATTTAGCATAAAATCAGCGCTATTTCTCATTATGGTACAAAAGGGGGTGGTGATGGACAGAGCATCAGAACCAATCAAACCCTCACACCCAGTCAACAGATCTGGGTTTGATCCATCACCGTTCTTTAGCCCACTCTGCCACCCCAGTTCAGACATGGCCATATGCAAATCAGTCTGACCCTGTGCCTCATGGGAACAGTCCAGCCCTATCTGCCAAGCCATGCCTTCCCTGGACCGGAAACAAGCTTCCTAGAACCGGTTTCTGGCATTTCAGCCGTCTTCAGCCAGGCTTGCTTGAATCCAGTGGCAAAGTGAGCAAGGGACTCCCGTCAGAGCATACCCTGCCAACTTATGGTGAACAAAGTGGTACAAAAGGAGGTGGTAATTGACAGAGCATCAGAACCAATCAAATACTCACACCCAGTCAACAGATCTGGGTTTGATCCATCACCGTTCTTTAGCCCACTCTGCCATCCCAGTTCAGACATGGCCATATGCAAATCAGTCTGACCCTGTGCCTCATGGGAACAGTCCGGCCCTAACTGCCAAGCCATGCCTTCCCTGGACCGGAAACAAGCTTCCTAGGACCGGTTTCTGGCATTTCAGCCGTCTTCAACCCCCTTTTGTACCGCTTTGTTTGCCATAAATTGGCAGGGTATGCTCAGACGTGAGTCCCTTGCTCACTTTGCCACTGGATTCAAGCAAGCCTAGCTGAAGACGGCTGAAATGCCAGAAACTGGTCCTAGGAAGCTTGTTTCCGGTCCAGGGAAGGCAATGGGTAGGCAGTTCGGGCTGGACTGTTCCCATTAGGCACAGGGTCAGACTGATTTGCATATGGTCATGTCTGAACTGAGGTGGCAGAGTGGGCTAAAGAACGGTGATGGATCAAACCCAGATCTGTTGACTGGGTGTGAGTGTTTGATTGGTTCTGATGCTCCGTCCATCACCACCGCCTTTTGTACCCCCCCCTTTTGATTTCTCATTATGAGCCCATAAAGGTGAGCATGAAGTATGAATAGCAGCAATCGATAACTCTTAGTCATTAAACGGAACAAGCATACTAACCGCATGCTGTAAATCGCATAAGTGATGGTTTAAAGATGTCATGTCTGGGCGTGCATCGCGCTCGCTTGTACTGGCGTGTTTCAAAACGAGCGTGGGTTAATTGCGTCACCGAAGTATCAGCGCGTCCATCAAGGTCTGGATTAAACTTACAATCGTCTATTTAAATAAACCCAGCAAGCTGAACTTATGCTTGGGGTCAAATAAATGGTGGTTTAAAAATAACATGTAGTGGCATATATCGGGTTAATGATGGCGTACTTTAAAGTGGACATTAACTACTCACGTTGCCTGGATATCGGCGCGTTCTTCATGAACTGGCGGGTATAGTCACCAGAATTCTTCATCTGGCGCGCATGGCGCAGAATTGCTTTCGCAGAGTCTGAGAGAGCTCGGTCAGGATAAACGCTTTTGTCAAACGGGCATTTCCGGTTCCCTAACTACCGGTGCATTATAGGATTTTGTTTAAATGCCTGACTTCCTGTGGATCCAAAAATAACTAAACAGGGAGCAGCGCCATCTAGCTACAAGATCACTGAATGTCTTTTTTTAGAAAAAATGTGAAACAAAGCTTTATCGAATACTAGAATAGATCTAACAAGCTCCTATTAAGAAAAAGAGCATTCTTTTATACAAGGTATATTTTCTATACAAGACAACCTCTATTTTATAAAAAATAGAAAATTAAATATTACTGCCCATAGGGATTATTGCAATACATGGACAATGCTCAAGATAAGGTCAAGTGCAAGCAAACACACAGTTGTTGCCACCCTCATCCTTGTTGTAATGCCTATTCAGTGTTCAAGGTTCAATCAAATACAGTGCATCGTGTTGGATGACTCATCACCCGATTGTTACTGCCCATACAGTTGTTGTAATGTCTATACATTGTTCAAAGTTCAATCAAATACAATGCGTCGTGTTGGATGACTCATCACCCGATTGTTACTGGCCATACAATTGTTACATCACCTGTACAATGGTTAATACTCGATCAGATACAGAATTAACAGTAAGAAAGATGCACAATTGTAACCAACCACATGATTGTTCTGGCGGCTATATAGTGTTCAATATTTAGATACAGTGCATGATTTCAGATAACTCATTTAACCCAAAATCAGTAGTTCCCAATTTCAATATATATTTGGCTTCATAATTGGTTAGAAGAGTGTCAATCATTGCACCTTTGATCTGTTTTAAAACCGTCCATTTCATTTCTTGGGGGCTATGGTTTGTTTCAATGCAGTGTTTCACCAAATGGGCTGTCAGAATCCTACATTTAATACGCGATCTATGTTGGGTGATACGTGTTCTTATCTGTTGAGTTGTCTTACCCACATAGGCTAGAGAGCAAGGGCACACTACCCAATACACCACATTAGTGGTGTTACAATTAGTGAACGCAACATGTTTAATGGTTCTGTTTCTGTATTCAAATTCACTGCCTTCGATAGTGCTATCACAAGATGTACAATTGCCACAACGGTGGTGACCGTGATCCGAGGGTAACGACAACATCGATTGTATAGTAGGCGTGGTTTTGATGACATGTGTATTTGCCCGGACCAAATGGTCTCTAATACTCCTGTTTTTCCTCATCGCAAAAATAGGGAGTAACCCAAATGAGTCCAACCCTTTGACACATTGCCAGTTACGTTTAACAATCTTTTTGACTTCATTGGTGGATCCCGAGAAGGTTGTTACACAAACTAATGCCATTTCTTTAGACTTATCTTTGGGTGTTAATAAGGATTCCCTAGGGGTATACCAAGCCCTTTTCATTGCCCTTTTAGTTAGTCTTCTTGGGTAGTGGCGTTGGACCAAATATTCTAAGAGTATTTTTGCAGTAACAAAATTGTCCTCTCTCCGGGAGCAGTTTCGACGTATTCTCAAAAACTGGCTAAATGGGAGATTGTCTTTCAAGTTTCTTTGATGAAAGCAAGAGAAATGTAATAACGTATTACGGTCTGTTGGTTTCGTAAAAAGGGTGGTGAAGATCTTTCAGTTTTCATGCTTAATCATCAAAGCCAAGAAAGTAATTTCTTGGTTACTGGAATGAAAAGTGAACAGGATATTTTGATTCCTTTGATTTAACCAGGAGCTGAAATCTTCAAGTTTTTGCATTGGTCCCCTCCACAACATGAATACATCATCAATGTATCTTTGCTAAATTTTTATATGGCCATCAAAAGGATTATTATGGTAAATCCAGCGTTCTTCGTAGAGGGCCATAAACATTATGGCCATCTCGGGAGCAAATGGACAACCCATTGCTGAGCCTTTAATCTGCAAATATTGCTCTTTGTTGAATTCAAAAAAGTTATATTTTAGGCACAACATGCCCAGGTCGATCAAAAAGGATGTAGGTACCGCGTGTGGCCTTGGTCGTTGATCCAAAAAGAACTGCATTGCTTCTAGCCCCTCATCTTGTGGTATCTTCGTGTATAGACTCACGATATCCAGGGTGACTAGGATCTCATTTTCTTGATCAAATGGTTGTCCTTCCAACACGTTGATGGCTTGCATAGTGTCTTTAATATAACTGGTGGTAGAGCTAGCCAAGGGCTTCAGAAAAACATCAATATATTTAGCTGGTCTCTCCAGCAGAGAATTAACACCCGAAATTATCGGGCGACCAGGGGGATTTTTGGCGTCCTTATGAATTTTAGGAAGGACGTATATCATTGGTGTTCTTGGGTGTGGATTGAACAGGATTTTTGCTTCCTTTGATGATAGCCATCCATTTTCGTCGCCTATTTGGATTAATGATGTCAGTTTTTCTCCAACAGTTGTTGTAAGGTCTTGACCTAGTTTTCGATAATGATCTACATTAGACAGCTGACGATGAATTTCAAGTTCACATTTTGTCCGTTCCATCAAAACAATTCCCCCGCCTTTATCGGCTGGCTTGATGATCATTTCTTGATTCTTTTTTAAGGATTCCAGCGCATTTTGTTCTTCTTTATTGATGTTCCAATGGGTGAAAGTCTTTTTGTTTTCCAGAGCGTCGAGTTCTTTCAAGACATTGGTCTCAAACACGACCAATTCTATCGGCATAACACTCGAGTATATCAGTTTAATACATGCTCTGTAGGCTCCGTCCAATTCCAGGCTATTCGTATCGATGCTAGACGAGACGTAGCAAGACAAAAGGATTAACATCCATTTGCAATGCCTATTGAAGTCTCTATGCGTACAGAGAGATATATACACATATATATAATTTTTCCATTTTACAGCGATTTAAAACTATAGGCAGCGGCTGCCGCCTATTTTTAGAACAAATTGGTTTCTTCAGAAAACGATCTTCGATTCCATCTTTTCAGGTATGGAAGTTCTGTGTTTTGCCCTTTTCCTTGTAAGTTGCACATTTTTTCTTTCATAGTTGGTATGATGGACTACATTACTAGGCACCATACTGATTGGTATTCTTTATTATTTAGTGTCCTACATAAAGCAGTATAGCCCTGAGGAAGACCTTCCTTGAAATCGTTGTGGTCCCCACACATGAAGGTCGAAACGCGTCGGCTCACTTTTTGGTTTAACCCCACCTTCTCAACTTCTCACAACTTCCCCTTCTTTTTATGCACGAGGTCAAGAGCAGCAATAGGACATATGTGTTTGGAGATTTTATGAAATGTCAAAGTGTACCGAATTAATTGTGGTATAATTGTTCGTAATCCATTCTAATGCTACCTCTGACCTCTCCTCTCTTGGACCGTTAAATTGAAATCTAATCGAGGGAACATTGATGTATGGCTTTCCCGATGTATGATGTATATTCGTTTTCTCCAACTTTAGGACCAAAAGATGTCAAGAATTTGTTTATATTTCATTGTTTGTAAAGGTATTAATTATGATTTGATAATGTTTCATGTGATGCTTTAATTTTTGTGATAATGAAAATGTTGTCTCTTTAAAAAAGATTAAAATGTTGTTCTTTTCAAAAACAAACAAAAAAAGAGCAAAAAAAGTGGCAATGGTCATAAATAATTGAATTAAAAATATGAAATATTTTTGGATGAAATCTCATTGGTGATGGCAATTAGTTTTTGCATATTCAGACTAGGCCTGGGCTAAAAATCCGTTCCGCTCGCGGAAATTGTGATAATTTGACATTTTCGCGTTCCGCGGAGAGCGCGAAAATGTCAAAATTTCCGCAATCCGCATTTTACCGGAAATTTTTTGCTTGCTCGCGCTGTAAAATAATACATTCTTGCGTGCGCACGATCGCCTTACCTGAATCCCCGCGTTGGCCGACAAGTTTTCCCGATCCGGTCGCGTTCTCCACGAGATGTTGGATTGTTGGTAGCCATTTGCGCTGTCTCGCGACAGTTCGCGCCCGCAGTAACATCATTCGTCGCGCGATCACGTCTTTCTTCTCGCGATCATGCACCACGAGACAAGTGAAAACAAGATGGCCGCGTCCGCGAGCATCCGCATGGGTAAGTTGGCGAGCCGCGTCCACGCAGAACATATCGCGAACAGGCGGGAAAAAATCTTCTGCATCTTCGCGATATTTCCGTGTGTTTGCGGAGATTTTTAACATTTTCACGATAATTTGCGAAAGTGAATTTCGCAAATTTCGCCCACCCCTAATCCAGACTCACAGTCGTGCAAATTTTCTTTATGCAATACTGTTCCGTAGTGGAACTTAAGTGTAGGCAACGTACTGGGTCTAGACTTTAAGTGAATATATTCATATCTATGGTCTCAGGGACACCTTTGTTTGTGCTTGACACCCCAGTTGGAGCAGTTACAACACAAGACAAATGTGAGTCAGTTGTTTTCCATAGATAAGTGGTCAAATATTTAATCAAGAAACTTTTTCCTGTACCAGCTTGACCACTGACATACATTCGGATAGGTTGAAATGATGTGCATGTGGATTCTTTCTTTTCATGAAAAAAACATGGTCGATCTGTTGTCTAACTTGCTGATATATTTCTTTCTGTTCAATATTTAGTTGTTCTTCCAAGTTTTATAAGTCCATAATATCTTCTTGAGCTTGATGCATTGCTGTTTTCACTTCATTCATGGCAATTGCTGCTTCATTTTCAAAAATTGGTTGTGGATCTTGATTCAGGGGAGCAGAACTTTGACTGTCTTGAGAACTGTCTCTAGCAATCTCAGCTGCAATAGTAGCTTCTTGATGTGAGAAGTTGGCCTGATATAAGCTGTCCACTAGTTATAGTGGGCACCCTGTATCAGTCCAAACAACCCCTTATTGGTTATAGGTTAAAGACAACCTTTATTGAAAGCTATCTTAGAGGTAGCTATGGAGAGCAGCCTTCAGGCTAAGTCTTGAAGGAATATAAAGCAGCTTGTTTTACCAGTTTTTAATCTCTTGAGTCACTAAATGAAAGATATCCACACCAGGTATATATATAAAATATATGTATCTATTACCCTACACACCCTGCTAGTCTCTTTATGAGACAAGAGTTCAAAACACATAAGTTACACTTCAATAATCACAGTAAAATAGCAAAAATACACGTCAGGCCCTAGGGGCGAGCCAAACCATTTACTAAAATAGTGGTATAAGAAGCACAACTTAACTAGACACAAGGCCTAGAACCTGTAGAATTGCTGGGACCCCAAGGAACCACCCAAGGTAGTGACAGGGGACCCACGGGGGCTGTGTGCAGTGTGTGAACACAGCCGCGAGCTCCCGTTAGCTTCTATGGGGAAAGTCACGTTTAGATTTTTAAAGATTACGGACACTTAGAAATGAGTCAGGAGCAAACCCTTTTGGACTTAGGAAGTTCTAGGGCTAGCACCCATGTGAGCACCAGAGCACCAGAGTACTCGTGTTACCTCACCCAGGGAAGCCGGGTGAGGTAACACGAGTACATAGGTGTCTTTTGGTGTCGGGTCGCGTCGTGGATTTCAGTGGGAGCAAGTGAAGAAGTGCTGCTGCTGTGAAGATGCAAAGTGTCCGAAGAGATCCAAACCTGGATCGAAGACGAGAAGAACCTGAAAGCAGAGGGGACAGAGTCTGAGTCACTAGCCAGTGACCATAAGACGATGAGCAGAGGCCCACCGATGTCGGGTTTTGTGAAGCTTGACTCTTCAGCCACGAGGACCAGGGGGTGTCGAGGATGACCAGGAGCTGGATTCAAGCTGTCTCACAAAGGATGTCGAGTGCTGCAGCATCAGTGCCCGGATTGGACACAACAAGCCTTGGCAACAGCAACCCACGCAGAAACGAGAAAGATGCTTCGGTGCAGACCAGCAAGGTCTGTGGGACTCACCACTTTGTTTGGAGTCGGGGCACATCTGGAGCAACCAGAGAATCCCGAGGAAATACAAAGTTACCCCCTCAGGGATCCATCAGTCAACAGACCAGGGATCGCAAAGGGACCTCAAGGCAAAACACAAAATGGCAGCCCACGGGTCACTCGGAATGACCAGGCCAACAATCTTCAGTGGATTCAGTGCTCGAGGTAGGGGCTACAAGTTAGCCCTAGCACGACTTCAAGAGGCATCGAGAAGTCAATGCACTTGCAAAAGTGCATGGTGACCAGGAGTTCTGGTTCCACACTACTCACAAGGGCTGCGGGTCTCAGCTTTGCTGGGGACTCAGGTTGGTTTCTGAGATGTCTGGAAATCCTCTTTCTGGGCTGCAAATACTTCGGAGTCTGGCAGGAGTTTCAATAATACAGACTGGCAAATTGCTTATTTGGTGCCTGCCAAGCAGGGGAGTCATTCCTTGACCCCAAGGGAGATTTCTTAAGTCCTCTGGTCTTGAGAAGAGGGCCGAAGGTCCAGTATTTGGCCTCAGAGTTTTGTCCAGGGTAATTTAAATTTCTGCTTACAGAGGTTCCTTACTTATACCTAAGGAAGGGGTTGGACTAGCTCTGGGTACCCACCTATGGGAGGGTTTGGAAAGAGGGGTGGTTACACCCATTTCCTTTGTCCAGTTTTGCACCAGAGCAGGGGCTTGAAGCCCCTGAACCAGTTTGGACTGGACTATGCACAGGGGCACCAAATGTGCCCCCAGTTCAGGACTTCAAAGCACTCAGAGAGTGCTCACACCCAGCCCCAATACACATAAGCCTATATGTGAGGTGGTTACACCTCCCTGTGACAGGAAAGCTATTGTCCAGGCCTCCCCTGCCGGAGTTTCGGTCAGCAGCAGGAGGCCAGACCCGTGTCTGTGGCTGCAGCATCCATTTTGTGATGCCAGGGCTCTATTAAGTTTCTACCGGGTATACCAGTGCTGTCATGTCTCTCCCTCTAGAAGGGTGGGATTATACTCCCACACCAGTTACTGGTGTGGAGGTATGATTCCAAGGTGTTTGACACCAAACATGACATTTTTCCGTGCAGCCAGTCCAAAGTTAGCATTTACCGTTTGGTTATAATGCACTTAAGAGTATATGGTCAGGCTGTACTACTGTCAACCCCAGAGAAGAGATTCCAACAGCTGCAGAGGGGCTCAGCTCATGCCTGGGCACCACCTCACATATAACCAAGCACCCTGCCTTCAGGATTGAAAAGTCCTGCCATAGGGGTGACTGATAGGTTTGTATGTGCAGTGTATGGTGAGATATAGTGAACCTATATCTCAGTAAGGGGTGCATGTACCACCTTACTCAGGCTGCAGTAGCAGGCCTGTGGTGTCATTTTGGGTGGCTTTCCAGGGGTGGCATAATACATGTTTTAGCCCCTGGTAGGCCTTTGGGGTACCTATGCCCTGAACACATAGTATACAATATACTAGGGACTTATAAGGGCACCTCAGATCCAATCTGTAATGTACCTAAAGTACATGGAATCATTTTAGAGAGGAAGCAGTTAGTCTGGGGCCCTGAATGACAGGGTCCCAGCCAGACTAAAGTCGAAAAACACTGAAACACCAGCAAAAAGTGGGAGTAAACATGTGAAACAGATCCTACTCTCCTACACAACCCCCCCCCCCCCCCAAACACAGGGACATTAAACTAACTTTGACCAGTTGAGTCTTCATGTTCTAAGTGGAAACATCTGGAGAGTCCATCTGCATTGGCATGGTTACTCCCAGGTCTATGTTCCACTGTATAGTCCATCCCCTGTAGGGAAATGGACCACCTGAGCTATTTGGGATTTTCACCCTTCATATGTTTTAGCCATAAGAGGGGCGTATGGTCTGTCTGAACAATGAAGTGAGTACCAAATAAGTATGGCCTCAACTTCTTCAGAGCCCAAACCACAGCAAAGGCCTCCCTCTCAATGGCTGACCAACGTTTCTCTCTGGGGGTCAATCTTCTGCTTATGAAAGCTACTGGTTGATCCTGACCTTCATCATTCAACTGTGACAGTACAGCCCCTACCCCCAACTCAGATGCATCTGTTTGGACAATGAACTTTTTGGAGTAGTTAGGACTTTGCAGAATGGGAGCAGTGCACATGTCCTGCTTCAGGTCATCAAATGCCTTTTGACAGCTAGCTGTCCACTGAACCTTTTTGGGCATTTTTTTAGAGGTTAAGTGATTCAGGGGTGTCACTATTGATCCATACCCCTTGACAAATCTTCTATAGTACCCAGTCAGGCCTAAGAAGGCTCTCACCTGAGTCTGGGTAGTTGAAGCAACCCAGTCCATTATGGTCTGGATTTTGCTCTGCAATGGTTGAACCTGGCCTCCACCTAAAAGGTGGCCTAGGTACACAATCTGACTCTGCCCTATCTGGCACTTAGTAGCCTTGATAATTAGGCCTGTTTTTTGCAGGGCCTCCAAATCATTCCTCAGGTGGACCAGGTGATCCTCCCAGGTGGCGCTAAAGACAGCAATATCATCTAGATATGCTGCACTATAGTCTTCCAGGCCTGTAAGGACTTGATTCCCCAGCCTTTGGAAAGTGTCAGGTGCATTCTTCAAACCAAAGGGCATTAACACAAATTGATAGTGCCCACTAGGGGTAGAAAATGCTGTCTTTGGCTTGGCATCATCAGCTAGTCAGATCTGCCAGTAGACAGCTGTCAGGTCAAATGTGCTTTGAAACTTGGCTGAGGCCAAAGTATCTATTAGCTCATCTGCCCTGGGGATGGGATGGGCATCAGTCCTATTGACTGCATTGAGACCCCTGTAATCCACATAAAACCTTATCTCTCTCTTGCCATTTGTGGTGTGAGATTTAGCTGCCAGGACTACTGGACTAGCCCAAGGGCTAACTGAGGGTTCAATAACTCCCAAATCCAACATCTTTTGGACTTCTGTCTTTATACAGTCCCTGACATGGTCAGGTTGTCTGTAGATCTTATTCTTCACAGGCAGACTGTCCCCAGTGTCCACTTCATGAGTGCACCAGGTGGTCTGACTTGGAGTCAGAGAAAACATATGTCTGAACTGGCTGAGACGTTTTCTGCAGTCAGTTTGCTGCTGGGCAGTGAGAGACTCCTATGGGTTCCAAGGTCTACCAAGTAGGTGACCTCCCCTTTCTGTTTAACAATTGTATGGGGGACACTCCATTTGTCCTGGAGGGCAGCTGGGGCCACAGGCTCCAACACCCACATTTTCTGTCCTGGCTGGTAGACAGTCAGTACAGCCTTTTGGTCATGCCAGGCTTTTTGTAATTCCTGGCTAGCCAAGGTTTTTGGTTGCCTTTTTCATATACTCAGCCATCCTGGAGCGGAGACCAAGTACATAGTCCACTATGTCCTGTTTGGGGGGTTTGAGAGGTAACTCCCATACTTCCTTAACCAGACACAATAGACCCCTGACAGGGTGACCAAACAAAATTTCGAAAGGGCTGTAGCCAACCCCATTTTGAGGCACTTCCCTGTATGCAAATAATAGGCAGGGCAAGAATATGTCCCATCTTCGCCTAAGCTTTTCTGGGAGTCCTTTAATCATGCTCTTTAACGTTTTGTTGAACCTTTCAAATAACCATTGCATTGTGGGTGATAGGGTGTGATGAGCTTCACACTCCACTTCACTCCACACTCCTTCCACATAGCAGTCAAGTAACTAGACATGAAGTTTGCATCTCTGTCAGATACTACATCCTTAGGAAAGCCTACTCTTGAGAATACACCCAAGAGAGCTCTTGCCACCACAGGTGCTGTGGTGGTCCTTAGGGGAATTGCTTCTGGGTACGTGGTGGCATGGTCCAGCACCACCAGTATAAACCTGTGCCCACATGCTGTCTGAAGATTCATGTGACCAACAATGTCAATCCCCACCCCCTCATAGGGAACCCCCACCACAGGTAGTGGTATCAGGGGGGACTTTGTGGTTCCACCTGCCATGCCAATGGCTTGGCAGGTCACACAGGAGCGACAAAACTCCTTAGTGTCTTCAGACATAAGGGGCCAGTGAAAGTGAGGGACAATTCTGTCCCAAGTCTTGTTCTGGCCCAGGTGTCCTGCTAGGGGAATATCATGGGCTAGTGTCAATAGGAAGCCCCTAAACCTCAGAGGTATAACCAACCTCCCGGATGCACCAGGCTTGGGGTCTCTACCCTGTGAGTAAAGGAGTCCATCATCCCAATAAACTTTATGGGTGCCACTAGCATTCCCAGCAGCCTCATCAGCAGCTTGCTTTCTGAGGGGTTCAAGAGTGGGGCAGGTTTTCTACTCTTGGCTCAGATCAGACCTGAAAGGGCCCCCTGTCCCCAAGAACTCAACCTGGTCAGGTTCAAGCTCCTCTGGGACAGTTCCTTCTTCAGGTTCAAGATCATCTCCCTGAGGAGACTGCTCAGTATTCCGAGTCAGGTGGGAAGGCACTGCCTTAACCCTACTGCTCCTCCTCTTGGGAGGCACCTGGTCCATTATTCCAGAATCCAGGGCCTGTCCAGTTTTAGACATTTTGGCCTGTGACCTAGTCACAGCAAAGACATGAACAGGGATCCCTAACATTTCTGCATGTGTCCTGAGCTCCACTTCAGCCCAAGCTGAAGTTTCTAGATCATTGCCAAGCAAACACTGTACTGGTAGGTCTGCACTTACCACAACCTTCTTAAGGCCAGTTACCCTACCCCAGGAGAAGTTAACAACTGCCAGAGAATGGTCTGTCCTGACATTGCTAGCATTGGTCACTTGGTACATTTTACCAAGTATAATCTGCCCAGGATCCACAAGATCTTTTGTCACCATTGTGACACACGCTCCTGTGTCCCTGAATACCAAAGCCTTCTATTCCATTTATTAAAAGCTGTTGTCTGTATTTGCCCAGAGTACTGGGGCTCACAAAGGGGAACATATCCATGCCCCCATCATAGACTAGAACAGCCTAAGTTGGAACTCTGACTAGGCCAGAGTCCACCTCAGCACCCAGGGTCAACCCTACTACACCATTATTCTGGACATTAACACCACCAATTGTAGCTGTACTAGGGGGAACAGTTGCCTTAGGGGCAATGGTGGCTGAAGTAGATTCTTTGGACTTGGTGCAATCACTGGTCCGGTGAGTTTTCAGTTTACAAATTTTGCACCATGTTTTTTTTGGGCCTTTTCCCTTGTTAGACTGTGAATCCCCACCTGAAGATTTTTTGGGGCCTTGTGAAGACGTCTGGTCTTTACCCTTCTCCCCACCCTTATCAGAGTGTTTAGGATCTTCCTTTTTGGGTTCACCACCTTGGTTCTGTACCTTCTGCCTCATCCTGGTTCTGACCCACTTGTCTGCCTTCTACCCCAATTCTTGGGGAGAGGTCAGATCTGAGTCTACCAGGTACTGGTGCAACAGCTGATTCTGACAATTATTAAGGGTCTGCTCCCTCATAATCAAATTTTACAATCCTTGATAGTCATGCACTTTACTGCCAAGTAACCAACCTTTCAGAGCCTTAGTAGCACAATCTACAAAGTCTACCC
Organism: Triturus cristatus; assembly: GCF_964204655.1. NCBI lineage: Eukaryota > Metazoa > Chordata > Amphibia > Caudata > Salamandridae > Triturus > Triturus cristatus. The sequence continues at coordinate 829,183,127 of NC_140585.1, read as the reverse complement.
AGTCCTGAGTCTGTGCCTTTAGTGTATCCCTGAACATTAACCTGTATTGCTCAGTGGTTAGGCCAAACCCATCAATTAAGGCACTCTTCAGACTATTGTTATCATCTGACTCCTCCTCTCTAACAGTAAGGAGTTTATCTCTACCTTTGTATGCAAAGGAGAGCCATAAGATTACTGCCCACTGCTCCTGAGGGACCCTTTGTACTTTAAAGGCCCTTTCCAGTGCAGTTATCCATTTGTGGATGTCATCCCCACTCTGGTAGGGAGGGACAATCTTATTCAGGATTCTATGGTCATGAGACCTTTCCCTATCTCTAGGGATGTTGCTGCCACCATGGGACTCTAGTCCCATCTTTTTTCTAGCTCTGTAGAGCTCTAGGGCCTCCCTATCTAGGGTTATCTGCTTTCTTCTGATTTCAAGCTGAGCTTCCTCATACTTAAGCAGTCTCTCCCTGCTCTCCTGAGAGGTTTCCCTCCTATGAGAGGAGATTGAGGTCCCTAAAGATGAGTTAGAATGGTTAGACTCCACTGAGGGAGATCTTGACCTTCTTGGCCCACCACCAACTCTCCCAGGAGGGACAAAGAGGGGTCCATTATGGTCCTCTCCATCACTGTCTAGGGGAATTGGATTTTCCAGGTCCAGATCATTGTTATCTGCCTGGCCAGCCTCAGAGGTCAGGTCAGGGAGAGTTACACCCCTAGGCCTTTCCTCAGGTGCTGTGCCACCCACTCTGCCTAACCCTTCAGATCCTAAAGATCTGCTAAGGTCATCCTGTCTGAGTACCTCTATGAGATGCTGGGTGGTTGGGCTTTTGCCTTTCTTCAGTTTCCTAGTTGTACACAAGGCTCTCAATTCCATGAATGGGAGTTTATCATACTGGGAATCTTGAAGCCCATGGGCTTCTAGCAAGGACCTACTGGTTCCTGGCCGTGAAGACATTACTAGTGTGGTGTGGTGTATTCCACTACCTACTCTAGTGTGGCCTACTAAACTCTCTTGAGTTGTAGAAAGGGTGTTCTAGGCCCTTAACACACATGTATTCTAAAGCTTGTATTATATGTACCTAGGATACCTTTAGTGGTTTTCAGTTAGTTACTCAATTGAGATTATCTGGTAAAACAATAGCAAGCTGGAATCCCATACGCTGCACACCAATATGAGAAGTTGGCCTGATATATGCTGTCCACTAGTTATAGTGGGCACCCTGTCCAAACAACCCCTTATTGGTTATAGGTTAAAAATAACCTTTATTGAAAGCTATCCTAGTGGTAACTATGGAGAGCAGCCTTCAGGCTAAGTCTTGAAGGAATGTAAAGCAGCTTGTTTTACCAGTCTATAATTTCTTGAGTCACTAAATGAAAGATATCCACACCAGGTATATATATAAAATATATGTATTTATTACTAAACACACCCTCCTAGTCTCTTTATGAGACTAGAGGTCAAAACACATAAGTCACACTTCAATAATCACAGTCAAATAGCACAAATACACGTCAGGCCTAGGGGCGATCCAAACCATATACTAAAATAGTGGTATAAGAACCACGACTTAACTAGACACAAGGCCTAGAGTCTGTAGAATCGCTGGGACCCCATGGAACCACCCAAGGTAGTGACACAGGGGACCCACAAGGACAGTGTGCAGTGTGTGAACACAGCCGCGAGCTCCCGTTAGCTTCTATGGGGAAAGTCGCGGTTAGGTTTTTAAAGATTAGGGACACTTAGAAATAAGTCAGGACCAAACCCTTTTGGACTTAGGAAGTGCTAGGTCTAGCACCCAAGGGGAGCACCAGAGTACTCATGTTACCTCACCCAGGGAAGCCGGGTGCATAGGTGTCTTTTGCTGTCAGGTCACGTTGTCGATTTCAATGGGAGCTGGCGAAGAAGTGCTGCTGCCGTGAAGATGTGAAGTGTCCGAAGAGATCCAAACCTGGATCAAAGATGAGAAGAACCTGAAAGCAGAGGGAACAGAGTCTGGGTCACTAGCCAGTGACCAGGAAGGCGATGAGCAGAGGCCCACCGATGTCGGGTGATTTCAGGTGAAAGAGGTAAAGCTTGACTCTTCAGCAACGAGGAGCAGGAGGTGTTGAGGACAACAAGGAGCTGGATTTGAGCTGCCCCATGAAGGATGTCGAGTGCTGCAGTTTTGGTGCCCGGATTGAAAACAACAAGCCTTGGCAACTGCAACCCACACAGAAACAAGAAAGATGCTTTGGTGCAGACCAGCAAGGTCTGTGGGACTCACTACTCGGTTGGGAGTCAAGGCACATCTAGAGCAACCAGGAAAGCCCAAGGAAATACAAAGTTACTCCCTCAGGGACCCACCAGTCAACGGACCAGGGATCGTGAAGGAACCTCAAGAGGAAACACAAAATGGTGGCCCACAGGTCACTCAGAATGACCAGGCCAAAAATCTTTAGTGGATTCAGTGCTCAAAGTGGGGGGCTACAAGTTAGCCCAAGCACCACATCAAGAGGCGTTGAGAAGTCAATGCACTTGCAAAAGTGCACGGTGACCAGGAGTTCTGGTTCCACGCTACTCACGAGGGCTGCGGGTCTCAACTTTGCTGGGGACTCGGGTCAGCCTCTGAGATGTCTAGAAATTCTCTTCCTGGGCTGCAAATACTTTGTAGTCTGGCAGGAGCTTTGATAATGCAGACTGGCAAATTGCTTCTTTGGTGCCCGCTAAGCAGGGGAGTCACTCCTTGACCCCAAGGGAGATTTCTTCAGTCCTCTGGTCTTGACCAGAACGTTGAAGGTCCAGGATTTGGCTTCAGAGTTTTGTCCAGGGTAATCTAAAGTTCTGGTTACAGAGGTTAATTACTTATACCTAAGGAAGGGGTTGGACTAGCTCTGGGGACCCACTTATGGGACGGTTTGGAAAGAGGGGTGGTTACACCCATTTCCTTTGTCCAGTTTCACGCCTGAACCGGTTTGGACTGGACTATGCACAGGGACACCAAATTTGCCCCCAGTGCAGGACTTCAAAGCACTCAGAGAGTGCTCCCACCCAGCCCCAATACACATAAGCCTGTCTGGGAGGTGGTTACACCTCCCTGTGACAGGAAAGCTTTTGTCCAGGCCTCCCCTGCAGGAGTTTTGGTCAGCAGCAGGAGGCCAGACCCGTGTCTGGCTGCTGCCTCCATTTTGTGATGCCAGGGCTCTATTAAGTTTCTACCAGGTATACCAGTGCTGTCATGTCTCTCCCTCTAGAAGGGTGGGATCACACTCCCACACCACTGGTGTGGGGGTATGATTCCAAGGTGTTTGACACCAAACACGACATGTTTCTGTGCAGCCAGTCCAAAGTTAGCTTTTACCGTTTGGTTATAATGCCCTTAAGAGTATATGGTCAGGCTGCACTACTGACAACCCCGGAGAAGAGATTCCGAATGCTGCAGAGGAGCTCAGCTCATGCCTGGGTACCCCTTCACATATAACCAAGCACCCAGACTTCAGGATTGATATTGCCTGCCATAGGGGCGACTGATAGGTTTGTATGGGCAGTTTATGGTGAGATATAGTGAACCTATATATCAGTTAGGGGTGCATGCACCACCTTACTCAGGCTGCAGTAGGAGACCTGTGGTGTCATTTTGGGTGGCTTTCCAGGGGTGGCATAATACATGCTTCAGCCCCTGGGGGTAAACATGTGAAGCAGATCCTACTCTCCTACACTTGATCAATTTCTTCATTCAGCATTTTGACATAATTTGCAAAAACTGGGCATTCAATGCCTTTACATGCATTGAAGGAATCTTCATTGCACTGAAAATCTCCAAGTAATTCCAATTCCGTACGCCAAGGCTTGAACAGTTGCACAGTTGCAAAAGTGCTAAATAGTAAAATTCTCTTCTATCAGGAGTATCACAACTCAGTTTCCTATGATTAATCAGATTTCCTTTACTTTGTTTCACCAAAAATCCTTCTGAACCAATCACTGCATATTTTCCTTCATTTATGTTTTCTGTAGTATTTTTCTTCAAACTGTAAAATTGCAGCACTTCATAGAGACATATGTTCTCAAGATGACGACTTCTATTTGGATAGTATGTATCCAACATATTTGTTTTGACAATATCTGTACTTTCCGGTTCATTTACTGCTAAATATTCGATTTCTTATATAGGTTTAGGTACTCGATTTTGCGTTGCAGCAAGACCTGGACTCACCCAAATGATTGCTCTTGACTTTGAATATAAACTTGCAGATGACAACCGATCCGAGCATTCGTACGCTCCAATCTCTCAATGGGATAACATCTTCAGACTAAAACTGTACAATTTCTTACTAAGACTCTTCTCTTGAGAAATTTCTTCCCACATTTCTTTCAACTCCGTCTTTTCTGATTTTGTTATGTATGATGTTACATACCGAGCAAGACAAATGGAATAATCCGCAACATACTGTATATCCATATTAGCATTCCACATCGACAGAATAACTGGATTATAATCATAGATATACTTTGACTCTTCCATTCTGTTCAATTTGTAAGTATTTTTGGGTGGTTTTCTAGTGATGGTATGTCTCACTACTGACATGAAACTGTTTACTCTTCCATTGGATATTACTGGACGTGGAAATCCAAAACAACATTTGGTATAAAACTTTTCCTTCGATTTGTATTTCCGTCGACAGTATTTGCCACATCGATGACTTTGGAATCGTAACACTTGTTGCCTTAAGGTGTTTTCTTCTGTTCTTTTTGGTATAGCACATGTGACATAATCTTCAATAAAAGATAAAACAGTGTCATCCGAATCAGTTCCAAATTTGGGTGCATCCTTGATCCATAAAAGCATATGTATATGAGGAGCACCTATAGCTTGATACTCCTTTCTCCAAAAGAAATCCACAACTTCTCCAAGAGGAGGATTCTTTTTATTGCAGATAAAAGACATCATAGCTTCAAACCTATAATGGAAATATCTGCATACATTTACAGGATCCAAAGAACACAATTCTCCAGGTGTCTTGTATTCAATATTTTTAATATTTGAATTTGCTTCTCGAAGATATTCAAGTAAATCATCCCAAGCGTATTCAGCACAGCTTAGCGTAACAAACCATGTAGGAGTTCCTAAATTCCTTAGCATGCATTTAAGTTCTCCATGATGACGCTACCAATACTCATTAGTACCACGCTGACATGCCATCAAATTAATCAGTTGAGATTCTAAATGATCGTCTTTCTGATGTACTTTATCCATGAATTCCTTTGTAGAAACATTTTGAAGATATTCTCCTGTTTTTAATATGTGGTTGACTGCATATGAAAGTCCAGACAAGTCACTCTCAAACAAAAGATAAAATATATGTGTCAAACATTGTCGAAATCTTGGATCTTCTGCATACAATCTTGTTGCTCGACATTCTGATGCAGGAATCTGTTCTGATCGTTCGTCATATCGTCCACCTTTTCCAGTTGAGAACAGCTGGGGAAAACATCGAGCTTCCAAACTTTTTTCCCCAAACACTCATGGGAGTCCCCTTCGCTTTCTCAATTTGGAATAATTCAATAGTATTTCTCATCACTTCTTTTGAATTAAGTGGATGTACACTATAATGTTCATACATTTCTTCGGTTTTGGACATGTCCACTTTCTTAATTTGACCACTTGATATTTCACTATCACCTCCTAAAATTATTTCTTCTTCTTTCACATACACATTTTTGTAGTAATCATTGTTTTTTATAAGATACAATGTTGCCTTTTGCACTTTCCTGACATCCACTAATTCCTGCCAGATTTTCTTACTCTTAGTAGGAACACCATTAACTAAAATAATTAGTGGTTCACTTTCTTCTTTCTCTACACCAATAGTTTCAATATTTTTTTTTAAATCTAGAGGTAAATATACAACTCTTCCTTCAAATCCTCTCTGTAAATCTGTAGGAGGCAATTTGCCTGTTTTAGGCTCAATATGAACAATAGCCTGAAACGGGTGCAGAGATTGAATCAGAATAGACTCATACATGTTTGAATCTATCAGTTCTGGAGGAATAACTACCAACTCTAGATTATTATGGACAGCTCTAGCTGGCATTTTATTATCCTCTAATTTGTTATAACAATATTTACAAATACATTGTTCAGTACCCAAATCAAAGCAATCCTCTACCAACAAATAAGTTGCAAATTCCTTCCACTTATCATTATTTTCTCTTTTTAAATACAGATCAACTTTCCTAGTCTGATTTTTATAGTGAGTTCATTGACAGCAAATACAAGTACAATTTCGTCTTTCACATGAAATTACCTTAAACTTTGTAATTTCTTATTCAAACTTCTCTGTACCACTATTTTCCACATTTTCTTCAACGCCTACTTCTATCAATGTCTCACTTTGTCTACTCTCTTCTTCAGGACCAAAGTAAAGAAACTCTATTTCATCACTAACTTTTTTTACATCTGATATTGACCCATGCAAAAGAGCACTGTTTAGGTCATTTAAAAATATTGCTGGACCTTTTGCGTAATACAATCTTCTGACTAACTTCCCCATTAGAAAATGATGTACTGCTAACATTCTAAAATGATGAACAACACTTTGACATACTTTTCTAGAAAGGCAAGCCAGAGAATGACCTTGCAAACCAGTATTTTTTCTCACTCTGCAAGGATCTAGTCCTTGCAACATCTTAATCTTTGGTTTAACACTTTTTTTTATTATACTCTCATAAGAAATTCCATAAAATAACAATAGATTCCTGTCGTATACTGCATATACTACTACAATCCCAAGTATACTCTGGGGCTTTAGTACGTCTCCCTAGAACTTCATCAGCTATCACTTCTTCTACATATCTGGGAACCATCTTTTCTTTTTCAATTGGACAACCGTTTTTAACCTCATAAGCATGACCAGAGTTATCAACTGCATGCAATAAAGTATTTGTTTGAAAATAGCTTCTTCATTGAAAAAAGGTTTTGAACTTGAACTGTGTTTCCATTCACCAAAAAAAATCACAAAAGTCTGTTCTGTTAATTACTCTCTTCTTTTTAGTTTTGGCCTTCATAAAAGTTATTGGTTTATCTAGTGATAGAATTCTGTTTAAAACTAAAAAGAATAATTTCCTTTTTAAATCAAAAGCCTTCTCAACAATAGTTTCAATCGGTTTCTTCTTTTTATAAAATGCTGATCTTTTTTTATATTTCTTCACATCTTTCAACAAATTAAAGACAACTCTATTGTAAAACATTCTCTTTCTTATTTCTTCAAACTGATTCCTTCTCCTTTTACCATAGATTGTTTCTTGGGAATGCAATTTTCTATTAACTTCTTTTTTCTTTTTATTCTTCTTTGTTTTTGGGACATTCTTTCTACTTTCCACATTGTACACACTGTTTTTAGCCTTTGAAAGGTTTTAAATAAATTATTTTGTTCTCTTACCAGAAGACTTTTTATTTTTCCTCACATGTTGTTGTTCATCTAATTCTTGCTGTTGTGTTTTCTTCAAATAATAGTCTTTTTTTTGTTGTTTCCTCTTTTCTGTTTTTCTAGCCATTGTAAGTTTTATGCAATGATGATGAACAATATCTGTTTAAAAAAATATATATATAATATTAAAATATATCTATAAAATATGCTATTGTATTAGTAAACAAACATGTTCTACATAAAATCCATTTAAACACTTTGTTTCGAATCACTATCCATTTACTGCAGTATATAGGTTCTAATTGTATAATTGTAGCACTGAATAAGTGAATAAGTAGAGTTTACGTGTATAGAGGACTGCATCAATACTGGATAGATGATTATAACACTGTAAGTATTAGTACCTGGGTCATTGCATGAGTACATAGCTACTGACTGGATGATTACAGTACTGCATCAAAAGAGAATGGACAAATTATGAATGCTTGTGTTTTGCACTGTGATTTGATAAGGACATGGTTCTGTCAGGATGATAGTGGAAGTGGACAGAGAGTGACATTGTGATTACTGAACTCCATGGCTACTACCTGGATTATTGCAAGAGTGAATCAGTAGTCTGCATAGTGTTAGGGGACTGCATATATTGTGTACATTTGAGTGTAGCACCCTGTGTCTTAATGTCTGAGACAATCTACAAGTGCGTGGACAGTAACTGTATAGTTACAGTGCTGGTAGTTCACAGGAGGGTGAGTTTGTAAGTGTTTGTGTTTTGGCACAGAGATTAGATAAGGACATGGTTATGTCAGGATAATAGCAGGAGAGGACAGAGAGTGACACTGTGATTGCTGAACTCCATGGCTACTACCTGGATTATTGCAAGAGTGAATCAGTAGTCTACATACGGTTAGTGGACTGCATAGATTTTATACATTTGACTGTAGCACTGCGTGTCTTAATGCCTGAGACATTCTACAAGTGCATGGACAGTGAATGGATAGTTAGAGTGCTGGTAGTTCACAGGAGGGTGAGTTTATAAGTGCTTGTTTTTTGGCACAGTGATTAGATAAGGTCATGGTTCTGTCAGGATGATAGCAGGAGTGGACAGAGAGCGACACTGTGATTGCTGATCTGCATGGCTACTACTACCTGGATTACTGCAGAAGTGAATCAGTAGTCTGCATGGGGTTAGGGGACTGCATGTATTGTGTACATTTTACTGTAGCGCTGTGTGTCTTAATGCCTGAATACAAGTGCATGGACAGTGACTGGGTAGTTAGAGTACTGGTAGTTAACAGCAGGGTGAGTTTATAAGTGCTTGTGTTTCTGCATAGTGATTAGATAAAGTCATGGTTCTGTTAGTATAATAGCAGGAGAGGACAGAGAGTGACACTGTGATTGCTGAACTGCATGGTTACTACCTGGATGTTTCTAGGTGTGAATCAGTAGTCTGCATGGGGTTAGGGGACTGCATATATTGTGTACATTTGACTGCAGCGCTGTGTGTCTTAATGCCTGAGGCATTGTACAAGTGCATGGACAGTGACTGGATAGTTAGAGTGCTGGTAGTTGACAGCAGGGTGAGTTTATAAGTGCTTGTGTTTTGGCACATATATTAAATAAATTCTTGGTTTTGTCAGGATGATAGGAGGACTGAAAGGAAAGTGACACTGTGAGTACTGATCTGCATGGCTACTACCTGAATTATTGCAGTAGTGAATCAGTAGTCTTCATGGGGTTAGGGGACTGCATATATTGTGTACTTTTGACTGTAGCACTGCGTGTCTTAATGCCTGAGGCATTGTACAAGTGTATGGACAGTGACTGGATACTGAGAGTGCTGGTGGTTGAGAAGAGGGTGAGTTTATAAGTGCTTGTGTTTTGGCACAGAGATTACATAAGGTCATGGTTCTGTCAGGATGATAGGAGGAGTGGACAGAGAGTCACACTATGATTGCTGAACTCCATAGCTACTACCTGGATTTTTGAAGGAGTGAATCAGTAGTCTGCACAGCTATGTTTTCTGGTGCAAAAGTTATGCTGAAAACAGAGGTATTGACAAAGATCTAGCTTTGCACAATGTATATATTAAATGGATTGGACAGAGAGGATTAAAGTGGCACCAATTGATGCCATTGGTTAAAACCTTTATGCATCTCCAACCCCCTGACCTCATGATTGTGCACTGCGGTGGCAATGACCTAGGCACATTGACTGGGGTAGGTCTGGAAATGCTAATGAAGGACACCTTTACAGGATTGATGTTACTTTTCCCTCAAACTGCCTTTGTCTACTCTAACATATGCCAAAGACAGAAATGGAAGTGCTCAAATAAATTTTGTCCACAGATTGAGAAAGCTAGAAAAAATGTCAATAAAGCTGTTTCTGCTTATCTCAGAGACCATAGTATGGGGTCCATTTACAATAACAATCTGCGTTTTGATATGGATGGTATCTACAGGAGTGATGGTGTACACTTCACAGATAAGGGAAACAGAGTCCTTCTCAACAACTTAAGACTCTGCATCAGCACTTACATGTAGCTACAAAAATCTTCCAATAAACACAAGGGCTCTTTTTAGAGCCACCCAAGATGCTAACATATAGTATAGGTTTTTAATGAAAAAATCTTACACTTTTGTGCTGGGAGTCGCGCACCCAGCACGATTAGGAGTTGCGCACCCCTTGCTTTCACACCAGGGGCCCGTGCTGGTATTCGCACACCCCTCGTGTCCACACCAGGGGGCCTCACTGGGAGTCGCGCACCTCTCACGTTCACACCAGGGGGCCGCGCTGGGAGTCACACACCCCTCGTGTTCACACCAGGGAGCCACACTGGGAGTCGGGCACCCCTCACGTTTACACCAGGGGGCCACGCTTGGAGTCGCGCATCCTCGCGTTCACACCAGGGGGCCGCGCTGAGCACCGCGCTGGGGACTCGACTCCAAATTAAATTATTTGCCATGGGGACCCTATCCCCCGGGGCCTATTCACTTTGTTGGGGACAATGGGGGGAGCCCCAATAGCCCCACGGTCCCGCCGGCTCCCCACATCATGCGGAAGCTGGCATTGGTTTTCCACATGGGAAGCTGCTGACATGCATTCTGTTTTGGATTTTGGAAGAGAGAGAAGCTGCTCTTTCTCCAAAATCCAAACGAGAGTTTGCCACGGTAGAGCAGAACATGTGCGCCCGCCCTACTGGAAGCCCTCCCTTCATTTTTTAAAAATGTTTAGTCCAGATCCACACACCCAGCACACATTCACCTGTTTTAAAAAAACAAAATGTTTTTTTGGCCCTCGGGTCCTTGTGGGACCCCCTGAGCAGTGCTAGGGGTCAGGGTGTTTCTACCCTGCACCCTTTTCTGAGTGGGACTGCCACTCCCCGGGGCAACTTGAAAATGTGGGAGGGGGTCATGCGGCCCCCCTCCTGGAGCCTTGTATAGGCCCTGGGGACCGCCACCCCCCCAGGGCAGGCTCCTGCTGTGTCCCGGGGTGCCCACCCCCGGGACACTGTAGTTTGCAATGACAGGGCAGGAGCCTCGCGGCTCCCGCACTGTCATTGCAAACTGCTTTGCTTCATTGAAGCGAGAGCAGGGAAACCTGCTCTCGCTTCAATGAAGCAAAGCTGATTGCTTTTCCATATGGGGAGCAGCATGTTAGCTGCTCCCCATGTGGAAAAGCAATGCCGGCTCCCGCAGGAGGCGGGGAGCCGGCTGGGACCGTGGGGGGATTGGGGACCCCCGAACGGTCCACAACGAGAGGCCAGGCCCCGGGGGATGGGGTCCCCGGGGCCATAAGTGGCCTGGGAGTGGGGCCACAAGGCCCCCCTCCACCATTAAGAAATTGAAAAAAAAAATGTTTTAAATAAATGGCCGGCCCGGAAAAATAAAAATAAGTGGCCAGAGGAGGGGGGCTACGCAGCCCCCCTTCATAAAGATATTCGAAAAGTTTGCCATGCCCCTGGGGATGGGGTCCCCGGGGCAAATTATGGCCCGGGAGGGGGGCCATGCGGCCCCCTTTCCAATTTAAAAAAAAAAAAAAAAAAAAATTGGGGGCAGGCCCTGGGGGATTGGGTACCCAGGGCCAATAAATTAGAAAAAGAAGGGGGGCTGCACAGCCCCCTTCTACAAAAAAGACAGGATTGGGCAGGAGGCCACGCCCCCTCCTTACACCACTCTGCAAACGCGCTGCCTGGTGCGTTTGCAGAGGGGGAACTAATTCCCCTTGAATACTGGGGGTCCCTGGGGGCCAACTAGCCCACCAGGAACCTCCAGTATGCACCAGGGGGCTGTGTTGCAGAGAGGTGTATTGAGGCCACGCCCCTTTTTACACCTCTCTGCAATGCAGCTCCGTGCTGCTTACTGGAGGTACCTGGTGGCCTAGTCGGCCGCCAGGGGACCTCAGGTTTCAAGGGGACTTAATCCCCCAACTTAAAACACGCCATGGGGCACGTTTGCACAGTGGTGAAGGTAGGGGGCGGGGCCTGAGGTGAAATGTGGGCAAACACGCCCTGTGGCGCGTTTTAAGTTGGAGAATTCATTCCTCTTCAATCCAGAGGTCTCCTAGGGGCCAACTAGCCCACCAGGTACCTCCACTAAGCGCCACGGAGCTGCGTTGAAGAGTGTTGTAAAAAGGGGCATGGCCTCTGAACACCCTTCTGCAACGCAGCTCCCTGGCGCATACTGGAGGTACCTGGTGGGCTAGTTGGCCGCCAAGGGACCTCAGGATTCAAGGGGACTTAATCCCCCAACTTAAAACACGCCACGGGGCGTGTTTGCACAGTGGTCAAGGTAGGGGGTGGGGCCTGAGGTGACATGTGTGCAAACACGCCCTGTGGCGCGTTTTAAGTTGGGGAATTAATTCCTCTTCAATCTAGAGGCCCCCTAGGGGCCAACTAGCCCACCAGGTACCTCCAGTAAGCGCCACGGAGCAGAGTGTTGTAAAAAGGGGCGTGGCCTCTGAACTCCTCTCTGCAACGCAGCTCCCTGACGCATACTGGAGGTACCTAGTGGGCTAGTTGGCTTAGGGGTTTTAGGGGTGTTATAGTTAGCTGGACATTTCACTCGAACAAAACCATTGAAATTCCTCCGATATAGTTAGTTGTACTAACTACATCTCGCGCGCCCGCAATCCACTGCTGATGATGTCACATATTACATCATTCATGACATGGTCAGTGACATCACTGATTACATCTCAAATGACATCACTGATGACATCACAAGATAAGCGCAGGACAGACAGTTGCTGGAGAGCTGATGGAAATTAGCCCACAGAGGCTTCAGTCAGGGTGAAGGTAACTTTCTAAAAGTTGCATTTCCAATATATTTAATGAAAATCTAACTTTACCTTTAGATTGAATTTCAAATAAATATACATTCTTTTAATGAAATGCATAGCTGGTACAGGTTATAAGTTATAAATCAAAGTGTATAAACTATACTTTGCTTTTTCCTATTTTCCAGTTACACCCTGACCAGTGACAATATCATTTTGTACCTAGTCCTTGGATGAGCATTTCTTTTCTAATGTTGCACATTTCATTCTTACATATTATGCACCGCACATTGTGACAGAGTTGGTTCTTGAAATTTGAGACTGGTGGGGCAGAAAGAACAATAAATGAAATGTATTGAAATGCAATGAGCAAGTGAACACACATACCCCAAATCTTAAAAGAAAGTCTCAGGGCTGCTTACGCCTGTGTTTGTCCACATTGGCCTGTAAATGCAATGGAAACACTGCACTATACCACAGATCATAACCCTTTCTTGGAGCGCTGATGTCAATCGTGCATTATTTTCATGATATATAGATACAACAAACATCATATACAACAGTCTTGAAGGGGACGATGTTTGACTACACTACTTCAGAACATATTTGAAATGTCTCACATAAATGGCAAGAAAAATATGGTAATTTAAAATATAGTAATACAAAAAAATAAGATAGCTCCCACATAGTGAAATTTGGTCATTCGAAGTACTATTCACATCATCCCTTAGTGGAGAAAAGGATCAATGGTAATTTTCCTAAGAAGCTTGACACACCATTGCAGATCTTTTTAATAAGTACATAAAGTAACCTGGCCCTGTGGCTTTTCGGTAGAGGTTGCTGATTGGCCTGAATAACTATCTTTGCCACAATACAGTCAAAGCAAGCAATCTGTCATCTATTAAACATAGAAGATGGACTGCTGTATAATGGATGTCTGTGACTGAACGAGTGATGTGGCTGATAACTGCATGATGCTGGGCTTAAACATACACCTCACTGTGAGAAAGGATTTCACCAGTTTGATGCCATTACTCCTTCAGAAGAGGAGGATGTGGCTTTACGGCTAGAGCTGCCAACTTTGATGCTGGGGAAACAGGGTCGAGCCTCGGCGTCGGCTCAACATCCTGTGATTCTGGGCAAATCACTTAATCTCCCCGTGCCTATCATAAATGAATGTGTCCTTGTGTAACATAACTAGTGCTCATGTAAAGTGCTTCAATACCTTTGGGTTGAGTTCGCGCTAAATAAAACTGCAAAAAAAAAAATCAAGGTCTGTAAAATGGTAAGCCCTAGGGTAGAGATTCCCATCCATTTCTGGCTGTCCTCTCAGATGAAAGAAAGATGAGGCTGCCATGCCCTTAGGAAGCAGAAGATTCAGGGAAATATTTTGCAGGGAAGAAAATCAGACAGGCGGAGCACCAAAGCCCTAACACAGAAACTGCTCCTGCATTTTGAGCAGCAAGGTTCACTTAGAGGTGACTAACTAATTATTTGAAATCAGACTGTCCTACTTTTCGAGAGGGTGATTTTGACAAGTCTGTGCAACAGGGTTCAAGCATCTGCTATCAGGACACACAGGGTAGGCTTGAAGCCACAGGTTTGCTGCAGTCCACAAGTGGCAGTTAGCTTCCAATTCCAAGGGTGTATTTTTAAACCATATATGTTGATTGTGCTAATCAGGTTTATACTAATTTTTACGGGGCATATTAACAACGGCCAGCGATAATTATCGCTGGCCGTTCTTAGCGATAATTATATTATCGCAGGCTATCTCTGGTATTTATCACCCTCGTAGCGCGTTATTAACAACGCGTTACTCCAGGGCGATAAAAATTCCAGAGATAGCGAGGTTATCGCGCTTTTGCAGGGAACATTGCTGGTTTTCCAGCGATGTTCCCTGCAAAAGGGTGATAACCTTGCTGATACGACCCACAGGGTCGTATCAGCATAATACACCCCCTATGTTAGGGATGGCTAAGTCAGGATTTTAGCAGACGTTAGGTTTTGGCGAAAACGGCAGTTTTCGCCAAAATCTAATGTGTGCTAAAATCATGTGGGCTGCCTTGTAAATATCGCGATGTAAACATCAGCGATATTTGCAAGGTAGGCCATCTTGGGTATGCCCAGTAAGGCCCACTTTGCATCTGATTGGAGATGCAAAGTGAGGCATTGGGAAAAAGGGTGCTAACATGCGATTATGCATGTTAGCATCCTCATGTAAATAGGGCGCTGGTTTAATCTCCGCTTTTTTGGCTTTGTAAACCAAAAAAGCGGATATAAAGCCCTTGTAAATATGCCCCCAAAGGTTTAAAGATAGAGCACTTGCACTTTACTCCTGTTTTGCAGGGGCCACACGCAGAGTTCTAACGCCAGCAAAACATTTAGAGCAAAATATGGGATTGGGCAGACCACGCCACACAAAAAGATGGTCATTTCCTACACCACTAGGCAGCGATGCATTATTATTTGAAACAAATAAAGGATGATAAAAACATGTGATAGTACGATTTTGAAAAGTAGACGGGTCTAGATTTATACCATCTTCCAAGGAATCAGTTTTTTTCAGGATCCAGTGGGGCTACTGAAATGCAATAATGACGCGAAGAAGAAATCCAGTTCAGTGAGTCTGCCAGCCTCCCAAGGCGCTCTGTTCGCGGAAAGGGTTTCGAGAAAGGGTTCACTATTCTAGGGCCTATTCAGAGTCAGAATATGGAGTCATCTGCACGAGTTCTGGATTCCTTCCTTCACCGAGCACAATAAAATGTAAATGAATTCGCCTTTTTCCTGTGGCTAATTTGAATCTCGAGAGAGCTTTAGCCCCCACCCCCAATCTATTTGAATGGAGAATTGTTTTGTCATGCTTATCCTTTGTTCCACTTTCAGCAGCAGCGTGATGCCAGTCACATTTAAATCAGATGAAAACCTGAATTTTTCATGCTAATTAAAGTTCAATGGCTTCCTTATAAAGAATAGATGAAAGAAGCAACAGTGACAGGGGAGTCGTGTAGGCTGTTTTTCTGCAGCTTACCTAAAGCTTTTTTTCTTAAATCATCCTCTGGCAAAAGCCCAATATTTGAAAAGATTGACTAGCAGCGTTTTCGATGAAAGGCTACAGCTACCTTCTGTTTCCTGAGTGTGTAAGTATGAGCTGCTATCAATCATAGACAATGCGGTGATCAAAGCAGGACTTTAATATGTGATTGTTTGAGGCAATGCAAAAATGTGCTACAGAAAAGAGACCACGCGTACACTAGCTAAGCCAAAGGATGCTCACTATTGGAACCGCAGGAGTGATGCTTGCATTAAGTATCAAATGAAATGTTTGGTGTATGCTGACCCGACCTGTAGATAAATATCCACCTGGGGCCGCTGTGCTTGTGTACACTCGTTCATCGCTGTTTGTACTTGAGCTGGGATGTAACTAAAAAGGAAAGATATGTTGTTTTACTGAATCTATTTATTTTCGTTGTGGTTACTTTAAGGAAGATACTCAAGCTAAGTGAAAGTATCTTCCTAATGTGTTCTATAGGCCATAACACAGCTCTTTTTCAGTCTCTTTCTTATGCAATTGCAGTACTTTCTTTTTCACTTCCACAGACGACAGCATTTCGTATTTCCTTTCTTCGACGATGCCTCATTGCTTGCCGGTAATCATCTTTACACCGATTAAGGTCCTCCTCATGCCATTCATTACCATATTGAGGTGGTCCCTCCTCAGGACAGGCTCCTACCATTCTAGTCTGTCTTTTATGTTTTTATATAAGCCCCTCCTACCTGCCTCCATGCCTGCCAGTAACAAGACCAGACACAACAATAGAAGGAGTGTGGGAGGGGACATGACTGAGACCTTAATCGTGCTAATGAAGATTACCAATAAGTAACAACACATGATCATCAGCCTCCCCAGGAAAATCAGGAAGAGCAACCTCCTCCTGCAAATGGAACTTAGGAGAAACCTTAGGGACAACATCTGGATCCTACTGCAAAATCAACTTATCCAGCAGAAATTGTAACTGGGAATAGAAAATCGGCAAAGCCCCTAATTCCCCCATCCAGCAGACAGAAGTAATGGCCAACAAAAAGCTCAGCTTTGCAGATAACCATACCAAATCGGCCTCCATCAAAGGCTCGAAAGGGGACAACTGGAGACCCTGAAGGACAGTTGGGAAGTCCCAGGAAAGAACAATCAATGGAGATACTCTGACGGAGCCAAAAACTACACAACAACTGAACCACTAAAGGAGCAAAACCCTCCAGAGCATCTCCTGACCCCCTGAAGGCAGGGATAGCTGCCCATTAAGCAGCCAGAGTAGAGGGGGCAAGATTTTTAAAAACTCCATCCATCAAGAACTCAGGAATCTTCACTTGCTGCCCAGCAACTGGATCCACCCCATGCTTGGTACATCATTTTACAAAGGATCCCCAGTTCTTATTGTAAGACTTAAATGCAGAAACCCTGCAGGATTTCTGAATATCCTATACCACCAGAAAAGAACGCCGCAGGAACTCCAATGCTAAGCATTCAAGAGCCAAGCAGACAGTTTTAGTTGATGGAGATGGGGTAAGGACAAGACTGGGAATTAAAGCAGAAACAGGATCACTGCCCCGGGACAATCGAAGCAAAGGTGACAAGGCCAAAAAGGGGCAATCAAGATCACCGACATCCGCTCCACCCAAATCTTCCGAAGCACCCTCAGGAGGAAGTGGATTGAAGGGAATGCATACAGAAGACTCAAGGGCCAAGGAATCAGTGGCAGCTACAACTATGAAAATATGGTAGGACTCTATGGCACCAAAGTAACCGTATACCGCACCCCCGGGTGCACCCCTCTCTCCCCAATCAGCGTTCATGAGCAGGAAAGGTAAAGACTTCCTTCCTGCTTAGAGGACACCAATATAACCAATCCTGGAGCTGCTCTCATGCTGAAAACAACTTCAGGAATGATGGGAGTAGGCTAACCCAGTGCTCATTTTGAGGCTGGTGGCCTGTGTCAGCAACCCTGCAGCTGTTTCACAGCCATGGGATTGCTGGATGCGCACTGCACATGTCAGGCTGGCCATAACAATAGAGCCGGCCAACCCCACATGCGCACTGCAGGGGCAGCTGTAATCCTGCAGTTGCAGGGTTCAGACCCGTCCCCTGCCCTTGCACTGCGGTCTTCAAGTAAAATGTCATTAACATGCCATTTTACCTATTTGTGTGTGTCTGCTGATGGACGGAGCACTGAAACGTTTCAGACAATGGATTCAACCCAGATCTGTGATGGGGGTGAATGTCTAAAAAGTTTCAGAGCTCCGTCCATCATGTATTTGCTTTGTTCACCCTAAGTTGGCAGGGAATGCCCAGACGTGGGTCCCTTGCTCACTTTACCACTGTATTCAAGCTAGCCTGGCTGATGAGGGGTGTCACCCTGAAACCGGTAACAGGATGCTTGCTTCTGCTCCAGGAAAGACCTGGCTTGGCAGTTCAGGCTGGACTGTTCTCACAAGGAACAGGGTCAAGAAGACTGATTTGCATATGGCTGGATCTGAACTGGGGTAGCAAAGTTAGCTAAAGAACGATGGTGGATTCAACCCGGATCTGTGACGGGTTCTGTGTCTGAGAAGTTTCAGCGCTCTGTCCATCATCTCCTTGTGTTTGCTTTGTTCGCCCCGAGTTGGCAGGGTATGCCCAGATGTGTGTCCCTTGCACACTTTGCCACTGGATTCAAGCAAGCCTCGGCATTGAAGAGTGTTACCCCGAAACCAGTCCCAGGATGCCTGTTTCCATTCCAAGGAAGACCTGGCTTGGAAGTCCGGGCTCAACTGTTCCCTTGAGGAACGGGGTCAAGTTAGATTTGCATATGGCTGGGTCTGAACTGGGGTGTCAAAGAGAGCTTAAGAACGAAGATGGATTCAACCCAGATGTGTGACGGGGGTGTGTGTCTGAGAAGTTTCAGCGCTCTGTCCATCATCTCCTTGTGTTTGCTTAGGAAAACAAGCAGGCATGGAGGCTGGTGTGAGGCGCTTATATAAAAACATATAAAACAGATTAGCCTGTTAGGAGCCTGTCAGGAGGCGGGACCGCCTCAATATGGTAATGACTTGGCCAAGGCGGTCCTATGAAAGTGTAATGGCAGAAGCTTCCTATTGCCCTTTGTATACAACAATAGCATTCCCTCCAGGAAGTGAAGACTCAGAGGTTGAGGGTGTTTGCGTAGTGATCAAGCAGAGCTACTGCAGACTTCCTCCTTATACATGAATTCGGGTGATGACTACGTTACAGTCACTCATCTACATACTGTGATTATCTGACTTATGTCTGGGCTCCTTCTGCTCTGTTTGTTGCCTGCAATACGAAACGCTTCTAACTCAGTCCACAAGCAGCTCTTACAACGTGAGTTCCAGCTTTCCATGTACATGATCCCTGGGTGGTGGTGGCTCCAGGGATGGGTGTGCATGTGCAGGGACCTAGTGTATGCCCGCCCCAAATTACACTTAATTACTCTAGATAGAGTAATCACTTAATATCGATCATTTTACATCACAAGAGTAATACCTAGTTACTGAAATTACCCCAATTACACCAGAGCTTTCAAAATTTCACCCAGGCCTAGAAAATAGGCATCCAGAAAATCAATAGAGGTCATGAACATAACACAGGAAATCCAAGGGATGATTTCGAAGACTCACTATATTGAATGAAGAGGTTCACTTGTTTGAGATCAAAGATGGGTCAATAATCCCCTGAGGAGATTCGTACTGAAAACATCAGCAAGTAACAACCCTCGCCCCACATATTCTCTGAAACTGGAATTATTTCTCTCTTGTTGAGAAGGTCCTGAATGCTTTTTCCTATGCTTCCCTTGTGTCTGCATTGTGAGGAGTTGCAGTCCAGACAAAGATGTTCCCCGAGGGGATGCAACGTTTATTCTGTAACCCTCTTTCTCCAGCTGGAGCACCCAAGTGTCTGTCAGGGCCATCTGCCAAGAGGAAAGAAAGTAAGATATCTGGCCTCCCACTGCCCCAGATAGTTACAAGGCCTACCATCAAAGAGTCTACCTTTGCAGTTGCCAGAAACACCTCAGGGAATTGTTGAAGCAGATATCTCTTGGCTAGAAATCTGTCTGACTGTTCCCTTGACAGGAGTCCACGAATTGCTTATATATTGGCAGACTCTTGAGTTCTTTTATTCTATACTGATTACAAAATGATCATCTTCTGTCAAGAATCCAGGGTCAGAGAAAACATGATTTTCCCTGATTCAGGAGTTACTTTAAATCTAGACATGGAATATATCAGCCTCTGACCTCTTCATCCCCTGAAATGTCTGAATCAGGGTGAGCAGAAGTTCTAGAGATCTTTGTTTGAAGCTGTCTTTCTATGGCTGCAAAGGCCACCCCCACAGACTTGTTAATCATCAGATGTGGGACTTCTTAATCTTGTGCAGTACTGCTGCGTGCCGCAGGATCAGCATGCTCTTCTTCAAAGCTGCAAAATCCTAGTTGTTTCTCTTGGAAACGAGCTTCCCCTCCATTGTAACACTATGCCACCTTAAAAGAACTGCAACCCCTTTTAAAAGGGAAATAAACGTGTTCCTGATTGCTCAGTTGTGGAACCCAACTGGTGCTCATGTAAAGCGCTCTGATACCTGATTCCTTTGGGTCAAGTTTGCACTATATAAAACTATGGAAAAAAAATCCATTAATTAATTAAAACGTTCTGCAGGCACTGCCTCTATGGCACAGCAGTCTGGTTGTTGTTGAAAACCTGCCATTAACCTGAAAGGCGGTAAAATATGCTCATCCTAATAAGTAGCCCGCTTTAACCGCAGAAAGTGCAGCTTACACTGCCCGAACTACTACAGTGGTGGAGGTGGTATGAATTGAAAAACAAGTGTACCACTTCAGAGAAGCAGACCAAGGTCAGAGCTGCTTCATGATAGCTCTGCGGGGAAGGCAGCCCCTCAATATGTCAGCAGGGTGCAGAGGCTGCCTCGCGATTGCTCACCGGGGGGGGGGCAGCATACTTATATATATTAAAACTGCTGCTAAAGCAGGCTGTCACAAATACATTAATTCACACAATAAAGATATCATTAAAAATACACTAAATTGACATTGACCAACGGCGTAAGCTGGGTGTAAGCCATCGTCAAGCAGCAACCACAGTCTTTGTCAGGGTAAGGCACAAGCAAACTCCAAATTTAACTTGCTTAACACCTGGGTACCTTGGCAAAGACCAGTCAGGCTTACCTAGAAGGCAATGTGTAAAGTATTTATGAAATTAGTATTCTGGAATCAGCAAACTTGAACCAATTATCTCTTATCATTTGGAAAATACACTTATAAAATTTAATAAGGTAATCCCCATGTTCTCCTAAGGGAGAGATTGGCCTCACAGTAGTGACAAATAAATGAAAGAGTTTTTCACTACTAGGACAAGTAAAACTTGAAAAGTACATGTCCAACATTTTAAATACATTACACTCTGCCTACTAGGCTGTCTTAGGCCTACCCTAGAGGTGACTTATATGTAAAAAAAATGAAGGTTTGGGCCTGGCAAAAACATTTATTTTGCCAGGTCAAAATGGCAATTTAAACTGCATACAGAGGCTCTGCAAAGGCAGCCCTGAGGCATGTTTAAACGGCAACTTAAGCGGGTAGCACAATCAGGAGTTCCACTAGTAGCCCACTAGCAACATTTAATTTACAGGCCCTGGGCACTTATAGCACCAATTTATAAGGGACTTATAGGTAAATTAAATATGCCACTTGGGAATGAGTCAAGATTGCTATGTTCAGAGGAGAGAGCACAATTGCTATAGCACTCGTTAGCAGTGGTAAAATGGTGCTCACAACAGAAAAGCCAGGAAAAAAGGAAGTCAACAAAAAAGGAAGTCAGAAGGCAAAACAATCAGGGGAAACCACACCAAGGATGCCAGGTCTAACACGTGTCCCACACCAGCTCAAAGTGGAGAGGGCTACCCAACCCACGTTCTCTTTACTAAGGTGGAAGAACCTGGGAAGACCATCAGCATTGGTGTGGTCTGTTCCAGGGCGGTGATCCACCATAATTAAATCAACAGTTTGGGATTCTCACCCCTTATCTGTATTAACCATTTGAGGGGCCTGTGGTCTATCTGAACCTGGAAGTGAGTGCCAAACAGGTATGGCCTTAGCTTCTTCGGTGCCCAGAGCACAGCAAATGCTTACCTTTCTTTTGCACTCCACCTCTGTATCCTGGGAAGTAGCTTCCTACTGATGAAGGCTACAGGTAATTGCAGTCCCCCTAATTTAGCTGTGAGAGCACAGCCCCTACACCACGCTCTGAGGTGTCTGCTTGAACAATCACTTATTTCGAAAAGTCAGGGGCCTTGAGCACGAGTGGTCTGCATATGACCTCTTTCAGGGTGTCAAAAGCTTTCTGGCACACCTCTGTTGAGATCACCTGACGTGGCTGTTTCCTGGAATTCAGCTCTATCAAGGTACCCCTTTATGAATCATCTGTAATAACCCTTGAGGCCTAAGAAGGCTCTCACTTTTGTCTGAGTCTTGGGGTTTCCCAAGCCAGGATGGTTTCAATATTGGCCTGGAGGGGCTGCACTTTGCCACCTCCCACTTGGTGACCCAAGTAGACCACAGAACTCAATTATCTCTTCTCAATTGGAAATTACACTTATAAAATGTAATAAGTTAATCCCAATGATATCCTATGGGAAAGATAGGCCTTGCAGTAGTGATAAACAAATTTATGAGTTTTTAACTGTTAGCACACGTGAAACTTAAAGTATTTGGCCAACCTTTAAAAAATACATTGCATCCTGCCCTCGAGGCTATCTAGGGCCTACCCTAGAGGTGACATATATGTATTAAAAAGGAAGGTGTAGTATTGTAAAAAGGTTTATTTTGACAGGTCGAGATTGCACTTTAAACTGCACATACAGGCTCTGTAATGGCAGGCCTGAGACGTATTTAAAGGGCAATTTAAGTGGGTGACACAATCAGTAGTCCTACTACAGTAGTCGACTAATAACATTTAATTTACAGGTAGATTATAGTTAAATTAAATATGCCAATTGACTTTGAGTCATGATTCACATGTTCAGAGGAGAGAGCACATGTGGTTTAACACATGCTAGCAGTGGTAAAGTGCTCAGATTCCTAAGGCCAGCAAAAACAAGGTCAGAAAAATGTAGGAGGAAGGCAAAAAGTCAGTGGGAAGACCAGGTCTGACACTATGGGTCATTTTACGATGGTGGTCGGGTCGCTGCGGAATGGTAACAGCCTGACTAGTGGTTGGCAGTACCACCCAACATATTCCAATGTGACCACCCTGTAGGGGGTCAGAAATATGCTCTTTTCTATTGTGATTTGTGCTGCGGTCTGAAAAATGGCTGCAGCACAAGCCACAATAGAAAAGGGCATATTTGCAAACATCCATGTACCATGTGCCAGGTACCATGTAATGCTTGACACACGGTGCATGGATGTTTTGGATGGTTCCACATGTGCCCACCTGGCCCAAAAGTGAAGGCCCACAGGGTTCCAGCCAGGGGCCCTCAAAGTCCTTTTCCGGCTGCCTATTCATGGAGGTGTGACCGCCATGAACAGGCATTCAGAAAGGGATATCCTAATCCCTACAGCGGTGCCTGAGTAGACACCGCACCATTGTAGGGGGCCGTGGTCTTTCCCCCTGCCAAACTCTCTCCAACCACCAGAATCGTAATCCAGCAATTGGACTGATGCCATAGATGTCAATGGGACCGCAACCATCAGCTTGTCGGTGGCAGTCCCACTGACATCGGAATTAGCCCTATGACTTGATATAATGGAGAGTACTGTTTTTTTCCCTAGTCTGAATTTCCAGTCAGTGAAATCAAGTTCAGTGTTCCCACTCCTGCATAACCAAATGCGGAAACACCAGGCTAATTGTGATCGGTAGAGCAGAATTCTACAATTAATTCAGTTCTTAATGGCTCTGCCCGAATCGGGGCCTGTGAATTCGGACTTTAGGCATGTAATCTCTGACAACTGTATTGACTGTCTCTGTTGTTTGACCAGTAACCTTATTACTTTTTGTATCTGGCACTGAAAGGCTACATCTCTATGTGTGAGAAAACACAGGGGATTCCAAACAGAACTCCAACTCACCTCCCTATCCCCCATGGTCATCTCCATTCCTTCTGGGTCCTGATGACTGCAACAGGAGCTGGGACCCAAAGCAAACAGTAACAAGCATTGGCAGAGCCAATAGGTCTCGCTTTTGGGACATTAGAAGTATTTAGTTATGCAGCACAATATCCTTGCACTGTTTCGTGGCTAAACACTTATAAGGTCCCAAAGGCGCGACCTATTGGCTATGCCAATGCTTGTTTAGGTCTAGTGTTAGCCTAGGGTGCCTTCTAACTTTACTACAGTCATATCTATAGAATACACTTATTGGGGGGTTCATACAGATTTTTTTATCCATTAATCTATTGTTGTGGCATTCGCATGTTCTTCCCACCACTACTGCAGTGGGACAGCCCACTTCAGCCATTGGCTGAGTGACGACCTTCAGCCGCTCCACAAGGAACACATCCACACAAGGTGGGTTCCCTTCAATACCAGGAACCACAATGGAAAAGGGTGCTTAACAAGGCCAGGAAAATATTTTTGCTTTCTACCAATTTTTATATTGGTTAGGGCCCAGCAACACATCACAAATAACATTTTACAAAGATCATGAGAAAATAAAACAAGAAATGGCAGCATTAAAAGGATGGCCCCCAATGCCAGGCCCATTGATTTGCATATGTTTCTTTTTTTTTAAAAACATTTTTGTACTCGTAGTTTTGGTTTGTGCCTCAGAATTTCAATACTACAACTTAAGTACTAGCTCATGAACATGCAGTATTGGATGTGATAGTCTTACCTGAAGTAGATGTGGTGGGAAATTGGGAAGTTACTGTGATATTTGTACCTTTCATGAAAGTATTAACAGATAAAGACAATGACAAGTAAAGGCCTCATGAGTAAAATAAACCTACATGTTTTGCTATTTTTTGTACTATGCGTAAAAGAACAAAAATGTGTAGACTGTTGACAGGAGCATATATCAGTGCTAAATAAGTGAATATGAAAAGGAAGGGGTGCACGTTATAAACCATTATAGACAAAGCCAATAGATCTATCTTTCCATACCTATTGGCTCAGCCTATGGTTTGTGACCATGCTAAAGAGCATTCCAGATACTGTGCACCTTGGCCAAAGAATAAAAAAACAAACCTTTGATGCTGCCACCTGTGTGATTTTGTAGACGTGGGCATCATGCATGCGCATGCATACAAAATCACAAGACTAGGTTCTGATCACTTGCAACACAGGGATCCTAGGGACGGCAGGAGCAACATGGAGGGTGCAGTTAGGAGAAGAGAAGCAACAGGCGAGAGAGCAAAATGGAGTAGGCCGGGGAGAAGCAAACGTTCAAGCAGGCAACAGTGGGAGCACGGGAAGGGGAGTAGAAGAATTTGGAGGGAGAGTAGGTTGTGGGTGGGGGAAAGCAAAAGAGAGGGCATGGTTGTAGGGGAGATGCAATGGGCTACAGAGCAGTGTGGTGTAGGCAGGGATGAAGCACATGGGCGAGGAAGCAACAGGAGGAAAGTACACTAGGTTGAGTGCAACATGGAGGGTGGAAGGAGCACACGGACAACGGAGAGCATTGTGGAGTGCAGGGTGACAGAAGTAAAAGAGGGAGACAGATGGAAATAACATGCAGTCTTATGGAATGCTTAACTGAAAAGAAAAAAGTAGTGCTTCAAAAGCAGTGGAAGGATAGAAGCCAGCCAAACAAAAGTAATGGTAAAGGTGCAATGCTCCACTGATGGGCAAACATAAAATTGAGAAGTTGGGACATGAATAAGAAGCTGGCAAATGAGTGTCAGAAAAGCCAACTAATGGCAAGGAATGGGTGAGTTCCTTGTCCCTGTATGTTCTTGGTAAACTCACAATATGTCTTGTAACAGGCAGAACATGTGCTGTTTAGTAAGGTGACTCTTAAAGGTGGGTGTTAAAATCCTTTAAGTGACAATACTGATCACTTCTGTGATCATGATTAATTATGCTATGATAAACAATACATGGCAAAACTTTAAACTTGTGATAGTCAGTATAAATACAGCATAGATATTTTGGACGGTGACGTGAGAGCACAGCTGTGAGGGAGTTGGACAAAACTTGTAACTGAGTCCTTTCGGTGCCTCACTGTGCTGCTGTTATCACCTCCTCCCCCATTGACCTTCACTAACTCAACCAACATTTTACATTTTAAAAGTTTTCCTTGGACAAATTTAGGTTGTTTCTTTCAATCTACTTAGCCTTTAGACCATATTTTCTGTAGTAATACATCCCTTCTTATTTTCCCCATTTAATCCTGTTTTACTATGTGCAAGCTGCATATATTCTTAACGAATCACCTGAAGGTGAAGTTGTCGTATGTCTCCTCTTCTTAGCTGCCTACTTGTTCATACCATCAGGTATGAACAATTAGGCAGCACCTTAGTTCAATGTTCTGTGTGGATTTACTGTTGTGAGGTGCTCAGGGTGAAGCGCTTCTCTGCGGCAAAAGAAATGTGAAATAAAAGATGCATTCATGTATCTATAGTTTACTTTTGTAAGTAACGTAGATGCTTTTGGTCACGCTGTTGCTTTTTATGTGACAGCTGGTAGGTACTACCACTGCCTGGTCGCACTAACATTGGCTCCCATGGCTTTTCCTTCGCTTTAACTGATAGTTATTGACAGGTGCGAGTTTCATTCTAAGAACTTGAATGCTTATTGGAGTCAGCATCTTCTGTAATGGTTGTCTAATTTTCACAATGTAATTTGCACTATTACACAAGAGGTTCCCTTACCTCACTTAAATAGATAATATGAGAGTGATGGGTGTGATGTTCAAATGAATCTTAGCCACCGGTAATTGCTCCAGGGCAGCATTCTGGTCCATCATTGTTGTTTACTATGCTATCCAGAGACAAACCTGCCACAAGCAAGCTAGGTGTGGTCCTGTTCAGGAGGAACACACCAGCCATGTCAGGTCCTCTCCATATGGGAATGCAAACCACCTTATACCAGTTTGGGCCCTGTTGGACCTCAACCCCTGTGCTGTTTGTTTCATGTATGATTTATTTTATTTTTTAAAGACCTGGAGAATAGGTGATACTGTTATGTCAGAAAATGTACATTTCTTCTAGGAGCTTATTGTGACACAACTTGTCTTTCACCCCATAAGTTTAAGTTTTGCATTCTTAGGTGGGCACAAAATATTTGTATTGGTTAATTTATCGATATTTATGTTATGTAACACCTGCTGGAAATGTACACAAGTAAAACAATGTATTTTATGCTTTAAAGCCCCTCTTATAATCTGCACACTTTAGGTAGTTGTAAGTAGAAGCTTAGGTAGAGATCTCTCTCAGTATGTCCTATCAGGTGGACTGTTTTTTTCCTCCGGCAATGGCCCCACGTAAGGATGACAAATACCATTCTGCCTCTTTGCAGAACCCTGTTGCAACAGTAAAGGTTGTCATCCCATATTATGCAAAATGTCTCATTTACCTGCAACTTGCCATCTACAAACCATTCCGAAGGTTGAGGTGAACCTCCTGTGCCCGTGCTTTAGAACTGGTCCGAGCAGCGAACATTCCATTTAATGCAGCACCACACACTTGAGACTCCTGTTGGCATTGTGGCTCGGCGGGGAGCCCCTTCTAGGTTTGTGGGCTGATGCGATAAACCTCTTTAAATGCTTGGAGGTCAGCACATAGAAATTGCCCATTTCTCCCCTCTGGAGATTTCCTATAAACCAATTCATTGAGGCTTTGGAGCATTCCATTGTCCCATCCAGCTGGGAAGAACACTTTACCACCATTGGCAGTATTT
The DNA here is from genome assembly GCF_964204655.1 of Triturus cristatus. Taxonomy (NCBI): domain Eukaryota; kingdom Metazoa; phylum Chordata; class Amphibia; order Caudata; family Salamandridae; genus Triturus; species Triturus cristatus. The sequence continues at coordinate 829,155,561 of NC_140585.1, read as the reverse complement.
TACTCCCTATGTGTTTAAATTGGGATAAAAATGAGTTCTTAGGGAGTGAAAAGGCAATTCAAAGTTTTTAGAGGGCCTCAGATGGACAGACATTTCAACTTATATGTTGAATTCATACCATGGGTATTTATTTTATGTAACCCAATATTTAATTTGCTAATTCCCACACTGTGTATGGTTGGCTAGGAAAAATCCTCTGAAATCAAGCCAGTAACTCATCACTGTTTTCTATTTTCCTACAATGCTGCCTTCATCGGTCACTCCTTAGTGGTCTTGCAGTGCTCCCTGTTAATCTTCCTAGATAATATGGTAAGGAATATGATTTGAAGATCGATCACTCATTCTTTTTACTGTTTGTAAATTTCACCAGCTTTGGCGAATAATGAACGAAGGGCTGGAAACATGCTGGTTCTGAATGGTCGATACCAAGCTCTTTCGGCCTCCTTTATATGTGCCAAGTTAACAGTGGCCTGCTTAACATTGAGCAGTCTGGATGTTTCTAGAACATTTGGAGACCTAGCAGAACTGCTGTTAAGTTTACCGTATAACAAGTAAAATTGGTTCCTACTCTGTTTTATGTGGCCACGAGATGGATTTCTTCAGATAGTAAAAAGATCATGTGGAAGGTTTTCTTTGGAAGCGGCCACCCTGCTTGAGGATTCCAACATCAGTGTAGGTACTTAGATTGCAGCTAGACTTGCCATCATTTACTGAGGTGGCATGGCAGCTTTACTTTCAATCGTTTCATGTTAGTCCATTCACATCTTAAAACTGCTACTGGGACTCCAGGAATCTACAAGGAAGCATTTATTTATAGAGATCGTTCACTTTAGAAACAAATATACACAAAGAAATCTGGAACGCCAGTTTGTAGCTGCCAGGCTCCTCACAATCTGCTCTTCTGCGAAGAGCCGAACCCATCTCTTAATGCAAAACCTCATAGCGGGGTAACCACCCGCATGCCATGCCGGACCACCTCTGAGGAGTTCCAGCTCTACGCCCAGTTCAGCCCACACTCTTCCTTCGAACTGCTTCTTGGCATCTCCATAGCACCCTTCCACTTCCCACCGTAAAGCACCAACCGGTGTGCTTTATCCTGCCACCCCGCCCTTCTGCAGTTCTCACTGTAAACCCCCATCGAGAACAGCAATCCATTACTTTCTGTCTCCCGCATGATATTGCACACACAAAAACACTTAAAACAAGCGCACCCGCCTCGCACGGTAGCAAGGGAAGGGGGCCTGTGCCGGTTTCCCTTGCAGGAGCGAGCAGCAAGGTGCGATAATTGCTAACATATGGTGCCGCTGCTCGCTCCCGCAAGGGAATCGCCAAACGTGCATGCGTTGCCATTGAAAGCAATGCAAAGCGTGCACGTTTTTGGGTGAAAAAGGGAACCGATTGCTAAAGGTCTTTTTCCTAAGGAGCGCATGCGCGCTGTGTAGGCGAGACCTAAAAACGGACTTCAATTTCCTTTCATAGGTAGAGAAGAAGGGTGTGAGGCTAAGGGGCCAATCAGCAAGAGGAGGAGGAGAACAGGAGCTGGGAAATGAGAGTGAGGACGAAGTCTGCGCAGAGAGAGACGCCAAGGAGAAGGAGAGGACACAAGAGCCTGAAGAAAATGCCAAGGAGAAGGAACAGGCGCAAGAACCAGGGGAGGTACACAGGAAGAGCGAAGGAACCAGCCTGCCCGAACTACTGGGGAGTGATGCTGAGGCAGAGGGAAGTCCGGATGAGTGGTGTCAGGAGTGGTGGTCACCCGCAGAGGACAGGAGCTGCCACAATTCACGTGAGTTGTGGCAGTATGTGGCGCAAGAAAGGGTAAAGGTGGGGAGAATGGGTGGAAGGGTGGGGAATAGCACTGTATTTTTTTTTCGTTCTTCCTCTTTTCCTCCTTTTCCTTGGGATTTGTTGTGTCCTTTTGTCTTCTTTAGCTTTTTTCTGCTGACCCCCCCTATCTAGATAGTAAGAGGAAGAGAAAGGGAAGCAGTTGGCTTGCTAAAATACCCCTAGAGGTTAGAAGTTCGGGAGGATCCAAACCTACGTAATGCACAACTCTGGACCTTGGGGTCTCAAAACTCTTTAAACGCAATTAACACTAATTCAGCAACATATTTAAACAAAATAAATTAAAGCACCATATAATGGCATTTGCAAAGAGAGACTTGTATTTAGCAAAAACATAAATGACAATATATACACATCATTCCATCCTCATGGATGGTAATATTGGAAATGTCGTGTCATACACAGTACGTGCAAAAAATGATATTGGAACATAAATCAAATGTCAACAACATATACTCCAATCTGAAAAATCCCAATGCATTTCGGGTTAATTTGAACCCTTCTTCAGGGGATGATGTCATCGAAGAGGAGTTGATTAAGTGTGAGTCCACCGTTTGGAACTAGAACAAAGTTGAAAATAAACAATGAGATTTCCTATGTGGTACATTCCATATGGCTAAATTAGGATTTGCACTCAGGCAGCGAAATTAGTGCCCTAGATCAAGTGCATCTGTGAGAAGGTGTGGAAAAAAACTCGGTGCCTCTAGACCAATTTAACCTCAGTCCCACTAGCGAAAAAGAAAAAGAACGTGAGGGTGAGAACAGAGCAAGGAAATTTAAGTGCCTATAAAAGTGTTTATCAAACAGACGTGAAAGGCTGAGAGGCTAAGGACGCCTAGTACGGATGAAAACCTAAAAAGCAACCCATACGTGGGAAAATATAAATGAAGAAAATATAGAAAAACGTACTATGGGGAATTTCTCCGCTTGCCCAATTCCAAAGAACCGCAGTTAACGAGGGTCTTCTGAAAAGACACAGTACAAATAAACCGTGTCATTATGCTACTAGATTCATTTAAAAGAGTACCGGTTACAGCCGTCCCGGTGTTGAAAGTGAAACCTGACACCCGTGAAGTCAACGTCAGAGCTTACCCATGATTGAAAATATTCAAGGTTTCAATCGGGAAGAAAGTAGGCTAAGAGGGTAAACATGATGATTACTTGGTCTGTCTCAATATGATACAGGATTAAACGAAACAGACACCAAATATGTACACGGTCACCTTAGTGATTAATGGAGTCAGCCTGGTGAAAAAAGTTGCCGCCAACTGCGTGCGTATGGACGTTTGCATGTGCGCTACGCATTTAAAGGGGCAAAATTGGATGAGCGAGTAGACTAAAACGCTAACTTTAAAACTATATTGAGAGTGACCGAGGGGGTACGAGAGGACAAAAAGTAGTTCTCTTAATATAAATAACATAAATGCCTCCCAGAAAGAAGTGTCTAGAGATAGATGTTGAATAAATAATAAAAGGATGCTAAACAAAATGTGACTAAATGTGAATGATCTCTGCCAAAGTTCTCGTGCTCTACCAAAGTAGTGTGATGAAAAGTGAAGAAGAAATAGACAGAACAGACGACGAGTGCAAATCCTGTACATGAAAATGAACTGGAAACAGAGATAGTTAATGTATTAAACCATTTATAATGCATAACAAAACCTATTTGGCACAAAAACATGTAAACGTACATTGTGATATTTTAAATCACAGGGACCACCAAACTTAATGGAAAAACACGTATTTTACATACGACTGATAACATGAATTGCAAAAAACATAGAAGTTCATAATGACCATTCAGGCCCCCAGGAATCACTGTACCTAAAAATGTGATCCAAAAAGTCTCTTTGCGGGCTAGTGTAGTCTGTGAATCTAAACCTGGAATTTCCTTTATTTTTTCTAGAATCGTGAACCGCAGTTGAGGTATTGTGTGTGAATTGTGTACCCAGTGAACTGCTAAACATGACTTTGGGTTTTTGTTCCGTATGGTACTCTTATGTTCCACTATACGTGTTTTGATTTTTCTAGAGGTTCTCCCTGCGTAAATAAGCCCACAGGGGCATTGGATGGCGTAAATTACACCCTCGGTATTACAATCAGATGAATGTCTAAGTGTGATCTTTTGACCTGTTTGTGGGTGTGCGAAGGTGTTACCAGGAATGACATTCCCGCATTGTCCACAGTTATAGCATTTTTTCAATCCTTTATAACACGATTTGGTAGGAAGATGAGTGGATTTAAGCAGTTCCTTCAAGTTTTTGGATCTGTTGTATGCAAAGAGTGGATAATCTTGAAACACATTGACAAAGTACGCCCCCACCTTGTCACAGGATGCCGAGCCTCCCGTTGCATACAAATCTAAAGGAGGAAATAATAGCCTAATGACAGAAATTAGGAGCCAGGAAAAGGAATAACAGTTTTTTTTATTCACACCATAATTCCACCTGGGTGTGGTGAAGATTTCTGCTCAACCTATCCACAGAAATTCCTCATTCTTACTGTCCCTTTCATTCAGTTTTACTCCTCTCCTCAAGCTCCCAGGGGCCCCCTCCTGAGAACTAGAATACCTTGAAGAGGATGGAATAAGAAGAGAAGAACGAAAAACACACATAAATGTTCTCTTTAATTCGCCAGTCAGAATAAAACTTATATCGATATTACACCTATACGGCCTCCTCATTTCTGTTTCCGCCCATCCCTCCCACACTATGTAACAAACATATTCCTGTATTGGTCACCTTTTCATTTCACAACTTACAATTTTAATGCATTACTGAAACCTGCTTTCCCCAGCGAGATAATTGTTGCAGTTTCTCTTACAACTTCAGCATGTTTCTTTTACCATTTCATCACCTACACGACTCAGGAGAAGGGTGATTCTTCTTCACCATACTGACGTTATTCAAATTCTGTCCTCTCAATCTATTACTTTTCCCATTTTCTTTTCCATTAAGTTTCACATCATGTCTGTTTCTAAACATTATCCCATACCACCTAAATTGTCTAGTGTCCAGCTGGTCCTCACACATCATGCTAAGATGACCTTTACTATAGCCTGTTCTGTCTTCCTGATACTTCTTCTTTGCTTCTTTTGTGTGACTTCAATTTAAAAATCACTGAAGGCTTCAAAACTTTATTTGGGCTTTCTCAGTAAATATTTTATTCTCTCACTTTTGGACTCTCCTTCAGCCCACATTCAGAGTGGGACCATGAATGTTATTTTCTTTCCCTTTATTTCTTTTCTTTTTTTTTACGGAGTTTCAAATAGCACGAACTTGACCTGAAGGTATAGGGTATCAGAGCGCTTTATACGTGCACCATTTGTCTTACATGAGGACACATTCATTTTTGTTGGGCACTGGGAGATTAAGTGATTTGCCCTGCAGAGACTCGAACCTGGTTCCTAGACTTGAGGTCGACCGCCCTAGCCGTTAGGCCAAGTCCTCTCCCCAAGTTCTTTCTCTCTTTGCCTTGCTCTGTTTCTACACCCTCTTTATGATCCTCCAGCAGATCACTTTCTTATTCTGTCATATTTTTTTCCTTCTCCTCTTTTACATCCTGTAAGGCTCATTGCTACATTTTTCGAACAAGAGCCACAGAATATCTCTCCAGTTCATTTATCTTTATTTGACACTTTCACTTCTGTTGATCACTTTGGTACCTTTTCCTCATTTTCAAGCCACTGATCATCTCACGCTCTCCTCCTCTCGTCGATTCTCTTGCTTTTTTGATGGCTTTCTAGATCACCCTGAAACATCTTGAAGCCTGGCTGATTCCTGAACTATCAACTCTTCAATTCTCAATGTGCCATTTTGAATGCCTTTTTCTACAGGACAATTCTGAGGGTTATCTGTCCTACTTCTTGGCAGCTCATAGTAAGTATGATTCATAGATAAAGTATGGTGGATATTTTTTTTTCATCTTCCCTTTGTGGATCAAGCCCATTACCTTCATTATGTATTTCTTGGATTCAATCGCGTATTTATTGATGTGTTCATTTCATTGACAGTTTTATGTAAAGTTTCATATGTATCAGGCCCAGGGTGTCACAATACTTTACTAGAGGTAAAGCATTGTCACTGAAAATCAACAGAATAGAGCAACTATAAAAATATTGTGCAGGACAGGTTGTCTGGGACTGCATCATTGTGTGGCACATTACAGAATGCCTTTGTGATTTCACAGACATAAGATAAGACACTTAGAATAAACAAGACCACATATACAATGGGAAAATTGATGAACTCTGTTCAGACTTCAAGATAAGCATTGCCTCTTGTGTGGTTAGTGTTGGAGTAGAAGTTATTTTAGCTCCTTTCTCAATATTCCTAAACAGGGATGTAGAGGGTTTCTGTGTAGCACAATGGGATCCAATGTTACCATTGATATTATGTAGCAATATAAAAAAACGACATACTTACTGCGCGATTTCAAATGAATTAATGGAACAATAATAAATATAATACTATAATGGCATAGTATAATAATATAATATTACGTGTGTTCATGAAATTAATAAAATAGGATGAAGATTAGATAGAAAGGGTTCCTCTGAATGGTTGAGAAATGGTTCAGGGCTCACCAAAGTGGAGTACTAATGAAGGTATATTACGAAGGCCTGGGCATGAGAGAGTGAAGTGTTGAGGACTCTATTTGAAGGTGAAAATAATCAAAATTATTTACACCTAGTAATGCTGCCTTCTTTGCATGAAATATATGCAGTTCTGTTATTTTGCAAACCACAATGACATTTAGAAAGATGTTGGACACATTGTACATAATCCTTTTTACTCAATGTGTCTTAGAGCTGTTTTGAGACTATCTCATGCCATCCATCTACTTTGCTGCAATCCAAATTGCTTTCACAAACCAGTATTACTATGCAGTAAAGAGGATATCATTGGGCAATGATAAGCTATTCACAATAAATACATATGCATTTGTGTTGTCTCTGTTAAAAGTATCTTTGATTCTCTCCGCACGGATATTATTGATTTCCCCCTGATGTGAAACAGCCTAGGTAGGTACCTGCTTCCTTTGGAACTTATTTTTGTATTATTCAAGACAATCATTCAATTCCATTTCCCCACTGACATAGACTGGTCGGTGCCCTTCAACTTCCCTTCCCTTCAATCCATTGCATAATCCCATTGCTTTTCAGCTGAGGCCACCTAATAACATCATTCAAATTGACATCTGATGGGATAGCGATAAAAGCAGTCAATAACATTAATGTTAGGCTTTTCTGAAACCACGTTTTTTACAATCTTGATGTAGTAACCTCCAATGAAGTTGATTCGTCTGCACCTTGTGCAGGAGTAGATCCATAGCTCAAAAACGAAATCCTTTGTTCTCATGAAATATATAGCAAGCAAGAAAATTGAATTTAAGGGACTTTGACTCTAAAATCATTCTCTATTGCAGCAACGACTCTCATTGTCACCCATTATATCCCTAACTTTAATTAAAAAAAGGGTGAAATTAGAATCTTTTAGTATTGCATATGATGTTGATTTACCATAAAAATTAGTAACACTGAGGAAAGGGATTGAGAAAAGATCACACCACTGATCTGAAAACTTTATCAAAGAGGAGAGACAGTTGAGAAGATGAGAGAACATGTATGGAATGCAAGGGAAGCACTGTGTTGACACATGCATTGCATGAAGACAAGAGCAACATTATTGGAAGATGAGAAATTGGGAAAATCTGGAAATCAGAGCAGCCATGAGGGATGGTGATTAAAGAGAAAGTGTTGGTATAGTGAAGTTGGATGTCAGCCATTAAACAATTCTCTGGGATGGTTCACAATGCTATTGTTTTGTATTTCACAAATGCAACTTTGTCTGCTATGATGTCAGCTTCATCTTTCCTTACCATGATGAAACCATTCATAGATATACTGGTTTCCTAGGCTACTCAATGAGAATTAATCTTAGGTATGTTGCTATTCAATCTGTACATGGAACCTCTCAGAAACGTGATGAGAGATACAGAGGTGGTGGTTCTTTTATATGCTGATGATGAGGAGATCTGACAGAAGATGTCAAAAATTCAAGATGTGACATCTATGAAATCTTGTCTACAAAAAAATCCTAATGAGTTGAGATGAGAAAGAGGAGCACCGAAAACTGCAGAGTTTCTATAGTGGCGAGCACCAAAGATCACCAGTATATCTTTGGTATCTTTGATGTGTGATTACCAAGACTGCCCAATTTTTGTTGGTTAGTCCAACAGAAGGAAACCATTTCAATACTACACCATCTATATCCATGTGTGATGTTTAAATCGCTAGTATCCTATGGTGAGCAATTGTGTCAAATGCCACCAATAGCTCTAATAAGATGAACAAGTAAGCAGTGACCTAATGTAGCACAGAGTAGATAACATTTACCGGTTTCAGTACGACAACAACTAATGAAACCAGACTGAAATGGAACCAATTGATCATAGCATTTTTTCTTCTATATGCCTATTTTGTGCTGGATAGCTGCACATTTTATAGGATTCTTCACGGGGGGGGGGGTTATTTATAGGCCAAAAGACTTAAAAGGTTTATGGCTTGTTTTGTTCTTCCTCACTTTTTTAAGGAGTGGTCTAATTCCAATTTAGGTCATATCGAATGAATCATATCATTCACACTTTTGAGGGAAGGATTCACAAATTCACAGTACACATTGGTGAATAGGCTAAATATCTCCTTATTATAACTGTACCATGCTTTGTATTGCATGCACCCTGAGGGCCGGGCGCGGACAGAGGAGATAAATAAATGCCAGAGTGGCCACACAAGGTACTCTGGCTACAGCAGTGTACAGAGTATGTGTCCTGTGCTTGCCCTACCCCAGGGCAAGTTTGCAATTGGAAAGCTCGAGCAGAGGAAAGGGGCATTTGAAAACGTAGTCTAGGATAATGAGACAATGACTATGAATTCTGGATTGTTTTGGGTGTTTTATATAGAAGTTCCCATGCATTCCTAATAGGAATGTACTGCAAACTTCACCTTTGGTTTTCTTTAGTCTAATCCTTGGGTTTTCCATACCATAAAAGATTAAAAACATATGAGGTCATTATACTCCTTTACAATGTGTGCATACTTGTTCACTATGATGTTCTATATGTACGTGGTTGATAATCCTCTGCCATACATCGTCAGGGTTTTGAAAGTTACCTAGTAGCAATGTAATCATATAGAAAGGATCCCGTTGAGCGTGAATCTTTTTGGTGGTACCCCAGTTCTAGATTTCTGCCCTAGATTTTCCTGTGTGAATAGTAAATCTGATCACATGTCTCCTTTTGAGGAATCTATTTATAGTCATATCTTAGAAATAGGATTTCCAGATCTCACTTTAATAATTTCCAGAGGCAAAATATAATTTAATGTAATAATTATCGCAAGAAACCAAAATATAAGTTAAATATCCGATTTGTACTCTTGAAATGGTGTAAATGAGAATCATTACTGTGTGAATCTTCTTTGCAGCAATATGATTCTACTCCCATTCAATGACTACTGGCATTTCCCACATTACAGCTATCAGTTCCTTTCAACGAACTTCAAGGCATTTTTAAAATGTTGGCAATCAGAACTGCACCTATATTCGATTGATATAACTCACCTTTCCATTGGATTTGAAAATCCTACATCATGATTTATGCCGTGTTTCCTGGGCACGGCCATTATACATGCTGTTAACAGTATTTTCTAGGCACTTGCAGAAACATTATACACTTAGTTTAAGCAATATATGATGGAGTGGTAACGCTGGAGTGTGGTAGTTTGTGCGTGAGCACCCTAAATTAAGTCTTGTCAACACAGTGTTGTCAGGATTGTATTTGCTAATTTGGTATTCAAATGTTTGGTTGCCAGAACACATCAGCACAGAAGTTCTTGGTGAGTTCTTCACACCAGATTGCATTCCACCTCCCTTCTTATTGCCTCTTACATGCTTCTTCCAGGCCTGTGACCTCTAGCTTCTAGCCGTAGTAGTTCTCTCAGACAGGAGGTGCAGCTCGCCATGGAATAATGGTGAGTCTCTGTGTGGGTATTCTCAAATCTTGCAAGTAAAGCATAGCATAGCTTCATAATCTTAGAAAACCGGGTTGTGCATCTATATTCTATATTTAGGGCCTGATTACTACGTTGACAGTGAGGGAGCGGGCCACCACGCTGCTGTACCATTCTGCACCGCTAAAGCCTACCGTCAGCCGCCCACCAGATTACAAGCATGTTTGTAGTCTGGTGGCCATTCCTTTAATGTTCCCATTGTGGTGCCTTTCAAAAAGGCACTGCAATGGGAATGTCAAAGGCAATTCCTCCACGCCATGGACTGTTAAGTGCATGCCGTGCAGGAACAGGGGGTGCATGCGAACAGGGGGGCACAGCATGTGCCTACCTGCATGTATCACTAAGCCCAGAGGCAAAAGGGGCCCCTGTAGGTCCCCTTTGTTTCCTCACTGCCAAAGTTTTTTCGGCAGGCTCACCTTTGTGAAAAGTGAAGCGGTACAGAAACTTGTAATATGCTTGGCGGTGCCGCAGTGGCACCACCAAACATTCTGCTGCCTCAGGACTACCGCGCCTCTGCCGAGATTGCGAATCCCTGGCAGTTGCAGCAGTCCCCCCACAGTCTGACTGCCACACTCATAATGCGTAGGTCGGAACACTGGTGAGGGGGTCCACGATCGTCACTACACCGCCAATATGGGTTTGGTGGTCCCATGGACTGCCGAACCCGTGATCAGGCCCATAGACTTATACATTGGGATCAATAGATAGATGCCCACATGTTTTAAAAAATATCGAACTTACGTTGGAGTTTTCTTGCATGGACTCTACACAGGATCCGAAATGCACCTCCCGGATGCTGAGAAATAATAAACATATGAATTCAAAAACGGTGCATTAGATATAAACAGGGCCAATAACAACAGAGAAAACGCACACCTAGATTCCAGTTTAAGACTGGAATACAATAATGTTGAAAAATAGTGCTTAGTCATACGATTCAGGTGCCAGAAATAATTGCCACACAAATTGGACTCCTGAATATGCAATGTGGCCTCATTTTGTAAAGGGTGCTGCATTTCTTCAGTGGCATAATTATAGCAAGCTATTAGGAAAGAGAACAGTAAGTATTCCCAAGAGGACTTTGTTATCATTACAAATCCACAGTTTACAATTCTGTCAATGTCGCCTCTTTGTCTCACTCCTCGTCAGATCATTGAATCATTATCAGACTTTTTTTCCACCATTGTTCCCTGAAGCATTGTCCATCAGACCTCCCTGCAGAGGGGGGCAAGGAATCGATTCCGAGCCTAGGAATTCCTGTGACTACATTGTTCTAATGGCTCTATAGACTTTAGTTTAAAAGTATGAAAAAGTGGCTTATTTGAGTTACTTTTAGACACGTGTTTACATTTGTAATTGTTAACTGGAAGTTTATAATAAATTCTCATGCACATAATGGTGCATACAAATCATAATTAGCAATGCATCGTGACCATGGGCGCACACTGAAATCACTGAGTGCCTTTTATGATTTCGAAAATATTTAAGTTGATGTAAAAATTAGGAAGCTCAGACAACTGAAGGATAGCAGGAAAGTTTTTGTATGTTTAGGGGAGTGAACCTAATATTAATGGTGGGGTAGAGTAGGAGAGTGTGAAATGATGTGACATTCCCAAGAAATGATGAGAAATTACAAAAAATTACACAAAATTCCAATCCAAATGTGCTTTTCATTTATTGTTTTACTGAGAAATGCAACTGTTCATTTTTAAAAGTGAAACAGTATTTTGTGCTAAAAAATAACAAAATTTCATGTGCCATTTTGGGAGCAGAACTGTAACCTGTTCCCTCACTGGTTGAATTGTGAATTACGAGTTCCCTTAAACATCTATTAGCAGAGTAAAAAAGTTCAAATAAGTAAAACGCCCACTCATTAACTGAATTCTAGATCAATAAAAAGTAAAAGGGATTTATGAAATAATAAGCAATGCAAAAATCATGACATAAAAGCGCTCTGAAGCAGAGTTATACAGAATAAGCAAGATCAAAATTAAGTTGCAAACAAGCAGCAAAATTAAAAAGAAATCGTACAGCATCCCCAGTTGAACTGGAAAGTCTCCTCACTCACCCCCAAAATCCAAGGGTCGTTTCTGCACAATTCTTTCATAACAAATGAATACATCTGCAAAATCCTCATGGTCTGAGTGCAAAACCTCATCTCTATGGTAAATCAGGTTTCTAGAAAAATACCTCCCATTATTTTAGCATATGCACCCTCTTTGTTAATATTTTCCGGTGATGTTCTGACTACTATGAAACATTTCAACAATGGAACTTTCAATTAATTAATTAAATAATATTAACAAAGGAAAAGCAGCGCAATATGTTTCAAATCATAAGGAACAGGAGAAAGATTATTGAAAGCAATGTAATCATAACAATGGAAATAAATCATTACATAGAGGTAGGAGGGAAAATAGGTGCTGCGGCAAAGAGTGCAAAATTAGTGGAATGAAGATCACTAGTAAGTAATATAGACATTACCTCTTCCTCTGCTCCTCCTCGTCCCATTCCTTATTTTGACAGATTCACCAAAACACACTGACTTCTTCAACCCCAAGAAAGCATGGCATAAAGTTATGCGCACATTGAACTTTATTATCAGACAAACATCTCTTGTCACAGACAAGTTACTTTAGTTATTTCTCCGTCTCTTTATGCCATACATTTTTTTCCATGTAGCTGTAGCAAAAATATCCACAATTAAGGCTCCATCCAATTCTGCCCATGAGGCTGTAATCCCCCTTGTAGAGCGAGCTTTTCAGAAACAGGAAGTGGCTTACCAGCACTAGAATAAGCTAACATGATCACCACCTTAACCCATCTTTCAAGTGTTGATTCGCAAGGGAAAAATTATACTTTATGAAATCTGCTGTTCTTTGAAGATAGATTGTAACTACCCTTAACAGATCCAATTTTTCTATATGATCCTTTTCATTTGAATCTAGATTACAACTTGAAACTGGCAACATTATTGGCTACATGTATCAACAGTGGACATAGCATACCTAATTGTGATTTTCTGTTAATAGAAATTAGGTAACCTCTATTCCTAATGTATGAAACCACATGAGTTTCATTTAGCGATTCCTAGTGGGTCGCAAATTGGCCTATCTCATGAATATTAATGAGGCAGTTTGCAATTTGCGAACCATAGGGAATTGTTGAAATCATGGGAATGGTGGCCAGCTGGGGTCAGCAGACCACCATGTCCATGATTGCTTTTAAATAAAGCAATATTTTTTTTTAAATGGTGCTCATTTAACTTAAAGGAAAATGGGTCGCAAAAAGAAAAATTGAAACTTTTCTTTTAATTTTTTAAGAGCAGACATTGGTCGGTTGGACCACTGCCTGCTCTGAAAAAACTTTTTGCTACCATTCCCAAAGGACAAGGAGTTTCTCTGGGACAACTTCCAGTTTGCGAATGGGTTACCACCTACTTGAAGTGGTGGTAAAATGCAAATGTTTTGCGACTACATTTTCGTTGCAAAACATTCTTACATACTGCTGTGATTCAGTATTAGGAAGGGACGCCCTAAACACACCCCTTCCTAATACTGAATCGGTATGTATTCGCAACTCCAAATTGTCGGTCGGAAACATGCTACTGAATCACAAATTGGAATTCATAAATACAGCGACCCGTAAAATGCATGTTACATGTGGCCCTATGTGAAATGATAAATTTTACTTGAAAATAAAATCCAGACCTTATCTTAACACAATGCCGTGCTCCAAAATCTTGACATAACGGCGAACAACACATCAGTGTATTTAATTTCCCTCCGCTGTTTTGCTGTTGTAATGCACACTAAAAAATTAAACTTTAAAGAGAGGAATCTCTCTGAAACTTTCTCTAATGGTTCGAATGGAGCTTCCCTGTAGCTGAAAACATCTGCATATCCCAAGATGGAAATAACCTCTTTACAAAGGGTCTTACAGCTTCAAACACTTTAAAAAAATCTCCAAACCCAACCTTCAATGTCTGTTAAGGGACACCCAAGGTGTACCAAAGTCTTTAATGGAAGCTCATTGCAATTTCAGAGTTGCTTCTGATAACCCTTTATCAAAACATTCCTGAAGATTATGTTTACTAGCCAATATTTAGTAGGTAAATATTCTGAAATATTGATTCTTCGGACACCAAGAACTGAAGGAACCCCAGAGATAAGTTTTTCCCTTTCCTAGTTGATTCCCTTCTAGCTAGCTAAATGTGCAATAGCTCTCTGACTGGCAAAGCCACATTCATAAAGTCTTTCTCTCAACCTCCAAAGCCATCAACATTTTATTTTGGAGGGATTTCTGATAGAGAATTGACTAACAAATGGTACAAGGACCTATAGTAAGAATCATGTATTATTATCTCTAGCAACAGTGGGAACCATTGTCTCCTTGCCCAAATAGGGCATGACAGAATTGTTTCTGCTTCCTTCCTCTGAATCATGATCACTAGACAAGGGATTAAGGGAATAGGGGAATTCATACAACAGTGCTCTCAGATATTGATTTGTCAAGGTATCTATCCACATTGCTAATAGATCTTGAGACTTGGCAAAGAAGTTCTGGAGATCAGCATTGTCTCTGTCTATGGAAAGATCACCATTGGACAGTTACACCTTTGGCAGTGCTTGGACAAAATATCGGGAAAATAATACTGAGATGCAAAAATATCATGTCAAGAATATCAGAACATCAATAATATCTTGAACAGGAATATCAAAGGTAAAAATATAGACCCTCATTGCGATGGCGGTGGGTCCGCCACCATCAGCCCATTGGTGGCAGTCCCACCGCCATTGGGCACTGCATTACCACCCGCCGCATTATGATCTCAGGCAGATGCTTGGCGGTCAGAGAGACCGACCACCACGGTTCCTGACAGGCTCAAGGAGCCCATCGGATGGAGTGTAATGCCAACAATGGTGGCGGTGCCTGCTCAGGCACTGCTGTAGGCGTTGCAATGTTGTTTCCTGCCGGACGTTTCATATGGTTTACCTGCCATGAAAAGGGAGGCAGAAAGGAACATTGGGGCCCGTAGTGGGTTCCCCTTTCCCCGTGGCCCTCCTGCATGGGTCCTGGGGTACACCTATGATGCCCCCCTACATAGCCCTGCACCATGTGGCAGGCACTGCATGGTGCTTGCCACAAAGTACAGGGATATGTACAGAGTGTATCTTTTGTACTGAGGCATGTGCTGCAGCCCGCAGCACATGCCACAATACAAAAGATATACATTGCAACCACCTTGAAGGCGGTCACATCATGATTCCAGTTGGGGGACCACCGACAACTTGTCTTGCAGTCCCATTTGTGAAGGGATGGCGGTAAGTCCGACAGCCATCCTAATCAGGCCCATCGTTTTTAGTGTTTTTAATATTGTTGTAAAAAATATTGATGTAGAATATGTTGAATGTAATATATTGTTCGTAAGTGTTAATTAGCATGTAATTAATTTTAGTGTGTTTGACTGTTTGTGCTTATTATTGTTTATTTGTGTTTTTACTAAGACAGTATTTAACTTATTGAATTGTTTAATTACTTGTATTAATGTATATAATTAATAGTTGAATATATTTTTTCGCAGAAAAATATTGGGTTTTTATGTGATTAGGGTGGGGATATTTAAAAATAATTATGTTTTAAATTTACGTTGTAAGGTAATAATTGTACAGATATTCAAATTAGTAATTTACGATTTTGAATGACATTTATATTAATAATAATTTCAATAAACATTACTTTTCTGTCAATTAGAATATCTATATTATTTGGTATTCAAAAAAATCTAATTGGAAAGAAGAAATATTAAAAATATAGAAAAACATTAAATTGAGTAGAATATATAGAAATATTTTTATGAAAATAATTATATAAATAGATTTTTAAAATAAAATGTACATATATTTGTTTACTTTATGATTGTTAATTTTGTAGTAAAATTTATTTTTAATTTATTGTTTGAAGTTTATGAATGGTAGTACATATTTTGAACAATACATACATTTTGAATAGTAATGGAAATGGTAATTGTATAGTTTAAAATATAAATATGCGGAGAAAGGTTTGTAGTCTAGATTAGTCCGTTTTTAGATAGCATTTTAGTTAATTGTATATTAAAAAATATGTTGTAGAATGTGGAGTACTGATTTTGTATGTAATATTTTTATTTTGTAATAGTTATAGAAAATGTTTTACTTTGAAATGGATATTGTACATTTGAAATCTTTAGAATCCAACACCTTCGTTCAATTATGGTTAAAATGTAGTGGGAATAGTAAATGTCACCCCTTTAGTGTCCTACACCTTCCCCAAATTGGTTTAGATTGGAGTGGGAATAGTGAATTTCAACCCTTTAGTGTCCAATTCCTTCCCCAATATGGTTAGATTGGAGTGCGAATAGTAAATTTCACCGCTTTTGTGTCCAACACCATCCCCAAATTGGTTTAGATTGGAGTGGGAATAGTAAATGTCACCCCTTCATTGTCCAACACCTTTACCAAATTGGTTTAGATTGGAGTGGAAATAGTAAATGTCGCTCCATTAGTGTCCAACACCGTCTCCAATATGGTTAGATTTGAGTGGGAATAGTAAATATCACCCGTTTAGTGTATAACACGTTCCCCAAATGTTCTATAATAAAGAAATGTCACACATTTGTCTATTTTTATTTGTTTCAAATTGCTAATTATTTCATAGTTTTACATTTTTAATCATACTTACTTCAATTAAAAATAAAAAAATATATAAAGTTAATTATAATAAACAATGTTGTCATTAATTTATAACAAAGAAATCAGGTAAATCATATTCATATACATTTGTTTGTAGTACATTTTCAACTCAGATTTTTCATTGTTATCAATATCAACATTTCTATATTTACATTTTTATTATTATTTAACATATGCTTTATTAGTATTTAGTAAATCATTGTATATTTGTTATACTATTAGTTAATTTCTAATTTACAATTTTTCATAACGTTTTATAACATTGTTTGATAAGCTTTAAATGTTAATAATCATTTTATGTTTTTTAACATTTCTTTACTTTTTAGTATATATAGTTTCAACAATATTTTAACATTCTTTTTATTACTATATATTAAATGATTGTATATATTACATGGTAATATTTAATTTATACTTTACAATTTTATCATAATTTCTAGAAGTTGTTTGATAAGTTTTACATTTTTAATATTTTTTTTATTTTTTATACATGTATTAATCAGTTGCACGATATTTTCCATTCATTTCTGAGCGTTAAGAGTCTTTTTTTTATTGAACATTTTCAATAGAAACATGTTAGTAAACACAGTTCAGAAGTGGCATCATCAAGGTACAGCTGATCATTGATTCATACACAAGCATATGAGGTATCTAGCAGTAGTTTAACGTCGTCTGACATTCACATCAGATGATAATTCTAGAAAAAAGGAGGAGTCATACAGAGGCAAGTTAGATCACAGTAAAAGTCATGCACTATAGAGCTACGGGCACCTATGGCCGGGCATCGGTCACCTGTACAGGTGTACGTGCAGGACTGCCCATGGGGGTGTTAAAGTCTGAGGCAGCCTCAGCCAAGCCATGTACGTAAGTAACTAGTGGTACCCAGATATTGTGCGGCCTGCTCGCTGTCGGCATAAGATTCCAAAATTCTGTTAGTTGTGTCTGAAAGTATGCCACATCAGCAAGCCAGGATTTAAGCATTGGTGTGGGTTTCCAGCCCCAGTGTATTGCTACTCTACGCTTGGCCGAAACCAATAACATTACCATCAAGCGCCGGCAGGCATCTGGAACCTCTATAACATAAGCAGAGAAGGGGATTTGGTGTAATGGTGATTGAGGTAATAGCACTGATGGTCTCGCATACCTTTAGCCAATAGGAGGCCACTCTAGGACAAGACCAGGCCAGATGCGCAAAAGTGACGTCAAGCACCGGACCACACGTGCACCGCATGTCAGAGGTGAGGCCCATCTTGTGCACTGCGATTGGGGTACGGTATAGTCTGTGACGAAATTGGAAGTGTATCTGCCTCAGCCTATAGTTAGGAGAGAGTCTTTCTCTCTGGTTGCAGCAGTATTGCCATTGTTCAAGTGTGGGGCAGTCCAGCAAGTCCGCCCACCACGCACTGTGCGCCTGCTCAGCATCAATAGGTGCTGCTGCCATGGAAAGTGAATACAATCTAGTGACACGTTTTTGATGTGAAGGAGTTGTGTGTATATGTTCCAGTGCCGCGTTACTGGGAGGTGGCGCCGGGAATTAGTTGTTCATGCTTTTTCTCATTGCAGGCATATGGTGGTTTAGTAGGCTATCTAGGAGTGTGGGTGTTGATGTTTCAGTGTGTGCAGGTGAGGTGAGGAAATGGCCGTCTAGATATAGATCAGCATTTATACTGATTCCTAGTGCCTTCGCACTTCCTTTGTTATTCATTTTTATAGTTCAGAAAATAACTCAGTTGTGCACAATTACACACAGTCTAGAGAGAAAAATAGAAAAAGCTATAGAAAATTGCAGTTTGCTCTCGGGGTACACCTTCAGGTTTTAGGAGGGTAGGAAGGCCAGATCCAATGTGTCACCAGCGGATCATATGGAGCATCCCTGATTTGACCAGAGCAGGGTGCTGAGGTCGTTGGTAACTGGTGTGCTACAGGGGGCCATCTCAAAACAGGCTGCTCAAGGGGACTTACAGGTAACTGCAGGGGACCCAAATGAGGGATAGCGTCACAAGGGCCTCAAGACCACAGGAGGAAAGCTGGTTTGTCGGTACCCAAGCCGGGCAGGCTGGGTACAGAGCAGGTAGGTCAGCCAGGTTCTCTGCGTCAAGATGGTCTTCTCAATCAGGGGCAAGGAGGTGGATTTCAGGACTGCTGGGCCTCTCATGAAGTGGGTTTCAGGGATTCCAATGCCCCTCGATGGGTGCTTGCTTACTGGGCAGTTGAAGTCTGGATTAAACTCTTTATCTTGGTGGCAGGTGGTTCAGTACCTCAGGTATTGATAAGGCACATCTCTGGTAGCTCCTGGTGTCCTTTCACTTGGTGGGGGGACATATCTGACCCTCTGGAGCTGGTGTTCCGCTTCTGGTTTGGTTACTGTGCTGGCATTGCCAAGGAGCGGCAAGTAGGTAAGCCAAACTCTGAGTATTCTGTGCCTGGGGTCTGCAGGGGAGTAGTTACTTTACCACAAGGGAATTCTCGGGTGATTTTTGAAGGGGTGGAGGTGCTCTGGGGTTCTTGGAGGCCTTGCAGCAATAGGACAAGACAGCACACCATGATAGCCGAATACTTGAGGCAGCAGGCAGGATTTTGCACCAAATGTCTGCAGCAGATACTCCGTTCTCAGGTCAGCAGTTCTTCTTTGTCTGCTTTCTTCTTAGGTCCATTGAATCTGAAGTTCAGGGTCCAGGGTTGCCACCTAAATACTAAATTTAGGGGCTTTAAAGGAAGTACCAAGTATTAGCAAATGGGCTACCTACCTTTAGGGCGACTACACCCTCATATGACCACTTCAGTTGAGTAGTGGGCATAACCCTGACCGTGGTTGGCTAATTTTGTCCAAGACAGCTGGCTGAGTGCGGGCACTCCTTCTAATCTAACAAAGTTTCCTGCCTATCCATCTGCCTGGGATGCCTCACCTTTGAAGCTTTCCGCCTTGGAATGCCATTCCAGCCTGGATGAGGTTTGAAGTACTTCTGCCCAGAGCAGGCATTGTTCTGGGCCTCTGAGAGCAAAGGCTCTCACCCCATGAGGACAGAAACATATGTGGTGGTGGCAGGCTGGCTAAGACTAATCCACACCAGTGTTTTATAGGTTTTCAGAGGGTACCTCTAAGTTGCCCTCTGTGTGAATTTATTAATAAATCCAACACTGTCATCAGTGAGAATTTATTAAGACAAGATGTTTGGTAGCAAACATCCCTGGGTTCAGTGTAGCTATCATGGTGCGTGGGAGCCCGTAATGAATGGTGTCCAGCCTATGTACTCTATATGGCTTCCCTGCACACTTACAACATCTAAATATCACCTTAGATATTGTAGGGTCATATCTGTTCAGGCATATATGACCAGACATGTTATATAGTGCACCCTGCCATGGGGCAGTAAGGCCTGCAGTAGAGGTGACTTACCTACACCTCATGCACTGTGTGTGAGCATGGCACACATGGATTTGCAACATGTCGACTCTTCCGTTTTCTCTGCACCAAGACATGCAGCCTGCAATGGCAGTTTGCTTGGTCTTGGTGATGAGTCCCTAGAGTGGCACATTATGTGCTGCAGCCCTAGTGTACCCTCTTCAGCCCCAATAACCTAGGTGACAGGTGAACTATTTAATAGCGGCTTACAGAGGTTGCCGGAGTTGCGCCAATTGTGGTACAGTATTGAGAAAGGGCTCTCGCACTGGGGAACTGGTTAACAGGGATCCTGTGCATTTTCATTCAAAATCACATCATGATCCAGGCAGAAAGTGAGGGCTAACCTTGTGAAAAGATGCACATTCCTCCACACATTATTTGTAACTGTTAAATGTTCAGGTATGTCTTGGTATCTTCAAGGAAGAGGTGGGATGACATGGGTGGCCTATTTAGTTTGTGCAATTAAACTTTTTAAAGTAGGCATAGGTGGTGTTGCCCTGTTATATGTTCGTAGACACTAGGGGGTCGATTCCGAACCGGGTCGGACAGCTCTCCGAGAGCTTTTCGTAGCCTTACCTTGCGACCGACTCATACCCAGAGCCGGGCCGTCCGGGCGATGAAGTATGATGCGCATAACTGACAAAAATCCGACCGACACGTAGGCTGTGATTCGAGCTTCATTCTCCGTCCGAGCCGTACCTCCGAACCCCGAGCTGAGTCACCTGGAAGCAGTATCCATAGCAGTTTCCGGCCAGACCAGTACGATGTGCAAATCATACGCGCCGGACGGGTCGCCATGTACAGCACGTCACAGCATCCGGAAAAGAAGCATATCAGGTACGATTCCCGCCAGAACACAATCCACGGCTGCGAGACGGACCAGCTTGCAACGGGTACGAGACGGAGCAACAAGCAGCGTGTACGAGACGAACACATCATGAATACCCTCTCGCAGGTCATACCAGTACTGTACATCTATGACCAGATCAGGAACCGACGCGGACGACGCAGACGGTAAGTCAGACACCCACCACACAAACAAACGACACGTACCCGCAAAATGTCCCACACACACAGGGGATCCATATCCTGGCCACTAGCAACAGGCCACCATAGGGGTTGCATGGCCAGCACCACCCCCACCCCCACTCATAGGGCTTATGTTGCCCATCATTCCTGCCACCCCCACCCATAGGGGACCTGTTGCCCAGCACTACTGCCACCCCCACTCATAGGGCTTATGTTGCCCATCACTCCTGCCACCCCCACCCATAAAGGACCTGTTGCCCATCACTCCTGCCACCCCCACCCATAGGGCTTATGTTGCCCATCACTACTGCCACCCCCACTCATAGGGACTATGATGCCCATCACTACTGCCACCCCCACTCATAGGGCTTATGTTGCTCATCACTACTGCCACCCCCACCCATAGGGGACCTGTTGCCCATCAGTCCTGCCACCCCCACCCATAGGGCTTATGTTGCCCATCACTCCTGACACCCCCACCCATAGGGACTATGTTGCCCATCACTACTGCCACCACCACTCATAGGGCTTATGTTGCCCATCACTACTGCCACCCCCACCCATAGGGCTTATGTTGCCCATCACTACTGCCACCCCCACTCATAGGGCTTATGTTTCCCATCACCCCTGCCACCTCCACCCATAGGATGGGTGATGCCCCACACATCCATCATACACCAACATTAGGTATGTCAGCAAAATACACCCCCCCTAACATCATGGCAACAGTGTGTAGTCTGTGACAAATGCCCACAACAGTGATTATGACTTCGAACATACAATGTAACTACCATCACATGTGTGACAAAAACTGTGTGGCCTACACAAGGCAAGCATCACTATAGCACTGTATCAATGTAAAACGAAGACCCCCTCACTGTGTAGAACACAAGTTAAGTGTGTGGTTCCAAACTGCAGCAAATGTTGAGCATTTTGATGATGGGCTCCAAAACCCCCCTCCTCACAGTGACCAAAAGGTAAGTGTCATCATGGTCAAAGCTGCAAATGCCAAACTGCATGTATGATTCCTGGCTCCAACACAAGAAACACTTTTGGGGCAAAGTACTGGTTGTGTCCCATACCCATAGAGATGTGGTGAGGCTAACAGTGCTGTGAAACCCTAACATACTCTCGGCCATGTGCAGACAAGCAAAACCCATGGGGGCTGACAATGCATACAGTGTACAATGACACAAAAGCAGAAGTGACCATCACAAAGCATATACACATCTCGAAAATAGACACACAAATCAAAACAACCTGTGTAGACTGTAGGTGTCAGGTCACAAACTCCATTCCATGCCAGCAATGGGACCTAACAACCAGATTGAATGTGCAGAATGATGTGATATGACTCACAGGGACAGTAGGGTAAATCACAAAAACAACATCAAGACAATGGCCCACAACAGCAATACCAATGCATTGGTGCAGATGCACAAACACAAACAGGCAACCTCACATTGCACATCTGACACAACATGTGTGTGTGTGTGTCTCAGTATACCCAGGCAACTACACAACACATGAGGGTGGCTGAACTACAGTGAGACCAATGTGGACACAGTGCCATACAAGAGTAAACCATCAATGGGCACCCCTTAGTGGGCAATCAGGCATTGTGAGATGAGAGGGAGCACAACAGACACATGTGACACAAGCTGGAATGAACAGCAACTAACACAGCAAAAGACTGACACACAACAGCACTACCCCCAGGGACCAGACATTGGGGTGACACAAGCATGCATGATATGTCCACTGTGCTGACAAAGGTAGATGTCGTACAAACTGTGAAACCCAGATATGTGTCCTGTGCCACAAATGTACATCACACCTACACAAACACAAATCACTCAGCATGGCCCGTCATCAATGGACAAACGGGAGCTAGGGGCCCATCCATGCAAACATTTACATCAGTCCACCCTCAACACCACACACCCTGAACTGCACCAATGTGCATCTGTGAAGCTCACATGGACAGGTGACATTGCACATGCACCCATGACAAAACAGTAATGTTTGGAGGAACTAAGGTGTACAGACTCATCTCACAAGGACAGTTTACAACCCTGGTGAATGACAGACATACTGCACAGTATGCGGTACATGGTCATGACGTCAAAGCTCCCGTAACCTTCGGTATACCTGCCACAGTCCCAGGACAATGCAGAAGCCAAGGAGAACCACAAGGCACACATGCTGACACCTGCCAACATTGCAGCCCTGAACCTGACAAGTGGGAGCAGACACACACACACATGCACATGTCTCAATCAATGAAAGATACCACCTAGGGACAACTATATGATATTGCGAACAAAGAAGTGCCTTGGGGACCCCTGACTGTTTCACATCTGCGTCTGACCACATCATCACCACTCAGAACTGACCAATCCCAATGATGAAACACCAATTAACAGTAGTGTGTCATGCACCCCCACATCTGCTAGCCCTTGGCAAAGTTGTGGGATGAACACAGTACAACTCAGCAAGCATCAACAACAGGAACATATCAAGGGAACACTGCCTGTGTATGAAAAGGGATGTGGACACACAAACACATGCTCACACAACACACACCATGGGCCGAGGCAATGTCACGGAACAACACACTTACTTGAGGGGATTCAACTCCTGTGGAAGCTCAGCTGTGGCAAACATAGTCCCAGCAGGTTTCAGTCATGTCAGCAGAACACTTGGTCAGTCAGCCATCAGTTACCACACAATGAAGGCTCTGGTCACAACAGCCTGTGTACGGGAGTGTCCCTTAAGTCATCTGCACCTACTCAATACATATGTCCAGCAAGTTGCACAGAGGACCCAGTTGCTCCTACACCAATGATGCCCACACTTACATGTCCAGTGGAGATGCGCCCACACTCAGGGAAATAGGCAAATTGAACAATGGGAAGCACATCATTTGTGCATGTGTGCGAGCCACAGATGTGACAATGCAAATTAAATGTTTACAGAGATGTTCACAAATTGTTAATCATGACACACCCAGTTAGCTGCAAAGGATGATATGGATAACGACCAGAATAGGATACATATCTCATGGACCACATGGAGTACCTCACATCAACACCTCAGTATTCAACATTGTAAATCCAGCATTACAACTGCAAGGTCATGCTAAACATCATCAACATAATGTACAGCTAAATCAAATTCACAAGGATAAAGAAAAATGCTTTATTCAGCAATTTTAAAATGCAAAGTCCTTTCAAAACAAAGGCCAATGGCCAGTCCATATCCAAAGGACAAAAAGTTAACTTGATTGACAACTGTAACACGTTGCTTGCCTGCAATGGTAAGGACAGGGGACATCCCCTCGGAGGGGCATACATGAGGGCAGGCCAGGCACTGCAGGGACAGGATCAGGGCGCAGCAGAAGGAGGCAGTGAAGGGATGGTGGATGCAGGAGAGTCACTGGCAACTGCAGTGGAGCTAACTGAAGTAGTTGGTGCAGTCACAACTGTGGGGCACAAGTCAGATGAGGTGGGTGCCGGCACAACTGCAGTGGGCAGGTCAGATGGAGTGGACTGGGTCCCCACTGCAGTGCCCAAGTCAGACGGGATGGTCGTGGACTCCACTGCAGTGCCTAACTCAATGGGAGCGGAATGGTGTTCAGGTGAGGTCGGCAGGACAGAGGGGGGACACGGTCCCAACATCAGTGGCACAAACTGTCTGACCGGGGGTGGTGGGGGCGGAAGAGCAACTGGTAGGGGTGAGGGCCTGAACATTTTGGGAATGGTGTATCTGTGGGTGGGGGAACCTGGGGCAGGGTGTGGTGGGGGAACCTGTGGAGTGGTGGCCTGGGGGATGGAGGACAGAGACTTCGTCGTGGAGCTGCGGGGCGGGTGTGGGGTCTTGCTCTTCCAGCTCCGGGGAGACTTGCTGGTGGGGGCCTCAGTCTGACTGCGCCTGGGGGAGGGTGTCCAGGTGTTAGGGGCACTCCCCTCTGTGTGTGGGGACTTCCTATTCCCCTTGTAAGCTAGATCTGCTGGGTCAGTGGGGAAGAGGCCAAGGTCACAGAGGAAGAGCTTCTGTGGAGATGGGGTTGTAGGTGAGACAAGGGAAGAGGGCTGGGAGGGAGAGGTATCGGAGGACTGCGGAGTGGTTGTGGATGACTGGGTGTATGTCTGCAAACCATCCCCTGTGAGTGTGGTATCAGTCCCCTGCACTTCCTTGTGTGCACGTCTATCCCTTGGTATGGGTGTTTGTGTGCTTCCCGTGTCTGTGGGTTTGTGAGAATGTGCTGGTGTGTGTGTGCTTGGGACAGGTAAGGTGCTCGGAATCGTGGGTGGTGAAGGGGTAGGAGGGGTGTGGGACTGTTGGAGGAGGGACACTGCTGCCATCAGGGAGGAGGCCACGGACTGATTGGTCCTCTGTAGGGCAGACAAGCCCAATGAAATGCCCTCCACGAATGACACCAGTTGTGTCAACAGACTGGTGTGTGCATGGAGGACACTCAGCATTGATGTCTGCCCTACATGGATCTGTCGAAGCAAGTCCACAGACTCCTCACTCAGGGCAGCAGGGGACACAGGGGCAGGGGATGCGGCGCCTGGCACAAGGGAGACACGCTCCCGAACACAGGAGCCTCCATGGACCTCTGCGATGGGAGCCGATGGGAGGGTGGTGATGGTGGTGGTGGGGGCGGTGGTGGGGACAGCCTGACTAGCTGGAGTTTGGTGGCTGCTGACACCCGCCTCCACAAAGGAGTCATCCTCCGAGCTGCTGTGGCCCTCAGCTGGGGTGGATGTTGCTGAGGACTCCTCGGTGTGGCTCCACTCGCCCTCCGTGCCACTGGGTCCCTCCGACTCCTCGCCTTGTGTCCCAGTCAGGCTCTGTGGCTCCTCCTGGTCCGTTGAGCTGTCCCCTCCTGTGGCCATGGATGTATCTGGATAGAATTAGGAAAAAAGAGAACAACATCAGTCACCTGCACTGACTGCACACACCACAGTGAGTACATCACATCACAGGGCAAGCCCTGGCATCATCAGCTGAACACTGCTAAAAGTGCTCACACTGTTTAGAATAAGCCAATTGTCAGTCTCACCATCAACCATGGCACTCATATCCCTCCTGGACTTGCACCCATATGTCTGTTGCATGTTGGCTATACACACATTACATCTCTTGCCACTGACTCAGTACAGGTGTCAGGATGAAGAGATGGGCAGAGTCTCATTTCACATGCTTGAGATGCATGCCAGCCACACACACTATGATGTTCTCATGTCCTGATAGTCAATTCCACAGTGGGGTGCTTGGAGCACATTTGAACACAATGCAGGATCACTCATAGCAAGTTAAATGCCATGGCACTGGCATGCCTGGAAAGTCAGTCAACACGGTCTCCTGTCACAGGGGCAGGGCATCCAGACAACAACAGTATGCACTGTGTCACAATCATAGCTCATGGGTAAAACAAACTCTGCAGTTGACAAGTGCACTTGCCCATCCCCTGCAAACAACATATCCTGGACCCAGAAGACCCCACATTATACAAAACAGACATATGAGTCTCTGCGAACACAACTCCCTGTACATTAGCACATCACATTCTGCTGTGCATGGAACACAGCTGCCTGAAGTGCACAGTTGCATACACCATTGTTCACTGTCAAGTGATCACGCACCTATATGTCACACAGGTATTGTCTCTCATAGTCACATCTCAAATGTCCTGCTGACCCTCAAACTCATGAACACCACAGTTGTACAGAAAAGGAAGCCACACCACAATGACACAAAGGCAGACACCTGAAGGCACATGTCACTAAGCACAACCTGTAAGTTGATACACAGAAGTGGGATTACAGAGTGTTTCTAAATGCCCTTCAGTAGGCATGACTGCCCAGGTCTACGTGAAACAGTGTTTAGCCCTGGACAGTAGTCAGGTGGCTAAGCAGGTGTGACACACTTGATATACATACTCCTTAGGCACATAAATTGGAGTCCGCTGCTGCATGTGTTTATTTGAAATACCCCAGCCACATGTGGCGAGTCAGACCAGCAATTGTAACACATATCAAGGGTACACACAGATCACATGTCAGATCTCAGGCATTGTGTAAACAATTGACCCACCCATGAAACACACAACAGAGTCATGGTAACAGATGCTGTCTGGAAGCTGAAGCATAGCTGACTGCAGGGACACAGTGCCCTAGTGACACAAGCAACAGACTGTAGGGTCCACACCTGTGGATCAGATGAGGAGATGCATCACACAATTGAGGGACATGAGTATTGGACTACAAGACCTACGTAATGTGGAAGTGTGACCAGGCCAAAAGACTGCAATTAGAATGCCAGACATAGTACACAGATTAGGCATGGACTTACCCCCTCCTTGCTGCTGTCTGGCCTTCAGCTGCCCATCCAGGTCGGGAAAGACCACCGCCAGGATCCTGAGCATGTGGGGGGTCAGGGTCGAGTGTCCTCCCCTCCTGCGAGGAGGCGACAGCTTCAGCTGGACCCTTGCGATCCTCCGGGTCCAACCCGAAGGTCCTGCCACCTCTTCTGGCAGTTGCGGATCCGGCGCTTGTAGACCCCCACCGATCGAACTGCCCGGGCGATGGTCAGACATATCTCCTGCTTCTGGTGGGCATCAACCTGTGAGGATGACAAAGTTAAAAGTCCATTAACACACATGTAGGGCCACTACCTGTGGGACTCACGGTTGCCTTGTGGTGTGTACATGATACGCAATGTCATCCCAGTGTCGATGTGGCAATACAGGGACACTGGGTATCTGCATGGCAAAGATCTGTGATGCCTGGGAGACATCAGGCCTCACTTGTCACTGTGGTTTGTGTTTGTAACATCACAGCAGTACATAGGTAGGGTGACACAGCCCAATGATTGGCCATTGCACTAGATGGGACTTATGTGGACATGTGGACTTGAGATGTGAGGTGATGGCCATGTAGGTGACATATGTGTCCATGCCCAACAGCACACACCTCAGAACATTGTGTATTGTCATGATTATCTTGTGATATTTTGCTTGGTCATAGCCACATGGGTGGATGAATCAACAATCTTCCTTTGTACATCTCTGTACAGCAGGGCACCAGCTGTCCATAGACCGTTCCCAGACCTTGAAACCATGCAGGAACGCGACTGCATCCGACGGTACCGCTTTACCAGGCCACTGATTGAGGAGTTGGCGGAGCAGTTGGCGCCACATCTGCTACCTGGCCGAACATACCCTACAGCACTGACCCCAGAGGTGAAGGTGATGGCAGCCCTGCACTTCTTTGCTACTGGTACCTTCCAGTACACTGTGGCTACTGCGGGTGGTATGTCGCAAACTATGTTCAGTCGTGTACCACGTGATGTCTTGCAGGGGATGTTGCATTTCCTTGACCTGTACATCAAGTTTCCTAGCCCAGGTCAACTCACTGAAATAAAGGATGCTTTTTATACACTGGGGAGGATGTGGATCGTCATCGGATCAATTGATGGTACACATGTGGCCCTGATACCACCACAGGCACATGAGCAGGCATACCGGAACAGGAAACATTTCCACTCCATCAATGCTCTGGTGGTATGTCTTGTAGACATGTGTATCACACATGTGTGTGCTCGTTTCCCCAGTTCTGCGCACGATGCCTACATCATGAGGAGTAGTCGCATTACAACGCTGATGTCACAGATGCCAGACCAGCGTGCCTGGCTTGTCGGTGTGTACTGACTGTGTACCATTGTGTGTGTTTGGCAATGTTGTATTCCACTCTCTTTCCAAACTCTGCTAATTGTTCAATTGTTTCTGTGTAGGTGACTCCGGATACCCCAACATGCCGTGGTTGCTGACACCCCTCAGGAACCCTGTGACACCAGCCGAGATACGCTACAATGAGGCACATGGTTGGAGCAGAAGGGTGATTGAGTGGACATTTGGACTCCTGAAAAGCCGCTTCCGCTGCCTGGACAAGACCGAAGGGGCCCTCCCATATGAGCCTGCAAAGGTGTGCAAAATTATCCTTGTATGCTGCATGCCACACAACATGGCAGTGCGGAAGAAGTTGCCTCTCATCCAGGATGATGATGATCTACCTGTAGAGGATCCAGGCCTGGGCCACGATGCCAGTGATGATGATGATGAGGGTGACATCTGCACACAGCTCATCAACAACTTCTACACCTGAATGTGAGTTTACAGGGCTGTTATGTCAATGTATGGAGTTAGTCAGAACACACCAAATGCTCAAAACAAGGGGGGGTCCGAGGGTATGTGTATTTAAAGACTGTCAAGAAATAATACCCCTATAGCAAAATATTTTAAACACAATGGATTTCTTGGGTCTAATACAGCTTATCGCAATCTCATTCCACAACGGAGTACCGACGGAGAGAGCGGGGCTCCCCTTCCTGAGTTGTGACCAGGTAGAGGTGGGCTTACTTGTCCTACTATATGGACAAGTTCCAGTGATACTGATTCTGGACTTGGATCACTGGTTCTGTACTAAGTATACATTTTGCTTTTTCACTTTTTGCAGCAGCTTTGTTATTGGTCCTGAAGAAAGCCAAAACTTACTTGTTAGATGTTGAATGGCTGAAACATGTTGACCCTTTTTTCATTCTAGCAGTTTGAATACATACTGCTGAGCACTGCGTTTTAATCCTGCCAGTATTGATGAGTTAATAAAGTTTTATTTTCATCTGCACTAGGCAGTTTTAGATACACATTTTCTTTGATTTGTTGCGCTGCACCCTCACATCACCATCTTTTGCTCACATTTGGGATTTTAGCATCCATCTCTGATGTTCGATCATCAAAACATCCCAGAGCTCCCTCCTCTCAGAGAGGAGGTTGTAGCCCTCAGTGGGACTAGGGTTTCCCACTGGGAGGAGAAAGCCCAAATGATGAAGCATGTCACCTTTGGTGAGTGAGGGCATTCGTCCTTTAAAGGGATTCCTCCCCTATTAAATCTTTATTTAAGAGACACTTTCATTACTCTTTTCCTTCTTTTTCTTTGGCTGCCTTACTGTATTGCTTATAAGCTGTATTAGACCCAAGAAATCCATTGTGTTTAAAATGTATGGAGTTAGCCTGAAATGTGTTGTGGCTGCTCTGTTGCTGTTTGAGTGTGTCTGTGTGCCACTTGACTGGATGCGTGCAGTGATGTGTCCGTTCAGGTTGTCCACAATAGTGTCGAACTGCTAACTTGTTTCTGTGTAGGTTAATTTTGACATGTTTTGTGCCTGTGTATTGCATTTCTCTCCTGTTCTGCTGTGCTTTTGACTGTGTCTTGTGTCTGTCCTTCCCAGGGTACTTTGCCTGTTGTTTGTTCAACACTGACCCCCAACACCCATAATCCAACACCAGTGTGGAAGTTGTCAATTCCCATCAAGTGATGTGCCAAACACCCCTGGACTTCAATTCTCCTACACTTTGTGACCGTGTGTCCACTGTAATGTACAATTACCTTGCAACTATTGTGGAATAAACACGTTGATGATGTGTAATGAAACTGTGCTACGCTTTGTTAGGTGCGTTGTCTGTCTTCCCACATCTGACTGACATTTGCTTACCTCACCTGTGGGCTTGTTACCACTGACTGTGGATAGGTGTTGTGTGTGAGCATACCAATGTATTTCAGGTCAACATCATTGTGTGGGATGAGTTACATGGACATGGTGAGTATGTGTTGTGGTGCCATAGTGGTGTGTCTCCCGCACATGTGTCGCATCACCATGACTCACATAACGGTGGTCACATTGTTGTAGTATGTGGCATGCACCGTGTTGTTTAGCAGATCAACATCTCCATGACACATGACAAGTTGGAATCACAACAGAGGCAAGTATGGTGTGCTGGTGAGTTTATTTACAAACATGTGTGAGGATAGTTCACAGGATTGTGGGTGCTGTACATTGGGTTTTGAATCCAAAGTTCACAGTAGAGTTGGAAGTGTTGGTAGCTGAAATGTCCAGAGTAAAGTCCACAGTCATCTGCTACATTGGACCAACATGAACACTCCATGTCATGTAGGTGAGTTGTGTCAGATACGACAAGGTAAATGGGTTGCACACAAAGAACATTGTCCAGAACAGGGTTAGAGGACCTGCAGGATGTGCAGGGACATCTGCGTCTCACTTGTCCTTCTTCGGACGACCCATCTTCTTCTTCGGGGGGGGGGGGATCCTCAGGTGCCGGCATCTGCGGTGCAGGGGACTCTCTACCAGAGTCATCCTCCCTCCCTGTGGCGCTGGCAGATGGTGTGGCAACAGATGTTGTGGCCATACAGGGAGGTGTGGACATGTTTGTGCTGATCTGGCGGAGGCATAGGAGTATGTCCCGATGCACCGCAGTAAGTGCATCCCACTTTTCCTCCATGCGGGCATGGTGGGCAGCCTGCTCCTGTTGAATATCCTTGAGGATCCCCACTACCTGGCCAAATCCTCCCGTGCTATCCTGGTACGCATCTATGATGCGTGCCAGTTGGGGGTCATCATGCAGTCCAGACCCCTCTGCAAGGTGAGCCCTCTGCTTACCACCCCTCCCAGCACCCCTATCCACATGGGCAGGACCTGCGGTTGCACGCACAGGTGACACTGGGACCCCTTGGGTGTTGTTGCTGGTGGTGTTGCCTGTAGCTTCCTGGGGGTCCTGTGTAACTGTGCTGTCGATGTTCTGTGGCCTTGGTCTGTCCGTGTTGGCGGAGGTGCCCTGTCTGTTTCCAGATGCTGGAGGTGTGGGTACAGGGGGGGCAGATGTTGGTACTGCTGGTGCTGCATGATGACTCACACCGGAGGAGCCAGGTTGTTTGTCGTCATCAGAAGAGGACAAAGACGGATCCTTACCAGAGAGCTGAGGGTCCACAAGAGTCTGGGACAGGGACTCCTCTTCATTTGGTGCTGTGTCCCCAGCACTACCTGTGTTTGGAAGAGACCCACAATGTAAGTTATGTTTCTACAGGCATCAATGGTTCACATACATGACATTTTCTACTGTACGTCCGGATGCGTGCCTATACACTGCTTTGTCCAAGGTTGTCACGGACAGCGATTGATATTGTTGTGGCACATTGCCCAGCCAAAATGGAACATTTCAATGTGCATGTCGAAGTGTGTGAATGCCCAGCTCATGTATAGATTTGTCTGTACGTGACCATTACTACTCAAGGGCCATCACGTTGCTGACACAGGTGTGTCATCCCTGGACACATTTGAGCTTTAACAAGGACATACGTGCAATTCCACTGAGGAAATTTTGTAAGATTGGGGCATGTGTGGTAGCAGATTTTGCTAGTCTTTGTGTACCACATTGGTGTATTAGTACAACATGGTCAAAGTCCGGTATGCCTTTGATCTCTTTGGAGAAAGAGTTTTTTACAGTGTTCCTAGTTCCCATCTCATTTCATACAAGTGACGATGTCAACATCATTAATGAGTCTGGTGCTGAGTTTTGTACGTGCATATGTGATTTGACCTGTCAATGTTCTCCATGGTGACATGGATTGGGCAAGGTAGCACTCTGGCTTTACAATGCTCATGACAGAGAGGGCCGGTGGTGTGTGTGTTGCAGTTTGGCTGCTGTGAGTATCATGTCTCCTCCAATGCAGTCCAGGTTAGACCTTGTGTGTACAGTGTCTATGTCAGTGAGTGGTGTGTTGTGTGAAGGATGCATATGTTGCAGCACAATGTAGGAGTGGAATGCAGCTCACAATAGCACCGAGTGTGAATGAGACCATGCTATGTTGTTGGCTATATTGGTGTGTCCATTCCATTCACTGTCAGATGTCCCCTGTCAATGATGTATATGTGAGTTGCTGTGTGTTTTGTGCAATGTACCATATATGGATCTCCACACTTGTCATCTGCAAGACACACTTCCCCAGCCAGGCCAGGGGGCACTCCTGGACACTGCATCCCCAGACAATGAGTTTGAACATATGGTTGCAATGGCTGTGTGTGCGACCGTGTTTTTTGTTTGGCCAGTGCATATGTATGATTTTCAGCCACATCATTTCTCTGGTCCACGTGTCAGACATCTTGGCCGGGCATCATCTTTGTGAGTGACTGGTACCACGTATGCAATGTGTTTTAGCATAGAAGATGTGTGTATGGCCAGCATCGGTGTTATTTGTTTACAAGTCAGGGCCTCTTTCGCCCCCAGGCCAGTTAACCCATCATGAAGCGTGCCACCATTGCAGTGGGTGCAGGTTAACTTTCAAGATGTCAGTCAGTGCAGTCCTGGTGTTTGTTGTTGCCCAGTTCCCAGCATGGCCTTTTGCTCCCCACAACAGAGCCCAGTGTCAGACATCTTGTCAGGCCATTCCCACTCCCTGTGAGGCGAGCATGGTTCAGTGTGAGCTTGCTGGGCCATGTGGGTGGGTGGGGATTGTCTGTGACTGCAACTCCCATTATGCTCTTGGCTACACCCCCCGTTCCAGCATGCCCATACTTCCTTCCTTTTGACTCTGCTTACCTGTGAGGGGGTGTGACAGCAATGGCAAGATGGCTGACTGTGCAGTCCTGGTGTTTGTTGGTGCCCAGTTCCCAGCATGGCCTTGTGCCCCCCACAACAGAGCCCAGTGTCAGACATCTTGTCAGTCCATTCCCACTCCCTGTGAGCTGAGCATGGTTCAGTGTGAGCGTGATGGGCCATGTAGGTGGGTGGGGATTGTCTGTGACTGCAACTCCCATCATGCTCTTGGCTACACCCCCTTCCCAGCATGCCCATACTTCCTTCCTTTTGACTCTGCTTCCCTGTGAGGGGGTGTGACAGCAATGGCAAGATGGCTGACTGTGCAGTCCTGGTGTTTGTTGGTACCCAGTTCCCAGCATGGCCTTGTGCTCCCCACAACAGAGCCCAGTGTCAGACATCTTGTCAGTCCATTCCCACTCCCTGTGAGGCAAGCATGGGTCAGTGTGAGCTTGCTGGGCCATGTGGGTGGGTGGGGAATGTCTGTGACTGCAACTCCCATCATGCTCTTGGCTACACCCCCCTTCCCAGCATGCCCATACTTCCTTCCTTTTGACTCTGCTTCCCTGTGAGGGGGTGTGACAGCAATGGCAACATGGGTGACTGTGAAATCCTGGTGTTTGTTTGGCTACAAGTCCAAAGAGAACCCCTGTGCTTCACACAGCAGCACCCAGTACGGTGTATCTTTGGGTGATATTTCACTACAATGTGAGTCAATGCATTCTACCTGGTGAGTTGTGTGGAGTTTGTGTTGAGGGGTGTGTGTGTCTCCACATGCTGGTAAGTATGGTTAGAGCTGTCGGTCCTCCTTCCCACCCGGCCAGACAACCCACCATGAAACGTGCTTCCATTGGAGGGCGTGCAAGTTGTCTTTCAGGATGTCAGTCAGTGGTGTCCTGCTTCTGATTGGCGCACAACCCCTACCAGTGCCTTGTGCTCCTCACAGCACGACCCAGTGTCAGCCATCTTGTCATTCATGTTCCACTCCCTGTGATGTGGGCATGGTTCAGAGAGGTCTTGATGGGCCAATTTTTGAGGGGGAGCATTATCTATGACTACAAACCCCATCATGCTTTTGGATACACTCACTTCACTTGCATACCCACTATTCCTTCCTGTCAGTCAGCTGCACTGTGCGGTAGTGTGTTTGTGGTGGCAAACTGTCTGACAGTGTTTATTTGGCTTTGTGCCACTGCTTTGCTCTATTAGTTTGTAGGTTTGTACATGTCATGACACAGCTACAAGTAACTCTGAGATGGCAGGTATTGTGTTTGTCTGACTAGCATACACATCTTGGGATGATTATCTATTGTTTACTGTGGCTTTGCTAACGGTGCATGGTTTCACTGTCCCCTTGCCACACAATATTGAGTATGTTGGTTGTGTACTCACCAGACTCTGGTATGTCTGCTAGACCATGGACGCTCTCTGGTGGTAGGATGTCCCACACCTTCTCCTCCCAGGACCTGAAGTATACTGGTTTAGCAGGAGGGCCACTGCCAGTGCGCTGACTCTAGGCGTGATCTTTCTCTAGGAGTTTCTTGACCTGCCTGTGCACGTCATACCACCTGTTCTGGATATCGTCCTTTGTGTGCAACGTTGGTGCTTGTGCGTTCACCATGTCCACAATCCTCGCCCAAATCTTTGTTTTCTGTGACATGGCGGTCCTTTGGACCAATGTACCAAACAAATGTGGCTCTACTCTGATGATCTCGTCTACCAGCACTTCTAACTCACTATCTGTGAACTTTGGATTCTTCTTTGGGGGCATGGTGATGGGTGGTGGTGGTGAGTGATGTGTGTGTGAGGGTGCAAGTGAGGGTGGGTTAGTGTCGGTTTTGCTAGCTGTATGTGTGGGTGCTTTTGGTGAGGTGCTAATGGTGTGAAAGTTGTGTGATGGGTGAGTTGTGAGTGTATCTGTGGTTGCTGTGTGATGGTGTTTTCTGCTGGCTGTTGTCTTCTATTTGCAA
Source organism: Triturus cristatus (assembly GCF_964204655.1). Taxonomy (NCBI): domain Eukaryota; kingdom Metazoa; phylum Chordata; class Amphibia; order Caudata; family Salamandridae; genus Triturus; species Triturus cristatus. Next base: position 829,120,055 of record NC_140585.1, on the reverse strand, counting down.
AGGATCATGGTAGTGATTGATGTCCTTCATAGAGGTGCAGTTGTGGGTGTGTCTTTGTTCCAAGTTTTTTTGGGGGATATTTATTGGCTTTGTCATTGCTTGTTTGGTCCTTTTTTTGTATTTTTTCCTATGGGTTTTCTAGGCATGAAGGAGACGTTCTTCTGACCGAGACAGACGCTGATGTTGGCTTGTGCGGCCTTCTCCGGGTGTTTCACGCTGACTTTCTTCTGTGTTTCATACGCGTCGGTCGTGGAGATCTCTATTGCTTGAGGTCCCTGTTTTCTGTGCATGTCGTCATACGGGTTGGGCTCCGTGTGAGTCGGTCTGAGTTTACATGCATTGCATCGTACTGCGCGGATCGGACATCGCGGGTACTTATCGGTCGGGTTCATTCCTGGTACGTGTCGGCCGGTGCAAATCGCGTCAGTTTTCCGGGCGAATCACTGTTTTCCCTACTGCTCTGTCGTACGGCTTGTATTCCGTACGTGTCGGTTGTAATTCACACGTGTTGCATCGTACTGCACGGGTCGTACGGCGCCGGTCCGTGACGGTCGGTCTCCGTTCCGAGTCCTTGTCGGTCAGTACGTTTTGCGGCCGGAATCGGCCCCTAGGTAGTAATCTTTCAGGATTTTGCTTATGGTTACCATTGAGCTAGTGCTTGCCTCTCATATATCTTGCAATATTTCTCTTTTTTTGTCATATTTGGGGGGGGATTGTGTTCTCTTACATGAATTACATCATCTTTTGTAGTTGCCCCCCCATAGCATGCGTTAGAATAATATAATAATATTTATTACTTTTCCAGTTTATAGTTTCTCGTGTTGCACTTTCTTGGCTGTAGGTGTAGATAAAGTGATTTAGTAACTGTTTCCTTTCTGTAAAGTGATACATTTCGCAGCACCTGTCATTGCATTTGTAAGTAGTGTGATAGTGTAAACATATATTATATATTTTAACTTCTGCATGTTCGTTACTAACATGTAAAAAAATGCAATTACTTCTATTTTGTATACTTATATGAATGTTCTGTTGAACTGTTTTGAACAGTTTCGCAGCTTTTCCAGTGGGAGTGTTCTAATGTAGAGAAGGGGCTTTCTTTTCTGTTGAATAAAAAAATAAATGTAAGTTACATTTTAAATGGTACTTTGTTGCTAGTTTGTAGAGGCTGAGGTCGTTAGGTTTATTGTTGTTTGCTATATCTGTTAGTTCATAATTTGTTTCATTTATCTATACTTACTTTCTTGTATGTTTTTTTGCTGGTTTGTGACAGTTGTTATTTGTCTTGCAGTTTGTCAGTTTTCAAGTTGTAGATCTTTCTTTTAGAAAGTCTATGTAAAAAGATAAAAGTTTGAAAGTGTGTTAATTTATTTGTTGTTGTTGTTGTGGGGGGATCATGGCAGCGGGCTCACTTCGGTCACAACAGTTAAGCTTTAATTTAAATAGAACCATTACTTACTTGGTTATGTAGTCGTTGAGATGTCTATATTTCACCTTTAATAGTTTTCTGAGAGAACACGGCAGAGGTCCCTCATCTTGCTGCTTTTGTCATTTTTTAAGTATTTTGTTGTTTAAATTATTGTACCTTTTTTAATTGTTGATGAATTGTTTGTTTGATTTTATTGGTTAATGTTGCTTATGTTTGCTTTTTTTATTTTTTTTGGTTTAGTATAGTTTGATTTGTTTTAATAAGTTGAGTCCTTCTATGGTAAAGCCTAATTTAGCTTTTATTTTTTATGTATAATATATAGTTAGATATTTATGGTCCTAAAATATCTATCTATCTATCTATCTATCTATCTATCTATCTATCTATCTATCTATCTATCTATCTATCTATCTATCTATCTATCTATCTATCTATCTATCTATCTATCTATCTATCTATCTATCTATCTATCTATCTATCTATCTATCTATCTATCTATCTATCTATCTATCTATCTATCTATCTATCTATCTATCCATCTATGTATCTATCTCTATATTCACTGAAAAAACCATAGGTTTCAGGGGCGTTATAGTTAGCTGGACATTTCCCTCGTACAAAACCCTAGAAATTCCCCTGTTATAGTTAATTCAGCTAACTATAACTCGCGCCCCCGCAATGCACTGCTGATGACGTCACATATTACATCACTCATTACATGGTCAGTGACATCCCTGATGACATCTCAAATGTCACTGACCATGTCATGAGTGATGTAATATGTGACGTCATCAGCAGTGCATTGCGGGGGTGCGAGTTCACGATCCGTACGCGATAGCATCCGCGCATGGTATGCGTTGGGTATGTGTTTAGTGCTCGATCGCTATGCGACCGGTACGCAACTCCCAGCCTATACGCGACACGTTCGATGTACGTAACGCGACGTTTACGTGCTTCCGCGATGCGTCATATGCGTCCGTGACGCGATGGGTGCGCGGATCCCGCGAAGTATTTACCATGTAAAAACATATATTTATGTATTGCATGTGAATATTAATTGAAGACAAACTCTAAACTAGTCTTAAAGCTAATATATTTTGACATCTAATCCTATATTTCTTTTTAATTCAATTTCGCGGATGTGCGCTGGGTGCGTGCTGCGTAAGCGCACGGTGCGCGGATCCCATTGCAAAAAATAGAGATTTGATTGGTTCATTACACTTCCTGTTCTAACTACTGAAAGACCCCACCCATTTCAATCATTCTTCTTTGAGCTTCTTTGCAGTCCAGACCCCTCTGCAAGGTGAGCCCTCTGCTTACCACCCCTCCCAGCACCCCTATCCACATGGGCAGGACCTGCGGTGGCACGCACAGGTGACACAGGGACCCCTTGGGTGTTGTTGCTGGTGGTGTTGCCTGTAGCTTCCTGGGGGTCCTGTGTAACTGTGCTGTCGATGTTCTGTGGCCTTGGTCTGTCCGTGTTGGCGGAGGTGCCCTGTCTGTTTCCAGATGCTGGAGGTGTGGGTACAGGGGGGGCAGATGTTGGTACTGCTGGTGCTGCATGATGACTCACACCGGAGGAGCCAGGTTGTTTGTCGTCATCAGAAGAGGACAAAGACGGATCCTTACCAGAGAGCTGAGGGTCCACAAGAGTCTGGGACAGGGACTCCTCTTCATTTGGTGCTGTGTCCCCAGCACTACCTGTGTTTGGAAGAGACCCACAATGTAAGTTATGTTTCTACAGGCATCAATGGTTCACATACATGACATTTTCTACTGTACGTCCGGATGCGTGCCTATACACTGCTTTGTCCAAGGTTGTCACGGACAGCGATTGATATTGTTGTGGCACATTGCCCAGCCAAAATGGAACATTTCAATGTGCATGTCGAAGTGTGTGAATGCCCAGCTCATGTATAGATTTGTCTGTACGTGACCATTACTACTCAAGGGCCATCACGTTGCTGACACAGGTGTGTCATCCCTGGACACATTTGAGCTTTAACAAGGACATACGTGCAATTCCACTGAGGAAATTTTGTAAGATTGGGGCATGTGTGGTAGCAGATTTTGCTAGTCTTTGTGTACCACATTGGTGTATTAGTACAACATGGTCAAAGTCCGGTATGCCTTTGATCTCTTTGGAGAAAGAGTTTTTTACAGTGTTCCTAGTTCCCATCTCATTTCATACAAGTGACGATGTCAACATCATTAATGAGTCTGGTGCTGAGTTTTGTACGTGCATATGCGATTTGACCTGTCAATGTTCTCCATGGTGACATGGATTGGGCAAGGTAGCACTCTGGCTTTACAATGCTCATGACAGAGAGGGCCGGTGGTGTGTGTGTTGCAGTTTGGCTGCTGTGAGTATCATGTCTCCTCCAATGCAGTCCAGGTTAGACCTTGTGTGTACAGTGTCTATGTCAGTGAGTGGTGTGTTGTGTGAAGGATGCATATGTTGCAGCACAATGTAGGAGTGGAATGCAGCTCACAATAGCACCGAGTGTGAATGAGACCATGCTATGTTGTTGGCTATATTGGTGTGTCCATTCCATTCACTGTCAGATGACCCCTGTCAATGATGTATATGTGAGTTGCTGTGTGTTTTGTGCAATGTACCATATATGGATCTCCACACTTGTCATCTGCAAGACACACTTCCCCAGCCAGGCCAGGGGGCACTCCTGGACACTGCATCCCCAGACAATGAGTTTGAACATATGGTTGCAATGGCTGTGTGTGCGACCGTGTTTTTTGTTTGGCCAGTGCATATGTATGATTTTCAGCCACATCATTTCTCTGGTCCACGTGTCAGACATCTTGGCCGGGCATCATCTTTGTGAGTGACTGGTACCACGTATGCAATGTGTTTTAGCATAGAAGATGTGTGTATGGCCAGCATCGGTGTTATTTGTTTACAAGTCAGGGCCTCTTTCGCCCCCAGGCCAGTTAACCCATCATGAAGCGTGCCACCATTGCAGTGGGTGCAGGTTAACTTTCAAGATGTCAGTCAGTGCAGTCCTGGTGTTTGTTGTTGCCCAGTTCCCAGCATGGCCTTTTGCTCCCCACAACAGAGCCCAGTGTCAGACATCTTGTCAGGCCATTCCCACTCCCTGTGAGGCGAGCATGGTTCAGTGTGAGCTTGCTGGGCCATGTGGGTGGGTGGGGATTGTCTGTGACTGCAACTCCCATTATGCTCTTGGCTACACCCCCCGTTCCAGCATGCCCATACTTCCTTCCTTTTGACTCTGCTTACCTGTGAGGGGGTGTGACAGCAATGGCAAGATGGCTGACTGTGCAGTCCTGGTGTTTGTTGGTGCCCAGTTCCCAGCATGGCCTTGTGCCCCCCACAACAGAGCCCAGTGTCAGACATCTTGTCAGTCCATTCCCACTCCCTGTGAGCTGAGCATGGTTCAGTGTGAGCGTGATGGGCCATGTAGGTGGGTGGGGATTGTCTGTGACTGCAACTCCCATCATGCTCTTGGCTACACCCCCTTCCCAGCATGCCCATACTTCCTTCCTTTTGACTCTGCTTCCCTGTGAGGGGGTGTGACAGCAATGGCAAGATGGCTGACTGTGCAGTCCTGGTGTTTGTTGGTACCCAGTTCCCAGCATGGCCTTGTGCTCCCCACAACAGAGCCCAGTGTCAGACATCTTGTCAGTCCATTCCCACTCCCTGTGAGGCAAGCATGGGTCAGTGTGAGCTTGCTGGGCCATGTGGGTGGGTGGGGAATGTCTGTGACTGCAACTCCCATCATGCTCTTGGCTACACCCCCCTTCCCAGCATGCCCATACTTCCTTCCTTTTGACTCTGCTTCCCTGTGAGGGGGTGTGACAGCAATGGCAACATGGGTGACTGTGAAATCCTGGTGTTTGTTTGGCTACAAGTCCAAAGAGAACCCCTGTGCTTCACACAGCAGCACCCAGTACGGTGTATCTTTGGGTGATATTTCACTACAATGTGAGTCAATGCATTCTACCTGGTGAGTTGTGTGGAGTTTGTGTTGAGGGGTGTGTGTGTCTCCACATGCTGGTAAGTATGGTTAGAGCTGTCGGTCCTCCTTCCCACCCGGCCAGACAACCCACCATGAAACGTGCTTCCATTGGAGGGCGTGCACGTTGTCTTTCAGGATGTCAGTCAGTGGTGTCCTGCTTCTGATTGGCGCACAACCCCTACCAGTGCCTTGTGCTCCTCACAGCACGACCCAGTGTCAGCCATCTTGTCATTCATGTTCCACTCCCTGTGATGTGGGCATGGTTCAGAGAGGTCTTGATGGGCCAATTTTTGAGGGGGAGCATTATCTATGACTACAAACCCCATCATGCTTTTGGATACACTCACTTCACTTGCATACCCACTATTCCTTCCTGTCAGTCAGCTGCACTCTGCGGTAGTGTGTTTGTGGTGGCAAACTGTCTGACAGTGTTTATTTGGCTTTGTGCCACTGCTTTGCTCTATTAGTTTGTAGGTTTGTACATGTCATGACACAGCTACAAGTAACTCTAAGATGGCAGGTATTGTGTTTGTCTGACTAGCATACACATCTTGGGATGATTATCTATTGTTTACTGTGGCTTTGCTAACGGTGCATGGTTTCACTGTCCCCTTGCCACACAATATTGAGTATGTTGGTTGTGTACTCACCAGACTCTGGTATGTCTGCTAGACCATGGACGCTCTCTGGTGGTAGGATGTCCCACACCTTCTCCTCCCAGGACCTGAAGTATACTGGTTTAGCAGGAGGGCCACTGCCAGTGCGCTGACTCAAGGCGTGATCTTTCTCTAGGAGTTTCTTGACCTGCCTGTGCACGTCATACCACCTGTTCTGGATATCGTCCTTTGTGTGCAACGTTGGTGCTTGTGCATTCACCATGTCCACAATCCTCGCCCAAATCTTTGTTTTCTGTGACATGGCGGTCCTTTGGACCAATGTACCAAACAAATGTGGCTCTACTCTGATGATCTCGTCTACCAGCACTTCTAACTCACTATCTGTGAACTTTGGATTCTTCTTTGGGGGCATGGTGATGGGTGGTGGTGGTGAGTGATGTGTGTGTGAGGGTGCAAGTGAGGGTGGGTTAGTGTCGGTTTTGCTAGCTGTATGTGTGGGTGCTTTTGGTGAGGTGCTAATGGTGTGAAAGTTGTGTGATGGGTGAGTTGTGAGTGTATCTGTGGTTGCTGTGTGATGGTGTTTTCTGCTGGCTGTTGTCTTCTATTTGCAAAGGATCATGGTAGTGATTGATGTCCTTCATAGAGGTGCAGTTGTGGGTGTGTCTTTGTTCCAAGTTTTTTTGGGGGATATTTATTGGCTTTGTCATTGCTTGTTTGGTCCTTTTTTTGTATTTTTTCCTATGGGTTTTCTAGGCATGAAGGAGACGTTCTTCTGACCGAGACAGACGCTGATGTTGGCTTGTGCGGCCTTCTCCGGGTGTTTCACGCTGACTTTCTTCTGTGTTTCATACGCGTCGGTCGTGGAGATCTCTATTGCTTGAGGTCCCTGTTTTCTGTGCATGTCGTCATACGGGTCGGGCTCCGTGTGAGTCGGTCTGAGTTTACATGCATTGCATCGTACTGCGCGGATCGGACATCGCGGGTACTTATCGGTCGGGTTCATTCCTGGTACGTGTCGGCCGGTGCAAATCGCGTCAGTTTTCCGGGCGAATCACTGTTTTCCCTACTGCTCTGTCGTACGGCTTGTATTCCGTACGTGTCGGTTGTAATTCACACGTGTTGCATCGTACTGCACGGGTCGTACGGCGCCGGTCCGTGACGGTCGGTCTCCGTTCCGAGTCCTTGTCGGTCAGTACGTTTTGCGGCCGGAATCGGCCCCTAGGTAGTAATCTTTCAGGATTTTGCTTATGGTTACCATTGAGCTAGTGCTTGCCTCTCATATATCTTGCAATATTTCTCTTTTTTTGTCATATTTGGGGGGGGATTGTGTTCTCTTACATGAACTACATCATCTTTTGTAGTTGCCCCCCCATAGCATGCGTTAGAATAATATAATAATATTTATTACTTTTCCAGTTTATAGTTTCTCGTGTTGCACTTTCTTGGCTGTAGGTGTAGATAAAGTGATTTAGTAACTGTTTCCTTTCTGTAAAGTGATACATTTCGCAGCACCTGTCATTGCATTTGTAAGTAGTGTGATAGTGTAAACATATATTATATATTTTAACTTCTGCATGTTCGTTACTAACATGTAAAAAAATGCAATTACTTCTATTTTGTATACTTATATGAATGTTCTGTTGAACTGTTTTGAACAGTTTCGCAGCTTTTCCAGTGGGAGTGTTCTAATGTAGAGAAGGGGCTTTCTTTTCTGTTGAATAAAAAAATAAATGTAAGTTACATTTTAAATGGTACTTTGTTGCTAGTTTGTAGAGGCTGAGGTCGTTAGGTTTATTGTTGTTTGCTATATCTGTTAGTTCATAATTTGTTTCATTTATCTATACTTACTTTCTTGTATGTTTTTTTGCTGGTTTGTGACAGTTGTTATTTGTCTTGCAGTTTGTCAGTTTTCAAGTTGTAGATCTTTCTTTTAGAAAGTCTATGTAAAAAGATAAAAGTTTGAAAGTGTGTTAATTTATTTGTTGTTGTTGTTGTGGGGGGATCATGGCAGCGGGCTCACTTCGGTCACAACAGTTAAGCTTTAATTTAAATAGAACCATTACTTACTTGGTTATGTAGTCGTTGAGATGTCTATATTTCACCTTTAATAGTTTTCTGAGAGAACACGGCAGAGGTCCCTCATCTTGCTGCTTTTGTCATTTTTTAAGTATTTTGTTGTTTAAATTATTGTACCTTTTTTAATTGTTGATGAATTGTTTGTTTGATTTTATTGGTTAATGTTGCTTATGTTTGCTTTTTTTATTTTTTTTGGTTTAGTATAGTTTGATTTGTTTTAATAAGTTGAGTCCTTCTATGGTAAAGCCTAATTTAGCTTTTATTTTTTATGTATAATATATAGTTAGATATTTATGGTCCTAAAATATCTATCTATCTATCTATCTATCTATCTATCTATCTATCTATCTATCTATCTATCTATCTATCTATCTATCTATCTATCTATCTATCTATCTATCTATCTATCTATCTATCTATCTATCTATCTATCTATCTATCTATCTATCTATCTATCTATCTATCTTTCTATCTATCTATCTATCTATCTATCTATCTATCTATCTATCTATCTATCTATCTATCTATCTATCTATCTATCATCTATCTATCTATCTATCTATCTATCTATCTATCTATCTATCTATCTATCTATCTATCTATCCATCTATCTATCTATCTCTATATTCACTGAAAAAACCATAGGTTTCAGGGGCGTTATAGTTAGCTGGACATTTCCCTCGTACAAAACCCTAGAAATTCCCCTGTTATAGTTAGTTCAGCTAACTATAACTCGCGCCCCCGCAATGCACTGCTGATGACGTCACATATTACATCACTCATTACATGGTCAGTGACATCCCTGATGACATCTCAAATGTCACTGACCATGTCATGAGTGATGTAATATGTGACGTCATCAGCAGTGCATTGCGGGGGTGCGAGTTCACGATCCGTACGCGATAGCATCCACGCATGGTATGCGTTGGGTATGTGTTTAGTGCTCGATCGCTATGCGACCGGTACGCAACTCCCAGCCTATACGCGACACGTTCGATGTACGTAACGCGACGTTTACGTGCTTCCGCGATGCGTCATATGCGTCCGTGACGCGATGGGTGCGCGGATCCCGCGAAGTATTTACCATGTAAAAACATATATTTATGTATTGCATGTGAATATTAATTGAAGACAAACTCTAAACTAGTCTTAAAGCTAATATATTTTGACATCTAATCCTATATTTCTTTTTAATTCAATTTCGCGGATGTGCGCTGGGTGCGTGCTGCGTAAGCGCACGGTGCGCGGATCCCATTGCAAAAAATAGAGATTTGATTGGTTCATTACACTTCCTGTTCTAACTACTGAAAGACCCCACCCATTTCAATCATTCTTCTTTGAGCTTCTTTGCAGTCCAGACCCCTCTGCAAGGTGAGCCCTCTGCTTACCACCCCTCCCAGCACCCCTATCCACATGGGCAGGACCTGCGGTGGCACGCACAGGTGACACTGGGACCCCTTGGGTGTTGTTGCTGGTGGTGTTGCCTGTAGCTTCCTGGGGGTCCTGTGTAACTGTGCTGTCGATGTTCTGTGGCCTTGGTCTGTCCGTGTTGGCGGAGGTGCCCTGTCTGTTTCCAGATGCTGGAGGTGTGGGTACAGGGGGGGCAGATGTTGGTACTGCTGGTGCTGCATGATGACTCACACCGGTGGAGCCAGGTTGTTTGTCGTCATCAGAAGAGGACAAAGACGGATCCTTACCAGAGAGCTGAGGGTCCACAAGAGTCTGGGACAGGGACTCCTCTTCATTTGGTGCTGTGTCCCCAGCACTACCTGTGTTTGGAAGAGACCCACAATGTAAGTTATGTTTCTACAGGCATCAATGGTTCACATACATGACATTTTCTACTGTACGTCCGGATGCGTGCCTATACACTGCTTTGTCCAAGGTTGTCACGGACAGCGATTGATATTGTTGTGGCACATTGCCCAGCCAAAATGGAACATTTCAATGTGCATGTCGAAGTGTGTGAATGCCCAGCTCATGTATAGATTTGTCTGTACGTGACCATTACTACTCAAGGGCCATCACGTTGCTGACACAGGTGTGTCATCCCTGGACACATTTGAGCTTTAACAAGGACATACGTGCAATTCCACTGAGGAAATTTTGTAAGATTGGGGCATGTGTGGTAGCAGATTTTGCTAGTCTTTGTGTACCACATTGGTGTATTAGTACAACATGGTCAAAGTCCGGTATGCCTTTGATCTCTTTGGAGAAAGAGTTTTTTACAGTGTTCCTAGTTCCCATCTCATTTCATACAAGTGACGATGTCAACATCATTAATGAGTCTGGTGCTGAGTTTTGTACGTGCATATGCGATTTGACCTGTCAATGTTCTCCATGGTGACATGGATTGGGCAAGGTAGCACTCTGGCTTTACAATGCTCATGACAGAGAGGGCCGGTGGTGTGTGTGTTGCAGTTTGGCTGCTGTGAGTATCATGTCTCCTCCAATGCAGTCCAGGTTAGACCTTGTGTGTACAGTGTCTATGTCAGTGAGTGGTGTGTTGTGTGAAGGATGCATATGTTGCAGCACAATGTAGGAGTGGAATGCAGCTCACAATAGCACCGAGTGTGAATGAGACCATGCTATGTTGTTGGCTATATTGGTGTGTCCATTCCATTCACTGTCAGATGTCCCCTGTCAATGATGTATATGTGAGTTGCTGTGTGTTTTGTGCAATGTACCATATATGGATCTCCACACTTGTCATCTGCAAGACACACTTCCCCAGCCAGGCCAGGGGGCACTCCTGGACACTGCATCCCCAGACAATGAGTTTGAACATATGGTTGCAATGGCTGTGTGTGCGACCGTGTTTTTTGTTTGGCCAGTGCATATGTATGATTTTCAGCCACATCATTTCTCTGGTCCACGTGTCAGACATCTTGGCCGGGCATCATCTTTGTGAGTGACTGGTACCACGTATGCAATGTGTTTTAGCATAGAAGATGTGTGTATGGCCAGCATCGGTGTTATTTGTTTACAAGTCAGGGCCTCTTTCGCCCCCAGGCCAGTTAACCCATCATGAAGCGTGCCACCATTGCAGTGGGTGCAGGTTAACTTTCAAGATGTCAGTCAGTGCAGTCCTGGTGTTTGTTGTTGCCCAGTTCCCAGCATGGCCTTTTGCTCCCCACAACAGAGCCCAGTGTCAGACATCTTGTCAGGCCATTCCCACTCCCTGTGAGGCGAGCATGGTTCAGTGTGAGCTTGCTGGGCCATGTGGGTGGGTGGGGATTGTCTGTGACTGCAACTCCCATTATGCTCTTGGCTACACCCCCCGTTCCAGCATGCCCATACTTCCTTCCTTTTGACTCTGCTTACCTGTGAGGGGGTGTGACAGCAATGGCAAGATGGCTGACTGTGCAGTCCTGGTGTTTGTTGGTGCCCAGTTCCCAGCATGGCCTTGTGCCCCCCACAACAGAGCCCAGTGTCAGACATCTTGTCAGTCCATTCCCACTCCCTGTGAGCTGAGCATGGTTCAGTGTGAGCGTGATGGGCCATGTAGGTGGGTGGGGATTGTCTGTGACTGCAACTCCCATCATGCTCTTGGCTACACCCCCTTCCCAGCATGCCCATACTTCCTTCCTTTTGACTCTGCTTCCCTGTGAGGGGGTGTGACAGCAATGGCAAGATGGCTGACTGTGCAGTCCTGGTGTTTGTTGGTACCCAGTTCCCAGCATGGCCTTGTGCTCCCCACAACAGAGCCCAGTGTCAGACATCTTGTCAGTCCATTCCCACTCCCTGTGAGGCAAGCATGGGTCAGTGTGAGCTTGCTGGGCCATGTGGGTGGGTGGGGAATGTCTGTGACTGCAACTCCCATCATGCTCTTGGCTACACCCCCCTTCCCAGCATGCCCATACTTCCTTCCTTTTGACTCTGCTTCCCTGTGAGGGGGTGTGACAGCAATGGCAACATGGGTGACTGTGAAATCCTGGTGTTTGTTTGGCTACAAGTCCAAAGAGAACCCCTGTGCTTCACACAGCAGCACCCAGTACGGTGTATCTTTGGGTGATATTTCACTACAATGTGAGTCAATGCATTCTACCTGGTGAGTTGTGTGGAGTTTGTGTTGAGGGGTGTGTGTGTCTCCACATGCTGGTAAGTATGGTTAGAGCTGTCGGTCCTCCTTCCCACCCGGCCAGACAACCCACCATGAAACGTGCTTCCATTGGAGGGCGTGCACGTTGTCTTTCAGGATGTCAGTCAGTGGTGTCCTGCTTCTGATTGGCGCACAACCCCTACCAGTGCCTTGTGCTCCTCACAGCACGACCCAGTGTCAGCCATCTTGTCATTCATGTTCCACTCCCTGTGATGTGGGCATGGTTCAGAGAGGTCTTGATGGGCCAATTTTTGAGGGGGAGCATTATCTATGACTACAAACCCCATCATGCTTTTGGATACACTCACTTCACTTGCATACCCACTATTCCTTCCTGTCAGTCAGCTGCACTCTGCGGTAGTGTGTTTGTGGTGGCAAACTGTCTGACAGTGTTTATTTGGCTTTGTGCCACTGCTTTGCTCTATTAGTTTGTAGGTTTGTACATGTCATGACACAGCTACAAGTAACTCTGAGATGGCAGGTATTGTGTTTGTCTGACTAGCATACACATCTTGGGATGATTATCTATTGTTTACTGTGGCTTTGCTAACGGTGCATGGTTTCACTGTCCCCTTGCCACACAATATTGAGTATGTTGGTTGTGTACTCACCAGACTCTGGTATGTCTGCTAGACCATGGACGCTCTCTGGTGGTAGGATGTCCCACACCTTCTCCTCCCAGGACCTGAAGTATACTGGTTTAGCAGGAGGGCCACTGCCAGTGCGCTGACTCAAGGCGTGATCTTTCTCTAGGAGTTTCTTGACCTGCCTGTGCACGTCATACCACCTGTTCTGGATATCGTCCTTTGTGTGCAACGTTGGTGCTTGTGCATTCACCATGTCCACAATCCTCGCCCAAATCTTTGTTTTCTGTGACATGGCGGTCCTTTGGACCAATGTACCAAACAAATGTGGCTCTACTCTGATGATCTCGTCTACCAGCACTTCTAACTCACTATCTGTGAACTTTGGATTCTTCTTTGGGGGCATGGTGATGGGTGGTGGTGGTGAGTGATGTGTGTGTGAGGGTGCAAGTGAGGGTGGGTTAGTGTCGGTTTTGCTAGCTGTATGTGTGGGTGCTTTTGGTGAGGTGCTAATGGTGTGAAAGTTGTGTGATGGGTGAGTTGTGAGTGTATCTGTGGTTGCTGTGTGATGGTGTTTTCTGCTGGCTGTTGTCTTCTATTTGCAAAGGATCATGGTAGTGATTGATGTCCTTCATAGAGGTGCAGTTGTGGGTGTGTCTTTGTTCCAAGTTTTTTTGGGGGATATTTATTGGCTTTGTCATTGCTTGTTTGGTCCTTTTTTTGTATTTTTTCCTATGGGTTTTCTAGGCATGAAGGAGACGTTCTTCTGACCGAGACAGACGCTGATGTTGGCTGGTGCGGCCTTCTCCGGGTGTTTCACGCTGACTTTCTTCTGTGTTTCATACGCGTCGGTCGTGGAGATCTCTATTGCTTGAGGTCCCTGTTTTCTGTGCATGTCGTCATACGGGTCGGGCTCCGTGTGAGTCGGTCTGAGTTTACATGCATTGCATCGTACTGCGCGGATCGGACATCGCGGGTACTTATCGGTCGGGTTCATTCCTGGTACGTGTCGGCCGGTGCAAATCGCGTCAGTTTTCCGGGCGAATCACTGTTTTCCCTACTGCTCTGTCGTACGGCTTGTATTCCGTACGTGTCGGTTGTAATTCACACGTGTTGCATCGTACTGCACGGGTCGTACGGCGCCGGTCCGTGACGGTCGGTCTCCGTTCCGAGTCCTTGTCGGTCAGTACGTTTTGCGGCCGGAATCGGCCCCTAGGTAGTAATCTTTCAGGATTTTGCTTATGGTTACCATTGAGCTAGTGCTTGCCTCTCATATATCTTGCAATATTTCTCTTTTTTTGTCATATTTGGGGGGGGATTGTGTTCTCTTACATGAATTACATCATCTTTTGTAGTTGCCCCCCCATAGCATGCGTTAGAATAATATAATAATATTTATTACTTTTCCAGTTTATAGTTTCTCGTGTTGCACTTTCTTGGCTGTAGGTGTAGATAAAGTGATTTAGTAACTGTTTCCTTTCTGTAAAGTGATACATTTCGCAGCACCTGTCATTGCATTTGTAAGTAGTGTGATAGTGTAAACATATATTATATATTTTAACTTCTGCATGTTCGTTACTAACATGTAAAAAAATGCAATTACTTCTATTTTGTATACTTATATGAATGTTCTGTTGAACTGTTTTGAACAGTTTCGCAGCTTTTCCAGTGGGAGTGTTCTAATGTAGAGAAGGGGCTTTCTTTTCTGTTGAATAAAAAAATAAATGTAAGTTACATTTTAAATGGTACTTTGTTGCTAGTTTGTAGAGGCTGAGGTCGTTAGGTTTATTGTTGTTTGCTATATCTGTTAGTTCATAATTTGTTTCATTTATCTATACTTACTTTCTTGTATGTTTTTTTGCTGGTTTGTGACAGTTGTTATTTGTCTTGCAGTTTGTCAGTTTTCAAGTTGTAGATCTTTCTTTTAGAAAGTCTATGTAAAAAGATAAAAGTTTGAAAGTGTGTTAATTTATTTGTTGTTGTTGTTGTGGGGGGATCATGGCAGCGGGCTCACTTCGGTCACAACAGTTAAGCTTTAATTTAAATAGAACCATTACTTACTTGGTTATGTAGTCGTTGAGATGTCTATATTTCACCTTTAATAGTTTTCTGAGAGAACACGGCAGAGGTCCCTCATCTTGCTGCTTTTGTCATTTTTTAAGTATTTTGTTGTTTAAATTATTGTACCTTTTTTAATTGTTGATGAATTGTTTGTTTGATTTTATTGGTTAATGTTGCTTATGTTTGCTTTTTTTATTTTTTTTGGTTTAGTATAGTTTGATTTGTTTTAATAAGTTGAGTCCTTCTATGGTAAAGCCTAATTTAGCTTTTATTTTTTATGTATAATATATAGTTAGATATTTATGGTCCTAAAATATCTATCTATCTATCTATCTATCTATCTATCTATCTATCTATCTATCTATCTATCTATCTATCTATCTATCTATCTATCTATCTATCTATCTATCTATCTTTCTATCTATCTATCTATCTATCTATCTATCATCTATCTATCTATCTATCTATCTATCTATCTATCTATCTATCTATCTATCTATCTATCTATCTATCTATCTATCTATCTATCTATCTATC
This sequence comes from Triturus cristatus, assembly GCF_964204655.1. Lineage (NCBI taxonomy): Eukaryota > Metazoa > Chordata > Amphibia > Caudata > Salamandridae > Triturus > Triturus cristatus. The sequence goes on along the minus strand of NC_140585.1, from coordinate 829,104,657 downwards.
TATCTATCTATCTATCTATCTATCTATCTATCTATCTATCTATCTATCTATCTATCTATCCATCTATCTATCTATCTCTATATTCACTGAAAAAACCATAGGTTTCAGGGGCGTTATAGTTAGCTGGACATTTCCCTCGTACAAAACCCTGGAAATTCCCCTGTTATAGTTAGTTCAGCTAACTATAACTCGCGCCCCCGCAATGCACTGCTGATGACGTCACATATTACATCACTCATTACATGGTCAGTGACATCCCTGATGACATCTCAAATGTCACTGACCATGTCATGAGTGATGTAATATGTGACGTCATCAGCAGTGCATTGCGGGGGTGCGAGTTCACGATCCGTACGCGATAGCATCCGCGCATGGTATGCGTTGGGTATGTGTTTAGTGCTCGATCGCTATGCGACCGGTACGCAACTCCCAGCCTATACGCGACACGTTCGATGTACGTAACGCGACGTTTACGTGCTTCCGCGATGCGTCATATGCGTCCGTGACGCGATGGGTGCGCGGATCCCGCGAAGTATTTACCATGTAAAAACATATATTTATGTATTGCATGTGAATATTAATTGAAGACAAACTCTAAACTAGTCTTAAAGCTAATATATTTTGACATCTAATCCTATATTTCTTTTTAATTCAATTTCGCGGATGTGCGCTGGGTGCGTGCTGCGTAAGCGCACGGTGCGCGGATCCCATTGCAAAAAATAGAGATTTGATTGGTTCATTACACTTCCTGTTCTAACTACTGAAAGACCCCACCCATTTCAATCATTCTTCTTTGAGCTTCTTTGCAGTCCAGACCCCTCTGCAAGGTGAGCCCTCTGCTTACCACCCCTCCCAGCACCCCTATCCACATGGGCAGGACCTGCGGTGGCACGCACAGGTGACACTGGGACCCCTTGGGTGTTGTTGCTGGTGGTGTTGCCTGTAGCTTCCTGGGGGTCCTGTGTAACTGTGCTGTCGATGTTCTGTGGCCTTGGTCTGTCCGTGTTGGCGGAGGTGCCCTGTCTGTTTCCAGATGCTGGAGGTGTGGGTACAGGGGGGGCAGATGTTGGTACTGCTGGTGCTGCATGATGACTCACACCGGTGGAGCCAGGTTGTTTGTCGTCATCAGAAGAGGACAAAGACGGATCCTTACCAGAGAGCTGAGGGTCCACAAGAGTCTGGGACAGGGACTCCTCTTCATTTGGTGCTGTGTCCCCAGCACTACCTGTGTTTGGAAGAGACCCACAATGTAAGTTATGTTTCTACAGGCATCAATGGTTCACATACATGACATTTTCTACTGTACGTCCGGATGCGTGCCTATACACTGCTTTGTCCAAGGTTGTCACGGACAGCGATTGATATTGTTGTGGCACATTGCCCAGCCAAAATGGAACATTTCAATGTGCATGTCGAAGTGTGTGAATGCCCAGCTCATGTATAGATTTGTCTGTACGTGACCATTACTACTCAAGGGCCATCACGTTGCTGACACAGGTGTGTCATCCCTGGACACATTTGAGCTTTAACAAGGACATACGTGCAATTCCACTGAGGAAATTTTGTAAGATTGGGGCATGTGTGGTAGCAGATTTTGCTAGTCTTTGTGTACCACATTGGTGTATTAGTACAACATGGTCAAAGTCCGGTATGCCTTTGATCTCTTTGGAGAAAGAGTTTTTTACAGTGTTCCTAGTTCCCATCTCATTTCATACAAGTGACGATGTCAACATCATTAATGAGTCTGGTGCTGAGTTTTGTACGTGCATATGTGATTTGACCTGTCAATGTTCTCCATGGTGACATGGATTGGGCAAGGTAGCACTCTGGCTTTACAATGCTCATGACAGAGAGGGCCGGTGGTGTGTGTGTTGCAGTTTGGCTGCTGTGAGTATCATGTCTCCTCCAATGCAGTCCAGGTTAGACCTTGTGTGTACAGTGTCTATGTCAGTGAGTGGTGTGTTGTGTGAAGGATGCATATGTTGCAGCACAATGTAGGAGTGGAATGCAGCTCACAATAGCACCGAGTGTGAATGAGACCATGCTATGTTGTTGGCTATATTGGTGTGTCCATTCCATTCACTGTCAGATGTCCCCTGTCAATGATGTATATGTGAGTTGCTGTGTGTTTTGTGCAATGTACCATATATGGATCTCCACACTTGTCATCTGCAAGACACACTTCCCCAGCCAGGCCAGGGGGCACTCCTGGACACTGCATCCCCAGACAATGAGTTTGAACATATGGTTGCAATGGCTGTGTGTGCGACCGTGTTTTTTGTTTGGCCAGTGCATATGTATGATTTTCAGCCACATCATTTCTCTGGTCCACGTGTCAGACATCTTGGCCGGGCATCATCTTTGTGAGTGACTGGTACCACGTATGCAATGTGTTTTAGCATAGAAGATGTGTGTATGGCCAGCATCGGTGTTATTTGTTTACAAGTCAGGGCCTCTTTCGCCCCCAGGCCAGTTAACCCATCATGAAGCGTGCCACCATTGCAGTGGGTGCAGGTTAACTTTCAAGATGTCAGTCAGTGCAGTCCTGGTGTTTGTTGTTGCCCAGTTCCCAGCATGGCCTTTTGCTCCCCACAACAGAGCCCAGTGTCAGACATCTTGTCAGGCCATTCCCACTCCCTGTGAGGCGAGCATGGTTCAGTGTGAGCTTGCTGGGCCATGTGGGTGGGTGGGGATTGTCTGTGACTGCAACTCCCATTATGCTCTTGGCTACACCCCCCGTTCCAGCATGCCCATACTTCCTTCCTTTTGACTCTGCTTACCTGTGAGGGGGTGTGACAGCAATGGCAAGATGGCTGACTGTGCAGTCCTGGTGTTTGTTGGTGCCCAGTTCCCAGCATGGCCTTGTGCCCCCCACAACAGAGCCCAGTGTCAGACATCTTGTCAGTCCATTCCCACTCCCTGTGAGCTGAGCATGGTTCAGTGTGAGCGTGATGGGCCATGTAGGTGGGTGGGGATTGTCTCTGACTGCAACTCCCATCATGCTCTTGGCTACACCCCCTTCCCAGCATGCCCATACTTCCTTCCTTTTGACTCTGCTTCCCTGTGAGGGGGTGTGACAGCAATGGCAAGATGGCTGACTGTGCAGTCCTGGTGTTTGTTGGTACCCAGTTCCCAGCATGGCCTTGTGCTCCCCACAACAGAGCCCAGTGTCAGACATCTTGTCAGTCCATTCCCACTCCCTGTGAGGCAAGCATGGGTCAGTGTGAGCTTGCTGGGCCATGTGGGTGGGTGGGGAATGTCTGTGACTGCAACTCCCATCATGCTCTTGGCTACACCCCCCTTCCCAGCATGCCCATACTTCCTTCCTTTTGACTCTGCTTCCCTGTGAGGGGGTGTGACAGCAATGGCAACATGGGTGACTGTGAAATCCTGGTGTTTGTTTGGCTACAAGTCCAAAGAGAACCCCTGTGCTTCACACAGCAGCACCCAGTACGGTGTATCTTTGGGTGATATTTCACTACAATGTGAGTCAATGCATTCTACCTGGTGAGTTGTGTGGAGTTTGTGTTGAGGGGTGTGTGTGTCTCCACATGCTGGTAAGTATGGTTAGAGCTGTCGGTCCTCCTTCCCACCCGGCCAGACAACCCACCATGAAACGTGCTTCCATTGGAGGGCGTGCAAGTTGTCTTTCAGGATGTCAGTCAGTGGTGTCCTGCTTCTGATTGGCGCACAACCCCTACCAGTGCCTTGTGCTCCTCACAGCACGACCCAGTGTCAGCCATCTTGTCATTCATGTTCCACTCCCTGTGATGTGGGCATGGTTCAGAGAGGTCTTGATGGGCCAATTTTTGAGGGGGAGCATTATCTATGACTACAAACCCCATCATGCTTTTGGATACACTCACTTCACTTGCATACCCACTATTCCTTCCTGTCAGTCAGCTGCACTCTGCGGTAGTGTGTTTGTGGTGGCAAACTGTCTGACAGTGTTTATTTGGCTTTGTGCCACTGCTTTGCTCTATTAGTTTGTAGGTTTGTACATGTCATGACACAGCTACAAGTAACTCTGAGATGGCAGGTATTGTGTTTGTCTGACTAGCATACACATCTTGGGATGATTATCTATTGTTTACTGTGGCTTTGCTAACGGTGCATGGTTTCACTGTCCCCTTGCCACACAATATTGAGTATGTTGGTTGTGTACTCACCAGACTCTGGTATGTCTGCTAGACCATGGACGCTCTCTGGTGGTAGGATGTCCCACACCTTCTCCTCCCAGGACCTGAAGTATACTGGTTTAGCAGGAGGGCCACTGCCAGTGCGCTGACTCAAGGCGTGATCTTTCTCTAGGAGTTTCTTGACCTGCCTGTGCACATCATACCACCTGTTCTGGATATCGTCCTTTGTGTGCAACGTTGGTGCTTGTGCGTTCACCATGTCCACAATCCTCGCCCAAATCTTTGTTTTCTGTGACATGGCGGTCCTTTGGACCAATGTACCAAACAAATGTGGCTCTACTCTGATGATCTCGTCTACCAGCACTTCTAACTCACTATCTGTGAACTTTGGATTCTTCTTTGGGGGCATGGTGATGGGTGGTGGTGGTGAGTGATGTGTGTGTGAGGGTGCAAGTGAGGGTGGGTTAGTGTCGGTTTTGCTAGCTGTATGTGTGGGTGCTTTTGGTGAGGTGCTAATGGTGTGAAAGTTGTGTGATGGGTGAGTTGTGAGTGTATCTGTGGTTGCTGTGTGATGGTGTTTTCTGCTGGCTGTTGTCTTCTATTTGCAAAGGATCATGGTAGTGATTGATGTCCTTCATAGAGGTGCAGTTGTGGGTGTGTCTTTGTTCCAAGTTTTTTTGGGGGATATTTATTGGCTTTGTCATTGCTTGTTTGGTCCTTTTTTTGTATTTTTTCCTATGGGTTTTCTAGGCATGAAGGAGACGTTCTTCTGACCGAGACAGACGCTGATGTTGGCTTGTGCGGCCTTCTCCGGGTGTTTCACGCTGACTTTCTTCTGTGTTTCATACGCGTCGGTCGTGGAGATCTCTATTGCTTGAGGTCCCTGTTTTCTGTGCATGTCGTCATACGGGTTGGGCTCCGTGTGAGTCGGTCTGAGTTTACATGCATTGCATCGTACTGCGCGGATCGGACATCGCGGGTACTTATCGGTCGGGTTCATTCCTGGTACGTGTCGGCCGGTGCAAATCGCGTCAGTTTTCCGGGCGAATCACTGTTTTCCCTACTGCTCTGTCGTACGGCTTGTATTCCGTACGTGTCGGTTGTAATTCACACGTGTTGCATCGTACTGCACGGGTCGTACGGCGCCGGTCCGTGACCGTCGGTCTCCGTTCCGAGTCCTTGTCGGTCAGTACGTTTTGCGGCCGGAATCGGCCCCTAGGTAGTAATCTTTAAGGATTTTGCTTATGGTTACCATTGAGCTAGTGCTTGCCTCTCATATATCTTGCAATATTTCTCTTTTTTTGTCATATTTGGGGGGGGATTGTGTTCTCTTACATGAATTACATCATCTTTTGTAGTTGCCCCCCCATAGCATGCATTAGAATAATATAATAATATTTATTACTTTTCCAGTTTATAGTTTCTCGTGTTGCACTTTCTTGGCTGTAGGTGTAGATAAAGTGATTTAGTAACTGTTTCCTTTCTGTAAAGTGATACATTTCGCAGCACCTGTCATTGCATTTGTAAGTAGTGTGATAGTGTAAACATATATTATATATTTTAACTTCTGCATGTTCGTTACTAACATGTAAAAAAATGCAATTACTTCTATTTTGTATACTTATATGAATGTTCTGTTGAACTGTTTTGAACAGTTTCGCAGCTTTTCCAGTGGGAGTGTTCTAATGTAGAGAAGGGGCTTTCTTTTCTGTTGAATAAAAAAATAAATGTAAGTTACATTTTAAATGGTACTTTGTTGCTAGTTTGTAGAGGCTGAGGTCGTTAGGTTTATTGTTGTTTGTTATATCTGTTAGTTCATAATTTGTTTCATTTATCTATACTTACTTTCTTGTATGTTTTTTTGCTGGTTTGTGACAGTTGTTATTTGTCTTGCAGTTTGTCAGTTTTCAAGTTGTAGATCTTTCTTTTAGAAAGTCTATGTAAAAAGATAAAAGTTTGAAAGTGTGTTAATTTATTTGTTGTTGTTGTTGTGGGGGGATCATGGCAGCGGGCTCACTTCGGTCACAACAGTTAAGCTTTAATTTAAATAGAACCATTACTCTCTTGGTTATGTAGTCGTTGAGATGTCTATATTTCACCTTTAATAGTTTTCTGAGAGAACACGGCAGAGGTCCCTCATCTTGCTGCTTTTGTCATTTTTTAAGTATTTTGTTGTTTAAATTATTGTACCTTTTTTAATTGTTGATGAATTGTTTGTTTGATTTTATTGGTTAATGTTGCTTATGTTTGCTTTTTTTATTTTTTTTGGTTTAGTATAGTTTGATTTGTTTTAATAAGTTGAGTCCATCTATGGTAAAGCCTAATTTAGCTTTTATTTTTTATGTATAATATATAGTTAGATATTTATGGTCCTAAAATATCTATCTATCTATCTATCTATCTATCTATCTATCTATCTATCTATCTATCTATCTATCTATCTATCTATCTATCTATCTATCTATCTATCTATCTATCTATCTATCTATCTATCTATCTATCTATCTATCTATCTATCTATCTATCTATCTATCTATCTATCTATCTATCTATCTATCTTTCTATCTATCTATCTATCTATCTATCTATCTATCTATCTATCTATCTATCTATCTATCTATCTATCTATCTATCTATCTATCTCTATATTCACTGAAAAAACCATAGGTTTCAGGGGCGTTATAGTTATATTTCCCTCGTACAAAACCCTAGAAATTCCCCTGTTATAGTTAGTTCAGCTAACTATAACTCGCGCCCCCGCAATGCACTGCTGATGACGTCACATATTACATCACTCATTACATGGTCAGTGACATCCCTGATGACATCTCAAATGTCACTGACCATGTCATGAGTGATGTAATATGTGACGTCATCAGCAGTGCATTGCGGGGGTGCGAGTTCACGATCCGTACGCGATAGCATCCGCGCATGGTATGTGTTGGGTATGTGTTTAGTGCTCGATCGCTATGCGACCGGTACGCAACTCCCAGCCTATACGCGACACGTTCGATGTACGTAACGCGACGTTTACGTGCTTCCGCGATGCGTCATATGCGTCCGTGACGCGATGGGTGCGCGCATCCCGTGAAGTATTTACCATGTAAAAACATATATTTATGTATTGCATGTGAATATTAATTGAAAACAAACTCTAAACTAGTCTTAAAGCTAATATATTTTGACATCTAATCCTATATTTCTTTTTAATTCAATTTCGCGGATGTGCGCTGGGTGCGTGCTGCGTAAGCGCACGGTGCGCGGATCCCATTGCAAAAAATAGAGATTTGATTGGTTCATTACACTTCCTGTTCTAACTACTGAAAGACCCCACCCATTTCAATCATTCTTCTTTGAGCTTCTTTGGAGAACCATCTCTTTGGACAGAAGAAGATTTTTTTTTTAGACTTAGTTCTAACTTTTTGCAACCAAAAATGGCTTCAGGGCAGCAGGCATCACCTGCATCACCTCAAACCTCTGAGGATGAATTTTTGCTGGAGGAACCACAGAAAAAACGTTTTGCTTCAGTGGTGTGGACATTTTTTACTTTTCCTGAAGGACAGAATAAGACCAATGCCACCTTGGTCACATGTAAGATTTGCAAAAGAGTCTTATCGAGAGGGGATCCCACCAAGAAATACTCTTGCGGCACGGCAAGTATAATGAAGCACATGAGGAGCCTTCATTCAAACAATCTTGCATGTGAAGAGTGCCAACGCATGAGAGACACTCCTGCGCCATCCACCTCATCGCAGCCGAGCACGTCAAGAGTGCATCACTCAGACCAAACCTTGGACATCCGACCTCAATTTCAATTTTTAAAAGTGATCTGCACTAAGTGCAATAAGCCTTTGTGCTATGGCGAGCAGTCAATCAACCTCATCTGCCGCCGGCAGGAAAGTCATATTTGCTAGTTTTTTTGTTTTTTTACTGTTCCCTGAAGTTCATTGTTTGGTTTCTCCTGTTTTTTTTTTTTTTCAGAAAAACGAAAAAAAACACAAAATTGTTCAAATAACCCCCAAAAAAACATAAAAGAAGAAAGAAGGAAAAAAAAGCTCTTTTAAGAACTAACTTTCCTGGTTTAAAAAAAGAGCTACATTTCTTTGTTAGTGTGTGAAAGTTTAGATGATTGTATGTGTAGTACGTAATTGACTGAATGAATGCATTAGTAGCGTATGGTGAATGTATAAGTGCAGAACTATAAGGAAGTGCTGCAGCATCACACAGTAACCTCTTTAACTGCTGTGTGCTGTAGTACTTCCGAAGCACAGGGATGCAACATATGTACATAAATATGTTGCACATCTATGCTTCTCTCTGCACGGCTGCTTAATCTGCAGCCACGTAGTGACACAGGCACCCTTGCACCATAGTGCAAGGATATCTGTGTCATGTGCTGTTTGTTTTTCTACAGGAAGACACACCTTCCTGCACAAAAACAATGAGAAAATGCATTTTTCTCCTTCAATGTATGCTGAACATTTCAGCATGCATTGAATAAATAAAAATGTGGAGAAATTAAAACAATTCTCTTTGTTGTGCTTTCCTACACCAATTGTAGAATGGTGCGCCATTCACACACATATCGAGAGTTACGATTTCTAATAAATCTAGACATGTTTCTTGTTCTAGGAGTATTGCAATCATGCAAACCAACACTTATAGAACACCCTTTCATCCGAAAGTGGTCTGCATGATGAAGTTATATTTTCATGGAGTATAAAAAGTGCACAGAGTGCCTTTTCCTCTCTTTGAAAATATGAAAGAATATCTTACACAATAACTATGTTACAAAAAGTGACATATTTCCGTTTTTAAATCTCCTTGCGAATGATAGAAGGTAAGCACAGAATTTTGACTGCAAAGATGTTCAAAGAAGAATGATTGAAATAATTTCGGTCCTTCAACAGCTAAAAAGATGAACTGTTATGAACCCCTCAGATCTCTTTTTTTGCAGGTCACTTGATATCTGATTATGGTCAAATTTCAAAACTACATAAACAAAGTGTTTTAAGAAACGTGTTTCAACTTTGTAGATTCTTGCAAGCCTCTTCATTCTCCATATTGAGACTTAGTTAAACTTACCTTCACAGTAATAGGAATAAAAAATGTTATTCATTTTTGCCTATTTTTCTTTCAAATATAAATTCTTAAAAAATGTTCATTTTAAAATTTGGATCTGTGAAAGAAAATAAAATAAAAATTATAACATAGAATAATAAATTTTTTACAACACAACATAATTTCCACAAAGTAATTTGTTTGCCTTTTTTGCTGTTCTCAGAATATATTGAATTTCACTCGAAATAGTGATTTCAATGGTACTCATCACTTAACAGCGGGCAAAAAAAAAACAATCAGAAAGATTGTTAAAAAAAAAACAACATACTATTCTCAGTAAAATACCAGAAAATACAAATCATACACATATGAAATGCTTACAGATTACAAAATTTTATAACTTTAACTTATAAAAACTGTAAATGTTGCCACATTAAAATAATCACCGAATAAATGACCACCAAAAAGTCCATAATTCAAAAATATACCTTTCCTTGAGGCCAAATGGTATTTTTGCACTTCTTCTTTATGTAAACTGTCCAATGGTAGTTCTATTAAATTATAATAATAAATTCCTCAGAGAGTGACTTAGCTTCCTAAAACTTTGGCTTCAAAAATATTAGGTAGGAATTTTGTAATTCCCTAGGCAAACGTTGTTTGAAAACCAACTGGGCATCATTACAAAGTGTCCAACCTTTGTCACATTTTAGATAGGCAGTGTAATGTCCAGATGTGGTGGAAGGACCATCATGGAAAATTATTGCAATTGCTACAAAAGTCCTTCCTGATATTGATATTTGCGCTGCTACAAATTGTTTTATTAAAGTATCCAATTTTCTTCCATCAGCTGTACAACGTTGCATCATTAAAATTATGTATTTTACATAATTTGTTAACAATAATGTGGATAACATTTCTGATTTACATTGGCTACACTCCATGTTTTGATTTGCACCTTTCACTAATTTATTGAAAGCCACTGATTTACAGTCTGGTAATGTTAAATACAGAAATCTCTCAGTGGCTACATTGGTGCTACATGTATACGTGCAATTTTCACAATGATGTTCCCATTTGTAAGAAAGGCCAAAAATATTTTCTATTTCTACACCTTCATTTTCAAAAATGGTAAGCATATACATTAAAAATTCCTGAGCATCTTGTTGGATATTTTGTGTAAATTGTGTAGAACCAGAACACACATCCAAAAGACTACGAACATCTGAAACAGATTGTATTTTACTTCTATCTGTTGTCAATTTTTCATAAACAGAGTGCAACAGAGAACAAAATCTTTTTTGCCGATTCTCCATAATTGGCTCTTGCAAATCTTCAAGATAAAAAACAACATTGACCACTACATTAGCATAGCAGTTGACACCAGAACTATTTTCAAACTGATAATCAACAATCTCTCCAACAGTGTCCAATTTCTTTTTACCTGCAATCACAACATTATCTTGTTCTTTTCTTTTCTTGATACCTTCAGAACAGATATTCTCTAACCTTCTTTTTCGACCAACTACATGCTTTTCAAATACAGGATATTGACCTAAATTTGGAGCATACACCCTTCTTAACCTATTATACTCTTTTACACAGTTTGCATCTGCAGTAACCTTTGTCTCATCAAAATCAATCAAAAACAAACCAGATAATGTTCTGACTCGCGACAAAGCAACATATGCCATACGCTCTTTAAATACAGTAGATCCAATGTTCATCAATGCACTGTCTACACTTAATCCTTGAGATTTATGAATAGTCACTGCATATGCCAGAGAAAATGGAAATTGTTTCCTACGGACATATAAATCTTTAACAAGCAAAAAACGAACTGAACAACAACCAATTTCTTTAACTTCATCAATCTGATCAAATTTAATTTTTAAAAATTCTATTCCTTCTTTTTTCTGATAATTCACAAAATCCACCACTTTGCCCATTGCACCATTAACTAAACCTTTCTCTACATCCAAATTACGCCTTAAAATTACCCGACAGTTTACACACACATACAGTGTCTTTTCCAAACCAGCACTTTTAGATATTTTTTTTTCAAAACAATCTAGTTTTGATCTCAACTTACCCGTTAAAATAATAGTGATTCCTTCATGTAGTATTTTATCGATGGCTTCCATCTTTACAATTTCTTCATTTTCCAATTTTAATAATTCTTCGTTGAATATTGAACACTCACGCAGCGTTGGCATTAAGTAAATCACTGACTTATTTGTAGCAATTTCCACGTACACTTTTGCAGCAACTGCATTTTCATTTGGAAAGACATTGCAAAGTAATCGACTCTCCAAAGCTTCTTTCCCTTTTTTTGAAAGAATTCCAATTCTTATATCTTGAAGAATACTTCCATATTCAGCATCATTTGCCTGTCGCATATTTGTTGTCAGTTCTTTGTATTCAAAATACTCCAAATTTTAACATTACCAACACTGCCAAGAGACTTTCTGGTATCTTCATGGGCAAGTGTTTTAAATACCGGTTGTTCTTTTACCGGTGTCAGTTGCAGTAGATCTCCAAAAACTATGACGTGTTTTCCTCCAAATCACACGTCAAACTCTGTTTTAAGAATTTGCTGCATTCTTAAATGCACAAAGGCAAGCATCAAGTTTGAAACCATGCTCACCTCATCAATAATGAGAAGTTTCATTTTCTTCAGGACTCTTGAAACTTCACAACAAGCTTCTCCAGATAGCTTGTGGTATTCCAATTTGTTCTCATGCTCTACTGGCAGCATTAGTAAACGATGTAAAGTAATTCCTTTAATGTTATGTGCTGCCAACCCAGTTGGAGCAGTGACAACACAAGACAAATGCGACTCAGTTTTTTTTTGCAGATAACTTGTAATTACTTTAATTAAGGAACTCTTTCCTGTTCCAGCTTGACCACTCACATACATTCGGATAGGTTGAAATGATGTACATGAGCAGTCTTTCTTTTCATGAAGTAATCCATGGTCAATCTGCTTTTTCACTTGTTGATATATTTGTTTCTGTTCAACATTTAGTTGCTCTTCCAAGTTTCCTAACTGTATTGCATCTTCTTGTGATTGATACATTGCTGTTTCCACCTCATTCATGGCAATCGCTGCTTCATTTTCAACAATTGGTTGTCCAAGTGGATCTTGACTCAGTGCAGCAGAACTTTGACTATCTTGAGAACTGTCTCTAGCAATCTCAGCTGCAATTGTAGCTTCTTGATCAATTTCATCATTCAACATTGTCACATAATTTGCGAAAGCACTGCATTGTATGCCATCTTTACAAGCATTAAATGAATCTTCATAGCTGGGAAAATCTCCAAGTAATTCCTGTTCCGAACGCCATGGTTTGAACATTTGCAAAAGGGATAAATAGTAAAATTCCCTTTTGTCAGCAGTGTCGCAACTCAGTTTTCTGTGATTAATTAAATTTCCTTTCCTTTGTTTCACCAGACATCCTTCAGAACCAATCACTGCATATTTTCCATCGTTGATGTTCTCTGTAATATTCCGTTTAAAAGTGTAGTTATGCAACACTTCATAGAGACACATGTTCTCAAGATGATGACTTCTCTTTGGATAGTATGTGTCCAACATATTGGTTTTCAAAATATCTGTACTTTCAGGGTCATTTTCTGCTAAATATTCAATTTCTTGAACAGATTTCCGTACCCGATTTCGCATTCCTGCAAGACCTAGACTCACCCAAATTATTCTTCGACTTTTGGAATATAGACTTGCAGATGATAACCGATCTGAAAATTCATATGCTCCAATTTCATGATGCGATAACATTTTCAAACTGAAAATGTATAATTTCTTACTTAGACTCTTCTCATGAGAAATCTCTTCCCACATTTCTTTCAATTCAGTCTTTTCTGATTTATTAATGTAAGACGTTACATATCGAGCAACAGCAATAGAATTGTCCGCAACATACTGAATATCCATGTTAGTGTTCCACATGGATATAATAACTGGGTTGTAGTCATTTATGTATTTCGATTCTTCGCTTCTTCTTAAGTTGTAGGTGTTTTTCGGAGACTTTCTTGTGATGGTATGTCGTACAGCTGACATGAAACTGTTCACTCTTCCTTTGGCTAATACAGGACGTGGAAATCCAAAACGATATTTGGTATAGAACTTATCCATTGACTTGTACTTTCATCGACAGTATTTTCCACACCTATGGCTTTGAAATCGTAAGACTTGTTCTTTTAAGTTTTTGTCTTCTCTGCTATTTGGTACAGCACATGTAGCATAATCTTCAATGAAAGACAAAACACTTTCATCTGAATCTGTTCCAGATTTGGGGGCATCCTTGACCCATAGCAACATATGTATGTGAGGAGCACCTCTTGCTTGATACTCCTTTCTCCAAAAGAAATCCACAACTTCTCCAAGAGGAGGATTCTTTTTATTGCAGATGAAAGACATCATAGCTTCAAATCTATGATTGAAATATCTGCATACATTGACAGGATCCAAAGAGCACAATTCTCCAGGTGTCTTGTATTCAATATTATTTATATTGGAATTTGCCTCTCGAAGAAATTCAAGTAAATCATCCCAAGCATACTCAGCACAGCTTAGTGTAACAAACCATGTAGGAGTTCCCAAGTTCCGTAGCATGAATTTCAGTTCTCCATGTCGACAGTACCAATATTCATTAGTCCCACGCTGACATGCCATCAGATTAATCAACTGAGATTCTAAATGATCATCTCTCTGATGCACTTTATCCATAAAATCCTTTGCAGTTACATTTTGCAGATGCATTCCAGTTTTTAAAATGTGATTTACTGCATATGAAAGTCCAGACAAGTCACTTTCAAAAGGAAGATGAAACATATAAGGGATACATTGTCGAAATCTTGGATCTTCTGCATATAATCTTGTTGTCCGATATTCAGATGCAGGAATCTGCACAGGACGTTCATCATATCGTCCACCTTTTCCTGTTGGAAACAACTGCGGGAAACAACGAGCTTCCAAACTCTCTTCCCATACACTCATGGGACTTCCTGTTGCTTTTTTCATTTGAAACAACTCAATTGTATTCCCCATCACCTCTTTGGAATGAAGTGGATGTACACTGTAATGTTCATAGATCTCTTCACATCTGGACATGTCCACTTTTTCAATTTGTCCACTTAATGTTTCACTATCTTCTGCTAAATCTATTTCTTCTTCTCCAACAAACACATTTCTATAGTACTCATTATTTTTTATCAGATACAATGATGCCTTTTGCACTTTTCTAACATCCACTAACTCTTGCCAGATTTTCTTATTCTTAGTAGGAACACCATTAACTAGAATGACTAGTGGCTCATTTTCTGCATGATCTACACCAATAGTTTCAACATTTTTCCTTAAATCTAATGGTAAATACACAACTCTTCCTTTCAATCCTCTGCAACTCTGATGGAGGTAATTTACTTGTTTTGGGCTCCATACGAACAATAGCCTGAAAAGGGTGAACACATTGTATCAGAATAGACTTGTACGTATTTAAATCTATCAGCTCTGGAGGAATAGCAACCAACTCTAGATTATTATTAACAGCTCTAGCAGGCATTTTATTCTCATCTAATTTATTATAACAATATTTGCAAATACGCTGCTCACATCCCAAATCAAAACAATCCTCTACCAACAAATAAGTTGCAAATTCCATCCATCTTATCATTATTTTCTATTTCACTTTTAAAATACAGATTGACACCCCTAGTCTGATTTTTATAGTGACTTCGCCGACAACAAATACAAGAAACATTTGGTCTTTCACCTGAAATTACCTTAAACTTTGTCATTTCATCTTCAAATTTTTCTGTAATTACAGGTTCTACATTGTCTTCAACATTTTGTTCTACTAATGTGTCAGTTTCTTCACTCTCTTGCTGAGGCCCAAAGTAACAAAACTCAATATCCTCACAGACCTGCTTCACATCTGAAACTGACCCACGCAAAAGAGCACTGT
The DNA here is from genome assembly GCF_964204655.1 of Triturus cristatus. Classification (NCBI taxonomy): domain Eukaryota; kingdom Metazoa; phylum Chordata; class Amphibia; order Caudata; family Salamandridae; genus Triturus; species Triturus cristatus. The sequence continues at coordinate 829,089,476 of NC_140585.1, read as the reverse complement.
TCAACTCACTTAACTTTAGTGCTGGATTTTTTGCATAATACAATCTTCTCACTAACTTCCGCATTTGAGTATGATGTACTGCCAGCATTCTGAAATGGTGAAAAACACTTTCACAAACTTTCCTAGAAAGACAAGCCAGAGAATGACCTTGCAAACCAGTATGTTTTCTCACTCTGCAAGGGTCTAGTCCTTGCAACAGCTTAATCTTTTGTTTTACACTTTTTTTAGTATAGACTCGTAAAAAACGAAATAATTTTTCAATAGATTCCTGTCGTACACTACAAACACTACTGCAATCCCAAGTGTACACAGGGGCACGTCTCCCTAAAACTTCATCAGCTATCACTTCTTCTGCATTTCTTTCAACCATTTTCTCTTTCTCCATTGGACAACCATCACTAGCCTCATAACCTCTACCACTGGTGTCAACTGCATACAATAATTTTTCACTTAGTGAACAACTCTCTTCATTAAAAAAAGGCTCTGAACTAGAACTGTGTTTCCATTCTCCCAAAAAAACATCAAAATTTTTTTTTATTAATAACTCTTTTCCTCCTACTTTTGGCCTTCATTACATATATTGATTTATCTAGTGATCGAATTCTGTTCAACACTAAAATAAACAGTTTCCTTCTTACTTCAAAAGCCTTTTCCACAATGCTTTCAATATGCTTCTTCTTTTTATAAAATAAAGCTCTCTTTTTATATTTCTTTACATCTTTCAGCAAATTATGCACTACTCTCTTGTAAAATATTTTTTTGCGTAATTCCTTATACTGATTTTGTCTTCTTTTACCATACTTTATCTCCTTTGACTGAACATTTGCTTTTTTACTTTTCCTCTTATTTTGATTTTTTTTCTTACTCAAAAACTTATTTGAAGTTGCAGCATTCTCTACATTCTGTTTGCTCCTACAAACATTTTTAATAAATTGCTTCGTGATCTTACCAGAAGATTTTTTCCTTTTAGCCACATTATCTTTTTCATTCAATACTTGTGGTTGATGTTTCTTCAAATAATCCTCCTGTCTCTGTTCTTTTCTTTTTCTGGCATACTTTCTCGATTTTAACGTTGAAAAACAGTATCTGCAAAAAAGAGTCACAAATAAATGTATATTAATAACTTTCAAATTTACAATAGTCCATTACTGTACAAACACATTTTATATAAAAACAGACTAAAAAACTATAGCCCTGAACCACAAGTGTGACGATGATTAAAACACTACATACATAATGCATACTACTTTGAAGCAGTTCATGCCCTAAAGCCTACCTCACAAAAAGACGACATGCTAACTAACTGAATGATTACAGTACTAAAAAGAGACACACTGGGTGAGTAACAGGGTGTTTGCTAGAAGTGTATGAATACTAACTGGGGAATTGAAGCTGTGAAAGACAACTGTGTAGCTGATTTGAGAACTGATTGCATACTGGATAGGCATTTAAAGCAGTCCATGTGCTAAGGCCTGGCTCACTGCATGAGTACTTGGGTACTGACTGAATGATTAGACTACAGCAAGGAGAGTGCCTGGGTGAATTTATAAGTGTTTGGGTTTTGGCACAGTGAATGGATTAGTACATGGTCCTGAATGGGTCACTAGAGGACTGCAAAGCGAGTGATAGGGTGTGTCCTGGAAGTGTATGGAAATTGTCTAGAAAATTGAAGGTGAGAAAAACAACTGTGTAGGTGGTTAGAGAACTACATGCATACTGCATGGACATTTGAAGCAGTCTATTTGGTAATGAATGGTTCACAACATAAGTACTTAGAAACTGACTAAATCATCAGACTACTTCTAGGACAGTGCCTGGGTAAAAATATTAAATTTTCAGTTCTGGGGCAGTAAAGACAATACTACATGGTACTGTACTTTAGTGTCAAAGCATGACTCATTTTATCAATGCATAAGCAAAGACTGGCTTCTAATGCTACTAAAACTTAACAACATGACAGGTTTCAAAACAGTTTTCTGTCAGCAAATGCACAATGTTACCAAATGCTCCTCTCACAGTGGTTCCCAAATGCACACAGACTCACAGTGTGATTCTAGACAAGCACCACTATCCCTAGGAGTTTACCAAAACTCATTCACTACAGTGAAAGTGGTAAGGGAACTGCACACAATCTACATATTTTACGACTACACTTTAGTGTCAATTCTTGACTCATTTAATCAACTCATAAGCAAAGACTGGCTTCTAATGCTACTAAAACTTGACAACATGACAGGTTTCAAAACAGTTTTCTGTCAGCAAATGCACGATGTTACCAAACGGTTCTCTGATAGTGGTTCCCAAATGCACACAGACTCACAGTGTGATTTTAGACAAGCAACACTATCCTAGCACTTTACCAAAACTCATTCACTACTGTGGAAAGGGTAAGGGGACTGCACACAATCTACATATTTAAGTACAGCACATCAGTGTCAAGGGATGACTCATTTAATCAACATATAAGCAAAGACTGGCTTCTAATGCTACTAAAACTTCACATGACAGATTTCAAAACAGTTTTCTGTCAGCAAAAGCACGATGTTATCAAACGCTTCTCTGACAGTGGTTCCCAAATGCACACAGACTCACAGTGTGATTCTAGACAAGCACCACTATCCCTAGGAGTTTAACAAAACTCATTCACTACAGTGGAAGTGATAAGGGAACTGCACACAATCTACATATTTCATTACTGCACTTTAGTGTCAATGCCTGACTCATTTAATCAAAGCATAAGCAAAAACTGCCTTCTAATGCTACTAAAACTTGACAACATGACAAGTTTTAAAACAGTTTTCTGTCAGCAAATACACAATGTTACCAAATGCTTCTTTCACAGTGTTTCCCAAATGCACTAAGGCTCACAGTGTGATTCTAGACAAGCACCAGTATTCCTATGAGTTTACCGAAACTAATTCACTACACTGGAAGTGATAAGGGAACTGCACACAATCTACATATTTCACGACTACACTTTAGTGTCAATGCCTGACTCATTTAATCAACACATAAGCAAAAACTGGCTTGTAATACTGCTAAAACTTGACAACATGACAGGTTTCAAAACAGTTATCTGTCAACAAATGCACGATGTTACCAAACACTTCTCTGACAGTGTTTCCCAAATGCACACAGACTCACAGTGTGATTCTAGACAAGCACCACTATCCCTAGGAGTTTACCAAAACTTATTCACTACAGTGGAAGTGATAAGGGAACTGCACACAATCTACATATTTCACGACTACACTTTAGTGTCAATGCCTGACTCATTTAATCAACACATAAGCAAAGACTGGCTTCTAATGCTACTAAAACTTGACAACATGACAGGTTTCAAAACAGTTTTCTATCAGCAAATGCACGATGTTACCAAACGCTTCTCTGTCAGTGGTTCCCAAATGCACACAGACTCACAGTGTGATTCTAGACAAGCACCAGTATTCCTAGGAGTTTACCAAAACTCATTCACTACACTGGAAATGGTAAGGGAACTGCACACAATCTACATATTTCACGAATACACTTTACTGTCAATACCTAACTCATTTAATGAAAGCATAAGCCATAACTGTCTTCTAATGCTACTAAAACTTGACAACATGACAAGTTTCAAAACAGTTATCTGTCAGCAAATGCACGATGTTACCAAACGCTTCTCCACAGTGGTTCCCAAATGCACACAGGCTCTCTGTGTGATTCTAGACAAACAACACTATCCCTTACACTATACCAAAACACATTTCTTCATCTACAAGGAGTACTACATTTTGCTACAGAAACATAACTCATTTCACAAATTCATAAACAATAAGTGGTTTCTAAATCTACCAAAATATAATAACTGCATAGTTATCTGTCTACAAACACATGAAAAAACACAAATCCTTATCACAAAATGGTTTCTACATGCACACACTCTGTCAATAAGATTGTAGAGGAAAAAAAATACTCCCTACACTTTAGCAGAAAAAATACATTAGTCTGATTAAAATAAAAATAGTCTACATACATCCCCTTACAATTAAATAACTCACCTTTCAAGATGTTTTGTGGATTAAGAAGTATATCAGTCACACACCAGATTTTCTTATACAGAATCTCTGCACTGTGCACCTGTCAGCAAAACCAAAGAATGGCAAAGTTTCCCTCTCATTTTCCACACATATACATGTAAACATCAAATCACATTCCCTCCCAAATAAATTCAAAAGCAAACACACATTTCTATTGGTTAAACATTTCAACCCTTTCCAAATGACATAAACTTCAACCCTTCCCCCAATCTGCCTTCTGCCCGTTACCATAGAAACAGGTCATGGAACACTGTACTGAGCACACAGGTCACAAGTTCAGCACACACAATGTTGCTAATCAAAACAGCAAGTGTGCTTGACTTCTCAACATATCAGCTTATCATATATAATGTTCCTTACAATCTGTTTTGTTAACCAATAAGAACCAAGCATTTAAAAAACAGAAATATGCACCCTACCTTTCAGTGTAGAAGGTTGTCAAACAACCAATGATTTCTTGTCTTTTTTCAAAATTGCATCTTAGCAACCATTTTAGAAACATCTTACTTTCCAAACTGCCATTTCATTTACAGAGACCATCTGAGTGCATCCAGACCTCCTTACAAGATGCTTACAGTGTGGATTGTGGGACACAGCTACATTTTCTGGAGCCAAAGGTATGCAGAAAACAAAGGCATCTACAAAGACCTAGGTTTGCTAAATGTAGACATTAAATGGATTGGACAGAGAGGGTTAAAGTGGCACCAATTGATGCCATTGGTGAAATCCTTCATGCAAATCCAACACCCTGACCTCATAATAGTGCACTGTGGTGGCAATGACCTAGGCACTTTGACTGGGGTAGGTCTGGAAATGCTTATGAAGAACACCTTTGCACAACTGATTTCACTTTTCCCTAAAACTGCCTTTGTGTATTCTAACATATGCCAAAGGCAGAAATGGAACTGGTCCGATCATTTTTGTCCACAGATTGAGAAAGCTAGGAAACATGTGAATAAATCTGTTTCTGCTTTTCTCCGAGACTACAGAATGGGGTCCATTTACAATAACAATCTGCACTTTCATATGCAAGAGATGTATAGGAGAGATGGAGTACACTTTACTGATGAAGGAAACAGATTCTTCCTCAACAACTTTAGACTCTGTATAGGTACTTACTTATAAGTACCAAAAACTCTCAATGAACACGACGGCTCTTTTTAGAGCCACTCAAGAACAAAACACTTAAGCTTAATCTTTATCTCCCAACAATTTCATTTTTTTTTCCTTGGATCCGCGAACCCACCGCGAGAGAATCCGTGCATCCAACCGATAGGATGCGCGCACCGTGCGCGCATTTCGCCGCTTTTTTTTTTTTAAGAAGGGGGGCCCCAGGGGGTCCTTCTGGGACCCCCTAAGCACCTCTAGAGGGTCAGAGTATTTCCACTCTGCCCCCTTTATATGTTTTACGCACTTATTCCCCTTGCTTCTTCAGCCTCGCTTCTACCGAGGCAGAAAATGGCCGCCAACAGTTCCTGGTTTCCAATGTAGACAGACGCTTGACAGCCAATTAGCATTCAGCGTGCGATCGGGAGGGTGCGCGCTCCGTTCGGGGAGTGTTCGCTTACGGTGCCATTGTTTGGGCAGATGACTGTGTATCTCCTTTCTTTCTGATATATTCTTTGAAATGCTGACTGTTTATTAATTTATTAATATATAATTTGATCTGAAATATCCAGCCGATACACGGCTTTTGGGAAGGGTCTAGTAACCGTTTATTTTCTCTGGTTGCTAACTGCCGATCCACGGCGATATTATCTAAAAACATGGGTTAATGTGCTTTAAGCATAACAAATTGATCGTTTTATTTGTGTCTAATCTGACTCTCTTGCCTTCGTTTCTGTATAAAACATTAATGATAAGCAAGGATTTGGCGATATTGTCAAAACATGGGCCAGTGTGCTTTAAGCAGGATGAATTGATCGTTTCATTTGTGTCTAACCCGACTCTTTTGCTTTTGTTTTTGCATATAACATTAATGATAAGCAAACATTTGACCTTTCCAAGATGGCGCTTATGATTTACTGGCCGCCATCCCTTCCGACTACCTTTATGTTTACAAAGCGATCATATGCTTATAAAAGAGTACCTTGTGATGAATTAGGTAACAACACTGATGAACGACTAGCTCCGAAACGCGTTTGTTGTTTTTGCCGTGATAAACGAAGCTGTAAAACTACTCTCCTGTGAGTGCTCGAGATTCCTTTTTTTAATCTGGGAGGAACCTCGGAGCGATAATAGAGACTGCGGGGCACTGGAAGCACCCGCCTTTAGCGTGCCGCGCTTTTTCTGGTGCGGAGGAGCGACCCATACATATATATATATACCCACTCATATACACACACACACATATATATGTATATATATAACCTACTGGCGGTCGCCAATAGATAGTTATAGTTAGGACCAAAGTTTCCACAGGAAAAGTGTCTTTTGTTTTGCCAATCTCTTTGGTGCTGCTTGATGAATCTCCACAAACTGTTCACAAGACTTCCCCTTTTTGGTTCAGCAGCTGTGTTGAAAGTTGGGGGAGAAAGGAGGCAGAAGTCTCTGAAGAACTCTCGGCAATCCTGCTGTGTGGGCCTTACTGGAGGTAACAGGAGGGCTCGTTGACCCCCAAGAACCCTCTGGAGAAAAAGGATTTCATCCTCCAACCTTCAATGTTCCATGAAGTAAGTTTGCAAAGTGTTTGAGAAAGGAGGCATTGCTTCTGAAGACCTCTAAGCAATTGTGGGACTTACTGGAGGTAACTGCAGGAGTTGTTGCGCCTATGACAGTCACTGACCATGTCATGAGTGATATAATATGTGAGGTCTTAAGAAGTGCATTGCGGGGGCGTGAATTATAGTTAGCTCAGCTATAACTGATGAATTTCACTGGTTTTCTACAAGTGAAACCTGAGCCTAACTACAATGTCCCTGTAACCTTTGCTTTTTCTGTGAATTTCTAACTTTAAAAAAAAATCCACTTCCTAACTATAACATCATTGTAACATTTGTTTTTTCTGTGAATATTTGCTTCCTTGGATCAAAATTAGGATTTTCCCAATACACATGATAAGTAGAAGTCGGCAAGGGAGCAAGAAGGGGCATTGATATCCCCAATTGCTGATTCGGAATGAGGGTGCCTATGTCAATATGTATTGGTTCAGCGTGATCTCTAAATAATGAACATTGAACATTATGTACAGTAGAGTAGGACTAATAATTTTGATCTGTAGTGCGTATGGACTGTGACATTAATTGAACTGCAGCCTTATTGAATCTGTTACTTGTTTTCTAGGTGCTACAATAATAGAGGTCAAATATACCTACTTTGGTTTTCAAATACAGTGATTCTGAAGCCTTACTTACAATGCTCACCTGTGAAAAAGGCAAGAAGCAGAAACATTTCTGGGCGATCTGCTGCACTTTGTGATATTAATCAATAATGTGTAATTGTTTGTCGTACCCCAAACATGTATTGCTTTGACTGCCATGAGATGTTTGTCTGCCTCTAGAAAAATGTTGTTTCTTAAGCATTCAGCGACTTAGATCTGCTACCAAACTGTTGGTTCAAATAAGTCATTGTGATGGAACTGTCTGTTCTCACTATCAATGATTTGTTGAGAATTTCTGCCTTGAACACTAAACAGTCCTCTCCAAATCACCATTATCCACTTGGAAGAGTGCTCCTTATCTGACAAAGTCAAATGATCTACAGCCATATTTCTGTCTAGTACTGCCCCAACCTATCTTCCTTGCACATGCTGGTAATATTTTCATTTTCGGGAGAGTTTCATCGCCAGAATTCACAGGCTGCCACTTCCAGTACATTTAATCTCTGATTGCACATGTAACTGAAATTAAAGAATCAATGTTTTGTGAAACCACTCCAGTGATGAAGAATGTGCTGCAATAATGGTCCGATATGTGGGCGTGCACATGGTACCATAAAGAGGCATGCTGTCTAAAAGGTATATCACATAGAACATGATTTAGTATTTGTTCAAGTGAACCTCTTCATCTTATTTTCCAGAGAAACTAAATACTTACCATTTTGCCTTGGACCTAAAGACACTCCCCTGCTGATGCATTGCCCTTTTGCAGCATTTGCTGTAGTCTAAGTCCCAACTTCATCTTCATGCTTGGAGAAAGGTAAATTACCCCTTTACCCATCTGAAACTACAACCCAATGTATTCCAGCCTCTGCAATGATTGAAGCGTGGACTTCTGAAAGTTTATTAGGAAAACATATTCGTGACATAGCCAGAGGTCAGGAATTGACCACAAAGTGAAGATTGTCCAAATAAGGATGTACTATCAACTTTTTTTCATGCATTATTGCCATAAGAGGAGCTAGCAATTTTGTAAATACCTTGGGAGATGCATTGAGACCAACTGTCTTCCATTGCATTTCTCCTACTATATATCTGAGATATGGCTGGTGATAGGCCATTATTGGAATATGCAGATATGCCTATCCATTGATGCAAATGGATCACTGACATAATATCGACTACAAAAATATAGACTTACAAAAATATCGATGCCAAAATATAGAATACCAAAATATCGACTCCCTATCTCCAAACAGGAAAGTACAAAATTATAGAATCCAAAATATCGTTGTAAATAATATAGTTAGTCAAAATATCGCATTTTTTAAATGTTTTAAAAGTAATGTAAAATTAATGAAATAATACATATAATTAACTGACACATACTTAAAAATACTTAAATAACATTAAAATTAATAAATAATTAATGTAAGTAAAAAAAATAATTAACACATATATATTAACGTAATATTTATTAAAAATATTCAATATTTTCTGCGTAGGATAGCGGGCGGGTAAAATTTACTATTACCACTCCAGTAAGTGTAATAGTAGGGAAAGCGTTGGATAGCGGGAGGGTAAAAATTACTATTCCCACTCCAGAGAGTACAACAGTAGGAAAAGCGTTGGATAGCGGGAGGGTAAAATTTACTATTCCCACTCCAGTGAGTGCAACAGTAGGGAAAGCGTTGGATAGCGTAGGGGTAAAAATTACTATTCCCACTCCAGAGAGTGCAACAGTAGGGAAAGCATTGGATAGCGTAGAGATAAAAATTACTATTCCCACTCCAGAGAGTGCAACAGTAGGGAAAGCGTTGGATAGCGGGAGTGTCAAATTTACTATTCCCACTCCAGTGAGTGCAACAGTAGGGAAAGCGTTGGATAGCGGTAGGGTAAAAATTTACTATTCCCACTCCAGAGAATGCAACAGTAGGGAAAGCGTTGGATAGCGGGAGGGTAAAAATTACTATTCCCACTCCAGAGAATGCAACAGTACGGAAAGCGTTGGATAGCGGGAGGGAAAAAATGACTATTCCCACTCCAGAGAGTGCAATAATAGGGAAAGTATTGGATAGCGTAGGGGTAAAAATTACTATTCCCACTCGAGAGAGTGCAACAGTAGTGAAAGTGTTGGATAGCGGGAGAGTAAAATTTACTATTCCCACTCCAGTGAGTGCAACAGTAGGGAAAGCGTTGGATAGCGTAGGGGTACAAATTACTATTCCCACTCCAGAGAGTGCAACAGTAGGGAAAGCGTTGGATAGCGTAGGGATAAAAATTACTATTCCCACTCCAGAGAGTGCAACAGTAGGGAAAGCGTTGGATAGCGGGAGTTAAAAATTTACTATTCCCACTCCAGTGATTACAACAGTAGAGAAAACGTCTAATGGCGTAGAGGTAAAAATTACTATTCCCACTCCAAAGAGTGCAACAGTAGGGAAAGCGTTGGATAGCGTAGGGATAAAAATTACTATTCCCACTCCAGAGATTGCAACAGTAGGGAAAGCGTCACTGCACCCACGTGACTCGGGGCCACGCCCACCCACGTAGCCACGCCCACTCCAGGAAGCAGATAAGCGCCGTGCTCGCCCTAAGCCGGTGTTGACCAGCATAGCACCCTGAGGCGGAAGCCGGGGTATCTGTTTAGTGCTGCTAGACTTGTGTGTTTTGGAAACTTTTTAAATTGCACTGTGTTCGTGTGTTTTTAAAGACGGAAAACACTTACTTTGAGTCAGCGGCTTGGCTCGTTTCGCAGTAATTGCGCCGAGGGGGAAGTCCAAAATCCCTTGTCAGCGTCACTGCACCCACGTGACTCGGGGCCACGCCCACCCACGTAGCCACGCCCACTCCAGGAAGCAGATAAGCGCCGTGCTCGCCCTAAGCCGGTGTTGACCAGCATAGCACCCTGAGGCGGAAGCCGGGGTATCTGTTTAGTGCTGCTAGACTTGTGTGTTTTGGAAACTTTTTAAATTGCACTGTGTTCGTGTGTTTTTAAAGACGGAAAACACTTACTTTGAGTCAGCGGCTTGGCTCGTTTCGCAGTAATTGCGCCGAGGGGGAAGTCCAAAATCCCTTATCAGCGTCACTGCACCCACGTGACTCGGGGCCACGCCCACCCACGTAGCCACGCCCACTCCAGGAAGCAGATAAGCGCCGTGCTCGCCCTAAGCCGGTGTTGACCAGCATAGCACCCTGAGGCGGAAGCCGGGGTATCTGTTTAGTGCTGCTAGACTTGTGTGTTTTGGAAACTTTTTAAATTGCACTGTGTTCGTGTGTTTTTAAAGACGGAAAACACTTACTTTGAGTCAGCGGCTTGGCTCGTTTCGCAGTAATTGCGCCGAGGGGGAAGTCCAAAATCCCTTGTCAGCGTCACTGCACCCACGTGACTCGGGGCCACGCCCACCCACGTAGCCACGCCCACTCCAGGAAGCAGATAAGCGCCGTGCTCGCCCTAAGCCGGTGTTGACCAGCATAGCACCCTGAGGCGGAAGCCGGGGTATCTGTTTAGTGCTGCTAGACTTGTGTGTTTTGGAAACTTTTTAAATTGCACTGTGTTCGTGTGTTTTTAAAGACGGAAAACACTTACTTTGAGTCAGCGGCTTGGCTCGTTTCGCAGTAATTGCGCCGAGGGGGAAGTCCAAAATCCCTTATCAGCGTCACTGCACCCACGTGACTCGGGGCCACGCCCACCCACGTAGCCACGCCCACTCCTCTATCCCCTCTTATCATGCTCACTGTTCGACAGCGCAGCGGTCGAGCGCAGCGGGCACACCCTCAGCACGCCGAAGACACGCCAAAGACTAGCCCGTCTGTGCCCGTCCGTGCCAGGACGGGGCACGAGGCCGAGGCTCACTCTCCAACTGCACCTCCCAGATTGGTAAGAACTTCTTCCGCTTTGAGAGCGCTGCGCCCTACCCAGAAGCCGAACTGCTCTCTGTCCAACCTTCACAAAGTCGGAACCCATGTTTGTTCCGAGTGTAAAATATCCATTGACGTTCTTCAACCCTATTTCGACCCACCCAGGAGACACAGGAAATGTAAAATGCTACGTAAAAATGAACAGCTAACATACGTATTTTACAGTACAAACTGTAGATAACTACCCAAGCATAAGCATGAAATTTTTAATCTCCTCACTGAAGAGTGTCCTAGCGCTGTCTTCCTAACCGAGACATGGCTACATGACAGCGCTGGTCCAGATATTGCCATTGCCCTCCCTGACAACTATGCCATTGTCAGACTTGACAGGGAAAATCAGGTAGGGGGCGGGATAGCCATCATTTTTAACAGGGATTTCAAATGTACTTTGGAACCTGTACAAATTCCAGATTGTGAAGCGGGTCTTTTTAAAATTACCTTGAACCCCAATTTCACAATGTCAGGTCTTCTGATCTATCGTCCACCAGGAAACCCCTCTCAATGGGTATCTAACTTTGCAAATCTTATTACCCCCTACTATATGTCATCTAGAAATTTCTCCCTGCTGGGTGATCTTAATTTACACCTGGAAGATCCCACAATCCCTTCATGCTATAATTTTCTGGAAGATTTAGCTGCACTGAACTTATCTATTTTCAACTCCAGCCCTACTCATATAGCTGGGCATCTGTTGGACCCCATAATATCTAACGTCAGTGAACTCACGCACATCGCCACCGTACCCTCTGGCTGGTCCGACCATCATCTCATCAGCTTTAGCATTTCTCTTCCTCCCTCCCCTAGTGTGAAACAAAACACTATTGCTATAAATAGAAGGAACTGGAAGTCAGTCGACATCGATGCTTTAAATGCGGTACTCAAACAAAACCCTCCTAGCCCTAATTCCAACATCGACCGCGTAGCAATGGAGACCCAAAATTGGCTAACAAATGCAGCCAATAGCTGCCTGCCATCTATTCACACCAAAGGGAGTAGGCATCGTCCCCCGGCCCCATGGTTTAACGACAGCCTTAAATCTGAAAAATCAAAATGCAAAGCATTAGAACGTCAATGGCGTAAAAAGTACGACCCTAATGCAAAAAAATGTTATCATGAAGCCAGAAACCACTATCATGCGGCGTGTACAAAGGCAAGAGCTGCCTTCGTCCTAAAAACAATTACCGAAGCAACTAACATGCCCAAAACTCTTTTTGCTAAAGTTAAGGAATTGGCGGGCGCACATACTACAGCCGCCGCTCCCCCCCTAAGCGCTCAACATTGTCAGGCGTTAGCCTGTTTCTTTACAGAGAAAATTGACAAAATTATCTCAGACATCAATACTAAAATATCTGAAGCTGATCCACCTCCTCCATCTAACTCTATTCTGCCTCAATCTACTGCTTTAGGCGGAAACCTGCTGGAATCCTGGCCGAGTCTCTCATTAGAGAATCTCAAAGGAATCCTAAAATCAGTTAAATCTGGCTCTCCTAGGGACCCCATCCCTATTAATATTATAAAAAAACTGGATGACCAGTCCTTGAATATCATAGCCAACATCCTAAACTTGTCCCTCGACCTCGCTACTGTCCCGGCCTTATGGAAGCATGCTATGGTGACACCCCTCTTGAAAAAACCAAATGCTAATCCAGAAATACTGGCCAACTATAGGCCTATATCTCTGCTTCCTGCTTTTTCAAAGTGCCTCGAGAGACACGTGCACTCCACGTTAGCCATTTTTGCAGAGGGAAACTCCTTACTCCATCCTTCGCAATCTGGTTTCAGGGCTGGTTTCTCGACAGAGACCGCCCTGTTAGGTGTCACTGAAAATATCAGAAAACTTCTTGACCAAGGCCAGACGGTAGCACTCGTGCTATTGGATCTAAGTGCGGCGTTCGATACCATCTCCCACGAAACGCTCATTAGAGAACTATACACAAATGGCATAAGAGGAAAGGCTCTGGAGTGGATTAAATCTTTCCTGGCAAACAGAACCTTTCAGATCGCATCAGCACAGGCCGAGTCAGACACCTTACCTGCAGATCATGGAGTGCCGCAGGGGTCCATCTTGAGCCCTCTGTTTTTTAATATCTATCTCAAACCACTGGTAGAACTTGTTGATAAGCTAGGGCTAACGCTCATGAACTACGCCGATGACACCCAAATCATTTTTTCCCTGTCGAATTCTTGTCCCCACTCCCCGTCGTTACTCAAGGAAGGATTACTAAAAATATTGAACTGGATGACAGCAAACCAGTTAAAACTGAACGGTGACAAGACGGAAATTCTGATTTTGGGAAAAGACAAAGATCTCTGGAACCCCGCGCATTGGCCAGAACAGATGGGCATCCTTCCTACTCCGGTGTCCCATGCTCGAAATCTGGGCTTTGTATTAGACAACGCCTTATCCATGGACAAGCAGGCCAGTAAAGTTACTGGACTGTGTCTCACCATAGTTAGATGGTTGAGGAAAATTTTGTGGATGTTGCCTATGTCAACACAGAAGACCGTAGTCAATGCCCTTATTACATCAAGGCTTGACTACGGCAACATCCTATATTTAGGCGCTAATAAATCTGTCATTGGACGACTACAAGTAGCGCAAAACGCTGCGGTCAGACTCCTGTGTAAGATTCCTAGGAACGCTGGAGTCTCGAACCACCGCCGGGACCTTCATTGGCTCAGGATTGAGAACAGAGTTCGTTTCAAGGCCTTGAACTACATGTTCAAAATAAAAACAGGAGGAGCCCCAAAATACCTCCAATCCCTTGCTTGCCTCTACACACCAAAGAGAAACCTCCGGTCCCAGACAGCAGCATGTTTCTGTATACCAAGGTTTAAACGTGCAAGATCAGGGGGCAGATCTTTTGCCTACCTTGGACCCTCCCTGTGGAACACGCTTCCACCAAGCATTCGGAAGGAAGATAACTATTATAGTTTTAGAAAGCTTGTAAAGACCTGGCTGTACGAACAATAAACATCTTAAAATCTCCCTCCGCTTCTGTCTCTCGTTCTAGCTGTGTCTAGGCGCCGGGAAACCCTTCTTGGGTAGCTGTTGCGCCCTATAAATTGATAAAATAAATAAATAAATAAATAGCGTTGGATAGCGGGAGGGTAAAATTTACTATTCCCACTCCAGTGAGTGCAACAGTAGGGAAAGCGTTGGATAGCGTAGGGGTAAAAATTACTATTCCCACTCCAGAGAGTGCAACAGTAGGGAAAGTATTGGATAGCGTAGGGATAAAAATTACTATTCCCACTCCAGAAGGTGCAACAGTAGGGAAAGCGTTGGATAGCGGTAGGGTAAAAATTACTATTCCCACTCCAGAGAGTGCAACAGTAGGGAAAGCGTTGGATAGCGGTAGGGTAAAAATTACTATTCCCACTCCAGAGAGTGCAATAATAGGGAAAGCATTGGATAGCGTAGGGGTAAAAATTACTATTCCCACTCAAGTAAGTGCAAAAGTAGGGAAAATAAAAAAATAATATTTTGTTAAAAATTAATTAATTATTAATACCAAAACAAGTATTACAATTAATTACCAATCACACAAGATTTAATAATTGACTATTTATAAATACCAATATATTTTTGTTTAATTAATTACCTATCAATAATTAATTAACAACCAATTGTTTTTCAATAACAAACATTAATAAATGCTAATAATACCAATTAATCATTAATTAAAAATATATTGATTAACGATATACACAAATTATTTAAATAATTAATTTTTTACAATTATATTACTTCCCACCATATTCCCCTATAAACACACTACCCGCTACAAATATTAAATGAATACAATTAACATAATTATCAATTAAACAGATAATACAATTTGATTACCAATTAATACAAATTATTTACCAATTAATAATTAATCAACAACCAATTAATTTTCAATACCAATTAATAATTAGCTAATAACAATTAAATTACTTCCCACCCTATTCCCCTATAAACCCACAACCTGCTACAGAAGTAAAACGCTAAATTAAATTAAAAATAATTAATAATTCCTATAAATTATTATTTAATGTACTATAATTAAATTACTTCCCACCCTACTCCCCTATAAACCCTCAACCCGCTACGGAATTAAATTACACCAAAATAAAATAACATAAAATTCATTACTTTAAAAATATACTAACATACATTACAATATTAATACATACTTTTAACACATATACTAACACTTAAAACACTATAAAAAATTGGATATTTTTAACAACTATATTATGACTGTCGATATTACTTACTTCTATATTATTGCAATCGATATTTCTTACCTGTTTTTCGATATTCTTCACCACTATATTTTGGCAATTCGATATTCTGTCCATTCTATATTTAAAACTCGATATTCTGTCCACTCGATATTTTTTTTTCGATATTATGTCTATTTACCGATGCAAATCTATTGATGGAAATAAGCTATTCCCCAAAAATGAATGGAATGACTTGTTATAAATTGTTCATCTTGAAATACACCATTCTGAAGTACTGATTGAACTCCTTCAAATCTATTACCAACCTGCACTATCCAACTTCAGACCTATTTCCTTGCTGCCTGATGCCTGCTGCTGTCACAATGTTAGAGAAGTAGGCCAACCGACAACAGTCCCATAGGGAAATGTGAGTATGCGACTGCACCATGTGGAGTTGCATCGCAATTCTGAAGTCGGGACTGCTGAACGGAGTTCGGTCACACATATCTGCGATGGTAATGGACAAACGGAAGTCAGCCCAACATCATAATAAGCTCATTAGTTGGGCTTTCATGCAACATATAGCACAGAATCCGCACTCCTGGAGGTCAGTGAATTAATTACCTCTTTGATTTGTCAGAGCATAGGATACCTCAGTGCTGTGCCCTGAGGCCAACTATTTTTAATATCTATTTGCTCCCCTTGGCTAATCTGGTTGAGGCTTGGGGGTCATCTTGTACACTGTTGACACACAGTTGATGCTCTCATTCCAGGAGAAAGAAATGGGAACATTGACCGCTCTCAAGGGCTTTCTGAGGGCTGTTGGTGAATGGATGAATGCTAGGTGTCCCAAACTGAACTCTGACAAAACAGACATACCCTTTTATTGCACTGACCGTCACCCAGATTTCCACAACTTTTGGCCCTCAGAGCTAGGCGCCCCCCACACCATCATCTATGGTAAGAAAACTAGGCGTCAAATTTGATTCCAACTTCTCTTTCGAAACTCAGGTTGGAGCTGTGTCAGCCAACTGTTTCTTCGTGCTGAAATCTATCAGGAAGATGATCCATTTGATTCCTGAGGAAAATCCAAAATCCGTCATTCATGTCTCGGTAACCTCAAAACTAGATCACATAAAAAGCAGCTTTTTACCAGTTCTACCATTGTATCAGCTCAACTGCCTGCAGAGAATTCAGAACGCTGCAGATTGGTTGATTATAGTGCCTAGATACACCTGTGTGATTGTTGCACTTTATCATTTTTATTTTCATTTAATTTCATTCTGAAGACCCCAGCTTGCTCTTCTGTCTCAGCTTCTTTACGCAGTCTACCTTAGCTGCCCATATTGAGCCGCATTAAATTTAAAGCTCTACCATTCACTTTCAGAGCTTGCGAGCAAAAAGGTCATTTCTACTTATGAAGACTGCATCTCTACCAACCGGAGAGATCACTGCTCTCCAATGGACGAAAAACTTTACGTGCTCCCAGGGTTCGCATGGCAAGAAAATGTGTTAGCTCCTTTTCCTTCTTGACCACCAAACTTTGAAACTCTTTGCCTTCGACTCTTTGCTTCATGTCTACAAAATCAGTTTTTCATAAACTTCTGAAGAGCTATCTTTTTGATATATAAGCCTCCTGTTCTTGGTTTGTTTAATTGCCTGTTCCCCTTTCAAGCCACTTGTGACGGGAAACCTCTTCGGATACAGCTGTGTGCTTCATAAATTTGATTGTATTGTATTGTATTATATTTCTTTATTATAAAAACTATTGAATATCATCCCAAGGTCTTTTACATTTCTGGTGCTAGACAAATGCTTTTTTCTTGATTAGTTATACAATTTTCTCTTGCAAAACTCTCCTCTTGATCAGAATCAATTGGATATCCTCATACCTCCTTGTGACACTACTTGGACCATTCAATTTTCTGTAACTACTGTCTTTCATGCTACCAGAAACAGTGTTCATCAAAAACTACTGGACAAAATAAGCTGTGCAGAGTGGCATACTGTTAGAAATGGGTCTCTAGTTGTCAGTGGTTTGCACCCTGTCCAAGTAGGGACCCTCACTCTAGTCAGGATAAGGGAGTCACACAACTAAGATAACACCTGCTCACCCCATTGGTGTCTTGGCACGAGCAGTTAAGCTTATATCAGAGGCAATGTGTAAAGCGTTTGTACATACACACAGTAATACAGTGAAACCACTACAAAGAAGTCCACATCAGTTTAGAAAGATAGCCAGTATTTATCTGAATAAAACAAGACCAGAATGACAAACATCTAATATACACAAGTAAATATATAACTTTTCAAAGATTAGGCACGTTTAGTCAATAAAAATCAATAGATGCAGTATGTTTAGCACAACGTACCTTAGATGCATGAAAATCAAAGACAGTGAGAAGTGCAGGGGAGGTGAGGTGCCACAAAATCAAAGTGATGCATTGGTTTCTAACTCCCAGGGGAGGTGATGCATCAGAACCTTATTGCTACGCTGGGGAGGTGATGTGTTGATTCCTTTCTGGAAGGCAAGGTGATGTGTTGGTTTCCAGACATGTGGCCTCAGGTCCTTACTGTGATGCGGTGTTGATGAAGAATTGGTGCCTAGGGATGGTGCATCAAAAATCCAGATGCATTGCATCAGTTTCACAGCGGTGTAGAAGGTGATATGCTGATTCCACACCAATGAAGCAGGTGCTGCATCGGAGTTGGAACGGTCCGTCACAGACTTCAATAATGCTGTGCCTGAAACTCAGGCTGCAGCAGTTCTTCTGATGCTCTGCAACGGGAAGCTGAGGCCTGCTTTAAAAGCCATGGTCAATGCGCTGATCGAGAACCATGCTTAGGGGTAGCAGTGGCGAAGCTTTGAATTTTGCAGAGATTAGTCAATAAAAACATGGACTTTCCAAGGGCCCAGGGACTGGATTTGGTACCACATGGCAAGTCAGGACTCTCAGCAGAAGAGCCTAAGCACTGGTAAGTTACGTTTTTGATGGCCCTGAGACTTCTTAACAGGAGACAAGCTCGCACAACCCTTGGAGAACCTTGGAAAGCAGGATACAGAAAGCAAAGTCCAATCCTTTCACTCAGGGCAGAAGCAGCTAGCAAAAGGGCTTCACACAAAGCAACAGCACAGTGTTCCTCCTTCAGCATCCATCTATTTTTCCTGGTTGAATGTCCGAATCCAGAAGGGTTCTAATTTGAGAGTGTCAGAGGTCCAATACTCATACACATGGCTGTATTTTAAATGAGCAAACTTTAAAGGAAAGTTTTTGTAGTGCACAGGACTAACCCTGGGCGTAGTTCGCGAAGTAGCACTTCGCGAAGCTACGCAAAGTGCAGTTCGCCCTACGCGAGCTACGCGTAGCACTTCGCGAACTGCGTAGTACCTTGTTCGCACTGTGCCAGATGTCGTTTTCAATGATTGCACAGTGCGGACAAGCAACCGGCACTGTGCAATCATTGAAAATGGCATCTTGCACAGTGCGAGCTGTAGTTTTCTGCTGCTCAAGTAGATTTTTACTCGAGCGGCAGCTTTCTCAACGCGAACTGGTAGTTTCTCATCGCGAGCGGTCGTGACCATACGCGATCACTCGCAATGAGAAACCTGACCTCCTCGCATTGGGAATCTCGCCGGGAGGTTTATTTTCCATGCTCGCGATCGCCAACTTGATGTTGCTGACCGCGAACAAGGAAAAAGTCTCGCCGGGATGTCATTTTGCTTGCTCGCGGTCGCCATCTTGACGTTGAGGACCGCGAGCACGCAAAAAATGACCGCAGCACTACGCAACACTACGCTACGCGTGTTCACACTGTGCTACGTGCAGTTCGCGTAGTGCGAAGTAGCGCGAACTTCGCAAACTACGCGAGCGTAGCGTAGTGCTTTGCCCAGGCTTACACAGGACCCTGCCTTTCCCTGACCTAGCCAGACACACTACAGGGGGGTGGAGATAACTTTGTGTGAAGACAGGTACAGCCCTATTCAGGTATCAGAGACAACTCCTCCCACCACTCTAGCTCAGGAAGGCTCATCAGCCAAGTGATAGCCCATCAGGATATGAAAGCAATTCCTCAGCTCCCTTTGTGTGACTGTCTAGATTGAATGCACAAGAGCCCAACTGTCATCCTAACCCAGACTTGGATTCTACAGCTGGCAGAGGCACAGCATGGTTAAGCAAGAAAATGCCCACTTTCTAAAAGTTGCATTTTCAAACACGCACTTTAAAAACCATCTTCACCAAAATATGTACTTTTAAATTGTGAGCTCAGAGACCTGAAAATCCAAATCTCTATCAGCTCCCAATGGGAAATTACATTTAAAAGTTATTTCAAGGCAAACCCAGTGTTACCCTATGGGAGAGATCATCCTTGCAACAGTGAAAAACAACATCAGCAGTATTTCACTATTAGGACATGTAAAACACACCAGTATATGCCCTACCTTTTAAATACACTCAACCCTGCCCATGGGGCTACCTTAGGAGCGACTTACATATAGTAAAAGGGAAGGTTTGGGCTTGGCAAGTGGGTGCACTTGTCAGGTTGAAAGGGCAGTTCAAAACTTCACACACAGGCACTGCAGTGGCAGGTCTGAGACATGTTTGCAGGGCTACTCCTGGGTGGCACTATCAGTGCTACAGGCCTTGTAGAAGCAATTGATTTACCGGCCCTGGGCTTACATAGTGCACTTTACTAGGGACTAACTACTAAATCAAATATGACAGTTATGGATAAACCAATCGTCAGTGCAATTTACACAGGGAGTACTTGCACTTTAGCCCTGGTAAGCAGTGGTAAAGTGCCCAGAGTCCTAAAACCAGCAAAAACGAAATGCAGAACACAGACAAAAAACAGGAGACCAGAAGCAAAACAGACATGTGAAATCACGCCAAAAGATGCCAGGTCTAACACATACTCAGGAACCCTGTCTTTGATTTGTGATTCACCTTGTGGTTCTGATAACTTTTTGTGGTGCTAACATTATGTTTTTAGGTTAGAAACACACTCTATTTAAAGATGGTTAATCCCATTTCTGAATTGGTCGCTCCTAGGTCTTCCCCATTGTGTCACGGTATCAATGTTTGAATGCTGATGTATGTTTGAAAAGCTGTGCATCATTTTTATTCTTGAATGGTTTGTGTAAAAAGGACATTTTCAACAAAGAAGCATTGTACACCCAATCTCCATCCTCTTACTTGCATCTGTCTTCTGGCTGTCACATTCCAATCTGCAGTCAATGATGCTTCCTTAAGTTTCCAATGTATCTAACAAATATTAAGCTTGTGTTCCCATCACTGTCAGAAACTGACATATATCATCACAATTTTAGGCAGCTGATAATTACGTTTTTTATTGCCAGATTTTGGCCAGACAATAATCTCTTCAATGGGCCCCCTGCCTTTTTATCCACCAGATCTGACAACACAATATCTTCTATCAGATTTGATGTTTCTCTCCTCAACTTCACCAACAATTGATCAATCACTAAATTCATTAGTGTAATTCCCCTTGTGCTATCAGGTGTAAGTACTCATGAACCTTGCTACGTAACATTTCTCTGCATCTATCTACTCTCTTTATAGCAAGCCTTGAACTGTAGCATTGATGAGCAGGTTAGGAATGAATCATCTGGTAAACTCATCTCCACTGAAAGTCACCGGTTGTTGGCTGATCATGCAAGTAGAAATTTAGAGGACAAATATAAAATCAGTCCCTGCAACTCCTCATTCTATATATATATCCCTGTGGGTGTTGCATACTCCCCTTTATCCTCATCATCATCATGATTAGGAGAGGACTAAGATGAGGAGACTGGCAAAGGTAAGGAAAAAGACACCTGAGAGGAATGAGACCTTGCTGGTTGGGTACGCAATCTATACTGAGCCTTTTGTTGCTTATTGAAGGCTTCAGATATGGACTTGGGCTTTGACTAAAAGCTGTAGTTGTTTCACAGACATCTTACTGGACAAGTCCCTTTCTATTGAGGATCTACTCCTCTTCAGTTCCTAGCATCTCAAGTTT
The DNA here is from genome assembly GCF_964204655.1 of Triturus cristatus. Classification (NCBI taxonomy): domain Eukaryota; kingdom Metazoa; phylum Chordata; class Amphibia; order Caudata; family Salamandridae; genus Triturus; species Triturus cristatus. The sequence continues at coordinate 829,067,924 of NC_140585.1, read as the reverse complement.
TCTGGAGGTGAGTGTGAAGGAGAAATGTGTTGCCATTTCTGAGTATGTTTCCCATTGATTGCTCTGTTCACAATAAGACACCAAAAACCCCCAACCTTTGTACAGGCATAAGACGATGAATCTTCATCAATAATCAAGGGCATGAATCAAAACTATTTAAGTGAAAATAACTTCAAAATATTTATCACGCTGGAAAACAATATTTTGTCCAGTAAATCCACTAGCTACTAACATTCTTGGTGAGTATCCTCACTGTTTTGTAAAAAAAAAATACATCCTGTCCTTGCTGGTATTTTACAGTACTGAGAGGAATACCCCTAGGTGAGTTTTCAATATATAAAATCCTCTTTGACACTATAGACATCTGTAATGTCAAATCTCTATTTAATGTCAATAGGAGCCCAAGTTTATGTTTCTCAGCTAAGACATGGACTTTAACAAAAATATTGACATACAGAGGCTAGTGCACTGTGACTTATTTATTACCACAGATTCAATCACCATTCTGTTTGAAAACTCTGCCAGTACAAGCACTCGCATTTTGCATAGAAAGACAACATGGGCCTGAGCACCATGAGACCAACAAAATGAAGAGAGGGAACCAAGCATCAATTGAACAAATATAAGATAGAGGTCTAAGCACTACAGATTAGGCAAATAAGCAGATTGGTGCCCAAACACCATGACATCTATCCGTTTAAGTGCACACACATGTGGGTTAAAGCACCTCGACTTGAAAGAATTCAACAGAAACGAGCTTGAGCACCAGTCTTTACTAAAAGAAATGTTTTTAATATTTATAAAACGCAATTTTGTGTGTACGAAAATGCCTCTTTGTGCTTGGCCACCCCCAATTGTTTTTTATTGATGTTGCTGTTTTTTTTACTCTGTGCACTAAGACTTTGCTAATCAGTTCAATTACAGTGCATGTGCTCTGACTCCTAATGCATACTCAAATTGGCTACACTCCTATTTGTCTCATTTACTTACCTCTAAATCCCTAGTAGATGCTACAATATGTACCCAGGGCTTATAAGATAAATGTCAGTAGTTGTTTGAAGTGAATATTATGCCACCACTAAAGTGTAAATGCAAAACATGTCTACTGGACTACCATAGGTAACCTGTCAAAGTAACCCCTTTTAAGAGACCTAAACCTACTTTATAATATTTATAAGTCACTCCTAAGTAGGCTCCAATGCCGAATAAAGCAGGGTGAATGGTATTTAAAAGTAGAACATGTGAAAGTTTAATATAAACTAGGTCTGACAAAGCCCCAATAGCTATTTATTTTAAGCTGGGTGAGCTGTCCATAGGTTAGTATAAGGATATGATATTAAAACTAAATAATGCATCTCTTCCTAGGAACCAGCTAAATAGTTAATTATTGTATTTTTAAAATACTTATTACAAGTCCAAATAATTGGTAAAGTCTGATTTGTAATAAACATTTTGCATTTGCTGCTTTTAAAAAGTCACCTTTAACCTGCCTATCAAGCCTCTATTGGCCCATTTGCATGAGCTTCCAGCTGTCACCCAGGAGGTGAATGTCAGACCAACCATGCGTTCTTACCTTAAGTCTGCCAGGTTGAGTTTCGCAGAGGCTTATGGACTAACTTTCCAGTACCCTACCTTATAGCCTGTGTGTCTTGTAATTCACTAGGGATACATAGTAGGGTTCAGGGAATAGGGCCGGATACTGGATGCTTGATGAACCTTTGTTGTCGACCTGTGAGGCAACAAAAACTAGCTTTCAGTATTTTCTATTTCTGACTTTTCAGCATTAGTCTCTCACTTAACCTTTATTGATTCCCTTTGTTAATTAAATGTTTCTACCTGCGATCTAAAGACATTTTGCGCAGCGTCCTGGTATACTTTTTGTTGTGGAAGGAGTTCTGTAACGGAGTTTGTGTGGCGTAGTTCACTTCACTAAGCTCTTCAATGATGGTAGCGCTATAACAATAAATATCACACAGTTGTACTTATAGATGCATTAAAGTAAACAGAATTCTTACATGTCACTTTCACTGTGGAACTTACTAAATAAGCCTGTGTTCAACTCCTGAATCCACCACTAAATCTGAAGTCAGAGTAAGCAAAACAACTTCAAATTCTACAAGTTCAAATTACAAAGCATAAAAATATTAACATTACTATTGTTGTTCTTAATTTCCAAGTAGAAAAAGTATTTTGTAAACAAAAGTCCAAATATTCCTTTCCTTAATATCGTGAAGTTTAAAGAAAGGTTTTCCAGAAATTAGTTTTTGTTTCTCAAACACTATTACTTTAAAATGCTACACTATTGCTTTAAAATGCTAATTCTAGCCGTAAAAATTAAGCATTGCACTTAGCTTTCTGTCTGTTGTTTTTTCCCCATGTCCGAGTCCTGATGAAATCTGGAATCGAGGATTGAAGAGGAAGACCTCTGCATCAGTTTCAGGTAAGCGTTCATGGATACAGCGTCCCGGGATACCAACTCCAATGACAACCGGAAGGCTAAGCAGCTTCCAGAACTGGGTGTGGCCTTAAATAGTTTTGCCACACCCAAGATGGCCGCTACACGGAAGCACGCACACCGTAATGCGGAGTTGCTAAGAGCCATTCCTTTCTTGCGGTGCTTCAGAGCAGACACGTATGACTCGATCTGTTTCGAGTTCAGTAAGCGCTTTGTTTCTTTCTCTTAGCCTCTAATTTTGCTCATAATCACTTTTGCCTGGAATACCAAAGTATGTGCTACTTAAAAGTGTGCACCAATTGCAATTCTTCGGACCGGCGCACCAATTGCCATTCTTCAGACCAAAATGTTCATGACAAGAATCACTATTCACAGACCATATTATACATGACAAGAATCTTATAATACCAATGTAAACACCTGACACAAAACGGTTGTGCTGGTTGCATGGGACAGGGTGGGTTTTAATTGGGATGAACTGGTCATTGGGATTATTATGAATCCCTTTGATTGATTGTTTCTGGCACTACCGTACATTCTAGATGGTCGATCATGACAGTGAATAGCACCTTGATGAGGAGTGAACTTGCTCTCAGAGCTGAGACAAAGGCGTTATGGAGAGGTGGTTTGTTTCTGTGACAGGATGGCCATCTGGGCTGTGCCAGGATCTTAATTAACTTTAAATACACCTTCCCTGTTACAGGCTGATGTAGCTAACACATGGGCCTTCCCTCTCCTATTGTCCCCTTTTCCCCTTAGCCAGTCGAGCACCAATACCACTGGGAGAGGAGCTGTCCCCGGAACTGGTTTTGAGTGACCACAGAAGAGAGGTTGCTTGTTTTTCTGGCCACACTTCTAGGGTGGTCATAGGAGTTCTGAACAGGGAAAGTTCTGCCATCTTGGTTTTAGGTAGAGAGGACACTATGGCATTGCTTGCAGTACAGTGCATGGAAACCGCTTTAAAAGTAAGTAAGGTTACACCTGGGAACTTTTTCCCTACTGGTTAGGAGTAGCCACTTCCACCCACATGCTAGTATCAGGTGCAAATGTGGCTCCCCTGGGAAATCACAACACAAATTATGACAGAGCCATGGCAAATAAGAGTTGTGGAAAACTGAACAACAATGGAGAAAGACTGTTGGAATCTTATGCCACATATATTCTGTCATAGGAGATATTCTCTTCCCGCAATATAATAATCACCTACTGACTTGATGCTCACCCATTTGCAGAGGCTGAAACCATATCGACAACCTGCTGAGGCTCCTGGAGATACTCACTGCAAGATGTCAGAGTGAGGAGGGGAGCAGACGTCTGTAGTGATCACTATTTAGCAACCGATATAAAACATCTGGATGACAGCACTTTAATGTGGCAAAATACCATTATCCCAGGACCGAGAAGGCATTCATCTAACAAATCAGAAATGGTTCCAACCATTCCTGGCAGACATAGAAGATCAGTTTGAGTCAGCTTCAAACACAGTGAAAAAGGAAATGGGAACATGTCTCTTCAATACATGTGAAAAGATGTGAAACATGACTGTGGATCAAGCCGAGGAAGAGGAATGAAAGGATAAGACATGTCACATGGCAAACTATTGATGACAGGAGGGTGCATAAAAGGAACTCATGGAGGCCAAATCTGTGAGGTTGCAAGTGAAATATAAGCAACAAAAACATAGAAGCAAACAGAGCAGTCAAAGAATGATAAGAGCAGACAAACAAGCGTACATGGATAACCTTGCCAGCCAAGTAGATGAGGCAGCTAGGCATTAGAGGAGAATGTTAGTTGTCAAGAAGGTCTTTCAGATCAACCTAGATATTCACTGGTGAATCTTGTGCAACATACAAATCCTCTGTCATGGATAAGCAAGACAGGCTACTCATAACAGAGAAACAGCAGATATCAAAGAAGTCTTGAACAGACCAGTACTAACAAGAAGCAGAGACCGACTTTGATGTAAACACTGTCCAATTACAGAAAGAATAAATTGTCACTGCCACCCAATCTCTCAAGAACAGAAAATCTCCTTGCCAAAATGAATGCAGAAATGTTCAATAAAAACCCCAAAACATCAGTCAATATCCTCCAGCCACTCTTTACTTCCATGTGGAAGGGAAAGAAAGTACCAGACAATTGGAATCAAGGCATCATCATCAAGATTACAAATAAGGCAGCATTAACCAACTGTAACAACTGATGAGCAACCACACATTCTGTCAATCTCGAGTAAAATCCTGTTAAAAATCATTATTCAGCACATTTCTGATGTTGTTGAAAAACTGGTAAAAAAAGAACTGACTGTGTTCCACAAGGGCAAAAGGTGTGTTTATCAGAGTCTTGATCTATGCAACCTCTTTGATCAGTGTACGGAGTGGCAGAGACAACTATACATTACCTTTATTCATTTTTGAGAAAGTCTTTGACAGTGTACAGCGTGACAGCCTCTTGCATTTACTGAGAACCATAGGCAAATAGAAGCAGATTGTTTACCTCATCAAAAGCTTCTGTGATAATTTTATCTGCAAGGTAGAAGGTAATGAGTATAGCTTTGGAGTCAATACTGGTATTAGACAGGGATGCATGATGTCAGCATTGCTGTTCAACCTAGTTATCTGTTTAGCAACGGAAATGATCTGCATTGATTTGGTGTCCTCCAAAAAATAAAGAAAAACTCCTCTGTGTTATTTTGAAGTAGTAGGGACCATGGGAGGATGGCCTCATCTATGTTCTCACTGGATGTGAAGCCATGACCCCTCTGGTAATTTTAATAGCTTAGACATAAAGGATTTAAAAAAATGAAAGAGGATTCATTCCTTCTGACTGCTCAGGAAGACCATATAACCGAAGGTTGTTCCTTCTATTATGGTTTTCAAGGTGTTCGACCTGTTTCTGTGAGAAGACCTGTGTTTAAAGAGAATTTACTTTGATAGAGGTTGCGTTCAAGTTGGTGATTTGCTGTTCCACAGTGGATGGACATTATTCCATATTAGACCATATGTCACTGAGAGATTGTAGTTTGGTATTCGTTTCCTCCATACAGGGGCGCCGGTCCCTGATCTCTTCCAGCAGGAGATCCATTGACACAGTAGGAAGAGACTTTGTAGGAGATGGTGGAACTTTTTTAAAGACTTTTTATCCACCAGATCTGACAACACAATATCTTCTATCAGATTTGATGTTTCTCTCCTCAACTTCACCAACAATTGATCAATCACTAAATTCATTAGTGTAATTCCCCTTGTGCTATCAGGTGTAAGTACTCATGAACCTTGCTACGTAACATTTCTCTGCATCTATCTACTCTCTTTATAGCAAGCCTTGAACTGTAGCATTGATGAGCAGGTTAGGAATGAATCATCTGGTAAACTCATCTCCACTGAAAGTCACCGGTTGTTGGCTGATCATGCAAGTAGAAATTTAGAGGACTGTTTTGTAAAAAAAAAATACATCCTGTCCTTGCTGGTATTTTACAGTACTGAGAGGAATACCCCTAGGTGAGTTTTCAATATATAAAATCCTCTTTGACACTATAGACATCTGTAATGTCAAATCTCTATTTAATGTCAATAGGAGCCCAAGTTTATGCTTGTCAGCTAAGACATGGACTTTAACAAAAATATTGACATACAGAGGCTAGTGCACTGTGACTTATTTATTACCACAGATTCAATCACCATTCTGTTTGAAAACTCTGCCAGTACAAGCACTCGCATTTTGCATAGAAAGACAACATGGGCCTGAGCACCATGAGACCAACAAAATGAAGAGAGGGAACCAAGCATCAATTGAACAAATATAAGATAGAGGTCTAAGCACTACAGATTAGGCAAATAAGCAGATTGGTGCCCAAACACCATGACATCTATCCGTTTAAGTGCACACACATGTGGGTTAAAGCACCTCGACTTGAAAGAATTCAACAGAAACGAGCTTGAGCACCAGTCTTTACTAAAAGAAATGTTTTTAATATTTATAAAACGCAATTTTGTGTGTACGAAAATGCCTCTTTGTGCTTGGCCACCCCCAATTGTTTTTTTATTGATGTTGCTGTTTTTTTTTACTCTGTGCACTAAGACTTTGCTAATCAGTTCAATTACAGTGCATGTGCTCTGACTCCTAATGCATACTCAAATTGGCTACACTCCTATTTGTCTCATTTACTTACCTCTAAATCCCTAGTAGATGCTACAATATGTACCCAGGGCTTATAAGATAAATGTCAGTAGTTGTTTGAAGTGAATATTATGCCACCACTAAAGTGTAAATGCAAAACATGTCTACTGGACTACCATAGGTAACCTGTCAAAGTAACCCCTTTTAAGAGACCTAAACCTACTTTATAATATTTATAAGTCACTCCTAAGTAGGCTCCAATGCCGAATAAAGCAGGGTGAATGGTATTTAAAAGTAGAACATGTGAAAGTTTAATATAAACTAGGTCTGACAAAGCCCCAATAGCTATTTATTTTAAGCTGGGTGAGCTGTCCATAGGTTAGTATAAGGATATGATATTAAAACTAAATAATGCATCTCTTCCTAGGAACCAGCTAAATAGTTAATTATTGTATTTTTAAAATACTTATTACAAGTCCAAATCATTGGTAAAGTCTGATTTGTAATAAACATTTTGCATTTGCTGCTTTTAAAAAGTCACCTTTAACCTGCCTATCAAGCCTCTATTGGCCCATTTGCATGAGCTTCCAGCTGTCACCCAGGAGGTGAATGTCAGACCAACCATGCGTTCTTACCTTAAGTCTGCCAGGTTGAGTTTCGCAGAGGCTTATGGACTAACTTTCCAGTACCCTACCTTATAGCCTGTGTGTCTTGTAATTCACTAGGGATACATAGTAGGGTTCAGGGAATAGGGCCGGATACTGGATGCTTGATGAACCTTTGTTGTCGACCTGTGAGGCAACAAAAACTAGCTTTCAGTATTTTCTATTTCTGACTTTTCAGCATTAGTCTCTCACTTAACCTTTATTGATTCCCTTTGTTAATTAAATGTTTCTACCTGCGATCTAAAGACATTTTGCGCAGCGTCCTGGTATACTTTTTGTTGTGGAAGGAGTTCTGTAACGGAGTTTGTGTGGCGTAGTTCACTTCACTAAGCTCTTCAATGATGGTAGCGCTATAACAATAAATATCACACAGTTGTACTTATAGATGCATTAAAGTAAACAGAATTCTTATATGTCACTTTCACTGTGGAACTTACTAAATAAGCCTGTGTTCAACTCCTGAATCCACCACTAAATCTGAAGTCAGAGTAAGCAAAACAACTTCAAATTCTACAAGTTCAAATTACAAAGCATAAAAATATTAACATTACTATTGTTGTTCTTAATTTCCAAGTAGAAAAAGTATTTTGTAAACAAAAGTCCAAATATTCCTTTCCTTAATATCGTGAAGTTTAAAGAAAGGTTTTCCAGAAATTAGTTTTTGTTTCTCAAACACTATTACTTTAAAATGCTACACTATTGCTTTAAAATGCTAATTCTAGCCGTAAAAATTAAGCATTGCACTTAGCTTTCTGTCTGTTGTTTTTTCCCCATGTCCGAGTCCTGATGAAATCTGGAATCGAGGATTGAAGAGGAAGACCTCTGCATCAGTTTCAGGTAAGCGTTCATGGATACAGCGTCCCGGGATACCAACTCCAATGACAACCGGAAGGCTAAGCAGCTTCCAGAACTGGGTGTGGCCTTAAATAGTTTTGCCACACCCAAGATGGCCGCTACACGGAAGCACGCACACCGTAATGCGGAGTTGCTAAGAGCCATTCCTTTCTTGCGGTGCTTCAGAGCAGACACGTATGACTCGATCTGTTTCGAGTTCAGTAAGCGCTTTGTTTCTTTCTCTTAGCCTCTAATTTTGCTCATAATCACTTTTGCCTGGAATACCAAAGTATGTGCTACTTAAAAGTGTGCACCAATTGCAATTCTTCGGACCGGCGCACCAATTGCCATTCTTCAGACCAAAATGTTCATAACAAGAATCACTATTCACAGACCATATTATACATGACAAGAATCTTATAATACCAATGTAAACACCTGACACAAAACGGTTGTGCTGGTTGCATGGGACAGGGTGGGTTTTAATTGGGATGAACTGGTCATTGGGATTATTATGAATCCCTTTGATTGATTGTTTCTGGCACTACCGTACATTCTAGATGGTCGATCATGACAGTGAATAGCTCCTTGATGAGGAGTGAACTTGCTCTCAGAGCTGAGACAAAGGCGTTATGGAGAGGTGGTTTGTTTCTGTGACAGGATGGCCATCTGGGCTGTGCCAGGATCTTAATTAACTTTAAATACACCTTCCCTGTTACAGGCTGATGTAGCTAACACATGGGCCTTCCCTCTCCTATTGTCCCCTTTTCCCCTTAGCCAGTCGAGCACCAATACCACTGGGAGAGGAGCTGTCCCCGGAACTGGTTTTGAGTGACCGCAGAAGAGAGGTTGCTTGTTTTTCTGGCCACACTTCTAGGGTGGTCATAGGAGTTCTGAACAGGGAAAGTTCTGCCATCTTGGTTTTAGGTAGAGAGGACACTATGGCATTGCTTGCAGTACAGTGCATGGAAACCGCTTTAAAAGTAAGTAAGGTTACACCTGGGAACTTTTTCCCTACTGGTTAGGAGTAGCCACTTCCACCCACATGCTAGTATCAGGTGCAAATGTGGCTCCCCTGGGAAATCACAACACAAATTATGACAGAGCCATGGCAAATAAGAGTTGTGGAAAACTGAACAACAATGGAGAAAGACTGTTGGAATCTTATGCCACATATATTCTGTCATAGGAGATATTCCCTTCCCGCAATATAATAATCACCTACTGACTTGATGCTCACCCATTTGCAGAGGCTGAAACCATATCGACAACCTGCTGAGGCTCCTGGAGATACTCACTGCAAGATGTCAGAGTGAGGAGGGGAGCAGACGTCTGTAGTGATCACTATTTAGCAACCGATATAAAACATCTGGATGACAGCACTTTAATGTGGCAAAATACCATTATCCCAGGACCGAGAAGGCATTCATCTAACAAATCAGAAATGGTTCCAACCATTCCTGGCAGACATAGAAGATCAGTTTGAGTCAGCTTCAAACACAGTGAAAAAGGAAATGGGAACATGTCTCTTCAATACATGTGAAAAGATGTGAAACATGACTGTGGATCAAGCCGAGGAAGAGGAATGAAAGGATAAGACATGTCACATGGCAAACTATTGATGACAGGAGGGTGCATAAAAGGAACTCATGGAGGCCAAATCTGTGAGGTTGCAAGTGAAATATAAGCAACAAAAACATAGAAGCAAACAGAGCAGTCAAAGAATGATAAGAGCAGACAAACAAGCGTACATGGATAACCTTGCCAGCCAAGTAGATGAGGCAGCTAGGCATTAGAGGAGAATGTTAGTTGTCAAGAAGGTCTTTCAGATCAACCTAGATATTCACTGGTGAATCTTGTGCAACATACAAATCCTCTGTCATGGATAAGCAAGACAGGCTACTCATAACAGAGAAACAGCAGATATCAAAGAAGTCTTGAACAGACCAGTACTAACAAGAAGCAGAGACCGACTTTGATGTAAACACTGTCCAATTACAGAAAGAATAAATTGTCACTGCCACCCAATCTCTCAAGAACAGAAAATCTCCTTGCCAAAATGAATGCAGAAATGTTCAATAAAAACCCCAAAACATCAGTCAATATCCTCCAGCCACTCTTTACTTCCATGTGGAAGGGAAAGAAAGTACCAGACAATTGGAATCAAGGCATCATCATCAAGATTACAAATAAGGCAGCATTAACCAACTGTAACAACTGATGAGCAACCACACATTCTGTCAATCTCGAGTAAAATCCTGTTAAAAATCATTATTCAGCACATTTCTGATGTTGTTGAAAAACTGGTAAAAAAAGAACTGACTGTGTTCCACAAGGGCAAAAGGTGTGTTTATCAGAGTCTTGATCTATGCAACCTCTTTGATCAGTGTACGGAGTGGCAGAGACAACTATACATTACCTTTATTCATTTTTGAGAAAGTCTTTGACAGTGTACAGCGTGACAGCCTCTTGCATTTACTGAGAACCATAGGCAAATAGAAGCAGATTGTTTACCTCATCAAAAGCTTCTGTGATAATTTTATCTGCAAGGTAGAAGGTAATGAGTATAGCTTTGGAGTCAATACTGGTATTAGACAGGGATGCATGATGTCAGCATTGCTGTTCAACCTAGTTATCTGTTTAGCAACGGAAATGATCTGCATTGATTTGGTGTCCTCCAAAAAATAAAGAAAAACTCCTCTGTGTTATTTTGAAGTAGTAGGGACCATGGGAGGATGGCCTCATCTATGTTCTCACTGGATGTGAAGCCATGACCCCTCTGGTAATTTTAATAGCTTAGACATAAAGGATTTAAAAAAATGAAAGAGGATTCATTCCTTCTGACTGCTCAGGAAGACCATATAACCGAAGGTTGTTCCTTCTATTATGGTTTTCAAGGTGTTCGACCTGTTTCTGTGAGAAGACCTGTGTTTAAAGAGAATTTACTTTGATAGAGGTTGCGTTCAAGTTGGTGATTTGCTGTTCCACAGTGGATGGACATTATTCCATATTAGACCATATGTCACTGAGAGATTGTAGTTTGGTATTCGTTTCCTCCATACAGGGGCGCCGGTCCCTGATCTCTTCCAGCAGGAGATCCATTGACACAGTAGGAAGAGACTTTGTAGGAGATGGTGGAACTTTTTTAAAGACTTTTTATCCACCAGATCTGACAACACAATATCTTCTATCAGATTTGATGTTTCTCTCCTCAACTTCACCAACAATTGATCAATCACTAAATTCATTAGTGTAATTCCCCTTGTGCTATCAGGTGTAAGTACTCATGAACCTTGCTACGTAACATTTCTCTGCATCTATCTACTCTCTTTATAGCAAGCCTTGAACTGTAGCATTGATGAGCAGGTTAGGAATGAATCATCTGGTAAACTCATCTCCACTGAAAGTCACCGGTTGTTGGCTGATCATGCAAGTAGAAATTTAGAGGACTGTTTTGTAAAAAAAAAATACATCCTGTCCTTGCTGGTATTTTACAGTACTGAGAGGAATACCCCTAGGTGAGTTTTCAATATATAAAATCCTCTTTGACACTATAGACATCTGTAATGTCAAATCTCTATTTAATGTCAATAGGAGCCCAAGTTTATGCTTGTCAGCTAAGACATGGACTTTAACAAAAATATTGACATACAGAGGCTAGTGCACTGTGACTTATTTATTACCACAGATTCAATCACCATTCTGTTTGAAAACTCTGCCAGTACAAGCACTCGCATTTTGCATAGAAAGACAACATGGGCCTGAGCACCATGAGACCAACAAAATGAAGAGAGGGAACCAAGCATCAATTGAACAAATATAAGATAGAGGTCTAAGCACTACAGATTAGGCAAATAAGCAGATTGGTGCCCAAACACCATGACATCTATCCGTTTAAGTGCACACACATGTGGGTTAAAGCACCTCGACTTGAAAGAATTCAACAGAAACGAGCTTGAGCACCAGTCTTTACTAAAAGAAATGTTTTTAATATTTATAAAACGCAATTTTGTGTGTACGAAAATGCCTCTTTGTGCTTGGCCACCCCCAATTGTTTTTTTATTGATGTTGCTGTTTTTTTTACTCTGTGCACTAAGACTTTGCTAATCAGTTCAATTACAGTGCATGTGCTCTGACTCCTAATGCATACTCAAATTGGCTACACTCCTATTTGTCTCATTTACTTACCTCTAAATCCCTAGTAGATGCTACAATATGTACCCAGGGCTTATAAGATAAATGTCAGTAGTTGTTTGAAGTGAATATTATGCCACCACTAAAGTGTAAATGCAAAACATGTCTACTGGACTACCATAGGTAACCTGTCAAAGTAACCCCTTTTAAGAGACCTAAACCTACTTTATAATATTTATAAGTCACTCCTAAGTAGGCTCCAATGCCGAATAAAGCAGGGTGAATGGTATTTAAAAGTAGAACATGTGAAAGTTTAATATAAACTAGGTCTGACAAAGCCCCAATAGCTATTTATTTTAAGCTGGGTGAGCTGTCCATAGGTTAGTATAAGGATATGATATTAAAACTAAATAATGCATCTCTTCCTAGGAACCAGCTAAATAGTTAATTATTGTATTTTTAAAATACTTATTACAAGTCCAAATAATTGGTAAAGTCTGATTTGTAATAAACATTTTGCATTTGCTGCTTTTAAAAAGTCACCTTTAACCTGCCTATCAAGCCTCTATTGGACCATTTGCATGAGCTTCCAGCTGTCACCCAGGAGGTGAATGTCAGACCAACCATGCGTTCTTACCTTAAGTCTGCCAGGTTGAGTTTCGCAGAGGCTTATGGACTAACTTTCCAGTACCCTACCTTATAGCCTGTGTGTCTTGTAATTCACTAGGGATACATAGTAGGGTTCAGGGAATAGGGCCGGATACTGGATGCTTGATGAACCTTTGTTGTCGACCTGTGAGGCAACAAAAACTAGCTTTCAGTATTTTCTATTTCTGACTTTTCAGCATTAGTCTCTCACTTAACCTTTATTGATTCCCTTTGTTAATTAAATGTTTCTACCTGCGATCTAAAGACATTTTGCGCAGCGTCCTGGTATACTTTTTGTTGTGGAAGGAGTTCTGTAACGGAGTTTGTGTGGCGTAGTTCACTTCACTAAGCTCTTCAATGATGGTAGCGCTATAACAATAAATATCACACAGTTGTACTTATAGATGCATTAAAGTAAACAGAATTCTTATATGTCACTTTCACTGTGGAACTTACTAAATAAGCCTGTGTTCAACTCCTGAATCCACCACTAAATCTGAAGTCAGAGTAAGCAAAACAACTTCAAATTCTACAAGTTCAAATTACAAAGCATAAAAATATTAACATTACTATTGTTGTTCTTAATTTCCAAGTAGAAAAAGTATTTTGTAAACAAAAGTCCAAATATTCCTTTCCTTAATATCGTGAAGTTTAAAGAAAGGTTTTCCAGAAATTAGTTTTTGTTTCTCAAACACTATTACTTTAAAATGCTACACTATTGCTTTAAAATGCTAATTCTAGCCGTAAAAATTAAGCATTGCACTTAGCTTTCTGTCTGTTGTTTTTTCCCCATGTCCGAGTCCTGATGAAATCTGGAATCGAGGATTGAAGAGGAAGACCTCTGCATCAGTTTCAGGTAAGCGTTCATGGATACAGCGTCCCGGGATACCAACTCCAATGACAACCGGAAGGCTAAGCAGCTTCCAGAACTGGGTGTGGCCTTAAATAGTTTTGCCACACCCAAGATGGCCGCTACACGGAAGCACGCACACCGTAATGCGGAGTTGCTAAGAGCCATTCCTTTCTTGCGGTGCTTCAGAGCAGACACGTATGACTCGATCTGTTTCGAGTTCAGTAAGCGCTTTGTTTCTTTCTCTTAGCCTCTAATTTTGCTCATAATCACTTTTGCCTGGAATACCAAAGTATGTGCTACTTAAAAGTGTGCACCAATTGCAATTCTTCGGACCGGCGCACCAATTGCCATTCTTCAGACCAAAATGTTCATAACAAGAATCACTATTCACAGACCATATTATACATGACAAGAATCTTATAATACCAATGTAAACACCTGACACAAAACGGTTGTGCTGGTTGCATGGGACAGGGTGGGTTTTAATTGGGATGAACTGGTCATTGGGATTATTATGAATCCCTTTGATTGATTGTTTCTGGCACTACCGTACATTCTAGATGGTCGATCATGACAGTGAATAGCTCCTTGATGAGGAGTGAACTTGCTCTCAGAGCTGAGACAAAGACGTTATGGAGAGGTGGTTTGTTTCTGTGACAGGATGGCCATCTGGGCTGTGCCAGGATCTTAATTAACTTTAAATACACCTTCCCTGTTACAGGCTGATGTAGCTAACACATGGGCCTTCCCTCTCCTATTGTCCCCTTTTCCCCTTAGCCAGTCGAGCACCAATACCACTGGGAGAGGAGCTGTCCCCGGAACTGGTTTTGAGTGACCGCAGAAGAGAGGTTGCTTGTTTTTCTGGCCACACTTCTAGGGTGGTCATAGGAGTTCTGAACAGGGAAAGTTCTGCCATCTTGGTTTTAGGTAGAGAGGACACTATGGCATTGCTTGCAGTACAGTGCATGGAAACCGCTTTAAAAGTAAGTAAGGTTACACCTGGGAACTTTTTCCCTACTGGTTAGGAGTAGCCACTTCCACCCACATGCTAGTATCAGGTGCAAATGTGGCTCCCCTGGGAAATCACAACACAAATTATGACAGAGCCATGGCAAATAAGAGTTGTGGAAAACTGAACAACAATGGAGAAAGACTGTTGGAATCTTATGCCACATATATTCTGTCATAGGAGATATTCCCTTCCCGCAATATAATAATCACCTACTGACTTGATGCTCACCCATTTGCAGAGGCTGAAACCATATCGACAACCTGCTGAGGCTCCTGGAGATACTCACTGCAAGATGTCAGAGTGAGGAGGGGAGCAGACGTCTGTAGTGATCACTATTTAGCAACCGATATAAAACATCTGGATGACAGCACTTTAATGTGGCAAAATACCATTATCCCAGGACCGAGAAGGCATTCATCTAACAAATCAGAAATGGTTCCAACCATTCCTGGCAGACATAGAAGATCAGTTTGAGTCAGCTTCAAACACAGTGAAAAAGGAAATGGGAACATGTCTCTTCAATACATGTGAAAAGATGTGAAACATGACTGTGGATCAAGCCGAGGAAGAGGAATGAAAGGATAAGACATGTCACATGGCAAACTATTGATGACAGGAGGGTGCATAAAAGGAACTCATGGAGGCCAAATCTGTGAGGTTGCAAGTGAAATATAAGCAACAAAAACATAGAAGCAAACAGAGCAGTCAAAGAATGATAAGAGCAGACAAACAAGCGTACATGGATAACCTTGCCAGCCAAGTAGATGAGGCAGCTAGGCATTAGAGGAGAATGTTAGTTGTCAAGAAGGTCTTTCAGATCAACCTAGATATTCACTGGTGAATCTTGTGCAACATACAAATCCTCTGTCATGGATAAGCAAGACAGGCTACTCATAACAGAGAAACAGCAGGTATCAAAGAAGTCTTGAACAGACCAGTACTAACAAGAAGCAGAGACCGACTTTGATGTAAACACTGTCCAATTACAGAAAGAATAAATTGTCACTGCCACCCAATCTCTCAAGAACAGAAAATCTCCTTGCCAAAATGAATGCAGAAATGTTCAATAAAAACCCCAAAACATCAGTCAATATCCTCCAGCCACTCTTTACTTCCATGTGGAAGGGAAAGAAAGTACCAGACAATTGGAATCAAGGCATCATCATCAAGATTACAAATAAGGCAGCATTAACCAACTGTAACAACTGATGAGCAACCCCACATTCTGTCAATCTCGAGTAAAATCCTGTTAAAAATCATTATTCAGCACATTTCTGATGTTGTTGAAAAACTGGTTAAAAAAGAACTGACTGTGTTCCACAAGGGCAAAAGGTGTGTTTATCAGAGTCTTGATCTATGCAACCTCTTTGATCAGTGTACGGAGTGGCAGAGACAACTATACATTACCTTTATTCATTTTTGAGAAAGTCTTTGACAGTGTACAGCGTGACAGCCTCTTGCATTTACTGAGAACCATAGGCAAATAGAAGCAGATTGTTTACCTCATCAAAAGCTTCTGTGATAATTTTATCTGCAAGGTAGAAGGTAATGAGTATAGCTTTGGAGTCAATACTGGTATTAGACAGGGATGCATGATGTCAGCATTGCTGTTCAACCTAGTTATCTGTTTAGCAACGGAAATGATCTGCATTCATTTGGTGTCCTCCAAAAAATAAAGAAAAACTCCTCTGTGTTATTTTGAAGTAGTAGGGACCATGGGAGGATGGCCTCATCTATGTTCTCACTGGATGTGAAGCCATGACCCCTCTGGTAATTTTAATAGCTTAGACATAAAGGATTTAAAAAATGAAAGAGGATTCATTCCTTCTGACTGCTCAGGAAGACCATATAACCGAAGGTTGTTCCTTCTATTATGGTTTTCAAGGTGTTCGACCTGTTTCTGTGAGAAGACCTGTGTTTAAAGAGAATTTACTTTGATAGAGGTTGCGTTCAAGTTGGTGATTTGCTGTTCCACAGTGGATGGACATTATTCCATATTAGACCATATGTCACTGAGAGATTGTAGTTTGGTATTCGTTTCCTCCATACAGGGGCGCCGGTCCCTGATCTCTTCCAGCAGGAGATCCATTGACACAGTAGGAAGAGACTTTGTAGGAGATGGTGGAACTTTTTTAAAGACTTTTGATTGATGCCTTGCCTGGATTGGGTTGGGTTGTCAAGAAATGGCAATAGAGAAAGAAGAAGAAGCAGAAGAAAAGCCTGTATGAGAGGAAGAGACTTCCATTGCAATATATGGTGGGGCGCAGGAGAATGCAAAATAAATCTACCATATGAAATCCTGAGGGGCAATTTAAGTTCTTTTTATCTGCTCATAAACAGGAGACATTGCCAAAATAAGCAGAAAAGCAGAGTAAACATTGGCAGGCACTACTAGAGAAACATACAAGGCCAAAAGAAGGGAGCCAGCTAACTGAGGAGAGAAATCAATAAAATCATGCAGCAGGAAAAATTTGTTATAAATCCTTACATCATATTAAAATATTAGCTTGTGTTCAAGACAAAATCCCCATTATGTGCAAAAGCCTAACCTCTGCCTGCCACAAATTCGAGCCTGGAACCAATTTCTAGCGAAGGAGACCAGAGAGCAATTCAACTAAGGTGCGTCTGACAACACCCACATGATGCAGATCCTTTCAAAAAGGCGGACACTTCTGAGGTAATGAAGTACTCCTCCAATAAAGAAGAGATCACACCCCGAGCGCCGAAAAAGATATGTGCAGTTGCCTCTCCACCCAGCAGCCACTTAAGCTGCCACGACGGATAGCTGTGTCGGGAAAGGCCACCTCCACAAAACCAATTTGTGCACCCTCCCTCAGAGCCTCACCTGAATGCTGCCATCATCTCCGTGCAACACACCATGTCCACCACCCATGAACCAACTCTAACTAGGAACTGCTCACAAGATGCAAGCAAGAGACCAGGGACACCATGAGAAAATGATGGCAATGGATAGGATACACCATCAGATGAAAACAATACTCCACCACAGAAACATCTGTCACTGTGGAAAAAGAAATGAAGAACCTGAACCACAGCTGGAGAACTGTACAGAAACTGGACCAAGACAGACAGAAGTGGAGGTCCTTCATTGCTGCCCTACATGCCAGTCTGCATAACGGGCAGCAGTAATTAAGTAAGTGTGTGTTTGACTGTTTAACTGTTTTGGTACTTATAATTGCTTTACACGTTTTCTTAAGCTAAGCCTGTCTGCTCTGTACCATAGCTACTAGGGGCTGAGCTAAGGTTTCATTTACTAAAACATTTACTGGACCTAATGAAGATAGTGACATTATTACTTGGTAATGGAACACCATTCACCCCAACTAATAATCCACTTTCTCACAGCGTGCCATTTACTAATATGGCTGACCTTAACCCTGTTGCAGGCTTCTCATTCCTAATGCATCAGTGTATCAGAAGACAGACAATTACACAATGTTGATTAAAAGAAATACATGTACCCGAATGGATTCAAAAAGAATTGAGGAAGTCTGTGACCTCCTTAGGTACAGAAGGGGACATAGCTATATGGTTTAGTCAAAAGAACAAAGGATGCATAGGAAGAGTTCTACTGTAAGGTATTGCAGCGGTGGTTCCTTTATGAGGATGGGGGAGCATCAGCCCCCCACCCACAGCAAGCTGCACAAAGTGTTAAAAATAAAAGGTAATGAAATTATTTCATTTTGTTAGATTTGGGAGTCTCTAGTTGGCAGAGGTAGGGACCCTTGTTTTTAGTCAGGGTAATGGGTACACTCAACAACCCCCTGCTCACCCCCTTGGTAGCTTGGCATGAGTAGGCAGGCTTATCTCAGAGGCAGTGTGTAAATCATTTGTGAACACATACAGTAATCCAGTGACAACACTACAGATGGACACCACACAGGTTTTTATATCAAAAATAAGTATTCTTTACATAGACTTAATACAAGACCGCAAACGACAAAAATCCACAATACTTTACTCAAAAATGGTAGAAACAGCTTAGTTCTCTTAAGATGGTAATTGCGACACTTATGTTCAATGTACCTTAGGCTGCGTAACGCTATACAACGAAAGAGTTGCAGGGAAGGTGATGCGTCGGTTCCGTACACGCAAGAACGGTGATGCGTCGGTTCCCTACTGCTGCGTAGGGGACAATGATGCGTCGGTTCTTCTCGGCGTGGAGAGGTGATGCATCAGTTTCTTACTGTGCTTCCGTGGCGATGCGACCAGCAGCGCCGTGATGCGATACAGATCCTGTGCAATGAAACAAAATGGCGTCTTCTTCTTGATGCAACAACGATGCGTGCATGCCAGATGGCCGCACACCAACTCAACAAAACTTATGAGCCGCGACAGGCCCTGGGACACGCTTCTCCAGTGATGCGACGGCGTCTGCTGCAATAGCGACACTCTTCTCCAGTGATGTGGGGAGCTTTCGTGATGCAATGCGACAGCAGCAGCGGCGGCATGCTTCCTCAGTGATGCGACAGCGTCTGCTGCGATGTCGACACTCTTCTCCGGTGATGTGAGGCGCTTCGGCGATGCAATGGTGACAGCGGCAGTGGCAGCACGCTTTCTCGGCGATGCGACGACAACTGCTGCGGCAGTGACACACTTCTTCGTCTTGAGTCACGCTTCCAGCTCCCAGTGACACGCAGTCTCTCAGAAGACCCAGCTCAACAGCAGGCCCTTCAATTCCCAGCCAGGGAATGCAGGGGAGCTGGATGGGGAAGTCCATTGTCCCTGAGGCTTCAGCAGGAGGGAGGCTCAATCTTCAAGCCCTTGGAGATCCTTTAAAAATTGATGAAAGTAGCACAAAGTTCCTTTCTCCTCTCTTTGGCAGTCAGGCATCCACTGCAGGCCAATCTCCCAAACAGCACACAGCACAGGGACAGTCTCCTCCTGCAGTCTCTCTCTCTGGTTCCTCTCCTCAGCAAAGGTTCTTCTTGTTTCCCAAAAGTGATCTAAAGTTCTGGGGTCTGGGTCCCCCCTTTAATACTAATTTTCTCTTTGTTCTCTGAAGGCAGAGAGTCCTTAGCCTAGTCCAAACTAGTTCTGGTCAGGCCTGGAGCACTTTGTTTACATGACTTCTTCTTTCCTTTGACAGTGTGGGCCAGGGACATCAGAACCTGAACCAAGTTTTTTCCAGATGGCCAGCGGATGAGCAAGAGACTGAATAAGAAAGCAGAGATGGATGGTGAGACTCTCATGTAGGCCCCCTGTGAGTCCTCTGTGTGAGATATGTCCTGTTGCGTGAGCAGTTATGTAGTGAGCAGACCTTCTTTGGACCCTTTTATTTAATCAATCCATACTCCATTCTCTGTTTGAGCTGCTTGTCTGTTCTCGGGGAGTGTGGGATGTGAGGGAGAGGTGGTGCGGGGGTTAGTTGGTAGAGAGTTTGGGCTAACTATCCACCAACATCTTACTATCTACAGTGGAGCTGGGAGCACTGTAGGCCTGTAGGCAGACAAGGATCTGGGAACAAGCCTGTGAATGGGCATATATGCAGTGTGAGAGGTGGCAATGACAGTGTTTGGTGAGGCTTGAGGGATGTTAGCCACGTGTTGACCAAAAGGGTTGTTGTTTGAACCCTTTGAAAGCTATTCTATGCTACTCTACGTTACTCTGCCCTGCACCTCTTTGTTACATTTTTTCAGCACCTTTTCACCAGCTAAACTCCCTCCAAGTGTCAAAGCAAGTGATAAGAATAATGATACTTAGAAAGAGGCATCAGAATATGAGGCGGGTAGTGTCCGGGCATTCGAAGAGGGTCTATAACTGCCTAATTATGACCTACCTTAAAAGAAAAGCTGCCATCCAAAGGCCCATAGCGATAATGACATCCACGCCACAGCCACCAAAATTAGATGAGCCTGCCACCACAGAAATAAGAGTCTACATGCAATGACAAAGTCGATGCCCAGACTCATCACAATATTATTCCAGAATGTTAAGTCGGTGGGGATCCACCTGTGCAAACTACACTGTTAGAAATGGGGTTCTCTAGTTGTCAGAGGTAGGTACCTTTTCCAAGTTGGGATCCTTCTTGCTGGTCAGGGAAAGGGGGATACACCTCTAAAACAACCCCTGCTTACCACCTTGGTAGTTTGGCACGAGCAGACAGGCTTATCTCGGAGGCAGTGTGTAAAGCATTTGTCAACACATACAGTAATACAGTGAAAACACTACAACTGGACCCCACACCTATTTAGAAAAATAAGTAATCTTTATCTAAACCAAAAAAAGACCAAAATGACAAAAATCCAGACTACAGTAATAAAAATATGATTCTTAAAAGGTAGAAACAGTTTTGTTCCAAGAAAACATTGGATGCAACAATTTTACACTAAGTTCTTTGAATGCATCGAAAAATGTAAGCAAAAAGGGTTGCAGAGAAGGTGATGTGTTGGTTGTTGGTTCTTTACACTCAGGGAAGGTGATGCATCAGTTCCTTGCTCCGGGGGTGGTGATGCGTTGGTTCCTTACTGCTGTGCAGGGGAGGTGATGCGTCAGTTCCTTACCAGAGAGGAGGAGATGCATTGGTTTCTTACTGTGTGGGGAGGTGATGCATCAGTTTCTTACTGCATCCCCCAATGATGCGACAGACTTGGCGCTTCGATGCATGATGATATGGTACAATGCGATGGGTGAAGACCCGGAATGCGCTGCGATGACTTCAGCAGCGTCCACTCGTTGAGTCAGTTCTCCTCCAACCACGTCTGCGTCAGAATCGGTGCAGTGATATCGTGCGTCTGAGATAGGTGCATAGGATTCGTCGCACAGCAGACATTTCAGTGGCGACCAGCATTGCGTCAGAAAAATCTTCTCACACTGCTGCGATGAGTTGGAAACAGGCGATGCATCCATTTTCACTGTTCTTATAGTTTCCAGTACATAACCTCCAGAGGTCCAGAACACTAGCAGACACCTCCAAGCAGGTCAGAACTCCCAGCAAAGGAGTGCAGGGGGGACGGTGGTGAAGTCTTTGTGTCCCTCTGACATCAGAACAGGAGGCATGCTCAATGTCAAGCCCTTGGAGATCTTCATCAAGCAGGGGACATAGAACACAGCAAAGTCCTTCTCCTTTCCTTGACAGAAAGTAGCCACTGCAGGCCAACCCCAGACAGCAAACAGCACAGGGGCAGTATTGCTCCTCAGTTTCTCCAGCTCTTCTCCTTTGCAAAGGTTTCTCTTGATTCACAGAAGTGATCTAAAAGCCTGGGGACTGGGCCCCTCTTTTTATATTACAAAATCCTTTGTTCTCTGTGGCAGAGAAGCTCTTTACCTAGCCAAAACCTGTTCTGTCCTCTGTGGTGCAGCTTCCTTGCAGGAGGTGGAGACAAGATTGTCCTTGGCAGATCAGGCCCATTCAGGTGTGAAGGAAATCTCCTCCCCCTACTCCGAATGCAGCCCAGGTCTATTGAGATCAGCCCTGACTCACCCTGGAAAGGCAGGGCACACCTCATTCCCCAAGTGGCTGTCTGAACAGTATGTTCATCCCCAGACCCTATCACTCCAAAGCCAGACAGTCAATACACAACCCTAGGAGAGCCATACTGGATGGTTAGGCAAGAAAATACCTACTTTCTAAAAGTGGTATTTTCTAACCAAGAATGTAAAAATCACCCTCACTAAATGATGCATCTTAACATTCTGAGTTCAGGCATATCAAACTTTATTTTCCTATCTTCGGCTGTAATGCTCATAAGATGTTATGAGCGATCTCCCCATTCTATCCAAGGGGACAAATAGCCTTACAATAGTGAAAAATTACATTGGCAGTATTTCACTATCAGGACAAGCCACACACATCAGGGCATATCCTACCTTTCACATATACTGCACCCTGCCCACAGGGGTACCTTTGGCCTACCTTAAGGTTGACTCACGTGTAAGAAAAGTGAAGGTTAGGGCTTGGCAAGTGGGTGCACTTGCCAGGTCGACATGGCAGTACTAGACTGTACACAGGCACCGCAATGGCAGGCCTGAGACCGTGTTGAAAGGCTGCTTGTGTAGGTGGCAAAATCAGTGCTGCTAGCCTACTAGCAGCATTTGGTTTACAGGCCCTGGGCACACACAGTGCCCTGTACTAGGGACTTAACAGTAAACCAAGTAAACCGATCATGGAAACATCAATCCATAACAACAATTGACAAACGGAGAGCATATGCACTTTAGCACTGATTAACAGTGGTAAAGTGCCCAGAATCATAAAATCAACCAAAAACAGGGTTCTAAACAGGACGACAAAAAGAAAAACGTTTGGGAATAAACCTGCTGGAAAAGCCAGGTCTAACACACTCACATTGAACAATTTGTACAAACTAAGCCAGCTGGAATTAGCAATGAGACAATCTGTATTTCAGACACTGAAGGAGTTGCAGGACACAGTATGGAATTGGGGAATAAATCTCCTACTGGATCCAATCAGATAGAGCAGTTAGAGCAGGTCTGGCTGAATAATTTAGATGAGTCAGGCCTAAATGAGGGGCCAATGAAGGATGAATGTGAAGTAAGGTGAGATGAGCCTAGCAGTTGTGGAAACAGGAGTAGGGGATCGTATGAAAGTTTGCAAATCTATGGAGACCCCTGATGGCAATTGACGTAGTAAAAGCTCGGAGAAACGACAACAGAGTGTACTTGCAGGACTTACCAGAGGATATATTCCTATGAGCTAGTTCTCCATTTGCTTATGATTGTGCCCTCCCAGATGTACCTATTATACTAGCCCGAAACAGGAGCTGAGAAGGAGGGTTTAAAAACAGATGCAGGAATTGCAGTTTGACCTCAAGAGCACAAAAATCCTGGCGAATTGACTAAGTGTACTGTAGAGCATAGTAAACCAGCATCGAAGGGCTACAATTAGAAGATTTTATTTTTCTGAATATGCCTGTTTATAATCAGAGGCTGCTAATAACCAAATACTTGAAAATTGCCAAGAGTTCATTGTTTCGGAAGCCTTAAATTCACTCCATAGAGTTTTGACCACAGTACTTGCATTACTGGAGAAATCAATGAGAGGATTGATCATGTAGCAACTATATTAAGCACTATTCTTCAAATGCTCCCCAGTCTAAAGCCTCAAAGGAAAATAGACATGCATAGCGGGAGAGGAACAAAGGCTGTCAAAATGTATAAAATTGTAAGAAGTGGGGTTAACTAACAATAAGGAAAAGAGAGTGTTAATTAATGAGGTTGATCAAACTACCGTACCAAGTCATGAAAGGAAATACTATACTTAGCCTTAAGACACATACCAGTGAGGATGTATGATGTAACAACGCGTACCATTACAACGCGGTATGTTACATCGTGGTTTTAACAACGCAAGTCGTTACATCGACTTGCGTTGGAGGGCGCTGGACATAGGAAGAGTGTGAATTACTATTCCAACTCCAGTCTACGTACAGTAGGGAAGGTGTTGGAAAGTAATTCACACAATTCCTTATCCTACAGAGCCCTCCAGTGCAAGTCGGTGTAACGACTTGTGTTGTTAAAACCACGATGTAACCATACCGCGTTGTAATGGTTGCGTGGTAAAGGATGTTTCCCACCAGTGAGCCTGGAGATATGGGTGCAGAAGAGTCAAGTAAACTCTCCAATTATTTTAGCAAAAGTGGTGCTGGAAAGAAAAAATGTTGCAGACTATTGCATAGTGGGTAAGGCTGATGAGGCTGTTATTGTGGATTGGAAAGGGTGAAAGGAGAAGCCCCCCAAAGTTAGAGTGAAGACATTTTCACAACTGACCCTCTACATGATTATTGATGCAGTTGTTCTCTCAAACATTTGTGAATGAACTTGGGGCTGCTTTTATCAATACAGGAGAAATAATAAATAAAATAAATAGTCCAGTTGATAATGAACAACCAAATGCATCACTTTATCCTATTTTCTTAAAAGGGCCCGAGCAGTGGAGAACAGAGACACTCTTGAGCAAGAAAGTGAAAAGGATATAGGAAAGACCAAAATAAAGCTGAAGAAAAAAGGGAAAAAATAGGAAAAAAGTGCAAGGACAGAGTTGTCTCTATAAAATGGGGAAAAGTAAGATGCCACCTAGAGAGCCCCCTGCCGAAATTAAGGTTAGGAATGTGAGAAGATGCAGTGAAAGTAGAACAATATATAGATATACCAGCAGAGGAGGCTGGGGAATTGTGCCCATTAAACCCACTCGCAACTTGTTTTTCTTTGATGCAAGTAAACCCTGAGCCTTTACCTACATATGCTGAGTTAAGGCTGAGACTGATGCCCAGAAGGTGAATTCCAGAGAAACAGGTGTTTTAAACCGTTTTTGTGAGTTCATTAATCTGTTCCCTAACATGAGTGCTACAACTTCTTTAAACAGGTCCAGGCTCCTGACTCTTTTATATGCAATCCCAACATTGAAACTACACAAGTGGAGTTTATAACATCTAGGGTACGTAGCATTATCTTTAATCACCAAGATGACTTTCATATAAAGGGGATAGATGTAATTTGACTCCTTCAACCAACAACCAACATTCAAGAAGAACACCTTGCAGGGACACAATCCTCCCTGTAAGGAGACCATTAATCTACCCCCAGCAAGGCACTGTGGTCAACTAAAATATCCAGGTGCTAATAATCATCGGAGCCAAACCGAAGCTAAGTTCTCCAACTTACGTATCACAGCAAATGATTTTGCTTGGTCAATAAAGCTACTGTCTACAAGAAGCCTTGCTGACAAGGAAAGAAGCCAGGATTGGTCCTGGCTTGCCTCAGATCTTGAAAGTAAGAGCATAAACAACATTGATCTTCAGTCATGTTATGATACCTCCTAATTGTACAAGGGGTGTATCCCTGAAGACACTGGAGGTAGGACAACAATGCTTGAGAGATGATTATATGGGCATTCGGTAAGGGAACGTAGTGGGTTTGGCTAGTAGAATGGAAGATGGGGACTGGCTAATATTTCTTAACAATTGTGCAGTATGTTGCTTACAGGAAACCTAGTTTTTGTTAGTAAATGCTGTAAGTGGGTTTATGGAGTACATACAACTAGCTAAGTGGTTGAAAAGAAGGCAACCAGTGGGGGCACTTGCACCCTGGGGATCAACTAAGGAAAATTGTGAGGTAGAACATCTGGGTAGGAATTTGTAACCCCTAATTCACTGTAAGTAAGGATAATAAATGACTGCTAAAAAAGATTTATTGATATTCTAAATGTATATACTCCCCTGAGTAGTCACCTGAAGTTCAGGAGGTTTGGGATAACTTTTTTGAATATGTTTAAAGTATAAGGAATAAAGAGGGACTCAAAGTGGGTACGCATATGGTGCTGATTTGTCGAAATTTGAACACTCAATGGACTGAAGAAATTCTTAACGAAGTAGTACTGGCTGAGATTATTGGTTAAGTGTTCCATATCCAGATCTTCAATGATTGAAAGAATCCAAGAAATGGGAGCACTTTTCAAATTTTCTTACAACTTATTAGTTGTGTATTCTGAATAGATGCTCCCGTTCTGATAGTCCGTCAATGATGACCTATAGTAATGGCAAAAGAGCTTCTCTGATTGATTATATCTTAGTTAATCTAGAATTGTAGAGAAATGTGATTGCTATGACAGTTGTGAAGAGGGTAGAGTATGATCATAATCCTCTGTTAATGAGAGCAAAGATCACTAATAGCAATGAATCGGAATGTGGGCAAGAGTATGGACAAGCGCATAGATGGGAGTATGGGCCTGAGATTCTACCTCATAATAATAGAAAGAAGATAAAATAAGATAGAGGGAAATATCTTAAGAAAATCCCTTATTTAATCCTATTGTAGCAAAATATTGACCCTGTATTCTAAATGCCTCAGGTAATGCCTATTCTGATGTAGTGTATACGATTCAATGGTCCACAAATTGAAACTCCTGTGGTCAAAGCCAGAATAGCAGCAAAAGGAGCTCTGAGTACCAACAACTGCTCAACTGGTATGATAGTGAATGATTTAGAATTTACATAAATGTGGTCTGTGTTACAATATGGCTTTATAATATGCATAATTAAGAACAATTGGAGTTATACGCAGTATCAATATAAGAGAGTATCTAGAGGTGATTTTCTGGTTTCTTTTATTGTTTCCCCTGGTTCCTCACTCCCTATCAGTTTTCAGGGGCCCTCTGTTTTTGCCTACTATGTTAGCCTTTAGATCAGCTAGCTCACAGTGTCACCGTAAGCTGTACCTTTACCAAGGGGCTAATAGTCGCTGGCAACTATCGAACATGACAACCCTTGATCCTTCATGGATTGGGGAAACATTGTACTACTTTTCACTCAGTCACTCGTGCTTACTTGATCTCAGACAAATTTACAGAATAAACAATGGGGACATTTTCAATAAGCATTTATTGAACCAGCATCATTCTATTTCAAAATACATGTTTAGTTTAGTTTAGTTTAGTTTATTCCATTTATAGAGCGCTTGGTTACACCCGACGGTGTGCTGCGACAACCATTAGACAGAAACATATATATAAAATTTCAAGCACTGACAGATTGAATAAAAGCTAGAATTCTACCATGGTACTAAAGCTGTGAATATATGCAGGCATATAGATACATAGCATTAATCAAGAGTACTCCTAAGATGCAAACCCTAGCTAAGAGTAACTAGGTGTACCTAGCATGTATGAAGGTGTGAAGCCAAGAATCCCCCTAGGAAAAAGCCAACCAATTACTTTATGGGATAGAATGAAGGACCCTGTCTTGGTCTCGAGTTGGACACCCCACAAGGGATGTCAGACCACTTGCATGCTGGAGTTTCTGCATGTAGGGACTTCATTGTGTTATGTCAGCATGGAAGTTTTTCTCCTCTGGTTTGCCCATCGAAGATGTGGTGCTTATATTCGCAAAAGGTACCCTCAGGGGTTCTACCTGGATGTGTAATGGTACCATGGGAATGTGGTCCAAGGATGACAATAGTGGTGACTTTTGTACAGAGTTTTTATACAGAAGATGGTAATCCTGCTGTGATACTAAGACTCCCCATTGTTGGACTTGGCCCTTTTTGCAGGGTCATCCCTGAACTTTTTGCCTTCCTCCTATATTTTTTCTGACCTGTTGTTGGCTGTTTTATGACTCTGGGAACTTTACCACTGCTGATCAGTGCTAAAGTGCATATGCTCTCCCTATTGTAAATTGATGTGTGGGTTAGTGATTCCATGATTGGCTGGTTTGGGTTACCTGTCAGACCCTAGTACAGTGCACCAGGAGTGCCCAGGGCTGGTATTCCAAATGCTGCTGGAGGGCTTGCAGCACTGGTTGTGCCACCCACAGAAGCAGCCTGTAAAAGTGTGTCTAAGGCCTGCCATTGCAGAGCCTGTGTGCAGTCTGGTACTGCCATGCTGACTGGGCAAGTGTACCCACTTGCCAGTCCCTAAACCTTCCATTTTCTTCATATCAGACACCCCTATGGTAGGCCCAAGGGCAGGGTACATTGTAAGTATAAGGTAGGAAATACCCAGGTGTGTGTGGCATGTTCTAATAGTGAATTACAGCCATTTTCGGTTTTCACTATTGCAAGGATACCTGTTCCCCATAGGCCAGAATGAGCAGTTTGATTATTACATTTTATAACCCTAACTGACTCAGGGAACATGGTAGTTATTCGAATTTAGTATGCCTGAACTCAGAATGATAAAATAAAAATACATATTTTAGTGAAGTTGGTTTTAACATTCTGTGTTTGAAAATACCACTTTTAGAAAGTAGGTATTTTCTTGTCTAACCATCCAAGCCTGCCTCTGCTAGGTTGTGTATTCTTTGTCTAGAGTTTGAGTGACAGGGGCTGTGGGATTCCAGGAGACAGGGTGAGTCAGCACAGGGCTGAATAGAGAGATCTGCATGTAGATGGGTGGGAGGAGTTGCACCTGGGACCTGAATAGGGCTGTGCCTTCCCTCCACAAAGCTGGCTCCACCTCCTGTGGTGCGTCTGATGTCCCTGGGCTGCACTCTGAAAGGAAAGAAGGAGTCTTGTCATTAAAGTTCTCCAGGACTGACCAGAACTGGTTTGGATTAGGCAAAGGCCTCTCTGCCTTCAGAAAACAAAGAGAAACTGGGTATAAATATTGGAACCCAAACCCAAGAACTTTAGATCACTTTGGGAAACAAGACGAAACCTTTGCTGAGGAGTGGAACCAGAAAAAAATGAGGAGAGACTATCCCTAGCTGAAGTGTTGCTTGGGGGTTGGCCTGCAGTGGTGGCCTGACTGCCAAAGAAAGGAGAAAGGACTTTGTGTGTACTTTATTCATCTTGTGAAGGATCTCCAAGGGCTTGGAAAAGAGCTTGCCTCCTGCTGAAGTCTCAGGGCCAACAGACTTCACCCACCAGCTCCCCAAGAGTTCTTTTAAAGTGCCTGCAGTTGTGCTGGACTTTTTGAGGACTTTCGTGTCGCAAGGAGCTGGAAGCGCGACTCAAGAACAGGAAGCGTGTCGCCGAACTGCCGCTTCACAACACGAAGCGCCTCGCATCGCCGGAGAAGAGGATCGACGTCTCATCAGACGCTGCCGCATCACCAGGAAGCGTGTCGCAGAAGAATCGTTGAGTCATCGCAGGTCCACCGAAGCGCCTCGCATCGCCGGAGAAGAGGATCGACGTTGCAACAGACGCCGCTGCATCTCTGGGAAGCGTGTCGCAGGCCCTGTCGCAGCTCATCGCCGGAGAAGAGGATCGGTGTCGCATCAGGCGCAGCCGCATCTCCGGAAAGCGAGCTGCAGGGCCTGTCTCGGCTCGCATCGTTGTGGAAGCAACTCGCATCGCCAAGGGAGAGGCTCGACGTCGCACCAGACGCCGCCGCATCACTGGGAAGTGTGTCGCAGGGCCTGTCGCGACTCGCATCGTGAGGAAACAGCTCGCATCGCCGGAGAAGAGGATCGACGTCGCATCAGCCGCCGCATCACCGGGAAGCGCCATCTTTGTTTCTTTGCACCAGATCTTCAACGCATCACCGTCATTGCAGCACTTTCGTTGCCCTGCATGTCGCATCTTAAGGTACATTGAACTCCGAGTGTCGCATTTACCATCTTAAGAGAACTAAGCTATATTCTACCATTTTAAAGTAACAGTATAGTGGATTTTTGTTGTTTGTGGTCTTGTGATAAGTCTATATAAAGAATACTTATTTTTTATATAAAACTTGTGCGGTGTCCATCTGTAGTGTTGTCACTTGAAAACTGTATGTGTTTACAAATGCTTTACACACTGCCTCTGAGATAAGCCTGTCTGCTCGTGCCAAGCTACCAAGGGGGTGAGCAGGGGTTATTTTAGGAGTGTACCCCTTTACCCTGACTAGATGCAAGGGTCCCTATTTGTCACAGGTACCTACCTATGCCAACTAGAGACCCCCAAACTCATACATAACAAATGAGGCTAGGTTTCTGAAAAAACACATGACATTTTTTCGGCACCTAACTAGGCAAAAAGACAGCGCCAAAGCTGTTTATGTAGAATAAGGTAGAATAAATGTAGGTAAAAGTTGTGCATCTACCTAGGCCTATATTCTGGTACATTGGGGCTCATAACACCCACTTATTATCCGAAGGACGATAATATAAACAAAGGATAAAGTATGCATGTCTGTGAAAGGCAGCGAGTCTTCTAAGACCCTCAATGCTGCCTGGTGCAGGGTTTCACCGCTAATTCACTTTGGGTTCGCTATCAAAATAATGAGGCAAGCGCTGGAAACTGGAAGACAAGAAAAAGGTTTATTTCTCATGAGGAGATCACGTCAACTGCAGACATCGGGATGTCTGAGGGAGGTGTTCTGCAGTTAACTCCTTTGGCTCTTCCTTTTATACAGGTTTGACACAATGCATTTGTTTCATCAACATGGTTACACAAGCTTGGAGTCCCCGCCCCGGGCAGGTTGTCACACAAGCCCAGCAGTAACTCTCTTCCCACCCAGGTCAAACAGACAATCTTACCTTGCAGCTGGACCTTGCTTAAGGGTCTAAAACATGTGAGACCGGCCAGATCTAAGAGTCCGTTCTGTTGATAAAAACAGGTCCCATTGTTGGTAAAAACAAGTCTTGCTGTTTACAGTGCAATAAATCATGTTACAAGAGTCTTTTTGGTGTTTGGAACCTGTTTGTGTAACTAGGTGCAATGAGGGGTAGAGTGTCCAAAGGTTTGACTGTAAACAGAGATGAGAGGAAAAACGAGTTTGTGGCAGCAAGTGGCGCTGAGGTTTGTTGTGGCAATAGAGTTTATAGCCCCCAGTACACATACCAGGTCGGTCAGAGGGTCAGAGGGATGCTAGTAAGGGCAGGGTGAAACAAAGGTGACCAAAGGAGTACAAAATGGCTATGATAGATTAAAATGACTGTAGCTTATGTGCACATAGAAATTTTCCACCAGACAAGATGGCGCAGGCAATGTTCACAATTGTCGTTTTGCTTTTAACAGTGGCCCCTTTGAACATGCCTAGCCAGCTTGTCAGTCTATTTCGATCTCCATAATGTCCTGTATCTCTTGATCATACATTACTCTCATTTTTTTTAGTCGAGTGTCCATAGTCTTAGGGTGCAAGGTAGTTATGCAAAGAGAACACAAAGGTGGTATACAGTGTATACCCAAACAACAACCACATATTGTCAATACTGGGACCAAGAGAATCATTGATCATTTCCAACCCCACTCCTTCAAGATGCCCCAAAGCCAACTTCCAATTGTCCAAGTCTCTGATCCCTGATGAATTTCTGAAGGCAGTCTATGGAGATGTTCGATTGCTTCATAGACAGAAGGTGAATTATCAGGAATGTATACACAGCAGCTGGCACCGATGATGCAGCATGCTCCTCCACGGCCCGCCAGTACCACATCCAAGACCATGCGATTTTGCAGGGTAACCAGATGGACCGCTTGGAGCTTAGCAGTGTTGTTG
This sequence comes from Triturus cristatus, assembly GCF_964204655.1. Classification (NCBI taxonomy): domain Eukaryota; kingdom Metazoa; phylum Chordata; class Amphibia; order Caudata; family Salamandridae; genus Triturus; species Triturus cristatus. Next base: position 829,036,310 of record NC_140585.1, on the reverse strand, counting down.
GTGAGGATGCCAGCAGTGACGTCCAGGGCGGTCTCTATCACTTGGGACAGATGTAGCACGTGCCCCTCCAGTTTCTTGGGAGCCAGGTGTAGGCTTTGGTTCCACAAACAAAGTACATATTGGGTGATGCGACAAGCGCTGGAGGGTTGGCAGTGTTCAAAGTCCTTACAATGCTACAGGTGCTGTGACCCACATTCTTAGTCCCACGTCCTTCAATGCATACAAGGCCAGAGACGTTCACCACAGATAGGGCCACAGTCAGTGTTGCAGCAGTTCTTTTCTTCAGGTAGGAAAATGTGGCTCTGTTAGGATTATTGAACACTTGCATTTCCATTCTTTGGAGGGGACATTCATCGGGAATGTCGCATTGAAGGTGTGAGGGCAGAAGGGGGCGGCTGTTTTTTCCTGTTTTGTTTTGCCAGAACTCGACTGGATGAAGGGCAGCAGACTGAAGCTGAACTCAGACAAGACAGAGGTCCTCATTCTCAGACCCACCCCATCAGCCTGGGACGACTCTTGGTGGCCCACGTCACTAGGCACAGCCCCGGAACCCACGGACCACGCACGCAACCTGGGGGTCATCCTCGACTCCACTCTCTCCATGACCAGGCAAGTCAACGCCGTCTCTGCGTCCTGCTTTAACACCCTCCGTATGCTCCGCAGGATCTTCAAATGGATCCCCCTCGACACGAGAAAAACCGTTACCCAGGCCCTCATCACCAACAGACTCGACTACGGGATCGCCCTCTACTCAGGAACTACAAACAAGCTCCTGAGACGACTCCAACGCATCCAGACGCCTCGGCCCGACTCATCCTCGACGTCCCCCGCCGCAGCCACATCACACTCCACCTGAGAGGCCTGCACTGGCTCCCCGTCAACAAAAGGATCACCTTCAAGCTCCTGATCCACGCACACAAAGCACTGCACAACACCGGACTCACCTACCTCAACAACCGACTCAGCTTCCACACCCCCACCCAAAGCCTCCGCTCAGCCAACCTCGCCCTCGCCACAGTCCCTCGCATCTGAAAAACCACCGCCGGCGGCAGATCCTTCTCCTACCTCGCCGCCAAGGCCTGGAACACTCTCCCCACCATCCTACGACAGACCCAGGACCTGCTGGCCTTCAGAAGACTGCTCAAGACCTGGCTCTTCGACCAGTAGCACCCCCCCTCCCCAGCGCCTTGAGACCCTCTCGGGTATGTAGCGAGCTTTACAAATGCAGTGATTGATTGATTGATATATATATAGCTATATCTATATATCTATATAAGTTGCGGCCACCCTTTTATTGACCGGGAATGGTTCCCGGGGCTGAACATTTTTGTGAAAGTTATCATAAGGGGTCAGTGTGGAGGTACTCTGACCCAAAGCTTGAGAAAAGGTAGTATTAGTGACACAAATTATGTGTCCAAAATGGATTTTATTAATTGCGCGCGATATTTGTGGCAACGACGCAACTGCCATCACAGCCCCCTGTGTACCATCGCGGGGACATCACAACTATAATGACGTCAAAGCAAATATTGGTGAAAATATTTTAACAAAATATATATATATATTTGGACACACTCACCGGTCACTGTCACACACTTATGTATGCACTCACAAACTCACTAAGACACTTACAAACCCATTCTCATTCCCACTCCCAAACTAATACATTCAGTCACACACCCACTCAGGTACTCATGCACCCACTTACAGACTCACTCTGAGAGTGATGCACCCATGTACAGACCCACTCATAGACTCATGCATACAGTCTTGTCGGAGGGAGGATTTATTACAGGACAAGGAAGCTAGGGGCAGTACTCAGAGCCCCGGGAGCTACCACAGAACTGGGCAGGAGAGTGAGTCAGGGACAAAAGGGGCACCTTAATTTGGGCAGGGGTGCCTGGGAACGCTCGCTCTAGAATTGAAGAAAACAGACATGTGAGACATGGAATTTGAGGTAGAACACAATAGCAGTTTAATGAGAAGAGGCAACTTCAAAGAAACCGCAAATCAGAGACACAAAATACAGAATTCACATAATCACATGTCCATTCTCTCCGTATCAGATTGCCTGAGAGAAGGAAAGCATTTTAAGAGACAAGTTATACCTAGGAGATATGTTTCAGAGTACAAGAACTCTATTACCTAGGAACTCTCACGTCTACTCTAGAGCTAGCATTCCTGCAATTTTGAATGAAATGAATACATTTTGATCAAATATAAAAAGACAATAACTAAGCATAACAGTACATTTCATGTAGGTGAACACAACACAATGCTAAGCAGGCGCAGAAGCAAACACAAGAGCCTCTAAGAACTCTTGGGGAAACCTACGGAATCTGTCTGTCACCTACATACAGACAGCGAGGTAATCCGTTGAGGTGTCTGGGTGCTCCCCTTATATACTAAACTTTGGGCTGCTTCGCACGCAACTCTTACCCAAAAATAAACCTCGTCTGCAGAATTTCACCAGACATGTCGTCATTTACCACTTAATGCTGACAATGAACTAGGTGAAAAGGTCAGTTTCTCAGGCCAATCGCTTGTCGTAAATTACACAGAGCAAGCAGAAAATATAAGTAGACATTGTGCGCAAAGCGAAAAATACAAACAGATATTGTGCTCAAATCGAATATATACATACATAAATCCTCTCAACTTAAGCTCTGCGGTTGCCACTTCCTGAAATGCGGGAAACCTGCCCAGGAAGCAAGTGCTATGCCAGGATGCAGCTTACTGTATGTTGAAGTGTCAAGAGGATGCTGAACTTTTGGTACCGACCGGGTAGGGTGGGGGCTACCAGCTTGGAGGCAGAAAGCTTCGCAGAAAGAGGAACTGAATCTGCGTTGGGTCAGAGTTGGGTCAGACCTGCCATCAGCCTGCGATGCACTAAAATGGCAGAGCCACGGTCAATTTAACAAAGGCCTATATAACATATAAAAGGGCCTACATAGCACGGGCAAGTGGGAGGGATGTCTCAGGACAACTATATGGGACAATCAGTCCCTTTCTCAGTCTCATACCCACTAAGAGACTTTTACACACACTCACAGGCCCATGTGGGCACTCATGCACCCATTCACAGACCCATTCGGATACTCATGTATCCACGCACAGACTCACTCAGATTCACACACCCATGTACAGACCCACTCAGAGACTCACACACCTACTTACAGACCCACTCACATACTCACATATGTACTCACAGACCCACTGAGACTTACAGATCTACTCAGACACTCATACACCCATCCACACCATACAGTCACTCCTACAATCAGTCATAGACCCTCTCAGAGACTTATGGACTTAGATATACATGTGGCCACTCACTCACCCACTCACAGTTTATACATCCATCCACACATCCACCCCGACACTCGCAGTCCCAGTCAATGACCAACTCAGACACTCATGCATTCATCCATTCATTCACCCACTCAGAGTCTTATGTTCTCACTCTCAGCCCCATTGAGACACTCATACACCCACTCACAGATCCATTCAGACATTCATACATCCACTCATGGAGCTACTCAGACACTCACACACCCATACAGTCACTCACACATCCACTTACAGACACACTCAGGGACTTATGCCTCTAGTCAGTTATAAATTCAGAGACTCATGTACCCACTCACAGTCACACTTAGAGACCCACTCGCCCACTGACAGAACCACTCAGACATTCACTCTGCCAGTGATAGACCCAATAAGAGACTCATGCACCAACTCAGACACCTACTTAGACACTCATGTTTCTTTCCAGCCCTACCCCAGACAATGTGCCTAGGTCACTCCCACCACAGTGCACAATCATGAGATGAGGCGTTTGGAAATCCACAAAGGTTTTAACCATAGACACTCTCTACCCAAACCAACTAATCTCCACATTTGGCAAACCCAAGTCTCTGTCAATACCTTTGCTTTTTGTAGCCTCTTTAGCCCAATAGATATAGCTGTGGCCGACAATCCCCACTCTAAGCATTTTGTGGGAAGGAGGAGTAGGACATAGGACAGGTCTGCAGCGGAATATCGCAGTTGGTACTATGAAAGACCATGAAAATGCATGTGTGATGGTGGTTTGAACAAAACTCAAAATTCAATTGGATGAAGAGAATATGCGGGTGTATAAAAGTTGGTTGCATTTGGAAATGATTAGTAAATAGATGTTTCATTGGCTCTGGTAAATAGAAAAAAATGTAATAGATAGTTGGATATGCTTTACAGTATGTGCAGTAAACCACACCTACTGTAGTTAATTTTGTAACTAGTATGGTTCTCTGGACTGTGCTGTGAACTTGTGACCTACTGATTCAAGTGGGTTTCTATGGAGAATCTGCAGAGGGTGTATTGGGGGAAGTGTGTTAAAGAAACAGTATTCATTTTTTTTAATTGTAGAGGTTTAGGTTCATTGTTTCATAAAGTAGGTAAGATTCCCTAGTGAGGATGTTCTTAGAAAGTGTAGAATAGTGATAGAATTAAAAAGTATTCATTGTGATCATTGTAATTACGTCACAATTATTGATACAAAGGCATGCCTTTTGGGCTACCTTCAAACAGAAGTGAAAGGGTTAATAGACAGTGACCATTATGAAATGCGGTTACACGACTGAAATATGAAAACAATGTTTTTACATGCTGACTTTTGCAGTATCAGGTAATCCAAAGTTCATAAGGTTGCCATTTATGATTGCTTTGTATGAGAGTGGTGTGACATTCTTGTGCAAAGTTTTTACAAATACTGAGAATCTTGCATCTACCTAATAAGAGAAAAAAAGTTATTTTACAAACAAACTCAATTTTCTGATGTGTTAATTATATTTTTTTAAAGTAAAAAAACAATATTACTAATGTATGTAATTATGTAATAAAATATTTTGAAATATATAATTATTTAAAAAAGAAAGAATGATATGTAGATAAAGTTGTTAGTGTTTTTATATATCTATTAATAGGTACTTAAGACATAGTTTGGCTCAGGTGCATATCAGGTGTCTGTCAAGTTATTTTGGAATGTGTTTCCCTGGAGGTCAATGCTGCACTTGTATTGCTTTACTGCATTCTGACAGTGCTAGGGAAAATAACCTCACATCAATGGTTAAACCTAAATGTAATCTTGTAGTATATCTTGTCAAAGTTGTATATGTGTACATATGATGTACTGCTTATAACTACTGTTTTTATTTGAATTCTGGGAGTTGTAGTCTTATTTGTTCCATTATAAATGATGAATACAACATTCAGGTTTGAAAAATTGAAATTATGAACTATAGCTGTATATGAATTATAAATCTAATTGATAGTGGCGCAGCTAGGGGGTCAGTGGGGGTGGACCTCCACTGGCAGCACAAATTTTGGGGTTGGCGGCCGGCCCCAACCCCACCGACTTACATGCGGCCCTAAGAATCGGCAGCACCCCTAACTCCCCAGCTATTACCTGCGGCCGTCACAGCAGCATGACTCGCCAGCACCCCCCGCACGCCCCCGCGGGCAGCAAACGCAGGGGACGCCTCGGGCAGCCTAAGGCCTAGCTACGCCACTGTGCATGGAGGTTTACTGGTGGGACTGTCTTATCAATTATAACTGCACACATGGTGTACATTTTTCTTAAGCCATATATAACTGAATGGTGAGTTAGGCAGTAGCTACACCATAGAGCAGGGAGCTATTAGCTTAAAAAGGAAAAGATGTACTTGGATGTTTCAGTGAGTTATGTGCACTCATATAAACATATGTGCCTAATTATACATCCAGACTTAAATCTGAGATACCTAGTAGAACACCAGTCAGACACTGAAAGACCTAGTGAAGTAGTTAGAAAAGCACACAACGATTCACCCACACAGACATGCTCAACTGATATGTATCTTCTGGTAATAAAGGCAGTTTTTCACTCACTTCAATAATACAATATTCACTAGTACACCCAGAAGGCAATCTATGCAGGCCATTGCAGACACATTTAGAGAACCACATATCACATAAAGAGAGGCAGAGATTTAGTGATATATTTACATACATATGTAATCATAGCCCCAGAAAGGAACTGAAACACTTATTCACATGTGTGCTAAACAAGTGACACTTTCTGTTTATAACTCAGACAAGTAGTGCTTGCAGTATGTCTCAGGCCAGCAATACAGGTTAGATATGTAGTTTTAATGGTAGATCTCTCTTATCACTTAAAAGTGCTACACAAGGCGTAAACTGTTCTTGTACTAGATATAAGTGAACACTAAGATAGGCTGTAGCTAGGCCAAAGCACAGGGAGCTATTTGCTGAAAAATTAAAATATTCACATTGAAGTTTCAGTGAGCTATGTGCACTCATGGAAACCTATGTTCCTAATTATACATCCAGCCTACACCCAGGCTCATATATGAGCTACCTAAGTAGGAAAACAGACGCTGAAATACCTAGTGAGGTAGTTAGAGAAGCTTGCAAACATTCAATCACACAGAGAGACATAATTTATATGTATTTTGGGATAATAAAGGCAGTTTCTTACACACTTACATATCCAAGATTCACTAGTACATCCAGGAGGCAATCTACGAATGTCCTTACAACCACATTTAGACAATCACATATCGCATAAAGAGACTCATGATTTAGTAATACATTTACATACACATGAAATCACAACCCCAGATAGGAAATGATACACTTATTCAGATATCTGGTAAACAAATTAGACTTTCAAGTTCACCATGCAGACAAGTAGTGCTTGGATTAGGTCTCACATCTGGTATACTTGAGCTTTGGGCATGTAGTGTTACTGGTAGAGGTGTGTTATCACTCAAAATTGCTAGAAAAGGTGTCAACTTGTCTTGTACCAGATTGAAATGAGCACTGAGGTAGGCTGTAGCAAGGCCATAGCGCCGGAAGCTATTTCATGAAAAAGTAAAGGATACACTTTGAAGTTTCAATGAGCTATGTGCACTCATAGACCCTATGAGCCCAATCACACATCCAGCCTACACCCAGAATTAAATCTGAGATACCTCAGTAGAAAAGCAGGCAGACACTGAAATAACTAGTGAGGTAGTTAGAGAAGCAGGCAAACATTCAATTACAAAGACAGACACAACTGATGTGTATTTTGGGGTAAAGAAGGCAGTTTCTTACACACTTACATAACCCAATATTCACTAGTATATCCAGGAGACAATCTATGCAGGTCCTTACTGCCACATTTAGACAATCACATATCATATAAAGAGAAGCAGTGATTTAATGACACATTTATATACACAGAGAATCACAGCCCCAGGTAGGAAATGAAACACTTATTCAGATATCTGCTAAACAAATGAGACATTCAAGTTTACCATGTAGTCAAGCTGCGCTTGCATTATGTCTCACACCTGGTATACTTGAACTTGGGCATGTAGTTGTACTGGTAGAGATGTGTTATCACTAACTGCTAGACAAGATGTAGCAAGCAATACTGGTTTGATTGATAGTATGATTGAATTTAATCACCACAAAACTGTAGAATTTCAAGCAGAAACACTTTGGGCATTATTGAATCAAGTCACCTTGAGAGCCAACAAAGTGTTTCTACTTGAAATTCTGCAATTCTACAGTTGTGCCTGTAACATAGCTATTTTAAATGACAAAATGAATTTTATTGCAAATTGGTGGGGCCTCCATGGGTTTTGGGGAGGTACCGGTATATGCAAATATCTTCATGGCGAAGTTCGAACATGAATATATATTTTCTGCTGAAGAATGGAATGATCATCTAGTTTGCTATTGCAGATACATCGATGATATTTTTCGAATTTGGAATGACACAGAGGATGCACTTATGAAGAACATAATTGATTTGAATACCAGAAATGACAGGATTGAATTTACTCATACCATCAATAAAGCCAGTGTTGCTTTTTGGATGCATTGATTGAAAAACTGAGACTGAAATAATCACTGGCGTGTTTACTAAACCAACAGACATCCTCTGCAATTACTGGATAATTTACCTTTCTCTCACATGATGTTTGTGAAAAGGATATCCTCTAAAACCGAAGTGGGCAAAGAAGTTATCACAAAAATCAGACAAAGATATTTCCATCGAGGTTATCCCGAATCAACGGTGAAGAAAGCTGAACAACGGATAGGATTGAAAGATCGCCAAGACTTACTAAAAACCCGAGAAACAACAAATAATGTTTGTTTCCAATTTTTGAACAAAATCAAAAAATATAAAAAAATCATCCTAAAAATTTGGGAACTTCTACAAACTGAGCCAGAATTCAGCAATACATACAACCAACGACCAGTATTTGCATACACCTGTACAAAAAATGTAAGGAATTATTATCATCGAGTGACAAAACTGGCAATTTTAATGTTGAAGGCATGGGAAAATGCCAGAACTGTGTCCATTGCAACAATGTCATAGTAGGGAATATCATCACACATCCCAAAATGGGTGGAACAGTAATTCTCAAACACTCAGCAGATCGTAACTCTATGAACGTAATCTACAGTATTAAATGCCCTGGTGGCTTGCTATACATCGGCAAGACAGAAAGAAAAGTGAAAATAAGGATTTCCGAAATTAAGACTACAATCCTCAACAAGAACATGAATTCTAATCTAGAGGCACACTGGTTAGACCAAGGCCATAACATCGCTCAGGTATGTTATTTGGTCTTAGCAATGGTTACACCTAAAGCTGCATTCTGGATCGAAATATTTAACACAATGACTCAGTTTGGTTTGAACCACAAGTTGCATATGAGTTGTTTCTTGTAGGGTGATTTCAGCTGACATAGGTCATATCTAGCGCATTTAAAGACCCCGCACATATACACAAATCTTACAGATTCTTCTGTATACAGTTTTGGCATATTAATCACATTGTTTTAAAAGTGAGACTGTGAACACGCACGCAAACATACAGAATTCACACAAACAATTCATCACATATTGAACACTAAGGGCCTCATTATGAGTTTCCTCTGCCCAACATCATCTTGGTCAAGGGACTGACCGACACCTGGTCGGCGGTCCCGACCGACTGATTAGGATAGGACCGACCACTGTTCGGTTGCATGCCCATACTTTGCAATAGGAGCATGTATTCCAGCCTAAATACATGCTCCCATTGTAAAATTGGAGGTGCATTTCATCCCTGCGACCTGTGGCAGGCACCACAAAGTGCCTTCCATGGGGTGCAGGTATCACAGGTGCCCCCCCGGCCTTCAACCGGAGACCATGCACCCATAAGGGTCTGCTGGGGCCCCTAAAGTCAACTTCGACAGCTGTTCTGTGTGGGAAAGGCCAAAACAGAAAGGCTGTTGAAATCCGACATCATAATCCCTTGGGTGGAAAGACCCACCCTTAGTATTACTAACAGCATTCCGACTGGTGGACGGACTGTCCGAGCCCATCTGAAGTCAGTCAGAATGACCAATCGGATTCCGTCTGACATAAAACGATGCGGTCGGAAAGACTCCGACCATCTGTCAGAGCCTTTTTCAACAGCATCGTCATCAGGCCCTTTAATATCAAATGGCACGTTTTATGGCATTTCATGGATGTAATTTATCATATGTTTGTAGATAATTGCATTATGAATGTTTATGGACAAACCTCAAGCTGTGATAAATATGTATTATGTGTGGAGTTGATAACATCATGCATTATGCTGAGAGTTGTTATCATGGATTCGATGCCTCTATGATTACTTAGCCACCAGTTGAGAAACATCATTAGAGATTTTTTTAAATAAAAAAAGATTGGGCTGACATAGTAGATGAGGGCCAAGCTGATTACATAGTGGGTTTCCACTTTTAGATGGCCTCCGTATGCACTAAGGCGATTTCATGGTTCGACACACTGCCGTTCAGGTGTATATGTGGAATACTCCATTAGTTTGTTACCAGTCGATTAGCACTGCAAGAGCATTAGGAGGTTATTCAGATTATTTTTACCTGGAGAAGAGTGATGCTTGTTGCCTTTTCAATATTCTATGATGGCCGCCATATGGGTCTAGGCGACTCCGTTGCTTGCGAGTCCAATCTCTGTGTTGACACGAGAAAGACGCTGTATGTATGAAGTATTTAGGGAGATCAAAACAGAAGTTTCTCGGTGTAAATACAGTGGATCAATCTCAATGGTTTGGGAAGCGCTGAAAAGAATACTCACAGGTACGTGGTTACTATGATGTCTAAAGAGGTCATGTGTGAAGTTGCTAATGTTAGACTATGGGTTGGTGATAATTCTCTGGTCTTTTTAACAGCATCGGACGGTTGTAGCTGCATAGAAACAGTCCTAAATCATAACGAGTATGAAGAATCATTAGATCTGATCATTTTTTAGGTATATCAATTGTTTACCATACATGGTGTACACCCATGAACTGAGTGGACAGTCTAGGAGCTTTTGGTCTAATTATCACTGTTATCATTGCAGGACAGGTTTTTCCACATTTGATGTGAGTATCTAGTGCCAATATGGGTGTTTGTAAATAGTTGTTTCAAACCATTGCGATGATGTTTCTCACTATTCGGGTGCATGAGCGAGGTCTACTTAGTGCACATTTTGTACATTTATGTACATGACACTTGAAGGTAAACATGAATCAGTTTCAACATAGCAAATTCAATGGTGATGATGGTAATTGTGTTTTATGTTGGTGTGCTTGTGTTTTTCTTAAGCTGAAATATTATTTGAAGAGCCTTTTGATTATTTAATTTTTCTAAACACAGTGGCCGGTGAAGAAGGGACCATGGTTCCTGAAATACATAAGGCAACAGTAAGACATCAATGTGGATCACATAGACAAAACTACAACCATTTTATTACGATCAACTGAATGTTAATAATTATTTTTTTATTTTGTATATTTAAGTTTGATTTTGGAAATTGCTTGATGTGAACTGAATCAAAATATATTATTATTTCATTAACATTGTGGCTGAAAATTCTTTTGAAACAATTTATCTGAAAATGTTGCAGAGTTATTGCTGTTTTTAATGTAGGATGTTAAACACACACAGCAGTGCAAACAGGCTTTTCAGGTAAATTTTAACAAGATTATATTTTTCAGAATGATGACTTAAAATCAAACTTTACCATTAAAGGGGTCTTTAAAGTACAATTCTGTAGACACCAAACTCTGTATTCCTACCTGCTCCCAATTGAAGGTAATTTGTTTTTAAAACACACTTTATTGATTTTCTTGGTTTCTCAATTCATATATAATGTTAGGTACTTTGTATACTCAATTGTAATAGTATACTATGCATAATGTCATGTATAGAGATCCGCATTAAACCATTTGCAAGCAATTTGTACCATTTTGTGCATTATACAATACAGTAGCCTTCCTTGGGTGATAACAAGGTAGTAACGATATACTCTTGCCAGTGCATTTGCCCGGATTCCCTCTTCTGTCCATACTGGCGTGATTGACAGGTGTATTGCTTGTAATGGCGCTGCTATTCTTGGGTCAGATTCATATAGCCAGGGGACCATTTTGCAAACGTTTCTCTATGTATCGCTTACTGCAGGGACAGACACAGGTTCAAGGGTTTTAAATGCTTCCAGCATCAAATCCCAATCCATTGATATCAAGGTTTTGTGCTGACCTCTGGCCTCTTCCGGCCTAATGGCAGTGCTCTCTGCACTGCCCCATAGCACCACTTCTCCATACCACATATAAACTGTTGGTGCCTTTGCTGATTAGTTATTGTGCGCTTTGCAATAGGAAGTGCTAGGTGAGCGAAGTGTAAATGCACTTTTTGCTTCTTTGGGAGCCGATGCATCATGAGTAATCAGCTTCCTACTGTCTCCCCTATGGGAATGCCTGTCACTGTTCTGATGCCCCGAACAGCGCCTGTTCAGAACTCAGTTAGCACAGGGCAGGACCACAGCATATGCAGAATGTCAGCATCCTCCACCCTGCACCTGGGAGACTGGTGTTGTGTGTTTGGGAACATACGCTGTAAACGGTGTGGAGTGAGGTAAGCCCTGTGGAGGATCATATGCTGGATGAATTTAAACTTGGCATTACGTGACACCTTTTTAGGATATTCTAACAGGGCGGTCCATTCCCTGTCAATAAGTTCCTTTTCAAGGCCCACGGACCATCTAGTACGTAAATCAGTAAGTGAAATTCCAGCATGCGCCTTAATACCTTTGTATAACCATTTTTTAAGATGTCAACCTTCAACCATTACATATATTGCTTGCACCAGTTTGTGCGTCGGAGGTTCCTTTCTGGCAGGGGCCCAATGTCACTTAACGTAAGCAAGTATTACTGCATGTGTCATATATAGGTTGCCCGAGATCCCATTTTCCCTATCAAAGTTCTCATGATCCATGAGAGCTCTGGCACTAAAGAGTGCCCCTACTGTAGTGACTCCTCCCTCAGACCAGCTGAGGGTGTTCTATTTTGTAATTAACCCTGTGGGTGTAGGAACACCTAGTAATGGTGTGTTGTTTGAGTATGGGGTACGCTGGTGTGCATACTGCAGCACTTTCCTCCAGTATGCAAGTGCTGTGGCAGCAGCATTAGGGCGTCCTGTGGGCTCTTGAAGTGAGGCCGTAGGAGGGTGTGTTGGACCCCACGATTGATGTCCTGGGCTGTATATCCCAGTTTGTGCAGGTTACGTCCTGCCAGCCAAAAAGATAACCACTGTAGTTGGCTTACAAAGCAGTAGGCGCGGAGGTCAGGTGCACGCAATCCCCCTTTGTCTGTCTCCAATTGCAGTTTGGCTAGACCCACCCGCTGATGACCATTCCCCCATATCAAGTCAGATAATGGTGTTTCAAGTGCCTTAAATATGGGAGAAGGAATTATCACCGGGAGGTTTGTAAAAAGTATAATACTCGTGGGAGAACCACCATCTTGGATATCACAACCTGGCACATTACGGATAGAGGTAGCGAAGATCAGAAGGCCATTTGGGAGTGGAGTGCCCTAATCACTCTGGTCAGGTTGCCCTCTATTGAATCCTGTGGGTCTCTATAAATATTAATGCCTAGATATTTGAACGTATACTGTGCTACGGTTAAAGAGAGCTGTCCGAACTGCAACATACCTGGGCGTACACCACGGTGAAAGAAGAAAGCTTGAGATTTAGCCTCATTGATAACCAGGCCCGAGACTAGTTCAAATTGTCTAAAGATGTCCGGTATTAGCCCTAGATCATTGGACAGATCCTTGACGTATATAATTATATCATCAGCATACGCTGATAGCACATGCTTGGTGTTGCCTAGCCTAATACCCATTTGATTTGCCTCTGCCCGCAGCTTAATGGCCAGGGGCTCCAGCTGGAGCACAAATAGCAAGGGTGACAGTGGGCATCCTTGGCGAGTGCCTCTGTCTATTGGGTATGTATGTGAGATATGGTTCCCTGTGCTGGCCCGCGCAGTGGGTGCCGCGCACAGAATCTGTATCCATTTCAGGTACTTCGGCGGTATGCCAAATTTCCCCAGAGATTTGTCCATATAATCCCATTGAAGGGTGTCAAAGGCCTGCCTTAAATCTAGTGTGATGCAGCCTGCATTCTGAGTGTCTGCCGAGATGGACCCCATGACGTGATAGAACCTTCTGATGTTTAGTGACATGCTGTGAGCTGGCACGAACCCGCATTGATCCGTGTGGATTAGCTTATGCAGGTATGGGAGTAAGCGGCGTGCCAGTTTTTTACTTAGTATTTTATATACCATGGCAAGCAGAGAGAGAAGGCGGTACCCTGAGATATCTGTGGCAGAGTGACCTGTCTTAGGAATTGACACTACTAAAGCTTGCATCGTGGTAGAAGGGAGGATCCTTGCGTCCAGCGCAGACTGGTACAGCTGTTCTAAATGGGGAATCAGAGCGTCCAAGAAGGTGTCCAAGAATTCTATGGGTAGGCCATCTAAGCCCGGAGCTTTGTTTAGTGGTAGCGCCCGAATGGCCCCTCTAATTTTAGCTCTTGTAATGGGGCCTGACAAATAGTCCTTGGCAGTATTGTCTAGTTGGGGAAAGGATAGGTAACCCAGAAAGGCGTCTATAGGTTCATCTACCTGTCACGCTGGGGCTTGATAGAGTGTTTCATAGTATTTATAAAATGCTTCATTTCCTGCTGGGTGAGTACTGTGTCCCCTCCTGGTGTGGCTATTTCTTATATCTCAGCAGCAGGGGGTGCATCACGTATGATACGCCCCCGTAGCACACCAGACTTGTCAGCCTCTGTATGTTTTATCTGAGTGTATGTTCTATAATCCATCCGTCTGATCCTTTCTAGTAACTCAGCATATTTAATAGGTGCCTCCTGCAACGCCGCTGTCCTGGTGGGATCCCTTGCTGCTTCCTGAACTAGCATGTTCATGGTATTCTCGATTGCTTTGAGGTTGTTGTGTATCTCCTGTCGCGCCACTACAGTGGTGCTGATGGCTATACCCTGTATGACAGTTTTAAAAGCATCACACTTAAATTTCATGCAGAGCCAGAATCTGCGTTTTCTGCAAAGTAATTTGTGATGCCTACCGCTATTGTGTTCTGAAAGACGGAGTCCTCTAGCATCTGAGGCCACAGTCTCCAAGTGAGGACAGGGGTGGGGATCCTGACCCACCCGAGCGTGAGCTCTAGTGGATTGTGATGGGAGAAAGTCTTCCCAGGATGTAGTATGTGTTACCTGCGTAGCAAGGGAAATGGAGCAGAGAATCCTTTCTATTCTTGTGTGGAGTTGGTGTGTCGGGTAGAAGAATGATTATTCTCTACTGTTGGGGTTTTTAAGAGGCCAGACATCTCCCACTGCCCATCCCTCCGACCACCTGCACAATGCCTCAGCTTGCTTGATGGACCCCGCTCCCGGAATCTGTGGATGCGATTGGTCCATAGCAGTGTCCATAACCGCATTGTAATCGCTGGTTAACATTCACGGATAAGCCACCCAGTCCACCAGCACCGCATTAAGGCCTGCAGGAAATGGGCCTTGTTCAAAGTTGGGGGCATAGAGGCTACCCAGCACCGCATGAATACCCTCCAGCGTACACCACACCAGTGTGTATCGACCCTGTGGATCCACGCATATTTCTAATGCCACAAACGGGACTCCATTCCTGACCCATATTGTCGCCCCCTGACAAATGCGTAATATAATGTGGGAAAGAATTGGCCTTTCCATTTCTTGTCCAATTTAATGACCTCGGAGTCGGTAAGGGGGGACTCCTGTAAAAATACCACCTGAGCCCTGCGCCTATTTAGGAGCGCATGTATTCTGTGATGTTTGTGTATGAAACAAAGTCCCAGTACATTTCAGATAATTATATTATAGGTACCTAACATGTAGTCATGTGTTTATTAGCGATTCACGCAGTAGTCCGGGGTATCCGGGCCGATGGTAGAATTCTTGGTGTGTGAAGTGAGCTAGTTTCTTTAAACACTCTTGAGTAAACCTGAAGTACTAGGTCCACCGCTAGAACTGCACTGGTCCAAACTAGGATCACAACAGTGAGAAAAGTGTACAAATTGCAAGTTGCTTTTGCATGCTGGAGGGTGCTTCCTATGCTGTGCATGGTGATATAAGCAATTACAGAGCCCATAGTGCCCAGTCCAAATACAATTAACAACGTGTGCCTATCAGAGCTGGGAAAGGATGTGTGCGCCGTTATCAGCTATTACCTTAAGGGTTACCTTCGTAGATTGTCTGGACTACTCCATTCAGGCCCTCCGGCTCAAAAAGCATATTACCCTAAAAAATCATCTGCTTTCTGAGGAATCACAGTACAAAACAGGGCTATATTATTCTCCGAATCAGAAAGAATAGTGTTCTCCTCTGAGGATTCCGACGTTGACCGAGGGTGATAATCTCTGAGTGTGCTTACCGCTGCAGTCGCCTCTTCCCAACCCTTCAAGGCTTGCTCCAGAGTGGAGTTCCTAGCCTGAGAGTTGTGGGCAAGTTTATTGCGACGTGGCAGCCGAGTTGTCGCAGTCTTTGGGCTCTGGGCATGCTTTGTGAGGAAGCTCCAAATGCTGTCTGGGGGAACATTACCTCCAGCCATTCATCTGCTTCCTCCGGAGTATCAAAGAAGTGTGCCTTTTGATCTTGCATGACCTTCAATCGGGCTTGAAATAACAAGCCATATTTAAGATCTAGAGATTTGAGCTTATTTTTGGTAGCCTGGAATGAGGTCCTCTTGCGTTGCACAAGCATTGTGTAGTGGGGTATAACGATATTCTTTGGTTCTCATATTGGATTTGAGACCTTTCCCTGGCCCTCTGAAGCAGCATGTCCCGATCCCTGAAATGTAGTATTTGGGCAATCATGGGGTGAGGTCGGACCCTGCCGTCGGCTGGCCCAAGTGGAATCTGTGAGCCCTCTGGGGCTACATGTTCTCTAAACCATTGCTCCAAGAACTTGTCGGCATTGGGGCCCTCGATGCGTTCTTGCATACCAATGACGCGGACATTGTTTTGGCGATTCCTGTCTTTTGCATCATCGACTCTATCCTGAAGGTCTACTAGTTGTCGTTGCATTTGTGTGAGTTGCGCTGCATGCTCTTTGTGCTGCGGTACCAGCTCTGCCAATGTTAAGTTGGTGTCCTTAACGGTTGAGGCCAGTTTGGCATGATCCAGGGTGAAGCCCGTTGTGAGGCAGCTGATCTGCTGCTCAATAGATTTTCATTCGTTGGCAGAATACAGTTTGATAGAGATTGCTGCGCATCAGTGTCTTCTAGCTGGGGCGAGCTCGTGGCAGTTGCCTCAGGAATTTTGCCTTTGGGGCGCTCCATTTCGTGGTGGGGTTCAGTGCAGCACTGGGATGCAATCTAGTGGTCCCGTGGGGTAAGTATAACAGCTTATGCCTGGTGATGCGAAGCACGATCTTTCACATCGGTTGGGATGGGCAGTCTATGGACCCGTGTATCTTGTCTGCTGTTGGCCCAGTACAGATTAGCAAGCCGGTGCTACTCTCGGCTCGCAGCTGTGAACCCCTAGGGTAATGTGGGGACAGATATTCCGGACTCTCCCCCACCACTCGATAGCAGGGATCCAGGCCAGTGCCGCAGCAATGGACAGAGGTCAGAGATACAGAGGTCTCCTGGCGCAGCGACCAGTCTGCTTCGACTTCCCCAGGTCCCCTCACGCACCCCGAGAGGGAGCCTAGTTTTTTCAGCAACACGCCTCCGCTAGACCAGCCCCAGGTAGAGATCCATTCTTGGCCATTCTCTGGGTCAGGTCACGTCTCAGAGTTCTCTCAGTACTCCACCATCTCCCATATAAGTCTGAGGGATCGGGGATGGTGTTGTGACACCGGCCAGTAGCTCATCAGGTAACCCATTCCTTTCGCTGGCCTCAGTTCAATGGCAACATTACAAGCAGGCGTTCTCCACACAGTCCAGTGCAGGAGTGGGCTCAGGCCACGTGCCAGGGCCCACGCTGCCTCCCCACTCCTAGTATGCACCGGGGGGAAATCTGGCGCAAGATTTTGAGGTCTACGGCCCAGTAACTGTTCTCCTCACAACCGGGGACTCTCCACCCCTGTCTTCGCTGTAATTTAGTTCCCCCATCGAACTTCAGGCTCCTCCAAGATCCCAGCCACACCCCCAGCGTCCATACACTCGTGCTGGCGTCCCCCTAGTGAGGGGGGAGATCAACAGGCTGCAGATTAAGTAATCCAGCTTTCACGTGCTGGGGCCACTCGCTGCTCACTCCGCCTCAAAGGTATGTCCCGCAGGGCCCAGGTCCTCCCGCTGCCGCACGCACTCCAGCAGGCCTAGTCAGACCCATCCCCCGCTTCTTCCCCCGAGCCGGGTTCCAGCCAGGCCACCGGCATGCTTCAGTCCACACTCTTGCTGGCTTCGGCAGGAGTCCTCCGAATGTACCAGGTGAGGGAAAGGAGGGCTCCGGTATCCAGCCACTACAGGCCGGGAGGGGAGCAAGCAGAAGTCCCCGCCCGGGATCAGAGGGGTGCTCCCAAAGTCTCCACTGCCACTATTATAAAGGGGGAGACCTGGAAGCAGGGGGAAGGAGAGGTCTCTGTAGCCCCAACACCGCGTCTCGCTGCCATGGCTAACTTCAGGCAGGCACGCTTGTTCCCTTCATTGAGGGCCACAGGCCTCAGGCATCTCACTGTAGCAGTCCCCGATTGAGCACAGAGGGGGGCTCCCAAAGTCTCCACTGCTACTTCCATGGAGGGGGAGACCTGGAAGCAGAGGAGGATGGATCTCCGCAGCCCCAACACCGAGTCTTGCTGCCGCGCTGCTCTTCAGGCAAACGTGCTCTTTCCGGTAGGCCCAGTCAGCCCCCGCCTTGGCTTCACCTTCAATCCGGGCTCCAACCCCGCTGCCAGCACTCTGCAGTCTCTCGTCCCCGCACTCACGGCCTGCAGCTTTCAGGGTCCACTGAGTGCTCACCAAATCAGGGGGGGGGTCCTAAGGACCACTGCCTGCCCTTAAAAAAGAAAACTGAAAAGGTTCATTTTAATTTTTTAAAATGCATCCCGTTTTCCTTTAAGGAAACAGGGCTGCATTTAAAAAAATAAAAAAATGCTTTATTTAAAAGCAGTCCCAGACATGGTGGTCTGTTGACCCCAGCAGGCCACCATCCCGGGGAGTGCCAGCCATTGCCAATGGGGTCGCAAATTGCGACAGCCTCATTAATATGCATGCGGCATGTAATTTGCGACCCCATTGGGAATCGCAAACAGTGTCCTAGACACTGTTGTGCATCCCAATTTGCGAGTCAGAAATTGTGAGTCGCAAATGTGACACAATTTGTGACTCACAAATTGGTAGGTCATACATCTGGCCCAGCATGCTTTGTATTTTAAGACTCATATGACTTAAAGAAAATAGTGTGTCACTTCTCCACCATTGCAATTTATTTGTAATATTGAAAGATGAACTTTGAGACACTAAACGGAATAAAACAATAGTTAACATACACACAAATAAATGAAAAGGGGAATTGATATAGCGACTCCGGTGACAGATGCCAGGTTTCTACAGGAGCCAATATAAGCATCCATATATGCATCCACACATATGTAGTTAGATATACATATGCCTATGTTTCCTTTATCCTATCAGTTTCTCCGGAATCGTGGAGGCTTATTGTCAAGATGTACTTTCTGACACAGGCGCTGAATTGGTTGCCTGACACTCTCTGCAACCTCTAATACCTTTCACAATAAACCTCTGCAGAGGTGTGTGTCCTTGTACAGCAGAATGAGTCAAGCTGAACCTTGGGTTGAATTGATTGTATTACTGCCAACGCTAATAAAATGCCTTTTTCTGATTAGGCGAGTTGAGTTTTTGTGTGCTGCTGGGGCGGGGAGCTCCTCGTTTCAAAATGATTTGCACTAAGTGAGACTGTTCACAGAGACTAATGGAAATGCTTTTTGTGTGATTTCTGAATGTACAAACACAACAAAAATGCATTTAGAGAAATATAAAAGCCTTTTCATTAGAAGCGGCAGGGGCATTGGCACTTCTAGATGAGACTGCTGACACTGAAAGCACAGTAATGCCAACAAAATATTACGTTAACACCATTTCACTCTTTGGCAAAGAACAAGTAACAGCTAGTGTGCCGAGTCAGAGAACAGACTGATGTCTTCCTTCAGTAAGTGTGGAGCGCACATTTCAGACAGGAAAAAGCAGGTAACTAACACTCACTTGCTATAACCCACAAAGCCACTTCGTGGAGACTGCAGAGCAGGAAAACAAGATCTAGGTGCAGATGTGAAACGGAACGTGTGATCAGGATGTGTTCCGTCGGCTGCGCTGCCGACTTTGGCGCTGGAAACCAGGGTTCGAGCCTCGGGGTCGCGTCCACATCCTGTGATTCTGGGCAAATCACTTAATCTCCCCGTGCCTGAATATGTAATGTAAATACGGTGCTCGTGGAAAGCGCTCCAATACCTTCTGGTCGATTTCGCGCTATATAAATATGCAACTAAAAATAAAATCAGTCAGTCATACGGTGGCCCTCGCTCGGGCGGACATTTCAGCTGACAGCTTTCAAATGCATGTACCTGGATGCAGGTGCATGCTCTGGGATTTTTCATAATTGAATGGCACATCACTAGAGGGAAAAAGAAGACAAGGTCCACTAGGATTAAAATCGATCACATTTGTAACAAATTGCAGGGCATTAAACGTGTTTTGGCAATATCAGCATCCAGACCATGTCTTCCAGCACGCGAATTATTCTTTACACCAGTGTGACTATATTGTATCGACATTTACTGTTCTCCTGCAACCACTTTGTCAGATAATTTGCTACCTAAAATGTGTGGTCTTTTCTATTTACTGTATGTTTCTGAACTCAGACTTAAAGTCGAATGTTATCACAATTGAAGCTGGTTCAGTATTCGAGGTCCAGATGTCAGAAGCACACCTTTTGAGGCCTTTGGTCAATTTCACAGCTCACAATGACGTGGTATGTATAGGAAATACTTTCTCACTGCCTCTTCCATCCGTTTATGCATTTGTGACCCATGAACAAATTATCACCATTCTCAAGGGAAAGTCCAAAACCTTCTTTTGAAAATAAGTCTGTCAGCAAAAGAAAAGTAGGTACAAATTCAAAATCAAATGTTGGAGCATATGTACAAGCAAAGTGGAGGAGCGTGTTGTTAAGCCAAGAAGGCTAACGTCGCGCCCTATCACTTCAGAAACACAGGGCTGCACTGTATTTACAATACAATGCAGCCGTCCATTTCTCCCTGCACTGGCGCCTAATTTAGCTGCCTAGCGCCAATGCAGACACCCTTGGACCATAGTGCAAGGGTTCCTGCATTGTGTGAATTATTATATATGTGCAGGGAAGGTGTGCCTTCCTGCTCATAAACAATCATAAATGTTGATTTGTAACTTCTAGGCGTGTTGCTTTGTGCAGAACACACAGAAGTTACAACTTATCATTTTTAAAATTATTGTTCATCTGCAGGAAGGCACACCCTCCTGCACAAAACCAATCAAACATGGCGTTTTGCTGTTTCTTGCAGCACACATAGAAACAGCAAAAACAAGGAGAAATTAATCATTTCTCCTTGTTTGGCCTGTTTAAGACCAGGTTTTCCCTGGTCTTAATTTTATCACTGGCCTATATTAACGCCACCCTTGTAAATATGGGGCATCGTCAAAATTAATGGATGTTATGGCGGTACACCCACTGCAAACACATTGCTCACCCCTTTCATGCTAAGTATAGTGCGAAAGGGGGCTTATTTACATAACGCCACCTTGTGAATAAGGCGAAGCGCTATCGCCCCCGCAATGTCGGAAAAAGTGGCGTTTCTGTGGTGATAGGAGCTTGTAGATGTGCCCCTTTCTTTTACCATTTGACCCCTTGGATTTGCCAGGTGAAGGTAAAAGCATATTTTTTAGTAGATAAAATACTCTTCCTTTTCGGCCAAAAACGGCGATAATTTTATCGCCTAATTAGCAAGGCCACGCTAACGTGTGAAACCTTGCTTTAGCGTCGGAATTCCTAACACCCAGCTTTGCATCTCTAATGAGATGCAAAGTGGGTGTTCCTGACCTATCATGACAGGAGAAATGTCGCTAAGCGACATTTCTCCTATCATCAAGCCCCACACTATGAAGCATAGCGGCAGGAAAAGTAGCGATAACTTTCCTTACGCCTGCTTCAGGACTGACTTAGCCATGATATCCTATGGAAGGTGGATATCATGGCTAGGTTTGTGAGTGCCTATCAGCAAGCTAACGCTACATTGCGTGAGATTATTGCTGCGTTTCCAGCGATAATCTCACGTTAGGCAGTTAGCGTGAGGATTTTGTATCGCTGAGGAGATAAGCGTTGCTAATAGCACGCTATCTCAGCGATAAAAATCCATGTTACCCGGCGATATTTATCCTCACGCTAAGAGCGCTGAGCGATAATTATCGCCGGTTATTGCTGATATGCCCCTTGAATACTATAAAGCTAATTAAGGGGCATATTATCAAGACAGGCGATAAAATTATCACCACTTTAGCGGCAGAAAACTGCCGCTAAAACGGCGATAATGGGCTTGATAATATGCTCTATGAAATTCCAATTGAAGCCCATGTTAGATGTGAAGGACATCTAACCTGAGCTTCAATTGGAATGCCATAGAGCATATTATCAAGTCTATTAACGCCGTTTTAGTGGCAGTTTTCTGCCGCTAAAGCGGCGATAATTTTATCGCCTGTCTTGATAATATGCCCCTAAGTTTTTACTCTTACTAGTGCTTATTTTCGTGTATCTTTTATATAAGGATCAGTGCTATCACAAAATCTTAAAGACACAGGGAGATGTCCATTACAGAATATGGCAAGTCTCAATATAGAAGCATACCTCCAGTGCAATATTTACAGGCACACTCTCTTTCGAATTACTGTTTGACCTCTTTGGTCTTAACACATAACAGGATCCAACGGGCAATTGTACTTCATATATGCAAACGATAACATACTTATTCTAGTTATAGTTCCAAACTTTACATTATTTTCCCATGGTATATGTAGGTACTGCAGTGTGTCAAATAAAAAAAAACTTTATTTAGGGTTTCTTATAAGGGAATTCAGGGTGGTTACAACATTGAATTGTGATAGTTTGTTGCACCATCAATGAATACAATGGACGACGACGCAAGGATGTGCTGCAGTGATTACAAACATATGTATTGGCTAATTGTATACACTTATCATCAAACACCAGTCAGCAAAGATCAATGGTTCTGTTATCTGACGTGCCATCTGAAGATGAAAGTCCTCCCAGGTGGGCACGCTGAACGACATTTGGCATGATGGCTTCAGCAGTCTATTGGGTCCTGTCTCTTTTGATGAAGGTTTTACACAGTAGCCAATTCGTATCTTAAACATCCTATCATTAAGTAGCGCAGTTTGGCATTCCATAGCATAAATATGCCACACCTTGCTCCAACACATTGTGAGGCCAAGAGGGGTGGGCTTTCTTCCAGAAGTGGGCTATCGTGACACATGCTGCCAGAAGTGAGAAGGTGATTAACCAGGCCCTAGAAGTCATGTAGGGGGAGACCAAAGTTCTCCCCCACGTCTTCCAGTAGAAGCACCACTGGATCCAGTGGCAGATTCACTGAGTAAATCAGGTGGATCTGTTGGACCAGTGTATACATTTTGACATTTTGTGCTGTGGATGAAGGCTCACTCTGTTACTGGACATAGGTGACGCCATTTCTTTAAACTTAATTTGTGCTTCAAGAAGTCCTCGAAGAATATGTAAGTAAAGTGAATAATGTCAGCCTTGAGAAAGTCCAGAGGATAAAAACATGTGCCAACTGATATGTAAAGGCCAGCCAAATAATGCAAGATACAAATATTCAAGGTGATATAGTCTTTTAATAACAACACTAATTATTGTATAAAAATTGCAAGGGTTTAAAAAAATGTCCAAAAAATAAAACAATTCTTTATAACTTATTGGAATGTGCAATCCTTTTTGATTAAACTGTAATGGACAAATTACCTTTATGTAATAGGTTCACATCTACAGGGTCGATTTGCACCCTTACTGGCACTTTGCATCCATTACCAAGGTTTCCATATACATGGGTTTGGTTCATCTGATTGTAATTGCCATTCCTAAAATGTGAAAATGATGGCTAGGGTAGTAAAAAAATGGGCAAAAGTATGAGCTGCTGAAACAGAGGGGTCTATTAGTATGGCGGGCGGAGGCACCACCGTGGTGCTGGTGGAGGCGGAAAATGCTTTTTTTCGCACGCCAGCAGCGGTCCTCACGCCCGCCATGTTGGTATGGCCAAACATAGCCCATTTCCCGTCAGGCGCAATGCGAACCGCCATCAAAGTGAGCCCATCGCCGCGGCGGTGGGAGCCAATAGAGACTCACCACTGTGCGGAATGACGTCCCGTCCGCTGTACAAACCAGGATGCCCCAAAAAGCCAGTCGCACCGCAGCGGAGAAGCCGCCCAACCAGAGACGGCGGATGCTTGACAGCGGAGCACAAAACCAGAGTCCCGGTCCCTTCCACCCTGTCCCAACCGCATGGATCCAGCGCTACATGTCTTCCCGGTGCTGTACCTGATACATTACCAGCAACTCATGGACCGTCGCAGACGACGACGCAGGTACACAATAACAAAACTCCTCACACTACCACAACACACAACTCATGGGCTGATATAGGGATCCTGTCCACACCAGATACCCTGGTGGGGACAGGAACACATCCACAAGTGTAACCACACATATCCTACCTGTCACTAAATCCCCCCTCCGCATCCAGGTCACCCATCTACCACGATTATGAAGTAATGTCCCGGTCACGTCACCGCAGCGGTGAAGATTCGGGAAAACATGCACACAATGCAGAAGGCAGGGCTAGCACCAGGCATGGGCAGTACACAAAAACCACAGGGCCACACCTCCACCCTCCACACACTAGGCCCCCCCATGAAGGGACATGCCATGTGCCCCTCCTGCGCTCCCCCATGCACAACAGCAAGCCAGGTGAACCCACACCCTGCACCACACACAAAACAACTAAAGAGACAGCCACAGCAGGAGTGGCTGCAGAGGAACACACAGCACAGAAGCACAGGGCCAGGGCAACCCACACACCACAACAACACCACACACATGGCAAGAAAACTGAGTCCAACGAGAAAATGAACACACACAGAGATAATGAACAACACTCCACTGGGCACACAGCCTGCCAAGTCACACAGGCATACCCCACACTGACACACAGCCACATACACAGGCCACAAGCCAGCAGCAATGGAGTACAACATATAGGAAAGCTAAAGTGAGGTGCCCACAAATGGAAGGCCAAGGAGCTAACTACCAAGCAAGTGTACATCACATGCAAGACAAGAAACATATAAGAACACCGTCAGCGGCCATCAAATCACACATGGCTAGCGCAGTGAGTGAAGTCAAACCACAGTCACCTCAGTGCAACAACTCAGGGAGACAGCAAGGAAACCCATGTATAGGCACAGGGATGAAAGGAAGGCCCTGAAATCAAACAGTGAACAGCCACACAACTACTTGACAGGAGTATGTCAGCAGCACAACACACAGGGCACATTGACACACTCCATGACTGTCAAATACAAGTAGGAATCTTCACACATACCCTCCATCACACCTGCAACACACAACACCATTGTCAGACACACAGAAGAGTGTCAATAATGTCTAGTAATTACGCAGACAAACAATCACACTCCCTGGGGGGTATCCACAAACATCACACACACACAGGGATGCCAGAACCAATGTCTGCACAAAAACAACAAACACACAACTCAAGAAAAACACACACAGAACCACAACAAGACCAGACATGACCTGTGCAGCTAAACTGTGGAAAGGCAATGGGAGCACAGACAGAACAGGAGTGCACAACATCATCAGTCAGGAACAATGCACAGACAACATACTGCAACACCGACAAGAAGTGCACCATCACAAAACAATCATGGACACAATCTAGGAGAAATGGGCGTACAATGACACACAGACAGGCATACCACACCACCCATCAAGTCAACATGATGTCACAGTGTACCACATGCCTGCACATGCACAAGAATGACAAGAGACAGCTCAAATATGAGAGGAGAAAACACCAAGGATGCACCTAACACACGCACAGGAACTAGAATAGACCTAAGTTCATGTGCCAGACACACAAGTAAGGCACACCACACTGGCAACACACATCTGAATGAAACACACCACACCAACAAAACAAACACACTGACATGCAAATAGAACATCACACCAAGAGCATCTGTCAGCTGCAAGAGACAACACAACCCAAACACTGCACACAGCCACATCAAACACACAACAGATGCACATGCCAATAAATCACATTGCAAATACAGCAGGACATCAGGGGAGGCACACCAGGCAAGGACAAGGCAACATACACCCACAGCACAGCATGCACACCAAGCAGTGTATGCACACCAAACATACCAGTCCCACACAGATATGAGTGACACACCATGAACACCCACAACAACA
Organism: Triturus cristatus; assembly: GCF_964204655.1. NCBI lineage: Eukaryota > Metazoa > Chordata > Amphibia > Caudata > Salamandridae > Triturus > Triturus cristatus. Next base: position 829,010,320 of record NC_140585.1, on the reverse strand, counting down.
ATCAAAACAGCACACTGACAACATCACACTCAGGAAATGAAGCAGTACCTCAGGAAACACACATACACCTAACCCAACACCCACAGATGCACAAGTCTGGGACACCAAAGTGGAAACAACCTGACCAGAGGACTGTGCAGCACAACAGTTGAACTGCATATGAGCAACCATGACTTCTAAACAGTACAAGAAAATCACATATAAACAATTGGGAAAATGTCCTGAGTGGCACATTGCTCCTGTGCAAAGATCTGCACCACAAAGCACAGTGTCATAAATGAAGTGATGGGGAGGCGCACACACAGGCAACCCAAGGGGACAGCTGACATGAAAGTGAAGTGGTGTGTACGTCAGTAGTGGACATGGCAAGAGTGTACCACACACAAATAGATGGAGTGCAGACTCACAATGGGTAGGCATCTGAAGCACAGATAGGGGATGGTATGACACCACACACCACATGCCATACTGAAGGCAATAAAGCCCCATGTGACAGCAATGCATGAGAAAACACACCCACAATGTCATTGTGGCTGAGCAGGTATGCACAGTGACCACAAACAGCATCAAGACACATGGATGATCAACAAAACACAACACTGACTTGCCAGTCACATACTCTGCATACTCACAATTGCCAAAAACAAGTAGGAGTCAACCAGAACTGCAAGGACACACCAACACACTACACAGTGCACAACATACAACACACACATGTGCACACAATCACAATCACAGGGCTGAACAATCACACAAACAGGCAGTCGACTCCTGGGTGACACATGTGTGTAGTTGATATTGCAGGGGCACACACACAAATTCACCCCTTCACACTGCACACTTCTTGACCACCCAAACTGCACACATTGAAAGTAACCCATGTGACTAGGATGACTGACTATCACAAGATGACTATACACCTACACTGCTGGGCACACATAAAGTAAGATCACACATACATGATGACCCTGGCCAGCCTGCCTGCTATCCTGTGGATATAATCCCACTCTGTGCTGGCAGTGCCTCCAAACATGACATGTGTACAATATAGCTAACATGAAGAAAGATTGATAATGACAACAGTATTTCATCTAAAACCACCTTCATTGCACCCACACGTATCATAGTCAGGAAGAAGTGAAGTCCCTGTCACTCCTGTAAAAACTAGAAAAAGTGAGACAAGCCATTGGCAATGTTGAAGTGGCATACAGAGCATGTGGCACAGTAAAACATACACACACAAAAAAAACTTTAATCAGTAAGGACACTGACAAAACAGACAACAGGAGCAACTGTCTTTATTCACATATTGCACAGATAGGTACCAATATTAGACAAGAGCAATGCCAGTGGCCGGCACAAAGTGCAGAGTAGTTACATGAGAAGCTGCACAGGCAAGTGGCAAACAACAGTGAACAACAAGGCCAGTGGCCAGCACAAAGCGCAGAGTAATTTCATGAGAAGCTGCACAGGCAAGGGGCAAACAGCATTGAACAACAAGGCCAGTGGCCAGTCCAATGTGCAGAGTGAGTCCATGAGAAGCTGCACAGGCAAGGGGCAAACAGCAGTGAATAACAAGGCCAGTGGCCAGTCCAATGTGCAGAGTAAGTCCATGAGAAGCTGCACAGGCAAGGGGCAAACAGCAGTGAACAACACGGCCAGTGGTCAGTCCAATGTGCAGATTAAGTCCATGAGAAGCTGCACAGGCAAGGGGCAAACAGCAGTGTACAACAAGGCCAGTAGCCAGCACAAAGTGCAGAGTAAGTCCATGAGAAGCTGCACAGGCAAGGGGCAAACAGCAGTGTACAACAAGTCACTGCGGAGGACAAAGACTGGACAGTCCAGTGTTGCCCTCCCACATCTGAATGTATGCCGTCCATGAAAGCAACCAACCTGTGCCAACTTTTTGTCATGGTCCATGAAGGCATTGAGAAGAGTTGTCTGGCCCACACACAGCTGGTGCAAAAGGTCCACAGACTCAGCACTGTTGGCAGCAGGGGGGACAGGGGCAGCAGTGCTTGGGGTGAAGGATACTCTTCCCTTCTCACTGTTGCGAACACAGGCAGCACTAGTGGAAGTAGCTGGGAGGGTGGGTGTTGTACGCTGTGTGGTGGAAGAGGAGGCCGAGTCCCCGTTCCCTGTGCCCGCCAACTTGGATGCGTCACCGCTGGCGTCAGATGACATTGAGCTTTGCGTCTCTGGCTGTGATTCCTCCAGCAGACTCCTGACCCCCTCCGAGGCGCTGGCCACATCTGTGTCGCTGTGCTTGTGTGCAACTGTTGTGCTTGATGCCTCACCACTAGTGTCCATCCCCTGTCCTTCCATGCCCACGGGAGATGCTGCATGAGAGAGAGATGTAGGGTCAGTACATTGGCATCAACAGAACAAACATATGCAAGCAAAGCATCACTGAAGATTATGACATCTACATGTTGCACACCACCCTGTGCAATAACATTGTGCAACTAAATTTTTAATTCGAACAGTGTGTGTCAACAAGCAAACCAGGCATAAGTGAGCCATTTGATGACCACACAGCACAATATCCTGCCGGTGGCTCCGTTCAACCAGATACACAAATAGCTCTGAGCACACCTAGGGCCCTGATGGGGACAAGGATGAACCCCACAACATGTTGCCACTGTCATATCTGGATTGAGCAGAAGGGGACAACACAGATACAGACTCCAATATAACTCATGCCATCCCAGAAGGAGACAGAGCCCCGCGTGTGCAGCTCTAGAGGAGTCCCAGGTCCCAGGAGGGCGCCCGGGTGTAGAGGAGGGCTGCCCGGAGTCTCGAGGGCTCCCCGGGGGAAGTCTATCCAGCTGGAAGCAGAGACCAGAGCGCAACCAGGAGATGAGAAGTCCCCAAGCAGCCCGGTGAACGGGGCTGTGTCTTACTGCACTTGGGGGCATTATTGGCTTACCGAGCCCTGTGTGGCTCCAACGTCTGGCATGTTGTGTTTACAGAGCGTAGGTGGCTCCAACGATGGGCGCATTGTTGGTTTAGAGCCCCTGTGGGGGTCTAAAGGGACCAGAAGGGCCCGTGCTTTCCCCCAGTTTGGCGATATTCCTAGCTGCCCCACCTGACAGTGGGCAGCTGCAAAGTTCTTGGGGGCAAGTTCTGTTTTGCTCCATGTTCTCCAGCTGCCCTGCGAGAGCGCAGGTCGCCACCACGTTTTGTGGGCAATCTTGCCTAAAGAAACTCAGCGTGCTGAGGAGGCCCAGATGTGCCGTGGCCCCTTCATGATGTTCATTCACAGCTGCCCAGCAAGTAGTGGGCAGCTGCACCGTTTAGGCGCACAATTCTTTGGGGGCATGTTTTGAGTTAGGAGTGGGATGCACTCCTTTGCCCCATACTTTCACAGCTGCCCAGCAAGTAGTGGGCAGCTGCAACGTTTAGGTCTGCGCAGATTGCGCACCCTTGACTTTCGCTGCTTTGGCAGCGCGCCCTGACTTTTGGGACATAGGGCATTTGAGCCCCTGTTTGAAATGGCCAGTTGGCCAGGGGGGCTGTTGGGATTGTAGGGCGCCAGGCCCTAATGTGATGTGGTGCTAGGAAATGTAATATATGTAGTATGATTACGCACCCTGTGTTATACCTCTAACTGTGGCTTATGATTATGAGGTTGATTTGCATATTCTGGTTTATGTTAGTGAGATTATGTTTCACTGTGTGATTTATGCCCCTAATGTGAGTTCCGCTTAGGAGATTAGGGTCTAATGTGTTTAGACTTGTGAGAGGATTGCATAATGTGTTTATGCTGGTGAGGTTGGGGCAGAATTCGCACCTGATGTGATACTGTGCATAATGTAGTTTATGTTACAGGCTGATGCTAAGTGGCATTTCTGTGTGCCTGCCTGCCTGATGTGAATGGCATGTCTGGCTTGTGATTGACAGGAGCTGAGAGGGCTGGGGAATTCCAGGAGCCAGGGTGAGTCAGCCCAGTGGTGAATGGAGAGATCTGCATGCAGATGGGAGGGAGGAGTTGCACCTGGGACCTGAATAGGACTGTGCCTTCCCTCCACAATGCTGGCTCCGCCCCCTGTGGTGTGTCTGAGCACCTAGCCCCCACCTGACAAAGGAGAGAGGAGCTGAGCACAACAAAGTGCTCCAAAGCTCCCCCAAACCAGTTGCATCTGGTTTTCCCCCCAGCCCTGTGCTGTGTCACAAAGGGAAATGTTGTATGAATATAGGGGCTGTGACCCCATGAAAGTGTTGTGTGATCCTGACTTGAGGGAGGGGGGCTTGCTGCTGCTGGGGCCCAGGAGGGACCGCCATGGGGGCTGCCTCCCTGCTGGAGGGCCCTGTGTGCTGGCTGCTGGGCCCAGCTATGCCCCTGAAACCCCTCTTGCTTTTACCTGACCTCCAGAACCTCTCCTGGACCTTGGGCTTCATCTAGCACCTGGGAGCACTATCTTTTAATGATTTGTCCAGCAGGAAGAGAGTTTGGGCATCGCAGCGCGAAGCTGCCCCCCTTATTTGGGGGAATCCCAATGTAGGGATTTTCCTGCGCTTTGCCCAAACCCGAGCGGGTGACCACCCCGCTGGTGTGCCTAATTGCGGGATCCTACCCCGCTTATCTGTGTATCTACATGCAGGTGCCCACCCCTCTTATGGCCGCTTGGACTTTGTCTACTGCGGGTGCCCACCCCGCTTTGTATTTTGCCTTCAGAGGAAGCCTACCCCTCATTGCGCCCAGAGAAAACGGAGACTGCCAGGCCGCGTCTCAGCGCGACCCGGAAGACAGGCGCCATTGCCTGTTTGTGGGCGGGCCGCAGGTGTCACTTTTGCCTTGCCCCGGCTGGGGGAAGGTGACCCAGAAGACCGGCCATTGCCCCTAAGGGGCTCCTGTTGTGAAGAGGGAGCCCCGCATGCCACACCAGGATGCCGATTCCAGGCGGGGCTCTCCTAGGAGAGAGAACCCCGCGTGTGCAGCTCTAGAGGATTCCCGGGTCCCAGGAGGAGTCCCGGGTGAAGAGCAGGCCTGACCGGAGTCTCGAGGGCTCCCCGGGGAAGTCTCTCCAGCGGGAAGCAGAGACCAGAGCACAACCGGGAGATGAGAAGTCCCCAAGCACCCCGGTGAGTAGGGCTGTGTCTTACAGTACTTGGGGGCATTATTGGCTTACCAAGCCCCGTGTGGCTCCAACGTCTGGGATGTTGTATTTACTAGGCCTGGGCAAAAATTTCGTTCCGTTCGCGGAAATTGCGATAATTTGACATTTTTGCGTTCCGCGGAGAGCGCGAAAATGTCAAAAATTCCGGTTTCCGCAGCTTGGCGATAATTTGTTTCTTGCTCGCGCTGTAAAATGATACATTCTCGCGCGCGCGCGATCGCCTTACCTGAATCCCTGCGTTCGCCGACAAGTTTTCTTGATCCGGTCGCGTTCTCCATGAGATGTTGTATTGTTTTTAGCCATTTGCGCTGTCTCGCGACAGTTCGCGCCCGCAGTGACGTCATGCGTCGCGCGATCACGTCTTTCTTATCGCGATCATGCACCGCGAGAACAACTCAAAACAAGATGGCCGCGCCCGCAAGCAACCACATGGGTAAGTTGGCGACCCGCAACCATGCAGAAAATCTCGCGAACATGCCGGAAAAAAACTTCCGCATCTTCGCGATATTTCTGCTTGTTTGCGATAATTTTAAACATTCTCGCGATAATTTGCGAAGGTTAATTCCGCAAATTCCGCCCACCCCTAGTATTTACAGAGCCTAGGTGGCTTCAACGATGGGTGCATTGTTGGTTTAGAGCCCCCGTGGGGGTCTAGAGGGCCCAGAAGGGCCCGTGCTTTCCCCCAGTTTGGCCATATTTCCAGCTGCCCCACCTGACAGTGGGCATCTGCACCGTTCTTGGGGGCAAGTTCTGTTTTGCTCCATGTTCTCAAGCTGCCCTGCGAGAGAGCAGGTCACCACCGTGTTTTGGGGGCAATCTTGCCTAAAGAAACCCAGTGTGCTGAGGAGGCCCAGATGTGCTGTGGCCCCTTCATGATGTTCATTCACAGCTGCTCAGCAAGTAGGGGGCAACTTCACCGTTTAAGCGCACAGTTCTTTGGGGGCATGTTTTGAGTTAGGAGTGAGATGCACTCCTTTGCCCCATACTTCCCCAGCTGCCCAGTAAGTAGTGGGCAGCTGCAACGTATAGGTCTGCGCAGATTGCGCACCCTTGACTTTCACTGCTTTGGCAGCACGCCCTGACTTTTGGGACATAGGGCATTTTAGCCCCTGTTTGAGATGGCCAGATGGCCAGTGGGGCTGTTGGGATTGTAGGGCACCAGGCCCTAATGTGATGTGGTGCTAGGAACTGTAATATATATAGTATGATTACGCACCCTGTGTTATACCTCTAACTGTGGATTATGATTATGAGGTTGTATTGCATATTCTGGTTTATGTTAGTGAGATTATGTTTCACTGTGTGATTTATGCCCCTAATGTGAGTTACGCTTAGGAGATTAGAGTCTAATATGTTTAGACTTATGAGAGGATTGCATAATGAGTTTATGCTGGTGAGGTTGGCACAGAATATAATTCACGCCTGATGTGATCCTGTGCATAATGTAGTTTATGTTACAGGTTTATGCTAAGTACAGTGGTTACCAGTAGTTACTGGTTGTGTACTATCTTTATGATAAGTTCTACATCTATTAAGTTCACTTTGTGATGGTTTTGACAGTGATCCAATTGGCCCTGTCAGGTGTAAATAATCCCTTGTAAATATAATCTAGTGCCAGGTGGCACTGTGTATATTATGTGTTTACTATTCTAATGTGTTATGATAATACAAAGGCTATTTTGATATATAACCTTGTGTGGAGTTCCTTTTGTAGTGTGCCTGGGATGTTGTTGCTGTGTGCATGCGCAAATGTTTTACACATGGCTTCCGGGATGAGCCTAACTGCTCGTGCCAAGCTACCAAGGGGTTGAGCAGGGGTTCTCTTTGGCATGTAACTCCCTTGCCCTAGAGTGGTGGTCTCTGTCTGGCTTTGGCGCAAGCCTTAGCCAACCAGAGATCCCATTTCTAACAGTTTACATCATGGCTGGCTCCGTGACTGATGTTTGGCAGGTGCTTTGCCACGGGATACTCCCAGGGATTTCTTTGGACGGCCCCTTCGTCGCTTGGCAGCGGGGGCCTCTGCTGTAGTACCAGTGGGGTCTGAGGACTCACCCCTCTCTCTGGCCACAGGGGAGAATGTTGAACTGTCATCCTTCGGCCCACCAGGGGGAGGTTGAGTTGTTGTTTGTGGCACAGGCCTGTCCCTAAGCCCAAGAGGTCCTCAAATTGTCCCATGCGGGTGTCCATGGACCTAATCAGCAGGAGGAGCTCGCAGAAAACTTCTTCTGACCCGCCTGTTTGTCCCTGGGCCTGTTCATAGGTCCCAATGACTCTGTTTATGTTGTCCAGGGCTGCGGTCCCAGGCTCTGGTTGTCTGTGAGTGACCCTGCCCCTCCCACCTGCCTTGCTGCCACAGACCTGTTGCCACACCACCACTGTAGGCACCCGCATTCTCTCCCTGCCCTCCTCAGTTGGTGGTGTGGGGTGGTCATCCTCTGAGACAGGAAGAGTGTTGCAGGCAACACTGGTGGTGTTGGTGGTGGCTGAGGACGCACAGGCTGTAACAGCAGGGGTCTGCAGAGAGGTTGGTGTTGCTGCAGATGTGGCGGGAGATGATGTTGTCCTGGGACCTGTTGCGCCCTGGCACACCAGATGGGCCAGCTCCGCGCTCCTGGTCCTCTGAATCCCAGGGGTTAACATCCGAGAGTCCATGTTCCGGGGGTGGGGGGACTGGCTCTGCAAGTTGCTGGTGTTGTCCTCTGCAGTCAGTTCTTGGTCACATGTGGGTCAGATGGAAAATGGTCTTTGTAATACTCCCTACAAGCTTTGTGTTAGCTGTGTATTATTCACTGTTTGTAGGCCACACAGTTGACTAATCATCACATTGTTGTTATACGCTCTACTGTGCCTCCTGAGATGATGTTGAGGTACATGCATTACTTGTCCATGGTGTGAGGTGAAAAAATTTACCATGGGCCACGTGCATATTATGTGATTATAGGGACATTTTGCCATCTAGGGACTAGCGCAACATAGAATGTATGTGAAGCCTCTTTGTTGATTACTCTGCCCTAGCAGACGTTACATCGGGGCATGAATTGGCCATTGTCATCTCATGCATACCATTGTCACGTCATGAGCATATCTGAATTTGTACCACCAACCATGCTTTCTTTGTTTTCATATGGTCCTTGCTGCTCTGGCCCCATGAAACTTACCCATGGCATTCAGTGCTGTGCATGATTGTGCAAATACTTTCTTCAGCATGTTAATTGGTGTGCCACACTTTGGTTGTGACAGATTAATTTTCTTAGTTGTCTGCACGCTGTGAGTGGCAATGGTATTGGTGTGTATATTTGTGCGATGAGAGGGCAGGTGTTGTCATATGGCACCATGCTTTTTGAGAGGAATTGCTTGGTGCATGTACTGGCTACTTACCTGTCATGTTTTCACATTTGGGTCGGATTTGTGACACATCTGTGTGTGTGTGTGTGTGTGGTGTAGGCTTCCATCCTGCTCAGAGGTGGGACAAGAAAGCATAATATGTCTACCTACCTGTTAGTTTGAAGTGGACAGTGCAAGGGCTGACACATGCATCTGGGTGGGAGGGAGTGCTCCATCTTGATGAGCTGGGGAACAAGGGGGCCTGGTATGAGTTGTTTTGCAGGCCTCCCATCCCCAAACAGCCCTCCCAGGGAAGAGATCTACCTACCTGTTAGGTGAGTGTGAACCATTTAATGGCTGGCAAATGCTTCTGGGTGGGAGGGAGTGCTCCATCCTTCTCTGGGGTGGGTCAGGGGGCCTGGTGTGAGTTGTTGTGCAGGCCTCCCACCCCCAAACAGCCCTCCCAGGGAAGAGGTCTATCTACCTGTTAGTTTGTTTGTAGTGAGACAATGGCTTCCAAATGCATCTGGGTGTGGAGTGCTCCATCCTGCTTAGGTGTGGGACAGGGGGCATGGTGTGAGTTGTAGTGCAGTCTTCCCACCCACAAACACCCCTCCCTGTTAAGATGGCTACCTACCTGTTAGTTTGATGTGAGCAATGCAATCTCTGCCATATGCTTCTGGAGGAGTGCTCCAGCCTGCTCAGGTGTGGGACAGGGGGCATGGTGGGAGCTGTAGTTCAGTTTTCCCACCCACAAACACCCCTCCCTGTTAAGATGGCTACCAACCTGTTACTTTGATGTGAGCAATGCAATCTCTGCCACATGCTTCTGGGGGGTGGTGCTCCATCCTGCTCAGGTGTGGGACAGGAGGCATGGTGTGAGTTGTAGAGCAGTCTTCCCACCCGCAAACACCCCTCCATGTTAAGATGGTTACCTACCTGTTAGTTTGATGTGAGCCATGCAATCTCTGCCACATGCTTCTGGGGGGTGCTCCATCCTGCTCAGGTGTGGGACAGGGGGCATGGTGGGAGTTGTAGTGCAGTTTTCCCACCCACAAACCCCCCTCCCTGTTAAGATGGCTACCTACCTGTTAGTTTGATTTGAGCAATGCAATCTCTGCCACATGCTTCTGGGGGGGGGGGGTGCTCCATCCTGCTCAGGTGTGGGACAGGGGATATGGTGGGAGTTGTGTTGCAGGCCTGCCACCCCCAAACAGCCCTCCCTGGGAAGATGGCTACCTATCTGTTAGTTGAGGGTGAACCTTACAATGGCTTCCAACTGCTTCTGGGTGGGTGTGGAGTGCTCCATCCTGCTCAGGGGTAGGGCAGGGGGCCTGGTGGGGGTTGTGTTGCAGGCATCCTACCCCAAACAGCCCTCCCTGGGAAGATGGCTACCTATCTGTTAGGTGAGGGTGAACCATACAATGGCTTCCAACTGCTCCTGAGTGGGGGGGAGTGCTACGTCCTGTGCAGGGGTGTGACAGGGGGCATGGTGGGAGTTGTAGTGCTGTTTGCCTGGACACATACAACCCTGTAAATGTTTTCTACCTTTGGGGTGATTCAGATGGAGTGAATGTTACATCTGTGGAACATGTGTTGGATTTTGTGGTGCATATGGATATACTTGGGCCTCTGAGATGTAGCTTTTTAGTTTAGCTGGGCAGTACATAGCTGTGTATTTGTCTACATTTGTTTGTACATACCAGCCTGCACTCCCCCGGCTATTCCTGTGAGACTCTCTGGATGCAGTATAGCAAGCACCTTCTCCCACGCAGTAAATGTTTTTGGTGGAATGGGAGGGCCACTGCCAGTCCTCTGAGCCAGCTCACGGTTCTTGCTCCTCTTTTCTTTCACAACCCTCTTCAAGTTATGCCACTGCTTCATGATTTCCTTTTTTGTTCTTGGGGTGGTCCCTACTGCATTGACCTTATCGACTATCCTTGCCCACATGTGTGCTCTTGTGGCTAATAGTGTCTGTTGGACCGGGGTACCAAACACTTGTGGCTCTACTATTATTATCTCATCTACCATGACTGTCAACTCACTCTTTGTGAATTTGTGCATTTTCTGTGTTGCCATGGTGTGTGATGTGCAAAGGGGTTATAGGTGCAGGGGTGTAAGTGGTGGGGGTGGTGGTGATGTGCAGAGGGTTTAGTGGTGCAGGTGTGGAAGTGGTGGTGCTGCTGTGTGTAGTGTGAGTAGTGATGGTGTGCAGATGTGCCTCTGCTTTGTGCTCTGGTGTGGGGCCCTTCAGTTGTGGAGTATTGCAAAGGATTGTGGTCAGGGAAGGGGCTGGTTTTATACTCAGCTATGTGGGTGTGTCCAAATGGGGTATTGATGTCAGGTGTGTTGTGTGGGTTTTCCTGGGATTTGTATTTTTGTAGTTGCCATGTGGTTGTGTCATTGGGGTGAGTTATGTGTTTTTGGGTTCCTGGCTAGTTTGCTTTGTGCACTTTGTGGCCTTGTTGCATGTTTTTTCTGTCGACCGTCATATTAGTCACGGAGCGTCCACAGCGGTGACTATGCTACAGCTCTTCCGCCGGCTCTCCCATTCATCACTGTTAGCGACCGCGGCGGCTGGAAACAGTGGAACGTACGTGGTCACATCGTGGATATCCTAATTTTCCGTGCGGTGTCTCCGCTGTCATGGCGGCGGTTTGGTGATTTTATTATGCAAATCCGACCGCCCGCTACGGCCATCTTTTCTTTGCCTAGTTCCACCGCGGTCGTTTTTTTTGGGCGGTTGATCCTAATTGTACCGCCGGTTTTTCCGCAGTCCCTGCGAATAGTTGATTTGCACTACCATGGGGGTTGGGGTAGTTTTCCGTCTGCCATCCTAATGGGGCCCAAACTATTTGATGTCATACTGATTTCTAGCTACCAGGGGTGAAATAACAATGGTTGTTACAAAAATACAGACAGACAGTTTTATCTGTTTGAAATCATTCGCTCATCAGTAGAAATTGTACCAGTTGAAACTCATCCTGGGAAGTTTGCCAAATATAAGCCAGATAGACATCTGACTTATCAAATCTAATTGGTAATCCAATACCTTACCATGAACAATTAGAATGGGACTGTCAAGTCTTCCCGGACATATGTGGCCAGTGTTATGGGGATATTCCACATCAAAATCCACAGAACTTCAGCTCAGGAAAATTGAGACAATTGTTCATAGAATTAGTGACTGCATATTTCTGGTTTAGTACCTTTTACAGACAATGAGGACAAGTGTTTAAAGTATACCAGTAGTTTTACATGGAACTGCTTCACCATCACTAAGCCCCCTGACTATGCCGTAATGGATGAAGCGCCTGTTAATTGCCCTTTTAGATCACTAGCAAACCTAGTCTTTTAAAAGCAAGGTGCCCTCAGGCAACACCCCATCAATAGCATACAATATCTACTATATGCCTTCCAACTATTCCAGTGGCTGATTAGGGAATTCAATTTAGATGCTGTCTCTTCAAACATTTTGAGTAACATTTTGAGCAAAGCATCACTATTGGCTATTTTCCAATATCTTGTTACCATGCTGTGCAGTCTAAGGGAGCACAAGTTGCCAAAATTATTTCAGAAATATATAACTTCAAAAGTTTCAAGATGACCAACAAGAATGATCAAAAATGATTGAAGACTCTTGGAGAAAGTGGTGGATTCTCCTATGTCACAAGCCTCTTGCATTTCACAGTCCTAGAATTGCTCACCCATTTGGACTATGATGACTATGATGTTTGTTGTTGCTTTCAAATATGCCCAATATCTGTACGTTTCTTTTATTAAGAAGGATTGCGATTTGTCTTACAACAGCACTGTAAGATTTTTGTTAGTGATATAAATAAATACAATGTATTGAAAAAGAAATATATGTCTTCTTCGGATGACATACCTTAGTCGTACACCTCAACCACAACTCAAGCCAAATGCTGAAGTAGAGGGTGCCTAAAGTGCCCTGCTGGTATGGAAAGTTAAATGACATGTGGACTGCAGTGTCAATTTGCACCTGCAAAACAGAAAAGGAATCCCTGGCGTTAGCATTATAGGTCACATTATAGGAATTAAACTAATTTAAAGGAGAGAAAAATAAAGCCTGACCTTCATTTCATTTTACATGTATGTTATTATTTATCTCAAAAGTGGGTCCCACACAGCCAATTGAAGAAACCAATTACATGCAATCTATTTCTTTCATTACAACTTGTACAGTCGAAAATTCAGAATTGCAACTAATACAAACAAAAGAGTGCAGAAATACACAGTTTATGAGTGGCCACCACATGTGTTTTCTCTTCTGTATTTGTTGGTGTCGTATCACATCATAGCTCCATCAAATCATGAGACTTTTTTTACTTACCATTCAACCAGATTGTTAGGGACCCAGAAATAATTTAACATTGGAGTTGCATTTGAAATCAGGCATTATTAATCACAGGCAGCAGACTGAAAGAAAATTCTGAAACATTTGGGTGTTTTTCTACACTAAATGAATTGGCAGAAAAAGAGCATCCTGTTGCACCCGACCAATCAGGTAGTGGCACGTCTATATGCAATGATGCACTAATGGTCACATGCCTTGGAGACACAAAGGGTATTTATGACCTGAGCAATGATAAGATTCAGGGGAAGGAGGAGTGCAAGGGAGAGACGTTGATGGTTCCTCTAACAGGGAGAACTCCTACCTCGACATTCTCATGGGTGATATTTTCCCTCTGTGTTAACAGAGTTTGACTACAAGGTCCACCTGTCTCTGTACCCTCATGGCGCTATAAATAAGATGTCACTGAATAAGGAAAATCAGTAAGTCACAATATTTGCATGTTGAGAGAAGTAAATTTGAAACCCTGGTTAATTTTAATGATAATACTCGTCCTCTGGATATCAATGAAATGCATGTAGAAGCATGTACATACTTCAGAATAGCTTGGATGAAGACTGGCACTTTGTATTGCATGCACACTGATCCTGCATGATGTGAAACGATTACACAAATCTTATAGAGATATGTATACCGATGCACAAAGGGATATGATGTTACATTTTTTCTCTCTCCTACCAACATAGACATTAAAAATCGAGAACAAATGGCTCAGTATGATTGGAATGTGTGTTTATGGTGAATAAGAGTTTCACAATCAAATACACACAAATAGTATTTATTATACTCACAGGATCCCTGCAAGGTCCTGAAGAAAGTCATTTAGCCTGGCGAGGCAGTGGTGTTATGGCTGAAACATGTTGACACAGAGGACACTCATTTCATTCAGGGTATCCCTACCTGTTTTTAACCTTTTCAGGCTACCCTGTTAAAGTAAAATTAAGACTTAAGACACCTGAGAAGATTTTAAATTTAAAATGAGGATCACACTTAGTAGTCAAAGCGCTCCCTCGGTTACCAAGGTTGAGCCTATCTAGATACACTAGGTATCTGAACGAGGATTCTATGATGAAGCAATGAAGCATGCCACCAGATGCAAATAGATATTCTAAGCATGGAGGGTGAGTGAGCCCTATATTACTGCTCACTCCCTCTTTTTTTGAACGACCAGATAGATGCCTAATCTACAGTTTATGATGTAACATTATGACTTTGCTGGTATTTGAGAGTTCTGTAGGTGTTCTATAATCCCAACATTGCATATTATCAATGTTCTAAGTCACATCTTTTGTGCATCTTGAGACACACACATATGTTGATTGCAAAGCCATGATTTAGTGACAGCAGTAGTTGTCCTTATAATGGGATGTGCTGCTTGAAGACATTATGGATATAAGGTTTGTGAATACACCAAAAACCATAGAGAAATGCGTTGCATTAGGTGACCTATTAGCATGACAAATTAAGGTGAGCATATAGCTGACTTTGTACTAAACCAGAAATGCAACAGAATTTATCTACATTTTGAAAACAATTTGTCCAGCACTGTCACCTGTCCAGTTTGAATGGCTAGTTCACATGGCACAAAAGGAAGGTGAACAGCAGTAGAGATGATGGGAGAGTACTCAACACAGGCACTGTAAAGTGACATAAAAAGATAATCAGTGAATGCTATGGGTGGGTTAGTTTCTTTGTGGTTTACCACAGTGTGATAAACTAGGAGTTTTTTCAATTGCATACTTCTGTCATGAAATTTTACAAAAGCTATACTAAATCGTGTGAATGGGTAACAAATTGGTTTGCCAGTATCTTGGGTGACATTTTCACATTGGGCATGCATTACTCAAAAAGTCAGACAAAATACAGGAAAGGGTTGTATATCAGAATATCAATAACAAAAACATTGTCTGCATAAATACTGTGGCCTAAATACTGTTCAAGATTCATTGGATGTAGGTTTTATATTGGTTACTCCAATGAGAAAATATTTTGGTGTACAATATTTAAGACCCAATAGTTTTGTCATATGATATGGCTTGAAGACTAACATTGTAGTCTGACTGCTGCAGTTTAAACCTGCGACCTGACTGATCAAACAAACCCTTTGGAGAGGGAAAACGTCACTTTAAAATACTGATGTCACCTCATGTAAGCCTAGTAACCCACAAACGGGGTGCATGGTATTCAAAATGGTGACAACTAGAAATTAATTTTAGCATAGCCCTGCAGTGACAAGCTCCCAAAAGCTTTTCTCACTGTGGTAGGCTCTGGCTGTCCTATGAGAAAAACTAGAGTACAAATCAAAATATTACTTCTGATTCAGGATTGGAATCAGCAAGAAAAATATTTAATTTACTTTTAAAAATCTTTATTAAACATCCAACTCAATAGTGAAGTTGAATTTTATAAATATTTAGTAACTTTTAGAAAGCTATCTTTTCCCTATCTCAAGCTCCTGGGGCATAATTTACATTAGCTCTCCTTCTGCGGTCAACCAAGTGTTTGACTTTAATGAGGAATGATAATTGCTCCCATAGCATTAACAATGTCATGGGAGTACATAGGGGTTTCCTTTCCCTAGCAAGAAGACCAGTCAGGGTGGGTTCAGGAACTTAATTACATTTAAAGGGTCTGCCCTGTCACAAGCAAATGTCAAATTTCACCTACCCCAACTGTATGTGGCTACAGTGACATAACAAGCTCAAGAGGCCTCTTTCCTAATGTGCCCAGCTGACAAGAAGCAATTAGACCTGACTGGACCATCTGTTGGCCTCTGCCTTACAACCTGTGAGTCTCTAAGTGCCTCCTATAAGACCCTGGGGCTTGGAAGGGAACTCTTATTTCAATCAATCAATTGTATCTCACGGCTAACCACCCATGAGGGTATCCAGAAACTGAGAGACCCTCCTGCTGGGGAGGGTTCAGTTGAACATCCAGGTCTGGAGTCATTTTCTGAGTTCTAGCTGAGAGGATGAGGTAAAGGAGGTGAAGGGGGAGGTCGTTCCAGGAATTTACAGCGAGATAGGTGAAAGAGTGTCCTCCACTGTTGCTTCAATGGATGCAGGGGTGTGAGCGAGGGAGAGGAAGGCACTGGGAACACCCTATTCAACAATTGATTGGTCTAAAAGTATTTAACTCAATAGTGATTGATGCAATGGGGCCTGATTCTGATTTTATACATGGGAATCCCAAAGACATAGCTATTTCACTAGGGCAAGGGGGTCGAATAGTTAATGTGGTGGAGGGTCCTGTAATCCATACCCATGCTACTGATTTGAAGGGTGGTTTATCTCTTTGGAGGTGGATCAATGAGTCTTTGAGGTAGCCTCGGTGGGCTACTTCTGTCATGGAGTATGTCCAGATTAAGCCAAGATGAGGAAAAATATTATCTTTTGAATCCTTTAATACCTAATCATCTGTTTACAATAAACCTGGTCATGACAGACTGTGATTGCAGTGATTATTTTATATTTTCTTTTAATGCAAAGCATTCTGAAAGTGGCCATGCTAGTAGGGGAATGGCATTCTTTAATAAGCACACAGTTTATTGAAATCATGCAGTTTACATACATCCCTCGAATTTGTTTCTACGCTTGCAGTTGGCCTACCAGGGTGCTAATGGCCGTTCATCCTTCTTTTTATTAGTCAATATGTATATTCCACCTGGGAAACCATTTGATTTCCTGGTGAGCGCACTCTTCTCTTTTCTCCATGATATTTGGTTTGCTGAACATTGCCCCCAGGTTATACTCATGGGCGACCTAAATGCAAAGTTGTCTGACTCCCACTATATATGATCCATTCCAGAGAGTCTGTTTCCTGATAAAACTAGAACATACAAGCGTGGGTTTCTGCTACTTGAGACTCTTAGAAAAGTTGCCCTGGTTATATTAAATGGGAGCTCTCCTTCGGGTGAAGCCGCTTTGCATACCTTTCCTGGCTTCCCAGAGTGTACTTGATTATGTGGTAGTCTCCTTTCAAATGTTTGATGTATGTGAGAAACTCACTGTTTTTCCAACCAATATGATTGACCTTAGCTTAGCTGGTACATTTGTGGCATTTAGACTACAGAAGTTAGATCCTGGGAGCCCTGTATTGGGTATCACCGTTTTAAGAAGTCAAATGGTTGTTCTTTTTGGACATTTAAGAATGAGGCTGCTGTAAGTGTTAAGATCAAGTCAAGGGAGTCTGTTCCGACTTTGTGGGACTCGCTTGTGGTGATCCTGTTCTTTTTTTCAAAACCCATATGGAAGAGTTCCATAAATTGAGCACTAGGCCCGATGGCCCACAGTGGTTGAAAAAGTGCAATTGCTTTTTCCCATGGTCCAAGAGCGTGAAATTGAATGCCCCAAATGTTTAAGAACCCAACGCAAACTCCATGAAGGTAGGAGTGAATGTGATTTAAAATGGATCAATCTAAGAGAGACTGCAAGTGCCAAAAATTCTAGGGAGTACTGGAAGTTGATCACTGAATACTGTGACACTAGGGTGAACGGACTGGCAATCCCTATTCCCGAAAATGCTTGGGTGGAATATATTTCCCAGCTGTATGTGAGTAACACCGAGTTAGATTTCCCTGTGACTCTGTGTGGATGAGGTGTCATATTCCGTGTATGGTGCTCCCTCTGTTGATGAGATTTTGGGTTTTTTAAAGAACACCTGATTCTCTGCCGCTCTGGGCCTAACGAGGTTCCTAATGCAGTTATTAAAAAGGAGGCTGGCGCTTGGGGATCCTTCCTTGCCCCATTAATTAATTATTGTTACCATTATGGGAAAGTCCTCCAATCATGGAAGGGTAGTGTTATTGTGCTGCTGTATAAGAAGGGCCCTAAATCCTTCCCGGCAGGTTTCAGACAGCTAGTATTGTTGGATGCTTCTGTCAAACTTTTTGCCAATATTGAATTCTGTCATTTACAGCAGTGGGCTCAAGATCAGACTATTATTCACCCGGAATAAGCTGGTTTTAGGAGGAATTATAGTACATGTGATAATATAATGGTCCTTCAAACTGTAGTAGAAAAATATGTCTTATCTTGAGGCATACCAGTATTCGGGGTGTTTATTGATTTCTCCACAGCGTTTACAGAGATGACTGCCATCTGCTGTGGACAAAGCCTCTTCTTTTGGGTGTTCCGCACCATATTTTGGGTCTTATCATGGAGATACATACCGATATTTGGTGCCAAACTCCAATGGGAGGAATGCAGGGTTTATCCTGTAAGATTAAAACCCCAAACGGTCTTAAGCAAGGTTGCTTGTTGGCTCCTCTTTTTTTCCCCTCATATATTTGTGATCTTCCAAGCTCCTTAAATCAAGTGAGGGGCAATCTTCCAAGAATCGATGTGATGTCCATCGGCTCCCTGTTATATGCCGATGATATATCTAACATGGACTTAACTCCTATCAACTTGCAGCAATATCTTGCAGCATTTTCTAAGTATGCAGAAGCCCACTTTTTGAAGATTAATATTTCGATAAGAAAAGTATTGATCTTGCACAAGAATAGATCAAGTCTAAAGAGGAATTTTAATTGGTATTTGAGTACTGACAAATTAGAAATAGTGGACTTGTATCTCAATCTAGGGAAGGTCTTCTCTAAGAATGAGCAGAATATTGATCACATGAAGGTCTGTTCGAGCAGGGCCCTCTCCTAGGCCAACTTCCTGTAGAGATTTAACAAAACATGCAGGAGATGTCATTTTGGGGATGGTATTTGTCAGTCTATAAGGCCAACACCCCCCTTTGTGGTGTGCATGTGAAGTGTTAGATATGAGTTGTTGACACTCTTTTGAGGGGATTGAAGGTCACGTTTTTTTATCAGATGTGTCATTTGAATACTCTTGCAGCCCCTCATGCTTGCACATGGATTTTGGTTAATAATACACTTATTCCTTTACTCCGACATCCATTTTGAGGTGGGGAAACTCACTCTTATGTGGAAAGGATGGAACATTATGGGCAGCAGTGAAGTTTGAAATGTTCTCCCTTCAGAAGGAACAGAGTAAGTTTTTGGGTCTGTTGAGCGGGCTAATGAAATCTTTGGACCCGATCTGAAGATGGATTCTTTCATACCTAAGTCCACACAGAAGAGCTTACAAAGCGCTCTGTGTTTAAAACAAGTTTGACCAGAGGTACTGCCCTAATCCAGTCAATCCTGCATGGGCAGGTTGTCCAAGAAAGCAATCTGGCAAACATACCTCAGCCCTACTTAGTGTGGAATCTGCTCCATGGGATCACAAGTTTGATTTGATTGCTGAGACTGCATCTGCTCCTTGTATGTGTGATTACTGACATTTGGGACAAAATTTTGACAAAGAATAGAAGATGTGAATTACACCGGCTACACATTCAAATCTCAACCACATATTATTTGTGTCCTGTGTTACAGAATGTTCATCACAATTTTTTTAAAGTCTTTGTTTCTCAAATACAACATACATTCCGCCATTGAGGCTCATATAATGATATTGTTTCCTGTGATTTAAATGATATGTGACAAGACTTATCAATTTCTTAGATCCTTTTTGGAAAAAACTCTATTAGGGCCCAGATGTATGAGTGGTGGGTGTTTTAAAAATACTTTTTCTTTAGATCATTTTAGAACATTTATTTGGGCCTTGGAGTAGTACTGGTATTGCTGGTGGGTGTTTAAAGTTAAGGCAATGTTTCCCATTAATGATGTGATCAGCAGTAAACTCTATTAATCCTTTTAGATCCTCTTTGTTAATCTATGAGTGCCGTGGTACTTCATTGATGGGTGTTTAAAACTAATGTTATTGCAAATTTTGAATGTTCTGATGGATTGTGCTAAAAAAGGGTATTTTCTAGTCATGTTTTTTAGACGCTCAAAACTGATATATTTTACTTTTGTGTATGTATGCAGTTTTTCTTGAGGGCTGGTTTTATAAGAACATCCTATGTATTATTTGCACTTCTCATATTGCACTATGAATGTTGCACTTTATATAGTGCATGAAGTGCTTTTAGGATTTATTTGTTGTTATATCATGTTTACATATTTTTATTGCATTATGCATTATGTCATTTACATAGTTCCACTTACAGAACTGTAGCGATGTAATATATTTCTTGTGGTGCTATGTAATTCGTCACTTTATAAAGTACAGTAAATGTTGATCTTAAATGATGTTTGCCATAGACTGGAGATTTTATACTTTCCAATTGTTAATTTTAATATGCATTATGTAGCACTGTTTTATGGTATGTGGACTTCCGTTGAAGTTCTCTATCATAATATATTAAACTTAATCTGCATCTCTTCTGGATTGGAAGCCAGTAGAGCTTTTTGAGGTGGGGCTGATGTGGGTACATCTTGTGAGGTCGAGGATGAGTATGGACGCAGAATTCTGTATGAACTGCAGTCTCTTTAGGAGGTGTGAGGTGATTCCTACATGGAGTGCATTGTTGTAGTCCAGCTGGCTGGTGACTAGTGCTTGAATGATGGTACTTCTGGCATTGACGGGGAGCCATTTGAGATCTTGTGGATCATGCGGACAGTGAGGAAGCAGGTGGAGGAGACTGCATTGACCTGGCTTTTCATGGTGAGCTTTCTGTCCAAGATGATGCCAAGATTGGGGGCATGATATGTTGGAGTGGGTGTGGATCCTAGAATGGATGGCCATCAGGCATCGTTCCAAGTTGAGGTATTGTTCCTGAAGCTCAATACTTCTGTTTTGTCCGTGTTGAGCTTTAAGGCAGTTGTCTTTCATCTAGTCGCCCATGTTCGTCAAAAACTCGTGGAAGTTGGTCACCATGCTGGAGGGGTCTTCAGATAGCAAGAGGATGAGCTGGGTGTCCTCAGCCTAGGATATGATGTTAAGTCCATGGGTTCTGACGATGTTGGGCAGGAGAGCCATCTCGGTGGTAAACAGTGTATGGCTAACGGACAAGCCTTGAGGGACACGGCAGATGATGTTCTTAGGTTTTAGGTGAAAGGTGGTAGGCGGATTCTCTAGGTGATCCATTTGAGGACATCTCCTTGGATTCAAATGTGGTGAAGTCTCTTGATAAGGGTGTGGTGGGATACGATGTCAAACCCAGCTGAGAGATTGAGGAGAAGCAGGACTGCCATTTCTCCCCAATCGAGGAGGGTTCAGGTGTTGTTGGTGGCAGTTATCAGGGCGATTTTGGTGCTGTGGTTGGTGCGGAATCCAGATTATGAGTTGTCCAGGAGACTGTTGTTCTCCAGGTATTCTGTTAGTTGATGGTTTATGTCCTTTTCAAAGTATTGTGGCAGGAAAGGGGAGAAGAGCGAGGGGATGGTAGTTCTTAAGTTCACTGGGGTCAGCGGAAGGTTCATTGAAAAGGAATTTCACTACTGCGTGTTTCCATTCTGTGGAGGAGGTGTCTGTGGTGATGGATGCATTGAGGGTGGTGGTAAGCTCATTGCTGATCATCTTGCTCTTGAGTATGAACATGTGGTGGTAACAGGGGTCCGAGGTAATTCCTGAGCGGGCGGAGTGGTGATTTGTGTGGGGAGCTAATCCCAGGTGGTGAGCAGATGGTCAGGTTTCCATCTGTGGGTGCGGGAAGGCTGAGGATGATGGCACCAGTGGGTTATGGTTCAAAGTTATTGTTGATGGTGGAGATTTTGTCATGGAAGAAGTATGGCAGGATGTTGCAGAGTTCCTATTTGGACACCAGAAGTAAGACTGGAAACTTTTTAAAAATGTTACCTCTAGATCTTCAGGTGTCCCTGAAGGAAAAATAATCCACTGCAGTTTTTTACGGTATCGGATTGGAATTCAGCTTGTCCCCACGCCTCCGTAAAAATGACCCATTAAAGTCTTCTTCTTTGTTGGAACTTTAATACATTTTTTGTAACAAATCTCCAAAGTTTCAGTGGACCGACCTGCTTCAGGGATCCGGGCTTCAGTTCCATGATGGCAGCTACAATTTCAGTGGTGGCACACTCAGGGAGAATGTTTAATCTCAAAAATTGATTAAGTGCATTTTTGCATTGGGAAAATTCAATGCTCTTGTTCAAAAAAGTGGAACTTAGAAATGTTTTAGATTTCCAGACTTTCACCAGTACAAATCCAATTAGAGAATTAAGCCCAGGCTCTATCACGGATGGCCTTAAATGGCACCACTGCCACTGTTTACCATGGCCATTGACATTTTTCAATTTTTGGGCACTTTTTAATCTTAAATCTTACTTTTTTCTCTAGTTTTATAAATTAATATAAGATTTTTATTATGTTGTGTCTTTGACTTTTATTTGTTTACATACTTCTAAATGCTTTACAAATTTTAAATTAAACCTGTCTGCTGTGTGCCATAGATACCATGTATCATGATGAGTATCTCATGCACACCACACTTAGCAGATGCCCACATTGTACATAACCCTCCCTTATCCATTGACTATGATCTCTTGACCAAGTAAGAATGACCCCCAGGCACCCCACCCTCAAATACCAACAGTGCCATCATAAAATGTGCTCACCTCTGTGTTACTTTAAATTACATGATTCATACAGTGGCGTAACGATAATTGAGGGGGCCCCCCTGCAAGGTAGGTGGAGGGACCCCCTCCGGACTCTATCAGGAGCTACCCAGCCGAAGTGCAGTGCAGAGGGGGCCCCCTGGAGCTTGGGGCCCCCTCGCACTGTGGGGGATGCGGGGACCTTTGTTACGCCCCTGGATTCATAATGTGCCAATACAATAGCCACCTGTATTGTTTATTGCACAGCAACTGCAAAAACAAACAAGACTTGCATCCCTCCACTCCCCACAATTCCTTCTCGCCTCCTTTGGCATCCTGCATTCTCAAGGTGTGAGATCTCACAAGCTCTCGGCACATCTGGATACGGCAGCTGTCTTAAGGCATGGTCAATTTAAACTGCACCCTAGGCCTTCTGTGTTTGCTTCCCTTCGCAATACCTAGCTGCAAAAAAGCTCCCACTCCCTCATCTCATGGACTATTCCCAGCTCCCATCTTGGTGATTGCGATCCTCAGCAATGCCTCCAGCTCCACTACCTCCATGGTTTCATTGGAACTCTACCTCCCTGAAAAGAGAGAGAGAGAGAGAGAGAGAGAGAGAGAGAGAGAGAGAGAGAGAGAGAGAGAGAGAGAGACGCTGCATCAGCCCGGTTTTGCCGCCTCTTTATCGCCACTTTGGGGACTCCAAGTCCAGTATTCCTGCTCTCCCAGGAGGGAGGTGCGTGCCTGCCATCTCGCGCACAAAGCGCTCTAGACTCCCGCAGCGTGAGACACTGCATCAGCCCAGTTTTGCCGCCAGTTTGGGGACTCCAGGTCCCAGGATTCCTGGTCTCCAAGTAGGGAGGAGGGTGCTTGCCATCTTGCGTTCAAAAGCGCTCAAGACTCCCGCAGTGCAGAATGCACCCGGGCCAAGCCCGGGCCAAGAGCAGGCCCGTCCTTGCCAGGAAGAGGCAGGGCAGGGCAGTTTTACCCTTTCATCTGGTCTACAGACTATGGACCATGTTACTACCTATTTGGCCACACCCTGGCAGGTACTGTTCAAACTTGCAGCTTTCATGCCAAATTAGGACTCTAAACATTGAACTCATTGTTTTAATACATTTATGGTTGTGTTTGTGTATGAGGGTATCCGGCTTAACATCTGTCTACTGCTAACATTGAGCCTCTGTATATTCTTGGTTAGGTTGGATGGTCCTTAACTTCTAAAAACCTAAATCCTTTAAGAATGGGGAAAAGAAAAACCATGGAGGGAAGTGGAGGTGGGTGTGGCGGGGAAGCACCGGGACAGATAATAAGGGGAAAATGGCCAGGAAGATACAGAAACACCCAGGCAGTAACTGTGTTTTAGATTGGATAGGCACACTTATTAGTGAGTGTGAGGGCATTTTAGAGAGCGATACATCCATGCAGGCTGATAGTACTGAATTACCTCCACGCCCCACACATTCCTCTAACCGCAGCCCGGGACGTCAGCCAACTATTCCAACCATGTTCCATAAGCCTGCTAGAGGAGGAAGCCCTGTAATCCAATTGGAATTCCAGAAACAGGGAGGGAAGTCAGGTTCCCAGCAAGCCCATAGGTAATAACTTTCAATTGTTGGGAGCTGATATCTCCTATTCCAATAAGTTTTCTTCCCTAGCAGATCCGCTCGAGGGGGATAGGGTGGACACCCTGTTGTGCAACTCTCCCTCTCTGCCCCCCGACTCTCTCAATCTCCTAGCATACAGTCAGGCACTAGTTTTACCATCAAACTCCAGGAAACGCATTATCTTATTAACACTCTTAGGTAATAAGTAGTGTCTATGCGAACAATGATTGGGGCCTACTTTCCATGGTCAAACTCTTATTGCAAAAGGACTTTGCTCATCCAGAGATTATAAATGCCAAGTTAAGGCAGCCACCCCAAATTAGCCAGGTAAATCACCCTATACGCAAGACAGGTACCATAGATAAGGGTTCCTGTTATAAGGCTTCCATTACGTCCCTCTCCCCTGTCACATCTCAAAAGGAAGCGACCCCTCCTGTGTGGATAAAGTGCTTACATGAGACTGGTTTAAACTTGGCACCAGTGCAAACCTGCACTAGACCCTCCCCTTTACCAAGGACAGGAAATCTCCTGCATAGCCCTCATCAGCGAATGATTAACTTGCCCAGCCCCAACTCGTTTCAGGCTTCTACAATATGCATGGTTAATGTACCTAAATACAACGCTAGAAACGGCAATGAAAGTGCAGATTCCCTGACCAACAAAGCTATACATTGGATTTGTTATGTTAGGGGATGCCGTTCAGTCATTCATGAAGATATCATCAGAGCACAGAGACTCACTTCCCGAGTTCACCCACTAGATTGTATCAAGCTCACATTAAAGGGACAAGCCCTCGCTGAAAATCTCCTTGTCCTGGGATTCTGTAAATCCTCTCCAGATAACTCTTCTATCCAGTTCAGGTGTGTTCCACCTATTAACCCTCAAGTTGTCAATTCCGCTTTTTATGGGGCGGAGACCTGGGGGGTTTGAGAATCTCTCTAAATTCATTACAGCAGAAAATGGGTTCTTGGGTAAAATCACTAACTTTCCACAAAGCACCCCAGTACGCCCATTTCTTTATGACCTAGGTAGGAAGGCATTTGCCGATATAGCTAGATTGTGCCCCTTACTATATTGTCAGAGAATCTGGTCTACACCTGAATTGGCAGCTTATGCTGCAAGCCTTAAGGACCTAATTAGAGCAGACTGCCACAGCAAAATAAAATGGCTGCAGGAAGTTAGAGTCCCCTTAACAAGTATTGGTCTGGTAACACTATGGGAGAACCCCGCAGGTACCCCGTTTCCCCCCATAGGTGACCCTTAACACCTATAGGAATAGTGACTCTTCTTCACTCACGGGGCACTTTTTAGATGTAAAGCCATCTCCAGTGCTTGAACTATACTGGGATATCATAACCAAGCCACAGGATAGGACATTATACTTCAAATTCAGGGTAGGCTCATTATCAGTAAGGTCGCTTACAGCAAGATGGGATATTCTAGGTGACGAACCCTGTCCCATCTGCCATGCCCAATCGGAGTCCCTAGCTCACTTGCTGTTTGTTTGTCCAGTTTACACCGCTCCATGCCGAATGTGGCTGTCTCCAATTTGCAGATTTCTTGGCACCAGAAGGAATGACGTTGCGCTAAGATGACTGCGCTCAGAAACATTAACATCTATCGTCATTGCTTTGGCAATATTTTTGGGATGGACATGGGCCATTAGAATTTCCTGCAGAGTGAAGGTCCGTCCATGCATGTTATAGTATTCCTATAGGAACCCAGGACCCAACACCCGTTATTTGATGTTAAGGGATTGTATGGTAAGGGTCTGACATGATGTTAACGTATTTACTTGTTACCATGCGGTAAACAGCACATTGAATTGTATATGTACTTAGGATTTTAAGACATTATACACCTTGATGTTTCATCTGCTTTACTAGATTGTATTGTTCTAACAGACAGTTTAAAAAAAAAATGTTTTTACATATGGGTCCTAAGATTATTCCTTATATTTTGCTTTGATGATATATCTGTCTAATAAAGCTAATATGATGATGAGAGAGATAGAGAACAAAAAGAGAAACAGAAAATCTGAAAAAGTTCCTGCTCATGCTAAGCGCATTCCGCGCACCAAAGTAAGTTCAGTGCACTGTACCTAGTTCCTCTCAAGACTTTCCAGGCAACACTTGCAATATTACTTCACAAGACTTTCAGACAATGCTATTCTAGCTTCTGCCTTTGCAATTAATAGGCGTGGCAGACTTTGCATTTCAAAGATACGCGACCTAGCACCACCTATGTGTTTTTCGCCAGTGCAGTGAATGGGCAA
Source organism: Triturus cristatus (assembly GCF_964204655.1). NCBI lineage: Eukaryota > Metazoa > Chordata > Amphibia > Caudata > Salamandridae > Triturus > Triturus cristatus. Next base: position 828,984,171 of record NC_140585.1, on the reverse strand, counting down.
CAGATAAAGCACGCATCTTATATTTTCCAAGGGTTAACCTGTGTGAAGAGGTTTGAACTTTGACCATTGTTAATCCAACTAATCTTGCGAATTTATCTGAAAACAAGAGACATTCACTGTGCTAATCCTGAGAACTGTGATGTTATTAATAAGCGCTATCCACTAAAAGGAATGTCGTTTTTTGACAAAGAATTGCCTAGAAAATGTACAAACTACTACAAGACTCACAGATTATCTTGAATGGCGAGAGTTAGTTTTTCCCTAGGGGCAGGCTTTCCACAGTGTAGAATCGATGTTAAAATTATCTGTGACACATGCATGTAATCTGTGTGTCCTCTTGTTTCACCAAGGTGCCCGACCTGCACTCAGAAGTAAGTTGTCCATCTAAGGCAGTCCAGTTCACCAATGTCTTCTCTCTCCTCCTTACCCTTTCCACTTCCATTCCCCCTCTCCTCCAAGGACTAATCATCCACATATTGCTCTCCTCTGGAGTGTAGAGGCTTAGTCAAAAGGGGAGTGGGTGGTCAGGTATTTGCTCCTGTGGAACTTGGTGTTCAGGTGAGTTGTCCTGGCTCATGACACCAGGGCTTGAACTCAAGTTTACATTTCTGAAGCCTAACAGTTTATTGACATTTTTATTATTTGCAATGGACTATCATCCTCCCCAATTTATAATTAACTTTTCTACAGTAATTCAACTTTTGCTGGTGGCCTAGTTCAACTGTAAGAAGGGCTCAGAGCACCATGGCTATTTAGAGACTTGGCACAAACAGCAGAGTTTTGTACAAATAGTACTAACCTGCGAACTGTCTTTTGATTTGATTTGAATTTTATATAGCACTCAAATGCCCTGGGTATCTTGGCGCTGTTTCTTGTGGGACTTAACCTTATATTATGGGGGGAATCGACTTGCTCTTGTACCTGCTTAGCTGGGTGTGGGGTCGGTTTGTGGAGCCAGACCAGGTTTTGCCTTTCCCAGACAAAGAGTTAGAATAGTACACGTAAACCCCCTTCTCCACTATAATCTATAATCTGACAAACAATTCAGACACACTCCGGCTGAGGAAATGCCTAGTGATGTTGCACTGTATTTGCTGAAAAGACAAAAGTAAATCCATTGTTACAGCACTCACCCAATCAATTGAAAGAAATATTGTCGGAATTACATATCACAGATTTAAGTGCAAAGGACAGTTTTGTGTCTTAACATTTTAATGTAAGAAAGATTTGTTTCATTGTTAGCTTCTTGCAGGTAAAGGTCTGTTCAATGTTGTGAGTGAATGCATAATATACAAACAGAGTAAACTATCATTGTTCCAAGAAACTCCACATGTCTTCATATTGTACATTTATACTGAGTTACTTTGAGTAAAAGTGCAGTTTGATGTAGTGGGTGATTACCTAATCCCATTGCTGGTTCAGTAACAAATTATGTGTAGTGTGTTCCAAGCATAGCAGAATTGTGGCATAGAACTAAGTGTGATGACTTTGTCATATTGATGAGTCCTCATTAGAGACACATTTGTCAATGTAGTATTGCAGATGGCAATAATACTGATAAATCCAAATCGAACTCTGGTATTTGTAAAGTGCGAACTACTCACCCCTAGGGGTCTGAAGGGGCTGGGTGGCCGTCAGGGAGATTAAGTGAGCCATTGTCCAGTCACATGATGTTGAGCTGAGCTGCCGCCAGTGATCAAACCGTGAGCCCTGCGCTCCAGAGTCAGCTGCCCTGGCCCTGAAGCATCACTGATGCTTGAAAGACTCTATCATTGCTCTACAGTCCAGTCAGAGGCATCAGCCAATGCGATAACAACACAAATCTCTTGCATTTAAGGTTGCGTAGGCCCCATTCCCAGAAACATAACTCATTGAGATTATTTTTGTTAAGAATATGTGTTTATGCTGCTGGTAACACATTCAAATCTTGAGAGAGCTAACAAGCCACCATTTCAGCTATCTTAGTTTGATAAGTTGAATGTCAGTTGATTTGTCAATTATCACACATATGAATACCATGGCCCAAATTTACTAACAATTTGAACCAGGTTTAAAGTACTGTTATAAGGCAAACCTCACACAAATTGATGTGGTATTATTTACTTTACAATGCAAATCAGGATTTGCATTGGAAAGTTGGCCAAATAAATGCAAAGTAACGCAAAGCATTACTTTTCACTGTTTTGTGATAAGGAAGCATTCCATGGCTGGTACATGAGCATTGCCATGCAATCATCCATGGGGTTTGACACAAAACTCCATATAATAACCAGGCCTGGGGGTTGTTCATGGAGTTTTGCTACGCGGAACTACGCAAAGTGCAAAAAAACTCCAAAGAGTTCCGCAAGTGGCGGAGTGCAGTGTAGACTGCTGTTCGCACTGGTCTTCTTGCCACTTACCGTTCGTGAGAACGAGTGGGAAAAAACTCTGCCGCATTACGCCCAGGAAAAACAATGCAAGACAGAGATTTGTGGAAAAACCATATGCCTACTTGAGGCAGGCGTAATGGAGGAGAAATGTTTTAATTTCTCCATACTTTTCCAACTTTGCATGTAGACTTCATTTTGTAGCAGACATACAAAAGTGGGAAAGTTTTAAAGCATAGGTTTTGTATTAAATGTCTCCCCCCAGTACAAAACCTATGCTTGACAGAACACATACACACTTGTGCGGTTGTAGAAGGGTTTGGGCTTTTGTGTATGGCAGCCTAAAGTGTGGCGGTGGGAGTGAAAGATAGGGCTATATTTTTATAATGTATGGTTGTATTTTTCACCCTCCATTTGACACAAAGTAGCACAGCAACTTTGGTTGCTGTGTTTATTTGCATCACATTTTGGTAAATTAGAGTTGAGTTAGTGCAGGGTTTGCTCTGTATAAATGGTAATGACAATAATAATATAATGGCTTAAAGATGTATGAGGAGTAACTAAAATTGCCAGGTACACCTAAGGACAAATATACTTAATCTGGTTGCCACACTACATTGAATGAAAGCAGGATAGCACAATGTTTTAGAAGGTATGGTGCTCCCTGCTCCTGCTTACTATCCAAGTGTTGGCACGGCTGCCAAATACAATATTGCCATAGTGCAAATGTGTGCGTGAATAGGGTTAGTACTGAAAGGGTATCCTTTAAGTAAAAATATGCTCAACCTACCTTTAAAATATTTCCCAACTTGTGTGCTGTAGAGTGCACCACACATGCAAAGTTTGAAATGTGTTAAGAAAACAAATTCTCCCATTTTGAACCTGCCTCCAGGAAGTATAATTGTTTGGTGCAAAGCCCTGTCTACCATTGTTAGTATCCAGGGTTTTGAGTATATAACCATGTGTTGTAGAGTGGCTGTATGCACATACCATGAGAGTACTGCCAAATACTGAGGCCATGTATATCGTGGTACAAGAATATCAGGGATGAAGTATAGATTTACTATTCTTAACTTCACATTCATTTACCTTGAAAATATATGTATGGTCAAGATATAATTGTAATTGTATAATTGTGTAGTTTATAACTAGGCGTGGCTGAATGATGCAACCATGCATTGTTGTTTTAGGGTACCCAAATTATCAATTTTAAGAATTTGAAATGTGTGCAATATTTCTATAAGTAATTATTCCTTACAAATAAAGTATTTCGGAATTTGATATATTGTCAAGGTATACATAAGTGAAGTTAGGTATAGAACATGTATACTTATTCTGGCTTTGATATTCAGGATCCTCACCATGTACCACATATGGAATATCCTCATAATATGGTAGAGTAAAGCAGCACAAAGTGCTACTTTGCTTTACTTTTAGGCTAATTCCGAGTGCAAATGAAGATTTGTGCTGGAAAGTAGATAGAAAATCAACACTGAGGTTTGCATCGCATTTGCAGACTATGATCTGGCGCAAACTGTTGATAAATTGACTTCTTTGTATTTAAGATGATGAGGGCATTATTTTCATTCATTCCAATCTTTTCATTTCAAATATCTGAATTGTAATAATTTGAGATGGTCTTTCTTCAGTAATCACAATCCACATGTACTGTGGGCTTTATTCCAAAAGTTTTTTTTGTGTGAATAGGTCTATTTTACCTCAGACTTAATTATGGCTTATTCCTGAATATCCAAGAAGAAGGGTCGTATGATGCTACAACGCATGCCTGAACAAAGCATGCCACTACCACAACCGTGTCTTTACCACACATTCCTTTACCACACATGCATTCAACATGCAATTTCATGGTAAAGACATAATGGGTAAAGGGACATGTGTGCTAAAGATCATAGCTCAGACCCCTGCCCTGTGACCTGTCCCTTTTCTCCCTGTCCTGAGCCCTAAAATTTGAACCCAAGCCCTAAAAACTACCCAACTCCAGGTCCCCCGCCCTAAAAACTGACCACCTACATCCCTAAACTACCCTGGCCCTGACCATGCCCCCCCACTTTGAGGTCAAAAACAGCCCCCTGCCCTGTAAACTGTTCCTTTTCCCCTGCCCTGAGCCCAAAAAATAAATCCGCACCCCAAAAACTACCCTAACCCCACCTCCCTTGCCCTGAGCCCTAAAACCTGTCCCCTACATACCTGAAGTACCCTGACTAAGCCCTCCAACCCTCAGGCCTAAAACTGTCCCCTGCCCTGTAAATTGTCCCTTTCCCCCGCCCCGCCTTCAGCCCTAAAAAATGCCCCCACCATAAAAACTACCCCAACGTCAACCCCCATCCTAAGCCCTAAAAACTGTCCCCTACAGCAGCTAACTACCTGACCCCCGCCCCTCCTGCCCTGAGTCCGAAAACCAACCCCCACCCTGAAATTCTACCCGTCCAAGACCCGGCCTGAGCCCCACTTACCTCATCACATCCTCTTCCGATTCCCAATTGTCCTTTCTCTTCCTTTCTTCCTCTTCCACCCATCCGCTGAGTAATTAGACAGCACATTGACTTTACACATATGCATTGTTAAGGCATATGCGTGGTTAAGGCAAGCGTGGTTACCCTTGCGTTGGTCGGACATACATGGTTGAGCCTGCATTGTTCCGGCCATTTCCCAAGAATAAGTCATTAGCAAATGCTCAGCCTCTGAAAAGAAACCTGCCACCACCACTTTGATCTAACATTTTTTTTAAAGGTCGAACTGGCTAATTTTCTGGTTATTGCATTCGTTTTGTCAACCTTTTATAGTGGCTTTAGTTTACATTGTGTAGCAAACCTGACATTCTGCTTGAGTTTTGATTGCAATGTAGTAATGTGGTTGTTTTAGAATATGAAATTAGAGCTTTATTTAGCTTGTTAGAGAAGGAAAATCCAGCTAGAAGTAAGCCTCTCTTTTTGTAGCTTCATCAAATGACACGTTGTTAAAAACACGGCATCAAGACTACAACTGTTATAAACATTTGAACATTGTTTCCGAGTAGAGCCCTTGCTGAGCGCTCCCATTAAAATTATGGGCGTGTGTATTTTTTTACGTATCTGTAGTTTTACAAAACCCTAGAAATGTATCAATTAACTTATTTTTGGATTTTTTTATTTATTTTTAGCACAACAAATAACATGATTATAATAATATGTGGCTTATAGCTACAGCTTCAATTGATTGTGTTTTCAATTTGGAAAATAATTCATACATATGTGTCAATGCAAGACTAGACCAGCAAAGGAGCATATAAATGTTGTCAAGGCAGAAGTTTAGTATTAGTATGGAACGTTACACAGTACCTATAAGAAAATTGGTTATTAGTTAACCTGGGTGTTAACCCTAGTCAAGCAGCAACCACAATCTCTGTTAGGGTGAGGCAAAATTCAACCCTAAATTAACCTGTTCTCAACTCCCTCTTAGCTTGGCACAGAGCAGTCAGGCTTAACTTAGCGGCAAAGAATAAAGTATTTCTACAACACTTCAAACTGTAATAAAGTGAAAACACTACACTAAAGGGATCCCAAACCAGAATAGAAATACAGAGCAATTTTAATGAATAAAACAAGACCAAAATGACAAACGTTCAATGAGTGGAACCGGAGATGTAACATTTTAAGGATTTCAGTGAAATTAGCGCCAAAAAAATACAAATCGCCAACTGTGGTTAACTGGTCGCACTACACCGGGACACAGTCACAAGTTCAGGCCAACTGCAATGGAGGGCAGACCGGTTGCAAGGACCCAGTTAGGCCAGCTGAACAAAGTACCTTAAATCCCGGTTTTCAGAGCGCTGCGAGGGTCTGCACCAAGATGCGTTGCACAGTTGAAACAATGTGTCAGTTCTGAAATCTGGCGAGGCTGGGGTGCGAAGTCTTGTGTCATCATCATCAAAGATCCTGTCGTTTGATGAGTGGTCCCGTTGCAGAAACCAATCTGAGAAAGCAATGCTGTTATTGGCACTACAAAATTGCCTTTATGCATGTCTTGTTCCAAGTGGTAATTTCTGACCCCCAGATAGAGAAAGGATGTCCATATCAATAGCAGGAGAACCAGACCTAAGAGGAAAACCAAGACTTGGTCCAGTTTACATGCAATGCCGCTGCCCTGCCAAATCAGTGCTGTTGTGGCAAGAGTACACGTTTTTCAAATAGAGCAACATGTCATCTGTGTAGAGCGAGACAACATGTGTCCAATCTTATAGCGAGATTCTCCAACACAGTCTCTCCTGGTGCATCATGGTGGCTAGAGGCTACATGGTAAGTATAAAAATCAATGAAGGAAGTGGGCATCCATGCATTGTTTCTTGCAGACAGCGCAGGAGCCAGTGTAAAGCAGCTGGGTTAATTTAAACAGTTTCCTGCCAAAACCCAACTTGATGATACCTTGAATAGGTACATCCAACTGAGCATGTCAAATGACTTTTTTAAGTCTAAAACAAGACAGACCGAATATGGAAATAGAGTGGAGACTCTCACCATTATCCTGTGGAACCTACAAATGTTGAATGATGAATTACCCAGTGGTACAAAGTTTTTTTGGTACAAATGCACCAGTTTACAGAGCACTTGCGGAATCTGTCTGCAAGAATTCTGCTTAGGATTTTGCAATCTTATTAAGTATTACCACAGGTAGGGGAGACAGTTGGGCTCGGTCGCAGTTGGATTTAGATTTTAAGACCAGAAGGGTGTCTCTAAGGGAGGGAGGTACGACACAATTCCTGGCAGCTGCATCATAGAGAGCTGGCAAGTGATGGCCAATTTGATATGCAAATGTCTAGTAAAACTCTAGCGGGATGCCCTCAAAGCCAGAAAACATGCCTGTGGCTGCTGCACACTTCAAATTCCCCTTTAGATCTTCTACACAGTGACAGTGACAATATTAGGCTCTTCCCTCTGTTCACTATTGATGTTGGGCAGAGCAACGGCTGAGAGAATAGTCTCCACTGACATCAGTAGCTTGATGCGTAGTGTAATAATGTATGGAGTAGTAGACTTGGAAGATATTTAATATTTCTTGCTGTGAGTAAATCATGGGGCCCTGTTGTGGTTGGATAAATAATATCCGTGTCACCATGTGCTCCTGTTTAGTTAGTCATACAAGCAGACTTCCTAGCTTATCTCCCTCTGTGAGTGTCCTAGCTGTGTTACCCATAAAGTCTGGGCAGCGCAGTCATTTAAGCAATGTCATGTGCTTCACTCATGCCTCTTTGATAACCCCAACTTTCCTGGAGTGTAATGTCTGTTTTCATTCAAGACGAGACAGCCCTTCCTTAACCACCTGAAGCTCTACCTCTATTACCTTTTGGGCACCCACTGTATTCCACAGGCAGGTGCCCCTGGTCACCACCTGAAAAGCTTCCCACTCAACTATGAGAAAGGAGGCTGTTCTTCTCAAAATAACCGGTAATGTGCTCAGCAAGCACTGCCGGAAAAGCCACGTCTCCCAAAAAACTGCACTGGAGACAATAGGTTGGGAACAGCAATTTCAATTTCACTCATTGATACTCCACTAAGAGAGAATTATGATCTGAAATGAGTATACCTAGGTATTCAGCACATGTGGCTGTTAGGGTAAGCAAGGCGAAGTATAGCACCCGATCTATGAGGAGATATATGTCAGGAGGGGCTGAGTAGTAGAAGCATACTTTTGAACCCTGATGTTCAGCAGTGACCAGTATTCCTGCCATCTCACTAAGGCAATAGCACTGTGTCTAGTAAGGGCCATTTGAAGAGCAGGATGTGACTTATCTAAGTTAAAATCTAAAATACAGTTAAAGTCTGCCACCAGGATCCAGGGAATACAAGCCCGTTGTGGTAAGTGCCCAGAAAGGCCAGCCATGAAGCCCTCTTGGTTTACATTAGGGTCGTAGATTCTTCCCAGGAAGGACCTTCACGCCATCCAGCCAAACCTCCACCAGGTCATATCTCTCATTAGTAATTCTTGTAGTACCTGGTTGAAAAGTTATTCTAGCCCATACCTCTATCAATGCTACTCTAGCATATGCTGAATGGTTAGTAGTTGTATTTGTAGTAGCAGTAGAGTAAATCTGACACCATCTCTAGAGCTTTGCAGCCTCAGATGCAACTACGTGGGTTTCCAGAAGGACAATATGTTGTGCTTCCTGTTCCTTGATGCCAGTGTGGATCGTATGTCTACAGTGCACAATGTGCATGCCACGTTTAGATAAATTAAGGATGGTGATGTTGATGTTACTTGATTGCTGCTTACTATATGGGAAGGTGAATAACGAGGATTTAAGGCTGCAGTAACAGTAAAATTGAGAATGGAATATAACCTAATTCCATCAAGAAACCTTTAACAGGCGACAGCCAGTAAATTGATCATCAGAGGGATTCAGAACATTTTTTAAAGAAGTTCATCTGCTGTTTGTGGAGTCACCAGAGGGAACACCATGGACTTGTGCATGTATGTATGGGTTGAGGGGATATCATTATCATGTCCAGGCTTCCAGGTCAGAGGCCTGTCTGGTCTCTCTGAAGTTTGCCACAACAGCCAGAGCAATGAGGCGTTCCTTCTTAGCATGCATCTTTGATGCTGTCCCCCCACAGTTAGTGTGAACCTTAAATCTGCTCCTGAAGCAAGGTAGCAGCTGCGTTGATTCTTAGCTAACTTTTACCATACCACCAGACAGTCAGTTTTGCTGTTCCGCTCCTGCTGTTACACACAGTACCAGGCTTTGCTATAATCCATAACGAAATAACTTTTTTCATCGGTGATAAATTAGGTCTTTTCTGAGGATAGTAGGGAGTACAGGAGTCCTAATTTGCAGAGCTGTCATTTGATCCCTGAAAGCGATGTTCACTGGTACTGCATGCTAGGGTGTAGTCTAGGAAGATAGAGATATTTACGTAAACCCAAAATATGGACAATGCCTATCACATGTAATGTCTGTTTTCCATCCAATATTGCTGATTGTGTAGTTTTCGCCCATGTGAGACTTTGTCCAAGCAGAAAATGTTTTGCAGACACTATAAAACTGGATGTGGGCTGAACTAGTAACATAAAATGCATGACTTTAGAAACTGTATGAACAACCCATTGAGCTGGCTTCTCTCATGCTTTTCATAACTGAGTAGATGGCTCACGTTTGATTTTCGTAAAGACACATGCCCGCAATGCATAATACATATAAAGCATGAAATTCTTGCAAGAATTGGATGTATATTTGTGAAAAAGAACCCACCATTTCACCCAGCACTAATTAAATGGCAGAAGATTCTACATCTCTGTGTCTCCTAAACTTTCACAAAACTAAGAAGTTTGAACTTGCCCAAAGTCGTCTACCTATGCCTACCTGCCAATATCTGGTTTAAAATTACCTTACTGTCAGACCTGAAAGTCTTAAGGCTGTCTTCCTTCAATTTGTTGCCTGCCTTCCTCCATTTCCTGACCTCGTTTTTGCTGGCTTTAGGACTCTCTGTACTTTACCACTGCTGACCACTGCAAAAATGCTTGAGCCTTCTCCGCTAAACATGTTGACATTGGTTTAACCCCAAATGGCACTACATGCACCCAGGGCCTGTAAATTAAATGCTACTAGTCAGCCTGCAGCACTCATTGTGCCCTCCACTTGAGTAGTCCTCTAACCTCAGCTCAGGCCAGCAATTGCAGAGTGTGTATGTGCAGTTTTACACTGCCACTTTGACCTGGCAGGGAAACCCTCTTCCTGGCCTAAACCTTTCCTTTTTATACATATAAGTCACCCCTAAGGTAGTTCCTGTCTAACCCAAAGGGCAGGGTGCAATGTATTTAAAAGGCAGGACATATATTTTTAGGTTTTACATGCCCTGGACTTGTATTACAGAGAGGGCACACTTTCCACGTTGGCTCCATGACGCACCTTAAAGCAGGTGTGCCGGGTGCAAACATGGAAAGTGTGCCCTATCAGGAAGAATGGGCTTCCCTCTGGGCAGTCGTGATCTTGTGCTGGCCTCAGGGCAGCACATTCAAGAGAAATACAGAACAACAGCTTAAAAGCTGCTCCATGTTTCTCTGTGCAGTTTGGGAACTGCCTGCACTTTTAAAAGGGATTAGAGATCCCTTTGCGGGCAGGTGCAGTGAGTGACATTCACCCGCCTTTCAAGGGGATGTCTGGTGGGTCCATGGGAACACCTTTCATCCCTTTAGTGGGCTGCATTTAAAAGACAGAGGGCAAAGTGATTCCCTCATTTGCATTGGGGCCACATCCCAATGCAAATGAGGGAACGCCTGCTGTCTGTATAACAAAAGGGGCCCCACAAGCATCTGCTGACCCTTCTGTAATACCAAAGTGCTCCGGGGACACATAAAGCAGGCGCAAACACCTGTCACAGCCTCAGGGCACATGTTTAATACAGTCCCTGGTCTGGAATCTTTTTCTTTTGTAGGGTTTTCAATGTGTTACTGTTTTAACTGTTGCACAAATACTTTACAACTTGCAAATTATGTTAATCCTGACTGACCTGTGCCAAGCTACCAGAGGGTGAGCACAGGATAATTAGAGTGTGTGGTGACTTACCTTGACTAGGATTGCAGTTCCTGCTTGGACAGGGTGCATACCTCTGGCAACCAAAAACCCAATTTCTAACACTTACCAGATAGAAATGAGTGGATAGAAGTAAATCTGTAAGGGAAAAAGTAGGAACTATTTTAAAATAATAAGCTACTATCGTATAGTAGTATTTTTGTACATGAGCGTGTTTGATTGTCTATGAGAGAGTTTACTATTTTACTTTCTTGTCTTTGTATGACTGATGAAAAATACACTGTAACATTACTTTTTTCTATATCATTGTTTCAGGGTTGATGAAATCATAGAATGTCAATCTGAATAACCCTCTCATTTTGCTAAGATTCATCCATTGAAAAAAAAAACTCCTGCAGGCATCGTAAGCTACCTACTGAATCCATTGTTCAAAGTAACATCTCTAACTGTTCCATTGTTCTGCTTCTTAAGTCAAAGAAATATTGTAGCCCAAAAACACATATTTGAAATAGACTTAACACTAATGCGTCCTTGGTGGCTTGTTCTAAATAGAAATGTCACGAGCACATTTTTAGCAATAGAGCTACTGCAGAAAACACACTGGGGAAAATTGAACATGTTTTTCAAATTTGTCTTTCAGGAAAACATAATGCAAATTGTATATTCAACGAGTTTGTCTGAATATGCAATTGAACGTCAGGCAGCATTGTTAAAACATGCATAACCTCACAAAACAACAAATGCTATCTGCTAGCTGGATTTATTTATTTAATATCATAGTCAAAATCTTTACAATGATGTTACTTATTTATTCCATTTAATAAAACTCTGAGGGGAACATTTATCAATGTGTTATGCAGCGCAATAAATCACCTTGCTGCGCTGCGTGACATGGGAAGGGCAGGATGCACCATACTGAACATAATACAGCGCTTTCCTGCCTTTTTTTCAGCACTGGCGCACAATGTGCTGCCTAGTGCCAGGGCAGGCACACTTCCTCCATGGTGCAAGGGTGGCTGCATTGTAAGCAGGATTATTTTTGTGCAGGAAGGAGCACATTGTTGCACCCAGCTCTGATGCTTTCCCCGGTCTACCACTTATGGTAGATCTGGGAATGCACCAAAATCCATGGGTGTTGCGTGGGAACACCACGCACCACCCATGGAATGCCTCCCTGTTGCAGAGTATCCCAACACAGTGATTTGTGCTCCGTTAGTCCAGAATAATCAAGCCACACGGGTTCAATGCAAGGTGGCTTTGCATGACTGGATAAATCGCACCTAAGCGTTGAGTAGCGTATGCACCCCATTGCGTGGAGCAAAAGCGACGCAACCCTTTCATAAATATGGCCCTCAATGTGTGCTTCGCCATGCAGAGCCTGTACAAACATATTATTACAGCTTACAGTAATACATTAGACATCAAGGTAGCCCAATTTGCAACACAATCCAGATCGACGAATGGTGTGCCAAACTGCACTGCTGCACTCAAACTCCATACAGCACATACCCAGCAGACAGTCTATCCACTGGGCTACCCTTCTGGTACCTGTATCCCAGCTCCTCCAAGCTGGAACAAACATTGACAAAGCCAATAGGGCTTGCTTATGCAAGATCTTGGGCTTTGTCAATGCGTTTTTTTAGCCATGTTGTGCAGCAGCTCAGCTGCTGTGCAGCATGGCTGCAATACAAAATATAGCTATGTCATGGTCAATGCGGACTGGCCATGTGCTTTTTTATTTTATTTTTATTTCAACCATGTTGCACAGTATATACGGTGCTGTACAACATGGCAAATACAAAATTGACAAAACTAATTGATCTCACATAGACTTGCGATAAAATTAGAAATTATAGCTTTAAGAGTGCATAGATTCTTAAGAAATGTATTCTAGATTTAATTTTTGATTAATTATTTAAAAGCTATGTACTATTTCATAATATGAATGTGTTATACAGAAAAAAACGTCTACATTGTATACATATATGTACATTCATATTTTGTTTGAATTTGACTGTACAATAGATACATTTATTCGGCGGCATCGCTTCCTGTGATATCATTGAGTATTGCTGATGCTGGTCTCCCAACTAAAGGGGTCATTAGGATGGCGGGCGGATCACCACCACTGGCCCGGCGGTGGCGATCCACCCGCCATACCAACCTTATTTACCCCCACCATATTATCATGGAATGCAGGGGGGTATCGCTGCAGACGCAAAGTGCGTCTGCCACTTTTCTGCCGGTCGGCAATCGTTCCGATTGCTGGCCGGGCATAATTGGGCCTCAATATGGTAAATCAATAATAATAAATAAATCCGTATTTGTAAAGCACAAACTACTCACCCTTACGGGTCTCAAGGCGCTGAGGGCAGTCGTGTACATTAAGTGAACTATTGCCCAGAGTCACATGGTGCTGAGCTGCCGACAGAGGCGGGCATCGAACCGTGAACCCTGTGCTCCGAAGTCAGCTGTCCTGGGCACTGCACCACACCTCTCCATATGGTGGCGGTGCCTAGCAGGCACTGTCATCCATATTAGGATGGGTGGGAATCAAGACCTTTCCATGGCAGCATCAAAGGCTGGTGGGGATTCACTTTGGGGCCCGCTGCGGGCCCCTGGGGGGTGGGGTCTGCACTTGGGGGGTACCATAGGTACCCCCCTACATTGCCATGCACAAGGTGGCAGGCACCGGGCGGTGCCTGCCACGTTGTGTATGAAAATGCACAACATGCCATTTCACCATTGCAGCGGGTGCTGCTTACAGCAGCACCCGCAGCAATGTTAGAAATGTGGAATGCGACCGCCAGGGTGGTGGTCGCATCCTAATTAGCGGTGCAGGACCGCCGCACGTCTGGCGGCTGGTCCCAATTAGCCCATAACTTTTTTAGAGCTGGGCCCTGACAGCTGCATATTTCAGGGCCCTGGCAATAATATACAATAAATACTGTGCTGAAAATAGTTCTGCAGCTTCCAGATAGCACATACTATTAAGGAGAAATACTGCAGCACTGAGCTGTGTGTACAGTACAGAGGGCAGCACCTGTAGCTATCAGGTGGTCCAGGCTATTGAGGACAGCTGCTGCACTCCCTAAGTTGTGTTTAGAGTCGAGGGTAGCTCCTACAGCTCTCAGATTGTGTGTAGAGCTAAGGTGTGCTCCTGGTGGAAACAGCCTTTAAATTGCATTTGTTACATTGCATGCTAATACAACACAGCTGCTACAATGACCGCGTTGTTACAACGCAAAGCATTACTTGCTGTAGGGGGCATAAGGTGTTGGATTTTAAATCCAACACCTTCCCCGCTGTTGCACAAACTGGATTAGGAATAGTAAATTACACTATTCCTAAATCCAGCGTGCCCCTTACAGCAAGTCATTGAAATTACTTGCAATGTAATGGTTTGCGTTGTAACAACGCATTGTTACTACAATACTATTGGGAGTTCCTGCACCTCTCAATTTTTGTGCAGGGCTGAGGATTGTAACTGCAACGGATCACATACTTAATATCAATGCATGCAGTATTGAAATATTGGAAATTACACATCAGTAACAAAAATATCAGCTTCCTATACTTAACTAGTAAAACCACTAATATCAAGAACAGAAATGTTGTTAAAAATATACATTTTTACTTACAGCGAAAACAAAAATATTGGGAACAAAAAATTGTTGCATTTATATAAACATAGAATATGTCAAAAATATTGATTCACACAATATCAACTACAATAATATCACCAACATAATTATGATGTCATTAATAAATATAAGAAAAATACTTTTCACATAAAATAAGTATTTGAAATAAAAATAAAACATTTTATACACATGTTTAAATTAAATATAATTATATTACATTACCAAAATATTTACCATTCACTCCAATAAATGTATATATATACTTAAAATCACAATAATATAATCCAATATAAATATTAGCACTAACTACAAACATTTAGACAATAACCTAAATATTAATAAATATGTATATAAAAATACATATATTCATACATATATAACTATATATATATATATATATGTTGCATTACAAAAAAATCTAAATTAGGATTTTCCACTAATATAACTTATAAAAAAACTATCAAACTAAAATGAAACCAATAAAATATAGGTATAAACAATTTTAACTAATAGAATCAGACAAACTATTAACTCAACAATGTAAAAGGCACACTAATTCAAACAACTTGGGGGCATATTCACAAGGAGCTATCGCCGAATCAACGGCACGTCATTGCAGCCAAAGTCGTGATTCATTCACCTCCCCATTCACAAGCTGGTGCTAAAAGCCCACAGCACCATTTTACCCGTGATAGCAGCCACAAAAAACATCGCCACAGAGGCCTCCCGCAACTATCGTTAATGAGATGCAGAGTAGGCGTTCCTGTGCCAAAAGCCGCAACAATATCACACCTCAACATTCTCAACGACCACACAGATCTGCGATAAAAACACATAAGTCAATAAGGTGCGTTAGCATCAGGAAATCTACACCTGCTCTGACCTGGTGTAAAGTCGGACGGCAGCCTGGACCACAAAAGGGAGACCAGCCCAGGGTCACATCAGAAGGGCAACAGATGCCATGGAGCCATCCATCATGTGGCCCGGACAGCCAAGTGGGCCACAACACCCTCCGACACCACACCCAGACCCGCAACAAGTGTGTGTGTATCACCATCCGTACACCATGAGCCCAAGGCCGTGTCATAATCTCAGCGCCAAAGCCACATCACATTCCGAAAACACAAGTAGTAGTCAGACAAACATCAGGGATGAAAGATCCATTGTTCCAATGTAGAAGGTGGGAGGACACCTGCACCTCTGACCCTGGTCCAGAACATGCCTGGAACACCCTGTGAGAGATGCCATGGCAGACGGGGACGACTCCCACACCATGCATTCTGCAAATAAACTATCTGACTCATCCACACCCCACACACAGAAGCCCCTGCCTGTGGTACCCCCGCATGGGATGCCCTTGACACTCACGGAAACAGCAACCCACTCTCCCCAACGTTGCACACACATTCAAATCATTGCTCAGAGCTGTGGCATATCCTCCACATGACTGCCGCAGTTCAGACGAGTTCCGGTTCCACGAGACACACTAACGCAATGGCAGGCCATAACGGGCACATGCATATCCCCAGTCACGTGGAACAGTACCGTGCACATATACTGCATTTACTGGGTGCAGTGCCACTGGCAGTGCTGCGGATCAGTTACTGGCCCAGCTTCAGCATTGCCTACGTCACATGTGTCCAGCCCTGGTTCTACTGCCGAACATGCATATTCGAGTGTCCCATGGATGTCTGCCTATCCAACACAACTGTTGATGAATTGAACTATGACTTGTATCTGCGCCTCCTGTTGGATCACGAACAGGAGTGTAACCGAGACAGCTGTGCATTGGTAGTTGTGCATGGGAGATTTCCCAATTCCTCGTGTGCAGTGACCACATGAAGGTGCTCCCCTATTGGGCTGTGTTGCGCATTGGTGAAACGGCATGGGCTGAGCACACCTGCCTGGATCACTTAATGAATTGGCTAACCCTGGGGTTCGTTGAACACAAAAGCGACGTACTATTGGAGCACATTGCACATGAAGCTGCACGGGCATTCATGGACGAGTAACTACGTTCCTACAGCCACATCTGATTGTCACCCACAGTACATGTCCCAAAAACGTGTTACATCATGGGGATTGCTCACACATCCCACCACAACAGAGGATATGTCTGCCTACGTCCGGGCTCTGGATGCATGTGCATGGAACAACGCGTGTGTACACACATTTGTGCAAGGTGATGCAGGTCCATGCCTGGTGCAACACAGCGTCGTTTGGCAACGTTGCCAATTCGGACACACTGCTGTGGGAGAGCACACACATGGCAATATAGCACGACATGTGAACCTGTCGGACCCTCACACCTGATCACTGTCAGCGGAGCAAACAATCGGCGCACTCCGGAGGCAAAGCACTATGCAGATCCCATGGGCAGTGAGTCGTGCCCCCTCACATGGGGCAATGGGCAGACGCCCAACAACACATGACTCATCCAGCAAGGCAAGGTGGGCTGAGAGCATTGCCATCCGTGATGAATGTTGCTCATTTTAGCCCCAACATTTTCTGAACTTCGACATGTACCCATGCTGCGTGTAAGTGTCTTAAGCATGTAAATGTAAATGTACAGATATTTATATAGCGCAAATCACCAACCGGTCTCTAGGCGCTTGCTTAGGGAACCCGTCCTGGTATTCCCCTGTGAGATAACCCAGCAGGGCATCCACAAGGTGAAAGCCAGGCATCCCGCCGCGAGGGGCCATTGTGGAGATTAAGCAAGCTATTGCCCAGAGTCGCAGAGTGTGAACCCATGAATCAAGTATGCACTGGAGCGAGAATTATCGAGTCCATGGACAATTTATGGACTCAAGACCCAGCCGAGCCGGGAATTGAACCCTGGTCCCGGGCTGACCTCTGCTTCCAGGTCTGCCTACTCTAACCAGTGAGCCACACTTCCCTGCCTGTTGTGGCAGTTGCCTCGTCTGTACTGACACATACATGCCAATAAATTCTATGCAACTCCACTGGTGTCTAACTGTGAGGTATGTTGTTTGGATTGTCCACTTGTGCACCAAAATGGGCATCGTCCCTACACAGGATAGGTTCTGGATGCCAAGTGCACTTACGCAACTTCAGCATTGTGAGTATGGTGTCCAACCTCTGACCATGTGGAGCAATGTCATATATCACAACAGAATGTGTCCACACAGATGTGTGTGAGTAGGTCCGCAGCAGGATAGCTGTGTAATTGGCCAGCGATGAAGAAATGGCAGTCTGTGTTGGGGTCCAGGTGAAAGCCGCAGTGTTCCGGAGGACACTATGAGGTGTTTCGCAGGCCATGATGCTTAGGTCATAACCAGGCCGGGACAGGCCATACGGCGGTGATGGCTGCTACTGCCTCCTTCCTCACATAGTAGTTCACATCCCCTTCTTACTCCCCTAATACGGGTTCTGTGTACTGTGTGTCCAGTGTGTGTGGCGGGGTGATGGCTGCATCACTGTGTGCCACTGACACATCAGACTGCGAAGGTGATGGGGCAGCATCACTGTGTGACACATCAGGGGTCGGAGCTGTGTGTGTCGATGTTCCCGCTGCAGTCATCTGGGAACGGCTAAGTGTCAGCAATGTCAAGATGAAGTACTGCAGGGTATTGAAATCCCCAGCTACTACTCGCTGGTGTCCATCCGTGTCAGACATCCTTCCAGCCTGCATCCGCTCCATGGTCTCCATTGACCTCTGCATCTGTCCCAACTCTGTGCTGTCATGGCTGGTGCCTGTCTGCCCACACAGTTCTTGTGTACGATTCATGGCACCAGCGACGTCAGCCAAGGTCTGTAGCGGAGCATGGTGCGGACAGGGAGTGTCTGATAGGGACTGTACGTGGTCCATGATGGAACTCAGACACCCACGTACGGCATTGAGTTTGGCTGACATGAGCTCGAAACCCACCCGTAGCTGTTCAACCAACTCCACCTGGGAAGACCACACACATTGTATGTGCTCCATGTATTGGTCAGGGGGTTCCTGGGAGACTGCTGTGGTGGTGTGTGTTTCCTGCTGTGTGGTCTGTGCAGGTGGTGGGGTCACCTCGAGGCAGCTGACCTGCCCTGTTCCTGGGGGTGGGGTGCAGAGGCTGTTCAGTATCCGTTGGAGGGTATCTTGACATATGTGCAGATTGTCCTCTACATCATCAATGATGGGGTTTGTGTTCTGCTCTGCAGTAAGTGTTGATTGTCCCTCTGCAATGTTAATGGGAGATGCAGGTTAGCAGAGTTTCACATGTATGTTGTTGATTTGCATATGTTTACATTCAGACTGCATGCCAATGTACATTATGACTGTTTTGGGGGAGCTGGCTATTCAATGGCAGTCAGTGTGTTTTCCGAATACATGACGGATTTGTGGTGGTACCCGTTCATTATCATCACACTGTGTCAGGCAATGCCAGATGTGAGTTGACAGTTACTATGCATGAGAGGAACCTGTTGTGGGCTCTGCTCTGTGGTGCTGGTGTTGCACATTGTACCACATTGCCATTGTTGCTGATGTCCTGTGATTGCTGTGTGTGTGTGCTGCATTGTAGGGGAGTTGTCCCTTCAGCTCTGATTTCGTGTGACCTTCTCCCTTTGAGGTGGAGTGCTTTTGAATTGTGTGCTTTTGGGGGCCTGATTTGCTTTTAACTTGGGTCATATGTGCTCTCGGACAGATTTTGTGGCTTGGTGCATTGTTCATCTGCTGCGTGTATTGTACGACATGGGTTGTGGGTACACGTGGACATGTCAGGGTGTGACCTGCTCCTTTACTGATGTTATCCGCACTGGGCTGCCTCCAAGTTGAATCGTGGGCCAAGTCATTTTTTTGGGCTGCTGCCATGCCATCGGACATGCAGTTTTACTTGCATGGTCAGTGTGGGTCACAGAGCCGCTGCTTTGCTGGATTTGGCACATGTGCATGGGTCGGTTGTGATATTGGTGATGGGGGAGGCCCCTCTGTGCACATTGTGGATGTGGACCTACTTGGCATTTCTATGTGTGCTGCAGTGTGCCAAGGCAATCAGGGACATGTTCCATGGTCATTGTGGGTGTGCAGTGTGCTACACATACTTGTGCATGTGTGCCATTGTGCCCATCTCTCCCCATCCCCCCATCCCTGGTCGTTACTCACCTTGTTGCTGTTGGGTCAGGTCGTATCGTGCTGTGTCCAGGCCCCCCAATCCTGCCACCGTCTCCTCACTGCTGACTGTGGCCAGCATTTGTTCTAGCTCATCCAGCTCCTCCTGTGTCGCAGGAGGCCCTCCTCCAGTCCCCATTGCTGCCTCCCTGTTGATGGCGAGTTTATGTTTGGTCTGCCTTTTCAGATCATGCCAGCGCCTCTTGACCTCCTCCAGTGACCTCCTCGACACTCTGACTGCATTGACGTTGGTGACGATGGACTGACATATTTCAGTTTGGGTTGCCAGTGCCGCAGTGAAGGTGCCGAACAGTTGTTGATGGTGTTCGGTCACCTCCGTGACGAGGATCTGGTCTTCCTGCAGACTGAACCCCGTCTTCCTCTTCCTCTTGTCCTTGCGGGGTTCCTGGCTGGTCCTCCGTGGGGCTTTTGGTGTTCGGCTTGTCCTCTGCACTCGGTCAGGGTGCATACATGTTGCCAAGCAGTTTGAATAGTTTTTTGGCTTTTTTTCTTGCATTTGTGTTGCTTTTTCCCTCCAGACGCATGGCATTTGCAGGCCTGTGGCTGGTCCTCACTGATTTATGTTCCGCGATTGTCCTCATCGCATGATTTTTCTCGTTTGCTTTTCGCATTTTTGCGGCGTGGCGTCAATTTTGGTGCTGACATTTGACGCGTTATCTGGTGTCTATCGCATGCTACAGCCTAGTTGTGAATTCCACATTGACACTGGGTTATTTTCCCGTGATGGGCTCCAATATTGAAAGTTGCATTACGCTACTCTTGCGGTAGTTATCACACCTTCTTGTGAATATACCCCTATATACTTCAAAAACAATATACGCTGCGAGATGAGAAACTATGAAAGATTCTATTACCTGACCATTTAAAAAGAAATATATACATCTCAACAACCACTCAACCAAGTAAGTAAAACTGATATTTAAACTAAAAGGTACTTGTAAATAAAAATTTGAAATGTAAAAAAGCAAATAACTAATGCAACACTCTCAAACTTCTATCGCTTTACATAGACTTCCTAAAAGAAAAAAACTACGACTTGAAGAATCACAAACTAGCAAAAACACGTAAGAAAGTAAATATATATAAATTTAAAAAAAACTATACACTCATCCAAATAGCAAGTAAAAATAAACCTAACAGCCTCAAACTCTACAAACTCTACTTCAGACATGGTCAGGGAAGACATGGCCTGGCAGTTCGGTCAGGACTGTTCCCATGAGGCACAGGGTCAAGACTGATTTGCATATGGCTATGTCTGAACTCGGGTGGCGTTGTGAGCAAAATAACAATGGATTAAACCCAGATCTGTGACTGGGGGTGAGTGTTTGACAATGTTCATCATTCCGTCCATCATCTTTTTTTGTTGCATTTTCACCCTAAGTGGGAAGGGTATTCCCAGACGTGGGTCCCGTGCTCACTACGCCACTGGCGTCAAGCTATCCTGGCTGATGAGGGCTGAAAGCCTGAAACCAGTCCTAGGATGCTTGATTCCTGTCCAGGGAAGACATGGCCTGGCAGTTCAGTCTGGACCGTTCCCATGAGACACAGGGTCAAGACTAATTTGCATATGCTTATGTCTGAACTGGGGTGGCGTTGTGAGCAAAATAACGATGGATTAAACCCAGATCTGTGACTGGGGGTGAATGTTTGACAATGTTCATCATTCCGTCCATCATCTTTTTTTGGTGCATTTTCACCCTAAGTGGGAAGGGTATGCCCAGACGTGGGTCCCGTGCTCACTACGCCACTGAAGTCAAGCTATCCTGGCTGATGAGGGCTGAAAGCCCGAAACCGGTCCTAGGATGCTTGATTCCTGTCCAGGGAAGACATGGCCTGGCAGTTCGGTCTGGACTGTTCCCATGAGGCACAGGGTCAAGACTGATTTGCATATGGCTATGTCTGAACTGGGGTGGCGTTGTGAGCAAAACAACGATGGATTAAACCCATATCTGTGACTGGGGGTGAATGTTTGACAATGCTCATCATTCCGTTCATCATCTATTTTTGTTGCTTTTTTTGTAACATTATGAGTGGGACTGCGCCAGTCCCGCTTAGCATGTCACATTGTGGCACAGCTCTACCACCACCAGGGAATGGTGATCTTCCACTGCAATGACTTTTGAAGTCATAATGCAGCGTACGGACCACCGCAATTTAAACAATAAGCAACAAATCCTAATAACTTTCTAAAACTAAGCCATTGTCAAACACAAATATCACTTTTATATATGCCCTACCACCAAATAATCAAAGCAGCACTAACTAAAACCTCTTAAACCACATTAAACAAAAACAAATATCTACTATACCCAGACAATAATCAAAGACTTTGAGCAAGCCAGGATACAACCCATTTTAAAAAGGGACCCTCCCAAAGCCATAACAGGATGTTACTAATATTTTAATCAAAGCATATGAAAACATCTCCCACAATCTGCACTAAGTGTAGGCTATTCTTCAAACAGCCAATTTGCTTTTGAAATAAAAATACATTATTACACTAGCCTATGTCCCTGTCACAGAGGTAGGTAACCACTACAATGTACTAATATAAATCCCTTTCTCCTAAAAAAATGGAAATGAACTAAGCCCCCTAATGGATTACGTCAAAAGACCTGGGTTGACAGACTGAATCGCTAAAGGTCAGTCGCTGCCGGTGCAGATAAGAGCAGTGGGATGGGGTGGGGGAGAGTCGACAGACGAACGAACAGGGAAAATAAAAAATAAAAATACACTTACATTGCACTCGCTGCTTCCCTGAGTCGGCGATGTGGCGAGAGCAAGGTAAGTGGTTTCATTAAAAAAAACAAATCTATCTTCTTTCATCTGTCGACTCCCCCCACCCCTACCCCACTCTGCCCCTCTGCCTCACCATACTTACCGGCACCTGCTGCGACTGCTCCAGACACAGATGCCAATACAAATTCCAAATACCATGCTGGATTGTGTATGACAGCACCTTAGCACAGGAAACCCCCCAAAAAAACAACACAGTGGAAAGATGGCACAATGCCTTCCAATCCACACTAGGCCAGCAGCGGTCCGTACAGGTAAGCGCATCGGGACGGTCGGGGATGTTGACAGACGACAGAATAGGAATTATTTATATATTTAATTTTCCTTATTCCATCGTCTGTCGACTCCCCTGCCCTTGCCCCGCCCTGCCCCACCACGCTTACCAGCATGGACTTCTGCTGCACTAGGCAGAACCTAACCTACACTCTATAATTTTATAGAGGTATTAGAAAAAGAGCAAAGCTAACAACAACTGTTAACCAAATTGCCCCTAAATTTAGCAAACAAACAAAAAGAATGTATGACATGCTGCAATTTAAGTCAAACTGTTAATTAATAACAAAGGAGCAGTATTACTTTTAAATGACAGCCAAAAGTATATTATAAAATAGATAGTAACCTACTAAAGTCACAAAAAACTATAAAAAAATCTAAACCAACATGACAAATCCTTTTTTTATAAATAATACATTTAATATTTTAATAACATCAGTCTTAAACATCATGTTAAATTAAGGTAAATTCCAATGACGACTGAGATAAGAAAATTTGTTTTAAACAAAAAATGTAACCATCACCAACCAAGAAACTAAAAAACAAACTCAATCCATCTCATAAATTAATATCAATACATAAACCACACAATTCCAAAAAACAAGCACATAATTTTAGAAATTGAGTTGTTGGTTGCCTGAGTTATGAACCTTAGGAAAGCAGCAACCACAATTCTAGTCAGGGTAAAAGGATGGCAAACCCTAAATTAATCTTGGCACAAACAGTAAGGCTTAAGTGAAGAGGCAATGTGTAAAGTATTTGTGCAACACTTCAAACAGTAAAACTGTGAAACCACCACACAAAAAGATTCCCCTCCAGGTTGGAATAATAGAACTTAACTTACTAAATAAAACAACACCAAAACATCAAGAATACAATACGTAGAAACACTTAATTTCTAGCCTGGGGGTTCATTTTCCGCATATATGATCCTCAAGACGATTTTGAAATGTATAGGCAGATCACAACTTTTATATCCAGAACATTATGGATCATTTCATGTTCATTAAATGTGTACACTTTTGTTCTCTATAGAAAAAGCTCTCCAATCTTCTGTTCTTTGATTTGAAGCTTTAATATGGTTTTGGACTTTATGTGTGTTATTTGGATGTAGTTTGTGCCTTAGGTTAGGTGCCACTTGCCAGTTAAGACATTTGTTGTAATTTTTGTAATCATTTTTGTGTGTATATATTGATTTATGATGTGCCAATTGTGTCTTATTTTTGTTTGATGTTTTTTGTATGTTATTTTCAGCCCTGGTGAAGTTCAAAAAGTAGTTTGAATGAAACTCATTGGCTAGATGTTGTTGATACAGATACAAAGGAAGGAAGGAATAAAATAATATTTGAAAAATATACATTGGATGTCTATGATCTATAATTCTTTTCTCGCGGACCTTTCCATTTGTTGATAAGTAAATTAAATATGCCAATGGGGTATGTTCATTTGAGAGAGCACATGCACTTTAGCACTGGTTAGCAATGGTGAAGTGCTCAGAGTTCAAAGGCCAGTTAAAACAATGTCAACCAAAAGTAGGAAGAGGAAGGCAAAAAAGTTTGGGGGTGACCCTGCAGATAGTCCATTCTCCAACACTTAACATATACTCAAATATCATATTTCCCACCCAAAAGAAACACATTAAATTAAGCTTACTGTTAGGTAGCTGCGGAGATTCCTCTGTATCCATGTACTCAAAAATAGTAATCCACCAAAAATGGGAACATTTTGTCCACAAAGCCCCCTACAAAATACAAAACTAAAACAAAGTCAATAGAGATCCTACAAAGCATTCATATGTATCTAGGAACCATAAAAAAATCTGAAATAGTATATAAAACAAGAAATGCTTCAATAAACCTGAAAAAAGTAAATCATAGTAAAAAGCATAGGTTTATTGTAAATGAAGGTTGATTTCCTTAAAAAAAATGTGCTTCCAAATGCCCAAAGGACATGTTCATACACAAAAACCTGTAAAGTAAACAGGAAAACCCACCTGCAAAACACATTACATTCTCAAAACGACTTATACACACTTAATCATCAAAATATAAGTAACATTACACAATTTAATATAACATAACAATACATTGCTAAAGTAGTATATAAAACCCCCAAAACTACAAAGAAGTAAAAAACACTACAATTCATACATCTAAACATACCCAACACCCACAAACAACACTATAACTAACTAACTTTTAGACCTCGTCCATATAACCCTCCAC
Source organism: Triturus cristatus (assembly GCF_964204655.1). Lineage (NCBI taxonomy): Eukaryota > Metazoa > Chordata > Amphibia > Caudata > Salamandridae > Triturus > Triturus cristatus. Next base: position 828,959,209 of record NC_140585.1, on the reverse strand, counting down.
CCTCAAAACCTTTCAAAAAGAACGTACCTGTTCCAACGAATAGCAGCACCTTTCCGCAACCTGGTTCCAGGAAAATAGAGTAAAGAAAACACAAATGGATTGCAAAATAGAAGGAGGCATTATAAAAAAAAATGCATACAAAATAAAACTAGATAACACTATATCCCCATAGAAATGAATGAGAAATGATGTACAAATGTGTAATAAAAGTGAAAAATTATTAAACATGAAAAACATGTAAATTAATGTTATACATTTTTTTAACAAAATGTAAAGTATGAATTAAATAATAGTTAAAAATATACAATTATTTATTATATACTGAAAAAATGTAAATAATGTTGAAAATATGTCTATAAAACAAATTAGGCACTGTTAAATAAGTGTTAAACAATGGAAAATGAATTTGAATATGTACAACTTGCAATAGCTTTTAAATATAATTTACATTTTGTATTTAATATTTTATTTAGATAACTATATTTAAATGATTATTTTTAAGATGAGATATGTAAAAATGTATAAATATATATTAAGTAAACTGTATGTTTTACATGTTTTTACACTATAAAATATGTAATTAATGATAGTATTGCTTACAAACATACAAATAGCTATATTTGTATTATATTACTAAACACCAACACCAATGAAATAACACACTCTATTTCTACTACATACAAGTAAAATTAGAACAAAGAATTTAATAATAAGATTGTAACATAAAATAATCACACTCCAACATTAACCACGTTTTCAAATGTGTTGGGCACTAAAAGGGTGACATTTACTTTTCCCACTCTAGCCTATACCAATTTGGGAAAGGTGCTGGAACTAAAAGGGTAACATTTACTATACCCACTGCAATATATACCAAGTTGAAGAAGGTGTGGGAGACTTAAGGGGTGAAAATTCTACTCCACTCCAATCTAAATCAATCTGGGGCTGTGTTGGACACTAAAGAGGTGACCTATACTGTTCCCTATTGAATCTAAACCAATTTGGAGAAAGTGTTGGACACTAAAAGTGTGTCATCTACTATTCTCGTGGTGACGATGCAACACCTGCATCATAAAGGGGTTATTTGACGAAGCCTTCATCACCTGCACCGAAGCTTGCTCCATCCAAGGTACGTTTTAAACTTGACCTGCGTGAGTCCTGTAGCCAGCCTGCCTTCATCTTGGTTGGCCTGAACTTTGGATTTACCTCAGTCCAGCGCGACATCAAGTAGCCCCTAAGTGCTTATAAGCACTACCTTTTGATAACTCCGGTTCTACTTTTGGTCTTATTTTGCTAAAAAAATATTCTCTATTTTTCTAAACCTGTATGGAGTATTTTTGTGAAGTTTTCAATGTGTTACGTGTGTGTGTGTTGCACAAATACTTTACACATTGCCTCTTTAGATAAGCTTGACTGCTATATACCGAGCTATCAGAGGGTGAGCACAGGTTATCTTTTAGTGTGCATCTAGACTTACCCTGACTAGGATTGTGGTCTCTATTTGGACAGGGTGCATCCCTCTGCCAAATAGAGACATAATTCCTAACACCATTGCATTGCCAATCTCTCTCGCTCTCTCTCTCTTCTATCCCATAATGGGATGAAAGAGAGAGAGAGAGAGAGAGAGAGAGAGAGAGTTTGAGACAGAGAGAGAGAAAGAGAGAAAGAAAAAGAGATTTTTTAGGCTTTGATGAATGATATACTTCAAATGAAATTTTTGAGACACATTAAAACCAAAAAATTGAATTATCAATTAAAAAGAGTGAGATCACCTTTGAGTATGTAACTTAAACATTTGAAGTTGACACCGTCAATGTCGAGTCTCGCAGTCAGGTCCCAATTTGATTTTGAACCTCTCATGATGCAGGCCCTGCTTCATCATTCAACCTCCCAGTCGGATCCTCTGTAGTCATTGAGCTGCTCAGGAATGTCCTTGGATCAGCACTGCGTCGGCATCGAAGGGCAATGTGTCTGTTCCAATTAGCGCAAAATCATCACCGCATTGATATTGATGGTGCTTGACAGTAGAAATTAACCTTTCAAGGACTCAGGACTGGATCAGCATCGCTTGGCGGGGCAGGACTCACCGATGGCTAAGTGCTATTGCAGAGTTGCAGGAAGTCTTTGGTGGTCCTGAGACTTCAGAACAAAGGGAAAGCCAGCCAACCCTTGGAGCTGGGTCTAGTCCTTGTCCTCAGCAAGGCAGAGATCAGTAGGCAGCAGGACCGCTCAGCAAAGCAGAAAGCAGTTCCTTCAGAGCAGCAGTCAGGCACAGTGGCAATCCTTGTGGCACATCCGTTTTACTCTAGGCAGAGTTCTTCACAGGCCCGTTAGTGTACTGCCTTAGTAGGGTCTGAGCCCCAGTACTTATACCCAAATGTGCCTTTGGGGGTGACTTCGAAGCAGACCCTTGAAGTGCACAGGTCTCCTTTAATCCCAGCCCTTTCTGCCAGGCTATCTGAGGGTGGTAATCATCCCTTTGTGTGGTACACAGAACCCTGCCTATTCAGGTGTAAATGTCGATTCTGCCTCCCTCTTCCTGCCCAGGAAGAGCTATCAGAATGTAGTTGAATGCAGATGTGGTCTCTTTCATACCCATTCTTCCTGTGTTTATGGATATCCAGAGGGAACGCACAAAGTGTAGCTGCCACCCATCCCAGATGTGTATTGGAGACAGCCTGCAAGGCACACAGAGCAGTAATAGCAGAGAAATGTCTTCTTTTTAAAAGTAGCCTTTATAAAACAGCATTCTTAAACCCAACTGTACCAGTAGAGTGGAATTATCATTATCTTTCTAAAGATATGAAACATAATGTAGCTACTCCTTTCTAATAGAAATTAAAGCTTAAACATAATTTTAGGAATTCCAATTGCTAGCCTATGAGATGAGTCGGTCTCACAGTAGTAAAAAGTCAAATGTAGCTGTTTGTCAGTAACAGAACATGTAAAACTTAAACGTAGAGGTCCTACCTCATAGTTACACAGGCCTACCTGGGGCCTACTTTAGCAGTGACTTAAGTGTAATAAAAGGGTACTTAAGGCTTGGAAAGTGGTTCTCAATACCAAGTCAAAGTGCCAGTAAACTGCACACACAGGCATTACAATGGCAGGATGGAGACAGGTTTGAAAGCTTACGTGTGTGTGACACAACCAATGCTGTGGGCGAACTACTAGCATTTAGATTAAAGATTCGGGGTATATTGTATACCACTTTACAAGGGACGTACAAGTAAATTAAATATGTTAATTGTGCATACACCAATGTTGCCATGTTTAGGGGAGAGGCATATGCACTTTAGCACTGGTTATCGGTGGTAAAGTACTCAGAGTCCTAAGGCTAACAAAAAGATACAGCAAAATGATGAGGCAAGTAGGCAAAAGGTTTGGAGGAAGACCGCCTTAAGGATGACAGGTCTAACAAATGGTATCTCCATATATGTACTTCAAAATGTAAAAATAGCTAAATATATTGGTTTGAATGTTGCAGTTATGTTTTTACACAGTGCTGTAAAGGGTCACTTCTGGACTAGTGGGTTAGGTTTTAGACTCTCACTTTGAAGGTTAGTGGTTCGAATCCTGGTTTCCAAGTGATTGTGTATCTTTAGATTTACAACGATTACACTTGTTAACCATTCATAGTGAAAGATCATTTTTTTTCTAAATATAAAAATGTCATAGTTAGGTCTTGACTCCGAAGAGTAAGTAGTAATTAGTGGCATAGTGATTTTGGTCTCTAACTCTGAAGATTAAGGGTTCATGTCTAGGAGTTTCAATGGTCATGTTGTGGATTTAATTTTTTGTCAACTTCATATGGTTTAGTTACATAATGAAAGGTGATCTCACTCCTGTTAATGTTCATATACATTTTTTCTTTTCTCTTTGCCAAAAAGTATCGTATTTTAAGTATATTGTTCATAAAAGTGTAAAAAACTTTTCTCTTGCTTCTCTCTCTTTCACTTTCTCTTTCTCTCTCTCTTTCATTCCATAATGTGATGGAAGAGTGGGAGAGAGATTGCTAATTCACTGTTCTTTCCATATATGGACTTCAAAATAGCAAAATGATTTGGTTCGAATGTTGTAGTTATGTTTTGACACATAGCTGTAAAGAGTCACATCTGGCCTAGTGAGTTATGTCTTAGACTCTCCCTTTAAACATTAATGATTTGAGCCCTTGTATATTTTGATTTACTAGGATTTAACTTGTTAAACATTAATACTGAAAGATCATTCAATCATCCTTATCATCAAAATGTTTGGGTCGAATGTCAAAGTTAGGTCTTGACTCATCAAAGTTCAGAGACACTCATGGTTCTAGTGGTTCCGGTCTTGGTCTCTCGCTGTGGAGATTGAAGGTTTAAGTCTAGGTGTCTGATTGGTGATAGAGTCCACTAATATAAAGCAGAAATTAGTTAATATAGTAGGTGAACATCAACTAATAAAGGGAAAATTCAATGCTCTAATGACATGCTTTTGAAATGTGCTGATTTACAATAGGTAGTCATAGTTAACCACATAGGCTATAGAGAAGCTATGAAACGCTATTCTTAGGAATGTTTGTTATAACTGCAAAATTTTCCAGTTAAATAAATGTATTACTTAAAAAGTAACATTTCATTCTTCAGTCTTAAATGACAAGAACTTCCTATTTTCTCATGTTCTCATATACATGCTTGATTAAGAAATAAGGAAGACTGTTTGTAGCTAACTTTGTGATACTTTACAAGCCGCAGCTATTTTGTTTTGGGAACAGAGTAGATAAACCTGCTCAATGACCAGGGATGCCATTTGATTGGTCAGCGGATGAAGGAACCTGATACAATGTCTGCAAACCGTATTAATTTCTTTTATATTAGTGCGTATCCTTCGGTAGATGCAGTGTTTTTTCTTCCCTTCTCAAGACTCTAGACAGTTGTGGATACTGCTGCTGCTGTTTCACTATTGCCCTATTATTGCCATTTGACTTGACAGATTGCCACTGCAACTGCATGCTGATGGTGGATTTACGGAGACTCAGAGACAAAGCAGGGTGTGTTTATGAGACTACTGAATCTGCTTTATGATTTAAAACTTTGTTTCGGAAAGTGTATGTAACCCTCATTTTTGGCTAGAAAAAGGGATTTGTTGAAGTGCCCAAAAAGCAGTATTTGAGTGGCTTAGATTTGGGCCTACCTGCAGGGTGAACAAGGACAGCAAAGATGGGTTTGACCCTGTCTGTATTCAATGAGGTGATGTTTTTCCGGAGAAGCTCACTACCCCCTTGCCATCAGCCTGGGCTTTTCCTGATGGGCCTCTAGCTCCCAAGTAACCCTGAGCCCACCCCCCACCTGCAGTGTCCCTAACGGAATGTGAAAGACACCCCAAGACATTCACATCCATCTTGTAGCCACAGCCTCTCTGTGCCCTACAGAGCCCAGTCAAGAAACAACAAAATAGGTAGTAAGAAGACAGACTTGTGCTGTGTTTTTAATCTTTAAATATGCAGTTTTTTCTACCCATGACTGTTTGAATGTAATATCTTGTCCTGTGTGAAATTGGTACTCGTAAAAACTGCAATTTGTGCTTGTCTCTGTTTGAACCAAACTCTTGGTTTCTGTGAATTCTGAATTATTTTATACTGCTAGATTTTATACCTTTGACTGTTTGAAATCTGTCCTATTTTCCGCTGAACTGTGCTTAGGTGCGGAGGGGCAAACCCCAACCCCCCCAACCTTTTTTGAGACTTTAAAAGTTCAAAAGATAAACTGCATTCTCAGAGACTAAGCAGGGTATGTTTATATGACTACTGAATCTGCAGTAAGGTTTAAAACTGTGGGCCTCATTTATGGTTTTTTGCTATAGGGCAGTGGAGCAGGCCCTGCTGTTGGGCTGCTCTACATCAAAAGAAAAGGGCAGGAATGTGCTGTATCTATTAGATACAGAAAGTTCCTGTCCTTTTCCCCTGCACCAGCGCTTAATGGGCTGATGTGTGCCAATGCAGGCACCTTTGCACCAAGGTGTAAGGGTGCCAGCTTTGTGTGGATGATTATTTTTGTGCAGGAAGGGAAACCTTCCTAAACAAAAACAATCACAAGAGGGGTTTTACTCTTTCTATGTGAGCTGCAGAATGTAGCTCACATATAAAGAGGAGAAACGAGGAGAAATGAAGATATTTCTCCTCGTTGTGCCTCCCTTATTCCTCCCCTGGAAAGTCGTATGTTTTCGGTGCTGCATCACACATTTTTTTGTTTGAAAGGGGCACATATTTATAAGCCCATGAAAAGCCACATAACGTGGCATTATGTGGCCCTATATATATATGCAAGTGGTACATTGCGCCAGCAGAACATCAAAAAAGTGACTTTCCTGTTGAGGTTCTGTAGCGATCCGAACCCGTGTATTCGGTATCGTAGTACTGACACGATTTTGGTACCAATGAACCGTAAATGATCCATTATATGCATGACAGTGTTTTCGCTGCGCAACTAGCATGAATTCACTGAGAAATAGGGCATTCTGTTGTTAAGTCATGGCATCCATTTTAGTTACGGCATCCATTTTGTTTCTTACCCTCACATAGTCAATGAACGGGCGATGACCCCGGCAGAATCACCTTGTTAAGGATACGTAAGCTCGAGCCCCGAGAAAGGCTGACGCTGCATGACTAGGCAGAATCAAGCTGCCTCCCTTGCCTAAGGCCAGTCCTGCTATACTGGTTCTCGTGTCCATTGTCCTGACTGAAAGGCCGAAGACGGTAGCCATGCCCGTTTATGATCCATAAACACCTCTTATCCTACTTTTCAATCCTTTGCACCTGGCTCTGCTCCTCTCCTTCTGGGCTTTTACAATGGGGAGGTTACGATTTTTATGATGGGGAGGATCGGGCAAAGAATGGAAAACTGACAAGGGGACCTGATCGAAGACCGAAAACCTACGACTAGTTATTGTTTGATGTCTATTTACTGTTTGTTTGGGATACCGGGTTGGGCATGAGAAATATTCGTGTAATGTTGCCTAAAGACATTTTTCGTGTATTTAAGGAACAACCCACTTAATGCAATTTGAACAGTCTCGTAGATTCTGCCTCTGTGTGGTTCCTATGGCTTCTGTGTCCCTGCAGTGAATAAATCTTGGTCTCTGACGCCACCATCGAGAAACCCGCATCTCTGTTTATTTGTGCACCGAGACAGGAAGGAACTCAGGGGTCTTCGGGTGTTGTTTCCCTGACACCTCTGGACTCTTAAAAGTCCAGAACCTCAAATTGGCGCCCAACGTTGGGCGACGTCATCCGGTACCGGTCCAAAGCCTGAAAAGTTCGAGGAGTTTCGTGTGAAGATTCCGGAGGGTGGTACCCCGCTTCATCGATCCCTGCATGTCGTAAAAGTGGCCCGACGATCTCTTCCACGAGGGTTCCCGTTCCCAGACGGCTACAGAGGACCGCTGCCCTGACTGTCGCCCTGTCTTGGACCCGAGGTGCAGACCTTAGTACGGCGAGACGTAGACGGGTTCTCCTTGGTGACGTCTTCCACATTTCAGTTAAGTATTAAGTGGGTTACGCTCAGTTTGGTTGTTCTTTGTTGCTCTGGTTTAATTCGTAGATTATCATTGGTTGCTCTTGTTTAGATAATCTTTGTTTTGGTATTGGTTAATTTTGGTAGGCCTAAGTTCCCTGCGCATTTTGGTTGGAATTTGTCTTTGTTTGTCATGACTAACAGTAGTAATTGTTTCCTGTCCTGGTTACGTTGCAACGGGGATTCCCGGTTGGAGGATTCGTGTTCGGTTCCTCCAATTGGAACTCCTACATATGAGCTCTATTGTAAACACGGTGTAGGTCCTATTGCGTATAATGAAGTATGGGTCCGTTATACCAGAAAAGATGGTGTCCTTAGTTGGCCACCGCATGGTAGCTTTGAAGTTGAAATTCTAGACAATCTAGAAATGAAGTTGTTTAAAAAGAAAGCCCGGCCGGCAATGTTTGATTCTTTTCGCGTATGGCGTAAAGAAGCCAAAGAGAGAGAAATTAGGAAGACGAAGAAAGAACAGAAAGAGAAAGGGTTGACTTTAATGGAGTCTGCTAGGCAGCTGCATGTCAACGAGACTGAGAAAGCAATGGAGATGGCGAATAGAAAATATAATTTGGCAATTGATAAATGTTACCCTGTATTGCCATCTTGTCCTACTAAGCCGATAGAGGACCATGAAAAGGATCCTCTGTTGTCTTACCTGTTGAATTCACCTCCACCGTATGCACAGGGTATTACAGCACCACAGTTACTACCTGTTGTACAGCCAGCTGCTGGTCAGCCTGGAATAGTTGCTCCACTTCCTTTGAATCCAGCTCCTGTCCTTCCCGTGGTTAATGTTCCTTTGGCACCCCCTCTTCCTGGGTCGCCTGTTCCGCCTTTGCCTGTCGTTTCGCAAACTGCTTTACCTGCTACTCCCACCCTTACTATTTCATCTGCTCCAGCTGCCCTGTCCCCGAACCCTGTGGACATTCTGACTCCGCTTTCCGTTCGTCGGAAAATAACCGACTCTGTAACTAATATCTTAACTCCTCTCTACAGGTCTTTAATTGGGACCCCCGTTTCTGACTCTATACAGAGACGTAGCCAGCTTCCTGGTCCCCAGGAACGAGAAATGTTAGATTCGACAGCTCTTAGGTGGATGTCGAAAGCTGCGAAGTATGATGCACGAAGAGTGTTAGATACCTTTATGCAATGGAATGAACCAACTCAACGTTATGTTTTTGACGTGATGTGTTCTCTTGTGCGGGAGGAATGGGAAGATGATGACTTAGATTCCGTCCCCTCTGATCTGATAAATGTTCAGCAGAAATTTGCCGCAGGAATGGTGATAGGTTCAGAAGTAAGGGAAGCGATAGAACTGATTTTAGCTTAAAGGGATGATTTCCCTCTTCGAGCGCCAAGGGACCCTGATGGTTCACCGATTACTAGGAAAAGACGAGGTCAATATCCGATGAGGGAAGTTCCACCGATATGGCGTGATGCAGTTCAAGCTGATGGGTCTAATGGTATTGCAGCTGCTCCGGCACATTTCCAGAGAGTATGGATACACATCCCTTGAAAGCGGGCCGAAGTATTAGCAGTAAAACAAGCGCTGCCGGACCCGCGTAAAAACCCTGCTGGTTATTATAAAGAGTTAACACAGACAGTTCAAGCGTGTGTCATGAATTTGGCAGACATTGAAATGCTATTTGGCAATGTAGTGCCACAGCCTATATGGGCCAAGATTCGGCAAGAGAACCATCCAGTCGCCCTAGGAGGTGATTGGCCAGCTATTGTAGCAGCAGATGCACAACCAGTTGGCGGTGCTAAATCTGAACCTCTGATTGCTGCCTTACCTGGCAGAATAATTAATCTGATGAAAACGCTGATGCCAGCGTTACGAGTTAATTGGGATAAACTATCGGCATGCAGGCAGAAGAAGGATGAGAGCGTCTCTGACGTCTTCAATAGATTTGAAGAGACCTTTGTAGACCACAGTGGGCAAGATATGAGTACTGAGGGAGGTCAGAGGCTGTTTGTCGACAAGTTTGTGTTTAACTTACTACCTGAGCTCAGTAACAAGTTAAAGGATTCTGAAAGTGCATGGGCAGTGTCGACGACAGCACAGATACTTGCAACTGCTCAGTATTACGAGAATAGAGAGAAAGAAGAGAAGGAAAAGTCAGAAAAGAAGACAAAAGATTTGAAGACTAAAGTACTATTGAAACAAGCGTATCCGCCTCGCCCGAATCAGTCAGATTCACAGCAGCGACCCCAGTTTCAGCAACAGCCACAATTCCAGCAAGGGACGTCCCAAAGATTTAATTATGGTTTTCCCCGACAACAGTTAGCATGGAATCAGTGTGCCTATTGTAAAAAGGAGGGTCATTATAAGAATGAGTGTCCGGTACTGCACGCACAGACTAGTGGTGTCCCAGCTCAGAGAGGTAATGTTGGGTTTATGCAAGCTCCTAGAGGTAGAGGACGTGGTACAATGACACCACAGGCCGATCGCCCATCAAATTATTTCGATCAGCGAAATGTACAACCTGCGCAACTAGGTAGATCTCCACAGTATCATGTTGAAGATTACTATGATCATAATGAAGAGATTCAGAGAAGCGAGTACTAGGACAGCCACAGGCAAAGAGAGGGAGTAGTATCAGTTCCAGTTGATCAGAGTGGACCTTATGTCGCAGTAGTTACATCAGGCATGGTCGAACCGTTTCTGTTGGATACTGGTGCGGCAAAAAGTTCAATTATGCATGCGAAACTCCCTGGCGCACCTTTGTCTGGCTTAACGAACACTTCAGTAGGTTTCTCAGGCGCCCCTGTTCACAATCCTGTTTCTAGTCCTTTATCAATTTCTGTTGGGCCATGCGAACTAGAAGCACCCCTTATCCTAACAACCGGTTGTAATGAGAATCTGCTTGGTTTAGATCTGTTGAAACGCCTGCATGCGACACTGTACTGTTCTCCTTCAGGAGTACAGCTCACATTAGGCAAAAGAGTCATCTCTCCAATGTATATGTCGATGGATAAGCTCCCACCGGAGCTGCGTTCTCTCCCTGATACTCTTTGGGCAACTGGTCCTAACGATGTAGGCCTCTTGGAAATCCCCCCTTATGTGGTAAGTCTGAAAGCGAATGTTAGATTCCCACGAATCCCACAGTATCGGATTTCGAATGAAGGTGAACGTGCACTCTTGCTGATTGTGAAAGATTTAATACAGAAAGATGTGATAGAGGAAACTAGAGGAAATGTCTGCAATAGTCCTGTTCTGCCGATTTTAAAACGCACTGACCCGTCTAAACCTCCAATCTACAGATTTGTGATTGACCTCAGAGAGGTTAACAAAATAGTGATTCCGCAGTTTCCTGTGGTACCAGATATCACTGCATTATTGACGTTGATTCCTGCCTCAGCCTCATGGTTTACAGTGATCGACTTGAAGAATGCCTTCTTCAGCATTCCGATAGCCAAGGAAAGTAGAGACATTTTTGGTTTCTCCTTAGGAGGTCGCAGTTTCAGATTCAAACGCGCTCCACAAGGTTATTGTGAGAGCCCTTCAATTTACAGCCAAGCATTGAAGAGTCAATTAGATGCTTTTGTACTTCCTCCTGGTGTTGCTCTGATCCAATATGTAGATGATCTTTTACTGGCTGCTGATGACAAGGGAACTTGCAAAATAGCTACAATTTCTTTATTACGTCATTTGTCAGACTTACATCACAAGGTATCACCTTCTAAACTGCAATATTGTTGCGAAGAAGTGACCTACTTAGGTCATCTTTTGTCAAAGGAGGGAAGACGGTTGACCCCAGAGAGAATCAAAGCAATTTCGCAGATGACTGTACCAAGCACACAGAGAGAAGTACGTGCGTTTTTGGGTATTACGTCATACTGCAGGCAATGGATCCCAAATTTTTCTCTCATGGCAAAACCATTGGTAGCCCTGACTGGAAAAGGTGTTCCGAGCCCTTTGCCATGGTCTGATGAATGTCAACAGAGCTTCTCCGACTTACGTGATGCGCTGTGTTCAGCTCCTGTGTTGGGTACTCCTGACTATAGTAAGCCGTTTACTTTATATGTCCATGAAAGAGAAGGTTGTGCGTTGAGTGTATTAACACAACAATTTGGTGACAAACAGCGGCCTTGTGCATATTTCTCATCCACATTAGACCCGGTAGCCAGAGCATTGCCAAGTTGTTTGAGAGCTACAGCAGCAGCTGCAGTGTCTATTCGACAGTCTGCTGGACTAGTCATGAACAACATGTTAGTAGTCATGGTTCCACATGCTGTGGATACACTCATGAATCGAACAAAAACTCAGCACCTTACCAGTGCCAGACTATCAGGCTATGAGCTGACGCTTTTGGCAAGTCACATTCAGATCAAGCGATGCAACATATTGAATCCAGCAACGCTGTTGCCGACTACCCAAGAGTCGAGTGATTCAGAGCCTCATGATTGTTGTTTTAGAACTGAGGAAGAGACAAAAGGTAGGATTGACTTAAAAGATACTCCGTTACTAGATCCAGATGGCACTTTGTACGTCGATGGGTCATGCTTTAAACTACAGAATGGTGATGTGACGGCCGCGTATGCAGTTACGACTTTGAGTACGATTGTGGAGACCGCAAGAGTGAGTCAGAATTCTGCTCAGGCTGCAGAATTAATTGCATTAACAAGAGCGTGTGTTTTAGCTGAGGGAAAGAGAGTGAATGTGTTTACTGATAGCCAATACGCCTTCGGCTTAGCACATAGTTTTGGACGTCTGTGGAAAGAAAGAGGTTTTCTCACGTCCCATGGGACTAAGATCCAACATGGACAGTTAGTCAGCGATCTATTGGAATCTCTGACCCTACCGAATGAAGTTGCGATTGTGAAGTGCAGTGCACATCGAAAGATTACGGATGATGTTGGCCGTGGGAATGCGTTCGCTGATGAGGTCGCCAAAGAGACGGCCAGGAACATGACGAGCCGAATGTACGTTGCAACGTCTGCAAGATGGATTGCTGAATCAGGAATGCGTGAGAATACGATTGAAAGTGTGAAGGCAATCCAGAATGAAGCAACTGAAAATGAGAAGAATGAATGGAAGGAGAAAACGGGTAAAATGGGTTCAAGTGGATGTTGGGTTGATTTGTCTGAACAGCAGCGTTGGATGTTACCTGATGCATATGTGCTCGCAGTAGTCACGATGGCGCATGGAGCGGCGCACATCAGTTCGAAAGGGATCTGTAAAATGTTAGCTTCAGTATGGAAGAATGATGGAATTACTAAGTGTGCGGAAAGAGTGGTGAAAAACTGCATGATATGCCTGATGCATAATCCTGGGAAGGGAACCCCAACCCCAACTGGTCATTTTGCTCCCCCTTCTTGTCCCTTTGAAGTGATTCAGTTGGATTTTATCCACATGGACAGGTGTAACAATCTTAAATATGTCCTAGTGGTAGTCTGTGCCTTTTCAAGATGGATTGAGGCATATCCATTAAAGGATAACACTGCTATGTCCACTGCCAAAATCCTCCTCAAAGAGTACTTCCCCAGATATGGTATGCCACGGATTGTTTGGTCAGACAATGGAAGTGAGTTCGTAGGGAAAGTTATGAAGAGTGTGTGTGCAGGTCTGGGAATCGTCCAGAAATTCCACAGTGCGAATCACCCACAATCAGCAGGTTTGGTTGAAGGGTACAATGGTACCCTGAAGCTGAAACTTGCTAAAATTCAAGCTTCCACTGGTCTATCTTGGCCAGATGCACTGCCTTTAGCTCTACTGTCCACCAGAGCGACTGTACACTCTCGAGTAGGGCTTAGCCCATATGAGATTGTGTTCGGTCGTCCTGCTAATGTTTGGGGAGTCCCTAGGCCAAAGGAATTCAAACAGATCGAATATCCAATGTTGATTGATTATCTTTATGACCTGACTGTTAAACTAAGCCTTATTCATCAACAGGTATTTGAATCCTTGCCTAAACTGCCAGAGAGACCAGGCCACAAGTTGAAACCAGGTGACCAAGTGGTGGTGCGGAATTTTGAGCGAACCCGGAACCTCCAGCCAAGATTCGTGGGCCCGTTCCAAGTGCTCCTAACAACGAGAACTGCTGTATGCCTAGCTGGAAGGAAGAATTGGGTGCACGCTAGCCATACGAAGCGTGTCCCTCTCCCACTCCCCTATGACAACTGGGTTAGACAGGGATTTGGTGTATCCGAAACAGAACCTGTTCCTAGGCTCATCCCTTTCAGTGATGCAGAGTACATAAAGGACCCACGAACTGAAACGCAGAACTCTGACACCTCAGCAGGAACCGCTCCTTTGAACTTTGGACAGAGTGTTGTACAAAGTGAACATTTCTGCACCTGTAGACCAGCTATTCCAAGATCAGACAAGACCCGGGAAGTACAGATATAATCTACGTTCTCATGCTATGAACTAATGACATTGCATAATTACCTTTCTGTTTGAAAACTGTTTTGATCTTATCGCATTCCATTCAGTCAGGAAGTTTGCTCTAAATTTTTATCTTTTTGTTCTTGTTGTTCTCTCACCTTGCCATCTGGGTTACCGTAGGGTCGTAACGTGTGCCTTGTTTTAATTTGCAGGGAACCAGACACAAGGTCGGTTTCTTCTGTTTACTTTGGGAACTCCCAGGGTGGACAGAGGCATTTTTTAACAGGTACAAACCATCCGTTGCGAACGGTTGTAGAAGATGGAGCTTCCTGAACTGCGACGGGTTAACGTCATGAATGTGCACAAGACAAAACTATATGACATATTGTATAGCAAATGTTTTCTAATGCAATGTGCTCTGACACTTCTGATTGTTTTAATAACTTTGGTAGGCGGAATTATTTTTGGTATTCAGTTGATCTTTACACCTGTTACATCTACAGTATCTCCCCGTGTTCCCGTTTCTCTTCATTCTTTCCATCCTTTTCCTGCCCACGAGCAAGCTCGACGCTCTGAGTTTATAAATAACACTTTCATTCAGCTCTTGCACCAACATCAACTAGTGGTTAACACAACGAACTGCTGGGTGTGTGGCTTGATACCACATACCATGGACAAGGGCATCCCTTATCTGGTTCTGCCCTTTAGTTATAATGGATCATTCTGGGCATTTCAGACCATGTTCGCTTATGCCCTAGAGACCTATCCTCCACGACCTCCACGTTCCACTAGGTATAACTCCGCTAATAGAGCCTTGGTAAAAGGAATCACTGACATGGTTAGAGACGTCAATAACACTCCGTTCATTCCCAAGGATGAATTGCGAGTTTACATGGGTTGGAATGTTACAGAATATGGCATTACTTTGGGTGAGAACAAACGTAAAAGCTCGACTCCGATCTGGGTCGTACCCCACCAGGGTCAGGTCTGTTTGCAAGGAAATGGGAGGAATCCGAAAGCTCGACTAGGGAAGAGTGACTGTATCGAAACATACGTTTTCCCGTCACAGTCTTCCCCTGCATTTTTAGCTGCTAAGGGCACCTATTTTGTTTGCAAAGACAGAGCATACACATGGCTGCCTGCTGACTTCTCAGGCTCATGGTATATTGCTCAATTGTTACCTCCGACATACACTGCTGCACCGGACTATCACAAAACTAGAGTTGTGAGAGGTGTTTTCAGTAAAGAAGATACTGCTGGCCAAGAAGCAGGAGACTTCTTCAAAGGTTTCCTTCCATTCTGGGGGCCTATGGCCAACAGTAGAAACTTACGTCAACTAACACGGGTAGTTGAATCCACTATCACCGAAACTGCGGGTGCCCTTAGTAACCTGACAGCTGAGCTTCAAGCGGATCGCCTCATGACGTTACAGAACCGTATGGTCCTTGATGTGTTACTTGCAGATCGAGGTGGGGTATGTAAGATGATCCAGTCGAGTTGCTGTGTTTTTATCCCAGATAATGCGCCAACGGTATATAAGGCCATTTCTAAGTTACACAAAATCTCTGACTCTATTCATGTAGAGGAAGGTGACTGGTCATTAATGGGATGGTTCTGGAGTCTGTTATCTGCGTGGGGATGGAAGGTTCTGATAGTCACTGGTGTTGCGTTGGTATTTTTATTTTCGTGCTGTCTCATTGTTCAGTGTGGTCCTGCCTTATGTAGCCTTTGTGTTTCGACATGCGTAAGAAGACCACCTGTTTTTAGAGATACGCCACGGGATAGAGTAATGCTTCAGCAACATATCAGTGACCTGATGAACATAGAAATGGACTCTGACATAGAGTAAGTTATTGCCTATGTAAGGGCAAAAGGACGGTCTGAGGTTCTGTAGCGATCCAAACCCGTGTATTCGGTATCGTAGTACTGACACGATTTTGGTACCAATGAACCGTAAATGATCCATTATATGCATGACAGTGTTTTCGCTGCGCAACTAGCATGAATTCACTGAGAAATAGGGCATTCTGTTGTTAAGTCATGGCATCCATTTTAGTTACGGCATCCATTTTGTTTCTTGCCCTCACATAGTCAATGAACGGGTGATGACCCCGGCAGAATCACCTTGTTAAGGATACGTAAGCTCGAGCCCCGAGAAAGGCTGACGCTGCATGACTAGGCAGAATCAAGCTGCCTCCCTTGCCTAAGGCCAGTCCTGCTATACTGGTTCTCGTGTCCATTGTCCTGACTGAAAGGCCGAAGACGGTAGCCATGCCCGTTTATGATCCATAAACACCTCTTATCCTACTTTTCAATCCTTTGCACCTGGCTCTGCTCCTCTCCTTCTGGGCTTTTACAATGGGGAGGTTACGATTTTTATGATGGGGAGGATCGGGCAAAGAATGGAAAACTGACAAGGGGACCTGATCGAAGACCGAAAACCTACGACTAGTTATTGTTTGATGTATATTTACTGTTTGTTTGGGATACCGGGTTGGGCATGAGAAATATTCGTGTAATGTTGCCTAAAGACATTTTTCGTGTATTTAAGGAACAACCCACTTAAGGCAATTTGAACAGTCTCGTAGATTCTGCCTATGGGTGGTTCCTATGACTTCTGTGTCCCTGCAGTGAATAAATCTTGGTCTCTGACGCCACCATCGAGAAACCCGCGTCTCTGTTTATTTGTGCACTGAGACAGGAAGGAACTCAGGGGTCTTCGGGTGTTGTTTCCCTGACACCTCTGGACTCTTAAAAATCCAGAACCTCACTGTAGCGCAAAAGAGCCGGTGGGCCTTATATATTTCACTGTGTTTGGAAAGTGTATGTAATCCTCGTTTCTGACTAGAAAAAGGTATTTGTTGAAGTGCACAAAAAGCAATATTTAAGTAGGCCTGGGTGTGGTACGGGGAGTTTTGCTATGCGGCACTCCGCGAAGTTACAAAAAAACTCCGCAAAGTTCTGCAAGTGGATGAGTGCAGTGCGAACTGCAGTTTGTGCTGGTATTCCTGCCACTCGGGTAGAAATTCTACCCGAGCTGCAGCTCACGTTCGTGAACTTACCATTTGCAATCACGAGCGGTGAAAAAACACCGCTGCACATCGCGAATCAGTTTTCTGCACTCCACAAGCTCTGCGGAGTGCGGAGTGCGGAGTGCAGAAAACTCTGCTAACTCTGCGAACGGTGCGTAGTTCACCGCCGAGGCCTATATTTAAGAGACTTAGATTTGGACCTACCTGCAGAGTAAACCAGGACCAGCAAAGTGTGGATTGAGTCTGACTGTATCCAAGGAGATTTTGTCCTTCAGAAAGGGCTCTCTTCCCCATGGTATCATCCTGTGCCTTTCCTGATTGACCCTTTAGCTTCCAAACAAACTTGAGCCTACCCCCCACCTGCAGTATACATTAAGGTGTGTGCAGGGACAACCTAAGACGTCCACTTCCATCCTGTAGCCTCAGCCTCTATTGCCCTATAGAGCCCAGTAAACAAACGACAGAGAGGGCGGTAAGAAGACAGACTTGTGCTGTGTAATTATTCTTGAAAACTACTGATTTGTTATACCCGATAGTGTTTGAATTTATTATCTTGTCCTGTGTGTAATTGGTAATGTTAAAAGCTTAACTTTTTCCTCTTGATTGTTTGAATTGAACTCTTTGTTTCTGTGAATGTGGTACTGTTTTAAACTGCAGATTTTTTACCTGTAACTGTTTGAAAATCTGGCCTAGTTTCTCTGGAACTGTGTTTGGGCGTGCAGGGGCAACCCCCTAACCTCCATCCCTTTTTGAGTCTTTAAAAGTTAAAAAGGCCAACTTCATGTGTAGAGACTAAGCAGAATGAGTGTATTAGAGTGTTTTTATGAGACTGCTAAATCTGCTTCAAGGTTTAAAATTGTGTTTAGAAAGTGTATGTAGCCCTCGTTTTTGGCTGAAAAAGTGATTAGTCAAAGTGCACTAAAAAAGGTACTTTAGTCGTTTAGATTTGGGGCTACCTGAGGGTGAACCAGGCCGAGCATAGTGTGGATTGAGCCTGTCTGTATCGAAGAAGATTCTGTGCTTGAGGTCACTAGCTCCTTCTATAAGTTTTCCATTGGACATTATATCTGTGCACTGAATGGCTGCTGTATCTGTTGTTTCTGTTGGGCTTAGGGTTAGGTTTGTGATTGGAGCTTATGATCTGTGTTCTGATAAGTGGATAGCTGTGGGGTTTTGATTGGTTTCTGGGGCTAGGGTTCAATTGTGCCTAGGGCTTAGCGTTTGGACTCTGATTGGTTGCTAGGACTAGGGCTGTGATTGGTTGTAAGGACCTGGTATCCTATTGGTACTAGGGCTTAGGGCAAGTGTTCTGATTGGATTCATTAAGGCCAGGCTTCCCATTGGTCGAAGGTGTCACCTGATCAATAGGGCTATTTAAGCTTTGGGCTCAGGGCGTATCAGCCTGGGCACGGAAACAAGGGCAGATAGAAGAAGGGCCGTTGCCTGTTTAGCCCTTCTCGGGACAGGTCAGGCCTAGGGCCAGAAATGCTGCCCTTTTTCCATTTACCAGCACCAACCTTAATCCATCTACAAACATATTAGCACACTCACAGCAAATGCACTGAACTCATGTACTACAACCAAACCCTAACCAAATTTCCTTGTCTCAAAAACCACTACAAAGTCCCACAAACCACACATATACACCCTTTTACCTCAACTACCATACAATGGTACCTTCACCCACACATAAAACACCACTGTATCCTATACAATTTACACATCGCCAACACAACCCAAATTCACACGATACGTAACTATATCCCATCCAGACACACTCTCCCTGCTCATACAAAGCATCAGCTCTACCCTTTACGTACCCCTAACAGAATCCTTTCTGTCACCACCAAACCTATACTCAACCTTCCATCATTTCATTGAGCAACACCCTCGCCCACTTGTTACCAAAAGAACACACCCACACATTCCTTACATTCTACTCTACCACACATATTACCTATGCCAGCTATCATATCTAACACAAACACTCTTTACCATTCAACTTCCAACCATCAACATCATCATCTCCTCTCACTTCTCCTCACAATCAAAACATAACACACAAACCAGCACAACAAAAGCTCACACACACACTAATTCATAACACTTTCCATCACAAGCTAGAAACATACACCCACTCTCACACTCCTGGCTACATACATAATACAGACTCTAATGCCTAGCGGTCTCTCTTCCCCATTCCTAACACATATAAAGCAGTACACCAACTCTCTTTCAACCGCCTCTCATCCATCGGACAATTTTGAGCCTTGTAACATATCCCATATGCTGCACCACCTCCTGTAACTCACACACCTTCCACCCTAAACAGACACAGACAAAATAAACTGCATGTCACTCTTCAAAACTTTGCATTTCCATGTCTACACCACAGCAAGGATAATCTATAAAAGCAACACAGATCACTAACTCACTCTCAACGACCATCTCTACCACCTTCATATGCAGACCCATCGAAATGCCTTCTTATACTGCTAGACGAGGAATGCAATACAAAAAAGCTATATTGTTGCTACCCTCATACAGCTAATACCAGCACTAAAGACACACCGGTTACTAATAAACAAAATGCTGTTCACTTGTCTAAAAAACAAAGGACCACCATCACCAAAGTACATTCTCTAAACTGCCTACTAATTAATGCTCGATCACTCACTAAAAACAAGCATCACATCTACGACCTTCTCACTGACACACAATCTGACTTACTTTTCATAACTGAATCATGGTTGGGAGATGACATGGCTCCAGTGTTGCATGAAGCCGTTCCTCTAGACTATAAAACTATGAAACAAAATTGTATAGGCAAAAGAGGAGGTGGCTTTGCTGTTGTACTCAAGCTAAATTATATATCACCAAAGCTGACAACCTCTCTGTACAAGGTTGTGAGGCCCTCTTCACACTATGCAACCCTACACCATCTTCCTCCAGTAATTTCCTACTCCTTTACAGACCTCCTCTTAGCAATGCTACATTCCCATACACACGTTTAGACACAGTTTATAACCTGATAGCACTACACTCCAACCTATGCATTCTAGGTGATTTAAACATTTGGTTTGACAAACCCAATGTGCCCCATCAGAAAACAATCATCACTGGCCTAGACACAATGAATCTACATCAGGTTGTCCACAAACCCACACACATCACCAGACCCATCCTATATGTCATTTTTGCAAATACATAACTAGCTACCTTTCAAATAATGAATCCCGTCACATGGTCGGACCACCATTTGCTTGCTTTCTAACACAAAACAACATAAAGCAATGCACCCACAACAACCTCACACACATCCACCTAGGTACCATGGAATAAACTCATTTCTGAATACTTAGAAACACAACTAACAACCAATAACGATCTAGGCACAATAAATTCAATTCAAAAACTGTATGACCCAACAGAAGTAATTAGGATATTTGGGGGACAACAAAACTGAACAAAAGAAAAGAGGCACCTTTGGAAATAAAGAGATAAAATAGCAAATTAGAAAGCCTCAATGCACCTGGCTCAAAACAAACACCAATCAAGACAAGCTTCATCTATAGAAACTTAACAAATTATACAGGTCAGCAATCAAAAAAGCTAAAAGAAGATACAATTCATATAAAATCTAAAATGTTAAATGTGCAAATAAAGAATTCTGTAAACTTTTCACTGAATTTCATCCAAATTAAGTAGAAGGAACTCATCCCATTACTGAAGAATTCACAGACAAACAGGCAAATCATTACACAACCAAAGCAGACATGTTGGACTCCTATTTAAAACAATAGAAAACCACCAGCACCGACCTTTTTCCAAATAACCCCTCCAAGAGTAGGCTAAACCAGACTCTGTATTCATTCCTACAAATTTCGCAAAATGACATGCCGGCAGCCCTCCTGACCCATATCCACCACAAACCTTCAAGAAAATTGTCCTAACTACCTCTGCTGCCACATCAGTAGAAAGAATCATCATTAATTTCTTAACTACACGAATATTTCCAGAAGGTCTGAAGAAAACAGACATCCGCCATTACTAAAGAAAACAAACCTGAACCCCCTTAACCCCAACTATAGACCTACTACAAATGGACCTTTTCTGTGCATACTGATAAAAAGATCAGCATTCACCCAGATGTCACAATTCATTGGAGATGATCCATACTTTCAATCTTCCAAGCAGGATTCTGTCAGACAAAGGAACAGAAGCTGCCCTCATTGCCAGCTGGATGACCTAAAGAACATAGTTGACCGGAGCGGAGTTGCTGCACTACTTCTCTTGGAGCTCTCAACTGCCTTTGACCCAAAAACCATGACACTCTAATACAAAGACTCTACAAATCTGGCACACAGAAGACTGCTCTCCACTGGATCACATCCTATCCATTCTCTCCCTTTCTCACCCAAACCACAGTTCACAAAAGCAGGGGTCCTTCAAGGCTCTATCATCTCACCCATGCTTTTCAACATCTACATGGAGTCATTACCGGCACTGATTAATGAATTTCACCACACATGCTATAACTATACAAATGGCACACAAATGCTCCTGAAACTGGAAAACCATATTTACATTTGAAACTCACAAATTTTCAGTTGCCTCAGAACCGTGGATCAGTGGATGACATGGCGCCATCTCAAATTTAATCCTTCCAAATCAGAAATACTCACATGTGGCAATTGGGAAAATAATAACCAACTTGCTGCTTGGCCTTTTGACCTGGGAACACAGCCTAAAGTATCTAAGGATGTAAAAACCTTAGAATTAGCATGGACTCCAAACTATCAATGAATGCGCAAGCGGACAAACTAGCAAGATCAACCTTCATTACTATAAAAACTCTGCGACTCATCTTTCTCCACTTGCAATTTTCACACAAGGTCCAGGCTACTATCTCTGTTTAAACTCGACTACACCAATAGTTTTTACCACGGATCATCTTTAACCCCTTCCATGCTCATGACGGAACGGTTCCGTCATGAGCCACGGTTGAGCTGTGCTCATGACGGAACCGTTCCGTCATGAGCCCGCCCGCGCTCGAACCCTTCAGCACCGCGGCGGAATTCGCCCAGCGCTGAAGGGGTTAACAAATATAAGAAGACAACAACAGATTCTGAAATCTGCTGCCTGACTACTCCTACATGTAAAGTCACAAGCTCACATCTCCCCTGCCTTGAAGGCCATACATTGCTTACTGCTTGCCAGAAGATCCACATTCAAGCTGCTTTGTATCACCTACAAAGAAAAACATGGATCTCTCTTCATCAGGAATAAAATCACCAAATACATTCAAAAAAGGAACCTCCACTCTAGATTGGAATCTTGTCTCAAAATTCCACGATACAAGAAAAAAAACATAGGTGGCATACCCTTCTCTGTTCAAGCAGCCAAACTATGGAACTCTTTACCCCCAAACTTAAGGTGAACAGATAACTATCTAATCTTCAGAAGACTACTCCAGGGTTGGCTCTTCCCTACCTAACCACCTTACTTAAACATCAATGTACCGCAAATCTTTGTGTATATAAGCATTTATTTAAATTATATGTATGCATCTAGATATGTCTATTCCTTTGTATAAATGTGTATAATAATTATGTTTATAAATATACAGATATTCATTAGATCTGGATAACAAATGTGCATAATACTTATGGTTATATTATTCTATGTTTAACATGCATATAGGTCACTGCATAAATAAGTACATTTTTATCATAAATATCTACAATTGCTTTACTATACACTTATTAAAAGGAATAAAAATGAAAATAATATATATATATATATATATATATTCACTTAAAAAACCATAGGTTTCACACATGTTATAGTTAGCTGTACATTTCACTCGTAAAAAACCAATGAAATTCCACGTTATAGTTAGATCAGGTAACTATAACTTGCGCGCCCACAATAAACTGCTGATGACGTCACATAGTACATCACTCATGACATGGTCAGTAACATCACTCATGACATCAATGCTGACATCTGAAATTACACATTGTGGATTGCGGTCGCGCAAGTTATAGTTACCTGATCTAACTATAACGTGGAATTTCATTGGTTTTTTACGAGTGAAATGTACAGCTAACTATAACATGTGTGAAACCTATGGTTTTTTAAGTGAATTTGCAAGGTTTTGTAAATGATAATTCCTAACTATAACGTGTGTGAAACCTATTGTTTTTTCAGTGAATTTGTACGTTTTTTTAAATGCTAAGTTATGTATTTATTTATTTATTTATTTTCTGGTTTTTCACTATGCGCACACCCTGCGCGCACGGTGCGCCTCGCGCACCGTGCGCGCGCAGTGGCGCACGGTGCACTTCGCGCACCGAGCACCCACGTTGCGCAGTCCATGCCGTCCGCGCCTCGCCTTTTTTTACGCAGTAACATTTGTTTTTTTCTCCCTTGTGGGTCCTTTAATTTATTTAATAAATGTGATTGTTACTTCTTTATTTATTTTTTTTATTTTTTTTGCAGTGCGCGTACAGTAAGCTTACCGTACGCGTACCCCGCGATTTCTTTTTTTAATTATTAAATTTATTTTTCGTACTTTTGGGTCCTTCTTGGACCCCCTGACAAACACTAGGGGGTCTGCAACTCTCTTCGTTGCCCCCATTTCACGTTCCCCACCTTTGTTTCTCAGTGCGAGAGACAGAAAATGGCGGCCGACACTTCCTGATTTCGACCGATTCGAATGTTTACAGTCATGTAACCACCAATCAGAATTGAGCTCGCGCACGGCACCGTACGCGTACGGTAAGCTTACGGTAAGCGCACGGAGCGCGCTTACAGATATATATATTGATTTAAATGCTATTTTCTCAGGACTTACTGAACAGATTTACACCAGACCTACAAAAGGCACATCCTTGACCTGAGGACTACCTCTCTGCCAAATTTCAAGTAATTCTGTTCAGCCGTTCGGGCTGTAGCTGTGTCTAAAGGTCCTATGGAAAAATGCATGGGGAAAACGCATTTTTGGACCCCCCTTTTTTCTCAGCCCCCGCTTGACAAATCCCCCCGAGACTTTCAGGGTAGGAGCGGAGCGTAGCGCCCCATTAGTTTTGAAAATTTTGCGAGGATTCGTCGACCGGCGCCAAAGTTATTCCAAATAGAATGTTGCGGATTTCCTATGGAAACACGGTCCTAACTATAACTATCTACTGGCGACCGCCAGTAGATAATATATATATATATATATATATATATATATATATATATATATATATATATATATATATATATTATATATATTCACTGAAACAACCATAGGTTTTACAGACGTTATAGTTAGGAATTAGCATTTAAAAAACCTTAGAGGGATGTTATAGTTAGTTGGACATTTGACTCATATAAAACCAGAGAAATTCGCCTGTTATAGTTAGTTGAGATAACTATAACTCGCGCTGCTGCAATGCACTGGTGATGATGTCACATATTACATCACTCGTGGCATGGTCAGTGACATCACTGATGACATCTCAAATTACATCACTGATGACATCACTGATAACATCCTCCACCTGATAATCTGATGCACATAGTGATGGCCTAATATAAATTAGGATACACGCACTCTAAAATACAGACTACTATTTTTGAAACCATATCACAACAATGCCAGATACTACATACCACCCACTATTTCCTCGGTCTACACTCACATCCACTCACTTTTACATGCAGTTACTAATCAATACAGTACTATAATATGCACTCGTACACCTATACATACATTCACAGTCCGCCACTCATCCATAGTTACTCACACACCTAGTCATTCATACAAAGAATCAATCACATACCCATTTACTCATGTATACAGTTATACACACCAACTGCGTTATTTATACACACACCACATCACTTATTTATGCAGATACTAACACATACTTACTGTCTTATACAATCACTGATACAAGCAGACACTTTTATACACCCACTCCTTCAAATAACTTACTCTCACGTATAGTCATTTATATACTCTAAATTCACATGTACTGCCTTAAAACATATGTAGTTACTCACACATATACCAGTGAGACATTCATTCACTCACCATCACACCCATACACACACTAACTTACCCATACAGCCCTTCCCAAATGTACTTTGGAATCCATACAACCAGTGAATCACCCAGTCAGACATGTATGCACAGAATCACCCCCCCACCCACCCACACACTGAGGCACTCATACAGATACTCAGACAACAAATCACTAACCCATATAGACACTCATGCAGGTACTCACCAACCCATGCAGCCGCTTATACACCAACTGAGACACTAATACAGACTTTCACACAGTTTAGTCACTAGCCCATACATTCAGTAACACATGTTCAATCACTCAGTTATACAGTCAGGCACGCACCTACTAATCAATCAATCAATCAATCCAACAGCTTTATTCGACAAAAGTCATAAAAGCGATACAAAACAGCACAGGTACACAATATACAATAAAACAGACTAAAAAGACTAAAAAGTGCGCGGGTCATTATATTGCAGGAGACGCATTTAACTGAGTCAGAACTATCTACTTTAGTTAAGAGGTTGGGTTGGTTGGATTTTGTAGTTTGTACCACTCAATCTGTTAATACCAGGGGAGTAGCTATACTGGTTAAAAAATCAGCCCAAGCAACACTCCTTTCTAAAGTCGTGGATTCAGGGGGGAGATGGGCCATAGCAGAGTGTCAAGTAAAGGATGTAAGATTAACAATTGCTGGCTACTATGGTCCAAATCAGGACGACCCTCTTTCCTTCAATGGCATGGCATCTGCTTTAATAGCGTTTTCTAGCCCGGTTATTTTGGCAGGTGATTTTAACCTGATTTTGAACCCCCTGTTAGACAAGACCTCCCAGTACAGGCCACTTGCATCTCACAAAACTAGAACATGCCTAACCGACTTTATGAAACAATTGGGTTTCTTAGATATATGGAGGATAAAAGCAGGGACTAAAAGAGAGTACTCTTTTTGCAACTACAAATACGGGCATAAGTCTAGGATTGACTTTATTTTAGTGAGTCAATCAATAAAAAGCTGGGTAGAGGATATTTTCTATCTTCCGTCTCACCTCTCTGACCACTCTGCGATCAGCCTAGTCATTAATAAACCGGCGCCCCCAGTGGAGAGGACATGGTCAATGGACCGCACTCTACTTATGCAGGAAGAGGTATTAGTGGGCCTCCAGTCGGAAACTAAATTATTTTTAGCTAGAAATGCCCTAACTGCTTCAGCCACTATTGTATGGGAAGCTTTTAAGGCCTATTTGAGGGGGCATATAACAAGTATCTCCTCCTATAGGTCAAAAAGGTATAAGGCAGACATCGCGGATATCGAAAGTAAAATCAAAGCAACCCAAGCAGTCATTGATCTGGGCAATCGAGAGAGTATAGAGGGTGCACAAGAGACTCTACGGACCCTGAAGGGGGACCTGGAGTCTGTCCTTAATTCCAGATTATTACAAAGATGGGAAGCTAGCAAGATCGCCCATTTTGAGTATGGGGAGGGCGCCGGGAAACTTCTTGCCTGGAAAATTAGATCAGACCGGGCAAGGAATTATATTAGTTCAGTTTCTAAAACTGGGATATTGTATACCTCTGATGAGGACATCAAAACACAATTCTATTCTTTTTTTTCAGACTTATATAAGGAAGAGGGACACCATGACTCCGCTAAAGTTCTGTCCTTGTTAAACAATATAAACCTTCCTGGGTTAAATCCAGATCAACAAACGAAAATAGATGCACCTATTACATATGATGAGGTATATAGGGCTGTGATGAGCTCAAAGAAAGGGAAAGCAGTTGGGCCGGATGGTTTACCCTCGGAAATATATATATGCTTGGCAAAAGAGATCACCCCTTTCCTAACTACCTTGTTTAATGAAATCTTACAAGAAGGCACTCCTCTTCCTCCCTCGTGGAATAAAGCGACAATATCACTAATATTGAAGCCTGGGAAATCAGCTTCAAATTGCGAATCTTACAGGCCAATCTCAATTTTGAACACCGACTACAAGATCTTTGTTTCCATCATGGCCAATAGATTGGGAGGAGTCATAGGTGCTCTATTACATCTAGACCAAAAGGGTTTTGTCAAGGGCCGTCACCTGTCTGATTTAACCTATGATTTCATTGGAGCCATTGATATGGCTTCAGCATGGTCCCTTCCTTTGGCGGGAATGACATTGGACGCGGAGAAGGCCTTCGACAGGGTCAATTGGCTGTTCATGTCGGAGGTCTTGGCCAAATTTAAGCTAGGCGATAAATTCAGACGAGTTATCTCTCTTATATACTGCAATCCATCGGCGAATATCATGGTTAACGGCTCCCTCACAAAATCTCTGGCGATAACAAGGGGTACGCGTCAGGGATGCCCTCTTTCCCCTTTATTATTTAATTTATATATTGAACCTTTTGCACAGATGTTGCGAGATGACATTAGGGTGTCTCCATTTAAATGCGGGGAGTGGGAAAGGAAAGTGGCATTATATGCCGATGACATCCTTATTCTGACAGACAACTTGAATATGGCATTCCCAGCTGTTATCGAACTAGCCCAGAAATTTGGATCTGTCTCAGGCTATAAGATAAACACCTCGAAGACGGAAATTATGGCCTGGAATATGTATGTAGACTCTCATCTTCCTTCCTTAAAAACCGATATAAGATATCTAGGTGTCCATATCCTACATGAAATTGATAAGATCCCCTCTCACAATTTATCATTAATTACAAAAGAAATCAGAAAACTATTGAAAAATTGGGCCAACTTACCTCTGTCAATGTTGGGTCGGGTTAATTTGATCAAAATGTCAATTTTACCAAGGTTTACTTTTCTTTTTGATTGCATCCCCTTATTTTTTGAGAGTGCTTCCCTAGCAAAAATACAGAGTGAGCTTAACACCTTCATTTGGGCTTCTAGAGGGTCCAGGATCGCTTGGAAGAAAATAAGAAGACGTAGAGAGAAGGGCGGCCTGGCAGCCCCAGACCTGCAAATATATGCTTGGGCCTTCCAATTCACCCATTCACGGATGCTATTAAAGGTTCCAACAAGTAGTGGTATGGGTTTGATGTTCCTGTCCATGCTAAGAGTGAGTGGCTTTTCCGAAGATGGCTTCCTATTTAAATATGGAGATCCCAAGTTTTTTAAAAAAGTTAGATTAAAGGTTTTATGGGGTTTGTTAAAAACTTGGGTTAAAATGCGAGCTGCAATGAAGATGGGGTATTTTTCTAACCTAGCCCCAATCTGGGACTCGCCTGGGACACCTGAGTTCCTAAAGGATAGTTTGTCCTTACCACTGAGGGTAGCCGGTATAGCGAGGTGGGGTGAACTTTTCGTGGAGGGCTCACTGATCCCTTGGGAGGCCCTCCGAGAAAATACTGGCTTTTCTATCTCCAGATTCAAATTTCTCCAGCTTTCCAGCTGGGCCACCACAAATTATGCTATTAGAAGCAATTACACTCTAGGTAGGGTTACACAGTTGGAGACACAGGCTACACAGAAACCTCCATTTAGAAAAGAGGTTGGTTTTTGGTATCGCACTATTCTTGAAGAGATCGATGGTGACTTTAAACTCCCAACTTCATTGTGGAATAGCTGCATTCCACAGGTTGATCTTGAGCTGTTGTGGCTTAATTCGTGTAAGACACTATGGGATATTGTAAAGCCTGCTTGGTTAAGAAGGAATCATATCTTCACGATTCATAGAGCCTATTTTTCACCACAGAGGCTAACTAAATTTGCAAAAGATCTTCCTGTGTGCTGTGCTAGATGCGGTGAAGAAGCGGCGTCTGATGCTCACATGTTCCTGACTTGCCCTCTCTTATCGAGCTTTTGGTACCAAGTGGGTAAGGCTCTGTCTACCTCTTTGGGGATATCTATTACCCTTGACTTTTCTCTGATTTTCTTTGGATTAATACCCAATCTGACTGGTTCACCCAAGCATCTGCTATTTTATGCCATCTTAATAGCAAGAAGAGAGATTTGTATTAAATGGAAAGATCCCAAGCCTCCGGAATTTTTAGACTGGCAGACTTCTCTCCTAAGGATATCCAAGATGGACCTTATAAGACCAGGAAGTAAGAAGAAGCAGGAATTTTGGAAACTTATGAAGTGGTGACGGGGTTTTTTTTTTTTTTTTTTTTTTTTTTTTTTCCCCCCTGTCCAATGATTTCATTGCCCTTCCTGCCTTGCTATTGCCTCTCCGGGCCTAGCAATTGGGTCCCTAGTGTATGTCGCCGCTGGCTAGTGTTTGAGAAGGAGATACACCGGTAAGCTTGTCTGTTGATAAAGTTTACAAATCCAGTGCACTGAGGCGGTGTCACTCTTTTCTTCTCGCTCCAATGCCTGGGTGGCTTCAAATGGGCTGAATATGAGGACAAAAAAAAAATAAAAAAATAAAAATAAAAAAAAAAAAAATAAATAAAACAGACTAAAAATGTTACTATTTAAAATATATACATATTTTGATAAAAAGCAATTAATATACACAGAAATCATTAAGGGTAACATCCAAAGTGTCTAATGCTGCTAGCTAAAGTGCTTAAGTCTGATTACCCAAGCCCACCCCAGGAATTTGGCCAAGGCCACAACAATGACCGGGTCTGTGGAGGTTCGAAGGAGTCTTAAAGCGTCAACACTCCGTCTTACGCCCAGTAATTTACAAACGGGTCTCAGCCATACACGCCTCGGGGCCGCATAAGCAGGGCAGGCAAAAAACATATGTGCAATGGTTTCTACCTGAGATTCACAGTAAGAACATAGGTTGGTACTTATAGGCTTCCATCTAGCTGAGAAGCATTTTAAGGGCAACGCTCCCACCCGCATCTGGAAAAATAATTTCCTATCGAGCACTTTGGTGACAAGATCCCAAAAATGTTCTAACCTTGGAATTGGTTTGATACTCAAAAATTCATCAGTTAATGAGAGGGATTTAGTATCATGGAAAACCTTGGCATTTACCAACTCCCAATATTTTTCTTTCATGAGTGCTTTAGATGGAAAGGTAGCAGCCAAGGGGTTTTCCCAGAGATCACTCATCCCAAGTGCCACAAGAGATTTTCTAGTCTCATTGAGCCAAGCAATCTTCCGGGAGCCCACCAAAGACATTATATCCAGAAAACCCTCCGCATAATGGGCTAACTCCGGGGTAGACCACAGGCGACGCCAATATAAGATAGGACGAAGCCTGGCTATATCGGCTATTGAATTTTTCCCAAGGTCATATCTTAGAGGAACAATGGGCGTGCTCTGGGGGAGGGAAGTGATGCTACGCAGGAACCTGTTTTCCGAGGTAACTAAAGGAGACAGGTTCTCATAACCCCACAGCTCAGCTCCA
Source organism: Triturus cristatus (assembly GCF_964204655.1). Classification (NCBI taxonomy): domain Eukaryota; kingdom Metazoa; phylum Chordata; class Amphibia; order Caudata; family Salamandridae; genus Triturus; species Triturus cristatus. The sequence continues at coordinate 828,928,924 of NC_140585.1, read as the reverse complement.
TAGAGAGCCGAGCTCACCGCTTTTGCACTATACACCTGGAGCACAGGACGGATAGGCTTTGAGGGGGACTTTTTAAATTCGCCAACAAGAGCTCCAGCAATTTGCCTGTGTTTTAAGGTAGACATATCACGCTGCAGTTTCCACGAAAAGTTATTTTGGATGTTAACACCTAAGTAGTTAAAAGCCTGTACTTGTTCAAGTGGATTTTTGGATAAAACAAAACTATTTTTAAAAAGTTTATGAGGCCTGAATACCATAAGCTTGTTTTTTTTAATGTTCACCTCAAGGCCTCGATCAACACAAAAGGTCTCGAAAATATCCAATGAACGCTGAAGGCCGCAAGGTGTTTTAGCAATTAAAAGCGTGTCGTCAGCGAACATTAGGATAGGGACCTTAGTGTTGCCAAGAATGGGTGCGTCTACGTGGGCTTCCAAAAGTCGCTCCGCTATATTGTTAATAAATAATGAAAATAGCGTTGGGGCCATAGCACAGCCTTGCCTGACTCCTCTTTGGACGGGAAAGTCCTCAGTCGTTACACCCTGCCCTCCCCATCTGATTCTGGCAGAGTTGTCCGCATGGAGCCTCTGGATCAAGGACAACAAGCCGCCATGTAACCCTAGATCTTTCAATGTCAACCAAAGTTTGGGACGGGGTACCAGATCGAAGGCAGCCCTAAGATCCACAAACACCGCATACAAACTCCCCTTGCCCAGAACAACCGTCTTCCAATAGAGGAGTACGAAGCGGAATACTTGGTCGATAGTGCTAGTGTACTGGCGGAAACCCGCCTGGAAAGAAGATAAAATATTGTTTGACGCCATCCAGAGATGAACACGGTTAAGGATCAACCTACCCATGATCTTCTGGATGGCGTCAATCAAACTAATAGGCCGGTAATTCTCCGGGAGTGAACGATCCCCTTTTTTGTACACCGGGATTATTTCCGCGGCTTTCCAAGAATTAGGAATAGGGGCACCGTGAGCCAGCGCATTAGCAATCAGCTGGATATATCTCCCCCATCTAGGCTTATCATACAGTAAGATATCCGCAGGTACACCATCCGGGCCGGGTGCTTTTCCGGATGCGACCCCCAACAATGCGGAGTTCACCTCAGAACTAGTAAAATTGTCCTCATGATTAAACAACTGGTAAGACCCCGAACTTTCAAGGGGGTCGATAGGAGCAGCATATTGGGGTTTAAAATACTCAACCCATTTCTCTTCGGAAACATTATTTTGGGGGCCCTCTGGATGTCCACCGGAGCCCCACTTTACAATACTCCAAAACAACTTACAATTATTCTGGAGGCTTGCTTCAAGGAGGTCCTCCCATTTTTTCCCATCCCAGAGGCGTTTGGCTCTAGCTACACAGTGCTTTTAAATAATTATTCTGTGGCGAACTAGGGAAACATCCCCACCCTTCAGAGCGTTCCCAAGTAGAAGTCTAGCTTCCCTACAATCCTTGTTGTACCATGACGCTTGATGGGTAACACCTCTTGATCCAGGTCTAGCTTTAATGAGAAAATGGGACTTCAGATTAGTAAATAAGCTATTGTGCACAGATGGTACGTCCCATAAATTACCATTGGAGGCTAGGACTGACTCCATAATAAGAATGGAACCATCCACCTCTTCCTGGATTTGAGCTAAAGTAGCTGGATTTCCCATAAGTCCAGACCATTTCAAACGGCGCATATCATTGGAAGGGACCACCTCAGGGGGGCTCGGCTCCCCAACCCTGACGGTGCCACTATCAGCCTTCCACCATCTATGCCATAAGCAAAGAGGGTTATGGTCACTCTCCGGAAGAGGAACGATCTTCATGTCAATAAGGGAGTGCCATAATTTCATATCGGCCAAAATGTAATCTATTCTGCTCCTAGATACTCCATTATTAAAAGTACACGCACCCTCGCGGTCACTAGGCATTCTGCCGTTCAAAGCCCTCAAACCTCTATCCATACAAAGGGAATTAAGCTGTATGGTCACTTCCGGCCATCTTGATAGAGGGGATAACTCCAAGGATGGGATACCCCAACCCGACTCTTCAATATCCTGCTTGTCCCATTTATTTTCAAGAAGAGGTTCAAACGTTATATTGAAATCACCTGCTATGATGACAAAGGAATCAACAGAGTACAGATCCAGCAAGCTAAATAAATCGTCAATGACCTTGGACTTGGCACCCCTGCAACTTCTTACATACACATTATAAATATCAATTTTACCTATTGGTCCCAACTCAAGTCTCAACAATTGAATATCACTATTGCCCGTGTGAAAAAGTTTAGTGGACAGAGACAAGTGACTTCTTAACCAAATAGTTAGGCCCCCTGATGGCCGCCCATGAGATCCCTTAATTGCCGGAATGTGGAAATTTAAGTAACCCACACAAAAGCGTGGCTCTAAAAGCCATGTCTCCTGGAATAAACAAACGTCCATTGTATTAATAAATGAGACCCAATCGGCAATGGCTAGCTTCGAGTTTAACCCAGCAATATTCCAAGAGCATAGGGAGCCACTAAGCGGGACGTGACCAGCAGAATCAGGGGTAATAGGAAGCGCAACAGATGGAGGAACACCAAGGGGTTGGACTGGCCCCTGACTTCGGTCTATATCAGAAGTATGTTGGGAAATATTAGGGGCTAAAACAACAGGACACACAGGACGGCAAATGGGATCAATGCAAAGGCCAGCCATATTAGGCACTTGGTCAATGATCCCAGCCCGGACACCTCTGGTCGACTGGGCAGCAATCCCCTCATCATGGAGTCAGTCTATATTGTCCAAGGAAGAACCAACCACCCCCCTGGTGCTACCGTATCCCCTCTTGAGCCCACCTAGATCGTGCGGGGGGCAACTTCGCAATTGGATGGAAGAACTTTCCGGCGGGCTGGATCTAAACTCCATGAGTAGGAGATTTTCAACCAGATAGGTATTATTGAGAGTTAGTTCAATACAATCCATGGAGGCCCTAGATGAAGAAAGTCTAATGGCTCTGGAAATATCTTCCCTGATGACTGAGCGACAACCCCTGACATGCCTCAGCCAATGAATCGCTTTGTTGGTAAGTGACTCGGGAGACTCAGTGCCACTAAACGAAGTCAGTTTGGGGACGTTGGTCATAAAATTTTTTTTAGAGCCATCCATTGCATTACCATTGGACTGGACAATAGATTGGATAGTATGGACACCCCGGCCAGCCAGGAAACCCTGGTCTGTTTTAGCCGGGTCATTACCCGCCCCCAGCCTCTTGGTGCAACTTGATTGCGCAAGCAGCGTACCATTACCATTAGCTATCGAACGACCTAAAGGTTGCTTCGTTCCAGTCTTAACAGCATTGCTATATGAGTCAATGCCTTTATGGCAGGAGTTGGGGAGACCTAAACAAGCACCCTGAGAACCTAGTGGGTCTATTGGGACAGGTAGAGTAGAACTTGATGTAACGCCAGGGGTAGAAGGTGGAACAGCAAGACACAGCCCAACTTTACTAGTCAGAGACTCTACCACTGATTTCAGTGAGCTAATTTCATCCCTCAATGACTCAACCATCTTAATAAGGTCGTGTACAATGGTATTAGGTGGCTCAGCGGAATTACCCAAAAGGGTATTAGAGGAGCATGACAGAGGGTCGGGTGGGGCCACATAACTATCTTCCTGCTCGTGCAGCAATGGAGAGAACCTATTATGGCAAAGCACAGTGGGGACACATCCCCCAGGAGCAGCTGCATGAGACAATGGAGAATTATCCTCAACAACCAGAATCTCGGGAGCAGACATTTTGTTAGCACATAGTGCGGACTTAGATCGAAACATTTCCGGCACAACAAGGACTGGTGCAGGAATTGCATGCCCAAGGACGATAGAGGGGGATGAGGGAACAACAACCCTATTATCTGCCACCAATGGCTGGTTACACCCCAGTATTGCCTCACACTCCCCCACCAAATCGTCAATGTGCGAAAGAGTCCCTGTCGGGTCGGGCTGTTTAGTAGCGCGTCGAGACTTCTTAAGTTTCCGTACTTTGGGCAAGGAACCACAGCCCCCTGAACCCCCCGAGTTATCAGCTAGCTTTCTCTTGCCCATTTCAGCACACAACCTTTAGGTTAGAAGGAACAACGGGGCAGAGTCTCCGGGCACGACGTGTAGCCACCTTATTGCGCCAAACTGCTCCTTACTGCTGGGCGGTGAAGTCCACGTCCAAGAGGGATGGCCCAGCCCGGCCTCCTCTGGCCCCGGACGGCCACAGACGGTCCCGCCCTTGTCCCGGGCTTCTCCCAGTGCTACCCGCGCGCGATCCCGCGACACGGGAGCAGCGCCGAAAATTTGAACTCCTCCTGGCGTGCTCCGATTGGCCAGGTGGTTGAGTCCGCTAGGGCTGCTGGGTCATGTGGTCCCGTCTGCCCACTGCGGCCACGATGGTAATCACGCAGCGGCGGGAGAACGGGACGGCTGCTGGAAGTAGGGCAGGAGCAGGCAGGGCAGAAGTCCGCCGGTCAGAGGCTGCAGGTAAGGAAGTTGGCCCTCGTACGTTCACGAAAGATGACCCGCTCGGCCGGAGCAGTGCCGAAAATTTGAACTCCTCCTGGCGCGCTCGGATTGGCCAGGTGGTTGAGTCCGCTAGGGCTGCTGGGTCATGTGGTCCCGTCTCCCCACTGCGGCCGCGATGGTAATCACGCAGCGGCGGGAGAACGGGACGGCTGCTGGAAGTAGGGCAGGAGCAGGCAGGGCAGAAGTCCGCCGGTCAGAGGCTGCAGGTAAGGAAGTTGGCCCTCGTACGTTCACGAAAGATGACCCGCTCGGCCGGAGCAGCGCCGAAAATTTGAACTCCTCCTGGCGCGCTCCAATTGGCCAGGTGGTTGAGTCCGCTAGGGCTGCTGGGTCATGTGGTCCCGTCTCCCCACTGCGGCCGCGATGGTAATCACGCAGCGGCGGGAGAACGGGACGGCTGCTGGAAGTAGGGCAGGAGCAGGCAGGGCAGAAGTCCGCCGGTCAGAGGCTGCAGGTAAGGAAGTTGGCCCTCGTACGTTCACGAAAGATGACCAGCTACTAAATAATCCATTCAGGGTCTTGTAAATTCACTCTTTTTTCAATACACCTAGGCATATATATATAAATGAAAAATATTTAAACTTTACAGAAACACACATTCACTGGATGATCTCATCAGTGATGTCATTTGAAATTTCATCAGTGATGTCATCAGTGATGTCACTGACCATGTCATGAGTGATGTAATATGTGACGTCATCACTAGTGCATTGCGGGCGCGCAAGTTATAGTTACTCAAGCTCAACTAACTATAACGGGTGAATTCCTCTTGTTTTATATGAGTCAAATGTCCAACTAACTATAGCATCCCTGAAACCTATGGTTTTTTCAGTGAATTTCTAAGGTTTTTTAAATGCTAATTCCTAACTATAACGTCTGTAAAGCCTATGTTTTTTTCAGTGAACGTATATATATACATTATATATATATATATATATATTATCTACTGGCGGTCGCCAGTAGATAGTTATTGTTAGGACCGTGTTTCCATAGGAAATCCGCAACATTCTATTTGGAATAACTTTGGCGCCGGGTGACGAATCCTCGCGAAATTTTCAAAATAGGTGGGGCGCTCCGCTCCACTCCTACCCTGAAAGTCTCGAGGGGATTCGTCAAGCGGGGGCTGAGAAAAAAGGGGGGTCCCAAAACGTGTTTTCCCCATGCAATTTTCCATAGGGACCTTTAGTCCAAGGTACAGCCCGAACGGCTGAACAGAATTACTTGAAATTTGGCAGAGAGGTAGTCCTCAGCTCAGGGATGTGCCTTTTGCATATATGGAGTCAATCTGTTCAGTAGTTCCTGAGAAAATCAAAAGTAAAATCATATATATATGTGGGCGGAGCCTAACCACACATCTCATCCTGAGATCTGATTGGCTGTCAGCACTTCATCCAAAAAGTGTTGGCAGCCATTTTGGGACCAATATACATGATAGCACCTCATTAAAAAGCATTGCAGTTAATAGAAGGTTTTAAGACTTTAGTTACATTTTAAGTCATTTGTTGATGGTACCATACTCATTTTAGGAATTGTGGTATGTTCTGAGGTGATTTCACCATGTGAAAAAGCCTTCTGCTGGGATATCATGATTGAGAGAAAAATATTTTCTCATGCTTTTCCCACAGAGGTTTGGAAGGTGATCAATAAGCTAAACGGAGAGCTTATTTTCTGTATATTCACATTATCTTTCTCAGTCATGTGAGAATGAAGTCTGACATTCTCAGTAAAACATGTACATCCAACAAGGGCAGAGACTGTCAGTTGATTCCTTTGTGTTCTACTGCAGCTTCCCAGAGTGTTCCAAAGAACAACTAGAGCGCTAACAGTCCTACTTATGATAAACGTATGGCACACCTGAAGCCATCTTGCTTGGATTAAAGTGGTAACTCTTAAAACATTTAATTTAAAAAGGAACAAAATGAGGGGGTTCATTTTTCCATAAAAAGTATGATTAGTGCTGCAGAAAGAAAAATTAGGGCACATTTTGAGTGACTTCTCAAATCCTCTTCTATTTCATTAAAAAATTCTGACATGCAGACTGAAACATGCACTTTCAATACCAGCAGCAGTTTTCCCTGGTGAGCAGTAGCTTTACTACAGTGATCTAATGAGCAAAAAGAGTGCTAACATTCTGAATTTATGGCAAATGTGTGACACATCTGAATGCCTTCTTTATGGAATCAAAGTAAAAAACTGAAAGTATTTCCTACTGAAGAGACTGCAGTAAATGAGGAAATTAGGAAACTTCATAACAAATAAGTCTCCCAAGATGGCCACCAGAGACAAAAGAGCCCAAATGTAGCCCAAATATCACCCAGATGTAGCCCAAGTATAGCCCAATGACAGAATGTCCCAGAGTGTTCTTAAAAACAACTAGAGCGCTTACTGTCTTCATTATGACAAAAGTATGGCACACCTAAAGCCATCTTGATTGGAATAAACTGGTAAAACTTAAAACATTTAATTTAAAAAGGAACACAATGAGGGGGTTCATTTTGCCATAGAAATTATGATTAATGCTGAAGAAAGAAAATGAGGGCACATTTTGAGTGACTTCTCAAATCCTCTTATATTTCATTAAAAAATTCTGACATGCAGACTGAAACATGCACTTTTAATACCAGGAGCAGACTTCCATGGTGAACAGTAGTTTTACTACAGTGATCTAATGAGCAACTAGAGTGCTAACATTCAGAATTTATGGCAAATGTGTGACATATCTGAATACCTTCATGATGGAATCAAAGTAAAAAACTGAAAGCATTTCCTACTGATGAGACTGCAGTACATGAGGAAATTAGGAAACTTCATAATAAATAAATCTCCCAAGATGGCCACCGGAGACAAAAGAGCCCAAATGTAGCCCAAAATCACCCAGATGTAGCCCAAATATAGCCCAATGACAGAAGTGTGCAAAACACTTATTATTTTGTGTTTTTGCAGTGTTATATAGTGCAGACTTGTCAGGTATTGGAGTGCTTTACATGAGCATTGGTTACATCACACAAGAACAAATTCATTTTGGTTGTAGACATGGGGAGACTAAGTGATTTGACCAGAATTACAGAATGTCGAGCTGAAGCAGAAACTCCAACCTGGTTCCCCAGTTGCAAAGTCTGCAGTTCTGGAAGTAACACCATATCCTCTCCCCTAAGTGCAACATTTAATCAAGTGGTCAACTGGATAAAAAAACATAAAGGTAACAAATAATTTAAAAGTGCTTTGTCGCTATTTGAAAACTCAGAAAATATGCCCTTATTTTAGTCTTTTAGAGCACTAACCATAATTTTGATGCCAATAAGACCCTCTCATATATGTAATTTCTAAAGGAAATGCTCTAGGTATTACAGTTTTGATTACATCAAGATGATGTCAGGCGTTCCACACTTTTGTAATAAATATAGAATGTTAGCAATCTAGTTGTTAATTAGGATACTGTTGAGAGGCAGAGGCCAGGGGCACGGACTCTGAAAATTGAAGGCAGGTAGGATGGTGCAAAGGCAACAATTTAACCACACTGAGCAGGCAGGAAGGGCCGTGGCAGCACAACAGACTATGGAGGGCAGTGGAAAGGGGGGCAGGGGCAACAAACCAACAATACAGGACTTGCAAGAGAGGCTGTGGCAATGTAATAGACCATTGTGGGCAGAAGGAAGAGGCAATGGTAGTACAACCCTACATGCCGACAGACCCGATTCAGCCAGGAAACGTCCAATGTTTTTAAGCTCAAATGAGCTTTATTTGATCTGTCTCCTGTCTACAATCTCCTCTTTTAAAATGTAACTCAAAGGGGAAAATCAATACCCCAGTTTTTTTTCAAAATCTCCCTCTTACCAAGTTCAAAATGTTCGTAAGTATGGTACATTGGATCATGGAAGGAAATGGAGTAGGGACATGGACATGGATAACAGAGGACAGGAGGGACATGGAGAGGTGCACCAAACTGACCCTGCAGGGCAGGCATCAGGGTTTGCAGCAGCACAATACACCACACAGGGCATGCGGGACGGGAGTGCAGCACAACAATCCATAGAAAGCAAGAGGGAGGGGACAGGACCATGCACATGGACAACAGAGAACAGAGGGGCAAGAGGCAATGGTAGCTAGCTGACCATAATGGACAGACAGGAGAGAAAGCTGCAGCATAACAGACCATAAAGGGCAGGAGGGACGGATCAGGGGCATTACAATGGAACAGACAAGCCAGGAGGGAGGGAGTAGGGGTCTGCACATGTAAACAGAGGTCTGGGGGCAAGGGGGCAGGGCAGGAGCAGCAAGATAGCCATGGAGGTCAGGCAGGATGGGCACTAGAAGCAAGACACACCATGAAGAGCAACAGTGAGACTGTGATGGCATACACACAGACCATGGAGGGAAGGTGGGAGGGGTTCAGGGGCAGCTAACTGACCACACAGGGAAGGTGGGAGGGGCCATAGCAGCACAGAAGACCATGCATGGCAAGTGGGAGGGTTAGTGGCAGCACAATGGCTATGATGGGCAAGAAGGAGGGTGCAGGGGCATGCACAAAGGACGATGGAGGAAAGAAGGGAGGGTCAGGACCTGTGCACAGACAAGAAAGTTCAGGGGAAGGGGCCTCACAACAGACCGCACGGGGCAGGCAGGCGGAGCAGTTGCAGCACAACAGACCAGGGAGGGCAGAAGGGTGTGGCAGTAAAATGGACCATGTAGGACAGGAGGAAGAGGGTAGGGGCATGGCATGTGGACAGGCAGGGTGGAGGTGGCAGGGACAGGTTACAGTCATCTGACAATGCTAGGCAGGTGAGAGGGGAGTGGCAGCTCAACAGAACACTCAGAGTAGATAGGAGTGGCAGGTCCATGGAACATGGTGGGCAAAAAGGATGGAGCAGGGGCATGCACAAAGACATCGGAGGGCAGGGGGAAGGAGAATAGGGGCAGCAAGCTAAGCAAAGAGTTTAAGCAGGAGGTCAATGATGGGGCATAGAATTGGGCAATGGAGGGCAGGAGGAGTGGACTGGTACATCATACTAAATTGTGGGCAGTGGCAGCACATCAGACCATGCATGGCAGGAGGGAGGAGGATAGTCCATGGATTCACACAACAGAGGATAGGGAGGAGGGGGATGGGGCAGCAAGATAACTGTTCAGAGAAGGCGGGTATTAGGAACTTTATTGTTTTTAAAACGTGTGTCTGTGCGAACTACTTAAAATATGAACAAGTATGCAGCATAATCTCACTTTTATTCAGGAAGAAGAGGACGTTTGTGACTGTGACTCCGGGCTCACTTGGCAGAAACACAACCTGACCCTCCACCCCCTATCGCAAAATGTAATGCCCGTGAAAAGGGTAGGTGAACACAGTGTTATATAGAACATAGTCCTGAGAGCACGATTGAAAATGAAAACTAGATATAGTGTATGGTATAAACTATGCACCAAAAAGGGTGATATAAGATGAACCGGGCGTGAAATATAATATGCAATACATTGTGCGCAATGATAGATTCATTGGAGAGCGCGAGATAGCACAGGCACTAGCGCGTGCTATGCGATATGCGCCTTGGAGTGTAATATGCATAGGGCAGTGTTGTGTAACCTAACTAGTCTCTAAAGTTGTAATATAAAATATGTGCTGGGGAGTGTAACGTTGCATATGCACTGTGACAAAGATATGGATCCCAGATTGTAATATGTATGGCATAGCACTGTGCGTTATAACATAGGCATCGAGGAAGGCACGTTAGATGGGGCAATATAACCCGTGCGAAGACAAGTGTGGCATGACATATTCACGGGGTGGTGTTACAGTGCACATGGGCTAGAGAGTGTCATAGCATATGCACTAGCAAGTGGAATACAACACAGAGGTGTGTGGCACTCAGGAGGCAATGGTGGGTGTAACACAGCATTGGGCTCTGCCAGGAGCGTGCTGTGACTCTCAAGTGATGTTCGTCCCCTTTCCAGAGAGTAAAATAAAAAGTATTACACATCCGGCAGTGGATGTGTGTTTTATTAACCGTGAGGGGGGTTTCTTGCATAGTTTTGGTCGAATTTTTGTCGAATCCCCTTTGAATGGCTTGGTGTGCATGTGTATTAAATGTGCCCGTCAATAGCTACCCATGTTTGTATAAATAAACGACAAGGGTGTCTACCGGGATTAGGCACGGTAGGGCATCTGACATCTCAGAGCTTCACTAGTGGTGTAAATACATTCCACGTGGATTCATTGTATGCATAGTCGCATTTTAATGAATATCACGCAAATCGTCATGGTGATAGGTACGTACGGTTTGGCCAGCATGTCCTAGGTGTGTTTATAAATATATATTTTTTAAAAATAATAAAAAACAGTGGCCGGCCCTGGGGATTGGGGTCAAAAAAATATAATTAGGAGACAGGCCCTGGGGGATGGGGTCATCAGGGCCAATAAATTAGAATAAGAAGGGGAACCACACAGCCCCCCTTCTTAAAAAATTAAAATAAATAAAAGACTGGCATTGTGCCGGAGGCCACGCCCCCTCCTTGCAGCACTCTGCAAACGCGCCCCCTGGCAAGTTGTAAGTTGGAGAATTAATTCCTCTTCAATACTGAGGGTCCCTGAGGGCCAACTAGCCCAACAGGCATCTCCAGTATGCGCCGGGGAGCTGCGCTGCAGACAGGTGTTTTGAGGCCAAGCCCCTTTTTACACCTCTCTGCAACGTAGCTCTGTGGCGCTTAATGGAGGTACCTAGTGGTCTAGTTTGACCCTAGGGACCCTTAGGATTCAAGGGGACTTAATCTCTCAACTTAGAACAGCCACAGGGCGCGTTTACACAGTGGTGAAGGGAGGGGACGGGGCCTGAGGTGACGTGTGCAAACACGCACTATGGCACGTTTTAAATTGGGGATATAATTTTCCTTCAATACTGAGGGCCCCTGGGGGCTAACTAGCCCACCAAGTGCTTCCAGTAAGCGCCACTGAGCTGCATTGCAGAGAGGTGGTCCAGGCCATGCCACTTATTACACCTCTCTGCAACGCAGCTCTGTGGCACTTACTGGAGGTACCTAGTGGGCTAGTTGGACCCTAGGGACCCTCAGGATTCAAATGAACTTAATCTCCCAACTAAAAATGGACACAGGGCGTATTTACTGGTGAAGGGAGGGGACAGGGCCTGAGTTAACGTGTGCAAAAACGCCCTGTGGCCTGTTTTAAGAGGTAGTTTTAATCCCCCTGCCCTAATATATACTAGGGGCTTACAGAGGAGGTCATGCTAATCACAGGGGGACCCCAACGCATAATGTTCCCTAGTGTATGTAGGTGTTTTCACTGTATTCTAAGTGTCTTTTAACATAGCACTGGCTCTAGGACTGGTTAGTCAGACTCAGTTACCACCAGTATCCGTCTGAAAAAGTTGAGGGTACAGGATGATTTTGCAACAAGGCTTCTTTCTGCTCTTCTTTTTGTTCTTTCTGCACGTTATCCTTCTTCCTGCACTTTTCTTCGTCTTTGAGGACTTCTGTTGCTTCTTTCTGCACTTCTTTTTTTTCTTTCTGTGCATTTTTTCTTCTTTCTTCACATGTCCTATCTCTGTAGGCATAGTTAGGAATTAGCATTTAAAAAACCTTTGAAATTCACAGAAAAAACCATAGGTTTCAGGCACGTTATAGTTAGGAATTAGCATTGAAAAAACCTCAGAAATTCACTGAAAAAACCATAGGTTTCAGGGGTGTTATAGTTAGCTGGACTTTTCACTTGTACAAAACCATTGAAATTCCCCCGTTATAGTTAGTTCAGCTAACTATAACTCGCGCGCCCGCAATGCACTGCTGATGACGTCACATATTACATCACTCATGACATGGTCAGTGACATCACTCATGACATCACTGATGGCATCTCAAATGACATCACTGATGACATCACTGATGACATCATCCTTGTGATAGAGTGGCAGACCTCCTCTCACCCTAATATAACCTTTGATACACACATTCAAAAATAGAGACTAAACTTTTCAAAACAATGGACATACCAATACCAGTTACAACAACCTCTTCAGTAATTCTAAGATCCACATACACATCCACTCATTCACCAACAGTCCTATACAGTCACTCATACATGTACTCACTCATCATATGTACTCATACACCTATACATCCTGTTACACAATGCCACTCATCCATAGAGTTACTCACACACATAGTCACTCATGCTAATAAAGAATCAAACATACATTTACTTGCATATACAGTTATACACACACCACCACACTTACTTCTACGGAAACTTACACATACTTAGTCTTTTAAACAATCACTTATAGAAACACATACTTATTCATACAGGAACTCTTTCAATCTCTCACTCTCACATATACTCACTTATAAACACCAATATATATATTCACTGAAAAAACCATAGGTTTCAGGGGTGTTATAGTTAGCTGGACTTTTCACTTGTACAAAACCATTGAAATTCCCCCGTTATAGTTAGTTCAGCTAACTATAACTCGCGCGCCCGCAATGCACTGCTGATGACGTCACATATTACATCACTCATGACATGGTCAGTGACATCACTCATGACATCACTGATGACATCTCAAATGACATCACTGATGACATCATCCAGTGAATGTGTGTTTTTCTGAAAATTAAATATGTTTTATATATGTATATCTCAAGGTCGATGGAAGAATAAATGGGTATATAAGTGTCTAAATGGATGATTTGTTTTTGAAAAATTGATTGTGTAACTGACTGATTAAGTGTATCATAGTGAATACATGGCTTAGTGAGTAATGTTTAAATATGTAAATATCTGTATCAGTCTCTCACTTTGTGTATAAGTGGCTGCATGGGTTGGTGAGTAGCTACATGGGTATCTATATAGGTTATTAGTTGGTTTTTTGAGTATCAGTCTGAGTGTCTGCATGGTTCGGTGGGGGGTATTACGTAGTGCATAGGTGCATGAATGAGTGACTCACTCTTTGTATGTGTTGAAGACAGCATGTGTGCAGGACTGTATGGGTGGATGAGTGTGTGTATGGGTGTGTTAGTAAGTGAATGACTGTCTCAATAGTGTCTTTATGAGTAACTACATATGTTTTAAACTAGTATATGTGACTATTGGTGTTTATAAGTGAGTATATGTGAGAGTGAGAGATTGAAAGAGTTCCTGTATGAATAATTATGTGTTTCTATAAGTGATTGTTTAAAAGACTAAGTATGTGTAAGTTTCCGTAGAAGTGAGTGTGGTGGTGTGTGTATAACTGTATATGCAAGTAAATGTATGTTTGATTCTTTATTAGCATGAATGACTATGTGTGTGAGTAACTCTATGGATGAGTGGCATTGTGTAACAGGATGTATAGGTGTATGAGTACATATGATGAGTGAGTACATGTATGAGTGACTGTATAGGACTGTTGGTGAATGAGTGGATGTGTATGTGGATCTTAGAATTACTGAAGAGGTTGTTGTAACTGGTATTGGTATGTCCATTGTTTTGAAAAGTTTAGTCTCTATTTTTGAATGTGTGTATCAAAGGTTATATTAGGGTGAGAGGAGGTCTGCCACTCTATCACAAGGATGATGTCATCAGTGATGTCATCAGTGATGTCATTTGAGATGTCATCAGTGATGTCATGAGTGATGTCACTGACCATGTCATGAGTGATGTAATATGTGACGTCATCAGCAGTGCATTGCGGGCGCGCGAGTTATAGTTAGCTGAACTAACTATAACAGGGGAATTTCAATGGTTTTGTACAAGTGAAAAGTCCAGCTAACTATAACACCCCTGAAACCTATGTTTTTTTCAAAGAATTTCTGAGGTTATTTAAATGCTAATTCCTAACTAAAACGTGCCTGAAACCTATGGATTTTTCTGTGAATTTCAAAGGTTTTTTAAATGCTAATTCCTAACTATGCCTACAGAGATAGGACATGTGAAGAAAGAAGAAAAAGTGCACAGAAAGAAAAAAAAGAAGTGCAGAAAGAAGCAACAGAAGTCCTCAAAGACGAAGAAAAGTGCAGGAAGAAGGATAACGTGCAGAAAGAACAAAAAGAAGAGCAGAAAGAAGCCTTGTTGCAAAATCATCCTGTACCCTCAACTTTTTCAGACGGATACTGGTGGTAACTGAGTCTGACTAACCAGTCCTAGAGCCAGTGCTATGTTAAAAGACACTTAGAATACAGTGAAAACACCTACATACATTAGGGAACATTATGCGTTGGGGTCCCCCTGTGATTAGCATGACCTCCTCTGTAAGCCCCTAGTATATATTAGGGCAGGGGGATTAAAACTACCTCTTAAAACAGGCCACAGGGCGTTTTTGCACACGTTAACTCAGGCCCCGTCCCCTCCCTTCACCATTGTGTAAACACGCCCTGTGTCCATTTTTAGTTGGGAGATTAAGTTCATTTGAATCCTGAGGGTCCCTAGGGTCCAACTAGCCCACTAGGTACCTCCAGTAAGTGCCACAGAGCTGCGTTGCAGAGAGGTGTAAAAAGTGGCACGGCCTGGACCACCTCTCTGCAATGCAGCTCAGTGGCGCTTACTGGAAGCACTTGGTGGGCTAGTTAGCCCCCAGGGGCCCTCAGTATTGAAGGAAAATTATATCCCCAATTTAAAACGTGCCATAGTGCGTGTTTGCACACGTCACCTCAGGCCCCGTCCCCTCCCTTCACCACTGTGTAAACGCGCCCTGTGGCTGTTCTAAGTTGAGAGATTAAGTCCCCTTGAATCCTAAGGGTCCCTGGGGTCAAAATAGACCACTAGGTACCTCCAGTAAGCGCCACAGAGCTGCGTTGCAGAGAGGTGTAAAAAGGGGCTTGACCTCAGAACACCTGTCTGCAGCGCAGCTCCCTGGTGCATACTGGAGATGCCTGTTGGGCTAGTTGGCCCTCAGGGACCCTCAGTATTGAAGAGGAATTAATTCCCCAACTTACAACTCGCCAGGGGGCGCGTTTGCAGAGTGCTGCAAGGAGGGGGCGTGGCCTCCGGCACGATGCCAGTCTTTTATTTATTTTAATTTTTTAAGAAGGGGGGCTGTGTGGTTCCCCTTCTTATTCTAATTTATTGGCCCTGATGACCCCATCCCCCATGGCCTGTCTCCTAATTATATTTTTTTGACCCCAATCCCCAGGGCCGGCCACTGTTTATTATTATTTTAAAAAAATATATATTTATAGACACACCTAGGACATGCTGGACAAACCGTACGTACCTATCACCATGACGATTTGCGTGATATTCATTAAAATGCGACTATGCATACAATGAATCCACGTGGAATGTATTTACACCACTAGGGAAGCTCTGACATGTCAGATGCCATACCGTGCCTAATCCCGGTAGACACCCTTGTCGTTTATTTATACAAACATGGGTAGCTATTGACGGGCACATTTAATACACATGCACACCAAGCCATTCAAAGGGGATTCGACAAAAATTTGACCAAAACTATGCAAAAAACCCCCCTCACGGGTAATAAAACACACATCCACTGCCGGATGTGTAATACTTTTTATTTTACTCTCTGGAAAGGGGACGAACATCACTTGAGAGTCACAGCGTGCTCCTGGCAGAGCCCAATGCTGTGTTACACCCACCATTGCCTGCTGAGTGCCACACACCTCTGTGTTGTATTTCACTAGCTAGTGCATATGCTATGACACTCTCTGGCCCATGTGCACTGTAACACCACCCCGTGAATATGTCATGCCACACTTGTCTTCGCACGGGTTATATTGCCCCATCTAACGTGCCTTCCTCGATGCCTATGTTATAACGCACAGTGCTATGCCATACATATTACAATCTGGGATCCATATCTTTGTCACAGTGCATATGCAACGTTACACTCCCCAGCACATATTTTATATTACAACTTTAGAGACTAGTTAGGTTACACAACACTGCCCTGTGCATATTACACTCCAAGGTGCATATCGCATAGCACGCTCTAGTGCCTGTGCTATCTCGCGCTCTCCAATGAATCTGTCATTGCACACAATGTATTGCATATTATATTTCTCACCCGGTTCATCTTATATCACACTTTTTGGTGCATAGTTTATACCATACACTATATCTAGTTTTCATTTTCAATCGTGCTCTCAGGACTATGTTCTATATAACACTGTGTTCACCTACCCTTTTCACGGGCATTACATTTTGCGATAGGGGGTGGAGGGTCAGGGGGTGTTTCTGCCAAGTGAGCCCGGAGTCACAGTCACAAACGTCCTCTTCTTCCTGAATAAAAGTGAGATTATGCTGCATACTTGTTCATATTTTAAGTAGTTCGCACAGACACACGTTTTGAAAAACAATAAAGTTCCTAATACCCGCCTTCTCTGAACAGTTAGCTTGCTGCCCCATCCCCCTCCTCCCTATCCTCTGTTGTGTGAATCCATGGACTAGCCTCCACCCTCCTGCCATGCATGGTCTGATGTAGGCCTGGGCGGTAAATTCCGTTCCGCTTGCGGAATTTGCGGAATTTGCGTAATTTCGCGTTCTGCGGAAAACGCGAAATTGCTCACAAGTCTGCTTTCTGCGATTTCGCGAAATTTTTGCTTGTTCGCGTTCTCAAAATGCGTGTTCGCGAGATATTTCTCCCCAAGCACGCAAACAGCAATTGTGAACAGGAAAAAAGCATCGCGAACAAGCAATTCCGCGTGTTCGCGGAATTTCTGCGTGTTCGCGGAGATTTTTTACCGTTTCGCGGAGATTTGCGTAACGCAATTCCGCAAATTCCGCCCACCCCTAGTCTGATGTGCTGCCACTGCCCTCAATTTAGTATGATGTACCAGTCCACTCCTCCTGCCCTCCATTGCCCAATTCTATGCCCCATCATTGACCTCCTGCTTAAACACTGTGCTTAGCTTGCTGCCCCTATTCTGCTTCCCCCTGCCCTCCGATGTCTTTGTGCATGCCCCTGCTGCATCCTTTTTGCCCACCATGTTCCATGGACCTGCCACTCGTATCTACTCTGAGTGTTCTGTTGAGCTGCCAATCCCCTCCCACCTGCCTAGCATTGTCAGATGACTGTAACCTGTCCCTGCCACCTCCACCCTGCCTGTCCACATGCCATGCCCCTATCCTCTTCTTCCTGTCCTACATGGTCAATTGTACTGCCACACCCTTCTGCCCTCCCTGGTCTGTTGTGCTGCAACTGCTCCTCCTGCCTGCCCCGTGCGGTCTGTTGTGAGGCCCCTTCCCCTGAACTTTCTTGTCTGTGCACAGGTCCTGACCCTCCCTTCTATCCTCCATCGTCCTTTGTGCATGCCCCTGCACCCTCCTTCTTGCCCATCATAGCCATTGTGCTGCCACTAACCCTCCCACTTGCCATGCATGGTCTTCTGTGCTGCCATGGCCCATCCCACCTTCCCTGTGTGGTCAGTTAGCTGCCCCTGACCCCCTCCCACCTTCCCTCCATGGTCTGTGTGTATGCCATCACAGTCTCACTGTTGCTCTTCATGGTGTGTCTTGCTTCTAGTGCCCATACTGCCTGACCTCCATGGCTATCTTGCTGCTCCTGCCCTGCCCCCTTGCCCCCAGCCCTCTGTTTACATGTGCAGACCCCTACTCCCTCCCTCCTGGCTTGTCTGTTCCATTGTAATGCCCCTGATCCATCCCTCCTGCCCTTTATGGTCTGTTATGCCGCAGCTTTCTCTCCTGTCTGTCCATTATGGTCCTGCCTCTTGCCCCTCTCTTCTCTGTTGTCCATGTGCATGGTCCTGTCCCCTCCCTCTTGCTTTCTATGGATTGTTGTGCTGCACTCCCGTCCCGCATGCCCTGTGTGGTGTATTGTGCTGCTGCAAACCCTGATGCCTGCCCTGCAGGGTCAGTTTGGTGCACCTCTCCATGTCCCTCCTGTCCTCTGTTATCCAAGTCCATGTCCCTACCCCATTTCCTTCCATGATCCAATGTACCATACTTGCGAACATTTTGAACTTGGTAAGAGGGAGATTTTGAAAAAAAACTGGGGTATTGATTTTCCCCTTTGAGTTACATTGAAAAAGAGGAGATTGTAGACTGGAGACAGATAAAATAAAGCCCATTTGAGCTTAAAAACATTGGACGTTTCCTGGCTGAATCGGGTCTGTTGGCATGTATGGTTGTACTACCATTGCCTCTTCCTTCTGCCCACAATGGTCTATTACATTGCCACAGCCTCTCTTGCAAGTCCTGCATTGTTGGTTTGTTGCCCCTGCCCCCCTTTCCACTGCCCTCCATAGTCTGTTGTGCTGCCACGGCCCTTCCTGCCTGCTCAGTGTGGTTAAATTGTTGCCTTTGCACCCTCCTACCTGCCTTCAATTTTCAGAGTCCGTGCCCCTGGCCTCTGCCTCTCAACAGTATCCTAATGAACAACTAGATTGCTAACATTCTATATTTATTACAAAAGTGTGGAAAGCCTGACGTCACCTTGATGTAATCAAAACTGTAATACCTAGAGCATTTCCTTTAGAAATTACATATATGAGAGGGTCTTATTGGCATCAAAATTATGGTTAGTGCTCTAAAAGACTAAAATAAGGACATATTTTCTGAGTTTTCAAATAGCGAGAAAGCACTTTTAAATTTTTTGTTACCTTTATGTTTTTTTATCCAGTTGACCACTTGATTAAATGTTGCACTTAGGGGAGAGGATGTGGTGTTACTTCCAGAACTGCAGACTTTGCAACTGGGGAACCAGGTTGGAGTTTCTGCTTCAGCTCGACATTCTGTGATTCTGGTCAAATCAGTTAGTCTCCCCATGTCTACAACCAAAATGAATTTGTTCTTGTGTGATGTAACCAATGCTCATGTAAAGCAATCCAATACCTGACAAGTCTGCACTATATAACACTGCAAAAACACAAAATAATAAGTGTTTTGCACACTTCTGTCATTGGGATTTATTTGGGCTACATCTGGGTGATTTTGGGCTACATTTGGGCTCTTTTGTCTCCGGTGGCCATCTTGGGAGATTTATTTGTTATGAAGTTTCCTAATTTCCTCATGTACTGCAGTCTCCTCAGTAGGAAATGCTTTCAGTTTTTTACTTTGATTCCATCATGAAGGTATTCAGATATGTCACACATTTGCCATAAATTCTGAATGTTAGCACTCTAGTTGCTCATTAGATCACTGTAGTAAAACTACTGTTCACCATGGAAGTCTGCTCCTGGTATTAAAAGTGCATATTTCAGTCTGCATGTCAGAATTGTTTCATGAAATAGAAGAGGAGTCACTCAAAATATGCCCTCATTTTCTTTCTTCAGCATTAATCATAATTTCTATGGCAAAATGAACCCCCTCATTGTGTTCCTTTTTAAATTAAATGTTTTAAGTGTTACCAGTTTATTCCAATCAAGATGGCTTCAGGTGTGCCATACTGTTGTCATAATGAAGACAGTAAGCCCTCTAGTTGTTTTTAAGAACACTCTGGGACATTCTGTCATTGGGCTATACTTGGGCTATATCTGGGTGATATTTGGGCTACATTTGGGCTCTTTTGTCTCTGGTGGCCATCGTGGCAGACTTATTTGTTATGAAGTCTCCTAATTTCCTCATTTACTGCAGTCTCCTCAGTAGGAAATACTTTCAGTTTTTTACTTTGATTCCAAAGGCATTCAGATGTGTCACACATTTGCCATAAATTCAGAATGTTAGCACTCTTTTTGCTCATTAGATCACTGTAGTAAAGCTACTGCTCACCAGGGAAAACTGCTGCTGGTATTGAAAGTGCATGTTTCAGTCTGCATGTCAGAATTTTTTAATGAAATATCAGAGGATTTGAGAAGTCACTCAAAATGTGCCCTAATTTTTCTTTCTGCAGCACTAATCATACTTTTTATGGAAAAATGAACCCCCTCATTTTGTTCCTTTTTAAATTAAATGTTTTAAGAGTTACCACTTTAATCCAAGCAAGATGGCTTCAGGTGTGCCATACGTTTATCATAAGTAGGACTGTTAGCGCTCTAGTTGTTCTTTGGAACACTCTGGGAAGCTGCAGTAGAACACAAAGGAATCAACTGACAGTCTCTGCCCTTGTTGGATGTACATGTTTTACTGAGAATGTCAGACTTCATTCTCACATGACTGAGATAGATAATGTGAATTTACAGAAAATAAGCTCTCCGTTTAGCTTATTGATCACCTTCCAAACCTCTGTGGGAAAAGCATGAGAAAATATTTTTCTCTCAATCATGATATCCCAGCAGAAGGCTTTTTCACATGGTGAAATCACCTCAGAACATACCACAATTCCTAAAATGAGTATGGTACCATCAACAAATGACTTAAAATGTAACTAAAGTCTTAAAACCTTCTATTAACTGCCATGCTTTTTAATGAGGTGCTATCATGTATATTGGTCCCAAGATGGCTGCCAACACTTCTTGGATGAAGTGCTGACAGCCAATCAGATCTCAGGATGAGATGTGTGGTTAGGCTCCGCCCACATATATATATGATTTTACTTTTGATTTTCTCAGGAACTACTGAACAGATTGACACCTGCAAAAGGCATATCCCTGACCTGAGGACTACCTCTCTGCCAAATTTCAAGTAATTCTGTTCAGCCGTTCGGGCTGTACCTTGGACTAAAGGTCCCTATGGAAAATTGCATGGGGAAAACGCGTTTTGGGACCCCCCTTTTTTCTCAGCCCCCGCTTGACGAATCCCCCCGAGACTTTCAGGGTAGGAGCAGAGCGGAGCGCCCCACCTATTTTGAAAATTTTGCGAGGATTCGTCAACCGGCGCCAAAGTTATTCCAAATAGAATGTTGCGGATTTCCTATGGAAACACGGTCCTAACTATAACTATCTACTGGCGACCGCCAGTAGATAATATATATATATATATATATATATATATATATATATATATATCTTGAGACACTCCCCTGCGTGTATACCGCCGCCTGCCTCGAGAGTCGCGTAGTCACTCCGGACCCCACAGGAGTAGGTCTCATATTATTTTCTCCACGATACCTTTATATTGCCAAAGGATAACTGCTCCTTCATCAATGATTACACCGTCTTCTTGGACTATTGAATTCTCATCTCTCACTTTATCTCTCACAGTAGTTTCCGAATTAAGATCTCTTATTGTCATCCACAAATCCATATCACCCACAGTTAGTTCATCTTGTTGATTCTCATGCGCCGTGGGCATTGCAGGTTGTCTTGTTGATGGATTCAAAAGGAAGTGTTTTCTAAGTTCTAAAGTTCGCACAAATTTAAACAGGTCTATTCGCGTTTTTACATAGTCTAAATCTGCCTCTGGGCAGAAAGATAATCCCAGACTCAATATTTTTTTGTCTTCTTCGGTAAGGGTCACCTTAGTGAGATTAATGATGGTAGCCTCATCTCCTTCTACTAGTTCTTGTCTCCTTTCTTTTTCTGTGGTTGCCCTCCTTCTGTGGGCTGCCCCCTTCCGCCTCTTGCTCCTCTACCTCTTCCTCTTATTGGCTGGACCGTCTGTGTTGGCTGCCTTGGTCTTAGATTGAATCTCCTCTCTTCGGATAAAAAACTGCCCTCTAAGTTATGAGTGAGTTACTGCTATGCAACTGATTACTGTTGCTGTGTCATTTTGCCCATAGGGGCTATACGGGCTGTTGAAACATCTAGTTGTGTTCTGCAGTATGTCATTATGCCCACATGGGCACAATGGGAAATGTACTAATGTGGTCTTGAAGAGAGACACAGCACACGCTGTTTCCTTATAGAGGTGCGGTGGCACGCAGTATGAATTCACACTAAGCGAGAAATTTTGCCAAACACAGGCGATGCTCTGCTTATTGAGTTAAGGTAATTGTGACTATAATAAGTTATTTAAAGTTTTTGAATGGAACTTTATCAAAAATGAATGACATTATTGCACTTTGTGAAAATACACGGAAAAACTACCAGTCTGTCTACACTGTTAATATGTTTGTAGTTTTCACGTGACACGCACTGTGAGATGTTTAAAATGGCGGCTCTTAACTTTTGAAATTATCGGTGAGCAAGGCTGCAAAGTCAGCTGAAACGCGTTCGAAGGAGGCCAAAATAAAGTGATTTTTAGCCAGCTACACAAGGCGGCGTCGTTATCCTTTGGCAATCTAAAGGTATCGTGGAGAAAATATATATATATATATTCACTGAAAAAAACGTAGGTTTTAGGGAAAGTTATAGTTAGTTGTACATTTCACTCGTACAAATCCATAGAAATTCCCCCGTTATAGTTAGTTCAGCTAACTATAACTCGTGCCCCCACAATGCACTGTTGATGACGTCACATATTACATCACTCATTACATGGTCAGTGACATCACTGATGACATCTCAAATGACATCACCGATGACATCACTGATGACATCATCCAGTGACTGTGTGTTTCTGTAAAGTTTAAATATGTTTAATATATATAGGGAAAGGCTTATTAAAGAATGAGTGGGTGTATAAGTGTCTGAATGAATGATTTAGTAGGTGCATGACTGACTCTATAAGTGAGTGATTAAACGTATCTTACTGAATGCATGGTTTAGTGACTAAACTGTGTGAATGTCTGTATCCGTCTCTCTGTTGGTGTGTAAGCGGCTGCATGGGTTTGCAAATAGCTACATGAGTGTCTATATGGGTTATTGATTGATTGTCTGAGTATCTGTATGGGTGCCTGAGTGTTTGTGTGGGTAGGGTGTGTGTGACTCTGTGCATAGATGTGTGAGTGGGTGATTCATTGGGTGCATGGTTTCAAGAGTGCATCTGTAATGGACTGTATGGGTGGGTGAGTGTGTGTATGGGTGTGTTAGTGAGTGAATGTATATTTCAGTAGTACATGTGTGAGTAACTACATATGTGAAAAGTAGTATATATGTGTGTTGGAGTACATAAATGGCTATAAGTGAGAGTGTGTGATTGTGAGAGTGGTTGTATGGATGAGTGTGTGCTTGTATCAGTGATTGTATAAGAGCTTAAGAATGTGCTAGTATTTGTATGAGTAAGTGAGCTGGTGTGTGTATAACTGTATAGGTGAGTAAATAGCAGTGTGAATAATTATTTGCATGACTGACTAGGTGTGTCAGTACCTCTATGGATGAGTGGCGGTGTGTGAGTGTTTATATAGGTGTATGAGTGCATATGATAGTCCTGTACTGAGTGACCATAATTATGAGTGACTGTACGGGTGAGTGAGTGGATGTGTGTGTAAACCTAAGAATCAGTGAGTGGGTATGTAGTTATTGGTATTGGTGTGTCTATGGTTTTGAGAATGACAGTCTGTAATTTAGAGTGGGTGTATTAAAGGTAATATTAGGCTGTGAGAAGATACATTAATTTATCACATGGATGATGTCATCAGTGATGTCACTGACCATGTCATGAGTGATGTAATATGTGACACACTTGAGCAGTTGTTGGTGCTCTTCCACCCAGCCTCCAGGAGTGCAGTCCCAGCCCTGCTCCTCCTTGCGGTGGCGTATCGCTGTTTCCGCAGGAGCCTATTCCTTACTCAGCACGTGCTCCCGTATGTGCCAGCGCTGCCATTGGAAGGCACCCCCAGTGGGATGGGACCGCTTAACTCCCTTGCACTCACACAGTGGCGAGAGGCAGATATTCAGACTCTAGGAGATCTGTACCGGGACGGAGCGCTCCTTTCGTGTGACTTGCTTGTGGAGGAGGGGGGACTACCGCCCGGACAATTCCTGACTTATCACTCCTTAGTTAGGACTTTGGTTGATCGGTGGGGAGACATGGCCGTGGAGCCCAGTCAGCACCTTACTATACAGTACTTGCACGTCATGGGATGGGGCTGCCGCCTGATTCGGTGGTTTGCGGCATCATTGAGGCCGCACACGGCGATTACCCTAGAGCCGCTTAGGCACAAATGGGAAGTGGACCTGGGGAGGCAGCTGACAGATAAAGACTGGGAACGCATACTGAAAGGCCCGGAGCGTATACCTAGAAACATGCGCCTCCGACAGATACAATTATTCGTCATACATAGGGCATATCTCACTCCCGCGGTTCTTAACAGTTACTTCCGCCACACGGACGCAAGGTGTCCTAGATGTGCTGAATCGGGGGCCGATCTCATACACATGCTGTGGGGCTGCTGCAAATTACATTCCTACTGGCGTACAATTCATGACTCCTTGCACACTATAACGGGACGGGATATATCATTTGACTGGGTGGTCTACCTACTGCTTCACTTTCGCAGGACACAGGCAACTAAGGTGACGTCTAGGTTTCTGGATTTAGGGCTCGCGGTCACAAAGCGCCTCATAACCAGGAGGTGGAAGGCGCAGGACCCGCCTCATCCACAGGCGTGGAGGCACTCACTTGCTGCATGGGCCGGAGCGGAGGGAACTGCCATCAGACGGGAGGAGACACTAGGGTTGAGGAAGATGCCCATAGCCGTGCAGTGGGAAGAGCTACTTCAGGCGCTCAGGCACGCTGAGGAGGGAGATGGGAGGGTTGAGCAGGCAGGGGGGGGTCGACGCCACGACGGGCAACAGGAGATCCGTCGGAGTGATCGCGTAGGGTTACATGCACAACTTACACTTCAATTGAGCGATGTGGGAATACGCATCTAAACGCACGAGTATGTGCCGCATGTTACTCACTACACACCATCAGGGGAGAGGGGGACTACACGGGGGCAGGGACGGTGATAGGAACAACGGAGCTGGTCTACTTTTGAGGTGGTTGAGGTTTTCTATGTTTGTTTCATTATTGTTTTTGGAAAGTAGCTATGGATTTGGCTGAGGGACTCAACGGGGTATCCTGACGTGCTCCTGTGGGGGAATGAAGGGCTGCACATATCAATGTTTAAGATTTGTGCCCCATTAGGGGATCAGTACACCTGGGTGGAGTTTCCATGCTGTGACCCAACTATGTTCCTATTATGTGCACTACATAATGCTGTTTCAATAAGGGAACTCGTATGTCAGTGAACCGAATTTTTGTATTTGTGTTGGGAAAAATTAATAAAAACAGATGATAAAAAAAAATAATTAGTGATGTAATATGTGACGTCATCAGCAGTGCATTGCGGGGGCGCGAGTTATAGTTAGCTGAACTAACTACAACTACAACGGTGAGGGCCAGCCCCGGGGGATGGGGTCCCCGGGGGCTACCAGTGGCCCGGGAGAGGGGCACGTGGCCCCCCTCCCCAATTAATTCCCCAACTTAAAACGCACCTCAGGGCATGTTTGCACACGTCACCTCAGGCCCCGCCCCCTTCCTTCGCCGTTGTACAAATATTCCTCTAAAATCAGCCGAACTACGAATTCCAATTTACTCACCTGTTATCAGGAGAGAACCCAATGCTGCATGTTTTAGCCCAGCACTGACCCTGGAAAGTAATTCTAAGCGTACTTACCAGCAACTTGTATTTCCTTCCATAGGAATCCATTGTGTGGTTTTCAGCAGAAAAGTTTCAAAGTGTCTATTTTCACAAACTAAAAATATTCCTACAAAATCGTCTGTATGACATAAACACATTCTTTCAACTGTTTACATGAGATTGACCAGTGCTGGATCCAGGATCGACCACTGAGTAAGAAAAAGTAATGATAACACTACATACCTGCTAAGTGAATTTTCTGCCATAGGATAACATCGGTTATTCTATGTGAAAAAATGTCTGTGTCAACTTTTAAAATACAATAATATTTCTTAAAAATCACTACTTTAACCAAAATGCTTTAACTCAACTGCTTAGAGGAGATGTCCAAGGACTGAATCTAGGATCCAGTCCTGTGGTTAGAAAAGTAATCCATAACGTAACTAATTGCATTTGACTAGAAAATCACATTGAGCTCAATGTTGCATTGTGTTTGAAATAGTGTTGCCCATTGCAAAAACTGTAACTACTGTACTTAAAAATCTATTGCCTATTTGCAAAGTATTTAAACTAAAGTAATTCATTCTGAGAAAGTATATTTTGTATTGTAATGTATAATGTAATTTTAATGTAATTTAAAAAAAATCTAAAAATGAATAGTTTAAAAAATGTAGTAAATCAGTATAAAAAAAATCAGTATAACAATGAATACATTCAAATTTGTCCTTTACAAACCCTTTGAAATTCACTGAGAAAACCATAGGTTTCAGGCCTGTTATAGTTAGGAATTAGCATTTAAAAAACCTTTGAAATTCACTGAAAAAACCATAGGTTTCAAGCCTGTTATAGTTAGGAATTAGCATTTAAAAAACCTTTGAAATTCACTGAAAAAACAATAGGTTTTAGGGGTGTTATAGTTAGCTGGACATTTCACTCGAACAAAACCATTGAAATTCCTCCGATATAGTTAGTTGTACTAACTACATCTCGCGCGCCTGCAATCCACTGCTGATGATGTCACATAGTACATCATTCATGACATGGTCAGTGATATCACTGATGACATCTCAAATGACATCACTGATGACATTATCCATGTGACAATAAGATACACCTCATCATACACTAGTATAACCTTTCATCACTCACTGTAAAATACAGAGTGCCAGATTTAAAACCATTGACACACCAATACAAGTTTCTAAACACCCACTCAGTGATTCCTAGATCTATACACACATCTAATCACTTAAATATAGATTCACTCATACATACTGTCAATGATCAATAGAACACTAACAAATATACTTATACACCTATATCGACATTACACACAAGCACACATCCTAATCACTTATGAAGTCATCCTACTCACTTATGCAAACAATGGATCATACTTACTTTTACTTAGCTATACACTTATAAAAACACCACTTCATCTATTCATATAGATAATAACTCATACTTAGTGTGTTATAAAAACACTATTACAAGAATACAGTTATCCATACAGTCACTCATACAATCACTGAGTCTTATGTATACTTATTTATATACAACAACTGACACATACACTGGCTCTTATTTTTCTAGTTTGTTGGACATGTACCATTGAGACATATATTTGCTCATCGCCACACCCATAAAGATATTCACTCAGCCAAATAACTGCTATAACATGTAGTTTTAACTTCAGATACCTACTGAATCAACTATTCACACATCTTTGGGCAGTCACACATCCCCCACCGAACCACACACACATTCACTCTCCCATACAAATACTCAGTTAACTAATCAATAAATAATATAGACTTTCACGTAGTTAGTAACCAGCTGGTGCAGCAGTTTACACAACAACTGACAAAGTGATACAGATATTCACACAGTTTAGTCACTATCCAATATATTTAGTGAGATTCTATAAATTAGTCGAGTAAACAGTCAATCACACTGCTACTAAATCCTCCATCCAGATATTTATATTTATATATCCACTCATTCTTCAATGCAAATTGCTATATATATATAATACATATTTAAATAACGAACCAAACCACATTCACTGGATGATGTCATCAGTGATGTCATCAGTGATGTCATTTGAGATGTCATCAGTGATGTCACTGACCATATCATGAATGATGTAATATGTGACATCATCACTCTGCTCTACCCCCCCAACCTCTCCAAAACCGCCACTAAACACTTCAAACACTCCACCCTTAAAAGACACCCTGAGTCTTTGGTCTCTGACCTTCGCTATAGCGCGGACAACGGTATAATCACCAATGACCTCATTTTTTACTCTAGAAGGACTTCTGCTTGGCGCAAAACCTTTACCCTCCTCCTCAATGTATGCACAACAAAAAACATCCCATATGGCACTAAGCTAACAGTAGCACCGTCCCCCACACTGCGTGCTGACCTCACCATCACCCTGTACAAAAATGGCATTATCCTGATCCAAGCCTCAGCCAAAAACTTGGACAAATTTGCCGACCTGTTCACCCTCCTTCGTAACCACGCACATGACGCAGGCAGGGGAACCATGTCACGTCCCGACAAGCCCTCATCTAGCCTACCCAACGCAGCTAACCACTCACAAACTCCCCAAAGGTCTTCCAACACAGACCCCCTCACCCTCCCCAACATGGTGCCCGGCCTTACCCCTAGAATCTCCCCTAGACCCCTGATCCCCCCCCACTATCCCCCCACGTAGACTATGCCACTGATATGTCCCCAACGCCCGCTGACACCAGTCGGGTTTCCCCTCCAAGCCCGCAACTCATCCCACAGAGGAGCCCTAGTTCTGATCCTACGACCCATAACACAGGCCGCACTACTCCTCCCCCCTTTTCTCCTTCTCATACTGACTTAACGGCCCCGGCACCATTGCCCTTCCGCCCTCTATCGCCCCCACTAGATAGGGACTTTCGCCCTCTATCGCCCCCACTAGATAGGGACATGGCCTCTCTGTTCTCCAGAGCTACCAAACTTACCCAGAACATTCACATCTCTATCTCGGAATTAACGAACCTCCTCCACCTCGCTGAACTTGCCCTAGCTAACCTCACGTCCCTGCCTGTCTGCACATCACTGCACTTAACTGAGCACCCGAAACAGCCTCTTCCTCTAGTCTTGAGACAGCTTCGTCTCCGTAAACAACCTTGCCACCTCTCAGAGGAAGAATGCCTCGCTCTGGCCCTCTCCTACACCACTTCTCCAACTCTAAGTCCACTAGACCTCACTGAAACTGAAATACTGGCCATCCTCCGAGATCATAACCCCACCACAGCTACCCCTCTTCCCTTTGACCGGAATTCTGAACATCCCATCCGCTTGGTCACTATCAACCCCAACAGGCCAGCCACCGTCCACAACAGAGCTGTGATCATGAGCAATCTAGCACCTGTCCACCAGTCTGCCCAGACTCCCGAAATCCCACCAAAATCCTCCCTGTCAGGTCTCTTAATCAACTGCCGATCGGCAGCTAAGCATGCTGCTGATATTGCTGATCTCATCCTTTGCAAAAAACTCAACTTAGCAATCCTAACAGAATCATGGCTCAATGATTCCTCATCCCCATACCTGGACCTCCTAGTCCCCCCTAACTACAACATCGCAAGACTGGATAGACAATCTAACAAGAAAGGAGGAGGCATCGCCTGCATCTACAGCTCCAACCTCCGCGTCACCGAACTTCTGGCGGACTCTACCGAATCCTGCGAATACCTCGCTCTCGCTATTTGCAACAACTCCACCCTACTATGTAATCTTCACATCTTTTACCACCCCCCAGGTACGAACGACTCTTTCACCGACCACCTCATGGAAATCATCTCAGCTAAGACTCCCACCAACTCCAAAGATATCTTCTTAGGCGATTTTAACCTACACTGGAACGATCCCAAGGACCCACATGTCAACGCCATCAAAGACCTCCTGGCAGATCAAGCCCTGACCCAGGCCTGCTCACTACCTACTCCTTCAAAAGGGGCAACCCTGGACTGGATCATCTCCAAAGAATCATCTGTCCAGCTCATCTCTATTGACCCATGCGACTGGTCTGACCACCACGCCATCACCTTCCATCTACCTGGCACCATCAAGACAAAAGCACCGCAACCAACGATTCCTAAACACTGGATCAGAGACACCAAGAACTTGGACCGAAATGAACTGGTGGCCCGCTGTAAATCCAACCTCCCACCCCCTTCGCATCTCTCATCAGTCAGTGACCTCAATGATCACTACTCTGCGACCATCTCAAACATCCTGGACGATCTAGCCCCACTAAAACTGAAAAGAACCCAAATCAAAGACAGAAACCCCTGGTTCACGGGTTCCCTTAACGACGAGAGGAGAGCCCTCCGGCAAGCTGAAAGAGCCTGGAGGCAACACCCCTCTACTGCACACCTACAACTCCTCCGCCAGGCCAGAAATACCTACAACAGGAACATTCTCAACTCAAAAAAAGACTTCTTCAGAACCGAACTTGAGAAAGCTAAGAACAGACCCCACAAGCTCTTCGAATTGGTCAAACACCAATCTAACAAACTGGCCAAATCCTCTAAAGAAACCCCCAAATCTCTTATATCCTCTGAAGAATTCTCCTCTTTCTTCACTGACAAAATCTTGGCCCTTGGAAACGAACTCAACACCATCACATACCCCCAACCCCCACCTGACCCGTCTCCTCCCACATCGACACTCCCACAGGCCACTCCCAAAAATCACGCTCACTGGTCCATCTTCAAAGACTATGATGAAGACTCCATCTCCAAAATCCTCTCTACCTTAAAACCGAACAACCATTTCAATGACCCGCTCCCTGCCAACTGCCTTACGGTCGTCGCCCAATCCATTATTCCCAGCTGGACTTCAATAATCAATGCCTCCCTTCAGCAGGGAATGATGCCAGACTCTCTAAAAGCCGGCCAAGTCCTCCCCATCCTGAAAAAGCCATCGCTGGACCCAGCCTCCCCAGACAACTTCAGGCCCATCTCCAACATCCCCCTCTTAGCCAAAGTGTTGGAGAAATGTGTGCAACAGCAGCTTAGTCACCACATCAACAACTTCCACCTCCTTGATGACTTTCAATCCGGATTTAGACCTGGGCACAGCACAGAAACCACCATGCTTCACATAGTCGATGATGCCCTCCA
Source organism: Triturus cristatus (assembly GCF_964204655.1). Classification (NCBI taxonomy): domain Eukaryota; kingdom Metazoa; phylum Chordata; class Amphibia; order Caudata; family Salamandridae; genus Triturus; species Triturus cristatus. The sequence continues at coordinate 828,897,919 of NC_140585.1, read as the reverse complement.
AGCCCTCGACCAAGGCAAAACTTGTCTCCTAATCCTCCTGGACTTATCCTCGGCCTTCGACACAGTCAACCATGAAAAATTACTCAAACGCCTCAAACTCAGAATGGGCTTAGATGGCACTGTTCTAGATTGGTTTAGTTCCTTCCTCCATAACCGGTCACAGAGATTCCTGATTGATGGCAACCTTTCATCACCATCGCCGGTCACAGTTGGAGTCCCCCAAGGATCAACCCTGTCCCCCACCCTCTTCAACCTCTACCTTGAACCGCTTACCGAAGTATTGCGCGCAGCTAACATCTCCTATCATATGTATGCCGATGACACCCAGATCTACATCAAAACCTCTTCTCTCGAAGAGATTATCTCCCTGAACGAAGCCCTGATACTCACCGTACAATGGCTCGCATCCAACCAACTTAAACTCAATGCAAAGAAAACAGAATTTCTCCTGATCTCCCCTCCCAATGCCAACTTAGAGATTCAATCATGGATCAAGGCTATTACAGCCTTAAATTGCCCACCGACCATTGTGAATTCGGCTAAATCCCTGGGCATTACCCTTGACACAAACCTTAACATGAGGGACCACATAAATTCTATGGCTAAAACAGCCAGATTCCATCTGAGCTACCTTAGGAAATTGAAACCCTTCCTTGATGCCCCCGACCTAAAAATGGCAGTTCAAGCACTCGTCATCTCTAGACTGGAATATGGCTGCTCAACCCTCTCGGGCTTACCCAAGATCTCCCTGGCACCTCTAAAAGCCTGCCTCAACGCGGCTGCCAGACTACTGACTGGCACTAGGAAATACGATCATATTTCCCCACACCTGAAAGCTCTCAACTGGCTTCCCTTGGAGGCAAGAATACAGCTCAAACTAGCATGCATCACGCACAAAGCTTTACACTCTAACTCCCCCGCATATCTGACACAGAAACTCATGATCTCCGGAGGAACCAGAAACTCCAGATCCGCCAGGGATTTCCTGCTCCAACCTGCACGTTTTCGGAAAAATAAAACGTACAATCGAGCCTTCTCAGGGGCTGCTCCACGAATATGGAACTCTCTCCCACCCCACATCAGAAGAATCCCCTCACTGTTTCACTTCAAAAAGGATGCCAAAATCTTCCTTATGGGCAAATTTCTCGTCTAACACTACCTCAACTACTTCTTTGGCATAGCCTATGACGGCCCACTACCTCCCCCCTAACTACCGGGTCTCCCGAAACACCAGAATCTTGGGACCGGGTCAAAATTATTGAAAATGTACTCTGTAAATATGGTTTGTCGCTCTTTGTAATCGGTTATGTAAAATGTAAATACATGCTTTGTGTATATATATTCCTGCACTCTACTGCTACTTGAGCTGTAACTGATCGACTCTAAATCTGTCTGTATATTGCTTTGCTCCCCTGTAAAGCGCTCTGATTCCCTAACGGGTCAAGTTCGCGCTCTATAAAACACATAAATAAATAAATAAATAAATATAAATAAAATCAGCAGTGGATTGCGGGCACGCGAGATGTAGTTAGTACAACTAACTATATCGGTGGAATTTCAATGTTTTTTTTAGTGAAATGTCCAACTAACTATAACACCCCTAAAACCTATTGTTTTTTCCGTGAATTTCTAAGATTTTTTAAATGCTAATTCCTAACTATATCAGGCCTCACACCTATGGTTTTTTTCAGTGAATTTCAAAGGTTTTTTAAATGCTAATTCTTAACTATATCAGGCCTGAAACCTATGTTTTTTTCAGTGAATATATATATATATATATACATATATATATATATATATATATATATATATATATATATATATATATATATATATATATATATATATATATATACATATAAATAAATAAAGAATTAGCTTAAAGTACACTAACACATGAAAGTCTGAGTTTATACAATACAACTTAAATTTAGATGTATTACCTTCCTTTTACATATATACCTTCCATGTACTTATGAATGTTTATATTTATTACTTTACTCCCAATACATCCAAAGCACTACTGTATATCTCACTCTATACCTCTCTCAATATATCCTCTACCTCCACTCTCTTTTGCTTTATGGCTTACAGATTAGTGTGCACCTCGACGAAAAGCACTTTTCCACCTTGTCTGGAGAAGTAAGCGCAATATAAATGCAATTACAATTACAATCAGGATTTAAGTATGGGTGAGCCAAAATTTGTTTGATCTACTTTTGCTAATTACCCAACATTTTGGCAAAATTAAGTAAAATTATGCATAGCTAAATTGAGCTACATTTTAGCACAAAATGTGTCCTCACATAATTTCTTGCTGCAAGGACATATTTAAACAAAGCACAAAAAGTAACAGCTTTTCTGTAGTGCCTGTGTGTTTGCAGAAGGTTTGTAATGTGAATGGCACATAATTACATGAAGTGGTGTAATGGTGTAATGTAGGGAATTTAGCAAATTTTAAATTCCAAACATTCCTGAAATTCCATGAATTATGCTGTCATAATTTCTATTTTGCTGAGGCATAGACTTTTAGGGGAGATCTTCCTCTCTTTACAGAAGCCAATCCACAGGGGTATAGCTTCAGGGTGGTGTTTTGTGTGTCACACCCACAAATAAATGCATTCTTTGCTTTTTAATTGGGTCTGGGGGTCGTGTGTCAGGTCTACTATCTCTGTGTTGGTTTTTCTCATTGGGGGCCAAGAATAAAAGGCACAAAGATACTCATCTATTGGAAATTCCACAAATTCCTGAAATTCCACAAATGATGATGTCATAATTAAAATTTTGCAGAGGCCTTCATTTTGGGGGGGGGGGCATTCCTCTCTTTACAGCAACCAATCCGCAGATGTGTAGCTTTGGGTGGTGTATGGGATGTGAAACCCCTTAAATAAATGCATTATTTGCTTGTTAGTTGGGTCTGGGGGTCCTGAATAAGATCGTCTATCTCTGTGTCAGTTTTTGCCATAGTGAGCCAAGAATGAAAGGCAAAAAACACTGACATTTCATGTAAACGAGAAAGGCAGAGAGACAGAGAGAGAGAGACAGACAAAGAGGGAGCGAGACAGAGAGAGGGACACAGATACTCATCTGGTGGATGAATTTCAAAATGTGAAAGCAAATAAACTGGAATCAATACCAGCTTCCTACTTGTCCATATTATGTGATCCTAAGCGAATATTTTATTTAATAAATTCTCCTTTTTCTGTATGATCATGTATGAGCACACTTTTCAATACTTGAGTTCAGAATGTACTCCGTACAAGTACCTCTTATTTTATATTTAGACTATAATGTTGCTCCTTCTATATTAAGAATCTAGGCCATGTTTAGGGTTTACATGAGTACTGACTTGGCTCTTGATTCACCAATGGCTTGTAGTTGGCAGGCAAGCCATGAATGTTTTAATACATGTCTGTCCATGCAGCTATATAATCTGATGTACTAAGGCTCTTGATTCACCAATGGCTTGTAGTTGGCGGGCAAACCATGAATGTTTAATACATATCTGTCCATGCAGCTATATATTCTGATGTACTAAGGTGAAACACTTCTGCATGTTAAAGAAGTACTCTTTTACTTCGAAAGAGATTGTATCATATTTTTACATTATTTTTGTTGCACAATATTCATGCCACATCTTTTCACAGCTTGGGTCTTGCACTGACCATGGCCAGGCTCTGGCTCTGTTCATCCTATTAATTTGCCTGTGCGCCCTCCTCTATTTCCAACTTGGGCTTACTACATGCAGCTGTCATTCACTTCATAAAATGGTTTCTAAAAGGTGAGGACTAGAAACAAATGCACCAATTTGACAACTCAAGTCTTCTTGAATCAGAGATGAAGAAGGTTTCTGGTTCTGGTTCAGAGAGCAAGAGAGGGCAGAGACCGATGGAGTGTCGGAGCGTTGGTGTTCGTGTGTCGGTGCAAGCCGCCTGTGCCTGTGTCCTGTATCCGTGGTCAGATCGCCAGAACAACCTCCGACCACGGCAAAGGGCGGCAAAGGGCAGCAAAGGGTGGCAAAGCACGGCAAAGGGTGGCAAAGGGTGGCAAAGGGCGGCGGTCGACGGTCCATGCCCTAAATTCACCATCCTTTAGTGACCCCGCTAGAGCAACTGGCGGCTCTAGTTAGTGGGAGTGAAGTGGGGCGGAGCGGTGTATCTCAGTCTGCCCGTCTGCCCGGCGGCAGCTCTCTCATCGGCCACCTGTGAGCCAGGTGAATCCCAGTAGTGGGGGTGCAAGGGGTGCAAGGGGTGACCAGGCTGGTCAGGTGGGGGTTGTGTTTGAAGTTTCCGGAGCTAGGTGAAGTGGTGAGGAAACGGTGAGGAAGCAGGCAATCGTCTCCATGATGTAGTGATGCACAAGACCCATCTCAAGATCCATCCCAGGTTTTCTGTGGCAGAGCTGCCAGAAGCGGCATCCTGGGTGAGCCAGAAGCGGCATCCTTGGTGAGAATGAGAACAAGTGAGAGTGAGGAGGTGGGAGACGCGCTGCTCTCTGCTGCATTTCATTGTTTTAGCTGTTTTCCTGTTGTTTTCCTGTTCCCTTGAATCGCCCACCTGCCTGCATCGCAAGCCCGGGAAAAACCTCCGCTACTTCCAGGGGAGTTTCCTGTGGCCCTTGTAGCTTATTAGCCCACAGCTACGGCATGGAGTGACAGAGTGGGGGCTAGGAGCATGAGCAGGGGGCATTGAGGCACTGAAAAGGAGCTGAGGCGCTGTGGACCTGTGCTTCTCAGGCAGCACTTCCCAGGATTTTCCAGCTGAGGGCACTTCCCAGGATTTCCCAGAACTCCCCAGCAGAGGGCACCGACCTCGCCACCGCTGTTTTCCTCATGCGGCCCAGTAAGTCATATATACCGGACATGGTTAGTGACTGTGGGCACGGTTGTGGGCGCTGTTGGGGTGAATTCCTCCTTTTTAAAGAGCAAGGGACCTTTAAATTCGTAAAGGTGCCTGATGTGGCTTGTCGCCCATGCCAGACATGTAACGGGGTGTCTAAAATGGGAATTAAAATAGATGATCGTGAAGCGAAGGAGGATTTTTTAACTGCACCGCCCAGAGGTACCCCCCTAGTAAGTTCATCCCCAGTTAAGCCACATATAGAAAGTGCCCAGCCTACTAGTCAAGGGGGAAATTTAAATTTAAAAGTAACCTTGGTTGCGCCCCCACTACGGCTATATACCATTTTAAAAAAAGTATCTCAAACAATGCACACATGATAGGTGCCCCGAGCAAATTACAGTTAACTGAAGAACCTGCTAATATTTCATCAGTCAGTGCACCCAAGAGAAAGTAACACCCGACTTGGTCAGAGAGGAAAGAAGAAGAACAGGATTCGACATATCCAAAATGGAAACAGAAAAAATTGCGATTCCCTCCCGTAACTGAGGAGTTAAATAGTACAAAATCACCTCCAAGTAGAAAGGTTCTCGGGATCTTGGGGCAATCTACATTGAATGGGGGTCATAAAGCAAGGTTAGATAACGGTAATCAGCTGACCTGCTCGGACCCGGTGCTGATTAACCCGCGGAGCCAAGAGGGTCAGGAAAAAAGTGGGACTCCCAAAGTCAACAGGGGTGACATTGAGAATCAGGGTCTTCCCAGCAACTTAATTTAGCTAATTATGAAACAAGTAGAGACCCTACACCAGGAAATATATTGGCAAACTCACACGTCCCCATATTTGAACAGGGCTTAGGTAGCAGAGGTGCCCCTCTTCTTCCTTGTGGACGGGATACTTTCCCAGTACGGTTTGATCCCGGCCAGGGGGAAGTTCAGGAGGGGAACTTAATCACAGTTTGCAGCAGTAAGGGGGTTATGTTAGAGAGGGGACCAGTCTTGGTGCAGATTGGTAAAAGGCCCATAGGGCATACAGGGCCGGGTGTTGGGCAGGTGAACATGACTTTGCTCTTTGTTTCCCTGTTCGAGACTGACTTAATGTTACTGAATAGAAGTGCCCTTCTTCAGTTGCTATCAGAAAAAAAGTACTTGGGACCAGTAACAAGCAAAGACCTTGAGCTGGTCCACTTAGATTTGAGGAGTGCCCCTCCAAGTACTAGAGTCACATTTATGTCAGGGGTAGTTTCAATGTTAGTACTAGCTAATGTAGATTCCTTTAGGAAGAGAGGTATAGATGTGCTCGCTCGTTTGAACCCTTGCCCAGTTTCATCTGCAAGGTCAGGAAAGACCCATCAGGTGCAAGGTAGTCGGTTCTCCACTGACATGGGCGTTATAATTCCTGTAAACCCTAAAGACATTGAAATAACAGTATGGAGAACTCTAGGAAACAGAGTAATTAACATTATAGATCCTTCAGTTCAAAGGCCCAGTAGTCCCATTGTGGAGGGTGAGATGGCCCAGTGGAGCTGGGTGGCCGGTGCCCTGAATGGGTCAAAAGTAACAACAAAAAAGCCCATATTGCGGGGGTAGCCAATTGGGAAGAATCCTATCCTGGAATTTAGCGGGGGTAGGAAAAACTGACTGTAAGCTTAAATCGTTTTTAGAATATAACCCTAAAATAATTTGCCTCCAGGAAACCTGGAAGGGCGGGGATTTTCATTTTGAGAATTTTTATGTGTATTGTTGCGCTGCAAAAACATCTGTATAAGGGCATGCGTGGTGATTTAGCTATTTTACTTAGCTGCACTATGAGATGGGATCCCGTGATTCATATTCATCCCTCAAAGTGTTGAATGGGAGTGAAGTTGAGGATTGGTGAAGATAACTCAGGGAAAGCAGTTTTCCTTTTACTGGTAAATGTGTATGTTCCCCCAGGGAGAGCATCGAACTTATTGGTTGATTCAATCTATACTTATGTGCAAAGGATAAGTGATACTGAAGAATGCTCACGGATATTATGGTGGGTGACTTTAATGCCAAAATATCCAACGGTGCAGTCATGTCTTTTTCAAACCTCAAATTGGAGGAAGTATTGTCCATTCCAGATTCTGTACCGCCCGATCACTTAAGACACGATAAATGAGGCTTGTTCCTTTTGCATAATTTGAGAATGCTCGATCACGTAATGTTAAATGGCAGATTTCCAGAGGATTCCCCAGCCTCTTATACTCATCGGGGTGTGTATGGTCACTCATTAATTGATTACATGGTGGTTTCTAACCAACTATTTAGTGTATGTACACAATTTAAGGTATTTTCTACAAGTATGAGTGACCATAGTATTTTGGCTGTTCATGTAGACATAGAAATCGAGAAGCCTGAACTCTGGAATCATAGGGATGAAAAGGTTTTATATAATCGCAGTAATGGGCGCAGTTGCTGGTCAAATAATCTGCTCCCACATTTTAGGAGAGTCTTTCAAAATATTGCTTTTATTTGTGCTCAAGAAACCCCTATTGATAGGTTTGAGAGAATGTTGGCTGCAATAAGAACTTTTGGAAGAAAAAAGCAAGTTGGCAGGTCTGTACCATTAGTAATTATATCATGGGAAATCAAAAATTGAATTGGGAAATTAATGAATTAATTAGAGAACAATTTAGGCTGGCTACGATAATGAAGCAAAGGGAAATTAACAGATTGACATAAGTACGGAAAAGGAAAACGGTATCGGAATGTAGAAGGGTCGAAGTCTCAAATTGGGTTAAACTTCGAGAGGTTGCCCTGTCTGGCGATCCTAGGAAATATTGGGTACTTATAGCAAACGTTTGCGATGGTAGAGAAAAGTCAAAACCTATTTTGATTCCAGAAGCATAATGGTCTATGTATATTTCCCAGCTGTATGCTTTAAATTCTGCAGCTGGATGGAATCAAGATGGTAGCTCTGGCCTGTCCGCGGGGAGCGAATGTGGTGCACCATCGTGCTCTGAGTAGAGGATTACATTAAAGGGGCAAGATACTCTAGTGCAATAGGCCCAGATGATGTACCAATAGCTATAATAAAACAGGACCGTGAAGCATGGGCGAAATTTTTGCAGCCATTGTTTGTCCATTGTTATACCCATGGTGATATCCCACAATCCTGGAAGGGAAGTATAATCGTTCCATTATACAAAAAGGGTCCAAAACATTCCCCTGCCAGTTTTAGACAGATCTCTCTCCTGGATGCAACTGGGAAATTATTTGCGAAGAGCATCCTTACCCATCTGCAAGATTCGGCATTCAGAAATAATCTTATTCCCTTAGAACAAACAGGATTTCGCAAAAATAGTGGTACCTTGGATAATATCACCGTCCTGCAAACTTTAGCCAAAAAATACCCAGTGAGTCGGGGAATGCCGTTATATGCGGCTTTTATAGATTTCTCTACAGCATTCGACCGGGTAGATCGGAGGATGTTGTGGAGAAAATTGGTTAACATGGGGATACCAGGGAATTTATTACAATTAGTTATTGCGCTTCACAACTCTACTTGGATGCAGGTTTTAATAGGGGGTTCACAGGGCCTCTCAAGAAACATGGAAACTAATAATGGCTTGAAGCAAGGGTGTCTTCTGACCCCTCTTCTTTTTTCTATTTACATTAATGATTTGCCAAGAAGAGTGGGGCTCAGCAAAGGGGATTCCCCTAAATTAGGAAATTTAAAGCTGAGCTGTCTGCTATATGCAGAAGTTGCTATAATAATGGATTTAACCCCAATCGGACTTCAAAGACGCCTTGCTGAGTTGATTAGGTACACAGAAGAATATTATTTAAAAATAAATATTTTAAAAGAGTAAAGTTATGATTTTTAGTTATCAAGTATGTAAAGTCAGAAAAAACTTGCATTGGTTCTTGGGGAAAGAGAAACTAGAAGCAGTTACGTTTTATCCATATTCAGGAAAAATCTTTACAAACAGTTGTTTCCCTAGCAATCATATGGACCACTGTAAAGGCAAAGCAATTTCACAGGCCTTTGCAATTATTTGCTTGTACACAAACTGCGGGAAAAGACACTTCACACGTATCTTATCAGCCTATAGAATAAAGATACCACCAGCACTGAGCTATGCCTGTAAAACAATAGACGCACAGGAGTGGGATAACTTTGAAAAAAGTGGAGGGGCAGATCTGGCACCAAATATGTTAGTTGAATCACGCTGCTCCTATTGCAGCGATTAGGCTTGAATTTGGTTTACTCTCCACATATGTATTACCTATGGCTGCATGCTTAAGATGGAGCACTGCACTATTAAATAGCTCTGAGAATATGTTATGGGTAGCACTATATGGGGAAATTTTTGTTAACAAGAAAGAAAAAGTGCTCTTTTTAGGAATTATCTAAAAGCCATAACAATGTTCGGCTTAGATAAGGATATTGCGGCGGTTCTTTGTAAACGGGCATTGAAAATCAGAATTTAGAAAACAATCTATGGGGCTTCCAGTGAAAAAGCATTAAAATGTGCGCAGAGAATAGGGATAATAATTGTATTCTGGGAAGCAGTATTTGCAAAAAACCCCAACCTTATGTTTTATGGAATCTTAAACATGGAGTACGTAGGGTCATTCTGTTGCTTAGGCTGAATTTACTTCCTCTAAGAATTGTAACAGGAGCTAGGGAGGGCATCGTTAGACAGGATAGACTTTGTCATTTATGTAACTTCTATATACAAGACCTACATTATGTACAATGTGTTTGCCCCACATTACAACTAGTACGTCCCAGATACCTAAGGAATTGTTTTTTAAAGCATATTTTCACAACAGAAGAGGCCCGTAACTGTCTACTGGCGCCCCCATCTGAATTTATGTGTTTTAAATTTTTTCGCTTTTTTAAACAATTTTTAAATATAGATTAGAGTAGTATTGAGTGATTAATTTTGTATGTTCCTGAGCACTTGCACTTTTTCAACTTTTCCCCTCTTTTGCTGCTAGCTAAGTGGTAAAGGATGCTGAATTACTATGTACGCATCTGAGCATGTGCACTTTTTCAACTTTTTTCGCTGCTGGTTTACGAGTACTGTATGCTGATTTACTATGTATGCATCTGAGCACTTGCACTTTACCAACTTTTTTTGCTGCTAGCTATCGAGTATTGTATGCTAAAAATTGTTCTTTGAAGTTTTAAATACTCTTGCACTGCTATTTTGCTGCTGGTTATCTTGTACTGTATTGTGAAGTGACAAATTTCCATTTTTTACTACATGGTTATGCTGCTCGTTATCTAGTACTGTATTGCAAATTGTCAAATTCCGCATTTTATTATAAGGTTTTACTTTTAAAAGTTTTATGATAGCATTAGATTATAATCTTCATACAAGTACGCAAGCATCCATCTGTGGTAATCTGATTTATTATGGATTAATCCCCTTGGCACCCGAAAGTTATGGAATGGTTCCCATTTATAGGTTTTTCTGTTTTTTTATATATGCTATGATGAATTTAGTACTTCACTGTCTATCTTTATGGAGTGTAATCCTTGATTTTCAAATGTACTTTTATGTGGAACTCTTCGGAGTTCCAAATCATAATAAATAAACTGTAAACTGGGATGAAGAATAGTGCGTGCAGGGAAAATACATTTAAAATAAGTGATCCCAGGGAAATGACTCCAGGCTATTGTGTTATATGTGACCAAAGCTGTGACTTCCCAGAGAGAACTACCAGAGGTAGTCACATTTTATTGTTTAGGGAGGATTATTTTCAAATTGAGCATCAAGAATAATAAGCACTTTCAGTTTATAATTAATTGAGGTGATTGTGTAAGCCTTCATCACAGGATGTATATCTTTTTAAATATGTTGGTCCGATGCTGTCCATGCCACTGGAGTTAAGCTATTCTGGCTGATGAGGGGTGAAAAACGAAACTGGCCCTAGGATGCTTTTTTCCAGTCCACAGAGGACCTCTCCTGGCATTTCGGGCTCGACTGTTCCCATTGGGCATAGGGTCAAGACTGATTTGCATATGGCTGGGTTCAACCTGGAATGGCATGGTGAACAAAAAAATAATGAATTTACGCCGAGATCTCTGTACTAGGGGGAATGTATGACATTGTTCTGCATTCTGTCCATCAATTGTTCTTTTTTGCATTTGTCACCCCGAGTGGGACTGGTATGCCCAGACGTGGATCCAGTGCTCTCCATGCCACTGGAGTCAAGGTTTCCTGGCTGATGAGGGGTGAAACCCTGAAACTGGTCTTAGGATGCTTGTTTCCAATTCAGGGAGGACCTGGCCTGGCAGTTAGGGCTGGACTGTTCCTAACGGGTGCTTGGTCGAGACTGATTTGCATATGGCAGGGATGAAACTGGAATGGCATAGTGAGCCAAAAAACTATGGACTACATATATCTGTACTGTGGTGAATGTATGACGTTGTTCTGCATTCTATCCCTCAATTGTTCTTTTTGCATTTGTCACCCTGAGTGGGATGGGTATGCCCATACGTGGGTCCCGTGCTCTCCATGCCAGTGGAGTCAAGCTATCCTGGCTGATGATGGGTGGAATACCAAACCGGTCCTAGGATGCTTGTTTCCAGTCCAGGGAGGGTCATGGCCTGGCATTTCGGGCTGGACTATTTCCATTGGGCCCAGGGGTGCAGGGGTGAATGTACGATATTGTTCTGCATTCAGTCCATCAATTGTTCTTTTTGCTCTCTTCATAGATAAGGGTGATAGTCTCTGACCAGATCCCTGTATGGTCGATAATAACAAGAGTGAAGTAGAAACTCTGAATCAAATACATTTATTAAGGTATGATATTGATAATATGCGTGAGATGTTGGATAGGCTGACTACGATTCTAACTAAGAAATTGTACAAATTATCGGTCTTTGAAACCAACATAAGCAATAATACTATTGCTAGTAAAAATGAACAGGCCCCGCTTTCTACCAAACATCATACTACTTACAGCCTAATGCCTTAAAGAGATAAGTAAGGTAACCTATCCAAGGCACTACATCCAAGTGCACAGACTGCTTCTGGCAACAACAGGATGAGAAGGGAACTGATAAGGTGGCAGATATATGCCTAATATGAGTGTCCCTTCTGCTAATCTTTTACCCCCTAGACATTCAGCCCGTACTCACCAAAGTTATGTTAGAAACATAGACATGACTGATACACCAGCCAATATTTCCAAGCCATTCGATATATACCTGACAAGTGTCCCTATATTATAATGAGGAGCCAATGATACTTATGATTCAATAGTCAATAAAGTGATTAATTGGCTGAGACGTGTGAGAGGGTATAGATCGATAATTTGGGAAGATATTCTCCAAGCAACACGTATTAGCACGGGGCAGAGAAAATTTGATAGCATACGGCTGAAATAAAGGTCGAGTGATTTAGCTAAAGAGCTAATAGCATTTGAGCTGAGGTTTAGGCCACTGATAAACTAGCTGACACAACTTAAGTACAGTATTCCTGTTAGTCAAAGTTCTCATTTTGTGCCTGTTCCAGTTGAGTCATTTAATCTCTCCCAAATTGATTGACTGCAATTCCATACATGGGGAGCTTCATGTGATATTACAAAGCTCAAGATGACAACTAACTTTACCCAAGGGACGAAGTCAATTCCACATTTAGGTGCTAGAAGTAAAGTAGAGGGGACAGTATGCAAACTATTGAGTACTAAATGTGAGTCACTCGAATAACCCTGTTGTGACCTTTCAGTCTTGTTTAATGGAAGGAATAAGGGTGCATCTCCTAGATTACTATCATGGAACCCAGCAGGTATAAGAGCTAAACTCTCTGACCCTGAAATGGGAGACTTCATAGAGCAGCATCACATCATTCTTCTAGAGGACACATGGGCAGTGGAGACAGTATACAGAAGTGGTTTTCTTATATTGTATGTTAATGCAGTTCTATCAGTGTCAGATAGAGCCTCAGATGGCCTATTAATTTGGCCGAGGATGGATCTCTTCCCAAGATCCAAAAACGTACTCTCTTTTAGGAATGATCTGCTGGGCCTTGAGCTAACAGTGAAAACATCACAGGGAGTGAGACTTTTGCTCATTGTTAATATATACATCAGATCAGTTTTACCTAATATACTGTCTCCAATAGTAGATCAGCTTAATGATATGTTGACACAATGTAATCAGAGTGCCCAAAAAATCATTGCCTGAGTCTGAGTTAAGTCCTTTTAAGGATGCACTTAGGGACCTGATTACCTATGATAATCAGGTCTACACTTCCTTTTTTAACCATGTCATAAAGTAGTGTGATATGCTGAATATAGGAAGTCTGTGCAATACCCCTGAAAAAGCCACAAAAGGTGCTAAGAAAATCTCTATGAAAATCTATTGAGAATGGGCTATGTTTAGAATATGGTCTGAGCATAAGGAGGGGTCCTTAACATGGTAGTTGTTGTCCCATAAATGCTCATCTAGATTTGACACCTATAGGGATAGGACTTATGCTTCTGTGGGCAAACACCAGTTTATCCAATTTAGAAGTGTTACCATGACTTGGGGCAAAACTGTGTGTGGACCTGAGTATTGTCCTTTTCGTCCATTGACAAAGGAAATAGAGAGCATTTCCTTTTGTTCTGCCCTAGATACTCTATTCTATGAACACAGTAGATAATTGTACTCTGTAAAATAGAGGGCGTAAGACATTATTGGGATGTGTAATTAATTTTGAAAAGTGACCTGAAAGAGTCAATAGAGGTTGTGGTTTCACGCTTCCTACAGAGGACCTGGGCCATACAAATGACTAGACTCACAACTGGGAACTTGTACCCGTCAGGAATGATTCTTGCTATCTACTGCACAAATAGGTTATTGCAATTTTTATGTCATGTTACCTGATTTTAATTATTTAATAGCAGATTGTGGTCACTTTAAATAGTCATGAGTCATAAGTTTAGGTTATCCTCAGATTGATATGGACTAGTTTATCAACATGGCAGATCCTTTTTAGCCTAGTTTCATGTCTTTTTTTTAGGTTTATGTTGCTTATAGTTCTACCGCCCTAACAGAGGATTTTATAATAGACTAACTGAATGTTTTATCAAATAATGCGATTGTGTATCTGCTTTGGCTGCTATATTTTTATGTGTTTAATGTATTAATATGCACTAGGACTTTTATGGTCACACAACTGAAATAACGTAGTTTGATGGTAATGATTCAAAAACAGGATAATATATTGGAATAGACAGAATCTATTAAAAAGAACCTGTATTAATTTTTTACAAGTGTGACAGATTCAGCCCATGAGTGCTGTGGGTCCTATAAATGTCAGGTGTCTTAGGACGGTGTAGAGGGCTGGCAAATATCCCCCACAGGCATAAAACATGATGGTCCTTACAGAATGCTGGCTCATCCATGGTGTGGTGAACGCATTGATTAATGACCGCCAGTGGGCAATCCAGTAGTATTACTGTATGTCTAGCAGAGCTATCGCACCAGGCTTGTATTCATTTAGCCAAAGTTATTTGTGGGGGCTTTCCACACCAAAGCAGAGTTCTGGCTTCTCTCTCTAAAACTTTAAAATAAGCTGTAGGAACTATGAATAGCATGTTCTGCAGTACATAAAAGAAATGTGGCAATGCCATAATTTTGAACAGTGCAGTGATAGGGACCTCTAATATTGGACATCAATTTCAAGGCACAGAAAAGGGGCCTGGAGGTTTTTGGTGCTGAATAGGCCAGGGTTGGTGGTGAAATAAATGCCAAGATAGCGGAAGCCGATAGTTGCTATTAGTGCCTCACAATCTGCTGGGAAGTCTGGCATGCAGCCATGTAGAACATATATGGTGGATTTGGACCAATTGATGGTGTATCCTGAATAGTTAAAACAATAGTGAAAACATGCAATATTCTTTGAAGGGAGAATTGTTGATCTGCGATGTACAGCAGGATATTATTGGCATAGAGAGAAATGCTATCTCCCCATTCCTCTATCCAGAGCAATCCATGGATCAGTGAGTCGGTCCAAACACAGGCCGCTAGAGGTTCAAGAATCAGGACATAAAAGAGTGGTGAGAGTGGGCAACCTTGTCTGGTCCCATGTCGGAGGGGGAACACACGAGGTGTCCTCCCACTAACTTCCACTTGGGTTATGGGCTCAAAGCAGAGCAACTGCAGCCAGGACCAATATTTGGGGTGAAGCCCAAGCATTCTAGTATGGCAAAAAAATGCCACCATTTGTTCATTTCACAGGCCATGTGGCCATCTAGTGAGAGGACTACTGCATCTTCTCAGATTCTCCAAACTCGACCCAGCACACCATGGAGCCGCCGTAAGCGGAGGGCTGTGTTCTGGCCGGGCATAAAGCTGTATTGATTGTGATGTACAAGTTTAGAGATAATTTTATTAAGCTGAGACGCCAGAAGCAAGGCAAGGATTTTGACTTCTGTAATGATAAATTATATAATCCAATCTGGAAAGAAAAAGCTTCTGAAATAAATTCTTTATTTCATGATCAGGAATAAACGCCTGTTATCTGAGAAGCCACCTGAGATTTTTTGATCAAATGCCTTGTACTTTTGTACTTTATACATCATGCATGTCTGAAAAAGGAATGTATATCCTTACAACATATGCAAATACCTTGCATGAAATTACAACGTGGTCGTTACAACAACCGCTTTGTTAGAACGCATACCATTACATCGCATGTCATTACTATGACTTGCTGCAGGGGGTGTGCTGGACTCAGGAATGATATTATTTACTATTCCTACTCCAGTTTGCGCAACAGCAGGGAAGGTGTTCGATTATAAATCCAACACCATTGTGCCCCCTACAGCAAGTCGTACTAATGACTTGCAATGTAATGGTATGCGTACTAACAACACAGTCGTTGTAACAACCGTGTTGTAATGGTTGTGGGGACAGCATTGTAAATGGTGTTTCCCCTGAAAAAGATCCTAAGCCTCTTCAGGAAATGAATGCTAAAAAAAGTTCACCTAACCTGGTAAATACTAACCATAGAGTAAAAAAACTGATTTTCAAAGATGTACGCTGCACCTTCAGTACAAGTTTGAAAACATACATTACATATTGTTACAAAGAATCAAACTCCCTATTAATAAAATTACCAAAAGGACACAATCCTTTCTGTTGGTACAAATTACATATAATTTTTTCATAACTATTCCCATTTTTCTACTTTAAATGGTTGGGGGCCAATCCATTAAGGATGGCCCTCTGGATAGCAATCCTCTTCTCAGGTATTATAGGGATTAACATCCTGGGCACTCTATGTGAAGGAGCCATCCCATAAAATGTTGCCTAAGGTCTAATCAATGCAAAGGGACATTCTGGAATTCCCATTATAGTGATGCTAAATCAATTTTTCCTTTCAAAGGATGTCTCCAGAAATGATTTTTGAAGTGAGGTTCATCTTCATTGTCAACACTGTTCAAGCAGTTGAAATTAATATAGTGAAGTTGCATTTAACGTGGTCATAATAGCAACTTCACAGTGGGGACCCCCGCAGCACTGAGGTTAGACCTGCTATCTGCATCCTCGTGCAATTACTTTTCTGGAAGGTGCAATTTAAAAACAGGCATGGCTTGCACTATAGTTGTTTACTCATTGCGCGCCAGAGCTACACAACATGTGTCAAGGCTGTAAATGTAGTCATGGTATGAAACAAGTACGTAATTTGAGGACATTTGTGTTTGTGCGTACGAAAATGATTTTAGCACAAACCTGTAACATGAGTATTTGGTCTAAACAGAAATGCCACGTCATTCTTGAGTATTTGAATTTTTTAAAAATATTTAACAAATATTTTCATAACTTACCCTACTTGTGTAGTATGAATTAATCTGAATTAACAGTATAATACTAAACAGTATGAGGCCTTTCAAATTCCACTGCCTAAATGAAATGCTAACTGGAACAAAACACATGTATTTCACAATCTGTACAGCCAATTTGAGGTGAGAAAAATGAAATAATGAGTGCCACTTTCATTCCTAGTCTGCTTTTAAAAAGACCGGTTTAATGTTATTCTTATTCTGAAATGATTGAGACCAAAAGTGCTTGTATATATAGATCCGATGTCCAGATCATAATAATTTATCTATGTAAAGCGTATACATATTTTTATTTCGGACTATACCGTGCAATTGCAAGCTGCTGTGCTGTATCCAATGGTTTCACTATTAGCAGGTACACATTAATGGATAATTTCGATTCTTTTATTTTTTTAGACTGACCTGCAGGCCTATGTTTTGCCCTCTGGCGCTTTTCAGCATCTGACTTTTTCAAGTATGGATGGTGGTTGGACAAAATATCGATTTAAAAATATGGGGAGACAGAAATATCTGAAACTAAAGATCATGACACAAGGATATTATGATGCACAAATATCGCTTGCGAGAATATTTTTTTGAAGTAAGTAATATCTTTGTAAATAATATTGATGTTTTTAATATAGTGGTTAAAAATATAGATTTTGAATTAATGTAATGCACTTTAGTTGATATTTTAATTTTATGTTACTAATGTTTATATGAATGGTATTAATTGTTTTTAAAATATAACTTGTAATTTTAAGTGACTTAGAATTTTATATTAATTTTTAATAGTAAGTTATAGGGTTGTAGGGTTTGTGGCGGTATAGGGTTGGAAGTTAATTAGGGAAAATGTATTAAGAATTATTTAATACATTTTACCTAAATATAATATTGATATTTCTTATGTAATTTATGTAATACTGATCTATTTTGTTTTATGTTATTTTCAGTTTGTAATGTTTGTAGAACTATTGGTGGGGAAGTTAATTAAGTAATAACTAATTATCAATTAATTATTAATTGCTAATTAATTAGTATTTATTGTTTTAGTATATAATTTATGGAATACTCATTTATTTTATTTATAGTAGTAGTAAAACTTTATTTTGGCTTGAAGGCCATAAAAGACATGGGTTGCACATATGGGGATATGTTAAAAAAATCTGCAAATACCATTCAAATAAAGTGCATAGTGATAGGTACCTTTGTCCAAATACGGACCCTTGCTTCTACTAAGGGTAAGGGGGATACACACTTTAGATAACCCCAGACTTATCCCAAAGGCAATGTGGAAAGTATTTGTACTCAATACACACAGTAATACAGTGATACCACCCCAAATGGACATCACACCAGTTTAGGAAAAATAAAGTATCTTTATCTAAACTCAACAAGACCTAACCTACAAAATCCAACATACATGTAATACGAATATGACTTTTCAAAGGTTTCAAGCAACTGGGTCCATAGAAAGCTATGGATACGTGATTCTACACAAAGTACCTGTAGATGTGTCAAAACTCCCAAGGCCAAACAGCTGTAGAGTATGGAAACATTGAGAAATAAAGAGATGTGTCAGTTCCTGAGTCCTTAGGGAGGCAATGCAACAGTTCTACTACACCCAGGAGAATTGATGCATCGAATCCGGACTGTATGGGGAAGTGATGCGTTGACTCCAAGATGGTTCTGGTCTGCGGGTGATGCGTCGAGAAAACTTGCCACACAGGTATAATGCGTGAAAATCTGAGATGCGATGGCGATCGATGTGGCAAGCGGTGCTGCATCGGTTTCTTCAGCCGCGATCCAACGATGCATCGGTTCTTGCAGCCGCGACAAGTGTTGCATCATCTCTGCAGCAGCGCTGCTATGCGTGGAGCTTCTTCTCACTGGCTGTGCTGTATCGGGAAAACCATCGCAAGAAGGGCGATGCATCAATTTCTTCAGTTCTTTAGTTTTTGTCTTGCTCCCAACAGCAGGAACAACCTCCAGAGGCCCTGAACTGGAACAGGCATCTCCTGGCAGGTCAGAACTCTCAGAAGCAGAGTTCAGGGGAGCTGGGAGTGAAGTCTTTGTGTCCCAGAGACTTCAGGACAGGAGGCCAGCACACACAGGCCCTTGGAGATTCTTCTTTAGGTAGGTTCACAACAATGTTCCAGTCTTTATCCTTTCCTTAGCAGAAACAGCAACTGCAGGCCAACCCCACACAACACACAGCAAAGGGGCAGTACTCCTCCTCACAGCTCTTCAGCTCTTAATTTTGGAAAAGGTTCATCTTGAGTACAGAAGTAATCTAAAGTTATGGGGTTTAAGGTCTACTACTTATAACCCATTTTTATCTCTGTTCTCTTTGTGCAAGGTCTCTTAGCCCATTCAAACCAGTTCTGTTCTCACTGGTGCAGTATGACCACAGGGGGTGCAGCCAGCATTGTGCAGGACCTATTCAGGTAAAAGGAAATCTCCTGCCACTACTCTAAATGCAGCCAAACCCCATTCAGCTCAGCTCTGAGTCATCCAGGAAGGGCCAGGCACACCTCAACCCCTTCAGTGGCTGTCTACAGTAAATGCACATCCCCAGCCCCTGTCACTCCAAACCCAGACAGTCAATCCACAAACAGGCAGAGGCACACAGAATAGTCAACGAAGAAAATACCAACTTTCTAAAAGTGGCATTTTCAAACACATAATTTAAAAAGCATCTTTACTAAAATGTGTTTTAATACATTCTTTAGAGAGCCTAAACTTTATTTCTCTATCTTGTCCCAATGGGAAGTTATACTTGTAAGATATTACAATGTATTTCCAATTCTATCCTATTGGACAGATAGCCTTTCAATAATGAAAAAAGAAAAACAATTGGCAGTATTTCACTATCAGGACATGTCACACAGACCAGTATATGTCCTGCATTTTGCATACACTGCACCCTGCCCATGGGGGTACATTGGGCCTACTATATTGGTGCCTTACAGCTAAGAAAAGGGAAGGTTAGGGCCTGGTAAGTGGGTACACTTGCCAAGTCGACATGGCAGTTTAAAACTGCGACCAGGCACTGCAGTGGCACGTCTGAGATACCTTTTCTAGGCTACTCCATTGGGTGGCACAATCAGTGCTGCAGGCCCACTAGTAGCATTTTTTTTGCGGAGCCTGGCACACATAGTGCACTTACTGAGGACTTATCAGTAAATCAATTGTACTAACCATTTATACATCAAACACTTGCACTTTGACACTGATCAGCAATGGCACAGTGCCCAAAGCAATTATGCCAGCACAAATAAAATCATCAAAGTGGAATGGCATACATGTTCATGTAGAGTTCACAAGTAAAGAAAAGAGGAGATCAAAAACTTTAATTAAAGGTCTGCTATGTGCTTCTACCAACATGATAGTTGGTTGTAAGTGTCTGAATGATGCTTGAAGAAGAAGCCAATTCGCCAACTGAGACAGCTATGAAAACAAACAAGGATAATATGTATTTTGGGCAGTAGCTGGGCTCCACCAGCTTCAATTAAAGGCCACCACACTAAGGCCTGTTGCCAAACTATCCCCCTTCAAGACAGCAGAAGGATGGAGCTCAATAACCTAAAGTAAAGGGTGTGGTTAGGGTGTGAGGGAGCTACAGGGCTGACAGTGCCATAGGTAGAAGGTTAGATAAAGTGTGGGGGGATAATGTACATATAAGTAGAACACATAGGGACTTGTTATGAGTTTGGCGGTCCATAGGAATGCCAAACCCATGGTGGCAATCCGACTGCCACAGGACCACTGTGACCGACGGAGATCAAAGGTCCAGTGGCAGTAGCGCAGCGGTCAGGAGCGCTAAAATGCCTGCAGTGCATATTAGAATTGCCTGTCCACCGCACTTTTCATGGCGGTGACCTGTCATGAAAAGGGTGTTGGAGAGGCAAAAAAGGGGGCCCTTTTGCTCCAGGACCTTGGGTGCATGTAGTGCCCCCTGGTTTTTCACCCTCCGAGTTGGTGCTCTGAGAGCGGCAGTCTGCCAGTTAGGCTCTTCTATGAGCCTAACAGACCACTGCTATCAGACCACCACAGGACCAAATGCCAGGCTGAGATTTAACTCCTAATCTGGCGGTTGGTCACATCACAGCTTTGGCAGTTCTACAGCGGACAGTGCATTGCACTGTCCGCTGTAGGACCAACAAAGTTGTGATAAGGTGCATAGTCCAGCAACTTTTCTGCAGCTACATATGTGGAATGAAAGATACCAGGGCCAGTGTACAGTATAGTTGCAGTCTGCTAGGTTTTAAAGGGTGTAGAGTGGGAAGTTAATTAAGTAATAATTATTTACCAATTTATCATTAATTGTTAATTAATTATTTAAAATTTTTAATTGTGTTAAATATGGAATACTGACCTACTTAACTGATATTTTAGTTGTGGGATGCTAGATTTGTAGGGGCATAGGGTTGAACGCTAATTCATTATTAATGAACTATTATTTAGTATTTGTAAATTAATTATCTAATTGTATTTTTAATAGTAGTTTTGGAAATATTTATTTAATTATTTTTTTTGTTGCAGGCTGCTAGGTTTGTGGGGGTGTAGGTTGGTAAGTAAATTAGGTAAGAGCTAATTAAAAATTAATTGTTAATTAATATGTGCACTACAGAATAGTTATTTTTTTAGTTATATTTGAAGTTCAGGCTGCTAGGCTTGTAAGCATACAGTGTGGGAAGTTAATTAATAACTGAATAACAGTTATTTATTGATTAATAATTAATTATTCTATTGAATTTTAATTATGTACATAGAAAAATTGTTTTTAGTGTATTAATACATTTATATACTTCTTATGTTCATTAATATTTTTTATTAAGAGTTTATTATTTTTTTACATTCATGGGGGTTACACATGTATGTAATGTGCTTAAAGTAAAGTACTTTCCCTACTCTTGATTGGACTCTTCCCAGTTAGCACATTCCCTACTGTTTTGCAGTGTGGAGTGGGAAAAGTAAATTACACCCCTTCAAAATCCAAATATTTCCCTACTGTTGAAGAGACTGGAGTGGGAATAATACATTTTACCCCTCAAAATTCCAATGCTTTCTCTACTGTTGCGCTGACTGGGATGGGAATAGTAAATGTCATCCCTCCATAATCCAATGCTTTCCCTACTGCTGCACAGACTGCAGTGGGAATACTTTTGATAAGGGGGCAATGTGGCAATCATGGTTACCCCCATGTATGAAGGTGAGATCATAAGACAAGAGGAGTGCTATGTAGTTATCACCATTGAGGTTTATAAGGCTGTGGTGCAGAGATACCTTGAGAGTCTTATCCAGTAGAAAGACTTAGGTATTTTTGATCAAGATGAATTTGGTTTCTTAAGATCTGATTATCCTAAGCTTCCTGCTTTTTATGTACTACCGAAGGCACACAACAGCTTAACAAAGCCACCAGGTAGGCTGATAGTCTCCTCTAACAACGGCTTTTTGGAGAATACGGTGATCTATATTGATTCCTTTCTCTCACCTTTTGTGGTAACCCTCCCAGCCTATTGTAGGAACAGTGGAGACTTCCTGACTAAAATTGAGAATATTGCTTGGCTAGACCCCTTCCTAGTGTTTACTATTGATGTAGTGAGCTTATATACGTGTATCAGTCATGAATTTGAAGTAAAAGCTTGTGAGTCATTCTTAAGAACCAGACCAGCATGTTTTTTTAAAGCATAATAATAAGCTCATCAAAATGCTTCAATATTGTCTAAAGGAAAACATTTTATTGCATGATGGCACCTTCTATTGTCAAAAGATGAGGACTGCCATGGGCACCTGCTTCATCCCCAGTTTCGCCAATTTGGTGAAGGACTGGTGGGAGAAGCAGGTGGCCTGGGCATAGAACAATCAGGAGTTCCTTGACATTTTAATTTGGACCAGTTATATTGATGATTTATTTATTTTATGGTCCGGGTCCAAAGAGAAGGCATGCAAATACGTGATGAAATTGAATCAACATCCGTTTAACTTAAGGTTTATAGTCACAATGAGTACCCAAGACATTATATTCTTGGCTATACCTGTTAGGGTTCAAGAAGGGAAGATGCACACTTCAGTACATTGTAAGATTACCAAAGGCAATAGCACTTTGCACTTTACTAGCCAACAACCTAGGAACCTAGTAGAGAGTATACCTTATTGTGAAACACTGAGACTGAAAAAATGTGTAGTTGCTCAGAGGATTTGAAAAGGCAGATTACCCTTATGCGAAATAGATTGAAAGTAAGAGGCTCTACTCCTAAGATATTGAATGCAGTGGAAAAAAAAGAATGAACATAACACCCCATGACTTATCATGACCTACAACTCCTCATCCTATAACGGAAGAAATGTGATATGTAAGCACTGGAATATAGTGCAAAACAACTTGCAATTTGATCTACCAGAGAAACCCTTCATCACCTATAGAAGAGGTAGAACATTGTTTATGCTTATCAATACTAAAGCTCCCAGAAGCTTGTAGATTTATGTCTAATACCTCCTATTATTCCACCTCAGATTGGAAAAGAAGAAAAATATCTTACTTGTTCAACTGTTACACAGATCACTGCGTCTAGTGCTCAGATGTACTTGTTCCTTTATGTATGTGGGAGGTACCATCTTACCACAGTGCAAGCGCACTTTGGAACTTTAGAGAGAAATTAGGAAAGTGAATTTCACATACCCTGTGGCATGCCACTTCTTTGACCAGCATGAGAGTGACGTGTCCAAAGTAACAATCTTCGCTATAGATAGAATTCCAGCTAATGTGAGAGGAGGAAACGGGTTGGCAGAGTTAAGATGCCTAGAATCCAGGTACATCCTGGATTTACATACAAATACACTTGATGGGCTTAATAAAGACAAGGAGATGGAAGTGCATGAGGGATAGACTAAATTTAGTTACTTCTGCTATTGCTTTGTCATGCATGGTATTTTTAAGACTTTGAAGGAAAGGAGAAATCAGCCTTACGCCATTAGAGTACTCCGGGTCCTCTGAGATGATATGGATAAGCAAAAGTTGTTTGTGCATTTAACATGTTATTTGTTTTTAAAAGCAGCTTTTAGTTGATGTGATTATGAAATATTTATTGCACACTTGGTGTAGAAAGATTCATATAAAGAAATGTATTTTAAAGATCTAATACTATGGATGGATGTAGGATTAAGGGCACTTGGTCAGAATACCCCTTAGGTAAAAATTATAAGTAATTTGGAAAAGCTGTTTCCCAGTCTTTTATTACAATCTCCATCTAAATACTGCTACACTCTCTCCTAACATGCATAGTATATATTTATCAAACTGTAAGCAGGGATGACAAATGAAATTTTGGAAATTATACACATATTTATATATGTTTATGTATTTATAAATTCTTTTTATATATCTACTGTGAAAAAAAGATTACATTTAGATATATGCTAACCGCTATTGAGAGAGAAAGAACAATTCCCTTTTAAGATTGATGAAGTTATTATTTATTCTTTAGCAAAATTTGCACATGGTGACTATAAAGCATATGATATACAAAAACATATTTAGAAGATAGACTCGCTTGGTCTAATTCAATTAGACCAAGCAAGTCTATCTTCTATGTTAATTTCATAGTGTCCGGCTCATGTCAACATCGGGTTTGTTATTAATAATGTTTTACAAACGACCCGTACTGCCAAAATGAATTTAATTTTGGAGGTCCTTCTCTACTGATTAATTATCACAATCTGTGGAATATGTTTTTGTAAATCATATGCTTTATAGTCTGTCTTCACTTATTATGAATTGAAAGAGCACGTGTTTATTTAATCAAATGAAAATACATTAACGGCACTCGTGACCAACGGATTAGGTTCCGAAATGCGTCGAGTTGCCGATAATTTGCTAAATAAAAAATTCTGCTTTTGAAGCATTCAAGAGTCCGTGGTTGCTGTTTTCCTTTGGATGCCTTAGGAGAGTCTCAGCGAGTGGATTGATATATATAGCTAGATAGCTAGATAGATAGCTAGCTAGCTAGCTAGCTAGATAGATAGATAGATAGATAGATAGATAGATAGATAGATAGATAGATAGATAGATAGATAGATAGATAGATAGATAGATAGATAGATAGATAGATAGATAGATAGATAGATAGATAGATAGATAGATAGATAGATAGATAGATAGATAGATAGATAGATAGATAGATAGATAGATAGATAGATAGATAGATAGATAGATAGATAGATAGATAGATAGATATGTGTGTGTGTATATGTGTATGATGTGTGCTGCCTTTTCTAACTAGAACCCTCTATTCTGCCACTTTTTAAAATGGTAGAAACCTTCCTTGGCTGTACCGACCAGGTAGCCTACACTAGGCATTTGACTAAGCTTCTGGGGGTGTACACTTCATGAATACATAATTTTCCCACCTCCCTGTGTCACATGGCTAGGTGAGACCGGAGAAGAAACACTGCCATTTTGCATGTCCACGTTTCTTAAGTTGCTTTCTTGTCTACACAATGACTTATGACACACATTTACTTGCGTGACAATACAGGATTAGTGTCTCTGCAACCAAATTGCTTACAATTCCACTTTGTATGTATACTATCATGACTTCTTGAACATTTAGTAAAAGGCCTAGACACACATGGTGCAAATGCTGTTGATTGTTACTAGTCCATGAGGCAACATGGCTATCACAAAGACAGTAAATTATGTCGGCCAGCCTCTAATCTCAACACAGAAGCATGGATGAGGTTATTATCAATGCACACGCATTTCCATGCTCAAATTAGAGGAGCACTCTGCTGTCATTGTGAGGTTGTCACTGTGTCGGATGCCCCAGCCCAGTTGAGTACTGTGTACCCTCCGCGAGGAGGAATGTCCAAATTGTGACCAAGACAGGGACCTGCATACCTTACCTACTGGGGAGTTAGATCATCTGGTAGGGGATTCTTGGCAAAACACCCACTCTAGATAATTAGGTTAGGGAGGGGATAGTAGGAGTACACTATACCAAGTACTTATATGCCAACATATGTACACTGTTTAGGCACAATGGTGGAATCATATATCCTTTTCATTGTTCTTATATTGCTAATCACTTATCGTCTTCTGTCTATTAATCATTGCAGCGCATATCATTTAAACAAGAATCACAATGGTTCAATAAACATTGACAGCACCCATTTGTGTAATTCTAGTGTACCTTTCTGAGTGAGAGAGAGTAACTGAGCTAAAAGGTTCTAGTACTGTTACAAAGATTTATTGGGGAGTCAGGGTTGGCAAGTTCTGAGGTTGCCCAAACCATTTGTTACCTTGCCAGGTTTAGGGGTACTTATAGTGGCGCTGTGAGCTGGCAGTTCTACAGGCACACATATCCTTAGGCAGTGCTGACACCATCCAAATGTTTATGTTGTCCAACAAACAAACATTTCCTACTGAGAAAGTGGAAACCATATGACATGGCAACGCCAACAGTGGTAGATTGGGTTCATATTTAATGGACCACCTGAGTAGTTCTCTCATGAATATCTGGAGACCACTACACAGCTCCTGATCAGAGACATCCGTGGTGGTAATGACTATCATCCTCAGCTGAGTAGGAAACTACTATTTATTGGTGTTAGGTTGTTTAAGGTTGAACTTTTCCAAGAATTTTTTACCATTTCAGATTATGTCTGACACAGAAAACCCGGCAGCACTTAGCATTACTTTAGGTTGTGCAATTCACACTGATTTTAAGTGCCAGATCTTTATCCCACAGTGGAAAATCAGCGTGAACAGCACCATCCGCAAGAGGGCGCTGCTTCTTTCTGACGCCTGAGTAGATTTCCAACTTGAGCGGCAGCTTCCTCAGCGCAAATGGCTGGTTTCCTAACGGGAGCGGCAGCGACCATCCGCGACCACCTGCATTGAGAAATCCTGTTTTGAAGTGGCCTAGCATTGGATTTTCCTTGCTCACACTCACCAACTTAATATTGGCGAGTGCGAGAAAGGACAAAAAATTCCACTCCTCAGAACACCGCATGCTCCCCAGAGTGCAGAGTGCAGCAAACACTGTGAACAGAGCGAAATTCACCTCCTAGACCTGCTTTTAAGAGTCTGTGTTTGGTGCTGGTTGCATCATATCAAAGGCTGACTGTGGAGGAAACAGTAGTGGATGGAGTTGTGCCTGAACACTTCAGATATTTAAGCAAAGATGCACCCTTGTCATTGTCGTACAGAAACAAAGTTAATGCATGACCCGTTAATAAACTGCTAACTAGCACACTCAATATACACGTGATTTATGGGGTATTCCAATTCCTCTACTGATCGTTGTTAATGGTGCTTTAGGTTGAGCAGTCGCTTGTCTGTTTTATGGGCAGCTACCATGACACTGCCAAGTGAAATTATTTTTCAGCCCATGAATGAGGATTTTTATTAAAGTTACTGAGAAAATACCTCTTCACAGTTAAGAAGACAACCGGGGGCATATTCTCAATGAGCTATTGCTGAGTTAACTGCACTTTATCTCAGCCAAAGTTGTGATAAATGTATTGCCCCATTCACAAGCTGGTGTTAACAGCCCACAGCACCAGTTTACCCACGATAGTAGCTGCAAAAAACATCGCCACAGAAGACCCCCGCAATTATTGCTAATGAGATGCAGAGTAGGCGTGTCCGTGCCAAAAGCCGCGACAACACAACTCCACAACATTCACAACGACCAGCCAGAACTGCGATAAGAACACAAAACAGGCGATAAGGCGCGTTAGCAGCCGGAAAATAACACCTGCTCTGACCTGGTGCAAAGTCGGACCACAGCCTGCACCACAAAAGGGAGCACAGCCCACAGCCACATCGTAAGGGCAACAGATGCCATGGAGCCACTGATCATGCGGCCCGGACACCCAAGAGGACCACAACTCCCACCGCCACTACCCCGGGACCCCAACCCCCACCCGGAACACCCCCCGCACAACCACAGAGGCAGCACAAAGAGAGCGGACCCCCAGGAAACACACCAGCCACACAGACCCAACACCTGACAATGTCATTGCCCACTACAGGCTCAAAAGGACAACCATCGTATGCATCCTGACCAACAACGCCCAACAGGCCAACGCACTAACACAGCGGACAACCAACATCCCACCCCATACAAAGCTGCTGGCTGTGCTGCACCTGTTGGCCCCTGGTAACCTCCAACCAACACCCGCCAGAGTCGAAGGAGTCACACAGCCAGCCTTATCCAAGTCCATCAAACCTGTCCTGGACATCTCCATCAGCCTGGTACCCCAGTCCCTATACGTCCAACACAATGCAAAGGTCCCACTGGACACCAAGCAAGGACCATATGCCATAGCTGGATGCACGCACCTGTTGGTGGCAATCCACAGCACACATTTCATACCTGTGCCCCCTGCCGACACAGCACACAATCACCGCAACAGAATGCACACGTCTCACATAAATGTGCAGGCAACAACCGAACACGGTGGAACCTTCACCAATCTCGCCTCCAAATACCCAGCCAGTGTGCACGATTTCTCCATCCTCCGACAGTCCATCAGCAACCTTAATTGTCAGGATGGCACCAAAGTAAATGCAAAGCCCCTTGGTAAGTTCCAAATGAACAACCCACTCACCTCAACTCCACAACCATGCAACTCACAACTCTTGCAATGCACACGTCACAAAATCAAAGCCAACATGCAAAACAACATGTCCACCCACCAGACATGACAGAACAACTCACAATGGGAAAGCTGTGAACATGAGCCATCAATGGCATGGCACCTCAGCCACACACTAGCTGAATGTGGGGAGAGGTGGCAACCAGGCATATGTGAAGGAGGCAGGAGAACCATGATTGGGAAAGTACACCATGCCAAGAGTGGCGGAGATGTGCTGAACAGACCGCAGAATGCAGAATGCACCCATATCCATGGCGACATACACCTCTGGTGTATGGAGTGTAGTGGACAGTGGACGCAATCATGTCATTCCCGGTCAGTGAGGGAGTTGGCGGAAATGTTGCCTGTTATGTCCCCCCCGTAAGCATGAGCGGAGTGGGATGGCCCCGCGTTCGCCAGGCCAGTGTAGGGGTGTGAATAAAAAGCATGTAGCCGTGGGCGTGGTCCTCTTCCAGAAAGGCCAACGTCTCTTCCAGGGTGGTGCCTCTCACCACGCCAAAAGGCTGAAGCTGTCCTCGAGAGCGGAGTTGCCTGCAATCCTGTGTGCCTGCTGTGCCCCGGCCCGCTGGACCCCAAACCCATCAGGCCCGCCCCTGCGCAACTAGGCCACACTGATCCCTGCTGACACCTGTGTGTGTCAAGGAGGGCCCACCACGTGCCGGTGCAAGCTCCAAGCACCAGTTTCGTGACCTCTGCAGCCTCCGCAGACCATAGCTAACCCCCCGACTCTGGCCCACATTACTCCTTCCTCATTCACATACTACACCGGCATCTTCTTCAGCCCAGTAGGTCCCATATGTGAAACTGTGTCCTGAGTACTGAATGGCAGTGACCCCAAAGCCGGGGCAGCAGCCACAGCACCAGACCCCCCGATCAGTGAGACATAGTTCCATATGGGTATCTTGGGACACGTGGTGCCACTAACCCTGTTCAATGCCAGCCGGCAACACGTGGATGAGGGATCAGGACTACCCTGCAGACCAGTAGGTTCCACATCCAGCACCTTGTCGTGAATCACGACTGGCAGAGTCCACACCAGGGGTTGCACGGAGAGGAGTAAGATGAAGATGCGGCTCAGTCCGGACAAAAGCCAGGTCACAGTCACGGAGGTGACCGAACACTATCAACAATTGACCTGGTGCCATCAACCCTGTTCATTGCAAGTCCGTGTCCCGTGGTGCCACTGAACCTGAACTACGCAGGCCGGTGGGGCCATCCAACCTATGTCGGCGACACTCAGTGAATGGCCCGTGCTGAGCGCTGCCTCAGGCCTACACTGCGGTCCAGTAGGTCACACATGTGGAACTGTGTCTGGGGTAAGATGTGGAGAAATCCACACCATTGGACACGCCTCATCACAGGTGGCATCCCCTGACAGCTCTGGTGCCACTAACTCTGTGCGCTATGAGTCATGGGCACCATCTGGTTGGACCTTGGTGGTGTCAGAGCCCATGGCCTGGTGGTTTTCTGTATCTTCTCCTGGCTGGACCGGACTTGGTGTCTGACATGTGTCTGTTCCATTTATCTCCACCATAGTGACTGTATCAGCGTGGGCCTGCCCTCTGCATCCTGCCCTGGTGGTACACCTTCCACTGTCCATCGAGACACTCCGCAACAAGGCCCTTGTCATCCTGTAAACCTGCTCTGCACCCGTGTCCCTGCCCCAGTGCACCGCAAGTCAGCGGCCCATGGCGGCAGGCCTGTGCAGGATGCTGTGCATCCGGGGCTACTAACTCTGTGCAGCACAAATCATGGGGCCTTTATGGTTGAATTGTTGTTTCCTTTATGATGTACACTGTTGTCGATTTCTGACTGCAACAGGCAGCCCTTGCCGGCTGGTGTGCACACACCCCACACACATCCAACACAGGTGTCACTCTGTAAGTGTGCCTGATAATAAATGTGGCCGTGCGCACATGCCTGTAGCCATTCACACCATCTGAGCAAGTGTGTCTGTGTGTTCATTGTGTCAGCATGATGGGCACAGGCCCTGCAACATCACAGTGTGCTGTCTTCTGCAGACTTGTCATGTCACCTCAGCGTTGCCAGTGACCCTGGACATATAGCCCCACACCTACCCCCCTGCATGCACAGGCTGCATGTGCTGGTTCGGCAGTGGGGGCAGGGCATGGTGCAGACCTGGCCCGGTGCAGGAAGTGTGGTAAGTGTGTCTCTGTTTTGGGGTGTTGTCGCCACCAGGGCCACAGTACACAATGTTGCAATGTGGCATGTACCAGGAGGGTGGACCCGCAGGTATGGGGACATGTAGGGGCGCAAGAATGCTCGGGTCTTGGCACATGCATGCCAGGTGTTATGTGTATCAGTCTTGCGGATGCATGAGTCTGTTGCCTGTCCTCATTCGCAGCGCGATCCCAGCCAGCCATGGGCTGAACACCTGTGTCCGCCCTGTCTGGACCAATGGCCTACACCCAAGTGGGTGCACACCTTCAAAGGCCAGCATCGCGATGTTGTTGGCATGGCGCTGGACATGCGCGGACAGGCATTAGAATGGTGTCCAGTAGGAGTGCACCTGATGCAACCATGCAGCGCACACAAATGTGGGTGCCCGTGGCAGGGAGGAGCAACTGTATGGCAATGTGACACACAGTGAGTCTGCTCATGTGCATCGTGCTGGGCAAATCATCCATGATTCCCAGGGTCGCAGATGTCCCACCACACCCATGACCGGCCTCTGTACGTCTCCTGTATGCATGCAGCTGGTAAAGTTACTGTAGGGATGAAAGGTCCTTTGTCTGTACTATCAAGAGGTAGCACACCTGCAGCTCTGAGCAGGAACTTGCATGTGCCCAGCATCCCCTGACAAATACAACAGCATTTGCTTGCGACACACTACACACTGCCCGATGTGAGACCAACGTGTACACATCCCACATGCAGTAGTCCTTGGTCGTAGTTGGCGTGTGTGAAATGGCCTTCACACATACTCCCACCCCACCCAAGGCCTGCACCCGTTGCACATAGACACTGCTGATTTCACCGAGCTGTGCCATTTCATCCACAGGACTGTCTCAGGGCAAGCCAGTGCCGCTTCAAGCAGAGCCACTGACGCAATGGCAGACCCTCCCAGACACATGCTCGACTCCAGTCACGTGGAGCTGTACAGTGTACGTCTGCTGCATGTACTAGGGCACTGCTGTTGGCAGTGCTGCGGATCAGTTACCGGGTGGGCTGACGCCTTGCGCACGTCACCTGCATGCAGCCTGTGTTGCATTGTCTCTCGTGCATATTCGAGTGGTCCATGGATGTCTGCCTCTCCAACGTAACGGTAGCTGACCTGGATTTCGATGTGTGTGTGCAACACCTGTTGGACTATGACCAGGAGTGCCACCAGGATGACCGCTTATGGCATGCATGGATGTTTGGCATGCAGGCTGGAAACTGGACCTGGGAGATTGCATGAGTTGTCGTGTGGAGTGAGCACATTGAGCCACTACCCGATTGAGATTTGGTCACATTGGGTCCAGTGGTTGGAGTCAGCACATCTGTCCGGGTCAGCTGATGGATCACATCGATGACATATCATTTGTGATGGACGACGATAGCTCATTGGAGATGTTGGCCTCCACAGCTGCACTCGCGTTCATGGACGAGTGACAAGGTACATGCAGCCACAACTGGATGTGAGCCATTGCACGTGTCTCGGCACATGGTTGCATGTTGTGGATATGGTCACATGTCCAACAAGACGACAGTGGACATGGCTGCATTGGCCAGGACTAATGTTCCAGGTGCGGACAACCAACGCAGGTTGGCACTGACTTGTGCTGGCTAGGGAATCCCCCCAGGTGGACATGGGCGCTTTCCTACGTTCCTCATTCAGACATGCTGCTGCATTTGTCTGCATATCGTGGCACTTCTCTTGGCCGTACTGACTCGCACTTGTTGATAAAGTTTCCGCACTTTCACTTGTCTCCAATGTGTGTGTCATGGACTCTCTAGCTCCCTGCCATACTTGCATTGCTACCCCATCAGGACTGTGTGTTTGTACTTGTGCATTTTCATGTCCCTGTTTGGTGCTTTGCCAGATGCGTATGGCCATTTACCGGCCAAAGGCGGGTGCACTTGTGTCCTGTGGTTGTGCACAAGTTGGTGTTTGTACCACATTGTGTTTGATTGTTGGGGTGCTCAGCTTCCTATGTGTGTATGCTGCATTGTGTGTGAGATGTCCCTTCAGCTCTGATTTGGCTCACCCTTCTCCCTTTCAGGCAGTGTTGTCTTCACTTCTGTGCTTGTTCAGTGGTGTGACATTGCCGGGTTGTGTGACTTGTGCTCCTTGTTGGTGTTGTTACTCTTGGGTATGGTTTGTCTGCAGTTGTGCTGTGCTTAGGTGTGCATGT
Source organism: Triturus cristatus (assembly GCF_964204655.1). NCBI lineage: Eukaryota > Metazoa > Chordata > Amphibia > Caudata > Salamandridae > Triturus > Triturus cristatus. Next base: position 828,865,260 of record NC_140585.1, on the reverse strand, counting down.
GTGTCATTGTGCCCATCTCCACTCGTCCCCCAGTCCCTGCTGGTTCCTCTCCCTGTTGCTGTTGTGTCTGTTGTTTGGTGCAGTTTCCAGTCCCCGAGTCCTGCCACCATCTCCAGTCTGATGTGGTGGACACCATTTCCTCCATGTCATCCAGCTCCTGGTGTGGCGCTGGACTCCCACCTCTGGTGTGCATTGCTGCCTTCTTGTTGTTGCTGTGTTTCTGCTTGCTTCTGTCTTTCACATCATTGCTGGAGTTCTGGTTTTCTGGCATTGTCCTCCTCCGCTCTCAGGCTGCATTCATCTTGTCCAAGTTGGCCTGCCATGTACAATGTTTTGTTGCCAATGGGTTTGGTGGGGTTGTCTGCTGGCTCGGGTTGCCTCCGTTGTGGTTGGCTGTTGTTTTCTGTTTGGTCTGTCTTACTTTTTCAGGCTTTTGTTGTGCTTGTTCCCGCCTGCCGTGTGTTTCGCGGTCCTGGCGGTACTTATCCCTGCTTTCCTCATCGCAAATGGGCGTATCGCACGTTTTCTGGTGTTGTGGTTTGTATCTCTGTTGGGGTGGTTGTATCGCGGACATTGGCCGCGTTTTCGTTGGACTATCGCATGCTACCACCGTGTTGTGAATTCCACGTTAACACAGGGTTATTTTCCCGCGATGGGCTGCGATGTGTGAAGTTGCGTTAGCATTTTTTGGTGATGTTTAGCACACGTTCTTGTGAATATACCCCTGGTGTTTATGTGGCCTGGCAGAACGGGCACGCGATCGCAATGTACTTGAGTGTTCCTGAAACAAGGTTCAATAAAATTGTGAAAAAGTGCCATGCATCCAGTTCGGAGAAGAAAAGCCAATAGGTTTCATGTAAGCCACATCTTTTGGTTTTGTGAATGTTTTTTAGCCATGTTCGGTTAAAGTAAAACAATTGCTATAATGCCTCGAGTGTTGACCAAACCATACCCTTTTTTTTCTTTAAGCCATATTGTACGGTAGCCAGCACAGCTGTGAAACGTGTTTCAATTGTTTTTTACAAAACCAATACGTTGCATAGTGAAACCTACTGGTTTTGCCAATGCGTGTTTCATTATGTACTGATTGTGGGTAAAGGAACCGCCCGTATGTGACAGAGACATTCCCATTAATTGGGCTCACCCTACTTACACCCAGGTTTCAGCAGCCCACGCTCCAGAATGCTTCTGCAGTGATGTGCACCACCACATCTTGTGCTAGGATTGCAGACAACACAAAATTAAGTGGGAGTAAGTGTCACTTCTGACTCTTTGTGGCAGCCTCCAACTTTCGGCATTCAGATGCTTAACAAAAATGCAAAAAAACAGATTGTTCTGTTGTTTTTGGTCGGAGCTGGATGAGTTGTACAATAGAATGATAACACGTCGGAGGGAAATTAATCAAACGGAGTTCAAAGAATGTCCAGCAGTTGAAGGCTGAGCACAAAGGGAACGATATGCCTCTGAAAATTAGCCAAAATGTCATGACAAAGGTATAATTCCGCTAGACAAAGGAGGAGCTGCCGCCCTCGCGCAGCTGCATGAGAGGGAGACAATGGAATCGGAGGAGTCGCGCGGCAGCCCTCCGAGAGCGCGTTTGCATTGAAATGCCAGAGGATCAATTGGAAGTGACATATCAAATAAGCAGTCCCAAGAATCTGCATGAAACCTAATTGTCGAAAAATCCTCTGTGCAGCTGCCTCTATTTACTTACCCCAAATCCATAAGCCAAACAATCCAGACCATGGGGGTTCGGCACCCGCGGGCCTCCCCAATCATCTTGAATGTCAATGACATCCCTGGCACTTGTTTGTGGAGACTGAGCTCATATGCAAACCAAATGGCGCCTATTCATCCTGGGCTCAATCTCAGATTCCTAGAGAACATCATTAAAAGATTTTCCTTTCATTACTGTCTGAAGATAAGATTATTATGGGCTCGAAATATTGAATCTTGATGGCAGTACTTGTCGCAGTAGAAAATGACAATTTATGGAACATCATAGCATTCACCTCGATAAACAGATCGAAGAGATACTGCAGAGAATTGCAATCAAAAGTGGACATTGATTCAAATAAAACAAATATTTACAAAATATCGTTTGCGACCTTTTTAAACATTGCACACGAAAAAAATTATGTTTTACTGTTGCTTCTCTGTTAAGCAGCCATTAAATGATGAAAATGCAGTATTACTCTTTTAGAATGGGGATTGTTAGTTGAAGTGGATGGGAGCCCACTACAAGTAACAATGTCACTATTCTTGTTGGGTCCAGTAGAGGTTTCAGTAATCTGAACCTGACATCACCCCTGATAAATATGGAACAGACCAAATAGGCTTAACTAAAGAAAATGTCTAAAGAATTTAGAAGTACCCTTTGCTTGGTTTATTAGGCTCTTCACCAGCAAGGATCTAGCTATTAGAGGACCTTCTTCGACTGGTACTTACCAAATAGACAGTTAAGATCCGTAGGAAGGAGTGCAGTGTTTGTTCGTAGGTTCTGGAAAGCTTGATGGGGTGAACAAACTTTTCAATGTCATGGACCAGGATATGGACTGCTCTCTCTGAACATATTGTGAGTCTCAGTTACTATTCCGTGTTTCTCATGCATGTGAAAACTTAGTTATTTTCACAGCAGTAATGCTGCTACCTATTTCACCCATTTGTTCTTATCAGTGATAGCGCTTTGATTCCTTTTTAGTTTTATGAGCTTTACAAACTCAAAATTCAAATTCAACTGTTAAAAAGTCAAATACACAACAACATTTAAAATCCAACTCCAATTTACAAAAATAGAGAATATTTTAATGAACAAAATGAAGAAAAAAAATCCTATAAGGGTCACCAGAGATATGAATGTTTAGATTTTTAAATAAAAATAGTACCACAAAGCACGAAGTGGCAACTGCAGGTAGGTGATTGCACTAGACCATGCCACTTTCAAAAGTTATGGCCTATTGCGATGAATTACTGGTTGGCTATAGAGAACAGCTTCATCTTTGCAGAACGTTTACCTCCTGACTTTCAAACTTTGATGGAGAAAAAGTTTGCATCAACAAGTCAATGGCGGGGCAACCGGCAAGCTGTATTTGAAGTAGGGCTCGATGGTGGTGGGTGGCGCTGAAGAGCAGGGTCCTTATGCAGTCATCGACAAATATAGGAACTCTCTCAGCTAGAGAAGTCTGCAGTCCACGCTTAGGAAGGCCACAAAGTCATTCGGTGGTGCTTCTCATCAAACCAAGTGACTTAGAAACTTTTCTGGAAGCTGATTTCCTTCAGCGGGGCAAACTAGCAGGTTGAGACCCCCGGGTGATCCAACATTGATATCTGCAGCAGTGACCGATTAGATCTCCAGGCCCAAAGGTGGCAAAATGGAAACAGTTTCTAATTCCCAGCTTTTGCAGTTCGGGAAGCAGGAGTACACTCTAACATCATCCAAGGGTTCCATGACCTAAGGAACAGCAATTGGGGGTCAGGAATCACTAAAAGCATAAGCCACCAACAAGGTCCAGGGCAGGAACAGTTGAAATTGGACAGCGGGCTCTTTCAGGAAAGTTATCTTTTTCCAGCTTTTGTGTCCCTGTAACTCAGCAGGAAGGCAGCCAACTGACCTTTGTTATGTGATGTTAACTAGTTTTATAGATCACATGAATTACCTGAAGGTGTCAAGGTGCTGGCACCATGGAAGAAGAACAGAAACCCTGATGGTGCTTACTTAGGGCCCCTTAAAAAGGTAACATAAAGGAGAGCTAGGCTATCAGCAGCGGAGTTTGGAGTACACAGCAGGTTCAGAATTGGATTTATTACCCCAAACAGACGTGTTTCTGCAGCATCGCCTTTATAAATGTATGCATATCTCAATTATGTCACATTACAGCTTTTGAAGCAGCTTGACTATATCCTATTGGATGAGGCATTGTTGATCACAAAGAAAGGACTATTAGTTCTCAGTGAATAGTTAAAATTATCTGTTACCATCTGGTTTAGGGCAACCATTTATCAATTATTTGATGCTCCTAATGACAGTCAGTTACTGCACAATTGACAATCCTAGATTGGCATATTACTAAATGGACAGGCGCTGGTATCCCTAAGACAAGTGTCTGCGGGTTAGTGACAAATAAAGGGTAATATGTGGATAAACAAGGTTTGCGAACTACTGTTTTTAAACTATGTCGGTTGTGCAGTAACTGACTGTCATCAGGAGTGTCAAATAATTGATAAATGGTTGCCCTACTGAAGGGATTAAAACATCGTGGGCAATGTTATTTAAAAAAACAACCTGATGGCGACGGATAATGTGAACTATTTACTGAGAACTAATATTCCTTTCTTTGTCATCAACAATTCCTCATCCAATAGGAGAGAGTCAAGCACTTTAAAAGCTGTAATGTGATATCATTGAGCTAGACATACATTGATTAAGGTGATGCTGCTGAAACTCATCATTTTGGGCTAATAAATTAGATTCTGAACCTGCTGAGTGCTCCCCTTTCCGTGGCGTAATTTTATTGGACAATTCAAGAGCACGTGGCCACACATGTTAACGGTGGCACCTGTTCACAAAGAGTATGACAGCAGTGGCAAGTTGGTTAAAAAAAAAAAATATATATATATATATATATATATATATATAGCTTATACATATCTTGGCAAAAATAATATAAGGCACTCCACAGATTCACACCATCAAAGCATTTATTACACGAATAAACAGTTGTGTCTCAGCCCACCACCAACGTGTTTTTCGACTAAAAGTCTTGCTCATCCTTGGGCAAGACTGGTAGTTAAAAAACGCTGGTGGTGAGCTGACACGCAGCTGTATGTTTGTGCAATAAATGACTTGATGATTGAATATCAGGAGTGTCTCATAATATTTTTGCCAAGTAATACGCAACAGAGATGGGTCGGACATTATAGTTAGGCTCAGGTTTCACTTGTACAATACCGCTGAAATTCAGCAGTTATGGCTACCGGAGCTAACTGTAACTTATTCCTTCCACAATGCACTGCTTATGGCCCCACATATCACATCACTCATGCCATGGTCAGAGACATCACTGATGACTTCACTGATGGCATCTCAAATGACAGCACTAATGACATTATCACATGATTGTGAGTGTTTTCTAATAATGTAAGTGTGTTAAACATATATACTAAGCTACTACAAAACTTAAATTAGTATACTTTGTGTACTATTAATGAGTGATACTATTTTTAACATATATTATGTAAGTGGCTGAGTGACTGTGTGCATCTGTGTGTGAGTGACTGGGTGAGTGAATGGTTCTATGGGTGATTAAGTGGGTGTGTGAATTTCTCTATGGGCAAAAAGTGGATGTGTAAGTAGCTGTATGGGTGAGTGAGTGGCTCTGTGAGTTACTGCATTGGTGAGTGAGTGGAGTTGTGAGTAGATTTATAAGTGAGAGTGGCTGTGTGAGTGGCTGTATGGGTGAGTGAGTGGCTGTTCGCATGTGTGTTTAGTTTAATGAGTAGCAGTGGGAGTGACTGTTTTAGAGAGAGATTGCATGAGTGGCTTTATGGATGAATGAGTAGACGTGAGTGCTTGTATGGATGTGTGAATAAGTAAGTAATTGTGTGGGTGGCTCTGTTAAAAAGCTGTATGGGTGAGTGACTGGGTGTGTGAGTAGCTATCGTGGTGAGTGAGTGGGTGTGTGAGTGGCTGTCTGGAGGAAAGCTTGGCTGTGTGTGACTGTATGGGTGAGTGAGTGGCTGTGTGAGTAGGTGTATGTGTTAGTGAGTGGCTGTGTTTGTGAGTGAGTGGGTGTGTGAGTGGCTCTGTGGATGAGTAAGTAGGTGTATGAGTGGTTGTATGGGTTTTTCTATGGGTGACTGAGAGGAGTTGTGGCTGTGTGGGTGGGTGTATGAGTGGCTCTATGGATGATATTATCAGTGAAGTCATTTGAGATGTCATCAGTGATGTCATCAGTAAAGTCACCGACCATGTCATCAGTGATGTAATATATGAAGTCATAAGCAATGGATTGCAGTGAAATAAGTTATAATTAGCTCAGGTAACTATTACTGTAGAATTTCAAAAGTTTTGTACGAATGAAATCTGAGCTAAACTATAACATCCATGTAACCTTCCAGTGAATTTTCAAGGTTTTTTTTAAATTCTATTTCCTAACTATAATGTCTCTGTAACTTTTGCTTTTTTCAGTTAACATCCCAAAAAGTTTTAATGTTATTTCCTAACTATAACATCCCTTTAACCTTTGTTTTTCTAATGGAATATCTGGGATTTTTTCTAATATAATTTCCTAACTCTAACCTTTGAGCATGAGTGTGTGAGTGAGTGCATGAGTGTTTCAGTGGGTGTGTGGGTGTGTGAGTGAGTGCAGATGTGTTTTTAATGGGTGTGTGAGTGGGTGTGAGTGTTTCAGTGGGTCTGGGAGTGGGTGCATAAGTGCCTCACTCAGTGAGTGGGTGTGTACATTTATGAGTGGATCTGTGAGTGGGTACATGAGTGTCTGAGTGGGTCTGTTAGTGGATGTGAGAGTGTCCAAGTGGGTTTATGAGTACCTCCATGAGTCAGTCTATGAGTGAGTGCAAGTGTGTAAGTGGGTCTGTGAGTCAGTGTGTACATCTCTGAGTAGGTCTGTGAGTGGGTGGGGGAATATGAGGGGTTCTGTAAGTGGGTTCATGAGTGTCTCAATGGATTTGTGAATGGGTGTATGATTGAGTTTATGAGTAGGTGAATGAGTATAGGAATGTGCCTCTTTTTAAATGATTAGCCCCCACTTTTTGCATGGAACAAAATGTGTTTTCAAATGATAGTGCACTGAGTCCCTGGTAACCAGGTTCTCACTGCCAGAGCTCTTTCCTAAAACTATACCATGATTGGCACAGCTTCAGCCACCCCTATAATTCCATAGGAAATGGTATCCCTAGTCCACTAGGGCTGCAGCACAAACTGTGCCACCATAGGGACCCCTAATCAAGACCATGGAAACTGCCATTGTAGACTGCAGGTCTCAGTGCAGAGACAACTGAAGAGTTGACATGGCACACATCCCTGTGTGCCATGCCCACAGACACTGCATGAGGTATAGCTAAGTCACCCCTACTTCAGGCCTTACTGCCCTAAGGCAGGGTACACTATATTACATGTGTGGTCATATCTGCCTGAGATGATATGACTCTACAATATCTAAGACTATTCTTAGATACTGTAAGTGTGCAGGGAAGCCATACAGAATACATGTGATGCACAACCATCATTACAGATTCCCCAGCACCACGATGGCTTCACTGTACCCCGGAATGTCTGATACCAAATTTCTCATCTTAATAATTCCACACTGATGCCAGTTTTTAAATCATTAATAAAGGTACACAGAGGACACCTTAGAGGGTTCCCTGAAAATCTTCCAAGCACTGATGTGGTCTCCCCCTCCTACACCAACCTACCAATTAGGTTGTGTTAACCCACCCACTAACATTGAAGAAATGGGATTCATCCTGTGGGGCAGCAGGGATGCCGAGCTAACTACCCACCATAGAAGGCTGGGTGGCTGAGCATAGAGTGTTGTCTGGGCCTCCCTTCTAAGATGCACCTGCTCAGGAAGCATGCAAATACAAGCAGGTATAATTAGACATAAACAATGAAAGATCTTTACAGTGTCCCAGCAGTTAGGAGAAAGTTAGCATGCCCAAAGTCCTGCTAAAATCTAAATAGAGAGTGATAATATGCAACAACTAGAAAGAACAGCAAGTGAGTTCAAGGAATCAATCATTGTCACTTAGCTGTTCCCCAGCTGACGAACGGGGCAAGGCTGCAGACAAGCAAGTAGACTTGGATTTTTGTTTGGCAAATTTCAGTGCCTGCTTTGCTTCTGTAAATTACTGTGTTTTGCCGTCTTGCGTGACCTTGAGCTTTGCCGGGTACAAGAGGGTGTTTGTGTGCCCATCTGTTGTAGCAGGCGCTTGGCTGGCAGAAAATCATGACAGGCAGCTTGGACGTCCATGGTGAAGCTGGGGTAAAAGAGATTGAATTTCCCTGATGCTGGAGTTTGTCTTTTTCTTGGGCCATTCTACGGATTGAGTCTCTATCCCTGTAGTTTAACAGGTGAGCTATGATGGTACGAGGGGCTTCCCCCACTCGAGGTCTGGGTCCGAGAGACCTGTGGGCCCTTTCAATGAGGAATGCAGAGGATAATTGAGCACCAAGGAACTCTTTAAGCAAGTTTTCCACATAGTCCTCCATTTTGGATATTGCCGTGGTCTTGGGCACGCCGACGATGCAGATATTATTGCGCCTCGAGGTCTTCATTTTTGGCCTTTATGAGTTCCAGCACTTTGTCCATGTGCAGGAGCTGTTCTCTAGTCTCGGGTTGGCTGTCATCGGCATCAGATATGTGTGCTTCCAGCTGGTCGATCCTGGTGTTGTGTGTCAACTCATTTTTTGACATGGTCTCGGTGCAATGTGAGCAAATCTAGTTTGGAGTTGATAGCCTTCAGGCTGAATTTGACTTCCATTAGGATCTCCTTTAGGCCTGCATCATGGCTCCCATAGTCTTCCCCCAGTGACAGGCTAGTCACATTGTCCTCAGCACTGTCAGGTTGTCGAGAGGTGCGCTGCCACTCAAATGAGAGCTTGAATTGCTTGCTTTTGTGTTTGCCCATGGCGAGCTGCTGTCAGAGTGACTGTAGAGCATAGATACAGGATTGAAGTGGGAGGTCTGTATTTTTGTAACAGCAAATCATGTGACCTTACAACATTAAAGCACCCACGTATGCATTTTGCAAGCTAATGAACTCCACCTGTGATCAAGGCAGAAGTTATGCCGAAACGCGTAAGGACATGGGGCAATCTTTTGCGCTACTATGCTGGTGAATAAATGCCTGCCACTCCAGTATTGGGCCTCTTTATGGTGTGATGTTGGATTATTGACAGGCTGCTCCGTGCCCGTTGTTAGAGGCCGCCCTGTAGGGTCGGGGGCTCCATGGCTCGGAGGCTTCTTTGGAATTAATTACTGGAGCATGACCCACTCGCCACTGTAAGCCCATTGAGGAAATTCTATTTTAGTGAAAGTACGGCGGCTGAAGGAAGGGATTCGTAGTGATGGAATCTTCACTACGATCGTGCTGGAGCCTGGGCATTCTCATCAGATGCACATGGTATGCCTGCATGAGTAAAGAACATTAATGTGACATGGATGCACGCAAAAATGTACTTTTAACATCTTAAACTGAAAAACGAAAATGGATTTATTAAGATCCTGAACAGTACTTTGAATAGCAGTGCAGTGCACCATGGGGATTGTATTTTTCTAACAGCAAGTCATGTGACCTTACAACATTAAAGCACGCACGTATGCATTTTGCAAGCTAATGAACCCCAACTGTGATCAAGACAGAAGTTATGCCGGAACGCGTAAGGACATGGGGGAATCCTTTGCGCTGCTATGCTGGTGAATAAATGCCTGCCACTCCAGTATTGGGCCTCTTTGTGGTGTGATATATATATATATTCACTGAACAAACCATAGGTTTCACACACGTTATAGTTAGCGGGACTTTTCACTCGTACAAAACCATTGAAATTCCCCCGTTATAGTTAGTTCAGCTAACTATAACTCGCGCACCCGCAATCCACTGCTGATGACATCACATATTACATCACTCATGACATGGTCAGTGACATCACTCATGACATCACTGATGACATCTCAAATGACATCACTGTTGACGTCATCCAGTGAATGTGTGATTTCCTTAAAATTTTCAATATCTTTTATATATATAGGGAAAGGCCTGTTAAAGAATGAGTGGGTGTACAAGTGTGTAAAGGGATGATTTTCTGTGTTGCGTAACTGACTCGATAAGTGAGTCGTTTAACTGCATCTTACTTCAGACTAGTGACTAAACTGTATAAATGTTTGTATGTGTCTGTGTGTTGGTGTATAAGTGGCGGCATGGTTTTGTGAATAGCTATATAAGTGTCTATATGAGTTATTGATTGTTTGTCTCAGTATCTGTATGAGTTCCTGAGTGTTTGTGTGGGTAAGGTGTGTGTGACTATGTGCATAGATGAGTGAGTGGGTGATTCTATGAGTGGATGTTTTTAAAAGTGCATCTGTGATGGACTGTATGGTTGAGTGAGTGTATGTATGGCTGTGTTATGGATTGAATGTATATCTCAGTGGTACATTTATGACTAACTACATATGTGAAAGGCAGTATATATGTGTGTAAGAGTATATAAGTGGCTAGATGTGAGAGTGTGTGATTGTGACAGTGACTGTATGGATGAGTGTGTGCTTGTGTCAATGATTCTAATAGAGCATAAGAATGTGATACTATTTTTGTGAGCAAGGGAACTTGAGTGTGTATAACTGCATAGGTGAGTAAATGGCAGTGTGAATATTTGTATGAATGACTAGGTGTGAGAGTACCTCTATGGATGATTGGTAGTATGTGAGTGTCTATATAGGTGTGTGTATAAATTCATATGATACTTTTTTATGGAGTGACTGTAACTATGAGTGACTGTACAGGTGAGTGTGTGGAGGTGTATGAAGACCTAAAAGTTAATATGTGGATATGCAGTTATTGGTATTGCATTATTTATGGATTTGAGAATGGAACTCTGTAATTTTGAGTTGGTATATCAAAGGTTTTATAAGGGTGTGAGAAGATGTGGTAATTTATCACATTGATGACATCATCAGTGATGTCACCAGTGATGTCATTTGAGATGTCATGAGTGATGTCATGAGTGATGTCACTGATCATGTCATGAGTGATGTAATATGTGACGTCATCAGCAGTGGATTGCGGGTGCGCGAGTTATAGTTAGCTGAACTAACTATAACGGGGGAATTTCAATGGTTTTGTACGAGTGAAAAGTCCAGCTAACTAAGACATGTGTGAAGCCTATGGTTTTTTCAGTGAATTTGCAAGGTTTTTTAAATGCTAATTCCTAAATATAACGTGTGTGAAACCTATGTTTTTTTCTGTGAATTTGCATGGTTTTTTAAATCCTAGTTCCTAACTATAATGTGTGTGAAACCTATGTTTTTTTCATTGAATTTGCTTGGTTTTTTACATCTTTTTTTTTTCTTTTTCTTTTTTCCTTTAAACACTATGCTACCTATGTATATATTCATGGATTTAATGCATTCTTCAATATAGAAAGATTCACCTTTTTTAAATAAATGGTTAGATATAGTTGTATAACATAGTTAATATCTTCAACAAACCTTTATCTTTTTTTTTATTTATTTTGTTTACATTTTTTTACCGTTCGCGTACGGTAAGCTTACCGTAAGCGCACGCTTCGCTTTATATACGATGAGCGTACGTAATATTTATACTCCGTGTGCGCATGCTTACGCAATTTACGGACGTGTCCGTACTTCCTACGCGACGCGTAAGCGCATGCTTCATACGCGCGCGCACGTTACGCGGAAGCGTACGAGCGTGCCTGTAATGCGCATGTGCGCGTGCGTGTGTCTTTCGGACTTTTACCGTACGCGCTCGGTAAGCTTAACGTGCGCGTACGGTTGGTCATGTGATCAAGAAACAACACTTTTGATTGTTTTAAACTACTTTCAGTTCCAGAATCTTCGTACACCACACCCATTCCCCTCATTACTGCTTGTGATTCCCTAGGAGAAGGAGCTGAATTGTCTTTGGGATACAATGGCAGAGCAGCAGTCCTCTTCTGAGAGTGAGCAGGGCAGCAGCATCATCAGACAGAGAAGGAGGAAACAAAAGAATTCTTTTGTTTGGGAATATTTCACATTTCCAGAGGGGCAGAAAAAGGTGAATGCTCCATTAGTCACCTGCACACTTTGTGACCGTGTGTTATCTAGAGGAAATCCAAGGAAGAAGTATTCCTTTGGAAATTTCTCTATGTTTAGACACATTAGGGATGTACATCCCGGGACTTTTGCTCGACATACTGGAGCAAACTCTCCAGTAAGTCACCCGAGCACATCCTCAGAAGCTCAGCCGAGTACATCATCGGCAGCTCAGCTGAGCCCTTCCTCTGTGGTGGGAGCATCACCCTCTTCTGCTCCTGTGGAAAGGAACCCTCGATTTCAGAGGGTACAAATGAGGTGCACCAGATGTTATGGTCTAATTGTTCATGGGGAGACCAGTATTTCCCTAATAAACAATAAGATAGACCAGCACATCTGTGGTCCTTGTTAATATTCCCATTCTTTCTTTCCTCTGTCCCTGTATTAACACAACAGCTCTTTTAAGAGCCAACCTTACCTCACAACTTCTTTTAATTTTTTGTAATTAATTGTTTCTATTTTTTTTTTACCGTACGCGCATTTTTTTTTTTTGTAAATTTTTTTTTCACCCTACAAGGTCCTTGAGGGACTACAACGGAAATGAAAAAAGCAGAGAGAGGAGAAGTGAAAAAAAGGGAGCATGAAACTAAATGTGTGACAAATACAGAAATTCCTCAGAGACTATGGTATAGGTTCTATATACCACAACAACTTGCGTTACAACATGCAAGGAAGCCTGGCCTCCACCTTGGGGGTGCCCAGGAGTGGATGCCTCACAGGGAAAGCCAGGATGGGTTCCACAGCGGTATTTGTACAAGCGCCTTGAGACCCTTGCGGGTGAGTAGTGCGCTATACAAGTATCAAATTTACAAGGCATTTATAGAGGAGACGGTGTACATTTCACAGATGAAGGCAACAGAGTCTTCCTCTTGAAATTTAGACTCTGCATCGGTACTTACTTGTAGGTACCACAAAAAAAATACTTCATAAACACAACGGCTCTTTTTAGAGCCCCCTAATATCTAAACACTTAAATTTGAGTTTTAATTCTATTTTTTTTATGATTTTTTTCTGGCGTGCGCTTACGGTAAGCTTACCGTACGCGCACCCCGCGATTTTTAAAAAAAAATATAAAATGTTTTTGTCATACTTTTGGGTCCTTCTTTGACCCCCTGACAAACGCTAGGGGGTCTACAACTCTCTTCGTTGCCCCCTTTTCACGTTCTCCACCTTTGTTTATCAGTGTGAGACACACAAAATGGTGGCCGACACTTCCTGATTTCGACCGATTCGAATGTTTACAGTCATGTAACCACCAATCAGAATTAAGCTCGCGCACGGCAGCGTGCGCGTACGGTAAGCTTACCGTACGCGCTCGGAGCGCGCCTATAGATATACAAATTGATTTAAATGCTATTTTCTCAGGAAATACTGAACAGATTTACACCAGACCTGCAAAAGGCACATCCCTGACCTGAGGACTACCTCTCTGCCAAATTTCAAGTAATTCTGTTCAGCCGTTCGGGCTGTAGCTTGGACTAAAGGTCCTATGGAAAAATGCATGGGGAAAATGCGTTTTGGGACCCCCCCTTTTTCTCAGACCCCGCTTGACGAATCCCCCTGAGACTTTCAGGGAAGGAGCGGAGCGGAGCGCCCCACCTATTTTGAAAATGTTGCGAGGATTTGTCAATCAGCACCAAAGTTATTCAAAACAGAATGTTGCGGATTTCCTATGGAAACACGATCCTAACTATAACTATCTACTGGCGACTGCCAGTAGATAATATATATATATATATATATTCACTGAAAAAACCATAGGTTTTACAGATGTTATAGTTAGGAATTAGCTTTTAAAAAACCTTTGAAATTCACTAAAAAAACATAGGTTTCAGGGACGTTATAGTTAGTTGAACATTTGAATCATCTAAAACCAGAGAAATTCGCCTGTTATAGTTAGTTGAGGTAACTATAACTCGCGCACCAGTGATGTCATTTGAGATGTCATCAGTGATGTCATCAGGGATGTCACTGACCATGTCATGAGTGATGTAATATGTGACATCATCAGCAGTGCATTGCGGGTGCATGAGTTATAGTTAGCTCAACTATCTATAACAGGCAAATTTCTCTGGTTTTATGAGTCAAATGTTCAACTAACTATAATGTCCCTGAAACCTATGGTTTTTTTGTGAATTTCAAAGGTTTTTTAAATGCTAATTCCTAACTATAACGTCTGTAAAATTTATGGTTTTTTCAGTGAATAGATATATATATATCTATATATATCTGTATATATATATATAGATAGATATAGATATATATATATATATATATATTTTCACTGAAAAAAGCCATAGGTTTCAGGCATGTTATAGTTAGGAATTAGCATTTAAAAACCTTAGAAATTCACTGAAAAAACCATAGGTTTCAGGGGCGTTATAGTTAGCTGGACTTTTCACTCGTACAAAACCATTGAATTTACCCCATCATAGTTAGTTCAGCTAACTATGACTCGCGCGACCGCAATGCACTGCTGATGACGTCACATATTACATCACTCATGACATGGTCAGTGACATCACTCATGACATCACTGATGACATCTCCAATGACATCACTGATGACATCACTGACATCATCCAGTGAATGTGTGTTTTTCTGAAAATTAAATATGTTTTATATATGTATATCTCAAGGTCGATGGAAGAATAAATGGGTATATAAGTGTCTAAAGGGATGATTTTTTTTTTAAATTGATTGTATAACTGACTGATTAAGTGTATCTTAGTGAATACATGGCTTAGTGAGTAATGTTTAAATATGTAAATATCTGTATCAGTCTCTCACTTTGTGTATAAGTGGCTGCATGGGTTGGTGAGTAGGGGTGGGCGGAATTTGCGTAATCGCGTTACGCAAATCTCCGCGAAACGGTAAAAAATCTCCGCGAACACGCAAAAATTCCGCGAACACGCGGAATTGCTTGTTCGCGATGCTTTTTCCTGTTCACATTCGCTGTTTGCGTGCTCGGGGAGAAATATCTCGCGAACACGCATTTTGAGAACGCGAGCAAGCAAAACATTTCACGAAGTCGCGGAAAGCAGAATTTTGTGCAATTTCGCGTTCTCCGCGGAACGCGAAATTACACAAATTCCGCAAAATCCGCGAGCGGAACGGAATTTACCGCCCAGGCCTATTGGTGAGTAGCTACATGAGACAACAACTCCACAACCCTGATCGATAACCTCACCATCCTCAGACTAAAGCAACTCATCACAATGCCCACCCACTCCGCCGGCCACACGCTCGACCCTGTCTTCTCCTCAAGCCCGCACGTCTCCGTCAGCCACACCACCGGACTCCTCTGGACCGACCACCGCTGCATCCACTTCACCTTCCAGAAACCCACCACACACCACCGCACCCGACAGATCCCCTGCCGGAGCAAAATCACCAAAGACCAACTACATGCAAACCTTGCTCCCAGCCCACTAACCAAACCCTCCAACACTGACAACGCTGCCCACAGCCTTAGATGCTGGATCGAAGACTGCGCCAACACCCTCGCCCCGCTGAAGAAACCCCCCCCACAGAGACACCAGCAAGAGGGCCAGCTGGTTCACCCCAGAACTCCTAGCCTCCAAGTAAGCCTGCTGGAAACTAGAGAAGAAATGGCACAGTGAACAAACTCCGGATAACAGCGCAGCACACAAGGACGCCATCCACAACCACCACCACCTCATCAGTGCCGCCAAGAGAACCTCGTTCAAAGACCACCACGACAACAATGCACACAATAGCAAGGAGCTCTTCAACATCATGAAGGAACTCTCCAACCCCAGCTCCAACACCAAAGACAATCCGCCATCACAAGCCCTGTGCGACTCCCTCACCACGTTCTTCCACCTCAAGATAGCGGACATCCACGACAGCTTCAACACCCAGGCAGACCCAACAGACCACTTATGCCCCGGGGACCCCATCCCCCGGGACCGGCCTTTGTTTTTAATTATTTTAAAAAATATATATTTATAGAAACACCTAGGACATGCTGGACAAACCGTACTTACCTATAACCATGACGATTTGCGTGATATTCATTAAAAGGCGACTATGCATACAATAAATCCACTTGGAATGTATTTTCACCGCTAGTGATGCTCTGACGTGTCTGACGCCCTCCCGTGCCTAATCCCGGTGCCCCCGCCGGTGGGGACACCCTTGTCATTTATGTATACAAACATGGGTAGCTATTGACGGGCACATTTAATACACACGCACACCAAGCCATTCAAAGGGGATTCGACAAACATTTGACCAAAACTATGCAAGAAACCCCCCTCATGGTTAATAAAACACACATCCACCGCCGGATGTGCAATACTTTTTATTTTACTCTCTGGAAAGGAGACGAACCTCAGTTGAGAGTCTCAGCGTGCTCCTGGCTGAGCCCATTGCTGTGTTACACCCACCAGTGCCTGCCGAGTGCCACACACCTCGGTGTTGTATTCCACCAGCTAGTGCGTATACTATGACACTCTCTAGCCCAAGTGCACTGTAAAACCACCATGAATATGTCATGCCACACTTGCCTTCGCATGGGTTTTATTGCCCCATCTAACGTTTGTTCCTCGATGCCTATGTTATAACGCACAGCGCTATGCCATACATATTACAATCTGCGATCCATATCTTTGTCACAGTGCATATGCAACGTTACACTCCCCAGCACATATTTTATATTACAAGTTACAACTTTAGAGACTAGCTAGGTTACACAACACTGCCCTGTGCATATTACACTCCAAGGTGCATATTGCATAGCACGCGCTAGTGTCTGTGCTATCTCGCGCTCTCCAATGAATCTGTCATTGTGCTCAATGTATTGCATATTATATTTCACGCCCCGGTTCATCTTATATCACACTTTTTGGTGCATAGTTTAAACCATACACTATATCGAGTTTTCATTTTCAATCGTGCTCTCAGGACTATATTCTATATAACACTGCGTTCACCTACCCTTTTCACGGGCATTACATTTTGCGATGGAGGTGGAGGGTCAGGTGGTGTTGCTGCCAAGTGAGCCCGGAGTCACAGTCACAAACGTCCTCTTCTTCCTGAATAAAAGTGAGATTATGCTGCATACTTGTTCATATGTTAAGTAGTTCGCACAGACACACATTTTAAAAACAATAAAGTTCCTAATATCCGCCTTCTCTGAACAGTTAGCATGCTGCCTCATCCACCTCCCCCTATCCTCTGTTGTCTGAATCCATGGACTAACCTCTTCCCTCCTGCCATGCATGGTCTGATGTGCTGCCACTGCCCTCCATTTA
Organism: Triturus cristatus; assembly: GCF_964204655.1. Classification (NCBI taxonomy): domain Eukaryota; kingdom Metazoa; phylum Chordata; class Amphibia; order Caudata; family Salamandridae; genus Triturus; species Triturus cristatus. Next base: position 828,848,147 of record NC_140585.1, on the reverse strand, counting down.
GCATGATGTACAAGTCCACTCCTCCTGCCCTCCATTGCCCAATTCTATGCCCCATCATTGACCTCCTGATTAGCCTCTTTGCTTAGCTTGCTGCCCCTATTCTCCTTCCCCCTGCCCTCCAATGTCTTTGTGCATGCCCCTGCTCCATCCTTTTTGCCCACCATGTTCCATGGACCTGCCACTCCTATCTACTCTGAGTGTTCTGTTGAGCTGCCACTCCCCTCCCACCTGCCTAGCATTGTCAGATGACTGTAACCTGTCCCTGCCACCTCCACCCTGCCTGTCCACATTCCATGCCCCTATCCCCTTCCTCCTGACCTCCATGGTCCATTTTACTGCCACACCCTTCTGCCCTCCCTGGTCTGTTGTGCTGTAACTGCTCCTCCTGCCTGCCCCACGTGGTCTGTTGTGAGGCCCCTTCCACTGAACTCTCTTGTCTGTGCCCAGGTCCTAACACTCCCTTCTATCCTCCATGGTCCTTTGTGCATGCCCCTGCACCCTCCTTCTTGCCGATCATAGCCATTGTGCTGCCACTAACCCTCCCGCTTGCCATGCATGGTCTTCTGTGCTGCCACGGCCCCTCCCACCTTCCCTTTGTGGTCAGTTAGCTGCCCCTGACCCCCTCCCACCTTCCCTCCATGGTCTGTGTGTATGCCATCACAGTCTCACTGTTGCTCTTCATGGTGTGTCTTGCTTCTAGTGCCCATCCTGCCTGACCTCCATGGCTATCTTGCTGCTCCTGCCCTGCCCCCTTGCCCCCAGCCCTCTGTTTACATGTGCAGACCCCTACTCTCTCCCTCCTGGCTTGTCTGTTCCATTGTAATGCCCCTGATCCGTCCCTCCTGCCCTTTATGGTCTGTTATGCTGCAGCTTTCTCTCCTGTCTGTCCATTATGGTCAGCTAGCTACCATTGCCTCTTGCCCCTCTGTTCTCTGTTGTCCAGGTGCATGGTCCTGTCCCCTCCCTCTTGCTTTCTATGGATTGTTGTGCTGCACTCCCGTCCCGCATGCCCTGTGTGGTGTATTGTGCTGCTGCAAACCCTGATGCCTGCCCTGCAGGGTCAGTTTGGTGCACCTCTCCATGTCCCTCCTGTCCTCTGTTATCCAAGTCCATGTCCCTACCCCATTTCCTTCCATGATCCAATGTACCATACTTGCGAACATTTTGAACTTGGTAAGAGGGAGATTTTGAAAAACAACTGGGGTATTGATTTTCCCCTTTGAGTTACATTGAAAAAGAGGAGATTGTAGACAGGAGACAGATCAAATAAAGCCCATTTGAGCTTAAAAACATTGGACGTTTCCTGGCTGAATCGGGTCTGTTGGCATGTATGGTTGTACTACCATTGCCTCTTCCTTCTGCCCACAATGGTCTATTACATTGCCACAGCCTCTCTTGCAAGTCCTGTATTGTTGGTTTGTTGCCCCTGCCCCCCTTTCCACTGCCCTCCATAGTCTGTTGTGCTGCCACGGCCCTTCCTGCCTGCTCAGTGTGGTTAAATTGTTGCCTTTGCACCCTCCTACATGCCTTCAATTTTCAGAGTCCGTGCCCCTGGCCTCTGCCTCTCAACAGTATCCTAATGAACAACTAGATTGCTAACATTCTATATTTATAACAAAAATGTGGAACGCCTAACGTCATCTTGATGTAATCAAAACTGTAATACCTAGAGCATTTCCTTTAGAAATTACATATATGAGAGGGTCTTATTGGCATCAAAATTAAGGTTAGTGCTCAAAAAGAGTAAAATAAGGACATATTTTCTGAGTTTTCAAATAGCGACAAAGCACTTTTAAATTATTTGTTATCTTTATGTTTTTTTATCCAGTTAACCACTTGATTAAATGTTGCACTTAGGGGAGAGGATGTGGTGTTACTTCCAGAACGGCAGACTTTGCAACTGGGGAACCAGGTTGGAGTTTCTGCTTCAGCTCGACATTTTGTGATTCTGGTCAAATCACTTAGTCTCCCCATGTCTACAACCAAAATGAATTTGTTCTTGTGTGATGTAACCAATGCTCATGTAAAGCAATCCAATATCTGACAAGTCTGCACTATATAACACTGCAAAAATACAAAATAATAAGTGTTTTGCACACTTCTGTCATTGGGCTATATTTGGGCTACATCTGGGTGATTTTGGGCTACATTTGGGCTCTTTTGTCTCCGTTGGCCATCTTGGGAGATTTATTTGTTATGAAGTTTCCTAACTTCCTCATGTGCTGCAGTCTCCTCAGTAGGAAATGCTTTCAGTTTTTTACTTTGATTCCATCATGAAGGTATTCAGATATGTCACACATTTGCCATGAATTCTGAAAGTTAGCACTCTAGTTGCTCATTAGATCACTGTAGTAAAACTACTGTTCACCATGGAAGTCTGCTCCTGGTATTAAAAGTGCATGTTTCAGTCTGCATGTCAGAATTTTTTTATGAAATAGAAGAGGATTTGAGAAGTCACTCAAAATGTGCCCTCATTTTCTTTCTTCAGCATTAATCATAATTTCTATGGCAAAATGAACCCCCGCATTGTGGTCCTTTTTAAATTAAATGTTTTAAGTGTTACCAGTTTATTCCAATCAAGATGGCTTCAGGTGTGCCATACTTTTGTCATAATGAAGACAGTAAGCGCTCTAGTTGTTTTTAAGAACACTCTGGGACATTCTGTCATTGGGCTATACTTGGGCTACATCTGGGTGATATTTGGGCTACATTTGGGCTCTTTTGTCTCTGGTGGCCATCTTGGGAGACTTATTTGTTATGAAGTTTCCTAATTTCCTCATTTACTGCAGTCTCCTCAGTAGGAAATACTTTCAGCTTTTTACTTTGATTCCATCAAGAAGGCATTCAGATGTGTCACACATTTGCCATAAATTCAGAATGTTAGCACTCTTTTTGCTCATTAGATCACTGTAGTAAAGCTACTGCTCACCAGGGAAAACGGCTGCTGGTATTGAAAGTGCATGTTTCAGTCTGCTTGTCAGAATTTTTTAATGAAATAAAAGAGGATTTCAGAAGTCAAAATGTGCCCTAGTTTTTCTTTATGCAGCACTAATCATACTTGTTATGGAAAAATGAACCCCCTCATTTGTTCCTTTTTAAATTAAATGTTTTAAGAGTTACCACTTTAATCCAAGCAAGATGGCTTCAGGTGTGCCATACGTTTATCATAAGTAGGACTGTTAGCGCTCTAGTTGTTCCTTGGAACACTCTGGGAAGCTGCAGTAGAACACAAAGGAATCAACTGACAGTCTCTGCCCTTGTTGGATGTACATGTTTTACTGAGAATGTCAAACTTCATTCTCACATGACTGAGAAAGATAATGTGAATTTACAGAAAATAAGCTCTCAGTTTAGCTTATAGATCACCTTCCAAACCTCTGTGGGAAAAGCATGAGAAAATATTTTTCTCTCAATCATGATATCCCAGCAGAAGGCTTTTTCACATGGTGAAATCACCTTAGAACATACCACAATTCCTAAAATGAGTATGGTACCATCAACAAATGATTTATAATGTAACTAAAGTCTTAAAACCTTCTATTAACTGCAATGCTTTTTAATGAGGTGCTATCATGTATATTGGTCCCAAGATGGCTGCCAACACTTCTTGGATGAAGTGCTGACAGCCAATCAGATCTCAGGATGAGATGTGTGGTTAGGCTCCGCCCACATATATATAGGATTTTACTTTTGATTTTCTCAGGAACTACTGAACAGATTGACACTTCCCTAAGCTGAGGACTACCTCTCTGCCAAATTTCAAGTAATTCTGTTCAGCCGTTCGGGCTGTACCTTGGACTAAAGGTTCAACATAATTATTTCCCGATTTACGTTTGTATGCATATTAATTGTCTCGCATTTTGAGACCAGTGTAATCACTAGTCCACCGGGACGAGTAACGCTATATTTTCATTGCTGACGCGATACCCCCTTATCCTATATCAGATGACGGATATGATGTTTGTATTTTTGTATATCTACATTGAATGAATTATTTGCTGCCTATGACTGTATTTGGAATGGTTCTGAAGGGTAATGATCTATTTTTGTGCTATGAGTACACCATTCAAAGATGGCCTCCCCATTCAAAATGAAATAGAGAGGGTGTGTTGCCATCATTGATTTTGATGATGTTGTCGCATAGAGCATGACGCGAATGTATTTAACGTTTGCGCGCGGCTTTCGCGACGAGACACTGATGAAGGAAATTCTGAAACGCGTCTGTCTTGCTGTTCGATTCATCTGCTAAAATAAAGAAGAACCGATATATAACCCCTCCAGTGAGTGCTTGACTCTGTTGAAAAGCAAGTGAGTTGGAAAGCTGATTATTTAACGTGGGGCACCGCCACGCAATAGCACCCGCCTGCGAATGACCTGGCCTGCTGGTGCGAACTTGGGAGCGTTCATATATATATATATATATATATATATATATATATTACCTACTGGCGGTCGCCAGTAGGTAGTTATAGTTAGGACCAAGTTTCCATAGGAAGAGCATTTCTTGTTTTGCTTATAACTTTGGCATCCTTTGATGAATCTTCATGAAATTTCCCAAACTAATTCTTTGTTCATTTCAGCTCCTATGTGGAAAGTGTGGGGGTGATTCGTCAAGGGGGCAGAGAAAAAAAGGGGTCCCAAAACATGTTTTCTCTATGTTAATTTCCATAGGAAACTTTAGACAAGGCTACAGATGGAACGAGTGAACGGAATTACCCCAAATTTGGCAGGGAGAAGGGTCTTGGTCTAGAAAGCACACTTTTGTTTATTTGGTGTGAATCCGTTCAGTAGTTTTTGCGAAATATCGAAATTTACAGATAATGATATTTTGGAATTCTGCCATCTGATTGGCTGAGGCGTTACGAGCACGAGCTTGCTGCTTATTGGTTGAGAGCGCTGCGAGCGGTTGCACCTAGGAAGTGATGGCCGCCATTTTGTGATTCCGTCGAAGCGAGTAAGGGGAAAAAAGGCTAAAAAATTAGGAAAGAGGATGTAGGAGCAATGTAACCTTGTGGGGGTGTTTGGGGTGTGCTATAGAGGGGGTGCGAAGCGAACTACTCATAGCTACCAGTCTGAAAGTGCTGGTATGGAAATTAAGTGAGGTATTGCGTAGAGTCTGATCCTGCTAAGGTGAGCTAGTGCGGGAGTCGGGGATCAAAGCGTGAGCATAAACTGTGTGTCTTATGGTATGAAGTCATGTGCCCTGGCTCCTGTGCCACACCTGTCTAAGTAGTGTCAGTAATATTTTATACGTAGTAGGAGGAAGTTTTGTTTGGAACACGGTCATTTATATATGGTGCTTAGGTGGTGTTACAATGCGAAAACAAATTCCTAGGCAATCTGAGCATAAATCAAAACAATTTAAATGTATCAAGGGAAAAGTAAAAGGACAAGTGTGACAACAAAGTGTTATAAAAAATAAAAAATTTATTAAATAATTGAAGATTCAATTATTTGCCACCTATATTATCTAATGCAAAGAAATATGAACATGCTACCTGTATCAATTTGTCGGATTTATTTTTAATCAACACAGTTAACTTCCTTCAATGTATGAGAAATATATCAACTTGATTTCAACTGAAAATAGGATGATGTTTATTGTGTACCACACTAATTATATGTGTATTTATTAAATTTTGTATTTTTTATATCACTTTGTTGTCACACTTGTCCTTTTACTTTTTCCTTGACACATTTAAATTGTTTTGATTTATGCGCAGATTGCCTAGGAATTTGTTTTCGCATTGTATATTACCCTTTCTTAGGAATTATACTCTATTTGTATCAGGGGGTCCTTGATATTACCTTGAGCTTAGGTGGTGTTATACAGGCAGTGCGAAGGTAAATCAATACGGTATTTGTAAAGTGCAAATTACACAGAAAATGATAATTGATTGGAAGATAAGAAGCATTGGGTACTAAAAACCAGAGTGCATATTAGTTGCGTCAAAAAGCATGTTTGTCATTGGTTAATAAAGAGCAGTCTAAACGTGGAGTACATACAATAGGATGAAATGTGCAAAGCTCAACCAGACGTGCTACTTGCATTTGGAAGGTACATTTCTAACTTAAAACAATGGTGAACTTTTAACCCGCAGGTGGTGTTAAATGTTCGAGAATATGCTGAAAAAGAAAAGGTTCCGTTTAAAAAAAAAAATGAACTTTTAACCTGCAGGTGTCGTAGAATGTTCCAGAAAGTGTGGTGATAAAATAGGTTGAACCTCTGACCTGTGTGTGGCGCGGAATATTAAGTAGCTTTTCAGATGCAAAATTAAAAAATAAACAATGGAGATAAGTTTTGGAATGTCGATGAAGAAATGAAGTATTCTGATTTGTTGTTTACATGTATTTATATGTGGAGGAACAGAGAAATGTTGCCATTACTGGTTTCATTCTAGATGAAAGTGGTGCATTACATGTACTGTGTGAGAAAGAAAGAATTGCATGCGTGTGTGACATTTGAAATCTGCATACGAACTACAAAAGTGAGGTAGACATGAACAAGGTGTGTTATGTGTTCTGTAGTAGTGATTAAGTATTTGAGGTGATATTTTTAAGTTTGAAAGTATTTTTTATTTAAAAATAATATCCTGTTAGTAAAGTGTGGTGTTTCATATTGGTTATAAAATATGCATAAAGTTTGACTTGTTGTTATATAAGTACTTTATATGTTTATTTTTCACAAAGAAGAAATGTAGTTTGTCATCTTTAAAGGACTGTACGGTTTTGAAAATGAGGTACAGCGTTAATTTGGATTTGTTAATGTATTCAGGCGAGATAAACAAAATGTCCCACGATTGCAAATTATACTCTTTGTGGAAGTAGTGGGGAAGGGGGGGTATGAGATGTATGTGTTATTAAGCTAAAAGCGATAAAACCAAACCCAGAAATGTTATGTGGACAGGTTGTGGTCTCATTTTTGACAGTGAGAGGTAGATTTGAATATAAGTCTAGGTAGGTTGTTGTACTGTGAGGCCGTCGACAGTGTTTGGAGATTACATGGAGAGGAGACGGAGATAATAAAAGTGATACGTTCCTTTTATATATACGCATAGTTTGAATCATTTGAATATAGGGTGAGATATAATATGAACATGGTTTCTGGTTTGCATTTGGGTATAGTTTTAGTAGTTTGTGACTAGTGAATAATAAAAAGGTAAATATACTAAAATATATGGTAGTAAACATAATAATTATTTTCTGTTCTTATGAAATAGAAGTGGTTGGGGAGTGTTTCTTTAGAAGAGATGTTTTATAAATGTGGGAGAGATAAAAAAGGAAATAAAAATGTTCAGTATATTTTCTGTATGACTTTCTTGACATTAGTAAAGTACATGTCATTACAAGTGATAGTAATTGTCAGGCTGTGTTTCTGTGCTGAATATACGTGTTTAAGTGGTCTGGGTTTTACTGGTGCTCAGTTTCACTATCTCTTTTGAGACACTCGTCAATTTTTTCATTCTATTTAATGTCCTTAATATACATACAGTAAAGGGACGTTATATCCAAAGTTTGGGAATTACAACTTTGTTTACTCTCCCCATCCTCTGCTATACACTCTACAGAGTGTTTAAACGACTTTATTAACATACAGATGTATAGCTAGTAAAGGTGGTGTAGTGTCACTGGGCCCATTTATAAACCGTGCTATGGGATGGTTTATGTTTTACCCGCCAATTTGCATGTATGAATACTTTTGGATGATAAGCATCACGGAAGACACCTTTAAAAATTAAGCCAGAGTATGGGTATAGTGGTGCTACTAGGAATGGTGGCGGTTACTCTTTGATTTCGTACGGTTAAGCAAGGGCGGGGGTGGGGGTGGGGGAGGTGGGTATGTTGGTGATTAAAACACAGACTTTAGTAACGTGCAGATATCTAGCTACTAAAGGTGATGTAGTACCACTGGGACCAGTTATAAAGCGCCCTATGGCTTGGTATATGTTTTACCCGCATATTTGCATGTTTTAATACGTTTTGCGGATGAGTGTTTCGGGAGATATCTGTTGAAATTAAGCCTCTGTATGGCTATAATGGCGCTTCCAGGTTTGCTGGGGCTCTTTGTTTTATTGCGTAAAGTTAAGCAAGGGCAGGTGTGGAGGTGGTGTAGTGGTACTGGGACTATTTATAAACCGCCTTATGGTATGGTGTATGTTTTACTTGGAAAATTGCAGGTTTCAATACCTTTTGCTGATGAGCGTTCCGGCAGACACCTGTTGAAATTAAGGCTATGTATGGCTATAGTGGCGCTATTGGGAGTGCTGGGCTTGTTGTTTTGATTTCGTAAGGTTAAGCAATGGAAGGGGTGGGGGTGGGAGAGGTGGGTATGTTACTAATTATAACATGGACATTTGTAACGTGCATATGTGTAGCTAGTAAAGGTGATGTAGTGCCACTGGGTCAATTTATAAAACGCTCTGTGTGATGGTATATGTTTTATCCGGAAATTTGCATGTTTTATTACCTTTTGTTGCTGGGCGTTCCGGCAGAGACTTGTTCAAGTTAAGTCTCTGTATTGCTATAGTGGCTCTACCAGGTTTGATGGGGTCTTTCTTTGATTTCGTACGGTTAAGCAAGAATGGGGATGAGGGTGGTGTAGTGGCACTGGGCCCATTTATGAAGTGGTTTATGGTATGGTGCACATGTTTCTTGTAAATGTGCTTGTTTTAATACCTTTTGGTGATGAGTGTTCCAGCAGACAGCCACGCAAATCACACAACATTTCTGTGGATAACAAATCTTCATGCTGATAGACACTCTTGCACTGTGGTAGAAGGCTGCCAGTGTTGATGGCACATTAAGAAACTTGGTGCCATTGTACATTTAAATGGAAGCTTGGACCATTTCTTTGTTACTATGGTGCAGTGAGGGCTTTAAGTGGGAAAAAATGGGGGTGCTCTAAAAGGGGCAGGGCAAACCTGTTAAAGGGGTGTGGGCTATCCAAGTAGGGGCGTGGTCTACATGAAGACAACTAGCATTGTGTGCTTAAGAAAATCCCCTCGAATTATCCTACGTTCGGGAAATACGCTCTTTAAAGGATTTCCCTTCCTCCTACAACGTGCTCATGTAGCATGATGTCTCCACTTCTCAGTAGCGAGCAAAATGAGCATGCGCACATCGATGTGCATGCTCTGACTGCAGTCCAATAAAAAAAACAGAGAACTTGACTACCTTTGCAGGGCCGAAAATAGAGCCCGATAGAGACCCGTTTTGAGTTTTTCTGAAAATAACTGCCAGTGCTCAGAGCCGGCCCACTTAAAGTCCTGCATCCATTCATCCTAAGCACTGCGCCATCCAACCATCTTTCAATTCATTCAGACATTCCTATCTACATTGATATATACATCTGCCCCTGCAGTTATTCTAAGTATCTATCAGCCCACTCGCCTATGGTAAGCACTGTTCCATCCATCCAGTTATATGCCCATATATTCATGCATACATCTGTCCCAGAACCAATCCTACGCATCTACCAGCCCACCCGTGTATCCTAAGTACTGGTCCATGCATCTATTTATCCTTCCATTCCTCTATATATCCATCCATCCATCCATCTATCTATCCATTCATTCATCTTGCCATCCATCCAGTCGCCCTTTATTCATCTATCTTTCCTTATTTTCGTGCACTCTCCGCCGCCGATCCTAAATACTGCGTATTATACTCATCCACCCAGCCTCTTGAGGGGACAAAAAGGCTGGCGATAATTATTGAGAGGCAGATGAAGTTTCTGATAAAGAACAAGAAAGCTTTGAGTTGCTCTTTGTGGACCAGAGTTCACCACCCTTCTCTGGTGGTGTTTTAAACAAAGGTAGATGTAGGGAAAGAAATGTAAAGCAGCTTTTCAGTGTAAGATGTTAATTTAGAAAGATAATGGGGCATATTATCAAGAATGGCGTTAAAATTATTACCGCTTTAGCGGCAGGAAACTACCGCTAAAGTGGCGATAATGGGCTTGATAATATGCCCTTGTCAATTCCCATAGCCGGCCAGGTTGTGGTGTGAAGCTGGGCTTCTATGGGAATTCACAAGAGCATATTATCAAGCTCATTATCGCCACTTTAGTGGCAGTTTCCTGCCGCCAAAGCGGCGATAATTTTAACACTGTTCTTGATAATATGCCCCTAAGTGAGCCAGGCAAAGCGTATGTTTTCGTAGCACTACAGCAACACCCTGTGAAAGGTGAGAGCAGGGTTGTGTTGAAGTTGGCTGCGTGTGGTCGTCTCCAAAGGCGCAACCAGAGTGAAATTTCAGGGGAGGCTAGTTCTTTCAGCAATAGGCAGAGTGGGGATGTAGGGTCTCTAAAAAGGGGTGGAAAAAAACAGAGCATCATTTACAAGCAAATTATCTTTTGAAGACCTGTGAAGTACTCGGGTGCGGCTCTGTTTGCTATTGGGAAACTGTCTCAGGGAGTCCAGGGCAATGAGCGTTGTGCGCCTGGTGGTCTCTCTGCTAATCACGCCACGATGATGTTGGTTCTGTGCCTACAAAAAGAGAAGGGAAATCGTGAGAGAAAATGGCTCTCTTTAAAGGATTTGTTTTCTCCTACAACGCGACTCACCTGGCATGATGTCTACACTTTTTAGTAGTGAGTAATGTGCATGGTCTCACTGTCTCACTACAGTCCAAAAAAAAAACGGACTACCTTTGCGAAGCCCGAAAATAGAGCCCCATAGAGATCCATTTCAAGGCCCCCAAAAATAAACTGCTAGTGCTCAGACGCCCTCCCCTCCAATTAAAGCTTTGGGTGCAGTGTTATGTTTACGAAGTTGTAGATAAAATTGTTAGGCTAATAATGGTAATTTTTCCGTGTGCCGTTTGGTTGATAATATCATCCTAAGTATATAGATTACAATTTTTAAAAATATTGGGGCAGATTTACAGGCTCCTTGCGCCTCATTTATGCCACCGTTGTGTCACTTTTGTGCCATGGTGCGGGGTATTTACAACGTGACGCATCTGGGAGATGGGTCACATTGTAAAGCCCTGTGCCACATGTAGGAGTTCCTGCGCAGGGGGGGGGCGTTCCGGCGCAGGAACGCCTCCTAAAAGTGGCTGAGTGAAATCTACAAGATTTCACTCAGTCACTTTTAGGCCCATGCTGCATCACAACCCTGCGCCTGCCTGAAGCAGGCGTAAGGATTGACGCAGCATTAACAAGATAGGGCCCCCCAGAGCATTGCTGGAGCTGCGTCGCACTTGCGACGCAACTCTAGCAGTGCGCCACTTTTACGGCACAGATGCGTAACGCATCTGTGCCGTTTTTTGCCCGATGGTGCGCCGCATTATAAATGCAGCGCATCCATGGTGGCGGAGCTGTGGCGCACAATAACTGGCGCATCCCTGCTGATATGCAGGGATGCGCCAGTTATCGTAAATATGCCCCATTATCTATAAACTTGTCTGCGGTGGGTTGCAGAGGGAGTGTGTGGGGTGGTGGGGTGCGGTGGAGAGGTGAAAAGTACGAGGTAGTGCAGTTACATGTATATTGTAAAGGTGTATGTAAATAATTAAATAAATACTTGCTGTATGTTCTATGGCACTACCTGTCATCCTACGGCTCCCCTGCCGTGCTCCATCACGCTGCAGCACTGCCTCTGGAAGCCGTCAGTAGAATTTATGTAATTGTATCTGTTATTATTGAAATATATTGAACTGATGTAAAAAATTATTGAATCTATTTTTTATTTTTTTCCGAAAATTATTTCGTTTGGATAAAAAATTGAAAATGTCTAGAAGAACTGAGAAAAAAAGACAAGAAAATAAGCATTTATATTTGCAGAAAAGAAAAAAAATTAAATTACAAAAAAATGAGAGCACTACACAAACAGTTTCTTCTGGTAAAAACACTAGACAATTTCTGAAAAAAATATTACGAACATTTAATGAAAATAACATCACACATAGGAAAAATAAGAATTTTCCAAGTAAGGAGAAGGAGACTTCAATTTCAAATACAAGGAAAAGAAAACATGGTAAAGAAACAGTATCTGTTACCCGGAGACAAAAACAAATTCAAGAAATTCGTCAGAGACTTTTTTGAACAAGAATGATTCAGAATTTAATGAGAACATGCCTCAAATATACAAAGAAAGTGCTGCAATTCAAACAGAAGCAGCGTATCAAAAGTATAGTGGATACTGCTTTTACTTTCAAACAGAAGTTATTCATTGTGATTTTGAAGAGGATCAAAGTATTAGATAAAGTAATCAAAGTTTTGAAAGAGAAAAGTAGAAGAAAAAGACTTGTGAAAAGAACCAACTTTTGCAAAATCTTTAGTGGACATTGGAAACATACTTCTAGTAGTGAGCCTTTTTTTAATGAGTAGAGTTATTTCCGGGAAAATAGTTTACCATTTGTAGTTGATACTGGAGGTCGTTGCTACGAAGTTCAGGATGGTTGTCCCCTTCCAAAAGAGGAATTGGTTGGTAAAAGTGCAGAAGAGTTAATAGTTGAAGAAGTGCAAGGGAAAAGTACACAAGCTCCTGTGTATAAGCAGTATTTGTAGTATTCAACAGGAATCTATTGATATAATGCGAAATTTGCTACGCGAATACTCACAGAGAAGTATTAAACCAAAGATTAAGTTGTTGCAAGGACTAGATCCATGCAATGTAAGAAAATCTACTGAGAAACATGGGCATTCTCTGGCTTGTCTTTCAAGAAATGTGTGTAAAAGTGTTTTCATCATGTGAGGATGTTAGCAGTACACCATTAAGAAATGCGGAAGTTTGTAAGGAAACTGTACTATGTAAAAAGTTCTGCATTTTGTTTAAGTGAACTGAATACATCTCTTTTATATGGTTCTTTATTAGATGTTCAAAAAAAGTGTGATGATATTGAAATTAGGGGTGGGCGGAATTTGCGAAAGCGACTTTCGCAAATTATCGCGAAAATGTTTAAAATCTCCGCAAACACGCGGAAATATCGCGAAGATGCGGAAGTTGTTTTCCCGCCCGTTCGCGGTATTTTCTGCGTGTTCGCGGCTCACCAACTTACCCATGCGGTTGCTTACGGGCGCGACCATCTTGTTTTCACTCTTCTCGCGGTGCATGATCGCGAGAAGAAAGACGTGATCGCGCGACGCATGACGTTACTGCGGGCGCGAACTGTCGCGAGACAGCGCAAATGGCTACCAACAATCCAACATCTTGTGGAGAACGCGACCGGATCGGGAAAACTTGTCGGCGAACGCGGGGATTCAGGTAAGGGGATCGCGCACGCGCGAGAATGTATTATGTTACAGCGCGAGCAAGAACCAAATTATCGCTAAACTGCGGACTGCGGAAATTTTGACATTTTCGCGCTCTCCGCGGAACGCGAAAATGTCAAATTATCGCAATTTCCGCGAGCGGAACGGAAATTTAGCCCAGGCCTAATTGAAATGTGATATTTTGGTTCAGAAGAGCAGTCAATAGAAAGTGAAAGTTTGACAATTACAGATGGTGAAGGAGATGGGAAAGTGATTAGCGCTGATCAGAATGAAGAAGAAATTAGAAGGTTTAATGTAGTGTGTTCTGAAATACCAAACTGTGTTTGTGTTTGTTGTTGACGTACTCATTATAAAAGTCAAACTAGGAATGTTGATTTGTATTTGAAAAGTGAAAAGGAGAACAATAGTAAGTGGGAAGAATTTGCAACTTACTTGTTGGTGGAAGATCGATTTGAGTTAGGTAGTGATCAACGTATATGTAAATATTGTTACAACAAATTAGAAGATAACAAAATGCCTGCTAGAGCAGTTCATAATAACTTAGAATTAGTAGCTATTCCGGAGGATCTGGCAGAATTGAATACATATGATTCAGTTCTAATTCAATCTGTTCATCCTTTTCAAAGTATAATTCGGATGGAGCCTAAAACAGGTAAACTGCCACCAACAGACTTGCAAAGAGGGCTGAAAGGAAGAGTGGTGTACTTACCTTTGGATTTTATGAAAAATATTGAAACTATTACTTGAGAGAAAGAGGAAAATGAGGCAGTAGTCATTCTAGTAAATGGTGTACGAACAAAGAGTCGGAAAATATGGCAAGAATTTGTGGATGTTAATAAAGTTGAAAAGGCTACCTTATATCTTATAGAGAACAATATTTATTACAAAACTGTAAATGTGGATGAACAGGTAATAAGTTTGGAAGATGAATGTGAAATTTCAAGTGGTAATATAGAAAAAGTGGACAAGTCAAGGACTGAAGAGATATATGAACATTACGCAATATGCCCTTTGCACTCAAAAGAAGTAATAGGAAGCAGCATTGAGTTATTTCAAATGAAAAAAGCACAGGGAACTCCAATGAGTGTATGGGAGAATAGCTTGGAAGCTCGTTGTTTTCCACAGCTGTTTCCTACTGGAGAAGGTGGACGATATGATGACTGACCTGTACGTATTCCAGCTTCAGAATATCGGTCAACAAGATTATATTCTGAAGATCGTAGATTTCGACAGTGCATTCCATACATATTTCACCTTTTGTTTGAAAGTGATTTATCCTGTCTGTCGTATGCAATGAACCACATACTTAAAACTGGAGTTCATCAATCACTTCTTTCTGCAAAAGAATTTGTGGAGAAAGTTCAAAAAACAGATGAAAATTTAGAAGCACAGTTAATCAATTTGATGGCATGTCAACGTGGAACAAATGAGTATTGGTATCGTCGTCATGGAGAACTCAAGTGTATGTTACGTAACTTAGGTACGCCAAAATGTTGAAATGAAGACTCCTTGTAAACTGTGTTCATTGGATCCTGTAAATGTGTGCAGATATTTTAATCATAGGTTTCAACTATGATGTCTTTTATCTGCAATAAAAAGAATCCACCTCTTGGAGAAGTTACAAATTTCTTTTGGAGAAAGGAGTACCAAGCAAGAGGTGCACCTCATATACATATGCTACTATGGGTCAAGGATGCACCTACATTTGGAACTGATTCTGATGAAACAGTATTATCTTTCATCGAACAGTATGTGACATGTGAGATTCTGAGAGAAGGAGATAGAAGCTTGAGACAGCAAGTGTTATGTTTCCTGAAAGTCTCTGGATGATTCGTGTAGCGGGGGTCGAGAAAAAAGGGGGGTCCCAAAACATGTCTTCCCCATGCAATTTCCCATGGGACCTTTAGCCGCAGCTACAGCCCGAACTGCTGAACAGAATAACACCAAATTTGGCAAAGAGGTAGTCCTCAGTTCAGACTCATGCCTTTTGCTTAAATGGTGTCAATCTGTTCAGTAGTTCCTGAGAAAATCTAAATCAAAATCACATATATATCTGGGCGGAGCCTAACCACACATCTCATCATGAGATCTGATTGGCTGTCAGCACTTCATCCAAGAAGAGTTGGCAGCATCTTGGGACCAATATACATGATAGCACCTCATTAGAAAGCATTGCAGTTAATAGAAGGTTTTAAGACTTTAGTTACATTATAAATCATTTGTTGATGGTATCATACTCATTTTAGGAATTCTGGTGTGTTCTAAGGTGATTTTACCATGTGAAAAAGCCTTCTGCTGGGATATCATGTTTGAGAGAAAAATATTTGTTCAGGCTTTTCCCACAGAGGTTTGGAAGGTGGTGTATAAGCTAAACTGAGAGCATATTTTCTGTAAATTCACATTATCTTTCTCAGTCATGTGAGAATGAAGTCTGACATTCTCAGTAAAACATGTACATCCAACAAAGGCAGAGACTGTCAGTTGATTCCTTTGTGTTTTACTGCAGCTTCCCAGAGTGTTCTAAAGAACAACTAGAGCGCTAACAGTCCTACTTATGACAAACGTATGGCACACCTGAAGCCATCTTGATTGGAATAAAGTGGTAACTCTTAAAACATTTAATTTAAAAAGGAACAAAACGAGGAGGTTCATTTTGCCACAGAAAGTATGATTAGTGCTGCAGAAAGAAAAATTAGGGCACATTTTGAGTGACTCCTCAAATCCTCTTCTATTTCATTAAAAAATTCTGACATGCAGACTGAAACATGCACTTTGAAAACCAGCAGCAGACTTCCCTGGTGAGCTGTAGCTTTACTACAGTGATCTAATCAGCAGACTTCCCTGGTGAGCAGTAGCTTTACTACAGGGATCTAATGAGCAACTAGAGTGCTAACATTCTGAATTTATTGAAAATGTGTGACACATCTGAATGCCTTCTTGCTGGATTCAATGTAAAAAAACTGAGAGTATTCCTACTTAGGAGACTGTAGTAAATGAGGAAATTAGGAAACATCATAACAAATAAGTCTCCCAAGACGGCCACCAGAGACAAAAGAGCCCAAATGTAGCACAAATATCACCCAGATGTAGCCCAAGTATAGCCCAATGACAGAATGTCCCAGAGTGTTCTAAATAACAACTAGAGCGCTATTTCATTAAAAAATTCTGACATGCAGACTGAAACATGTACTTTGAATACCAGCAGCAGACTTCCCTGGTAATCAGTAGCTTTACTACAGTGATCTAATGAGCAACTAGGGTGCTAACATTCAGAATTTATGGCAAATGTGTGACACATCTGAATATATTCTTGATGGAACCAAAGCAAACAAGCATTGAAAATGCAATAGGTCTCGCCCTCGTATAAGTTAAAGAAATTCTGTTTGTAATTAGGTGGGTTTTTAGCTTTGCTTTTATTAGTGTTTTTCAAACTTTCATGTACATAACATGCAAATGTATGTATATATGTATAAGTATGCTTGCATTTATATTTGTATTTATATAGATATGCAGATTATATATATGTATATATATACACATACATATATATATATAAATGCCTATGCATATATATCCATATATATATGTGCATATGTGTGCGAGTAGAGAGAGGTAGAGAGGTATAGGTAGAGAGGAAGAGGTAGAGAGGTAGAGAGGTAGAGAGATAGAGAGTAGTAGAGAGTGAGGTAGAGAAAGGTAGAGAGGTAAAGAGTAGAGGATGAGTAATAGAGAGTAGAGAGTGAGTAGTAGAGAGTAGTAGACACAGTAGCAGAGTGAGTAGTAGAGAGTAGTAGAGTGAGTAGTAGAGAGTAGTAGAGTGAGTAGCAGAGAGTGAGTAGTAGAGAGTAGTAGAGTGAGTAGAGGAGAGTAGTAGAGAGTGAGTAGTAGAGAGTGAGTAGTAGAGAGTGAGCAGTAGAGTGAGTAGTAGAGTGAGTAGTAGAGTGAGTAGTAGAGTGTAGTAGAGAGTGAGTAGTAGAGAGTGAGTAGTAGAGAGTAGTAGAGAGTGAGTAGTAGAGAGTGAGTGGCAGAGAGTAGTAGGGAGTAAGTAGTAGAGTGAGTAGTAGAGAGTAGTAGAGAGTGAGTAGTAAAATGAGTAGTAGAGAATAGTAGAGAGTGAGTAGTAGAGAGTCAATAGTAGAGAGTGAGTAGTAGAGAGAGAGTAGTAGATTGTGAGTAGTAGAGAGTAGTAGAGTGAGTAGTAGTGAGGGAGTAGTAGAGTGAGTAGTAGAGAGTAGTAGAGAGTGAGTAGTAGAGAGTGAGTCGTAGAGTGAGTAGTAGAGAGTAGCAGAAAGTAGTAGAGAGGGAGTAGTAGAGAGAGTAGTAGAGAGAGTAGTAGAGTGTAGAGAGAGAGTGACTAGAGAGAGAGAGTAGTAGAGAGAGAGTAGTATAGAGTGAGTAGTAGAGAGAGAGTAGTAGGGAGTAGAGAGTGAGTAGTAGAGGGTAGTGGAGTAGCGGAGAGTGAGTAGTAGAGAGTAGTAGAGAGTGAGTAGTAGAGTGAGTAGTAGGGAGTATTAGAGAGTAGAAGAGAGTGAGAAGTAGAGATAGAGTAATAGGGAGTAGTAGAGTAGTAGAGAGTGAGTAGTAGAGGGCAGTGTAGTAGTGGAGACTGAGTAGTAGAGAGTAGTAGAGAGTGAGTAGTAGGGAGTAGTAGAGAGTCAGGAGTAGAGTGAGTAGGAGAGAGTAGTAGAGAGCAAGTGGTAGAATGCAAGTAGTAGAGAGTAGTAGAGAGTGAGTAGAAGTAGGGAGTAGTAGAGAGTGAGTAGTAGAGAGTGAGTAGTAGAGGGTAGTGGAGTAGTGGAGACTGAGTAGTAGAGAGTAGTAAAGAGTGAGTAGTAAAGTGACTAGTAGAGAGTAGTAGATAGTGAGTAGTAGAGAGTGAGTAGTAGAGAGAGTAGAGAGTAGTAGAGTAGTAGAGACTGAGTAGTGGAGAGTGAGTAGTAGAGAGTAGTAGGGAGCAAGTAGTAGAGAGTGAATAGTAGAGAGTAGTATAGAGTGAGTAGTGGAGAGAGAGTAGTAGAGAGAGTAGTAGAGAGTGAGTAGTAGAGAGTAGGAGAGTGTGTAGTAGAGAGTGAGTAGTAGAGAGTGAGTAGCAGAGTAGTAGAGAGTAGTAGAGAGTGAGTAGTAGAGAGTAGTAGAGAGCGAGTAGTAGAGAGTGAGTAGTGGAGGGTGAGTAGTAGAGAGTAGTAGTGTGAGTAGTAGAGAATGAATAGTAGAGTGTCAATAGTAGAGAGTGAGTAGTAGAGAGAGAGTAGTAGAGAGTGACTAGTAGAGAGTAGTAGAGTGAGTAGTAGAGAGGGAGTAGTAGAGAGAGAGTAGTAGAGAGTGAGTAGTAGGGTAGTAGAGAGTGAGTGGTAGAGAGTAGTAGAGAGTGTGTAGTAGAGAGTGAGTAGTAGAGAGTAGTAGTAGAGAGCAGTAGAGAGTAGTATAGAGTGAGTAGTAGAGAGTGAGTAGTAGAGATTAGTAGCGAGTCAGTAGTAGAGTCAGTAGTTTGGTGAGCAGTAGCTTTACTACAGTGATCTAATAAGCAACTAGAGTGCTAACATTCTGAATTTATGGCAAATGTGTGACACATCTGAATGCCTTCTTGATGGAATCAAAGTAAAAAACTGAAAGTATTTCCTACTGGGGAGACTGTAGTTAATGAGGAAATTAGGAAACTTCATAACAAATAAGTCTCCCAAGATGGCCACCAGAGACAAAAGAGCCCAAATGTAGCACAAATATCACCCAGATGTAGCCCAAGTATAGCCCAATGACAAAATGTCCTGGAGTGTTCTAAATAACAACTAGAGCGCTAACAGTCTTACTTATGACAAAAGTATGGCACAACTGAAGCCATCTTGATTGGAATAAAGTGGTAACGCTTAAAACATTTAATTTGCAAAGGAACACAATGAGGGGATTCATTTTGCCATAGAAATTATGATTAATGCTGCAGAAAGAAAAATTAGGGCACGTTTTGACTTCTCTAATCCTCTTCTATTTCATTAAAAAATTCTGACATGCAGACTGAAACATGCACTTTGAACACCAGCAGCAGACTTCCCTGGTGAGCAGTAGCTTTACTACAGTGATCTAATGAGCAACTAGAGTGATACCATTCAGAATTTATGGCAAATGTGTGATACCTCTGAATGCCTTCTTGATGGAACCAAGTAAACAAGCATTGAAAATGCAATAGGTCTCGCCCTCGTTTAAGTTAAAGCAATTCTGTTTGTAATTCGGTGGCTTTTTAGCTTTGCTTGTATTAGTGTTTTTCAAATTTTCATGTACATAACATGCATATGTATGCATATATGTATATGTATATGTATGCATGCATTTATATTTGTCTTTATATAGATATGCAGATTATATATATGTTTATATATGTATGTGTATATATACACATACATATATATAAATGAATATGCATATGCATATATATGCATATATATGTGCATATGTGTGCGTGTAGAGAAAGGTAGAGAGAGGGAGAGAGAGGTAGACAGGTAGAGGTGTAGAGGTAGAGGTAGAGCTTTAGAGGTAGAGGTGTAGAGGTGTAGATGTGTAAAGGTAGAGGTGTAGAGGTAGAGAGGTAGCGGTGTAGAGGTAGAGAGGTAGAGAGGTAGAGAGTAGTAGAGAGAGATTAAGAGAGGTAGAGACTGGAGAGTGAGTAATAGAGAGTAGAGAGTGAGTAGTAGAGAGTAGTAAAGAGTGTAGCAGAGAGTGAGTAGTAGAGAGTAGTAGCGTCCTACAGCGCCGTGATATCCTATGGGATGAGTGTTGCGCTTTATAAATACCAAAAATAAATAAATAAATAGCGTGAGTAGTAGAGAGTGAGTAGTAGAGTGAGTAATAGAGAGTAGTAGAGAGTGAGTAGTAGAGAGTAGTAGAGAGTGAGTAGTAGAGAGTGTGTAGCAGAGAGAGAGTAGTAGAGAGTAGTAGAGAGTGAGTAGTAGAGTGAGTAGTAAAAAGTAGTAGAGAGAGAGTAGTAGAGAGTGAATAGTAGACAGTAGTAGAGAGGGAGTAGTAGAGAGTGAGTAGTAGAGAGTGTGTAGTAGATAGTGAGTAGTAGAGAGTAGTAGAGAGTGAGTAGTAGAGGGTAGTGGAGTAGTAGAGAGTGAGTAGTAGAGTGAGTAGTAGCGAGTAGTAGAGAGTGAGTAGTAGAGTGAGTATTAGAGAGTAGTAGAGTGAGTAGTAGAGAGTAGTAGAGAGTGAGTAGTAGAGAGCAAGTAGTAGAGAGTGTGTAGTAGATAGTGAGTAGTAGAGAGTAGTAGAGAGTGAGTAGTAGAGAGAGTAGTAGAGTGAGAAGTAGAGAGAGTAGTAGAGAGTAGTAGAGTAGTAGAGTGTGAGCAATAGAGTGAGTAGTAGAGAGTAGTTGAGAGCGAGTAGTAGAGAGTGAGTAGTGAAGAGTGAGAAGTAGAGAGTAGTAGAGAGCGAGTAGTAGAGAGAGAGTAGTAGAGAGTGAGTAGTAGAGAGTGAGTAGTAGAGAGAGAGGAGTAGAGTAGTAGAGAGTGAGTAGTAGAGAGAGAGTAGTAGAGAGTGATTAGTAGAGAGTAGTAGAGTGAGTAGTAGAGTGAGTAGTAGAGAGAGAGTAGTAGAGAGTGAGTAGTAGAGTAGTAGAGACTGAGTGGTAATAAGTAATAGAGAGTAGTAGAGTGAGTAGTAGAGAGTAGTAGAGAGTGAGTAGTAGAGAGAGTAGTAGAGAGTGAGTAGTAGAGAGTGAGTAGTAGAGAGTAGTACAGAGTGAGTAGTAGATAGCAGTAGAGAGCGAGTAGTAGAGAGTGAGTAGTAGAGAATGAGTTGTAGAGAGTGAATAGTAGAGAGTGAATAGTAGAGAGTGAGTAGTAGAGAGTTAGTAGTAGAGAGTAGTAGAGTGAGTAGTAGAGAGTGAGTAGTAGAAAGAGAGTAGTAGAGAGCAAGTAGTAGAGAGTGAGTAGTAGAGAGTGAGTAGTAGAGAGTGATTAGTAGAGAGTGAGTAGTAGAGAGTTGTAGAGTGAGTAGTAGAAAGTGAGTAGTAGAGAGAGTAGTAGAGAGTAGTAGAAAGTGAGTAGTAGATTAGTAGGGAGTGAGTGGTAGAGAGTAGAAGAGAGTAGTAGAGTGAGTAGTAGAGAGTAGTAGAGAGTGAGTAGTAGAGAGTAATAATAGAGAGTAGAAGTGAGTAGTGGATAGTAGTAGAGAGTGAGTAGTAGAGAGTGAGTAGTAGAGAGTAGTAGCGAGTGAGTAGTAGAGAGTGAGTAGTAGAGAGAGAGTAGTAGAGAGTGAATAGTAGAGAGTGAATAGTAGAGAGTATTAGAGAGTGAGTACTAGAGTCAGTAGTAGAGAGTAGTAGAGAGTGAGTAGTAGAGAGTAGTAGAGTAGTAGAGAGTAGTAGAGAGTGAGTAGTAGAGAGTGAGTAGTAGAGAGAGAGTAGTAGAGAGTGAGTAGTAGAGTAGTCAGTCAGTGTCAGTCAGTGTCAGTCAGTCAGTCAGTGTCAGTCGGTGTCAGAGTCAGAGTTAGTCAGTCATTGTCAGTCAGTCAGTGTCCGTCAATCAGTGTCAGTGTCAGTCAGTCAGTGTCAGTCAATCAGTGTTGGTCAGTGTCAGTCAGTCAGTGTCAGTCAGTCAGTGTCAGTCAATCAGTGTCAGTCATTGTCAGTCAGTCAGTGTCAGTCAATCAGTGTCAGTCAGTTTCAGTGTCAGTCAGTTTCAGTGTCAGTCAGTGTCAGTCAATCAGTGTCAGTCAGTTTCAATCAGTCAGTGTCAGTCAGTCAGTGTCAGTCAGTCAGTGTCAGCTAGAGCAGCTCTGCTGACCTGGTTCTCTGGCTCCAAAGCAGCTCTGCTGACCTTGTTCTCTCCCTCTAAAGCAGCTCTGCTGACCTGGTTTCTCTGGCTCTACAGCAGGTCTGCTGACCTGGTTCTCTGGCTGTAGAGCAGCTCTGCTGACCTAGTTCTTAGGCTACAGAGCAGCTCTGCTGATCAGGTTCTCTGGCTCTACAACAGCTCTGCTGACATGGTTCACTGGCTCTAAAGCAGCTCTGCTGACCCGGTTCTATGGCTCTAAAGCAGTTCTGCTGACATGGTTCTCTGGCTCTAGAGCAGCTCAGCTGACCTGGTTGTCTCCCTCTGGAGCAGCTCTGCTGACCTGGTTCTCTCCCTCTATAGCAGCTTTACTGACCTGGTTCTTTGGCTCTAAAGCATCTCTGCTGACTTGGTTCTCTGGCTCTAAAGCAGCTCTGCTGACCTAGTTCTCTGGCTCTAAAGAAGCTCTGCTGACCTGGTTCTCTCCCTCTAAAGCAGCTCTGCTGACCTGGTTTCTCTGGCTCTACAGCAGCTCTGCTGACCTGGTTCTCTGGCTCTAGAGCAACTCTGCTGGCCTAGTTCTTAGGCTCTAGAGCAGCTCTGCTGACCTGGTTCTCTGGCTCTATAACAGCTCTGCAGACCTGGTTCTCTGGCTCTAAAGCAGCTCTGCTGAGCCCGTTCTATGGCTCTAAAGCAGTCTGCTGACCTGGTTCTCTGGCTCTAGAGCAGCTCTGCTGACCTGGTCCCTTGGCATTAAAGCAGCTCTGCTGACCTGGTTATCTCGCTGTAAAGCAGCTCTACTGACCTGGTTTCTCTGGCTCTACAGCAGTTCTGCTAACCTGGTTCCCTGGCTCTAGAGCAGCTCTGCTGACCTGGTTTCTCTGGCTCTACAGCAGGTCTGCTGACCTGGTTCTCGGCCTCTAGAGCAGCTCTGCTGACCTGGGTCTCTGGCTCTAAACCAGCTCTGCTGACCTGGTTCTCTGGCTCTAGAGCAGCTCTGCTGACCTGGTTCTCTGGCTCTAAAGCAGCTCTGCTGACCTGGTTCTATGGCTCTAAAGCAGCTCTGCTTCCTGGCGCTCTGGCTCTAGAGCAGCTCTGCTGACCTGGTTCTCTGGCTCTAAAGCAGCTCTGCTGACCTGGTTCTATCCCTCTAAAGAGCTCTGCTGACCCAGTTCTATGGCTCTAAAGCAGCTCTGCTGACCTGGTTCTCTGGCTCTACAGCAGCTCTGCTGACCTGGTTCTCTGGCTCTAAGACGTCAGAGACGTTATAGTTAGAAATTAGCATTTAAAAAACCTTAGAAATTCACAGAAAAAACCATAGGTTTCAGGGTTGTTATAATTAGCTAGCCATTTCACTCGTACAAAACCATAGAAATTCCTCTGTTATAGTTAGTTCTGCTAACTATAACTTGCACGCCCACAATGCACTGCTGATGATGTCACATATTGCATCATTCATGACATGGTCAGTGACATCACTGATGACATCACTGATGACATCTCAAATGACATCACTGATGACATCATCCACCTGACAATCTGATACACCTCATCATGCACCAGTATAACCTTTCATCCCTCACTGTAAAATACAGAGTACCTTATTTGAAACCATTGACACACCAATACCAGTTACTACATACCCACTCACTGATACCTAAGTCTACACACACAACTACCCATTCAACAACAGAATCATTTATACATGCAGTCACTAATTAATAGAACACTATCAAATGCACTTATACACATATATAGACATTGACACATCAGCAGTCATCTTAGTCGGTTATGCAGTCATCCTACTCACTCATAAAAACAATTAATCAGACTAATATATACTCCCTTACACAATTATCCAACAACACCTCATTTATTCAAACACATAGTAACTCATAGTTAATATGTTAAAAAATTACCATTACAATTATACACTCATTCATATAGTTACTCTCACAATCACTGACTCTTACACATACCTATTTATATACGCCAACTCTCACATACAATGCCTTTTATTTTATTACTTTGTTGAAGATGTACAACTAAAACATATATTCACTCACCAACACACAAAGAAATACACTCAGTCACCCAAACAACTGTTTCCACATGCACTCTTAAACCTAGACACCTAGTCAATCAACCATTCACACATCTATGCATAGTTACACACACCCCACCCAACCACACACAAACTCAGTGTCCCATACAAATACTCACCCAACTAATCAATAACTAATATACACACTCATGTAGTTAGTGACCAACTGATGCAACATGTTATACAACAACAGAGACAGTGATGCACACATTCACATAGTTTAGTTACTAATCCATGTATTAAGTGAGACACTTTTAATTACTCACTTAAACAGACAGTCAGACAGCTACTAAATCCTCCATCCAGACATTTATATATCCACTCAATCTTCAATACAGATTGGTATATATATATAATTCATATTTAAATGTCAAACTAAACTGCATTCACTGGATGATGTCATCAGTGATGTCATCAGTGATGTCATTTGAGATGTCATCAGTGATGTCATCAGTGATGTCACTGACCATGTCATGATGATGCAATATGTGACATCATCAGCAGTGCATTGCGGGCGCGCGAGTTATAGTTAGCAGAACTAACTATAACAGAGGAATTTCTATGGTTTTGTACGAGTGAAATGGCCAGCTAATTATAAGACCCCTGAAACCTATGTTTTTTTCTGTGAATTTCTAAGGTTTTTTAAATGCTAATTTCTAATTATAACGTCTCTGAAACCTATGGCTTTTTTCAGTGAATATATATATATATATATATCAAAGTAGATGGACGATGCAGGGGTTTCAGCAAAGACCAGGCAACCCACCAGAGGACTATACACAATATTTATTGTGCACACAAACAACGCGTTTCGGCGATGCCTTTATCAAGTTGATTTGGCACATTCAAGTTCCCATACATCAGGATTTAGACAAATCCAAAAACGAGAAGTCTGTGATTGAATTTATGAAATCATTGGATGGCAAGTTAAAAGCATATGAGGACGAGATAAAAGCCAAAAAGCAAAGGAAATTCTTAAGAGACAAGAAGGATTATGCAGAAGGGCTTATCCTGACGTATGCCAAATACTTTGATTGGGCCCAAAGGGATCTTCAAGCTTTTCACAAACAAAGCCAACAAGAAGTTAACTCGACTGGATCAAGCTCTGACCTCAGTTCAGATGCTGAGGCACAAAATCTGAGTGTCCCTTTAGGTGTGCGCCCACAGATTTTCTTACACGAGTTTCATATCTTAAAACAGAAGGAGCAGGGTCTCGATGAGAAAACTACAGCAAGGGGCAGAGGGAGAGAAAGAGGAAAAGGTCCCAGAAAAGGAAGAGGCAAAAGAACCAAAAAAGACTCAAATTAAAAAAGAAAAGAGGAGGGGTACCCTTCAACAAAGCAATGATGGCCTCCAATGAAAATGTGAACAGTATGTCAGTTGTTAATTTATCTTCCAGGACACTAACCAGCAAGGAGAATTCTCTCCTACAACAAGGTTTATAATTCTGTCCGACATACAATATGAAGTATGTGGATACTCGCATTGACCTTTTTCTCTATGTGAAATATTGGAACAATTTAATGCATTTTGCGATGTTATTATGATCGATTTGCCTTGCAGTCTGAGTTTTGTCACCATCCCACTTGGAGAATGAATAGTACAATAAGTCATTTTTTACTATGGAGACAATTGATATTTGCGTAAACATTATTTTTTTCATGTTTTTTACCTATGTCTTCATTTTGCAGTATTGTACTGTTTAATGTTCAAATGCATTGCCTATTTTTAATTTAGCGGTCAATACCATCTGTGCAGCCATGTATATAGCAATGTGT
Source organism: Triturus cristatus (assembly GCF_964204655.1). Lineage (NCBI taxonomy): Eukaryota > Metazoa > Chordata > Amphibia > Caudata > Salamandridae > Triturus > Triturus cristatus. The sequence goes on along the minus strand of NC_140585.1, from coordinate 828,822,287 downwards.
TGATTTTGGGACATTTCTCTGCATAATTATGGTATTCACCACTACAAAATGGCACTTGTTTTTCAATGTGAGCCTAGTCCTCTTTTCATTTCTGGGCTTTGAAACTGAACTAACAGTCCTACCTTGTTTTGTATGTTTACTTATGACGATCTCTTTGCAGTTTGCACTATGTGTGAGCAAGACTGCTCTGACGGTTGAAACGCGTCACGTTGTGTGTGGATTTATGATGGAATAAATCCTCCTTTTTGATACCGCTAACCTTGTGGATTGCTTCCTTGATAGCGCGCCGAGTACGTATTTGCTCTTGTGGATATATATATATATATATTCACTGAAAAAACCATAGGTTTCAGGGGTGTTATAGTTAGCTGGACTTTTCACTTGTACAAAACCATTGAAATTCCCCCGTTATAGTTAGTTCAGCTAACTATAACTCGCGCGCCCGCAATGCACTGCTGATGACGTCACATATTACATCACTCATGACATGGTCAGTGACATCACTCATGACATCACTGATGACATCTCAAATGACATCACTGATGACATCACTGATTACATCATCCAAAGAATATGTGTTTTTCTGAAAATTAAATATGTTTTATATATGTATATCTCAAGGTCGATGGAAGAATAAATGGGTATATAAGTGTCTAAATGGATGATTTGTTTTTGAAAAATTGATTGTGTAACTGACTGATTAAGTGTATCATAGTGAATACATGGCTTAGTGAGTAATGTTTAAATATGTAAATATCTGTATCAGTCTCTCACTTTGTGTATAAGTGGCTGCATGGGTTGGTGAGTAGCTACATGGGTGTCTATATAGGTTATTAGTTGGTTTTTTGTGTATCAGTCTGAGTGTCTGCATGGTTCGGTGGGGGGTATTACGTAGTGCATAGGTGCATGAATGAGTGACTCACTGTTTGTATGTGTTGAACACAGCATGTGTGCAGGACTGTATGGGTGGATGAGTGTGTGTATGGGTGTGTTAGTGAGTGAATGACTGTCTCAATAGTGTCTTTATGAGTAACTACATATGTTTTAAACTAGTATATGTGACTATTGGTGTATATATGTGAGTATATGTGAGAGTGAAAGATTGAAAGAGTTCCTGTATGAATAAGTATGTGTTTCTATACGTGATTGTTTAAAAGACTAAGTATGTGTAAGTTTCCGTAGAAGTAAGTGTGGTGGTGTGTGTATAACTGTATATGCAAGTAAATGTATGTTTGATTCTTTATTAGCATGAGTGACTATGTGTGTGAGTAACTCTATGGATGAGTGGCATTGTGTAACAGGATGTATAGGTGTATGAGTACATATGATGAGTGAATACATGTATGAGTGACTGTATAGGACTGTTGGTGAATGAGTGGATGTGTATGTGGATCTTAGAATTACTGAAGAGGTTGTTGTAACTGGTATTGGTATGTCCATTGTTTTGAAAATTTTAGTCTCTATTTTTGAATGTGTGTATCAATGGTTATATTAGGGTGAGAGGAGGTCTGCCACTCTATCACAAGGATGATGTCATCAGTGATGTCATTTGAGATGTCATCAGTGATGTCATGAGTGATGTCACTGACCATGTCATGAGTGATGTAATATGTGACGTCATCAGCAGTGCATTGCGGGCGCGCGAGTTATAGTTAGCTGAACTAACTATAACGGGGGAATTTCAATGGTTTTGTACAAGTGAAAAGTCCAGCTAACTATAACACCCCTGAAACCTATGGTTTTTTCAGTGAATTTCTGAGGTTTTTTAAATGCTAATTCCTAACTATAACGTGCCTGAAACCTATGGTTTTTTCTGTGAATTTCAAAGGTTTTTTAAATGCTAATTTCTAACTATGCCTACAGAGATAGGACATGTGAAGAAAGAAGAAAAAATGCACAGAAAGAAACAAAAGAAGTGCAGAAAGAAGCAACAGATGTCCTCAAATACGAAGATAAGTGCAGGAAGAAGGATAACGTGCAGAAAGAACAAAAAGAAGAGCAGAAAGAAGCCTTGTTGCAAAATCATCCTGTACCCTCAACTTTTTCAGACGGATACTGGTGGTAACTGAGTCTGACTAACCAGTCCTAGAGCCAGTGCTATGTTAAAAGACACTTAGAATACAGTGAAAACACCTACATACACTAGGGAACATTATGGGTTGGGGTCCCCCTGTGATTAGCATGACCTCCTCTGTAAGCCCCTAGTATATTATAGGGCATGGGGATTAAAACTACCTCTTAAAACAGGCCACAGGGCGTTTTTGCACACGTTAACTCAGGCCCCGTCCCCTCCCTTCACCACTGTGTAAACACGCCCTGTGTCCATTTTTAGTTGGGAGATTAAGTTCATTTGAATCCTGAGGGTCCCTAGGGTCCAACTAGCCCACTAGGTACCACCAGTAAGTGCCACAGAGCTGCGTTGCAGAGAGGTGTAAAAAGTGGCACGGCCTGGACCACCTCTCTGCAATGCAGCTCAGTCGCGCTTACTGGAAGCACTTGGTGGGCTAGTTAGCCCCCAGGGGCCCTCAGTATTGAAGGGAAATTATATCCCCAATTTAAAACGTGCCATAGTGCGTGTTTGCACACGTCACCTCAGGCCCCGTCCCCTCCCTTCATCACTGTGTAAACGCGCCCTGTGGCTGTTCTAAGTTGAGAGATTAAGTCCCCTTGAATCCTAAGGGTCCCTAGGGTCAAACTAGACCACTAGGTACCTCCAGTAAGCGCCACAGAGCTGCGTTGCAGAGAGGTGTAAAAAGGGGCTTGGCCTCAGAACACCTGTCTGCAGCGCAGCTCCCTGGCGCATACTGGAGATGCCTGTTGGGGGCGCGTTTGCAGAGTGCTGCACGGAGGGGTCATGGCCTCCGGCACGATGCCAGCCTTTTATTTATTTTAATTTTTTAAGAAGGGGGGCTGTGTGGTTCCCCTTCTTATTCTAATGTATTGGCCCTGATGACCCCATCCCCCAGGGCCTGTCTCCTAATTATATTTTTTTGACCCCAATCCCCAGGGCCGGCCACTGTTTTTTATTATTTTAAAAATATATATATTTATAGACACACCTAGGACATGCTGGACAAACCGTACGTACCTATCACCATGACGATTTGCGTGATATTCATTAAAAGGCGACTATGCATGCAATGAATCCACGTGGAATGTATTTACACCACTAGTGAAGCTCTGACATGTCTGATGCCCTACCGTGCCTAATCCCGGCAGACACCCTTGTCGTTTATTTATACAAACATGGGTAGCTATTGACGGGCACATTTAATACACATGCACACCAAGCCATTCAAAGGGGATTCAACCAAAATTCGACCAAAACTATGCAAGAAACCCCCCTCACGGTTAATAAAACACACATCCACTGCTGGATGTGTAATACTTTTTATTTTACTCTCTGGAAAGGGGACGAACATCACTTGAGAGTCACAGCGCGCTCCTGACAGAGCCCAATGCTGTGTTACACCCACCATTGCCTGCCGAGTGCCACACACCTCTGTGTTGTATTCCACTAGCTAGTGCATATGCTATGACACTCTCTAGCCCATGTGCACTGTAACACCACCCCGTGAATATGTCATACCACACTTGTCTTCGCACGGGTTATATTGCCCCATCTAACGTGCCTTCCTCGATGCCTATGTTATAACGCACAGTGCTATGCCATACATATTACAATCTGGGATCCATATCTTTGTCACAGTGCATATGCAACGTTACACTCCCCAGCACATATTTTATATTACAACTTTAGAGACTAGTTAGGTTACACAACACTGCCCTGTGCATATTACATTCCAAGGCGCATATCGCATAGCACGCGCTAGTGCCTGTGCTATCTCGCGCTCTCCAATGAATCTGTCATTGCGCACAATGTATTGCATATTATATTTCACGCCCGGTTCATCTTATATCACACTTTTTGGTTTTTAGTTTATACCATACACTATATCTAGTTTTCATTTTCAATCGTGCTCTCAGGACTATGTTCTATATAACACTGTGTTCACCTACCCTTTTCACGGGCATTACATTTTGCGATAGGGGGTGGAGGGTCAGGGGGTGTTTCTGCCAAGTGAGCCCGGAGTCACAGTCACAAACGTCCTCTTCTTCCTGAATAAAAGTGAGATTATGCTGCATACTTGTTCATATTTTAAGTAGTTCGCACAGACACAATGTTTTAAAAACAATAAAGTTCCTAATACCCGCCTTCTCTGAACAGTTAGCTTGCTGCCCCATCCCCCTCCTCTCTATCCTCTGTTGTGTGAATCCATGGACTAGCCTCCTCCCTCCTGCCATGCATGGTCTGATGTGCTGCCACTGCCCTCAATTTAGTATGATGTACCAGTCCACTCCTCCTGCCCTCCATTGCCCAATTCTATGCCCCATCATTGACCTCCTGCTTAAACTCTGTGCTCAGCTTGCTGCCCCTATTCTCCTTCCCCCTGCCCTCCGATGTCGTTGTGCATGCCCCTGCTCCATCCTTTTTGCCCACCATGTCCCATGGACCTGCCACTCCTATCTACTCTGAGTGTTCTGTTGAGCTGCCACTCCCCTCCCACCTGCCTAGCATTGTCAGATGACTGTAACCTGTCCCTGCCACCTCCACCCTGCCTGTCCACAAGCCATGCCCCTATCCTCTTCCTCCTGTCCTACATGGTCCATTGTACTGCCACACCCTTCTGCCCTCCCTGGTCTGTTGTGCTGCAACTGCTCCTCCTGCCTGCCCCGTGTGGTCTGTTGTGAGGTCCCTTCCCCTGAACTTTGTCTGTGCACAGGTCCTGACCCTCCCTTCTATCCTCCATCGTCCTTTGTGCATGCCCCTGCACCCTCCTTCTTGCCCATCATAGCCATTGTGCTGCCACTAACCCTCCCACTTGCCATGCATGGTCTTCTGTGCTGCCATGGCCCCTCCCACCTTCCCTGTGTGGTCAGTTAGCTGCCCCTGACCCCCTCCCACCTTCCCTCCATGGTCTGTGTGTATGCCATCACAGTCTCACTGTTGCTCTTCATGGTGTGTCTTGCTTCTAGTGCCCATCCTGCCTGACCTTCATGGCTATCTTGCTGCTTCTGCCCTGCCCCCTTGCCCCCAGCCCTCTGTTTACATGTGCAGACCCCTACTCCCTCCCTCCTGGCTTGTCTGTTCCATTGTAATGCCCCTGATCCGTCCCCCCTGCCCTTTATGGTCTGTTATGCTGCAGCTTTCTCTCCTCTCTGTCCATTATGGTCAGCTAGCTACCATTGCCTCTTGCCCCTCTGTTCTCTGTTGTCCATGTGCATGGTCCTGTCCCCTCCCTCTTGCTTTCTATGGATTTTTGTGCTGCACTCCCGTCCTGCATGCCCTGTGTGGTGTATTGTGCTGCTGCAAACCCTGATGCCTGCCCTGCAGGGTCAGTTTGGTGCACCTCTCCATGTCCCTCCTGTCCTCTGTTATCCAAGTCTATGTCCCTATCCCATTTCCTTCCATGATCCAATGTACCATACTTGCGAACATTTTGAACTTGGTAAGAGGGAGATTTTGAAAAAAAACTGGGGTATTGATTTTCCCCTTTGAGTTACATTGAAAAAGAGGATATTGTAGACAGGAGACAGATCAAATAAAGCCCATTTGAGCTTAAAAACATTGGACGTTTCCTGGCTGAATCGGGTCTGTTGGCATGTATGGTTGTACTACCATTGCCTCTTCCTTCTGCCCACAATGGTCTATTACATTGCCACAGCCTTGAAGGAGGGTAGATTTTGTATCACAGGGGGCCCCTGGCCCGTTCTGTCCACACCTGAAGTATGAGACCCTTGTCCTTGCCCTGCCAGCCGCATTTGTAGGCCGTATTAAATTGACCAGCGGGTCCTGTGTTGCTATATAATTATCCTGAGACATCCTTACCACTCAGCCAGCATAAAACCCCTGTGTAGGCCCTTCTGTTCAATATGTAGGCCTCTTTGTTAAATTGACCATAGCTCTGCAATTTTAGTGTATAGCAGTCTGAAGGCAGGTCTGCGAGGCCTTCTGCTCCAAACTAGTAGCCCCCACCCTACCCGAGTGCTCCGTGCTCGGTATTATTATATTATTATAGAGGCTTTTGTAACGCGCTCTGCTACTAAATAGTATAGTATCCTGGCGCGGAGAGAAAAGGAAGGGGACAGATCACAGTAAATGCAAAAGAGGGACAGCCATTAGGCGTTGGTGTTAAAGAGGTAGGTTTTTAGGCCTTTCCTAAATGCCATGATGGAAGGGGCTGTTCTCAGTTGCAGGGGGAGGGCATTCCAAGCTCTCGCTGCTCTAACAGAAATGGATTGTCCACCAAGCCTACTATATTTGAACTTTGGTACAGTCATTTGATGAAGATTGCTTGATCTGAGAGGGCGGTTGGGGGCATAAAGGGAAAATCTTTTTTTCAAATAGGTAGGGCCTGTTAGGTGGAGTGCACGGTATGCTAACACAAGGATCTTGAATAAGATCCTTTGAGCCACTGGAAGCCAGTGAAGGTCTCGGAGAGGTTGGCGGACGCTAGATTTTCTGGGGATGTTAAACAGCAGCCGGACCGCAGCATTTTGGATGACTTGAAGGCGGTGGATCAGATATGCTGGGAGTCCGCAGTAGAGAGCATTCGCATAATCCAATCTGGATAATATCAGAGCGCGAATGACCGTCTCCTTAGCTGCTCGCGGGAGCAAAGGAAGGAATCTGCGTAGAGTTTTGAGAGTGGAGAAGCAGATTCCGGTGAGTTTTTTCAGGTGATCTTCAAATCTTAGATTATTGCTAAACCAGATTCCTAGGTTTTTTGCAGGTCCACCTGTGGATTTGGGGCTGGGAAAATCGGTGGGCCAGAGAGAATCATAGAAATTATCTGGGAAGGAGCCGTACAGCAGAATTTCCGATTTGCTCTCATTACACTTGAGTTGAGCCAAGGCCAGCCAGCGGAAGACCGATGATAAGCAGAATTGGACTCTCGTCGTGTCCAGGTTGTTTTTGGGCCATGTAAACAAGAGCTGGGTATCATCGGCGTAGGCCATAATTTTGGCCCCCAGCTGTTCCGCTAGATAGATAAGGGGGGTCATATAGACATTAAAAAGCAGGGGGCTTAAGGTAGAGCCCTGTGGTACGCCAGTTGAAAGTTTTTTGGGAGAAGAAGAGAAAGGCGGCATCCACACTTGCTGGGACCTGTCATCTAAGAAAGATCTTAACCATCCGAGAGCTGGTATCAAAGTTCAACATCCCCCTGAAGCTGTCGAAGTTCAACATCCCCCTGAAGCTGTCGACATACAGTAGGCTGCATCCTGGACTGGTACTTGCTTCCTGGGCAGGTTTCCCGCTTTTAAGGAAGTGGCAACCACAGAGCGTCAAGTTAGGAGAACTGAGGAGATTTTATACATGAATATATTGAATTCCCGTACAATACCCATTATTTTCTGCTTGCTCTATGGAACTTACGATAAGCGATTGGCCTGAGAGACTGACCTTTTCACCCAGTCCATTGTCAGCATTAAGTGGGTAAATGACGAAATGTCTGGTAAAATCTGCAGACAAAGCTTTTGGGTAGCATACGTAGGTAGATGTAGCGTGCAAAGGAGCCCACAAAATGATATAAAAAGGAAGCACCCACAGATATCGACGGACTACCTCGCCGTCTGTATGTAGGTTAACAGGCTGTGCAGGTTTTCCCCAAGAGCTGGGAGCTCTTGTCTTCCTTTGCTTAAAATGTCTTGCTCTGCTTTGCTTGAAGTATCTTATTCTATTTTACCTATATGAAATGTCATGTTATGTTTAACCATTGTTCTCTTTACTTTTGCATTTAAAAGATTTTGTATTGTAATTGCAGGAATGCTTGCTCTAAGAGTAAACGTGAGTGTTCCTAGGTAACATTTTCCTTGGTGTAACTTGTTTCTCATGATGCATTTATAGATGTGTTTTCTCTCTCTCTCTGTCAGTACATTAATTGAGATACAGAGAATATCATGACAGCTGTATGATTATCTGGATTCTGTATTTTCTACTTTATGTCTCTATTCTGCGGTTTCTTTGAAGTTGCATCTTCTCATTAAACTGCCATTGTATTCTGCCTCCAATTCCATGTCTCATATGTCTGTTTTCTTCATTTTTGGAGCAAGCGTTACTAGGCACCCCGGCTCAAATTAAGGTGCCCCTTTTGTCCCTGACTCACTCTCCTGCTCAGTTCTGTGGTGGCTCCCGGGGCTCTGGGGACCGCCCCTAGCTTCCTTGACCCGTAATAGATCTTCCCTCCAACAGCCTCTCTTGCAAGTCCTGTATTGTTGGTTTGTTGCCCCTGCCCCCCTTTCCACTGCCCTCCATAGTCTGTTGTGCTTCCATGGCCCTTCCTGCCTGCTCAGTGTGGTTAAATTGTTGCCTTTGCACCCTCCTACCTGCCTTCAATTTTCAGAGTCCGTGCCCCTGGCCTCTGCCTCTCAACAGTATCCTAATGAACAACTAGATTGCTAACATTCTATATTTATTACAAAAGTGTGGAACGCCTGACATGATCTTGATGTAATCAAAACTGCAATACCTAGAGCATTTCCTTTAGAAATTACATATATGAGAGGGTCTTATTGGCATCAAAATTATGGTTAGTGCTCTAAAAGACTAAAATAAGGACATATTTTCTGAGTTTTCAAATAGCGACAAAGCACTTTTAAATTATTTGTTATCTTTATGTTTTTTTATCCAGTTGAACACTTGATTAAATGTTGCACTTAGGGGAGAGGATGTGGTGTTACTTCCAGAACTGCAGACTTTGCAACTGGGGAACCAGGTTGAAGTTTCTGCTTCAGCTCGACATTCTGTGATTCTGGTCAAATCACTTAGTCTCCCCATGTCTACAACCAAAATGAATTTGTTCTTGTGTGATGTAACCAATGCTCATGTAAAGCACTCCAATACCTGACAAGTCTGCACTATATAACACTGCAAAAACACAAAATAATAAGTGTTTTGCACACTTCTGTCATTGGGCTATATTTGGGCTACATCTGGGTGATTTTGGGCTACATTTGGGCTCTTTTGTCTCCGGTGGCCATCTTGGGAGATTTATTTGTTATGAAGTTTCCTAATTTCCTCATGTACTGCAGTCTCCTCAGTAGGAAATGCTTTCAGTTTTTTACTTTTATTCCCTCATGAAGGTATTCAGATATGTCACACATTTGCCATAAATTCTGAATGTTAGCACTCTAGTTGCTCATTAGATCACTGTAGTAAAACTACTGTTCACCATGGAAGTCTGCTCCTGGTATTAAAAGTGCATGTTTCAGTCTGCATGTCAGAATTTTTTAATGAAATAGAAGAGGATTTGAGAAGTCACTCAAAATGTGCTCTCATTTTCTTTCTTCAGCATCAATCATAATTTCTATGGCAAAATGAACCCCCTCATTGTGTTCCTTTTTAAATTAAATGTTTTAAGTGTTACCAGTTTATTCCAATCAAGATGGCTTCAGGTATGCCATACTTTTGTCATAATGAAGACAGTAAGCGCTCTAGTTGTTTTTAAGAACATTCTGGGACATTCTGTCATTGGGCTATACTTGGGCTACATCTGGGTGATATTTGGGCTACATTTGGGCTCTTTTGTCTCTGGTGGCCATCTTGGGAGACTTATTTGTTATGAAGTTTCCTAATTTCCTCATTTACTGCAGTCTCCTCAGTAGGAAATACTTTCAGTTTTTTACTTTGATTCCATCAAGAAGGCATTCAGATGTGTCACACATTTGCCATAAATTCAGAATGTTAGCACTCTTTTTGCTCATTAGATCACTGTAGTAAAGCTACTGCTCACCAGGGAAAACTGCTGCTGGTATTGAAAGTGCATGTTTCAGTCTGCATGTCAGAATGTTTTAATGAAATAGAAGAGGATTTGAGAAGTCACTCAAAATGTGCCCTAATTTTTCTTTCTGCAGCACTAATCATACTTTTTATGGAAAAATGAACCCCCTCATTTTGTTCCTTTTTAAATTAAATGTTTTAAGAGTTACCACTTTAATCCAAGCAAGATGGCTTCAGGTGTGCCATACGTTTATCATAAGTAGGACTGTTAGCGCTCTAGTAGTTCTTTGGAACACTCTGGGAAGCTGCAGTAGAACACAAAGGAATCAACTGACAGTCTCTGCCCTTGTTGGATGTACATGTTTTACTGAGAATGTCAGACTTCATTCTCACATGACTGAGAAAGATAATGTGAATTTACAGAAAATAAGCTCTCAGTTTAGCTTATAGATCACCTTCCAAACCTCTGTGGTAAAAGCATGAGAAAATATTTTTCTCTCAATCATGATATCCCAGCAGAAGGCTTTTTCACATGGTGAAATCACCTTAGAACATACCACAATTCCTAAAATGAGTATGGTACCATCAACAAATGATTTATAATGTAACTAAAGTCTTAAAACCTTCTATTAACTGCAATGCTTTTTAATGAGGTGCTATCATGTATATTGGTCCCAAGATGGCTGCCAACACTTCTTGGATGAAGTGCTGACAGCCAATCAGATCTCAGGATGAGATGTGTGGTTAGGCTCCGCCCACATATATATATGCTTTTAAATGCTATTTTCTCAGGACATACTGAACAGATTTACACCAGACCTACAAAAGGCACTTCCTTGACCTGTAGACTACCTCTCTGCCAAATTTCAAGTAACTCTGTTCGGCCGTTCGGGCTGTAGCTGTGTCTAAAGGTCCTATGGAAAAATGCATGGGAAAAACGCGTTTTGGGACCCCCCTTTTTTCTCAGCCCCCGCTTGACGAATCCTCCCGAGACTTTCAGGGTAGGAGCGGAGCGTAGCGCCCCACCTATTTTGAAAATTTCGCGACGATTCGTCGACCGGCGCCAAAGTTATTCCAAATAGAATGTTGCGGATTTCCTATGGAAACAGGGTCCTAACTATAACTATCTACTGGCGACCGCCAGTAGATAATATGTATATGTGTATATATATATATATATATATATATATATATATATATATATATATATATATATTAAAAAAGATATGTTTCACACAATTTCCAAGCGAAAAAACAGTCGCACACAAGTTTTCTTTAGAGAAGTTTTTAGTAATTGGTGACTCAGACGCGTTTCGACACCACGGTCTTCGTCAGTGAGTCATTACAAAGAACCAGGAAGTTGTTTCATTATTTCAAGCAGTTCCTGTTACATAACAATAGACTTAAAAGAAGTATATGCATTGGTGCTTAGTGCTGCTGTGCATCCTAGTTTTTTAGAAGACAGACTCCAACAATTTTACTCAAAATAGAAATAAAAATGTAACAACAAGTAAACAGTTCATATAGTCACTGTTGTCCCTGAGTTAACATTGGAACTGTTTTTAAATGAAATTCATGTTAAATTCATTAGTGAATTTTCAGGTATCTTAATACAGTAAACATAAGTATATTACCTACTGGCGGTCGCCAGTAGGTAGTTATAGTTAGGACCCTGTTTCCATAGGAAATCCGCAACATTCTATTTGGAATAACTTTGGCGCCGGTCGACGAATCCTCGCGAAATTTCAAAATAGGTGGGGCGCTACGCTCCGCTCCTACCCTGAAAGTCTCGGGGGGATTCGTCAAGCAGGGGCCGAGAAAAAAGGGGGGTCCCAAAACGCGTTTTCCCCATGCATTTTTCCATAGGACCTTTAGACACAGCTACAGCCCGAACGGCTGAACAGAATTACTTGAAATTTGGCAGAGAGGTAGCCATAAGGTCAAGGAAGTGCCTTTTGCAGGTCTGGTGTAAATCTGTTCAGTATTTCCTGAGAAAATAGCATTTAAAAGCATATATATATGTGGGCGGAGCCTAACCACACATCTCATCCTGAGATCTGATTGGCTGTCAGCACTTCATCCAAGAAGTGTTGGCAGCCATCTTGGGACCAATATACATGATAGCACCTCATTAAAAAGCATTGCAGTTAATAGAAGGTTTTAAGACTTTAGTTACATTATAAATAATTTGTTGATGGTACCATACTCATTTTAGGAATTGTGGTATGTTCTAAGGTGATTTCACCATGTGAAAAAGCCTTCTGCTGGGATATCATGATTGAGAGAAAAATATTTTCTCATGCTTTTACCACAGAGGTTTGGAAGGTGATCTATAGGCTAAACTGAGAGCTTATTTTCTGTAAATTCACATCATCTTTCTCAGTCATGTGAGAATGAAGTCTGACATTCTCAGTAAAACATGTACATCCAACAAGGGCAGAGACTGTCAGTTGATTCCTTTGTGTTCTACTGCAGCTTCCCAGAGTGTTCCAAAGAACTACTAGAGCGCTAACAGTCCTACTTATGATAAACGTATGGCACACCTGAAGCCATCTTGCTTGGATTAAAGTGGTAACTCTTAAAACATTTAATTTAAAAAGGAACAAAATGAGGGGGTTCATTTTTCCATAAAAAGTATGATTAGTGCTGCAGAAAGAAAAATTAGGGCACATTTTGAGTGACTTCTCAAATCCTCTTCTATTTCATTAAAAAATTCTGACATGCAGACTGAAACATGCACTTTCAATACCAGCAGCAGTTTTCCCTGGTGAGCAGTAGCTTTACTACAGTGATCTAATGAGCAAAAAGAGTGCTAACATTCTGAATTTATGGCAAATGTGTGACACATCTGAATGCCTTCTTGATGGAATCAAAGTAAAAAACTGAAAGTATTTCCTACTGAGGAGACTGCAGTAAATGAGTAAATTAGGAAACTTCAAAACAAATAAGTCTCCCAAGATGGCCACCAGAGACAAAAGAGCCCAAATGTAGCCCAAATATCACCCAGATGTAGCCCAAGTATAGCCCAATGACAGAATGTCCCAGAATGTTCTTAAAAACAACTAGAGCGCTTACTGTCTTCATTATGACAAAAGTATGGCACACCTGAAGCCATCTTGATTGGAATAAACTGGTAACACTTAAAACATTTAATTTAAAAAGGAACACAATGAGGAGGTTCATTTTGCCATAGAAATTATGATTAATGCTGAAGAAAGAAAATGAGGGCACATTTTGAGTGACTTCTCAAATCCTCTTCTATTTCATTAAAAAATTCTGACATGCAGACTGAAACATGCACTTTTAATACCAGGAGCAGACTTCCATGGTGCAGTAGTTTTACTACAGTGATCTAATGAGCAACTAGAGTGCTAACATTCAGAATTTATGGCAAATGTGTGACATATCTGAATACCTTCATGATGGCATCAAAGTAAAAAACTGAAAGCATTTCCTACTGAGGAGACTGCAGTACATGAGGAAATTAGGAAACTTCATAACAAATAAATCTCCCAAGATGGCCACCGGAGACAAAAGAGCCCAAATGTAGCCCAAAATCACCCAGATGTAGCCCAAATATAGCCCAATGACAGAAGTGTGCAAAACACTTATTATTTTGTGTTTTTGCAGTGTTATATAGTGCAGACTTGTCAGGTATTGGAGTGCTTTACATGAGCATTGGTTACATCACACAAGAACAAATTCATTTTGGTTGTAGACATGGGGAGACTAAGTGATTTGACCAGAATCACAGAATGTCGAGCTGAAGCAGAAACTGCAACCTGGTTCCCCAGTTGCAAAGTCTGCAGTTCTGGAAGTAACACCACATCCTCTCCCCTAAGTGCAACATTTAATCAAGTGGTCAACTGGATAAAAAAACATAAAGATAACAAATAATTTAAAAGTGCTTTGTCGCTATTTGAAAACTCAGAAAATATGTCCTTATTTTAGTCTTTTAGAGCACTAACCATAATTTTGATGCCAATAAGACCATCTCATATATGTAATTTCTAAAGGAAATGCTCTAGGTATTACAGTTTTGATTACATCAAGATGATGTCAGGCGTTCCACACTTTTGTAATAAATATAGAATGTTAGCAATCTAGTTGTTCATTAGGATACTGTTGAGAGGCAGAGGCCAGGGGCACGGACTCTGAAAATTGAAGGCAGGTAGGAGGGTGCAAAGGCAACAATTTAACCACACTGAGCAGGCAGGAAGGGCCGTGGAAGCACAACAGACTATGGAGGGCAGTGGAAAGGGGGGCAGGGGCAACAAACCAACAATACAGGACTTGCAAGAGAGGCTGTTAGAGGGAAGATCTATTACGGGTCAAGGAAGCTAGGGGCGGTCCCCAGATCCCCGGGAGCCACCACAGAACTGAGCAGGAGAGTGAGTCAGGGACAAAAGGGGCACCTTAATTTGAGCCGGGGTGCCTAGGAACGCTTGCTCCAAAAATGAAGAAAACAGACATATGAGACATGGAATTGGAGGCAGAATACAATGGCAGTTTAATGAGAAGATGCAACTTCAAAGAAACCGCAGAATAGAGACATAAAGTACAAAATACAGAATCCAGATAATCATACAGCTGTCATAATATTCTCTGTATCTCAATTAATGTACTGACAGAGAGAGAGAGAAAACACATCTATAAATGCATCATGAGAAACAAGTTACACCAAGGAAAATGTTACCTAGGAACACTCACGTTTACTCTTAGAGCAAGCATTCCTGCAATTACAATGCAAAATCTTTTAAATGCAAAAGTAAAGAGAAAATGGTTAAACATAACATGACATTTCATATAGGTAAAATAGAATAAGATACTTCAAGCAAAGCAGAGCAAGACATTTTAAGCAAAGGAAGACAAGAGCTCCCAGCTCTTGGGGAAAACCTGCACTGCCTGTTAACCTACATACAGACGGCGAGGTAGTCCGTCGATATCTGTGGGTGCTCCCTTTTTATATCATTTTGTGGGCTCCTTTGCACGCTACATCTACCTACGTATGCTACCCAAAAGCTTCGTCTGCAGATTTTACCAGACATTTCGTCATTTACCCACTTAATGCTGACAATGGACTGGGTGAAAAGGTCAGTCTCTCAGGCCAATCGCTTATCGTAAGTTCCATAGAGCAAGCAGAAAATAATGGGTATTGTACGGGAATTCAATATATTCATGTATAAAATCTCCTCAGTTCTCCTAACTTGACGCTCTGCGGTTGCCACTTCCTTAAAAGCGGGAAACCTGCCCAGGAAGCAAGTACCAGTCCAGGATGCAGCCTACTGTATGTCGACAGCTTCAGGGGGATGTTGAACTTTGATACTGAGCACGGAGCACTCGGGTAGGGTGGGGGCTACTAGTTTGGATCAGAAGGCCTCGCAGACCTGCCTTCAGACTGCTATACACTTGAATTGCAGAGCTATGGTCAATTTAACAAAGAGGCCTACATATTGAACAGAAGGGCCTACACAGGGGTTTTATGCTGGCTGAGTGGTAAGGATGTCTCAGGATAATTATATAGCAACACAGGACCCGCTGGTCAATTTAATACGGCCTACAAATGCAGCTGGCAGGGCAAGGACAAGGGTCTCATACTTCAGGTGTGGACAGAACGGGCCAGGGGCCCCCTGTGATACAAAATCTACCCTCCTTCAAGGCTGTGGCAATGTAATAGACCATTGTGGGCAGAAGGAAGAGGCAATGGTAGTACAACCATACATGCCAACAGACCCGATTCAGCCAGGAAACGTCCAATGTTTTTAAGCTCAAATGGGCTTTATTTGATCTGTCTCCTGTCTACAATATCCTCTTTTTCAATGTAACTCAAAGGGGAAAATCAATACCCCAGTTTTTTTTCAAAATCTCCCTCTTACCAAGTTCAAAATGTTCGCAAGTATGGTACATTGGATCATGGAAGGAAATGGGATAGGGACATGGACTTGGATAACAGAGGACAGGAGGGACATGGAGAGGTGCACCAAACTGACCCTGCAGGGCAGGCATCAGGGTTTGCAGCAGCACAATACACCACACAGGGCATGCAGGACGGGAGTGCAGCACAACAATCCATAGAAAGCAAGAGGGAGGGGACAGGACCATGCACATGGACAACAGAGAACAGAGGGGCAAGAGGCAATGGTAGCTAGCTGACCATAATGGACAGACAGGAGAGAAAGCTGCAGCATAACAGACCATAAAGGGCAGGAGGGACTGATCAGGGGCATTACAATGGAACAGACAAGCCAGGAGGGAGGGAATAGGGGTCTGCACATGGAAACAGAGGGCTGGGGCAAGGGGGCAGGGCAGGAGCAGCAAGATAGCCATGGAGGTCAGGCAGGATGGGCACTAGAAGCAAGACACACCATGAAGAGCAACAGTGAGACTGTGATGGCATACACACAGACCATGGAGGGAAGGTGGGAGGGGGTCAGGGGCAGCTAACTGACCACACAGGGAAGGTGGGAGGGGCCATGGCAGCACAGAAGACCATGCATGGCAAGTGGGAGGGTTAGTGGCAGCACAATGGCTATGATGGGCAAGAAGGAGGGTGGAGGGGCATGCACAAAGGACGATGGAGGATAGAAGGGAGGGTCAGGACCTGTGCACAGACAAGAAAGTTCAGGGGAAGGGACCTCACAACAGACCACACGGGGCAGGCAGGAGGAGCAGTTGCAGCACAACAGACCAGGGAGGGCAGAAGGGTGTGGCAGTACAATGGACCACGTAGGACAGGAGGAAGAGGATAGGGGCATGGCATGTGGACAGGCAGGGTGGAGGTGGCAGGGACAGGTTACAGTCATCTGACAATGCTAGGCAGGTGGGAGGGGAGTGGCAGCTCAACAGAACACTCAGAGTAGATAGGAGTGGCAGGTCCATGGGACATGGTGGGCAAAAAGGATGGAGCAGGGGCATGCACAAAGACATCGGAGGGCAGGGGGAAGGAGAATAGGGGCAGCAAGCTAAGCACAGAGTTTAAGCAGGAGGTCAATGATGGGGCATAGAATTGGGCAATGGAGGGCAGGAGGACTGGACTGGTACATCATACTAAATTGAGGGCAGTGGCAGCACATCAGACCATGCATGGCAGGAGGGAGGAGGCTAGTCCATGGATTCACACAACAGAGGATAGGGAGGAAGGGGATGGGGCAGCAAGCTAACTGTTCAGAGAAGGCGGGTATTAGGAACTTTATTGTTTTTAAAACATTGTGTCTGTGCGAACTACTTAAAATATGAACAAGTATGCAGCATAATCTCACTTTTATTCAGGAAGAAGAGGACGTTTGTGACTGTGACTCCGGGCTCACTTGGCAGAAACACCCCCTGACCCTCCACCCCCTATCGCAAAATGTAATGCCCGTGAAAAGGGTAGGTGAACACAGTGTTATATAGAACATAGTCCTGAGAGCACGATTGAAAATGAAAACTAGATATAGTGTATGGTATAAACTATGCACCAAAAAGTGTGATATAAGATGAACCGGGCGTGAAATATAATATGCAATACATTGTGCGCAATGACAGATTCATTGGAGAGCGCGAGATAGCACAGGCACTAGCGCGTGCTATGCGATATGCGCCTTGGAGTGTAATATGCACAGGGCAGTGTTGTGTAGCCTAACTAGTCTCTAAAGTTGTAATATAAAATATGTGCTGGGGAGTGTAACGTTGCATATGCACTGTGACAAAGATATGGATCCCAGATTGTAATATGTATGGCATAGCACTGTGCGTTATAACATAGGCATCGAGAAAGGCACGTTAGATGGGGCAATATAACCCGTGCGAAGACAAGTGTGGCATGACATATTCACGGGGTGGTGTTACAGTGCACATGGGCTAGAGAGTGTCATAGCATATGCACTAGCTAGTGGAATACAACACAGAGGTGTGTGGCACTCGGCAGGCAATGGTGGGTGTAACACAGCATTGGGCTCTGTCAGGAGCACGCTGTGACTCTCAAGTGATGTTCGTCCCCTTTCCAGAGAGTAAAATAAAAAGTATTACACATCCGGCAGTGGATGTGTGTTTTATTAACCGTGAGGGGGGTTTCTTGCATAGTTTTGGTCGAATTTTTGTCGAATCCCCTTTGAATGGCTTGGTGTGCATGTGTATTAAATGTGCCCGTCAATAGCTACCCATGTTTGTATAAATAAACGACAAGGGTGTCTACCAGGATTAGGCACGGTAGGGCATCAGACATGTCAGAGCTTCACTAGTGGTGTAAATACATTCCACGTGGATTCATTGCATGCATAGTCGCCTTTTAATGAATATCACGCAAATCGTCATGGTGATATGTACGTACGGTTTGTCCAGCATGTCCTAGGTGTGTCTATGAATATATATTTTTTAAAAATAATAAAAAACAGTGGCCGGCCCTGGGGATTGGGGTCAAAAAAATATAATTAGGAGACTGGCCCTGGGGGATGGGGTCATCAGGGCCAATAAATTAGAATAAGAAGGGGAACCAAACAGCCCCCCTTCTTAAAAAACTAAAATAAATAAAAGACTGGCATCGTGCCGGAGGCCATGCCTCCTCCGTGCAGCACTCTGCAAACGCGCCCCCAACAGGCATCTCCAGTATGCGCCAGGGAGCTGCGCTGCAGCCAGGTGTTCTGAGGCCAAGCCCCTTTTTACACCTCTCTGCAACGCAGCTCTGTGGCGCTTACTGGAGGTACCTAGTGGTCTAGTTTGACCCTAGGGACCCTTAGGATTCAAGGGGACTTAATCTCTCAACTTAGAACAGCCACAGGGCGCGTTTACACAGTGGTGAAGGGAGGGGACGGGGCCTGAGGTGACGTGTGCAAACACGCACTATGGCACGTTTTAAATTGGGGATATAATTTCCCTTCAATACTGAGGGCCCCTGGGGGCTAACTAGCCCACCAAGTGCTTCCAGTAAGCGCCACTGAGCTGCATTGCAGAGAGGTGGTCCAGGCCGTGCCACTTTTTACACCTCTCTGCAACGCAGCTCTGTGGCACTTACTGGAGGTACCTAGTGGGCTAGTTGGACCCTAGGGACCCTCAGGATTCAAATGAACTTAATCTCCCAACTAAAAATGGACACAGGGCGTGTTTACACAGTGGTGAATGGAGGGGACGGGGCCTGAGTTAACGTGTGCAAAAACGCCCTGTGGCCTGTTTTAAGAGGTAGTTTTAATCCCCATGCCCTATTATATACTAGGGGCTTACAGAGGAGGTCATGCTAATCACAGGGGGACCCCAACGCATAATGTTCCCTAGTGTATGTAGGTGTTTTCACTGTATTCTAAGTGTCTTTTAACATAGCACTGGCTCTAGGACTGGTTAGTCAGACTCAGTTACCACCAGTATCCGTCTGAAAAAGTTGAGGGTACAGGATGATTTTGCAACAAGGCTTCTTTCTGCTCTTCTTTTTGTTCTTTCTGCACGTTATCCTTCTTCCTGCACTTATCTTCGTATTTGAGGACTTCTGTTGCTTCTTTCTGCACTTCTTTTGTTTCTTTCTGTGCATTTTTTCTTCTTTCTTCACATGTCCTATCTCTGTAGGCATAGTTAGAAATTAGCATTTAAAAAACCTTTGAAATTCACAGAAAAAAACATAGGTTTCAGGCACGTTATAGTTAGGAATTAGCATTTAAAAAACCTCAGAAATTCACTGAAAAAACCATAGGTTTCAGGGGTGTTATAGTTAGCTGGACTTTTCACTTGTACAAAACCATTGAAATTCCCCCGTTATAGTTAGTTCAGCTAACTATAACTCGCGCGCCCGCAATGCACTGCTGATGACGTCACATATTACATCACTCATGACATGGTCAGTGACATCACTCATGACATCACTGATGACATCTCAAATGACATCACTGATGACATCACTGATGACATCATCCTTGTGATAGAGTGGCAGACCTCCTCTCACCCTAATATAACCTTTGATACACACATTCAAAAATAGAGACTAAAATTTTCAAAACAATGGACATACCAATACCAGTTACAACAACCTCTTCAGTAATTCTAAGATCCACATACACATCCACTCATTCACCAACAGTCCTATACAGTCACTCATACATGTACTCACTCATCATATGTACTCATACACCTATACATCCTGTTACACAATGCCACTCATCCATAGAGTTACTCACACATATAGCCACTCATGCTAATAAAGAATCAAACATACATTTACTTGCATATACAGTTATACACACACCACCATACTTACTTCTACGGAAACTTACACATACTTAGTCTTTTAAACAATCACTTATAGATACACATACTTATTCATACAGGAACTCTTTCAATCTCTCACTCTCACATATACTCACATATATACACCAATAGTCACATATACTAGTTTAAAACATATGTAGTTACTCATAAAGACACTATTGAGACAGTCATTCACTCACTAACACACCCATACACACACTCATCCACCCATACAGTCCTGCACACATGCTGTGTTCAACCCATACAAACAGTGAGTCACTCATTCATGCACCTATGCACTACGTAATACCCCCCACCGAACCATGCAGACACTCAGACTGATACTCAAAAAACCAACTAATAACCTATATAGACACCCATGTAGCTACTCACCAACCCATGCAGCCACTTATACACAAAGTGAGAGACTGATACAGATATTTACATATTTAAACATTACTCACTAAGCCATGTATTCACTATGATACACTTAATCAGTTAGTTACACAATCAATTTTTCAAAAACAAATCATCCATTTAGACACTTATATACCCATTTATTCTTCCATCGACCTTGAGATATACATATATAAAACATATTTAATTTTCAGAAAAACACACATTCACTGGATGATGTCATCAGTGATGTCATCAGTGATGTCATTTGAGATGTCATCAGTGATGTCATGAGTGATGTCACTGACCATGTCATGAGTGATGTAATATGTGACGTCATCAGCAGTGCATTGCGGGCGCGCGAGTTATAGTTAGCTGAACTAACTATAACGGGGGAATTTCAATGGTTTTGTACAAGTGAAAAGTCCAGCTAACTATAACACCCCTGAAACCTATGGTTTTTTCAGTGATATATATATATATATATACATATATATATATATATATTCAGTGAAAAAACCATAGGTTTCACACACGTTATAGTTAGCTGGACATTTCACTCGTAAAAAACCATTGAAATTCCCCCGTTATAGTTAGTTAAGCTAACTATAACTCGCGCACCCGCAATCCACTACTGATGATTACATCACTCATGACATGGTCAGTGACATCACTCATGACATCACTGATGACATCTCAAATGACATCACTGATGACCTCATCCAGTGAATGTGTATTTTTCTGAAAATTAAATATGTTTTATATATGTATATCTCAAGGTCGATGGAAAAATAAATGGGTATATAAGTGTCTAAAAGGATGATTTGTTTTTGAAAATTTGATTGTGTAACTGACTGATTAAGTGTATCTTAGTGAATACATGGCTTAGTGAGTAATGTTTAAATATGTAATTATCTGTATCAGTCTCTCACTTTGTGTATAAGTGTCTGCTTGGGTTGGTGAGTAGCTACATGGGTGTTTATATTGGATTTTAGGTTGTTTTTTGAGTATCAGTCTGACTGTCTGCATGGTTCGGTGGGGGGTATTACGTAGTGCATAGGTGCATGTATGATTGACTCTCTGGTTGTATGTGTTGGAGACAGCATGTGTGCATGACTGTATGGTTGGATGAGTGTGTGTATGGGTGTGTTAGTGAGTGAATGACTGTCTCAATAGTGTCTTTATGAGTTACTAAATATGTTTTAAAGAAGTGTATTTGACTATTGGTGTATATAAGTGAGTATGTGTGAGAGTGAGAGATTGAATCAGTTCCTGTATGAATAATTATGTGTTTTTATTAGTGATTATTTAAAAGAGTAAGTATGTGTAAGTTTCTATAGAAGTACGTGATGAGGTGTGTGTATAACTGAATATGCAAGTAAATGGAAGTTTGACTCTTTATTAGCATGAGTGACTATGTGTGTGAGTAACTCTATGGATGAGTGACAATGTGTAACAGGATTTATAGGTGTATGAGTACATATGATGAGTGAGTACATGTATGAGTTACTGTACTGGACTGTTGGTGAATGAGTGGATGTGTATGTGGATCTTACAATTACTGAATAGGTTGTTGTAACTGATATTGGTATGTCCATTTTTTTGAAAATTTCAGTCTCTATTTTTGAATGTTTGTATCAAAGGTTATATTAGGGTGAGAGGTGGTCTACCACTCTGTCATAAGGATGATGTCATCAGTGATGTCATTTGAGATGTCATCAGTGATGTCATGAGTGATGTCACTGACCATGTCATGAGTGATGTAATATGTTACGTCATCAGCAGTAGATTGCGGGTGCGCGAGTTATAGTTAGCTTAACTAACTATATCGGGGGAATTTCAATGGTTTTTTACGAGTGAAATGTCCAGCTAACTATAACGTGTGTGAAACCTATGGTTTTTTCACTGAATTTGCAAGGTTTTTTAAATGCTAGATCCTAACTATAACGTGTGTGAAACCTATGGTTTTTTCAGTGAATTTGCAAGGTTTTTTAAATGCTAATTCCTAACTATAACGTGTGTGAAACTCATGGTTTTTTCAGTGAATTTGTATGGTTTTTTAAATGCTAATTCTTACCTATAACATGTGTGATTCCCATGGTTTTTTCATTGTTTTTGTATGGATATTTTAATACAAATTCTTATATTTAACGTGTTTTTTTTTTTATTTGCAAACTTTTTTACTTTTTTTTTTTTACTTTATATTCTCTTAAAACACTATGCTTAATTTTTTTAAATTCTGCAATATATTAATTTTTCTCATTTTTTTTTCTCCAAACAGGTAAGATATATTAGTATAACATAGAGATTCTTTCTACGGTTTGCGTAATGTTCGTAATTTTTCTACTCTTTTTGCGTATGGTTACGCAATTTACGTAGCCGTGCGTACTGTGTACGTGGTGCGTAAGCGTGTACGCTACACGCGCACGTTACGCGGAAGTGTTGGGGCGTGCCCGTTATGCGCATGCGCGCGAGCGCGTGTCTTTTTTACGCGCATGCGTACTTTTACCATAAGCGCTCCGTAAGCGCAACGTAAGCGCACCGTAAGCGTAACGTACGCGCACGGTGGGTCATGTGATCAAGAAACAAAACTTTTGATTGGTTCAAAGTAGTTTCAGTTCTAGAACTCTCCTACACCACACCCATTCCCCTCATTTCTGCTTGTGATCCATTAGGAGAAGGAGCTGACTTGTCTTTGTGATACGATGGCAGACCAGCACTCTTCTGCTGAGAGTGAGGCTAGCAGCACCACCATCAGGCAGAGAAAGAGGAAACAGAAGAGCTCTTTTAAATGGGAGTATTTTACTTTTCCTGAGGGTGAGAAAAAAGTCAATGCTGCCTTGGTGACTTGCAAGCTGTGCCAGCGTGTACTTTCGAGAGGTAATCCCAACAAGAAGTATTCCTTCGGGAATCACACTATGTTGAGACACCTTGAGGATGTACATCCGAGGACACATGCATGACATACTAGAGGCAACCCTTCAGTAAGTCGAGCAAGCACATCCACAGCAGCTCAGCCGAGTCCTTCTTCGGAAGCTCAGCAGAGCCCTTCATCTGTGGGGGCAGATTCACACTTTTCTGATCCTGTGGAAACTAACCATCGGTTTGCGAGGGTTACTATGCGGTGTTCATTTTGCCATGGTCTAATTGTTCATAGGGAGACCAGTCTTCCCCTCATTAACAACAAAATAGACCAGCACATTTGTCCTACCAGCTAATGTTCCCATTCTTCCTTTCCTCTGTCCCTGCATGAACACAACGGCTCTTTTAAGAGCCAACCTTACCTCTCAACTTTTTTTAATTTTTTCTTAAAAACTTTTTTTTTTTTTTTACCGTACGCGTACGGTAAGCGTATTTTTTTTTTTTTTTTTAAAACACTAAAAAACAATTATCACATTACAAGGTCCTTGAGGGTTAATAACTAAATACTGAAAATCTGTTTGAGGAGAAGTGGAAGAAAGGGACCATCTAATTTCTGACTTACCTGACCCACCCAAAAATTGAATTATAATTTTAAATTTAATTGAAATTGCTTATAAAAATGGCTTTATTTTTCGGAAATTTTCTTTCTCAATCTGAAAAAAAAGAAAAAAGTATTAATATTTAATAAAACATTTTATAATACAGTACACGTATTTACATATTTTCCCAAAAACAATTTTTTGCCTTTTTTTTGCTGTTTTCAGAATATATTGCATTTCACTATAAATCGTGAAAGCAATTGCATTCATCACTTAACAGCGGGCAAAAAAAATTAACAATCTCAAAGATTGTTTTAAAAAAGCCCAGAATCTCTTCTCACTAAAACATAACATTATAGAAATGCAAAATATTAAAAAAAAAATTCATCTAATAACAATAACTAGTTCTTTAAAATACCGTCTGACAATTTTGTTACAGAAGCATAATCACAAAAATAATATATCTCAAATAACTCCAGAATACATCCGGTTACCTTTCCTTTAGGCCAAATGGTAATTTTAAAATTCTTTTTTGATTAAATTTCCAATGGTACTCCAATAAAATTTCAAAAAGTAAATTGGACAGATGTTACCGATTCTCTCTAAAATTTTGGTTTCCGAAAGATTAATTAGGAATTAAATAAGTCCACAATACAATTGATTACCTTTCCTTTAGGCCAAATGGTATTTTAAAAAATCTTTTTTGATGAAATTTCCAATGGTAATCCAATAAAATTCCAAAATTTAAATTGTACAGATGTTACCGATTTACTCTAAAATTTTTGGTTTCCGAATGATTAATTAGGAATTAAATAAGTCCACAATACAATTGGTTACCTTTCCTTTAGGCCAAATGGTAATTTGAAAAATCTTTTTATTTGTAAATTCCAATGGTAATCCAATAAAATGGTAAAATTGTTTTGTACAGATCTTGCCAAGTCTCTCTAAAATTTAGGTTTCAGGAAGATTAGATAGGAATTTGCTAAATCAAAAGGCAAACGTTGCTTGAAAATCAATTGGGAATCATTACACAGTGTCCAGCCTTTTTCACATTTAAGATAAACTGTGTAATGTCCAGAAGTTACAGTAGGTCCTTCATGGAAAATTATTGCAACTGTTACAAAAGTTTTTCCTGAAATTGATAATTGCTGTCCTATAAACTTCTTTATTAAAGTATCCAATTTTGAACCATCAGCTTTACATCGTTGCATCATTAAAATTACATACTGTCCGTATTCCTTTAAAATTAACGTTGAAAACATGTCAGATTTACACTCACCGCATTCCATGCTATGATTAGCATCTTTAACTAATTTAGCAAAAGTGACTGTTTTACTGTCTGGCAATGTTAAATAAATAAACCTTTCAGAATCAACATTAGAGCCACATGTATTGAAACAGTTTTCACAACTATGTTCCCATTTATAAGAGACACCAAACATATTTTCAATTGGCACCCCTTCTTCTTCCAGTACCTGAAGAAAATACATCAAGAATTCCTGTGCGTCTTGCTGTACATTTTGAGAAAACTGTGTTCGTCCTGAACATACATCTAAAAGTTTTCTAATTTCAGTAGCACTTTCTATTTGAGTTTTATCATTACTCAGCTTTTGAAAAAGGAGACTCAACTCAGAACAGAATCTTTTTGTCTGATTTACTATTATCTGCTCTTGCAAACTTTCCAGATAAAATGCAACATTCAGCACTACATTAGTGTAGCAGTTGACACCAGAGCTATTTTCAAAATGACAACCTACAACCTCTTCAACATTTTCCTTTTTCTTTTTGCTTGCAATTTCTTCACTCCTCTTTTTTTTCCTCCTCTCTACATCCTCATTACAGATATTCTCAATTCTCCTTTTTCGAGAAACTACACGTTTCTCCAACACAGGATACTGACCTAAATGAGGAGCATAGGTTCTTCTTAATCTATTATACTCCTTTACACAGTTTGTATCAGCACTAACTTTTGAATCATCAAAGTCTATCATGAATAAACCAGATAATGTTTTCACTCGTGACAAAGCTACATAAGCCATACCTTCTTTGAACACAGTTGAACCAATGTTTACAAATGCACAATCTACAGTCAATCCTTGAGACTTGTGAATAGTTACAGCATATGCTAGAGAAAACGGAAACTGTTTCCTTTGTACATATAAGTCTTTCACAAGCATGAAACGAACTGTACAACGACAAATGTCTATAACTTCTTCTATCTGATCAAATTTTATTTTTAAACATTCAATTCCATCTTTTTTCTGATAATTAATAAAACCCACAACTCTTCCCATAGCTCCATTTACTAAGCCTTTTTCAAGATCCAAATTTCTCCTTAAAAATACTCTACAGTTCATGCAAACATATAGATTTTTTTCTAATCCAGCAGTTTTGGAAATGTTCTTCTCTAGTGAATCCAATTTATTTTTCAGTTTGCCTGTTAATGTAATAGTAATTCTTCCATCCTGAATTTTGTCAACTGCTTCCAATTTCCTAATCTCTTCCTTTTCCAATTTCAAAAGCTCCTCATTGAATATTGAGCATTCACGTAGAGTTGGCATTAAGCAGATGACACTTTTCTTTTCTGCAATGTTCTTGTATATCTTCTCTGCAACTATTTCTTCCTTTGGAAATAAATTATGTAGCAACCGACTCTGTAATGCTTTTGTGCCAGCTTCAGTGAGTAGTCCAATTCTGATATCTTTCAGAATACTTCCATATTCTTCATCGTTTGCTTGCCTCATATTAGTAGTAAGTTCCTTGTACTCAAAGAAGGACCAAATATTTGCATTACCAATGCTTCCCAATGACTTCTTTGTGTCTTCATGTGTCACAGTATTAAACACTGGTTGTCCTTTAACTGGAGTAAGCTGTAGAAGATCCCCCAAAACAATGACATGTTTTCCACCAAATAACATGTCATAGTCTGTCCTTAGAATTTGCTGCATTCTTAAATGCACAAAGGCAAGCATTAAGTTTGATACCATGCTCACCTCATCAATAATGAGAACTTGCATCTTCTTCAATACTCTTGAAACTTCCAAGCATGCTTCTCCAGTTAGCTTGTGGTATTGTATTTTGTTCTCATGCTCCACTGGTAACATTAGCAAACGATGTAAGGTGATTCCTTTTATGTTATATGCTGCTAACCCAGTTGGAGCAGTAACCACACAAGACAAAGTTGAATCCGTTTTTTGCTGTAGGTAGCTTCTGATGACTTTTATTAAGAAACTGTTTCCAGTTCCAGCTTGTCCGCTTACATACATCCTGATTGGATGAAATGATGTGCATGAGCACTCTTTTTTTTCATGTAGTAATCCGTGATCAATTTTGTTTCTGATCTCTTCATAAATTTGTTGCTGCTCTTCATTCAGTTGTCTTTCCAAATTTGGTAAGTCTATAAATTCTTCTTGAGCTTGATTCATAGCCGTTTCCACTTCATTCATGGCTATTGCAGCTTCATTTTCAACGATTGGTTGTCCTAGGGGATCTTGACTGAGTGTTCCTGAACTTTGGCTGTCTTGAGAACTGTCTCTAGCTACTTCAGCTGCAATTGTAGTTTCCTGTTCAATTTCTTCATTTAACATTTGCACATAATTTGTGAAAGTACTGCATTCTATGCTGTCTTTGCAAGCATTAAAGGAATCTTCATAGCTTTGAAATTCTCCCAGTAGTTCATCCTCTGTACGCCATGGTTTAAACAGCTGTAAAAGAGCCAAGTAGTAAAATTCCTTTTTGTCAGTAGTGTCGCAACTCAGCTTCCTGTGATTTATCAAACTTCCTTTTGTTTGCTTCACCAAACATCCTTCATCACCAATGACTTTATATTTTCCATTGTTGATGTCTTCTGTGGCTTTCCGTGAATAAATGTAGTTCTGCAGCACTTCATAAAGACACATGTTCTCTAGATGAAGACTTCTCTTGGGATAATATGTGTCCAACATGTTTGATTTCAAAATATCTGTACTTTCTGGGTCATTCTCGGCCAAATATTCAATTTCTCCAACAGATTTCAGTACCCGATTTCTCATTGCTGCAAGGCCTAAACTTGCCCAAATTATTCTTCTTGATTTCGAGTAGAGACTTGCAGAAGATAACCTATCTGAACATTCGTAGGATCCAATTTCTCGATGCGATAACATCTTTAAACTGAAACTGTACAGCTTCTTACTGACAGTCTTCTCGTGAGAAATCTCTTCCCACATTTCTTTCAATTCAGTTTTTTCTGATTTAGTAATGTAAGATGTTACATAGCGAGCAACAGCAATGGAATTGTCAGCTACATACTGTATATCCATGTTAGCATTCCACATGGATAAAATGACTGGGTTGTAGTCATTTATATTTTTTGATTCTTCTTTTCTTTTTAGGTTGTAGGTATTCTTAGGTGATTTTCTTGTAATAGTATGTCTCACAGCTAACATAAAACTGTTTACTCTTCCTTTTGAAAGAACAGGTCTAGGAAATCCAAATCGACATTTAGGGCCTCATGTAGGTAGCGAAATACCAGTCGGTAACGGCCGATTTTCGGTAAATATGCCGTTACCGACCGGTATACAGACAAGTGAGATGTAGGAGTCCAAAAACCACTTTTCGGTAAATATGAGGCGGTAATTACCGATTCATAGTTACCGAATTCTAAAATACCGATTCATACTTACCGAATACAGAATTAACGAATCGGTAAACATGAAGTGGTAAATATGAAGTGGTAAAAATTCAAAATGACATGTAGGAGCAGTCGGTAATTAAGAAATCCATTAAAATCGGTAATTAAGAGTCGGTAATTAACACGGACTAAAAGCAGGTGGTAACCATCAACAATGGATAAAAGCAAACCCAAAATTCAACAGCGTGGACAACATGGCCGCTATGTACGTCATTGCAAGGCGCCTACGTCTACAGGCAGCAGGACTGAGGGTGTGGCGACGGGAGGAACAAATCTACAGACAGCGCATCACACTATTCCAGCTGACTGATGCAGAGATACATGAGAGGTACAGGCTACACCCCGAAACCATCATGGACTTAATCAGGGACCTACACCCACTCCTGGACCAGCCAGTTAGAAGGGCGCACGCCATACCCCCACATGTGCAGGTGCTCTGCAGCCTACATCTGTTGGCATCCGGCAGTTATCAGGTGGTGATAGCTGCGGTGGGTGGGGTATCCCAAAGTTGCCTGTCCCGTTTCTTCAGGAAGTTCCTGGATGCCATGATGCAGAGAATGCACCACTACATAAGCTTCCCGAACTCACAGGCTGCACTGTAGAAAACAAAAACTGACTTTTATCACATGGCACAGTTCCCCCATGTCCTCGGCTGTATTGATGGTACCCACATCCCAATCTGTCCACCAGCAGATACAGAGCACATCTACAGGAACAGGAAGTCCACCCACTCCATCAACGTGCAGGTGATCTGTGATGCAGGGAACATCATCACAGATATTGTTGCAAAGTTTCCTGGGAGCACCCACGACTCTTACATCTTCCAGAATAGTGGGATTTACACACGACTGAGTGCTGGAGAATTCGGAGAGGGATACCTGCTAGGTAAGTAACAGTGACGCCCCTTGAAACATGCAAACATAGTGTATAGAGGCATGTTACTGATGGTTCCCTTTCACCCATCCAGGCGACAGTGCATATGCATGCCGGTCATTCATCCTCACTCCCTACCTACACCCAGCTACCCAGAGTGAGAGACGATACAACGTGGCACACAAAACAACACGCAATGTGGTGGAGCGCACGTTTGGACTACTGAAGAGCAGGTTCCGCTGCCTGCACAAGAGCGGAGGCGCACGCCAGTACAAACCCATCACCTGCTGCAAGATCATTGCCACTTGTGCAATGCTGCACAACCTTGCCACGAAAAAAGGTACAGATGTGGAACTAACATATTTTGAGGACAACGAGGATGAGTCAGGCCAGCCAGAGGGCAACGCAGCTAGAGTGCCAACTGCAATCGATGGGAGAGAGAGACGGGCAGAGATCACATCCAACTATTTCTGAGTAAGTAAGGGGACACAGCGAGTTGTGAGCAGTCATGACGTAGTTTAATGTGGCACCACGCCATGAACACATGATCAGGCCAATCTGGCAATATATCATCTATACAAGGAGTATGTCCAGGGTTGCGTCACCCATTGTGAAGTGGCTAGGCAGGGCGACATCAATGTTTGCGCATACGCGCTGCAGTGGTGGATTGCACGGCCTGTGCATCCTCACTAGAGCCAACCCCAAGCCGCCTGCTGCTCCTGCGTGTTTCTGGGACGGGGGTGTGATGCTGCTGGTGGTGTCGATGCTCTCCGCAGGATCCCCTGCAGCAGTTGTCGACGCCTGACTCGTCAATAGCACCCCTAGTGCACTTGTCACCTGCACCATCCCCCGAGACAGGTCGCTGCAGCACTGTGTTAGGCCCTCCTGCATCGTCACAGAGCGCCGGCACAGTAGGGAAGTGGCAGTTGCCAGACGGTTGAGTGCCCTGCTGGTAGTGTCCCTTCTCTGGCGTTCCCGGCGCCGTGCTTCGATGTCAGCATCTAATTTGCTGCACAACTGCTGGATAGACTGGGACATGTCCCGAATGCCCGCAGCCATGCCGCCAATGTTTGTGACCATGTTGACTATGCTTGTCTTCATCACCCGCATGTGCCTCTGGACTGACATGACTGCCTTTGATTGCAGGCGCTGTTGCTTTAACATTTGGCCCTTGAGCCCCAAGAAGACACCATGGCCGTCAGTGGGTGCTGGTGGACTCTGGACACGCGACCTGCGGCGCCCTCTTGTTTCCGTCTGTGCTGCCTGTGAGGTGTGGGGCACAGTGGCATGGCTCCCTGCCTGGGGCCCGGTGCGGTCTTCAGGGCCCATGCTGTCGTCTGACGAGGTGTCCAAGGCTCGTAGCCTGGCTGCTGGACGCCTCCTCTGTCTCACGCATGCAAGCGGAGATGTGGCCGGTGAATCGAACATGAGTGGCGAGGCTGGCTCTGGTGGTGGTGATGCTGGCTCACGGTGAGGTGATGCTGGCTCTGTGTGCGGCGATGCTGGCTGTGTTGGTGGTGCGGCTGCCAGTGGGCCTGCTCCCCGGTCTGTACTTGTGCTGGCTGGAGGTGTTTGATGTTGCCGTGGTGCCGTCTCTCCTGCAGCATGCCCTGTCCTGCATGATGTCACATCTGTGGACAGAAATACAACATTGGCTCAGTGTCCCCGAAGGGCTGCATTGCAAGCGGCACAATAAATAATTTCACATTCCAACATGTCCCCTGTCTCCTTGTGCCTCGAGTGTGTGACATGCCTTGTTGCCCTGTAACATTTACGTCATGGTTAGTGTTGCCCTGACTACATCTCCCGAAATGCATTGCCTGTCTGCACTGACACGTGTGGACTGCAGTGTGATTCTCGTTTCACATTTGGGGGATGTGGGATGGGGTAGGGGGGGATACATTGCTGTGCTTTCGTCTTACCTTGGTGTGTTGCGGCTCTGGCAGAGCTGTCGGCGTCCCCAAGACCCACGACGCTCTCTTGCTCGATTGTGGCCGCCACCAGCTCCTCCAGTTCGGTGAGGGCAGGTGCCCTGTTGGTTCCACCTCCGGTCTGGCTGGCCTCCTTCTGGATGTCGCCCATCTTCCTCTTGGTTACAATCCTCAGGTCATACCAGCGCTTTTTGAGGACCTCAATGTCCCTGTGGGTCACTCCCACAGCATTGACCTGCGCCTGGATGGCCAGCCATATGTTGCGCTTTTCCACCTCAGGCACTTGCAGGGATTGCCTGCCGAACAGCTTCTGGTGCTGCTTCACGACCTCCTCCACCAGCACCTGGAGTTCCTTGGGGCTAAATTTCAGCTTCCTCCTCCTTTCCCCTCCGTCTTTCTGTGTTCTCTGGCTGGACATGCTGTCCGTTTACCCGCTCGCACATGCAACTGCTCCCTGCCTCTCCTCTGCACTCCAAGCCTCTCCAGGGTCGGCTAATTATGTCCACCTGCCTGGGTGTGGCCACTTCGGCTAATTGAGTACACCTGCCTGGGTGTGGGCAGTTCCAGGTTGGGTGGGCTGTCGTTGCACTGGATTCGCTGTTTCGTCAAGTCATGTGATTTTCTTTACCGACTCCGTACATACCGAATCGGTATTTTCCGAATCGGTAACTACCACCTCGGTATTTTGCGATTCGGTAACTTCCACCTCGGTATTTTCCGATTCGGTAAATACCACCTCGGTATTTACCGATTCGGTGAATTCCGATTCGTGATTACCGAATGTTACCGAATCGGTAACTGTTACCGAATTTTTACCTACATGTAACTTACCGATTCTAATTTACCGATTCGGTACGGCTCGGTATTTTAGAACCGGTAAAATTTATTTACCTACATGAGGCCCTTAGTGTAGTATTTATCTTTGCTCTTGTATTTCCGTCGACAGTATTTTCCACACCGATGACTTTGGAAACGTAAAACTTGCTCCTTTAACTTTTTCTCTTCTGTGCTTTTTGGTATAGCACATGTTGCATATTCTTCAATGAAAGATAACACTGCTTCATCAGTATCTGTTCCAAACTTTGGGGCATCCTTGATCCACAACAGCATATGAATATGAGGAGCACCTCTTGCCTGGTACTCTTTTCTCCAAAAGAAATCCACTACTTCTCCAAGAGGTGGATTTTTTTTATTGCAGATGAAGGACATCATAGCCTCAAATCTATGATTGAAATATCTGCAAACATTAACCGGATCCAATGAGCACAGTTCTCCTGCTGTCTTGTATTCGATGTTTTTAATGGTTGAATTTGCCTCTCGTAGAAAATCCAGTAAATCATCCCAAGCGTACTCAGCACAGCTTAGGGTAAGGAACCATGTTGGTGTTCCTAAATTCCGTAACATGCATTTTAATTCACCATGGCGTCGGTACCAATATTCATTTGTCCCACGCTGACAAGTCATCAGATTGATCAGTTGTGTTTCCAAATGATCATCTCGGTGCTGCACTTTCTCCATAAAATCCTTAGCAGACACATTTTGTAAATGTACTCCACTTTTTAAAATGTGATTTACTGCATATGATAATGCAGACAAGTCGCTTTCAAATAAAAGATGGAACAAATAAGGAATACTTTGTCGAAATCTGGGATCTTCTGCATATAGTCTTGTAGTTCGATACTCAGAAGCTGGAATCTGTTCTGGACGTTCATCGTATCGTCCTCCTTTTCCTGTAGGAAACAGCTGGGGAAAACATCGAGCTTCCAAGCTCTCCTCCCATACACTCACGGGAGTTCCTTTTGCTTTCTTCATCTGAAACAGATCAATATTGTCTCCCTTAACTTCTTTTGAATGAAGAGGATGTATGCTAAAATGTTCATAAATTTCTTCTTCCTTTGACTTATCCACTTTTTCAATTTGTCCAGTTGGTGTTTCTGTGTCTTCTTGTAAATCTTCTTCTTCTTCTTCTATATAAATTGATTCATACCATTTGTTATTCCTTTTCAAATACAAATTTGCTCTTTGTACTTTCCGTACATCTACCAGCTCCTGCCAAATCTTCTTATTCTTTATAGGTACACCATTAACCAGAATAACTAATGGTTCAGTTTCCAAAGTATCTGCATCAATAGTTTCCATATTTTTTTTCAAATCCAAGGGCAAATACACCACTCTACCTTTTAAACCTCTCAGTAAATCTGAAGGAGGTAATTTACCAGTTTTGGGCTCCATACGTACTATGGTCTGGAAAGGATGAACACATTGAATAAGTATAGACTCATATGTATTTAATTCAGAAAGTTCGGCAGGAATAGCATCCAATTCTAAATTATTATGTACAGCTCTGGTCGGCATTCTATTTTCCTCTAACTTGTTGTAACAGTATTTACAAATACGCTGATCTTCACCCAATTCAAAACAATTTTCAAGAAATATATATGTGGCAAAATCCTTCCACTTATAATTATCTTCATTTTCACTTTTTCTGTAGAGATCAACATTCCTGGTTTGTTTTCTATAATGAGTTCTGCGGCAACAAATACAAGTAATATTTGGTCTTTCATTAGAGATTAGTGCAAATTTTGTTATGTGATCATTAAATGCCTTACTTACAGAGGGTTCTACATTCTCTTCCACATCTTCCTCAATAACTGTGTCATTACCTGCACTGTCTTGTTCTGGACCAAAGTAACTAAACTGAATTTCATCAGTAACCTTTTCTACATCTGATACCGATCCACGGAACAGAGCCCTATTCAATTCATCTAACTATATTGCTGGACTTTTAGCAAAATACAACCGTCTCACAAACTTTCTCATTTCAGTATGATGAACAGCCAGCATCCTAAAATGATGAAAAACACTTTTACACACTTTTCTAGATAGACAAGCCAGAGAATGTCCCTGCAAACCAGTATTCTCTCTCACTCTGCATGGATCTAGACTTTGAAGCACCTTAATCTTCTGTTTAACACTTTTTTTATTATATTCTCTTAGAAACTCACGAAATTTATCAATAGATTCCTGACGCACAGTGCAAATACTACTACAATTCCAAGTGTACACTGGGGCTTTAGGACGTCTCCACATAGCCTCATCCGCCATCACTTGTACCTCATCTCTTGGAACCATTTTCTCCTTCTCCATTATACAACCATTTTTCACTTCATAAGCACGACCTCTGGTGTCAACTGCATGCAGCAAACTATTACTTTGAAAATAACTCTCTTCATTAAAAAAAGGTTCACTACTTGAACTATGCATCCATTCTCCTAAAAACACTTTACAAAAGTTTGTTCTTTTCACTAGTCTTTTCCTTTTGCTTTGTGATTTCAGTACATTGACCATTTTATCTAATGTACGCATCCTGTTCAAAATTAAAATGAATAGTTTCCTTTTTAATTCTAAAGCCTTTGCTGCAATGGCTTCAATTTCTTTTTTTCTTTTATAAAATTTAGCTTTTTTCTTATATTTCTTCACATCCTTTATCAAATTGGACATAACTCTTCTCTGAAACATTTTTCTACGAATCTCTTTAAACGCTGATTTTCTTTTTAAGTTAATCTTTATTGTTTCTGAAGGTACATTTGCATTAACTAAATGCTCAATTTTTTCCTGTTGTTTTCTATTTAAAACATTCTTTCCAGTACAGACATTTTGTACATTTTTCCTTTTTTTGAAGATATTGCTTAAAAAATCTTTTGTCTGCTTACCAGAAGACTTTCTCTTTTTCCCAACATGAGCATCTCCAACTAAATTAGGTCCTCCAATTGTCTTCAAATATCGTTTTTTTGTGGTTTTTCCTTAGTCTGGATTTTGTAGGCATCTTAAATTTTGTTCACTGCTCTTCAGCAATACCTGAAAAAAACAAAAAAAAAATTCCTTTATTTTATTTAAATATATTACTACATTTTTTATGATCTTTTCAAATCTTAAAATACTATGTACCCCTTTCCTACAAGTGAAAATCACAATAACACCATCACAAATTAAATATCTAAAAACAATTCCTGTGTGCACACAGAGTCATGGTTTGAAATTAGGCAGAAAACGAAATTTCTTTGCCAATTGGAAAGCACACTTCCTACTCTTTTTTTGGCAAGTAATAAGTACTTTTACAGTCTGACACACTTTGAATCCACTTTTCAGATTCTGAAAAAAGCACATGTCCAAAGAGCTTTTAGAGACCAGCAACATGTGTAACCTGGGTGACTGACTACGCATGCAAGCGGAGATGTGGCCGGTGAATCGAACATGAGTGGCGAGGCTGGCTCTGGTGGTGGTGATGCTTGCTCACGGTGAGGTGATGCTGGCTCTGTGTGCGGCGATGCTGGCTGTGTTGGTGGTGCGGCTGCCAGTGGGCCTGCTCCCCGGTCTGTACTTGTGCTGGCTGGAGGTGTTTGATGTTGCCGTGGTGCCGTCTCTCCTGCAGCATGCCCTGTCCTGCATGATGTCACATCTGTGGACAGAAATACAACATTGGCTCAGTGTCCCCGAAGGGCTGCATTGCAAGCGGCACAATAAATAATTTCACATTCCAACATGTCCCCTGTCTCCTTGTGCCTCGAGTGCGTGACATGCCTTGTTGCCCTGTAACATTTACGTCATGGTTAGTGTTGCCCTGACTACATCTCCCGAAATGCATTGCCTGTCTGCACTGACACGTGTGGACTGCAGTGTGATTCTCGTTTCACATTTGGGGGATGTGGGATGGGGTAGGGGGGGATACATTGCTGTGCTTTCGTCTTACCTTGGTGTGTTGCGGCTCTGGCAGAGCTGTCGGCATCCCCAAGACCCACGACGCTCTCTTGCTCGATTGTGGCCGCCACCAGCTCCTCCAGTTCGGTGAGGGCAGGTGCCCTGTTGGTTCCACCTCCGGTCTGGCTGGCCTCCTTCTGGATGTCGCCCATCTTCCTCTTGGTTACAATCCTCAGGTCATACCAGCGCTTTTTGAGGACCTCAATGTCCCTGTGGGTCACTCCCACAGCATTGACCTGCGCCTGGATGGCCAGCCATATGTTGCGCTTTTCCACCTCAGGCACTTGCAGGGATTGCCTGCCGAACAGCTTCTGGTGCTGCTTCACGACCTCCTCCACCAGCACCTGGAGTTCCTTGGGGCTAAATTTCAGCTTCCTCCTCCTTTCCCCTCCGTCTTTCTGTGTTCTCTGGCTGGACATGCTGTTCGTTTACCCGCTCGCACATGCAACTGCTCCCTGCCTCTCCTCTGCACTCCAAGCCTCTCCAGGGTCGGCTAATTATGTCCACCTGCCTGGGTGTGGCCACTTCGGCTAATTGAGTACACCTGCCTGGGTGTGGGCAGTTCCAGGTTGGGTGGGCTGTCGTTGAACTGGATTCGCTGTTTCGTCAAGTCATGTGATTTTCTTTACCGACTCCGTACATACCGAATCGGTATTTTCCGAATCGGTAACTACCACCTCGGTATTTTGCGATTCGGTAACTTCCACCTCGGTATTTTCCGATTCGGTAAATACCACCTCGGTATTTACCGATTCGGTGAATTCCGATTCGTGATTACCGAATGTTACCGAATCGGTAACTGTTACCGAATTTTTACCTACATGTAACTTACCGATTCTAATTTACCGATTCGGTACGGCTCGGTATTTTAGAACCGGTAAAATGTATTTACCTACATGAGGCCCTTAGTGTAGTATTTATCTTTGCTCTTGTATTTCCGTCGACAGTATTTTCCACACCGATGACTTTGGAAACGTAAAACTTGCTCCTTTAACTTTTTCTCTTCTGTGCTTTTTGGTATAGCACATGTTGCATATTCTTCAATGAAAGATAACACTGCTTCATCAGTATCTGTTCCAAACTTTGGGGCATCCTTGATCCACAACAGCATATGAATATGAGGAGCACCTCTTGCCTGGTACTCTTTTCTCCAAAAGAAATCCACTACTTCTCCAAGAGGTGGATTTTTTTTATTGCAGATGAAGGACATCATAGCCTCAAATCTATGATTGAAATATCTGCAAACATTAACCGGATCCAATGAGCACAGTTCTCCTGCTGTCTTGTATTCGATGTTTTTAATGGTTGAATTTGCCTCTCGTAGAAAATCCAGTAAATCATCCCAAGCGTACTCAGCACAGCTTAGGGTAAGGAACCATGTTGGTGTTCCTAAATTCCGTAACATGCATTTTAATTCACCATGGCGTCGGTACCAATATTCATTTGTCCCACGCTGACAAGTCATCAGATTGATCAGTTGTGTTTCCAAATGATCATCTCGGTGCTGCACTTTCTCCATAAAATCCTTAGCAGACACATTTTGTAAATGTACTCCACTTTTTAAAATGTGATTTACTGCATATGATAATGCAGACAAGTCGCTTTCAAATAAAAGATGGAACAAATAAGGAATACTTTGTCGAAATCTGGGATCTTCTGCATATAGTCTTGTAGTTCGATACTCAGAAGCTGGAATCTGTTCTGGACGTTCATCGTATCGTCCTCCTTTTCCTGTAGGAAACAGCTGGGGAAAACATCGAGCTTCCAAGCTCTCCTCCCATACACTCACGGGAGTTCCTTTTGCTTTCTTCATCTGAAACAGATCAATATTGTCTCCCTTAACTTCTTTTGAATGAAGAGGATGTATGCTAAAATGTTCATAAATTTCTTCTTCCTTTGACTTATCCACTTTTTCAATTTGTCCAGTTGGTGTTTCTGTGTCTTCTTGTAAATCTTCTTCTTCTTCTTCTATATAAATTGATTCATACCATTTGTTATTCCTTTTCAAATACAAATTTGCTCTTTGTACTTTCCGTACATCTACCAGCTCCTGCCAAATCTTTTTATTCTTTGTAGGTACACCATTAACCAGAATAACTAATGGTTCAGTTTCCAAAGTATCTGCATCAATAGTTTCCATATTTTTTTTCAAATCCAAGGGCAAATACACCACTCTACCTTTTAAACCTCTCAGTAAATCTGAAGGAGGTAATTTACCAGTTTTGGGCTCCATACGTACTATGGTCTGGAAAGGATGAACACATTGAATAAGTATAGACTCATATGTATTTAATTCAGAAAGTTCGGCAGGAATAGCATCCAATTCTAAATTATTATGTACAGCTCTGGTCGGCATTCTATTTTCCTCTAACTTGTTGTAACAGTATTTACAAATACGCTGATCTACACCCAATTCAAAACAATTTTCAAGAAATATATATGTGGCAAAATCCTTCCACTTATAATTATCTTCATTTTCACTTTTTCTGTAGAGATCAACATTCCTGGTTTGTTTTCTATAATGAGTTCTGCGGCAACAAATACAAGTAATATTTGGTCTTTCATTAGAGATTATTGCAAATTTTGTTATGTGATCATTAAATGCCTTACTTACAGAGGGTTCTACATTCTCTTCCACATCTTCCTCAATAACTGTGTCATTACCTGCACTGTCTTGTTCTGGACCAAAGTAACTAAACTGAATTTCATCAGTAACCTTTTCTACATCTGATACCGATCCACGGAACAGAGCCCTATTCAATTCATCTAACTATATTGCTGGACTTTTAGCAAAATACAACCGTCTCACAAACTTTCTCATTTCAGTATGATGAACAGCCAGCATCCTAAAATGATGAAAAACACTTTTACACACTTTTCTAGATAGACAAGCCAGAGAATGTCCCTGCAAACCAGTATTCTCTCTCACTCTGCATGGATCTAGACTTTGAAGCACCTTAATCTTCTGTTTAACACTTTTTTTATTATATTCTCTTAGAAACTCACGAAATTTATCAATAGATTCCTGACGCACAGTGCAAATACTACTACAATTCCAAGTGTACACTGGGGCTTTAGGACGTCTCCACATAGCCTCATCCGCCATCACTTGTACCTCATCTCTTGGAACCATTTTCTCCTTCTCCATTATACAACCATTTTTCACTTCATAAGCACGACCTCTGGTGTCAACTGCATGCAGCAAACTATTACTTTGAAAATAACTCTCTTCATTAAAAAAAGGTTCACTACTTGAACTATGCATCCATTCTCCTAAAAACACTTTACAAAAGTTTGTTCTTTTCACTAGTCTTTTCCTTTTGCTTTGTGATTTCAGTACATTGACCATTTTATCTAATGTACGCATCCTGTTCAAAATTAAAATGAATAGTTTCCTTTTTAATTCTAAAGCCTTTGCTGCAATGGCTTCAATTTCTTTTTTTCTTTTATAAAATTTAGCTTTTTTCTTATATTTCTTCACATCCTTTATCAAATTGGACATAACTCTTCTCTGAAACATTTTTCTACGAATCTCTTTAAACGCTGATTTTCTTTTTAAGTTAATCTTTATTGTTTCTGAAGGTACATTTGCATTAACTAAATGCTCAATTTTTTCCTGTTGTTTTCTATTTAAAACATTCTTTCCAGTACAGACATTTTGTACATTTTTCCTTTTTTTGAAGATATTGCTTAAAAAATCTTTTGTCTGCTTACCAGAAGACTTTCTCTTTTTCCCAACATGAGCATCTCCAACTAAATTAGGTCCTCCAATTGTCTTCAAATATCGTTTTTTTGTGGTTTTTCCTTAGTCTGGATTTTGTAGGCATCTTAAATTTTGTTCACTGCTCTTCAGCAATACCTGAAAAAAACAAAAAAAAAATTCCTTTATTTTATTTAAATATATTACTACATTTTTTATGATCTTTTCAAATCTTAAAATACTATGTACCCCTTTCCTACAAGTGAAAATCACAATAACACCATCACAAATTAAATATCTAAAAACAATTCCTGTGTGCACACAGAGTCATGGTTTGAAATTAGGCAGAAAACGAAATTTCTTTGCCAATTGGAAAGCACACTTCCTACTCTTTTTTTGGCAAGTAATAAGTACTTTTACAGTCTGACACACTTTGAATCCACTTTTCAGATTCTGAAAAAAGCACATGTCCAAAGAGCTTTTAGAGACCAGCAACATGTGTAACCTGGGTGACTGACTACACTCCAGCAAGGGCAACCAGCCTTAGTGATGCTGAATGTATTTGCATTACCGACTGCAACCTCAAACCCCACTCGGTTGTGAATACTATGCATGAGTCCACAGGATAAGCAGCTGGGTGTGTGCTAAGAGTCTGCTTCTGCAGAAAAAAATAGCTGCCCCTTTCCATCTAATGCAAATGTAAAATTACCAGAGTAATTCGCAATAAATCTCTGCCTATAATTCCTCTTTGCACACAGAGTCATGGTTTGACATTAGTCAGAAAACGAAATTTCTTTGCCAATTGGAAAGCACACTTCCTACTGTTTTTTTTGGCAAGTGATAAGTACTTTTACAGTCTGACACATTTTGAATCCACTTTTCATATTCTGAAAAAAGCACATGTCCAAACAGCTTTTTGAGACCAGAAACATGTGTAACCTGGGTGACTGACTACACTCCAGCAAGGGCAACCAGCCTTAGTGATGCTGAATGTATTTGCATTACTGACTGCAACCTCAAACCCCACTCGGTTGTGAATACTATGCATGATTCCACAGGATAAGCAGCTGGGTGTGTGCTAAGAGTCTGCTTCTGCAGAAAAAAATAGCTCCCCCTTTCCATCTAATGCAAATGTAAAATTACCAGAGTAATTCACAATAAATCTCTGCCTATAATTCCTCTTTGCACACAGAGTCATGGTTTGATATTAGTCAGAAAACGAAATTTCTTTGCCAATTTGAAAGCACACTTACTGCTCTTTTTTTGGCAAGTGATATGTACTTTTACAGTCTGACACATTTTGAATCCACTTTTCAGAATC
Organism: Triturus cristatus; assembly: GCF_964204655.1. Taxonomy (NCBI): domain Eukaryota; kingdom Metazoa; phylum Chordata; class Amphibia; order Caudata; family Salamandridae; genus Triturus; species Triturus cristatus. Next base: position 828,781,191 of record NC_140585.1, on the reverse strand, counting down.
TGAAAAAAGCACATGTCCAAACAGCTTTTTGAGACCAGAAACATGTGTAACCTGGGTGACTGACTACACTCCAGCAAGGGCAACCAGCCTTAGTGATGCTGAATGTATTTGCATTACTGACTGCAACCTCAAACCCCACTCGGTTGTGAATACTATGCATGATTCCAGAGGATAAGCAGCTGGGTGTGTGCTAAGAGTCTGCTTCTGCAGAAAAAAATAGCTCCCCCTTTCCATCTAATGCAAATGTAAAATTACCAGAGTAATACGCAATAAATCTCTGCCTATAATTCCTCTTTGCACACACAGTCATGGTTTGATATCAGTCAGAAAACGACATTTCTTTGCCAATTTGAAAGCACACTTACTACTCTTTTTTTGGCAAGTGATATGTACTTTTACAGTCTGACACATTTTGAATCCACTTTTCATATTCTGAAAAAAGCACATGTCCAAACAGCTTTTTAGACCAGAAACATGTGTAACCTGGGTGACTGACTACACTCCAGCAAGGGCAACCAGCCTTACTGATGCTGAATGTATTTGCATTACTGACTGCAACCTCAAACCCCACTCGGTTGTGAATACTATGCATGATTCCAGAGGATAAGCAGCTGGGTGTGTGCTAAGAGTCTGCTTCTGCAGAAAAAAATAGCTCCCCCTTTCCATCTAATGCAAATGTAAAATTACCAGAGTAATACGCAATAAATCTCTGTCTATAATTCCTCTTTGCACACAGAGTCATGGTTTGACATTAGTCAGAAAACGAAATTTCTTTGCCAATTGGAAAGCACACTTCCTACTGTTTTTTTTGGCAAGTGATATGTACTTTTACAGTCTGACACATTTTGAATCCACTTTTCAGATTCTGAAAAAAGCACATGTCCAAACAGCTTTTTAAGACCAGAAACATGTGTAACCTGGGTGACTGACTACACTCCAGCAAGGGCAACCAGCCTTAGTGTTACTGAATGTATTTGCATTACTGACTGCAACCTCAAACCCCACTCGGTTGTGAATACTATGCATGATTCCACAGGATAAGCAGCTGGGTGTGTGCTAAGAGTCTGCTTCTGCAGAAAATATAGCTCCCCCTTTCCTACCAATGCAAATGTAAAATTACCACAGTAATTCGCAATAAATCTCTGCCTATAATTCCTCTTTGCACACAGAGTCATGGTTTGATATTAGTCAGAAAACGAAATTTCTTTGCCAATTTGAAAGCACACTTACTACTCTTTTTTTGGCAAGTGATAAGTACTTTTACAGTCTGACACATTTTGAATCCACTTTTCATATTCTGAAAAAAGCATATGTCCAAACAGCTTTTTGAGACCAGAAACATGTGTAACCTGGGTGACTGACTACACTCCAGCAAGGGCAACCAGCCTTAGTGATGCTAAATGTATTTGCATTACTGACTGCAACCTCAAACCCCACTCGGTTGTGAATACTATGCATGATTCCAGAGGATAAGCAGCTGGGTGTGTGCTAAGAGTCTGCTTCTGCAGAAAAAAATAGCTGCCCCTTTCCATCTAATGCAAATGTAAAATTACCAGAGAATTCGCAATAAATCTCTGCCTATAATTCCTCTTTGCACACAGAGTCATGGTTTGATATTAGTCAGAAAACGAAATTTCTTTGCCAATTTGAAAGCACACTTACTACTCTTTTTTTGGCAAGTGATATGTACTTTTACAGTCTGACACATTTTGAATCCACTTTTCAGATTCTGAAAAAAGCACATGTCCAAACAGCTTTTTGAGACCAGAAACATGTGTAACCTGGGTGACTGACTACACTCCAGCAAGGGCAACCAGCCTTAGTGTTGCTGAATGTATTTGCATTACTGACTGCAACCTCAAACCCCACTCGGTTGTGAATACTATGCATGATTCCACAGGATAAGCAGCTGGGTGTGTGCTAAGAGTCTGCTTCTGCAGAAAAAAATAGCTGCCCCTTTCCATCTAATGCAAATGTAAAATTACCAGAGTAATTTGCAATAAATCTCTGCCCATAATTCCTCTTTGCACACAGAGTCATGGTTTGATATTAGTCAGAAAACGAAATTTCTTTGCCAATTTGAAAGCACACTTACTACTCTTTTTTTGGCAAGTGATATGTACTTTTACAGTCTGACACATTTTGAATCCACTTTTCAGATTCTGAAAAAAGCACATGTCCAAACAGCTTTTTGAGACCAGAAACATGTGTAACCTGGGTGACTGACTACACTCCAGCAAGGGCAACCAGCCTTAGTGTTGCTGAATGTATTTGCATTACTGACTGCAACCTCAAACCCCACTCGGTTGTGAATACTATGCATGATTCCACAGGATAAGCAGCTGGGTGTGTGCTAAGAGTCTGCTTCTGCAGAAAAAAATAGCTCCCCCTTTCCATCTAATGCAAATGTAAAATTACCAGAGTAATTCACAATAAATCTCTGCCTATAATTCCTCTTTGCACACAGAGTCATGGTTTGATATTAGTCAGAAAACGAAATTTCTTTGCCAATTTGAAAGCACACTTACTACTCTTTTTTTGGCAAGTGATATGTACTTTTACAGTCTGACACATTTTGAATCCACTTTTCATATTCTGAAAAAATCACATGTCCAAACAGCTTTTTGAGACCAGAAACATGTGTAACCTGGGTGACTGACTACACTCCAGCAAGGGCAACCAGCCTTAGTGTTGCTGAATGTATTTGCATTACTGACTGCAACCTCAAACCCTAAAAGTATTCCTCATTTATAACAATACACCTTATTTTATGGTGAAAACATAGACCATATTATTTTACATGTTCCTTACATTTAAATTTCTCCCAAAACACAAAACGATAAACACAACTTCAACAAAAGGAATTCCAATTCTATTATTCATTTCTTAATTTATCATATACATCCCCTCTCAAACTCATAACTCACCTTTAAAATTAGTTAGTTGTGAAAGAAATGTGGCACTCAAACAGCAGATTATCAGAGCCAGGATCTCTGTTCTGTACACCTCTCTCCTCTCAGCAGAACCAGATAATGGCAATGTTTCCCTCTCTTTTTCCACACATATACAAGGTAATTTCAAATCTCAGTGCTTCCCCCTTTTTTTCAAATGTAATCACACATTTCTATTGGTTGAAAACCAACCCTTTTCCAAAAGTACCCTTCCCCCAACTTGACTTCAGCCTAGTACCCTTCCCCCAACTTGACTTCTGCCTGCTACCATAGCAACAGCTCTTGAAACACTGCTGTGTAGAGTTAGGTCAGAAGTTCACCACACAATGTTTCATTTCCAAAGAGCAAGAGTGCTTGACTTTTCAAACCTAACAGCAAATCCATAGTACTGTTCTTTGGTAACACATTTTTCTGTACCAATACAAAACATGCTTCTATATATTGACACATACAGCCTAGTTTTTAGTGTAGAATGGTATGAAACAGCCAATGAGTTCTTTTTATTTAAAAAAAATATGTATGCCTCCATTTCCAAACTGTCTTTCATTTCTTTTTCCCATTCTACTGAAATACACCTCCTGAGTGCACCCCGATCTCCTTGGAAGATGTTCACAGTGTGGATTGTAGGACACAGCTATGTCTTCTGGAGTGAAAAGTATGCAGAGAAAACAGGTATGGTGAGAGACCTTGCTTTGCCAAATGTAGACATTAAATGGATTGGTCAGAGAGGGTTAAAGTGGCACCAATTGATGACATTGGTGAAATCCTTCATGCAAATCCAACACCCTGACCTCATAATAGTGCACTGTGGTGGCAATGACCTAGGCACTTTGACTGGGGTAGGTCTGGAAATGCTTATGAAGGAGACCTTTGCACAACTGTTTTCACTTTTCCCTAAAACTGCCTTTGCGTATTCTAACATATGTCAAAGGCAAAAATGGAACTGGTCCAATCATTTTTGTCCGCAAATTGACAAAGCAAGAAAGCACGTCAACAAATCTGTTTCTGCTTTCCTCCGAGACTATGGTATGGGTTCCATTTACCACAACAACTTGCGTTACGACATGCAAGACATTTATAGAGGAGATGGTGTACACTTCACTGATGAAGGGAACAGAGTCTTCCTCTTGAACCTTAGACTCTGCATCGGTACTTACTTGTAGGTACCACTAAAAAATCACTTCATAAACACAACGGCTCTTTTTAGAGCCCCCTAATATCTAAACACTTAAATCTGAATTTTCTTTCTTTTTTTCTTTTTTTTTTCTACCGTACGCGTACGGTAAGCTTACCGTAAGCTTACCGTACGCGTACCCCGCGATTTTTTAAAAAAAATTAATAAATGTTTTTTTTTTACTTTTCTGTCCTTCTTTGACCCCCTTTCCAAAGTTAGGGGGTCTGTAACTCTCTTCCTTGCCCCCTTTTCAAGTTATCTCCCTTTTTTTTCCTGTGTGAAACACACGAAATGGCGGCCGACACTTCCTGATTTCGTCCGATTCGAATGTTTACAGTCATGTGACAACCAATCAGATTTGAGCTCGCGCACGTCACCGTACGCGTACGGTAAGCTTACCGTAAGCGCACGGTAAGCGCACGGTAAGCGCACCGTAAGCTGCCACAGATATATATATTGATTTAAATGCTATTTTCTCAGGAACTACTGAACAGATTTACACCAGACCTGCAAAAGGCACTTCCTTGACCTATAGACTACCTCTCTGCCAAATTTCAAGTAACTCTGTTCAGCCGTTCGGGCTGTAGCTGTGTCTAAAGGTCCTATTGAAAAATGCATGGGAAAAACACGTTTTGGGACCCCCCTTTTTTCTCAGCCCCCGCTTGACGAATCCCCCCGAGACTTTCAGGGTAGGAGCGGAGCGTAGCGCCCCATTAGTTTTGAAAATTTCGCGAGGATTCGTCGACCGGCGCAAAAGTTATTCCAAATAGAATGTTGCGGTTTTCCTACGGAAACAGGGTCCTAACTATAACTACCTACTGGCGACCGCCAGTAGGTAATATATATATATACATATATATATATATGTATATATGTACACACACACACACAAACAAAAATGTTTAATGGCAACGTTCAGAGCCTGATACTTAGGCCGGGTATGTCCAGACGTGGGTCCCTTGCTCACTTTGTCACTGGATTCAAGATAGCGTGGCTGGGGAGGGTTAGGAACCCGAAACCGGTCCCGGGATGCTTGTTTCCGGTCCGGGGAATACATGGTTTGTTAGTTCGGGCTGGACTGTTCCCATGAGGCACAGGGTCAGACTGATTTGCATATGGCCATGTCTGAACTGGGGTGGCGGAGTGTGCTATAGAATGATGATGGATTAAACCCAGAGCAGTTGACTGGGGGTGAGTGCTTGCATCGTTCAACACTCCATCCATCATCCCCTTTGGTTTTGCTTTGTTCGCCCTAAGTTGGCAGGGTATGCTCAGATGTGGGTCCCTTGCTCACTTTGCCACTAGATTCAAGATAGCCTGGCTGAGGAGGGTTCTGAATCCGAAACCGGTTCCACGATGGTTGTTTCCGGTCCAGGGAAGGCATGGTTTGGCAGTTCGGGCTGGACTGTTCCCATGAGGCACAGGGTCAGACTGATTTGCATATGGCCATGTGTGAATTGGGGTGGCGGAGTGAGCTAAAGAATGATGATGGATTAAACCCAGATCAGTTGACGGGGTGTGAGTGCTTGCATTGTTCAACACTCCGTCCATCATCCCCTTTGGTCCTGATGATTAGGCCGTGACAAAGACCCTGCAGGTTTGAAACAAGTTGCCATTAAACATTTGTGAAACTGACACGTGTGTGCAGGCTCTGAATCTTGATTAATTTCACGAGATTTACCATTTTATATATGTATATAATCAGAGCTATCATTAAGGACAAGTGTCCCACAGTCAAAAAAGACATCACCCTAGGAGAATTGCTACCATCCCAACCCACGTTAAGTTTAAGAAAGCCCAAATCTACGCATAATGCTCTGGTTAGGAGTAGTCCCGAGATACCGTTTGGTGACTCAAAGCCCAAAACGACATGGCTGGCACCAACAAATGGCTTCCACAAGTGTAGAGCCAGTAAATTTGTTAGTCCCACGACTCAATATTCATCTGTGTTTGGCCCCACTAGTTAATCAACTCAAAGGGTATATAATTGCACCACAGAATTTGCAGTATATGTGTTAGCATGTACCTGTAGTTTACAATATGTTCTGAGCACAAAATTACAAGTGCGCATAAGAATTCTCCAACATTTAAGGGCAATAGTAAATTCTGATATGTGCTACCCGGTAGCCAGACATTTCAAAGCAGTCCATAATAATGACCTGGGCTGCTTAAAATATTTTGTAATAGGTGCGGTGCCCCCATTGAGAAGAGGAGGCAATAACGAAAAAATACTGAGACGGTTGGAGTCTAAATTTATCTTGGATTCACGTGCACCCAATGGACTGAACAATGGGGAGGGACTCCACAACTTCCTCTAAACAATGGTTACACTGGATGGGTCTGGGTAGTTACAGGACTGTAGGACTTTATGTCTGTCTTTTGTCAAGTTATGGGTTTCAGGATTACATTGAACTCCAATAGCAGTTTTGGGAGGGGACCTCCGTAACGACCCTCACAGCAGCAAGCCCATTTGGGAGAGGTCTATTTAGCTTCCAGTCCTAATTCTTATTTGTATTGGAGTAAATAGTATAGTATTTTCCACAATTCCCACTTTATAGTTAGTGCAGGCAACTATAACTCACGCGACCGCAATCCTCTGCTGATGCTAATACTGTGTTTAGACACTTATTTACCCATGTCTTCTTCCATTAATTTTTATCTATACATATATTACAAGTATTTTTTTTTCATAAAGACACATATGTCATCAGTGATGTAATATCTGACGTCATCAGCAGAGGATTGCGGTTGCGTGAGTTATAGTTGCCTGCACTAACTATAACGTGGGAATTTCAATGGTTTTTCACGAGTGAAATGCCCAGCTAACTATAACATGTGTGAAACCTCTGGTTTTTTAAGTGAATTTGCAAGGTTTTTTAAATGCTAATTCCTAACTATAACGTGTGTGAAACCTATGGTTTTTTCAGTGAATTTGTACAGTTTTTTAAATGCTAAGTTATGTATTTATTTATTTATTTATTTATTTTAAGGTTTTTCACCGTGCGCGTACCCGGCGCGCACTGTGGGTGCGCGGTGCGCTTCGCGCACCACGCACCCACGTCACGTAGTTCGCGGAATTTTTCCGTTTCTACCGTGCGCGTACGCTACGCACACTCCACGATGTTTCGTAAAAACATTAAAATACATTTTTGCCCTTGGGGGTCCTTCTGGGACCCCCTGACCAAGGCTAGGGGGTGAGGAACTGTCCAGCCTGCCCCCTTTTCACGTTATCCACCTTTGTTTTTCACCCCCTCTGACTGCGAGAGACAAAATGGCGACCGAGACTTCCTGGTTTCAACCGATTCGAATGTTTACTAAGATCTAACAACCAATCAGAATCGCGCTCGCGCACGTCAGCGTGCGCGTACGGTAAGGATTACCGTACGCGCACGGTGCGCGCCTATAGATATATATATTGATTTAAATGCTATTTTCTCCGGAAATACTGAACAGATTTCCACCAGACCTGCAAAAGGCACATCCCTGACCTGAGGACTACCTCTCTGCCAAATTTCAAGTAATTCTGTTCAGCCGTTCGGGCTGCAGCTTGGACTAAAGGTCCTATGGAAAAATGCATGGGGAAAATGCGTTTTGGGACCCCCCCTTTTTCTCAGCCCCCGCTTGACGAATCCCCCCGAGACTTTCAGGGAAGGAGCGGAGCAGAGCGCCCCACCTATTTTGAAAATTTCGCAAGGATTCGTCAATCGGCGCCAAAGTTATTCAAAATAGAATGTTGCGGATTTCCTATGGAAACACGGTCCTAACTATAACTATCTACTGGCGACCGCCAGTAGATAATATATATATATATATATCTTACTCTTGGTTGCCAGTATGTATGTTACAGTTAGGATGTAGTTTCTACAGGAAGAAAGTTTTTTCATTTGCTAATACCTTTGCCGTCATTTCATGAATCCTCACTAAATTTCAAAACTAGTTCAACTGCTGTCTTGAAAGTTTAGGGGTGATCCGTGGAGTAGAGGCCGAGAAAAGGAGAGGCCCAAAATGTGTTTTTCCCATGATAATTTTCATAGGATTTTTCGACATGGCTAAAGCACGAACTGTTGAACAGAGTAGTACCAAATATTAGCAGAAAGGTAGCTGTTGGTCCAGAAAGTGACCTTTTTGTAAACTGGTGTAAATCCGTTCAGTAGTTTTTTAAATATTAAGGAAAATTCTAATTTGTATAGATACAGACACAGAGGATCCGTGACCCCTCCTAATCTTGTGCTGAAATCTGATTGGCTGCCAACACTTCAAACCAGAAAGTGTTGGCACCCATCTTGGGACTCGGCTTGAGCTGATTCCCCGAAAAAATTTAAAAAGAAAAGAAAAAGGGGCAGGGTAGAAATACCCAGAACCCCTCTAGGCCTCTTGGTAGGGTCCTTCAGGGACCCCATAAAGCCAATAAAGCATTCAAGTTGTGGGCCCCCCTCTCTTTAGTTTTTTTTTTTTAAACTAAACAAAAAGGCCAGGCCCAGGAAGAAGGGCCACATGGTCTCCCCTTCTCTAATTTATGGGAAAAAAATGGACTGGCAAGTTGCTGTAAGCTCCACTCCCTTTCTCCACCACTCTGCAAAACGTGCCTCCTGGCACACTACTGGTTTGAGGTGAAGTTCCCTTGGATGCTGATAGTCCTTGGGGGTCAAGAACCACTCCTGTTACAATCAGTAAGTTCCACACAGCACAATTGCTGAGGAGTTTGTTGGAGGCCACCCCCTTTCCACACCACTCTGCAAATGCGCCTCCTAGCACACTACTGATTGTTGGATGAAGTCCCCTTGGCTGCTGAGGGTCCTTGAGGACTCAACTAGACTGTCTCACCACCGAACTACACCTCCCAGAAGCCTCCTCTACTGGGAAGACAACCCAGTTTGGCTTCTGCTCGTCTTGCACTTGCCCCTCTGTCCTCATAGCTGGTCTTTGACTCCTGCTTTGCGGGACTCACGTAGACCCTCCTGCCAATGAACTACACCGTAGAGCAGCCTCCGCTGCTGGGAAGAAAGCTTGGATTGGCTCCTGCTGGTCCTGCCCCTGCCGCCTCATAGCTATTCTTGGACTCCCCCCTTTGTGCGATGCGTGCGGGTAGTGGCTGGGCCAAGCCCAGGTCAAGGGCGGGTCTATCTATGCCAATCAGAGCCCAGAGGAGGCTGGGCTGGCCCACTCTTCTTTTGCTTGATCCCAAGCTCAAAGTACTGTTCCCCCTGTCCTTGCCCCTGTGCTGCTCACTCTTCCTACCCCTGCACTCCCTGCCCTGCCTGCAGTTCCTGCTCTTCCCCTATCCCTGAAGCACTCACTGTTATTTCACTGCCTGCAGTCCCTGCCCCGGCACCTCCTGCTGTCTCTGCCCTGTGCTGCTTGTTGTCCATGCATTGCCAGTGTCTACTGCACTGCCTCCTGTCCCTGTTCTGCTCGCTGTCCCTGTGCTGCCTGCTGCCCTGCATTGCCTGTACCAGGACCGCCTAACAGGACCACTAATGGAGACCGCCAAACGACCACGCAGTGGACTTGTGCAATCGCTGTGCCGCCAACACACCTCCGGTTGCACAGTGCCCATTGCCAAGACCCCCAGGCTACCCTGCATAGGAACTCCTGGAGCTGGACACCGGTCGGTGAAACAACAGATGTGTCTCCTCTTCCCCACGATTCACAAAAGGACCATTCACCTGCCAACACTGCCACTTCTCCTGCAAAACAACTTACAAAAGATCCTGCATCACTCCTGTCCACAGGACCAAGAACACCTCGCCACCTCTTCATTGTATTCTGCTCCACGCTCGCTCACTCTGCAAACACCCCACATAAATCTGGGACACCATCACAACCCTCTCCACGGACGTTGCATTCACCACCGAAACGTAGCTTAACCCTTCCTCAAACCCCGACATCACCATCACTCCAGAAGGCTACAAGATAATACACAGTAACCATATCAAGAAACAAGGCGGAGGCATTGCCATCATCTTAAAGGAAGCCATCAGATGCATCATCACCAATAATGGCGCCACTCCTCTCATGGAAAACCTCAACTTCCTGCTACAAACTGATGCAAAGACCATGATAAGAGACCCCTGTGACCTCGATCAACATTATGTGACACCATCACCAACCTCATTACCCTCCTAGCAATTGACTCACACCACTATGTCCTACTCGGTGAGCTCAACTTCTACATAGATGACCCTAACAGCACCAACTCCTCTGCATTCCTGGAGAAACTGAACAATTTGGGCCTCACCCAACTGGTCATCGAACCCACTCACAAAGCTGGCCACGCACTTAACCCCATTTTCACTTCCAGCGACAGAATCAAATTCAGCCATGCTACAGAACTAACCTGGCCTGACCACACCATCTTACACTTCACCATCAGAGACCACCAGAACACCATCACCAGGCATCAGATCTCCTCCCAGGGCAACTAGAGCAAGGTCACCAAATTTCAGTGGGCACATGCCCTCACCACCTCCCAAACCAAGGCCTCAACAGACCACAACCAGGCCATCAAGAACTTTGCTGCCTGGATCATTGGCAGCGCCAACAAAGTTGCCTCACTGAAACCTACAAAATCCAACAAGGGCCTGAAACAAGCCAGCTGGTTAACTTCAGAACTCAGGACCACAAAGAGCAACTCCCACCAACTGGAGAAGTAATGGCATGCCAGCAAGAAGCCCGCCGATAGAGCAGCTCACAAAAAAGGCCTCAGCAACTATCACCAGCACATCAAAGAAGCCAAGAAAGCAGCAATCACCACCTGCATCAACTCAGTGGCCAAGCCCACAAAGGAACTCTTCAAAATAGTCAAAGAATTTTCCAACCCAACAGCCATAGAGACCACATTCCACCCCTCCCAAGATATCGATGACACCTTCTCAGACTACTTCCATACCAAGGTCACCAATATCTACAGCAATTTCCACATTCAACTCGCCATTCTCATCCCCGACTACCTCAAACAACCAGTGAAGACCAGCCAACCCATCACCACCTGGCCACCGCTCACCACCCTCACCCCCTCAGCCATCATGTCTTCCATCCACTCCAGAGCACCCACAGACCCCTGCCATCATGACCTCTGTGCAACCTCGCAACTAACACTATCAGCATGCAACTCACTGGCATCCTCAACACCTCTATCTCCACAGCAACCTTCCCAAACAAATGGAAAAAAGCAGATGGCAGACCCCCACCTAAAGAAATCCTCCGTGGACCCCAACAATCTCACAAACTATTGTACGATCTCTCTGCTCCCCTACATGGCCAAAGTTCTTGAAAAAGCCATCAACCAGCCGCTTACTGAATTCCTGGAACAAAATAACCTACAGGATGCCTCTCAATCAGGATTCCTGTGCCAACCACAGCACTGAGACCATGCTAATCACTGCTATTGATGACATCAGAACCCACTTCAACCATGGAGAAACCATGGCCCTAATCCTCCTTGACCTCTCCACAGCATTTGACACAGTCTCACACAATACCCTCATTAACAGACTCCACAACATAAGCATACAACAAGACACCATCAAGTGTATCGCCTCTTTCCTCACAGGTTTCACACAGAGCATCCAACTGCCTCACTTCACCTCCACACCCACAGACATCATATGAAGCGTATGACAAAGTTTATCCCACATCCCCACCCTGTTCAACATCTACATGACACCACTTGCAGACATCTCAGATCCCACAGACTCAACATAATCTGTCACACAGATGGCACTCAACTGATCCTTTCACTCACCGAGGACCCCTCCAATGCCAAAACCAATATCCGGGATGCCATGACGAACATAGCAAATGGATGAGAGACAACTGCCTCCACCTCAGCTTAGACAAAACCGAAGTGCTTCTCTTTGGGAGAACACCTCCCTATGGGATCACAGCTTCTGGCCTGTAGAACTCAGACCCAAACCCACATCAACAGACCATGCATGCAATCTTGGCATCAACCTGGACATCCAACTGGCCATGAAAAGGCAAGTTAATGCAGTCACCTCCTGTTTCCACACACTTCGTATGCTTTGCAGAATCTTCAGATGTATTCTAACAAACACCAGAAAAACTATCACCCAGGCCCTTGTCATCAACCATATCTCCACCTAGCTCCTCAGTAGATTTCAAGCCATACAGAATGCTTCAGCCATACTCATTGCGGACACACATTGCCTCCCACCTGAGAGACGCCCACTGGCTCCCCATCTGGAAAACATGGCAGTTCAAGATCCTCATGCTTGCCTACAGATGCCCCTATGACCTAGAACCTGCCTAACTCAACCATCAACTGAACTTCTACCATCCCGCTAGATACCTGCAGTCCTCTTTAATCGCCTTCACACACACTCCCCGCATCCGTGGCAGTCACAGCGGTGGCCGCTCCTTCTCCTACATCATTGCCAAGAGCTGGCACAACCTTATTCTCCAGCTCCATACAGGCCCATCCCTGGCAGATTTTAGAAAGAGACTTAAGACCTGGCTTACTGATGGAGACACAACACTCAGATACCCCGAGGGGAGACAGTGTTGCACTTTGCAAATAATGTTTGATTGATTGATTGATGGGGCAAAAAGCCCTTCTTGTTACCACGAGTAAGCCTCACACAGTGGGATTACTGAGTGGTCTTCGGAGGACCATGCCCTCTATCTTCACCACTCTGCAAACTTCCCTCCTGCAGCACTACTAGTTGGGGGATGAAGTCCCTTGGCTGCTAAGGGTCCTTGGGGGCCATCAACCGCTCCTGTCGCCTCCAGTAAGTCCTACACAGTGGGATTTCTGAGAGGTCATCAAAGGCCCAACCCCCTTTCTCCACCACTTTGCAAACATGACTACTAGTTAAAAATTCATAGAAATGTCCTTAAAAAAACTAAAGGTTACAATGACTTTATGGTTATGAAATAGAATTTGAAAAACCTTAGAAATTCACTTAAAAAAACAAAGGTTACTAGGATATTATAGTTAGGAAATAGAATTAAAAATCCCTAGAAATTCAGTGAGTAAACGAAAGGTTACAGGGACGTTATAGTTAGACTCAGATTTCACTCCAATACAAAACCAGTAAAATTCAGGAGTAATAGTTACTTGAGCTAACTATAACTCATGCCCCGCAAAGCACTGTTTATGACCTCACATATTACATCACTCATGACATTGTCAGTGACACCACTGATAATATCTCAAATGACATCACTGATGATCATCAAGTGATTTTGAGTTTTTGTGTGTTAAATGTATATAATAAGGTGCCACAAAAGTTAAATTAGTATGCTTTATGTGCTATGAGTGATTCTTTTTTAACTTATTTTATGTGTGTCACTATGACTGTATATCTGTGTGTGAGTGGGTATCTGAGTGATCGTTCAGGTGTCTGAGTTGGTGTGTGAGTGGTTGTGTGGGTTTTTAAGTGGGTGTCTGATTAGCTGTGTGGGTGGCTTAGTGGCTGTGTGAGTGGCTGTATTCATGAGTGAGTGAGTGTCTCAGAGTCTGTATAGGTGTGCGAGTGAGTGGCTGGGTGAGTGGCTAAAAGAGTGGATGAGTGGGTGTATCCATGACTGTATGGGAGAGTGAGTGGGTATTTGAATGGCTGTATGAGTGAGAGACTGGGTGTATAAGTGACTGTATGTTTGAATGAGTGGCTGTTTGAGTGAGTGTTTGGTTAAGTGAGCTGGTGAGTGAGTGGCTGTATAGAAGAGTGAGTATGTGTGGGATTGGCTATATGGGTGAGTGAGTGGTTGTGTGAGAGGGTGTAGGATGTGTAAATGGATATGTAAGTGGTTGTGTGGGTGTGTGACTGAGTGTGTGAATGGTTGTATGGGTAAGTGAGTGGTTCTGTGGAGAGGGTATAATGTGAGCGAGTGGGTGTTTGAATGGCTGTGGCGGTGCTAGTGATTATATGGGTGAGTGACTGGTTGTATGATCAGGCTCTATGATTGAGTGTGTGAGTGACTATTTTGATAGGTGAGGGGTTGTGTAAGTAATTGTATGGGTCTGTGAATGGGTATGTGAGTGGGTGTGTGGGTGGGCGTGTGAGATGTTGTATGGGAGTGTGAGTGGGTATGTGAGAGGTTCTGTTGATCATGTCATCAGCAATGTCATCAGTGATGTCTTTTGTTGTCATCAGTGATGTCATTGACCATGAGTGATGTAATATGTGAGGTCAAAGGCAGTGCATTGTGCGGGTGTAGTTATAGTTAGCTCAGATAGCTATAACTACTGAGTTTCACTGGTTTTCTATGAATGAAATCTGAGCCTAACTATAAAGTCCCTGTACCCTTTGTTCTTTCAGTGAATTTCTAAGGTGTTTTTAATTCTATTTCCTAACTATACCATGCCAGCATCCTTTGGTTTTCTTCAGTGAATTTAAAAAAAAATTAGAATTTTATTTCCTAACTGTAGTGCCCCTGTAACTTTTGGTTTTCTAAGTTAATATTTTAAGGTATGTTTTAAGTTTATTTATTAACGGTAACCTATAATCTTTGACAGTGGATATATGAGTGGCTGTATGGGTTGGTGACTGGCTGTGTGGGTGGCTATGTAAATGGCTGTATGAGAGAGCGAGTGGTTGTGTGAGTGGCTGTAAGTGTGTGTGAGTGGGTATGTGAGTGTCTGAATGGGTCTGTGACTGGGTATGAGTGTTTGAGTGGATCTGTGAGTGAAATTAAGAGTGTCTCACTGGGTTTGTCAGTGGGAGTGAGAGTGTAAGAGTGGGTCTATGAGTGGGTGTGTGAGTGTCTAAGTGGGTCTGTGAGTGGATTTAAGACTGTCTGAGTGGGCCTGTTACTGGGGGTGAGAGTGTCTGTTTGGGTGTGTGGCTGTCTGAGGGGGTCAGTGAGTGGTTTGAGAGTGTCTGAGTGGGTCTGTCAATGGGATTGTGAGTATCTGAGTGGGTCTGTGGGTGAGTGTATGAGTGTCTGAGTGCATCTGTGAGTGCATATATTTGAGTAGTTCTGTCAGTGGGTGTGACACTGTCTGTGTGGGTCTGTCAGTGGATGTATGAGTGTCTGACTATATCTGTGAGTCAGTATGTGATTTTCTGAGTGGGTCTGTGAGTGGGTATATGAGTGTCTAAGTAAGTCTGTGAGTGGGTGTGCCAGTGCCTGTGTGGGCCTGTGAGTGGCTATGTGAGAGACTAAGTTGGTCTGTGAGTGGATTTGAGAGTATCTGAATGGGTCTGACAGTGGGTGTGAGTGACCTAGTGTGTGTGTGAGTGTCTGCTTGGGTCTGTGGGTGTGAGCCTTTGACTAGGTCTGTCAATGGGTGTGTGAGTGGGTGTATATCTGTATGAGTACACCTGTGAATGCATATATTTGAGTGGTTCTGCCAGTGGGTGGTTGACTGTCTGAGTGGGTCTGTGAGTGGGTGTGTGAGTGTCTGACTATATCTGTGAGTCAGTATGTGATTTTCTGAGTGGGTCTGTGAGTGGGTGTATGAGTGTCTAAGTGTGTCTGTGAGTGGGTGTGCCAGTGCCTGTGTGGGCCTGTGAGTGGCTGTGTGAGAGACTAAGTGGGTCTGTGAGTGGATTTGAGAGTATCTGAATGGGTCTTGCAGTGGGCGTACGTGAGTGTCCGAGTGTGTGTGTGAGGATCTGCTTGGGTCTGTGAGTGAGTGTGAGAGTCTTTGACTAGGTCTGTCAATGGGTTTGTGAGTGGGTGTATGACTGTCTGAGTGGGTCTGTGAGTGGATGTGTGAGTGTCTGGGTGATTCTGTGAGCAGGTGTGAGTGTATGAGTGGGTCTGTCAATGGGTGTGAGAGTATCCAACCATGTGTGCGAGTGCATATATTTGATTGGATCTAGGAATGGGTGTGAGAATGTCTGAGCGGGTCTATGAGTGGGTGTAAGAGTTTGGAGTGTGTCTGTGAGTGCATATACTATTTTTATTTAAAGGTAACTGTGCCAATGCACCACAACGTTACACGGGGGTCAATCTGAGCTTCACAGAAGATCGACATATCCTCACACTTGGAATACAAAAGGTTTAGAGGCATTTTTTAAGGGCTCCCTTACATACATATTATATACATTACATATGATCTAAATTTCCACAGCCCAGGACCATTTCTTAATATCTAAAATGGTGGCTGCAACTTTCTACCCAGATGCCGGCCATCCAATCATAGCATTGCTGTTGGATTCAGGATGGCTCCGCCTTCCTATATATAATTATTTATTTTTCCTTTAAGATTTCAAAAACTACTGAATTGATTTACACCAAATCACAAAAAGTGCTCTTTCTGTACCACAATCTAACTTTCATCCAAATTTGGTGTAATTCTGTTCAGCAGTTTAGGCTTCAGTCATGTCTAAAATCTCAATGGGAAATAAAATTGGAAACGTACAGATTTTGACTCCCCTTTTTTTATTGTCCTCCAATTGATGGATCACCCCGAAACTTTCCATGCATAACTAGAAACAGGATGTTTTTTATTTTTATTTTGAGAAGATTCATCAAACGGCGGGAAAGTTATAAGTAAAACAAAAAGACTATTTTCCTATGGCAAGTACGTCCTAATTATAACTACCTCCTGCTGACCACCATCAGGTAATATATATATATGTGGTGGTCGCCACTGGGTAAATATAGTTAGGATTTCCTTTCCATAGAGAAGGCTTTTTTTTGGGTTTGTTAATAACTTTGGGGTCGTTTGATGAATCTTCACAAAACTTTCCAAGAGGAGAGCAAATTTCACTTAAACTCCTTCCTGAAAGTTTTGATGTGATCCATCAAGTACTGGCCAAGAAAAAAGTAGGGCCACAGAAGTGAATTTCCCCATCCATTTTCCATAGACTTTTTCAGCCAATGCTATAGTAAAACCTGCTGAATAGAATTCCACCAAATTTGCCAGGAAGATAGATTCTGATCCACAGGTTGTGTTTTTTGTGATTTGGTGTAAATTCATTCCATAGTTTTTGAAAAACAAAGGTTTACATATATTTGTATATCTGGGCCGTAAGAGGCTCACTCATAAGAGGCTTGCAGGAGCACCAATTAAAAAATAGAGCATTCTGATTGGCCCAGGGAGCTTTTTTCCCATTGGGTCAATTCAGTCTCATAGGAGGCAGACTTTCAATCAGAACGAACACTCTGATTGGCTGCCAGCAACATGGGAAAAATGTTGCTGGCGACCATTACAAGACTCAGAGACTTAGATCCCTGACCTGAACCTTTAAAAACTAAATAATATACAGGGGCAGGGTATGGTTAACCTGTCTCCCTTGGCCCAGTGGGGGGCAAGATGGACCCCCTTGACCAAAATACTGAAAAATGGAAAATATTTCTGTGATCCCATGGGAATCGTGCAGGGTCATGGAAAAAAATGGTGGCTGACATTATATAATATATATATATGGGAAGGGGCTGCCTGTAGGGTCCGCCCTTCTCAGCCCATTTTGGGCCCTGCGGACCGCATCCTCTGAAGCCTGGTATGTTTAAAGGGAAGGGACATGCAGACCTCTCCAGATATATTTTCTGACCTGGGGACTTGATCTCCCAAGGATAAATGAAACTATTATGGGAGGAGAAGGCAGCCCCTCTGCCTGAGCCACATTCGACTCCGGGATTTCATCCCTCAGGATCCAATGTATTTAAAAATGGGAGGGGGGTGATTGGGCCCCCCTCCCCAAGCCTTATAAAATGCCCTGGGGATCCCATCCCCCTGGTCTGTCACTTAAAAAAAGAGAGGGGCTGTGTAGTTTCTATGACCGCACTGGTGTGGGCAGGGACACCTGAGTTTGCTACTGCCTGGTGGGACCCTTTTCAAATCTCCTGCCAAACGGGAGCGAGCACAAAGTCTGCTGCCAGCTTGTAAGAGCTTTAAAAATGCTCCCACCAGCTGGGTGAACGGAAACAGAACAATATATTGCTTCAACTTGGAGGGAGCATCAAAAATAGCTGCTCCCTCCGGACTTGAGCGATCCGGCTCCAGCACCATGCGGGGAGCTGGCTGGGGCTGCTCGGGTCCTGGAGTTACCCACTGCAGCCCTCAAAGTGTGCTTGGTGGGTGCCTTGGGTGGTTACCTATCTATTTAAAATGTAGGCCCTGGGTTAAAGGATCCCCAAGACCTAATGATGCTCGGGGAAAGGGGCCATGCTGCCACCTCCCCTTTAAAATAAATATGGTCCTGGGGGTTGTATTCCCCAGGGCCTAATAAAGCTTTGGCAATGGGGAAATCTGACCCTCACCGTTTTTGAAAAATCAACGGTTCTGGGAGATGTTCTCTGGGTCATGAAAAGGTTCAGGGAGGATGTCCGTGCAGCTGCCTTCTTCTTTTAGAAACACACAGACACTGCTCCAGCGGAGGGGGTTCCCTAGTCCTAATATGACTCAATGAGAGGGGCCAGTCAGACACCTCCCATTTTTCATTATATTTGCCCCTGGGGGATGTGAGCCTCAGGTCTACTAAGGATAGAGGTGGAGTGCCACTGTTGCCAGGTCCTGTGGACAACCTCCCACCACAAACAGACAAAAGCCTTGTGCAGCGGTGGTTGCCTTCATGTATGGTGATAAAATATTACTTTATGTTAAAAAACCAAGAAATTCTCTAAAAAAAATCAAACGTTAAAGTAACATTATAGTTAGGTGTGATAAAAATGTCTGTTGTGTTTAAAAACAAAGGTTAACCTTACAGTATAATTAGGGGACAAAGCCATTTACAACATAATATTTGAAACTTAAAAGAACACTGAAGTTGGCCAGTTATACTTAACTGAAGTGACAATAACTCGGGCCCTGATGTAACTATAACGCACTCCCTCGTCGTACACTGCTTATACCCTCATAAGTTACATTGCTGATGACATATTCATTGACAGCATTGTTTACATCACTGATGACATCTGAAATGACAGCACTGTACAGAAGAAATCATAGCGTCCGTGAGATTTCTTGATGAGATGCTTTGAAATACCTGAAATATGCTGTGATGAAAGCTACCATGAAGCTAGTCCGCAGGATGTCATATTAATGAATGTTATAAGATTCTTTAAAAAAAGTCACAAATTTGATCAGATTTTTTATTACATGTTGTGCCAGGCCCACAACAACCATTTTTAATCAATACTGCTTAAGTTAAGATTCCACCAAAAGCCATTAGAAGAATTGTGGGTTTTTGGACCAGTGGATTTGTGCAAACTGCAACTCGGACAAAGTGCGATCCATGTTTTATTTTTCTGGGAAGTTATAATTGATTATATGCGTATTTTCATTTGTTAAATCCTAAAGCACCATAATCATAACCTCTGAAGGATGCTTTTCTATATACGGAGCATTCTGAAAACATATTTTTTATTATAATGGGGGAATATCTTAATATTTTCATTGGTTAAAATAAAACAAAATGTTAGCATGTGCCTTGTTTATATTTCAAATATATTTAACTGTTTTAAATACCTTTAATGGCTTATTTTCAGTAGATATCTAAACGTAATTTACATAAACATTTAATTGAAATTGAATACGAAGAGTGACTCAGTTACCAACTCTGGTGCCCTGCTTTAAAGTTCTAATCACCCTTCGGTTCTGGGAAAGTGATCTTGCTGCAAAATCTCATTGTATTCCAATTTGACCCTGCAAAATTGACTGTCCTTCTCTTGTTTTCAGTATTGACAATATTATTGGTAAACTGATATCATACGTTTTACCAGAACTTTAAACCACCTTGCCTCTATTTTCATCATCCAAAGGGACACCCCTTTAGTACGTCTACTACTACATTCCAAAGAGACTGTGTGAATATGTCACTAAGGGCCTGGCTTAGAGTTCTGTGGATGGGTTACTCTAAAACAAGCACAATGGATACCCCATCTGCTGTGTTAGAAGCGCTATTGGATCTATTGCACTTAAAATTAGGCCTGGGCCAAAATTCCGTTCCGTTCGTGGAAATTGCGATATTTTGGCATTTTCGCGTTCCGCGGAAAGCGCGAAAATGTCAAAATTTCCGCATTCCGCAGCTTAGCGATAATTTGTTTCTTGCTCGCGCTGTAAAATAATACATTCTCGCGCGCGCGCGATCGCCTTACTTGAATCCCTGCGTTCTCCGACAAGTTTTCTTGACCCGGTCGGGTTCTCCACGAGATGTTGGATTTTGGTAGCCATTTTGCGCTGTCTCGCGAGAGTTCGCGGCCGCATTAACGTCATTTGTCACGCGATCACGTCATTTGTCGCGCGATCACGTCTTTCTTCTCGCGATCATGCACCGCGCGAGTATGAGAAGATTGAGATCTCGAACATGTCATTCTACATCGTGAGCCAGAGGATGAGGACGCGGGCACGTGTAATCGAACGCGAACAGGAGAAAGAGACAGCGAACACGTCATATCTAACGCGACAGGGACAAAGAAGAGAACGCGATCATATAGTTTTCGACACGCCGGCGGAAGTAATGTGAAGCTCGAGAACTCAACAACGTAAAATTTACAATTTGGAGAAGAACATCGGCTCTAGCAGCATGAAACCATCTGCAAATGCTGATTTTGGATGAAAAGAACTCCTTACATTGACATTTGGCTTTCCTTTTTTGTGCAAGGAGTCATTTTTTTAAAAGGTGGAGAGAGGGAGGAAGTGACACAGAATCTCCAACTTCCTGTTCCTGTCCAGCAGGCTCCTCCCAGTGCTTTGTCCATCTCCTGCTCATTCTGCCTTTGGATTTGGAGCTGGAAAGATCACTCTTTTTGTCTGCTGCATCATTGCAATTGGATTTCAGGATTTTTGGAATAGGATATTTTACAAGTAAGTGGTTGTTGTGTTGATTGTGGGCATTGCAGTTGTTGTAACTACAATTTATTTTTGATAATTAATTAATTATCATCATTCCTTTTTTTAATTTTTTTATTTGTGGGTTGTAGTAGTAGGCCCGAGCTAGCCATGGGCATGGCCTCATGGGTGTGTGTGCATGATGAAGCAACTGTTCCTTTTGTTTTTTGAATGTATTTCATTTTCAAGCACATTTAGGGCATGGATGGCATTGGATTGAGTTGGGGAAGTGTGTTTTTTGGGGTGGCCTTGCTGATGTTGTTGGGCCTGGCCATGTGGCTGGTGGCCATTTTGAGGCCTAGGCCTGCAAGCTTGCCTGGCCTTGTCTGCCAACAGGCCTGCTTTTTCATCCACTAGGATCAGAGCAGGTAGCCACAGCTTTATTGATCAAGTGTTTTCTATGTGATCTGTTGAATTTAGACATCATTTAGGGCATGGATGGCATTGGATTGAGTTGGGGAAGTGTGTTTTTGGGGGTGGCCTTGCTGATATTGGTGGGCCTGGCCATGTGGCTGGTGGCCATTTTGAGGCCTAGGCCTGCAAGCTTGCCTGGCCTTGTCTGCCAACAGGCCTGCTTTTTCATCCACTAGGATCAGAGCAGGTAGCCACAGCTTTATTGATCAAGTGTTTTCTATGTGATCTGTTGAATTTAGACATCATTTAGGGCATGGATGGCATTGGATTGAGTTGGGGAAGTGTGTTTTTGGGGGTGGCCTTGCTGATGTTGTTGAGCCTGGCCATGTGGCTGGTGGCCATTTTGAGGCCTAGGCCTGCAAGCTTGCCTGGCCTTGTCTGCCAACAGGCCTGCTTTTTCATCCACTAGGATCAGAGCAGGTAGCCACAGCTTTATTGATCAAGTGTTTTCTATGTGATCTGTTGAATTTAGACATCATTTAGGGCATGGATGGCATTGGGTTGAGTTGGGGAAGTGTGTATTTGGGGGTGGCCTTGCTGATGTTGTTGGGCCTGGCCATGTGGCTGGTGGCCATTTTGAGGCCTAGGTCTGCAAGCTTGCCTGGCCTTGTCTGCCAACAGGCCTGCTTTTTCATCCACTAGGATCAGAGCAGGTAGCCACAGCTTTATTGATCAAGTGTTTTCTATGCGATCTGTTGAATTTAGACTTCATTTAGGGCATGGATGGCATTGGATTGAGTTGGGGAAGTGTGCTTTTTGGGGGGTGGCCTTGCTGATGTTGGTTGTCTTAAAGACAATCCATGCTTTTTTTATGTGTCTGGTCACTGGTGTGTTGGTGTGCAATGCATGCACCCTGCAGAGCTTTTTGGGGCCTGTGAATGTTCCTACATTTTGTTGCATTAAAAAGTCAGAGCAGTGTGCTTTAGCAGGCATCCTTTACCTGGCTTTTATAGGCCTTTTGTCAGCTCCTGGTGTTTCTTTGTGATTTGTGTGTGTCAATGTGGGTGGTGGCCTTTTTGGGTGTTTGGACTGTGAGTATTAGTGTCCTGCTTTTGCCATAGGCCTGCATGGTTTTCCTATTGGCTCTTTGGCTTACTGCTTCCATCCATCCACCCCCTTTGCCAGCAGCAGCTCCATGGATGCTGAGATGCTCAAATAATGCAATGGTCCACCCCACTTCCATTAGATTTTTATTTTGTTGTTTATTATTAACTTTCCTCTCCTTCCTGAGAGTGTACTGTGTGGCTGTACACAGTACTAGTAGTATAACATAGCTCTAGTTAAAAAAAATAGTCATAAATGGCTAGACTATCTTTTGTTTGCACTAGTACAGTACTAAGTAACTGAACCACAACAACAAATGCAACATTTCACTGATGTTCTTCTCCTGTCTTCTTTGCTTTTAGGTGCACAAAAGACAGAGTAGGAGGTGTCATCGGCATCACCTGGCTACCCGTTGTACTGCCAGCCAGCCAGAAGTCCTGCTGCGCATCACGCCCACGTGTGACCAGAACTTGTTGTGCATCTGCCTCCTGCCTGACATCTGAAGAAGATGGCCCCAAAGAAAGGTACCAGGTCCAGTACCAAGAAAGTTGCCGGTGAGAAGAAGGAACAGAAAAAGGAAGTGCCATTAACCACGACTGGTGGTGTGCCGGCCAATGTTTTTTTTGGCACCAAAGCATTGTCCGGGAACCAAGCTGGGAGCAGCACAGCGGTCAAAACCCACCAACCTAGGCCCAAGGGCTTTAGTGTCGCAGAGGTAGCCAGTCTACTAACGAGCAGCGATGTTCAAGAAATGTCATTACCGCAAAGTAGTACACAATCAAGTTCAACGCACGCGCAAACTCAGCAGATCAGTGTCAAGCCGCCGCAACCAGAACAGCAGCAGCCGCCGCAACCAGAACAACAGTAGCCGCCGCAACCAGAACAGCAGCAGCCGCCGCAACCAGAACAGCAGCAGCCACCGCAACCAGAACAGCAGCAGCCGCCGCAACAGCCCACCATAGTAGTTGTTGCTCCTGACGTAGGGGCATTTCAGGAAATCGAGCTTCCTGCAGACAAAGTGGAGCGAAGTCAAACCACTGTTTCAGAAGATCAATTGTCTTCCAGACCACCAGCAAGGAAAAGGAGGCTTAGTCCATCATCTTCTTCTTCAAGCCCAACTTCTGATGATCGTGATGACACTTGGGTCCCACCAGCTCGGTCTGAGAGTGATGTACGCCACAAGACATTGCTTCTGAAAAGGAAGGTCCCAGAAAAACTTAGAGTTATGGAGGTAGATGTAGAAGAGGGGGGTGATGATGTTGATGAAGACGAGCCAGTCATCACGCACATTACTCCCGCCCCAAAGGGATTGGAGACCGACATTCTCACCCTATCCAGAAAGGCTGCTACTGAGCGGGATGTAGCACGGATCTCACCAACACAGGTTACACCACCACTACCTCCAGCTGCCATATTTTCCAAGGCCCGGCAGGGACCTACATCCAGCTCAACCATCTCAGTAGGTAGTGGTAGTAAAAGTCACAGTGTAGGTGGACAGGGTCTCATATTTTCAAGCACCCCCTCAAGTTCATCTGGTGTTGAAAGTGGCACATCCAGCAGTGCCAGAAAGTTCTCCTCCCCAGTTTGGGACTTCTTTTCTGTTAGCGCCAAGGAGGAGAACGTTGCTATATGCTCAATTTGTCGGCAAGGTGTTCGGCGTGGTAAGCTTGGTTCAAACTATGGTGCCGGAGGACAAGCAAGTCATCTAAAAATACACCACACTATCGTGTGGGAGGATCACCTACTTAAGTTAAAAGAAAGTAGAAAAACTCAACCCATTGAAGTTGGTCAGGAATCAGGGAGCGATATTATTGTGGTGGCAGGTGAAGAACAGGGAGGCATTTCTAGCCCTGTCCCCAGTACTGCAGTGGTAATGCCCACATCCTCCTCAGTAACATCAGAGTGGCACCGCAGTAAAAGCCATACTCAGAGTCAGGCTGAGACACCAAGGCGACCGGCGACTACCTCAATGAAACAATCTGTGTCGTTGAGCCTTAGTGGGTTAATGAAAACAGCACCACTAAGGAAAGTAAGCCAGCCTACCATTGAGAGCATGTTTAGGTTGGAGGGGCAGTTCCAACGCAACCACCCAACGGCACGATTGTACAATGCGCAGCTGGCTAAAATGTTAGCGCTGGACCTTCTTCCTTTTTCATTTGTAGAAGGGGTGGGTTTCCTTGAATTTGTGTCTGCCATCTGCCGTAAATGGAAGGTTCCCAGCCGGTCATATTTTGCACAAATTGCTGTTCCGGCACTACATCATGATGTGCTGGAATTGGTTGGTCAAGGTTTGCAGCAGAGTGCTGTGCACAATATCCACCTGACAACAGACATGTGGAGCAGTTGCCAAGCCACAGATTACATGTGCATCACTGCACACTGGATCTCTTTTGTGGGGGTTAGAGATCAACTATCTGCACGAGGTGTTGTTGACACAGCTGTGATTTTTAAAGGTACTCGGAAACATGCAACTGTAGCCATGTTCGCCATGGAGAAATCTCGTACGGCTGAAAACATTTTAGAAGAGTTTCGCACCAAGGTTTTGGAAGGGCTTGGTATTGGTTTTGTTGCCACAGACAATGGCAGTAATGTACTTAAGGCCATGGAACTTGGTTCCTATTTCAAGGTTCCATGTTTGGCACACTGCATAAACATTATAGTGCAAGACTTTCTTAAAAAAGAACCCATAGTCAGCAATTTACTGGCCATCTGCCGAAGAATATGCACTCATTTCAGCCATTCTTTTAAAGCTCGGAAGCAGCTGAGGATCATCTAACGTGAATTTAGGATGCCAGTCAAGGCACTCATCCAGGAGGTGGCAACACGTTGGAACTCAACGTATTACATGCTTGATCGTCTGTACGAACAGCACAGGTCACTCCATGAATATGTCTGGTACAGAAGCAGTGATGCTAGTGTTAAAGGCATGACCCTTCAGAGGGAGCAATGGACCCTAATTAAATGCCTGACTGAGATGCTGTCTCCTTTTGAGGTCTTCACACGTGAAGTCAGCAAGGAGGACTGTACAATGGGCCAAGCTATCCCATTGTTGCAAATGCTAGAGCATGAGCTGAATAATGTGTCTGAATCCTACAAAGGTGTAGAGGACAGAAGGCAAGCCCATGACTTGGTGGAGAGCTTATCCAGGCGCTTAACTGAAAATGTAAGGATACAAAATAAAATTTTGTCACAAAAACATTACATTTGTGCCACAATTCTGGATCCACGTGCAAAATTAGGACTAGTGAAGACATTCCTTGCTTTTTCCGACAATGATGTTGCCCGCTACAAAAGTTGTATAGCTGAAGCAGCCATTACGTTTGAAAAGGAAGGGCTGCTAATTAAAAGCCCGCCACATCAACCCACAACAAGTACTGATACTGAAGCAGGCCATGCAGAATCAAGTGCAACTTCGTCGGCTGAGGGCAGTGCGGTTGGCTCACAATCACAACACTCACCATCACCATCGACTACAGAAACAATAACTGGATCATTAGGCCGAGTACAATCATTATCAGATTGGTATGTAAAGATGGGCTATTGTAAGCACAGTGCTGATGCACAGAAAAAACAGCACAAAAGCTTACCAGCAGCAACCCTGAACATTGAGCGGATGGTCCAGGCCTATCTGGACGACCCAACAGAGGTGTACGTTGATCAAAACCCAGTGCAGTATTGGTATAGGAAAAGGTCTGAATGGCCACTGCTCAGCAGGCTGGCGATAAGCTATCTGGCTTGCCCTGTCGCAAGTGTCTCTTCCGAACGTGTTTTCAGTGCTGCTGGTTCCATTGTAACCTTGAGAAGGACCAGTCTATCTCCAAAAAACGTGGAGAGGTTAACAATGATCAAAATGAATCAGCACTTCATACCACCGAATTACACAATGCATGAATCAACAGAGGAAGATGAGGACAGCGGCTCAGGTGATGGAAGTATTGTGTCAGATGATTACCTACTACTGGAAGAACCCCCAGAGTTTGAGGACGAGCTATACTTCCCTGACAATTAGGCTCGCACTTACTGTCTTCCTCCCTTTTTTCCCCCTTTGTTTATGTGTCTGTCGTTCCGGTTATAAACTTGTGAATCGCAACAAATCCATTCTCACCGTCTTCTACTCTTCTAATTTAAGATACAAGTTTCAGGTGTCTGCCATTTGACACTACAGTCCTCAGAATCCAGCTCCTCCGCTCGATCATACTGAATCTCCTGCTCAATTCCATTTCCCTCATGAATGATGATTGGATGATGGTAACAACAAATTCAAACTTTCCTCGTCCTTCCAAAACAAGTGGACCATGAATCAGATGACTACTATAGCTATCCTCCTTTCAGAACCGAGAGAGACTGGCCATTAACTGAAAATAAGATGGAACAGGTAATGATTGATGCCATGCATTGGCCGCAGAATCGCAGACTGAATGATGTAGATTTTGTTGTGTGTTTTGCGCATGAATTGATGTAATTGTGCACTGCCACTAATCAACTTTCTACAGAACACACTAATTTTCCCCTTCTTGCAAACAAGAAATGTGTACTTCTCCTGCATCTTGGTGATACATTGCTTTTAATTCAATACAGGAAGGGGACTCACTCAATCTGCGCAATGCAAATGACTGTGACTTAACAGCACCGTCCATCATGATGATGGCGAAAGAGACGGCCTGCAGCGTTAACAAGATGAGATGGAACAGGTAATGATTGATGCCATGCATTGGCTGCAGAATCGCAGACTGAATGATGTAGATTTTGTTGTGTGTGTTGCGCATGAATTGATGTAATTGTGCACTGCCACTAATCAACTTTCTACAGAACACACTAATTTTCCCCTTCTTGCAAACAAGAAATGTGTACTTCTCCTGCATCTTGGTGATACATTGCTTTTAATTCAATACAGGAAGGGGACTCACTCAATCTGCACAATGCAAATGACTGTGACTTAACAGCACCGTCCATCATGATGATGGCGAAAGAGACGGCCCGTTAACTTAAGATGAGAAGGAACAGGTAATGAATGATAACAATTAATGGCATGCATTGGACACCTGACTCTGAGCTATTGGTCTTTGTGTTTGCGTTGTTTGTTTGTTGTGCACAAAGTGATGTCAAAGTGTACTAGTAGTAATCTATCTTTCTGTACACAATAAAGAATGACTCAAGTCAGTAATATTTTAGAGGTTGGGCTCCCTGTGGACGTCGAAGGGCTTCGAGAAGTGGGACACGATCGGAATCAGCACGGTGGGAGATCTCTGGACGAGGGGGGGATTCAAAACTTTTGAGACGCTGCAGGCGGAGTTCCAGCTGCAGGGCAGTGAGTACTTTCGGTACCTACAGGTCCGCCATGCGCTGGGCTCCGTCTTCCCGGATGTCGCATCCATTCCGGAGTCTTCCCCCCTGGAGGACAGAGTCCTAGATGGCCATGTCCCGGACAGCACGATCTCCCTCATATACAAAAAACTGATCAACGATAGATCGTGCCTGCTTACTAGTCTCCGCGAGGCTTGGGTTGCCGACGGGCTGGAGCTGGACGATGAGGATTGGATTTCCGCGGTGGCCTCTCCGAAAGAGGTGGCCATCCCGGCTCGCCTTCGTTTCGTCCAGCTCAAGATCCTTCACCGGGTTTACGTGACGGGGCCAAGGCTTCTGCGTATGGGTTTTGCTGGTGACGGAATGTGTAAGCGTGGCTGTGGTGCGTTGGCGACTTTCATGCATATACTGTGGGAGTGCCCGAAGGTGGAGCGATTCTGGCGTGGTGTGCATGAGGTCCTGCGTGTGGTGACGCGTGTTGCGCTGCTGCCTGAAGCGAGGAGATGCTTGCTGAATGTATGGGAACCGAATGACTATTCGGTCCCGCAGACGCGGTGGGTGACTCTGGGATACATGATAGCCAAGCGCGACATTGCTCAATTGTGGGGATCCCAGAGGCCCCCTGCGGTGTCGGCCTGGAAAGAGCATATGGATTGGTGTATGTTTCGTGAAAAGGTGGTGTATGTGGCGAGAGGTAAGCCTGGGGCGTGGGTGAAACTCTGGGGCCCCTGGAACGCCTACCGCGGGGGTATTTGTGAGCCACCACTGCTACCGGCGGCCTCGCCTGCTCCGTCTCCCTAGATGGCCCCCCTCCCTCAGCCGCGGGCGCGCGGTCCCCCAGTCCCTGATCTATTCCCATTCCCCTCTCCAGAGTTCTGCTGCTGGTTTGGATCCCCCACTTATGGAGCACGTGCTGTTATTTTGGATCGCGGGTTGCCCTGCGGGTGTGGTTTTTTGGTGTTGTTTTGTTTCAAGAAAAGGGAACCGTACTGTGGGCTTGGAGCTGTGTGGCCTGCACCATTGATTACTCCTGTTTCACTGCTCTGCACTGCCTAGAGACTTTCACTGTATGTGTGCAATATGTTTTTGTCATTCTAGCGGCCGGCCGGATGGTTGTAGGCCCATACCTGTAACTTTTACGAACTGCAATAAACGGTTTCAAAAAAAAAAAAAAAGTCAGTAATATTTATATTTCTACTCTTGTTGTGTCATAAAAATTATACTTATACTGCAGGCCGATCTTCAGTCAGTTAAAGTATCAGAGATGATGATGAAGTCAGGAGGAGGATGTTTCAGGAGTGGCATAAAACGGAAAAGCCTAAAGGTAAACACGTCAACAACAACCACAGCAGACCCAAATGTCTGTGTAGAAGTTGAATAGAGTGTAGCGGTGGGATGACTGCAGTGCATTGATTTTACTAACTTAAACTGTAAAATGCTATGTTTGGAATGGATAATGTGCTTTGCGTTTGTCCAACTCTTTGAGAGAAAAAAAAAGGACTCTAAAGTGTTAACGTAGGATGTGCTAATGGTAAGCACGGTGGGCCTGATCTCTCCTGTTACTGTTGAAGGTCAATGCTGGAAACAGACTAGAGTAGAGATGATGCATATATGCATACATGCCACCTCGGAAAGTGTTCTTGTTGCACTACGCCATCACTTGTGCATTTGTTTTCACTTGATTTCTCAATATCCCCTTTGGTTTTCAATCTAAAATTACAGTCCGGGCCTTGGCCAAAACTTTGTAAAACATTACAATGCATATTAATTACCTTACCAATCAATCACCTTTTTTTCCAGCCGGGCAGTGGCGAGGGGCGAAGCGACACACCCAAGATTGATGGACGAGAGGAGCAAGAGGAATGCCGAGATGCAAAAATCCAGTCCACATTTTTGACCAGGATAACACAGTAACAGTATCCACTTTTAACTTCTTTTAAATAATTTGATTAATATCTTGTATACAATCTTTACAACAGTGTGTTCTTGGAGTTGTTATTATCAATCATCATTAGGTTTGCTCTGTGTTTACGATTCTTCACTACCAATATTTAAAATTTCTATTTGCTATCTGTTAAAGTATTAAGGCCGGAACAGAACTAGAAATAGAAGTGTATGTAATCCGGGTCTCTCATCATCATGCATGCATTGCCTTTTTCTCCCTTAACATATGGATATGGTAGTCTTCAATGATTGTCATTTGTTTGTCTATGTATGCATACTGTTTTTCTATGTCAAACCTTTCCCAAAATCCCCCTTCCCATCCATTCAACAAACCCTAACCCTCTTCCCCCGGGCTGTGTGACTTATTGTCGAGGTGTAACTAAATTAAATTTACACCAATACTTAATCACACACTTGCTGGGGCGGATGTGGTGAAAGCAACACTACTTCAATTTCAATGCAGAGCGATGATCTTCTTCTGCTTGCCCACCCATGAGTAGGATATTTCAGAGGTTTTTTTATTTAACAAAGGAACATATACCTCAGCATGAATTGCCTGCATTGATTGGATTTGTTTGGTGTCATTCCTCATATACAGCACTAACTGTTAGACTGTAGGCATAGTCAAGTGACTCGAGTCGACACAACTATAGTTTGTAACTCTGTCTAGTAGGCTATCCTCATAACCACCATTCAGTTTTTTTGTCAAATTATATTTGAGCATATAATTGTTGCTTGGTAAGTTCTGTAATGTACTTCATTCAACTACTCCTCTAACAGTCTCTCAAAGGCGATTGACTGTCTCCTTTTCTTTTTTTGGAAATGCTGCCACCCTGCCAGTGTCTACTACTACTACTATACTACCACCACCACCACCCCAATCATGGCATGTATGAAAAAGGAAACCATCTTCACCATGCAGCCAGTGCTGTGCCACAGTTGAACATAAACATCAAGCACCGGTAAGAGAGAAGTTTGGGGGAGGCAGAATTAATAATGGACATGTTGTCAATGATTTCATTTTCACACACCACTCCAAAGAATGCATAGACTAGAGGACAGACTGAAAGTACTAGAAGGACCAGTCAATGAGGGAGGTGTGTCGCATCTATCTGTTTGTGTCTTATACAGTCAGCAAATTATTGAAATCAAACACAGGCTATGGGCGGCCATGCACCAGCAAGGAAACAGTGTGATGTAAAACAGTTACCCCACCTACAAAACATTAAAAACATTGCATGTAACATAGAAAAATATATTTAATTTACCCTAACAAAAATAAACTAAACCCACAAAAGCTGACCCACCCCCCTCCCTAACCCCAACCACTGTCCACAGTAGAAAAAAGTCTTAACGGCCAAACGAGTAAAGAACAAGAACAGGAATTAAAAAAGGGGCAGTGACAGGGACTAACTGGTGGGGCGGGACTGGAGGAGGACACGCATCTGGCGCATCTCGTCCTCTAAATGGGCGATGCGGCGTCTAAGGCCGTGGCAGTTGCAGCCACAGTGGGGGGGGGGCACCGGAGATGGGACGGTGGCGGCGGGCAGCCGCCAGACGGTGGCGCCGTACCGCTGGAGGGCGGTGGCTGGGGCCCGGGGCACTGGAGGAGGCTTGAATTGCTGCTGCAGTCTCCTCCTCCTCCTCGGCTAGGACCACCAGCCGCCGGTATTCCTGCTGGATTGCCTCCAGCTTCCGGCGCCGTGCCTTGGCGGCCAACTACTTCCGGTTGAGTTTCGGAGTAGCTGTGTATCAAAAAGAAAAAAACAAGACAATTGTAAAATATAGTCTTAATAAAACAGTAGGACAAGGTAATTATTTATACACATAGTGGCATGGTAGAGTAGCACTATAAGATAAAGCACAGTAGTACATAACATTTTAAATGTCGCCCGTCCTTCTTCCTTCCACCTGTCTTACACTTTTTAGTTGAACAGTGCACCAGGTGCTCTTCTCCATAAAACTTTCAAAGCGGAGTTGAAATCAGATAGATAAGGCCATTGGTAACTCAATACTCCGGCTCCTAGTCCTATACCAATTAAAGGGAATTCTAGTCTTCTAGTTCACTCTTCAAACGTCCCCAACAACTCATACTTACTTACGACATCGGATAGCGGGCGGACTTTGTCCGCCCGCCATCCGACTGCTAAAAAGGGTGGGGGTCCCGTGGGGACAATTAATTAGGATGATGCGCCCGGCACAGTGGTGGGCACACCCTGTTTTTTTTAATTTAAATTCTGGTTGGCTTTGCTGAAAGCAATGCTAAAATGTTGTGCTGCTTTTCCAAGCACAACATGACGGGCCCCGCACGGAGCCTGTCACGTTTTGCTTTGAAAGTCGGGGGGGTACCATAGCATAGGTAGGTACCCTCCATGGGGGCCCCCAAGCATACTCTGCAATGTGTGCATGCCTTTCCGTGGCGGACGGCAATGCCGCCACGCAAAGGCATTCCAAAATGCAGATTATATGGCTGGCGGTGTGGTGAGAGAGACACCACTGCCATATTGAACCCTTTTCCGCCTGGACATGTCTGAATATTTTCTACAGGGATGGCGGGAGGTTTGCCCCTGCGGTGATGGCAGTGAATTCCAGCCGGCCCGGCGGGGGCAATACGCCCACCATCCTAATGGGGCCCTAAGTCACAACTGTACAGTATACATATACATACAGTACACCCTTGCAGTGAGTGTGCTGTCAAGTTCAACAATAGTTAAGGATTATGAATCTAACTTACCACCGCCTGCCACTGGTGCTGCCACTCCCCCTACCGCTCCGTTGCTATCTGCAACTGCCGCATCCTCGCCCTCCGCGTCGCCTTCGCTGGCCCCGGCAATGGTGGTCGGTAGTGCGCCTAGAAAACATTACACATTTATTAGGCGTCATATACACCTCCCCCCTATTGATCAGTAGCAAGGTTGAAAAATGAGTTAATACTAACATACATCACTAGTACAAATCAGGTAGTAGTAGAGTAGACACTAATAGTTATATGATCATTGTAGCCTTTGCTTGATTAGCCCTAGCCATGCACATGTGACGTTACCTTTACCTTGCAGCTTCTTAAGACACCTTTGAGCCCACATGACCTGCCTCACACTGCTACTGTCTAGTCTACGCGCTGCGTACAAGCGGTCAACAAACATTAACAAGCCACTTTTTTAGGAAGAACTGGTGTACTACTGTTACTGTTAGTCCATATTGCTTCTCCATAGATGCTACACTTTTTGGCACGGCTGAGAAATGCTTGCAAGTTGCAATATACTAACGCACACCATTTCTTTTTTCGCATTACAGACGCAAGATTCCCTTCTACGAACCAGAGCTTCTGAACGATGCACCAACTACCAGTACTAGGTTCTTCTGAGGTGAGGGGTCCCTTCACTCACATCTTCATTTATAAATTTATATAAACTAAATTGCTATGGGATGGTGGTGCTGCCTTCCACCACTGTTCAGTTATCATGATTTAATTCCCAACTGTATAAGTGTAACAATGTATATTGTTTTAATGTTATTGATTTGCCGGTTGGTGCTGCTAAGAAAACAGTGTACAGACCTTCTCAAATTGAAATAAACATTTTAAACTTCCATAGACTTGGTGGTATTTGGTGTGGACTAACTTACACGAGTGAGCAAATTAAAGTAAGGGTGTGCATGTGAATTGCTTACACGACAGAGGTTGGGTGTGTTATGTTCTGGGTTGTGTACTTGTTGGGTATCTTGTGGGGAGGGTTCCGAGACCTAATAGGTATGACAAGACAGTACTATAGTCAAGCAGTGGAATTGTGGTGGGTGCGGAATTTCTGATTGAGGTGTGCAAGGAAGGTCCAACCTACCATCACCAACATCCTATTTTCTGGTGCAAATGTATGTGCAAGATCCCTACAACAGTGGTATGTCCTATAGGGTATCATATCAAAATATTAAGAAATCTGGTAGGGCTGTTGTTGCTGTGAATTTTCAAAGCCTCAACATCAATAAGAGTAAAAGTAGTACAAGACAACGACCCAACCGATTGTACGAGCTACTGGTGAATATGAGTTTTATATTACAACCTTTCACAAAAAGTGGCACTGGCCAACTGGCCAAGACTAGCTACTACAGTACAGACAGACTGATAGTATGTAGTAGTAGTACTCAGAGTCATCATAGCGGAGGCAGGGATAAGATTTTTGAAACCGTACAGATCGAAGGATAATTGGTGGTAAAAAAATAGCATTTGGAAACACACTATAGTTTGGGAAAAATGGGGCAGTAAAAGTTATGGAATAAGAAATATTATTAAAAACAAGAAGACTTACTGGGGCCAGCAGAGGAGCCCTCAGCGGTGTCCTCCTGGTGGTGTTCCTGTCCCGCCGACTGCCCAGTCCCTGTCGGTCTGCCCCTGGGTGCTGATGAACAGGAAAGATATAAGAAAGAGACAAACATTGATGGATGGTGTCAAACAAATACAATATTTTTCAACAACGGTCAAAAAACACTTATGTAAACAAAAATTGCAATAACTACATTGACCGATCTCATCTGGTCAACATGTAATATCGGGGGATTCGCAGTTCGACTACTTAAGTTACTATTTATCAACAGTAATCCAGTCTTCCATTCTGATTCCAGAAAACTAAGTTACAACTAAGCCTAAGTAGTAGTACAACGTACCACCCAACCTAGCCCACCTATTCCAGGCATGCCAATTGTACATTAAGTATGCATTTCCACTGTATTCCTCAACAATGCGTATGGTCCAATCATGGAGGACACATGAACATGACTACATTTTTTGTATACACCAAATTTTGGTTTGATTGATGCTGATCTGCTACTGCTAAGTAACTGCTAAGCCTACCTCCAATCATTGAACAAACTAGAAAAGGTTCTAAAGACTGCCGTACTAGCAGCACGTCACGTAACTGAGTGAGGGGGGCATCACGCATACCACTAACCAATTAGAAGCTCATACAAAGTACCTAAACCTAAGTATCAATCCGCCCCTATCTATTAGTGACAGGACAAAGTAAGGAGTGGACGTGAGTCACTGTAGCATTACGTAACTTAATTTCTCTAAAATAAACTCGTAAAGAATGCAAGCACAAACGCAAAGCTGCAAACAAGTAAGATTAGTAGTAGCGCAGAAGAGCACCTGTGTCATAATCACAGAAGACTTTTAAACGTTATTAACCTGGAATGTATTGTAAGCAGCAACATTCTAGCTGGTTGGAAGGAAAAAAAGATATTCGCAATATATAACATAGAGCAGAAGAACAGACACAAAGTTGTAATAATTAAATTGGTACTCACCAAGCCCCGGGACCTCCACTCCTAGCAGGTCCAGCAGGTCCTGCTCACGGTCCAGGATGTCAGACCACCGGTGCGTCAGCTGTGCCTGGGTGCGCCGGACCCCAGAGATGCGCGACACTGCCCGGCGGACCTTCCCCCACCGCTGCCGACGCTCCCGGAGGCCGTACCCGGACCCAGGCCTGCCACCTGCTGCCAGGGTTGAGGGGAGGTGGCGCTGCACAAAGAAAATGAGTGCAGCCAACTCCACCTCCCCAAATAAGGCCCGTGCCTGCACCCCTTGTGGGCGCCGCCTTCCACATGTAAGGCGGTCGCGGCTCTGGCTGCGGCGAGCCCTACGCTTTGACATGGTTCTGGGGATGAGAGACGGGGTGGGAAAGAAAAGGTAATAAAATTAAAAAAGTAAGTAAAGGAAATAAATAGGCAATAGAAAGAGTGAAAAAGTAGGTAAAAAACAAAATAAAAGTAGACAAAAACAAAAAATATAGAAGCAGGAAAATAGTTAGAGAAATAATAAGTAATAAAGATCCAAAAAAAGTGGCTATAAACAAAGGATTGAAAAGATTTAGGGAGGATTGAAAATCAGGCCCCAGAACCATGCAATAGAGTGAAAAACAAGATGGCCGCGCCCATTGCGACCACGTGCGCAAGTTCGCGCGATATTTTCACCCCGAGCAAGCAAAAAGCAACGCCATCAAGTAAAAGCGGTCGCGAACAGGAAATATCGACCGCGAACAGGCGCGAACATGCATTGCGCGACCCGGAACAGGAAGTAAGCATCGCGAGAGGGCGGGACAAGTGAAAACAAGATGGCCGCGCCCGTGAGCAACCGCATGGGTAAGTTGGCGACCCGCGATCACGCAAAAAATACCGCGAACAGGCGGCAAAAAAACTTCCGCGTCTTCGCGATATTTCCGGCGTGTTTGCGGAGATTTTCTGCATTTTCACGATAATTTGCGGAAGTTAATTTAGCAAATTCCGCCCACCCCTACTTAAAATACGGTGGACGGGATACCCCCATATTTGTGATGCAGTAAGCCACCTGCCAAACTCTAAGTCAGTCACTGAGGGCCCTATTATGGTGCCAGTCATGTCGGGAATAAGGAGACGGAGGTCCTGCATTGCGAATTTTTTTGTGACCGCCTTCACGGTGGTCGAAAAGTATATGTTTACTATTGCGGCTTGTACTAAGGGCCGCAGGACAAGCAGCAATAGTAAACATACACTTTTTAAACTTCAATGCACCTTGTGGCAGGCACCATGCAGTGCCTGCCACACGATGTATGAATGTTTCGGGGGACACCTGTGGGCCCCTTAGCTGAGGCCCTATGGTTACAGGGGCCCTGCTAGGGACCACCAAAGTACCTTTCCGAAAGCCTTTCTATGCCAGATGGACCACCAAAAAAAGGCTGTCAGAAAGGGGCATCATAATCCCTACAGCAGTGCCTGAGTAGGTACTGTACCTATTGTAGAGATTAAGCTCCAACTGCTGCCTCAATAGGCTCCTTGAGTCAATAAGAAAGGCAGTGGTCAGTTCCTCTGGCCGCTGTCTCTGACTGCCACATTATAATGTGGGAATCAGACTGCATTGATAGATGATGGTCGGACCCAACCGAGAGCTGTCAGTTGCGGTCCGACCAACATCATAATGAGGCCATTGATTTTGATGTAGTTCATCAGTACTACTTCATTGCAACAGACACCCCTTTCACTGAAATAACGTTGTAAGGCTTCCTTGC
This sequence comes from Triturus cristatus, assembly GCF_964204655.1. Lineage (NCBI taxonomy): Eukaryota > Metazoa > Chordata > Amphibia > Caudata > Salamandridae > Triturus > Triturus cristatus. The sequence goes on along the minus strand of NC_140585.1, from coordinate 828,744,582 downwards.
CTTGACCTGTATAAACACATCAGAGATACTATATTTTAAAATGTGAGAGACCAGCACAAATTATCTACATATTTTATTGGCTCTGCTCATGAACATTTGTGGTGTCATGTAGGCTGAAACACTGATACTCTCTTTTTTCTACAAGTCTTAAACCATTCACCATGGCCTTTTTCATGGATCACAATATCAGAGGTTTGATGCTCACTGTGTTTCGTAGACCCCACATCTTTGATGAATCCAAAGTTGGGTCAAGCACCCTATTCCAGTGAGCCCCAAAAATAACGTTAGTGCTTAGAAGTCATTTAAGACTCTTGATCAATTTATTCAACTACTTTTGTCCTAATGTGGGAACGGATCTTATGTCATATACATGTTTTGACCAACCACTTGCCCAAAATTGCCAACCACCTTCAGTTTTCATCAGTCTTGACACACACAGCTGGAAATGGGTGTTACTTGCAACAGGGTCTTTTTTTCTGCAGAGGGACTATCGAAGCTTTAATCCATCATGCAACTTCTTGTTTTCTTCCTCGTCTATGTAAATATCTTTTAGCAATGCAATACCCTTTATTGCCTTTCTGACACATGGAAGCATTTTAGTTCTTATCACAGGCTTTTTGGTTCTGTTACATGATAAATATTCCATACAAGTATCCTTAGTGGGTTACATGTGGTACAGATCCGTAGGTTGGATGGATTATATACCTAGCATTTTTAGGTTTTAAAGGGATGAAGTATCTAATAATCTCTGTCTAGTGCTAAGCGATGTCACGTTTTTTACCACGACTGAGTAAATATTTGGTAGTGACATAGCAAGAGGCAGTGAGGATGCTTTACGCCCTAGCAACCACGAAATTTGGGGGTGGCGGCCTGCCTCCACTCTTACCTGCGGCCGCCACGGGGTGAAAAACGACGGAGGAATTACCATCACCCACCCACTCTCAAATGTACCCGTCGTGGTGCAGTAAACTCATGGGCCACCACTGGCAGCCAAAGGTCTAGGTATGCCACTGATATTTGTTGATTTTTACTGAAGCTCATGGCTTTAACACGCACATTTCTCAAGTCATTGTCTTTCCTGTAGCCCAAGTCCTGGTCTTTTACTGCCACAAAAATTCACTTTAGGACTGAGGGTAAGGTAAGGTAATTTATTTATTTGTACATGATTAATTAAAATCTTTACAAAAGAATAAAACATTGCTAAAAATGTCTAAAAGTTCATTTTGTGCGATTTCCTAAATTTACAATTTTACTTAATATCAGTTTATAATTGTTAATAAAAAAGAAATTGAAAAAAATGTTCCAATGGTGATCAAGCATCTGGCTTTTATTTGTCTGCACTCAGTGTGCTCTTGTGTCTTTTTGCTACTAGTTCAAAAAACTTTACGACCTGACAGTTTAATTTTGTTTTGGTTGGATTAAAACACAGTCTGACAGCCTGCCTGCATGTCAGGACGCCATATAATTTGAAGGATGGACGTCATAAATTGTACCTCAAGTCCTTTAATTTAGGGTAGATGCAAGTAACATGGATGATATCTTCCTTGCAAACTTTGCACGACGACACTGCTGCGGGCAGTTTTTTCTCTCCAAAGGTGGCAAGTGCGGGGCAGCCGGGATTACTCCAAGGCATTATTTTAAAAACTTTTCTTTCATTTTTAGGTTCATTCCAATGTTGAGGTATGCTTGTGGTTGCATTCTTCCATAGTCGCTGAGTGTGATCCAGCCATGTGCTTTTTTGGTTAATGCCTCTTTATCCTCAATGGAGGAAATAATTTGTGCTGTTCGTGACAAGAGGTCTGTTGGGGTGCGCCAGAGGTCTGACAGTCCCAGGACTTGGTGTGAATCAAACTGATAATCTCTGGCTGAGGATTTTCGATGTCTGAGCAGCTCTTCCAATACATTGTAGTTTAAAGAACCAACCTCAGCGCTGCAAATCGTTTGCCAGCTGGTAACATACGCGCTCCGTAAATGTAAATGTAAATGTGCAGATATTTATATAGCGCAAATCATCAACCGGTCTCTAAGCGCTTGCTTAGGGAACCCGTCCTGGTATTCCCCTGTGAGATAACCCAGCAGGGCATCCACAAGGTGAAAGCCAGGCATCCCGCCGCGAGGGGCCATTGTGGAGATTAAGCAAGCTATTGCCCAGAGTCGCAGAGTGTGAACCCATGAATCGAGTATGCACTGGAGCGAGAATTATCGAGTCCATGGACAATTTATGGACTCAAGACCCAGCCGAGCCGGGAATTGAACCCTGGTCCCAGGCTGACCTCTGCTTCCAGGTCTGCCTAATCTAACCAGTGAGCCACACATCTCCACTTTCTCCGTCTTTCCAATGATTGTTTTAGAAGACCAAATTCTAACCGGATTTGTGCAGGGGAAACGTATCTTGACAGGTTAAAGATTGCCCTATATGAGTTAGCTATCACTATATCCAGTAATGCTGTGTCCTTACCTTGAAGGGGGTCACTACCGTATGTGAGAGTTGGCTGTAGCTTTGTGCGCAAAACCTGGAGTAGGGGGTTAAGCATTAGGTCGGGAAGTTTGGCTTTTAAGGATTTTATCGCCAGGTAAGTCACAGTTCCCTTCCCTCTCAGGGACTCCAATTGGTGTTTAAATGAATTCTTGTGGTCCAAAATTACTCCCAAGTATTTATAGGTAGTTACCAAGTCCAGCCCTTGTCCTTTTAGATGCCAATCGAAGTTCCTCTTTTTCCGGTAGTTCACTGCAATAACCTTGGATTTGGTCAAGTTTATTTGCAAGGAGTTCCTTTCTGAAAAGGAGTGAGCTACATTTAGAAGATGTTGGAGGCTAATCGGAGTCCGACTTATCAGCACCAAGTCGTCTGCGTACAGCAGATTGGACAGCGGAATTTTCCCTAGTTTTGGTGCATGACAGAGACATTTATCGACTGAGGGGCTGATTTAAATATTGGCAGAAAGGGCACTTCATCACAATGGTGATGGAGTACCCTTTCCACCAACCTGAAGGTCTGCCCGCCTTCTTTAGAGCCAGGCTGACCTTCAGTAAGTAGACTGTGGAGAATACTCAATTTTTGCCGGCTTCACACACTTCCAAGGGAGTAATGGCCATCAGAGTTTTGGCCTTATGCCCATCAGCAATATTTATATTGGGCAGACGCATGGCCAGGTTTCACTGCCCATCACTACCATGAAAAACATGGGAGAGAGGTAGTGAAAACTTTTAAATGACCCTCACACCATGGGAGAAGCTTCCATAATAAGGGGGTCATTTTTTTTCCCTCCATTTTGGAAGTTGTAAGTTTGATGTATGGCTCGTCATGTTGATGGAGCTGCCCGTCAAACTTACATTGCATTTCCTAGACCTTCTTTGATGATGGTTCCTGGAAATGGAAGATATGTCCTCAGGGGCAGCGGGAACTCTAAATTATGGCGAGTGGAGTACCCTTACCATGATGGGAGTACTTCGCAGTAGAGGAATTGTTACTTGGGCTAACCAATGTAGATGGACATTGGGTCACATGGAGTTAGGGCATTATAGCACCTGTTTACTTGACTCTTTTCCTGTCCAAAGTTAAAAACAATCTCTAAACACTTGAGGATATAATGTTCTGATTTTTCAATCAAAGATGTAGGGCATTGAGGGTTTAAAAGAAATATGGTTGGTTCTGCCCAATTGTTAGGAATTAGAGTTGTTCTCATCCCACCATGATATAACAGATGAAGGATCCATTGTAGGTCAAAGAACCCCAGAGAACAATGTGGGTGTGAATGAGTCCCACCAGAGTCCTGACAGCCAGAGGAACTGTGAGTCTGACATCTACTATGTACTATAGCTATGCCCTGCCCCTCAGTGTGGTCATCTAATTCTGTTTCTCCCTCTATTTAAAGAGCTGGTTCACTGGCAAGTGAATCCTCATGAGAATTTCACTTTGTAATGATCTGTTTGTCCTGCCTTTAAGTAACCTGTTCCTCTCTCAGACATGGTCAAGGAAAAAGTAGCTTTCATGTCCCTTAGATCGTATTTTTGTTTTTTTCTTTAACAATTACATGATATTGTCTTTGGCTGAGATTGCCAGGTCACGCATTTCACCAGGGACACCATGTTCCTGACCCTTGCTTTTGTTAGACCTGTCATCCTTAGTGTGGTCTTCCCCCAAACCTATTGCTTGCCTACTTCCACTTTTTGCTGTAACTTTGTGGTGGCCTTAGGACTCTGAGTACTTTACCATTGCTAGCCAGTGCTAAATTGCACACGTTTCTACCCTAAAGAAGGTGACATTGGTATATACATGATTTGCATATTTAGTTTACTTATTAGTCTCTTGTAAAGTGGTATTCTGTATACCCAGGGCCTGTAATCTAAATGCTAATAGTGGGCCTGCAGCACTGTTTGTGCCATCCACACAATTAACCTTTCAAACCTTTCTTAGGTCTGTCATTGCAAGATCTGTGTGTGCAGTTTACTGCCGAAAAACCACTTGCAAAACCTTAAACTCCCCTTTTATTACACATATGTCACCCCTGAGGTAGGCCCTAGTTAGCCCTAAGGGCAGGGTGCTATGTAACTAAAAGGGAGGACATGTACTTTTAAGTATGGTAGTGAGAAACAACAAAATTTGTTTTTCAAACTTGTGTTAATTGCCAACGGAGTCAGACTAAGAGCGCCTCCGCTCTGAGCCAGATTAACAATTTTGTAAATACTTCCTCTACCCTATAAATTTAAAGGGAGATTTTTAAGTATATGCATATTTATTAATTTTGTCTGGTTCTTTGACAAGAGACATTTGATCAATCAGAATCACTGGTTGACTCACCTACCAGGGGGTCTTGTATATTCATACAAGTATTTCGTCATGAAGATGGTCTCACTGATATATGTCAATGGAGTCCGAAACATTGCTGCTTAACTCTGCTTTCCCTTTAGGTATTGTTAAATAGATATTTCATGTCTAGCTCTCATGTGAGGTGTAGACATATTTACATTTTGAGTTGGGAAGTGGGCTGTTACATGCATTGTCGATCGATATCCTAAAATAGCAATTTTTTGCATTTTCTGACAATGTAAAAGAAGATTTTCCTGTGAAACACTATTTTTCTAAACCTTGATTTGAATACAAAATTTGATATAAAGTCATACACTTTTGTATTGAAATGTATTTTTCCCAAGTATGAAATATAATTTCAAATTCAATTTACAATGCCATGTATGGACATCCTGCATAACTGACATAGTAGTTCAAATATTTGCTGGCACTAGAATTTATGTGACTTTTAGAAAGTGGACATTTCCCTGCTCTTACTGCTCTGTGTGCCTTGCGACCTAACTTCAATACGTATCTGGGATGGTTGAAGGCTACACTTTTTGCATTCCCTCTAGACAGCCATACAGGAAGGGTGGTTGTGACGGAGAACTCATCTGCATGTATCTAAATTCTGATAGCTCTTCCTCGACAGGAAGAAGGAGGGGGAGCTGACACTTACACCTGAATAGGCACTGTCCTGTTCCCACACAAACAGCTGATTAAAGAGACAGCCTGGCAGGTAGGGCTGGGATGGGATGAAAGGGGACCTCTGCACTTCAAGCATCTGCTATGAAGTCACTCCCATGTCAAAGACGCATTTGAGTAGAAGTGCCAGGGCTCTGACCCTTCCAAGACAGTAAACTACTGGACCTGTGAAGAACACTGCCAGGAGTAAGGACTGCTGTGGTACAAGGATTGCCACGTTGCCTGACTGCTGGTGTGAAGGAACTGCTTTCTGCTTAGCTGAGCTGCCCTGCTGACTGCTGATCTCTGCTTTGCTGAGGACAAGGATTGAACTAATTTCAATAGAACCCAATTTAACTCAAAGGGCTTGCTGGCATGCCTTCTGTTCTCAAGCCTCAGTGTCATCAAAGACTTCATTTAATTCTGCAACAGCACCTGGACTCTCCCATCTGTAGGTCATACCATGCCAAGTGGTGCCAATCCAGTCCTGGGCCCCTGAAAGGTGATTTCTACTGTCCAGAATCACTAAAAGTGATTCAGTGATGACTTTGCACTGATCAGAACTGACGCATTGCCCTTAGACGCAGGAGCTGATCGATGATATTGCCTCGACAGACTGCGCTGCGCTATCATGACGGACAGCGCAGTTTGACCATGATGCAGTGCCTGCATCATAAAGGGCTTTCATGCTGAAGCCTTCATTGACTGAACAGATTGGCTCCAACGCTTCGCCTCCATCCATGGGATCAATGATGACATGGCGCCCCCTCGCACTGAGTCTTCGACATTGACGCTTGCTCCATCCATGGTACTTTCTCAGCCAGACCTGTGTGAGTCCTGTAGCTGGCCTATCATCCATCGTGGTCGGCCTGAACATGAGATTTGTCCTGTCCAGCACAACCGCAAGTAACCCCTTAGTGCTATTGACTTCTAAGCACTACTTTTTGATTTATTCTGAAAAACTTCATAACTGCGGTTTTACTCATTACATTTTTGTCATTTTGGTCTTGTTTAATTCATAAAATGATTATCTATGTTTCTACACATGTGTGGATTATTCTTGTGCTGTTTTCATTGTGTTACTGTATGTCTGTGTGTTGCACAAATATTTTACACATTGCCCCTTTAGATAAGCCTGACTGCTCTCCGCAAAACTACCAGAGAGGGATCACAGGTTATCTTTTAGTGTGTATCTAGCTTACCCTGACAAGGATTGTGGTCCCTACTTGGACAGGGTGCAGACGTCTGCCAACTAGTGACCCAATTTCCAACAGCTTTCCTCTTGGAACTCTTTGTTTTTAGCTGTATTTCTCAAATTGTGCAGTTGAAAGGAACTAATGGCCAAATTTAGAGTTTGGTAAATGGGTTACTTGGCTACAAAACCTAATGGCTGTCCCATCCACGTATTACAAGAGCATTATATTCAATGACACTTGTATAAAGTGAACGGGATACCCGTCACTGAGTAACCAGTCCGCTGAACTGTAAATCAGGCCCCAAGGTTGCAAATTCCAGAAAGCCCCAGATTAAATAAGGGCCCAGGACTGCTGAATGGTGTCCCTGGATACATAGGGCCTTTTGGAAATTTTACTTTAATACAGAGCCTTTTCAGCCAGTTGATCATCTTGTAGGTTTACCTGGGTCTGGTCAGTGTTTGTCTAGCTCTTCAAAGGACAGACCTTCCTTTTACAGGTATCCACAGGAAAGGTATCAGAGACCTTTTCATGTCCTGCATTTCAGCACCTTCGGGAACCCAAAAACGTTGCAATTTTTTCCTGGTCATAACACACCTCGATCCACAGTGGATCAGGATGAACCCCAATGATGAAGCATGCCACCAAGGGGCAGCCCTGTTGGGTGAGGGTTTTCTAAGAAAAACTATGTTTTTCTAATGTTTCCATCGTGGTGGAGAATTTGCCATTCTCTAAGCTCTTGCCCCTGATAGGTTTTTCTATTGTTGAGGACATCTAAACATCTGACAGCTTTCCTTCAATGTCATCTCCTTGCCTCTTCTATCTCCCTTTGTCTGTTGATTAGTCTATTTATCTGTATTGGTTATATTTTTTTCTATGACCTTTGCTTGGTTGCTCTGTCTATGGTGTACCTATTTATTACATTAGCAACTTTGCATAACAATCAGATCTTTCACAGTGCCCTTCAAGCATGTTGGCATAGCCCCAGTCCATATTTCCCAAGATCTGAAGTCTTGCAGTGGTCCTTGTGATGCACTTATGAGTTATGATTTATTATTAACGTGGACTACATCTCTCAGCTCTGGCTGATCCCTTCATCACCCGCTCTAGAGATCCCTAAGTTAATTTTATTGGGTATCTTTATGATTCATTCTCTAATAGTACTCTCAGTGGTAGTTGGCGGCACCATTTTTAATAGGGCACCTTTGGATACGAAATATTTCAATTTGAGCATCAAGAATAATTATTTGCTGTAAGAGTTAATGTATAATTGTATGTTTTGTGTAATTTATTTTCCTTTGCAAATCTCTAGAACTAACTGCATTCCAGTATAGCTAAATACCTGCAGATGACCTGGGCTTAGCCCTCATTTCCTACCCATGTTTTAGCCCCCAGTTATCCCCTCCATATTACCAAGTCACCTTTTGATCCTACTGGAGTCATGCAGCTATGCAGCATTTTTCCTCTCTCTCTGGGTCCCAGAATTTTCCACTGTCAGACTGGCAGCTCACCCTGGCAGACTGCTGGATCTGCATCTTCTGATGTAAGCGTTCTTTTGGGCAAGGGTAACATAGGAACAATTTAGCCCTCATCATAGTATTATGCCACATATCTTAGGGATGTGTTCAGGGCTGAACTGGCTATAGCAGGCATCAGGCGTTTTCCTGGAAGTCTGGAAAGGTGGGGGGCGGTTTTGCAGCAGTGCTGCAATATCGGCCACTAGTAACAAAAGCAGAAGTGCTTCACACTGAACTCTGAGAATGATAGAAGAAAGTCATGTGGTCAAGTGTTTGCAATTGTGTTTAAACACTGCCACACAGGTCACACAGTGAGGAAATATTGGCAGACACTAAACCACATCATCTCCTTTCTCTGCTCCCAAAGGCCTACCCTTGAAATCCTGGGAGCACGCAATGAAGATGATGTGGCTGAACAGCTGCCATTGTGTTTCCCCACTGCCATTACGGTGACAGCCAGGAAACAAATGCAGACAGCTGGATATCCAAGCCAATTTGCAAGGAACATGCGGGGGTCGTGAGAATTTAATAGCACTTGCTTTGGGTACAGGTCGCTTCATAAAGCCTGAAATTACCCAAATTCTCCCAACTACCGGAGGCAATGTAAAATTCACCACCCTGATTTAACTGTCATAATGGTCCTGTGAAGAAAACCTGAATACTTTATTTTTAGCCTTAACTGATGCGTAAACATTACATTCTAGTACGTATACCTTGCATGTCAGTCGCCCTACTACCAGAACATACATATATCTCCAACACAGGACACAATGTCACCTTCCTGTATTGCATCTTTCGTGTGGGAGACTGACGGCTAGGCCTGGGTGTAGTTTGTGGAGTTTTGCTACGTGTAACTCCGCAAAGTTACAAAAAAACTCTGCGAAGTTCCACGAGTGGCGGAGTGCAGTGTGAACTGCAGTTGGTACTGGTATTCCTGTTGCTCGGGTAGAAACTCCACCCGAGCGGCAGCTGGCGCTCGTGAACTTACTGTTCACGATCGTGAACTTACCGGTCACTATTGCAGCAGGGAAAAAACTCCCCTGCACATCGCGAAGCAGAGTTTTCTGCACTCCATGAGTTCCGCAGAGTGCAGAAAAGTCCACAAACAGAGCAAAGTTCACCGCCCTGGTCTACTTACGGCAGGTCAAAACGTCCACAGGGAAAAGCAGTATGGACCAGAACAAAAATTATCTGCATCCCTCTTTGAATGAGTGATGCACAAATACCTGCACCTGTCAGAATAGTGGCTCCAGTTTGAGTCACAAAATGTTCAAACAGGCTACATGCATGAATACAAAGCCATTCCTAGATGGATTATGTTTTCAATTGGTTTGATACAAGTTGTTCACTAATAGATTTATACTAGGCTCCTCCCTCTTGAATTCAATCTCTTATTATGTCTTGATTAGATACTTTAAATGTCTATGGGCAATGTTATCGTTTCCAAAGCTTTACATATTCTTGGACTGGGCTTTGGGTCATCCCCATGCATGTGACTGGTTGGCTTTGTTGTGTGTCTCAGTTGTCTGCACTTGAACGCATGGTCTTTCTCCCTTTTCATGTGATTTATCATATGGTTGTGACTCCCAGGAGCATTTTGGTCTCACAGTGTTCTGCTGACTGGATGAGTTGTATACTTCAACTGCATATGTTTATTTGCCCTTTGACCTCTTGCTTTGCTTATTATTCTCCCTCAAGTGCTGCTTTGATTCCTCCCTTTCTCTGCTCCACAATGCTGTCCGACCTGCTCCCAAGGATTTATTTTACTTATTTATTTTATATTCTTTTTTTGCTTTTACATGAGGGCCCAACAGCTAGAACTTGCTGCTTGGATCTTCGACTGCTTGTCCATGCATGCTTCTTTTGTTCCCCCTGGCACATATATACTCCATGCCATTCTCTACCCAATTCCGTGCCCCAATGACCCATCCCTCTCCCTCTGATTAATTCATTTTATTTTTAAGTAGAACCTGGGCTGCTCATGCTCTGCTCTGCGAGGCATGCTGTATTAGAGTATTCACTTGAAGCTCAGCCCACTCTCTTCCCATATTTTTCATTGGCTTGTGTATTTGTCCTTTGTAAATGCTGGCTTCTGATTCAGTAATCAGCTTGTTAGACCCTCCTTATGCAGCCTTGTCTTCATTTGTAACTTCCCATCAAGAATGGCCCTTTTACTTCGGCTGTTACACAGTATGGTGCCGATCACGATCCGGTAAAAACCGGGTACGAACCGTCGGTCGGAGCGTTTTCCCCGTCCGACTCGTACCCGGTCGTAAAACTTTACAAACATGGAATTACGATTCGCACGGAAACACCATTTCCGTACGAATCGTAAAAAACACCGACCGACGAAAATATACATACGAATGTGATCCGGGAATGCTGCGACGTGACGTCGGGACGCTTTCAGGCAGCGTTTCACGACCCAGGAATTACGATTCGAACCGACAGCAGTCCGGACGGCAATATTTTCACGGCACCCAAAAAGTGCCGCAAAAGCGAAGTACGGCGCGAATCGACCAGAGTAGGTGGCCCGGTACGCACCGTACCCCCCCCCGCCCCCGTAGGTATGCGCCGACCCCCCCCAGCCCCCGTAGGTACGCGCCGACCCCCCCAGCCCCCGTAGGTACGCGCCGACCCCCCCCAGCCCCCGTAGGTATGCGCTGAACCCCCCTGTATGTACACCCGTGTACGTGTCGAACCCCCCGTGTACGTTCGAGTCGTACCCCCACCCGTGTATGTACGGTGCGTACCCCCAGCGCTACGCGCTGGGGGTACGCACCGTACATACACGGGTGGGGGTACGCACCGTACATACACGGGGGGGTACGCACCGTACATACACGGGTGGGGGTACGCACCGTACATACACGGGGGGTACGCACCGTACATACACGGGGGGTACGCACCGTACATACACGGGTGGGGGTACGACTCGAACGTACACGGGGGGGGTTCGACTCGAACGTACACGGGGGGGTTCGACTCGAACGTACACGGGGGGTTTGACTCGAACGTACACGGGGGGGTTCGACTCGAACGTACACGGGGGGGTTCAACACGTACACGGGTGTACATACAGGGGGGTTCAGCGCGTACCTACGGGGGCTGGGGGGGGTCGGCGCGTACCTACGGGGGCTGGGGGGGGTCGGCGCGTACCTACGGGGGCTGGGGGGGTCGGCACGTACCTATGGGGGCTGGGGGGGGTCGGCGTGTACCTACGGGGGCTGGGGGGGGTCGGCGCGTACCTACGGGGGCTGGGGGGGGGTCGGCGCGTACCTACGGGGGCTGGGGAGGGTCGGCGCGTACCTACGGGGGCTGGGAGGGGAGTCGGCGCGTACCTACGGGGGCTCGGGGGGGGGTCGGCGCGTACCTACGGGGGCTGGGGGGGGTCGGCGCGTACCTACGGGGGCTGGGGGGGGGGGTCGGCGCGTACCTACGGGGGCTGGGGGCGCGTATGCGGGCACGTCTCCATGGTTGCTATAGGAGTTCGGTGCGGACGGTGTTTTTTCCATACGGTTGTAACCTCGGACGCACGGGATGGATCGTGATTCCTCGGTCGGACTTGACTTTTCACGTTTGTACGGTAAATCGTCCGAGGACGTGTCGGACACATTTTCCGACCCGAGGACGTGTGGGGAATGATTCCCAATGCGGTTCGTATGGACTTTTTACCATGCGAATCGTGATTGCCAGTTCGTACGGCACTTGTACGATTCGTACGGTAAAAAGACCGGATACGAGTCGCACGGGGATATTTTTTACCGGATCGTGATCGGCACCTAAGTCTTATTTAGTCTGTAAGCACTATTTTCTTTAATGAGTTTTGTTTTATTGCAAGCACCACGTGCTTTGTAGCAACATTCAGGAGCCATGGTCGCTTTCACTTTCCCAGAGGTGGCCGCTTCTTTGCAATACAATATGTCTCGCATTTAGGAGAGTTTGAGCTATTTGCATTGCAAATGCGAGACCTATTGCTTTACAAATATTATATACAAAGTGCCCCATGCCGCGCTTGCACTTAATAGAAGCCATGCCCCATTCTTTAGACGCAGCTTGTAGACGTTGATTCCTTGTTTGCACTGTGCATGCATTTCTATTTAACTTTTTTAATTTTAGGTTTACTGTGGCGATCCAGCCATTTTTAATGGAAATTTAAAGATGGCCACCTTCTTCAAGATGTAGGGGCACACTAGCATTACAAACACATAGCGGTTATATTGGAATGGGTTTCCTTTAGCCCAAAACCCATTACATGACTGTGTCTTGATGCATGCACAAGCGAGCAATTGGCTAAAACTATTTGCAAAGCCCTTTTAGTGTGAATATGTTTCAGCATTGCCGATGCTTCTTAATTCTGGCTCAAAGAAGATTTCCCGAAATTCAGGAAATGGTTGAAGACTCATTTCTTATCACTTAAAGTGATCTACTGAAGTCATAACCCACTGGAGACCTGGAAGCAGTTTAAAGCCACTTTGAAGAAGCTTGAGCACCAGGGCGGCTTTAGCCCTAGTGGCGCCCAGTGCAACAATGTTTGTTTGCGCCGCCTATGAACTCCTCCGTGGATTCCCTCAAAACACCCCTTAACAGTGGCCCTTAACTCTCCATAACCACTCTCTGTCACATGCATTTCTATTGTTTTAATGTCCACTCATACCAGTGTAGGTCGTTAGAGCACTTTACATCAGACACACATTACACAGAGACAATAAATCATACCTGTGTAAATCGGTGTCTAAGAAATGTTACATCAGACAGGGGGATACAAGGTGTAGGAGTTACGTCATCAATACTAGTAGACAGTATAGTTTGAGAGTGTTTGGCCTGGAAAAGCACAAGCTAAAAATTTTAAACGCGAAACCATGGTTTGTTTTGTCTTTATCAATAAGAAAGAATTATACCAAATGAACCTTTTTACAACATTAGGATACTGAAAGACGGGAAAAAAAAATCAAAACTCTAACCATTACTTTGCAGTTTCCATGCACCTCTTTTATGACAGTTAATACCTCACTGCTCTACATTAGGGTTTTAGCCTATAAACTGCAAGTAACAAAAGGATCTCTCTGACAAAAGCAGTAATCCGCTGAACTAGCTACATTACACGTACTTTGTGATCTGCATGGTACTCGTTCTTTGCCGCAGGCATATTTACTCTACCTGCGCTACTTTCAGGGTGTCAAAACTGCCACTTGACAAAACTAGGGGGCATATCAACAAGGGCTTTATCTCTGCTTTTTTGGCTTAAAAAGCCAAAAAAGCAGAGATAAAACTAGCACCTTATCAACAACAGGGTGCTAAAATGCAAATTTACTCTACGCTTCCTGGGTTTCCAGCGATAATCTCACGTTAGCCACTTAGCGTGAGGATTTTTATCGCTATTGAGATAAGCGTTGCTAATAGCACGCTATCTCAGCGAAAAAATCCACGCTAGCCGGCGATAATTATCCTAGCGCTTAGCGATAATTATCGCCGGTTGTTGTTGATATGCACCTTGATCTCTCTCCTGCAGGTCCATTAATCACCTACGTTATCTTGCCATTTTATATTGCTGCGTGAAAATCAGTGGAGGCAAGGAACTGGCAGCAGGCGCTTATAAAATCATATTGCACTAGAAAACACGGCGCCCCTCCAAAGTCATCGCCCAGTGCGGTGGCACCGATCTCACAGCCCTAGAACAGGCCCTGCTAGCACAATTAACCCCACCATCTCCATAAAATGACATAAAATTAAATAAAATGCACCACAAAATAAGTCAGAAATGAAACCATGTGGGGGCATATTATCAAGCCAGGCGATACAATTATCGCCGCTTTAGCGGCAGGAAACTCCCGCTAAAACGGCGATAATGGGCTTGATAATATGCTCTATGGAATTCCAATTGAAGCCCATGTTAGACGTCCTTCACATCTAACATGGGCTTCAATGGGAATTCCATCGAGCCTATTATCAAGCCCATTATCGCCGTTTTAGCGGCAGTTTTCTGCTGCTAAAGCGGCGATAATTTTATCGCCTGGCTTGATAATATGCCCCATAATGTGTTGGAATTTGTTCTCTTTATTAAACATGCACATGTGTTCTTTAGTGAACATGTCAATTGGAGCACCTTCTTTAGATTATTTAATTTACAAATAGCAGATTTGCTTCAAAATTTTAGAAACATATTCCTTGTGGTCAGTGGAAAATATCCATTGTTAACAAAATAGTTTATGGTTTCAATTGTTGTGTTAGATTTTATCATTTGAGAAAAATTTCTATTGTCTACCAAAAGACTCACGCAGACACTTTAAATTTGTGCTTGGCCTTCGCTCACTACACTCACCCTGAGGCAGTCATCATTTCATAACGCAATACATAATTGAATGAAGAATTGATTTTTATTGCCTATAATAAAATGTCGCTCCTATTACTCGTACAAATTACCCGTAATTACAATTGTCTGGAGAGTGTCTTATCAATCTGAGTGGGGCAGAAATAAGCTGGATGCACAATAGTATTTTCTCGTCAATGATTTCAAATTGTATTCTCATTAAAGCAAGGTAAATTAGCGTTACAGCTCATTTAGCTCATATCGCATTACCGGACAGACTCTTATAATGTTGAGTAACACTTTTCAGCAGACATGCAATTTATTTTCTTCCTGTCTCGTTTTCACAGAACAAGTGTTTTAAATCACATTGTAGAGAACAGGTAGAGAGTAGTCTGCTTGTGTGAGTATTAGTATGTAAACAAGATAGATAGATAGATAGATAGATAGATAGATAGATAGATAGATAGATAGATAGATAGATAGATAGATAGATAGATAGATAGATAGATAGATAGATAGATAGATATAGATAGATAGATAGATAGATAGATAGATAGATAGATAGATTCTAAATGTCTTTATAGTTAATATTCAGGGATAGTGATGTATTTTTCCAATATTGTAATATAGTAGGAGCTCACTTATACTACTGCAAATAATCACTGTGACATCCTCCCATTTCTCATATCAGAGATCCTGTTTGGATCTAAAAGAAACATTTTTTATGGATGTTGCATGAATCAAAAACACATTTGTCATAACATGTCTGTAACAGACTCTGACACAGAACCCAGATTTAACATAAATTAAAAGAAAATGCTATTTGCATCAATCTGTTTAAGAATTATTCAAGGTAAGCAGGGCAACACTCTCTGCAGAACAAAGCTGGCTCTACGGGGGGTGGCCGGGTCACTCCACTCTTCAAAACTGATAATCATTAGTTCATTTATCAGTTCTGAAGATGGTTTCCTGGATGCGCAGGGGGAGGAACGTGCATAGAAGTCCACCACATGTGCTTTTAGAATCACTAATATATGTTAGTTATTCTGAGAGCAGGCATGCTGCTTTTTGGCTTGTTTAGGGCTTTAAGTGAGATGAAAAACTGGGGGGGGCCTCTCAAAGGGGCGTGACTGATGTAATTGAGGGTTTGGCTCAAAAACATTTGAGCTAAAAATCTGTGCTTAGCATAGTGTGCCACGCGATTGTTATTGTGCTGACTCTGTCATTGCATCCAGATATAGTGTATTGTATTTTAATTGCATTTATATAGCTCTTGATACCCTTGATGGGGTGTTGAAGCACTTTTTCGGTGAGTAGCACGCTACTCGGGAACCCTTTAAGGATTAGTGTTGAATTAGTATAGTGAAATATGAAAGTAATTTGAGTGGTGGATATGTTAGTCTGTTATTTGGATTGAAAAGGATAGTGGAGGGATAGAAGAGGGAAGGATTTAGAAATATATATTTTTTATATAAAACTCTGCACAACTATCCTTCTAGTAGCATCTGCAAGACTTTCCTTGGGGATCTTAAAATGCCAAAGCATGAACCTGCCAATTTTTAGACTTGTCTCTCCATCATGAAATTCAGCATTTATTTGAAAACACTTATGCTAAAGTCTCCAGTTATGTGGGGTTTTGCATATTAATCCTACATTTAGACATGTGCTCCACCGCAAGCACTGCTAACCTGATTGAACAGCATAACTTGGGTTCAAAGAGCCACTGTTATCCCCTATGGTGGTGCCATTCCACCAGTTGTCCTTATGACAGCTACACTGTGCACCGAGACAGTAAGCTTTTATAGACAATTCACCCACCATCAGCTTAGTCACCACCTCCCATTGACTGCTATCCCTTAATGCAGAAAGAACAGGTACGCTCTAAGGCAGAGTTCTTCAATCTGTGGGGCGCGTCCCCCCAGGGGGGCGCGACACCATCTCAGGGGGGGCGCGCACTCCACCCTAAAATCTTAACTGTATTGGTCTTTAACTGTCCCGCGTCGCAAGTCTACAAACCATTTCAAATGGAAATGTTTCTTGGGTGAACTCCGGTAACAGAGGGTTGGAGGGAGGAGGGAGGAGGGAGGGGGAGATAGATGGGGCACGACACAGTTATTTTTATTCCTCCCGGGAGGAGGTTAATTCGTAGAGCTGAAATACTTCAGCTGCAGTGGAAGGCAGGAAGTTTCTGCTAAAACCGAAAGCAAATGAACAGACAGTCCTGTTCCTTTGCGTTAGATTTCATAGCAGAGGAGACTCCTTGCCTCCCACTGCAGCTGAAAGTGACTGTTACTTTCTTTCAGTTTCAGAAGAGGAGACATCCTGCCTCCCACTGCAGCTGAAGCCTTTCAGCTCTATGAAGTTAACCCCGTCTTGGGAGGGTTAGCTCTTAGCAGAAAGGAGACAAAGTTTATTTTAAAATTACACAGGTAGGCGCACAATGCCCCACAGGGCTAAAAGGGCTTCAAGTTGCCAAAAGCAAAATGCCAGCCAGCCGTGTGTTGTTTAAACAGCCTGCAAATTACTTGTCTTGACATTAAATATGCTTATAAATAAAGAAATATGTATTCCTTTGTAATGTGACTTTTCTGTCTTAGTTCCCTTTTATTATCAGTCATGGATCATTCAGGCAGCCCTAGAACACAATTAAAAGTGCTCTCTATGTCCTGTTCCAAGTATGCACAGACAAGTGCTGATAATACAGCTTTAGGTGACTGCTTATGTTTGTATCGCCTGTGACATCAAAATAATGACCTGGCAACCCTAATTATAAAACTGGAAGGGGCATATTATCAAGCGGCAGCGATAATTATCGCTGGCCGCGCTTAGCGTGAGATTTGTTATCGCCGGCTATTGCTGGAAATTATTGCCATGCTAGCGCTGTATTAACAACGCATAGCGCAATGGCGATAATTATTCCAGCGATAGCGGTGTTGTCTATGGAACATCGCTGGTTTTCCAGTGATGTTCCATGGAAAACGGCGATAACCTTGCTGATACGACCCTGTGGTCGTATCAGCATAATCCACCCCCAATGTAAAGTATAGGTAAGTCAGCATTTTAGCAGACGTTAGTTTTTGGCGAAAACCACGGTTTTCGCCAAAAACTAACGTCTGCTAAAATGCATGGGCCTCCTTGTAAATATCGCGATGTGCACATCAGCAATATTTTACAAGCAGTACTGCCCAGTGACGCCCACTTTGCATCTCATTAGAGATGCAAAGCGAGGCGTCGGGAAAACAGGCGCTAACATGCGCTACTGCATGTTAGCACCCACTTGTAAATAGGGCGATAGTTTTATCTCCGCTTTTTTGGCATTTAAAGCCCTTGTTGATATGCCCCCAAGTTTGTTACAAGATAAGCACATTTATTTCCTCCACCCTGATCCCTGGTTAATGCCATTATAGCAATAGTTTTAGCTTATATCTGAAACCCTACGCTGCAGTCAATAACATGCTGAGTTACTTCAAGTGTCAGGGAATGCACCCTGAATTCAGACAAATCGCTCCTCATTCTCGCCCTTCACTTTCATGCTCACCCTGCACTCACAGCGATCACAATGCACTCACACTGATCACCATGCACTCACACCATTCACCTGCTTACCCTGCACTCTTAGTGATCACTCTGCACTCACAATGCACTGGCGCTGTTCACCCTGCAGTCACACGAGCACACTACTCAACCTGCACTCCTGTGACACTTCACTCACCTGTCGCCCTCCCTGCTCAATCTGGAATTTCACTCAAATAAGCCCATCACTAACCATACATTCATTCGTCCCACTCTGCACTTACACCCTCACCCAAATTCATATGGTCACCTCACTCACCCTGCAGTCACTCCTCTTACCCTACTCTCACACTGTCACATGGGTCACCGTGCACTCACGTGGGTACTCTTGCCACCCACACAGCAAAGAGCGTTAATGTGCCTGCTACAAAGAATGTGTACCATGCAGATCAAAGAACTGAGTGTGAGTAAACAATGAGAAGTGCTATAAAAAAACATGAAATGTTTGCCAGAAAGGTGCAATAGAGAGATGAGGTGCATTGTTGGTGAGTGGCAGTGAGGGAATTCATGGAGAAGGAGGAAATGGAGGAGGGGGCTGCCAAAACAGACTGTTGCACTGTGTGCGACCAGTGCTAGGGCCATCCATGGCTGGGAGTGTTAGCCCCCACCTGAAGTTCGGGTCTAGTTTGTCCTGTCGTGTCCCATCAAGGTTTTTGTCCTAAATTACAAAAGGACACATTTACATGCACTGCAATCCAGCCTTTCAGGGGCCCCTTGATAGAGGCAGCTCTGTTTTTGCCCTGATGGCCTGGAATAATTCCTAAAAAGATTCTTGTAAATACCGTTTTGTTTCATTTCTTTTTAATGTGATTGATGTAAGAGAGTCTATTACTATTTGCAGGGAAATGTGTTTGTTTCATGTAACAACCATAAAAAAGTTTATTTTAGATCACAAACCTGCAGTTTACTAAACACTCTTATTGTGTTGAACATTACTTGCCAGATATGGCCCATGATATGCACGTAGCGGTTGATTGTATAGTGTACCAGATTCCCGAAATTTCTGTTAGGTGGTGGGGGGGCCAACATCTAAAATAATTCAGCTGCGGGGGCTCAACCTACAAAAGTTTGAAGACCTCTGCTCTAAGGGATACAAACATACAAAGGAGACCTGAGTCCACAGAGGACGCCCACAACTATCGCTAATGAGATGCAGAGTAGGCGTTCCCGTGCCAAAAGCTGCGCCGCCACCACACCTCAACATTCTCAACGACCAGCCAGATTGGTTATAAAAACACAAAACAGGCGATAAGGAAATTTATACCTGCTCTGACCTAGATTAAAGTTGGACGGCAGCCTGCACCACAAAAGGGAGCCCAGCCCAGGGATACATCGGAAGGGCAACAGATGCCATGGAGTCACTCATCATGCAGCCTGGACACCCAAGGTGGCCACAACACCCACCGTCACCACCCCAGGACCCCAACCCACACCCGGAACACCCCCCCCCCTGGACAACCACAGATGCAGCGTAGACAAAGACAGCGGACCCCCAGGAAATGCACCAGCCTCACAGACCAAACATCTGACAATGTCACCATCCACTACAGGCTGAAAGGGACAACCATCCAATGCATCCTGACCAGCATCGTCTAACAGGCCTTCGTCACCAACACAGTGGACAATCAACACCCCACCCCACCCCAATCTGCTGGCTTGGCTGCACCTGTTGGCCCCTGGCATCCCTCAACCAACGTCTGCCAGAGTCAGAGGAGTCTCACAGCCAGCCACATCCAAGTCCCCCACACCTGTCCTGGACATCACCATCACCCTGGTACCCCAGTCCCCATACGTCCAACACAATGCACAGGATCCGCTGGAGACCAAGCAAAGACCATACACCATAGCAGGATGCTTGCACGTGTTGGGGGCAATCCACAGCACACATGCCCTACCTGTGCCCCCTGGTGACACAGCACACAATAACCGCAACAGGAAGCACGTCTCACATCAATGTGCAGGTAACATCAGAACACATCTGCTTTAAAGGACAATACTTACTTCAAATAGATCAATAATGCTTTGACCTCAGAAACAATAAGGATTTTAATGTAGTCAATCAGAATAGATGGATCGAGACCCTTGTTATCAACTTCTGTACAATTTAGCGAGACTGAAACGGAGCCTTGTGTCTTCATTGCATATTGAATAGTCCCACATTTGTGTCCTGATGAAGGAGCGCCAGAGAGTGTACAACCACTGATAAATGTTTAGAACTGTTGGCCTACCACACAGAGTCATCCATTTAATAACAGTAGTAACGTGAGCTTTGTCGAACACCGCACGTAACTAAACCATAGCTTACAGAGCTCACAGCCGACACCTCTGTGGCTTCCTTTAGTCAATCCAACACAAACTGGGTGTTTGAGGGTGTCAAAAGGCCCTAAGAGATCGAAGTATATAAAGATAGCTGCCTCACCCTGATCTGACGCCTCAAGTTATACTGTGAGGGGGGCTTGACATTGCCTCTCCATGTCTCCACTGAAGACTATCACAACAAAATTACCTTTCCAATACAATTACCTGATGTATTACGCTGTGCACCTCAACCTCATTAATGTGTAAAATGTGTAAAGTAATTGAGTATTTAACATTTATTTTCACTTTCTATTAAATAGAATAACAAAAGAATAATATATTAAAATTATCATCAACAGTGATAGTATTAGGACGAGGATAATGATAAAAGTAATTTTAAATAATTTTAAATACTTTATGGTAATTGATGAAACAAATTTGAAATTAATATAACATAATTCAAATAATTATTTAAGAGTGTTTGGAAAAGTGGTTATCCTTGCAGTTTGGATTATGGTTGTTATTCGATTTCCTAGTTAAACTATTTAGGGTAGTTTATTTTGCTTTATTTGGCATAGTAACTTTAAATAATAATAAAATATATTGGCCAGTGTAAGCATTAGCATTAAAATTAAGATAAATGTACCATATTTGTTGAAAAAAGAGCTTGAAATGTAATTAAATTAAGTACTCTATTTAACATAGATTATGGTTAGGACAATAGTTTCCCAATCAATTTAATTTAACAATACTACAACTAAGAGACAAAAAGAACTTAACATTTGTAATTGGAAATGTGTAGCATTAGGGTTAAACACAAGAAAATTCACCTGAATTTAATTTGACCTAATTTAGATGAATTACACACAATTCTGTACAAATAATTAGATATTTATCACAGGGGTAGAATTATGGTTAGCAATAGGGATATGATCAGGACACAATACTCAATGTATTAAAACATATAATTAATTATGAAATTATTGAATATTATTGACACAGAATATAGTTAGGTTAAGAGTCAGGCATTAGCAACGAGGTAAATGTTATAAGAAGCAGATGTGGTCTAGCTAAAAGTAAAATTAATGTTAAACCACTGCAGAATGGACAATATGATAAAAGTGTTGTGTTAATGGCAGGAAAGGTAATAGCTTGTATTCTACTGTGACGGAAAATGTGGCCATTTCAGCCTTTCTCTTCAGCATGAATCCTGAGAGCTGATGATAAAAAATGGAATCCAATATACTCCCGGAGTCAGATGGATGCGCTCGGTCTAGGATCTCAAATGGAAGTGATTAAAAAAGTGTGATACTAGCAAAGAGCAGAGGAAGCATAGCACCGTTTTTTGCATGAGAAGTGATAGGGATTCGCTTCAGAGTCAGGAAGACTCACAACTGTCAACGAGGTGCTAACAGAGCTAACCAGCACAAGTACTACAGTGGAACCAGGGCATAGCTGAGGACACGTCATGTTTAGGACCCAGACAATACCAGATCTCTCAATTGCTGTAACTCAACTAAACTCGAGATGTTCCTCCAGAATATTACAGGTATATAGAGGCATGAATGATGGCCCACATCAGCCCCACTTAAATTAATGCAGAAAGTTAACCAACACGACGTGTGTTTTCAGAATCCTGAACGCACAAGTCGTACTTGTTGACTTTCTGCATTCCTTTTCCTAATAGTGCACGTCTGCGGGGCTGATGTGGGCCTTTGAAATAGTATTCATGTTAATTGCAGCGCCCGTGTGCTCTGCAATTAACATGAATACTATCTCAAAGGCCCACATCAGCCCTGCAACAGCGCACTCTTAAGAAACAAATGCAGAAAGTCAACAAGCACGACGTGTGCTTTCAAGATTCTGAAAACTAACCCTGGGCGTAGTGGGCGTAGTGAGGCTACGTGGAGTACTACGGAGTGGGGGAAAATCTACACCCACCCGCACACTCCACGTAGCCCCACTACGCGCCGCCCGCCTCCCTCCCGCCCTCATTTTAAAATTACTTAGAACCTTACAAATAAAGAAATTACTTACATGAGCTGCAGCGTCCCGGGGCTCCATCTTTCTGCTTCCTGGCTAGCTTCTTCCTCACGAATGCGCATGCTTCAATTCTCCGTATGGTTCATCCTCCACCCCTGCACTCTTCACTCACAACCACTTTGTGAGTGAGCAAACATGACTCAATAATGACAGACACCTGGCTGGAGTTCCAACTGGCTGCAACAAGATATGTATTACCTATTTATTTTACATACTAAATAATGTAGTTACGTTTTCAAAGGGGACCACACCCTTCACCTTCTGTTCAAATGCTATGGTTGGCAGTACAATTTCTCGAGAGAGGTGCTGGTGGGCAAGATTGGGCAGGTGTTAGACCCGGCCCTCGTAACCTAGTCAGACCTGACCCCTGCACCTCACACCAGCCCCGAGCCCACGGCCTAGCCGATCCTTCCCACCAGAACACACACACCCGACCCGGACTTCCCCCGTCCGTGGCCTTCCTCCCTCGGCCACCCCGGGCCCGCTTGCCCACTTCATGCACCAAGATGGCCGCCCGGCCCCAGCGCGACCCTAGCCTATAGGCTCCACTCCGGCTGGAGGACATCGCGCTCCCCTTGGGATGAGAAAGGGAGGAGCAGTTTCCATCACACCTCTGCGCTTCCCTGGGAAGGTGGATTTCGATCGACCCGCCGGCCTCCCCGAGGGCTGGCTCCACGCCTGCTGGGTGTCTGGGGCTCCACCCGACCCGGCCCTGAAAGGATCAAAGGACAATGGCAGGAAACCCCCAACAAGCGACCCCCAGGTGACAAGACCCCTGCCTGCACAGACTCCGGACATCAAAGAGGTGTCGCCCTATAACAAGGGGTGCTCTGGGACTGTCCGGCAGATTCGCCTTGGAAACACCTGAGCCCTGCTGAGTGACTCGCGGCTCCCTGAAGATCGTAAGACCTCCGAACTTGTGCTTGAGCCCTGCTGAGTGACTCGCGGCTCCCTGAAGATCGTAAGACCTCCGAACTTGTGCTTGAGCCCTGCTGAGTGACTCGCGGCTCCCCGAAGATCGTAAGACCTCCGAACTTATACACGAGCCTGCTGAGTGACTCGCGGCTCCCACAGACTCTCTTGGTCCCGCCGGACCCCACGACGACAAGCGTATCCCCCAGCTCGAGGATTGTGAGCTGTACGCCGGGTACGCTCCTGCATTTGATTCCTATCCCCAAAGACTGTCCCGCTACCTCCTAACCCCCCTCCAAGACTTTGTGAGCCCGCGCTCTACTTGTATATATTTTGCCTTGCTGATCATAAAGACCCTACCACTCCGATCTGATAAAGATTTGCTCTTAAGAACTCCTCGTGTAGTGTCTCTCTGTCGTGTGGTGCCGAGTGTACGATCCTAGATACGAGGTTCCTCCCCTGAGGAGTCTCCCGCCAGTGCCCGGCTACGATACCTCGAGGGTGGGTCTCAGGGCAGTCAGGGCCCCTTCCGGGCCCCTCTGAGGTCGCCTTCTAACATTGGTGGCAAGCGACGGGATTCGGGCCCATAATCTAGAGATCGTACCGTGAACGGCTGACGCATTACCGACAAAGATGGCAGAAGGAAACGCCGTGGTTCTCATAGAAGACGACGCCAGTACCGTGCTCCAGGTGGAACAGCTGGAAGAGTACACTCACAAAGAACTAAAGCAATTCTGTAAGGAACTCAGAATCGCTACCACTGGTCTCAACACCAAAGAAGACATGCAAAAGGCACTGAAAGCTTGGGTGGATTCTGGAGCCTCCCGCCCAGAAGGAGCGGGGGAGCCCCACGACGAAGCTGGACCCTCCCAAGGAGAACGCAGCAGCAACCAGGTGCGAGGCTTCGTACCAGACGGGGGCCTATCCCCGGAGGAACTCGCAGACAGAGAAAAAAGTCGCCATCACGAGCTCGAATTAGCCAAACTCAAAATTGAGGGCGAGTTGAAATTAGCCGAGAAAAAGCTAGCAGTAGAACAGTTGCGAGTACAAGGAGAACTAGAAGAGTAGAAACTCCAACGAGAACACGAGGGAAGGAGACTTCAACTGGAACATGAACGTAGCTTGAAGGAAATAGAACTGAAAGCAAGAAGCGAAGAAGCGCGGCCCCCGGGGAACCGGGAGGCGGCTTCCCCGACGGAGCAGAAGGTCCACATCCCCAAGGATGTGGTCAAAGAATATTACAAGAATGATGACATTCAGCAGTGGTTCCGGGCCTACGAGGTCGCCATGACCTCCCATCGGGTCCCGCAGAAGGATTGGGGGGCTGGGTTATGGGGACGATTCCTGAGCGAAGGGAGAGACACCCTGCTCGACCTACCCACCTCCATGCAGACCTCCTATGAACACATGAAAGCGGCCCTCCTCACAAGGTACGGCCTCACCCCGGAGATGTACCGCCAGCGGTTCCGGGACTGCAGGAAGATCCCGGGTACCACCTGGGTGGAATATGTGAATTTCTTCAGCCGCGCCTTCGATGGGTGGATCAAGGGCAGCAAGGTAACCACCCTGGAAGAACTAACCGACCTCATGTTGTGGGAACACCTGGCTGCCAACTGCTTTGTGGAGCTACGCCAGCATCTGCTCGACAGCAAGCTCACGGACCCAAGGAAGCTGGCTGTCGAGGTGGATCGCTGGACCAACACCCGGGTCGCCCGGGGCCCTGTAGGAGAGTACCCCCGAGCCAGTCAGGGACCACTCCGCCAGAGAGGGGGGGGAAACCAGGGAGGGCAGAGAGAGTCCCAGGCTAGTCCCCCGAAGTCCCAACCTCCACCTTTCCTGGCACCCCCACCAGCTGTATCCGGCCCCCCCCTGAGACGGGGGCACCGGGTAACCATCACTTGTTTCCGTTGCCAGAAGCCCGGGCATTACGCCAACGACCCTGAATGCCCCATGGCCCCACGCACCACCCAGGCAGCACCCCCCGCTAGACAGATAGCCAATGTAGCCCTGGGGGAGGAGGTTGAGGAGGCCGAGGAGTGGGAACCCGCCGCTATGGCCCTAGTGTCCTTAGGAGATAGAGAGATGGTCCCTGGGAGCCTCCTGCCCTCTAACACAAAGAAATATGGGCAGCTCGTAACGATCAATGGCCACCAAGTAGAAGCCCTCCGTGACACCGGGGCCAGCATCACCGGTGTCCTCAGCCATTTAGTCCACGAAGACCAGGTCCTCCCCAACGTATTTTGCCCTGTCATTTCAGCCGACAACACAGAAAGCCTATGTAAGGTAGCCCTGGTGCCCTTTGAATGGGGAGGGGTGGTCGGTAAACTGAAGGTCGCAGTGAGAACCTCCCAGCCCGTCGACTGTCTCCTGGGGAACGACCTGGAAAGTTCCCCCTGGGGACAAGTTGAGCGCAAGACCCACCTAGGGATGATGGGCCTCCCTGAGTGGGTGTGCGCCACCACTCGATCAATGGCGGCTCGACTGACCCCCCTGAGGGACGTCGACAACGCCCCGACCCCTGAAGATGGGATGGTCCCAGCCGAGGGTCCCCACATCCCCCCACCAGAAGAGTCGATCGCCAGTGACGAACCCCCGCCTTCCGACTCCACCCCAGACACCGAGTTAGGCGATCTGCCCGAATTAGCCCAGTGGCGCCACGAGGGGGGCCCCTCCCGAGAGGAGTTCTGCCGAGAGCAGGCTACCTGTCCCTCCCTGGTCGGGCCCCGGCAACAGGCAGAGGCCCAGGCCGCAGGCGACCAGACGGGGACGCACCGGGTGTATTGGGAGAATGACCTTTTGTGCAGCGAACAGAAGTCGGTGGAGCTAGGGTCCGGCCGGGTGCTGGTGGTACCCCTACGCTTCCGAAACCTCCTCCTGGGCTTGGCCCACGACGTTCCCCTCGCAGGCCTCTTGGGTCAGGACAAAACAAACAGTCGCCGCGTGACTCACTTCTACTGGCCCAGAATGAAAGCGGATGTGGAAGCCCACTGCAAGTCCTGTCCCATGTGCCAGGCCAGTGGGAAGAGTGGAGGGAAGCGCAAGGCTCCCCTCCAACCCTTCCCTGTCGTCAGTACCCCTTTTGAGCGGGTCGGGATCGACATTGTAGGACCTCTGGACCCCCCAACTTCCCAGGGGCACCGGTTCATCCTCGTCCTGGTGGACCATGCCACCCGTTACCCTGAGGCCATCTCCCTGCGCACCGTCACGGCCCCCGTGGTGGGCCGGGCGTTGATGGGGATCTTCTCCCGCATGGGTTTTCCCCGCGAGGTCGTGAGCGATTGCGGTACCAACTTTATCTCCCGATACATGAGGTCCTTATGGCAACAGTGCGGGGTGTCCTACAAGTTCACCACCCCGTACCACCCCCAAGGAAACGGCCTGGTAGAGCAGTTTAACCGGACTCTGAAGGGGATGATCGCGGGCCTGGAAGAGCCCCTCCGGCGTAAGTGGGACCTCCTGCTCCCCTGCCTCCTATTCGCATACCGAGAAGTTCCCCAGAAATCCTTGGGTTTCAGCCCCTTTGAGTTACTCTACGGGCACCCTGTCAGGGGGCCCCTCAGCCTGGTCAAGGAAGAGTGGGAGGCGGTGCCCCGAGGCCCCCCCCGAGATGTGTTCCGTTACGTCCTGACCCTCCGAAATCAGACTAGGAGGTTCCGGGAGATGGCAGAGGCCAACCTGGAAGCGAGTCAGGAGGAGATGAAGCGCTGGTACGACCAGAACGCCGCGCTAGTCGAGTTTCAGCCGGGCCAGCTGGTGTGGGTCATGGCCCCCGTGAAACCCTGCGCTCTCCAGGATAAATGGACCGGGCCCTTCAAAGTAGTTGAGCGGAAGAGCCCGGTCACGTACTTGGTAGACGTCCAGTCACCCCGGGACCCCCTCCGGGTCCTCCACGTGAACCGCCTCAAGCCCCACTTTGTGCGGACGGAGCTGAGCCTCCTACTGGCCACTGACGACGGGTCCGAAGAAGAGTCAGATCCTCTCCCTGATCTTCTATGCACCAAGGAGAAGGACGGCTCCGTAGAGGGAGTGAACCTCTCCCCGTCTCTCACTCCCCAGCAACGTGAGGATTGCCGCCAGCTCCTAGGGCAGTTTCCGCACCTTTTCTCCCTGGTCCCCAAGGTCACCGACTGGTGTGTCCATGATGTGGATACCGGGGACAGCCAGCCCTGTGGGGCGCACAATGCCCCACAGGGCTAAAAGGGCTTCAAGTTGCCAAAAGCAAAATGCCAGCCAGCCGTGTGTTGTTTAAACAGCCTGCAAATTACTTGTCTTGACATTAAATATGCTTATAAATAAAGAAATATGTATTCCTTTGTAATGTGACTTTTCTGTCTTAGTTCCCTTTTATTATCAGTCATGGATCATTCAGGCAGCCCTAGAACACAATTAAAAGTGCTCTCTATGTCCTGTTCCAAGTATGCACAGACAAGTGCTGATAATACAGCTTTAGGTGACTGCTTATGTTTGTATCGCCTGGGACATCAAAATAATGACCTGGCAACCCTAATTATAAAACTGGAAGGGGCATATTATCAAGCGGCAGCGATAATTATCGCTGGCCGCGCTTAGCGTGAGATTTGTTATCGCCGGCTATTGCTGGAAATTATTGCCATGCTAGCGCTGTATTAACAACGCATAGCGCAATGGCGATAATTATTCCAGCGATAGCGGTGTTGTCTATGGAACATCGCTGGTTTTCCAGTGATGTTCCATGGAAAACGGCGATAACCTTGCTGATACGACCCTGTGGTCGTATCAGCATAATCCACCCCCAATGTAAAGTATAGGTAAGTCAGCATTTTAGCAGACGTTAGTTTTTGAACTAACGTCTGCTAAAATGCGTGGGCCTGCCCAGTGACGCCCACTTTGCATCTCATTAGAGATGCAAAGCGAGGCGTCGGGAAAACAGGCGCTAACATGCGCTACTGCATGTTAGCACCCACTTGTAAATAGGGCGATAGTTTTATCTCCGCTTTTTTGGCATTTAAAGCCCTTGTTGATATGCCCCCAAGTGTGTTACAAGATAAGCACATTTATTTCCTCCACCCTGATCCCTGGTTAATGCCATTATAGCAATAGTTTTAGCTTATATCTGAAACCCTACGCTGCAGTCAATAACATGCTGAGTTACTTCAAGTGTCAGGGAATGCACCCTGAATTCAGACAAATCGCTCCTCATTCTCGCCCTTCACTTTCATGCTCACCCTGCACTCACAGCGATCACAATGCACTCACGCTGATCACCATGCACTCACACCATTCACCTGCTTACCCTGCACTCTTAGTGATCACTCTGCACTCACAATGCACTGGCGCTGTTCACCCTGCAGTCACACGAGCACACTACTCAACCTGCACTCCTGTGACACTTCACTCACCTGTCGCCCTCCCTGCTCAATCTGGAATTTCACTCAAATAAGCCCATCACTAACCATACATTCATTCGTCCCACTCTGCACTTACACCCTCACCCAAATTCATATGGTCACCTCACTCACCCTGCAGTCACTCCTCTTACCCTACTCTCACACTGTCACATGGGTCACCGTGCACTCACGTGGGTACTCTTGCCACCCACACAGCAAAGAGCGTTAATGTGCCTGCTACAAAGAATGTGTACCATGCAGATCAAAGAACTGAGTGTGAGTAAACAATGAGAAGTGCTATAAAAAAACATGAAATGTTTGCCAGAAAGGTGCAATAGAGAGATGAGGTGCATTGTTGGTGAGTGGCAGTGAGGGAATTCATGGAGAAGGAGGAAATGGAGGAGGGGGCTGCCAAAACAGACTGTTGCACTGTGTGCGACCAGTGCTAGGGCCATCCATGGCTGGGAGTGTTAGCCCCCACCTGAAGTTCGGGTCTAGTTTGTCCTGTCGTGTCCCATCAAGGTTTTTGTCCTAAATTACAAAAGGACACATTTACATGCACTGCAATCCAGCCTTTCAGGGGCCCCTTGATAGAGGCAGCTCTGTTTTTGCCCTGATGGCCTGGAATAATTCCTAAAAAGATTCTTGTAAATACCGTTTTGTTTCATTTCTTTTTAATGTGATTGATGTAAGAGAGTCTATTACTATTTGCAGGGAAATGTGTTTGTTTCATGTAACAACCATAAAAAAGTTTATTTTAGATCACAAACCTGCAGTTTACTAAACACTCTTATTGTGTTGAACATTACTTGCCAGATATGGCCCATGATATGCACGTAGCGGTTGATTGTATAGTGTACCAGATTCCCGAAATTTCTGTTAGGTGGTGGGGGGGCCAACATCTAAAATAATTCAGCTGCGGGGGCTCAACCTACAAAAGTTTGAAGACCTCTGCTCTAAGGGATACAAACATACAAAGGAGACCTGAGTCCACAGAGGACGCCCACAACTATCGCTAATGAGATGCAGAGTAGGCGTTCCCGTGCCAAAAGCTGCGCCGCCACCACACCTCAACATTCTCAACGACCAGCCAGATTGGTTATAAAAACACAAAACAGGCGATATGGAAATTTATACCTGCTCTGACCTAGATTAAAGTTGGACGGCAGCCTGCACCACAAAAGGGAGCCCAGCTCAGGGATACATCGGAAGGGCAACAGATGCCATGGAGTCACTCATCATGCAGCCTGGACACCCAAGGTGGCCACAACACCCACCGTCACCACCCCAGGACCCCAACCCGCACCCGGAACACCCCCCCCCCTGGACAACCACAGATGAAACGTAGACAAAGACAGCGGACCCCCAGGAAATGCACCAGCCTCACAGACCAAACATCTGACAATGTCACCATCCACTACAGGCTGAAAGGGACAACCATCCAATGCATCCTGACCAGCATCGTCTAACAGGCCTTCGTCACCAACACAGTGGACAATCAACATCCCACCCCACCCCAATCTGCTGGCTTGGCTGCACCTGTTGGCCCCTGGCATCCCTCAACCAACGTCTGTCAGAGTCAGAGGAGTCTCACAGCCAGCCACATCCAAGTCCCCCACACCTGTCCTGGACATCACCATCACCCTGGTACCCCAGTCCCCATACGTCCAACACAATGCACAGGATCCGCTGGAGACCAAGCAAAGACCATACACCATAGCAGGATGCTTGCACGTGTTGGGGGCAATCCACAGCACACATGCCCTACCTGTGCCCCCTGGTGACACAGCACACAATAACCGCAACAGGAAGCACGTCTCACATCAATGTGCAGGTAACATCAGAACACATCTGCTTTAAAGGACAATACTTACTTCAAATAGATCAATAATGCTTTGACCTCAGAAACAATAAGGATTTTAATGTAGTCAATCAGAATAGATGGATCGAGACCCTTGTTATCAACTTCTGTACAATTTAGCGAGACTGAAACGGAGCCTTGTGTCTTCATTGCATATTGAATAGTCCCACATTTGTGTCCTGATGAAGGAGCGCCAGAGAGTGTACAACCACTGATAAATGTTTAGAACTGTTGGCCTACCACACAGAGTCATCCATTTAATAACAGTAGTAACGTGAGCTTTGTCGAACACCGCACGTAACTAAACCATAGCTTACACAGCTCACAGCCGACACCTCTGTGGCTTCCTTTAGTCAATCCAACACAAACTGGGTGTTTGAGGGTGTCAAAAGGCCCTAAGAGATCGAAGTATATAAAGATAGCTGCCTCACCCTGATCTGACGCCTCAAGTTATACTGTGAGGGGGGCTTGACATTGCCTCTCCATGTCTCCACTGAAGACTATCACAACAAAATTACCTTTCCAATACAATTACCTGATGTATTACGCTGTGCACCTCAACCTCATTAATGTGTAAAATGTGTAAAGTAATTGAGTATTTAACATTTATTTTCACTTTCTATTAAATAGAATAACAAAAGAATAATATATTAAAATTATCATCAACAGTGATAGTATTAGGACGAGGATAATGATAAAAGTAATTTTAAATAATTTTAAATACTTTATGGTAATTGATGAAACAAATTTGAAATTAATATAACATAATTCAAATAATTATTTAAGAGTGTTTGGAAAAGTGGTTATCCTTGCAGTTTGGATTATGGTTGTTATTCGATTTCCTAGTTAAACTATTTAGGGTAGTTTATTTTGCTTTATTTGGCATAGTAACTTTAAATAATAATAAAATATATTGGCCAGTGTAAGCATTAGCATTAAAATTAAGATAAATGTACCATATTTGTTGAAAAAAGAGCTTGAAATGTAATTAAATTAAGTACTCTATTTAACATAGATTATGGTTAGGACAATAGTTTCCCAATCAATTTAATTTAACAATACTACAACTAAGAGACAAAAAGAACTTAACATTTGTAATTGGAAATGTGTAGCATTAGGGTTAAACACAAGAAAATTCACCTGAATTTAATTTGACCTAATTTAGATGAATTACACACAATTCTGTACAAATAATTAGATATTTATCACAGGGGTAGAATT
This sequence comes from Triturus cristatus, assembly GCF_964204655.1. NCBI lineage: Eukaryota > Metazoa > Chordata > Amphibia > Caudata > Salamandridae > Triturus > Triturus cristatus. Next base: position 828,712,815 of record NC_140585.1, on the reverse strand, counting down.
ATGGTTAGCAATAGGGATATGATCAGGACACAATACTCAATGTATTAAAACATATAATTAATTATGAAATTATTGAATATTATTGACACAGAATATAGTTAGGTTAAGAGTCAGGCATTAGCAACGAGGTAAATGTTATAAGAAGCAGATGTGGTCTAGCTAAAAGTAAAATTAATGTTAAACCACTGCAGAATGGACAATATGATAAAAGTGTTGTGTTAATGGCAGGAAAGGTAATAGCTTGTATTCTACTGTGACGGAAAATGTGGCCATTTCAGCCTTTCTCTTCAGCATGAATCCTGAGAGCTGATGATAAAAAATGGAATCCAATATACTCCCGGAGTCAGATGGATGCGCTCGGTCTAGGATCTCAAATGGAAGTGATTAAAAAAGTGTGACACTAGCAAAGAGCAGAGGAAGCATAGCACCGTTTTTTGCATGAGAAGTGATAGGGATTCGCTTCAGAGTCAGGAAGACTCACAACTGTCAACGAGGTGCTAACAGAGCTAACCAGCACAAGTACTACAGTGGAACCAGGGCATAGCTGAGGACACGTCATGTTTAGGACCCAGATAATACCAGATCTCTCAATTGCTGTAACTCAACTAAACTTGAGATGTTCCTCCAGAATATTACAGGTATATAGAGGCATGAATGATGGCCCACATCAGCCCCACTTAAATTAATGCAGAAAGTTAACCAACACGACGTGTGTTTTCAGAATCCTGAACGCACAAGTCGTACTTGTTGACTTTCTGCATTCCTTTTCCTAATAGTGCACGTCTGCGGGGCTGATGTGGGCCTTTGAAATAGTATTCATGTTAATTGCAGCGCCCGTGTGCTCTGCAATTAGCATGAATACTATCTCAAAGGCCCACATCAGCCCTGCAACAGCGCACTCTTAAGAAACAAATGCAGAAAGTCAACAAGCACGACGTGTGCTTTCAAGATTCTGAAAACTAACCCTGGGCGTAGTGGGCGTAGTGAGGCTACGTGGAGAACTACGGAGTGGGGGAAAATCTACACCCACCCGCACACTCCGCGTAGCCCCACTACGCGCCGCCCGCCTCCCTCCCGCCCTCATTTTAAAATTACTTAGAACCTTACAAATAAAGAAATTACTTACATGAGCTGCAGCGTCCCGGGGCTCCATCTTTCTGCTTCCTGGCTAGCTTCTTCCTCACGAATGCGCATGCTTCAATTCTCCGTATGGTTCATCCTCCACCCCTGCACTCTTCACTCACAACCACTTTGTGAGTGAGCAAACATGACTCAATAATGACAGACACCTGGCTGGAGTTCCAACTGGCTGCAACAAGATATGTATTACCTATTTATTTTACATACTAAATAATGTAGTTACGTTTTCAAAGGGGACCACACCCTTCACCTTCTGTTCAAATGCTATGGTTGGCAGTACAATTTCTCGAGAGAGGTGCTGGTGGGCAAGATTGGGCAGGTGTTAGACCCGGCCCTCGTAACCTAGTCAGACCTGACCCCTGCACCTCACACCAGCCCCGAGCCCACGGCCTAGCCGATCTTTCCCACCAGAACACACACACCCGACCCGGACTTCCCCCGTCCGTGGCCTTCCTCCCTCGGCCACCCCGGGCCCGCTTGCCCACTTCATGCACCAAGATGGCCGCCCGGCCCCAGCGCGACCCTAGCCTATAGGCGCCACTCCGGCTGGAGGACATCGCGCTCCCCTTGGGATGAGAAAGGGAGGAGCAGTTTCCATCACACCTCTGTGCTTCCCTGGGAAGGTGGATTTCGATCGACCCGCCGGCCTCCCCGAGGGCTGGCTCCACGCCTGCTGGGTGTCTGGGGCTCCTCCCGACCCGGCCCTGAAAGGATCAAAGGACAATGGCAGGAAACCCCCAACAAGCGACCCCCAGGTGACAAGACCCCTGCCTGCACAGACTCCGGACATCAAAGAGGTGTCGCCCTATAACAAGGGGTGCTCTGGGACTGTCCGGCAGATTCGCCTTGGAAACACCTGAGCCCTGCTGAGTGACTCGCGGCTCCCTGAAGATCGTAAGACCTCCGAACTTGTGCTTGAGCCCTGCTGAGTGACTCGCGGCTCCCTGAAGATCGTAAGACCTCCGAACTTGTGCTTGAGCCCTGCTGAGTGACTCGCGGCTCCCCGAAGATCGTAAGACCTCCGAACTTATACACGAGCCTGCTGAGTGACTCGCGGCTCCCACAGACTCTCTTGGTCCCGCCGGACCCCACGACGACAAGCGTATCCCCCAGCTCGAGGATTGTGAGCTGTACGCTGGGTACGCTCCTGCATTTGATTCCTATCCCCAAAGACTATCCCGCTACCTCCTAACCCCCCTCCAAGACTTTGTGAGCCCGCGCTCTACTTGTATATATTTTGCCTTGCTGATCATAAAGATCCTACCACTCCGATCTGATAAAGATTTGCTCTTAAGAACTCCTCGTGTAGTGTCTCTCTGTCGTGTGGTGCCGAGTGTACGATCCTAGATACGAGGTTCCTCCCCTGAGGAGTCTCCCGCCAGTGCCCGGCTACGATACCTCGAGGGTGGGTCTCAGGGCAGTCAGGGCCCCTTCCGGGCCCCTCTGAGGTCGCCTTCTAACATTGGTGGCAAGCGACGGGATTCGGGCCCATAATCTAGAGATCGTACCGTGAACGGCTGACGCATTACCGACAAAGATGGCTGAAGGAAACGCCGTGGTTCTCATAGAAGACGACGCCAGTACCGTGCTCCAGGTGGAACAGCTGAAAGAGTACACTCACAAAGAACTAAAGCAATTCTGTAAGGAACTCAGAATCGCTACCACTGGTCTCAACACCAAAGAAGACATGCAAAAGGCACTGAAAGCTTGGGTGGATTCTGGAGCCTCCCGCCCAGAAGGAGCGGGGGAGCCCCACGACGAAGCTGGACCCTCCCAAGGAGAACGCAGCAGCAACCAGGTGCGAGGCTTCGTACCAGACGGGGGCCTATCCCCGGAGGAACTCGCAGACAGAGAAAAAAGTCGCCATCACGAGCTCGAATTAGCCAAACTCAAAATTGAGGGCGAGTTGAAATTAGCCGAGAAAAAGCTAGCAGTAGAACAGTTGCGAGTACAAGGAGAACTAGAAGAGTAGAAACTCCAACGAGAACACGAGGGAAGGAGACTTCAACTGGAACATGAACGTAGCTTGAAGGAAATAGAACTGAAAGCAAGAAGCGAAGAAGCGCGGCCCCCGGGGAACCGGGAGGCGGCTTCCCCGACGGAGCAGAAGGTCCACATCCCCAAGGATGTGGTCAAAGAATATTACAAGAATGATGACATTCAGCAGTGGTTCCGGGCCTACGAGGTCGCCATGACCTCCCATCGGGTCCCGCAGAAGGATTGGGGGGCTGGGTTATGGGGACGATTCCTGAGCGAAGGGAGAGACACCCTGCTCGACCTACCCACCTCCATGCAGACCTCCTATGAACACATGAAAGCGGCCCTCCTCACAAGGTACGGCCTCACCCCGGAGATGTACCGCCAGCGGTTCCGGGACTGCAGGAAGATCCCGGGTACCACCTGGGTGGAATATGTGAATTTCTTCAGCCGCGCCTTCGATGGGTGGATCAAGGGCAGCAAGGTAACCACCCTGGAAGAACTAACCGACCTCATGTTGTGGGAACACCTGGCTGCCAACTGCTTTGTGGAGCTACGCCAGCATCTGCTCGACAGCAAGCTCACGGACCCAAGGAAGCTGGCTGTCGAGGTGGATCGCTGGACCAACACCCGGGTCGCCCGGGGCCCTGTAGGAGAGTACCCCCGAGCCAGTCAGGGACCACTCCGCCAGAGAGGGGGGGGAAACCAGGGAGGGCAGAGAGAGTCCCAGGCTAGTCCCCCGAAGTCCCAACCTCCACCTTTCCTGGCACCCCCACCAGCTGTATCCGGCCCCCCCTGAGACGGGGGCACCGGGTAACCATCACTTGTTTCCGTTGCCAGAAGCCCGGGCATTACGCCAACGACCCTGAATGCCCCATGGCCCCACGCACCACCCAGGCAGCACCCCCCACTAGACAGATAGCCAATGTAGCCCTGGGGGAGGAGGTTGAGGAGGCCGAGGAGTGGGAACCCGCCGCTATGGCCCTAGTGTCCTTAGGAGATAGAGAGATGGTCCCTGGGAGCCTCCTGCCCTCTAACACAAAGAAATATGGGCAGCTCGTAACGATCAATGGCCACCAAGTAGAAGCCCTCCGTGACACCGGGGCCAGCATCACCGGTGTCCTCAGCCATTTAGTCCACGAAGACCAGGTCCTCCCCAACGTATTTTGCCCTGTCATTTCAGCCGACAACACAGAAAGCCTATGTAAGGTAGCCCTGGTGCCCTTTGAATGGGGAGGGGTGGTCGGTAAACTGAAGGTCGCAGTGAGAACCTCCCAGCCCGTCGACTGTCTCCTGGGGAACGACCTGGAAAGTTCCCCCTGGGGACAAGTTGAGCGCAAGACCCACCTAGGGATGATGGGCCTCCCTGAGTGGGTGTGCGCCACCACTCGATCCATGGCGGCTCGACTGACCCCCCTGAGGGACGTCGACAACGCCCCGACCCCTGAAGATGGGATGGTCCCAGTCGAGGGTCCCCACATCCCCCCACCAGAAGAGTCGATCGCCAGTGACGAACCCCCGCCTTCCGACTCCACCCCAGACACCGAGTTAGGCGATCTGCCCGAATTAGCCCAGTGGCGCCACGAGGGGGGCCCCTCCCGAGAGGAGTTCTGCCGAGAGCAGGCTACCTGTCCCTCCCTGGTCGGGCCCCGGCAACAGGCAGAGGCCCAGGCCGCAGGCGACCAGACGGGGACGCACCGGGTGTATTGGGAGAATGACCTTTTGTGCAGCGAACAGAAGTCGGTGGAGCTAGGGTCCGGCCGGGTGCTGGTGGTACCCCTACGCTTCCGAAACCTCCTCCTGGGCTTGGCCCACGACGTTCCCCTCGCAGGCCTCTTGGGTCAGGACAAAACAAACAGTCGCCGCGTGACTCACTTCTACTGGCCCAGAATGAAAGCGGATGTGGAAGCCCACTGCAAGTCCTGTCCCACGTGCCAGGCCAGTGGGAAGAGTGGAGGGAAGCGCAAGGCTCCCCTCCAACCCTTCCCTGTCGTCAGTACCCCTTTTGAGCGGGTCGGGATCGACATTGTAGGACCTCTGGACCCCCCAACTTCCCAGGGGCACCGGTTCATCCTCGTCCTGGTGGACCATGCCACCCGTTACCCTGAGGCCATCTCCCTGCGCACCGTCACGGCCCCCGTGGTGGGCCGGGCATTGATGGGGATCTTCTCCCGCATGGGTTTTCCCCGCGAGGTCGTGAGCGATCGCGGTACCAACTTTATCTCCCGATACATGAGGTCCTTATGGCAACAGTGCGGGGTGTCCTACAAGTTCACCACCCCGTACCACCCCCAAGGAAACGGCCTGGTAGAGCAGTTTAACCGGACTCTGAAGGGGATGATCGCGGGCCTGGAAGAGCCCCTCCGGCGTAAGTGGGACCTCCTGCTCCCCTGCCTCCTATTCGCATACCGAGAAGTTCCCCAGAAATCCTTGGGTTTCAGCCCCTTTGAGTTACTCTACGGGCACCCTGTCAGGGGGCCCCTCAGCCTGGTCAAGGAAGAGTGGGAGGCGATGCCCCGAGGCCCCCCCCCGAGATGTGTTCCGTTACGTCCTGACCCTCCGAAATCAGACTAGGAGGTTCCGGGAGATGGCAGAGGCCAACCTGGAAGCGAGTCAGGAGGAGATGAAGCGCTGGTACGACCAGAACGCCGCGCTAGTCGAGTTTCAGCCGGGCCAGCTGGTGTGGGTCATGGCCCCCGTGAAACCCTGCGCTCTCCAGGATAAATGGACCGGGCCCTTCAAAGTAGTTGAGCGGAAGAGCCCGGTCACGTACTTGGTAGACGTCCAGTCACCCCGGGACCCCCTCCGGGTCCTCCACGTGAACCGCCTCAAGCCCCACTTTGTGCGGACGGAGCTGAGCCTCCTACTGGCCACTGACGACGGGTCCGAAGAAGAGTCAGATCCTCTCCCTGATCTTCTATGCACCAAGGAGAAGGACGGCTCCGTAGAGGGAGTGAACCTCTCCCCGTCTCTCACTCCCCAGCAACGTTAGGATTGCCGCCAGCTCCTAGGGCAGTTTCCGGACCTTTTCTCCCTGGTCCCCAAGGTCACCGACTGGTGTGTCCATGATGTGGATACCGGGGACAGCCAGCCAGTGAGACACCGAGCCTACCGAGTCCCTGATCGGGTCCGGTCCTGTATCCAAGCCGAAGTCTCGAAAATGTTGACCCTAGGCGTGATCGAACCCTCAGACAGCCCCTGGGCCAGCCCCGTGGTCCTGGTCCCAAAAGCAGCTGCCCCCGGGGTCGCCCCGGAACTCCGCTTCTGCGTGGACTACCGGGGACTCAATGAAGTCACCCGAGCCGATGCCCACCCCATTCCCCGAGCCGACGAGCTCATTGACCGGCTCGGGGCTGCTCGGTTCCTCAGCACCTTCGATCTCACCTGCGGCCACTGGCAAATTGCGCTCACAGAGGGAGCCAAGGAACGGTCCGCCTTCTCCACCCCGGATGGGCACTATCGCTTTCGCGTGATGCCCTTCGGGATGAAAAATGCCCCGGCCACCTTCCAGCGACTGGTAAATAGAGTCCTGGCCGGGCTGGAAAAATTCAGCGCCGCATATCTCGACGATATTGCAGTTTTTAGTTCCGAATGGGGTGAGCACCTCCAGCACCTCCGGAGGGTGCTAACCGCCCTACGCCAGGCGGGCCTCACCGTGAAAGCCAGCAAATGCCAGATTGGGCAAGGTTCGGTAACCTACCTGGGGCACCAGGTCGGAAGCGGGCAGGTCGCCCCTCTACAGCCCAAAATCGACGCCATCCTAGCCTGGGAACCCCCCACTACCCAAACAGAGGTCCGAGCCTTTCTGGGCCTCACGGGCTACTACCGGAGATTCATCCGGAATTACGGCAGCCTGGTCGGTCCCCTCACGGGACTCACGTCCAAGAAGCAGCCCAAGAAGGTACAGTGGTCCCCTGCCTGCCAAGAGGCGTTCAATGCCCTGAAAACGGCCATGTGTACGGCCCCCGTCCTCCAGGCCCCCGACTACTCCAAAGAGTTTGTGGTACAAACTGATGCCTCCGAGCATGGCATCGGGACAGTCCTCTCCCAGGTAAATGACCAGGGTCTAGACCAGCCCGTGGCCTTCCTCAGCCGAAGGCTGTTGCCCCGGGAACAGAGATGGAGTACCATCGAGCGCGAGGCGTTCGCCGTAGTCTGGGCCCTCAAGAAACTACGCCCTTACCTGTTCGGCACCCATTTCAGGGTCCAAACCGACCATCGCCCCTTCCGATGGCTCATGCAGATGCGAGGAGAAAACCCCAGGCTTCTGCGGTGGTCAATCTCCCTCCAGGGGATGGATTTCACCGTGGAACATCGCCCTGGTACGGACCACGCCAACGCCGATGGCCTCTCCCGATTCTTCCGCCTCAGCAAAGAGAACCCCCAAGAAGATGGGTAGTTCTCTCCAGCTTTCAGCTGGGGGGGGACGCGTGTTAGACCCGGCCCTCGTAACCTAGTCAGACCTGACCCCTGCACCTCACACCAGCCCCGAGCCCACGGCCTAGCCGATCCTTCCCACCAGAACACACACACCCGACCCGGACTTCCCCCGTCCGTGGCCTTCCTCCCTCGGCCACCCCGGGCCCGCGTGCCCACTTCATGCACCAAGATGGCCGCCCGGCCCCAGCGCGACCCTAGCCTATAGGCGCCACTCTGGCTGGAGGACATCGCGCTCCCCTTGGGATGAGAAAGGGAGGAGCAGTTTCCATCACACCTCTGCGCTTCCCTGGGAAGGTGGGTTTCGATCGACCCGCCGGCCTCCCCGAGGGCTGGCTCCACGCCTGCTGGGTGTCTGGGGCTCCTCCCGACCGGCCCTGAAAGGATCAAAGGACAATGGCAGGAAACCCCCAACAAGCGACCCCCAGGTGACAAGACCCCTGCCTGCACAGACTCCGGACATCAAAGAGGAGTCGCCCTATAACAAGGGGTGCTCTGGGACTGTCCAGCAGATTCGCCTTGGAAACACCTGAGCCCTGCTGAGTGACTCGCGGCTCCATGAAGATCGTAAGACCTCCGAACTTGTGCTTGAGCCCTGCTGAGTGACTCGCGGCTCCCTGAAGATCGTAAGACCTCCGAACTTGTGCTTGAGCCCTGCTGAGTGACTCGCGGCTCCCCGAAGATCGTAAGACCTCCGAACTTATACTCGAGCCTGCTGAGTGACTCGCGGCTCCCACAGACTCTCTTGGTCCCGCCGGACCCCACGACGACAAGCGTATCCCCCAGCTCGAGGATTGTGAGCTGTGCGCCGGGTACGCTCCTGCATTTGATTCCTATCCCCAAAGACTGTCCCGCTACCTCCTAACCCCCCTCCAAGACTTTGTGAGCCCGCGCTCTACTTGTATATATTTTGCCTTGCTGATCATAAAGATCCTACCACTCCGATCTGATAAAGATTTGCTCTTAAGAACTCCTCGTGTAGTGTCTCTCTGTCGTGTGGTGCCGAGTGTACGATCCTAGATACGAGGTTCCTCCCCTGAGGAGTCTCCCGCCAGTGCCCGGCTACGATACCTCGAGGGTGGGTCTCAGGGCAGTCAGGGCCCCTTCCGGGCCGCTCTGAGGTCGCCTTCTAACAGCAGGTATGCTCTTAGGTCGCTCTCCTATACCAGGACCTATGCAAGGTGTGAGAAAGGGAGACAGAAGTGGAGGCTCTGGTCTCGGAGGTAGAAGGCGTGGTGGGGACCTCCAAAAGGGGGTTGACAGAACGCCGCAGCACAAACTCAGATGTACTGTGGCAACTGAAAGATGCAGAAAACATGGTGCAGAGGAACAACCTCCACTTCGTGGGCTTTTCAGAGGGAGTGGAGGGAGTTAATTTACCTGCTTTCCTGGCAACCTGGCTTAAAGACATTATTTCACCCAAACACTTCTCTGTCTGCGTCCCCACCTAGACCAATAATAGCAACGTTTCTTAATGTCCTAGACAGAGACATGATCCTGCGAGAAGTGCACCACAAAGGGGAAATTAGACAAGCAAACTCCAGAGTCATGGTATTCCTGGATTACAGCTGTGAGCGATGGATCTTTGACACCATAAAAATGAAGCTCAGACCCCTCCAAATCCAATATATGCTGCTCTTTGAAAGTTATATACTTAAGAAAGAATTTTTTTTTTCAAACTCCAGAAGACTCATGGGATTGGATTGAAGAGCAGCAGGTCCTGCATTCACAGAGAGGATTGAACTGATAGTGACAACCCACATAACGCATGGAAGCCAGGCCCCAAGTCTCAGTGCAAAGAAAATGAAAAACTGATCATAGACAGACATTTGGGTGGTGGGACTCCATATACATTGAGAAAGGTGACTCGGGCTAGAGATGCAAGATGGAGACGGATGGAGATGTTGCTCCCGTAAAGAGCAGGGCCAATGCCAAATCCGGATCACAGGGTACTTGCTCAGACTCAGAGGAAACAGGGATGTCCTCACGATTCGAAGGTTTGCACCCGTTGGCCTTGAGATCTCCACCATGGAGTAGAACATAGAGACTGGAATACAACCAACACATGATGACCAGTTGGATCCAGAGCTCCCAGAAACAGAAACTGGCACCTAAATACCAGCTGATGGAGCTCTAATGCTCCAGGCACCCTTAGCCTTGGAACTTCTCCTGAAAGGCATTTTTGGTCAGTTCATATGTTCTAAGTGCTACAGTGTTGGGCACTGAGTAGTTTAATGGGGGGTGAACGATAGACCTCTCCCTCTTCTCTGGCCCACTGCTGTTTCTCCTGGATGAGATGGTATAATGCTGTGGGAAGGTTGTGCGTTGTGTGGAGGGGGGTTGGTTGGGGAGGAATTTTATTGTTCAGTTTATGTTTTTTTGTTTTGTTGTTTGCGCGAGTCTATGAAGAGCAGAGAACCCAAAGGATACAAGAGGGCGCGAGGAGTGCTTCGCACACAGGTAACATATTGAACAACCATTCACCATGGCCATGTCCACTACTGCAGTGACCACATACTTTATGGTGAGGATGTGGAATGTCAATGATTTAGGTAATAAAATGAAAAGAGGTTTGGTGACGCAATACATCTAAAGGCTACACTCAGATATAGTGATGCTCCAGGATACCCATTTACAAGGTACACATTGCAAATTTCTTGGTTGGGGTGCCTACACAGGGCTGGCACATGCGGGCTATTCCACTGGGTCACAAGTTGTTGCCATATTGATTAAGAGATCCCCTTTTCAGGAGACACGCAAGTGGTCAGACCCCATGGGGTAATACGTGGGGGTCATGGGACAGTGGGATAGATCAGAGGCGACCTTGATATGCACATATGCCACACTGAGACTACAAGCTCCTACACTGAGTAAGATCGTACACATCCTGCTTGAGACACCCTTGTTTCTCCACGTGATAGGGGTGATTTCAATGATGAAATGAATCAGTCGCTTGACTGCTCTGGTTGGTGGAGGGGTTCGCAGGTCACCACCCCGCTATCATAATTTGCTAGTGTTCTTGGGCCTCTAACCTATAGTGACATTCTCATCCCCAGTATAGGCACTACTCCTTTTCCTCTGGTGCACATAAAGTGTACTCCAGGTTAGGCTATATATTTGTACAAAAGGTGAAATAAATAAAGTGGGGCAGGCAGAGTACCTTTCGAGGGGAGTAGCCCGAGAGGCCCCTCGAAAGGTACTCTGCCTGCCACACTTCATTTATTTCACCTCTTGTTATGTGGAATATGGGCAGACACAGAAATCTACTTCAGTGAAAATGAAAATTCTGTCTCTTCTGAGGTGAGGGTATGGGAGGCATAAAAGACAGTCCTGTTTGATAGAGCCCAGAACAGAATCAGGTGGTAAAAGAAGAAAAGCGTTGAAATACTGGAACTACTGCTGCAGGTAGTGAGGGCCAGGAGGTATGGGCTAAACTAAATACATGGGAATAGTTAGTTCATCCCATCTCTCGCAATCAATTTAATGCAATATATAATTGGCTGTGCCCTCTCATTACCCGTATGGCTAGGGTTTGATGGAACAAAATGTTTGAAATTGAGGCATTCTTCATCTGAGTGAATTGCCTATGTCATTTATTTATCACACTATCACTGGAAACATCCCTATAGGGTGAATTCTCCCCACTGATAGTGCAATATAACGGTGCCACTATTTCATCTCTGTTTTTTTGTCTGACATAAGTACCCTTCAGACCAGAAAGCCAGGTGATCACTGCTTTAAACAGAATATAACAAGAATAATTTACCACCAAACCAAAGGGCAACAGAGGCATTCTGTGCTGTTACAGATGACTGTTTTAAGGAAACCCAACAATGTGAGACATTTCATTGCTTGTGATAGGCATTCATCATTTGTATGGCAATGTCCTTATAGTACCCTTTAGAATGGTGGTTGTTCAGTCTGTCAGTTTATGTGGTGCTATTTAAACTCAGTAGTTTTGGGGAAGAAATCTCATACAGGTAAATGGCATTGGCTATGAAGGTGGCAATAATGATTAATGCAAATGGTATGTATTACTTTTTTGTCAATATAGTTCCTTTCCATTGTAAATGTCTTTCCAAAGCAATTGAGTCCTTCTGTACTTCATTCTTGACTATCACTAGGCTATGAGAGGCCATGAGTACTTTGTGGTTCTGGACCCGATAGTAAACTATCATTGATTGAGCTCAACAGATGGACTTACTGAAGCCTGGGGTAGAGGATGTATAATTGTTTTTGTCCCTTCAACTGTCGAGGGGCGGGAAATATTGTGGGTCCTTCGGCATCCTCTCACAGCATTGCATGTGAAGGAAGCACAGGTTGAGGGGCTCTTTTCACATGCGTGGCGTAGATCCAGATCTTGTACCCTGTGCACTTAACACCAGTGTTGTCAGCAGGACTCTTTCACTGAGGTTGTGGGCAGTTGTTCCTTTAGATGTTCTTTACCAATACCCACTCACACCAAAATAATCTGTCACACCTGCTGGTGCCGCAGAAGGCATGTCAGTTTCAAAGACAGTCAGATGGATACCCATCGAATCAAGAAAGATGGTCACCCAATCACTCATCAGCAGCATACTCAACTACAGCAATGCGCCAGCGTCCCCCAGAAGCTCCTCAGGAAACAACAGAACATTCAAATCACTGCAGCCAGACTGGTCCTTAACATCCCCCGCTGCAGCCACATCACAGAACCCCTTAGAGATCTCCACTGGCTCTCAGTCAACAAAAGAATCACTTTTAAGTGCCTCACACACACCTACAAAGCCCTCCACGACACAGAACCAGCATATTTAAACCACCGTCTCTCATTCCACTTACCCACCAGACACTTCCGCTCCACCCATCTGGCCTTGGCTACCGTCCAACGGATCTACAAGACCAGACCTGGGGAAAAATCCTTCTACTACCTCGCTGCTGACACCTGGAACAGCCTGCCCCTCCACCTAAGGCAATCCCTATCGCTGACCCAATTCAGGAAGGATCAAAAAACCTGGCTCTTTGACTGAACTCCAGTGCCCAGATGGATCAGCAGCCCCCACCTCAGTGCCTTAAGACCCTCACGGGTGAGTAGCCATACTTTACAAACCCTGATTTGCTATTTTTGATTTCAATATACCATTCCGACATTCCACAGTTCCTGCTGTCTGTGGGTGATAAATGCAGTGAAAATTTTGTTGAATGCCCATTGCCTTGCTCAGCCATTGCATCACTATATTGTCAAAATGAATACCATTGTCACTGGAAATTTTCATTTGCAAACCAAAACAAGGAAATAGTTCTTACAAGAAACATTTAGCTGTAGTCTGTGCATCATTCTTTTTTATCGGGTAGCCCTCTATCCATTTGCATAGGAGGCATACCACAATCAAAATATACCTGCTCTTATTAGCTGTGGGTACTTCAACAAAATCTATCTGGAGGTGCTCAAACAGCACTTTCTATGGTGCAAAATGCCCTTGTTGGCTATGGTATTTTATTTCCTGAGTTATATTGAGCACATACCATGCAGCTTTTACAAACTCTGTCCATCAATTTCCTTATATTGTTGTTTTCCTAAACCAGCCTGATGCTATTCACTATGCCAGCTCACCCCATACATCATCCAAGTAATTGTGTATAACAACCTGTCTGGTAACATATACCTGTTTTGTCTTTCCATTATTCATTCACCCAGATACATTTCTCCTTCCATCTCTGCAATACTTCTGGTGTGGCTAGTTTGTGTTTCGGCTATACCCCTTTCAATAAAATCAGATTCTTTAACGTTCTGTAATTGCATATTTGACATAACCACTGATGTCAATATTTATAAATTCTGTGCTGTTTTTGTCTGCAAATGTGCTTCCCTTTCCTACATCATCCACTATTTTCTTTAGGGTATTAAATTTCACAATAGCAACTTTAGCTGATAGAGACAATGCATTCAAAAGCTATACAATCAATGGTCCATGTTCAATTTGCGTTCCTTCTGATGTGAGAAATCCTCTTTCAGCCCACAATTTCCTATAGTAGTAGACAATAATTGTTCGGTAGTGTCCTTTCTTGCCGAGACTGGCAGTAGGGTTGCAGTGTATTGTGATCTGTGGGCCAAATAAACATAGTTCATAATGAGTTAGCCTTGCATTGGTCAGATGTTGTGTCTGTGTCCTATTTAATAGGAGGTCCACAGAATGTGGCACATGTAGATGGACAGGATTTCCCAACGTCAAAATCTCGGCTTGCTTTAAAACTCTAGTGGCTGCAGAAACTGTGCTCAGGCAAGCCAAAAGTCCCATGGCTACTGCATCAAGTGTTGTGGAAAAATATGCACATGGTCTCTTCCTGTCTCTCTGATACTGTGTAAGGACCCCCATGACACACCTATCCTGTTCATGCACAAATAGGTGAAAGTCCTTAGTATAATCAGGCATGCCTAATGTCGGGGCATTACAAAGGGCCTGTTAATTTGTCTCAAACCTATGCTGATAAACATTTGACCAAGGCAGTGGTATTGGAATATCTTTTGTTGTCAATTATAACAAAGGCTTAGATATTGGTGAAAGTGAAAAATGTGTAATCCATTGTCTTACATATCCTGTCATTCCCAGAAATGCACACACCTGCTGTTGTTTTGTGGGGGTTGTAGTTACAATATTGTTTGCATTGTCTGAGGGTCAAGATATCTCCACCCTTTCAAAAGGAAGTATCCCAAATAGGCACCCTCCTGTTGAACAAATTGTAATTTCTCAGGGGAAACCTTATGTCCATGTTGTGCTTGGGTATACAGTACATTTACAGTATCTGGAATATATGCATCTTCAGAGGTGCTGTCAACCTGGCAGCCATAAAATTGTCAATATACTTTGTGACAGTAGTGTCAGGTGTAGGGTGAAAATTGTCTAGCTGTGTCTTAAGTGCATGTGAGTAAATAGAAGGAATTTCTGTGTACCTTTATAGAATTCTTAATCCAAAATGTAAAATTGAATAGATATTGTGAATCGTTATGCAAGGGAATAGAGAAGAAAGCATTCTTGAAATCAATCACAGAAAAATAACATGCAGTCAGTGAAATACTAGCCAATATATTATGAATATTTGGGACGACAGGAAAACGGGGATGTACAGTTTTGTTAATCTTACAAAGGTTAACTGTGAACCTCCAAAAATCTTGTTAACAAGGCTAATCGCGTTTTTTTATAACAGTGAGTATAAGACTATTAGATGGGGACTCGTGTGTTTTTGAATAACATTGGTGTGAATGAGGTCTTGTATAACTAATTGCAGTCCTTGCTCCCCTTCACGGGGATTGCAGTATTTTGGGGATAAATGGTAAATGCACTCCAGCCCTCAAAGTAACATGTACTGGGGCAAGATCCATTCTACCAACATAATTTTTACCACATGCTCACCCTCTTTTGTCCACCCTGTCATACAACTAATTCATCAACACAGTGTTTGTTCTCATTACATATGCCTGCTGGGGAGGTTTCAGAACATTTTAAGTAAATACCATCAGCGGGGCATTTTATGTTAGCATTCAAATTCTTCAATAGATTCAATGTGATAAATGTAATGGACATTTGTCTGTTAAGACAAGCAGTGCTTATCCGTAATGGGCCCTAGAGTATAGATCAAAGGTGCAGAAACAGGACTCTTTAAGGGGACATATGTGATTCCCACAGATGGGGATGCATATGGGATCAATCTATTCAAGATAGAAGAATTTGTGGCTCCAGTACCTAAAAAGACTTTGATCCTCCTCAATGTTTGGCCCATTGGAATCTATTGCAATAGTCACCATTTCCCCATCCGCTCTTGGGCCTCTCTATTCAACAAAGTCTCAGTCTGGTAATGGAACTGTGACATCTGTTTTATATTAAAATAAATACCCATATCATCAAAAAAGTAATCGGAGTAATCTGTGTTTTGATGATTCTGGTATGATTGGAAGAGTCTCTTTGTGCCACGTCACCTCTTTTTGGCTGTCCCCACTGTACTGACCTATCCCTCTGACCACTCTGAAAATGAATGCACTCCCGTAGCCATTGGTCAGGAGACTTGCAGTGGTGACATCCATTATTGATGGGTTCACTTTAATGCCTATTGGGGGTCGCTGAATATACGCGCCCTCCACCCATTTAACCATGATATGGGGTGCATCCACATCTTCTCCTTTGCAATTGTTGCAATTAAACCTTGCTCTTCAATTCTTTCAGATTTTTATCTTTAGATGCCTCCTTCTGGGCCCACTTATCTTCAATATATTATGCAATAGTCAGAACTTCAGTAAGGGGCTTAACTCCAGGTGGGCTCATACACATAGATGAACTTCTTGATCTCATCCTGTAAACTGTTGGCAAGGCAGTTTCATAATGCCTGCTGAGCCCGCTCGTCTGATATGTCCATGCCACTATGAACTACAAAAATATTTTCTAATCTAGAAAAGACAGAGGAGACATTCTCGTCTTTTCCCTACTTGCAACTATTCAGTTTCTGCCAATTCAACCTTTATGGTGCACTATTTGTCGTATCCTTAGCAATAATAGAGTGTAAGCCTGATATTATTTTAGGTACCTTTCCTGTGTCTGCATGTCTAGTATTACGTGCATGTTGTATAGTTTCTCAATTTAGGTTAGGGTCAGTACTGTCCTCCCTCTACACTTTTGCAAAATATTGGGCAGTAAAATGCACAAAAATATTTGTTCAATATCATCGAATGTCAACTCTCCAATCTTCAATATCTTCTACATCCTAACATCCTCTGGGTTTTCTCTAATATCTGCTTAATCTTTGGAAAAGGACAGTAATCCTAACCAGTGGCGGCTCCTCCATTGGGGCGTGGGAGCGTGGCCCCACTGCTTTCTCGCAGTGCTAGAAGCAGAAACATGAAATGGTAAAACTACCATTTCATGTTTCTGCTTCTCGCAGGGTGAGAAAGCAGAAGTGCCTGGGGTGCCTAGTTGGGGGCGGGCGGGTGGGTGTTCCTGCTTGAGTGCAGGGGAGGCGTGGCTAGCCCACTGTCTTTGAATGCTGACTGTTTGTTCGGCCCCAGAGCAGACCAAACCAGTCATGCGCAGTTGCGCACTCTCTCTTTTTCTCTATGTAGGCTGCATGCAGCCTACATAGAGAAATGGCCCCCTGGCCTACAGGCGCCTGGCTGGGCGCCATCCGCTGCGACTGCACCAATCACAACGCTGCCATTGCAGCATTGTGATTGGCTTAGGGGAGCTGGAGGGAGACTGTCTAGTAAATGCGGGCCCGGCCGGGAGCAGCAGGAGCTGAGGTGGTGGCACGTGAGCCGGAGGAAGCAGTGGGAGGAAGGTAAGTTTTCAATTTTATTTACATTACCGTCCCGCTTACCCCCCGCACAAACAAACCTCCCTCCATCTTGCTGCCCACGACTGCTTAATTGACCGCCATTTACCTCGGAAGGGAGTTGTGTATAAACGGGCCATTCTGCGGGTTCCTTCACATGGGGTCATTTAGTCGGCGCAGTCGGACGACGACACACGGAGGTGCAGTATGTCAAAATGCAGCATGTAAAAGATTTCCTTTATTAAATGTCATCATTCCCTGAATATATGTTCAAATAAACCTAGCTCAATAACTAAATTTGAGATTGATAGGCCTCTCAAGAAACAGTGAAGTCATTGAGGATAGTGTGTGACACATCGGCCGCCATATGGAGGCAGGCCGGATCCTATGTTCTAGACACTGGCCCGTTCTCATTAAAACGCTCTCCACAAAGGCAATTTAATTTTCCTAAAAGGAAAGGACAGCTGATTCTTTTTAGCACCCATAACCAGTAACTTCAGTACAGGTTGTTTCCAAGCATGAATTGAGACGAATTGTGACCGAAGGAAAGGAAGACTAATTTAGCTACATTATATATATTCTCAACTCTTTTCCGCCTCTTCCGGGCAAGGGACACCCAATCGAATATTTTTTAGTAGAAAATACAATTCGGTAAAAAGAAGCACCAAAAGTCTAAGGGCCATATTCACAAGGATCGATCGCCGACTTAATAGTACTTTATTGCAGCCAAAGTTGGGATAAATGTATCGCCCCAATCACAAGCTGGTGTTGACATCCCACAGCACCAGTTTACCCGCGATAGTAGATGCAAAAACATTGCAACAGATGACCCCCGCAAATATCACTAATGAGATGCAGAGTAAGCATTCCCGTGCCAAATCCCGTGACAACACCAGTCCACAACATTCACAACGAACAGCCAGAACTGCGATAAGAACACAAAACAGGCGATAAGGTGCGTCAGCACCAGGAAAATAACACCTGCTCTGACCTGGTGCTAAGAAGGACCACAGCCCTCACCACAAAAGAGAGCCCAGCCCACAGCCACATCAGAAGGGCAACAGATGCCATGGAGCCACTGGTCATGTGGCCCGGACACCCAAGAGGGCCACAACACCCACCACCCCAGGACCCCGTACAGCACCCGGAGCACCCCCCCGGACCACCAAAGAGGCAGCGCAGACAAAGACAGCAGACCCCCAGGAAACTTACCAGCCTCACAGACCCAACACCTGACAATGTCATTGCCCACTACAGGCTCAAAAGGACAACCATCGCACGCATCATGACCAACAACGCCCAAAAGGCTGATGGCACCAACCCAGTGGCCAACCAACATCCCACCCCACACAAAGCTGCTGGATGTGCTGCACCTGTTGGCCCCTGGTATCCCCCAACCAACACCCACGAGAGTCGGAGGAGCAACACAGCCAGCCACATCCCAGTCCCTCACACCTGTCCTGGACATCACCATCAGCCTGGTACCCCAGTCCCCATACTTCCAACATAATGCGCAGGATCCGCTGGAGACCAAGCAAGGACCATACGCCATAGCTGGATGCTCGCACGTGTTGGGGGAAATCCACAGCACACATGTCCTACCTGTGCCCCCTGGTGACACAGCACACAATCACCGCAACAGAAATCACACGTCTCACATCAATGTGCAGGCAACAACCCAACTTCGTGGAACCTCAACCAATGTCGCCTCCAAATTCCCCGCCAGTGTGCATGATACCTTCATCCCTCGACAGTCCATCAGCACCCATCGTTCCCAGGATGGCACCAAGGGAAATGCAAAGTCCCTTGGCAAGTACAAAATGACACACCACTCTCCTCAACTTAAAAAACATGCAACTCACAAAACTGGCAATGCATACGACAAAAAATCACAACCAACATGCAAAACAACATGGCCACCCACCAGACACGACAGAACAACTCACAAAGGTAACCTGGGCAAGCCGTAAACATGAGCCATTAATGGCATGGAACCCCACCCACACAATAGCCGAATGTGGGGAGAGGTGGCAACCAGGCATGTTTGAAGGAGGATGGAGAACCATGATTGGGAGAGTACACAATGCCAAGAGTGGCGGAGATGTGCTGGACAGACTGCACAATACAGAACACACCCATATCCATGACGACATACACCGCTGGTGTATGGAGTGTACTGGACAGTGGGCGCAACCTTGTCACCCCAGGAAATGTTGCCTGTTACGTCCCCCAGTAAGAGTGAGCGGAGTGGGATAGCCCGGCGTACGCCAGGCCAGTGTAGGGGTGTGAATAAAAAGCACTTAGCCCTGGGCGTGGTCCTCTTCCAGAAAGCCCAACGTCGCTGCCAGGGCGGCGCCTTCCACCACGCCACGAGGCCAACGTCGTCCTCATGAGCGGAGTTGCCTGCGATCCTGTATGCCTGCTGTATCCTGGCCCGCTGGGCCCCGAAGCCGTCAGGCCCGCCCCTGCACAGCCAGGCCACACTGATCACCTTCCAACACCGGCGTGTGTCAAGGAGGACCCACCACGTGCCTGCTCAAGCTCCAAGCCCGGTGGCCGCATCCTTGGCAGCCTCTCAGACCATCACGGCCTCCATGACACAGGCCTGCTGTAGTCCTTTCACGTAGACATACTCTACTGCTGCCTCGGGCCTACACCACGGTCATGCAGGTCACACATTTGGGACTGAGTCTTGATTACACAATGGCAGAGTACATATGTTCATTGCAGAGTTTACATCACTGTACTCTCTTCGACGTGGTGCCACCAACTCTGTGCATAGCATTACAACCACACGTGTCTGTGGGCCTATGCGGACTATTGCCCTCCGCCTATGCTGTGCACGAGTAGGTCACAGAATTGGAACTGAACATCGATTTTTCAAAGGCAGATTACATATCTTCTCATGCAAGGAGAGGCGTGAGACAATGACGCGTTGCAGTCCGGAGGGAATAGAATCATTGTCACGGAGGTGATCTAAAACTACCGACAACTGCCCTATTGCCACTAACTCTGTGCATTGCGAGCCACCAACAGGTGTGTGTGGTCCCCTGCTGACTACTGCCTTCGGCCTACACTACGGACAAGTAGGTCACACATTTGGAACTGAGTCTTGATCATACATTGTCCGTGTATGCATGAAAAGGAAGATTCCACTTAACTGTACTCCCTTTGGTCAGGTGGCAGCAACCATGTGCATTGCATACCAACAACAGATGGCTATGGGCCCTTGCTTACCGCTGCCCCCGGCCAACACTGTGGTCGAATAGGTCACACACACCTTCAAATTCAGCCTCAATTTATTTATGGAACTTTATGTCTTTGTACAGGGCTCATCGCAGACTGCATCCCCTTTCAGCCCTGGTGCCAATATGTCTATTCCCCAAGACCCATGGTCACTTTCTGGTTGGACTTTGGGGGCGACTGACCCCATGGACTTGGGGTTGTCCTCGCCATCAAGGTGGTGATACTGACTTTGTGGTGAAAACGAGGCCGTGGGATTCCACTCCACCATTTGCTGCTTCCAGATAACATCAGACCTTTTGCTTCCTGCCCTGGAGGACACATTCCACTGTCCTCCGCAACACTCCGCAACATACACCTCGGACATTGATGAGGACCCGCTCAGGTCACATGGCCCATCTGACTGCACCGCAAGTCACCGTCCCATGGCAGGGTGCTTGTGCTGGCGGCTGTGCATCCAAGGCCACTAACTTTGTGCTGGTCATGTCTGTGACTCCTTCTTCTGGGGTATTGGATGGCCTCTGAGGCCAGGTGTGGAGAAGTGTGGCTCACTGGTTAGAGTAGGCAGACCTGGAAGCAGAGGTCAGCCCGGGACCAGGGTTCAATTCCCGGCTCGGCTGGGTCTTGAGTCCATAAATTGTCCATGGACTCGATAATTCTCGCTCCAGTGCATACTCGATTCATGGGTTCACACTCTGCGACTCTGGGCAATAGCTTGCTTAATCTCCACAATGGCCCCTCGCGGCAGGATGCCTGGCTTTCACTTTGTGGATGCCCTGCTGGGTTATCTCACAGGGGAATACCAGGACGGGTTCCCTAAGCAAGCGCTTAGAGACCGGTTGGTGATTTGCGCTATATAAATATCTGTACATTTACATTTACATTTACATGTCCTTAGTGTCATCAATGCCATGGGTCTGTGGCCTCAGCGCTGTCCGCTGCCTCTGGCCTCAACTGCGGTCCACCAGGGCTCACACATGAAATCGACTCCTGACCCGGACGTCGCATCACCGCAGGAGGCATACGCAACCTCCGCCAGGACAACCTCCAACCGCCATCTACCAGTCGAAACGGTGGTCCTGACAGACCTACGGAGTTGCAAAACACCTGTCATGGATGCCATCATCAGACTGAAACCCTGATCAGCACTCCAGGTGGCACTAACTCAGTGCAACGCAAGCCATCGTCCGTTACTGATTGTGTTTTGTGCTGTGGAGAGGCTGAGCAGCAATGTCGTCTCAAGCAGTGTGGGAGACCTGGAACGTTGTTGAGGCAGCTGATGCATGTCTAACACACCCCACTGCATCTGCATCAGGAATATGTCAAAGGGACACAATCTGAGACTTTTTCTTCACATGAGCGCGCTCATCTCTAGTGCCCCAACCACAGTGCACTGAAACTCACGGACACTTCTGTTTGCATGTTGTCTGTCCTCTGGACTTTCTCCGGCTCCCTCCATGTTGCTCAGCAGTTGACTCTGTTATGCAGGTGTTTTCGGTTCCCATTGCACTAGTGCTCACTGTTCAAGTGGTTGCCAGCACCAAGCACTCCATGCGTGCTGGCTTACACTCACCCCACACACATCCAGCACAGGCGTCACTGTACATGCGGCCCTGCCAATAAAGGGGCCGGGCACACGGTCCCGTAGCCAGTTCAACATGATATCTGCATGTGTCCCTATAGTCTTGTTGTTTGCATGAGGGCCTTGGGCCCGACGACATTACATTGTGCTGTGTACAGCGGATGCAGACATATCACCGCAGCCAACGGGTGAGCTTGGACATGTAGTTTTGTCATCACCCACTCAATTCGTAAGGGAGTGGGCAGGGTTGTCGTAGGCAGAGCCAACATGGGTGTGTGACTGCTATTTGCGTGCCCCTTGGCGTGTTTCTGTACTGTGAATGTGCATCTGCATGTGTCTCTCTGGCTGTGTGGGTCTCCTTTGTGGGGTGTGGGTGTTCCCTGAAGTGTAATGGACACCAAGGTATGTGATTTCGTTCGCCTTCCATGGGTTCAGACACCACCCACACCTGTTCGGCCACCTCCTTTTGGCATGCTGACACATGGCAACGGGGTGCCATGTGTGGGTGGGTGAAGTGTCATGAGCCAGCTGTGCTTGCGGGTGCTTCCTGCTGTGTGGTCTGTTGTAGGCTCTGTGTCCTCCTCTGAGTAGCTTGGCTGCCCGGGTCCTGGTGGTGGGTTGCGTGGGATTTCCATGGTCTGTTGTAGGGTGTCGTTGTCGAAGGTGTGGTGGTCCTCTCCGGCATCACAGATGTGTTGTCTTCTGTGCTCTGCTGGAGGTGTTGTGTGCCCCTCTGCAATGTGAAAGGGAGATGCATGTTGACAATGTGTTGACATGTATGTTTGCGCATTGTTCTGTCTTCATGCAGACTGTATGACAATGTACATTGTGACTGTGAGGTGCTGAATTCTGCTGCGGGACAATGTACATTTGGACTACATGACGGATGTGAGGTCGTACGCGTACATTTCCATGTCACAGTTTCCTGCTCTGTAGGCATGTTTCTGTGCGTGTGCGGAGCCAGTTGTGTGCTCTGTTCTGCAGTGTCGGCTATGTGCATTGTACCACGTTGTCGTCAATGTGGGTGTGATGTTCTTGCTATGTGTGTGTGCTGCATTGTGCCAAGGGGATCAAGGACATGATCCTGGGTAATTGTGGGTGTGCAGTGTGCTAATCCTCGTTGTGCATGTGTGCCATTGTGCCCATCTCCCCCCGTCCCCTCAGTCCCTGTTGGTTACTCTCCCTGTGGATGTTGTGTCAGGTCCTCTCGAGCTGTGTCCGTATTCCGTACTCCTTACACCCTCTCCACACTGATGACTGTGGCCTCGGTTTCCTCCAGGCCCTCCTGTGGCACAGGACTGCCACCTCCTGTCGCCGTTGCTGCCTTCCTGTTGGCAGCGGGTTTGTGCCTGGTTTAGGTTGTTACGTCATGCCGACGTCTCTTGGCCTCCTGGATTGGCCTCCTCGACACTCCGACTGCATTCCAGGTGGTCTGCTTGTCGGTTAGTTGCTGGTAGTGTTCTGTCACCTCCGTGATGCTGGTCTTGTTTTCCTGCGGACTGCACCCCATCTTCCTCTCCCTCTTCTCCTTGGCCTTCCCCAGACCCCGTTGTTCCTTGCTGGTGGTCTGTGACGGTTGTGGGGTTCGCATTGGCTTCTGCGCTGGGTCAGGGTGCATCTATGTTGCTACGTGATTTGGCTTTTTTCTGGTGTGCTGTTTCTGTGGTTTTTATGGTGCATTTTTGTGCCCGACAAGTGATATTTGATGGCCTGTGACTGGTTTTCGCTACTTTTTGTACCGGGATTGGCCTCACACGATATCTGGTGACTATCGCATGCTACCACTGCGTTGTGAATACTTGGTTGGCACGGCGTAATTTTCCCGCAATGGGCTGCGATGTTGAGAGTTGCGTTAGGCTACTCTTGCAGTTATGCTTGTATTCCCGAGCAGCTGATGGTGTGGTGGAGGCCCAGCTTAAGCAAGAGTCTGGCAGTTTCCATTAATCTATTCTATTCAGGGGATACCTCGTCCTGCACACCACCTCGGTTTATGTTATCCTACTCAAATGGCTGTGTCTTGTGCCAGAGCATGGGTGGATTGCTTTTGCCAATATGGGTGTGCCCTATGCTTGTGCCGGGTGAGTGTGGCATATTTAACTGGGTACCAGTATAGTCCTCAAAGAAGAGCATATGAGGTGATGAGCCATTCGTCCAATTGATGGCAGGTGCAGGTGGGCAGCAAGGAGCTAGGGCACTCTAGACTTCCTATGCCAGCAGCTAGGTGGATGCCAAGCAATCACCGTGTCAGTAGGCAGTATGTGGCGCAGCACGGGGGTGGTATGGTGCCAGACGAGCAGTGACTTCCACTGAGCAGTGGAGTGTCACATTACAAGCAGCCAGCAGAGTCAGCATCCTAGTCTGGCCCACTGACTTCCTGTGTGTGCTGGTCTCAATTCTGCTTTGGCCTCACTGACATGATGACCCCTGTTGCCCCTGTCAGTGACAGTGGTGTGTTTATGTTACTGTGCACTCGCCTTCCTGCATGTATAGACACCATACATTGTGTGGAACAGGAAACTACGAGGCATCCTTATATTCATAAGTGGCCAGGCTGTGTGTGGGTAAAAGCCATCATTGCACCAGGAGGTGGGGACTCCGCAGGACACCACTTATGATGCGGAATTATATGTAACAAAAATATTTGAATAATGTATTTCCACAAGCTAGCTGAGGGCATTCAGCTGGCAGAACAACATGACGTGATGGATGACCATATTTCTTTTAAAAGGCCCACTCATCAACGTATTTCTTATCCAAGCAGCGCTTTGTAGTCACTTGCGCCTCCAACCACTAGGTAGACATTGAGAGTAAAGCATAGGCAAGTGAGATACTGAATATTAAATTAGCAGAGCCATATTATGGCAAGCATGGCTGGCGGATGCCAGTTCCGGTGGCTTTTGGTTACTGAAAGCCACCCTCGCTCACCACTGGGCACTCAACCCAAACGTTAATGCCCTACCACTTTCAAATGGCACCAGCCGCCACTGATCCTCACTTGGTCCATGGAACATGTACATGGCACAGAGGTTTGGAGACACCAAACTCACATACTTCTCGCAAAGGTGCTTGCAGTGTAGACCTTTCCTGTTCATCCTTTTTCTTAGTTTTTATATCTATGTATACGAAGTCAAGGTATAGGAACTATTGATGTAGGGTTCATAATATTAGCATTTCTGATGCAGGTACGATTGCCACACCCAACACATAAGTATCTATATCCTTGTAACCCTGGGGCAGAAAGAGAGGATATCTATTCTTATCAAGAAACTTAATCCTGAATTTCTTCCACTGGGAATAGCTTTCCTTGTTTAGCATTCTTATTGCCTGATATTGCGTAGCGGGAATAAAACCAATAAGAAAGTCAGGGCCTCATTTCATTTCGGTAGCGCAGGAGCCTGCTCCATATTTACGAGGAAGCACTAAGCAACTTTTTTAGGCTTAATGCTGCCTCATAAATACTGTCCCCTTTAACGCAGTTTTCTGCGTTAAAGGGGCAAGCAATGGGTGTTGCTGGTGGCGTTGCCAGAAACTTCCATGGCTTTTTGACACTGCCCCAGTAGGTAGCACCAAAAATGTAAGCCTAAGGAAGGCACGAGGAGAAATATCTATATTTCTCCTCGGTTTTCCATTTTCTATGTGCGCTGCTTTCTGCAACACACATAGAAAACAGCCCATTGTGCGCCGGCCCTTTTCTTTGCCATAGGGCAGTGTAGCAGGAAGGCCTGCTGCACTGACCTACGGAAAAAATAAATAAATGAGGCCCTCAATGTTTTCTTCCCTAGTGGTGCAAGCCTCCACTGTAGAACAGAAATCCACCACCAGTTGTATTTCTTCTGTTGTTAATGTTTTCATTTTTATTTCATCCTTATCACTTTCTACGTCTTCCTGCACTTTAGTTTTACTCCCTCATATCTGCACAGGGGTGGGTTACCCCTTCCAGTACGTGCTAACAAATTCTGAAGTAGACTATCCTCTTCTTGTGGAGAAAGAGTGGCCATATTTCCCTGTACCATAAACATTCCTTCTTGCTTCAAGGCTATGTCTCGTGACATTTCCTTTCTCTTTTCTTTTCTTTCTCTTTTGGATCCAGGCAATTGGTGTAACTCGCAGGCTTTTCTGAGAATGGTTTAATGTGAAGCTTGCTAATGTATGCAATTCCTATAAAACAGCAATTTTGAATTCATGTGATCTAATTCATATCACAACAATCTAATTGACAATTGACATTGATTGACTATGCACACTTTGAACTTCTTTTAAGTGGAAGAAAAATGCACTACAGACTCTGCAAAACGAGGCGGACCTAGTAGTAGAATGAAAGAATCTATCATGTAAATGTCCAGCTTATGCAGAGGACTATCTGAACACACAGGGGCTACACTGGGTTCCAACTGCTTGTCAGCCATAAAACGCAAAATTCATATTGCTGACACAGGCACATTACTATCCATCTAGAATCACCAAAACTCATCATAGAGTCTGAAGCCCTAGATGTCCCTAGGGAACATTTACCACACTCTGGGCCTTGACTAATCGGTGGAACACGAGCCAATGCTTGGTGTGTCACGAAAGCCCTTGTATATGTAAGTAATCAGATTTTTTATATTGTTATTTGAAAATAAATGTAAAAAAAGTATTTAAAACATTATTCCATTTAAAAAATCGCTGCTCCTCATATCCTTTAAAGCAAGGTAGGTTGTCAAAGTTTGTTGTTCAATAAATTGGGTAGTAGTTCTAACTTTGGGTTAGCACTGCTCTAGTGTATAGTGTCCAAATCTCGCCCAGCCTAAATTATACAACAGCTATGAGTACAAACTCGTAGACTCTCACAAGCAAATTCCCTTTAAAAGAGAGCACTTCAGGCAAATTCACAAAAGCCTTTACTACCATGCCCACACTCAGATCACTGGGCTATTCTTTAATGCTGAACAGAGTATTTATCTTTGATTTAAAAAAAAGATTCCATTCGCACGTTTTCCTTTACGCATCCCATGAAACTTTAATACACATCAAACAGAGTTGTTGTTGGTCTTCCTCCCCAAACCATGTGTACTGACAATAACAGTGGTCACACACAGTAAGTACACATTGAAATACTGCAGTAGTGCAAAATATAAATTGCGCTTTTTTATTCAAAACCTTACAACCACACCCAGAAAATATATCATGTGCTGCATGCCATGCTAATAAGTAGCGTTACAACAAACAATTGATGGACGGAATGCTGACAATGCAGACATTCTCCCCCAGTCAAGAGATCTGGGTTAAATCCATGGTTCTTTTGCCCACTACACCACCCCAGTTTAGACATGGCCATATGCAAATCAGTCTTGACCCTGTGCCTCATGGGAACAGTCCAGCCCGAACTGCCAAGCCATGTCTTCACTGGACCGGAATCAAGCATCCTAGGACCGGTTTCTGGCTATCAGCCGTCATCAGCCAGGATAGCTTGACTCCAGTGGCGTAGTGAGCACGGGTCCCACGTCTGGGAATACCCATCCCACTTAGGGCGAAAAGCGTTACAACAAACAATTGATGGACGGAATGCTGACAATGCAGACATTCTCCCCCAGTCAAGAGATCTGGGTCTTCCTCCCCAAACCATGTGTACTGAAAATAACAGTGGTCACACACAGTAAATACACATTGAAATACTGCAGTAGTGCAAAATATAAATTGCGCTTTTTTATTCAAAACCTTACAACCACACCCAGAAAATATATCATGTGCTGCATGCCATGCTAATAAGTAGGGCAGGTTATAGTGCTGTTGGAGCCCAGTGCGACAATCTTTCTTGGCTATCCTCCTAATGACCGCCTTCTCTGTGGATTCCCTCACTACCACCCTGCAACAGTACCCCTCAACTCTCCGTAGCCCCTCTCTCATAAATATTTAATTTGTATTATAGTGATACTCCTACCAATGTAGTGTCAGAGCACTTTGCACAACACACATTATACAAGGACAATGAATCACAAGTGTGTATATCAATGTATAGGAAATGTTACATAACACAGTGTGAACTGCAAGATGTAGGAGTCACATGTCATCCGTACTAGTAGACAGTATAGTTTAAGCGTGTTTTGTCTGGAGAAGCACAACTCAGGATTTAAAACGTAACACAGTGGTTGGGATTGGCTTTACTAATAAGAATTTATTCATACCCAAACAAAGACTTTTTAGCAACATTAGGATAATAAAAGATGGGGAAAAGACACTACGTTCTAGCCTATGCCTTCTAGTATGCATGCAACTCTTTATGACAGCTCATAGTTCACTGTCCTGTATTAGGATTGTAAATGATGCACTGCAACAAAAGCATCTCTGTGACTAAAGCATTAAACCACTGATCTAGCTAATTTTCTGTTTTCGTAAACTGATTTTATTAGGCATTAATAGTACAATCAACAATATAGGATGACCATGTAGCGTAGGCATGTAGATCAATATACAGTCATTGGTATCAAATTGTAAGTCCGATCTCTGCTACACAGTGCCTTATATCCAGGTTCTAGGTTCTCAGTCGTTTCATTTATAATCGAAGTCATAGCCCGCATTGCCATGCCATATAAGTTACAAAACGTCATCCTCCCCTCAACTGTATTAACAACCCCACCCACCCTAACCTACCCCCTCCCCCTAGGCCTGCCGCGAATTACCCTGCTCAGAAATCTTTTCCAGGTCTACTCTGTTATAATCTCCAACTCAGTGATGCATTATCCATGGTTTCCAGTGAATTACCGATAGAGGAGCACTGCCGCCCCACATCTCCCCCATTGCTCCTTCCTACTGCAATTTACCAACTCACGGCCTACGGGGCCACTTCATCACCCTTGCCCGTAGTGTCATTCAGCTGCTTAAGGTGTAGCGTCAGAGATGCCCAAACCCTAGCTGCCTCCAACATCTTCTCTCTGCCATTACACCTAGCATCCCTAAGTTGTGCCGTTCCCTCACTTCCTGCCCAGTGCTCAAATTCCCTTCCCTACCTGCGTATGTTAGGTCCTCCTCTCGCCTTCCAATGGCTCGTTATATCCCGTTTCGCTAATAGTAGGCCCAAATCTTGAAACTTACTAGTGACCTTGTTCTTGGCAGTGTGGAAATCTGTGAAGCAGGCAATGCCCTGGGTTCAAGTATACCTCCTGTTCAGTGATGTCTGCCAGCACCTCCATCACTTCCTTCGAGAAGTGTCCTATCTCTGGGCAACTCCAAAACTTGTGCAAGAACTCAGTGCCTATTTCCCCACATCTGGGGCAGGCCGCCATCACCATATTAAAATACTTGTTTAGACGCCCAGGGGTGAGATACGCGCTATGGAAGACATAGAACTGTATCAGCTGAAACCTAGCACTTCTGGAAACCTTAACAACCTTCTCAGGGATCACTGCCCACCCTTTGTCTCCTATTGGCTCTCCTATATCTTCCTCCCACCTCCACTGCAGCTCTTGAAGCAGCAGGAGCATCTCCCTTCTCATCCTTCGATATAAACAGGTGACCGCTTTAAACGTCCCTGCCGCCGATACCACATATCGGCATCCTGCATTCAGAGGAGGTTCAGTAAAACCACTCCCCCAGTGTCTATGTATAGCTGCTGTCAGGGCCGCATAAAGAAAGAAATCGAGTACCTCATTCCACTCACTGAATACATCGAATGGCAACAACACTCTATCCTCATATAACTGCCCCATCGTGAGAATTCCAGCCTCCTCCCACAGTCCCAGCCTCCCCCAATCTGCCCCATGTGGTAATTCCATACAATACTTCAATCTGATCTCTGGTGCGTATGGTTGGCTCATTTTAACCCTCTGTAAGCTGTGAGTCCAACATTTATGGGCCACCCACAATTCTGCTGACATAGCCCTTTCTAGCACAGGCAATCGTAGCACTACTATAGCCAGGAGATCTGGTGTCGGGCACCCATTGCCTTGCTGTGCTGTGCCCCGAATCTGGCTAGCCACCCATTTTGTTAACCATTGCATTTGAGCTGCAATATTGTAATACTCAAAGTCCGGAAATGCTAATCCCCCATCAGCCCTCCTCCTCTATTTTTGATGCTGTGAAAGATTTCGTTTTGCTGGCTCAGATGCTTTGGGCACTTTGCCACTGACTTTGGGCACTTTGCCACTACTGATCAGTGTCAAAGTGCAAGTGCTCCCTGTATAAAGTGTTATGGTAATTGGTTGTCCATAATTGGTATGTTTGTCTTACTAGTAAAGTCCCTAGTAAAGTGCACTATGTGTGCCAGGGCTGGTAATGCAAATGCCACTAGTGGGACTGCAGCACTAATTGTGCCCCCCACATAAGTAGCCCTAAAGAGAGATCTCAGGCCTCCCATTTCAGTTCCTGTGTGCAGTTCGTTAACTGCTTTGTTGTCCTGAGAAGTGCACCCACTTGCCAGGCCTTACCCTTCCCTTTTTCTGCTCATCAGACACCCCTATAGTAGGCCCAAGGTACCCCCCGGGCAGGGTGCAGTGTATGTGAAAGGTAGGACATGTACTGAGGTGTGCACCATGTCCTGACAGTGAAATACTGCCAAATTCATTTTTCACTGTTGCAAGGCCACCTTGCCCATAGGACAGAATGGGGAATGCTGTCTCCCATGTTTCCAGCATATCTTCCCATAGGCATAAGATGGAGAGATGAAGTTTAGTGTGCCTGAATTCAGAATTTAATAACACATCTTTCTATGAAGATGGTTTTTAAATTGTGTGTTTAGAAACCACACTTTTAGAAGTGGCTGATTTCTTGTCCTGACCATCCTGTGTGCCTCTGCCTGGTTGTGTTTTGACTGTCTGGGTTTGGATGTGACAGGGTCTGGGGAGGTGTCCTGACACAAGGGAGGAGTAGGTGAGACAGCACAGGCTGGCCTGCATTTGGTGTGATGGGAGGAGGAACCCCTTTGATGCGAAGAGGGCTGTGCTGCTGCCACTAAAGAATGGCTCCACCTCCTGCGGAGCGTCTGACGCCCAGACCCTCACTATCAAAGAAAGAGGGTGTGCACTGGCAGGAAGACACCCAGAAATGGTTTGGACCGGGCTCAAATCCCCCTGAACACAAAGACTTCAAAGGCATTTAGGGGTATAAATGTAAGAGCTGAAACCCCTGAGCTCACGACTGAAATCCAGACTGAAAAAGAATTGAAACTGCTTCGTGATCAAGAGGAACCTCTGCCAACGGAGAACAGCTGAAGAGACCGAAGAGAAGGACTGCCCTTGCTGTGTGTTCTGGGGCTGGCCTGCAGTTTGCAGATTTGACTAAGGAGAGGACAAGGGACTTTGTTGTGTACTGTGTCCCCCTGCTTGAGAGGACTTTGCTGTGTGCTGTGTCCTGAAGTAAATTTTCTCGAGGGGCCCGAGGAGAGCTGGTCCCCTGTTGTGGAAACTCAGGAACATCAAAGTTTCCAACCGTGTCCCAGCGATGCTTGGTACATGTGCTTTTGCACGCCTGAGACTGCCGTGTGCTCTGTGGTGCTGTTTACGAGGTGCCCCGTGACCGCATTGCCCCCGCAGCGTGAAACATCGTCCACGCTGCTGCATTGCTGTTTGTGGCCGGAGCCGTCATCATAACTGAGGCTGTGAGGAAGGATCGCTGCTGCCGGCCCGAGTCACAACGTGCTAAAGGATTTCTTGAAGCTAAGGAAGCTGCAAGGTGAAAGTGATCATGATCGTTGTTCGCCAAGAGGAATCGCCCAAGATCGCCAACGAAGGAGAAGGCAGGGCCGTAAACCGTCCGGCTACACCGTCGCCTAGCAACGGAGGTGCAACATCTTTGGGCCACCCAGCAGGACGTCTGACGAGCGGAGCGAGACAGTGCACCCCCCAGGTAAGGCTTGGACTCCGGTCAGGAGCCGCAAGCGTGTGTGGCCTGGGGAGGTGGGCAGGAGGAGTACAGGAGTGCTCCAATCTCTCTCCCACTGCACAGCGTTAAACACGCTGAGTCCCCGAGCGGCCCGTATCTGCCCAGCAGTACCGGGGCCACCCCTCTAAGCTTACGTCCACAGTCTCTGCTGTTAGGGCCTAGTGGTGCCCGAGTTGACAGCGCAGATAGGCTTATAGCAATATTCCTTGCATTATGAACTGCCTGATTCTTGCATTACGAACCGCATTATTCTTGCATTACGAACTGCATTATTCCTGCGTTACGAAGTGCATTCGTACTTGCATTAAGGACTGCCTTATTCTTGCATTATGAACTGCATTACGAACTGCATAGCATTGCATAAGGACTGCATTAGATCATCGTGAACTGGTCATTAATACCGCAAGAACCTACAAGTGATTGCTGGCCTAATTACCGGCAAAGTGAGATATTACGAAAACGCATATGTTAGATTTTTATTGTTTGGTCTCATCGTATTTCTTCTTGATAAAGATACTGCTATTTTCCTAAATCAGTGTGGTGTCCATTTGTGGTGTTATCACTGTGTTACTGGGAGTGTGGTTGCAAATACTTTACACATTGCCTTGGAGATAAGCCTGGCTGCTCGTGCCAAGCTACCGGAGGGTGAGCAGGGGCTATCTGAGAGTGTGTCCCTCCTTTCCCTGACTAGACGCAAGGGTCCCTATTTGGGCTAAGGTACCTACCTCAGCCAACTAGAGACTCCCAGTTCTAACAGTCACCATCTTTAGGAGTGACACCCTGCCCATTAATGACAAGGGGAGTGTGCCCTAAAAGTCAAAACTGGCCTTAGTCCTGTGTATTATCTTTCCCACATTCCACTCTAAGAGATCTGTGCTATCATGATATATTTTCTCCCCAGATACGGAATACATCTCCCCACCCATTCAATGTCCTTCACTGTCTGCGGTTTTGCCCGCCCCTGTGTGACGGGGAATAGACAGGACTTGCTCCAGTTAACCTTGAGGCCAGCCACTCTCTCCAGGGCTGCCAGCAGCCCCTTAGCTCCCTCAAGATCCGTACCCATGTTGCTGAGAAACAAAATAAGATCATCTGCATATAATGCAATGTTGTGAACCCGTCCTATGACCATGAGTCCTCTGTACCAATTTCCAGTTCTAGCCTTAGCTGCTAACGGTTCCATAGCAATTGTAAACAGCAATGGCGATAGCGGCCACCCCTGCCTCATCCCCCTTTCTACCATATACCTGTCCAATATAGTTTTTCCAGTCCGGACCCGGGCTGTTGAGTCCTTATATAATAGAGCAGTCCAGTCCACAAACTCCTGTCCCAATTCAAAGGCTTGCATCACACTAAATAAATATTGCCATTTCAGGCTGTCGAAAGCCTTTTCAACGTCAATTGCTAGCAGAGTAGCCTGTTCCGTGCAATAAGACTTTGCTGCTATCACTAGTAACAACCTCCGAACATTCATTGCCGTATTGCGTGATGGTATGAAGCTGGCCTGATCCCAATGTATGAGACCCGTCATATGTGGTAGTAGGCGAGTAACCAGTATCTTGCTCAGGATTTTGTAATCCAGATTAAGCATTGACAGAGGGCGATATGCTGTCTTGTCCCACGCCTGTTTTAATAAGGGAACAATCAGCGCCTCTCTAGTGGTTCCCGGAAGCTTCCCCTCCTGCTTTGCCTGGTTGTACAAGACAATCAACTGGGGTCCCAGCAAGTCTAAATATTGCGCATAAATTTCAATAGGGAACCCATCTGTGCCCGTCGTCTTGTTCCTGGCCATTGCTTTAACAGCGCTTCTAACCACGCCAAGCTCTATTTCCCTCCCCAAGGCCTCTGCTTCCTCTGCATCAAGTGTTGGTAGTTCAACATCCTCAAGAAAGTCATCAAGGTCAGCAGCTGTGGGGGATGCCTTACTCCTATAAAGATCAGAATAGTAGTCACAGAAATGCTTGTTAATGTCCTGCTGTTGATACCTTATCTCTTCCTGGTCCATCCCCATTTCTAAGATTACAGATCCCCTCTTAGCTGGCTTGGCTAACCAAGCTAGGAGCGCTTCAGGTTTGTCCCTTTCAAAGTGCGCTCTCTCCATAAAATTCTTATAGTCAAAATAGCGCAGCCGCTCGACATACCTCACTACCGTCTCCCTGGAGTCAAGAGCTCCCTATGCCTCACCACATTCTCAGGTCTATCATGTTCAATGGAGACATAGGATTTGCTCAGCCGGCAATGTGTCTTGTAACAGTGTCCTCCTCACTCCCACCACTGCCACAATGCATCTTCCCCTGAGCACCATCTTAAAGGCTTCCCATTCCGCTGTAAGTGTGGAGGCCGTCCCTGTTTTTCTGCAAAGTATTGTTTGATGGCTGTTCTAATATCGGCCTGGTAAACCCGGTCCTCTCGGTTTTCCGGCCGAAGCCGTCAAGAGGGAATCCCCGCCCCAACCCTAGACCAACTCAGACACACCATCAAGGGGTTATGATTCGAGATTGTATGTGCCAAATACTAACCATGGGCGTAGTTCGCGAAATAGCACTACACGTAGCTACGCAAAGTGCACTTCGCACAATGCGAACTACGCATAGCACTTCGCGAACTGCGTAGTACCCTGTTCTCACTGTGCAAGATGTCGTTTTCAATGATTGCACAGTGCGGACAGGCAACCGGCACTGTGAAATCATTGAAAACGGCATCTTGCATAGTGCGAGCTGTAGTTTTCTGCCACTCGAGTAGATTTTTACTTGAGCGGCAGCTTTCTCAACGCGGACTGGTAGTTTCTCATTGCGAGCTTACGCGACCACTCGTAATGAGAAACCTGACCTTCAAGCGTGGAGAATCTTGCCGGGAGGTTTATTTTCCGCGATCGCCAACTTGATGTTGCTGATCACGAACGAGGAAAAAGTCTCGCCAGGATGTCATTTTGCTTGCTCGCGGTCGCCAACTTGACGTTGAGGACCAAGAGCAAGCAAAAAATGACCGCTGCACTACGCAACGCTACGCATGTTTGCACTGTGCTACCTGCAATTCGCATAATGCTTTGCCCAGGCTTACCAAATACTCGCTGTTTCATACATATTCGCTTACTTCAGGTGTGCATAGAACAGCATCTAATCGGACGTGCATCTCATGCATGGGAGAGAAGATAGAAAAATCCCGTTCCCCTGGGTGTTGCGCCCTCCAAGAATCCACCAATCCCCAATGTTAAATTAATATGTCAACCTCGGCACTCTAGTACAATTATATTATCAATTCATATAGTTGTTTTAACATAAACAGATTCAAAATATCCGCAGGACAATGATTCAGTTCTTGCTGTATCAACTTAATATAAATATGTCACCATATTGTAAATCACAAATTTTGAATATAAAACACAGTATCAATGTGGTTAGGAATAGACAGCTTCATTTGACTGTCCTTCTCTTTTAAGCGTCTCTCCCAAATTTATTAAAGCAGCGCCCTAACAAATTTGGTAGAGACGCTGCTGCAAGAGTTTCACAAATAGAAAAGGGGCATATCATAGCCCAAGACCCCGTGATGACTTAAATTAAAAAACAATCAGCGGATTAAATACACATAAAACGTGACGCGGTCGTCTGTCTTAATAGAGGACAATAACTTTTCTAGAACTTAAAAGGAAAATACGATTTTTCCATCAAACACTTGGACAACTCTACATTTAATTCATGTGCTGCCAATGAAAGACAATAATTAAGCCTTCCAAGAAACGAAACATGTGTCGGCTGCCAGTTCAACGCTTAAAAGAGAAGGACTGTCAAATGAAGCTGTCTATTCCTAACCACATTGATTTATATTCAAAATTTGTGATTTACAATTTGGTGACATATTTATATTAAATTGATACAGCAAGAACTGAATCATTGTCCTGCGGATATTTTGAATCTGTTTATGATAAAACAACTATATGAATTGATAATATAATTGTACTAGAGTGCCAAGGTTGACATATCAATTTCACGTTTACACTGGGTCCAGTGAGGCTTTAGTGTTCTTGCACCTTAGGTAGTGGGATGCAGTTAACGGAACCTTGAGGGGCACCAATATTTGGATACATAGATTGAGTGCACTCTAAGAATAGATGTGCTACCAAATAAACCACCACTGCCATGTGTAAATATTGTCAAATCCCCAATGTTGTTGCCATTTTCTGCATCCCCTCGCCGCTCTGTGAGCAGGGGAATCAGGAAGCGGGGGTTGCGACCGATCGAGTCCCATATCCTCAACACCGTTATAGTCCCCTCCCAGTAGTAACGGCCCCATTAGCACCTGCAGCAGCGCCCGTGAAATTTCTTCTAAAAATTAGGCCTGATCGACATTCGGGGCGTATATACTCCCAATCGTGACATTTTTTCCATCTAACTTACCCACCACCACAGCATACCTCCCTTCCAGGTCAATAAATTCTCTGGTACATTGGAATGAGACTCCAGCTTGCACCCACACCAGTACCCCTCTGGCAAAGGCCGAATAGCTAGTATAAAAAAGTTGCCCTCGCCAACGTCGTTTTAAGGCAGCCCCTTCTCTCGCACTGATATGGATCTCCAGCAGTAACGCAATTTGGGCCCCACTACACACCAGAAATGCATGCACCTTGTGCCTCTTGGTTATGGAGTGCATCCCCGGACATCCCAGGAGATGCATTTATAATCTATGTTGGATCCCATGGGAATAAAATTGAATCAATTCCATTGTCACGGTCCCTTCGGTCATGCCTGGTCCCCTGTGAACATCGCCCCAACAAATAAAATACCCAACTCCCCTTCCCCAGGACAGTTAGAAGTGACACCCCTCCCATCCAAACTCTGCAACAGATTAAATATATGGGTGCAGTGGCTGCTGCCCAACCCCGAAACACCCTCCCCCTGGGCTCCCTCCATACCAAAGTGATTAGTCCCCCCAACACCCCAACTCTGGAGTTCGAATGATATGCACCAGGGTCCCCCCCTTTCGTTTTCCATCTGTTCTCATGTGTAACATCTTGATAAAGGATGCAGCTCTCCAACAGCTTGAGTTTCTAGTCTGTAAACCAACATGGTCAACCCAGATCGTCTGCCGTTTGAGGTGTCACGACAGCCAACTCCGTTTACAACTCTGCCGCGGCGCTCAACGTGGGAGAGTTCTCAGATCGTTCATCCTCCCGATCACTCCTCGTGGACCCAGGACTAGATCCCGCTTGGCTAAGCTCCACCACTGCCCTAATGACCTTGCTGCGCTCGACCCTTGCCTCCGTCAGGGTTGGAGCTCTCACCGCACCATGATGTGAATCCCCCTCACCCGAAGTCGACCTTGGCGAGTTGCCTCCCGGCCTTCGTTCCTGTATGGTATACAGCCAATCCCAGGCTTCCTGTGGTGATTGAAAGAATAGCGTGCCGTTGGGTCCCATGACCCGCAGTCTGGCAGGAAACAGCATGGTGTAAGGGAACTGAAGTTGGCGTAGTTTCCTCCTAACTGCTAGGAACGTAGACCTTTGCCACTGCAACTCCCTAGTAAAGTCCGGAAATACCATCACCCTGCTGTTTCCAATGCATAGATCCGTCAATGGCTGGGCCTGTTTGAGAATATGGTCTCTATCTCTGAAGTGTAACAAGCGAGTAATAATCGGCCTCGGTGGTGCCCCATTTTCTCCGTGCCCGTGACCCACTGTACCAGTCAATTTTGGTCTCAAGTGCCTCCCGAGAAGCCATAATTACTTCCATTATATCAGCTAGCGTGGACTTCAGAGACAGTCCACTTTTAACAGGGTCCATAGGATCTTCCTCCTCATCTGTTTGGGTACCCTCGCCTCCTGCAGTCGCCATGCCCTGGCCCCTCAGTTTTTTTACTTTCCCCATGAGTGCCGTCTCCTCGTGGTGCCTAGTGCACGGGAACTCCCTTTGCCTGTCCACAGGCCTCTCCCTGCATAGTCACTCCCTGGCATCAACTGCTTGGTAAGCTTGAGTGAATGGTGCAGTGATGTCCCCCACCTGCATCTACAGTAAGGACTAACACCACTGAGGTCCAGCCCCCCATCGAGGTGCAGCAGCCAACGTACCCTCCGAGTGACCCCTTCGGGGCTCCGGTACACCAGCCGCTCCGCTGGGGTCTCATTGCTCTCCCTAGTAACTTGCATGGGGCCCCCCGGCCTCTCAGATCCAACTCAGATCTCCACCAATGTCAGCCTTCCCTCCAGTCCAGCCAGTCTCAGCTCACCAGCTCGTCCAGTCAAGGCTCGCCCTAATGTTCTGGGGGCCTTCGAGTCGCTTGGGGCTGCTGTAGTTGCTCTGCTTAAACTGCTACACAGGCGGGTCACCTCAGCACTGGTTCCGGAGCAATCTGCCACAGGAGAGGGCTCAGGTTCCACGTTGTCTCTCAGTGCCCCCTCCTCTCATCAGGGTCCACACGTCGGGTCCCAGCAGGCTCCCCAACACCCCCTGCTACTTACTTCTATGGTGTGCAGGACAAGGGCATATACCGCATACTCTGCTGAAGTGGAGGGGGCAGGGAACCCCCGTTTCACCTACTCCTGTAGAGCTCACTCCAGCTCAGCGCTCGCCGGCTTTCACGCCCTGCTCGTCCCAGGCTGATCGATCCTCTCCTCCCGCTCTCAGGGCTCAACTCACCCAGTTAATCTACCGGTGACTGAGCGGTCCTTCAAAGGCCCTCGGGAGGATCCGGCATCAGCAGTGTACCTCACTGCCCACTCCTCATCCTTCTCTCCAGCCAATTTGCGGGCTTCGCAGCCCGTCTTCACCTCGCGGGCGCCATCTTGGCAGCAGTGTCTCGGTGCCTCCGCGTCGTGATTGACTGCCGTTCGCGGCATTGCTCCACAAATTACCACAGCCGCCGGTCTCCACAGACTCCCAAGGGGGTCTGCCACTGTTTACTCCTACGTCGGGGGTGCCGAGGTGTAGTAGGTAGTATTCGGTATCGCGCGCCGGGTAGAGTGTTAGGCGCGCGATGCCACTAGGTGATGTATTGCAAAGTGTTGGTATTCTTTTGAATGTAGCTCGGGGCACGGCGTTCGACTCACGGGCGTTCCGATGGTATCAAGTCAGTTGCCGTCTGGACATCTATGTGAGAGGACGCTCATGCTACGGGTGGAGTATTTTCATGGACTGAATAAACCTTCTTAATCTTACCGCGATTCCATGCTGCTTATTACATCTGGAGACGATCGGGATTTGCTCCACCCGCCGAACCACGCAGATTTGGGGCGATCTTCAGGAGGCTCGATATCGGAAGTTTTCGAGGACTGTTGAGATCACTGCTATCAAGCCTGCCTTCGACGATTGCTTTGGTGAGGTAGAGGCATACGGAGGTAAAGTGTGTGAGCGCTCCTCGCGCATTGCTGAGTGGGAGTATTTGAGTCCCCACGCATGCGCATGACTGTTTGCCAGACTACCCATCCTCCAGGTGACGTCAACGCGTGATTAACGCGACGCCATCTTTGATTGGGATTAAAAGGCTTGCAACTCTACCGGTACAAAGGGTAAACCGGTCATTTACTGCACGCGTGTCGGATTCGACGACATGCATGTCATTTAATTTCCCAGCCTGTGTGTGTTGGATCCAGTCTGCGACGATACACACGTCATAGCTTGTAACATTTATTTAAAATCACCGCACATTCAGTGAGGGTGCTTATACACAGTTGGTTTATCAGAGATTTACACGAGACTGTACTATCATCATTCATAATTTTTGCGGTGTTTGTGACATTATACAGCTATACTCACGACGAGTTTGAGAACTACTTGAGAGGCATAAATGTATTTATTTATTTATTTATTTTTTGGTAAAGAAAAAAAAAAAATGTCTGCAAGCAACCAACAAAGTATTCTCAGCTTTACTCAACCACCACCCTT
This sequence comes from Triturus cristatus, assembly GCF_964204655.1. Taxonomy (NCBI): domain Eukaryota; kingdom Metazoa; phylum Chordata; class Amphibia; order Caudata; family Salamandridae; genus Triturus; species Triturus cristatus. The sequence continues at coordinate 828,673,410 of NC_140585.1, read as the reverse complement.
CCTAAGCTAACCAGGTAGCCCACCTATTATCTGGTTGGAATGGTTTAGACTTTTCGAAAACCATCTGGTAGCTATAGACGCCGACAGTTATTCCCCTGCACGCAAATTTGCTATACTTTTTGGTTGCCTGGGTCAAGCGGCACAAAGAATTTTTCATAGTATTGTACCTATTCCTCCACCAGCCGCTCAGTCTGGGGATAACCGTTGGAATGTATATGTGGAAGCTGTTGCTAGACTTAAAAAACAATTTGAGGACGAGCCTAATATTATGCTGGAGCGACACAATTTTTATGCACGTAAACAAAAAGAAGAAGAAAAGGTGGAGGAGTATGTCTCCGCTCTCAGGGTGTTGGCTACCACCTGTGGTTTCGGCCCACTGTCCGACGATTATATAAGAGACCAATTTGTTTTTAATTGTGTATCCCATAAAATTAGACAAAGGATTTTGAGTTGTAAAAATCCTCCTTTGTCTGAGGTTATCGAGTTAGCTCTTAGCATTGAGCGGTCAACGATTACAAGTAAGGTTATGCAAGCTGACGCCAAACTAGGTATCAACGCTATGGACTCGAACGAACCAGATCAAGAAAATTCTTTAGCGTTAGTCAATGTTAAGCCTAAGGGAACAAAATTTGTACAGAAGAAACAAAACATATTTTGTTATAGGTGTGGATCTAGAAACCACATCGGTAATTTTCCGGGATACCCAGCACGCTGTGTGATTTGCAAAAAAGTAGGCCATTTCCAAGGGGTTTGCAGCAATGCTAAGAAACCGATTAACATCCGATATTTACAGACTGAAGTTGATGAGTGTACAAGTTCTTTGAACAATGTTATTGTAACTTTGGAATGTGGAACGTGTTGTATCAAAGGTCCTTTATGTTCAGCGGAAATTGATAATGTTTCTTTACAGGTCATGGCGGATTCAGGATCACCGATAATAACTTTGAGGGACACAACTTTTTATGAATGTTGGAAGAACAAAGATCTGCTTACGTCAGATGTACATCCCAAAGCTTTCGGGGAAAAGGATATAGATATGCTGGGGTACTTCACGGGCATGGTAAAATGTCTAGGTAGAGAGACCATGACAAAAATTTATGTGGCAGTGAAGGGCAAGAATCTAATCGGGTGGAAGGATTTAGCCCGAATGGGGTTGTATTTAGTTCCGGGCGATGAGAACCCAATTAAACTTGGAAAGATGCCCATTTGCGACATCGAAACAATAGAGACAGATAATGACAATAAGGTACAAGACCTGCTCAGGGAGTTCAAACTTGTTTTTAGAGAGACTGTAGGGAAAGTTAAAGGGGCGGAAGACCACATTTAGCTAGTTCCGGGCTCACAACCCGTTACTCATAAGGTTCGCTCGGTCCCCATGAGCGTTCGTGAGGACCTTAAACTGATGTTGAAAAATTTATGTGAGCAAAATATTATAACCCCGACGGATTCTTCTCAGTGGGTGGCACCCATCGTGGTCGCTCGAAAAAATCTGGCGAAATTAGGCTTTGCGCCGACTTGCGCACCCTTAATAAAAATATAGTGGTGGACTGCCACCCGCTGCCCAGAATTCACGTGTTACTTGCAAATCTAGGAGGATCAAAGTGGTTTTCTTTGATTGATCTTAGATCTGCGTACCACCAAGTGCCATTGTCAAAGGAATCACAAGAGCTAACTACCTTTGTGACACCATTTGGGGCGTATAAATTCCTTCGTCTCCCGTTTGGGTTAGCATCAGCAGGGAGCGTGTTCCAAAAGTTAATGGATACCCTGTTCGAGGGGATTGTGGGGGTCCAGGCATACTTGGACGACATTTTAATCTATGCCAAGTCTCGTGAGGAGCACGATAACATTTTGAGGGAGGTCCTGACCGTTCTTGAGTCCAGAGAAATGACCGTAAGGGCGGACAAGTGCAAGTTCGCGGTACAAGAATTGGAATATTTAGGGCACTTGGTATCTGAGAATGGAATTAAACCCAAGTTTTCTGTGATTAGGGCAATTGAGGAAGCAAGAGCTCCAAGCGACAAGGACGCTTTGCGTTCGTTTCTGGGGTTGGCAGAATACTACGCTAGGTTTGTACCTAATTATGCGCAGTCTGTAGAGCCTATGCGTGAATTGCTTAAAAAGGGGCGTAGTTTTAAATGGAATGATGACCTGGAATCAGCGTTCAAAAACGTTAAAAAGCTGATTGTATCTGCTCAAGCCTTGTTTGCATTTAGGGACGATTGTATGTCCCTTATAACCGTAGATGCCAGTATGTCTGGGTTAGGAGCTGTGCTGAGCCAAAGAGTAAACGGACGTGAACAGACTGTGGCATTTGCTTCCCGGTCTTTGAAACAATGTGAAAGACTATACAGCACGATAGAGAGGGAAGCACTAGCGTGTGCGTGGGCCATACATAAGTTCAGAATGTATATTTGGGGACGGAAGTTCGAATTGATAACAGACCATAAGCCTTTGGTGTACATTTTTAACAATATCAATTCGTCCAGCATGTCGGCTAGGCTGATGCGTTTGGTTTCCAAAGTCCAAGAATTTAATTTCTCGGTTAAACATATCCCAGGTGGGAAGAATTTTAGAGCGGACTGTTTGTCTAGACTACTAATGGAGAGGGATGATGAAGATGATGCGATGTTGGATGATGTGGAATGTGTGGCGGTGGTAGATGCAATCCAGGTGTGTGATTCGATTTTGTCAGAGAGTGCGTGGAAAGACGCATGTGACACGGACGCAACACTTAGGAAGGTGGTTGAGTATTCATCGGGTACATGGCCTGACCCTAGGAGTTTAGTCGGAGATCTTCGAATTTTCGCCCAGGTGGCGAGTGAATTGTCAGTTGAAAATGGGGTTGTTCTGCGGGGTGACAAGTTTGTTTCCCCAGTCGATTTGCGTCTTTTGATTATAAGTAACGCCCATTCAGGTCATCTAGGGTCCACTAAAACTACAATGAAGATTAAGCAGCATTATTGGTGGCCCGCGATAGACGCACAGGTGAAGTCTACTATCGATCATTGCCCCGAGTGCTTATTATCAGATAAGCATTGGCGAACGTTGAAAACCCCGCTCCATCCTACCGAATTCCCGGGTTCCCCTTGGGAAAAAATTGGCCTGGATTTTTCTGGACCATACTCTGTGCTTAATCAAGATAAAAAATTTATTTTATTGGCAGTGGATTATTTTTCAAAATGGATGTATTATAGTTTCATTGAATCTCCAGATACAGATCTCCACCAATGTCAGCCTTCCCTCCAGTCCAGCCAGTCTCAGCTCACCAGCTCGTCCAGTCAAGGCTCGCCCTAATGTTCTGGGGGCCTTCGAGTCGCTTGGGGCTGCTGTAGTTGCTCTGCTTAAACTGCTACACAGGCGGGTCACCTCAGCACTGGTTCCGGAGCAATCTGCCACAGGAGAGGGCTCAGGTTCCACGTTGTCTCTCAGTGCCCCCTCCTCTCATCAGGGTCCACACGTCGGGTCCCAGCAGGCTCCCCAACACCCCCTGCTACTGACTTCTATGGTGTGCAGGACAAGGGCATATACCGCATACTCTGCTGAAGTGGAGGGGGCAGGGAACCCCCGTTTCACCTACTCCTGTAGAGCTCACTCCAGCTCAGCGCTCGCCGGCTTTCACGCCCTGCTCGTCCCAGGCTGATCGATCCTCTCCTCCCGCTCTCAGGGCTCAACTCACCCAGTTAATCTACCGGTGACTGAGCGGTCCTTCAAAGGCCCTCGGGAGGATCCGGCATCAGCAGTGTACCTCACTGCCCACTCCTCATCCTTCTCTCCAGCCAATTTGCGGGCTTCGCAGCCCGTCTTCACCTCGCGGGCGCCATCTTGGCAGCAGTGTCTCGGTGCCTCCGCGTCGTGATTGACTGCCGTTCGCGGCATTGCTCCACAAATTACCACAGCCGCCGGTCTCCACAGACTCCCAAGGGGGTCTGCCACTGTTTACTCCTACGTCGGGGGTGCCGAGGTGTAGTAGGTAGTATTCGGTATCGCGCGCCGGGTAGAGTGTTAGGCGCGCGATGCCACTAGGTGATGTATTGCAAAGTGTTGGTATTCTTTTGAATGTAGCTCGGGGCACGGCGTTCGACTCACGGGCGTTCCGATGGTATCAAGTCAGTTGCCGTCTGGACATCTATGTGAGAGGACGCTCATGCTACGGGTGGAGTATTTTCATGGACTGAATAAACCTTCTTAATCTTACCGCGATTCCATGCTGCTTATTACATCTGGAGACGATCGGGATTTGCTCCACCCGCCGAACCACGCAGATTTGGGGCGATCTTCAGGAGGCTCGATATCGGAAGTTTTCGAGGACTGTTGAGATCACTGCTATCAAGCCTGCCTTCGACGATTGCTTTGGTGAGGTAGAGGCATACGGAGGTAAAGTGTGTGAGCGCTCCTCGCGCATTGCTGAGTGGGAGTATTTGAGTCCCCACGCATGCGCATGACTGTTTGCCAGACTACCCATCCTCCAGGTGACGTCAACGCGTGATTAACGCGACGCCATCTTTGATTGGGATTAAAAGGCTTGCAACTCTACCGGTACAAAGGGTAAACCGGTCATTTACTGCACGCGTGTCGGATTCGACGACATGCATGTCATTTAATTTCCCAGCCTGTGTGTGTTGGATCCAGTCTGCGACGATACACACGTCATAGCTTGTAACATTTATTTAAAATCACCGCACATTCAGTGAGGGTGCTTATACACAGTTGGTTTATCAGAGATTTACACGAGACTGTACTATCATCATTCATAATTTTTGCGGTGTTTGTGACATTATACAGCTATACTCACGACGAGTTTGAGAACTACTTGAGAGGCATAAATGTATTTATTTATTTATTTATTTATTTATTTTTTGGTAAAGAAAAAAAAAAATGTCTGCAAGCAACCAACAAAGTATTCTCAGCTTTACTCAACCACCACCCTTCCTAAGCTAACCAGGTAGCCCACCTATTATCTGGTTGGAATGGTTTAGACTTTTCGAAAACCATCTGGTAGCTATAGACGCCGACAGTTATTCCCCTGCACGCAAATTTGCTATACTTTTTGGTTGCCTGGGTCAAGCGGCACAAAGAATTTTTCATAGTATTGTACCTATTCCTCCACCAGCCGCTCAGTCTGGGGATAACCGTTGGAATGTATATGTGGAAGCTGTTGCTAGACTTAAAAAACAATTTGAGGACGAGCCTAATATTATGCTGGAGCGACACAATTTTTATGCACGTAAACAAAAAGAAGAAGAAAAGGTGGAGGAGTATGTCTCCGCTCTCAGGGTGTTGGCTACCACCTGTGGTTTCGGCCCACTGTCCGACGATTATATAAGAGACCAATTTGTTTTTAATTGTGTATCCCATAAAATTAGACAAAGGATTTTGAGTTGTAAAAATCCTCCTTTGTCTGAGGTTATCGAGTTAGCTCTTAGCATTGAGCGGTCAACGATTACAAGTAAGGTTATGCAAGCTGACGCCAAACTAGGTATCAACGCTATGGACTCGAACGAACCAGATCAAGAAAATTCTTTAGCGTTAGTCAATGTTAAGCCTAAGGGAACAAAATTTGTACAGAAGAAACAAAACATATTTTGTTATAGGTGTGGATCTAGAAACCACATCGGTAATTTTCCGGGATACCCAGCACGCTGTGTGATTTGCAAAAAAGGAGGCCATTTCCAAGGGGTTTGCAGAAATGCTAAGAAACCGATTAACATCCGATATTTACAGACTGAAGTTGATGAGTGTACAAGTTCTTTGAACAATGTTATTGTAACTTTGGAATGTGGAACGTGTTGTATCAAAGGTCCTTTATGTTCAGCGGAAATTGATAATGTTTCTTTACAGGTCATGGCGGATTCAGGATCACCGATAATAACTTTGAGGGACACAACTTTTTATGAATGTTGGAAGAACAAAGATCTGCTTACGTCAGATGTACATCCCAAAGCTTTCGGGGAAAAGGATATAGATATGCTGGGGTACTTCACGGGCATGGTAAAATGTCTCGGTAGAGAGACCATGACAAACATTTATGTGGCAGTGAAGGGCAAGAATCTAATCGGGTGGAAGGATTTAGCCCGAATGGGGTTGTATTTAGTTCCGGGCGATGAGAACCCAATTAAACTTGGAAAGATGCCCATTTGCGACATCGAAACAATAGAGACAGATAATAACAATAAGGTACAAGACCTGCTCAGGGAGTTCAAACTTGTTTTTAGAGAGACTGTAGGGAAAGTTAAAGGGGCGGAAGACCACATTTAGCTAGTTCCGGGCTCACAACCCGTTACTCATAAGGTTCGCTCGGTCCCCATGAGCGTTCGTGAGGACCTTAAACTGATGTTGAAAAATTTATGTGAGCAAAATATTATAACCCCGACGGATTCTTCTCAGTGGGTGGCACCCATCGTGGTCGCTCGAAAAAATCTGGCGAAATTAGGCTTTGCGCCGACTTGCGCACCCTTAATAAAAATATAGTGGTGGACTGCCACCCGCTGCCCAGAATTCACGAGTTACTTGCAAATCTAGGAGGAGCAAAGTGGTTTTCTTTGATTGATCTTAGATCTGCGTACCACCAAGTGCCATTGTCAAAGGAATCATAAGAGCTAACTACCTTTGTGACACCATTTGGGGCGTATAAATTCCTTCGTCTCCCGTTTGGGTTAGCATCAGCAGGGAGCGTGTTCCAAAAGTTAATGGATACCCTGTTCGAGGGGATTGTGGGGGTCCAGGCATACTTGGACGACATTTTAATCTATGCCAAGTCTCGTGAGGAGCACGATAAAATTTTGAGGGAGGTCCTGACCGTTCTTGAGTCCAGAGAAATGACCGTAAGGGCGGACAAGTGCAAGTTCGCGGTACAAGAATTGGAATATTTAGGGCACTTGGTATCTGAGAATGGAATTAAACCCAAGTTTTCTGTGATTAGGGCAATTGAGGAAGCAAGAGCTCCAAGCGACAAGGACGCTTTGCGTTCGTTTCTGGGGTTGGCAGAATACTACGCTAGGTTTGTACCTAATTATGCGCAGTCTGTAGAGCCTATGCGTGAATTGCTTAAAAAGGGGCGTAGTTTTAAATGGAATGATGACCTGGAATCAGCGTTCAAAAACGTTAAAAAGCTGATTGTATCTGCTCAAGCCTTGTTTGCATTTAGGGACGATTGTATGTCCCTTATAACCGTAGATGCCAGTATGTCTGGGTTAGGAGCTGTGCTGAGCCAAAGAGTAAACGGACGTGAACAGACTGTGGCATTTGCTTCCCGGTCTTTGAAACAATGTGAAAGACTATACAGCACGATAGAGAGGGAAGCACTAGCGTGTGCGTGGGCCATACATAAGTTCAGAATGTATATTTGGGGACGGAAGTTCGAATTGATAACAGACCATAAGCCTTTGGTGTACATTTTTAACAATATCAATTCGTCCAGCATGTCGGCTAGGCTGATGCGTTTGGTTTCCAAAGTCCAAGAATTTAATTTCTCGGTTAAACATATCCCAGGTGGGAAGAATTTTAGAGCGGACTGTTTGTCTAGACTACTAATGGAGAGGGATGATGAAGATGATGCGATGTTGGATGATGTGGAATGTGTGGCGGTGGTAGATGCAATCCAGGTGTGTGATTCGATTTTGTCAGAGAGTGCGTGGAAAGACGCATGTGACACGGACGCAACACTTAGGAAGGTGGTTGAGTATTCATCGGGTACATGGCCTGACCCTAGGAGTTTAGTCGGAGATCTTCGAATTTTCGCCCAGGTGGCGAGTGAATTGTCAGTTGAAAATGGGGTTGTTCTGCGGGGTGACAAGTTTGTTTCCCCAGTCGATTTGCGTCTTTTGATTATAAGTAACGCCCATTCAGGTCATCTAGGGTCCACTAAAACTACAATGAAGATTAAGCAGCATTATTGGTGGCCCGCGATAGACGCACAGGTGAAGTCTACTATCGATCATTGCCCCGAGTGCTTATTATCAGATAAGCATTGGCGAACGTTGAAAACCCCGCTCCATCCTACCGAATTCCCGGGTTCCCCTTGGGAAAAAATTGGCCTGGATTTTTCTGGACCATACTCTGTGCTTAATCAAGATAAAAAATGTATTTTATTGGCAGTGGATTATTTTTCAAAATGGATGTATTATAGTTTCATTGAATCTCCAGATACAGAGTCAACTTTGACGTTTTTAAGGAACATCTTTTCGATCGAGGGTGCTCCCAAGGTTATTGGCACTGACAATGGCACACATTTTGTGTCGGAAAAGATGTGTAAATTTTTGAGACAGCTTGATGTAAAACACCTTAGGGTAGCACTGTATTCCCCAACTTCCAACGGATTGGTTGAAAGGGGGAATAAAATTGTAAAAGAAGGCATTCAGACTGCCCTGGCGGCAGGTTTGGATGTGAATACATTTCTAGAGGAAAAATTGTGGAGCTATAATACCTCCCCTCACTGTACAACTGGAGTATCACCTTTTGCGTTGTTAAGAGGTAGAGAAGCCCACACATCTCTATTCCCATCTTGGTTAAAAGAGAGGTCTATTGAAAAAAGGATAGATATTAAGGATGTTGCCAAGAGGGTTTACTCTAAGCAGTTACTGATGAAGGAAAATTTTGAAAAAAGGGGACACCCAACATTAGAAGATGTGGTTGTGGGGGATTGGGTCCTAATCAGGAAACCAACTAGAGTGAAAAAAGGGGAATCAAGGTTTTTAAGACCAGAAAGAGTGTGCAATGTAAGTAAGGGGGCCACTTTTGTTGGAAATAAAGGGTGGTGGAACAAAAGACAGCTCGTTAAGATTTCTGACATACAAGCCAATATCTTGTTGGAAAGACAGGATAATGTGGGTGATGAACTTCACTGGGGGCATTGGCTAAAGCTGAATGAGTCCCAGCCTGGTACACGCGCTCTGTCTGATGAGGTTCCGAGTTCTCAAGACATGGGTACTGGATCCATTGGGCAGGGTTTGCGTTCTAGTGGGTATAAGAATTCAGCACAGTCTTATGGGGGCATGAGCAGTGTCCACACTTCTAGTGGACGCATTTCTAGGATTCCCAGGAGACTTAAGGATTTTGTTAAGTAATATGGAAAGATTGTTATTTTAGATATGAATTGACAAGTGTTGTTTTAAAAAAAAAAAAAAAATGAAATGAAATATTGGAAGTGATATTTGTACTGGAGAGACAGTGTATCTTTTGTGTTTTTATTTTTTTTTCGTTTTTTGTAAAAGGGGGAAGGTGATGTAGTAGGTAGTATTCCGTATCGCGCGCCGGGTAGAGTGTTAGGCGCGCGATGCCACTAGGTGATGTATTGCAAAGTGTTCGTATTCTTTTGAATGTAGCTCGGGGCATGGCGTTAGACTCACGGGCGTTCCGATGGTATCAAGTCAGTTGCCGTCTGGACGTCTATGTGAGAGGACGCTCATGCTACGGGTGGAGTATTTTCATGGACTGAATAAACCTTCTTAATCTTACTGCGATTCCATGCTGCTTATTACACGAGGGTTTAGGATGATGGTAGTCTAGGAAGTCCGGGGTCCGGGGTCCGAGCTCCGAGACCCGCTTCCTTCTACATCGGCGTCAAGCCACGCCCCCCAACTTATCTAACTACATATAATACAATTCTATGATTTGCTGCCACTAAACAAAAACTCTAGTTTTTCTCCAGAGGGTAAAATAACCACGAGATTTATCTTACCATTTTTATTGTTGCCTCAAAATACATCGTCTTTCCCACCCTTCGAGCTCGATGACCAGTGCAGTGGCACCGCCCTTAAGCCAACCTGTTAATTAGCGCATCATGTCTGATAACTCAGCCCAAAAAAACCTCTTTATTGCAAGGTCCTCGTTATAGCTGTCTGCCTGCCAGCAAACCATATCGGCCTTCCAAGATGTCTATGAGAGTCTGGCCTTGTTTTTTCACACTACAATTGCAACATTTACAGCATTTTTTCTACTCAAAAGGACCTCGGCAGGTTGACTTTTCCAACCTTAGTTCAATCACCACCGAGACTGCCATCACTTTGTGTAAAGCCATTATTTGTACCATTTTCCAAACAAATTTTTTAGCACAGCCGCGGTTCCCTTGCCTTAGAAACAATAGTTCATGGAGCCCTTGTTCCAGAAAGTAGCCACAGACCCATCATTGACATCTTTTTACAGGCCCTTCTCACTTCTCTCTTAAGCATCTAAGATATTGGACAAAAATGGTTATCATACAACTTTCATGCTTTTTGGAATCTACTCTCAGTCATGCATTGCACCACGGTTTAGCACTGAAACTGCTCTCTTAGCAGTTTTTTAACAAATCCATTCCATACTGAATGACACATTCTATTCTGTTTTGAATTTATTCTCACCTTTCCATGGGTCACCTCACGTTCTACTTGAACGATTCTTCAAACTTGCGCCGCCGGTGCGTCACTTTTAAAATGGCAAAAAGTGACGTTCCGATGGCGCAAGGGGATTGTAAATAAGCTCCTTGGTGTCTATGACTATTCTCTCAAGTGGTCATATTTCCTTTCTGAAAACTCCCAGATAGTCACTCTCTCTTCTTATACATCACCAGATAGCCAGCTCAAGCACAGTGTGCCTTAAAGCGCCTACTTAAGCCTCACACTGTGTAATGTTTCTTGCCTCCATTTGCATGCTGGGGCAATCCTTTGCCTTTAACATCAAATCATATGCTGTTGACACTCAGGGGCATATGTACAAAAGCCTAGCGCCACCACAACATCACTTATATTGAAGTTGTGGTGGCGATAGGGGGTGCGCCTAATGTACAAGGCAGCGTAAAGCCACGTTATGTACATAAGGCCCCCTTTCACGCTATGTTTAGCATGAAAGGGGTGGGCAGTAGGTGTTTCTTTTGAAGCTGCCCCCTATGTACAAGGGTGGCGTACATAGGAGGCAGCGCCAAAATTAAGACCAGGTAAAAACTGGTCTTAAGATGGCGAAATGAGGAGAAATGCATTATTTCTCCTTGTTTTTGCTTTCTCCATGTGTGCTGCCTTGTGCCCCTTCCTGCACATAAACAAACTTTTTAAAAAGTGCCATTTTGTCACTTTCATGTGTGCTGCATGAAGCAGCACGCATGAAAGTGACAAGATGGCTTTCTGGGATTGTTTAGGATTGGACAGTGAAAACACTTCAAATGGGTACCACACCAGTTTAGAAAAATAAGTACAACTTTATCTAAACTACATAAGACCAAAAATAACAAAAAGAATCCAACATAATATATTGTAAAAATAGTTACTTTGCAAGATAACCTTTAAATTGCAGAAATATCTGAAGAACACAGTTCCTCCGAGTCGGTAGCTCCGTACGGGGCTGCAGCGACGGGTGCTGAAAATGACAGTCTAACAAATCCAGCTGACCCCGTCAGTGCGGGGTCAGCTAAAGTGAAGACAGACTAGAAAACAGTACCTTTCTCATTGTGGTCGACAAAATGGTATGCGCCAGTCGGGGAGACCGTCGTGGTTGCGTTGCAAAAATAGAAGCAGTGTGGGGTGTGGAGCCCTCATGATGCATTGCAGTCAACGGCTCTGTGAGATTCGTCCAGATGCCGACGGTGAGGCCAAGGCTTATGGTACAGGGTGAGGCGGTGCTCATGCGGTGCTGACCGGTTGAGGTGCAGGCAACGGAGCCAGTCGATGTTCTGGTTCAGCAGCAACAGTATCGGTGACGTCCAGACAGGGTAAAGCAAGGCGGTGCAGAATGTGGTGCCCACAGGACACGAGGAGAGCAACGGATCGGTGATGATCATCAAGATGGCGTTGGTGAGACCAAGGATGCGGTGCGAAGTGTGGCAGTGCCTTATGCAGGGCCTTCAGGATACGGAATCCTGTGATGGACTCAGTGACAGAGTCAGTTGCCCTTTTCTTCTGTGGCGACTGAAATCAGCAATTCCAGAGACGGTGCCCAGAAGGATGGTGAAGTCTTTGCTGTTCCTGAGACCTCTTGAACAGTGGGCAAGCTCCACTTCCAAGCCCTTGGAGATACTTTCTCAAGCAGGATACACGCACAGTTCCTCTCCTTGGCAGAAACAGCTATTGCAGGCCAACCCGAGACAGCACACAACAAAGGGCCAGTACTCCTCCTCCAGTTTCTTCCAGCTCTTCTCCTTGGCAGAGGATCCTCTTGAAGTCCAAAAGTGATCTAAGGTTCAGAGGTCTGGGCCACACTTTTTATGGTACAAAATCCTTTGTTGAGCAGAGAGTGTCTGCTCAGCCAAAACCGGTTCTGTCTTCTCCGGTGTAGCTGCCCGGCAGTAGGTGGAGACAGCATTGTCCAAGGCAGACCTGACCCATTCAGGTGTGAAAGAAATCTCCTGTCCCTACTCTAAATGCAGCCCATGTCTATTCAACCCAGCCCTGACTCACCCTTGAAAGGCAGAACACACCTTACCCCCCACCCAAGTGGTTGTCCGAACAGAATGCAAATCCCCAGCCCCTGCCACTCCAAAATCAGACAGTCAATACAGAAACCTAGAATAGACAGGATGGCTAAGCAAGAAAATACCTACTTTCTAAAAGTGGTATTTTCAAACACACTATATAAAAATCATCTTTACTAAAAGATGTATTTTTCTATTTTGAGTTCAGGCATACTAAACTCATTTTTCTTATCTTGTTCCCATGGGCAGTTAAACTTATTAGATATTATAAATTAAATCCCCAATTTATCCTATGGGGCAGATAGCCTTGCAATATTGAAAAATAAAATTGGCAGTATTTCACTATTAGGACATGCCACACACATCATGGCATGTCCTACCTTTTACATACACTGCACCCTGCCCACAGGGGTACATTAGGCCTACTTTAGGGATGACTTACATGTAAGAAAAGTGAAGGTTAGGGTCTGGCAAGTGGGTGCACTTGCCAAGTTGACATGGCAGTGCTAGACTTCACACAGACACTGCAGTGGTAGGTCCAAATTACCTTTGAAAGGCTGCTTGTGTGGGTGGCACAATCAGTGCTGAAAGCCCACTAGCAGCATTTGGTTTACAGGCCCTGGGCACACAAAGTGCATTGTCCTAGGGACTTAACAGTAAACCAAATATGCCAATCATGGAATCACCAATCCATAACAACAATTTACAGGGGGAGCACTTGCACTTTGGCACGGAACTGCAGTGGCAAAGTGCCCAAAGCATCTAGACCAGCAAAATGAAGTCCAACACACAGCAAAACACAGGAGGCAAAAGTCACAAAATACAGGGGAAACCCACGCCAATGATGCCAGGTCTAACATGTGTCCCCTCCAGCTGAAATGTGGGGAGAACTACCCACCCACGTGGAGTTCTCTTCATTAAGGCGGATAGATCTGGACAGACCATCAGCATTGGTGTGTTCTGTACCAGGGTTGTGTTCCACTGTAAAGTCCATCCCCTGTAGGGAAATGGACCACCTCAACAACTTTGGGTTCTTACCCCACATCACACTACAATGCAACGTTGCGCACAACCAGTAAGCGCCAATCACCCACCCACATCAAACTCATGTGGAATGCACGCTTACAATATGAATGGATCACAAGGACAGCATCTCCTTAATCAGCTCAACCTCATAGGTAGGTGGTCAGCTCATGTACCCTGGCCTCCCTCCCAAACTGCATGGCTCACCTTTCCCACCCCACAGCCATGTGGCAGCTAACTCCTTCAACAGTGCCTCCCAACAGGTAGCTAGCCATCTTACTGGGGAGTGGTCATTTATACCTGACAGCAAGACCACGACTCTCACAAGGCCCTCTGTCTCCCCTCACAAACAGCATTAAGTGGGATGAACAAACAGGGGGGTCTCTCAAACGGGCCTGGCAAATGTAATTAAGGGCGTGGCCTAAAAACCTCAGACATAAATCTGGGCTTAGCATATTGGGCTACCCGACTAGCACTTTTCTGTCACTGCCATTGCACCCAGATTTATGATACAACAAATATTATGATACCTAGTACAACTCCGGACTACTGGCCTTGGCAATGTTTGTCAGTTGCATGAGATAAAGAAGCAGCAACTATGGCTCACATCTAACATTGGAAAATCTTCCACTCAAAGCCCTGATGACACCACAAGGATGTTGCTGCTCATGGTTCTCCAAAGGAGTGAATTCCAGAGACAAAATTAATCCTTAAAGGATTTCACTTCCCCACAATGCTCACTTGGCATGACGTTATACCGTAACTACTCTGCCAGTGAGAAGTGAGGAGTGTGACCATGCGCCCATCGATGTGCCTGCTGTCAATGCATTCCAGCTAAAAGAACGAACCGCCTGTGGCAGGGCACAAAACAGAGCACGAAAGAGACCCGTACCGAGGCCCCCTTAAAAAAATGACAGGGCCCAGAACCGGTGAGACCCAGCCCACTTAAAGCCCTGGATGTACCTCGACATCATGTGCGACTAATGACATACTGACATAAATGCCAAGTAATGCCAGGTAAAAGTCATGTCATCTCAAATTAAATGTACCAAACATGAACATCAACATTGTGCTGTGTGCAGAACATGCTGACAAAATGACCTTACTCCAAAAGGTGACTCACTAGCAACAGCAGGCGACCGTGCCAGGGATAAGCCCAGCCAGCCCCACCCCGGAAGATGAACCCCTGGATGCAGAGTCCCTGGTATGTTCAGGTGAGGAGGACCTACATGGTCCCTCTGGCATGTCCAGGGCAGGCCATGCTCTGGCCCTCACTAACACCTCCACCCCCACCCTCGACTACCACAACAGCTACATCGCCAATGCAGACCCCTGCAGCAACAAGCTGTGTGTCAGCCACCTCCACCATCACCACTGCTGCCTCCAACACTGTCCGTTTTCCAGCAGTTGTGATTAACACCAGGCACACCGGGGATGCTGGGGAGGGTGTGTGGCAGTTGTGCCCGGCAATGCCACACGTCCATGGTTTCAGGGCATGTGGGAGAACAACTGGGGGACAGTCACAGGAGGACAATGAGACAGAGCCCCTGGACACCATGCTAACTGTCCTTGGTGCATACCAGCAGAACCTGGGACAGATGGGCCAGGGCCTTGAAGTACTGCGGGAACAGCATCTGCTGCAGAGGTCCATGGACACTCGTTTTGGCCAAATTGCCGAGTTCATGGGCCAGCTTGTGGGTGTCCTGAGGGATATGCATGCAGCACAAATAGCTGGCCACCCCCCATGGCCAGCCGGATGTCAGTCACACCACCGCAGCAGCGGCCACAGGGAAGGGTGAGTCACACCACAGCAAATCCTCAGACACCTCTAAGCATGCAGCAGGTTCCCCCCCAGGCAAACGTCTGAGGGGGCGTCCCACAAAGACCCCAGGACGATCACGTGGCAGAGCACCATGCCATACCGGTTGTCGGAGCAACCGCTGATGTCATCACTGTAACACCGAACATTAACTTTGTTGTCAATCAGAAGCCACATTGCCATAAAGATGGGAGTGTTCTGTTTCACTTTTGAACCCTACCATTGTGTGTCCTACACTAACGATCCGTGTCCCATCACTTTCAAAATCACCTGTAATCTGTCACTCATTGGCCAGGGAACACAACTCACAACAGTATGCCTTTGTGTCAAGAGCATTTACATCACAGTAAGTCGCATGCCAACTCACATTGCAATGTATCTGAATATGTAAAAGCAAAAATCCAATGAGAGAGTGGATGAACCATGGAAAGACACAATGAAATAGCAGTGCAATGACATATTACGGAATAACCACAAAAGCACACCACTAGGCAACACTGTACAATATTCCTTCCAGAAAACACTGGCCAACACCATCAACATTGACAGTAGGGGGACTGGAGCACATGACTACACTTCCCAAAACAGTTCACACCTTATCATCCTGGTCAACGGAGTTCAGCTGAAATGCTTACTCGTGTCACCGAAGTCATGTGTCACCTAGGTTAGTGCATTGCAGTGCTGTGATTTCCTAGACTCATGTGTGTCTGGTTATCATGATACATCAGTAGAAGTAAGATACATTGTGATCGGTGTCTGCTGAGGACTGTGTCACATTCTACTTGAGTCTCTAAACCTCTCCCTGCCCAACTCGGATGACACACCGCAGTCCCATGACAAGTAAGCATCATGACTGTACTGCATTCCCCAGAATGCTAAGGGATGAACTGTGCTGGAAGGTGAAGCAGTGTGCTCCCATCCCCCTAATAACATCAACTTGGACATGACGGAAGTTGTCACAGATCACATAGTGCAGACCAAAGAAATCCTTAGTAGTGTGCCCACAGGAGCCAGCATCACATCACATCCTATCATGTGGACAATGGTGACATGGAAAGTAAAACAAGTCGATTGGCTTGTTTTTCTTTTACTTTAGAGGTAATGACGTTAGTGCGCCCTGCCCACTGATCATCATTACAAAAGAAAAATACATACTCAGGCTGCTCTGGAAACATCCTTCTCAGCAGCCCGAGTTAAAAACTGAAAAAAGGATTCCCTTAGGTAAAGAGAACTAGAAAGTCCTTTTTTGCCCTCTCCAGGGTCAGTAAATGGCCATCACACGCACTGGGGAGGTAGTTGCACTGCACTAAAAAGGTTAATACTACAACAGGAACTTTGCTCTCTTGATGGATTTGTGCCCATTTAGGTTTTTTGGTACACTTATTTTTTAGATTGCTATGGGAATTTAGGATACCCACTGATAATGTTCATAACCAAGAAAAACACAAAACAAACCAAACCAAGCTCAATGACATCAGCGTCAAATCCCAGCTTTCACTGAATACCAATTCACTTGGATTCACCATGAACACCAACCTCACTCTCAAGGTAGACAGTGCTATAAAGGAAAGACTGCCTGATGTTAGCTCTCCCTTTTAAAGAAAGTGAAACTGTTTTTGAGAAACTTCAGAAGTGCTTTTCAAGTCCTTGTGCTCTCACATCTGGGTGGTTGAAACATCCTGCTCCATGGCCTCCCAAACTTCACTCTTGCACCACTCAAGGGGATACTACATACCAAAGCACGTTTCATCTAGCATCCGAAGAAATATGGTCACATCATTGCCATCCTGATTGAACTCCATTGGCTCTCCTTGCCTGTCTGCATCATCTTCAAAACAGCTGCATCATTTACTAAAAACCTTGACCATTAACCCGCTTATCTTGCATACAAGATCATCTTCTCGCGTGGTTCTCTGCAAACCTGCCACCAGGACATCATTGCAGACTAAGGGCCCGATTACAATGTCGTCAGTAAGGGCGGATGGGATTTGGTATTGCAGAATCCGATTCGGAACCCTTGTTTCTGGTCGAATCGTACAGATTTCCCAATGACCAATTACGATACCCGGAAACCAATCGAGCAGTCCGAATCAGTTGCAAAAGGCATTGGGACAGTCCGTGTCTTTTGTACTGGAATCGTTCAGCTCTATGGACATGGTTTCCGGATGAGCAATGACGATTACCGATTCCGATTCGGTTTGCCTGAGATGACACGGCTGCCGGAATCGGCCTTTGGAGGCCCTTTGAGGGCCCCCTTCACCAGAGGTGTCCAATTGGGTCCGTGGGAGTACCCAAGGGACCCCTCTTCCCAGCAATGCACAATGTGGCAAGCTCTATGGGGTGCCCGTCACAAGGTGCAAGGTTTTCCCCAACCACCTCTTTTTCCAATGGGAGCCTGTGTTCTCGTTCTGGAATTTTGGGTTTTGGCATTATAAGGGTAAAGGGTGGGGAGTAAATTATTTTTAATTACTTTATATTTAGTTGTTAAATACTATTAGTTTTTTATTTGAAAATTTATTTTAAGTGTGTAATAATTTTTTTAAGTTCACTTTTAGGTGCGGGTTGTGGGTTTTATAGGGGTAAAGGGTGGAAAGTTAATTAAGTTGAATGATTATAATTTGGTTTCAAACTAATATTATTTCTTTAATCGATAATTAATTATGTAAATTGTGCAAATGTTTTAATTTTTATTTTAGATGTGGGTTGTGAGTTTTGTAAGGGTATGTGGTGGTAAGTAAATACATTTTAAGCATTTAATATTTATTTTTGTAATAAATATTATTTATTAATTTAATAATGATGTTAATAATGTTTTGTTACATGTAATGAGTGTGGTGTGTGCTTTGTGGGGATTTATTGTGGGAGGTATATTAATTATAATTAATTAATAATAAATATTTAATTAATGGGCAATAGCTTGTTGAATATTCTTTAGGTGCAAGTTGGGAGTTTTGTGGTGTTATAGGGTGGGAAGTAACTAAACTAAATGTATGTAATAATACATGTTTTTGTTAATTAATAATTTCTAAGGAAAAATATGTATTTGGAAATTATTTTTGTATTTTATTTTTAATAATACTTGTAGGTATTTGTGATATGTATTTAAGATTGTGATATATTTTTATTTTAAAAGTTTAAATATTAAATATATCTGTATTTTATTTTTCAACATATTAAAAAAAAATTATTAACTTTGGTTCTGAAATAATGTTATTTTGTTGAAGATATTTTGTTTGTTTTTAATGTAGAACAGACAGGAGTGGGAATAGTAAAATGTACTCCTCCACTACACAACACTTCCCCTACTTTTGCACTTATTAGAAAGGGAATAGCAAATTTTACCTCTCCGCAATCCAACACTTTCCCTACTGTTGTACTGACTGGATTGGCAATAATATATTTCACCCTTCCACTTTCCAACACTTTCTCTACTGTTGCATTTATTGGAGTGGGAATAGTAGATTTTATCCCTCTGCAATCCAACACTTTTCTTACTGTTGTACTGACTGGAGTGGGAATAGTACATTTTACACCTCTGCTAGTCAACACTTTCCCTACTGTTACAGTCATTGGGGTGAGAATAGTAAGTACTACCCCTCCGCAATCTAACACTTTCCTATTGTTGTAGTGATTGGTGTGGGAATATTACATTTATCCCTTCGCAATTCACCAATTTTGCTACTGTTGTACTGACTAGACTGGGTACAGTAAATATTTCTTATCCGCTATCCAATGCTTTTATTACTGTTGAATTTATTGGATGGGGATTTGCACATTTTAACCAGTTTTGTCATTTTTGCATTGTGTGACGTGGGAGTTTAAAATGTTGTATATATTAATTTTAATACTCTGCATAGTTTGGTATAAATTGTAGTGGGAACAGTATATGTATTACATTTTAGATTTTATAATGTATTTTATGCTGTTAGAATTAATAATAATTTGTTTTTTGTTTATTTAAAATGTTAATATTTTTAATGATTAATATTTTTAATGTGTAAAATAATCGTTGCTACATTTAAAGATTTTTAAGTTGTTTAATGTTTTATTATTTATAGTGGTTTGTTTTTGAAAGATTTTATGTTAATGGTGTATGTATATATATATATTTCTTTTTTTTAAATTAAAATATAAATTAAAATTATTAGTTTAATAACTTTTTTGTAAGTAGATATATGTAAATATATTTTCATTATTGTATATGTGTGTTTAACTTTTTTAAATTAAGTTTATTTGTTAAATTTGTTAAGATTAATATGAAATATTTAAAAAAAACAAATTGATTTTACTATTTATTTTATATATATGTAAACATCGATATTTTATACAATTATATTAATGACTGTTTTTTTTTAATGTTTATGTACTTAACATTATAAGTATGGGATGTCGATATTTTTGACATCGATATTTTGGTCACAATATTTTTGTATGGGGATATTTTGAGTGTCTAACGTTTGTCAGTGTACCTGTGGGCATCTGTGGTATTTGGGTCGAAGGTCAGTCAGACCCAGGGAATCCTACAAACCACTGTCATTTTGGGAAACTAGATACCTTAGTGAGTCTAGAATGGTGTGGTTCATAGGGACCCCTTTATTTACCCAGAATGTACTGCAAACCTTAACCTTTGGCTGCAATATTTTCCACATGAGAGGGAGGGATCCACAATCTGAAATTATCCATAAAAGGCGTACCACAGAGCATTCCCAGACTTCTCCAGATAAAAAAAGTACCCCATATGTGTGGAGGAGCCTATCATACCACATAGCAGCTAATCATGACTGGAACCATCAAAAGTCAATGTAATGTCAATGTGGTTGTTACATGGTTACACTTTTGGTCCACTGCCATCACATGTGTTCTGTTCACCCGCATATGTGTGGTACCACTTTTCTCAGTGCAATGCAGGCTACTAAGACTTTTTTCGTTGGCTGCAAGTGCCTGAGATTACTGTCAAACACATTTGGATACAATTGTGGTTTTTGACACATACTTTTGCGTTTGTAGGACATTTGGGGTAAGAAAATGTCCTTGGACCAGGCACATCACACCACACTGTATTCCTGTTCAGTAATGCCCAGGGTTACTAGGGTTCCCTAGGTGCTTGCTAGTACCATTTTTCAAATGCTGCAGCTGTCCCCCATGGAAAGAGAGAGGTAATATGCTGTTGGTAGGCAGATTTCTGGTAGGTAGCATTCCCGGTAAGAAAATATGATGAGATCCACACTAGCAACATCACATATTCTCCTTTATCTCCAGTTTTACAAAAAGCTCCGTTTTGGCAGGGATCCTCGGTATTCGCCAATCCACAGCTTAATTTGGCACCCGTACCACATAGCATGTGAATGAAAATTTCTTTGGGTGTTGTTAGGATATATGTGACAGCAGAGATGATGTAAACCCCCCAATCTGCCTCCTCCTGTGGCTTGATGTATTGTCTGGTACCTAGGTTGTCCAAAGCCCAAATTATCTGGTGCCTCACCCTATACATGTTTCTCTCTTTTTCTCACTGGTGCTCTGCTGACCTTTATTCCCCCTTTTCAGCATTTAACTTAATGGTTAATGCACTAATCTCACTCACAAGAGGGAAATGAAAAATGTCTAGCACCCAAGGAATTAAGGGGGTGCCCAATGCTCACCAAATATCTTTTTATTATCCTTGTGGCTACATCGGCTTTCTGTCCTATTGAGTCTGCAGATTGGGGCATTCATCCCCTAGTGAGCCACTTCAAGTTGAGCAGAAAGCCCGCTAGGCCACCAGGGAAAAAAGCAGAAATAGAATAGGTATGGGGCTTGCCAGTCCAGGCAATGGGCTATACCTCCCACACAAGGGTACCAGACAGTCTTTCTACACCCTTAGGTGAACAGATTGGAGGGTTCTCCTCCACTTGTCTTGACCAATGGAGCAGAATGCCCACTAGACACAAAGGTTGGTATTCAAAACAGGAATGTGAGGCATCGGTCCGTCTTGGCATCACTGTCACACACCCAGTAACCACATTTTCTTTCTGGCACCTGGAGGGGATGAATGAGAGAGTTTACCCCCTGTCCACTGGCCCATATGTCAAAACAATGCCCAAAGCATCCCAATTACCTTTAATTTACCATGTTACCAGCTGTATTATTTGGCTAGAAGGTGTTGTGAATGAGACTTAAGGCTGGTGTTCAGGAATGCAGTGCTGTTTTCCCGGGAGCTGCAATAACACGATAACCAAGAGCTGTGAGATGCTTTCTGGAGTCTGCAGCTGCAGACAAGGGGAAACCTTACCTAGGGTTTGTTTTTTGCTGGAACTTCCCAGCTCCATGCTACTGTTCGGGCAGCTGTCACACTTCCTGGGGACTTGACTTCAAAAAAGCAATCAGATGGGCTTTAAGTGGGCTCCTCGGGTAGTCCAGTTCTGTTTTTTCTTTCCCTGTTTTCCTCTTTCCAATATAGCTGTTCTTTCTTTTAGTTTATAACAGGTTTTTCCAATCCATCATTAAGATTGTCACACGGGCTGTTTTATCATTTCCTATTCCTTTTATTTCTTATATACAGCTCCAGTTTGGTTGGAAGGTGCATTGCAAACCAAATGTGTTCATTTGGCAGTTGTTTGCTCTTGCAAACACAAGGAGATGACGGACGGAGCGCTAAAACGTTTCAGACACTCAATCACAGATCTGGGTTGAATCCATCATCGTTCTTTATCTCACTTCACCACCCCAGTTCAGACCTAGTTATATGCAAATCAGTCTTGACCCTATGCCTCATGGGAGCAGTCCAGCCCAAACTGCCAAGCCAGGTCTTCCCTGGACCAAAAATAACCATCTTGGGACCGGTTTCGGAGTAACACCCCTGATCGGCCAGGCTAGCTTGGATCCAGTGGCAAAGTGATCAAGGGACCCGCGTCTGGGCATACCCTGCCAACTCACGGTGAACAAAGCAAACACAAGGAGATGATGGACGGAGCGCTGAAACTTTTCAGTAACTCAACCCCAGTCATGTATGCCCAGATGTGGGTCTCTAGCTCACTTTGTTTCATGGGATTCAAGCTAGCCTGGCTAACTGCCCAATTACTACAGGTAATTGGACAGTGCAAGCGGCAGAAAAAGTGAATAAAGAAAGCTGAGATAAAAACAGTACAGTGTTTATAACATACAGGTATCTCAGCCATCTGGACAGAAATGCAAAAAATTAACTCCATTCAAAATAATTTTTCAGGGTTCTCAGTGTGCAGGATTGAAAGCAAACATAATTAAAATCAATAAGTTGAGGTTTCGACCACATGAATACATTTGAACAAAATGGTAGCAACCTGACCATGGAGATCGTACGTAAACACAAAATACCAAAGAGATCCAAGACAGTAAAGGTCCTAAAGATGTCATTAGATCCACAAATGTCCTGACTGATAATTTCAATGAGTGTCATACAGGCAATATTCATGTATCATAAGTGTTCTGTATATGTCGAATAGAAAGATCCTGTGAGCGTGTCCACTATCTGCTGACAAAGAGCCAGGACATGTCAGGACATGACAGCCCAAACTCCACTCTATTTTTATTAATTAAAATGTGATCCCTCGTGCCTAGTGGGCTTTCTGCACTCCTGGCGAGTCAGAGTGGTGAAATTCCCCAATCATTCTTCGAGGAGGCAAATAAACACGGACTCGCCTTCAGGCTTCTTCACTACCCTTGTAGGTAACCCTGTTGGCCAGTGGGTAAGATCCCTGCGGGGAAAAATCCCTCCTGAAGCCATTCCTGAGAAGGAATCCCCTAGGTAGAGGTAATTTGGAAAGGGGAGATTCTCTACTTTCCAGGAGTGCCACTCATATTGTGTTTGGTGCTCAGGGATAAGTTATGCCTCCGACCACGAGTCATGCTAAAACCAGCAAAAGCTTTTTTGCTCTGGCTGCTCTTACTTTCAGTTTTAGAAACACAAGCACACATGGTGTAGTGCTCTTCACAGAAACTGAATATTATTGTTTCAGTCTACAAGGAAAACTCTTCCCTTTCAGTCTGAAGTGAGGATATAACAAGGGCAAACCTCAGGAGAGAGCACCAGGGAGATCGTATTTCTTTAGTGGAAGGTTGTGATGTTCATGTCCTCTGCTCTGTAGAGGTAACGCAGAGGACTAAGGAATCAAAACCAGCCTATGTAATCCATACAATACTTGAAAAAAGAAAAAACAGATGTGCATTCATCAATAATTATAACATTGTATATATTATTATCATGATAGAAATTGCTTTATGCCTGTATTCAACATTCTAGATATTCTTCAGTAAGGGATATCATTTAAAAAATATGATTGGTACATTTGTTCAAAGGCCTAACATACTTCTCCGATCACAAGCTGTATCGTTTATTTTTGGTAAACATGCTTCTTCCTTTTTGGGAAGGCATATTTGTATATATAATTATGAATGAGATGAAAACAGATGTGGCCCATGTGCTGTAAGCAAAAACATTTCGGTAGAAAGTGTATTATTTTCCATCGAAAGAAATAGAGGCATTTTTGAAGGATATCCCGATCATACGGTAATGCAAAAGAAGCTAACTTGACTTCACACGGCGGTGACAAAGATAATTAGTTTTTCAGCCCGAATTCGATTTGCTGCTCCCTGAAACGATTTGCTAGATGAAAATTGGCTAGCTATTCTCAGTGTAATGCTGTCAATTTCATGCATGCTCCACCTTTCCTTACAACTTGGCCAGAGAAAATGCATTACTTCTTCTACGTTACAATATGAAGCTGAGTAATGATTTTCATGCGAAACAGCCTTTACAACAAGCATTTTAAATCATGCATATTTTTACCAAGTGCAGGCCTTTAAGGTAAGTTGGGAGGTGTGGGGGGCTCCCCCCACAAATACATTGTTTTTATATATAAAAACAATGCGTAGTAATGGCATGCGTTGTAAAGGCATGTTTGTGGTAAAACATGCAGGGTAAAAAATGGGTGATAAAGGCATACGATGTCTTTACCTGCGTTGTACTGTTGTACACAGCGAAAGTAATCGATGAAAAAATCAGAGGCGTCACTTCTAAAAATTTTAAAAAACATCGTCTGTTTATTTACATTGAAAAAGCAAGTGATAAAATGGCTTGAAAACAACACCAGTATTTGGATGTAATTAAGATCCATTGATCATCTCTTGATTCACCCGAAAGCACAAGAAAAAGTTGTAGCTTCCAGCCAGTTGAAATAATAACTAATAACCATCTCCCGGTGTTATCTGAACATATCCTATCCAGTAAGCACATGTGATTCTCTACTTTCCTGTAGTGTAAACTTTGATTCTTCCTTTCAATACCTGATGAAATCCCAGAGACGTCCATTTCACCCCCAGCACAGAGAACAAATTACAACAGATAACTCTCTAAATACATAAACATACAGTGGCGGCTGGTGACATTTGAAAGTGGTGTGACATAAAATAATTGTCGTACTGCACGGCGGCGAGCGAGCGTAGCGAGGGAGCCCAAACAACCTACTGGGGGTTTGGGAGGGTTCTCCCAGAGAAAATTTTGAAAAAAGATTGGACAAATGGTGTATTTTCAAGCAAATCTGTAATCATGAGGACACACCAATACATCAAATAAGTAAAGCGACGGTAGACAAGGGCTACAGACAGTCTTAAAGGATCAGTACAGACAGAGAAACTGCAGCTATTTACTGTCTTATGTAATGTACAAATGCTACATAGCCATTTGATTGCTGCATTTTGAAACAGGTGAACACCATAGATATCAATGTATACAGCATATCAAACACGGCCAACAAAATCAGGAATACAACCCTCACTCCATACCCATATAATCACGCCAAATTTCCTGAGTATGCTTTGGCTCAACTGATGTGTGGAGTGCTCATAATAAATGGCATTCACCACCTGTTGGGTTGGAAATGACATGACCACCACCATTACGATGACTTTCCAAAAGACTGTTTTTGCTTTAGACTAATGGTATTCTGGCACAAAAAAGATGTGATGGCTCCTGTGAAAGCAGAGAAAATATATTCTTGGTGAGAGGGCACATTTTCTCTGGGGAGCCCTTGACTAAAGAACTTACTATTTTACAGAAGTAAATCTAATGCATATTCCATTGACATGGGAAATTGAACATGAAACTGATCCTCAAAGGAAGTTCAAATATTGAAAATATGTTAAAAAAAAAAGCTCCTAAAGCAGCAGTGATGTACTTTTTAGAAAGCCAAGTGGTTGTTGCTGTTTCTTGGTTGGATGGACGGAATAGGTGGACTGTGAGGTTTGTGGATTTTGAGATGGCTAATGAAAATGATGTGGCTGCGGGCAGGGTACGGAGATGAATAGATAGCAGATGTACAGCTGGATAGACTAGAGTTAGGTGGGAGTGAGTCAAAACTGACATGCTGTTGGAAGAAGGAGATGAATGCGACGTGTGAGCCAAAGGTGGGTGAGTAAGACAGCAGGATGGGGTGGGCAATGGGATAGGTGAGTTAGTGCTGTGTGCATGGGAAAGGTAGGCTGCAGGTGGGTTAGTAGCACTGGAGTGATGCGAGTAAATGTTTTGTGTATGCATTGTGTGGATAATGAGAAGCTCAATCGCATGCAAATGGGTTTTCTGTGAGTGGATGAATAAATAGATGTGTTGTAGGTGGCCAGAATAGCTGGGTTGCAGGTGAAAAGAAAGGATATGTTTTAGATGTATTGGGCTGCTAGTGGGATAAAATGAGTATATATGGATAAGTGTGTTTTAGGTGAGTATATTCAATAGGTTGGTTTCATGTGAATGGATGGAATAAACAGGTTGCAGGTGGGTATGACAGCCATGTTATAATAAAGTAGGCGAGTTATAGGTGGGTGCCCATAACGGAACAGTGGGTCGCAGTTGGGTGAGATGCATCCCGTATCTCAGTACAGCCAGCACGCAATTCCAATTGCTTGGCAGAGGTTTCACACCGCGGCTGCCAGCCTGCTGCGGGCACATCCCTGTTCGGGGCATAACTGTTGAGAAAACTTCCCAATCAAAGCAAGAAAGGAATTTGTGACGATCTTATTAACATATTTCCGAACTTCAAGCGAGTTTCCAGGTAGGATAATTGCTACTGTCGAGCCGTACCATTGGTTGTGCAGAATTAACGAGCTCTGCCTGGCACCCCCTTTGTCGCATGCGCGTACAGGCATGCATGTCTGTAGTGTATGTGTACTGCAGCATGAGGGACGGTTTTAAGCTTCACTGTGAGCACTGGCCGGGGGCAGGTGGAGGTCAGGATGCCCCGGAATGTGAGAAGTGTGGGGGGTCTAGTACTGTAGGGAAAGTGCCCGGCACTTTCTGACTGATGGGATAACCCGAGGGCAGAGGGCGGAAGGTGACTGACCTCCTCTCAGCCTTCAGAGAGATGAGTCATGGGAGCATAACTGGGTCTGAAAAGCAGTCAAATAGTTGAAGTGGAGCCCATCACCCTTCCGCCCAATTCAAAACGCGCAAATATAAAAAAATATATAATTAAGGAACGTGGGCGTACAGTGATGTGATCTCAATCAAGCCTAGTGCCAGAAGGGGTTAACCTTCTCTTCCTTGGATCTCTACTGGGTGGTCAATACCCTCCCTTGCTTTGTTTCCATTCCCTCTCTCACAAGATCCCTCCTTTTTGGTTTCCCTTCAGCATTTTGCAGCAACCTCGTGGCAACACATGATCGTGGCGACAATCGGTCCAAACAAGCAGCTGATGTGACAACCCACCAACAGTGTCATCAGCACATTCTTCTCTCTTCTCTAACCTGCTTTCCTGTTGCAATGCTCTGACGCAGCCTAAGCATTGTGTTTGGCGCTATCCAGACTGCCAGGTGCCATTGTGCATGATGCAGTTATTTTCTCTTCTTTCCCGAAGCACTTGTCTTATCTCCTCAGGAATTATTTATGAATAGGATGAATATAGCATGTTACATCGCTTGCTAATATATTGTGTACTATTACAACGAGATCGTTACAACAACTGTGTTGTTAGAACGCATTACCTTTACATCGCAAGTCATTAGATCGACTTGCTGTAGGGGGCGCACTGGACTTAGGAATAGTATAATTTACTATTCCTACGCCAGCGTGTGTAACAGTAGGGAAGGTGTTGGACTAGTAAAATATACTATTACTTAGGTTAGAGCGCTCCCTACAGCAAGACGATCTAATGACTTTCGTTGTAAAGGCAACGCGTTCCAACAATGTGGTCGCTGTGACGACCGCGTTGTAAAAGGAAAGCAATGTAATGGCAGCATTGTAAACGCTGTTTCCCGAGTAGGATTTCATGTGCTGTGAATAGAAAAGTTGCGATCACATTGTATGTTCTACTCGAAGTACTCTTTTACCACCCGCACAGGCGCATGGAAAAGGCGGGAAGGCTCATGTCTATCACCCTTCAGAGTGCTAGATGCGTGCATATTTCCTTTCTGGATTCAGTGTGTGACTGAGATCATGCATGTGCGAGGGCAACCAGTGATGAGTGGGGCAATAGCAGCACCTCCCAAACTAGCTCGGATGGTGAGTGCAGCGATTCCAGAGCAGGGCGACGTGGATGTGTAAAGTCACTTTTAAGTAGGACTCAAAAGCAGAAATGACAGTCTGGACTGCAACATAAGAGCTCTGACGTTTAGGCACCTTGGATCATTTCGCTAACTGGGAGCATGAAGCTTTTTTTAAAATCTCTTCTGCAGTCGCTACCTTCCCCCGAGTCCCATGCCGCCTCAGCTCCTGGCAGGGTCCCGACTCCTGCGTTTTCCTGCTGCTCTCCTGAACAGGAAGCAGCCACCCAAAGGCAGCCCCCCTCTCCTCCCCTAAGCCCATCACAATGCTGCAATGGCAATGTTGTGATTGGTGCGGACGGCGCCCAGCCGGGTGCCTATGGGGAGGCCATTTTCTCCATGTAGGCTGCATGCAGCAGCCTACATAGAGAAAAGGGAGAGTTCACATTACTGGTTTGGTCAGCTCCAGAGGGCCGACCAAACAGTCAGGGCCCACAGCATTGGGCTAGCCACACCTCCCCTGCTTTCCAGCAGACCCGCCCACCCACAACAAGGCACTTCTGCTTTCTCACAGTGCAAGACGCAGAAACAGTGGGCGACGCCCCTCCGCCCTAATGGAGGAACCCCATAACATATAAATTCCTGACTAAAACTAACACAATCTTTGTGACGTTTTCCCATTCATTGACCTCTGACGTCTCTTTAATAGTAGTTTATCTATATAAGAAGTTTATATATATCAGGTTGTTTGGTCCAGAAGTAGTGGCGCTGGACATGAATATATGTGTTTTACTGGGGGATGGAACATGTCCAGAAGGGTCAAATAATTCCCTTGCAATCATTCATTTTTTAACACAACTAACTAGTGAAAGGAATAAAGAACTTATGTCAACCATGGTTGCACCATTGGTTCCAGGCCTGCTGAGACTTAATGCTACAAGTTTGAATGCCTGGCTCTTATCACAAGTGGGGGCCATGCCGATGTCGGCATAACCAATTAATTATATTAATTCAAATTATTATAAAAGATAAGCAAGCAGAATAGTAGGATAGTTGGGCCATGTTTGGAGTGGGACCACAAGTGAGTACTATTCCCTTAGGTGCTGTGCTACCTGGAGAAGTGGTGTCACCTGTGGATATTAGAAGCTTGATTTGCCAGGCAATCATCATGGGTGGTGGCAATGTAGCTATCAAGTGGTGTACTTTAAAACAAGTGAACAAGGTAGCATTTTTGATGAATGTCTGCAACTGAATACTACTGCTACTGGTCCTGGGCCAACTTGAGAGGTGGTACTAACCATAGTTTAGCACTGAAAGGAAGGTTGCCCTGCCTGACTCTCATCACAAGAAGTGGCCCTCTTGGGGTCAGGCGGGGACTAAAACAAAACTCAAATAAGCAAGCCAGTCTGCATTAAGGGAGATGAATCGTTTGGTATCCCGAGCAACGTAAATGTACCTGACACAGTCTGCCATCATTCTACAATGCATAGTGAAACATTCAAAGACAGCAGGGGTGGAATCTTATGAAAGAGAGTAGAAAATGCCCTTCTGCTTTAAAAAAAGAAACATGCCTATTTACAGACGCTCCCCCAATTGGGAGAGCTAACGACCTGGCTGGGAAATGTGAGGGCCATGCAATGGACTGGGGCGTTTCACCCCTGTTCCTGATTGAGAGAGCGGCAGTGGCTGGCCAGGTTGAATGCTGTCCTTGGTTGCAGGGTCCAAACCACGCCCGTATTTAAAGGGCTGTGCCACGGTCAGCAGGTCTCTGTGCTCCTGCTTACCATCAAGAACAATGCTGCTATTGCTCCAGTCCCTGATGCCACCCCCAACCTCCCACACCAACGCAAGCAGCTTGTCTGGTGGCCCCCATCCTTATGCACTGTCAGAAACCGCACAGGCTGGAGAGTTTTCTCACCTGACCCAAGAGTCTGTAATTTGTAATAAACTTTCGATTGCAGCTCTGGGCGCAAGGTAAGGGGGGGTGGCATTGCTATTTTCCACTATCTTAGAGAACTTTTGGGCAGATTGTATCACTGTTTGAGTGCTTTTGTAGGCATTTGAGAACACAGTGAGCTGTTTGGAGTGCTTGCTTTAGTGCCATCAAGCATTTTGGAGTGCTTTTGGAGGTGACTGAAGCACTTTTTGAGTGCTTTTGGCAGCAATTGTGTAAAAAAGAGCTCTTCTTGTGGGGGCATCTGTTATAAAAATGAGCTGTTTTGTTTGTGCCTCCCTGGTTAAGAACTTAGAAGTGTCAAAACGGGAGCAATTTTAAATTGTTTTAGGGCATTTTGTGCAAATTAAGCATTTTGCGTCTGTTTTAGTAGCATTTGGAGCAAAATTAACACAGTTGGAGAGTTTTTGTGCTTTTAAAAAGCACTTTGGTCGTCTGTAAGACAGAGCATGTTACTTGGGTGCCATTAGCAGCAGGGTGTGACCCTCATTTAGCAAAGATTTTGATGACTCTGCGAGGATGCTAGGTGGAATTTGGAAGGGCATCAAGAGGGCATGCCAGGGTAGTAACATGGAGAAAATGATGCACAAGGTGGAACACAGAAAGAATATGATGCATGATATTTTGATGCTATTACACCTACAGGGCCAACAAAGAGAGCAATCTGTAGAGCTAGCAGTGCTGGAGAAAGGTTGAGAAGGCCAAAGGTTGCACCATGGACAGCATTCCCCAGAGTGAAGAAGCATGGTAGAGGACAAGAGACAAGCAGTGAAGAGGGTGAAGGATCACAGGTCACACCTGATGTTGTGCCAGTGGGAAGTGTAATTGGCAGTGAAGGTTAAGCCAGCTCTCTTGCACTGGCAGTGCTGGCTGCGAGCAGCAGCATTGTACAGAATGGTAATAGTTGCATGGTGATTGGGGTCACCAGCAGGCAGTGCAGGCCTGCCGGAGTTGGTAGTGAACCTAGCCAGTATTTTGCCTTGGCTTTCAATGGTAGGGATGTGGTCCGCACCTTTGATGGGAGGATCATTGGCAGGTATAGTGGAGAGCGATCATGTTGAGAGGGGTAAGGAGCCTGGTGGCCCATTTGGAATGCATATCAGGACAGGGTACACAAGGACAGGCGGGAGTGACAGGTGCTAAAGCTGTGCTGAGGTCAGTAGTGGCTCGTACCTCACAAGCGGGTATGGGGCACAATAAACTGGCAGCAGCAGTGGCCCTACCCCTCCCAAAGGAAGCTACACCAGCAGGTATCTTGCCACCATTGCCAAGCTTGGGTTTGGGGGATGTACATTTGGAGCCCAGCCAGTTGGGAAGGCACATGCTTACAGATGTTAAGGAAAAGATTTGTAATGTCACTATGTAGACATCTGTGAGTTCATTTTAGATGTGCTTAACAGGAAGGAGAGCAAACAGTACAAGGAGTGCTAGCATTCGGGGGAGTGTGGGCATCAGCCTTACAAAAAAACAGTGGATGAGATAATTATGAATTGGGGCAAAGGTTTCTCAATTTTCTACGCAATCATGGCAGAGCAATTACAAACCCTGGGGGTACAATTGGCCAGCTACCATTTTAGGATAGCTTGTGTGTATGATGAGTTTTGAGGCACTGCCTGCAGAGATTATGACAACAAATTCAGGCATATTAAGCCAATTGTGGGTGGTATCAGATCGATGTGAACACATGGTTGTGCCACATGGAAACTGCAGAAGGCTGAGGCTGCCCCAAGCCACCTCTAATGGGCAGGCTCAGAGACAATAGGTAATTTGGTGGGCATAGCAAAAAAAGGGGTCATTCTGGGACTTCAAACAATATCTTGCTCTAGAGCCCAAGGGACATTCAAGTTCAAGCGCTGTAATTCTCTCCACCGACTACCCTCACACCCTGAATCAAAGTGTTTTAAAAGGACAAAGGATAGAGGCCACAAAAACAGGAATGAGCACCCACTATTGGTCAATGTACCCTCCACAGGTAATTGGCAAGCAATGGTGTCATGGTTAAATGTTTGCAGCAACACAGAAGCAGATCATTCTTTGTATGAGGGTTATAAGTACAGCTTCAGGATCCCAGCTAAGGGTTGTGTTGGCGTGACATATTGCAAAAAAACAGCAGTCACTAAGAGCTAATCATAGCATTTCCAGAAGTAAGATTGTGAATGAGAGGAATTTGTGGTGGATGGCAGGTAATTTTGATTCAATCCCTTTGGAGAATTTTGTGTGCTCCCCTCAGGGATAATCCTGAAAAAAGACCCAGGGGAGTACGGTTTGATACAGAACTTGCCTGCACCTCAGGGTCAGTTGGTCAATGAGGTTATCGATGGGACATGGTGCTCAGTTAAGTACACCTCCCTAGATCAGGCAATGGCAATGCTCCAGGATCTGGGACCAGGAAATTTGCTATAGAAACATATCTGCCTTCAGGCTGCTTCTGCTGCACCCTGAGAACTTTCATGTATTGGGTTTAACCTTGGGCGTAGTGTGAGCAGTGGGGCTACGTGGAGGGCCATGGAGTTGGAAACAAACTCCATGGAGCTCCACTACGCCACCACCTCCACCGCCCTATTAAGATATAAGTTACCAGGCAATTAAAAAAAACAAAAAAACACTTAACTGTTTACCGCGGCGCCCCCGGGCTGCCCTCCTTCTCTTCCTCGCCATACGGGTACTGTTTGAGAAAACTGCGCATGTGCATGCTCATTTCTCGCACAAATTCATACTATGACTAAGTGCCTTAATATGATGTTGGTCGTAGTTACCTCCAACAGACATCGTCTTGGACTTGAGACCGGCCGACTGACCTGAGGTGAGGGGTTTTGACCACATGATTATGATTGGTGTTCAGTAGGCTTCCCACTGTTCTCTATGGGAGCATGTGTTAAGGCCATTAATGTTGATTTCAAATCAAACCATTTGCCTGGTGTATTGAACAATGCAGCAGAGGCTTTATCTTATTCCATGATGCAGGCTTTCATGGATCACCACACAGAAGCAGCAGAGTTCTCTTTACCATTACCAGATCAACTTTGGCAGCTTGGTGCCCCAGTTTAATAGACCTCATGGCAGCCAGTTCAGTGCTCAGGACAAGGCATGCCTATGATGGGACATATTGCACGCATCACAGGTTTCAGTAAGTCAAAGATGTGGGAGAACAGTTTTCGCCAGAGTCAATAATCCCATTGCCAGAGTCCGCTGTAGCAATTTCATTTTGTGCAAAGATGTTGGGGTACGCGGAGGGAACAAAATTATTCCTGGTGCAAAGAGTGCTGAAGGGCTGCCAGTGATTGGAGGGGTGTAGGCAAGACTCCGGGCACCCCATAGACACATTGAAACTGACAACTATCATGGCCAGCCTTGACAGGGTGTGCAGAATCCCAGTTTTGGTTAGGTGATTCCCATTTACTAAAGTCTCTGTTAAGGCTATGTCTCACTTGCAAACAAGATGGAAATAATTTGGTTCCTGTGCAAACTTATGATGACAAAAATGTTTTGTGAGTGTAATTAATAACTACGGCCAGGTGTATTATGACCCCTAACCTGAGAGTCCGTCTAATGCCATTGTCACTGAAATGGATGCTTGAATGGGACGGTAAGTAAAGATGGAAATTGACAACTTCCTGGCCATATTGTTTCAAAGACAATTGACACTTTGCAACTTGCAGCCCCAGTCCAAGACCTTTTCCTTTCTACTGCCTTAAGCACTCTGATCACCTTTAGAGCTAGAGAGGATATAGGGACCATTTTTGATTTTGCTTTTGGAGTCCTTAAATTCTAATCTTGTTGCTTGATGCTTATTATGGACCATCCTCTGGAGTCTTAAAACAAAAAGTGTACTTTTAATGATTGTAATGCATTTCCAGTTGTTCAATAATACACTCTTTTTCATTTTTATCATTCTTTCAATATGCTTGTATTTTGTGTTTTCGTCCATTCATATTGTATCTTAGAATCAAAAATTATAAATCTTAAGCAGGTACTCCAAATAAACAAGACCTTTTCTGGATTGACACAATATAAGTTATTTGTAACTCTCACCATGTTTTAAAAGCTATCAATTTATACTGGTAGTTTGTCAATAAATCTTAATTTAATGTTTTATTCTGAATAAATGTGGGTGAATTAAATTATATTTCAGACTCTTGCCTGTCCTACATCATTGCTTAGTTATTTGGTAGTAAGAAAGTTCAAATGGTTAAATTACATATTGCCCAGGTCAATATATTTGCAATTTGCAGGTTATTTCAGAAATCAATTCTTTCATGATGGAACAAAATGACTTTAATTGAATTGGGCAATTGAAGACAAGACTGTCACAATCACTATATCATCATTGACTTGGTACTATTGTGTTGCAGCTTGAGCAGGCATTTTAAAGTATGAGTAATAAAAACGGAACTGGGAAAAACAGAATGAACCCTTCTTCACTTTCACTTCTGCCAACTCCTTTCCTATTGTGGATTAGGTACATTTTAATGGTTTTGCAAAACTGGCAGTACTTGTTACATGTCAGTGTTTTGGGCAATTTGAAGTGTGCATATTTTTATTTTACATATCGCTTCTAAGGCTTCTTCGCAGATGCAAAACCAGTGTTTCAAAAGGTAGCAGGCTCTACACCTGCAGATAGCTAATTGCAAATTTTAAAGTGTCATTATGTCTTGCATCGGATTGGGAGAAACTGCAGCATTGTCTGACGAGGCTGACCTTCATGAAGGACTGCCTTCTCCTGCATCCTAGGAGGACTTAAGCCTCCTTTTTTAAGCCATAGGTAAAGACTGCACCTTTGACAACATAAACCTTAAGCCACTCCATTCACTTATGAAGAAGGGTAAGTGAATGTATTAACCCCATCTGCAAAAAAGGTGATCTGAAAATTGAAGACCACCGCACATTCCACGGTCCTGAAGAAGGCCATCTGACTCACAAGAGCAATTCCTCGGCTGAAACATGTCGACCCCTCACTAGGTGCAGTGGAGCAATCACTAATCCACTTACGCACTGCTTTTTCTTTTCATAGTGTCCCTGTCCTGCCCCAATAAAGTTTTCTTCATACAGGATAGAAGATATTTTTAATCACTAGTTACTCTTCCAGACTGTGAACCACACAGACAGTCTCCCTCCTGGTGGAGGTTGGTTATTCACCTGGAGAGCAGACCACTCAGGTGATTACGACCCAAAGATGACACTATCCATTAGGCCTGGGCAGTAAAATCCTTTCCGCTCCCGGAATTTGCAGAATTTAGGTAATTTTGAGTTCCGCGGAGAAGGCGGAATTGCCCAAAACTCTGCGTTCTGCGGCTTCGCGGAATTTTTTGCTTGTTCGCGTTCTCAAGATGCGTGTTTGCAAGATATTTCCCTCCGAGCATGCAAACAACGTTCGCGAACAGGAAAAAGGCATCACGAATAAGCAATTCCGCGTGTTTACGGAATTTCTGCATGTTCGCGGAGATTTTTTACCGTTTTGCGGAGCTTTGCGTAGCACGACTATGCAAATTCCGCCCAACCCTACTATCCACCTGACCACACGACTGGAGAAAACATATACTGCTCACTGTGTTAGTGTGGTTGAGGGTCTATGTTACAACACATGTGAGTCTCTCATTCTTTGTCACTAGTTATTCATTGTAAGGCCTGCTAGTGCTGATCAAATGACCGTACCTTCATCACATTGGACTTCACACACTTGCTACACAGTCTACTACTTTTGCACTAGCCCTATGGATCTACCCGGGATATCTTTGGCAACCCACCTTAAGGAATGTCCCTTCCAGGAGCTTTCCCCTGGGTAATACATTAATGCCTGTTAGGCACTCTTTAATACAATGTCTCTGCCAAGATCTTTCCCCTGGGTAATGCACTACTGTACGTTATTCTTCCCTTCTATTTCAAAGGGGAATTTGCACTATCTAGTCTTCTGGTCTATCCCGGAAATCACCACATTTGATTTCACTAAACATTTCATTGCATCCTTAAAAAAGAAAAAAAAACACATAAATCATGCATGCATTTCCTCATCCCTCCAGAAAATGATTGCCAATGAATTTTGCAATTCGAATTTTAAGATATGAAGTCCAATCTCTCCACCACCTTTTTGACAGCAGCCTGGTAACTTTTGAACAGGCAGAGTTTAATATTAAGTTGTTGTCTGCTTACCTGATGTATCTGCGCAGTAATCTATTCAATCAGGGCAGGTGGCATCTCCCTTGGGCTCAGTACAGGAAGGCAAGGTGGAAACCTGGCTGGCTACACCACATGTTGTCGGAGAAAGAATGAGACAGCACAACTTCTGTTGGCAATATAGTGTAGAGTTTATCAAAACACAGCCAGGAGGTCAGCCAGCTCTGTGGAACTGGACACTGAACTACAACATAACAGGCAACGTCTTATACAGTCTCAAAACCGCAATATGTCATACATTTCGTTAGCATATCAAACCAAGTCCTTGCTCAAATTCAAATTCAAATAATCAAAGCTGCCACTACACAGCCCAATCGTGGGAAGCTCAAGGCCAGACTTTTGATCCTTAATCTGGCAGCCAGCATGTTTTTCCAGCATTGTTTCTGCCTCCATTGTCCTCACTACTTTAAAGGATAGATCGCAGGAGGGTCAAGGCCAGACATTTGTTTTGATCCTTAATCTGGCAGCCAGCATGTTTTTCCAGCATTGTTTCTGCCTCCATTGTCCTCACTACTTTAAAGGATAGATCGCAGGAGGGTCAAGGCCAGACATTTGTTTTGATCCTTAATCTGGCAGCCAGCATTTTTTCTGCCTTCACTATCCTCACTACTTTAATGGATAGCTCTCTTCCACCGGCAGCAGATTAACCAGAGAACAGCTGATGAGTGCTAGCAGGCCCCAGGTGGTGTAGGTGTAGAAAGGAGAAAAAGACGTTCTGCTGTCAGTACAGCTGCAGTGTTATTGTAGGATGGTTGTTTAGCTGCACCACAATGGGTAGAGCACGGTTACACGGAAGTGGGCCCGCTAGGCCGGGGTGTGGCCAAGGTGACCGATGTCAGCTCTCCACTACCTCCATATCTTCACATTTTACCCTTACATCGGTTGTTAACTGAATTTGCTTTGATTTTACTTATATCTGTTGTCATTGTTGCTGCTTGTGATTTTACTCGCTTCAGCAGTGTCTATTTTGGATATCGAATTTAACTTTAAAAGAGGGACTTGTCTGTCTCTTCATATATATAAAAGCCCCTCTCCGCAATGGCGTTTAAAAAACTGAGACATTGCACAATCTTTATGAAGAGATTGGCACCAGTATAATCCCTGAGGAAGAGTAAATTGAGATCAGCGCACATAGGTGCCTTACCAGGATTGAATATAATCCCTGAGTTTTTTACGCCTTCTTCAACTTCAGGTATTGCAGATAAAGTGCAACCGAAGCCAGTAGAACAAGCATAGGAGGAGGAAAAAAGGAAAATGGAAATGAGAGAATAGTTTATTTGCTTTCAAAACTATTTAAGGATCCAATGTTAGAAGAAGATCTAAAAACTGATACAAAAGTTTATCTTACTATCTGATATTTAATTGCAAAAAGAAATCAGAATCGTTTGAACAACCTTCAACAGTCCTTTTAACATCAAATGGGCAAGAAGCAGAGCCTAAACAGAGGACAAAATCTTCAGAGAAATCCACTATAAATTTAAAAATAAAAACTGCAAAGAGCAAGAGAAGATTTAACTGCAAAATCACAAAACTAAAATCTTGTAAAACAAGGTTTGCACAACATGATCTCCCATATAAAGATACACTAAAAGACAAAAAGAGCAATTAAGTTGACAAGTATCCAATCTACAGACCCCTCAAGATCTAGGACTACGCCCTCCTCTGTCTAGTGAGGAATGTCTTAGGCAAACTAAACCCTCTTGCACCAGATTTCGGCAGCTCAAGCCAATCCAGGATCAGTATCCTTCATCGCAATATTCAATGGAAAATAGTTCATGCGTTGAGGCCAATGACTCAAAAGGTTCCCAGAACTCTTACAACATCCTCAAGTTAAGCAATCTTTTCCCTTCAGGACAAGACCCCTTAAACCGACGAAGGATCCTAAATCTCTTACTTAACTTCAATTCACTAAAGTCACTCATTCCCTTGGAAATAAAGCTTGCCACATTCCCTGACAAGCTAGATAAAACCATGGCACGCGAAGAATTTTGTTCAAGCGTGATTCCAACATTGGTCCTCCAAGAAAGCAAAACGTTGCATAAAAACGTTGCAAACGTGCAAAACGTTGCACTGACGTAGTAGGAGTCAGTGATAAATCTCCAATAGCTTTGCCTAGATTGTATATGAAATAACTTAGGATAAATCAAAATGTCCCTCAATTAACAGACTCCAAAAGAGAGAGCAATTACGTCCCTGCTGACAAATTAACAATATCCATCGAAGTTGGACTGATATGGAACCTTAGGGCATACAAAATAGATAATAAACAAAAGGACATCTCCTGGTCTTGGCTCTCAGGCAATCTGAATGACAATAAACAAGGTAGAGAAGCAAAGCTGCCTTTTTAGCAATAGTCTTTCTATTATCTCACAGAACATCACAAGACTGGAACCAGCAAAGCTATCCTATCTTTTGAATAATTCCCCTGCAATAGTAGGCCTCCACAAGAGACATGTTCACCAGATAAATTCACCCAATGAAACTTTTTTGTCTTTGATATCCAGCCCACGAGGGTGAGGCGAGTCCATGCAAAGGGAGGCTGGTCCATTTTACTTCTGGAGGAGTTAAGGTGGGAGTTTGAAATAATCCATCTCTCCTGTAATAATTTGCAATGCATCAAGTTAAAATTCTTGAACGAAAGAGCTTCTATAGTTAAGACATTACTCCTTTTTATTATCTATGTACCACCTGGCCCCGAACACAATACACTTCCGATTAAAAGTATTTGAACAAATAGAAACTATCTTAGAAGCAAATGGTAAAGCGCAGGTTCTACTAATGGGCGATTTCAATACGAAAATCTGTAACCCCTTGCTGAAAGTATTTCGGAATATAGACCTTGAAGAATCCTGGTCCATACCAACTTCTGTCATGCCAGTCTCTATCAAGGCTGATAAATGCGGGAAGAGGTTGCTGGAACAATCTAATGGAATTAACCGAATAATCCGGAATGGGAGAACGGAAGAAGGTATTCCGGCTTCTTATACTAGAAAGGACTGACTGGCTCCTCTATATTAGACTATGTCATCAGAAGCTATGATCTGTTCCATAAATTGTATTATTTTAGCACACATTTCATGTGAAGTTGGGACCATACAATTCTTCTCTTGGAGCTAGAATTAAGTCTACAAAATATGTCCTCATGGTCTCTATCAAATAGAAATGGAGACGTATTAATACACCAGAAAGAAGGTCGGATTAATTTGGAATACAGAGAATCTGACCATAATCAACAAAAAAATCGCCAATACAATAGAGTCCCAATTCTCTAAACATGTTAACAAAGAAAGTAACCCAGCTCTCCACCCTCACTTCTATAGTTCATACCCTGCAGTGGAAGACAGTCTCCTTAAAAAGAAACTTCAAGGAAGAAGGATCTCTCAGCAGGCCCTCTGTCAAGTAAGATGAATAAATAAATGAAACTTCAGTTTAATGAATTCTCGGTTTCTAGGAGGAAAGACATCTCTATTCTAAAAACAAAATGGAAGATAATTCACATGCAAAACAGAAGAGTTATAATGGGCAAATACTGAGTCGACCTGCAAGAGGCAGTCTTGCAAAGAGCAGCAAGGTCTTTTGGGGTATATTTGCAAAAGTGAGCAGAGGCAAAAAAACACTGACTGCATCACCAGTCCCAAGGAAGGAATGGGTGAACTACCTTTCTTGACTGTATGGAACCAACTCAGTTAATCTTGGCAACATACAATCTTCCATCATCAGAACACGGCATGAATCTGACCTGCAAATAATGGCTCCATTTCAAAAACAAATTGACTGCCATATTAGGAAGGCGAGGGCAACTGCAGCAATGGGTCTGTACATGATCCCCATAAAATTCTTGCAGAGCAATGAAGAAGGATGACGCAAATTTCTGGCCCCTCTTGTCGATCATTGCTATCAAACTGACTTTATTCCAAGCTCCTGGCTAGGAAGCATTGTCGTTCCACTTCTAAAAAAAGGCTTCCGCTGTAGGCAATATATAGCCAATATAGAATATAAAATAAGCCAAAATTATTTAAGACTCACATGTTTGTAGAGGAGGTGTTCAAGACATTGCACATATTTTATATGTCTGCTCAAATAAACTCTTGGCTGAAGCGCTGCGCCGTTTTATAAAACCTATGGGGCAGATTTATGAGCCCCTTGCGCCACTTTTGCGTCACTTTTCCCATGTTAAAAGTGACGCAAAAGTGGCGCAAGGGGCTCATAAATCTGCCCCATATATGTTTTAGATAAAATATTTCTAGAATCAAAGATCTGAGCATCCTAATAGGAGTACCATCAAATGAATGTAAATGTTGTAATCGTTTACATTTTTTAACACCTTTTTTTTGCTAATATTTTAAAGATGTCAAGATTATGAATAATTTTATAAATTGCACATATTTGTATTTCAATTGTTGATCTCAGAGGAAGAAGGTCTAAAACAATAAATATTTCTGAATTTGTATTTGCTTCCTCAAGTACATCATTATCTCTTACAATTTCAGCTAGAAGCAATAGTTTCTGTAAAGACATCTAATTACACGTTACAGAATGTGACTCACTTGCACATGCTATTGAGACATTTTTACACACCCTGCACTACCAGTGTCCTTGACTGTCTCATTCTTTGAAGCCTAGCAATGCTCTGCTCCCCACGTGTCTACTGTTCTGCAATGCCTAACCACCTTCTTATCTTGTTCCTGTGTATCTACATTTATTTATATATTTTCTCTGAGATGTGCCCTTGCACTGTGTGCCTGTGGTGCGTGATATGACTTTCCATTTGTGCTGTGTTTACTAATTGTATTTCTCTATCTACTAAAACCTGTGTTTGCATCCTCCAAGGCCCTCACTCTATTGCCGCTCTCCATATCGGCATTGTAAACAGCTTGAGCCTTTTCTTTTCCTCTACCGCGTACATTTTTACACCTCCTTCTGCTGATGTTTGCATTAGCATGATAGGTCTTCTCCCTTTTCTACATTCACTGTAACACTATCTTGAAATGCTGAATTTTGTTCACAGCAGCAATCCTTAATATTTACCAGGGAAGGGATGTTCAGAGTGCATTAAGTAAGTTATGGTATGGGACCTTTTTTTCAGGATAACCACTAACCTTGAACTCTGGAAGCATTGCCTCTGATATGGCGGAGCTTGTGTCGATGACTAGGAATGAGGGCAGTTATGGATGACCAGGCAGCACACTTAGGGGCATATTAGCAAGGGCGTGCGATAAATATCACAAATCGCGCTCAGCGCATATTTTTTTTTCGCTGTCTATCGCTGGATCCTATCGCAGAGATAGCGCGTTATTACCAACGTATATCTCCAACGCGATAAAAGATCCAGCGATAGCAGCTAAATCCACCAAAAACACAAGTAAAACAGCAATAAAACTTTTATCACTAACGTAAAGCTTGCTAATAGGCAGGGGAGGATTCGGCCTTAGAATCCACCCCCCATTGAGGATAATGGCTAAGTCAGGATTTTAGCAGATGTAAAAATTCCTGCGATAACCATGGTTAGCGCGACTTTTTTCATCGCTAACTGGTACTGGGGCCTTATTGCTAATAGGTGTTGGGTCTGTTAGCAGCTGTTTCAGTGGTCTTTTGGTCGGGAACGCTTACTTTGCATGTCATTAGAATATCGCTGACATGCAAAGCGGCCCCTAAAACGGTCGCTTTCGCCAGAAAGCAGTCGCTAACAGCTGTTAGCGACAGCTTGCTGATAGGGCAATTCAAATATCGCCGCTTTAGTGGAAAAAAGTGCCGCTAAAGCGGCAAAGACGCCCTTACTAATATGCCCCATACTGTTTTATTTGTCTGTGACGCTTTCTGGTTATCCAGTGTGCAGAGTCTTTTTTGGTGTAAAATAGGGGTTCCAACTATATCCAGGATTTGCTATGGAACACGAGTAGGTAGCGAGGTGTAGGGTAAATCTCTCATTCCTATCTTTTTGATAGAGTAAAGTCAGGTTCCTGTCACTTTGGTTATTTGTAATGTGTGGAAGTTAGATTTAACAACTATCTGGGGAGATAAATGTGATGTTTTATCTTAAAACACAGTTTTATTTTACCCCCAAACTGTTATATTATGTACATGGGCTAAAAAATATGTGTAAAGATAAAACATCTCAGTATCTCATTTTTGTAATATTTTTACAATGTTGCCATCTTCACAATTGGCATTCACCATTTCTAAAAGTTAATTGGCTCTATTTGATGTTTAAAGTCTGGTGATAGGATAGACAATATTTGAAGGTGATGATACGTGTGATTAAGTCTTGCAACCTGCAGCCCCAATCCATGGCTGCTTGTTTGTATCCCTGTTTTATTTGTGCTACCTGACCCTAAGAACATTTGACTCTATATCCTCTAGAATATTTCTTGTTTATACTGTGTGAAGTCTCATGCCTTGTTGCTCTCTTTTACGAGGTGCTCTTTGATTCCATACAGATAACCTATATTTGGAGATTATCATCATGGATATATTTGTGGGGACTATCCTTGTGGATGACCATCAACCCATGCAAGTGTGTAGAAGTAAGGAGTGTGTGTTATGCTATTGAATTTGTCATTAGAATGTAGTGAGCAGCAGGCCTGAGCAAAACTGTGGAGCTTGACTTTTACAACTTTCATACTTTTTAAAATAAAATGCCAAGTGTGAAGATGTAAAAATCCGAAAAATGGGAAAAATATTGCTTCAGGAAATAGACCCTGTGCTGCTGGTGGTACATGCATGCTGCCACACAGGGCCTCATCATGCTAATCTGCATCCATGGATTGGCTAGGTTCATGATAAGTGGCTTAATGTCCCTTCTCTGATTCTGTAAGTGAATGGGTGAGACTTCCTGCAATGCGAACGGGAACTACGCTGCTGGGTTTGTAGCCATTGTGCTTTCTCGCTGTCACTCAGGTTTGGCATTCTTGAGTGACAGCAGGGAATACAATCATATGAAACTAGATGTTCATCTGGGTTTCCAGATGCAGACAATACGGAGTGATGGGAAACTTAGGGACAAGTCATAAAAAAGATCAATTTTCTCAAAGGGCAGAGTTTTCCGACTTCATAAATTACACAGGCAAAATAAAATATTCACACAGCTCTACTGTTGTGTCAGTGTACGTTGTTTCTTAGTAACATTGTGAATCCCAACCTTTTGTGAGATCTTTGCAGCTTCATGCCCAGAATTTCTGTTCCCCTGAGTTTCTCGTCTGGGTGGTTGGGGTGTCATCGCGTACTTTGTTAGAGGTACTGCTACTACTGCTGCACTGCTTTTCACACAATGTTGGTGTGGTTCACTTAAAGATTAGAAGTACAGACAGTTCCAGTAGCGGCCCGCCCCCTGCCAAAGTTACGGGGTGGGCCGGAGGAGGGAGCTGGAGAGGGTTGGGGGACAGAATAAGATTTTTTTTTTTATATATAGCGCAAACTTGACCCGAAGATATCGGGTATCAGATCGCTTTACACAAGCACCTGTTGCATTACATGAGGACACATTCATTTTGGTTGGGCACGGGGAGAATAAGTGATTTGCCCAGAATCACAGGATGTTGCGCGTCCTTGCTGAGACTCGAACCCAGTTCCCCAGATTCGAGATCGACCGCCCTAGCCGTTAGGC
Organism: Triturus cristatus; assembly: GCF_964204655.1. Lineage (NCBI taxonomy): Eukaryota > Metazoa > Chordata > Amphibia > Caudata > Salamandridae > Triturus > Triturus cristatus. The sequence goes on along the minus strand of NC_140585.1, from coordinate 828,629,978 downwards.
CAACTCCTCTCCCCAATAATAATAATTAAAAAATGTACCTGTTCATCGCTGCCGCCCATTGCATCGCGCTCCTCCAGGATACTTCTGGGCACAGGTCCCCAGAATGCATTGCGCCCAAACCTGAGGCTGCATGAGAGCAGCATCGGGACTGGCCTGAGCGATGGGACTTTGCACTCCAAGGCAGGCCGGGAGCCTGTGCCTGCGCTCTCTAGACCCAGCAACGCAGCTGGGGCTGGCGAGAGCTTCACTGTGCACGACGGAATGGCTGGGCTGGAGTGGACGGCCAAACCGCATTGCGCAGGGAAGGGAGTGCACTACCACTTCCCCACTACAGTGTCACCCCCCTGGACCAGCCCCCAAAACTCGTCAGATTCCTGGGGGCGAGTCCTGGGGGATTAAAATAAAATGATAATAAAACAGGTTTAAAATCCGTTTTATCATCGTTTTTTTATCAGGGTGGTGGCAGTGTGGACGGCGTACATCCGCTCTAATGGAGGGGCCGCCACTGCACAGTTCATTCTTGTACTCTCTTCTCACTCGTTAATAAAAACATTGGTTTGCAAAGCCCAGAATTGTAGAGCTCGTTGGAACAAATTCTAGTGCACTGTTGTGAACCTCCCACCACCGAATTTTCCTGACAGCTCAGGCTTTTGAATGTTTAGGGGTATTGGGTTCAAGGTGGGAGGTCCTTATATGGGTGCTAAGGCGCAAACCGTGGCACTTTCTAGTTAATCCCAGGGCAGCACGGCCTAAGGCCCTACTCTTTTGGAATGGTTTGGCCAGTTTCCCACGGTATTAGATCATGTTTAATCAGAAAACCATCAAGGTAATCAACGCCACTTTTATAATTGCTTTCTGCCAGTCAGTTCCTCAGTCCAAACTTCTGCTTTTCAATGACCTGTGTATTCGTTTTTACTACAATATCTTTTGACGTTGCTGTTACCTATGTATGTACCAAATATATGAGCTCTATTTTAATTTTAACTTAATAAAATGACATCCCTTCTATTATCAATGGGGTAAAGTATCGCCTGATGCATTTTAAGGATACTTCAAGTCGCGAACGAACTCCTTGACCACTTAGAGGAACGAGGCCAAAGGGCAAATTCCTTCATAGGGCCATAGAACTCTGAGGTGACTTGCAATAGCCTTATAATGCATGAAAGGGAATTGCATTCCTTATAATACATGGGCACGCCATCACCACTTCCACAAACCACTTGAACTCTTGCTTTGTTGTTCTTTCATATGAAATATGTAGTATGGTTGCAGACCTGAAGAATAAACATGGAATCTAGTGTAAAAATAAAACCATGAAAACATTGATTTGCTGCAAAATAAATTAAAATCAGTTTAATGTAAATCAGATTAAAAAAGTGCTGAGGATCAGAATCTGTAGAAAAGGCAGGGACATTCTACTTTTCCTGAAATTATGTTTACTGTACAAAAAATACGTATTCTGCTATAAATATCTTCTTTCTACTGATCATAACAGCGGTTATCCAATTGTGGTCATTGTTTCAATTGCAGCTGTAATTTTGCTCTGTGACCTGATTTTCATCCTGACCGCTAGCAGAAGGCATTACGACATCAGAAGTCAACTGTAATAACTTAATATAGTTGACCTACTAGTCATTTCTTTATTACAGGCAACTAGAGACGTCACAAGTTGCCTATAGTGAGGAAATTTGAGACGGGCTTTTTTGCACGGATTGCAGGCTCCCATGAATTCTCTACAACAGTGGCTAGCCATGCAGCCTAGAGGCTTGTACAAGATGTTGAGCTCTGCTTAAATGCAGAAAGAAAAATAGGATACTAAGGGGTGCATTTGAAACTTTTATTTTCGTTTTGTAATACCAGCTGACAGAGTGCTGTAGCAGGTCCAGTATGTCGCTTAAGTGCTGACGTGTGGCACGTGCCATTAGCGAACATTTGGGCATGCGAATTAATTCAAGTTTTGTAACACATCAGCTTGGGCGATTCACAACCCAGACAGAGATGCACATGCCACGGGAGCTGATTGACAGGAAGGAACAGATTGTCCTGGCATGTTAGTGGAACTCATTAATCTTGTTCAAGTACATACTGTGGAAAGTGGAAAGTGGAGTTCTCTCAACAAGCTGTTACCAAAACAGCCCTTTCATTCACGCAGTTGGAAGCCACATAGTGTGTGTAGGCGTCAAAAGCACAGGGAGAACTCTGCCATGCTTAGGTTTCCGCAAGAACACGAAAAAATAAAAGCTGAACGCACAATAACATAATGAACTCCTACGATCTGCTACGAGGGAGTGCGCATTGTGAAGAGATTACGCCACAACTGACGGATGTGAAAGCCAAATGTCTTTATCCTGCCTCTCTGGGGCGCGCATGAATACCGGCCTCAGCACGTTTTTAAAGCTGTTATTGTTGTTAAAACTGTTTGGAACCGCAGTCAACATTTCCTCCACTCATAACAGCTGGGTAGATACCGTGCATTTGCCGAGACACGTTTTCCTCCTGAAGCACGCGGCGGCTTGTAACCTTGACGTTCTGAAGCTGTTTCGTGATCTGGTGCACCAATCTGTTTCCGACGTGTTCGCTCTAAAGTTCACGCATTACCTTGGAGAAATTCTGACCTAAATGTGTGAATGTTATAGATGCCTCAGACGTGCGATGAGACTGTACAGCTCTTCATGATACAGCCATAGGCAGCTGTGCCACCTGCCTGCTGCAGGCTTTCTATCCCTGCTCCAATGCCCATTAAATCCAGGCTTTTGATAATTCACTGGATACGTGAGTCCAGTGCTTAATTCATAAAAGAATGAGTGCCAGTGCCCAAAGGTTTGGTCAGAAGCCCGTAGCCGGCGCAATTACATGTCAGCGCGCCGAATATCAAGGCTGCTTGGTCTTCGATCCACCTCATGCCTCTTAGTCCATTAACAGAGCCCCTTCCCCTTTATTTCTCTCCTGCAGGTTTCTGGTTTCTCTTTTTTGTGATGATTTGTGTGTCTTTCTCTTCCTCCTTCTTTCTCCTTTGTATGCTTTTCACTCTCTTTCTCTCAGGACATGTCCGATCAAAACAAATCAGTGGCAATACCCCAAAATGAGTGCCGGTGACCCCCACCGGCGCACACCGCCTCAAATTAAGCACTGGTTCTAACACTACCTTGGAGCGAAGAAGGGTCTAGTTTGAGTAATTCTCAGTGCAAGAGGGTAGTACTTGTGCAAGTAGCAGGAGTAGGAGGGCTGAGATATAATGTAGTCAACATGAGGTGCCATGGCCAGGCTGACTAATCATAGATCTGAGAATTAGTAACTTTTGTATTTTTTGGATATTTTTGTGGTATGTACTACTGTGAAATATGGGGGGGCATGAATATTTTTAAGTTCATGCTTAAAAACTTTTAATAATTGCCTCCCAATGCAGTGATATGATCTGATGTACTAAGTTAAAATGCTCACTTTTTAAAATTTGAGTCTTCATCATATTTTTATGTGGTGTTGGCTGCACAGTTTATGTGCAAACATGTTCATGGCTTGGTTCGTGCACAGACTATTAGAGCCAAGCCAGTCCCTCAGCTCAGCTCTCCCTGTTAATTTGTTGGCTCGCCCACCTCTACTTGAATCCAAAGCACCCTATGCTTGATATGTGCACAGCAGGGGGGATGCTGTGGTTGCGTGTGAGTGGACGTGCCCAGTGCTAACATTACCAGAGTCCCGCCTCCATCAGTTTTACCACTCGCCCCCATCAGCTTGCTGAGTTAACTCAATAAAACAGACGATCGCTTAACTGAAACCAGTGGCAACATATCATATGATTCTTTTCAAATGGGTTCTACAAGATAAATCCGAAGAAAACATTTGTAACTGGTTAACTGAAATTTATGCAAGGGATAAAAACATTGCAAAGTTCTTGGGAAGAAAATGGTGAACACAGCAAAACAGGCAAATAAAGGCTAACTCACTGTTAAAGACAGAAACTAAAGCATTTTGACATTCATATTGAAACGCCATCCTGTGTCTTACATCCTGGGAAGAGGAAATACAGTGCGGTTTTGAAATGTATGCTGCAGGAGGGAGACACGTTGGGGTAAAGTATGGCAACTGCTGTGGGAGTTAAGCAGCAGCCCCAGAGTACAATAACTAGAGATTTGCCTATTGTGTCCTGTCAATAAACTGGTCTTCACATTTTGCAGTTTCTTCTATGCAAAGTAGCATTTTAAAGGAAAAGAACGCTTGCTGTTTGATGCAAAGTCTGCTTAGCCTTAAGGATATGTTCGAAGTAAATCGTCCTAAAAGACGTGATTTTTCTTGTGCGCGTGGCAAAGCAACAAACTTTACAATATCAGTGAAATTGTAATTTCTTGCCATATAACTTTTGGAAGAAAGAAAAAGATTGCTCACTTCTACAAGCAACAGCCTTTTCACACTTACTTTATGTGTGCCTTCAGTTTGTTGAAGAGAAAAAGGTGCAGTCAATGAGCCTACTTTAACCTCCAGAAACTTCACTTAGCCTGTCTGTGGTGTGGTCAAGTGCCCAGTGCTGGCTTCAACTTGTTACAGTTGACTACGTTTACACAAATGAAATCAGCAGGAGGGAAGGCAACGGTGATTAGAAGAGGCGAGACCATGCCCCGGAATTCCAGGACAGCAAGAGCAGCTAATTAAGTGAATTAGAAAGATGCTAGCAATAATACATGATGAAGATTACTGCAGAAATCCCATACACACATGCATAGAAGGGGAGACGAGTGTGGAGAATGAAAGAGTACCTTTGTCCATGTTCGATGCATGGTGCCCCCTCGCCTTGCATGCCGCCGGCTGTGAATGCCCCCAGAGCTGTTATGCTCTAAGTTGCCGCTCCTGCTCTGGGTTCAGCTGCCTGCCGCATTTACATCCTGAGGCTACGTTAGTATGACAAATGTTTCGGATGAAGTGAGAGGGATCAAGTAAAGTAAACAAACCTGCAGTTGTCGTCTGCGTAGGTTAAAAAATAAAACAGCCGTGGGAGAGCATGTCCTGCCTGCAATGGCAGGCAGGAGAAGTCATTTAAGAAAATAGTGCAGTGATTGGTATGTTTTCATGGTTGGAGGTCGACTACATCCTCAGATCCTGCAGCTACTCCTATTGCTGATCTCTCCACATAGCACTATCGGGCATTTTGTGTCAAGGTGTTTTGGCCTAGCTACACAAGTGAGATACCATTTTTATTAGCAGACTTGGGAGGATGATTTGTGGTAGGAAGCTTGTTGTTTCCCACAGATTCCAGATGTTCTCCTCACAGAAATGTGAGGAGAATGTGTTTTTTAGTCAAGGTTTGAGGTTTGCAGTGCATTGTGGGTAAGGAAATTGTGTGGGATTCATGCAAAGCACTCCACCCTGGACTTCAGTGCATGTCTAGTTTTCAGAACTGTCTGGGTCTGGTAGGTGTTTCCAGGTGGCAGCTTAGTCAAGCCCACACAGTGCAGCCATTCACCATTTTGGAAGTCAGCCACACTCTTCAGGCCCATATGAAAAAACAACCCTCAAAAACACCAATATCCTCTTGCTTGCCATTGGGATGGGATGCTTTAATCCGCAGAGAAGCAGAAAAACTGTTGAGGCTTTGAGGGTTAGGGTGGGGCCTGATATTAGGATAAGTCAGACCCACAACCGTAGTTTATAAAAACACACATACATTCCGGCCAGTGGGTTTTCTGGCAGTACAACAACCACAGCACTTTGTTTTGCCCCACAGGCAAAACGTCTGGTGTCAGTTGATTTGTTACTGGCCGGGGGCAAATTTGGGGCAACTACCCTAATTGGGACAAGACTCCTATCTGCCCCTGGGGGGCAGAAAGACACTGTTGGCCCCAACGGGGTATGGCTCGATGCCGGAGTAGGCTGCCACATCCTTTTGTTTGTTTTGGTGCCATTTTGAAATCCATAGTGTCTAGTGGGCTTTTTGCCCCCAGGTGGCAGATTGAGTTTAAAATCCCTATCTAGCTCCAAGGAGGGGTAGAAAGTCTATGAGGCCCCGGGTTGGGAGTAGCATGGACCCATACCAAAGACGTGCCCCTCCTCCCACAACATATTACCTAAATACAGTCCCTAGTGCCTAGTGGGCTTTCTGCATGGCATATTGGGGGTAATCACCTCCATCCATCCTTCTGGGGGGAGAGATGTTGTCTACTCTGGTTGGGGGCATGGCCATATCCATGGTGGGCAGCCCCCATACCTATAAGCCTTAAAAAATCCCTATATTTACAAAAAATCTTTCCCTCTGAGAGCAGATCGGAGTAATTACCCCCATCTCCCCCCAGGGGCGCAGAAAGACTGATGATCCATATCATTGGAGTTGGGGCATGGCTATGCCCATGGTGGGCAACACCCGCCCATATATTTCTTTTTAGAAATGCTTTCCCTGGCATTTAATGGGCTAGCCGACCCCCCTCCCTGGGGGCATATGGGGTAATTACCCCATCTGCCCTCCAGTGAGGATAAAAGATTGAAGCCCATTTTGTTGGGGCAGGAACATGGCCATGTCTTTGATGGACAGCCCCCATCCCTATATTTAAAAAAAATCATTCCCTGGTGTCTAGTAGGCTTTCTGCCCTCCCCCACCCAGGGTGGAAGATCAGGGGTATAACACCATCCGCCCTCAATAGGGGCTGAAAAACTGAGAATTAACTGTGCTGGGGAGAGCACAAGCCCTTGCCTACTGGGGCACCATCCCTGGCGGCTATTCGGTGGATCCCTGTTTGGAGATCGCTCACTTGTGACGATCCCCAAGCAGGGCTCCACTGGACAGAGGTGGCATTGGAAAGGGGAGATTCTTGCCTTTCCAACAATACCTCCCCAAAGGTTTCACTGCTCGGGCTGAGATATAACCCTCAGCACTGATTCAGTGAAAGTAAAATGAGACCATCAGCTCATTTTACTTCCACTTTTCTGTAATGATGCCCGTGCGCTCTGCGCACTGCTCATTATTACAGATAATAAATAAATAAACGAGTAATCAGTCTATTTGGGAAACCATCCCCAAGCAGCTTGATGTAAAAAAAATAAAGGACTCCCTCTGGTGAGGCTATTGGCCGATGGCCACACTTATGGGGTTAATAAAATCAATGTCCATATTATCATCCCACTGATCAGGCAATGCTTATAAAGCAACTTAACATTCAATTCATTAGGAACATCAAAAAAGTGCAAGTATCCCTGTCATAATTTATCGTATACTATACAGTAATATGATATGAAATACCATATCTCAAGGATCACAGGATGTAGTCTTAAAAGGGAAGATCAGACAATTCTCTTATTACATTCCTCTAACATTAAAAACATTCATTGTGATATCAAAAGTGTCCAAACCCAAAAGTAAAAGTGAAAAAATAATGTCTCATCAGGTTAAAGTTTGATCAGCAGAAAGATATGTATCTCCAATGAAAAAATTACAAAATGAATAAGTAAAAGTCAATAATCCATGATCAAAATTAAAAAAACAAGTATCAATAATCAATAGTTACTAAATCATGGGGTGAGTGCCCTAAATAGAAACTGTCTAATTCATCATGACACCATTGGAAAAGAAGCTATACATATACAAGCTTAATCGGCACACCAGAGGCCAATCATTGGTAATGTGATGAGCATGCAGGGGCGGCAGGTCACGCACAAATTCTTACCTGCTCACTGAGGCCTCTGAAGAAGATGGGAAAATCCATTGAAACGCATCAGGCCACAGGACATCAGTGCGGGAGGGGAAGCTGCCTGTTTTCAATAATAAAGACTGTGTCTCACCTTCCATGGAGAGCGGCCCCAATTGCTGATGCAAGTTTTTGGAGACATGTTTCACGGCGCTCCTCAAGCCGTGGGGGCGTCGCACAACCCGAGTAAAGATGAAGGGACCGCTCGAGGGGGATTCCCTCCTTGAATTGGGCATTGGGAGGAACGTAATTTCAAACAGACAGAGTCTCCTCCGCAGGCTCAATATGGGCTGCTGAAACTGTTCTTAATGGAACGTGAGCATGTAACCCACTTGAGGGTGCTATTGGTGCAAACTTAGGACTACGTAACCCAGCATGCCATGAAAATGTTTCTTAATCGGCACACTGGAGGCCAGTCATTGGTAATTTAATGAGCATGCAGGGGCGTGGGTCACGCACAAATTCTTACCTGCTCACGGAGGCCTCTGAAGAAAATGGGAAAATCCATTGAAACGCATCAGGCCACAGGACATCAGTGCGGAAGGGGAAGCTGCCTGTTTTCAATAATAAAGACTGTGTCTCACCTTCCATGGAGTGCGGCCCCAATTGCTGATGCAAGTTTTTGCAGATAAATACGAGCGTATTAATCTCATTCAATATGGGAATCCACGATTCATGTTTGATCACGTTATAATCAGACACCTGAATGGGAACTAAATAAGTGAAAAAGTGAAAGGGTTAAAAAGTAAAACTATTAATGAAGAATGTGTGGGAATGAGACTAGGAAATGAGTAAACACGAAAATTAAAAAGAGGGGGGACAAGAGAAAAAAATTGCCATGAGAAATCCGAAAACCTCAGGAAAAAAGGGGCACCATGCATAAATATTGATTATCTACAAATCAGTCAAATTGCCAGTTGTTTACATGGGGCACAGAAATGAAACTAACCAGATGATTGACAAAGTGTGGCCACTGGCCACTCCTCAAAACATAATAGCAACAATGAATGGATTGCAGATCCAATGTTGTTTTGTAATCAATCAGAATAACCTAATAACTTCTAAAACTAAATACTCAGGGTTCCTCAAGTTTGAATCCAATCATTAGTTTACAATGTGGACTGAGAATTCTTCATCACTGTTGAGACCATTGGGGGTTTTGATGTTTAAGTCAAATATGCAGTGGGATTCCAGAACTTGTAAGTGCTTTTCAAATTTGCCACCTCTGCTATGTTTAGGGATTCTGTCTATATCCAAGAAATGTAACAGTTCATTATTGCTTTAAGTCTCTGGTAAAAAATGTCTTGCCACTGAAGTTTGGTCAATGTTCATGATTGCTCACATGTGCCCCATATCTTTTTGCCCAATAATAACTTTGTTCTTCCAATATAACACAATTTACAAGGCTATTCTTAGGCAGAAATTACAAAAGCTGATTTACATGTTATGAGCTTAGATATCTTTTTGATCTTTCCAGTGGATATTGTGTACTGATATTGATTATTGCATCATTTACATGCTTTACGTGATCCAGACTTAAAGAAATTCCTATGGCTGCTAAGCCAATTAGAGATATCTTGTGTGTGTCAAAGAGACTATGTACTAGCATATCTCTGATCAATCTAGGCTTTCTGTAAGTGATCAACTATTTTTTTCAAATTAAGTCTGTGTGACTTTTTGTTATACGTACTAATGAATCTATTTACCTCTTCATTTTTGTCAGTTTTCTTGTCATTGACTTTGAAGAGGACATCTTCCTGTTTTATGTTGTGCATTTTGTGCTTGGCCTGCAATAGAATCTTGCGAGTATAACCTCGATGGGAGAAACGTTGTAGTATTTTGTGGTGCTCTCGAATATAGCCACTCTGAGTGCTGCAATTATTACATGCCCGAAGGAGCTCTCCTTAAAAGGGATACTCTACTTCAGTGTGTCTGAGAGAAAGATCCTGGAATATTAATTGCTGCTGCCAGCTTTTTCTTTTCTATGTAGTATAGCCAGCCATCTGTTATTCTCCGCATGTATGGTAATATCTACATACTCTTTAATAAATGTGAGATTCTGATAATTCTGTCCTAACTTGTCAATAAATTCCTTAGCTAAATTGGTGTCTCCATACTGGATCAAGAACAGATCATCAATGTATCTAATCCAGTTGGGAATATGTTCATTATATTGTTCATTTATGCCCGACCAGACTACCTGAGCATCTCACTAACCCAGGAAAATATCTGCAAAGCTAGGGGCACAGTAGGTGCTCGTCACTGTGCTAGGACATTGATAATGCAACGTTTCTTCAAATAAAAAGATGTTATGTTCCAAACAGAAGGTCAATATTTCTCACAGTATGACAGTGTGATTATACAGGGTAATCAGTTGGGTACAAAGATTGCACATGCAAGCTGTTACCCCTGTCTGTTGCTCTACACAAGTGTAGTGGGAACAGGCATCTAACGTGATCATGGTGCATGTTTCCCACCACTGCATGTTGTGTATCCTTCACAAAAAACAGTACTGTCACAACAAAAAGTCTCAGGCCATTCACAAAAGAGAACACAATATAGTCTAGAAACATGGCTGTGTTTTCACAAATACTCCATTTGACGATACAATGGGCCTTCCTGGGGGCTTAGTGGGATGCTTATAAACTTTTGGAAGTGAATATATAAACAGAGTACTTCCGGCTTTTCAACCTTAAGAAATTGGTACATGCCCACATCGAATAGACTGACCTCATTCCAATCCCTTAGTAAGTGATGATATATATGAATCGATTGCCTGTATGTTTCCCAATCAGTTACCTCATAGCAAATTGCATCACCTAGTTGTTTGTATGCCTCTGCTCCATCGTCATTATTATCCATCACTACTACGTTTCCGCCTTTGCCAAATGGTTTTGACTATGGTGGGGTCATTTATCAAACTTTGTACTGCAGAACTCTGTTGTAAAGTTAAGTTGTCCTTAATGTATGTATCCTTATTGTGATATAATTTGATGAATTCTTATGTCGATACACAATGAAAGGCTTCAATTTTATCATATGCCATATTGGAATTGAAACTAATAAGTTGTATTTATAACACAATTGTGAATATGCTTTGCTAGTAGCTGCTAGTAAGAAAAATGGAAAATAGACAATATTTTACTGCTGTGTAGATGTAGCTGTAGATAGTAGCCTGTTTCATACTTCCATGAACATGCTAATAATAATAATAATAAAGTTGTATTGCTGTCCCTTGAACTCGCCCCCCAAGCTATGTGGGTCTTGAAGAAGCTAGATTGAGTGGAAGATTCAGTAGACCTGGGGTTTGGTGTGTATATACAGTTTAGCTAGTTGATGAGGATATTGAATGCAGGATCTGACTTTGAGTCCACCCAGTTAGTTGCCTCTGCTCCCAACACTTGAATGAGGTGGATACATCGTATTATCCCTAATTTCCAACTGCTCTTTCTCCACACTTCACGGTCTCCCCCTGTAGACCAGCTATAATAAAAGGTCAAGCAGAATGAACAAAAGTACCAGAATGGGGTTTTCGGAGTATGCCTACTGGAAAGTAAACATGTCTAGAATTACTTGCTGGTAATCTTCATTTCTCTTAGCCCTGGCATCCTCCTATTAGTTATTTCCTTCAGTCATTTAAAACAAACCAGGACATGCTGTTTAAAACAAGCCCACCCAATTGCTGTGTGGGTATGGTTTGGTTGGTTTAACACAAGCCAAACATAGACCGGAAAATTTAAGAAATTGGCGAATGGCATTGAATGATATGAGGACACCAGGATTAGAGTCATCTTCTCTGCTCCATTCTATTCTCTATTCTATTTCTGAAATTGTCTTAGAACAGTGTCAGATGATTTGCTGTCTGATTTGAGAAAAGGAAAAACTATACTCAAAGGTACTTGAATAAGTACAGTTTGGAACATGTCTTTTCCAATACACTTTCTCTTCTGGTCATCTGGAATCACCTCTATCACTGCCTGAACCTGAAGACACAGATAAAGCATCAAGGTTGAAAGTAGCTTCTGGTGCTTTGTGCTTACAAGAATGCTTTTTTTGCCCCATATTTGTCTTTAGTACCAGGTTTTTGATTCTATTTTCCTCCAACTCCTTACTCATTTTCCTTGCAGATTAAGAGGAGCTAAAGAGAAGCTAAAGAAGTGGCACATACTGCTGTTCTCGGATGTGCTTTCCCATATTAGCACCAATAAACATGAAAATCAGCATGTAATCAAGGAATATCACTGTAAAATGCAATGAACCTTACCTCTTTCAGTGCAGCTCCATATATAACTGATTGGGAATTTTCAATGCATAATGAAAGCCGGGGCATGCTCTGCATCATGGATCTCCAAACACATATTCCTCAGGATTCGGTGGTCACCATGTTTAGAATCTCAAAATCTCTGATGAACAGAAAAAAGAATCCATTAGCATAAATACGTTTTCTTGCATCACCATACCAAATATTGGCAGTAATTACTCCAGGGGTCAGTACTCTCACCTTTTCAGTGCTCGAGCAGAATGATGACTTTTCCAAATGCCCCTTCCCGAACTCCTCTGTCATCCAATAACCTTTGGAATAACAGATAGGCCCAAAGGGGGAAAGGGGATGGGGAGAGAAGGAAGAGACAGTTGGTCTATCTTCAGATTTCATCTCCTGTGTATTGTTTCTCAGACACTTTGTAGGCGTGATTCAAGTTGTCAATGGTACCTCAAATGAATTGAGAAAATTGCAAATGAACATTGACATTAACTTGCTTTACTATTCCTCATCACTGTCTTATTTAGGTGGATCTTAAAAAAATCTAGGAAAAATATACATACAATATTGTCTCACTCACATATCCCAACAGACTTAACTGATTTCCACTCTTCTTTTTAAAGTGTTTAACTCATGTCTTAAAATTGTATTCAACTATTCATGCTGCTTTTTTCTTTTTAAACAAAGTCCTTTTAAAACAGCCACTTAAAAATAATAATCTTTCACTTTTCTTCCTTTCAGGTACTTATGTGAGACCAACTGTTCAGCAGAAGAAAAGCGAAGAACTTCTCCTCAGAAACTCTGGTAAGGAAATAAGGTCATTCTCCCAAGTACTCTGCTGAGGATTAGCTCTGTTTACTTCCTTGTTTTGCATTTTCTTTTTACCAAGTCTGCAACGCTGAATATGTCTGCTTATTAAAATATAACATTGGTTAGAGTTTAACCCCTTGCGTGCTCATGACGGAACCACTCCGTCATGAGCGACGGGCACCGTGTGCTCATGACGGAGTGGGTCCGTCATGCTGCGGCCGCTGCGGCCGCTCCGCCCACGCGGCGCTGATTCCCCGGAGTTGTGACGGAACCACTCTGCCATGAGCACAGCGCGCCCGTGGCTCATGACGGAGTGGTTCCGTCACGAGCATGGCGGCGCCGCGCTGACCCCGAACTCCCCCAGCGCCGCGGCGGAATTTGTGCCGCGGCGAAGGGGTTAAGGAAAATCTTCTGCTTTACGTATCTAATTTATTGCTTGTGTGGCCACTGATTAGCGGCAGTAATAGCGTCAAAGGGAAACAACTCTTATCTCTTAACACCGCCTTCTGACTGGAAACTCCTCCTTCAAGGACCATGGAAAAATAAGCAGACTCCAATACGAGACACTACTCGTCTCACGACACTTCCAGGAATGAATACTGACAGCGCAAAGGAACTAAATGATTGCCAGACCCCCGACGACTCTACCCTGACTAACATTCGTGGAGAATACAGGAATGGCTTGTTGCTGAATTTCCTCCGGTGAAGTGCGCCGTGCTATTGGTGAGCGCGCTGAACATTCCATAACTACCTATTGGTTTACAACACTAACTAGTATGTAGACCAGGGAGCAGGATTCAGGTGGCCATCTTGGAATTCCATGAGTTCCAGCCCTGCATCCAACTTATACTTCTTGACCTAATTTTTGGGCTGTAACGAAGTTTTGTGTGTGGCTGCATTCACAGTTTTGCCCAGTTATGCTAGGGAACTGTCGAATTCTGATACCAGGCCATGTCAATAACAATTCTCCAATCACATAACAAATGATAAGTATGAATTAATGAAAATCCACACTCAATAGTACATCTGGTTACACATGGAGAGAAACAAGAAAAAAACTAGACAATCAAGAGCCAGGAGGAGCTCATTGCTATCAAGGAAAGAACCCTCACTCACCGGAAGGTGTCATGCTTCATCCCAGGGTTCCCTTCTCATACTAGGACGACAAGGTACCAGGCTAAAACTCCCAGAAAAAGGGGGGAGGAGCAGAGGTCTATACTTGTTATGGATGAGCAGAACAACTATTCTAAGTGAGGGGCAGAGTGCAAAAGACAAATGTGCTGGTTAAAACTATCTCATTTTTTTTTTTTAAATAATTTTTTTTATTATTTGCCATTTCCATCTCAACATCTTCTTCCTCACATTTGTTGCATTCAATACACAGATATAATTTGCCCTCCCCTTCACCCGTACATAGTTGTCATATTGTGCAACCACAAGTGTTTACATTATTACCCATACTCTCGTTACCTACCCTCCGCAAACTCTTGTCCTTCAGCACCCCCTAATACCTACTTCCCCTAGCTTTCCCCAACACCAAAACTACTATCCCTTCCCCCCCATCCCTACCCTCCCCCCCAGTGTGCTCCCCCAGCAGTTGTTAATCTCAATGTGTCTTGACCTATAGGTATATGCCCACTATGCGCCTTTGCTGTTGCTCGGCCTCTCCCCTCTTGCTACCCCGTGCTCTCTCCTTCGACTGTATTTGCAGTCCCTGCATTTTCCCCTGCGCCTTCTACTACCCGTGATCTAGTGGTGGGACGGCTCATCTTCTTGGTCTCCGCCAGACCCGCGCATTGCTTCAACTAGCGCCTCCCTGGCTCGCGCCACTTCCAACATCGTCTTTTTCTGGTACCTATGCGCCAGTCGTAGCTTAATCACACTTTCACTCGCCGCCCACTTAAGGAATTCGTGTTTCAACCTCTGCACTCTAGGTCCCTGACTATGCTTCCAGTGGCTGGTTATTTCTCTTTTGGCTAGTATCAGTCCCAGATCTATGAATTTGCTGGTCACCTTATTGCGCTTCGTGCGCGGAAACCAATGCAATAAGCTCACCGCCATATCTTTATTAAGTGTTCGCTCTGTTGCCAGCTCCAACGCCACAAGCACGTCGTCCCAATATGCAGTCAGGTTCGGGCAGGACCACAGCATATGCTGAAAATCCGCCTCGTCTGTTCCACATCTAGGGCAGCCAGCCTTATCCACCCCAAAGATCTGTTTAATATGCTTCGGGGTCATGTATGCCCTGTGCAGCACATAAAACTGTATTAGCTGAGGTTAAAACTATCTCATAGTGGGCTAAAACAATGCTTTATTCTGGTGCCCCTGTGGATAGGGTTAAAATAAAGGAGAGGACAGGGGGTATAAAAAACATCCCTCTCCTATGTGGTCAGCATGTTTCTGGCTGTAGGTGACTCAATAAAGTTCAGGGACATTCATCAAGACCAAGAATTTGTGTCACTCTGCAAAAGTAGTAAAATACCAAATTCCGGCCACAAAACAGTGAGCCAGATAGACGGAAGACGTGGCCCACAATCAACTTTAGGGTCCACCAGCCACACCAGAGCATGTATCTAAATTATACTCTCAAGCATCAAAACCCACCTATGCCACAGATCTTCTACGCCAGTGTTTCCCAAACTGGGGTCCGAGGACCCCCAGGGGTCCGTGGCACATTCCCAGGGGGTCTGCAGGCAGCAGTTTTAAAAGCACTGCAAAGTTCCTTGTAAAATAAGCAGTTTTCGAGCAACTATAAAAGTGTCAAGAAAATGCCAGTGATTAATGTACCTGCTGGAGAGAGATGAGAGTTTTGTCCAGTGGCAGTTTTGACTTCTCTAATATGACACACAGGGTTAATATGTCTACTGCAAAGAACATGTACCATGCATTTCAAAAAACAGTATTTTATGTGCATAGGTCAGTGGGTTACTGATTTTGTCACAGAGATTCTTTTGTCACTGTGCAATTCATAAGGGCCCCTCGAATCCTTTCTAACCTCTTGTCGTTCTATGTACCGTCGCGCCCTCTGAGATCGTTGGGCCAAGCGTTGGCAGTGGTCCCGAGATTCAAGTTGAGTCGTATGGGAGGTCGATCTTTTCGGGTGAAAGCAGCTATCTTGTGGAATTCTCTCCCGTTGGAGATTCGCCGTTTGGACGATCTCTTTTTATTCCGAAAAGCTGTAAAGACTGTGCTATTTTAACCATCTTATTTTTTGGTCCTGTTTGTTGTGTTGTTCCCTCTGTTCTGTTAGGTGCGGCTAAGCTTACCTTGTCATGCGCCAGGACGCCCCTTAGCTGGGGCAGCTGTGCGCAATACAAATGCCCCTAACATAACATAACATAATCTAGCATTGTCCTATAAACTGTCATCTAAGAGCTGCTTGCAAACTGCATGGTAAAAGTTAGCAGCATATGTTTATTCCCAGTCTATCATTATCCTGATGCTGCTATGTTCCCACTTCCTGCACATGAACAATTTTGTAATGCCTTTTTGTCACTTCTATGTGTGCTGCCTAATGCAGCGCACATGAAAGTTGCAAAACGTCATTTTTATTAAAGATTGTTTATGTGCAGGAAGGGCCACCTTCCTGAACATAAACAATCAAAGGTGATTTGCTTTTTCCATTGGTAATAGCAAAAACGAGGAGAAATAAGGCATTTCTCCTCATTTCGCAAAGTTAAGACCAGGTTTTTCATGGTCTTAATTTTGGTGCTGTCTCCTATTTAAGCTGACCTTGTAAATAGAGGACAGCATCAAAATCAATGGGTGTTGGAGTGAAACACCCACTGCAACTCCCACTGCCCACCTTTTTCATGCTAAGCATTGCGTGAAATGGGGACTTATTTACAAGGCAGCGTTAAGCCACAATAAGTGGCGTAACACTGCCTTGTAAATAAGGCAAAGCCCCTATTGCCACAGGAACATCGCAAAAAGTGAAGTTCCCATGGCGATAGGGACTTGTAATTATGCCCCTAAAATCCTTAGTAACTCGAGTATTTGTTTTATGTGCACACGTGTGTTTATTTTTTCGAATTACTGTTTTAATGTTTGAGATTTAAATCCTACAAATTGCTTGGGGGTCCCCGGCTTCTAGTGGTGACTCAATGGGGGTCCTCAGGAGTCAAAAGTTTGGGAACCACTGTTCTACGCCATTGTCGCAATGTTGCCGACAATAGCATAGAATCTATGCGGCATAGGTGCACCTCATGCTCTGATCCTCGCTATAGCTTTGAAAGTATGACCTTAATGGTGCCTTTGTGAAAATTAAAGGGAGACACACAAATAATTAGACGCAGTTACGAATGTTGCTACATTTTTAAAATAGTTACCTCCATAGAAAGCCTATTTCCTCAACTTTCCAGGAGCTGCACAGCAAGGAAACGCTCTGAATGGTAACACCAAGTTTCAGGTAACAGAAAAGTCTATAACAGTCTTTCCTGGTGAATGCCAATAACATCTGAACTAAGCTACCTCTTCCTCACACCAAACTCCTATACCAAAGGGCTAAACTTACACTCAGCAGGTATATGAATGCACTTCTTCAACCGCTATACTTACAATATTGAGTTCGACAGCAATATCACCTGTTTATCATCCTGCATTAAAATGTAGATGTGTTTATTGACCACATTTCATTGCCTCCTCAGGCATTAGGCCCTGCTGAGTCTATAGAGTTGAACCCCGCTATTGTCAGTCACCCCCACAGCAAGCATGCTTGGGAAATCGATTTTATGTAATTTACATCCAGATATTACAGGCCTCTGATATATCAATTCTAACTGATCTTTTTGTACTCTATGTTTTCTAACCACAAATATTTTGTAAAATAACCGGACACCCATCAGGCCTCAGTTGAACTTTCATTTCCAAAACACTAGTATTCATTATTACTCACTTTATCAAAAATTATATTTAACTGTGTTCCAAGCAAAGTCCATCCCGATTTTGCACAACCACATAAAATGCTTTTGCCTTTGATGTACCCATTATATCGTATCCTAATTGTTTAAATCTTTTGTTTATATTTCTGTATGTGTGCTGTTCCACCTTTGCTTGTGCAGTCTAGTGAAGCAATAAAGATTCCCTCTAAAGGTGTGGGAATGGGGGGCGTGGCCAAGATGGCGAGTGGGTAGGACATAGTCCGCTCGTCTCCCGATTCTAGTCCGCCGGCCTGGGCGCTTCCCGGCACTGTTCCTGCGCTGTGGACCCCCGGTGTGTGGGACAGCGGAAGGATCATATGTGCATGCTTTGTGGCAGACTCCAGACGCGGAGCGTATCAGAAACGGCGCCCTAAATGCATCACGCACCGGGATCCAAGATGGCGGGCTGGACTCCGTATCAG
Source organism: Triturus cristatus (assembly GCF_964204655.1). Classification (NCBI taxonomy): domain Eukaryota; kingdom Metazoa; phylum Chordata; class Amphibia; order Caudata; family Salamandridae; genus Triturus; species Triturus cristatus. The sequence continues at coordinate 828,611,899 of NC_140585.1, read as the reverse complement.
ACCCGGAGAGACGGCTGGTGCACTGGGGGTGCCTAATACGGCTGCCCAGGGGGCCCGACGCTCCACTTACGGTGGCCTGACCTCCTAAGGGTGGATTTGTGGTGCGAGGCAGAAACTACGGAAGCGGAGTGGGCGGGCGGGTGATCCGGAGGGCGGCCTTCCCATTGCTGTACATGAGAGCTTCTGGCAGCGGGCCTGCCTATGCAGCGAGTGGGGGCCACGACTACTGGGGTTGAGATGGGCGACCCTCAACCCCCGCGGTCCCTCTGATTAGGCAGGGGGCCCGTGTCACTCGGGTGACCTCTCCTGTCGACACCCCTGTGGTTGTCCGATGATCTAGGCACTCCATTGCATGGCCAAGTGGACTCGGGCCTGCTCAGTTGGCCCGGAACCCCCATCCGGGGGGGCCTCAGCATTGCACTTGGCTAGATGTGGAGAGCGGCGGACTCAGGAACCGCCACAGGGAGCAGAACTAGGCTGGACTGTGGCCTAGCGCAGGGACGAAGGCCGCTGTGTGCTCTGCCGAGCCGGAGGAGGACAACGCCATTGCTTAGGTGGCCGGAAGAGCTGTGGCGCATTAGCACCACATCTGAGGGGGCGCACCGCCACAAGACCAGACTGGCCAACGTGCAGCCTATCATCAACCCGGCCCAGGTCACAGAGGCCAGAGCCCAGGTGCGGGTGGGGTCCATCATGCGGTAAGAGCGACCAAGCAGGCGCTACCCTTGATGCTGAAGGAACCATGCTGCTGAGCGGGCTGAAGGGCTCACCCCGTTGATTCTCTACACCAGCACGAGGTACCGGTACACGGACCACCCTGCTTCTTTGGCAGCGTGGGGCATCGGCTGGGACCACTTGCCGCAGAGCGGCCTCGCAGCGCACCTAACATAAGGGAGGTACTGGTGCTGGATGACCAGTGGACAGGCAGCCGCCTGTACCCACCACACGAGCGGACAGCGTGAGACTCAGGTCACCTCCACATTTCCAGGGGGAGGAACCCCACCTTCAGACGGCTACTTCACTTATACTGCTGCAGCCCAGATATGTCCACCACGCGGGGAAAGAATGAAAATGGGAAAGAAGACAGGAATGTGAAGGACATGTTCGCCAAGATGTCGAGGGCGACCGGAGGAGGAGGCCGCACCTCTCCAGCTCCTTCCGGGGGATAGGAGACGGAGAGTATGGATGAACTGGTCACAAGGGCCTTCTTGTCACAACTATTCTCGGCCCTGAGGGATGACCTGCACGCCCTTAAAAAACACTTCGCTGATGACATGAAGGAGGTGCGCAGGGACCTGGACGCAGTGGGAGAGAGAGTGGCAACCATGGAGGATCACGAACAGTCCCGGGACGAAGAAGTGGAGCAGCTGCAGCAAGAAGTGATCCGCCTGCAGGCACAACAAATAGACCTCCAGGCCCATGCAGAAGACTTGGAAAATCGCTCACTCAGAAAACAACATACGGGTGAAGGGTGTCCCTCCTAAAGAAGAAGGCAAAGTCATTACTGGGTTTCTCCAAGGACTCTTTCGCCATGTGCTGCAGGAATCTCAGGAATTTGCTATCAATTTGACAGGGCTCACAGAGTCGGCTTGCAGAGTAGGGCCCCGGCACCTCCCCCTGACATCCTGGCCTTCTTGTCAGATTTCCAGTTTAAGGAGCTCATCCTGCGACGAGCGAGGGACACTCACCCTTTAACATACCAGGGACATGCCATCATCTTGTATCAGGACTTAGCAGCCATCACGCTCCAGAAGCAAAGAGATTTTCAGCGCGTCACAACCCACCTCCGCAGTCAGGGCATCTCCTACTCCTGGGGGAATCCATTCCGCATCATTTTCAAATGGAATGGCAAACTACGGCGAATTCACTCACTGCAGGAAGTGTGGCAAGTCTTGAGCTTCGATCAGCCCTCATCAGCAGAGTCCCCGAGCAAAGACAGGAAAGGTCAACGAGAGAAGTGGCAGCAAGTCAGAGGTAGGAGGCGGTTGTGGACTCCCTCAAAACTGAATCCAGAGATGAGGGTGCAGGAGCTCCAGAGGGGCTGGCCTCCCTGACTGCTGAATCCGGATCCGGAGCTGGTGATTGAACTGACCCGGGGGTCAGATAAGTGGACCATAGCAATGCCGAGGGGCAGGCGGACGGGGGTGAGGGGGGCACCGTCGGCCACAGATGCGCCCTACAGACTGTTTCACCAAGGAGGCGCGGTTATGCACTGCGACTTCTGTACACTTTGTGAGGTATTTACTGTTGGGTTGGTTGGGGTTAAGGTGGGGGGTAGGGTCCGAAATCCGTAATCCACTGTTGCAAGGTCCTTTGGGGGCCCCTGGCATCTTCACGGAAGAGTTCCTACACCAGCACAAGCAGTCTCCCTCTATACATAGCCGCCCCACCAGACTGGGAGCCATGCCATTACCTAGGGGCCAGCTTGGATCGTCCGACAAACCCATAATTTAGCTATGGAAACTGAAAATACTTACGATTAATGTAAAGGGGCGCAACAACCCGGTGAAGAGGCGCGCAATCCTATCCTACTTAGAGAGCGCGGAGGCCGATGTGTGTCTCCTACAAGAGACACACCTCCTCCCCAAAGATAGCCATCACATGTGCTCGAGGGCCTTTCCTCATCAATATTTTTCTTCACTGGGGAGCAATAGGCGGGGGTGGCCATTAGAGATGAATATGCGGCAGTACACCTAAAGCATTCTTACTATATTGGGGGGACCGTACGGGCCGGCTACTGGTGAATCGTTTATGTGCCCAGGCAGAGACAACGAACACTGGTTTCCTCGTTAAACACTGCAGTCTACCTACAATCCGTCACTATGTCTGCACTGACTCCAGACCAGGTGGCATCATTGGACACCCCCATTTACATAGAGGAGGTCATCACAGCGATCTCATGCCTGAAAGTGCTTAAATCGCCGAGACCGGATGGGTTCCCTTCCCTCTTCTATAAAAAATTCTGCCCCATTTTAGCACCGATCTTAACCGGCTGTTTAACGCTTTTGGAGGTGCTAACCCGATCCTGGACACCATGCTTGTGGCAGCAATAGAGGTCTTGCCCAAACCAGGGAAAGATAAGCAACAATGCGGCTCATACCGCCCGATCTCTCTACTAAATGTAGATTTTAAAATTTTTACGGAAATCCTTGCGGCGCGTCTGAGCCCCCATATGCCAAACCTGATAGAACCCGATCAAGCAGGGTTCATCCAATCTCGACAATGCAGCGTCAATAAGAAGAGGATCTTTCACCTCGTAGATAAGGCTCACCAAATGCAAATGGAAGCCCTCCTGTTCATGATCGAAGCTGAAAAAGCGTTTGATCGGGTGAACTGTGGGTTTCTGGGACACACAATGGCGAAGTTTGGTCTGCGGGAGAGGTTCCAGGATTGGGTGGGCTGTTGTTACGCCAAACCCATGGCCTGCATCAGGGTTAACGGTATCTCTTCTCTACCCTTTGATGTTCAAAGAGGGACCAGGCAGGGATGCCTGCTCACCCTGTTACTGTTTGCACTGTACATAGAGCCTCTGGCGCAAAGGCGTAGAGATAACCCTACAATCAAGGGGATCCCATTTGGGGGGGAAACACATCCCATTAGCGTTTATGCAGATGACGTGCTAGCGACGCTGACGGAACCCAAACTCTCCCTTCACGCCTTTATTGAGGTGTTAGACGCATTAAGCCGGGTCTCTGACTTCCGGGTTAATGTGGGTAAATCCTCACTGGTACTGAACCTAAACCCGGTAACGCCCTCATCGGCCCTCACGGGCAACTGGCTGGCTGGTATAAATGTTGCAGACACTATCCCCTATCTAGGGCTAGACTTAGCAGCCACAGTCCAATGAGCGGCTCGGTTGCATTATGCTAGGCTTGCGCAACAAGCAGTGAAGGACTTGGGGGCGTGGAGCAAGCACCAGATTTCCCTACTCGGGCAGGTAGCGGTGGTCAAAATGTCCCTACTTCCTAGGGTGCTCTACCTGTTCCAGACCCTGCCGGCTTTGCCCCCCGCGGGAGTGATCGCCTCACTGCAACGCAGCATCAATCAGTTTGTGTGGGCAGGGGCAAGATCAAGGATGAGTAAGGCCTTAGGGTACATGCGCACCGAGAATCAATCAAGCATTTGTAGAGCGCACTAATCACCCGTCTCAAGGCACTGGGGGGGTGCAGATACTGCTCGAACAGCCATGTCTTGAGGTGTCTCCTGAAGGTCAGCAGGTCCTGGGTCTGTCGCAAGTGGGTGGGGAGGGTGTTCCATGTCTTGGCGGTGAGGTAGGAGAATGATCTGCCGCCGGTGGTCATCCTGTGGATGCGTGGAACGGTGGCGAGGACGAGGTCAGCAGAGCGAAGCTGATGGTTCAGGGTGTAGAAGGTGAGTCGTCCTTTGTGAGCTTGGGTGAGGAGCTTGAAGGTGATCCTCTTGTTGACTGGGAGCCAGTGCAGGTCTCTCAAGTGGGCTGTGATGTGGGTCAGCGAGCATCCATATGTATGTCTTTATAAACAGATCTGTACTCCGTACGATTATTTCTCTTTCTCCGTGTGGAGAAAGAGAACTACTCGTACGGCGATTTTGTTTGGCAGGATTTACTGTACTTGTTCTTTCTCTCTTAGGCTCCAGTGCAATACACGGGACTACTTCAAGTACATTAATTCAATTAAACAATCTGTTTATAAAGACATACATATGGATGCTCGCTGACTTTGGGAGAAGCAGTACTTCTCGACACTACAGAACACCCACATTGGCCATTTTGATAGAGTATATTCTAGTTGTCACTTTTCATTGCACTGATGAAGTTCCCAGCATGGGAATGAAACACGTTGGCTGAGTTTCTCAGTTTGCAGAGTTTTTAAGAATTTGGAATAAAGAAATGTATTTTACACATCACCACTTGGTTATTGGACTTTATGATCTGCGCACCTCCATTTCACAACAAACAAATATGAAAAATGGTTAATTACTAAGCTCACAGACAAAGGGTTGACATCTGAAATGTACAACATGATTAGAAGTGGCCCGCACTCACAAGCAACTCTGAGTCAGAAGCATTGGGGGAAGGAATTGGGAGGTGACCTTTCACAGAAGGACTGGGACGGAATTTACTATAGAGCAAAGCACACTGCCCAAAACATAGCCAGTATTGAAACCGGGTTTAAGTTTCTGGTGTCCAGCAAAAGGTGGTATCTTTCACAATGCAATGCCTTCATTGCTTCAACATTGTTTAATTTGCACAATCTTATTTATGAACAAGACACTCTCCTTGCCATACAAACATGCGCTAACATGCGTACTGTCATGCCTGGATTACGGCAACGCAGTATACCTAGGACTCTCCGATAAACTTCTGGGGAAACTTCAGGTGATTTTAAATGACGCAGCGAGACTGATCTGAAAAAACTGCAGAGAAGAACACATGCCACACCATTGCTACGGCAGTTACACTGGCTCCCTATTAAGCAGAGGGTCAGGTTTAAGGGCCTGAACATTGCACATAAGGCTAAGTATTTTGCGGCGCCTAGCTACATCAAAAACCGTCTGAAGCCTTATGTGCCTGGCCGCTGCATTCGTTCATCAGGAACACACCTGCTAGCCTGTCCATGCTTTTACAGAACCACCTTGGGGGGACGTGCCTTCTCGGCTGTTGTTTCCTCAGATCTGGAATACATTACCAGAAAGCCTGTCGGGGAGACGACTCTCCATCCATTTAGGAAAAAACTCAGGACCATCCTGTTCATCGAGGCGTTTGGATAAGTTCACCCCAATTCTGCCCTATCTGCAAGTGTTATGACATCCCGGGTTCATGGTAAAAGCGCTTAGAGACCATTGGTGATTTGGCACTTTACAAATATAATCTAACATAACATAACATAACATGTACATATGATATACTATTTTGTATTTCACTGCCTGTGCCTTCGAATAGTTTTCTGATATCAAAAATGCCAACAACCACATTTAAACGTAAAGGTGGGGGAACTACTACTTCTCCAGAACTGAAAGAGTCACAGTTAAACTTTTTTCCCTGCAGCCATATTTGATACAGTGCTATATGTCTTTTTGTAGTAGGTACAGGTGTTTGATCCATATCACTGACAGTTATCGCTTGGTGGTCCCCCATCACGAAAATCCCCCCTCAATTAAACATCCAGAGAAATGAATATACTTTGTCTCAATGGAAACTGTAATTGACACTGGGGCTAGTACAGAGAGGTAGAACATCTCTCCCAAGGTATTGCAGGTTATCATGTCACTCTATACAAACATATGGATGAGGGTCAAGATTTTTGGAGATACAGCAACAGCAAAAATTACAGGCAACTGGGTATTAAAACACAGGTGTGTGCTTGCCCCAATAATATTTAACCTATATACAGCAGATCTGGGCCTGACATTATTATCCCACACCAACCTAGCCACCCAGAGGATTGAAGACAGGGAAATTCACCTTATGCAATATGCAGATGCCTTCATCGTTTAGATCTTACGAAGGTGGGGCTACAGATGGCTCTTAATTGCTGAGGGGCCGAGTCATTGAACTAACCTGAGACAAAATCCTAAACTTACTGCTTTTGGTATTCACAGAAGGCACTTACAATTTATGGTATTCACAGAAATCACTTACGACTCCTAACTTTATGTCCGCACTCGGGCTGGAATTTCCACACTCGGGACGGAATTTCCGCACCCGGAGTGGAATTCCCACATTGTGCCGGAATTTCCGCACCTGGGCCGTGATCTTTGCTACTGGGGCATAATACCTGCATTTTGGCCGTTTGAGCATTTCCCGTAATGCTAAACACCTGTCCAAGTGCCTACCATCCCACACCATGCATCAGCTGACACACTGCAGCCCAACAGCCAATCCCTGCCCTGCATCACATATGAAAGCAGAGCAGACACACACACAAACTCTTTCAACATGTCGCTGAATGTGTTTGTTGCTCTGCCTCTTGCCATGTGGCAAGAAGACTTGAGGAGGAGGAGGAGGAGAGTAGAGAGGATCTTCAGACAAAGGATCAACCTATTTGGGATGTCCAGCCAAGATGTCAGGGCCAGATACGATTTCCCTCAAGAAGTAATCTTGGAGATGGTATGTGATTGGGAGGAGGAACTTGACTCTGTGACCTGCTGTGCCCATGCCATCCCAGCCTATCTCAAGATCCTTTCTGCTCTCCATTTCTTTGCGACGGGGTCATTCCAAAGGGTCTCAAGTGACCATGTGGGCATCTCTCAGGAAAGCCAGTTGCGGTGCTTGCATCAATTCTAGAGCCCACTTCCATATACAGATGCCCCATGCACTGGCCTGCAGACTAAGGGCAGCTAGGGATTTTTATCTACTCTCTCACTCCCCACGTGTGCTGGGTGCAATTAATTGTACCCATGTCGCCCTTCAGCCACCCTGCCGTATTTCAGATATATTCTGCAACAGACACCGATGGTATTCCATCAATGTACAGGCTGTCTGTTATGCCAGTGGGAGACTCATGTGCATGCAGCGTTTCCATGCAGTACCAGTGCAAGCCCGCCGGGCTTCGTATTCCTCTTGCCCGGCGGATGGCTGCGGGAGAATTTGGCAACATGTGGCTACTGGGTAAGTACCAAGCACTAAAAATGAGTGATATGTGCAAATGAAAGGGCTTATTTACAAGCCCCTTGCACTGCCGGTACAGCACTTTTTCCGGTATGAAAAGTGACGCATCGGCGGCACAAGGGGCCTTTCAATAAGCCCCGAAATGTATGAATGCCACCTTATATTAACAACCATTGTACAATAAGAATCAACAAGCCACATACACGGTCTCAAAAGACACTGCATGTACCAAAGTATAGATCATGTTCTATTCAAATTTAAGATGGAACCTATTGACCTATTTTCCCTTCTCAGGCGATGCTGGGTATGCACTCTCCCCTCAACTCCTTACACCTTACAGACATCCAAACACAGTACCTCAGCATAGGTACAATTGGGCACACATACGAACTCGAACCATCATAGAGCACACTTTTGGTCTGTTGAAGTCGCAATTCAGATGCCTTGACTACACAAGGGGTGTGCTGATGTACTCCCCTGAAGTTGTGTGCAAGATCATATTAGCCTGATGTGTTTTGTACAATATAGCTTTAACGCATGACTTACACATACCTCTTGTACCTCGGCTAGCTCTGAATCCGGGCAACTGGGCCTTTGCACATAACCGAGGTCAGGGTATGCAAGTCCGTGATCAGCTGGCTGCCATGTTTTTCGCATGAGCAACCTGTTGTGTCATGGACAAAATGTGGTTTGCTGTCTGTTGTCAATGATGAAAGTATGATAATTACGACTCTGTCTAAAAATTCCATCCTGAGACAACTTTGCAAACCACACTAACTATGTAAACCACAGCTGCCCTTGGAGTAAAAAGATTGACCGTGCATCATGTGTCGATGTCAGCAATCAGTGTAGTGGATGTCTCTAAGGAATCTATTGACTCAGAGGATGAGATGTATATGTTCTGAGGCCCTCCCGTACCTTTTGAGAATGGGTGTCTTTATCAAAAAAGTGCTTAATTATAGCATTGTTGAGTTTTTCCCCCAATTGATTTGACTCCACCACAAATGATGGGCCCACAACGTGAGTGATGATGTTCTGGCTGAATCTTCCACTATGTGTCTGGGATACGCAGCATTGCTTCCCCCAAGTGTACTATAACACAACAGACAACTCTTGTGTTGAGCACTAAATATGGACTACATGTACCATAATGCAAAGGAGGAGAAAACTAAACTGGGGTGTGATATTGTGCCAGCACCCTCCCCCCCTGTCCCAGCCCAAATCTCATTAAATGGTCTGTTCTACCTTTGGTTTCATGTTTATGATTTTCTCTTACACTGTCATTTCAGGTTTCTCTGCTACAGAACAACAGGATGGCAGTGGATTTGATCTGTGATTGTGGATGAATCAGAATAAACACAAAATGGCTGCCAACTACTTCCTGTGATGTATTTCCTGTCTACCACTTCCTTTCTGTCATTTCCTATATGAAATAATTGGGTTCCGGTGCGATTTCGCAACTTCCAGCACAACTGCACATTCTCCATTTGCGGAGCGTGCGCCTTCTTTGCGGACCCTACGCTCTGCAACCAGAAATTACGTATTCGGGCCTTAATGTCCGAAATTGAAACGGAACCCATTATTTCATACAGGAAATGACATACAGGAAGTGGGAGACAGGAAATACATCACAGGAAGTTGTTGACAGCCATTTTGTGTTCATTCTGTGTCATCCTCTCTCACAGATCAGATCCTCTGCCATCCTGCTGCTCTTTTCAACCTTATTTCCCCCAAAATAGCTGAGGGTTATGAGGAGAAAGCACCACCTTTCACTAAAAGGGAATTAGACACATTAGCTGGGGGGTGCTACTCAAATATCCTCATCTATATGAGGGGCCAGAGGACCAGCTGAGTAATGCAGCATGAGCCAGACTATGGGCCAACATTGGTGAGCGCAGCAGTGCAGTGGGCATCACACCAGGAAGGCGAGGACATGCCACAAGCGCTAGGAGGACCTAAAATCAATGCTGAGGAGCTACTGGGCCAGTCTTCACAGCACCATGTACATCATCCCCGCCTCTCGCCACTGTACAGGAGGGACCTGCATGCAGCTTGACCGACCCTCCATGCTCAGCTGGAGGAGCATGAGCAGCAGAGACTTTGTAAGTGCATTATATGCAATATGTGTCTGGAAGTATGATGTGAGTGAAGACAGAGCTGTACCATCGTGTGTCCCATGCCTCCATTCACCTATTCTTTGTCTATGCAGCAGTCATCATGAACCAAAAGGCTCACTGTAGCGCATTGACTGTGCAGGACAGAGTGCATTCTGGGATTTGTAGTTTCATTATGACAACTGGGGAATTGAGACACACATGTGCATTTGTACAGAAAGTTGCACTGCCAGGACCACTAACAGTGAACCAAGGGAATCATAACTGATATGTGTATTGGATGAGGAATGGTACAGACACTGTCCAGTGTGTGTATGAGAGGCCAATGGGTATTGGATGCTGTGAGATGCATTGCATTCGGTGAGTTTGAGTTCTGATTGAGACAGATCATCATGTGCCATGGAGTCAAGACAGGCTTTGAGATCCTTGCCTCACTCTTAAGTGTTTCCAATTTTGCCATGTGTGTCCACAGACACACGTCTCACCATCAGTGGTTTTTATGACATTTTTCATATAAAGGTAGCCGTAACAACGAGCCACTACTGTTCACCAGTGCACAGCACTACCTGATCAGTCTCCGAAGCCAAAATGTGGCACTGGATTGTCAGCTTTTGTGAGGGAATATCAAAAGGTTAGACTCACAACTTAGCAAACCTAATAGCCCAGACCCAATATGTATGTGTGAACCCCAATCGGCATTTGTCTTGTCTCATACAATGCTACACAACAGATCAAATTTGTCCAAACGTAAAAGTGCTGAGACTCCATATCACAGGCTCTTCTCAATACCATCTGGACTCTCTCTGATTTCCTTCTATAGACTGGTTTTGGAACCTGCCCATGTAGCAGTGACAGGACACACAGATCATAAGAATGCCAAAGTTGAGGGTTGGCCAGTACAGATGTGTAAGCCACCAAAAATCTCATGAGATGTCCATGTCAGACTCAAAGCAGGAGATGGCAGTGAACATACACGTAATTTAAGCTCATATATACTGACAACTGTATAGTGTGATCAGAGGAGAAAAAAGTCTGACCTTGGCTCATCTTAGGTGTGTGTCTTGTCCTGATTTATACAACCCCTTCATAATGATTTGTCTTACATTTCAGTGGGCTCAGCTGGCCAAAAGGAACAACAACAGGACACGGTTCGGAGCAGGACATCTTTGGTGCGCAGGCGGCTGTGACCTCTTTTCACTAGTGTGGAAGAAGAGGATGAGGCGGGACCAGGAAGACAACTCTGGTGCTACTGACTGGGTGGAGGCTGAGGATATTGAAGTGGGGGGAAGAACTGGACAACTCTGGCCAGGGGGGTAGAGAACTACCCTCCCCGAACCATTCACCAATTATTTTTGGTGAGGTGTCCCCAGGTCAGGCCACTACCCAACCTGGGCCTGCCATCAGCCCCTCTCTAACTGTAGAGGCCCCCATTCCATCGAGGCTTCCAGCTGCATCCCCTGCAACCTGTCCCCCTCATCGTAGCTGCTGGGTCGACACCAACATTGCTCCAAACCTGAGGCACCACACCCCTCATGTTCAACCCAAACCCCTTCCTGTGTTGTTCCTTCTGTGGCTGTACCAGAGGACTTGATGTGGGCATGTGAGGGTCAGCCAGACATGTCCTCTTGCATCATGCTGCAGATGTATCTAGAGCTGCGCATGATGCGTGTTGGAAAGGCCCTTTTGCAGGGTTATCCCCAAACTTTTTGCTTCTTCCTCCTATTTTTTCCTGACCCGTGGTTGTTGGCTTTAGGACTCTGGGCACTTTCCCACTGCTGATCAGTGCTAAAGTGCAGATACTTTCTGTGTAAATTATTATTGTGATTGGTTATCCATGATTGGCATATTTGTTTTACCAGTATGTCCCTAGTAAAGTGCACTGAGTGTGCCAGGGCTAGTGATTCAAATGCTACTAGTGGGCCTGCAGCACTGATTGTGCCACCCACATGAGTAGCCCTAAAATGGTGTCTCAGGCCTGTCACCGCAGTGCCTGTGTGCAGTATGTGAACTGCAATGTTGTCCTGGCCAGTGTACACACTTTCCAGGCTTGACCCTTCCTTTTTCTTACACATTGGTAACCCCCTGGGCAGGGTGCAGTGTATGTGAAAGGTAGGACATGTACTAGTGTGGGTAACATGTCCTGATAGTGAAATACTGCCAATTTCATTTTTCACAATTGAAAGGCTATCTTGCCCATAGGATAACATGGGGAATACTGTGTAACATGTTTACCTGCATATCTTCTCATAACAGCAAGATAGACATATGGATCTTGGAATCCCTGAACTCAGAATTTAATAACACATCTTTTTGTGAAAATGGTTTTTAAATTCTAAGTTTGGAAATAGCACTTTTAGAAAGTGGCTATTTTCTTCTTCAGCCTTTCTGTGTGCCTCTGCCTGTTTGTGGATTGACTGTCTGGTTTGTGAGTGACGGGGGCTGGGGTGGCTCCAGGAGACTGGGTGAGTCTGCACTAGTCTGAATAGACCCATCTGCATGTAGAGTGGTGGGGAGGAGTAGCATTTGGGTCTGAATAGGGCTGTGCCTGCCTTCCACAATGCTGGCTCCACCTCTTGCGGTGCGTCTGATGGCCCTGGCCCACACTCACAAAGGAAGAAGATGTGCACTGGCAGAGTGCACCTAGAACTGGTTTGGACTCGGTCCAGGACCCCTCTCACACAGGAAGAAAAAAGACTTTTGGGGTATAAAAATAGAGATGAGACCCCTGTAAAATTAGATTAGGAAAAACTTTGTGATCAAGAAGGAATCTCTGCCAAAGAAGAACAGCCAGGAAGATAGAGGAAAAGTGCTGCCATTGCTGAGTGTCGGGGAGCTGACCTGCAGTTGCTGTGAATGCTGTGGAAGAGGACCAAGGGACTGTCTGCTGTGTGCTGTGTCCCCCATGCTTGAAGAGGAGCTGTGCTGTGTGCTTTACCCCCTCTGAAGTCCACCTATCTCCAAGGGCCTGGGAAGAGCTGGCCTCCTGTTGAAACTCAGGGACATAAAGGTTTGCTCAAGGAGTGCTATGAAACTCGCCCTACATTGTGTTCCGCTGTCCCTGCTGTCTCTGGGCTGACCTATGTGACCCCAGGACGCCGCTGAGGCTCTTCGTGCAGCCTGACTGATGTGCACGATAATTATTTTGCCCAGCGTGAGATACGGAGGGCCGGTACTTTCTCTCCACCGGCCCCCGTTTTGCCTGCATTGCCAATCTCTATGGTTTGCGGGCATTTTGGGATCACCGCCACCGGCCGCGGTCTTGCCTGCATTGCTGATCTCTTCAATTTGCAGGCATTTCTTGATCATCGCCGCCGGCCCGGGGGACGTGAGTACTCTGGAACGGCATTCATTGCGGCTGGCCTGGAGGCAGGGAAACATCACTACTGAGATGTGCTGGGATTGGTTCCACCACCAAGGGTTTCCCAGCAACCAAGGGGCTCGTCCAGGCAGAGCTGCGTCACATCATTGGAAGCGCGAGTAGTCCCCTAGCAACTGGGGCTGCCTCATGATTGTGTACAGAAGCTGAGCTTCGTCGGAAGCCGGAGGAACGCCGGTGAAGGAGAGAGCTCCCCTGCCGGAGATCAGCTTGAGGTGACCAGCCCTCTCCCACTCTGCAAGCCAAGGCAATCGACTGCATTTGTGGAACCAGCCGGCCCGAGGGAAATTGTGCAGAAGTATGGGCTGCTGGTGATCAGCGCGCGCACACGCTACAGCGGGGGCATGACTGCTTATAAGAGCACCAGTTTCGGGGAAAAGTAAACCGTGTTACAGAAACAAAAGAACGTTACTATAGTGAACTGTTTTCTCACCACGAGAGCATTGCTTCAGTGAACCTTTGCCCTAAGAACATTACAGCAGTGAACCTTTCGCCATAAGAACATAATTAAAGTGAACTTCCTGTTTCATAAGAGGACATTTTTAAGTCAAGATTAATAGTGTATGTGATTTGTATGTCGTTTTTGATCTGCCTGATCTATATAAAGATAACTTTTGTAGTGTCCATTTGTGGTGTTGCATTGTATTACTGTGAGTGTTGGTACAAATCCTTTACACATTTCCTTGGAGATAAGCCTGTCTGCTTGTGCCAAGCTACCAAGGGGGTGAGCAGAGGTTATCAACAGTGTTGTTCCTCCTTGCCCTGAGAAGCAAGGGTCCCTATTTGGACAAAGGTACTTACCTCTGCCAACTAGAGACCCCCAGATCTAACATTGGTGGTCAGCGGTGAGGATTTGAACTAGTATTTGTACTTGACCCACAGTGATTGATGTACATCACTAGATAAGTGCAGACCACTACGCAACCACATACTGTGTTTTCTTTTTGGTTCTATTTTTGATTAGATCCTTGAGTCATTCACGCATCATGTGTCAGAAGGGAAAACCAGCAAGTGGTGTTGCAGGACTGGAGTTTGATATTGAAATGTTGAGTAGTTACAAAGTAGGTCAACTTAAGCAGTTCTGCAGGAACTTTGGATGTCCCATGAGGAGCAGCTCTAAAAAGGATGAGCTGCAGAAGGCCTTAAGGGCCTCTTGGGAGGCCAAAGAGCCTGGGGAGGCAGAGGATGCAGAGGTGGATGAGGATGCACAAGGGGACGGTTTGAAATCACAGAATCGGCCTGTGTCCAGGTAACCCTGGGCGGTGAACTACGCTCTGTTCGCCGAGTTTGCGTAGTTTCAGTAACTTCGCGGTTTGCGTAGAACGCGTAGTTACCGAATACTACGCAATCTGCAACGTAGTGTAGCTGTTTTTCATCTTCGCGCACTCAATATGCATTCTCGCGAGCACGGTAACGACTTCCCGTGATTCTGCATTCGCCGACTCAATTTTCTATCCGCCACGAGATTTGTAATATGGCCGCACTATCCTGCGAGAGTGTGAGAACGCGAACACGTCATTCAGACGTGCGAGCTGACTTCCGGCGGCAGTCTTGGTACGATCGCGATACCGAACACGCAGAAACTACAATCTGGCAAAGAATATCTCTCGAGCATCATAAAACCTTCTTGAAAATGATCAATTTGCTCAAAAAAACTCCTCAGATTGTGATTTGGCTGTAGTTTTTTGTGCAAGGAGTCCTTTTTCTTTTTTTACTATTTTTTTTAATAGGAAGGAAGTGCCCCTGAGTCTCCAACTTCCTGTTCCTGTCCAGCAGGCTCCTCCCAGTGCTTTGTCCATGTGCTGTTCACTTTCATTTGGATTTTGGAGCTGGAAGGATCACTTTTTGTGTCTGTCTGCTGCATCATATATCATTGGATTGGATTTGAGGACTTTTGGAATTGAGATTTTACAAGTAAATTGGGGAATTGGTGTACTTTGATTGGGGCTTGTACCAATTTTTTTTTGTCATTTTCATCGTTTTTAAAATTTCTTGTTGTTATGGCTGGCCTGTAGTTTCAGTAGGGGCCTAGTTGTTTTTCTTTGAAGTTTCAGCCAGTAGGCCCAGAGGTACACATGGGTGCATGTTTCTGTGGTGTCTGTTGAATTTTATTTTAAAAATCATGTAGGGCATGGATGGCATTGGATTGAATTGCTAAATGTGGTTGGGTTATATTTCACTTTTTGTGTTTGTGTGTATAAATAAATACCTTTGTTGGATGTGTGTTTGTGCTTGCTGTGTAACTTTCCAACCTTTCGTAGCCCTGTTGATTTTCGCTTTTGCATTTTTGTATTAAAACTGTGTTGTTTAGCAGGCCTCCTTTGTCTGGTCATATAGGCCTTCTTGAGTTCATTGTTTGCCATGGCCTGTTGTGACTGACCATCCATGTGGCTTGGGGCCATTTTGTGTTGGTAGTTTAGTAGTGTGCTGCTTTTTCCATATAGGCCTGCATGTCTTTTCTTTGTTCCCCTTGGCTTATGCTTGTTGTTGTTGTGGCCTGGCCATGTGGGTGGTGGCCATTTTGTGAAGGCAGGCAGTGTGCTTTTGCCATAGGATTGCATTGTCTGTCTTCCAATTCTTTTTGTTGTGGGTGGCTGGCGGCCATTTTGTGGAGCCATCCAGGCTGTGTGCACTGCTTTTGCCATGGCCTGCATTCATTGTCTAGTGTCTTCACTTTTTGTGGGTGACCTGGCCATGTGGGTGGCGGCCATTTTGTGCAGTTAGGCAGTGTGCTTGCTTTTGCCATAGGCTTCAGTCCCAAGCTTGTGGCCTAGTCTGCCAGTAGGCCCAGAGGTCATCTCATCATGGGTGCCTAAAAACTGTTTCTGTGTTGTCAGTTGAATTTTAACACCATTTATGGGATTGGATTGAATTGCAAAATGTGTTTTTTTGGGGTGGAATTTCAGTTTTTTGGTGTGTGTTAAATAAATAGGCCTTTTCAGCCAGTAGGTAACCCTAGGTGTTCATCTTGCGCAGTTTTGGCAACTCCACACTGCGCGACAACGCAGACTTACACTTTTGGTCTTCTTCGCGCGCTCAATATGCGTGTTCGCGAACGCGATAACGACTTTTTGTAAAGATCGCGATGCCGAACACGCAGAATTTGCAATCTGGCAAAGAATATCTCGCGAGCAGCATAAAACCTTCTTGAAAACGATGATTTTGTTCATTTTGCTAAAAAAAACTCCTCAGGTTGTCATTTGGCTGTAGTTTGGAGCAAGGAGTAATTCTTCTTTTTCTTTACAATTTTTTTTTAAGAGGAAGGAAGTTCCCCAGAGTCTCCAACTTCCTGGCCTTGTCCTTTGTCTTCACTTTCTTGTTATTGTGGATGGCCTGATCATTTGGCTGGGGGCCATTTTGTGGTGGTAGTTAGTAGTGTGCTGTTTTGCCACATAGGCCTGCGTGTCTTTCATTGTTCCTCTTGTCTGCTTCCAAATCCATCCCCATTGCCAGCTGCAGCTCCCTGATGCTGCATCCATCCCACGTGATGCACAAATGTAGGCCAAACACAGGTTCCGCTACATTTTTGTTTTTGTTCTTTGTTATTCTTACTCTTCCTGAGTGTGCACAGTACAGTACACCAGGAAAGCCCTGGCCTTGTTGTCAAAGTCTCATAAATGGCTACACTGTTGTTCACTGAGTTACTAAAATATAATAATTGTGACCACCACTACACACTAAGAAGTTATATATTATATTAGTTGGATTGTACTATCTTTTGACTGATGTTCTTCTGGCTTTTTTGCTTTTAGGTGCACAAAAGACTGAGGAGGAGGTGTGTCATCATCGCCCGTTGTGCTGCCAGACAGACGTCCTGCTGCTGTACACGACGTGACGCGTGAGTGACCTAACCAGACATCTCTGCAACTTGTGCAACTGATTGCTGCTGACATCTGAATAAGATGGGCCCAAAGAAAGCAGGTAGCAGGTCCTCCAGTACCAAGAAAGTTGCTATTGAGAAGAAGGAAACGAAGAAGGAAGTGACACTTGAGTCTGGTGTGCCACCCAAAACATATTTTGGGAAACCGAAAATGACGCCTGCTGCAGCGGTGTCCGGGGGGCAAGCTGGGGCCAGCACCTCCGCATCAGTGGCACCAACCCACCAACCCAGGCCCAATCACATGAGTGTGGAAGAGGTAGCCAGCCTAATGGTGGAAAGCAGTGATGCTGAGCCTGAGCTAAACTTATCGCTATCTCAAAGTAGTACCCAATCAATGCAGGAGGAAACACAGAAGATAAGTGCTCAACAACAACAGCCGCAACCACCGCCCGCAATAGTAGTTGTTGTTCCTCCCGAAGTAGGGGCAGTTCAGGAAATAGAGCCTCATGCAGAGGAAGAAGAGGAAGCCACTCATTCAGAAGTTCCATTGTCTTCCAAATCCCCGCCAAGGAAAAGGAGGGTTCGCCTAGCCCTCCTTCTGATGATCTAGATGCCTCTTGGAAGCCACAAACTGAGTCTGAGAGGGAGACACGTCCCAAGACCAGGCTAGAGAAAAGGAAGGTTCCAGAAAGCCTTACACTTATGGAGGTTGATGTAGAACAGCAGGATGATGATGATGATGAGCCAGTCATCACGAACATCACTCCCGGCCCGAGGAGATGGAGACCAACATTATTACCCTATCTAAAATCGCTACGAGGGATGTAGCACGCATACCTCTAACACAGGTAACACCAGCACGACCTACAGCTTCCATATTTGCATTACCAAAGGCCCGTCAGTGACCCACATCCAGCACAACCTCCACCTCAGTAGAAGTATATAGTGGTACAGCACAGAGTCAAATTCGACGCACACCCTCCAGTTCATCCTGCATTGGAAGTGGCACCTCCAGCAGGAGGCAAAAGTTAAGCTCTCTAGTTTGGGACTTCTTTACGGTTAGGGAAAAGGAGGAGAACATTGCTATATGCTCCATTTGTAATACCTCTGTTAGTCGGGGTAAGCTTGGTACAAACTATGGTACCGGAGGCCAAATAACCCATCTGAAAAAACATCACTTGATCAACTGGGAGGACCACCTTCACAGCATAAAAACTGCAACCATTGGTGTTGGTGGGGATAAACGAGTAGAAGAAGAAGATCCGATCACGGTGGGAGAGGAAGGACAGGGAGACATTCTCTCTCGTAGTGCTACACAAAGTAGCCCTGTCCCCAGCAGTGCAGTGTTTTTGTCGACCACATCTTCAGCAACATCTCAGTGGCACAAGAGTAAGAGTCAGCCTGAGACAGCAACGAGTACCGCAATGAAAAAAAGTGCGTTGTTGAGCCTAAGAAGAAGGAAAACCATGCAGCCCACCATTATCAGCATGTTTAGGCCGGTGGAGGGGCAGTACGAACGCAACCACCCAATAGCACGTTTGTACAATGCGAAGCTGGGTAAAATGTTAGCACTGGACCTTCTCACTTTTTTTTTTGTTGAAGGGGTGGGTTTTCTGGAATTTGTGACAGCCATCTGCCCAAAATGGCAGGTTCCCAGCCGCTACTATTTTGCCAGAGTTGCTGTTCCAGCACTACATCATGACGTGCTGGATTTGCTTGGAAACGCCTTGAAGCAGAGTGCTGTTTATAGTATTCACCTGACAACAGACATGGGGACCAGTTGCCAAGCCACTGATTACATGTGCATAACTGCACACTGGATCTCTTTTGTGGGGGTTAAAGAACAGATATCTGCTGGTGATGACGCTGCTGAGATTTTTGATGCCACTCGCAAACATGCAACTGTAGCCATGTTTGCCATGGAGAAATCTCATACTGCTGCAAACATTTTGGATGAGTTTAACAGCAAGGTCTTTGAGTGGCTGCGCCCAAGAAGGCTTAACATTGGTTTTGTTGCCATGGACAATGGCAGTAATGTAGTTAGGGCCATGAAAGATGGTGGCTATTTCAGGGTCCCATGTTTGGCACACTGCATTAACATTGTTGTTCAAGACTTTCTGAAAAATGAATACAAAGTCAGAAACTTACTGGTCACCTGCAGAAGAATATGCACACATTTCAGCCATTCTTTTAAAGCCCGGAAGCAGCTGAGGGTCATTCAACATGAGCATAAAATGCCAGTCAAAGCACTCATCCTGGAGGTGCCAACACGGTGGAATTCAACTTATTACATGCTTGATCATCTGTTTGAGCAGTACATACCACTCAATGCTTATGTCATGTGAAGATTAGGGGATCCTACTGTGAGAGGCATAACCGTTGAGATGGGTCAATGGGACCTTGTTAAATGCCTGACAGAGATGCTACTTCCTTTTGAAGTCTTCACATGTGAAGTCAGCAGGGAGGACTGTACTATGGGCCAAGCTATACCATTCTTGCACATGCTAGAGCAACAGCTGAAGGAGGTGTCTGAAACGTACGCAGGTGTGGATGACAAACAAGATGCACATTATATGGCAGAATCCTTAGCCGTTCGCTTATCTGAAAATACATGGAATCAAAATAACATAGTGTTGAATCCCCATTACTGCCGCAATTTTGGATCCACGGAACAAAGCATTTCTGAACAGTAAGGCAGTAATTCCTTTTTCAGAAGTGGATGTTGCCAAGTACAAAACTTTGATAGCTGAGAAAGCCATTGACTTTGAAAACGAATGGCTGGTAATTAGAGGCCCCCCGCCC
Source organism: Triturus cristatus (assembly GCF_964204655.1). Taxonomy (NCBI): domain Eukaryota; kingdom Metazoa; phylum Chordata; class Amphibia; order Caudata; family Salamandridae; genus Triturus; species Triturus cristatus. The sequence continues at coordinate 828,592,196 of NC_140585.1, read as the reverse complement.
CAGCCCAGAACAAGTACTCCAGGGCAGATTCCAAGTCAAGTTCTACTTCAGAGCCTGAGGGCAGTGCGTTTGCCTCCCAGCAGTCACCGACACCAACACTACCAATAACATCAACAGCAAAAACAGGATCATCCACACTACAATCTGCAACTGATTGGTTTCTACGGCAGGGGTATGGTAAGTCCAGAGCTGATGCAAAGGCAAAAGAGGCCGAGGACATCAGAACACCCCTGAGCATTGAGCGGATGGTCCAGGTGTATCTGGATGACCCAACAGATGTCTTCATGGATGGATATCCATTGGTGTATTGGTATGGGAAAAGAAGCCAAGGCTGGCGATAAAGTATCTGGCTTCCCATGTCGCAAGTGTCTCTTCTGAGCGTGTTTTCAGTGCTGCTGGTGCCATTGTAACGGTGAAAAGGACCAGTCTCTCTTCCAAAAGCGTGGAGAGGTTAACCATCATCAAAATGAATCAGCACTTTATACCACCGGACTACAAAATACCTGAATTACAGCAGGAAGAGGAGAGCGACTTTGATGACATAAGTAGGGTTACATAATCTACTTCTGTCCGAACCACCAGAGTTTGAGGACGAGCTCCTCTTCCCTTACGACTAGGCTTTCAAATTGTTACTTTCTACCTTCCTTTATTTGTGTGTGTATCTGTCTTTTTCTGCTTCAAATCAAATCACAACAAATGAATCCATCACTACCGTCTTCTCTTTTTATTTCCCTATTGGAGTTGCACCTCTGTGCATTTTACTGCCCACTCCTCAGAGTCCTGCTCCATCTTCCTGACTTGCCCTAAATACATTTCCCTCAAGCCAGACAATGGATGGAGAATAGTACAGGAAAAATTGTTGCCTCTAACAGTCCCTCCATAAGAAGAGGAACATGACTATAGGTATCCTCCTTTTGTTTCCGAGCCGAAACCTGTCCCTGTCAGAAATAGGCTACCGCCTCAGCAGGCATAACAGCTCATCAATGTCAGAACAGAAGGTACTTGGCAGAGAAAGACAAGAGACTCTTTGAAGAAACTTGCTGACATGTCACATTTCTGCACACTCAATTCAATTGAACAATGACCGCTACTCAGGCCGCGGCCCATCTCACAGCACTGACCATGATGATGTGAACCAACTTCAATTGCAACAAAGAAGTGTCACAGATGAGTAAGAAAACCAAAACAGCGACTAACACTCAAAATGAATGTGGAGTAATAATGAGGCCACTGGCTCAGTAAAAAAACACACACCTGTCAGAAAGAACTAGGCATCTGACAGCAAAAGAGAAGAGCAAGACAGGTAATGTACTAATGTTGGCAATGCATGCGTTGTATGCAGACTCAGAGTGATTGCTGTTTTTGTGTTGATGTTGATGATGTTGTGCATGAAGTCGAACTGTACTAGTAATTCATCTACCCACCAAAAGTGACTCAAGTGACAGTCAATGTTTCCCTTCTTGTTGTTTAATAACAAAATTGTACTCCTACTACTGCAGGCCAATATCCGTTGCAGCAACACCATGATGATGACCATACTATCTTCGCAGTCAGTCAGTTGGATCGGATGAGTGATGGAATAACTCTGGGCATTTCAATTCAAGTGGCATAAAAGGTAAATAAGCCAACAACCACAGCAGACCTACATGTCTGTGTAGTGGTGGAGTCGAGTAGTCACGAGTGTACTAGTGGAGGTATGACTGACAGCTGTGTGTTGATTTAATTACCTACTTTGGAAAATGGTATGTTGCTGTATATAATGTGTCCAGCTGTAACTGTTTCTGATTAATGGCGCTGTAAACAGACTTATTGTTTAAGAAAAATTGTACTTCTACTGCAGGGCTATCCATTGGACACCATGATCATGATGACCACATATACTCTTCGCAGTCAGTCAGTACTTAGGATCGGAGATGATTGATGGAATAACTGCGTTGCATGAAGTGCCATAAAAGGTCAACACAAGTGAACATGAACCACAGCAGACCTACAAGTCCGTATATTGATGGAGTTGAGTGCAGTGGTATGACTGACAGCGGTGCATTGATTTATTCACTTAATTTTGGAAATGCTAGGTTGCTGTATATGTGCTTTGTCAAAATTACAGCTAAATGGAGGTTTGGTTATGCTCTGTCCTGTTGGTATAGCTAAAAAATGCTGTAAACAGAGTAGACAGACATGATGTATCTATCCATGCCGCCTCAGTCTAAAAGTGTTCTCTTTTCTGTCTTGTTGCACTCCACCGCAATTGATGCATTTATTTTACTCATTGATTTTTCAATATCCCATTTGTTTTTCCATTTACACTTACAGGCCGTATTTTACCCTGTGCTATACTTGGAAAAACAATACACACTTACTTTCCCAATGAATCTACATATGCCAGGCAGGCAGTGGCGTCACCCAAAATTGATGGACGGAGCATCCATGGAAGGGCCTGAGGACCAAGAGGAATGCCGAGATGCAACTCCCCATTTGACCAGGATAACACAGTAACAGTATCAACTTTCTTCATCTTTGAAACAATTTGATTCATTTTTTGTCTTCAATCATTAATACCGTGTGTTGTTGTTGCTCTCTGCTTATAAGTTATAATTCATCCCTACAGCTATTTTTAAATTTTCTTTGCTATCTTTAAAAGCAAGCCCGGTACAACAGAATAGAACACAAACTGTATGTAATCTGTGTCTCTCTCTATGAGGGCAGACAGGCAAGTCAAAGTGCCTAATATTAATATTCTGATGACCTGCACTGTCTAATTGTCTAGTAGTAGTAGTTAGTAAGTTTTACTTATCATTAACCAACAAGTTATCATCATCATGCATGCATTTCCTTTTTCACCCTTAACACATTTATGGATATGGTAGTCTACAAAGATTGTGCTTTCTTTTGTTGTTTCTCCATGCGTACTGTTTTTCTTTGTCAAACCTTTCCCAAAACCCCCGTTCCCAACCATTCATCAAACCCTAACCCTCTTCCCCCAGACTATGTGATTTATTGAGGTGTGACTACCTTAAATGTACACCAATAATTGATTACACGCTTGCTGGGGCGGACGTGGCAAAAGCAACACTAATTCAATTTCAAGGCAGGGGGAGGATCTTCTTCTGCTTGCCCACCCATGATAAGTATATTTGCGAGTTAACTTTTTTAACAAAGGAACCTAATCAATCATCATTAATTGCTGGCATCGATTGTCATCCTTCCTGCTATTACACACAGCACTAAAGGTTACGCTTGTGTCTAGTGTAGGGCTAGTTGAGTGACTCTAAAACAACAATTTTGTAACTTGTTGTACTAGGCTATCCCCTCACCCATTATGTTTTATTTACTTCGCTCTACTACTCCCCCCAGAGTCTCTCTCAGGCGACTGACTGACTCTTTTTCATTTTTTGTAAATGCTACTGCCAGTGTCTACTACTGCTACCACCACAACCATGGCATCTGATTCTGCATTCTCTTCGGAAACAACACTTAACCCACCCCTCTCCCTAACCCCAACCAATGTCCAAAACTTAAAAGTCCCAAAAATCCAACGTCCAATTGTGAAAAACCCCGATTCCCACCCACCAAAAGAAGCTATAAAAAAGGGGCAATTTAACAGGGTCTTTAGCGGCGGGATAGTCTTCTAATGTCCTTCTCCATGGCCTTTACCTTTTTCTTCAACTCCTCTACCTCCTCCTCCAGTTGCTCACTGTGGAGGAGCATGCAGTGCACATATGCCCTGCAGTTACATCCACAGGTGGCGGCATTAGTGCTGGATGTTGTAGGCGGGCGGCGATGGGTGGCTGCCTGACCGTGGCGCCAAACAACTGAAGGGGCCTGGCAGGGTCCCGGGGCATTGGACAAGGGTGCAGCTGCTGCCACCTCCTCCTCCTCCACCAGAGCCACCAGCCGTTGGTATTCCGCGCAGATGGCCTCCAGCTTCCGGCGCCGGGCCATGACAGCCAACTCCTTCCTCGTTGGCTTTTGAGGAGCTATATCAAGAAAGAAAAAAATTATATTTTACCAAAACTCTTAGCAAAACAGTAACACAAAATTAATTCAACATATAGTGGCTTAGAAGCTGTAGCACTAGCAAGCACAGTACATAACATTTGTGGTATGTATCTGTCCTCCCACTTCCTCAGCCTCTAAAATTTGTGGGAGTTTCAGGCATTATACTAGCACTATGACTCAGTACACCAGTTTTCTTTTTCTCTTTAATTTAGCGAAATTACATAACCTTGTTGTAGCCGGCATGCCAGCTCAGTCAGCTTGTGCCCAAGACAAACATACTTGAGTCTGACTCATGACGCAGACTCACGTTAGTTCTATTTACTACTGTCTGCAGGAGGGGAAGCTCGTAATTTTCTATTACGGGTGGCACTGGACATAGTCTCTCTGTTACATCAAGGGCAATTGCTCAGTTTCACTTTCACCCTGCCCAGACTACTACTAAAAGGCAGATTATTTATCTGATCCAATTACCATTGCTTATATATGGGACGACATGAGGTACTTTATTTTGATTGATTGTGTAACCAACAGATAGGCCACCCCCCATAGCAGGCTGGCTGTCAGTAAAATTAACATAGGTAGGGAGTGGTCCTCTGAGTTGGAGGAAGGCGCTGATAACTACACACATACACAATATATATATATGATGTGCTTGCAAACTACTGTGAGTCAAGGGAGTATTCTGAAAATACAACTTATATTCCCCTCGGCTTTGCTGCTGTGGCGCGGTTCTTTTACATTCTCTTCGAAGACTCTGGTCTGCATACAGTGACAGTCACCACCTATGCTATCTATGATGAATACATCCAGGCATCCATCCATTCAAAGTAAACGTCTAACATTCTTCTTAATCTCCAACAAACCTTAGTTTGTTTCACCAACAACCACCAATGGGTCCTTGCTTGCCTTGTATTTGAGTTTGACTCAAACACCGCTGACGATTCTTGCTATCCTATCCACCCATACGGTTTGGGCACCCATACAGGCATCTTTTCTTTGACATTCCACCCATCCTTCAACAACCCATGCATTTGATTCCTATCAGCCACCTATGCATGCTTTCAAAGTATCCTTCTCTGCCAGTCACATTACATCTTGCCCGTCCTTCCTCCTTCCACCCTTCTTTCCCTTTTTGTTCAACACATCCATCAAGGTCATCTGATCTGATCTGACTATTAGTCTTCTCCATTTTACTTTCACAGCTGAGTTGGAGTCAGATAGAAGAGGCCATTGGTTACTCAACTCACGCTGCTAATGCTATTGCTGCTAATGTCATTGCTAGTGAAAGGGTGTCTTCTTCAACCGTTGTCTAATGGTTACTGCAACTTCATACTTACTACGTCTCAACAGTACAGGGAGTGTACAGTACACCCTTCCTGCTAGTGTATGTCAATAAGTAAGGAACATATCTTACCACCGCCCGCCGCTGTTGCTGACTCACCCCCTGTACTAGCACCTGCAGGTTCCACAGTCGGATCTCCTGCTCCCTCCGGAATGGCCGCATAACCGCTGGCCCCAGCACTGGTGGTGGTTGGTAGTACACCTAGAAAAAACATTACACATTTTTAGATGCCTTATACACCTCCCCCTATTCATTCTTTTTCACTAGCAAGATTGGAAAAAAGTTAATACATACATATACAACATACATCACTTGTCCAAATCCGGTACTAGAGTAGAGTAGACACTAGTAGTGTTATTATGGTCCCTACGATCATTCTAGTCTACTCTACTCTATGCAAAGTTTGCCTGAGCCATGCACCATTTTAGCTTCATGTCTTTTGCGCACGTTACCTCGCAGCTTGTTGTGTAAGACGCCTTTGATCCCACATGAGCTCATACAGCTACTGTCTGAGCGTTGCGTACAAGAGATCGAAAAAAAAGCCACTTTCTTGTCAGTCCGTATTGCTTAGCCAATACCATAACATGCTACACTTTTTGGCATGACTGAGAAATGCTTTCATTATACTATCTAACGCGCACCATTTTTATCAAACAGGCGAAAGATTCCCTTCTACGAACGAACAAGAGCTTTGCAGAGCTTATGATGTAACCAATACTTCTACGTTATAAGGTGAGGGGTCCCCCAGAATTCGCACAGAGATCGTTTGACTCTTCGGTGGACTTGTAACAATGTTTATTGTTTTAATGTTATGATTTAGCTTTTTTAGCTGGCTCGTATAGTATAATGATTTGAATTGTAGAACAAAGTTTGTTATTTTAAAATAAACCTTTTGAACTTCAACTTACACAAAGACTCTGTGGTATTTGGTGTGGACTTACACAAGTGAGTGAGCGAAAGGATGTCATTATGTTCTGGGTTGTCTAATCATTGGGTATCTTCGGGGGGGGGGGTTCAGGGACCTAATGAGAGAGTATAGCTAGTCGGTCAGGGGATTGGGTGTTCTGACTGAGGTGTGAGGAAGGTCCAACCTTCCATCTCCAACATCCTATTTTCTTGTATGTGACTGTGCAGAATCCCCACAACAACAGTAGTAGTATATCCTATCAAAAATAGTCAAATATCTGATTGGGCATTTTCTTGGTGGGAATTGTCGAAAAGCCTCAAGAAAGATTAAGACCAGAAGAGGACAACACAAAGGACTGGACTCCATGGCTAGAGCTATCGGTGAATCTGAGTTTTATTTAAAATCTTTTAAATAAAGAGTAGCCAACTGGGCAAGCTTAGCTACAGACAGACAAATAGTAGTAGTACAGAGAGTCATAGCATAGGCTCATAGCAGAGGCAGTTGGAGGCAGGGATAACAACAAGAATTTAGAAATCGAGATCGAAGAAGATTTGGAAAAAAATAGAATTAGGAAATAGAAATAATAGTTCTGAAAAAATAAGGTGCAGTAAAAGTTAGGGAAATATAATTATTAATATAACCACTGGAGGACTTACTGGGATCAGCAGCAGAGCCCTCAGTAGAGGAGCGCTCCTGGCCATGTGAGGCATCTTCATCTTGTCCCGCCGCCTGTGTCCCCGTCTTCTTGCCCCTGGGTGCTGATCATGTAAGATATAACAACGAAAGAGACACACATTAATGATTGGTGTGCTGTGAACCAGATAAAAATTTTAAAAAAACACTCCAAAAACATTTTAGGAAACAATAATTGCAATAAAATTGACCTATCTCATCAGATCGACTAGTAGCATTATTGTGGGATTCACAGACTGTCTACTTATTATTTATGAACACTAATCCAGTGTTCCATTCTGATTCCAGAATACTAACTAAGCCTATGTACCACCTGACCAAGCCCACATATTCCAGACTGGCCAATTGTTCAATAAGTCTGCATTTAAATTTTAGCCGTCAAAATGCATAGGTGTAGGACATATGCATAAATTTGTGCATACACCAAATTGTTGGTTGCGTCTGATGTTCTGCTAGTGACACTGCTAAGCCTTACCACTTACTAAACAAACTACAAAATGTTCTACTAAGGACTGGGATAAGCAGCACTCAGTGACAGAGACGATGCGTGACAAAGACCTCTAAAATATTACCAACTAATACTAACTAAACCTATATCAATCCATCCACCACTATCTCTTCTTAGTGACAGGAGGACAAAGGAAGGACTAGAGTCTCTCTAGCAATAGCATTACCTAACTTAAGTTCTCTGAGTAAACTCTTGCATAGTCAGCCCGAACGAGCGCAAAGTTGCAAACAAGTAAGAGCAGCGTCGAGCACCTGTGTCCTACAATCACAGAAAATTTTAAAACGTAATTTACCTGCAATTTAAGCAGCAGTATTCTTGCTATTCGGAAACAACTTATACACAATACTTATACTACTAGTATATTAGCTACTCACCAAGCCCCATGACCTCGACACCTAGCAGGTCCAGCAGATCCTGCTCCCGGTCCAAGATGTCGGACCACCGGTGGGACAGCTGGTGATGGGTGCGCTCGACCCCGGACTGGCGAAACACAGCCCGGCGCACCTATGCCCACCGGGGATGACGCTCCTGGGTCGGGTACCCGGAGCCAGGCCTGCCGCCTGCTACCAAGGTCAAGGGGATGTGACGTTACACAAAAAAAACAAGGGCGGCCACCTCTCCAAAAAGGTCCCGGACCTGCATCCCTGGTTGGCGCAGTCTGCCGCAAGGCAGGCAGCTCTTGGGTGCAGGTACCTTGCCCTTGGAGCGACCGTTATCCTTAGGCATGGTTCTGGGGATAGCAGGAGCTACAAAAGAAAATTTGGAAGGGAAAAATAAAGTTAGGGGAAGGGGTAGGAGTTTAAAGAAGGAAGTAATATAAAGTAGTAGAAAAGTGAAAAAACTCAGTAAAAGTAGAAATAAAATGCCAAAATATAGACTTGTGGATAGAGAGGGATAGATAATAAATAAAAAAGATAAGACAAACAGTGTAAAAACCTAAGGATGGCAAAGATAGAGGGAGGATAGAAAAGCAGGCTTCAGAACCATAGCATAGAGGGAAAAAACAAGATGGCCGCAACCGTTGCGACCGCGTCGGTAAGTTTGCGCGATATATTTCCGCGCGAGCACGCTAACAGTGTCGCGAACATGAAAACGCGTTCCCGAACATGACATGCGCATCATGAACACGCTATACACGACCCGGAACAGGAAATAAGGTATCGCGAACGGGTTAGACAAGTGAAAAACAAGATCGCTGCGCCCATATGCGACCGCATGGGTAAGTTCATGAGATACTATCCACCGAGCACACAATCAGACTCCTGAACACACAATACGCATTCACGAGCAAGAAAAACTCATCGCGAATGGACGGGACAAGCAACTACGCGCGCTCGAGTAGCTACGCATAGCTCGTGAAGCGCATGTGCAACTTTGCGTAGCTACGCGTAGCGCGACTACGCATACTACGGCCAGGGTTAGTCCAGAGCAGCCTCCATGGTTGGCAGCAGCCATTCCGCTAGAAGGTTTTCCCCAGAGGATTTGGAGGAAAACCAAAGGATCAGAGAATATGAGCTAGAAGTCATGAGGCTCAAGATGAAGCAATTGGAAATGGAAAAAGAAATCCAGGCCAAGGCAGAGGAGCGCATGAAGATTTATGCCTTGGAAGATTTGAAATTGACCTTGGCCTATGCATTAAGGATGAGGGAGCTTGATATGGAGCTCGAGAGGCTTGAGGCCATGAATGTCTCAGCTGAAGAAGAAAAATGTGTAGATCAAGAAGTGAGCTTTGCTGAGTTGGAGGTGGAGTCCAGCTCAGATGCTGGCAGCATGATTGTGTTATATAGTGCTGAGGGAGAAGTATACACACCCAGAGATGTGGTGCCTGACTTGTTGGAGGGGGTTGACATACACCAGGAGGTTCAGGTTTATGACGTAGCTCCAGTGGTGTGCAGTATCACTGAAGTAGATTGGGGAACTGACACAGGGGATCATATTTCTAGTGATGGGAGGCACACTCCACTGACTCTAGATGAGAGGTGCAGGGAGAGGGGTTCCCCCATGGTAGAAGTCCTGGTGTGTGAATATGGAGACCGCCCAGAAGATTGTGGGTTGAGTGACAAAGACAGTCAGACACTGTCTTTCCAATCTCAGGAGAGTGGTGTGGGGTGCTTGTGTGAGGTATTAGAGGGTGGGGCAAAGGGTAGCTTGGTTAACAACCGTGGCGGGCTGTGTGATTCATTTGTTGAAGAGCATATTTTAAGTCCCTGTTTTCCAGAGCTATGCCAACACCCAGTGGAGGGTGAGTTCTCTGATTCCAGGCATCTTGCGTTGGAGGCAGACCTCTTGGTGGATTCCAGAATGTCTGAAGAGGCATTGGGGAGTGGTCTTAAAAGGAGTGGCTTGGGTATCTTCCGGTCCTGTCTGTTGGAAGAGGTTCAGTGTAGCACAGCTAGGTCCCAGTGTAGTGGGAGGAGTGTAGGAGCTCACGTCCTGTCTCAGCGGAGAAGGAGTGAGTGTGGGACTGTACATCCCAAGGTGCCTGAAACCCAGTCTCAGGGTCTGGAGGGTTCCCTAAGGGAACACCAGGATGGGGGCCTAGGCTGTACTAGTAGACCATTTGAAGGGTATCTCCTAGTGTCAGGAGAACCTGGAGCATCTGTAAACGGGGCTCCAGTGGTTCTGGTGTCTGGCGGTGCTGCTCCAGTTGGGAGGGTACAGAAGTCCAGATTGAGGGGTGAGAGGGGGAAGTGTTCCCCAGTGGGAGAACCAGTGGGTCAGGGGTCAGCCAGAAGGGCTAAGCCTCATAAGAGTGACCATGGTGACACCAATTCTGTCCTGGGGGACCTTCGCACACTGTCACTTGGACAGGGGTTGGGAGATCTGCGCCAGACAGACTGTCACACAACACATCTGTCATTTGTTACCTTCGGGGGATACTGTTTGAGTCCCCAGAAGTCCTGGTGTGCCAGGCAAGTGTTCAGCCGCAGGGTTAAGCCCTAGGGTTAGGTGGCCAGGTTCAGGATCTGCCTGACCTGGAGGGAAGGACATCTGTAACCAGTGTCCTGACCGGTTTGGCTTCCAGGGGACCACCCCAGTTGGGGGGGTGCAGCCCCCCAGAAGGGGGTGCAGAGGGAGGGAGTCCTCGCCTCTGACCCCGGTGCAACCTGAGGGTTTAGACCCTACATTGGGAGACCAGTTGCAGTAGAGAGGTCCTGAACTGGTGAGAGAGTTGTGTTCTGAGGGTGCCTCTCCTGGGAGGAGAGTGCGGGACCCCAGAAGGGGAGGTAGGGGGAGGAGAGCCTCGTCTGTGACCTCTGGTCAGCCCGAGGGTCCAGCCCCTGGGCTGACGGGCCAGTGTCAGGATGCCATACCTGACTTGGCAGGAGGGAGAGTGGAGTGGAGAAAAGGTCCCAGGCACCTGGGGCTACCACCCCCCACTTTCTGACACCTCAGAGGTTAGAGAGGCCTGAAAGGCATGAGGCCTGGCTCTCATCACTGACCATTGTCAGTGGTCACTGTGGCTGGTTGTCCTGATGGACAGAGTTGCCCCTGGGAGAAGGGCAGGAGTCACACCCTGGGGATGGACTGGGCCACAGCATTGTGTTGGCCAGGTGGGTACTGTCTACCAGTGAGGACACATCTCTGAGCAAAGTAAGGTTAGGCGCTGCACAGATGGGGTCCCCAGTTGAGGAGAAGGGTCCCTCATGGTTTAGCCTAGTGGGAACTGAGAGTATAGATGGAGGGATCCAACTGGGTTCAGGAACGCGTAGAACAGGAATAGTCCCCTGCTGTTCAGGCCAGTTTCCGTGTTCTTTTTGCTTCTTCCTCCTATTTTTTCCTGACCCGTGGTTGTTGGCTTTAGGACTCTGGGAATGTTAACACTGCTGATCAGTGCTAAAGTGCATATGCTCTCTGTGTAAATTGTTATTGTGATTGGTTATCCATGATTGGCATTTTTGTTTTACCAGTAGGTCCCTAGTAAAGTGCACTGAGTGTGCCAGGGCTGGTGATTCAAATGCTACTAGTCGGCCTGCAGCACTGATTGTGCCACCCACATGAGTAGCCCTAAAATGGAGTCTCAGGCCTGCCACCGCAGTGCCTGTGCGCAGTCTGTGAACTGCCATGTTGTCCTGGCCAGTGTACACACTTGCCAGGCCTGACCTTTCCCTTTTCTTACACATTGGACACCCCTAGGGTAGGTCCAAGGTCCCCCCTGGGCAGGGTGCAGTGTATGTGAAAGGTAGGGCATGCACTATTGTGGGTAACATGTCCTGATAGTGAAATACTGCCAATATCGTTTTTCACTATTGAAAGGCTATCTTGCCCATAGGATAACATGGGGAATGCTGTGTAACATGTTTACCTGCATATCTTCCCATAACGGCAAGATAGACATATGGAATCTGGTATCCCTGAACTCAGAATTTATTAATACATCTTTTAGTGAAAATGTTTTTTAAATTTTAAGTTTGGAAATAGCACTTTTAGAAAGTGGCTATTTTCTTGTTCAGCCTTTCGGTGTGCCTCTGCCTGTTTATGGATTGACTGTCTGGTTTGTGAGTGACAGGGGCTGAGGTGGCTCCAGGAGACTGGGTGAGTCAGCACTAGGCTGAATAGACCCATTTGCATGTGGAGTGGTGGGGAGGAGTAGCACCTGGGTCTGAATAGGACTGTGCCTGCCTTCCACAATGCTGGCTCTACCTCTTGTGGTGCGTCTGATGACCCTGGCCCACACTCACAAAGGAAGAAGATGTGGACTGGCTGGGTACACCCAGAACTGGTTTGGATTGGGTCCAGGACCCCTCACACAGGAAGAACAAAGACTTTTTGGGTATACAAATAGAGCTGAGACCCCTGTAAAATTAGATTAGGAAAAACTTTGTGATCAAGAAGGAATCTCTGCCAAAGAAGAACAGCCAGGAAGACTGAGGAAAAGTGCTGCCATTGCTGAGTGTCTGGTATCTGACCTGCAGTTGCTGTGATTGCTGAGGAAGAGGACCAAGGGACTGTCGGCTGTGTGCTGTGTACCCCTTGCTTGAAGAGGAGCTGTGCTGTGTGCTTTGCACCCTCTGAAGGCCACCTTTCTCCAAGTGCCTTGGAAGCTTGCTCAAGGACTCCTATGAAACTCACTCTACATTGTGCTTCGCTGTCCCTGCTGTCTCTGGGCTGACTCTGTGACCCCAGGATGCCACTGGGGCTCTTTGTGTAGACTGCCTGACATGCACGTTAATTATTTTGCCCAGCATGAGATACAGAGGGCCGGTACTTTATCTCCACCGGCCTGCATTGCTGATCTCTTCGATTTGCGGGCATTTCTTGATCACCGCCGCTGGCCTGGGGGACGCGAGTGCTCTGGATCGGCATTCACAGCCGCTGGCCCGGAGGCAGGGAAATGTCACTACTGAGACACGCTGGGATTGGTTCCAGCGTCAAGGGTTTACCAGCAACCAAGGGGCTCGTCCAGGCAGAGCCGCGTCACGTCATTGGAAGCGCGAGGCGTCCCCTAGCAACCGGGGCTGCCTCAGGCTCATGCATGGAAGCCGAGCTTTGTCAGAAGCCGGAGGAACGCTGGTGAAGGAGAGAGCTGCCCCGCCGGAGATCAGCATGAGGTGACCAGCCCTCTCCCACTCTGCAAACCAAGGTAATCGGCCACATTAGTGGAACCAGCCGGCCCCGGGCGATATTGTGCAGAAGTAAGGGCTGCTGGTGATCGGTGCACGCACACGCTACAGCAGGGGCATGACTGCTTATAAGAGCACCAGTTTGGGGGAAAAGTGAGCCATGTTACAGAAACAAAAGAACGTTACTATAGTGAACTGTATTCTCACCATGAGAGCATTGCTACAGCGAACCTTTGCCCTAAGAACATTACACAACAGTGAACCTTTCACCATAAGAACATTACTAAAGTGAACTTCTTGTTTCATAAGAGGACATTTTTTAAGACAAGATTAATAGTCTATGTGATTTGTATGTCGTTTTTGATCTGCCTAATCTATATAAAGATAACTTTATTTTTATAAACAACTTTTGTAGAGTCCATTTGTGGTGTTGCATTGTATTACTGTGAGTGTTGGGCAAATACTTTACACATTGCCTTGGGGATAAGCCTGTCTGCTTGTGCCAAGCTACCTAGGGGGTGAGCAGGGGTTATCAACAGTGTGTATCCCCCTTGGCCTTACTAGAGTGTTGGTCTCTGCCTGGCTTTGGAGCTAGCCTTAGCCAACCAGAAATCCCATTTCTAACAATGCGAGAGGAAACTGCCCTAGCTCTGGCCACCCTCACTGCCAGTGTCAATTCCCTGACTGCAGCCATGTCATTTTTTGTATCCTAACCTCCTTCCCACACCACTGTCTCCCCTATCTGTTGTGCCGCACTGTTTTCCCCATACTCCTAGTGTGTCCCGAACCCCGTGTGGTGCCTGTTCCTACACCAGCCAGCCAGGAGCTTGCCTCGGACTCAGAGGATCTGGACATTGTGGTACTAGAGAAGGACCACAAGGACACTTGACCTGTTGGACAGAATTTTCTTTGTGGACAATTATTTACTTTCCCCTTGTAAATAGACTGGTTCCCCTGATTCTCCCTGACGTGTTATATTTATGTTGCCCCACCCCAATCCAAGTTCCCTTCTACTTATGTAGTAAGGACATAATTTGTTTTTCTTTCTCACTTCCAAATGGACTATTGTTGTTTTCCAAATCCCACCCTTTTTTTTTTACATAAAATCTTATTTTGAATCATACTTTCCCTATCTTGTTTAACTTTATTGTGAATGTCTTGTACAAAATATTGACAAGTATTTTGGGTGTCATCTGCTCTGCACGTTATGGCTTGTTGCAATGATGGGGTTACACTTGTACATGTGTCACATACACACATTCATCCTCCTATTTCTAGGCCTCCAAAACTGGTATACATTGCCTATCAGGACATGATACGCCGGACGCCGGACACCAACCCCCTCCCACCGCCACTGATAAGCCAACCGTTATGACCTGGGATCCCGCCACCGTCGAGCTCATCACCTCGACCATGAAGAAAACGCACTCAGGAGCCCCAACGGACCCCTGCCCAGCGCACATATTCCACATGGCCGTCGCCGCCATCGCTCCCGAACTAGGACAGACCATCAATGCCTCCTTCAGATCCGGCGTCTTCCCAGATGACTGGAAGCGGTCAGAGGTTAAACCCCTCCTCAAGAAACCAACGGCAGACCCAATGGACCTGAAAAACGACCGGCCCATCTGTCTCCTCTCCCTCGCAGTCAAAGTCACAGAGAGACTCACCCAGCTGACCACTTTAATCGAAGAGAACTCCATCCTAGACGCCTCCCAGTCTGGATTCCGCAGCAACCACAGCACCGAGACCACCCTCCTCGCCGCCACTGACGACATCCGCAAACTTACTCTATCAGGGACAACCTGCGGCCCACATCCTTCTCGACCTCTTCGCAGCCTTCGACACCATCTCACACCGCACGCTCGCAGCTAAACTTCACGACGTGGGGATACAAGGAGCCACCCTTGACTGGATCCAATCCTTTCTCTCCGGTAGAACCCAGAGGATCAGACTCCCTCCCTTCCTCTCCGAATCCACCGATATCAGTTGCGGAGTACCCCAAGGATCATCGCTCAGCCCCATGCTCTTCAACATCTACATGGCCCCACTCGCTGCCATCATCAGACAGCATGGGCTCAGCATAGTATCCTACGCCGACGACACCCAGCTCATCCTCTCACTCACAAAGAATCCCGAGGACACCAGACTCTGCTTCCATGAAGAAATGAAGGGCGTCGCAGCTTGGATGAAAGACAGCTGCTTGAAGCTCAACTCAGAGAAAACCAAGGTCCTCATCCTCAGACCCTGCACCTCCACCTGGGACAACACCTGGTGGCCCTCTGCCCTCGGGAATCCACCCACCCCTACAGACCATGCACAAAACCTCGGCATCACCCTCGACTCCTCCCTCTCCATGAACCGCCAGATCAACGCCGTCGCCTCCACCAGTTTCAACTGCATGCGCATCCTCTGCAAGACCGTCAAATGGATCCCCCCTGACTGCAGAAGGACCATCACCCATGTGCATATAACCAGCAGACTGAACTACCGCAACACCCTCTACACCGGAATCAACAAAACTCTTCTACACAAACTTCAAGCCATCCAGAATGCCACAGCCAGACTCGTCCTCAGGACACTGCATCACGAACACATGACCTAACACCTATGAGACCTCCACTGGCTCCCCGTCGGGAAGAGGGTCACTTTCAAACTCCTCACCCACACCTACAAATCCCTCGACAATATCAGACCCAAATACCTAAACTAGAGAGTCTCCTTCCACGTACCCAAGAGGAACCTCTGCTCCACCGACCTCGCCCTGGCAGAGGTCCCCCGCATTTGCAGAAACATTGCAGCCAAGACCTGGAACGAGATCCCGGTGAACATGAGATGCTCCCCGACCCTGCACACGTTCAGGAAGGACCTCAAGACCTGGCTCTTTGACTAATCCGGAGCTGCTCCCCCCCCAGTGCCTTGAGACCCTCATGGGTGAGTAGCGCGCTTTATAAACCCCTGATTGATTGATTGATTGATTGATACGCAACAGAGTTGACTTGTGAAGAGAATTACTTTTTATTTACATATACTTACACCGGTCAAAAGGTTTTGGGGGTGTGACCAATGGGGATCGTGCTTACGACTTCGCAATTTCGGAGGTGAGAAATGCTGTGAGGGATCATGTATGGGATGTCACCGAGGTGTAAGTGGGTGTTGTGCATGTGCCTGTACAGGGTGAAGTTCATGTGCAGGAGCGGATGGTGTATGTACATTTGGTGTTTGTGCGTGAACAGGGGCTGTTTGTGCAGGTGTTGGTAGTGCCTGTTCAGGAGGCGGTGGAAGATGTACAGGTGGTGTGAGTGCCTGTTCAGGTCGCAGTGGTGGGTGTGTACCCTTGCTGTGGTCCTGTGCAGTTTTATGGTACAGGTGTGTGGGTGTGATATGCTGCAGGCAGATGTGATGGCTCCCCTCCCTGCATTGACGGTGAAGGGAGATTTTGGATCACTTTTATCATGCCCTCCATCATCTTTATGGCCAAGGCATGGTTTCTTAAACTCTCTTCCCTCTGGATAGACATCATGTCTCTGATATTCTTGGACATGTCTTGCCAAGGTATATCCATCCTATCCAAAACATGGGTCAGTCTGTCCACCACCTGAGGGATTTGGCACATGTCCTGCTGGGCCTCAGACATGTCTGACAGAATAGCCACTATGGCACAAATGTCCTGCTTCACACCTGCCTGCAGTTTGAAGAAGTCCTGCTCCCACTGGCAACCAAGGCCATGTGCAGGCCCTCTCTGAAGGGGTTGGCCATGGATGAGACCACCAAGTCCAACTGCAGGGGGGAGGGTTGTATGAGAAAGCCAGTGGACAGGAGAATGGTTCCCAGGGGATACCTGTACCACAACAGGGTTGGTACTTCCCGTAGATGGTGGAGAGAATGTCTGGGATACACTGTATAGGGAGACGGGTGTAGGGGAACCACCACATCTGTCTCGGATGTGAGGGCTGTGAGGGAGTGCTGTCTGTGTTGTGGTGTGTGTGAGCTGTGGCTGGTTAGCTCTACGCTGGGGACAGGCAATATTTTGTTTTGGAGGAGGCTGAGGCACTTTGCTGGGCGGCGGGTGTGAGGCCTTGCAAAATGTGGGAAAAGTGGGAAAATTTCTGTCTATGGCATCAGAATCTTCATCCTCTGAGAGTCACCATCATCGTCCAATCCTTCGTCCTCCTCAGGTACTTCGTCCTCCTCCTCTTGCGCAGTACTTGCAGCCAACATTACTGTCTGGAGGAGCAGAGGATTTTCCCCTTTGATTACCCGTTGCCCAACACTGGTGGAAGGTCCATCCTCCTCATCACCATCATTACCTGTAACACAGTTGTTGCAACAGAATAAGTAATTGGCCTAGTATAGAATGCGGTGCAACACAAGGGTTGGTTCTACTGTACTTTGCATCAACAGATGACACACATGTGACCTGGTTTGTGTACCCCTACAAGTGACAGCTCACAACTTAGCACAGAGGGGTATAACGGAGATGTACATTGCACAAGCAAACTCACCAGCTCCAGTCACAGCT
This sequence comes from Triturus cristatus, assembly GCF_964204655.1. Classification (NCBI taxonomy): domain Eukaryota; kingdom Metazoa; phylum Chordata; class Amphibia; order Caudata; family Salamandridae; genus Triturus; species Triturus cristatus. The sequence goes on along the minus strand of NC_140585.1, from coordinate 828,574,664 downwards.
TTGTATTCCTTTGCGAACCCCTCTGATGTCAACTGCTGAACCATGCTCCTCATAGGTTTGGTTGACGAAGCGGTTCCCGATCTAGCAGCTTTAGAGGGAAGTTACACCATTCTCAATCATCTTCATTCATAAATTACAAAAACGCACGTGTGACATTCATGATATGTATGTAAATTTGTAAACACCAGCTGCAGGTTCTATGCAGAAGGGGATTTTGATCTTTGTCATGGTTTTGATAGGGAAACACTTCACGCCACATTTACTTGAGGGACAGGTGCGAGAGGGCTTCACTGGTGCAGCCAGGATGTCTTGTATTCTCGGGATGGTGTTGTACGCTGCACTGGTGTCATCCTGTCAGCAGCTGTGATGAGACATACATATCCATATTTCAGTACACCAGATGGTAGCTATGAGCTCACATGTATATGTCATTCTCAATGGCATATACATAGGATATTCATGGAAATTGTGTAGCATGTTTACCTCATGGACTTTACATGTGGGCCCCTGCTCACATGCAGCAATTGCCAGCTGTTACCTCCACACAGCACCAGCCACGGCCCGTATAGGGCGTGCCACCGGGCGGTGACGTAGGGTGGGGGAGGGGCAGGGTGGGTGTTGTAAAAAGCGGCAAACGGACGATTTCAGGTATGTAACGAAAAAAAAACGAATTTCGTTGCGCGCGCTGCATCGCCAAAAAACGTGTATGAGAAGGTTACTGATATTTGAAGTAAGGGGAGAAATAATCAGGACGCCACCGCATTACATTGATTGCATCTTCACCTTTAAGACTAACATGTCTCATGAGTATGATGTTGTCTGTTGACAAGTTGAAAGGAGTGTACATCCACAGGCGGAACAGTTTCACATTTGAACATCAGTTCAAACATTGCATTGCAGAGTTCATATGTGAGATGTGCAATAGTCAGGTACATTTTGTGTGCCATTTGTGCTTCCCTACCCATGAAGTCACAAAGTTCATTTCATCCTTTGAGTGTCCTCTGTTTCCATAATCCATTCCCTACATCATGGTAGAACTAAGTTAATAACGGATGATGTCCTGTACAGCAGAAATCCTAACCTCATGAATTATACATTCACTTATATAGGTGGCTACAGTAGAAGAAGAGGCAAGCAGAATGCAACATTTGACTCGGATCCCACATTGTGGGTAAGTTGCAAAGCTTGGATGGTTGCCGCCTACACTGGATTTGCATTGTGCCTTTCAGCCAAGAGATTTTAAAATTTAACTTCCTGAAGATTCACCTTAGCAGCCTATACATCCATCACAACAGTACACAACTGGAATCAGTGCGAGCCTCAACCACACCAATTTCAATATGATTTGTCCATTGGAATTTTGCTAAGGAGTTTTCATATAATTAAATCACAATCCAGTTGTGTCTAGTACACTTCATATGACACTATATACTATTTTTATTTCCATTCTGCACTCACTTGTCATACATTTTGTGCCACCCTTTCACTAGCCACCATGGTGTGATCTGGTATATGGTTAAATGCCATATGTAGGCTAATTGTGATTCAGGACAACAGTGATGTAAAACACATACAGCGGAGATTAAAGGCACATTTCATGGGCATGAGCATTCAGGTATATTATTCTTGGGTTTCCTTACAATGGCCCGCACCCACCCATTGTGTGGTCCCTGACCAGATGTCACAGACAACCTTGTATCAGAAGTCAACGTGGGTTTTGGAATCTGGGGGGACATTATTGGACCTACAATGATAAGTGTGTTTGCAACTTTACATTTCTGCTGCCACATGTGATGCACTCAATTTCAGGCACAAAGGATAAGCACAAGCAGTGTGGGCCCTACCATTGCAGAAGTGTGTAGCACTAATTGTCATGAGTGATCACACATTCAACTTATAATTGCCTCACTGTCTAGAAGCAATGTCTAGCAAATTGAAACAACAACAATTCCTGAAGTAATGTCCACTATCGTGTTTTGTTAATGGCCAAAAAACATGCCACCTGATGATAACATCTATAACCAGCTGAGTGTACTGGACAATTTCATGTTTGTAATAAACATTCTAAGTTGGACAGTGGACACATTCTCAGTCCTCCTGACAATTGTATCTCACTTCTTGTTCATCATTGTTACATTTGTTAACATTGGATTTCTAGATTTCGTCTACAAAAACAATTACAATCTAGTGGAGGCTCCTTTTTTACTTATTGTGGCACTCAATTTCAGGATTGAGTTCACAGTTCTGGAATTGTTGGTGGAATACATGTAATGTTCAGAAATCACAAAGGTATGATGAGCATAGATATGTTATATTTTGTCTTTCCCTATTCACAAAAGTCATTTGCTAAAGGTAAATGTCCTTTAAGAATTCCAATAGTTGCAAAGCTTGTTTTTCCTCTCTGGTTACCTTTGAGATTCGGACACTATATGTCCCTCTGTTGTCTGCTGACAATGTATGTATTTTGACCATCTCCTGACCAGTTTGACTTACCAGTTAGTGAGGGTGGTATGCATTACTCTGAATGATGTTCTTTTCTCCCAGAAGATGCAGGGACCTCTGCTACTGTGGTTGTCTGCACTCTGGCTGAATGTGTCAATAGGTGAAAAGAGAGAAAAGTCACCATATGAAAAATGTACATGTGGAACTTGTCAGACATTTCCTCATTTCTTCTGCATGCTAAGAGCATTGTGAAGTTCTCCCACGGCCGATGCAGGTAGGAGCAGTGGGGAGTTGCGGATGTAATGGCTTGGAGAGGGTGGGAAATAGACAACGGAATATGGAAATGTAATGTTTTAAAATAAGGATTCTCTCACCTTCTGCTTTGTGATTTTAGCGGGCACAAGATGAGTTACATTTAGGATAATTTGTATTTATTTTCCCTGTTCCGTTGTCTGTTGATTTTCCTCTGAACCCCCCATACCCCCTTAACGTTCTTGACTAACCGAGCCCCGTCTGGATAAGTGGAAGGAGCACTTTGACAATTGCTACTTAAGAATGTTAGGTATATACGGCAGCAGTACTGGGCCCATGTTTGAAATAGTGGGAAAGGGATTCGCCATTTCAAATACAAAGGATTCTGGGACTTGTGGTGCAACATACAGAGGGAAACATATGAACTTCTGACTGACTATATTTGTATCTGAATTTTGGACAATTTCCTTACTCACACCGGCAGTGCAACACAGACAGTCATTTTGTATACTTATTATTGTCATCCCATTTACCTGGTACCACGTTGCGGACATCACTCACAGGCAGCCCATGGAGCATGTGGGGGTGGATTGTAGTGAGGACCTACTCAAGTGGGGTGAGACGTAGATGGGTTCTAGATTGTGGGGCAGGGAGAATCCTGTTCAACTCAATCCTGGAGTACTTCTCCTTCACCCTCGTCCTTTCGTCCTGCCACTTCTTCTTGATGTCCTGGACTGTGCACACATCCTCCCCCAATGCTTTCACAGCATTGGCTAAATGAGGCCATAGAGCTGCCTTCTGTGTGCCACTGGTGCAGTAAAGTGGGAGACCATATAGGTGTTTGTGGTGCCTCACAATGAACTTCACAATTATGGTGGTCTCCTCAGTTGTGAAGTTCTTCTTCCTCCTCATTTTGTATATTTTCTAGTAGCGATGAACAGCAAATGAAAACAGGAACTCTCTGTGGCCAAACCTTTTACTTGAATGTGTGCTGCTTTTATGTGGTTTGTGGTGCTGCTCTTGCAGGTAGTGTTAATTGAGTTCTGCTGGAACATGGTGGGGGATGGTAGGCACTTGAAATGATCATCAGACCCAAATGCGGGTATTCCGGCCTGGATATGGAGATTCTGGCTCGGGTGCAGAAATTCTGGCTTGGGAGTGGAAATTCTGGCACAAGCGCGGGATTTCCGCTCCGGGTGTGGAAATTCCAGCCCGAGTGTGAAAATTCTGGGTTCAGTGCAGACGTAAAGTTAGGAGTCGTAAATGATTTCTGTGAATACCATAAATCATAAGTGCCTTCTGTGAATACCAAAAGTAGTAAGTTTAGTATTTTGTCTCAGATTAGTTCTGTGAATAGGGCCCTGAATGTTTATAACATAAAGAGCAAACTTGTGGCCAAAGCTAACAAAAATGACATTTTGATTTTGGGGTGCCACTCAAAAAATAAGGGTAATGAAATGGAGGCTGGGGGCACAGAGGCTCGACTGTGTACAAAATTAAAACTATCTTGGGTTATGGTTGAGTGAAACTGGAAAACTGACCACGCAGCTAAAAAAGTTGAAGACTAAAGGAAATATGGTAACACATGCCGTTTTCAAATCAAATAACAGCCTTGACAGTCCAATGACCACAGCCAACAGAAGGGTGCTCAAGGCTAAACCTTTGCCATTAGTAAACTACGCGCAACAAGCCTTCTCATGTATGCTGGCTGATGAACTTGACATGCTCCAAAGCATGGGATATAAGAAAGTGGTTCAACTGCCTCCCTACACAAGAAACACTTTGATTAGACTCAAATTTGGTTCCTTAATCAAAAACTCAAGAGCATAGCTGCATTGGCCAAATATTTTTGCCAGACAACTGCTGCACCCGAGAATATGATAAAGGCAGTAATTAAGTCAATCTTTGAAAGCAGGGACAATCCCTGGTCCATTAATCTTAAAGCTGCAGTGGAAAGCTTGAACCATGCAGTGGAAAACTGGATCCCAGATACCACTAACTACACAGCCATCAAATTGGCGATAAAAAAGCAACTGCAACTCTGCTCATGTGAAATGGACATCAAAGTGCTACACATGAGAGACCTACATGCTTTTAATGGCACCCCAAATAAACCAGTCAAGCAAACCATACCTTTATAAGGCACTAGGAAAAAGTGGTTTAAAACGCAATCTCTGGGAAAGACTGTGTTGTGTATTATACATTTTAATGGTACTCTTCCTTTTTGGAATCTTTATATGCCATTACTCTGATGTAGGTGCATTCTATGTTACTTAGTTACGTATAAGAATGTTGTTGGGGATTATGTGTTCTGTGCTGACCGGTGCTGGAGGGTCTCTGTCATCCGCACTGGTGGGTTTATTTATATGTTTATTTCTCAATAAACATTTTAATTTCATCACCGCTTGAGACCCTTCTTTACATTGGCGACAAGGATGGGATCCGAACCCAAGCATGCAAAGCACAATGGATTCAAGGTACTTACTGTTTTAAGTGCACATTTCAACGGAAATTAATTATTTTGATGATCTACATTGGAAGGCACTTTTATGATTTAATTTCCTTGTTGCCAGTGAAACGCACACTTCATTTCTAGCGCGTATCTTCAATAGTGATGTGAATATTTTATTTTAGCACATCATTATATTTTGGATTTTTTTTTTTCTCAGTGATGTGCACACTTGTCAATTATATTTCATTTTCAAAGCTTCACTTTCCCATTTAGTGAAATCTTATTTTGCATATTTACGTTACATCACTTTACTATCATGGCTTCTTCCCAAATCTGCAATCAACCATCAATATTTTTGAATGTACCAGGAAATCCCACGTTAACTTGGAAGAAGTGGTACAAAACATTTGAAAACTACATTGTAACTATTGATGGAAAAAAAAATTTGGCTGAAAGAAAACATGCACTCCTGTTTACTTATTTAGGTTCAGCTGCATTCGAAATTTTCGAAAATGTACCTCCTATTGCAGCACCAGCGGGAGCAGGTGATTCTGGGGACATTTTCAAAGAAGCTATTGCTAGATTAGAAAAACTGTTTATTGAAGAACCTAATATTTTAATTGAACGTCATGCCTTTAATAAGAGGAAACAACTTGTCGACGAAACGGTAGAACAATATGTTGCAGCATTAAGGGTCCTTGCTGACAATTGGGATTTTGGGGCCAATGTTGATATTTGCATAAGGGATCAGTTCGTATTTAATTGCGAATCTAAAAAAATACAAGAAAGGTTGTTAGCTTGTCGTAATCCTACATTAAATGAAATTATAGATATTGCCAAAGGTATTAAAAGATCTATACAATCATCTAAAGTATTATCTTCTGAGGAGAGTTCAGTTAACAATCACAATCCCGTGTGTGCCATTCAAGTTGGTAAAAAAGTATTTAAGTCTAACATAGTGTCCAGGTCTAGTAAACCCTCTTGTTATAGATGTGGATCCAAATTTCATCTTGCCAATAGCATAGAATGTCCAGCCATCAAGAGAAGATGTACTAAGTGCAATAAGGTTGGTCATTTTCAAACGGTATGCAAAAATGTAAGAGTAGTTTTACTGCCAATAGCAACAGTATAAGTGTAAATTCTGTTAATGATGTGACTAATGAGGTAGAGAATATGATCATTACTTTGTATGATCCTATCTTTGACGTTAATATGATTAATATTAATTTCAAAGCACCTTTAGGAGAAGTCCATATTGGTGATGTCACGTTGGAAGTAATGGCTGATTCTGGCTCTCCTATTACTGTGCTTTCTGATGCTACTTTTGAAGCAAAGTGGACAGGTATACAACTTAGAGTCACTGATGTCAATCCTAAAGCATTTGGAAATGTTGATATTGAAATGTTGGGGTATTTTGAGGAAAATCTAAACTTTCAGGGACGTTGTATTTTCACGAAAATCTATGTTGCAGTCAATGGTAAGAACATTGTTGGAGGGTACGATCTAGGCAAATTAGGAATAATGTTATGTCCAGGTACTGATACTCCTATTAGATTACGTGGCATTTCTATAAATCAAATTAATACACAAGATTTTAATACTGATATTATTCTATCAAAACACAATGCTGTCTTTGCTGATAAAGTTGGTCATGTGAAAGGTTTTACTCATCACATCAAATTAAAGAAAGGTGCTATACCTGTACAGCACAAAGTATGCATGGTACCTTTAGGAGTTCATCAAAAGCTAAAAGAGCATCTGGATAATCTATGTTCTGAGGGCATAATTGAAACTACCAATAGTTCAGAATGGATTTCAGCTATTGTGATCGCACTAAAAAAAAATGGCGATTTGAGGCTATGTATTGACTTAAGGTCACTCAATAAGAACATAATTATTGACAGTCATCCTCTTCCAAGGATTCAGGAATTACTCATGGCTGTCAATAATGCTAAATATATCTCCATTATCGATCTTAAGTCGGCATATCATCAAGTAATTCTGGATGAGGATTCAAAAGATTTGACAGCTTTTGTAACTCGTTTGGATTCTATAGGTTTTTGCATATGCCTTTCAGGCTAGCTTCCGCTGCCAGTGTTTTTCAAAAGTTAGTGGATGTGTTATTTCAAAATCTTGTAGGTGTACAAGCCTTTCAGGATGACATCCTAATTTTTGCTAAGTCTCATGAGGAGCATGAATTTATATTAGATAAAGTTCTTATCAAATTGGAGGACAGAGGGATGACTGTATCCAAAGAAAAATTTAATTTTTTTGTGAAAGAAATTGATTATTTAGGACACAATATTTCAGGGGAGGGTATTTCTCCTAAGGTTGATTTAATCAGTGCTCTCAACAACGCTATTAAGCCATATGACAAGGAGTCTCTGAGGTCCTTTTTAGGACTTGGAGAGTATTATGCCAGATTCGTACAGGGTTATGCTCTTGAGGCAATTGCTTAGGAAAGGTGTATCTTTTGTATGGTCAGAAGAGCATGACAATGCTTTTGCAAAGGTAAAAGAACTCATTTCTAGAGCTCCTGCTTTGAAAACATTTGATCCTAATGGTGAATCCGTTGTAACTGTTGATGCCAGTTCTATTGGTTTAGGGGCTGTTTTCACCCAATTTGTAGATGGGAAAGAAAGAACCATTTCTTTTATTTCAAGAGCTTTGAAAGGTTCTGAACTACATTATAGTATGATTGAAAGAGAGGTGCTTGCCTGTGTGTGGGCTGTGGAAAAGTTTAAAAACTTTTTATGGGGAAAATCTTTTAAGTTAATCACGGATCATAAACCTTTAGTGTTTATGATGGATGGTGTACGTTCTGGTAATGCTTCTTCCAGACTTATTAGACTTATTGCTAGGTTGCAAGAATTTAATTTTAAAATTCAACATATTTCTGGAGGGAAGAACATCACTGCAGATTGTTTGTCTAGATTGCCAGCTAAGGATGTCAATGAAGATTTCTATGTTGATAATCATGAATGTGTAGTTGCCTTGGTGGATGTGTTAAACGGTTGTGAGGGTAAGGTTTCTGAAGCAGACTGGATCAAATTTTATGAAGAAGACGTTTTGCTTAACAAAGTCAAAAAGTTTCTTGTCCACGGATGGCCTCCCACCAGGAATCTTGAGGCAGGATTACACAGTTATGCACAAATATCTAGGGAACTCAGTATTGAGAATGGCTTTCTGGTTAGACATTATAGTTACGTATAAGAATGTTGTTGGGGATTATGTGTTCTGTGCTGACCGGTGCTGGAGGGTCTCTGTCATCCGCACTGGTGGGTTTGTTTATATGTTTATTTCTCAATAAACTTTTTAATTTCATCACCGCTTGAGACCCGTCTTTACAGACTGGTGCCACTTCCAATCAAGAAACTGAACCCGGCCTGGAAATCACTTCGCACGTTGACTACAGAAGGGAATCACTGACTCATATAATATTCTGTGGCCTGGCACTGCATATCATCCATCGCACACTCTTGAGGCCTATTTTTCTACAGCATGGCACTTGCTTGGTTAACCCCTTCCATGCTCATGACGGAACGGTTCCGTCATGAGCATCGGTTGAGCTGTGCTCATGACGGAACCGTTCCGTCATGGCCCCGCCCGCGCTCGAACCCTTCAGCACCGCGGGGGAATCCGCGCAGCGCTGAAGGGGTTAAAGAGGCTCAACAACTCTTATCCGCCCTGGAAACAGCGGTGGATATGCCCAAACTCGTATAATTTATATACCAAGCCCATCTGCTGTTGAAGTGCAAGCTGCCAGAGGCCCCCACCCAATGGCCTGCTCTTGCCCTACCCTGTTGCATGGAGCAGCCGAGTGCACAATTGACTCTGCCCCAGCAGTATCAGCCTTAGGGCACCAGGCTGTGCTCTGGAGCACCTTGATCACAGCACTTGAAACTGTTTGTGGTTAGAAATGCCCTGTGTTGCTGCACTGAAAAGTTTATATCCTTTCAACCACCACGTCATGAATTAACTGGTTTAAAAAATAATAATTAACTTGTTTGCTGCACTGAGAAGTTTTATCTCCTTAATAATATTTGCAATTAATTAGCTTATTTCAAATATGTTTTTGCATTGACTATGTTCTTATCTTATGCTGCTTTCACATTTGTAATGGTTTTAAGTAATCATACAATAAAGTACCTACTCCGGGGCTAGTATAGCTGTTTCTTCTCTCTGCACATCTTCAAAGTAGAGCGGAAATGAAAGACCAGGTCACTTTCTACCAGGGGCAATGTGGAAACAAATCATCCATAATGCCGGTGAGGAGCTCTGATGGTTTTAGATAACATGGAATAGAGCTAGAAATGAATCCGTGGGAAGGAGATCTTAGCTGTTTTCTCAGTGGGACCCTTCAGTCACAACAACCCTCTTTCTGTAGAAGGGTGCTTGAGTGAAGGAGGAGCAGAGTTATATCCAGAAGTGCTCCGCAGCTGTGAGAAGGTCTTCCTTTGGAAGTGTTAATATGCTAAATCTAACTTTCTCTCTTGGCACTGAAGATCTAATTTTCGTTAAACTCCGTTCCATTCATATGTGCTTTAAAGCATTAGAAGCTGTGTGTGAATAGCTTGCTAGGAAAGAGGATTGTGATTTGTTGTGCTCTGTTTTTAATATGCAATTTTATGTTCCTTTACTTTTCAATTTAATTTTCATCAGTGTCTTTGCTCGCATGGACGCATTGAGGGAATTAAATGCTTATTGTAGGGTTTTTTTAATTTACAGTGCAAATCCAACTGTAAATGTTCACTGGAAACATTACAGGGAGAGTTAGTATAATTGTGAGTTGCTATCTTCGTGCATCGTAGGGAGATAGGAAGGCTGTGCAGATCTGTATGAATGGTTAGGGAGCATTGGTGTTATATTGAGTAAATTATGGTCTACAGAAAATGCCAACTTCAAATCAATAGATAAGATTATAATATAATGTATGTGAAATGCATTCCTTTTGACATTTGAAAAGATGTGTGATTCATCATTTATTTATGAGTTCCACGTGTTAATGGGTAAAATCCTAATTTACTGGTTTCATCACTACTGTGTTGGCAATTCTTTAAAGCTTCGTATGAACCAAGTCCATTGCTTTGTGGTGCTTAGTTGTTGGATAGGGCCCGGTAACTAAGTATTGACCTTTTTGAGGCTTATGTGTCATATTCCGGGAGCTGGCCTCTCAATCATATCTATGAGGTGACACAAATCCACCCTGTGTGGCTTTGCATGGCCTCATAGATATGGAGTAAGGCAAGGCAGCACAAAGCTCTACGTTGTCTTACTCTGTGTCAAGTAGGCATTCCGTGGTCGTTGTGGCAGTGTCCCCACGCAACACCCAAGGATTGTGACACTGCCCCAAATTTACAAAATCAAGTAAACCTGGGGCAGTGCCAAAACCTTGTGCCTCCCTAGAGCAAGAGTAACATGGACAAATGTTTTTATTTCTCCTCATTTTTTCCTCTTTCCATGTATGCTGCATTCTCACATTGAATGAGGAAAACGCCTCTCTGGATTGTGCCCCTTCCTGTACAACAACAATCGTGCCAACAATAGACACACTTGCACCATAGTGCAATGGTACCTGCATTGGCGCTAGGCACCAAATTGAGCACCAGTGCTGGATGAAAGGACAGGAATGCACTGAATCTCATAAACACGGTGCATTCCTGCGCTTTCAAATTGGCGTAGGGCAGCACAGCAAAAAGACGTGCGGCGCTGCCCTACACCAATTTTTTGTAACATAAATACTCAATAATCTTAACATGACTCCCAAAATATCATTAAGGTAAGCGCAGATTTAATATAATTAACTTGACAGTATTTCAGAAGTCGATATTTTTGTCACAATATATCTTTAAATTGAAATTTTGACAAAAATATTGTCCTGCAACAGTGTTAATACCTTATCTGTCTGTAGCTCAATAATCACAATTTGTTTATATCACAACACACACAGATCTAAGAGATTCTCTGCTTAGCAACTGATAGATGTGGTACAAGAAGAAAGAAATTCCTCACTGAATGAATGTTGCTTTCAAGCAGCACCAAACAACAATAAAACTAAGAGCGCAAGATACACTATGGCAGGAAACCTTTGCGTGCCTATATAGATTTAGACTATCAGGCTCACACAGAAATATGATACACAATATCTGAGCCGATATTTGTTTCGGCGCATGTCAAAACTTCTCCAACGCGGGCCATCATGGAAGGGATTCTTTTGTGTAGTATAGGGGGATTAATCCTCCTCTATAAACACAAATTTCTACCTTTTGCCAATGAGATTTCTACATTCCACACTATACTGAAATCATGTAGGATTAATCCTTTTCTTATTCATCAGCACTGCCAATTACGTTACAGAGGGATTAAACAATGTGGACGAACTATGGGTACATATTGGTTGAAAATAACAGAGCAATACAGTTTACCCCATCTAACCATTTCTAAACACAAAAGAACAAATAGGCTATCTTCAAACCGAAACAGGAAGAAAGTAAAGGAAACAGGTGATAATTAAGGTAATCATTCAAGGAGATAAAGGGCAGTAAGACTCATCCCGGGCATGATTTAATAAATGTTACATTATGATACATTATGTCCTTAACAGATAACTGTAGGATATTAAATCAAACACTAAAATTGTGGAATTAAATTAGTAAACAATATCATAGAACATCAAGTTGAGACTGCACAATTGTTGCTACAATTTTGAAGTGAAAAGATTGAATTTCTTCCTGTTTTAAGATGTATTATTACAATGAATTATGCTTTTTAATGAAGACATTTGTAAATACATGAATTATCTTTCCTGTTTTAAGACGGCCACCATTTTACTGTGATTTTAAAAGGGAATTGGCCTTTGTCTATTTCTGTTACGACGATGATTAATGAACTGCCCCCTTTCTATGTTTAAAAGGTTACATGAATTTTGTCCGCACTGACATTGAGAAAGGCGACTGTGTCGAAACGAATCTGTTCAGTGTGTTTTTACCATGTTGGCAATAAAAGACTTATTATTGTATGTTCTGAGATTGCGCTTGGATTATTGTAGCTGGAACTGAGCTACAGACATGGCATTTATATATATATATATATATATATATATATATATATATATATATATATATATATATTCACTGAAAAAACCATAGGTTTCACACATGTTATAGTTAGCGGAAATTTTACTGATAAAAAACCAATGAAATTCCCCCGTTATAGTTAGTGCAGGAAACTATAACTCACGCGACCGCAATCCTCTGCTGATGCTAATACTGTATTTAGACACTTATTTGCCCATGTCTTCTTCCATAAATTTTTAGCTATACATATATTACAAATATTTTTTTTTCATAAAGACACATATGTCATCAGCAGAAGATTGCGGTCGCGTGAGTTATAGTTTCCTGCACTAACTATAACGGGGGAATTTCATTGGTTTTATATCAGTAAAATTTCCGCTAACTATAACATGTGTGAAACCTATGGTTTTTTCAGTGAATTTGCAAGGTTTTTTAAATGCTAATTCCTAACTATGACGTGTGTGAAACCTATGGTTTTTTGAGTGAATTTGTACGTTTTTTTAAATGCTAAGTTACTTTACGCCATTCATGGCGTGCGCGCCCACTTAACGCAGTTCGTTCCGTGCGCGCACTGTGCGCGCACAGTGAACACGCGGTGCGCTTCGCGCACCGCGCGCCCACTTTACGCAGTTAGTGCCGTGCACGCACGGTGGGCACGCGGTGCGCTACGCGCACCGCGTGCCCACGTTACGCTAGATGGGCCATGTACGCACGATGCGCTTCGCGCACCGTGCGCACATGGAGGACATATTATGCGCTTCCTTGTGATTGGTAATCTGTTGAAATTTTTTGGGGAAATGCTGTGCAGTTATATACCATGCACAAATGGTGGCCTTCGGCCACCATTTGCACACGGGGTGGAGAGAGTGTGGATTTTTTTTAAAAAAAAAGTTTTACCGTACGCGTACGGTAAGCGTACGGTAAGCGTAATCGGCGAAATTTTCGAAAAATAAAAAATTACCGTTTTTTGCCTTGGGGGATCTTTGAAGACTCAACTAACATGGTTATGTGCATGGGCGCTGTCTAAACAGCACCTTTATATGTTTTTGGCATTTGTTTATCAGCTCCCCCCTCAGAGTGCGAGAGAGAAAATGGCGGCCGCCGCTTCCTGGTTTCGACCGATTCGAATGTTTACTAAGATCTAAGGGCCAATCAGAATCGCGCTCGCGCACGCCACCGTACGCGTACGGTAAGCGCACCGTAAGCGCACCGTAAGCTGGCTCAGATATATATATTGATTTAAAGTCTATTTTCTCAGAATCTACTGAACAGATTTACACCAAACCTACAAAAGGCACTTCCTTGACCTGAGGACTACCTCTCTGCCAAATTTCAAGTAATTCTGTTCAGCCGTTCGGGCTGTAGCTGTGTCTAAAGGTCCTATGGAAAAATGCATGGGAAAAACGCGTTTTGGGACCCCCCTTTTATCTCAGCCCCCGCTTGACGAATCCCCCCGAGACTTTCAGGGTAGGAGCGGAGCGTAGCGCCCCACCTATTTTGAAAAATTCGCAAGCATTCGTCGACCGGCGCAAAAGTTATTCAAAATAGAATGTTGCGGATTTCCTATGGAAACGTGGTCCTAACTATAACTACCTACTGGCGACCGCCAGTAGGTAATATATATATATATATATATATATATATATATATATATATATATATATATATATATATATATATATATATATATATATATATATATATATATATATATATACACGCTCCTTCTTCCACTCGAAAGGCGGGGCACTCGCAGGCGGGTGCGATTTTTGCAGCTGTGGACTCCGCAACTGTATTTCGCTCCACTCCTTTTAGTCCACAAAGGAAAATATCGCACTCCCGGGGGCGTTATCAAGAAAATGTATTTAGATGACCAGCAACAGACGCGTTTCGGCAGAAATGCCTTTCTCGATGTCAGTGACACATCGGAAACGCCATGTTTTTCAACTTTGCCATTTTCACAAACACAAAGAAAGGACTAGCGCATTCAGTCTAACAAAGGCGCCATTTTGTAGTGGATATATATACTCATATTATCTACATACTGTGAATTCATTTGTGAATTATTTCAAAAGTACCTTACTCAAATATGTATATGATTTACATAAACTCATATTTACACATTATTTGATCATCAACCGTGAATCAGTTTACAAACATATATTATGTCTTGGTACACAAATTTCATTTCGCCGTGGATCGGCTAATATCCTTTCCTTGATACATTTCGAAAGAACTTTTTTTGTACATTCTACTTTGTTTGTAATCTTTATACTGTGTTATAATTTTTTACAATTTTATCAATTTTTCAATTTTTACATTGCAAGGCATATTTTAATATCATTTTTCATAGTCCAAATCTCATATTCATTTGAAAAAACCTATCTTTACTAAGAAACATTATATAGTTCCAACATCCGTTGAAACTATTTCAGCAGGGCTCCTAATACTCAATCACCTATAGAATTACCCCAAATGTGGAACGGAATGACATCAAATTTGGCAAAGAGGTAGTCCTCAGTTCGGACTTGTGCCTTTTGCATATATGGTGTGAGTCTGTTCAGTAGTTCCTGAGAAAATTAGGGTAAAAAAGTTATTGATATCTATGGCCAAGGATGATCTGCAGACTGTACACGCACCGTACGCGCACCCTCCTCGAACCGAGCGCGCACCCTCCCGATCGCGCGCTGAATGCTAATTGGATGTCGAGTGTCTCTCTACATTCGAAACCAGGAACTGTTGGCGGCCATTTTCTGCCTCGGTAGAAGCGAGGCTGAAGAAGCAAGGAGAATAAGTGTGTAAAACATATAAAGGGGGCAGAGTGGAAATACTCTGACCCTCTAGAGGTGCATAGGGGGTCCCAGAAGGACCCCCTGGGCCCCCCTTTTTAAAAAAAAAAAACACGGCGAAATGCGCGCACGGTGCCCACATCCTATTGCGTTGGATGCATGGATCCTTCGCGGTCGGTTCGCGGATCCAAGGGAAAAAAATGAAAGTGTAGGGAGATAAAGATTAAGCTTAAGTGTTTTGTTCTTGAGTGGCTCTAAAAAGAGCCATTGTGTTCATTGAGAGTTTTTGGTACTTATAAGTAAGTACCTATACAGAGTCTAAAGTTGTTGAGGAAGACTCTGTTTCCTTCATCAGTAAAGTGTACTCCATCTCTCCTATAATCTCTTGCATATGAAAGCGCAGATTGTTATTGTAAATGGACCCCATTCTGTAGTCTCGGAGAAAAGCAGAAACAGATTTATTCACATGTTTCCTAGCTTTCTCAATCTGTGGACAAAAATGATCGGACCAGTTCCATTTCTGCCTTTGGCATATGTTAGAGTACACAAAGGCAGTTTTAGGGAAAAGTGAAATCAGTTGTGCAAAGGTGTCCTTCATAAGATTTCCAGACCTACCCCAGTCAAAGTGCCTAGGTCATTGCCACCACAGTGCACTATTATGAGGTCAGGGTGTTGGATTTGCATGAAGGATTTCACCAATGGCATCAATTGGTGCTACTTTAACCCTCTCTGTCCAATCCATTTAATGTCTACATTTGGCAAACCTAGGTCTTTGTGAATACCTTTGGCTCCAGAAAATGTAGCTGTGTCCCACAATACACACTGTAAGCATCTTGTAAGGAGGTCTGGATACACTCAGATGGTCTCTGTAAATGAAATGGCAGTTTGGAAAGTAAGATGTTTCTAAAATGGTGGCTAAGATGCAATTTTGAAAAAAGACAAGAAATCATTGGTTGTTTAACAACCTTCTACACTGAAAGGTAGGGTGCATGTTTCTGTTTTTTAAACGCATGATTCTTATTGGTTAACAAAAAGTGCGTGAAAGGAACATTATATATGATAAGCTGATATGTTGAGAAGTCAAGCACACTTGCTGTTTTGATTAGCAACATTGTGTGTGCTGAACTTGTGACCTGTGTGCTCAGTACAGTGTTCCATGACCTGTTTCTATGGTAACGGGCAGAAGGCAGATTGGGGGAAGGGTTGAAGTTTATGTAATTTGGAAAGGGTTGAAATGTTTAACCAATAGAAATGTGTGTTTGCTTTTGAATTTATGTGGGAAGGAATGTGATTTGATGTTTACATGTATATGTGTGGAAAATGAGAGGGAAACTTTGCCATTCTTTGGTTCTGCTGACAGGTGCACAGTGCAGAGATTCTGTATGAGAAAATCTGGAGTATGACTGATATCTGGTGTGTGACTGATATACTTCTTAATCTACAAAACATCTTGAAAGGTGAGTTATTTAATTGTGAGGGGATGTATGTAGACTATTTTTATTTTAATCAGACTAATGTATTTCTTCTGCTAAAGTGTAGGGAGTACTTTTTTTTCTCTACAATCTTATTGACAGTGTGTGTGCATGTAGAAACCATTCTGTGATAAGCATTTGTTTTTTTCATGTGTTTGTAGACAGATAACTATGCAGTTTTTATATTTTGGTAGAATTAGAAACCAGTCATTGTTTATGAATTTGTGAAATGAGTTATGTTTCTGCAGTAAAATGTAGTACTCCTTGTAGATGAAGAAATGTGTTTTGGTATAGTGCAAGGGATAGTGTTGTTTGTCTAGAATCACTCAGAGAGCCTGTGTGCATTTGGGAACCACTGTGAGAGAAGCATTTAGTAACATGTTGTATTTGCTGACAGATAACTCTTTTAAAACCTGTCATGTTGTCAAGTTTTAGTAGCATGAGAAGCCAGTGTTTGCTTATGCGTTGATTAAATGAGTCAGGCAATGATAGAAAAGTGCACTTTTGAAATATGCACACTGTGTGCAGTTCTCTTACCACTTCCATAGTAGTAAGTAAGGTTTGGTAAACTCGTAGGGATAGTGGTTGTTGTCTAGAATCACACTGTGAGTCTGTGTGCATTTGGGAACCAATGTGAGAGAAGCATATGGTAACATTGTTTATTTGCTGACAGATAACTATTTTAAATCCTGTCATGTTGTCAAGTTTTAGTAGTATTAGAAGCCAGTCATGCATTGATTAAATGAGACAGGCATTGACACTAAAGTGCAGTCGTGAAATATGTAGATTGTGTGCAGTTCCCTTACCACTTGCACTGTAGTGAATGAGTTTTGGTAAACTCCTAGGGATAGTGGTGTTTGTCGAATCACACTGTGAGTCTGTGTACATTTGGGAACCACTGTGAGAGAAGTGTTTGGTAACATCGTGTATTTGCTGATAGATAACTGTTTTAAAACATGTCATGTTGTGAAGTTTTAGTAGCATTAGAAGCCAGTCATTGCTTATGCTTTCATTAAATGAATTAGGTATTGACAGTAAAGTGTAGTCGTGAAATATGTAGATTGTGTGCAGTTCCCTTATCACTTCCAGTGTAGTGAATGAGTTTTGGTAAACTCCTAGGGATAGTGGTGCTTGTCTAGAATCACACTGTGAGTCTGTGTGCATTTGGGAACCACTGTGAGAGAAGCGTTTGGTAACATTGTGTATTTGCTGACAGATAACTGTTTTAAAACATGTCATGTTGTCAAGTTTGAATAGCATTAGAAGTCAGTGTTTGCTTATGCGTTGATTAAATTAGTCAGGCATTGACATTAAAGTGCAGTCGTGAAATATGTAGATTGTGTGTAGTTCGTTTACCACTTCCACTGTAGTGAATGAGTTTTGGTAAAGTCCTAGGGATAGTGGTGCTTGTCTAGAATCACACTGTGAGTCTGTGTGCATTTGGGAACCACTGTGAGAGAAGCGTTTGGTAATATTGTGTATTTGCTGACAGATAACTGTTTTAAAACATGTCATGTTCTCAAGTTTTAGTAGCATTAGAAGCCAGTCTTTGCTTATGCGTTGATTATATGAGTCAGGCATTGACACTAAAGTGCAGTCGTGAAATATGTAGATTGTGTGCAGTTCCCTTATCTCTTCCACTGTAGTGAATGAGTTTTGGTAAACTCCTAGGGATAGTGGTGCTTGTCTAGAATCACACTGTGAGTCTGTGTACATTTGGGAACCACTGTGAGAGAAGCATTTGGTAACATTGTGTATTTGCTGACAGATAACTGTTTTAAAACATGTCATGTTGTGAAGTTTTAGTAGCATTAGAAGACAGTTATGGCTTATGCTTTCATTAAATGAGTCAGGTATTGACAGTAAAGTGTAGTCGTGAAATATGTAGATTGTGTGCAGTTCCCTTACCACTTCCAGTGTAGTGAATGAGTTTTGGTAAACTCCTAGGGATAGTGGTGCTTGTCTAGAATCACACTGTGAGTCTGTGTACATTTGGGAACCACTGTGAGAGAAGCGTTTGGTTAGATCATGTATTTGCTGACAGATAACTGTTACAAAACCTGTCATGTTGTCAACTTTTAGTAGCATTAGAAGCCAGTCTTTGCTTATATGTTGATAAAATGAGTCATGATTTGACACTAAAGTGCACTACCATGTAGTATTGTCTTCACTGCACCAGAGCTGAAAATTTAAAATTTTTACCCAGGCACTGTCCTAGAAGTAGTCTGATGATTTAGTCAGTTTCTAAGTACTTATGTTGTGAACCAACCATTACCAAATAGACTGCATCAAATGTCTATGCAGTATGCATGTAGTTCTCTAACCACCTATACAGTTGTTTTCACACCTTCAATTCCCTAGTCAGTATCCATACACTTCTAGGAAACACCCTGTAAGTCCCTTTGCATTCTTCTAGTGACCCATTCAGCACCATGTAGTAATCCATTCACTGTGCCAAAACGCAAACATTTATAAATTCATCCAGGCAGTCTCCTTGCTGTAGTCTAATCATTCAGTCAGTACCGAAGTACTCATGCAGTGAGCCGGACCTTAGCACATGGACTGCTTTAAATGCGTATGCAGTATGCATTCAGTTCTCTAATCAGCTACACAGTTGTCTTTTGCTACTTCAATTCCCTATTCCCTATACTTCTAGCAAACACCCTGGTACTCACCCAGTGTGTCTCCTTTTAGTAGTGTAATCATTCAGTCACTTAGCATGTAGTCTTTTAGTGAGGTAGGCTTTAGGGCATGAACTGCTTCAAAGTAGTATGCACTATGTATGCAGTGTTTTAATTAAGCCTGGGCGTTGAACTACGCTCTGTTCGCGGAGCTTGCGAAGTTTTGGTAACTTCGCGCTTCGCGTAGAGCGCGAAGTTGCAGATTGCTACGCAATCTAGCGCGTAGCGTAGTAAATTTGCTTCCTCGCGCGCTCAATATTCATTCTCGCGCGCGCGGTAATGTCTTACCTTGATTCTGCGATCGCCAACTTGCTTTTCTGTCTGTTTGCGAGCGCCACGAGATTTGTACTATGGCTGCCCAAGCCCGCGAGAGTGTGCGACCCCGAACACGTCATTGGTGCGCGCGAACTGACTTCCGGCGGCTGTTTTGGTAAGATCGCGATCCCGAACATGGAAAAACTGCAATCTGGCAAAGAATATCTCGCGAGCTTCATAAAACCTTCTCTAAAATGATCATTTTGCTCAGAAAACTCCTCAGATTGTGATCTTGCTGTAATCTTTGTGTAAGAAAGAGTCCTTTAATTTTTTTAACACTTTTTTTTCAAGAGGAAGGAAGTGCCCCTGACACTACAACTTCCTGTTCCTGTCCAGCAGGCTCCTCCCACGTGCTTTGTGCATGTGTTGTTCACTTTCATTTGGATTTGGAGCTGGAAGGATCACTTTTTGTGTCTGTCTGCTGCATCATACCATTTGTTTGGATTTATTTGAGGAATTTTTGATTTGAGATTTAATTTACGACAAGTAAGTTGGAGAATTGGTGTGTTTGTTTCATTGGGGCTTGTTTGTACCTACATTTTTCTGGGATTTTTATTGTTTTTAAAAATTATTGTTGTGGTGGGTGGCCTGTACTACTTTCAATATGGGCCTAGTTGTTTTTCTCTGCAATTTCAGCCAGTAGGGTACCCATGGGTCCATGTTTTGTGGTGTCTGTAGAATTTCTACATCCTGTAGGGCATGGATGGCATAGGATTGAAATGCTAAACGTGGCTGTGGTGTATTTCACTGTTGGTGTGTGTGTGTGATTTACCTTTGTTGGATGTGTGTGCTTGTGGCCTAGTAGTCTTCCACTAGGCCCAGAGGTAGTCAGCCTCCAAGCTGTGGTGCGTGATTTTACATGTACAGTTGGTGTTGTCTGGTGATTTTCCTTTACTCCATGGATGGCTTTGGATTTTATTGCAAAAGGTGTGTTTGGGGTGCAATAGCATTTTTTGGGTGTGTTCTAAACAAATTGGGCTATTTTGGCCTGCATGTAAGGCAAGGGATTCAGCTCGCGAACTTTCGGTAACTCTGCACAGCGCGACAACGCGGACTTACAGTTTTCGTCATTTTTGCGCTCGCAATATGCGTGTTCGCGCACGCGAGAAAGCCTTTTTGTACAGTTCGCGATCCCGAACACGCAGCTTTTGCAATCTGGCAAACAATATCTCGCGAGCAACATAGACCCTTCTCGAAAACGCTTTTTTGTGCATTTCTGCACAAAAAACTCCTCAGGCTGTCATTGAGCTGTAGGTTTGGAGCAGGGAGAAGCTGTTATTTGTCTGGAAAACATTTGTATGAGAGGGATTAAGTTCCACAGACACTACAACTTCCTCTTCCTGTCCTTTGCAATCACTTTTTGTGTGTTATTGTGGTGGGTGGGCTGGGCATGTGTGTGGCGGCCATTTTAGGAAGGCATGCATTGGGCCTTTGCCATAGGCGTCCATTGACTGTCTCCCATGTCTTGTGGTTGTTGTGGGTGTGTGGCGGCCATTTTGTGGAGCCATCCAAGCAGTGTGCTTGCTTTTGCCATCCGGTTCCAAGCTTGTGGCCTAGTAGTCTTCCAGTAGGCCCAGAGGTAGTCAGCCTCCAATCTGTGGTGCGTGACTTAAATGTACAGTTGGTGTTGTCTGGTGATTTTCCGTTACTCCATGGATGGCTTTGGATTTTGTTGCAAAAGGTGTGTTTGGGGTGCAATAGCATTTTTTGGGTGTGTGCTAAACAAATTGGGCTATTTTGGCCTGCATGTAAGGCAAGGGATTCAGCTCGCGAACGGCCATTTTAGGAAGGCATGCATTGTGCCTTTGCCATAGGCGTCCATTGACTGTCTCCCCTTTCTTGTGGTTGTTGTGGGTGTGTGGCGGCCATTTTGTGAAGCCATCCAAGCAGTGTGCTTGCTTTTGCCATCCGGTTCCAAGCTTGTGGCCTAGTAGTCTTCCACTAGGCCCAGAGGTAGTCAGCCTCCAAGCTGTGGTGCGTGATTTTACATGTACAGTTGGTGTTGTCTGGTGATTTTCCTTTACTCCATGGATGGCTTTGGATTTTATTGCAAAAGGTGTGTTTGGGGTGCAATAGCATTTTTTGGGTGTATTCTAAACAAATGGGCTATTTTGGCCTGCATGTAAGGCAAGGGATTCAGCTCGCGAACTTTCGGTAACTCTGCACAGCGCGACAACGCGGACTTACAGTTTTCGTCATTTTTGCGCTCGCAATATGCGTGTTCGCGCACGCGAGAAAGCCTTTTTGTACAGTTCGCGATCCCGAACACGCAGCTTTTGCAATCTGGCAAACAATATCTCGCGAGCAACATAGACCCTTCTCGAAAACGCTTTTTTGTGCATTTCTGCACAAAAAACTCCTCAGGCTGTCATTGAGCTGTAGGTTTGGAGCAGGGAGAAGCTGTTATTTGTCTGGAAAACATTTTTATGAGAGGGATTAAGTTCCACAGACACTACAACTTCCTCTTCCTATCCTTTGCAATCACTTTTTGTGTGTGTGTTATTGTGGTGGGTGGGCTGGGCATGTGTGTGGCGGCCATTTTAGGAAGGCATGCATTGGGCCTTTGCCATAGGCGTCCATTGACTGTCTCCCATTTCTTGTGGTTGTTGTGGGTGTGTGGCGGCCATTTTGTGGAGCCATCCAAGCAGTGTGCTTGCTTTTGCCATCCGGTTCCAAGCTTGTGGCCTAGTAGTCTTCCAGTAGGCCCAGAGGTAGTCAGCCTCCAATCTGTGGTGCGTGACTTAAATGTACAGTTGCTGTTGTCTGGTGATTTTCCTTTACTCCATGGATGGCTTTGGATTTTGTTGCAAAAGGTGTGTTTGGGGTGCAATAGCATTTTTTGGGTGTGTGCTAAACAAATTGGGCTATTTTGGCCTGCATGTAAGGCAAGGGATTCAGCTCGCGAACGGCCATTTTAGGAAGGCATGCATTGTGCCTTTGCCATAGGCGTCCATTGACTGTCTCCCCTTTCTTGTGGTTGTTGTGGGTGTGTGGCGGCCATTTTGTGAAGCCATCCAAGCAGTGTGCTTGCTTTTGCCATCCGGTTCCAAGCTTGTGGCCTAGTAGTCTTCCACTAGGCCCAGAGGTAGTCAGCCTCCAAGCTGTGGTGCGTGATTTTACATGTACAGTTGGTGTTGTCTGGTGATTTTCCTTTACTCCATGGATGGCTTTGGATTTTATTGCAAAAGGTGTGTTTGGGGTGCAATAGCATTTTTTGGGTGTGTTCTAAACAAATTGGGCTATTTTGGCCTGCATGTAAGGCAAGGGATTCAGCTCGCGAACTTTCGGTAACTCTGCACAGCGCGACAACGCGGACTTACAGTTTTCGTCATTTTTGCGCTCGCAATATGCGTGTTCGCGCACGCGAGAAAGCCTTTTTGTACAGTTCACGATCCCGAACACGCAGCTTTTGCAATCTGGCAAACAATATCTCGCGAGCAACATAGACCCTTCTCGAAAACGCTTTTTTGTGCATTTCTGCACAAAAAACTCCTCAGGCTGTCATTGAGCTGTAGGTTTGGAGCAGGGAGAAGCTGTTATTTGTCTGGAAAACATTTTTATGAGAGGGATTAAGTTCCACAGACACTACAACTTCCTCTTCCTGTCCTTTGCAATCACTTTTTGTGTGTTATTGTGGTGGGTGGGCTGGGCATGTGTGTGGCGGCCATTTTAGGAAGGCATGCATTGGGCCTTTGCCATAGGCATCCATTGACTGTCTCCCATTTCTTGTGGTTGTTGTGGGTGTGTGGCGGCCATTTTGTGGAGCCATCCAAGCAGTGTGCTTGCTTTTGCCATCCGGTTCCAAGCTTGTGGCCTAGTAGTCTTCCAGTAGGCCCAGAGGTAGTCAGCCTCCAATCTGTGGTGCGTGACTTAAATGTACAGTTGGTGTTGTCTGGTGATTTTCCTTTACTCCATGGATGGCTTTGGATTTTGTTGCAAAAGGTGTGTTTGGGGTGCAATAGCATTTTTTGGGTGTGTGCTAAACAAATTGGGCTATTTTGGCCTGCATGTAAGGCAAGGGATTCAGCTCGCGAACGGCCATTTTAGGAAGGCATGCATTGTGCCTTTGCCATAGGCGTCCATTGACTGTCTCCCCTTTCTTGTGGTTGTTGTGGGTGTGTGGCGGCCATTTTGTGAAGCCATCCAAGCAGTGTGCTTGCTTTTGCCATCCGGTTCCAAGCTTGTGGCCTAGTAGTCTTCCACTAGGCCCAGAGTTAGTCAGCCTCCAAGCTGTGGTGCGTGATTTTACATGTACAGTTGGTGTTGTCTGGTGATTTTCCTTTACTCCATGGATGGCTTTGGATTTTATTGCAAAAGGTGTGTTTGGGGTGCAATAGCATTTTTTGGGTGTGTTCTAAACAAATTGGGCTATTTTGGCCTGCATGTAAGGCAAGGGATTCAGCTCGCGAACTTTCGGTAACTCTGCACAGCGCGACAACGCGGACTTACAGTTTTCGTCATTTTTGCGCTCGCAATATGCGTGTTCGCGCACGCGAGAAAGCCTTTTGGACAGTTCGCGATCCCGAACACGCAGCTTTTGCAATCTGGCAAACAATATCTCGCGAGCAACATAGACCCTTCTCGAAAACGCTTTTTTGTGCATTTCTGCACAAAAAACTCCTCAGGCTGTCATTGAGCTGTAGGTTTGGAGCAGGGAGAAGCTGTTATTTGTCTGGAAAACATTTTTATGAGAGGGATTAAGTTCCACAGACACTACAACTTCCTCTTCCTGTCCTTTGCAATCACTTTTTGTGTGTTATTGTGGTGGGTGGGCTGGGCATGTGTGTGGCGGCCATTTTAGGAAGGCATGCATTGGGCCTTTGCCATAGGCGTCCAAACTTGTGGCCTAGTCGTACAGTAGGCCCAGGGGTACAACTCAGCAATCATCACGGCGGTTTTTTTTTCCTTGCTATTCTTCTTCCTAAGTGTACACTACACAGTACAAATACAACAGGATCCCTGGCCTTGTCAGTCTCTTAATGGCTGGCTATACTGTTGAAGTTGTTCACTGACTTCATGAAATTTAATAATTGTGATGACCACCCACGAGACACTAATAAGTTATATATTATATTATGGATCTTTTGACTGATGTTCTTCTGGCTTTTTTGCTTTTAGGTGCACAAAAGACAGAGGTGTGTCATCATCATCCACTGTTGTGGTGCCAGACCGACGTCCTGCTGCTGTAGTGTACACAACGTGACGTGTCAGTGACCTGACCAGGCATCTCTGCAACTTGTGCAACTGAGTGCTGTTTTGACATCTGTTGAAGATGCCCCCAAAGAAAGCAGGTAGCAGGTCCTCCGGTACCAAGAAAGTTGCCATGGAGAAGAAGGAACAGAAGAAGAAGGAAGTGTCACTTAAGTCTGGTGTGCCTCCCAAAACCTTTTTTGGTTCACCAAAAATGAGGCCTGCAGCAGCGGTGTCGGGGGGGCAAGCTGGGGGCAGCACCTCCACATCAGTGGGCCCAACCCACCAACCCATGCCCAAGCAGATGAGTGTGGAAGAGGTAGCCAGCCTTATGGTAGAAAGCAGTGATGCTGAGCCTGAACTAAACTTATCGCTATCTCAAAGTAGTACACAATCAACGCAGGAGGGAACATCATCAACACAGCAGATAAGTGGTCAACAGCCGCAGCTACCGCCCGCAATAGTAGCTGTTCCTCCTGAAGTAGGGGCAGTTCAGGAAATTGAGCCTCATGCAGAGGAAGAAGAGGAAGCCACTCCTTTAGAAGTTGCATTGGCTTTTAAATCCCCAGCAAGGAAAAGGAGGGTTAGTACATCAAGTTCTTCACCAAGCCCCCCTTCTGATGATCTAGATGTCACTTGGAAGCCACAAACTGAGTCTGAGAGGGAAACACATCACAAGAGCAGGCATGGCAAAAGGAAGGTTCCAGAAAGCCTTACACTTATGGATGTTGATGTAGAAGAGCAGGTTGATGATGATGATGATGATGATGAGCCAGTCATCACAAACATCACTCCCGGGCCTGAGGAGATGGAGAGCAACATTTTTACATTATCCAAAATGGATGGGAGGGATGTAGCACGCATACCTCCAACACAGGTAACACCAACACGACCTCCAGCTTCCATATTTACATTAGCAAAGGGCCGGCAGCGTCCTACATCCAGCACAACAAGCACCACCTCAGCAGAAATAGGTAGTGGTCCTGCACAGAGTCAAATTCAACACACACCCTCCAGTTCATCCGGCATTGGAAGTGGGAGTGGCACCTCCAGCAGGAGACAAAAGTTAAGCTCCCCAGTGTGGGACTACTTTACGGTTAGCCCAAAGGAGGAGAACATTGCTGTATGCTCCGTTTGTCATTCCTCTGTTAGCCGTGGAAAGCTTGGTACAAACTATGGTACCGGAGGCCAAATGACCCATCTGAAAAAACACCACGCAATCCAGTGGGAGGAGCACCTTAGGCTCATCAAAACTGGAACCATTGCTGTTGGGCATAAACGAGTAGAAAGTCCGCTCACGGTGGAACAGGAAGAAGAGGGAGACATTCTCTGTGCTAGTGTTACACAAAGTAGCCCTGTCCCCAGCACTGCAGTGGTAACGCCCACATCCTCAGCCACATCTCATTGGCACAAGAGTAAGAGCCAGCCTGAGACACCAAGGAGTACTGCTGGGCCAAAAAGTGCGACGTCGACCACAGGAAGGAATACCATGCAGCCTACCATTCTTAGCATGTTTAGTAGGCCGGAGGGGCAGTACGAACGCAATCACCCAATAGCACGTTTGTACAATGCTAAGCTGGCAAAAATGTTAGCACTGGACCTTCTCCCTTTTTCTTTTGTTGAAGGGGTGGGTTTTCTTGAGTTTGTGACCACCATCTGCCCAAAATGGAAAGTTCCCAGCCGCTACTATTTTGCAAGAGTTGCTGTTCCAGCACTACATCACGACGTGCTGGAATTGCTTGGAAAAGCCTTAAAACAGAGTGCTGTTCAGAGTATACACCTGACAACAGACATGTGGACCAGTTGCCAAGCCACTGATTACATGTGCATCACTGCACACTGGGTCTCTTTTTCGGGTGTTAAAGATAAGATATCTGACGGCGTTGTTGACACCGCTGAGATTTTTAAAGACACTCGCAAACATGCAACTGTAGCCATGTTTGCAATGGAGAAATCTCATACTGCTGCTAACATTTTGGATGAGTTTAACAGCAAGGTGTTTGAGTGGCTGCGACCAAGAGGTCTTACCATTGGTTTTGTTGCCACGGACAATGGCAGTAATGTAGTTCGGGCCATGAAAGATGGTGGGTATTTCAGGGTGCCATGTTTGGCACACTGCATTAACATTGTTGTGCAAGACTTTCTGAAAAATGAAAGCAAAGTCAGCAGCTTACTGACCACCTGCAGAAGAATATGCACACATTTCAACCATTCTTTTAAAGCCCGGAAGGAGCTGAGGGTGATTCAACGTGAGCATAAAATGCCAGTCAAAGTACTCATCCAAGAGGTGCCAACACGTTGGAACTCAACGTATTACATGCTTGAGCGTCTGTTTGAGCAGTACATACCACTTAATGCTTATGTCATGAAAAGGTCAGGGGATCCTACAGTGAAAGGCATGAGAGTTGAGATGACCCAATGGGACCTTGTCAAAAGCCTGACAGAGATGCTACTTCCTTTTGAGGTCTTCACCCGTGAAGTGAGCCGGGAGGACTGTACTATGGGCCAAGCTATCCCATTGTTGTACATGCTAGAGCAACAGCTGAAGGAGGTGGCAGAGATGTACGCAGATGTGGATGACAAAGTAGAAGCACATTCTTTGGCAGACACCTTATCCGATCGCTTATCTCACAATACAAGGATTCAAAATAACATTCTGTCAGATCCACATTACATTACTGCCTCAATTTTGGATCCACGTTACAAATTATTGCTGCGCAGTAATGAAGTCATTCCTTTTTCAGAAGTGAATGTTGCCCAGTACAAAACTTTGATAGCTGGGGAAGCCACTGAGTTTGAAAACGAAAGGATCTTCATTAAAGGCCCGCCCCTCCAGGGCAGAAAAAGTACTGCAGGGCACCCAGAACGAAGTTCTACTTCAGAAGCCAAGAGCAGTGCGTTTGCCTCCCAGCAGTCAACACTGCCAGCAGCAATAACATCAACAGCACCAACAGGATCATCAGGCACATTTACAAAAACGGCAGGTGATTGGTTTCTACGGAAAGGGTATTGCACATCAATGACTGATACAAAGGCAAAAGAGGCCCAGGAAATCGGAGCACCCCTGAACATTGAGCGGATGGTTCAGGCCTATCTAGATGACACAACAGAGGTCTACATGGAGCAAAGCCCATTGGTGTATTGGTATGGGAAAAGAAGCCAATGGCCAGTGCTCAGCAGGCTGGCGATAAAGTATGTGGCTTGCCCTGTTGCAAGTGTCTCTACAGAGCGTGTTTTCAGTGCTGCTGGTGCCATTGTTACTGTCAAAAGGACCAGTCTCTCGCCCAAAAGTGTTGAGAGGTTAACCATGATCAAAATGAATCAACACTTTATACCACCGGAGTACAAAATACGTGAATCACAGGAGGAAGAGGAGAGTGACTTTGATGACATAAGTAGTGGATTGTTAGACGTACTGCTGTCCGAACCACCAGAGTTTGAGGACGAGCTCCTCTTCCCTGACAACTAGGCTTTCAAATTGTTCTCCCTTCCTTTATTTGTGTGTGACTGTGTGTATCTGTTTTTCTGGTTCAAAATCTACATTCACAACAAAGCCATCAACAGTCTCCTTTTTTTATTTCCCTATTGGAGTTGCACGTCTGTGCATAACTGTCCACTCCACTCCTCAGGGTCCTGCTCCATGTTCCTTACTCTCCCTAAGTACATTTCAAGCAAGTCAGACATTGGATGGAGATGGAGAATAGTACAATACATGTTGCCTCTAACAGTCCCTCCATAAGAAGTGAAACGTGACTCCACCTATATTCCATTTTGTTTCCAATCCGAAAGAAACTCATCACTGACTGGCAGAAGGCTAGGCAGGCATCAGATCAGACAGCCAAAGAGAACACCAAGACAGGTAATGAGTGATTATTGTGAATGATGGTGGCATGCATTCCATTGGATGCTGGCTGACTACGAAGAATTGTGCATGCCATGAAGTAGAACTATACTAGTTTATCGACAAAGTACAAGTGACTCAGGTGTGGTGACAGTTAATGTTTCCTTGTTGTTTAATAATGACCACATTGTACTCCTACCACTGCAGGTGCCGGCCAATATCCGTTGCAATTTGGTAATATGGAATATATTATAAACTTAATCAGTCACTACAGACTGAGTTGGTGTTGGAGAATACGTACCACGCGGTCACCATCATTGAGGATGCTGAGCATACTATCTTTGCACACAGTCAGTTGGATTGGAGAAAATTTATGGAATAACGGCGTTTCATGGGCTGACATAAAAGGTAAAAAGTTTGAACAAGAACCACAGCAGACCTAGGCTAGATGTCCGTGTAGTGGTGTGGACTGGAGTAGAGTGTAGTGGTATGACGGACAGTGGCGCATTGATTTAGTCACTTCATTGGGAAAATTCTAGGTTGCTGCAGTGCATTTGACATTTCTCTGGCTCGGTCAAAATGTAAGTAAGGGGTAGGGTGCCTGGCCTGTGCCGCGGTTCTCCTGTTCTGTGGCTGTGCTGGCTCCTGAATCCTGTCCCGTTGTTGTTGTACCTTAATGCTTGCTGTAGAGTAGACACACTATGTAGCCTATCCAAGCTGCCTCAGTCTGAAAGTGTTCTCTCCAGAGTGTTGTCTTGCACTCCACTGTAATTGAGTTTATTGTTGTAAAGGCTGTAATTTTTCAATACCCCGTTTGTTTTTCCATCTACACTTACAGGCCGGCCTTTACCCTGTGCTACAGTGGGAGAAACGACTCACACGTACCTTACCAATACACATCAGGCTTTTCATGGGCTGACATAAAAGGTAAAAAGTTTGAACAAGAACCACAGCAGACCTAGGCTAGATGTCCGTGTAGTGGTGTGGACTGGAGTAGAGTGTAGTGGTATGACGGACAGTGGCGCATTGATTTAGTCACTTCATTGGGAAAATTCTAGGTTGCTGCAGTGCATTTGACATTTCTCTGGCTCGGTCAAAATGTAAGTAAGGGGTAGGGTGCCTGGCCTGTGCCGCGGTTCTCCTGTTCTGTGGCTGTGCTGGCTCCTGAATCCTGTCCCGTTGTTGTTGTACCTTAATGCTTGCTGTAGAGTAGACACACTATGTAGCCTATCCAAGCTGCCTCAGTCTGAAAGTGTTCTCTCCAGAGTGTTGTCTTGCACTCCACTGTAATTGAGTTTATTGTTGTAAAGGCTGTAATTTTTCAATACCCCGTTTGTTTTTCCATCTACACTTACAGGCCGGCCTTTACCCTGTGCTACAGTGGGAGAAACGACTCACACGTACCTTACCAATACACATCAGGCTTTTCATGGGCTGACATAAAAGGTAAAAAGTTTGAACAAGAACCACAGCAGACCTAGGCTAGATGTCCGTGTAGTGGTGTGGACTGGAGTAGAGTGTAGTGGTATGACGGACAGTGGCGCATTGATTTAGTCACTTCATTGGGAAAATTCTAGGTTGCTGCAGTGCATTTGACATTTCTCTGGCTCGGTCAAAATGTAAGTAAGGGGTAGGGTGCCTGGCCTGTGCCGCGGTTCTCCTGTTCTGTGGCTGTGCTGGCTCCTGAATCCTGTCCCGTTGTTGTTGTACCTTAATGCTTGCTGTAGAGTAGACACACTATGTAGCCTATCCAAGCTGCCTCAGTCTGAAAGTGTTCTCTCCAGAGTGTTGTCTTGCACTCCACTGTAATTGAGTTTATTGTTGTAAAGGCTGTAATTTTTCAATACCCCGTTTGTTTTTCCATCTACACTTACAGGCCGGCCTTTACCCTGTGCTACAGTGGGAGAAACGACTCACACGTACCTTACCAATACGCATCAGGCTTTTCATGGGCTGACATAAAAGGTAAAAAGTTTGAACAAGAACCACAGCAGACCTAGGCTAGATGTCCGTGTAGTGGTGTGGACTGGAGTAGAGTGTAGTGGTATGACGGACAGTGGCGCATTGATTTAGTCACTTCATTGGGAAAATTCTAGGTTGCTGCAGTGCATTTGACATTTCTCTGGCTCGGTCAAAATGTAAGTAAGGGGTAGGGTGCCTGGCCTGTGCCGCGGTTCTCCTGTTCTGTGGCTGTGCTGGCTCCTGAATCCTGTCCCGTTGTTGTTGTACCTTAATGCTTGCTGTAGAGTAGACACACTATGTAGCCTATCCAAGCTGCCTCAGTCTGAAAGTGTTCTCTCCAGAGTGTTGTCTTGCACTCCACTGTAATTGAGTTTATTGTTGTAAAGGCTGTAATTTTTCAATACCCCGTTTGTTTTTCCATCTACACTTACAGGCCGGCCTTTACCCTGTGCTACAGTGGGAGAAACGACTCACACGTACCTTACCAATACGCATCAGGCTTTTCATGGGCTGACATAAAAGGTAAAAAGTTTGAACAAGAACCACAGCAGACCTAGGCTAGATGTCCGTGTAGTGGTGTGGACTGGAGTAGAGTGTAGTGGTATGACGGACAGTGGCGCATTGATTTAGTCACTTCATTGGGAAAATTCTAGGTTGCTGCAGTGCATTTGACATTTCTCTGGCTCGGTCAAAATGTAAGTAAGGGGTAGGGTGCCTGGCCTGTGCCGCGGTTCTCCTGTTCTGTGGCTGTGCTGGCTCCTGAATCCTGTCCCGTTGTTGTTGTACCTTAATGCTTGCTGTAGAGTAGACACACTATGTAGCCTATCCAAGCTGCCTCAGTCTGAAAGTGTTCTCTCCAGAGTGTTGTCTTGCACTCCACTGTAATTGAGTTTATTGTTGTAAAGGCTGTAATTTTTCAATACCCCGTTTGTTTTTCCATCTACACTTACAGGCCGGCCGGCCCTTTACCCTGTGCTACAGTGGGAGAAACGACTCACATGTACCTTACCAATACGCATCAGGCAGGCAGTGATACCCAAGATTGATGTGCGGAGTGTCCATGGAAGGGAGGACCAAGAAGAATGACGAGAATGATGCAACTCCTCATTTGGACCAGGATAATACAGTAACTTTAGTATCATCATTCGTCTTTACATTTATTTGCTTGCTTTTTTCTCTTTAATCATTATGACTGTGTGTTGTGGTTTGTTTGTTAATTGATCCAACTTTTTTTTAGTTTCCTTAGCTAGCTTGAAAAATGAAAGTAAGCCCGGTAGAGCATGTAATTGGGTTCGGTATGAGCTCTGAGGGCGTCAGACAGGCAAGGCAAATTTCAATTTCGTCCCTGACTGTACTGTCTCATTGGGTCATAGTAGTTATAGTACAACTCATTATCTCATTAACCATCAAGTTATCCTCCTCAGCATGCATGCATTTGCTTTCTCTCACTTCATACTTTGATTTCTTTGATAATGGATCATGGTCGTCTTACAAGATTGTGTTTTACTTTTGTTGTGTCCATGCATATTGTCTGTTTTTCTTTCTCAAACCTTTCCCAAAACCCCACTTCCCATCCAATCATCAATCCCTAACCCTCTTCCCCCGGGCTGTGTGATTTATATTGAGGTGTGATGTGATGACTATGTACACCAATTGATCACACGCTTGCTGGGGCAGATGTGGTGAAAGCAACACTAATTGAATTTCAACTAAGGCAGGGCAAGGATCTTCTTCTGCTTGACCACCCATGCTGTAGTTTACTTTGTGTTCTGTTCCACTCCTCCTCCCTGAGTCTCAGTCAAGTGACTTTCTCTTTCTTTTTTCAAACGCTATTGCCAGTGTCTACTACTACCACCACTATAATGGCATCTACTCCGTCAATTTGGGAAACCAACCATGCAGCCATCAGTGTGCCGAACTTCATCATCAATCACAGGTAAGATAAGTTTGGTGGGAGGTATGGACTAGGAGGAGAGACTGACAGTACTATGACAATTAAAAATAACTCAGTGAGGGGTACTGCATCTATCGGTTTGTGTGTTACAAAATCGGCAGATCTTTTAAATCAAACACTGGCTGTGGGCATGCAGCAGCACGGAAACAAAGTAAACAACCATGTAACTTACATTGAATTCGGAAAACTGTAACCCACCACAAAAAACATTAACATCATATAAATAAATAGTAAGTATATTTTTAATATCCCCTAACAAAAATAAACTATCCCGCTCTGCCCTAACCTACCCCCCTCCCTAACCCCAATGAAACGAAAGTCCAAAGTCCCAATGTCCGTTGAAATCCCCAACGCCCACAAACCCACCCACCAACAAAAGGAATTAAAAAAGGGGCAAACGACGAGGTCCTCTATTTTCGGCGGGCCTTAAGGTGTTTGTCCACCAGGATCTTGACCCGCTCCTCCATGTTCTCCTCCCAGCGGGCCATCCGGCGGAGCAGCTGGCGGCGAAATGCCCTAAAGTTGCTTCCAGGGTGGGGGGCAGCAGTGCTGGAAATTGAGGCGCGGCGGCAGGCGAATGCCGGACCACGGCGCCGTGAAAGTGGAGGCCGGGCCTGACTGGGGCCCGGGGCATTGGAGGAGGCTGCAGCTTCAGCCGCCTCCTCCTCCTCCTCCTCCTGAGCCACCAGCCGGCGATAATGCTCGCAGATGGCCTCCAGTTTCCGGCGCCGGGCCCTAGCGTCCAACTCCTTCCTTGATGGTTTATTGGAAGGAGTATCATCTATATCAAAAAAGTAAAAGAACATGTTGGAGCCAATACTCTTAGCAAAACAGGAACACTAAAATCATTACATAGTGTCACAGTATCACTAGCAAGCACAGTTCATAACATTTGGGATTTGGTGCTGGGGTAAGTATCTCTAATCCTACTTCCTTGGACTCTAACATTTGTGACCGTTTCAGACATTATTTATAAATATAATCGTACTATGTATGTACTGCGGTACACCAGTCGTGCTGTTCTTATCTGTAGTTTAGCCCAATTACATAACCTTGTTGTAGGCGGCATGCCAGGTCCATCAGCTAAGCTTGCACCCAAGAGAAACAGATATGAGCCACATGATGATGCAGACTCACGTTACTTTTATTTACTACTACTGTCTGCAGGTGGGGAAGCTCATCTTTTTGTCTGACGCCTTACGGCCGTTGGCACTGGTCATACTCTGTTACATGAGGGCAAATGGCATGCACAATTTCACTTACACCCTGCCATGGGTACTACAAAAAGGCTGATTATTTATTTATCGGATCCAACGATCATTGCTTATATTCATATTATAGATGCTGCTAGTGCTAATACGATATACGACATCAGGTCGGTAGCGGTCGGTGGTGGGAGTGCTGCCGGTCGGTGACGTGGGAAGGTGCAGGGTGGGGATAGTAAACGATGGATTAAGGATTAAGGACATTCACAGGTAATTAAAGAATACATTAAAAAAAAAACATTGCTGCACACAGTAGCACACACTGCATCGCATTCGGCGGTGCAGTGCGCACCTTGAAAATAGTTTTATTTATTTTTATGTTGATTACCTGTATTTGGCCGTAACAGTAATACACAGTTTACTCGCCAGTGCCACCCACCCGTCCCCTCCCCATGTCGCCGCCCGCCAACAATCCCACCACCAACCGCTACTGCAGAGGGTACTTTGCTTTCATTGCTTGTGTAACCAATATACATAAACATTAAACAACAGATAGGCCACCCTTTGCAGGCTGGCTGCCCCAATCGAAAATACATTAATAATAATAGGTAGGGAGTGGTCCCCAGAGTGGGAGGAAGGGGTTTCCGCTTGATAATATATGACGTGCTTGCAAACTACTGCAAGTGTACTGTATGCTCATAATACTACCTTGATTCCTCTAGGCTTTGCTACTGTCGCGCAGTTTCTGTTACATTTTCTTCAAAGTAAGAATCTCCAGTGACACTTTCCACCTATACTGTCTCTTGGTGATAGTACATCCAGGCATACATCCATTAAAGTAAACGTCTATCCTTTTGTATATATCTCTTAACAAACCTTAGTTGGTTTCACCAACAAACACCCATGCTTCTGCTCCTTCCTTCCTTGCCTTGGCTTTGAGTTTGAACCAAAAACACCGCTGACTCTTGCTATCTAGTACTATCCACCCATACTGTGTCACCCACCCAGGCAGGCATTCTTTCACCTTCCACCCATCCTTCAACAACCCATGCATCTGATCTTATTACTATCAGACTCCTATACATGCTTCCAACAACATATCCTTCTCTGCCGGTCAGTCATATTGTTTATCTCGCCCGTCCTTCCACCCTTAGTGCTTTCCCTCTATGTTCAACACATCCATGAAGGTCATCTGATCTGAGTTTGTCTTCTCCATAAAACATTCACAGCTGATTTTGGAGTCAAATAGAAGAGGCCATTGGTTACTCTACTCACGCTGGTAATGCTACGTAAAGGGTGTCTTCTTCAACCGTTGTATAATGTCGCACAGTACAGTGAAATAGTGAACACAGTTCCATCTAGCTGTAATGTCAAGAAGTAATGAATATAACTTACCGCCGCCGGCCACTGCTGCTGGATCCCCCCTGGGCCCTGTGTCTCCTACAGGTGCCACCAGTTCGCCTGCCCCCTCCGGAATGGCCGCATCGCTGGCCCCGACGGCACTGGTGGATGGTAGTGTGCCTAGAAAAAAGCATCAAAATTTTTTTAGATGCCTGTAAACCTCCCCCTATTTTAAGTGTTCACTTGGAACATTGAACAAAAAGTTAATGCGATGCAACATACATCAGCACTAGACAGTAAGTACAGTCAGTAGACAGACACTAGTAGGATATGGTTCCACTTTCTAGGGTCATCTAGTCCTACTCTACTCTTTTGAAAGTTAGCCTGAGCCATGAGTAACCCTTTTAGATTCATCATGTCGACTACTACTCTTTTGGTGCATATTATACCTGCCAGCGTATTGACATGTGCAGTAGATGCCTTTAAGGCCGCTTGACTGTTGCGGTCGAAAAAAAAACAACATATTGACTTTGTTTAGTTTATATTGCTTAGCCATCACACATACATGTTACACTTTTTGGCATGACTGCAAAATGCTAGCATCATTCACCAGTATACTATCTAACGGCTAACTCGCAGCGTTTTTCTCATATATCATAGGCGGAAGATTCCCTTCTACAAACCAGAGATTTACAGAGCATAGTGGATGCAAGATGATGTAACCAGTATTTCTACGTTCTACGGTGAGGGATCTTCCAGAATTATAAAGATCTTGGCTCTTGTTCTTGTTGTCAATCATGCACTTGTAAATGTTTACTGTTTTAATGTTAGGCTTTTTGCTGGCTTATTGACTATGGCTGTCGTAAATTAAATTTCATATTAACGATGTACAGAGTTTGATACTTGTTTCAAATAAACCTTTTGAACTTACACATAGACTCTGTGGTATTTGGTGTGGTGGAGTGGACTTACACAAGTGTGTGAGCAAAATGGTGTTTGTTATTATGTTCTGGATTGTCTCTGTCTCCGTCATCATCAACATTGTGTATCGTCTTCGTGGGGGGGTCGGGAGTGGGACCCTAATGTGAGACACTATAGCTAGTCTGTTAGGGGATCCTGGGTTCTTCGGACTGAGGTGTGATCAGTAAGATCCAACCTCCCATCAGCACCATCCTATTTTGTTGTGCATAGTTCTGTATGTGGCTCTGCAGAATCCTAGACAATAGTAGTATCATGTACTATCCGATCAAAAATACTAGTCAAATATCTGGTTGGGCATTTTGTTTGTGGTAATTGTCAAAGCCTCAACATTGAGAAGACTTGAAGAGGACAACCCAAAGGACAGGACCCAGTGGCTAGAGCTATTGGTCAATCAGAGTTTTATTGTTGCAAAGAAAACATTCTATTAAAGAGTGGGCAACTGTGCAAGCTTCGCTACACACAGAGTAATAATAGTAATAGTAGTAGTAGTATTAGTAGCACAGAGAGTCATAGCAGAGGGAGTTAGAAGCAACTTCGAGGCAGGGATAAACAGAATTAGTAAACAGATAGTCAAGGTCAAAGAAGTAAGCTTTTGTAAAAAAGAGATTCAGAAAGTGGAACCATAATTTAGAGTTTGGGAAAAAAAAGATGCAGTAACATAACATTTAGGGAAATATAAATGTCAATCTAACCAATGGAGGACTTACTGGGGCCAGCTGCAGGAGCCTCAGTAGAGGAGAGGTCTTGGGGTTCCCCCGCCGACTCCGACCCCGTCTTCTTGCCCCTGGGTGGTGCTGATGATCATGTAAAATATAATAAAGAAAGAGACCAACATTAAGGAGTGCTGTGAGAAAAATAATAAATCATTTGGAAAAACAATAAGTCAAAGAACATTTTAGGAAACAACAAGTGCAATAAAATTGACCTATCTAATCAGATGGATCGACTACTGGCTGCTTCCTAGTGCATTTACGGATCGTCTACTTATTTATGAACACTCCAGTGTTCCTTGATCATTCTGATTCCAAATACTAACAAAGCCTAGTAAGTACCACCTGACCTAAACCACCTATTCCAGACGGGCCAATTGTTCACTAAGTCTGCACTTCAATTTTTTTCAGCCATCAAATGCATAGATGATGAGATGGAGGACACATGCATAGTTGCATACATTAGTGCATACATACAACAAATTGTGGGTTGGTTGCATAATGCTGATCTAGTTCTGCTACTGACTGACCATGCTAAGCCTACCACTCACTAAACAAAGTACAAAAGATTTGACGGAGGACTGGGGTAAGCAGCACTCAGTGACAGAGGATGCGTCACGCAGACCGCATAAAACAATTAGTAACTACTACTAACAAACTAAACCTACTATCCAATATCCATCCACCACTATTTCACGGTAGGACAATGGAAGGACTAGAGTCTCTCTAGCAAATCGCATTACCTAACTTCAGTTCTGTAAAGTAAACTCTTACATAATCAGCATCAGCACAAGCTAGCGCAAACTACGTTGCAAACAAGTAAGAGTACCACCATGCACCTGGGTCCTTAAATCAAAGAACATTTTGCTTTTTGGAACGTAATACCAGCAACGCTTGGCACGCAGCAGTAATCTTGTTGTTCATCTAATTTAATATACACAATCAGTTACTCACCAAGCCCGATGACCTCGACACCTAGCAGGTCCAACAGGTCCTGCTCCCGGTCCAGGATGTCGGACCACCGGTGAGCTAGCTGGTTGTGGGTGCGCCGGATCCCAGTGCACCGGAACACGGCCCGGCGCACCTTCGCCCACCGACGGTGCCGCTCCTGGGTAGCGTACCCGGAGCCGGGCCTGCCGCCTGCTGCCAAAATCAAGGGGTGGAGGCGCTGGATGAAAAAAACAAGAGCCGCCACCTCCTCCTCCCCAAACAGTTGCCGGGCCTGCACCCCTGCAGGACGCATTCTGCCGCAAGGCAGGCGGCGCTTCTCTGCGCCTGCAGGTCCCTTGCCCTTGGGACTTGGTGTGCCCTTGGCCATGGTTCTGGGGTGGGTGGGAGGCGGAAAAGAAAAGTCCGAAGGGGAAAAAAAGTTACGGGGAAGAAGATAGAAAGAACTTTATAAAAGTAACAAAAACACAGTAAAAGTAGAAATAAAATGCAAAATATAAACTGAGGCAAACAGAGAGATAGATAATAACTAAAAAAAGTCAGGAAAAAGGCTTTAAAGACAAAGGATTGCTGTGATAAAGGGAGGATACAAAAGTAGGCCCAGAAACATGGCATAGAGTGAAAAACAAGATGGCCGCGCCCATTCGCGACCGCGTGGGTAAGTTCGCGTGATATTTCTCGCGAACATGTACAATTTATCGCGAACAAGTAAAATGCGCTCCCGAACACGTCAATGCACATCGCGAACACGCTATCCGCGACCCGGAACAGGAAATAAGGCATCGCGAGCGGGCGGGACTATAGAAAAACAAGATGGCCGCACCCATTGGCGACCGCATGGGTAAGATCGCGAGATATATCCCCCGAGCATGCAAACAGTTCCCCGAACATGCTTACCGCCCTCGCGAACAAGAAAAAGCCATCGCGAACAGGTTGCCACAAGCAACTACGCAAGGTCGCGAAGCTTCGCGAAGGTCGCGTAGTGCAATGACATCTTCGCGAAGCTTCGCGAAGCGCGACTACGCGAACTACGCCCAGGGTTAGTTTTAATCATCGTCACATTTGTGGTTCAGGGCTATAGTTTCTTAGTCTGTTTTTATATAAAATGTGTTTGTACAGTAATGGAATACTGTAAATTTGAAAGTTATTGATATACATTTATTTGTGATTCTTTTTTGCAGATACTGTTTTTTAATGTTAAAATTGAGAAATTATGCCAGAAAAAGAAAAGAACAGAGACAGGAGGATTATTTGAAGAAACATCAACCACAAGTATTGAATGAACAAGATAATGTGGCTAAAAGGAAAAAAAATTCTGGTAAAATCACGAA
This sequence comes from Triturus cristatus, assembly GCF_964204655.1. Taxonomy (NCBI): domain Eukaryota; kingdom Metazoa; phylum Chordata; class Amphibia; order Caudata; family Salamandridae; genus Triturus; species Triturus cristatus. Next base: position 828,535,722 of record NC_140585.1, on the reverse strand, counting down.
GCAATTTATTAAATATGTTTGTAGGAGCAAACAGAATATAGAGAATGCTGCAACTTCAGAAAAAAATTTAAGTAAGAAAAAAAATCTAAATAAGAGGAAAAGTAGAAAAGCAAATGTTCAGTCAAAGGAGATAAAGTATGGTAAAAGAAGACAAAATCAGTATAAGGAATTACGCAAAAAAATATTTTACAAGAGAGTAGTGCATAATTTGCTGAAAGATTTGAAGAAATATAAAAAGAGAGCTTTATTTTATAAAAAGAAGAAGCATATCGAAAGCATTGTGGAAAAGGCTTTTGAAGTAAAAAAGGAAACTGTTTATTTTACTGTTAAACAGAATTCGATCAATAGATAAACCAATATTTGTAATGAAGGCCAAAACTAGGAGGAAAAGAGTTCTTAATAAAAAATAAATTGTGATTTTTTTTGGGAGAATGGAAACACAGTTCTAGTTCCGAGCCTTTTTTAAATGAAGAGAGTTATTCACTAAGTGAAAAATTATTGTATGCAGTTGACACCATTGGCAGAGGTTATGAGGTTAGTGATGGTTGTCCAATGGAGAAAGAGAAAATGATTGAAAGAAATGTAGAAGAAGTGATAGCTGATGAAGTTTTAGGGAGACTTGCTAAAAACCCTGTGTACACTTGGGATTGCAGTAGTGTTTGTAGTGTACGACAGGAATCTATTGAAAAATGATGTAGTTTTTTACGAGTCTACACTAAAAAAAGTGTAAAACAAAAGATTAAGCTGTTGCAAGGACTAGACCCTTGCAGAGTGAGAAAACATACTGGTTTGCAAGGTCATTCTCTGGCTTGTCTTTCTAGGAAAGTTTGTGAAAGTGTTTTTCACCATTTCAGAATGCTGGCAGTTCATCATGCTCAAATGCGGAAGTTAGTGAGAAGGTTGTATTCTGCAAAAAGTCCAGCACTAAAGTTAAGTGAGTTGAACAGTGCTCTTTTACGTGGGTCAGTTTCAGATGTGAAGCAGGTCTGTGAGGATATTGAGTTTTGTTACTTTGGGCCTCAGCAAGAGAGTGAAGAAACTGACACATTAGTAGGACAAAATGTTGAAGACAATGTAGAACCTGTAATTACAGAAAAATTTGAGGATGAAATCACAAAGTTTAAGGTAATTTCAGGTGAAAGACCAAATGTTTCTTGTATTTGTTGTCGGCGAAATCACTATAAAAATCAGACTAGGGGTGTCAATCTGTATTTGAAAAGTGAAATAGAAGATAATGATAAGTGGATGGAATTTGCAACTTATTTGTTGGTAGAGGATTGTTTGGATTTGGGATGTGAGCAGCGTATTTGCAAATATTGTTTTAATAAATTAGATGAGAATAAAATGCATGGTAGAGCTGTTCATAATAATCTAGAGTTGGTTGCTATTCCTCCAGAGCTGATTGATTTAAAAACGTATGAGTCTATTTTGATACAATGTGTTCACCGGTTTCAGGCTATTGTTCGTATGGAGCCCAAAACAAGTAAATTACCTCCATCAGAGTTGCAAAGAGGATTAAAAGGAAGAGTTGTGTATTTACCATTAGATTTAAGGAAAAATGTTGAAACTATTGGTGTAGATCATGTAGAAAATGAGCCACTAGTCATTCTAGTTAATGGTGTTCCTACTAAGAATAAGAAAATCTGGCAAGAGTTAGTGAATGTTAGAAAAGTGCAAAAGGCATCATTGTATCTGATAAAAAATAATGAGTACTATAGAAATGTGTTTGTTGGAGAAGAAGAAATAGATTTAGCAGAAGATAGTGAAACAATAAGTGACAAATTGAAAAAGTGGACATGTCCAGATGTGAAGAGATCTATGAACATTACAGTGTACATCCACTTCATTCCAAAGAGGTGATGGGGAATACAATTGAGTTGTTTCAAATGAAAAAAGCAACAGGAAGTCCCATGAGTGTATGGGAAAAGAGCTTGGAAGCTCGTTGTCTCCCGCAGTTGTTTCAAACAGGAAAAGGTGGACGATATGATGAACGCCCTGTGCAGATTCCTGCATCTGAATATCGGACAACAAGATTATATGCAGAAGATCCAAGATTTCAACAATGTATCCCTTATATGTTTCATCTTTTGTTTGAAAGTGACTTGTCTGGACTTTCATATGCAGTAAATCACATTTTAAAAACTGGAATGCATCTGCAAAATGTAACTGCAAAGGATTTTATGGATAAAGTGCATCAGAGAGATGATCATTTAGAATCTCAGTTGATTAATTTGATGGCAGGTCAGCGTGGGACTAATGAATATTGGTACAGTCGACATGGAGAACTGAAATGTATGCTACGGAACTTGGGAACTCCTACGTGGTTTCTTACCCTAAGCTGTGCTAAGTACGCTTGGGATGATTTACTTGAATTTCTTCGAGAGGCAAATTCCAATATAAAAAATATTGAATACAAGACACCTGGAGAATTGTGCTCCTTGGATCCTGTCAATGTATGTAGATATTTCAATCATAGATTTGAAGCTATGATGTCTTTCCTCTGCAATAAAAAGAATCCTCCTCTTGGAGAAGTTGTGGATTTCTTTTGGAGAAAGGAGTATCAAGCAAGAGGTGCTCCTCACATACATAAGTTGTTATGGGTCAAGGACGCCCCCAAATTTGGAACAGATTCAGATGAAACTGTTTTGTCTTTCATTGAAGATTATGCTACATGTGCTCTTCCAAATAGCAGAGAAGAGAAAAACTTAAAACAACAAGTCTTACGATTTCAAAGCCACAGGTGTGGAAAATACTGTCGACGAAAGTACAAGTCAAAGGATAAGTTCTATACCAAATGTCGTTTTGGATTTCCACGTCCTGTAATAGCCAAAGGAAGAGTGAACAGTTTTATGTCAGCTGTACGAAATACCACACAAGAAAGTCTCCGAAAAACACCTACAACTTAAGAAGAAGCGAAGAATCGAAATACATAAATGACTACAATCCAGTTATTTTATCCATGTGGAACGCTAACATGAATATTCAGTATGTTGCAGACAATTCCATTGCTGTTGCTCGATATGTAACGTCTTACATTACTAAATCAGAAAAGACTGAATTGAAAGAAATGTGGGAAGAGATTTCTCACGAGAAGAGTCTAAGTAAGAAATTATACAGTTTCAGTTTGAAGATGTTATCGCATCGTGACATTGGAGCATATGAATGTTCAGATCGGTTATCATCTGCAAGTCTATATTCCAAAAGCAGAACAATCATTTGGGTGAGTCTAGGTCTTGCAGGAATGCGAAATCGGGTACTGTAATCTGTTCAAGAAATTGAATGTTTAGCAGAAAATGACCCTGAAAGTACAGATATTTTGAAAACCAATATGTTGAACGGATACTATCCAAAGAGAAGTCATCATCTTGAGAACATGTGTCTCTATGAAGTGCTGCAAAACTACACTTTTAAACGGAATATTACAGAGAACATCAACGATGGAAAATATGGAGTGATTGGTTCTGAAGGATGTCTGGTGAAACAAAGGAAAGGAAATTTAATTAATCACAGAAAACTGAGTTGCGACACTGCTGACAAAAGGGAATTTTACTATTTAGCCCTTTTGCAAATGTTCAAACCATGGCGTTCTGAACTGGAATTACTTGGAGATTTTCTCAGCTATGAAGATTCATTTAATGCTTGTAAAGATAGCATACAATGCAGTGCTTTCGCAAATTATGTGAAAATGTTGAATGATGAAATTGATCAAGAAGCTACAATTGCAGCTGAGATTGCTAGAGACAGTTCTCAAGACAGTCAAAGTTCTGCTGCACTGAGTCAAGATCCACTAGGACAACCAATTGTTGAAAATGAAGCAGCGATTGCAATGAATGAGATGGAAATAGCAATGTATCAAGCACAAGAAGATGCAATGCAGTTAGGAAACTTGGAAGAGCAACTAAATGTTGAACAGAAACAAATATATCAGCAAGTGAAAGAGCAGATTGACCATGGATTACTTCATGAAAAGAGAGTGTGCTCATGTACATCATTTCAACCTATCCAAATGTATGTGAGTGGTCAAGCTGGAACAGGAAAGAGTTTCTTAATTAAAGTAATTACAAGTTATCTGCAAAAAACAACTGAGTCGCATTTGTCTTGTGTTGTCACTGCTCCAACTGGGTTGGCAGCACATATCATTAAAGGAATTACTTTACATCGTTTACTAATGCTGCCAGTAGAGCATGAGAACAAATTGGAATATCACAAGCTATCTGGAGAAGCTTGTTGTGAAGTTTCAAGAGTGCTGAAGAAAATGAAACTTCTCATTATTGATGAGGTGAGCATGGTTTCAAACTTGATGCTTGCCTTTGTGCATTTCAGAATGCAGCAAATTCTTAAAAGAGAGTATGACGTGTTATTTGGAGGAAAACACTCCATCGTTTTTGGAGATCTACTGCAACTGACACCGGTAAAAGGACAACCGGTATTTAAAACACTTGCCCATGAAGATACCAGAAAGTATCTTGGCAGTGTTGGTAATGTGAACATTTGGAGTAATTTTGAATACAAAGAACTGACAACAAATATGCGACAGGCAAATGATGCTGAATATGGAAGTATTCTTTAAGATATAAGAATTGGAAACACTCTGTTTATGTAGTTTTGAAATCTGACCATAATCAGATATCATGTGACCTGCAAAAAACGAGATTTGAGGGCTTCATAATATTTCACGTTTTTAGCTGTTGAAGGACCGCAATCATTTCAATCATTCTTCTTTGAACATCTTTGCAGACAAAACTCTGTGCTTACTTTTATCATTCGCAAGGAAATTTTAAAACAGAAATATGTCACTTTTTGGAACATAGTTATTGTGCAAGACACTCTTTTATATTTACAAAGAGAGGAAAAAGCACTCTGTGCACTTTTTATACTCCATGTAAATACAACCTCATCATTTAGACCACTTTGTGTTGAAAGGGTGTTCTATAAGTGCTGTTGTGCATGATTGCACTTAATACCCATAGAACAAGACACATGTCTAGATTTATCAGAAATCATAAATCTCGATATGTGTGTGAATGGTGCACCATTCTACAATTGGTGTAGGAAAGCACAACAAAGAGAATTGTTTTAATTTCTCCACATTTTTATATCTTCAATGCATGCTGAAATCTTCAGCATACATTGAAGGAGAAAAATGCATTTTCTCATAGTTTTTGTACAGGAAGGTGTGTCTTCCTGTAGAAAAACAAACAGCACATGACACAGATATCCTTGCACTATTGTGCAAGGGTGCCTGTGTCACCACATGGCTGCAGTTTAAGCAGCCGTGCAGACAGAAGCATAGATTTACAACATATTTATGTACATATGTTGCATGCCTGTGCTTCGGAAGTACTACAGCACACTGCAGCTAAAGAGGTTACTGTGTGATGCTGCAGCACTTCCTTATAGTTCTGCACTTATACATTCACCATACGCTACTAATGCATTCATTCAGTCAATTACGTACTACACATACATTCATGTAAACTTTCACACACTAACAAAGAAATTTAGCTCTTTTTTTAAACCAGGAAAGTTAGTTCTTATAAGAACTTTTTTTTTTCTTCTTTCTTCTTTTATATTTTTGGGGGGGTTTTCTGAACAATTTTGTGATTTTTTTGATTTTTCTGAAAACAAAAAAACAACAAACAAAACAGGAGAAACCAAAGAATGAACTTCAGGGAACAATAAAAAAAAAATAAACTAGCAAATATGACTTTCTTGGCGGCGGCAGATCAGATCGATCGACTGCTCGCCACAGCACAAAGTCTTATTGCACTTAGTGCAGAGCACTTTTAAAAATTGAAATTGAAGACGGATGTCCAAGGTTTGGTCTGATGGATGCACTCTTGATGTGCTCGGCTGCGATGAGGTGGATGGCGCAGGAGCAGGAGTGTTTCTCATCCGTCGGCACTCTTCTTTTGCAAGATTGTTTGGATGAAGGGTCCTCATGTGCTTCATCATACTTGCCGTGCCGCAAGAGTATTTCTTGTTAGGATCCCCTCTCGATAGGACTCTTTTGCAAATCTTGCATGTGACCAAGGTGGCATTGGTTTTATTCTGCCCCTCGGGAAAAGTAAAAAATTTCCATACCACTGAAGAGAAACGTTCATTGCGTGGTAACTCCGGCACAAATTCATACTCAGAGGTTTGAGGTGATGCAGGTGATGCCTGCTGCCCTGAAGCCATTTATGGTTGAAAAAAATTAGAGCTAAGTGTAAACTTAGTATAAAAAATGTTCTTCTCTCCAAAGAGGTGGTTCTCCAAAGAAGCTCAAAGAAGAATAATTGAAATGGGTGGGGTCTTTCAGTAGTTAGAACAGGAAGTGTAATGAACCAATCAAATCTCTTTTTTTGCAAGTCACATGGGATCCGCGCACCCTTCGCTTACGCAGCACGCACCCAGCGCGCATCCGCAAAATTGAATTAAAAAGTAATATAGGATTAGATGTCAAAATATATTAGTTTTAAGACTAGTTTAGAGTTTGTTTTCAATTAATATTCACATGCAATACATAAATATGTTTTTTTAAATGTTAAATACTTCGCGGGATCCGCGCACCCACCGCGTCATTGATGCAGATGACGCATCGCGGAAGCACGTAAACGTCGCGTTACGTACATCGAACCTGTCGCATTGCAATCGTGCGTTAAACACGTACCCAACGCGTACCATGCGCGGATGCTATCGCGTAGGGATCGAGAACGGTGCGCTTAGGGTGCGTGGATCCAAAAACATTGAAAAAAATATATAAAATAAAGTTTTGCACATATAGTTAAAAAAATATTTTGAAATATATAAAAAAATATGTTTGAAAAACCCATTAAGTTCAAATAATAATTTTTAATTTTTAAAAGAATTAATTGAAAAAATACATTTAAAAATGGTGATAAAAAAGTATTTTAACAAAAATGTAATTAATGAAATTGACACAATGAATTTGAAAAATAAAGAAATCTAATCAAAATCATTAAACATGATATCTTCAGAGATAAGTTATAGATAGGAATTAGCATTTAAAAAACCTTTGAAATTCACTGAAAAAAACATAGGTTTCAGGCCTGATATATCTAGGAATTAGCATTTAAAAAACCTTTGAAATTCACTGAAAAAACCATCGGTTTCATGCACGTTATAGTTAGGAATTGGCATTTAAAAAACCTTAGAAATTCACTAAAAAAAACATAGGTTTCAGGGGCGTTATAGTTAGCTGGACATTTCCCTCATACAAAACCATTGAAATTCCCCTGTTATAGTTAGTTCAGCTAACTATAACTCGCGCCCCCGCAATGCACTGCTGATGACGTCACATATTACATCACTCATGACATGGTCAGTGAAATCACTGATGACATCACTGATGACATCTCAAATGACATCACTGATGACATCACTGATGACTTCATCCATGTGATAAATTTGTGCATCTTCTCACACCCTAACATAACCTTTGATACACCGACTCAAAATTTCAGACTTCCATTTTCAAAACCATAGATACTCTAATACCAATAACTACATACACACTCATTGACTCTTTGGTCTACACACATCTCCACTCACTCACCTGTAGAGTCACTCATACTTACAGTCACTCAGTACAGGACTATCATATTCATTTATATACCTATATAGACACTCAGACACCATCAATCATCCATAGACATACTCACACACCTAGTCAGTCATGGAAATAATTAATCACACTCCCATTTACTCACCTATGCAGTTATACACACACAAGTTCCCTTACTCATAAAAATAGTACCACATTCTTACGCTCTTATACAATCACTGATACAAGCACACACTCATCCATACAGCCACTCTCACAATCACACACTCTCACATATACCCACTTATATACTCTTACACACATATATACTGCCTTTAACATATGTAGTTACTCACACATGTACCATTGAGATTTACATTCAATCACTAACACACCTATACATACACTCACCCAACCATACAGTCCATCACAGATACACTCTTAAAAACATGCACCCACTGAATCACCCACTCACACATCTAGTCACAGAGTCACACACACCCTACCCACACAAACACTCAGGCACCCATACAGATACTCAGACAACCAATCAATAACCCATATAGACACTCATAGAGCTATTCAAAAAACCATGCAGCCACTTATACACCAACATCTGCAGTAAACTACATTTAATGACTCACTCATTCACACACTTGTACACCCACTTATTTTTCAACAGGCCTTTCCCTATATATATTAAACATAATAAAACTGTTCAGAAACACATACTCAATGGATGATGTCATCAGTGATGTCATCAGTGATGTCATTTGAGATGTCATCAGTGATGTCATCAGTGATGTCACTGACCATGTCATGAGTGATGTAATATGTGACGTCATCAGCAGTGCATTGCGGGGGCGCGAGTTATAGTTCGCTGAACTAACTATAACAGGGGAATTTCAATGGTTTTGTACGAGGGAAATGTCCAGCTAACTATAACGCCCCTGAAACCTATGTTTTTTTTTGTGAATTTCTAAGGTTTTTTAAATGCCAATTCCTAACTATAACGCCCCTGAAACCTTTGGTTTTTTCAGTGAATATATATATATATATTTATATTACCTACTGGCAGTCGGTACGTAGATATAGTTAGGACCTATTTTCCATAGGAAATCCGCAACATTCTATTTGGAATAACGTTGGCCCCCGATTGACGAATCGTCGCTAAGCTTTCCAAACTTTTGGCCAGCTACAGGTCCGCTCCTATCCTTAAAATTTCACGGTGATTCGTCAAGTGGGGGCGAGAAAAAAGGGGGGTCCCAAAACGCGTTTTCCCCATGCATCTTTCCATACGACCTTTTGCCGCAGTTACAGCCCAAACTGCTGAACGGAATTATACCAAATTTGGCAGAGAGGTAGTCCTCAGTTCAGACTCATGCCTTTTGCTTAAATGGTGTAAATCCGTTCAGTAGTTCCTGAGAAAATTAGAGTTAAAAGTAAATATATATCTATAGCCTCGGAGGATCCGCGCACCCTGTGCGCACCCAGCGTGCACCCTGCTGTGCATGAGCTGTATTCTAATTGGATGTCAACACTCCAGATCAGGAAGTGTTGGCAGCCATCTTGTGCCTCGGTAGAACCGAGGCACAAGAAACCTAAAAAACAAACACAAAAAACGCAAAAAGGGGGCAGGGTAGATACCTCCTGACCCCCTAGGCCTGCTCAGGGGTCCCACAAGGACCCCCAGGGCCAAAAAAAGAATAAAAAAACAAAAATCATCGAGATCCGCGCAACCAGCACGAAATTTCGGCCGAAAAAAATAAATAAAAATCAGCGCGGCTCCCGCGCTGAATATGCTAATTTGCCCACAGGTGCCAAATCCCGGGGGCATAATTAAAAAAAAGTGTGGGGGGTCCCAATCCCCACACACTGCCCCGGGGACTGCCACCCCCGGGGTTTGAAGATAGTATATGCGGGGGCTCATGGCCCCCCAGCCCCAGGACCACCACCCCCTGGGGTTTCTTCAACATGGGTGGGGTGCCTCTCAGCCCCCCCAGCCCCGGGGACCGCCAACCCCCGGGGCTTGAAATAATTTGGGGTGGGGGGCTCTCAGGCCCCCCCAGCCCCGGAGACCGCCACCCCTGGGGCAACTTGTCAATGTGGGAGGGGAAGCAGTCCCCAGGGCCTTGTATAGGCCCTGGGGACTGCCACCCCCCAGGGCTGGCTCCTGCAGTGTCCCAGGGTGCCCACCCCGGGACACTGTAGTTTGCAATGGCAGGGCGGGAGCCTCCCTGGCGCATGATGGAGGTACCGGGTGAGCTAGTTGGCCGCCAGGGGACCTTAGGATTCAAGGGGACTCAATCCCCCAACTTAAAACACACCACGGGCGCGTTTGCACAGTAGTGAAGGTAGGGGCGGATCCTGAGGTGATATGTGTGCAAACACGCCCTGTGGCGAGTTTTAAGTTGGGGAATTAATTCCTCTTCAGTCCAGAGGTCCCCTAGGGGCCAACTTGCCCACCAGGCACCTCCAGTAAGCGCCACGGAGCTGCGTTGCACAGTGTTGTAAAAAGGGGTGTGGCCTCTGAACACCTCTCTGCAACACAGCTCCCTGGCGCATACTGGAGGTACCTGGTGGGCTAGTTGGCCCCCAGGGGACCGCAGGATTGAAGAGGAATTAATTCCCCAACATAAAACGCACCACAGGTCGTGTTTCCACACGTCACCTCAGGCCCCACCCCCTTCCTTCACCGTTGTACACATATTCCTCTAAAATCAGCCGAACTACGAATTCCGATTTACTCACCTATTATCAGGAGAGAACCCAGTGCTGCATCTTTTAGCCCAGCATTGACCCTGAAAACTAATTCTAAGCGTACTTACCAGTAACTTGTATTTCCTTCCATAGGAATTCATTGTGTGGTTTTCATCAGAAAAGTTTGTGTCCAATTTTGAAACGTACAAATATTCCTCTAAAATCAGCCGAACTATGAATTCTGATTTACTCACCTGTTATCAGGAGAGAACCCAGTGCTGCATCTTTTAGACCAGCACTGACTCTGAAAAGTAATTCTAAGCGTACTTACCAGTAACTTGTATTTCCTTCCATAGGAATCCATTGTGTGGTTTTCACCAGAAAAGTTTCTAAGTGTCCATTTTTGAAACGTACAAATATTCCTCTAAAATCAGCCGAACTACGAATTCCGATTTACTCGCCTGTTATCAGGAGAGAACCCAATGCTGCATCTTTTAGATCAGCACTGACTCTGAAAAGTAATTCTAAGCGTACTTACCAGTAACTTGTATTTCCTTCCATAGGAATCCATTGTGTGGTTTTCACCAGAAAAGTTTCTAAGTGTCCATTTTTGAAACGTACAAATATTCCTCTAAAATCAGCCGAACTACGAATTCCGATTTACTCACCTGTTATCAGTAGAGAACCCAATGCTGCATCTTTTAGATCAGCACTGACTCTGAAAAGTAATTCTAAGCGTACTTACCAGTAACTTGTATTTCCTTCCATAGGAATCCATTGTGTGGTTTTCACCACAAAAGTTTCTAAGTGTCCATTTTTGAAACATACAAATATTCCTCTAAAATCAGCCAAACTACGAATTCTGATGTACTCACCTGTTATCAGGAGAGAACCCAGTGCTGCATCTTTTAGCCCAGCACTGACCCTGAAAAGTAATTCTAAGTGAACATTACCAGTAACTTGTATTTCCTTCTTTAGCAATCCATTGTGTGGTTTTGAGCAGAAAAGTTTCTAAGTGTCTATTTTCACAAAATAAAAATATTCCTAAAAAATCGTCTGTATGACTTAAACACATTCTCTCAACTGTTTACAGGAGATTGGCCAGTGCTGAATCCAGGATCCACCACTGAGTAAGAAAAAGAAACAATAACACTACTTACCTGCTAAGTGAATTTTCTGCCATAGGATAACATTGGTGATTCTATGTGAAATATTTTCGAAGTGTCAACTTTTAAAATACAATAATAATCCTTAAAAATCACTACTGTAACCAAAACGCTTTTACTTAACTGTTTACAGGAAATGTCCAAGGACTGAATCTAGGATCCCGTCCTGTGGTTAGAAAAGTAATCCATAAAGTAACTAATTGCATTTGACTAGAAATTCACATTGAGCTCAATGTTGCTTTGTGTTTGAAATTGTGTTGCCCATTGCAACAACTGTAACTACTGTTGTTAAAAGTCTATTGCCTATTTGCAAAGTATTTAAACTAAAGTAATTCATTCTGAGAAAGTATATTTTGTATTGTAATGTAATTTAAAAAATAAAATATCTAAAAATAAACAGTTTAAACAATGTAGTAAATCAGTATAAAAAAAATCAGTATAACAATTAATACATTAAAAATTGTCATTTAGAAAACCTTTGAAATTCACTGAAAAAAAACATAGGTTTCAGGCCTGATATAGTTAGGAATTAGTATTTAAAAAACCTTTGAAATTCACTGAAAAATCCATAGGTTTCAGGCCTGATATAGTTAGGAATTAGCATTTAAAAAACCTTTGAAATTCACTGATAAAACCATAGGTTTCAGGCCTGAAATAGTTAGGAATTAGCATTTAAAAAAACCTTAAAAATTCACTGAAAAAACAATAGGTTTTAGGGGTGTTATAGTTAGCTGGACATTTCACTCGAACAAAACCATTGAAATTCCTCCGATATAGTTAGTTGTACTATATACATCTCGTGCACCCGCAATCCACTGGTGATGATGTCACATATTAAATCATTCATGACATGGTCAGTGACATCACTGATGACATCTCAAATTACATCACTGATGACATCATCCACGTGACAATCATATGAATAGATGAAGTGGTGATTTTATAAGTGTTAGCTAAGTAAAAGTAAGTATGATCCATTGTTTGCATAAGTGAGTAGGATGACTTCATAAGTGATTAGGATGTGTGCTGGTGTGTAATGTCGATATAGGTGTATATGTATATTTGATAGTGTTCTATTGATCATTGACAGCATGTATGAGTGAATCTATAGGTAAGTGATTAGAAGTGTGTATAGATCTAGGAATCACTGAGTGGGTGTTTAGAAACTTGTATTGGTGTGTCAATGGTTTCAAATCGGGCACTCTGTATTTTACAGTGAGTGATGAAAGGTTATACTAGTGTATGATGAGGAGTATCTGATTGTCACGTGGATGATGTCATCAGTGATGTCATCAGTGATGTAATTTGAGATGTCATCAGTGATGTCACTGACCATGTCATGAATGATATAATATGTGACATCATCAGCAGTGGATTGCGGGCGCGCGAGATGTAGTTAGTACAACTAACTATATCGGAGGAATTTCAATGGTTTTGTTTGAGTGAAATGTCCAGCTAACTATAACACCCCTAAAACCTATTGTTTTTTCAGTGAATTTCTAAGGTTTTTTAAATGCTAATTCCTAACTATATCAGGCCTGAAACCTATGGTTTTTTTCAGTGAATATATATATATATCGCCAGTAGATAGTTATAGTTAGGACCTATTTTCCATAGGAAATCCGCAACATTCTATTCCCAATAAGTCTGGCGCCGGTTGATGAATCCTCGCAAAATTTTCCAAACTTTTGGCCAGCTCCGCTCCACTCCTACCCTGAAAGTTTCGTGTTGATTCGTCAAGCGGGGGCTGAGAAAAAAGGGGGGTCCCAAAACGCGTTTTTCCCATGCAATTTCCCATAGGATCTGTTGTTGCAGCTACAGCCTGAACCGCTGAATGGAATTACACCAAATTTGGCAAAGAGGTAGTCCTCAGTTCAGACTCGTGCCTTTTGTATAAATGGTGTGAATCCGTTCAGTAGTTCCTGAGAAAATTAGAGTTTATTGTACATAAATATCTATGGCCGGGGAGGATCCGCAGACCCTACCCGCACTGTAAGCGCACCCTCCCCGAACCGAGCGCGCACCCTCCCGATCACACACACACAGCCGCACCCGAGTACTTCACAGGTCTTTAAAAGACCATTTACTAGCTAACAAGGCTTTTTTGTGTTTTCACCTCTTCTTAGAGCCCCTACATCTCCACTCTGCATATTGCTGGAAGAATCAGCCCACACCCCCGTAATTTTTAGTAGCTCCCCCCCCCCACGAAATTTGGCTCTAGTTGTGCCTCTGGGTTCCCTCGTCAATCCCTCAGTCAAAACACATACAACCTTGGTTTATTTTAAGCGTATGTTAAACGTGGGTGCACAAAATGCTATGTGATTCAGGCCATTGATGCTGTTGCTTTTCTTCCTTTACATGTTTCTTCGTCTATTTACTTCTTTTTCTTTTCTTTTATGCCCACTCACCTTTTTATTCCTGTTTTCTCTTATTTTGGTCTGTATTATTTATTTAGATTATATGTTTACTTGTTTTCTTCTTACGTTCCTACCTCTTTAATTTTGGTACCGTTTTCTTTTTAGTTATGTGTAGCTTCTTACTGATTCCAGTATCTGTCCCATTTTAAAATACTCACTCGTGCCATTTTTCATTTTCTCCATATAGGTGTTTTCTGATCCCCCTTATCTAATTGTACTGTCCTGTTTCTTTTGTTTTTCTCCTGTTAGTTTCCCTCTGCACAAAATCCTCACTGAAGTAGCTTGATAGCTTTAAAAAGTAGTGGGACACTACTCCGATAGACCCACAGCGGCTTCTCCAGAATTAAGGCATCTATGGGAGGGCTCCCCTGAAAAGTGGTCACTCGCTTTAAGCCTCTGCAGGCCCAACAAGCTGCTCTGAATATAGCATCTGGAGTTCAAATTCTAATCTTTCTCACCATGTTGGTATTTAGCTTTCTTTAAGTGAGGAGAGCGCAACATAACATCCAAATGTGTGATTCTCACTCCCAATCAGTGAGACTTACGGCATCTTTACTGCAGTGAATGCAACATTTCTTAAGTTATAAATAAAAGGGTTTTGGTTGAGAATTAAAAAATGCTTTTTTTAATCTTTAACTGGAAGTTGATACACTCACAATGCAATTAAATTCTACGTTAGACACTTTCAGTCTCAGACTGTCATGTTGCAGTTAAAAAAAAGGCATATACAAAACGAAACCGCATCTATTACAATCAGAACAGTGAAGAAAGCTGCCAAAGGTCTAAAAAGACAGTTCCTGATATCAAATTATTTCAGTCCATTATTGATCCTGGTGAGTGGTGTAGATGAGACAGTGCAGTTCGAATTAGAGAGCTAGTGAGATCTCGGAGTACAAAGTGCAGAAGGCTGTTTATCAGTGCAGGCAGCAGATAATAAAAATAGAGAGGGGATTATGGGCGTTTGTGTGCTTGAGCGGGCTGGTGAGGAGAACCATTTTACAGCCATGTTGCGTTGCTAAAATGGCATGTGTTCCAAGGGGTGAGAGGAGTTTACTAGTATATGCTGCGCTTCAATCCCTCCATATTGTTTGCCCTCATTCATGGTGGATATTATTTACATTGAGCTCATGGAACCAGCCTGATGCTAACTGTAAGGCTGGAGGGTGATCGTGGACTGTTAGACTGCAATCCACATTACGCATTGTTTAGGAGTCACGCTTGTAGGGTCAATTCATCAGATTTACTATGGAGAGCCCCCGATGGGAGAGGGAGGTATCAAGTTTATATTCCAGTCCAGTTTTAACTTCTGCACTCTATCATGATCCAGAACTGTAGTCCAGATGTTTCAAGTGAGGCCAATCAGTCCTTCAGTTTCCCGATGAGACCAGTATTGGAGAATGGTGTTCTTCATGGCAACCTTAACTTGAAATGTGGGTGTCCAAGGCATTGAAAGGTTCAAGCATATTGGGGTTCAAGGCTTCTTGTCTTCATATATTGAGCCCCTTTTGTCTGCTCATCTGTAAGTCCCTTGAATCTTGGTAGTTCAAGTCCTTCCCTTCTGATCTATAGACCTCTAACAATTTCCGCCTAAGAAAATTATCGGACCGGCGCACATTGTGATGTCATCATGCCATTGTTCCAGCTGCCATAACCATTGGTTGACGAAAGGTCCAGGGCATGCCCTGTGCTCCGGGCTTTGACCAGCAGCTAGGACAGTGTCTCTCAGGCGCAGTCAATGCGAGGTGCCTCTCTCTGATAGCGTTGCAAGGAGAGGCGCTACTTATGGACACTGCACACACGACAAGAGATGCCTGTCGCTGACACCACATAGACTGAGAGGTATCTCAGAATGGGACTGGACTGAGAAGCCATCTACAGCCCCGGTGGTACACGACCACAGTCAAGTTTAGAAACTCGCACCACATCCACCTCTTCACGAGCACCTTTGTGGCAGTCATTTATTTTATAAGTGTCTGTGGGAGGAACATGCTGCAGTGCAGTAGGCGTCAGAATAATCCTTTTACCCTTAGAATTGGTAGTTAAGCACCTTCTGTAGGGCCTCTGTTGAGGGATTCCTTGACTAGGTGTAGCATAGATGGTTGCACAAAATGTATTCCAGAAACAAGCAATAATAAAAGCAAAGCGTTCCATAAACACCGGTAAAACACTGTTTCAGTTGTTTTTTTTGGCGCAAAAACGAGTAACCACTGAAAAGCACTGTTTTTTTTAGGTATTGAAATCACTGGAAAACACTGAAAAAACACCACCAGAATTTACCAAAAATAGAAACTGAAAACAGGAAAGCCTAGTTATTTTGTAGGGGTAGGTGACTAACTTACTGTCTGCGATGGCCGGATCGGTTAGGGTTGTAGTATTCATCGTAGATGTAGAGTATAAGGGTAACATGCGCAATGGGATGCATAGCTCCACAGTGTCGGTCGCAGGAGTAGTGTTGTGATGCTATTCGGAGCACAAATACTCCCCTTTTGACTGCTCTGACGTGTTGGTTGATCAGAACGATTCGGTGCATAGGAAGTATGCATCTTAATTGGGTGGGCCGATTCAGACTTGGATGTGGCTTTGAACGGCTCCAATTAGCGTTTCCAGAGGCTTCTTGTTAGGAATATCCAGTCGGATTCAGAGAAACCGAGTCGGTCGGTGAGTAATGGGTTTTGTGCATCCTAATGCGTCACTCGGGTAAACGAACTCCGAATACGAGTCGACCGAAAGGTGAGACTCCAAAAGGTTCTAGGATGCCCTTCCAAACCACATCGTAATCGACCCTCAAGTCACATTTGACTTTAAAGTATCTACTAAAGGAATCAAAGTTAATAAATTAATTAGAACCCCACCATTGAAAAGACCCAGGGCTAAACTAAAGAAATTTTACTATGAAACAAAATTTGACACTGCCAACTGTTTTCTAGACTCCAACTTGGTAGAAGTAAACTATGTGTGTGTCATGATGTATCGAACCAAGACGTGAATGTAAAGGACGGTGCAGACATGTTCATCCCTTATGTATCTCCTCTCCTATGTTTGCAGTCCCCGCCGGAGGCACACCCGCAAGACCTACACAGCACCTTTGAGACACTCAATGTCCGGGAGTCTCCAACACCCCATGTGACATGGTCACATGGACCAATGAGAGCCATTGTTGACGCCACAGGTGCCTTGAACTGCGGCTCTCCCTTCTGCGAGGAAGCCAACTAGTCGGAAGTCGGAATATAGCTGCCGGCTGAGGCTTAGAGGATTCCAGATAATGACAAGAAAAAGGAAGGAAACCCGGTACCCAGGACGGTATTCTGAGAACAAACGAAGACCAAACCAAAGCCTCAAGCGCCAGAAGGAAAAAGGGAGCTGGACCCCATCCGGCGCTACGAACATGCCAGCCACATTCCCGGAGGAGCGTTGCTATCTGAGGTACGTGCTCACCTCAGAGGCACTTTTCGGAAGGGACCCACAGATGGTAGCATGTCTCGACAGAGAAGGGAGGGGGTTGACAATCTCAGGGTGAATGATCATGTGGCTGCGCACGTAAGAATTACCACGGCTAGACAGTGCAGCGCATTTTCCATCGCATGTAGACAACCACTGGTGACAGGGCTCGGGTGATACCTCCCTCCACTCCCTATTCCCTTTAATAGCAAGACAGAAAGGGCAATGCTCTTCTAGAGCGTTTCTTTTTCTCTTCTTCCCTGAGGAACAATCGATGTCAGAACTTCCAGAAGAAGCAAGCCTCAACGTCCCACATCACAGATGACCAACTAGGAGGAAATGACTTCTTAACCATTCCTGTCAATAAAATGCGTACTAACAACATAAGGCGTCAGTTGCTGATTATCAAGTGCCACAGCATATTACGAAAAGTCCATTGTAAGCACCTTAGATAGGATAGCCCCATTAAAAGCAGTCAGACATGAACCTAAAAACTCAGCACCATGGTTCACATAAACCTAAAAGACCTAAAATCAAAGTGCAAAAAACTCGAGCGACAATGGAGAAAATTTTACAAAGATAATTACAAAGCCCTACAAAAATTGGCCCATAGGGAATATAAAACAGAAGTAAGTAAAGCCAGAGCCTCCTACCTCTCAACTACTATCCTCGAAGCATCCAATAAATCAAAGAAAGTATTTGACCTGGTAAAAGAATTAACCACCCCTGAATGTATCAAACAAAATATTGTACCTTCACATGAACTATTCAATAATCTCTCAGATTATTTCCATGACAAAATTAAGCAGATCATAGCAGATATAAAAAACAAGGACAATCATAATCAAAACAAAAAACCCAATAACAGGACAAAAAGGCTAAACCCAAATCAAGATTGGTCCATGGTGGCATGCTTAGATATGGCTGTTATTCTAGAAGAGACACAATTCAGAGATCATGTTACATCAATCTCTTCAGGCTCCCCCTTAACCCCTTCGCTGCCAGGCCTTTTCCTCCTCCTGTGCCAAGCCTTTTTTTGACTATTTGGGGTAGTGCGCGATGAGGCCCCTGTAACTTTTTGACCACATAAGGTATCCATGCCATATTTGCGTCCTTTTCTTCCAACATCATGGGGATTCTAAAGGTACTCAGGGTTTGTGGATTCCCCTGGAGGGGGCACAGAAATGAGCCAAAATACAGCACAATTTTGTTTTTTTTCGGGAAAAACGGGCTGAAAATGAAAGCATCTGGGTTTTTCCCTGCAAATGTTATCAAAAAAGGGTTTATGGGGTTGAAATCACCATTTTCCCAGCTTGTAGGGGATACCAGACTTTTGTCAGAAACCCAAATTTTTTACACAGTTTTGGCATTTTTCTGGGACATAGCCTATTTTTGCTATTTTTTGTGCTTTCTACCTCCTTCCAGTTAATGGTAGAAACGGGTACAAAAGCAATAATGGAAAGCTATACATTTTAGAAAAGTAGACAAAATTCTGAATTCAGCAAGGGGTCATTTGTGTAGATCCATCAAGGTTTCTTTATAGAAACTAACAGTTAAATATAGGATAAATTGAAAATTAGTTGAAAAAAACAGCCTCTTGTGTCAGCGTTTTCACCTGTAACTTCTTCTAATTATGACAGCTCTTTGAAAGCAATATACCGTTACATCCGCTGGACATTACTGGTTGTGGGGATATATAGGACTTGTAGGTTCACCAAGAACCCGACGAACCCAGAGCAAAAAACTGAGCAGCAACTTGCAATGGTTTTTATTATGTACCGGGTATATAGTAATTATTCTGTAAAAATGTGCACATGGAAAAATCGGTATGAAAGACACCTATGTATTTCTGAAATGGGAACAAAATATAGAGTTTAGAAACAGTAGATATTTGCACTTTTCCGAAATTGGGAATACTCATACTAGCATGAGAATTATCAGTCATTTTTTAGAATGTCTTCTTTTTTTACACAATGTCTTTCATTTGGAAGGCAGAAATGCATCGAAAGTCAATAGGTAATAACAGTTCCTTTACAAATCTGAATTACCCTAAGTCTCTCGATAAAAATGGTACCTCACTTGTGTGGGTAGGCATAGTGCCCACGACAGAAAATGGCTCAAAACCCAACGTGAACACACCACATTTTCACAATGAAAATGTACCCTTTTTTTGCGAAGTGTCTAGCTGTAGTTTTTGAACACTAGCTCTGCCGGAACCTAGTGAAATGTTGCACACCTATACATTTTTGAAAACTAGACACCCAGGGGAATCCAGGATGGGGTGACTTGACTGCCTCCCAACAGGTTCTGTTATCCAAAATCCCTTGCAAACCTAAAGAATTGTCAAAAAAAACACATTTTCCCCACATTTCAGTGGTGGAAAGTTCTGGAACCTGTGTGGATCTACAAATTTCCACCCAACCCCTGTTCTCCAAAGTCTTACAAAAAAAATGGTACCTCACTTGTGGGGGTAGGCCTAGTGCCCGTGACAGGAAACGGCGCGAAACGCAACGTGGTCACACCTCAATTTCGCAGTGAAAAATGACCCTTTTTTGGCAAAGTGCCTAGCTCTAGTTTTTGAACCCTAGCTCTGCGGGCACCTTGGGAAACCTAGCAAACCTATACATTTTTGAAAACTAGACACGCAAGGGAATCCAGGAATGGGGTGACTTGACTGCCTCCCACCAGGGTCTGTTACCCAGAATCCCTTGCAAACCTAAAAAATTGTCCAAAAAAACATATTTTCTCCACATTTCTGTGGTGGAAAGTTCCAGAATCTGCGTGGATCCACAAACGTCCACCCACCCCGCGTCCCCCAAAGTCTTACGAGACAAACGGTACCTCACTTGTGTGGGTCGGCCTAGTTCCCACGACAGGAAACGGTGCAAAGCGCAACGTGGTCACACCTCAATTTTGCAGTGAAAAATGGCCCTTTTTTGGCAAAATGTCTAGCTGTAGTTTTTGAACCCTAGCTCTGCGGGCACCTCGGGAAACCTAGCAAACCTATACATTTTTGAAAACTTGACACCCAGGGGAATCCAGGATGGGGTGACTTGACTGCCTCCCACCAGGGTCTGTTACCCAGATTCCTTGCAAACCTAAAAAATTGTCAAAAAAAAACATATTTTCTCCACATTTCTGTGGTGGAAAGTTCCAGAATCTGCGTGGATCCACAAATTTCCACCCACCCCGCATTCCCCAAAGTCTTACGAGAAAAACGGTACCTCACTTGTGCGGGTCGGCCTAGTGCTTGCGACAGGAAACGGCGCAAAACGCAACGTGGTCACACCTCAATATCGCAGTGATAAATTACCCTTTTTTGACAAAGTGCCTAGCTGTAGTTTTTGAACCCTAGCTCTGCGGGCACCTTGGGAAACCTAGCAAACCTATACATTTTTGAAAACTAGACACCCTGGGGAATCCAGGATGGGGTGACTTGACTGCCTCCCACCAGGGTCTGTTACCCAGAATCCCTTGCAAACCTAAAAAACTATCAAAAAAACCATTTTTTCTCCACATTTCTGTGGTGGAAAGTTCTGGAATCTGCGTGGATCCACAAATTTCCACCCACCCCGTGTTCCCCAAAGTCTTACGAGAAAAATGGTACCTCACTTGTGTGGGTTGGCTTAGTGCCCGTGGCAGGAAACGGCGCAAAACGCAATGTGGTCACACCTCAATTTCGCAGTGAAAAATGACCTTTTTTTGGCAAAATGTCTAGCTGTAGTTTTTTAACCCTAGCTCTGCAGGCACCTTGGGAAACCTAGTATACCTATACATTTTTGAAAACTAGACACCCAGGGGAATCCAGGATGGGGTGACTTGACTGCCTCGCAAGAGGGTCTGTTACCCAGAATCCCTTGCAAACCTAAAAAATTGTCCAAAAAAACACATTTTTCCCACATTTCTCTGGTGGAAAGTTCCAGAATCTGCGTGGATCCACAAATTTCCACCCACCCCGCGTTCCCCAATGTCTTACGAGAAACACGGTACCTCACTTGTGTGGGTCGGCCTAGTGCCCGTGAAAGGAAACGGCACAAAACGCAACGTGGTCACACCTCAATTTCGCAGTGAAAAATGACCCTTTTTTGGCAAAATATCTAGCTGTAGTTTTTGAACCCTAGCTCTGCGGGCACCTTGGGAAACCTAGCAAACCTATACATTTTTTAAAACTAGACACCCAGGGGAATCCAGGATGGGGTGACTTGACTGTGTGTGGGAGGCCCAAGTACCCGCGACAGGCAAGGGCCCAAAACGTAGTGATGCGACATCAAAAGTGCCTATCTCAAAACCACCTGGTTTTGCAAGGGGGGTCACTTGGTTGTTTGGCCCGGTGCTCGGCAGCCATCTAGGGAAACCTACCAAACCCATACATTTCTGAAAACTAGACACCCAGGGGCTTCCAGGGAGGTATGGCCTGCATGGATTCCCCAACGTTTCCTTACCCAGAATCCCCTGCAAACCTCAATTTTAGCTGAAAAAAATCAAATTTTTCACACATTTTTGTGTGGGAAAGTTGTGGCATCACCGGGCTCACTCAAATTTCCCACCACCCAGCGTTCCCCGGGTCTCCCAGTAAAAATGGTGCCTCACTTGTGTGAGAGGCTCAAGTACCCGCGACAGACAAGGGCCCAAAACGTAGTGAGGCGACATCAAAATTGCCTATCTCAAAACCACCTGGTTTTGCAAGGGGGGTCACTTGGGTTTTTGGCCCGGTGCTCGGCGGCCATCTAGGGAAACCTAACAAACCCATACATTTCTGAAAGCTAGACACCCGGGGGCTTCTAGGGAGGTATGGCTTGCGTGGATCCCCCAACGTTTCCTTGCCCAGAATCCCCTGCAAACCTCAATTCTAGCTGAAAAATCACTTTTTTTTACACATTTTTGTGTGGGAAAGTTGTGGCATCACCGGGCTCACTGAAATTTCCCACCACCCAGCGTTCCCCCGGGTCTCCCGGCAAAAATGGTGCCTCATTTGTGTGGGAGGCCCAAGTACCCGCGTCAGGCAAGGGCCCAAAACGTAGTGATGCGACATCAAAATTGCCTATCAAACCCCCCCGTATGTCAGCACCGTACCCCCCCATGTCCACACCGTACCCCAGCCCTGTACTTGTACGCAACGTACCCCAGCACCGTACCCCAGCCCCATACTTGGATGCACCGTACCCCAGCACCATACCCCAGCCCCGTACTTGGACGCACCGTACCCCAGCCCCGTACTTGTACGCACTGTATCCCAGCACCGTACCCCAGCCCCGTACTTGGATGCACCGTACCCCAGCACCGTACCCCATCCCCGTACTTGGACGCACCATACCCCAACCCGTACTTGGACGGACTGCACCCCAGCACCGTACCCTAGCCCCGTACTTGAACGCACCGTACCCCAGCACCGTACTTGGACGCACCGTACCCCTGCACCGTACCCCAGCCCCCTACTTGGACGCACGGTACCCCAGCACCGTACCCCAGCATTGTACTAGGATGCACCGTACCCCAGCACCGTACCCCAGCATCGCGTATGTACGGACCTTACAACAACATTGCGTATGCAAGCACGGTACAACAACATCGCGTGTGTACGCACCTTACATACGCGAAAACGACTCGTACTGAACCAGGACACTGTAAAATAGCACAAGGAGGGTCAATTCGACTCGCACAACACCACAAAACACGTCTACAGTAGAAAAAACATCAAAATGACTGACCTGGCACATCCAAACAGGCAAACAGAGGCCCAAACTCACAACCACCTCTTATAACACACCCACCAACATTTCAAACTCAGGCACACCCACAAATGGGCCAATAAAAAGGGCCCACACACACAAACCATGAGCCTTTGCAACAGACTCACTGCACTACAGAGCACACCCCAACAACTGCACCCATACACCTTAACATACACACCTTCACACAAACTCCTTCACACATACCCCCTCTTCACATTCCCACACACACCTTCACATTCACACCCACACACCAACAACCATCCACACCCTCACCCCACACCATGCCCACAGACAAGAATCCAAAGTTCACATGGGAGGAGCTGGACATCCTTGTCAACGAAGTCATCAGAGTCGAGCCACAGCTCTTTGGAACATTGGTCAGACAGACCAGTGTAGCCGAAAAATCACGCCTGTGGCAGAGGATCGTCGATAGGGTGAATGCTGTTGCACCCATCAGAAGGACCAGGAATGAATGCCAAGCCAGGTGGTATGATCTGCGGAGGGCAGTCAAGCGGAAAATGAACGAGGACTACGCCCAGAGCAACATCACTAGAGTTGGGCTGCCACGCAAACCGGTACATTACCATCTCTGGGAGGAGAAGGTGATGGCCCTGCTTCCGCCGGTGGGAGTACATGGACTCGAAGGAGTTGCAGACCCTGGTGAGTATACACACAACTTTCGTAACATGGGGTAATGGGATCCACACCCCAACTACACCAAATGCACGCAACTACCCCCAAGCCCTCACCGGACACAACCACACTCAAAAACAATGCTCATGCTACTAGCATGTGTATGCCCCATTCACAAAGCAAGGCCATGCCATGTCCCAGGCTACACGAAGCACTAACCCAAGACTGGATGTCTGGGATGCTGGGAGGGTGGGGCTCACAAAACACATTGTTCAACTCTGAATCAGACACCATTGCCCTCAGCCCATATGGCCCAGGTACATACCCATGCACCATGTTCAATGCACAGGGACTGGCAAAGTACTGACAAGGTAGCTGACACTTGGCCCTGCTGTAGGCTACACAAGGCCCTCCTGTGACCACTGCAAACTCAAACACCAACACAACAAGCTCAGATATCTAGGACAGGAACTCACACTCACTGTCATGGCAGCATGCTCCATGGGGGGACAGATACATCACCTGGGAGACCCACTGCCAAATCACACTACACCCACCAGCAGGCCCTGTCACACACACCCCTTACACAAGCACACACCCCCGGGGCAGGCAATGGATTTACCCACTCTCACAATGGACATGTGACACAACAAGATCAATCCATAGCCAAAGAAGCATCCAAGCCAAAAGTCTACATGTTAAACACTCAGGAGAACATATCAATCTGTTCCCCGCAACATACCCATCCACAAGTGAACATTGAGGAGAATGCTAAGCACATACAACTACCTGCAGGAACTGTGCCAACTTGAATATGTATGAAACATGGATGTCGCATGAAACAGCATTAACATTGTCTCTCTCTCACACACAGGGCAACCTCATGGATCTCCCCCCAACAATGGGGGGGAAGAATCACAGTCCCAGGCTCAGGAGGAACCTGAGCCCACCGGCAGCGACGCCTCTCTACACTCTGTGGAAGACCCCAACCCACCTGGACCCTCTGGTGTCCAAGCCCCTGCAGCACCTGCTTTAGGAACATCTGTGCCAACCACCACCCCCATTCCTACCACAACCCAGGAGACACCCAGGAGCCCTGCCCACACTGAACAACTGAGTCAGTCTGACCTGGAGGGACAAGGTTCGCCGGGAACCCAGGAGGAGGCAGACAACCCTGCAACTGCCATCCCTCAGGGGTCCCGTAGACCCGATGTGCCCACAACGGCAGGCCCGGCTCGTGTGGGCTGGGGTGGTGGGAGTGGAGGCAGGTGGAGGCAAGAACCTGACCAGCCAGCTGAAGGTGCCGGTATGTCACACATACGCAACATCATGGATGCATACCGGCGTGACACCAAGGCCATCAGCCAGGTAGTGGAGACCCTCACAGAGATTAAGAACCAGCAGGCCAAGCAACACGCCAGTCAAAAAGAACACCAAGGACGGATGGAGGCAAGACTGACTGAGCTCCTGGCGGTGCAAATGGACATAAGCCGTTCACTCCATCGGATCACCGACAACATGGGCAACCCTCCCTGTGCCACCAGGCGAAGACCACCACCAGCCACAGGGAGGGAGGAGGAGGAGGATTCGTCCGACAGAGCGTCCCAAACATCGTCAAGGCCTGCATCTGAGGGTCCCGCGAGGAAGCTGGGTCGTCCACGGAAAAGACCGTGAGAGGCAGCGGACCATCCACATCTCCCAGGTCACCTGGCCTGGCACCTGGCCTTCATGCGCAACAGCATCACCTCATTCACTGACATTCTCTGCCACATGGACTTGCTGGTCACAGTCTGACCAATGATGACAAACACTGTATTCTGGACTCTGATGACTTCAAATGCCAAGGATCCCATCTCCCCCTGTGAACTTTGGGTTCTAGGCACACTGTATAGCACCTATTTTTTCCCACAAAACATGCCCCCCACCGAGAATAAAGCAAAATTTCTTTAATTAGATGTTGAAGTTTTTTTGCATGAGTCCACAACATATGTGAGGGGAAATGTCAAACTATGCCTGAGTGTTGAACTAACTCCAGCCATCCATACCCTGGGATCTGAGTCCGGTACAGGACACACATGGGTCACAATGTATCATCCAATATAGACATGGAGCACAATACTCACCCGTGATGACCTCAAGCTGCTGAGCGGGGGCTTGGAATACTGTGCGGACAGACCGATTTGGAAGAGTATCATTAAGGCGGAGAGGTCATGGCTCATGTGGAGGTTCCCAGGGAGGGAGTCCCAGGTATGTTTGGCCAGGTGGGAGAACTATCTCCTGCATGCTGGAGTTCGGTGGATGTGAAGAATGTTGGCCAGGGCAAGGTTGGATGCATGGAGTTGGCCCAACGGGGTCTTGGATGACAGACGTCCAAGGTTGGTTTGGGGTCTGGGGTTGTGGACTGCCTCCGGAGTGTGGGTGAGGAGTGTGAAGGGCATCCTGCAGCAGACAGTGATCCATTGCAGCTATCTCATGTGGACGGTGATGTGGCTGGGGCGCGGGATGTTGAAGCTGAGGTGTGCAGATGCACCCTGGAGGTGGACAAGTTGTCCGGGAGTTTGGTTGTACTTGCTCCGTAGTTGACACGGCTGGTGTCGTGGACCTGGAGGACGGTCTGTCTTACCTTGGAGTGGATCTATCTGTGGATCATGTGCATCATGCGGAGGGTGTCTCAGCATGAGGTACAGATGCTGGTGAGTTGCATGGCAATTGTGAGCAACGAGGCCATGATGCACACCATCTTGTGTGCGTGGCCACTGGGTGCTGGTGCAGTGCCCTGGCGGGTGGGACACAAGGAGTTGACCCAGCTGTAAGGGGACAATACTCAGATGATTACCTCAGTCCTGTACAAGTCCAGCCTCAGGTGGCTGATGTTCAGCCATTCATCCACGGACCTCATGCCTTCTTGAATTTTGGAACAGCCAATGGCTGCGTCTTTGGTGAGGCTGAGGAGCAGCTGGCTGTCAATGGCATACGAGATGATGATGAGGTTGTGTGCGCATGTGATGGTGGAGAGGGGGGTCATGGACACATTGAAGATTGACACGCTGAGAGATGAGCCCTGGGCCAAGTGCCAGATGACGCCACTGTACTACATGCTGAAGGCTTGAGTCCCAATTCCATGGCCTTGCTGGTGAGCTACTTGGTGATTTCATCCTGGTCCATCCCCTGGATACCAGTGTTGGAGATGTGTGAGCTGACAGTGTGTGAGCACATCATGTATAATGCTGTGGAGAGGTCAAGGGGGGTGGCCTCACCATTGTTGAGCAGGGCAAAGTTGTCGGTGTTGGTGACAATGATGACGGTTGCAGTGGGGTGATTACTGTGGAAGATGGTCTTGTGCAGGTTGCCTGGAGCTCTTTGCGTGGAGGAAGTTTGTCAGTTGCTCATTGACTGTCTTCCTGATGACATTTGCTCGCTAGGGAAGCACGGTGATGTTCCTTGAGAGCCTGCGTTCCTGCCGTCCATTGTCTAAGAAGGGCCTGGGTCACTGCATGCCTCTATCTACCATGGAATGTGGCTAACTCCAATGATACATACATGATGTGCTGGACGGGGGCTACAAGGATGGGGAATGATATGGTTGGGATTTTGTGTGGGAAGGGGCCTGATGGAGATCCCCAGGGGATGTTGCACATGAGCCGGGTGCTGATGATGGAAGTCCAAAACCTGAGGGGGGTTGGTCCCGCGTATAATAGTGCGTTCTGCCTCTGTGTGCCAAGGCTTGCGTGTATGTCCATGAGCTTGCAGTGGTAGAAAGTTGCAAGGGATTGGCTCAGCCTTGCAAGGGTGGGGTGTCTTTTGGATGGAGAGCTGATGTCAGTGCACTCACAATGCTGATGAGCTCCTTGATGTTTTGCGGTTTTTTGGCCTCGGCCCCATCTGAAGGATCTCCAATTGTCCTTGCTGATGATATGGTGATGGCTGTGTGTGCCACTTTCCAGGGTTGTAAGGCCACTGATGGTTAGTTGTGTTGCAAGCTGTGCACAAGAGTCCTGCTAGATGTGTATGAGTCCAGTAGGTCTGCCTTGTCCCAGGTGGCTCAATTGTTGATGTGCGTCACAGCAAAGTCCATCAATGTGGCTAGATTGTTGGATCAGTTGCTGATCCAGTGTGTGAGGTTGCAGGGTGTGGCGGTGGTGTTGGTTCCAGTGTCCCACACAGCATGTCTGTGTTGACTTACATCAAGCATCTTTGGGGGATTGGTAGCGGGGTGTGGGGCAGTGTGTTGCTTGTCGGAGACGTGGATGCTAATGTGGATGGACCAATGATGGTTGCTGGTGTGGTTCTCATCCAGCCAGAAGTTCCTGGCCCACAGCCACATGTATCCTGCGGATGTGAGGGTGTGCGTGAAGATGGACGTGTTGATGGCTTTGCGGAATTGTGGATGTAGACCTGGAGATCTGTAGATGAGTGTTACTCTGAGGGTTTGCACGGGTTTTGTGCCAAACCGGATTTGTGACCCTGAGTGCGTACTTGGGAATAGATATCAATTCATCCTCCGGGATTGTTAGTGCCGTCCCTGCGGGTGCTCTTGTATCCGTCTGAGATGGCAATGAAAAAGTTGTGTGCTGAGGATGCTTTCATCCAGGTCACTGTCATGAAGGTGATGTGTGGGCCTGTTGTGTTGAGGAGGTAACAGAGTCCAATGGCGTGCTGTTGGACGGAGCCGGTGTGGAGTAGGAGGGACATGACCTGGTTGGTGTGACAGGGCCTGTGTAGGCAGTTGGAGTTGCACACTCAGCATGCGAAGGTGTCGTGTGTGCACTTAGGATATGCCTGAGAGCAGGTGGTTGATTTTCGGTTGGACATTGCTTGGAGGGTGGCTGCAACATGAGACTGTTGTGTGATGTGGGTCATGCAAGGACATGAGGGTCGTGCATTGTGCACGTTGCATGCGCTGACAGTCCTGCCTTTGGCACCGCGTGGCCACAACAGTGGCACAGACAAGCTGATGACAGCCTAATGAATGGGTGGAGGGAGGGAGGGAGGAAGGGAGGAGCATCTTGGAGGCATGTGGGTTGCAGAATCCGGGAACTTGGTGGGCCCTTGCCACAGGGGCCGCAGCAGCAGGCAGCATGTACTGGAAACTAGGCCGAAAGTAGCACACAAAGACAAGGATGTCAGAAAGGACAACTGCAACAGGCGTACGTAAAGGAAGGAGTGTTAGGTTACTCATGGCTCACCCAGAGAAAATGGATGAACAATCACCAAAGATGACTGACACAGGATCAGGAAACAGAAGGCCGAGCTGCGCACAGGAGACACACCCTCAGCAGGCGTTGATGGCCCGTTAGGGGGAGCAACCTGCCCAAATACATACAAAACCATGGACTTCATGTACAATAGAGATTATTAGCCATGAAGAACTGCATGCCTGTTGCCAAACTAAACATACACTCATATGCACAATCTTTGACAACTATGCCAGAGATGACGCATGCAAAGTGGCAAGAGACCTGCATTGACAGAGATGAGGCACTTTGGAGGGTGAGGAACACCTTTATTACTCAAGCTCACACTAAGGGAAATGCATCAATATGAACAGACTCACAGGTCATTTGACTGAACATGTGGGACCTACGCTGGACACCCCCTTCACAACACGGATGTTGTAAATCCAAATGAACTGGCACACAAGTTAAGGGGATGAGCCAAACACCTCCTGCTGCACACAGAGAGGCTGCAATTCCCCATTGAGCCTGTTATGGGGATGTCCCACACTATGTCCACCCGTAGCATCCCGTATGTTTCAGAGGGAAGTTTTACACACATTGATGCCTTCATCAGAATCCAAACTCCATTACAGATGACTGTCACGAAGGGTGACTATCAATTCATGGGAGTCATGCTACATGTTATGTGCCCCATGGTGAGTAGACATGTATGCATGGTAACACAACATGCTGCAGTCCCCACACTTTCCAAACACGTACCACCCCCCAAAATGCCTTGCTGCAATCCTTACCCAAAATGACAATTTCCCCATGTCCGTGCATGGAACGCTGATTCAGCACACGTTGCAATATCCATGAGGAATAGCGGGAGGACAACGATGACACGAGCAGACAACATGCGCAAGAACCTGGGAATGACAGACACACAAGAAGTCAGCTAAACGATTTTTCTCCGCATACATGGTCATACACTAAACATGAACAATGTTGTCCCCATGCTAATTTAAAAGAAAGTGTCTCTGCTAAAATGTGTGGAATGACATCATCACTTGAGTGACACATCAGAACACACATCTAAGTCACTTAGCATACAGTCAGCTGGACACACACATTACAAAACATGCCACCCAAGGGCACAAGCATGCACACTCAGACCCAGTGACTCATCATTATGAGAAGAAGTTGCATATGAGCTGATTCCGGATATCCTCCTCCTCCTCCTCCTCCTCACTTGCCTCGTGACCAAGCCCTTCATTCTCCACGGGTGGATGTTCCTGCTCATCCTGCTCCAGGATGAGTGGCACTGCCTTCTCCACTGCCATGTTGTGCAGCATGCAGCACACGAGGAAGATTTTGCAGACCTTCTTCAGGAGGCCAAACGTCCTCTCAATCACTCGCCTGGTCTGCCCATGTGCATTGTTGTACCGGTGATCTGCAGCTGATCTTGGGTTGCGGAGAGGCGTCATTAGCCATGGCATGTTGGTATAGCCAGAGTCCCCTACATGGAAACATCATGTAAATAAGTGGGTCAGGAGATGCCTTAAGAGCCAAAGATACCGCGACACACAGGACAAACAGAGTATACCCACCAACAAGACATGCTCGTTTGTTGTGCAGCCGCAGCATCATTTGTGGCACCCTGCTACGCCTCACAATGTAGGCATCATGTGCTGACCCTGGAAAACGTGCACAGACGTGGGAAATCAGCATGTTAGCAAGACACACCACAAGGGCATTTATAGAGTAGTAATGTTTACAGTTGCGATAGGCTGTGGTGGTACCAAAGCCACATGTGTCCCATCAATGGACCCAATGACATGGGGCATCCCTCCCAGGGCATAGAAATCTCCCTTGACACCTGTCAAATCCTCAGGAGTAGGAAAATGGATGAATTCATCAAGGTGCTCCAACATGGCTGTCAAAACATCATGCAGGACACAGCTGAACATTGTCTGTGTCATGCCACCAACATCAGCTATGGTGAATTGAAACGTACCTGTGGCAAAAAAAATTAGGGCTGCCATCACCTTCATCTTGGGGGTCAGCGCAGTAGGATACCTGTGTCGCGGTTGGAGGTGTGGTGCCAGCTTGTCGGTCAAGTCCTCAATCAACTGTTGAGTGAATCTGTAACGTCGGATGCAGGCACGTTCCCTCATGGCACCCAAGTCTGGCATTGGTCGGGGGACAGGCGGTGCCCCGCAGAAAATTGTATTGAATAACAAAGATTGAGAGCATAACAACATTAATGTCAATGAACAGAGCACATGCTAAACTGCTACTACACATCAGCTAAATACAGAGTCTGGTGTGTGCAATACATCCAGGACACGTATGCCAGCTTGGTGATACTCCTACGAAAAGCCAGATACACCCGTTGATTGGCAAGTCTACATGACATGCCCTGAAACGAGCTGGGGGCCAGTCTGAGTGAACAGCCAGAGACATCACAGGAGTGACATACATCCACATAGCTGCAGTTAAAGGTGGTGACTGTGCCATACCAGTGATGCTGTGCTTGACACATTTTTACTACAAGCACACATGTGCAAAGTGTGAAGGGGAAGTGTGCCACATAGTGCCCCATCACACATGACATGTGTACACAGGTCATCACACATCAATTGTGCAACTACATGAGGAGACATGTGCAATATCACTGCCTGACACACCTAGGCCCTGCACATGAAAGTCTGCAATGACAATGACTTGATGTACAGCCTTGTGCGAGTCGGAGACCTCCATTCCTTTCGTGTGCGCTTCCTATCACCAGTGTAAGCGTGTGAAACGCACCGTACACACGCTCTGAGAGCGTGTGTACGGCCCGTATCACTATAGTAGTGGTGCCGTAGGAGTATGTGAGGTACGGACCGTACACACGTCGTGTGTACGGTCCGTATCACTATAGTAGTGGTGCCGTAGGAGTACCCGTGGTACGGACCGTACACACGTTGTGTGTACGGTCCGTATCACTATAGTAGTGGTGCCGTAGGAGTACGTGTGGTACAGAGCGTGTGTACGGTCCGTATCACTATAGTAGTGGTGCCGTAGTAGTACGCATAGTACGGACCGTACACACGTAGTGTGTACGGTCTGTATCACTATAGTAGCGGTGCCGTAGGAGTACGCGTGGTACGAACCGTACACATGCTCTCAGAGCAT
Source organism: Triturus cristatus (assembly GCF_964204655.1). Taxonomy (NCBI): domain Eukaryota; kingdom Metazoa; phylum Chordata; class Amphibia; order Caudata; family Salamandridae; genus Triturus; species Triturus cristatus. Next base: position 828,503,754 of record NC_140585.1, on the reverse strand, counting down.
GTGTTCGGTCCGTATCACTATAGTAGTGGTGCTGTAGGAGTACACGTGGTACGGACCGTACATACGCCGTGGTGAGAGTGTCCAAACGATGTGTACGCCCTCCTGGACATTGATGTGTGTGAATGTTCCTTGTCATGTGGGTGAGTGTCTATGTGAAGTGTTGCACCACAGCTGCATGGAGGAGGCAACAGCTCTACCCATCTGATGTGAGAAGTAAGCCGTGCTGTGGGTCTGACTTGCTGAGCTAGCCCAACACCTGTGACACCCCACAGGCAAGTGGCACATGTGCAGAGTGAGGTTTTTATACGCAGTTGCCAATGGCAGGTGATTGATCTGTGCCTGTGTGTGTCTGTGGACTCTGCTGAGGTTGCGTCAGTGGCCTGCGGCATGTAGCTGCTTTGAGTTGCTGTCCATCAGCCTGGTATTGCATGTGATGCACAGTGTGTGCCATGATCAGGGAGTGTGTCGCACCCCTCCTGCCACCTGTGTACTTTCAATGCCATGTAGTGCATTGGGGCTTCCACAGAGGCCAATGTCTATATGAGAAAGATGCTATTCCTTTTGGCAGCATCCTATGCCCTGTTCAACATATCAAAGATGTTCAAATGTGTGTCTCTGTGACATGGAGCAGGTGTAGTGATGTTGTCTCACTTTGTCATCCTCACAGGTACTGCCTACGAGAAGGGGGGATTTGGAAGGAGATCGTCAGGGCTGTGAGATCGGCGGGGGGTTGCAGTCGGCGCCTAGCCCAAGTCTGAAAACGATGGCAGGACATCCGGTGCTGGACCCGGCGGATCGCCCGGGTCCATCTGGGTCTCTCACCTCCACGCCCCCACGGCGGGTGCCGACGCCTGACCACCCACATGATGCGTGTCCTGGCGGTGGTCTTCCCTGACCTGGATAGGCAGTTACAGGAGAGACAGCAGCAAGGAGGGGGTAGGTACATGTCTGTTTGTTGTGTTGTGTGTCCCCAGCGTTTGGAAGTGCTCTGTAGCCTGGATACACTGCCAGGGTTTATATGTGCAGTGCATATTCTGTTCCCCAAAGTCAACTGGTGCTCTTATTAGTCCCTTCCCCTCCTTGACATGTGTCCCCTGGTCTGTGTGTAATCACAATTGCACATGGTCATCTAGGCTGCCAGTTAATCCAAGTTCACATTGTTTTCTGCATCATGTGGGAGGGTGGTCTGTGACATGTGTTGGTACCTTGCCTGTGCCCTGTCCTGTTCACTCTTTTGGGGGTCCATATTTGTTGGCACTGATGATGAGTCTCAACATGGGAATGTTAGGTTTCAAACACTTGAAGCATGCATGACCAATGTTGTGGCCTCAGACATGATGTGCATGAGTGGGAGATATGCATAGTGCCAGGACGGTTGCTCATGTTACAGTCAGATCATTCCACGAACAAGGAGCAGTGTGCCCACTACAGTCCCCTGAGACACCCTTGCCTCGTAATCATATGTGTCATCCAACACTGTATCCATTCTCAGTGTGTTCAGCATATGTTTGCCTCTGTGGCATTGTTCCCTCGCCTCATTTGTATTTATCCAAAGTGTGCTACATGTGTCCACTGGACAGGGAGACCCCATTTGGCTTGTGCATACTCACACTGGGCAGTGCCTGTGTGTCTATTCACAACTATCTGTCGATGGTTGTTTGTCACAAATAAGTGTTGGCAGCCTCACGAGGTGATGTGGAGTACATTTGGGAATTCTTGCAGCACATTTTTGTAAACCCTGATTAAGAGGTGTCACTTCTTGATCTGTCTCAATCACATTGTCTCAGGTATGGGGGATTTGTGCGGGTGAGGCCTACATGGCCAAACCTTATGTCTCCTCTGAGCTGTGTGTAATAATTGGCTGGACAGAGACTCAACGTGCAGTGACCCAGTGATGTTGTGCAGGGTTTAATGTTTGTGCTTTGCAGCATGTGTCAATTGTTTAAATACATGATTCCTGCTCATACATTTTTTGCACCAGTGTGTGGTCCAGATGCTACATAGTTTGGTCTTTGTGTGCTGACATCTGTGTGGACATTCTGGCTTGCCATGAGGGTGTCTCCTCAGTGCAGGTATGCCTTTTTACGACACAATTGCAGGCCCATTACCCTATGCATTGTCCTGGGTTTGGACATGTGTGCCACTCCACATTATCAAACCTGCCGACAAGGGTGGGAGTATCATTATACAAGATAAGCATGACTATGACCTTGAGGCATTAAGACAACTGAATAATACCACACATTACATTAAACTGACACGAGACCCTACAGACAAAATTAGAGCAGAGATCCTTAAATTAACCAAGGGTGGACGTGATAGCTTATGGTTGAGCCAAAAAGAATATGACTATTTGAATAAGAATGACTACTCCATACCTGCGTTCTATACGCTACCGAAAATACACAAGGATGACAAAAAAAACCCCGGAAGACCAATTGTGGCAGGGTGTCAATCTGTCTTACAACCATTAGCTGAATACGTAGACTTCTTTATTAAACCCTTTGTAGTGTTAACTCAATCTTACACTAGAGACAGCACACATGTGATCACGGCGGTAGAAGGACAACCATACAATAAAGAGAATAACATCTTAGTTACGATGGACATAGAAAGCTTGTATACAAGCATACCCCAAAAAGAGGCCCTAGAGGTAATTAACACAACATTGGAAAAAAGACTACGTCCACATCAGGTACCATCTGACTTTATTACAGAATGTGCTAAAATTGCATTGGAACAAAACTATTTTCTGTTTAATGGTGATTTCTACGGCCAAGTGAAAGGAGTCGCTATGGGAGCAATTTTTGCTCCTGATATAGCGAACCTATATGTGGCTGCCTTTGAAGAAGGTACAATCTATAACAATAACCCCTTCAAAAATGAAATCAAAAAGTATCTTCGATACATTGATGATGTATTTTTAATATGGGAGGGTTCTGTTTCTAAACTGCATGACTTTCATTTATGGCTCAACCAGCAGAGTGATCATCTGAAATTCACCATAGACTATGACTCACATGCCATTAATTTTCTAGACCTTAGAATAGGGAATGATGAAGGGATACTCTCTACGAGCCTTTTCACTAAATCCATTGCAAGAAATACACTGCTCAAGTATACCAGTCACCACCCACGTAACCTGCGGGATAACCTCCCTTTTGGACAGTTCCTCCGTATTAAACGGAACTGTACCAGAAGGGAGGATTATTTCAGAGAAGCTAAAACTTTGCAGATTAAATTGGGGATGAGAGGCTATCCATCCAGACTTGTGAAACGCTCCTTGAAAAGGGCCTGGTATTATGACCGGGAGGCTCTCTTACAAAGTAAGGAACAACAGGCTCATACGCAGGAAACTATCACCTGTGTTATGACATTTGGAACCGAATCCAATTCTATTAAAAAGATTGTATCAAAAAATTGGCATTTAATCCAGAAGGTCGAACCACAGTTCACCAGACCTCGTTTTGCTTTTAAAAGAGCTAGAAACTTAAAGGACTCACTTGTAAAAGCATATAAAGAACCAGTCCCTACATCATTGACAAATGTGTGGGGTCTGACACCGATAATTGGTCACTACCCATGTGGACACTGTACAGCTTGTCCCACGACATCGGTAGTAAAGTCCTGTGTCCTCAATGGAATCATTTGGACACTGCGGCAACATACAAACTGCCTTACAAAAAATGTAATTTACTGCATAGAATGCCCCTGTGGCCTATATTATATAGGCAAAACAACACAAGAAATTAAAAAACGCATAATCCAGCATCAATCGCGTATTAGATGCAAAATTACCACTGTACCTATGGTAGAACACTATGTGGAGAAGGAACATACCCCTGCTGATATGAAATGGTTTGTTTTGGAGACTATAAAAAATACAAAACGTAGAATGAATGTGGAGCGCCTATTGACTTTGAAGGAAAACAGGTGGATTTGGTCAGCCAAAACAGTAGAGAGGGGTTTAAATTCCTTTATTGAATGGCAATCTTTGGCGACATTGTAAACTATATGGCCCCTTTTTCAGGATGGTGGTCTCTGAATTTCTATAATTTTGCTGATAATTTTGCTGAGATCATTCTTTGTTGCCTCTCCATCTATTTGTTTGAACCTACATGTTGACTGACATAATTTGTGGGCATTTACGTGCAGTTTTTACATTGGATACTTGTACGCTGGGCATGTATTACAAATGCTATAGGACTGCTGGTAAACCATTGTGCTATGTTCACGTAATCTGTGTGTTGATTTGATCTTTGGTTGTGCTGGATGATGCATAACATTGGGATGGATGTAGTTTTTACATTGGATACTTGTACGCTGGGCATGTTTTACAAATGCTATAGGACTGCTGGTAAACCATTGTGCTATGTTCACGTAATCTGTGTGTTGATTTTCTCTTTGGTTGTGCTAGATGATACATAGCATTGGGATGGATGTATCTGAGATTAAGTCCTTGGTTGAATTGACATTTCTGTCCATATTCCCAGTTGTTGCTCATACTTTCCGCTATCATAAGAGGAGCCTATTTGAAGCCTCAACGATTATACCCCAAGTTGGTAGATTTGTTTTCTATATGATCACAAGGATATATATTATGCTATTCGAGATTCAATATTAACGTCCGATTGGTTCGAGATACATTGTTGGAGATGGGGTGCCAGACGTCTTATTGTCAGCCTGAACACCCACACTCCAATATGGCGGATTCGTTCGATGTTGATTCAGAACGATGGACTTTCCACTGTTTGAAAATTCACTTCCTTGGTGTACCGGATTTATTGGCAAGATGTACATTTAGATTTGTACCAGGAGAGATATCAGTTAATAGTAAGGATTTGAGTTGGTCCCACCCTGGGAAAGAACGGTTATAGAGGAAAGAAATCACAGAAGTGTAAAGGGATGTGTTTGTGCGCGCTAGACGTCCTATTGTTAGCTCGAACGGCCACACTCCAATATGGCGGATTCGTTTGCTGCTGGTTTAGATGGACGGACCTCACGTTACTCGTGAAATAACGTCCTCGCCACATCGGTGCACACACTCGGACTGACTGGCGAGGTATAGTGGTGAAGTGTTCGGTGAACACATAGAATAAATAGTTTGGGTAACGTGAAACGATAGAGTTGTATTCACGTTGCATTCTTGTAATTATGATTTTTAGAACCCAATAATCCTACGGTGAAAATCGGTTCAGAATGAATATGAGAGATTAGGAATCATTTATAATCTCTGAGAAGTGAGTATATACTCCCCTACAACTCTTTACAGTAGATATGTCCACTTAGTGGTGGTGGTTCCTGGGGCTGTCCGAAGGTGTGCGAATACGTACATTAGAATGGGATCTGAGACATCTTTGATGGACTTGTTTTAATTTCTCTTCACTATTAGGTGATATATAGTTTATGGTGATTGGGAATCCTATAACTATATCTGGTGGCTACCTTATGGATACACCTGTTTTCCTTCAATGTTAGACAATACAAATGTATAGAACTTAGATGTGGATAAGTGTATATAGATTGTGTAGTAATGTAAGTAATACATTTGTTTATAATAGATACATGGTGCAACTGTGGTCCTGAAGATGGTCTCGGGGATAAATATTACCAGATAGGAGACCGAAACGTCGACGCTGTGGCACTTTTTTGACATAAACAGAATACATCGGATGTGTTACAATACTGGAATTGTTTAAACAAGAATTTTCTGGGTGGATGACCAATTGTGGATGGTTCATTGTTACACAAAAAGTGTCAATACCTACTGTTTATATGTGCTAAATCAACAGTAGTCTTTTGTTGCCAATGTATAAATGCAAATATATATATATATTTTTTATTACTGTATATATAAAATAAGAGTGTTTATGAAAAAATTCTAAAAAAGAGTTTATAAAGAAACAATGCTGATAACTGCCTTTATCTAAGTTCTTTGAAATCAAGTTCACTACGGTGACTGCTTAAACTAATGAATATAAGTTAAACAAATCCTCAGGGTTTATTTGTGTCTGAAACATTGTACCCAAAACCTTGGGGTTAATTGGGTTGCCCTATTGTTTTGTATACTCCACATGACAGGCAGTGGGTCAGATGTGTTGCCAACTTTGTCATCAGGTAATGGATGGCCATGTGACAACTGACATAACTCAAGTTGTTAGTCAAAAGGTATTGTACCTTGGCACTCACAACACTTGTCAACAGGTCTTCATGTTTTAAATGCTGTAGTTTGATGTTTTGTTGTTAAGAACAATAATGTGCCTGCATGACAGATGTCTCCCAAGGAAGTGCACAACAAACCACCTTTACACTTTCAGGGAACACGCTGGCACATTTTAAAAGAAGGCACTGTTCTAATGAGACTGTTTTTCAGATTATAGATATAAATGTTCCCCCAGTGTTGTTGAATCTGGGTAAGTCCTTGGTTGTTGGTGATACCAACTTACGAGTGTCAAGTCATCAAGACCTCCGTGGGCCCATGTATATGAACTTTCTGCAACACCATTTCTTTCTAACAGTGGCTTCTTTAAAGAAGGCTGCCAGCTTCTTCAATGACTGGGTAAATGTAGTTTTGTGTGCACCTCCTTGGGAGCCATCTTTTATGAAGGCACATGTGTGTGCTGTTCACAAAATGGCACATTCCGACATTCTGACCATGTCGATTGTGTAAAATATTGTGATTCCCAAGGGACCAATATTTTTTCGTTTTGTGGTCCAAAGTACTTAAAGGTCTCTGAGTGTGGGGAAACCTTTGGTATTGAGGTGTTGTTACTTTGCCTTGGGTGCACCACTACTGTTTCTTTCAGGGTAAACAAGAGGTGGCATGACTTCATTGTATTGCTGTGCTCACCTGTTCCCAGACACTACCTTCTCAGTGTATTTCTCATTCAAGTTTTGGGCTGGTGTGTCCTATTTTTCCTTGTGTCCAAGTGGCATGGTGGGTCTACCAACTGGGGAGTACAGGGCTTACATATGTGCAGAGTAATCTAGCTGTCTCTCATGATGCATTGCTTGATATGCACTGTGACCTATTGGTTTTGTACTCATGTGTCAGATGTATACAAGTGACTGATGTTTTTCTGTATCTTCACCTTGCCCACAGCATCATCATTGGAAACCGAGGGAGACACCTGCACGGACCTGGATGAGGGACCCAGCACCAGTGCCACCAGTGCTGGCGAGTCTGCGGGAGCCAGTGGCACGGAGGGCGAGGGGAGTCAGTCCGAGGACCTGTCTGGTGGCAATTCCAACTACGACGCAGACGGGTCTGAGGCTGAACTCATCGAGGGGGCGGAGGCTGCTACAACACCTGGCAGCAGCCCAACATCTGTCCCCGCCTCCTCCATTCCCATCACCGCCCTCCCAGTTGCTCCGGTCCCTTCTGTCCGTGCAGGGCCCCACCATGTCTCCTTCGGGACAGGTACCGCTCCCCCTGCCCCTGTCAACCCTGCTGCCCTCAGTGCAGAGTCTGTGGACATACTGCGGCAGTTGCAGGTTGGACAGGCATCGGTGCTGACTGTCCTCCATGGCCACACCACACTGCTGATACAGATGGTGTCGTTCATGGAGGGCATGTGAGCAACGATGTCTGAACAACGCAGGTTTCTGTGGTCCATGGACTCTTCCCTGACGGCAGCAGTGACTCTCCTGCAGCGCTTCGTCCCCCCCCTACCCCAGCCCCATCCACACTTCCCTCTCCCATACCTGTCCCATGCACACCCAGACATTCCCAAGCACGCACCCCACCAGACACAGGCAGCACACCACCAAGTAAGGGCAAGCGCACACCTCCTGGCACACACACTCAGGGGGATGTAGGCACACCCACTGGGTCTGGGGCAAAAAGACATACACGCAGCCACAGTCTGAGTCCGCAGGCCTCACAACCCAGTCCCTCCAAAAGCACTCCCCTTGGCTCCTCTGCCAAACTGACACCCAAAGAGGTCGACATGGGTGAGCTGCCCAACACCCCCACTGTGACACCACCACGCAAGTGGGCGAGGAAGTCCCCGGGCAGGGTAGTTGAGCCCCCCCTGTCCACCCCCTCCCCCAACAGCGCTGCACCCCATCCCTCGGCCACCCCCCCTCCGTTGGCCCTGGGATTTCTTACGGTGCCGGGGTTACCCTGGATGCCCTTGCAGCAGTGTGCAGCGCCGACCTCACCTCCACCTTTGGCGCTGCCCCACCCCCTGTGGTGGAGACGTCCACCCCTGCACCCACCACACCTACCCTTCCCCCTCCTGTCCCTGCGGTGCCTGGTCCTTCCCAACATGATGCCCCCCCCCGGTCGACGAACCTGAGGGTTCCACTGTGCAGGCAAGCTAGGGGAGACGCGTGCCCATGTGTCCCCCCAAGGACTTCTATTATGGACTGACCATTGGCCTTTGTATATAGTGTGATTTCATAATTTGTTTTTTATGCTGAATAAAGCATTTTATTTTTACTTTGAACACTATTGCAATTCAGGTATTGATGTTGGTGCTGAGGCTCTAGGAGTTGGTGTTGTGGTAATGTGTTATGGTTCTGAGAAATGTTCTAGGCTGACGGTCATGAGGTGGACCATGGTATCTGTGTGCCATCACAAGGTCTCTGCAAAGAATCATTGGCAGTGTGTGTTATTTTGGTTTTGAGACATTGTCCCAAGGAGTGTTCCTTCCTCTGTGGCACCTGACATCTTCCCTGCAAAGAGTTGCACAATTGTTGTGCTGACCTGTGTCTACATTTCCTTTGTTGGTGACGGATCCCTTCAACTATGGTCATGCCTGCTCAGCAATGTCTCCGGCTGCATCGTCTGTGCCATCCTTGCTAGTCACTGTACTTGTGTATTGAGTATGTTGAAATGCCTTCATGGAGAAATTCTCCCTTTTCAGCACTATGCATGTGTGTACTCCCGGCCTAGCACACATCTGGTACTTGTTCTGCAGGGTATTTGGGCACCTGACTCACAATTGTGGGCATTGTATCTGTGGGAACTCCACCCTATTCCTTCCATGAGAGACAACATGTTGGTGGCTGGCCCAGCACCGGTACATTCCTATCAGTCCTGGGATGTGCGTGACAGTGTGTGTTCCTTTTGGCTCTCTTAGTTTAGTAGGCAGTGACATGACTATACAGTCTTGTGGCATGATCTCAGTGTGTGTATTGTGCTGCATCCGCCAGGGGTTGGTATGCATGTGTTATTTGTCCTCACACCCACATGTGGTGTGTCATGCAGTGGGGGAAAGACATCTATCCTCCTGGGAGTGGGACACTGCTGTCAGTGATGTGTTGTTATGGCACTATCATCATTGTCCAAAGTTAGGGATGCGTACATACACCCATGGAGTTGTGGCCCTCTGATAATGATGTACACCCCCCATGTCTCTGTCCACTGCTGGGAGTCCTCTGCACCCACCCCTCATATTGCAGGCCACTGCTGGTAGTCATTTACACCCACCCCTCACATGTCTGTCCACTGCTGGTAGTGATATGCACCCACCCCAATGTATCTGTCCACTGCTGGGAGTCCTCTGCACCCACCCATACATGTCTGTCCACTGCTGGGAGTCATATACATCCACCCCTCACATGTCTGTCCACTGCTGGGAGTGATATGCACCCACCCCTCATATTGCAGGCCACTGCTGGTAGTCATTTACACCCACACCCATGTCTCTGTCCACTGCTGGGAGTCCTCTGCACCCACCCATATATGTCTGTCCACTGTTGGGAGTCATATACACCCACCCCTCACATGTCTGTCCACTGCTGGGAGTGATATGCACCCACCCCCATGTCTCTGTCCACTGCTGGGAGTCCTCTGTACCCACCCCCATGTCTCTGTCCACTGCTGGGAGTCCAGTGCACCCACCCATATATATCTGTCCACTGCTGGGAGTCATATACACCCACCCCTCACATGTCTGTCCACTGCTGGGAGTGATATGCACCCACCCCCATGTCTCTGTCCACTGCTGGGAGTCCAGTGCACCCACACACATATGTCTGTCCACTGCTGGGAGTCCTCTGCACCCACCCCTCACATGTCTGTCCACTGCTGGGAATCCTATGCAGCCACCCAGAAACTCACCCACCCCCTTGGTGCAGTACACTACTGTCCTGGGCCTACACACACCCCAATATAAAGGTAATATGCTGCACCAGGCCGTAGGCCAACATTCGTGGCATGTGTACGCCTTGTATCTCAAATGTACTGGTGCCGTAGGGGTATGTGTGATACGGACCGTACCCCCGCATTCATAGGGTGAGTACGGACCGTACCACGCGTACCCCTATGGCCCCAATCCAATAGTGATATGACCCATACCCACGCTATGTATGTGTGGGTGTGGTCCGTATCACTATAGTAGTGGTGCCATAGGAGTACGTGTTGTACGGCCCGTACACACGCTCTGAGGGCGTGTGTACGGTCCGTACCATGCATACCCCTACGGCACCACTACAATGGTGATACAGACCATACACACGCTCTGAGAGCGTGTGTACGGTCCGTACCACGCGTACCCCCACAGCACCACTACTATAGTGCTACAGACCATACCCACGCTATGGATGTGTGAGTACGGTGCGTATCACTATTGTAGTGTTGCCGTAGGGGTACGCATACACGTCCACTTCCGTTGTTGAGGGACACAGGGATTGGTGGACACGCCCCCCGGGGTGACCAGATCCTGGAGGTAATGTATGTCCTCAATATTGTAGATTTTAATTTGGGTAGGGGGTATGTTTCCTGCCCCTCACCCACCCTTGGACCCTGGGTGTTGTTCTCACCTTCTGCGGTGCGTGCGTCGGGTTCGGTGCACCAGGTCGTAGGCTAAGAGGGCCTGGATGACACGTAGGATGGGGTCCATGACTGTCCGTCGCGTACCGGGGCTCCGTTTTCGCGTCGGACTCAGTTTTGCAGCATTTTTTGGCTGCCGCAAAAAAATAGCTGTGCGAAGTGACGTAGGGACAAATCGCACTTGCTAGTCCGTAAAACGCTGCCTGACTCTGTACGGACGTCACGTACGTGCTGTCCAGGATCAGACTCGTAGGTATTTTTTAGCCGTACGGTGTTTTGTACGTATCGTACGGAAATGCTATTTCTGTACGAATCGTACTTGCTGGATTGTACGGTGGATTTCCCGGGTACGAGTCGTATGGAGAATACGCTCCATACGACGAATCATACCCGGGTTTTACAGGATTGGAATCGGCACCAAAAAGTGGGTTGTGGGTTTAGTATAGGTATGCGGTTGGAATTAAATCAATTTTAAGCAATTACTTTTTTAAAAATAATATTAATTATTTATTTAATAATTAATTGTGCTGTGTGTTTTGTGGGGTATTTTGTGGAAAGTACATGAATTATAATGAATTAAAAATAAATATTTAATTAATTAAAATTTAGTTTGTTGATGAATATTTATATTGTTGGTGTAAAAAAAATTTGGGTGCAGGTTGTGAGTTTTGGGGTGTTATGGTGGAAAGTAACTAAACTAAATGTATGTGATAATTAATGTTTTTGTTAATAAATAATTAGGTGCTTGTTGAGTGATTCCTAATACAATTTGCCATTACTGCCAGGGCAATAACTGTGTGGATTGATAGGTAAGAGGGTTAAAAGGAATTTTAGTAAAGATGCTTAAACAACAGTCGATATGCACAAGGCTGATCCTGAAATCTGCATATTTTCAAATAAGTGCATTGATTTATCTTCTGCGGGTGTTCATATCACTGAAACCTGGCAGGCATTCAAGCATGACTGCATTATGTATTGGCTAAATAAATGTGGAAATATGCCAGTTTCAACTTTATTTCTTTCACAAAAGCCATAAAAAATATGGATAAATACAGATAAAGTTGACAAAAAATAAATATGGTTAAATACAGACGGAAATGTCCCAAAAATAAATACCATAAAACCGGGAGCCATAATTATACTATGTATTTAGTTTTGAAATTTTTTTTGATAAGCAATTTTATTGATTTTAAGATCAAACACGATAACAGCACAAGACATTTGATCGATGTTACAAGCGTTTACCGCATTTGTTATTTGTGAGTACATACAAATTAGTGGATGGAAGCACCATCCAGACGGTGGAAGAGGTGTGGCGCCGCGGCCAGGGCGACTAACTCCAGAATCTGGGGATCACGGTTTGATCCCCGGCGGCGGCGGCAGATTAGCCCAGCACCAGGCGACTCTGGGCAATAGCTTGCTTAATCTTCCCGATGGCCCCCAGCTCCTAGAGACCCCTTACGGGTGATTGTTCGCGCTTTACAAATGTTGATGATTATTATTATTAGCATTACAATTGCATATATAAGGGAGCTTTAGTGCAATTAGTCCAATTGATTCAGCCATTTGCCCCAGACTCTGTGTACTTGGTTGGGCATCCCCGGGCCTCGCATAAGGGTCTCTCCTGCGCCGCAACATGTGCAATTTGGGGAGGGACGCAACCCTGCTCTGTGTAGGTATGCTGGGTTGAGATAAGCTGCATGCAGATAGTATGATTGAATAAGGCAGAGTCTGGCTGAGGTTGTGATGGTTTTAGGGGCCATAAGGGCATCACGCCAGTCTTCCCCCTCCAATGGACCCACCGAGCCCTTCCAGCAGGTCCGCAATGGATCGAGAGTTGCCGGTCCGTTGTTAACAATTGTACAATATATTCGGGACCCCCTCACCCCGTCGAGAAATTCCCCATCATGACGTGAGCTTCTAGTGGGCTGAATTCGGGAAGCGACGTGCCTGTTGAAATGTGCGTGTTGAGGGCATGACGGAGTTGTAGATATTTATAAAATTGTGAAACGTGTAGAGTATAGCGCCCCTGCAGGTCCCTTGGAATGTCCTAATGTGGTCGCCAACCCATATGTCGCACAGCAGAGAGATACCTATGTGGTCCCATTGTTAGAGTACCGCCACTTCGCCCAGCCATGTGCCTTGCCAGAGAGGTGTGTACTGGCTCAGTCGTTTGTCCCAATGTTTGTGCCTCAGAGCCATGCGCCAAGTCAACACGACTGCTCTGGTTATCGGCGGTATCGCTTTGGGTATGGGGCTCCCGTATAAGTATGCTTGTATTTGGGGGAACTCCATGTTCCTGAGCTTCGTTATGTAGGCCGGATCAGACCACCCCCCGGTGAACCAATTGTTAATAACAAGGAGCCAGGTGGCCAGGTATTATAGGTGGAGATCAGTCATACCCATGCCTCTGTCGAAGGGTGGGATCCTTTATCGGGTGAGAGTGAAACGGGGTCTCGCCCCTCCCCATAGAAACCTCGTGGTCACTATATCCATCTCCGTAAACCAGCTGCGCGGGAAGTGAAAAGTGGTGTTCTGAATGATGTATAAGAAGCACGGGAGGATCATCATTTTGAGCAGCGCTATTTTCCCGAGTGGGTTAAGTGGCAAGGTTTGGCTTTCTGGACCAACGGGGAATTGTTCAGTACCCATTCGAACTCGGGAAGCAGAGTGACCCATATCCCTAAATATTTGAATGACTGTCTCCTGATGGGGATGGTGGACTGCCAGTCGAAGCATTCCCTAGAGAGGTGGAGGGGCACTAGAGTTGATTTTGCCGGGTTGTGTCGGAGGCCCGAGATGTTCTCTAAGACCTGGAGAACCTCAAGGTATCTAGAGCCTGAGCTGGCCAGGTCTGACAGGTAGAGCAGGACACCATGCGCATACAAGGCGATTTTGTCAGTATGGTGGTTTCCCCAAGCCCAGCCTTGGATCCGGTGGTCGGATCGAATGAGGCAGGCCAAGGGCCCCATTGCCAGCACAAATAGGAGGGACAAAAGGGGGCATCCCTGCCTCATGCTACTCTGAATTGGGAACGCTTTGGAGAGGGTTCCGTTGGTCAGTACCCTGGCACTGGGGTAGGAGTGGAGGAACTGGACAAGGCATTGGAATTGTTGTCCAAGACCCATCATCTGTAGGACATCCTCCAAATAATGCCAGCATGTCTCGGTAGGCAGCGTAGTATTCTTGGGGGAAACCTTTGTGTTCCCAGCCTTCAGCAAGGAGATCGCGCAGTGTATCTCCTCCTGGGTAATAGGGAGGTCCAAGTCAGCCACCTCATCCTCGTTGAGGCGAGGCAGCTGGATCCCTGCCTGACAGAGCATGTCTGGGAGGGTAGCTTCCTGTGCGCGAGTAGAGTACAACTGGGCATAGTAGTCAGCAAATGCCTGTGCGATTGCAGGTGAGGTGTGCTGGGTGTTGCCCGAGGGGTCTTGGACTTCAGGGACTAACCTATTGGCTAGAGGGTAGGAAATTAACCTGTGTAGCAGGCTTCCATTTTTATCGCCCTATCTGTACACTCGGGCCACGGAGGAGCGCCACAGCATCATGGCTGACTCCAAGGAGATCTGTTTAATCTCTTCTCGAATGACCTCGAGTTGTTGTTTCCAACCTTGTTGCCTGCACTTCAAGAAGGATTGTTCTGTGCCAAGTTGTTTACGTGTACCCTACCCCTGGCTACTCCATGGATGGTGGCTTTACTTGCCTCCCCGAGGGTGCTCGGGGAGGGGACTGATCCCTGATTACTAAGGAGATAGTGGCACAATTCCACCTCTATCGCCTTCTTAACTTCTTTGTCTTGCAGAAACCACGCATTTAGTCTCCACACCGCTTGGGTTGTGTCTGAGGTCCCGCCCAGGTGCAAGGATAGGGCTGAGTGGTCCGAAATTCTCCGGGGATGGATATTAGATACCCTGTGACAATCGGATGCAGGCAGGAGGATCATGTCAATGTGTGAATGCGTGCAGTGGGCCACTGAGGTATGAGTATATTGAGTGCCTCAGGGATTCCAGACCCTCCGGACATAGCACACGCCAAGGGTGGTGCCCAGTCTGTCAATTTCTTTGCATAGGCTAGCCTTGTTGGGGAAAGTATGACCGTGTCAAGTGCTGGCTGCATAATGCCATTAAAGTCACCCCCAATCACCATCTGACCCATGGGTAGGTAGCAGAGTGTGTCTGTGAGGTGCTGCAGTCTGGAGGTGAGCGTGGCGGGTGGGACAAATATGGATGCCAGGTTTGGGGTGTTCCCTTCTAGCTTCCCCGACACAAACACAAACTTGCCCTGGGGATCCGTCGCAATGTGGTCAGGAGTGAAGGGGAGTCCTTGCCACATTAGGATTGCAACACCTCGCGAACCACGTTCAAAACCAGAATGCCACACCCTATCAAAACTGTATCCTGTGAGGAAGAGGCATTGGGTCCCTAGGAGGTGGGTCACCTGAAGCAGGAGTATGTCGGGCGCATGGCATTGCGCGTATTTGAGGACCGCTGTTCTCTTGCTATCCAGTAATCTGTTCACATTCCAGGACAGAACGTGAAGAGACCTACCTGGGGTGAACGACTGCATCATGGCTGGTATGTGTGATGAGTGGGCCAAATGGCAGAGGGGCCCAGTTGGGCAGGTGCAGTGTAATGCCAACGCATATTTGTGGTGCGCGGTGTGTGTTTTTGCAGTATCAGTTTGGTTAACAGGTGTCAAAGTGCTGTAGATCGAAAGAAAAGGATACCATGTCAGATTCAAACCTAAAACTACCCAGAGGACAATGGTCCCCACCTTCCATGCCCCGCCTCCCCCATCCTATACTTCCGGAAATAAAGCACCTGTCACCCTGAAAAAGCAAAAGGAACAACAACAAGCTAAACTGAAACGCCTAGCTGGGGACTGCATGGTGATAGTGGACCCCTCCACAGTATCGGATGTATTAGTCTTCGTGGAATGCCTCAGAGTTTTGCATTGTCCGTGGGGTATATCTCTCTCATCCACAGCCAATCAGGAACTGTGTTTTTATACGTCTGGCTGATTTCTCAGAGTGTCAGGCTCTTGGAAAGGTCGGTGTCCAAGGCCAAAAGGTCCAGGTCCTCAGAGGGGTTAGGATCGCGATACAGGTCCTCCACAGAGCTCCCTACTGTGATCTCGTGAGGTTGGGGGGATCACATTGATTTTGGGACCTTGGGCTTTTGAACCAGTTGATGCAGGGGGAGGAGTAGGTCAGTCCTCAGCGATCCAGATGGTCCAGCCAAAGATGTAGCTCGGACTCGGAGGAGTCTCTCCCCGGTCAGCCAGGTCCACGCAGACTGCGGCGTCTCGAAAAATAGCATCTTGTTTTGAAAGACGACTCGAAGGCATGCCGGGAAGAGGAGCCCATATCTCAGGTCCAGGTTATGAAGCTTCTGCTTAACCTCATTATGTGAGTGACTTTGCGTAGTACGGGAAGAGCATTACAGTGTGGTTCTGGAACTTCAAGCCACCCTGAGCCCTGGCCGAGTTTAGGATGGTGTCTCTGTCCTTAAAGTTCAAGATCCTGGCTATAATTGGACTGTGTGGAGCACCGGGAGGCGGTTTAGGAGCAAGGAAGCGATGAGCACGCTCGATAGCAAACCATGGTGATAGTGCTTCCTTGGGCATCCAAGAGTTCAGCCAGGTTTCCACAAAGGCAGATGTTCCACCCTGCTTCGACCGGTTTTCGGCATCCTCAGCTCTGCGATGCAGCTATTAAGTGTGTGTTTGCAGGTGGGTTACCTGTTCTTTTAGCTGATTGAGATCATCCTCAACTATTGAGATTCAAGATTCCGCTTCCGAAATACGAGCTGTGGCGTTGCCCAAGACCTGGCGAATGAGGGCTATGACAACCCGGACCTCGTCAATCTTGTTTTCCACCGAGGTCTGAGAGGCGACGATGGCCTGCAGGATAGTCGTTAGGTCAGACCCCCCCAAGAACCCCCTCTGCCGGACCTCGGTCACTTGTGGTTTATTGGCCCATTTTAACTTGCATTGAAGCCGCAGATGATTTAGGGACACGGTCTCTCCCCATCGTGGATACCAAAAGGGGGGTGTGTCTGTTCAGGTGGTGATGTGTGGACACCCAAGGCCCGAGATGAGGGGAGCTCCACCTCTCCCCATGGGCGAAAGTTCGCATGGCAAAGCCCCGATGGGTCGTCCCGGGATCCCGACTGCTGAGTGTCTCTTAAGCGTCGGTTGGGGTGCACCAGTGCAGGGGTCCACCGTGGCTGGGTGAGTTTCCGCTTCCCCTGGGATCTGCAGGACAATGGGACTGCTGGGTCCACTCAGGTGGGGTAAGGGACCCCACAGAAGACTACCTCTGCATGACCTCGCAGTAGAACCCTTTACATAGGGAGTTTTGGGCAGTCTGTCTCTATCAAGTCCACCACGGCCCCCCTCCAGCTCAGACATGTCTCCCCAGCTCCAAGCGTCTTCATCTCAGGCAGGTCCACAGGGAGGTACAGTGCAGGGGGCTCCAACTGCCCCTCGTCTTGCGGGATATTTGTTTGGGTAGCGCCTGCCGATCTACCCCAGAGGGCTGGCTGGATGGAACCTTCCAGGCAGGGTCCGGGGTGCCAGCCACTCAGGCAGGCAGGTGGGGAGTAGCCCTCTATGCGTGGCTCAGTCCAGTATGTAAGGTTTTGGGAGTCTCAGGGCCGGAACGGTGGGCAGTCGGGCGTGTCCGTATGAACAGGCGGGAAGACAAATGACTGCATGGTGCACAGGGGGAGAGGGGCCAAGGAGCCTCTCCCTAAGCCCCCACTGCACAACTCCAGCAGCCGAACGGCCCGTCCCCCACCCCCAGAGTCAGTATGGAGGAGGGCGATGGCCCGAAGAGGAGGAGGACAGGGAGGCCGTGGAGCCCTTCCTGAGGCCTCCGCTGCACTACCTATGCAGATGACCTGGCCGTACCCGGCCCCCAATGTCAAGCACTCATACCCAGCCGCCGATGTCAAGCGTGAGGGCAGGTGGCTGTTGAAAGGGGGAGAAGAGCTGGGGGCGGCAAGCCCCTCCAGAGGCCCCCGCTGCGCAGCCCCAGCAGCCGATTGTCCCACCACCAGCTCCTGGCAAAGCAGAGCCCCAACACCAGGGCCAGCGCCACACCAGTCCAGTGAGGACACTCAGGGGAGGGCTCCTGCTCCCCACTACGTTAGGCCAACATTCCATGTCGCTATGCGCCGGGGGACCACATGGAGTGCTCTCACTGGGTCATGGGCTGCCTCAGGCGGGAACAATCCATCTAGGCTAGCACTCGGGCTGCCCCGGACCGTGCAGCTCAGCACCCAGAAGAAGGGGGAGGCCCGAGCCATGGGCCTCCCCCACTGCCCGAGACGGCAGCCGAATCACCAGCTCCTGCTCTGCCTGCCAGGTAGTTGGTGCCCTTGCGGCGGGGGAGTCAGACACAGCCCCAGGGCGCAGCCAGGAAAAGTGAAGCTCACCTCTGGCACTGTAGAAGGATGCCTCGTAGCAGGCTGTCTGGAAGCTGGATCGTCCTGGGACCACACTGCTCCTCCTTGCCCGCTCATCAGGCAGGTCACTCGGCGTTCAGGGCCCTTGATCGTGACTGGAGCTATGCCACTGTCAGGCACTCAGTGTCCAGCACTCGTTAGAGCCCCAGGCCCTGGTCAGTGGGAGCCACCATCTTGCGGCCCACGGGCCTCGGGAATCCAGGCGTCGGATCGGGCCTCACTCGATAGGGCAGAAATTTTCACAGTCGCTGCACAGCACTAGTTGTAGTAGGTACCGGTGATAAATTTCAGGGGATGGATGGCAGCCAAAGGTGGTGGGATGTGAAGCAGATGATGGAGGGGTCTGGAGCACTCTTACAGTGTGACCGCCATCCTAATGCTTCAAGCCACGCCCCCCAGGTTTTTTACATTTTTAATATTAAACATATCTTTATTTTATTTTTTAACATATTTATATATTTTTTTATTTACATTGTTTTTTAAATATTTTTATTTAGTTGAAAATATAGTAAATGTTACCCCTCCGCATTCCAACACTTTCTCTACTGTTGTACTGATGGGAGTAGTAAATTTTACGCCCCCCGTTATCCAACACTTTCCCTACTGTTGCACTTTTTGGAGTTGGGATAGTAAATTTTACCACTCCTCTATCCAACACTTTCCCTACTGTTACATTTATTGGAGTTTGAATGGTAAATTTTACCTCTCCGCAATCTAACACTTTCCCTACTGTTGTACTGACTGGAGTGGAAATATTACGTTCTATCCCTCCGCTATCCAACACTTTCCCTACTATTGCATTCATTGTAGTGGGAATAGTAATTTTTACCCCTCCGAAATCCAACACTTTCCCTACTGTTGTACATACTGGAGTGGGAATAGTAAATTTTATCTCTCCGCTATCCTACACTTTCACTACTGTTGCACTCAGTGGAGTGGGAATAGTAAATGTTACCCCTCTGCTGCTCTCTACTGTTTTCCTGACTGAAGTGGGAATAGTACATTTTATCCTCCTGCAATCCAAAACTTTCCCTACTGTTACACTCAGTGGAGTGGGAATAGTAAATTGTACCCCTACGCACTCCAACACTTTCCCTACTTTTTCATTTATTGGAGTAGGGCTATTAAACTTTATTTCTCTGATATCTTAACGTTTTACTAGAGTTGTATTTTTTTGGGAGGAATAGTACATTTTTGCACATTTTAATATACTATTTTATTTAATTTTATATTTGTTGCAGTGAGAGTAGTAAATGAGACTTTTATGTGATCTAACTATTTTATAACTGTTGTGTTGTGTGAAGTGGGAGTAGTAAAATTTATATATTATTAATATAAGAATTTGTTTATTTTTGTTGTAAATTTTAATAGCTTATTTTATAATGTTTTAACTTATATAACTATGTTTTGTTTCTTTAGAAGATTAATATTTATATTTGTAATGTTTTTTGTTTGTAAACTATTTTTATAAAAAAATTTAAAAAATAATTTACTTTTTCATTTTAATTAAAGTGGTTTGTTTTTTAAATATTTTATGTTTATATATATAATTATATACTATGTTATATTATTATATAATTTAAACAATTTTGCATTATATTACTTACAAATATTAGTTTAATGTTATTTTTTAAATAGATGAATGTTAATATATATGTATATATGTATGTGGGTCTAAGTTTTTGAAAGTAAGTTTATTTGTTATACTTGGTAAAATATATATTACAAATATTTTATTTTTATTAAATTAATGTAAGCATTAAATATATTTTATTTAAGTATTTGAATCTGTATATATTCAACAATCAATATTTAATAAAACTATATTTGTGTAAATAATGTTTTTTTTCAATATTTTTGCACTTACCTTTTTATGTAGTATGGGTAGATTACATTTTTGTTGTCGATATTTTGCCTCCATAATTTTTTAGAACAATGTTTTACCAGGCGATATTCTGACAGTGAATCCTTACACCAAGGCACAAGGGTGTGTGCATCGACACTAGGCAGCACACAGTGCGCCAGCCCAGTGAGAGAGACTAAATATGTCATATCTTATTAGCTATGTTGCATTTATGCTCTTTTACTTTCACACAAAGCAGTGCGGTAAGTTGTCTTGCTGACTTGTGTGATGTCTTAGTAATCTGCCCCTTGCTACAAACACTCACCTATCATACACACACATGGAATATCAGCGCAAAGATCTAGGGGTAACATTTACTATTCCCACTCCACTCCACTGAGTGCAACAGTAGTGAAAGTGTTGGATAGCGGAGAGATAAAATTTATTATTCCCACTCCAGTATGTACAACAGTAGGGAAAGTGTTGGATTTCGGAGGGGTAAAAATTACTATTCCCACTACAATGAATGCAATAGTAGGGAAAGTGTGAGACAAATTATCTGGTGCCTCAATCACCCCCTCTTCTGTTCATCAGAGGCTTTCCATGATCGTGAACTTCCCTTTGCTGATTGCCATATCCATTTACTTGTATTTGTATTTGTAATATATATTTTACCAAGTATAACAAATAAACTTACTTTCAAAAACTTAGACCCACATACATATATACATATATATAAACATTCATCTATTTTAAAAAAAACATTAAACTAATATTTGTAAATAATATAATGCAAAATTGTTTAAATTATATAATAATATAACATAGTATATAATTATATATATAAACATAAAATATTTAAAAAACAAACCACTTTAATTAAAATGAAAAAGTAAATGATTTTTTTTAAATTTTTATAAAAATAGTTTACAAACAAAAAACATTACAAATATAAATATTAATCTTCTAAAGAAACAAAACATAGTTATATAAGTTAAAACATTATAAAATAAGCTATTAAAATTTACAACAAAAATAAACAAATTCTTATATTAATAATATATAAATTTTACTACTCCCACTTCACACAACACAACAGTTATAAAATAGTTAGATCACATAAAAGTCGCATTTACTACTCTCACTGCAACAAATATAAAATTAAATAAAATAGTATATTAAAATGTGCAAAAATGTACTATTCCTCTAAAAAAAATACAACACTAGTAAAACGTTAAGATATCAGAGAAATAAAGTTTAATAGCCCTACTCCAATAAATGCAAAAGTAGGGAATGTGTTGGAGTGCGTAGGGGTACAATTTACTATTCAAACTCCACTGAGTGTTACAGTAGGGAAAGTTTTGGATTGCAGGAGGATAAAATGTACTATTCCCACTTCAGTCAGGAAAACAGTAGAGAGCAGCAGAGGGGTAACATTTACTATTCCCACTCCACTGAGTGCAACAGTAGTGAAAGTGTTGGATAGCGGAGAGATAAAATTTACTATTCCCACTCCAGTATGTACAACAGTAGGGAAAGTGTTGGATTTCGGAGGGGTAAAAATTACTATTCCCACTACAATGAATGCAATAGTAGGGAAAGTGTGAGACAAATTATCTGGTGCCTCAATCACCCCCTCTTCTGTTCATCAGAGGCTTTCCATGATCGTGAACTTCCCTTTGCTGATTGCCATATCCATTTACCCCTTTGTTAGCCATTAAGCATTTTTCCTGACTAAGACATTTGAGTTTATCAAATCCTTTTTTCCATCCTTCACAGACCACACTCATTTTCACCCATCCACCTTTAATGTCCTCTACCAAGTATCAGTCCCTATGCCCTCAGATCCACCCTTAGACTACTGTGCAAGAATCAAACCATGTCTTCTACTCTCAAAGGTCAGAGTGTAACAGTTCTGGCTGATTTTTCAGCACATACTTACCAGTTATATACCTGGGCTGAAGAGAGGGAGTTTCTAGGGGTTGGCAATATGAAAACATGAATAAGTACAATTTAGAAAAGGGATATCCTAATAACTGTGGCCTAGACTCACATAGGTGTCCTCCTGCTCCTGGTCTTCTTCCTTCACTTCTCAGTCCTTCTGTGCGGATGTATGTCGTTACAACGCACACTTTTACAACGCATGCACTTACAACGCATTTTTTACAACGCAAAATCCATTACAACGCATTCCATTACATAGCATGACACTACAACGCATTTTTAAAAACTACCTTTACAACGCATTCCATTACAACGCATACTACCTTTACAACGCATACCATTACAACGCATAATATTAAATTGCATTTAAGGTAAGTATTAGATAGTATAGGGGTAAAAATTACTTTTCTAACTCCAGGGGGTGCAACAGTAGGGTAAGTGTTGGATAGTATAGGGGTAAAAATTACTATTCTAACTCCAGGGGGTGCAACAGTAGGGAAAGTGTTGGATAGTATAGGGGTAAAAATTACTATTCTAACTCCAGGGGGTGCAACAGTAGGGTAAGTGTTGGATAGTATAGGGGTAAAAATTGCTATTCTAACTCCAGGGGGTGCAACAGTAGGGTAAGTGTTGGATAGTATAGGGGTAAAAATTACTATTCTAACTCCAGGGGGTGCAACAGTAGGGAAAGTGTTGGATAGTATAGAGGTAAAAATTACTATTCTAACTCCAGGGGGTGCAACAGTAGGGTAAGTGTTGGATAGTATAGGGGTAAAAATTACTATTCTAACTCCAGGGGGTGCAACAGTAGGGTAATTGTTGGATAGTATAGGGGTAAAAATTACTATTCTAACTCCAGGGGGTGCAACAGTAGGGTAAGTGTTGGATAGTATAGGGGTAAAAATTACTATTCTAACTCCAGGGGGTGCAACAGTAGGGTAAGTGTTGGATAGTGTAGTGTAATATTATGCGTTGTAATGGTATGCGTTGTAAAGGTAGTATGCGTTGTAATGGAATGCGTTGTAAAGGTAGTTTTTAAAAATGCGTTGTAGTGTCATGCTATGAAATGGAATGCGTTGTAATGGATTTTGCGTTGTAAAAAATGCGTTGTAAGTGTAGTGCGTTGTAAAAGTTGCGTTGTAAAGGTTGTTCCCCTTCTGTGCCTTTAGGCACTGGTCCTAATCCTAATCATGTTTCAAGACCTTCTTTTCTTGGTTGTTTTGGTTCTTCTGATCCTAATCCTGGCACAGGTCTTGGTTGTAGTCCTTCCTGACACTGATCTTCCCTGCAATATTGTTTGCACTTGTGGCCAGTGCATTTGGAGTCTCACAGTGTCAACAAAACTCTTCTACGCAAACTCCAAACCATCCAGAAAGCCGCTGCCAGGCTCGTCCTAGGGACTCATATGACCCAACACCTACGAAGCCTCCACTGGCTCCCCGTCGAGAAGAGGGTCACCTTCAAACTCCTCACCCATGCCTACAAATCCCTCAACAACATCGGCCCCAAATACCTCAATGACCGAGTATGTTTCCACGTACCCAAGAGGAACCTCCGCTCCGCCGACCTCGCCCTGGCAGAGGTCCCCCGCAGCCTCAGAAACAGAACCTGCAGGAGAGCTTTTTCCTACATCGCAGCCAAGACCTGGAACAAGCTCCCAGTCAACATCAGATGCTCCCAAACGCTTCACACGTTCAGGAAGGACCTCAAGACCTGCTCCCCCCCCACCCCAGTGCCTTGAGACCCTCACGGGTGAGTAGTGCACTATATAAACCTCTGATAGATTGATTGATTGACAGCACGGGGGCGCTACCTTTGTTTTAAAGAGGGGACAACCTGTCCCAAGCTCATACAGGGCAAGGAAGAGCCCTGCAACATTGTTTGCACCTGTGGCCAGCACTTATAAACGCATTTGGAATCCAGCAGCCTGGGACGCACGCAGGTCGTACCGTGGCAAAGCTCAGGCCACGGGCAATCCAGTCCTCTGCCCATCAGCCCAGGAGGAGACAGTGCAGGACCACCCCCCCTTGGCTCTGTGTTTGGACAATGCAGGGACACTACTAGGAATTTTGAGCAAAGTTACATTTCCCCTTCCCTCTCTCGCCACTCTTTTTGGCCAAGGACTTATGGTGGACCTCAAATCTTTACTACTGTAATAGTCAATCAGCTCTAGCACACCTTCTTGTTGAGCAGCTTGTTGGGTCCCCCAATTGTTCTATGTGTGGGTAATAGTTAAACTGTCAGCCCTTGTGGTTTGAAACTTGCTTCATGCTTCTCTGTCAATTCAGAGAAGCCTCAACTGATTATTTATGGCTGTGTAGCCACTAAGGGCTCTTACTTGAGAACAGGAAGGGTTTGTCCTTGTAGGTCAGTTTATTAGCTGTTAACACAGAGAGAGGCCCCTTGTGTGTGCTCCATTGCTCTTATATTGTCTTTTTGACTGGAAGAGAGTATTACCCTGCATAGTAGCACTATAGGGGTGGTGGTGGATGCTACTGGTTTCATTGCAACTACTGAGTTGCATCAGGTGAATTCCTAAATGATTTTGGGAGTCAAACTCTGGCTCTAGTCTTAGAGCTAAATTGAAATGGCAGAGAGGAAAGCCACAGAGTGTCTCCCTGTTGCTATATCTCCTGCCATTAGTACCTCTATTGACAGGTTGCTACATTGGGCTATGGGGGTTATCAGCACAGAAATTGAGCTTTCTGAACACTGCTTGTCTCTCCATTCTGTGGTCCCTCCACCACACGGCTCTACCTTGCCGTTATCTGCATCCAATCAGGAGATCCTGTCTTTTCTATCTACCCTCAACTCAAGTAATATTGTTACTAATACAGCTTCCAATTTAGAGGCACACACCAATAGAGCAGTTGAAAAGGGTGGTGAGACGCAAGAAAGTTAACAAACCGGTGGCTCATCCAGTCCAAGTAGATGGGCAACTTTCCCTTGACACTACAATCCCAACCAGGTATTCTTGAGTGCACCGTCCAAGGAATCTACAGGGGGGCCTTGTCCCCCAAACCTGATTGGTTATATCACTTCCGGGGCAAACTACTTCCCTTAACCCTGTACCAGTAGACCCCACTAAGCAAGGGCAGCCCTAAGCTCCCTGGGCTTGCCCTGCTTCTAGCAGAAAAGCCTTTTTCCAATGAAAAGTCTGCAGCACCAAGTGACGGCTTAGACTGTTCTATCCAGCAAGGGTGGACAGGGTCTGATCAATTTTCCAGCCCAGACTACACGCAATAAGGAAGAGGACTGATCAGTTTCCAGCCCAAACTACATGCAATAAGGAAGAGGACTGAGCTCTAGTGGTACCCCAGTATTTAGTAACCTGAAGAAAAGCCACTCTCATTCAATAGTGAATCTTGTCCTAGCATAATGCCCTTGTGTAGTGGACCTAACCAGAGTTCCTAAAATGTGTGTAGGGCAAACAGAGGCTTATGTAGAACGTTTCCATAAAAAATTGGGATGGTTAGTGCAGCACAGAGAATTTCCTCTCACAAACTCCAACAACATTCTCCTCACTAGAAGAGTTGCCTGGATTGGGCTGGGTGGGGTGGATATAGAGTTAGACTGTGTTACCATTAACTTTAGGTTTCCTACTTTGGCCCTAAGGGATCTTTATGGTTGTGCTGGTACCCTCTCCCTAGCAAAGAGCCAGATTGAGCCTCTAGCTGTGGGTTACTTTTATAGGCCGCGTATTCAAAATTATTTTTCTTCTGGCCAACAACAATTGAGAATACACACACCCTTAGCTTCTGTTTGTTCATTCCAGATGAGACCTGGTGATGGCTTCTTAGTTCCAACTTATAATTGCTTCAAGCCCCTAGCAAGGGTGAACTGACTAACTATAAAGGCCAGTAACCAACTCCAATGTAGCAGGGGCTTGCAACAAGGATGTATTTGAAAGTAGCCCAGAGAGGGTTTTAGTCTTGTAAAGTTTAGCAAAATGCCATTTTATGTCCACTAAATTGACAGAAAGCACCTAGGACCCTCAGTTACCCAGTTTCACCAGTTGCACATGTAGTAGATGCAGGGGTAGCCCCCCCCCCCGGCAAAGCTTTCTATAACCAATAATATTTCATGGAATGTGGCTGGTCTGGCAGCTAAACTAGTTGATCCTGAGTGGCATGAATTCATGAACCAATATGACCTTTGTCTCTTCAAAGAAACCTGTTTTTAAGGTCTCTCCTTCATACGGGTACACAAACGTTTTTAAAGCAGCAGTATCCTCTGGGCCGGGTAGGCCTTCCGGGAGATTGATGATATGGGCCAGAATATCAATTATAGGCTCACTGAGAGGTTGAGGTGGGCTCCTCTGACATTTAGGGGCCAATTACGATCTCGTCCGGAAAGCATTCCTAGCGAATCGGTCTCAGAATGCTTTCCGTACGACTGATCGGGTGAGTCTGATCGAGCAATTTGTATGTATCTGGATGCTTCCGGATACGATTCGGTCGGACTCCCATTGACTTCAATGGGAGCCTGTGTTCCAAACGTGAAAACAGGCTCCCATTGTAGAAAGGGGTGGCTGGGGAAAACCTTCCACCCTGTGGCAAGCAAGCACCCCATGGTGCGTGTCACACTGTGCATGGTTGGAAAGGGGGGTCCCCTGGGGGTGCCTGCTACAGGTCCCCAAATACAGATTCTGGCAGCCGATTAATTCCAGAGAAGCCAAATTGGAATGGCTGTCCGAATCGGTCATCATATTTGCTCGGTATGAAGCCGAGTCCAAAGAGCTGTACGATTCGGCTTTGAAAGTCGCGACCTATCCGAATGCCTTTCGGACCTGATTTGGACAGCCCTGCCGGTTTACAGGCATCATAATCGGTCATTGGGAACTGTGTACGATTCAGTCAGAAACAAGGTTTCCAAATCAGATTCAGCAAACCGAATCCGATTCGGAGCCCTTCCGAACAGGATCATAATCAAACCCTTATTGTCTCAGTTTGACTATTTCTGCTGATGCAATATATGCAATGTATATTGCAGACCAACAGGGAACAAAAGGAAATCTTTGGTTTTGGGCCAACTGAATGCACATTTAGCTTCACTTCTAAATAGTTTAAGGAAAATTGTGGGGAATAATTTTAATTGCCAATTTGAACCCCTGAGCATCGATGGCAAGGTAATCATGGTTGATGAAAATGAGGATACTGTTTGGTCCATCCCTGTATTAGAAATGCCTCCTATCAAGAAATGGTCACCAATAGCAGTACAAATTAATGCCCTTATGCTAAATCTGGGATTACATGCTTGCAACGGACGATTAAACTATGATAATTAAGGCAATCATACTGTAGGAAAGGGCCTCTTTTTTCATGGGTAGCACCTCTGGGGCTGCAACACTGGTTGCACCACCTCAGGCCCCCTCACCAAGGCTACAAACTCTGCTACTGCCGGTTTTGTGTCTTGGTGCAGGAAAATCCAAAGAGTTGACATAGCATACAGCCCTGTGTGCCATGCCACTCCTACACTGCATAAGATATAGGTAAGCCACTGCTACAGTAGGCCTTTAGGCCCAGAGCATGGTACACTATTCCCTATGTATGGGAACATCAGCATGAGAAGATATTCCCCCATGATGTCCAGTCCATTCTGTGACATTGTAAGTGAACAGGGAAGCCATAAAGAACACATGGGCTGGATACTCGTCAGCGTGAGGTTCCTAGCTCCATGATTGCTTCACTGATTTCTAAGAGGTTTGGTACCAAATGTCTTGTCTTAAAAAATTGTCACAGATGCCAGTGTTGGATGTATTAATATATTCAAACAGGAGACCATTTTAGAGGGTTCCCTGAAACCTAGCCAAACACTAGTGGAGTTCCTGGCCAATTTTCCTCAGCCTGCAACCACCAGACATGTTTCTGACCTCATGGGTGGGAGCCAGCGCTCTCAGAGGACAGAAAAAATACCTGCTCTGGGCGCGAGTGTTTCACACATCTTCCAGGACAGGATGGCCTTCCTAGGTGGGAAGCTTCAAAGGCGATTCCGCCTTTGAAATCCAACCCAGGAATAGTGAATGAGGCTAAGTCCCCTTTCCTGCTCCACTTTTGGTGGGAGGAAAAAAAGAAGGAACATTAATTAGATGTAAATGAGGGTCCCCCCTCAGCCTGCACCACTCCTAGGGTGGAGCAGGCGAGGTGAACCCCTCTCCTGAAATTCCACCATCTTGAGATGGTGAGAAAACCTCCAATCAGGGCTACAGTAGTGGCTCTTCCCACAGAAAGTAGTCACTAGAGGGTGTAGACACCCTACAGGTAAGTAGGCCATTGGCTACTACTTGTCTCCACTTGCAATACTCCTAAATTCAGTATTTAGGTGACTCCCCAAAAACTTGATTTCAGATTCCACAGACCAAAAGAAGACCAAGGAAGTAGATGTGCTGCTGAACCAGGCCTGCCAAATGCAAAAGTGCTCAATAAATGTGGCCTGCCACCCCTACCTGAATCCTGTGCAGCCTCCAAGAACCCCAGAGCCCTATCAGTCTTTGCCAGTTGCCTGGGACCTCCCTTTGGACCAGTGGTACTAGTCCCTGGCACCGGTAAAGACTGCTGCGGTGCAGACTGGCAAGCACTGTGTCAGCGCGGTTTACCCCACTAACCAAAAGTTGGAGCAGCCAAGGCTTGCTGGCCACCAGACCGGTACCATCCCCTACAATGCATCCACCAACCTGAGGGATACTCAAAGTAACAGTGACCAATCCTGTGAGCCTGTACCCGCTTTCTGGTCTAGTTGACTGAGTAAATGCAGCAACTTGTGCATGACTTCCCTGACTGCAACGGACTGCCCTCACTGCCCATGTAGCTGAACACTGCTGATGAAGAACCAATTCTGCATCCCAAGTCCTCTGGCACCTCTGACCCAGGTAACCAAGAGCTGCCTACTGTGCCCGAGCCTTGGGACTTTCAAAACTCTGACTCTCCTGAAGTAGAACTCTAGGCAGCCGTTCTCCCCAAAAACTCCATGGCATAGTGTTGTTTTCATTGATCACGACGGTAATGTGTTGGTGGTACTCCGCTCTCTAACACTGTGCTTTCTTCTCTTTGACAGCAACGGTCTCTGCCTGGGGGTATTGACCACTGAGCTTATATCCTGTAAGTGTTTGTGTCTTAAACTGCATTTGGTTAACAATCAACATACAAAGCAATTATTAACTTTTGAACAAGGTTCTTGGTTTTAAAAATATATATAAAGATACAAGTTTATTTTTCCCAATTGGTCTCCGATTTATTCTTGAGTGTGTGTCTCATTTATTGCCTCTGTGTGTGACAACAAATGCTTAGCACTACCCTCTGATAAGCCTAACTGTTCACCCACACTACCACAAAAAGAGCATTAGAAATATCTGCTTTTACCTCTGCACACCTATTGGGGATCCACTCGATTCTCTGCACAGTGTACTTCATTTTAGTACACTATATAGTAAGCCAGCATCCTACACATATCATTAATAGGACTAGCCATTCCAGCTTAATGTATTATATATTGCTGGATGTAAGACTATGTCCATCTATGATTGAGGTGACTGTACTCCCTCACTGTGACCGTGACCATAATGCCCTTACACTTAAGTTGAGTACGTCTACTAGATTACAACCTAACCATCAAGGAGAGCTCCCCAATATAGTGATTATTTCTAGGAAAAGACGATGGGTTTTGCATCATAGAAAACAACATAGCAGTAACTGAATGGGTCGCACATTTTTCCAGCCTTTATACGCAGCAAGTGGAATTGTTGTGGCAAACATGCAAACCAATGGGCACTGGGGTTATCTCCATCTCTTTCAGAGGGAGGGAGGGGATAGCCTCTGAAGGGGATGTCGCTGCAGGGTCTGTTGTTCGATCTCCTTATCCTGAGGGTAGAGAGATATCCGCAGAGGAACTCCGTCTTATAATAGGGAGCACTGTTTTAAATAAAGCCCCTAGGCCAGATAAAACTCCTGGGAATCTGTTCTTGAGTGATTTGGGCATTTGGAGAGCCTATATTTCTGTAATTTTCTCTGCCATTTTGAAAGATGCCCCACCTCCCACGTGGACTGGGGCTGAAATTATCCCTATCTTTCAAAAGAATAATTGCGACCAGCCCCCAAACTATAGACTGATAAGCCTCATAGACAATACCCACAAATTGTTCAGCAAGGTTATCTAGGGTAGACTGCAGGATTGGTTGTCAGCTAAGGATAATTTGTCACCTCTACAGGCAGGCTTTAGAGAGTCCATCTGCACCATGGTCAAGTGTTCCAATTATAGCTGTTGTATTGGAAGACCGTTACCCGGGGTGAGGGACAACTTTATGTTTTATTTGTCAACCTTATGGTGGATCCTCTTCGATATGAGAATTCCTACTTACCTTCTTGGCATCATAGTAAGGTTGCACTACAAAAATATGCCCAGGTTAGGTGTGGCAATGCAGGAAGTCTGACCAACCCCTTCTCTGTGACTAGAGGAGTGAGGCAGGGGTGCGAACTTGCTGCCATGCTGTTCACACTCCATATCAATGGCCTTGTGGAGTACTTGAATGAGTGTAAGAATTTTGCACTCAGACTGGCAAATATACGGGTTTTGGCCCTCATGTTTGCCTACAATACCAAGTTTTTTTAAGCTAATGGGATTAAAGATCAATGTTAGCAAAACCAAATATATGTTTCTGAGCAAAGAGGATTCAACTAGGGCATACCCCACACTAGCAGGAGTTCCACTAAGGGTGTGCACTATTGTGTACCTGGGTATAACATATACAGAAGGGTGGCAATCTCACATTGCACAGCTTAGGCTTAGGATGGAGCAAGCGGTGGGAGGGCTTACTAAGAAGTTGAAAGGTTCTGTTTCCCCCATGTAGCCGGTGCTTCAGATCTATAATTGTAAGGCCCTTGGGATAGCCTCATATGGAGCCAAACTGTGGGGACACCTGAATACAACCTTTTTCTCCATAGTAAAAAATTGCTTCTGGCGCCAGTTGGTTGGTGTACCAGTTACCACTCCATTGTTATCACTCAGGATTGATCTCAGGTTGAGACCATTGACTGACAGGATAGTCTTTCTTCTCCTGCTTCATTGGTGAAGGATCTTGGTTACTCCAGAGCCCTTGGTTCAGGATGTTCTGGTCCTCCTAGCCCCGGTCCTGGTCCTGCTTATTCAGATCCTTCTATCCACCTAATCATCTCCTATCTGGACTTTGGTTTTAATGGCCCTTGTTCACCTACTCTGGACCTCACTAGTTTTCCGTGTCCTCCTCCAACATGTCATGATACTCTTTGATGTGGTCCTCCTGCTTGTTTTCATCTTGTATTAACTTGTCTACTTTGTCCCATTCCTTTTTGCTCAGGTCATCCTGTTCTTAGCCATTATTACCCACCCAACTTGGTCATCATGGCTACTGTCATCCTAGCCTTTCTTTTCCTGATCCCCCTTTTCCACCTCATCCTGGTCCTGCTTGTCCTAGTTTACCAGGTGTTGATATTCTGAGTATCTGTGAATTGAGCTTCTTTTACCCCTTGGTTGTGGTCCCACTGGTTCTCATTACCCTGGTCCTCTTAGCTCTTGTCCTGTTGGCTATGGTTACCTGGTCATCTCCTCTTTGTTCTTCAGGACCTGTTCTCCTACTCTTTATCACCCTCAGTCTGGTTTGTCTAGCATAGATCTTCCTGTTCCTGGTCCTCACAGTCTGTGTTCTCTTGCTGGTTGTGTGCCCACTAGCCTTGCCCCTTTTGTTTCAGCACCTCTTTCTTTTGGTCTTTGTATATGTAATCTTCTTGGTTCTGCTTCTTCTGGCCATTCTGGTCTTTCCTTTCTTTTTTGTTGCTCTAGCCCTTGTACATTTAACCTGGTCCTTCTGATCCTTCTCAACTTTTCATCTGTTTCCGGGAGCACAAGTTCCTAGTCCTGCTTGGTCCCCTCGGTCTACCTGGCCTCTTGTGTTCTGGCCCACCTAGGCCTTACCCTATTAGCTCGTCTCTTCCTGCTTTGGATCATCCTGGTCCTCCTGGCCCTGTGTATTTTCCTCATGGTCCTTCTGGCACTGCACCCAATAGTCTGGGTCCTCTTGGTCCTGTTTCTCTTTGTTTGCATAATTTTGAACCTTGTCATTTTGGCCCTGGCTCTCCTAGATAGCCAGGTCCCGTCTCCTTAGTCTTCCTGGCTCTTAATATTCTGGTCCTTCTGATCCTCCTCACCCTGGTCTTGCTACCCGCAGGTCCCGGTCTTTCTGCTCCTCTTGGTACTCTGGGCCCTGGTCCTGTGGTCCCCCTTATACTACAATGCCTATTCCTGGTCCTATTGGTGCTGATCCCACCATCACCTCATCCTCTGGTCCTCCCGGGTCTGGTCCTCCTGGTATTCTTGCTACTGACCTCCCCTCTTCCTTGCTTATTCTGACCCCTTTTGCTAATGGCCTGGATTTTGCCTTCCAGGGATCTTGCCTTGATCCACTTTGCCCTGTTTTTCCTGCTGCTTGCCCTCTTGCTGCTACACTAACTCATCATGGTCCTCCTTTATTTGGTACTCCTTCCTGCCATCCTGTTGCTCATCTTCCTGGCTATCTTGTTTCTAGCTCTGTGGCCTGGACTTCCAGGATGTGATTATACTTGTCCTGATTTACCTACTCCTGGTCCTCCTTACCTTGGTCCTTCTTGTCCTGATACTTAAGGTCCTGATCCTTTTGCCCTGCTCTATCTGGTCCCCTTAGCCCTTTGGTCCCTGGTCCTCATATAACCTTTCCTTCTGACTCTGACTGCCTGTGTCCCTGATCTCCCCTGCCTGTCACTACTGGTCAAGGTCATGCTAGTCTAGTTTTTCATAGTCCTTGTCCATCTTGGGATTATGTGCTCATTGTCCCTGGTCTACTTGGTCCTGTTCCTTTGAGCCATGGGGCCAGATCCCATGTTTCCACAGCCTCATGGCCCTCGTGATACTTTTTACCCTGGCCCGGTACCCCTAGTGCTGATATTCATTAACCTGTTCCTCATTGTCTATTTGTTCTTGGTTCCTTTTGGCATTGGTAAGCCTGATCCTCTTAGATTAGGCCTGCCTAATCCACTGATGTCCCATTGCAGTGTCTCACTCAATTTACTTTCTTCAAGTGCCCCAAAGCAATGATCCAACAAACTTCAATTATCTACTGTACGTGTCCCTCCCTCTGGGGTTCAGATGCCAACTGTCTGTCTGCAGTTCTCGTTTGCTGCTGCGTGGTGATTACTGCTGTGTTGCTATACTTGAAATACTAAGCAAGCACAATCCCTTTTAAACAGAAGCCTAAAGCAGGCACAAGGCCTTCTATAAGAAGCCCAAAAAGAGACCAGCCCTAAAAAATCATCAAAAGGACCACGGCTTGTCATCGGTGGTAGTAGTACATAAACCCAATGGAAAAATGAGACTTTGTGTTGATCTAAGAGATCTTAATGCATGTGTGTGGGTGGATCGCCATCCTCAACCCAAAATTGGTGAAATGTTCTCGGCCTTAAAAGGGGCTATCTAAGGTCTATCACCAGATTGCTTTGCATGAAGACAGCAGACCTTATATGTCTATTTTTACCCCTGAAGGAGCATTCAGATGCAACAGAATGCCTTTTAGACTGATTTCAGTCCTAGCGGTATTTCAAAGAGTTATGCATAAACTATTCAAGGATGTAAAAAATGCCCTTTACTTTCAGGATCACATTTAGGTGTTCGGTAAATCTGAAAAAGATCATGCAGAAACTTTGTATAAAGGTGTAGACATTTTACAAAGCCATGGGATGACTTCAAGTAAGGAAACATTCAAATTTGAACTTGAATCAGAAGATTATTTGGGTCACAATATTGGCAAACATGGCATTTTACCAAAACATAACTTAGTCAAGGCAATAGAGGATTTTTCAGATCCTCATAACAAGGATCAACTCAGGTATTTTCTTGGGTTGGCAGAATATTACGCCAAATTCATTCCTTTGTTTGCAGATAAAACAAACAACATGAGGGGTCTAATGCAAAAGAATCAGCAATGTATTTGGAATAAAGCGTGTGCTCTTGAGTTTGTATCTCAAAAAAAAAAAATGCTTCAGCTCCTGCTTTAGCAACTTTTGATACCCTCTACGACTCAGTCATAATTACTGATGCAAGCAATATTGGCATTGGTGCTGTTTTAATGCAAGACCAAGAGGGTAAATTGCTCACAATAGCTTTTGCTTCAAGACCACTAAGAGATGCAGAATTCAAGTATTCCACCTTAGAAAAGAAAACATTAGCTTTTTGGTGGGGAATTGAATATTTTCTGAAATATATGTATGGTACTCAGTTCAAGTTCAGATCAGATCATCGTCCATTGGTAGAATTATTTACCACTAAAGGTTGTAGTAAGGCCACGCCTAGAATTGACGGATGGCAGTACAAATTACAAGATTTTCATTTTAAAATACATCCCTGTGCCACAAAATCCTAGTGGGTTGTCTCCAGATTACCCATAAAAGAAGATGAACATTTGAGTATTGTTGATGATGGATTGAAAAAAGTTGTATACATTTGGTTTTATTAAACTAAACCAATGGAGAGAGGCATGTTGTCAGGATAAAGAAATTCAGGAAGTTATTAAACACAATAAGTCATGTTGGCCAGAAAAGAAGGATTTAAACAAAGATTGATTTGCCTTAGGCAGGCTGAGCGCCAGTGGCGACGAGGCTATGCCCCTAACATGAAACTACATTTCGCCACCCTGCTCAAAGATTATAAACTAGCAGTCCTACGAACTAAATCCATGTATTTCTCAAATAAGATCGCCAGCCCCGCCACTAAAACCAAGGACATCTTCTCTATCGTCGAGGAATTGTCAAACCCAGACAGGATCACCCCTAAACCCCTCCCATCCCGGGCACTTTGCGACTCTCTAAACCTTTTCTTTGTTGAAAAGATAGCTAACATTAAGAACAGTATTCTATCCTCAGCCCTCTCTTACCATCTTGGGCCTTAGTCCACTTTGCCTTCTCTCAATCCCAGGCAGCTGACTCAGATCCCTCTAATCTCCGAGACAGAATTTCTAGCCCTCCTTAAGAAGGTTGCGTCAGGATCCCCTACTAACTGCTGCCCCCCCTCAGTCCTCCGTGAGGCCTTTACAGCATGCCCTTCTCCCCCTTTGGCACTGCTGAATAACTCTCTCTCCTCTGGCACTGTTCCCGGATCATTTAAACGAGCCGAGGTCACGCCTATCCTCAAAAAACCCACAGCAGACCCTACAATTATGAGCAACTTTCGTCCCATCTCCCTCCTCCCTTACCTCAGCAAGGTCCTTGAGGCCCATGTGACCAATACTCTGAGTACTTTCATCGAGGACTCTCAGTTCCTCGACCATCAACAGGCTGGATTCAGACCCAACCACTCCACAGAATCTGTCATACTTTCAGTTATGGAGGAACTACGGAGAGGGGCGGACTCTAACATCAGTCAGGTCCTGGTGCTCCTGGATTTGTCGGCCGCCTTCGACACGGTCGACCATGACATTCTGGCCGGCCGTGTTGGGGAGGCCGGCATCCAGGGCCCTGCGTTGGCCTGGATCCGCTCCTTCTTGAGCAACCGCCATCAGGCGGTCCGGCTTTCTCAGTTCTCTGCGGATGAGGTTAAGCTAACCTGTGGTGTCCCGCAGGGATCCTCCTTATCCCCTCTCCTTTTCAATCTATATCTCACCCCCCTTATCCGCTCGCTACAAGGCAGTGGTGTCAATGCGTTTAATTATGCGGATGACATCCAGCTGGTTTTCAACATTAATTCCACGGCCCAGTCCATCGACAATTTTCAATCCATTCTTTGTCATATCAGTGACTGGATGGGGGCGAACCATCTGAAGCTTAACCCCGACAAGACTGAACTTCTGCTTGTCGGGGGCATAGTCAACCCTTGGAGTTCTACCTTTTGGCCCTCCAGGCTGGGCACCCCCCCTAATCCCGTCAACTCAGTGAAGAGCCTCGGGATTATCATCAGTAATGATCTCTCAATGCAATCGCAGATCAGTGCGGTGGTGTCCTCTAGCTTCTTTCAACTGAGAAAAATCCGTAAGATTGCCCGCTTCCTGACCACTGAGGCCCTCACCTTGGTACTACTGGCGCTTGTTATCTCCAGGTTAGATTATGCCAACTCTCTCTATGTTGGCCTACCTGTATACCAATTAAAGAGGCTCCAACTGGTCCAGAACCAGGCAGCATGGCTCATTTACCACCAACCCAAACACCAGCACGCACGTCCCCTTCTAAAATCTCTCCACTGGCTCCCCGTCACTGAGCGGTGCAAATTTAAACTGGGCTGTATTATTTTTAAGTCCCTTGTTGGTACAGGACCCTTGTTTATTTCTTCACTTTTGCACCCATACGTCCCTTCCGGCAACCTCCGTTCTTCTCACCTCGCCCTACTTCAAACCCCTACTTTTAAACGTAAAAAACATGGAGGACTAAGGTTTTCATTCCTTGCCCCATCCTTTTGGAACACCCTTCCATTAAGTCTGAGACTGGCTTCCCCCTTAATCCATTTTAGGTCTCTCCTAAAAACCCATTTGTTCCGTATAGCTTATAATTAGAATCTCCTTAGCCTCCTGGACTGTTTGGTTTTCTTTCTCTCCGCCCCCAGCGCTAAGAAACCGTCTGGTGTTAGCTGCGCTTTATAAATTCCTTTTACATTACATTACATTACATTTATTACCTTACTTTTACGTTGCAAATCAACTGTCTGAGTTAAATAACTTTTTGTTTCTAGCTCAACAGTTAGTTGTACCCCAGAGTCTTAGACAGGTCATTTTGGACATGGCTCATGAAGGTCACCCTGGTATGAGAAGTATGAAAAGATGAATTTGCAGTGAACTTTGGTGATCAGCCCTTGACAAATGCATTGAAGCCAAAGTTAGATCTTGTATTCAGTGTGTAATCAGTGACAAATCTGAGAAGGAAGTCATCTATGATAAAGCTCCTATGTCTAGACCCAATAGAGTGTGGTAAAGAATCTATTTGGACATTGCAGGTCCAATGTGCTTGTCGAGTACTCAAATGTTTGCCATAGTTCTGATTGATCAGTTATCTCAATGGCCAGAGGTCAAATTAGTGCATCATGTAGACTCTCGCACTGTAATACAGTTTCTCAAGGAGGAATTTGAGAAGGAAGGATTTCCCAAATATCTGGTCATGGCCAACGGGGTACCATTGAGGTCTTTGGACATGAAAGAGTTTTTAGATGAATATGGCATCAGTCATATACGCACCTTGGTGTACTATCCACAAAGTAATGGCATTGTGGATAGGTGGATTAGAGTATTGAAATAAGGTTTACAGTTGGGAATATCCAATGGGAAAAATTGTCATCAAGCTCTGAAGGATTTGTTGTGATGTTACAGAGTTACACCCAGACTGTTGGGAGATGTGTCTCCGTTTGAGAAAATGAGAGGTAGAAAAGCAGTTTGCAACTTAAACCAGATGTGGATGATGGAAATGAAGGCCGCGGTGGATCAAGGTAAAAAACAAAAAAAAGATCATAGTTGGAGGTTGGGTGACAGGGTGGTGGTCAAGGGTGGATGAAATGGTCATGTACAACTGTTCAAGATTGGTGATTTGGTCCCAATAAGGAAAGGAAGGATGGATGGTTAGATCTGGTGAGTCCAAGTTTTCTACACCCATGAAGGTTATCAGAGTAGGGCATCAGGTAGTAGAACTATTTGATGGAAATGTGTGGAGTACATCAGGTAGTAGAACTATTTGATGGAAATGTGTGGAGTATGAGTAAGATGGTTAGAGTACGACTGTGGTTGTGGCCTAAAGGAACCAACAACACATTTAAAACTGCGGAATCCAGTTACGATTCTGATGAACACCAGGGTGGTGATGTGTTGATTGTGTAGCGAGAAAAAAGCATAAAAACTAAACCTGTGTGGAGCAAACATCATGTCATGTCACGTTAGCATTTCCTGTTGCACTGCACTGTTGCACTGTGTGTTCTCTTAATTTCAAATATGTAACGTATTCTTAATGCATGATTATTCCACGGATTGCAATCTATGTTCTTTCTTTGTTAATGCGTTATTATTGTTAATTATTATTTATGAAGAGAAATGTGTGGCATCCTGGCCAATGAGGTTGGATGGAATCTGTTGAACCGCCTGTGATCCAGATTCCATACAACGACAGCTGGCCCAGGCTTTCTATGAAGCGGTCATTCATTTTATCTTTAGTGATAAACCTACCAGAAAAACCACTCCTGGTTCATGTAGTATCTACATGTACGAAACGTAATAGGAAGCCTAAAAAACACACGCATTTCTGAAAACTAGACACCAGGGGGAGTTTAAGGAGGTGTGCCTTGCGTGGAACCACAAAAGTTTTCCTATCCAGAATCCCCTGCAATCCTCAAATTAGAATAATAAAAATCTGATTTTTCTCACATTTCTGTGTGGAAAAGCTGAGGGATCACCGGGTTTACACAAATTGCCTCCCACCCAGTGTTCCCATAGGCATATCAATAAAAAAGGTACCTCACTTGAGTGGCTGGGCAAAATACCTGCAACAAGCAAGGGCCTAAAATGTATTCTGGAGACATCAAAATTATCTATCACAAAACGACCTAGTTTTGCAAGGGGGGGGTCACATGCGTTTTTGGTCCTGGGCTCATTGGCCATCTAGGGAAACCTACCAAACGCAGAAATGTCTGAAAACTAGACACCCGGGAGAGTCCAGGGATGTGTGGCTTACATGGATCCCCCAACATTTTCCTATCCAGAATCCCCTGCAAACCACAAATTTAGCTGAATAAAATAACTTTTTCCTTACATTTTTGTGTGCGATTACTGCGCCGGCAAAAATGTCCTCCCACCCAGCGCTCCCCTTGATACCTCACTTGTGTGGGTGTTCAATGCAGAATCACCTAAAAAAGTATTTAAAAAAATATACAGCTCATAGAGTTCGCTGTGCTATACCCCCAATCCCTATGTTTTTGGCCCTTCCCAGTCACAGGCACTTGGCCTACCCACAAAAGTGAGGTATCATTTTACTCGGGACACTGAGGGGAACACTGAGTGGTAGGACATTTGTGCCAGCTTGGTGATTCCAGCCAGAAATGTGAGGAAAATTATTTTTGTATTAGCTAAATGTGAGGTTTGCAGGGGAATCTTGGTAGGAAAACATTGGGAGATCGACGCAAGCCATATCTCCCTGAACTCCCCATGTGCCTAGTTTTCAGAAATGTCTGAGTTTGGGTGGGTTTACCTAGATGTCTGTCAAGCCCGCGACCAAAAACGATGATGGCCAACTTGCAAAACAAAGTAGCTGTGTGATAGATAATTTTTGATGTCTCCACAATATGTTTTGGGCCCTTCCCTGCCTTGGGTACTTGGCCCACCCACACAAGTGAGGTACCAATTGTAGTGGTAGACCTCGGTGATCCTACAACTTTCCCACATAGAAATGTACAAAAGTTTTGTTTTTTCAGCTAAATTTGAGGTTTGCAGGGGGTTCTAGGTAGGTAAACGTTGAGGGATCCAAGCAAGTCACACCTCCCTGGACTCTCCTTGGTGTCTAGTTTTCAGAAATGTGTGAGTTTTGTAGGTTTCCCAAGATGGCTGCCAAGTCTGGGACCAAAAACGCAGGTGCCTCCCTTGCAAAACCAGCTCTTTTTGTGATAGATAATTCTGATGTCTCCACAATATACGTTTTGGGCCCTTCGCTGCTGCTTGTATTTGCTCCACCCACACAAGTGAGGTACCATTTTTATTGGAGACCTGGGGTAGACTGTGTGGCAGGAAATTTGTGTCAGACCGGTGATCCCACAACTGTCCCACACAGAAATGTGCGAAAAATTAGTGTTTTTTCAGTTCAATGGGTTTGCATGGGATTCTGAGTAGCAAAACGTAACAGAACATGGTGAGAGCCAAACAAGTCACCTCATCTTGGACTCCGCTCGATGTCTAGTTTTCACAAATGTATAGGTATAGGTTTGCTAGTTTTCCTTATGTGCTGGCAGAGCTAGAGTCCATAATCCACAGCTAGGCACATTGCGAAAAAAGGGTTAATTTTCACTGGAAAAATGTGATGTGTCCATGTTGCGTTTTGGGCGCTTCCCGTTGCGCGTTCTAGGCCTACCCAAACAAGTGAGGTACCATTTTTATCAGGAGACTTTGGGGAATGCTGAGTGACTGGAAGTTTGTGGCTCCCCACAGATTCCAGAACTTTCCATTACAGAAATGTGAGAAACATTTGTTTTTCATTTGGCAAAGTTTGAGGTTTGCAAGGGATTCTGAGTAACAGAACCTAGTGAGAGCCACAATAGTAACCCTATCCTGAATACCCCAGGGTGTCTAGTTTTCAAAAATGTATAGGTTTGCTAGGTTTCCCTAGGTGCCGGCTGAGCTAGCATCCAAAATTCACATCTAGGCACATTGCAAAAAATGGGTCCGTTTTCACTGGAAAAATGTGATTTGTCCACTTTGCATTTTGAGACATTTCCTGTCATGGGGACTAGGCCTACCCACACAAGTGAGGTACCATTTTTATCGGGAGACTTTGGGAAATGCTGGGTGGGTGTAAGTTTGTGGATACATACAGATTCAAGAACTTTCCATCACAGTAATGTAAGGAAAATTTGTTTTTTTTTTTTAAATAAAGTTTGAGGTTTGAAAAGGATTCCGGGTAACAGACCCTAGTGAGAGCCACACAAGTCACCCCATCCTGGATTTCCCTGGGTGTCTAGTTTTCATAAATGTATAGGTTTGCTAGGTTTTCCTAAGTGCCAGATGATCTAGGGTCTAAAATTCACAGCTAGCCAAATTGTAAAAAATGGGTCAGTTTTCACTGGAAAAATGTGATGTGTCCATGTTGCATTTTGAGACTGTACCATTTTTATCAGGAGACTTTGGGAAATGCTGGGTGGGAGTAAGTTTGTGCATGCACGCAGATTAACTTTCCTTCACAGAAATATGAGTAAAATGTGTTTTATTTTTACAAAGTTTGAGGTTTGAAAGGGATTCTGGAGAACAGACCCTAGTGAGAGCCACACAAGTCGCCCCATCTTGGATTCCCTCAGTTATTTAGTTTTCAAAAAATGTATAGGTTTGCTAGGCTTCCCTAGGTGCTGGCTGAGGTGGGGTCCAAAATCCACAGGTATGCACACTGCAAAAATAGGGTTCGTTTTCACTGGAAAAATGTGATGTGATGTGTCCGTGTTGCGTGTTGGACCGTTTCCTGTCACAGGCACTAGGCCTACCCATACAAGTGAGGTAGAATTTTTATTGGGAGACTATGGTAAACACTGTTTCCCATTTCAGAAATATATCGGTTTCCTCGGTACCTATTTTTCACTCTTTATATTTTACCAAATGAATTGCTATAACCCGGTCCACAATGAAAAACCATTGCAAGAGGCAGCTCAGTGATTGGCTCTGGGTTACTCGAGTTCTTAGTGAATCTACAAGTCCTATAAATCCCTGCAACCAAAAGGGCCAAGCAGACATAGCGGTATATTGCTTTAAAAAATGTTTCATACTTAGAAGAAGTTACAGGTGAAAACGTTTGCACAAATGGCTGTGTTTTTTCAACTCAATTTCTATATGTTTTATTTTCAACCTTGGAGGATCTACACAAATGACCCCTTGCTGAATTCAGAATGTTGTCTTGTTTTCAGAAATGTATTAGTTTCTAGAAGCCATTATTTCTTTTATACCCATTTCAACCACTAAATGGAAGGAGGTTGAAAGCACAAAAAATAACAGCAATAGGCTATGTCCCAGTATAATGCCAAAACTATGCAAAACATTTTGTTTTTCTGACAAAAGTCAGCCTGTCCCTGAAAGCTAAAAAGAATGTGATTTCAGCACCACAAATCCTTTGTTGATACCATTTGCAGGGAAAAAAACAGACGCTTTCTTCTGCAGCACTTTTTTCCCATTTAACATAAAGCAAAGAAATTAGCTGTATTTTTGCAAATTTCTGGGTCCACAAAGCCTGGGTACCTTTAGAATCCCCAGGATGCTGGAAGAAAATGACACAAATTTGGCATGGATACCTTATGGGGACAAAAATTTACAGGGGCTTATGCGCAAAGTAACCAAAATAATCAAGGCATAACATGGGGGAAAGGCCTAGCAGCGAAGGGGTTACTAGGGGAATACAACACATCTCATTGACATATTGCACCACATTGATTGCACAATTACATCTTTGGTCCTTAATCTCAGTTCAAGATGCACCACAACACAAGTATGCAATGTGGATCTAGTTCCTGTAGTAACAAAAACATTTGGAGCAACTGCCAAGAGTATCTTGAGTGAGGCTTTGGATGCATTCCAATAGTATAATTGTCCATCAGTTCATTACAATACACCAAATTCTGAGGCCACATCGCCTGGCTAGGCAATTTGGTGCTCACTCAATGCATTGATATTTGTTTTTTGGTGAATTAAGCTCCATGAATACAAATCTACGCACCTTTTTTAGGTATAGTCTATGTAGCTTCCAGGAAGGCCAGATCAGGACATGAGACAACATTGACCTCCACCATTGCACCTAGGGGTGAAAATCTCAATACAAAATTCCAGCACTGGGGTGTGGAGGTTAGGGTCATGTCCATGCATGATGAAGAACGGTCGAGTGCGTTCTGTGCACCAAACTAGGAGGTAGCAAAATGCTCATGAGCGACTAACTAGAAAAATGGGTCTGTCAATGACAGGACCTCTCAGCTATTGATTGTGTTAGGACTTCCCACTCGATAGGTGTCTGTTTGCCACTCCAAATATATCTCAACAGCATCTGCCTAAGATGGGGAAAAAATTGGTATGTGGATGGGGATATTGCTAAATAGATAAAGGAATTTTGGTAAAATTACCATCTTAATGACTGCAATCCACTCTACCAATGATTGTGGGAGCAACAGTCATCACTCAGTTTGCACTTTGAAGTTCTCCAAAGTTGCCTTAAAGTTAAGTCTCGGCAGTGCTTTAATATCTCTAGTCACATGAACACCTACGCTTTTTACTTTTTCAGTGATCCTCCTAACTAATTATCTCCACTAAATTCCCTGCTTCAACTCACCAACAATTCACTAGTTCTCTCCATGAGTAGGAATAGTTCTGACTTAACCCTGTTTATTAAGTGAATATTAAAATATCCATCACATGTAATTGCAGCTCTAATAATAGGGGCTTCATTCGTTTCTGGATTCTGAACACATAACACAATATCTTCAGCATAAAAGAATATCAGGAGAGGTCTACTTGGAACATACAGCTCACTCCGGAAGTGGAGTTCATGGAGGAAAATGCAAGGTGCTCAACATCTAGACCAAAGATCATGGAGCACAATGGGCAACCCAAGTGTGTACCCCTACAGATGGTCATAGTGTCCAATTAAAGAATGGCGACTTTCACTTGGGCTGAGGGGCCTGTATATAATACATTTATGAGGCTCAGAAAGTACTTGCCCATGACATGCACTTAAGTGCCTCTTGCATGGATGGCCACTCCAATACTTCATACGCTTTTTCAGAATCAAGTAGGATGTCTGCTTTAGGTAAACATTGGCCTAGTTGGTTTACAATGGCCATCAATATATATAAATTAGGGTCCATTAACATCTGGGTTATACACCTGGATTGCTCTGGGAGTACTCAATCTG
Organism: Triturus cristatus; assembly: GCF_964204655.1. Lineage (NCBI taxonomy): Eukaryota > Metazoa > Chordata > Amphibia > Caudata > Salamandridae > Triturus > Triturus cristatus. Next base: position 828,460,116 of record NC_140585.1, on the reverse strand, counting down.
CATCAAGGATGTAACCTCTATGCTAAGATTTTTGTAAGGATTATATTATTATATTATTAATATTTCAAACCAACAGTGGTCTGTATGAAAGCATTGACAAAGATCTCAATCTGGCTTCAGGAGTATAATAATTGACTCTAGCTTTGACAGACCCGTTCTACCTTTAATAACAGCTGCACTATTAAGTAAACACTCTGGGGACTATATCAAATAACTCTATGTAGAGTTTCACCAGGAGGGCATTGCTTCCTGGGGCTTCACTGTTAAAAACACCAACTTTAGTGTCCTTAACATATTCAATCATGATGGTAGAGTTGAATATCTGCTGCATCTGTCCCTAAACCTGGACAGAGCAACATCCTTTAGTTAACCAACTAATTAAAATAAGGGGTGACTAAGCAGGACACATTCAGTCGCTCCCAATAGTACCTAAATATGTAGAAGATATCACTCAGTGATCTTGTAACTGATCCATCATCTGAGGAGATACTTGATACCTGAGTGGTATCATTGCAAGCTTTGACTACCCATGTTCATATTTTGCCTGTTTGATCGCCTTCCCTGAATGCTCTGGCAGGGGCGGTTTAATCTAAGTATAGCAATTTGTGATATGCTGCTTCCCTGAATTCTTGTAAAGTGCTTTGCAATTTAAGTAGTAAGTGTGAGAAGTTGGCCTGGTATATGCTGTCCACTAGTTATAGTGGACACCTTGCACCAGTGCAAACAACCCCTTATGGATGATAGGTTAAAGACAACCTTTATTGAAAGCTATCCTAGTGGTAGCTATGGAGAGCAGCCTTCAGGCTCAGTCTTGAAGGAATGTAAAGCAGCTTGTTTTACCAGTCTATAATCTCTTCAATGTCTAAATGAAAGGCAACCACATCAGGTATATATATAAAATATATGTATTTATTACTAAACACACCCTACTAGTCTCTTTATGAGGCTGGAGGTCAAAACACATAAGTTACACTTCAAATATTACAGTAAAGTAGCACAAATGCACGTTAGGCCCTAGGGGCGAGCCAAACCATATACTAATATAGTGGTATAAGAACCGCAACTTAACTAGACACAAGGCCTAGAACCTGTAGAATCGCTGGAACCACAAGGAACCACCCAAGGTAGTGACACAGAGGACCCACAGGGGCCGTGTGCAGTGTGATAACACAGCTGTGAGCTCCCGTTAGCTTCTATAGGGAAAGTCACGGTTCGATTTTTAAAGATAAAGGACACTTAGAGATGGACTAGGACCAAACCCTTTTGGACTTAGACAGTTCTAGGGTCAACACCCACAGGAGCATCAGAGTACTTGAGTTACCTCACCCAGGGAATAGGTGCCAAAAGGTGTCGGGTCGCGTCTTCGTTTTCAATGGAAGCTGGTGAAGAAGTGCTGCTGCTGGGAAGATGCGAAGTGTCCGAAGAGATCCAAGCCTGGATCGGAGATGTGAAGAACCTGAAAACAGAGAGGACAGAATCTGGGTCACTTGCCAGTGACCAGGGGCATGATAGACTAATGCCCACCGATGTAGGGGGTTTCAGGTGAAGAAGGTGAAGCTTGACTCCTCAGCCTCGAGGACCAGGAGGTGCTGAGGATGGCCAGGAGCTGGATTCGAGCTGTCCCACAAAGAATGTCGAGTGCTGCAGCACTGGTGCCCAGATTGGACACAACAAGTGTTGACAACAGCAACCCACGCAGAAAGGAGAATTATGCTTCAGTGCGGACCAGCAAGGTCCGAGGGACTCCCCCAGCAAGGAGGAATGAGGGCACATCTGGAGAAACCAGGGAAGCCCAAAGAAAGTCAGAGTTACCTTCACAGGGACCCACCAGTCGACGGACCAGGGATCGCGAAGGGACCTCAAGGGGAATCACAAAATGGCGGCCCACGGATCACTCGGGGTGACTAGGTCAACAATCTTCAGTGGATTCTCTGCTTGGGGTATGGGCTACAAGTAACCCAATGCACAGCCTCAGGAGATGTTGAGAAGCTGATGCACTTGCAAATGTGCACAATGTCCAGGGGTTCTGGTTCCAAGGTACCCACAAGGGTTACGGATCTCAGCTTTGCTGGGGACCTGGTTTGGCCTCTGGGAAGTCTGGAAATCTACCTCTGGTGTTGCAAAGTCTTCGGCGTCCGGCAGGAGCTTCGGAGATGCAGACCGGACAGATGCATCTTTGGTGCCTGCCAAGCAGGGGAGTAACTCCTTTACTCCAAGGGAGATTCTTCAGTCATCTGACGTTGAACAGATCGTCGAAGTTTCAGGATTCAGTTTCAGAGTTTCGTCCAGGGATATCTAAAATCCTGTTGCCAGGCGTTCCTACTTTATACCCAAGGAAAAAGTTGGACTAACTCAGGGGACCCCCCTATGGGAGGGTTTGGAAAGAGGGGTGGCTACACCCATTTCCTTTGTCCAGTTTCGCGCTAGAGCAGGGCTGGTTGCCCCTGAACCAGTTTGAGCTGGACTATGCACAGGGACACCAAATGTGCCCCCAGTGCAGGACTTCAAAGCACTCTCAGAGTGCACCCACCCAGCCCCAATACACTAAAGCCTGTCTGGGAGATGGTGACACCTCCCTGTGACAGGAAACCTATTTTCCAGGCCACCCCTGCCAGAGTTTCCATCAGCAGTAGGAGGCCAGACTCGTGTCTGTGGCTGCAGCATCCATTTTGTGATGCCAGGGCTCTTTTAAGGGCTCTTTTAAGTTGGTACCGGGTATACCGGTGCTGTCATGTGTCTCCCTCTAGAAGGGTGGGATCATACTCCCACACCAGTTATTGGTGTGGGGGTATGATTACAAGGTGTTTGACACCAAACACAACATGTTTCTGTGCAGCAAGTCCAAAGTTAGCAAGTTAGCATTTACCGTTGGGTTATAATGCACTTAAGAGTATATGGTCAGGCTGCATCACAGACAACTCCGGAGAAGAGATTCCGAAGGCTGCAGAGGGGCTCTGCTCATGCATGTGCACCATCTCACACAAAACCAAGCACCCAGCCTTCAGGATTAATAAGGCCTGCCATAGGGGTGACTGATAGGCTTTTATGTGCAGTGATAGGTGAGATATAATGAACCTACATCTCTGTAAGGGGTACATGCACCATCTTACCTAGGCTGCAGTAGCAGACCTGTGGTGTCATTCTGGAGGGCTTCCCAGGGGTGGCATAATACATGCTTCAGCCCCTGGTAGGCCTCTTGAAGAACCAGAATCTTTTGGACCTGGCGGCGCAGGGTACGCCCAAAGTCTCCGGAGTTCTCCTGCTTAGCTACACAGAGACACGGGACACTCTGCCGGCGTTAGAAGATCAGGTTTATTTAGCTGCAGCTAGTACAGTTATCCTAGAAGTACACAAAGTAGGTTCTCAGGAGAATGCCACTTCACTCTGTGGCGCATTGCGTTTTATACTATACAAAGTTCAGACATATTGACCCAAAGTCCTCCCAGAACATACAAGAAAGAGCCAATAAGGAAAGTTGGAAAACAGGACAGAACCAATAGGAGAGTTTGGAAAACAAAGTATCAGATGACTCGAAAAGACCTCTCTTCCAACTATGTTTGTAACCCCTCCCTCAAGCTAATATATTAACAGATTCATAACTAACTTGCAGGTGGTGAGATATGTTTGTGTGTGTTGGAGGACAGTTGTGAAACGAGAGAATGCTAGCAGAAGATAGTGAAGGTCAGACAATAAGATAAGGCCAGGAAAGAATAGTGTGAACCAACAGATAGTTGAGACGGGGATTAGAAAAGCCAGACAGGGATTAGTGTACTCGGCTAGTTCTAACACCAGCTTTGCAAATAGGGGCAGAAGGCGTATTTCGACACCAGGTTACAGAAAAAGCAGAATAGACTTTGTTCGCCGTGCTGCCTGAGTGATGGCAACACAAAATGGCGGCGGAGCACAAAATGGCGGGTCGCTTCGATCGTGATCAAAAATCGAAGTTCCTCACTCTGGGGTATATATGCCCTGTGTACATAGTATACCGTATACTAGGGACTTATAAGGGCACCCCAGAATCCCATCTGTGGTGTACCTAAAGTACATGGAATCAATTTAGAGAGGAAGCAGCTAGGCTGGAGTCCTGAATAGCAGGGCCCCAGCCAGACTAAAGTTGAAAAACAGTGTTACAGCAGCACAATGTGGGGGTAACCATAAGAAGCAGATCCTACTCTCCTACACAACCCCCCCCCCCCCAAAATCAGTTGAGTCTTCATGTTCTAAGTGTAAATATCTGGAGAGTCCATCTGCATTGGGATGGTTACTCCCAGGTCTATGTTTCACTGTATGGTCCATCCCCTGTAGGGAAATGGACCACCTTAAAAGTTTGGGGGTTTCACCCTTCATCTGTTTTAGCCATAAGAGGGGCTTATGGTCTGTCTGAACAATGAAGTGAGTACCAAACAAGTATGGCCTCAACTTCTTCAGGGCCCAATCCACAGCAAAGGCCTCCCTCTCAATGGCTGACCAACGTTTCTCTCTGGGGGCCAGCCTTCTGCTTATGAAAGCTACTGGCTGATCCTGACCTTCATCATTCAACTGTGACAGTACAGCCCCTACCCCCAACTCAGATGCATCTGTTTGCACACTGAACTTTTTGGAGTAATCAGAACTTTGCAGAATGGGAGCAGTGCACATGGCCTGCTTCAGGTCATCAAATGCCTTTTGACAGCTAACTGTCCACTGAACCTTTTTGGGCATTTTCTTGGAAGTAAGGTCCTTCAATGGAGTCACAATGGGTCCATAACCTTTTGCAAATCTTCTGTAATACCCAGTCAGGCCTAAGAAGGCTCTCACCTGAGTCTGGGTAGTGGGAGCAACCCAGTCCTATCTGGCACTTCGTATAGTTAGTTAGGCCTACTCTTGCAGGACCTCCAAAACATTCTTCAGGTGGACCAGGTGATCCTCCCAGGTGGAGCTAAAGACAGCAACATCATCTAGATATGCTGCACTATAGTCTTCCAGTCCTGTAAGGACTTGATTCACCAACCTTTGGAAAGTGGCAGGTGCATTCTTCAAACCAGAGGGCATCACCACAAATTGGTAATGCCCACTAGGGGTAGAAAATGCTGTCTTTGGCTTCGCATCATCAGCTAGTCTGATCTGCCAGTAGCCAGCTGTCAAGTCAAATGTGCTTAGAAACTTGGCTGAGGCCAAAATATCTATTAGCTCATTTGCCATTGGGATGGGATGGGCATCAGTCCTAGTGACTGCATTGAGACCCCTGTAGTCCACACACAACCTCATCTCTCTCTTTCCATCTTTAGTGTGAGGTTTAGGCACCAGGACAACTGGACTAGCCCAAGGGCTATCTGAGTGTTCAATGACTCCCAAATCCAACATCCTTTGGACTTCTGTCCTTATACGGTCCCTGACATGATCAGGTTGCCTGTAGATCTTATTCTTCACACGCAGACTGTCCCTAGTGTCCACTTCATGAGTGCAGTGCACCAGGTGGTCTGACTTGGGGGTCAGAGAAAACATATGTCTAAACTGGCTGAGAAGTTTTCTGCAGTCAGTTTGCTGCTGGCCAGTGAGGCTGCCTGCCAAGGCTACACCATCTACTGATCCATCATCAGGGTTCTGAGAGAGCAGGTCAGGAAGTGGGCACTCTCTTCCTCCTGTCCCTCTTCACTAGCCATGAGCAAGGCCATGTCTGCCCTGTCAAAATATGGTTTTAGTCTGTTGACATGAAGTACCCTGTGGGGACTCCTAGGGGTTCCAAGGTCTACCAAATAGGTGACCTCCCCTTTCTCTTCAACAATTGTATGGGGGCCACTCCATTTGTCCTGGGGGGCTGCTGGGGCCAAAGGCTCCAACACCCACACTTTCTGTCGTGGCTGGTAAACAGTCAGCACAGCCTTTTGGTCATACCAGGCCTTTTGCAATTCCTGGCTAGTCTCAAGGTTTTTAGTTGCCTTTTTCATATACTCAGCCACCCTGGAGCCGAGACCAAGTACATAGTCCACTATGACCTGTTTAGGGGGTTTGAGTGGTAACTCCCATCCCGCATTCACTAGACACAAAGGACCCCTAACTGGATGGCCTAACAAAAGTTCAAAGGGGCTGTAACTAACCCCCTTTTGTGGCACCTCCCTGTAGGCAAACAAAAGGCAGGGCAAAAGGATGTTCCATCTGCGCCTAAGCTTTTCCGGGAGACCTTTGATCATGCCCTTTAAGGTTTTGTTTAATCTTTCAACTAAACCATTGCATTGTGGGTGATAGGGTGTGGTGAATTTATTATTCACTCCACACTCCTTCCACATTGCAGTCAAGTAACTTAACATGAAGTTTGTACCCCTGTCAGATACTACCTCCTTAGGAAAACCCACTCTTGAGAATACACCAAAGAGGGCCCTGGCCACCACAGGTGCTGTAGTGGACCTAAGTGGAATGGCTTCTGGGTACCTAGTGGCATGGTCCCCCACCACCAGGATAAATGTCTGCCCAGATGCTGTTTGAGGATCCATGGGACCAACAATGTCAATCCCAACCCTCTCAAAGGGAACCCTCACCACAGGTAGTGGTATCAGGGGGACCTTTGTGGTTCCACCTGCCTTGCCACTGGCTTGACAGGTCACACAAGAGCGACAAAATTCCTTAGTGTCTTCTCACATGTGGGGCCAATAAACGTGAGGAACATTTCTGTCCCAAGTCTTGTTTTGGCCCAAGTGTCCTGCTAAGGGAATATCATGGGCTAGTGTCAGTAGGAAGCCCCTAAGCTTCAAAGGTATTACCAACCTCCTGGAAGCACCAGGCTTGGGGTCTCTACACTCTGAATAAAGGAGTCCATCATCCCAATAGATTTTATGGGTTCTACTAGCATTCCCAGCAGCCTCATCAGAAGCCTGCTATCTGAAGAGTTCAATAGAGGTGCAGGTTTGCTGCTCCTGGCTCAGGTCTGCCATGGAAGGCCTCCCTGACCCCAAGAACTCAACCTGGTCAGGTTCAAGCTCCACTGGGACAGTTCCTTCTTCAGGTCCAATATCATATCCCTCAGGAGGCTGATCTGTATTCTGAGTCAGGGGGGAAGGCACTGCCGTAACCCTACTACTCCTCCTCTTGGGAGGCACCTGGTCCATTCTTCCCAAATCCAAGGCCTGTCCAGTGTTAGACATTTTGGCCTGTGACCTATACACAGCAAATACATGTGCAGGGATCCCTAGCATTTCTGCATGTGTCCTGAGCTCCACTTCAGGCCAAGCTGAAGTTTTCAGATCATTGCCAAGCAAGCATTCAACAGGGAGGTCTGCACTTACCACAACCCTTTTGAGGCCAGTTACCCCCACCCCAGGAGAAATTAACAACTGCCAAGGAATGGTCTGTCCTGACATTGCTAGCATTGGTCACTTGGTACATCTCACCAAGTATAATCTGCCCAGGATCCACAAGATCTTTTGTCACCATTGTGACACTTGCTCCTGTGTCCCTGAATGCCAAAGCCTCTTTTCCATGTATCAAAGGCTGCTGTCTGTATGTGCCAAAGTTACTGGGACTCACAAAGGAGGACATGTCCATGTCTTCATCACAGATCAGGACAGCCTGTGTTGGAACTCTGACTAGGCCAGAGTCCATCTCAGAACCCAGCGTTAACCCTACTACACCTTTATTCTGAGTATTACCACCACCAATTGTAGCTGCACTAGGGGCAACAGTTGCCTTAGGGGCAATGGTGGCTGGAGTTGAGTCTTTGGACTTGGTTCAATCACTAGTCCAGTGAAGGTTTTTGCTTACAGATCTTGCACCATGGTTTCTTTTGGCATTTTCCTTTATTAGATTGGGATTCCCCCACTGAAGAAGATTTTTGGGGACCTTGTGACGACGTCTGGTCTTTACCCTTCTCCCCACCCTTGTCAGAGTTCTTTGAATCCTGCTTCTTCTGGTCACCCCCTTGGTCTGAACCTTCTGCCTCACCCTGACCCATTTGTCTGCCTTCTTTCCCAATTCTTGGGGAGAGGTCAGATCAGAGTCTACCAGGTACTGATACAACAGCTGATTTTGAAAATTACTAAGGATCTGCTCCCTCATAATTAAATTGTACAAACCTTGAAAGTCATGCACCTTGCTGCCAAGTAACCAACCCTCCAGAACCTTAGTAGCACAATCTACAAAGTCCACCCAGTCTTGATTTTGTGCATTTTGGGTATCTCTGAACTTTAACCTCTATTGTTCAGTGGTTAGGCCAAACCCATCAATCAATGCATTTTTCAGACTGGAGTAATCATCAGCATCCTCCTCTCTAACAGTGAGGAGCTTATCTCTACCTTTGTCTGGAAAGGAGAGACACAAGATTGCTGCCCACTGCTCCTGGGGGACCCTTTATAATTTACAGGCCCTTTCCAGTGCAGTAATCCATTTGTGGATGTCATCCCCACTCTGGTAGGGAGGGACAATCTTGTTTAGGTTTCTATGGTCCTGAGACCTCTCCCTAACAATAGGGAAGTTGCTGCCACCATGGGACTCTAGTCCCATCTTCTTTCTAGCTCTCAGGAGCTCTAGGGATTCCCTGTCTAATGCCAGCTGCTGCTTTCTGATTTTAAGCTGAGCTTCCTCATACTCCAGCAGTCTCTCTCTCCTCTCCTGGGATGTTTCCCTCCTAAGAGCAGAGATAGAGGTCCCTATGGATGAACCAGAATGATTAGACTACACTGAGGGAGATCTGGACCTTCTAGGCCCACCACCCACTCTCCCAGGAGGGACAAAGAGAGGCCATTGTGGTCCTCTTCCTCATCTTTCAGGGGAGCTGGGTTTTCCAGGTCAAGTCATTGTCATCTTACTGGTCAACATTAGAGGCCTGGTCATGGGGACTTTCAACCCTAGGCCCTTCCTCATCTGCTGCTCCACCCACTCTGCCTAACCCTTCAAACCTTATAGGTCTTCTGAGATCATCCAACAGAAGTACCTCTATGCGGCGTTGGGTGTTTGCACTTTTTCCTGTCTTCATTCTCCTAGTACTGCATAATGCTCTCAATTCCAAGAATGAGAGATTATCATACTTGGTTGGAAGAAGCCCAGTGGCTTCTGGCAGGGACCCACTGGTTCCTGGCCTTGAAGATATCACTAGTGAGATGTGGTGTACGCACTACCTACTCTAGTATGACCTAGTAAACTCTCTTGAGTTGTAGAATGGGTGTGCTAAGCCCTTGACACACAACTCTAAGTTCAGTAGAACTCAATGTATTCTAAAGCTTGTATTATATGTACCTTAGGTGCCTTTAGTGGTTTTCAGTTAGTCACTCTGTTAGAACTGGGGTCTCTAGTTGGGAGAGGTAGGTACCTTTGACCAAATAGGGACCCTTGCTTCTAAGTCAGGGAAAGGGGATTACACTACTGGATAACCCCTGCTCACCCCCTTGGTAGCTTGGCACGAGCAGACACGCTTATCTCAGAGGCAGTGTGTTAAGCATTTGTGAACACATACAGTAATACAGTGAAAACACTACAGATGGACACCACAGAGGTTTTATAACAATAAGTATTCTTTATATAGGTTTAACACAAGACTACAAATGACAAACTCCACAATACTGTACTCAAAATTGACTTAAAGGTGATAGAATTAGCTTTGTTCAAGTTATTGGTAAAAGCAACGCAGTCTCACAAAAGTACCTGGATGCGTAACGCAAAATAAACAAAAGGCTTGCAGCGTTGGAGATGCGTTCTTTCCTTGCTTCGGGGGAGACGTTGCGTCGCGCATCAATGCTTGTGCAGAGTAGTGGATGCGTCTTGATCCTTACTAGAGAGGAGGTGATGCGTAGATTCTCGTGCTGCAGCCCGGTAACGATGCGGCAAGATGGCTCCTCAATGCGATGTGATAATCTGGTGCGATGCGATAAGATGGCACCCTTGATGCGACAACGTTGTGACCATGCGACACGCCCTGGCAGCCTTGCGGCGACTCTGTACGTTGGAGCAGCGCCAGGCCCTGTGACACGCTTCTCCGTTGATGCAACGGCGACCCTCACGGTTGCGATGCGCTTCTCTGGTGATCTGACAGCAGACAGCTGCGACGAAGGCACGCTTCTGGGAGATGCGGCGGCACGCTTCTCCGGCAATGCGATGACTACAGTTGCAGTGGCGACACGCTTCTTCTTGTTGCGCGGCGCTTCCAGCTCCCAGCGACACGCAGGCCTCTGCAGATAGAATTCCCAGCAAGGAAATAAATTCAGGGGGGGAGCTGGTGGTGAAGTCTGTTGTCCATGAGACTTCAGCAGAAGGCTAGCACAAGTTCAAGCCCTTGGAGAAATATTCTGCAAGATGATGAAGTACACACAAAGTTCCTTCTCCTCTCCTTGGCACTGAAGACACCACTGTGGGCCAAACCAGCAACACAGCACACTGACAGGGGTGTAGTCCACTCCTACAGCTTCCTTTGGTTCTTCTCTTTGGCAGAGGTTTCTTCTTGTTGTTCCAGAAGTGATCTAAGGTCTTGGGGTTTGGGTCCCCATATTTACACTACTATTCTCTTTGTTCTCTGAAGGCAGAGAGGCCTTTGCCTAGTCCAAACCAGTTCTGGTCAGTCCTGGAGCACTTTGTTGACAAGACTCCTTCTTTCCTTTCACAGTGTAGGCCAGGAACATCAGACGCACCACAGGAGGAGGAGCCAGCAATGTGGAGGGAAGGCACAACCCTATTCAGGTCCCAGGTGCAGCTCCTCCCACCCATCTACATGCAGATCTCTCTATTCAGCCCTGTGCTGACTCACCCTGTCTCCTGGAATCCCCCAGCACCTGTCACTCAAACTGCAGACACACAATACACAAACTAGCAGAGGCGGGCTTGGACAGTTAAGCAAGAAAATACCTACTTTCTAAAAGTGGTATTTTCAAACACAGAATGTTAAAACCAACTTCACTAAAAGATGTATTTTATCATTCTGAGTTCAGGCATACTAAACTTGAATTTCTACCAAGTTCCATGAGTCAGTTAGGATTATAAGATGTAATAATCAAACTGCCCATTCTGGCCTATGAGGAACTCGTAGCCTTGCAATAGTGAAAAACTAAAAGGGCTGTAATTCACTATTGGGACATGCCACACACACCAGAGCATGTCCTACCTTATACTTACAATACACCCTGCCATTGGGCCTAGCTTAGGAGTGTCTGATATGAAGATAAGGGAAGGTTTTGGGACTGGCAAGTGGGTTCACTTGCCAAGTCGACATGGCAGTACCAGACTGCACACAGGCTCTGCAATGGCAGACCTGAGACACACTTTACAAGCTGCTTCTGTGGGTGGCCCAACCAGTGCTGCAAGCCCACCAACTGCCAAAACAACAGTTGATGGACAGAATGCAGAACAATGTCATACATTCACCCCAGTACAGAGATCAGGGCCTAAATCCATTGTTTTTTTGCTCACCATGCCATTCCAGTTTGAACTCAGCCATATGCAAATCAGCCTTGACCCTGTGCCTCATGGGAACAGTCCAGCCCGAACTGCCAAGCCAGGTCCTCCCTGGACTGGAACCAAGCATCCTAGGACCGGCTTCGGGGTGTCACCCCTCTTCAGCCAGGATAGCTTGATTCCAGTGGCATGGAGAGCATGGGACTCACGTCTGAGCATACCCATCCTACTCGGGGTGTCAAATGCAAAAACAACAGTTGATGGGCAGAATGCAGAACAATGTCAGACATTCACCCCAGTACAGAGATCTGGGACTAAATCCATCGTTGTTTTGCTCACCATGCCATTCCAGTTTGAACCCAGCCATATGCAAATCAGTCTTGACCCTGTGCCTCATGGGAACAGTCCAGCCCGAACTGCCAAGCCAGGTCCTCCTGGACTGAAACCAAGCATCCTAGGACCGGTTTCGGGGTTTCACCCCTCTTCAGCCAGGACAGCTTGATTCCAGTGGCATGGAGAGCATGGGACTCCCTTCTGAGCATACCCGTCCCACTCGAGGTGTCAAATGCAAAAACAACAGTTGATGGACAGAATGCAGAACAATGTCATACATTCACCCCAGTACAGAGATGTGGGCCTAAATCCATCGTTGTTTTGCTCACCATGCCATTCCAGTTTGAACCGAGCCATATGCAAATCAGTCTTGACCCTGTGCCTCATGGGAACAGTCCAGCCCGAACTGCCAAGCCAGGTCCTCCCTGGACTGGAGCCAAGCATCCTAGGATCGGTTTCAGGGTTTCACCCCTCTTCAGCCAGGAGAGCTTGATTCCAGTGGCATGGAGAGCACGGGACTCACGTCTGAGCATACCCGTCCCACTCGGGGTGTCAAATGCAAAAACAACAGTTCATGGACAGAATGCAGAACAATGTCATACATTCACCTCAGTACAGAGATCTGGGCCTAAATCCATTGTTTTTTGCTCACCATGCCATTCCAGTTTGAACCCAGCCATATGCAAATCAGTCTTGACCCTGTGCCTCATGGGAACAGTCCAGCCCGGGCTGCCAAGCCAGGTCCTCCCTGGACTGGAAACAAGCATCCTAGGACTGGATTCAGGGTTTCACCCCTCTTCAGCCAGGATAGCTTGATTCCAGTGGCATGGAGAGCACGGGACTCACGTCTGAGCATATCCGTCCCACTCGGACCAACAGCATTCGATTTACAAGCCCTAGGCACACATGGTGCACTGTACTAGGGTCTGACAAGTAAATCAAATCATGGAGTCACTAATTAATGTATCAATTTAACAATAGGGAGAGCATATGAACTTTAGCACTGATCAGCAGTGGTAAAGTGCCCAGAGTCATAAAACAGCCAACAACAGGTCAGAAAAAATATAGGAGGGAGGCAAAAAGTTCAGGAATGACCCTGCAAAAAGGGCCAAGTCCACAACACTCAATTGAGATTTTCTGGTAAAACAATAGCAAGCTGGAATCCCACACGCTGCACACCAATGTGAGAAGTTGGACTGGTATATGCTGTCCACTAGTTATAGTGGCACCTTGCACCAGTCCAAACAACCCCTTATTGGTGGTAGGTTAAAGACAACCTTTATTGAAAGCTATCCTAATGGTAGCGATGGAGAGCAGCCTTCAGGCCAAGTCTTGAAGGAATGTAAAGCAGCTTGATTTACCAGTCTATAATCTCTTGAATGTCTAAATGAAAGGCAACCACACCGACGGTGGATGTTAGCAGGAACGTATCGATGTGGATAATGAGGTATGTTCGTTAGGATTAATGTTCTGATATGTGGACGGTTCCTTAGAACAGATTTAGGGGACAATATTGATTTTGTCCTCCTTTCCTTTTATTTGTAGTTGCACATAGAGATATTGGTTTAATTGGAGAATGCTTTAGACAAGAGGGGAACGGACTTGGATTTGGATACGGTTAAGTATTTAAGGAAACACTGTTGCTTTGAAAACAGTAATGATATTATCTTTTAGATCATAGATTGGAGACTAAATAAATGTCATGTTTGTTATATTTAGAAAACTTTAATAATTCACACTGAGAGAAGAAGTGAATTTATTTGCAAATGAGACCGGATACTCCATGAATATTAGCATCCCTACATGATTGAGGTTTGCATTGACGTGATATTATTCAGGAGGTATGTGATATATTATTACAGATAATAGATATTGGTGACGATCAACCTAGACTGCAATATTTAATCATAATGATTAGGAGCGGTTGATTAAAAATGTACTATAATGAATGTCAATGAATTATTAACACTTTACTAAGAATATTGATGATCAGCACCAAAATTAGAAATTGAGATTGTATGTATACAGTACATGATTAAATAATTATACCATTTGTAACAATTATGTGATACAGTTTTGGGTAAATGCCTCGTACTTTAGATTGTTATATAGGCAGGTTTTTGGACAATAATATATATAGACTTTGACTGTATAGATTAGTGATATGTTTCTTTTTATCTTTACAGCCCTGATGAGGTCCTAAGAGGGACGAAACGCGTTGGCTGTGGTTATGTAAATTATGTTTAATTAACTGATTGGACTACTGAGAATTGTGGGAGCAACATATATGAAAAATACAAGAAAAAATAAAAAGAAATCTAATCGGAAGAGAATTTTCTGGATCCCAATTCTTTTGGACTGCAATACTTGATTGTTAGATATTGAATACTTTTCCATTCCTTCCAGAGAGTGATATATTTTTTGTATATGAGTGGTTATAACGGTGGGCCACTGGAGGTGGAGTGGAACATTATACTGTGCATGTTAATAGGATTAACTATATACTCATCTGTGCACACGTGTTAACCCTCATCGTTTCAGTTAGTAGAATATATATATAAAATATATGTATTTATTACTAAACACACCCTACTAGTCTCTTTAAGAGGCTAGAGGTCAAAACACATAAGTTACACCTCAAATATTCCAGTAAAGTAGCAAAAATACACGTTAGGCCCTAGGGGCGAGCCAATCCATAAACTAAAATAGTGGTATAAGAACCACAACTTAACTAGACACAAGGCCTAGAGCCTGTAGAATTGCTGGGACCCCAAGGAACCACCCAAGGTAGTGACACAGGGGACCCACGGGGGCCGTGTGCAGTGTGAGAACACAGCTGCGAGCTCCCGTTAGCTTCTGTGGGGAAAGTCGCCGTTAGATTTTTAAAGATAAAGGACACTTAGAGATGGATAAGGTCAAAACCCTTTTCAACTTAGACAGTTCTAGGGTTAACACCCATGGGAGCACCAGAGTACTCGAGTTACCTCACCCAGGGAAGCTGGGTGCATAGGTGTCAAATGGTGTCTGGCCGTGTCGTCATTTTTAATGGCAGCTGGGGAAGAAGTGCTGCTGCCGGGAAGATGCAAAGTGTCCGAAGAGATCCAAGCCTGGATCAGAGATGTGAAGAACCTGAAAGCAGAGGGGACAGAGTCTGGGTCAATTGCCAGTGACCAGGGGCACAATAGACGAATGCCCACCGATGTTGGGTGTCTCAGGTGAAGAAGGTGAAGCTTGACTCTTCAGCCACGAGGACCAGGAGGCGTCGAGGATAGCCAGGAGCTGGATTCCAGCTGTCTCACATAGGATGTCGAGAGCTGCAGTGCCGGTACCTAGATTGAACACAACAAGCCTTGGCAACAGCAACCCACGCAGAAAGGAGAAAGATGCTTCGGTGCGGACCAGCAAGATCCGAGGGACTCCCCCAGCAAGGAGGCATGAGGGCACATCCGGAGCAACCAGGGAAGCCCAAAGAAAGTCAGAGTTACCTTCACAGGGACCCACCAGTCGACAGACCAGAGATCGCAAAGGGACCTCGAGAGGAATCACAAAATGGCAGACCTCGGGTCACTCGGGTTGACTAGGCTGACAATCTTCAATGGATTCACTGCTCGGGGTCTGGGCTATAAGTGACCTAATGCACAGCCTCAGGAGATGTCAAGAAGCTGATGCACTTGCAAATGGACACGATGTCCTGGGGTTCCAGTTCCACGGTACCCACGAGGGCTACGGGTCTCAGCTTTGCTGGGGACCTGGTTCGGCCTCTGGGAATTCTGGAAATCCACCTCTGCCATTGCAAAGTCTTCGGTTTCTGGCGGGAGCTTCAGAGATGCAGACCAGACAGATGCGTCTTTGGTGCCTGCCAAGCAGGGGAGTAACTCCTTTACTCCAAGGGAGATTCTTCAGTCATCTCGCGTTAAACAGATCGTCGAAGTTCCAGGATTCACTTTCAAAGTTTTGTCCAGGGATATCTAAAATCCTGTTGCCAGGGGTTTCTACTTTATACCCAAGGAAGGAGTTGGACTAACTCAGAGGACCCACCTATGGGAGGGTTTTGAAAGAGGGGTGGCTACACCCATTTCCTTTGTCCAGTTTCGCGCCAAAGATGGGGCTGGTAGCCCCTGAACCGATTTGAGCTGGACTAGGTACAGGAACACCAAATGTGCCCCCAGTGCAGGACTTCAAAGCACTCTCTTAGTGCACCCACCCAGCCCCAATACACTAAAGCCTGTCTGGGAGGTGGTGACACCTCCCTGTGACAGGAAACCTATTGTCCAGGCCTCTCCTGCCAGAGTTTCGGTCAGCAGTAGGAGGCCAGACTCGTGTCTGTGGCTGCAGCATCTATTTTGTGATGCCAGGGCTCTTTTAAGTTGGTACTGGGTGTATCGGCGCTGTTATGTCTCTCCCACTAGAAGGGTGGGATCATACTCCCACACCACTTACTGGTGTGGGGGTATGATTCCAAGGTGTTTGAAACCAAACACGACATGTTTTCCTGCAGCCAGTCCAAAGTTAGCATTTACCGTTGGGTTATAATGCACTTAAGAGTATATGGTCAGGCTGCTTCACAGACAACCACGGAGAAGAGATTCCGAAGGCTGCAGAGGGGCTCTGCTAAATGCATGGGCACCTTCTCACACAAAACCAAGCACCCTGCCTTCAGGATTGATAAGGCCTGCCATAGGGGTGACTGATAGGTTTCTATGTGCAGTGATAGGTGAGATATAGTGAACCTATATCTCTGTAAGGGGTGCATGCACCACCTTACCCAGGCTGCAGTAGCAGACCTGTGGTGTCACTCTGGAGGGCTTCCCAGTGGTGGCATAATACATGCTTCAGCCCCTGCTAGGCCTCTGGGGTATGTATGCCCTGGGTACATAGTATACCATATACTAGGGACTTCTAAAGGCACCCCAGAATCCAATTTGTGGTGTACCTAAAGTACATGGAAACAATTTAGAGCGCAAGCAGCTAGGCTTGGGTCCTGAATAGCAGGGCCCAGCCAGACTAAAGTCGAAAAACAGTGTTACAGCAGCAAAAAGTCGGGGTAACCATAAGAAGCAGATCCTACTCTTCTACAGTATGAAAATGTCCCTGCCTGACTGTAAAGTCATTCTCTAGCTTCCTCTCTAGCAAACCTTACCACTTGCTCAGTGACCTATGGATGTACGCGACTTTAGAAATATACATATCACTTATGTATGTTTTAAAAGCCTCCCATAGGGTCTCCATATTAACTACAAAGTATTCCAAAATATCAGCTCTAATCTCAAATTTAAGTTGTAGTTCGATCCCCTTTAATCTGCAACATGTAAATCTTTGCGGAGGGAAGGTTTTCCAACAAGAACACCCCTAGAGAGTGGTCTGATAAGGTTCTTGATGGGATATTACATCTTTGATTGTTGCTACTAGATACTGCAAAGCCAACCATGAGTCAATGTAAGAGCTTATATCGTGCACCAGTGAATAGTATGTATATGCCAAAGTTGTGCAAGGCATAGTTCTCCTCATGTCCACTAGACCATACAGTTGCATAATGTAGCTCTATCTTGCTGCAGAGTCAACACCAGGTCACCCCATATCATTGGTATATCTACAAATATATTTACTATTACATTGCAGTCTATTCCTGTAAATCTCCTAACCACTCCTGCAGAGTAAAGTTTACAGACTTTTGTATAATGGTCACCACCCCCTTGAAGTATGCGGAGTATGAAGAGAAATTCCTGTGCTGGCCTCATACGGATGAAAATGTGGATTGTGTAAGCAATGATGTGTGTATTTATTGCATTAACACAACTTCAAAATCATGACAATAGTGATAAGTGATTACTTGACTGGCCTTACGATGGTTGTTAATCCTGCATATATTGCAGCTAATTATTCTCAGTGTGGTGTTCAGACAATAATTGTGCTCCCTGCACCAATATAACCTAGGTGCGTATAGTAAGGGCATTATTCCCTTCGCAACATGTCCTCCCAGTGTCATTTAAGCACATAGTCAAGGGATTTAGAAAACTGCATGACTTCTCAGGGCCCACACTCCACTCATGCCAACCCGAAATGTAAGGGAAGATCGCTCCCAAACTAAGGAAAGAACACTTACGATTACAGTGATCCACATCATCACTGCTGGTGTGTTTAATGCATTGGGGTGCCTAAGAGTGCACATACAGCCCACGGCAGTGGCTGTTGCTCATCTCTGCAATGAAGATAGTCCTGCTTATCCTCCCACCCAAGAAATAACTTTAGCTGTGAGCAAGTCATATAACAGTGCATCAGATATATGTGATTTAAGAAGCTAAGGTAAGCAATCATCATTCAAAAATGTCAGTGCCAGGATATTTGCCACCAAAGCATCCTCTTCTCAAAAGCACATAAATATAACAAAATTATTCAGGGTAACAAATATAACACATGTGACTAACCTGAATACACAAGAGCATTTGGTAAGCAGATATGGTATGATTTCAAACATCATCACTTAAACCAGCAGTAGCAGTACTTCACTCTCCACAAGTGGATCTCTGGCTGCTGGATCCAGATTTTAATGCTCCTCTGGACCTCAAGTGCATGTCAACAAACACCTGCACTTCTTCCATCTGATAAAAAAGTACAACTTACATTTATATTCAACTTTCAATTTGGCTGTATACATCATCGAATTATTAATGGACTTCTATCCAGCAACTCCTAAAAATCAGTGTCTGACTTCCTGTGCAAATGAGATTAAGTTGGGATAAAACAGTAAGCGTGAGCTATTATTAAAAATCATGGTTTGCCCTATTCAGATACAGTACAGAGTCTCTAACACTGTAACTGAGCAGACATGCTTTCATTGTTCTTGGGCTTTGACCTGTTCGAGGCCTGGGTGGCAAGGACCCGTGTGTTCTCTCCACTATGAATTCTCAAACAAAAATGGCCAATATCTGGACAAGCCCGACCAGCAGCTCCTGTACAAATTTCTCTCTGTCTGACACAGTTTCAGTTTCATCCACCCACCTGAGGCGAGTATTGCTTCATTGTAAGTGCCCCTCCACACCCTCATTTTTCAGATTCACTGTTTTAATCTCTGGCATCTGTTTGTCTATTTGTTCTGTCCACTCTTCCGGGGTGTTCTCCTCATTGGACATTCTCATTATTGCTGTAGTCCGATGCTCGTCATGTTTGTCTGTTTGTTTCTTCAGTTGTCCCATACATATGGTAAGGTTGTCTATTTTCCCATCAATACACTGCAAGCTTGCTTTCATCTCTTTAAGTAGTGCAGCCACTTTGATACCTTAGAGCTCAGTTTTTTCTGCTGCTGGTCTACCAACTACCCTTGCCCCTACAATTTGTCAAATTGCAGCTTTCCCTGCATCAGCTCAGTTTAACTCATTGCTCAAGTATTAACTGGACTCACTGTGGGCAGCTAAGGCTAATCTATTAAGCATTTTGCCAAATGTTCCACAACAAGAGAATGCACAAGATATGGATGAACCTGCTGAATCAGTCTGTCAGCTATAAGGCAACTCCAGCCAGGGCTCCTGCACCCATTGTCCAGAAATTGATCAGTACACTGGTGTTGGGGTGTGTGTATACTGAGTGGTGGCCTGAATGGGCCTAATATCACTATTGGGTAAGTGCTGTCATTGAAGTTATAGCTGTGGTGGCCCTTCTACCCTGCAACCATTTGGGGTGATGTTGCAACCCCATGCAGCACTTGTGAGGCTCTCTGTTGTGATTCAACTGCCACTCCCCAGTCAAACTCAGAGTCAGATCAGGGAGTGGCAGTAGAATCTCAACAGGAAGCTTCACACACCCAACACCACTGTTCACTCCCACCAGCGTTTCAAGCATGCATAGTGGCAAATAAGTAGGCCCGGGTGGTAAACTCCACCTGAGGAGCATACGAAATTCTGGCACTCCATGCTCAGGCCGCTAGCGATCATACGTGAGACTTCACACCCGCTCGCATAGCTTCTGGCCATGATGGCACCAATGTAGTGGTCACAAATGCACCACAGGAGTAGCTTTTGTGCTCGAGAAATGGCTAAAGTGGTTTTCGTGTGGATTTTCTTCTCCAGCAGACTGTTGGAGTTGTATATTCATGTAAGAAGCCTTTTTTAATGTTTTATTCCAACAGGAAGAAAGTGCCCCAGAGACTACAACTTCCTGTTCCTGTCCAGCAGGCTCCTCTCAGTGCTTTGCCCATCTCCTGGTAATTTTGTTTTGGGAGTTTGAGCTGGAAGGATCACTCTCCTTGTCTGCTGCATATAACACCATTTGATTAAAGGACTTTGTATTTGAGATTTCACAAGTAAGTTAAAAAACTCTTGTATAAGGGTGCTGTTTGTTTGATAGAGTACCAGTATTAATTTGTACTTTTATTTGATTTTTCTGAGTTATTGTAGGGGGTGGTCTGCATTTTCAGTTATTCATTTGTACTCTTATTTGATTTTTTCAAAGTTATTGTGGGGGGGTGGTCTGCATTTTCAGTGGGGTCCTGGTTATATTGTTGCATTTAATTAGGAACAATGCTGCACAGTTAAGTACATGTTCTCCATGTTTCCCCATGTTTTTTAAAATTTGCAATATTTATTTATTTTACAATGTGGCCTAGTCTGCCAATGGGTCATCCAGTAGGCCCAGGTCAGTGCTAGTCATGGGTGCTTGAAACAACTGTTTCTATGGTTTATGTTTTTTAAAATCAGTTAGGGCTGGGATGGCTTTGGTTAAATAAAAAATGAGAGGTTTTTTTGTATTTCATGCTTTTATTTGTTGGGTAATACTTGGTGCCTTGGGAGGATGTATGTTGTTGGAACATTTTTATAGCTCAGTTAATTTTCATTTTTGACATTGCTAAATTAATGGTAGTGATTTCTTCAGTGTTACCATTCCTCCTTTGTCTGTCAAATGTGTGTGTATGTTTAATTGCCATAGCCACCATTTATTTGCCTTTGTGCTCCAAGCCATATAGCCGGGGGCCATTTTGTAGAGTATGGGTCCATAGGTTTGCATGTGTTCTTTGTTCCCCATGCCTCCTTGCATGCTGTTTTTTGGCCATGTGGCTGGCAGTCATTTTGTGCATCCAGCCAGTGTGCCTGTGCCATAAGCTTACAATGTTTTTTTTGTTTCCCATGCCTCCGTGTTTGCTGTTGTTGTTTGGTCATGTAGCTGGCATCAAATTTGTGCATTCAGTCAGAGTGCCTTTGCCATAGGCTTGAATGTGTTCTTTGTTCTCCATACCTCCATGCCTCCTTGCTGTTGTTGTTTGGCCATGTAGCTGGAAACCATTTGTGCATCCTGCCAGTGTGCCTTTACTATAGGCTTGCGTGTGTTCTTTGTTACCCATGCCTCCTTGCTTGCTGCTGTTGTTTGACCATGTGGCACTGGCTGGCAGTCATATTGTGTATTCAGTCAGTGTGCCTTTGTAAGAGACTTGCATGGATGAATGTGATATCAGTGTAATAATATGCATTAGGATCATTGCAGTATGTCTGTTAAAAATATGACTTTAATGAACAGTGCTTATATATAACATGCATTTTTTTATTATTTTTATTTAGCAACTCTTTGCCTTACAATAGGTTTCTTCTCATCCTCCCGTAGAAACATCGGCAACTATTGATTGTTTTTGTCATTAAATTTATATATCAATTTTATCGTTTTATTTTTTTATTGTAATTTTGTAAAAATGTATTTAAATATTTGTTTATATTTTTACTTTTTTTAAATATTTTACTTTTTTTGTTTAGTTTTTTACTTTTTGTTTCATCATTTTACCTCAGTCGATCCATCCATCCAACCACCGATCCATGATAGGTGCGCAGCCATGCAACAGCTTTCAGTTTTTTTTAATTATAATTCCGTTTCCTCCTGGACACCCTGGCTGCGCTGAAGACATAGCAGCATAAATGTTTTCATGATTATTCCATTTCCCATGGACCACATTGCCTGCCATAGGCGCACACTAGCCTCCCTTTTATTAAATAATATTCATTGATTTACCCATGTAGTTCCCGGAGGGCCACAGGTGTCTCCTTTAAAATATATGGGCATAAAGGAAAGAGCTCTATCTGCATATTGTATGTTATCCTGATGGGGAATTACATTTTATGGTATGGTGGTATGGTGTGACTTTAAAGTGGTTATATTACCTAAGTAACCAACCACACTGATATTGCCTTTGACTGTACTAAAACTGCAACATTAGTACATTTCGCTAAAGGTTTTTCTTGCTAGTTTGCTTTTAGGTGCAAAAGACATCACCCACAGTACAGCCAAACAGAAGGCGTGTACAGCGATGTGATAGTCATTCCTCCAATCTCTTCCACTTGTGCAGCTTAGGGCCACTGCCAACTAAGAGCTTTAAGATGGCCCCAAAGAAAGTTGCTGCCAAAAAACTGGCCAGGGAGAAGAAGTGGCTTTCCACCAGTGGCGTGTTGGCCCAAGCCTTTTTCGGACAACGTTGTGTGCCTACCACACTGGCTTCCTGGGAACAAGCTGGGAGCCGCACTACTGCCTCAACAGCACCACCCTAACCTAAGCCGAAGACCATGTCTGGTAGTGAGGCAAACACTGCAATCATGGCAACACCGATGAGCAGTGACGTTGAATTGGATTTGTACCTTTCACAAAGTAGTACCCAATTGTTTCAGGAAACATAGCAAAGTGGACAGCAGGCACAGCCAGCAATAGTACATCTTCCTGTTGTTGGAGCAGAACTGGAGGTCGAGCATCCTGCCGAGCAGATCTTATTCAAGGACCACTTCTGATAATGATGATAGGGACACAGCGTGGACCCCGTCAAAGTCTGAGAGATGCCAGGAGAGACAATGGAAAAGAAAATTAGTTCTGGAATCCTCAGAATTATGGAAAGGGGTGATGAGGAGGATGACGATGATGAGCCAGATATAGTGGAAAGTGACACAGAGGAGTTTGACATTTCTATTCAACCTACTCCAATGGATGTGGCACAGGTAGCACTGCCAGCTCCCATATTTGCAAAGTCCCAGCTGAGACCTGCAATAACCACTACATCAGTAGAAGTATGTATTACAGAGACACAATCAACGACACATCCCCCTACCTTCAGTTCTTCTTCAGGCTTTGGTAGTGGCACAGTAAGAAAGTACTTTTCCTCAGTTGTGGACTTTTTAAAGATGAGGAGGACATTGCAATATGCACCCTTTGCCACAAGAGTGTTCGTCGAGGTAAGCCTGGTTTACATTATGGTACTGGAGGCCAAATGACCCATATGAAAATAAATCATGCAATTCAGTAGGAGGAGCAACTTCCAATAATTGCTGAATGTGGCCGTGGTGGTGAAAGTGAGGTGAGCCGGGGACCATCAGCTACAAGCCCAATCATGGTAGAAGGTGATGATAAGGAAGAAGAGTGTGCCATCCTCATGCAAAGCAGCCCTGTCCCAATCAGTGAACCAGCAGAATCACCTGCCTTAGGGTCTTCACAATGGCACAAGACTAACCCTGGGTGGACAACTACGCTACGCTCGCAAAGTTTGCGTAGTTTGTGCTACTTCGCGCTACGCGAATTGCACGTGGCACAGTGCAAAATCGCATAGCATAGCGTAGTTGGCATTTTTTGCTCGCTCGCGGTCCTCAACGTCAAGTTGGCGACCGCGAGTGAGCAAAATGACATCCCGGCGAGACTTTTTCCTCGTTCGCGATCAGCAACATCAAGTTGACGAACGCAAGCGTGGAAAATAAACACCCCGGCTAGAATCTCGATGCGGGGAGGTCAGGTTTCTCATTGCGAGTGGTCGTGTATTACCAGTCCGCATTGAGAAAGCTGCCACTCGAGTAAAAATCTACTCGAGCGGCAGAAAACGACAGCTCGCACTGTGCAAGATGCCGTTTTCAAAAATAGCACAGTGCGGACAAGCATCCGGCACTGTGCAATCATCGCAAACAGCGCACTACGCAGTTCGCATAGTGCTACTCGTATCTCGCGTAGTGTGAAGTGCACTTCGCGTAGCTACGCGTAGCGCTACTACGCGAACTACGCCCAGGGTTACACAAGATTCAGAGTCAGATTGAGACACCACAGCATACAGTGACTGCACCACCACAACGTGCACTGAGTTTACCTCCATAGGCTTCTCAAAAGTCACCTACATCAGTGGTACCAGAAAAGAAGAAAAAATACAGACTATTATTGCAGGCATGTTTAGGCAGGAGGGGACCTATAACCGCAACCACTGACTGCACACTTAAACAATGTGAAGCTGCCATAAATGTAAGCGCTGGACCTCCTCCCTTTTCTTTTATGGAAAGCTTGGGATTCTTAGAATTTATGGCAGCCATCTGCCTGAAATGGAAGGTTTCAAGTTGGACCTATTTTTTCCAGAGTTGCTGTTCCAGCTCTGCATCATGATGTGCTGCATTTGGATAGACGAGCTTTGCAGCAAAGTGTTGTTCACACTATCCACCTGATGGCAGACATGTGGACCAGTTGTCAGGTGACTGACTACATGTGCCACACTGCACCCTGGATCTCTTTTGTGGGGGAAAAGCAAAAGATATCTACAGGACTTGGTCCTGAAGAAAGTTTCAAGAGCTTTCAGCGGCATGCAACAGTGGCCATGTTTGCCAGGGAAAAATCACAAACAGCTGCAAATATCTTGGATGAATTTAACAGCAAGGTGTCTGAATGGCTGTAACCTAGAGGCCTGAGAACTGAATTTGGGGCAATGGACAATGGCAGTAACATAGTCAAGGCCAGGGCAGACGGGGGATATTTAAGGGTCCTGTTTGGCCCAGTGCATCAACCTGATGATGCAAGACTTTCCCAAAAAAAACACATAGTCAGCAACATACTGACCACCTGCATAAGAATCTGCACTAATTTCAGCCATTCTTTTAAAGTCTGTAAGCACATGCCAATTACTCAGCATGCTAATAGAGTGCCAGTTAAAGCCCTGATACTGGAGGGGCCAACATGTTAGAACTCGACCTATTACATGTTGCAACATCTGCTTGAGCTGTAAAAACATATCAATGACTATGCCATTCAAAGAGGATTGGATGCAGTTGGGAAAGCTATGGCCATGAATGCAGAGAAATGGGCCTAGTCAAATGCCCTACACAGATGCTACTCCCTTTTGAAGTTTTCACATGGGAAGTTAGCAAGGAGGACAGTACAATGGGCCAAGCTATCCCGTTGTTGTATCTGCTACAGGGTCAGCTAAAGAAGGTGTCTGAAAGATTTGCCCTCACAGGTGTGAACAAAAACACAGAAGTGCATTCCCTGGTTGAGAGCTTACTTTTTCGATTGGCTTCCTATGCGAGGCTTCATGGCGACATCATCTCCGCCAAACAGTGCATCTGTGCCACACTATTTGAAGCATAGTACAAATTGTGCCCACTTTCATTCCTTTTTCTGAAGGGGATAATTCAAAATACAAGAGGTGGATTGTTGAGGAAGCTGGAGACCTGGAAGAACAATGGCTGGAACATAGAGTCCCAGCCCGCAGTTCTGGGGTGTCGCCTTTAACTTCCAGAGAGGGCTGTCTTGTCTCACATCAGCCAACAGTACCATCATCCAGACGACTGGCAACAACAGCGAAATAAGGACCGTACCCAATCTCTGCATTGTATTGGTATCAATCAGCAGGGCTTAAGTCCAGTGCAGAGATGATGGCAAAAGAGGTTGAGCAAGTGACAGCACCAATGAGCATCTAGAGAATGTTCCAGGAGTATCTGGATGATCAAAAAGAGATCTGTGTGGATCAAAACCATTTGATTTATTGGTATGGGAAGATACGCCAATGGCCAGAGCTCAGCAAGCTGGCAATAAAGTATCTGGTATGCCCTGTAACCAGTGTGTCTGCCGAGCGTGTGTTCAGTGCAGCTGGTGCAGTTGTTACAGGGAGAAGGATCAGTCTCTCCCCTCAGAACATGGAGAGATTGACTATGATCAAAATGAACCAACATTTCATACCACACAATTGCATTGTTCCTGAAACAGCATAGGCGGAGAAGGAGGAGGATTGGTCAGAATCAAGTGTGTTGGCTGACCAACTTCTGGGTCTGAGGATGAGCTCTGCTGCCCAGACTGTGTATGCCAGTGTAACCATAGAACTTTTTAATTATCTCTTGTTGAACTTCTTTTCAACAAAAAGAAAAGTCGGTAGTGAAACATTATGTTTGCAACAGATTTATGCTACCCTGCCATTTTTTTGTCACATATATTGCTGGATTGCAGTGGACCAGTGTGCAGTGAAGAAGCCTCCACCATTTCTTCATGACATTGGAGACAATGTCTCCCCCCCTCGCATGCCTATCCTTTTTTACATCACTTAGCAGGGCTGCCACAGAAGATCATTGATTTACAAGAGTGCCAAAACCAAATTCCAATATGTTGCCTGCATCAAAGATACAATTGTGTACTACTGCCTACCCAACCTGTGCTTGGAATGGAACAGGTAACTACAACTAATGCAACAGTTAGTGGGTGGTTGTGATGATGATTGATGATTCATGTGGTGGCAGACAGTGAAAAAGGGTGTTCAACTGTAATATGTAAACATGATTGAGATGACTTGCAATGTTTAGGGCCTGAATGACGGGTGATCATTTCTCTTGGAGGCAATTAGCCTTTATAAAGTTGTTTAGCGAAACTATAATTTACAAGTGCGGTCCACACCTATCCTTTTTTTTTTCCATCACCTCGTCTGCCGCAGAAGAACATTTTTTCTACAACACTGCCAAACTCCAATCTATTTCTTGCATTAAAGAGGAGATACAATTGTGTACTTACCACCGTGCTTGGATTGCAACAGGTAACCATTACACCAATGAGTGATATAAAATTGAGTGATTGTGTGTGATGATTGATGATTCATGTGGTGGCAGACAGTGAGGGAGGTTGGTCATCTATAATTTGGTAACTTGATTTACATGGTTTCCAATGTATGGGGCCTGAATGATGGGTCATCTTTTTTTTTCAAAGGTCATTGGCCCTTTCACACTTAGCCAGATTTAATTTCAGGGTCCACTTTTTTCTGGTTCTTCTGAGATCAGACCAGTTACTTTGGTTCACTAACAAAATCCTACACAAAATACTGCAATTATGTTTCTCTACTTGTTCTTCAACAGCAGTGCACTACATGTCTATCTTGCTCATGTCGTGACTGACACTGAATTACTTGACGTCAGGAGAAGGATGAAAGAACTCAAGGTGGGATTACCTCATCAACAGCTAGAAGAAAGAAGTTATTGACTTCAAAGCAAAACCATGATTATGAGGCCTAGTACTATGCTATTTAGAATGAAGAGGGATGCGTTGATTTGTGAAATGCTGCTGAGTGTGTGTTGCACTGGGGGAAAAAGTAAAACTCTAAGTTCTATTGTTTTTTGCTCTGCCTCTTAGTCTTCTTGGTACACTCCCCATGAAGCTTACCATCCTTCTGTCCTTCTCCTTAACTTTGCAATAGAGTTTCTGTTTTACAATCTGCAGGCCTTCTCGTCTCCAGAACGAACAAAAGGTAAAAGTTGAGCTCAACACTTCTTACCTACCAGACCAGTCCAGACAAGCATCAAAGAGTGATAGAAATGGCCGAGGAGAATGCAGATACACCGCCTAATTTTGCAATACAGTATCATTTCTTTTTGAACTGTCATATTTTTAGAACTGAGTGGGTTTACTCCTCCATAATTAGATTTTTTCAAACCTAGAAGACATAACATTCAGATATCTGATAACTTGGATTTCTGGGTTAGAAGGACTGTTTACAATGCTTTCAACTGAACTGTGTAACACTCATTCATTTGATTCCTTCCACAACAGATTGATGATGTGCTGCTCATCACCCAAATGAATATTCTCCTTTTACAGTATTTGTCTTTGTCACACACTTGCCCAAATCCCCTTTCCTATCCATTCATCAAACCCCTAACCCTCTTCTCCCGGGATGGGCGATTTATTTAGGTGTGACTTAATTTACAACACAAATGGATCACACACTTGGAGGGGTGTCTGTAGTGGAAGCGACACAAACTCACTGTAGGATCTTCTATTACCAAAGCAGCAGCCCACACTGGCCCCATTTACTCCCCTGCACATAAAAGTGATCCACATTTTAGATATAGAAGAACATCAGTCATCAGCATCATCATTCAGACCTTGTGTTGCCTAAACGCTTAACCTTGTCCACTCCAGACTTTGAGTCCACCTTTCGTGACTTGAGGATCTTGTAACTTTAGTTTTAATTAAATACTAGCTCTCCATTGCTAAGTTGTGCTTGCTATTTTTTATTATTATATTACTATCAGTTATTCTTTGTTGTGTCATGTAGTAGTCTCATCTCAATCCTTTGTAAAGCTTTGTCATAATGTATAACCCACTAACTCAGTGTTTTTATTTTCATTAAGTTCACTGCAATGGATAATCCTTCCAATTAATCCTACAGTTGGAGCTCACCTGGGTGGGAAAAGGACCTCACTTGTGAAGTTGTGATGGCTTCCCTGTGATTACATCACATTTAGGTTGTGGCAGCATCCCCAATGGTCAAGATAATTACATAGGTATATAACTAACTATAACTAACTAACTGGTATACACTTTTACAACCAGATTAGAAAAAAACAGCCTGGCTAACTGTGAGGAATTCTGCCCTAAAAAACCCCGACTTACTAAATGTACACCCGGGACCCCACACTTCTGGCTCTCGACATCAGTGCAGTATATGCATGAAAAGTAAAGAAGAGATTAGCGTAAGGAGATGGCCAGCAATGGACTCTCATCTCTTTATGCAGGGAAGTGGTGTTACTGTGAGAACTGCCCGATCATGGAAGGAAAGAGGAGGAGAAAAGGATAGAGAGCCCGGAAGTTGAGAGAGTGAGAAGAAGATAGGGATGGGGATGGAAGCCAAAGAAGAAACAGAATCATGAAACAGGACAGCATCCGGGGTAGACCCCAAATCAGAGGATGCCTCTGACCTGAAGGAGGCAGCCGAACCCTGGTGCAAGGAGTGATGGATACCACTGGAGGAAGCGGAAGAGTGGCTACAACTCTGGAGAGTTACGGCAGAGTGGGTGAGTGACAGCGGATGGGCGGTATACAGGTAGGGGTGGGGAAGAGGGAGGGCAGGTCACCATAAAGGGTAAAACACTATGCGAGCCCTGTTATTAAAAAGTGCAATAACCAAACCCTGTCACACACAACTTAAGTCAGATCTGATAGACCCTAATCTAGTGATAGTCTCTCTCATGGTTTTTCTAACAATAGGGAACAGCCTGTATGTTTGTATAGGAGGGGGCAACAGGAAGGAGAGAAGACCGCTGAACCAGGGTGAGGTCAACCTAGGTATGAAAACCTTGAATTTAAGGGAAGAGGTCAATACTACATGCACAAAGAGAAAATCACTGTATCCTAGCGAGTGCATGCTGTGTGTTCCCCAGGCACTAGAAAACCCCTAAATCCCACAAGTTCACAAAAGTACACCAGAAGGATGTGATGATGGTTTAGGAAAGATGCATTTTCTGAACCCATACTTACCGCTGCTGTTCTCCCTTTCCTTGAGCCTCTGGGTGGTGCCATCTCGAAGCAAGAATCATCTGGAAAGGCAGAAGGAACCATATGGATCAATTATAAACTAGCTCATCTTGACATTGTGTTATTCATAGACTTTCTTCTACTATATAAGAAATTATTACATTTCAACAAAAAGAAATACATCCAGCCTCCGTGCCTATTTCTTCACCCAGTCCTCCCACAGTAACTAAAAAGACAGCAATGCAAAGTGAAAGTAAAACACAAATAAACTACTTGAGGCATAAATCATGAAGAAATTAGATTTTCCCCTTTATTTTTTATTTTAAAAATTCCTCTCTCTCCACCCACAACAGGCCCTAAAAAATTACCCATCCCCATTCCACAGCCTATGTCTAAATTCCAACAAATTACAGAAAACAGTCACAGCTCCCTTCCTAGTCTCTCCACCCACAACACATCACATCATTTTTTTTTTTAAAGGGCTATGTCCATTTGGGTCTGGAGCTGGTTCAGGCTCCACTCTATCCTGCCCAGACAGTGCTCCATATGCCTCTCCATGTAGTCCAGCCGCTACAGGATAGGCTGCAACAATGTTCTGTCACAGCAGGGGGTGGCAGCAGTTCCAGTCAGGGCCTCTGATAACTGGTGACAGCTCCGGTGATGGAATGGCTGGGAGGCTGAGGGTGTGGCTAACTGCCTGCACCGGGCCCGGGCTAAGAGGCAGCTATGTCAGCCTATTCTTTTTCATCCTCCTGGGCCACCAGCATGCCGATATTCCAGCTGGACAGCATCCAGCCTCTGCCACCCTAGCCTGCCTGCTATCTCTTGCCTATTGGGTGCTACGGATAGACCAGTAGGAGTAACTATATCAAGAAAAACAAAAAGCAAAAAAGAAAATTTGAATAATGCTCTGTTCAAACAATTGTTTAACATTAGTCGGTGGCACAGCAGCAGTATGTTGCTGGACCCCTAGTGCCATTGGAATTTGATGTGATTATGATTAGGAGAGACACAAGGCCGATTTTATATTTTACCCACACATGTGTTGCGTACAAAGCACTGACTGTCAGGCAGAAAAGTATAAGGCAGAATAACACTGGATTAAAACAACTGTGATTTAGATTTTTCTTTCTTTTAAATGCTTTTCTAAACAAACACTTTGAGTTGAGAAATAAAAAGTAAATTGCCTCTCATTAATGAGTAAGGCATTATGCACTATGGAGTACAAGTTCTGTTGTGCTCAATTAATGGAGGCGTGCTAGCCAGTGCATCAGGTACTTTGCTACTGTCTGCAGCTGGGGCAGCTGTAGTTGTCAGTTATGTAGATTTAATTCCAATGTCCCTGATCTTCTCCGGTGTTTCACAGTGATCTGCGCAAGCGTGCCCGCTCACATGTGCATTCCTGGTGAGAAATTAGTGTGCACGGGCATGCGTGCATGCGCAGATCACTGTGAAACTCTGAGGAAGAGGAGGACGGCAACCCGGGGACACCGCAGTCATGGTAAGTGTTTATTATTTTACCTTTAATGTATATTTATGTCATTCTTACTGGGGGGAGGCGGGGGGGAGCTGGTGGAGCGTAGCGGAGTGTCCGTTGACCTTCGCATAGTGGCGCTCCGCCAGCTCCGTTCAGGGTTAGAAATTATGCTGTCTGCCATAAGTAGACATTGAGGAAAATGATGCTCTGCGCTACAGGGAAACTTACAGGCTATATAGATTGTATTTGGCATGTTTGTCACATAGTATCCCACATGCCAAACTTGAAATCAAATCAGGCACTTAGTCCCATTTTACTCACTGGCCTTGCCCATCACTACAAATTATTTCCAACAAATTAATTTGCTGAGCAGGAAGGAAAGGAAACCTGACTTACTCTACTGCAGGATAAGGTAAAGGGATTAGGTAGGTAGGTAGAGCTTTTGATAGAGAATATAGGGGTTTCACTAATCATTGATTTGTCATGTGACTATTAAGCTTTGGATTATTGAGTCACTGTAGTTACTTAAAAAGTCTAAAGGTAAAAGTCAGAACAGGTGTAAATAAAAGCTGTTATGGGAAACAATGAAATATATTTTGGAATCACTTCACATGGCAATAAAATGTGGCACATATTGAGAATGGATTTTTCAATTTTTGGGTAGGCTGCGGCCAAAGAACTTAAGAAAGAACAAAGGAGTAAAGTACTAGGAGGTGGCTGAGTGGTAGAAGGGAAGCACACCTTGTGTGTTCCGTTTGCAACACATTGAAAAATTTGAAATGCTGCATCAATTGAAGCAGACACACATTGCACAGCAAACCCTGCAGTCATGGAATTGCAGCATACTGCACTTTGGTCATGAGCGGTAAAATGCCATGAACATAGAGGGGGTGATGAATAATGATGGGTAGGATACATATCTGCCTAGCTTAACAGGTACAGTGAGTTAAGGGAGTAGAACAATAATTAAAAAATACACCCCACTTTGAACAATAACTTTGATAACAATAAAACAAAGTAAGCAAAGTAGGTGAGCAGCATAGCCCTCTCCATATCAGCTCCCTTGCTCATTCATCCAAGCAGTCCAATCATTCATCCTTTCATTCTTCTATGTTCACCCATAGCCACCATGATTTAAGTGTTACTTTCTCTCTCTCATCCAGTATTTCACCAAAACTTCCAATCCAATAAATATCCATTCAGTATTCACCCTTTCTTTCAACCATCCTTTCACCCATCCATCCCTTTACCCAATACTCACCCACGTGCGCTTTCACCCACCCATACATCCTTTCACTCATATACCATTTTCCCATCCTTTCTTTTAACCTTCAGTTCTTTCCTGTTTCCCTCAAGCCATAATTTTTAGCATTCATTATTTGAGTTTTTGCTGAGTGGCAGATAGAAGAGGCCATAACTCAACCACCGCTGCAGCGGGTAAAGTGGGGGTTCATGATCATGAGTTACGACAATGCGCTTGCATCTAGTGCGTTTAATGGTAATTGTCAATAAGCAAGCAATTTGACTTACCAACGCCTGTCCCTGCCGCCGGTTCTCCTCTTCCAAATGACTCTCCTCCTCCTGCAGCTGCAATTCAGCCACAAGCACTGGTGGTTGGTGTGGCTAGAAAAAACCTTATACATCTTTAGAAGCCAGATACACCTACCCTTAATTTTTTTAACCCAAAAAATACAACCAAAATGCATCACTACAGTTCGGTTAACATTGTAGTATCTTCTAACAAAAATATCACCCTGGGCAAAGCCAGATAGTGAAGCCTACCAAAACCTTTACATAAAACAGGGGCAGCTATGGCCTATGATGATCATGATGACTCTGAGTCATTGAAGCACAATGAAGAGGTGGAATAATGGTCGATGAACGACATATGGTGTTGGCTGGCAAATGAAATAGGACCTCAGATTTTCCAGCCATGCTGCACTGTCATGGCAACTGCCGGTATACTGTATGAATAAACTACACAGCACAACGTTGGGCGGGATCAGGGGGTGGTCCATGGCCACTCTCTTGTTAACTGTTAGAGCATGAACAAGAAAAAGAAAGCTTTCTCAACTAACATACATGGTGAACATTATTTATAATACAAGATTACTCGGTCCTTCTCAATAGAAAGTAGAACCCAAAAATCTGTTCTTAGTCTTACAGTGCCACAAGATATATAGGAGAGAGGGAAATAATACCAATAAAGTAGAGGATAAGTGAGCTACAGACCGGAAAAAGTCCACTACCAAATATAAAAACATGAAATAAGGAAAGAAAATCATACAGGGATAACAAGAATTAAACAAAAATTGGTCAGGGGAGTTGCAAAAAAAGGAGACAGTATAAAAAAAATAAGGCAAAATCTAAAAGTATGATAGTGGGCAGAGGAAAAAGAGCTAATTCATTGTGCTTTGCATGCATGGGTTCATATCCCGGCCTCGTCAACACATAAAAGGAAGATGGCAGCTAAGGGTGTTAGAGCAACTTTATTTCTCGCCAGCAACACCAGGCTACAGGTAGCACTTCCTGTCTGGAACCCAGAGACAACATTCCAATACCCCAAGATTCTACCCTAAGCCCAAAACAATCATAAAACCCAACATTAGGGAAGTAATAATAATAAATAATAGGATTTACCAGGCTGAGTGGAGCCCTCAGCAGTGGTGCTGGTGGTCACCACCTTATCCCCAACTCTTCCAAGACCCTCCTCTGCACTGCCCCTCTCCTTGCTAATGAGTGCTGATGTAAAAAATGAAGATAAAAACAACTGAGTCAAGATAGAGTTTATCTTCACATAATGATTATGACAGACAAACACAGTAACTTGATACTTATCTAAAACAGATCACCAATAGTACTAGATTCAAGTCTATCAACTGTCATTAATTTGGCCGTACTAATCCTAAAATCTATATTCCAAAGTTCCTTAACAAAACCTACATTTGGAAATAATGGATTGCCAAGAATGATCTTTGATTCTATTCTCATTTCTAAACCCCCTTGATGAACCAACTCAGTCTCCCTTTTTTGTAACGGATACTACACACCACTCTGAAATAGCTTTGGACTGTACGAGCTACATGAAGAAAGCCACAGAAAACACTAACTCACTGATATCACTGATTCACTGTGGTGACAGGAGAACACAGAAGTGTCTGCATTGGCTTCTTAATTAATCAGCCAAAGCGAGCACTGATGAGGATGATTAGGTAGTGTTGAGCAACTGCATAACTGAAACTGGATCACATAATAAGAATATTCTAATGTAAACTAAACATAACTTACCTCTGAGTTTGGGTAGCATGCTATTCAGAACAAAACGATAGTATTGTAAAATGTAAACACAAGAAATTTTTAATACACACCAAGCCCTGGAATCTCTACACCAAGCAGCTTGAGCAGGTCCTGCTCCCTGTCAAAAATATTCACCTAGCGGTGCGTCAGCTGCTGGACTGTACTCCAAAGCTGGCTGGTGGGCATCCTCCCCCAGCATAGCTGATGCTCTACTGGGGGTGCCCACTGCCAGGCCTGCTGCCTGCTGACAGCATGGAGGGGAGGTGGTATTGCACAAAAAAAACAGTGCTGCCATCTCCCCCTCACTTAAGATAGCCCAGGGCTGCACACTAGGCATGAGTGGAGCTCATGGAGTTTCACTCTGAAGAATTCTGTAGAGTTGCCGAATAACACGTACAAATTCCGCTGAGTTTCGCAAGCAGGCAGTTTATTGCTCAGCCACCCTAATGAAGTCTCCTAGGCTGCTGAGGGTTGTGGGGGACGAAAAACCCTATTGTTGCAACAAATAAGACCCCACAGTGGGACTGCTGAGATGTCATCCGAGGCCCTGCCCCCTTTCTCAACTAGTCTGCATAGGGACCTACTGGTGCACTACTGGTTGGGGATGACCTCTCCTAGGCTGCTGAGGGTTGTTAGGCTCCAAGAACCCCTATTGTTGCCACAGGTAAGGCCCCACAGTAGAATTGTTGAGAGGTTGTTGGAGCCCCCACCCCCTTTCTCAACAATTCTGCAAAGGGGCCTCCTGGCACACTACAGGTTGGGGTACAAAGTCCCCATGGCTGCTGAGGGTTATTGGGGGCCAATAATCCCTATTGTTGCCACAAGTAAGTCCCTCACAAGGGGATTGCTAAAACATCCTCAGAGGCCAAGCCCCCTTTCTCAACCACTCTGCAAAGGGGCCTCCTGTCACACTACTGATTGGGGGATGAAGTCCCCTTGGCCGCTGAGGGTCATTGGGGACCAAGAACCCCTATTTCTGCCCAAGTAATTCTACCACAGCTCAGGCTTCCTCAGAGGCCCGCCCCCTTTCTCAAATACTCTGCAAGGGGACCACCTGGCACGTTACTCTTTGGAGAATGAAGTCCATTTGAATGCTGAGGGTCATTGGGGGCCGAGAGCCACCATTATTGGCACAAGGAAGACCCCTGGAGAGGGATTGGTGAGAAGTCATTGGAGGTCCTGCCCCCTTTCTCAACCACTCTAGAAAAGGGACTTGAATGCACTACTGGTTCGAGGATGAGGTTCTCTTGGCTGCTGAGGGTCGCTGG
The DNA here is from genome assembly GCF_964204655.1 of Triturus cristatus. NCBI lineage: Eukaryota > Metazoa > Chordata > Amphibia > Caudata > Salamandridae > Triturus > Triturus cristatus. The sequence continues at coordinate 828,424,896 of NC_140585.1, read as the reverse complement.
GGCCAACAACTCCTGTTGTTACCCCAAGTAACTGTCCCCCGCGTGATTACTGAGCCGTCACCGGAGGTCCTGCCCCCTTCCTCAACTACTCTACAAACAGGCCGTCCTGGCAAACTGCTGGTTGGGGGAGGAAGCCCACTTGGCTGCTGAGTGTCATTGGGGGTGACAAGAACCCCTATTTTTGCCAAAAGTAAGTGCTCCACAGTGGGATTGCTGGGACATCATCGAAGGCCCCACACACTTTCTCAACCACTCTGCAAAGGAGCTTCCTAGCACACTACTGGTTGAGTGATGAAGTTCCCGCCCACCTCTCTCAACCACTCTGCAAAGGGGACTCCTGGTGCACTAGTGGTTGGGGAAGGAAGTCCCCTTGGCAGTTTAGGGTTGTTAGGAACCAAGAACCCCTATTGTTGCTACATGTATATCCCCCACAGCAGGATTGCTGAGAGGTCATCAGAGGCCATGCCCCCTTTCTCAACTACTCTGCAAGAGAACCCCCTGGCACATAACTGGTTGGGGGATTAAGTTCCCTTGGCTGCTGAGGGTCTGTGGGGGGCAACAACTCCATTTTTTGCCACAAGTAAGTCTCCCACAGCGGAATTGCTGAGTTGTTGTCAGAGGCCCACCCCTTTTTTTACCGCTCTGCAAACAGGCTTCCTGGTGCATTATTGATTGGGGGATGAAGGCCCTTTGGCTGCTGAGGGCCACTGGGAATGGCATGAACACCTATTGTTGCCACAAATAAGTCCTCCACAGCGCAATCACTGAGACGTTATCGGAGGCCCAGCCCTTTTTCTCAACCACTCTGCATATGAGCCCCTGGTGCACTACTGGTTGGGGGAAGAAGTCCCCTTGGCAACTCAAGGTCATTGAGTGCTAAGAACCCCTACTGTTGTGACAAGGAAGTTCCCCACATGGAATTTATTGAGACATCATTGAGGCCCCACCCCCTCTCTCAACCACTCAGCAAAGGGGCCTCCTGGTGCACTACTGGTAAGGGGATAAAGTCCCTATGGCAGCTGAGGGTCGTTGGGGGCTAAGAACGCCTATTGTTGCCACAAATAAGTCCCCTGTAGGGGGATATCCGGGACCTTGTTGGAGGCTCCGCCCCTTTTCTCCACCACAGTGCATAGAGGCCTCCTGGCACACTACTGGTGTGGGATGAAGTCCTCTTGGCTGTTGAGGGTCGCTGGGGGCCACAAACCTCTATTGTTGCCACACGTAAGTCCTCTGCAGTGGGATTGCTGAGACATCAGTAGAGACCCTGCCCTCTTTCTCAACTACTCTATAAAGGGGCCTCCTGGTGCACCACTCATTGGGGATGAAATCCCCTTGGCTGCTGAGGATCATTGGGGGCCCCAAGAACTCCTATTGTTGCACAAGTAAGTCCCCCACAGCGGGATTGCTGAGTTGTCGTCAAACGCCCTGCCCCCATTCTCAACCCCTCTGCAAGGGGTCCTCCTGGTGCACTACTAGGTTGGGGTATGAAGTTCGTGGGCTGCTGAGGGTTGGAGGGGGCCAGATAAATTAATTTACCACAATTTGCCACAATTAAATTCCCCCATAGCAGGATTGCTGAGGGGTTGTCTGAGGTTGTGGTCCTTTCTCAAGCACTCTGAAAAGGGACCTCCTGGCATACTACTGGTTGTGGGATGAAGTCGCCTTGGCTTCTGAGGGCCAGTGGGGGCCAAGAACCCCTATTGTTGCCACACGTAAGTCCCCAGCAGCATGACTGCTGAGACATCATTGGAGGCCCACTCATTTCTTAACCATTCTGCAAAGGGGCCTTCTGGCACACTATGAGTTGAGGTATGAAGTCCCCTTGGCTGCTGAGGGTCATTGGGGCCAAGAACCTCTGTTGGTGTCATTAGTAAGTACCTCACAACAGAATTGCTGCGATGTCATTGGAGGCCTGCCCCCTTTCTCTATTACTCTGCAAAGGAGCCTCCTGGCACATTACTGGTTGGGGGATGAAGTCCTCTTGGCTACTGAGGGTTGCTGGGATACAAGAACCCCTATTGTTGCCACAAGTAAGTCCCTCACAGTGGGATTACTCAGACATTGTAGGAGGCCCCACCCCCTTTCTCAACAACTCAGCAAAGGCAACTCCTGGTGCACTACTGGTTAGGGGATGAGGTCCTCCTGGCTGCTGATGGTTGTTGGGGGCCTAGGGCTCTGAATCTTGCCACAAATAACTCCCCCACAGGAGGATTGCTGAGATGTTGTCAGAGGCCCGCCCCTTTCTCCACAGCTCTGCACAGTGCCTCTTGGTGCACTACTGGTTGGGGATAAAGTCCCTTTGGCTGTTAATGGTCGTTGGGGGCCAAGAACCCCTATTGATACCACAAGTAAGTCCCAAGATTGCTGAGACTAGAGCTGTACGCACTGGTAAACTCCACTCCGCAAGTGGGTGGGTGGAGTTTTTGCCTAATTCTGAGCTGCCACTCCCCTGTTCTGACATGGTTCTGGGGGGAGTGAAAAACAAGGGACGGAAGGAGGGAACAAAGGAGGGAACAAAGGAAGGAAGGAAGGAAGGAAGGAAGGAAGGAAGGAAGGAAGGAAGGAAGGAAGGAAGGAAGGAAGGAAGGAAGGAAGGAAGGAAGGAAGGAAGGAAAGAAGGAAAGAAGGAAGGAAGGAAGGAAGGAAGGAAGGAAGGAAGGAAGGAAGGAAGGAAGGAAGGAAGGAAGGAAGGAAGGAAGGAAGGAAGGAAGGAAGGGATAAGTAAAGAATTAAAATATATACTAAGTAAAGGAAAAATAAAGAAGTGCAATAAGTCTAAAAAAACACACGTAAAAATTGAAAAAGACGCAAAAAAAAAGACAGAAAAACACACACTAAAATAATAAATTGAAATTAGGGGTAGATGAATTAGGAGGGTGGAGGATTGAAAGGATTAACAGGGGATGCAAAAATAGGCCCTGAACCATGAACAGAACAGAGAAAACAAGATAGCCGCACCCATACAAACATCATGGTGCCATTCATATGCGATTTCCAGAGTGGGAACGCACTCTGCATTGTGTTTTGCGAACAGGCATACCGGGAGACTCCTCTCGATCGCGGAACTCCACGTAGCACGGCAGAGTTATTTGGACACTTTGCGGAGTTCCAATTAACGGGACTCCGTGAATTTAACCCAGGCCTACAAATAAGGGCCTATTGCATGGGTGACATGCTAGAGACCAACTGCAATCAGTTAAAGTGCAAACTGTAGGAAACATGAATAAATGAGATATGCTTGCAATCATGCCTAATTGATGCTAGCACCTTGCCATGCCAAATCCAAATCCACCTGCCCGACAGCAGTGACAGACCCTGGCAGGTCATGGTAACATTGCGAGGCCACAGCCCAGTACATTGCCTTACTGTGATGAGGGTCCAGGCAGGTTTGCCATCAATTCAGATCACATAATCCAACCTTTATCAGCTGCTTCTGCATGGGGTGCAGCTACAGCAGCAAGAGTTCCACCACTACCTTCTCTGGGCCCATGACAAATGGTCACCCACCCAACAGCGACAAAGGGCCTTGATGGGCCATGACCTGCAACAGTCCCTGTGTTGTGTTCTGGATCGTGGGCCCACACATTTTGTAACAGTAAACATTTCAGTCAATATTTCATTTTTTTATTGATATAAAATTGTATAACTGCATCACACCTTACATATTAGTGGATTGCTCCAAAGATCATTCATAAATCAACATTAGAGTTCACAGTATTACATTTCTAATTTTTTTCACATTTCAATCTGTACTTTTTTACATTTCCGTCTGAACATCTCTCTTTTTAACTACCTTATTATCTTTATTTTATGACGTTTTTTATAGCACGAACATGATCCTTGAGGGAATCAGAGCTATTTACAAAGGGTCAGAAAAGAAGCAACAGGTAGATCAAGAACAACATAATCAAGAATGGTGCAGGATGTAGCAGCTCCCAATATGAGGGAAAGTCCACCTCAGATTCAATCAAAACAAGCATTTGCAATGCAATAGGACTCGCATTTACGTGAGTTTAAGTTATTGGCATCGTAAAAAACAATGCCTTTTTTTTTTTTTAAACGGAAACAAAAATAAAAGGCATTGTCATTTGCAATGTCAATAGCTCAAACTCACGTAAATGCGAGACCTATTGCATTGCAAATGCTTGTTGTATTGAGGAGGAATGTTGTGTGGCTCCAGTGATGTAACTTGAGCGACCAGGATTGGTCGATAATGCAATAATGTAGCAGGGGTCTGGAAGGGCAGCAACTGTTGGTAATATGAAAAGTGGTATGGTCTTCTTGGTCACGTTCACAAATTAATAAATACTCCCAGGCTGTGGGCGGTGTCGGTGTGAAGGAAGAAGCCAGGCCGGGGACGAGTTAACACCACCCCACATCTCCTGGTCTCATTCCAAGGCCCTGTCAGCACTGGGTCCAGTTCCGACCTACGCTGCCTGCTGCCGGCAGTCCAAACATAACAGGGGTAACTCGGGCTGGCAAACCAGCACCCAGGCTGATGTATGTTTCCGAACTGTAGCGACCTTGAAACCTATTGTGGATATGTTAACACCCACGGCTTCTGCTAGCACCTTGTATCTGTGTAAAAACATTTCCACAGGGGGACTTCCCGCTCTGCACATCGTCTCTGTGATTTCGTATTTTCCTACTTTTGAGCGGAGATAGATAATGGCTCACATCTGTATTTTTCTATACATTAGCATCTCAGCACGGAGCCAAGCCCCTCCTTCAAGGCGCGTTCTGCAGATGTTCAAACTGCGTCGATCAGGTGAAACGTACACTTTGACTGGATCTCGGCTGTGCGATCTGTAATAGCCTTCTTTTGCGCATGTCGACTTCCCCACTGAAGTTCTGTTCGGTACTCACTCTTTTACATGCAAATTCGAAGAACGGTGCATTGAAACAGCTTTAAATTCCCGGTAGCTTAAACTGAGAACATAAAAGGGCAAGCGCTTCCCCAAAGCTGAAGGGCATGAAAGCGCTATGTTCATCAATCCGAAATGAAATACAGAAATGAGCAGCTCTGCAATCGGTGATGTCAATTTGTGACAGATCAGTGAAGGATCTGTAGGGCCGTAGAGTCAGCCAGGAGTTGCACACGGCAAAACTCCCCGCCTGCGACGCCCCTATCACTTTGCATCCTCCAATACCAAAAGGTGAGCGGGTGTTAAGTGAAACAAGGGGTGTGCAGGCCTACAATGGCTTTAGCTGGCTTCCCCGAAGAGTGACATGGGCCCCCCAGTGGCACATCAGAGCCGGGCGCCATGATGGCATCATCTGCCCGTGCTGTCAGCCGTGGACTGGCAGGCCGGCCGGGGGATGTAGACGGATACTGCGAGTCCTCACCCCGCCCCCCCCCCCCGAGAGCCATGACAGACAGGCGGCTCCCCGCGCAGGAGGAGGCCTGGCAGCCCCTCTGACAGACATGTCAAGCGTCTGCTTAACACATCCCGGCCAACGCCTGCAATGAGATAAAAGAAAACACCGCAGATCCTTGTCTCTTTGAAGCCCGGCGAGTCAAATGTTACTGCTATTTCAGTCAGCGGGGCACGGGGAGGGCAACTCGCGTGTAACTGCTGCAGTGCTGGAGGCCGAGCTGCGCAGGAGGAAGCCGCTTCAAAAGTTACTCGAATCCCACTCCCCTGCCAATACACAGCATTTGCTGCATTCTGCGCCGGGTATTTGCTTGTGTGTGTATATTATTTAATCTGCGTTTATGTTCTTTAACACAGCGCTTCAAACCACACTTTCTGTTTCCAAGCTCTGTAAATAGTAAGACTGCGACTCAATTTTAACAGGAAGGGGGTGGCAAATGGTGTGCACGTTCGCGGTGGCTTTGATGTCCTCAGTGGCCGCGCGGCTCACTGAGGACATCAAAGCGGCCGCGAAAGTGATCAGGCAGTGGTTTTCAGGCTGCCAAATGGTGCGTGCGCCCGGCGCACATGCACTGTATTTGGAGGCCTGAAAAGCACTAGTTTGCACTTCCAGATCCCCCTTTTACAAAAGCTCTCGCGAGAGCAGCGCTAAAGCGCTGGCTCAGGTGAGACCTAAAAATCATCAAACAAGATCATAACAGGCGAGTAATAAACATGGGTGTATACACTGAGTTGAATCGGGTCCCAAGAGTAGATGTTGGACCTGACAGCCTTAGGGTGGTCTTCCCCTAACTTTTTGCCTGCCTTCCTTCATTTTTCTGTACTCGTGTTTGCTAGTGTCCTGACACTGAACGCTTTGCAGTTACTAACCAATGCTAAAGTGCATGTGCTTTCTCCCTTAAACATATTATGATTGACTTAAATCTGTTTGGTATATTTAATTTACCTTTAAGTAGTCCCTTGTCAAGTGGTATGCCATATGCCCATGGTCTGTAAATTAAATGCTACTAGTGGGTCTGCAGCACTGATTTTGCCACTCACACAAGTAGCCTTTCAAACGTGTCTCAGGCCTGCAATTGCAGGTCTTGTCTGTGCAGTTTGCTGCCACTTCAACTTGCCATTCAAAACTACTTGGCCAACCTTAAACTCCCTATTTAGTAAAAGAAAATCACCCCAGGAAGGCCCTTGGTAACCCAAAAAGCACTGTGATATCTAATGAAAAGGTAGGATATGTACTTTTATGTTTTGCATGTTCTGATGGTGACAAACAGCCTTATTTTGTTTTTCATCACTGTGAGACATACTCCTTCTATAGGCTAGCATTAGAAATTCCTTAATACACATTTAAGCTGTAATTCCTGATTAGTGAATAGTAGTTTTTTCATGTTTCATATGTTTGAAATCATCTTGATAAATCCCTCTACTGTTGAAGTTGAATTCAACTTTACTGTTTTAAAAATGTCACTTTCCAAAAGTGGGCCTTTCTCTGCTCTTAGCTCTTTTGTGCCTTACAGCCTGTGTCCAATATATGTCTGGGTTGGGTGACAGCTACACTTTGTGCATTCTCTCCAGATAGCCACAAACACAGGAAGGTGCGGCTCACCTGCATTCTGAGCACTCATCTGCATTCTGATGGATCTTCCTGTGCAGGGAGGACTGGAAGAGGCTGATACTTACACTTCAATAGGTAGTGTCCTGTACGCACACAAAGAAATGATTGACCCCCCTCCCTCCCCCCCAAGGTTTAGCTTGGCAGTCTGAACTGGGCTGAAATGGATTGTGTGCACTTCAGATGGCCCCCTTTGATGTTATCTCCACTTCAAAGGCACTTTTGGGTATAGGTAGTAGGGCCTTGACCCACACAAATGAGACATTTCTGGATCTTGAACTGAACCTCTAACTGCAGGACTGCTGTGCTGCTTAAACGGCTCAGATGGACTGCTTTTCTAGAAGAACAGCTTTTCTGCGTTTTGGCCTGCTGCTCCCTGACTCTGCTGAAGGAAAGCTTGACTCTGCCTTCCCTCCAATTGATCTTCAAGGGCTGACTGACTTCCCTCCTGTTTTTTGAAGCCTCAGGGACACAATAGACTTCCGACAAACCTGCTGGTGCTGCTGGCCTCTGCCTTTTGTGAGTCCTATCCTTCCCTGAGGTACCCCCTGCAAGTTCTGGGCCTCAGAAGTGGGTTCTACAGCTGCTTTGCTACAAAATCAACTCATTGTCACCACAAAGCCAATTGGAACCGACGCAATGCCCTTCTGCGCCGATGCAATGCTGATCCAGGGACAGCCGTGACAGCGAGACTGTGAGGCACGAATTTGGCACATCAACCCGACTACGAGTTCAACAACAAAGCAGCATAGATCTGAGGTCCCGACCGCGATGCTCTACTGTGACGCATCCATCCACCTGCGTGAATCGAAACAGATGCATTGCCTTCACTGAATGAAGAAGATTGACGCATTTTGTTGCTTGTGACCAGGAAATGCACTTTGCTCACCAGAGCCTGCGTCGGTCCTGTAGCTGACCTGTGGAACAAGGTAGGCCTGAACTTTGACTTTGTCCCTGTCCAGCGCGACCAAAAGTAACCTGTTTTGCGCTATTTGCTTCTAAGCAAATTACTGCATTTATTTCTTTGAAATTCAATATCTCAACTTCTACAATTTGAATTTTTGTTGTTTTGGTCTTATTGTACTCTGATAAATATTCTCCACTTTTGTGAAGTCTTTTTGTGGTGTATTTTTTGTGTTGTTGTATGAGTTATTGCACAAATACTTTACACATTACCTTCTTAGTTAAGCCTGCCTGCTCTGTGCTAACCTTCCATAGGGTGAGCACAGGATAATTTAGCATAGTGTTGTGGCTCACTCTGATTAGGATTGTGGTCTCTACTTGGACAGGGTGCATACCTCTGCCAACTAGAGACCCAGGGCCCAATTACGATGGCAGACGGACCTCAGTCCATCCGCCACTGTTTTGTTTTGCGACCACCCGCCTGAAAGGCAGTGGTCCCACAGGGCAAATTAAAATGTGGCTGCCACTGTGGCGGTCACATTGCCCATGTTTTTTGCATTGGGGAGGGTACTCGCTCTGCAGCACCCGCCGCAGTTGAAAACAAACACTTTAAACATATCCCTGCACTACGTGGCAGGCAACAAGCAGTATCTGCCACATGGTGCAGGGATATATAGGGGGGCCCCAAAGGTGCCTCCCAGGTCCTGTGTCTGTGGACCAGGAGTGCAGGGGCCCGCTAGGGGCTCCCAATGTCCCTTTCCGCCGGGCTTTTCATGGCAAGTTCACCGCCATGAAAGGGCTGGCGGGAAGGAACATTGTAATGCCTATGGCAGTGCCTGGTAGGCACCGCCACCATTGTAGGCATTACTCAGCCTCTCATGGACTGACGGGCTCCTTGAACCCATCAGATCTGTGGCGGTCGGTCTTTCCAACCGCCACACAGCCGCCCATCATCCAAATGTGGTGGGCGGTAGAGTTAGTTAAGCTGGCGGGGAGACCACCACCATTATAATCAGGCCCCCAATTTCAATCATTAGAGTTGATGGGTTCTAGAGAAGAAATTTGTTCATCGGTAGCACTGTAACTTCTTTTTTGAGTGATGCTGTTGATGGGTTCAGTCTGATTTCAGGGGGCAGGGAGTTCCGTATTTTCGAGGCAATACCCAAGAAGGTGTGGTTGTAGGGCTTTTTTTCTTTTCTTTTTTTTTTTATCTCACCTTCCAATCCACCCAGCTACTACTCTATTAGTCACGATTGACAGCTTTTTTAAATCACTGAAATTACAGCCTATTTTCAGCTTTTATATATATTTAAAAATAAATACCGACAGGAAATGTATTGTTTTTCTGTAAGTATTTAACTGTAAAAACAGTTGAAAGGGTGCTTTAATCGTCACGGAAGCCCCCTATAATCTGTCAGGTAGAATAAAGCTGTTATCGTATAAAATAACTTATTTTGGTATAAATATTTTTGTATTTAAAAGTCTACATTTTAACTTCTTGGAATTTTTGTTACTACATGTTGCAGCACTGCACCCTGTTTCAGAATCTTTCCATTCTATTCTATTCTTAGCCAACGCTTTAAGAGTTCCACTTAACACCACCTCCCTGCTTTCATAACTGGATGTCTCCGGCACTCGGTAGGCTGGCCCGCCGCAGCTGTGCAACTGCATTTAGCAATTTTGGGAAGCGCGCTCGCTCGAGCGCTCCAAATGGACTCCTTTGATGATACCTTTCATTTTAGACCGCCTACTGGTTCAACCCGCCAGACAAGCAGAGTCGTGTCTCCTCCTACCCGCCCACCGATCTTTTGTCTCTCCTAATCCTGAAATGTGCTGCTTTGCAGACTCTTCTGCTACTGCAGATGTGAAACTCCAAAATCTGGCTTTTTCTAAAAAATAAAAAAAACAGATAAGGGAAAAATATAGGCCACGGAAATTACAGAGGCCGACAGTCAAGCAGCATGAGGCCCTCCAACGTCCAAAATTACAGGGACACACTCATTTAATTGCTAACTGCTACTGTTTTATTGATCTGTGCAATCGGGCAAAACACATTTCTACTGAAATTTGAATTCACCTTTGCAAACTTGCAAAACCTAATCAGTAATCTTACACTATTACCTAACTCGTAGGAGAAGGTAAATTGTACAGCTACAAATCGGTTTGTTAAAAGAAGCAACTCCTCATGTCAACAGAAGCTCTGACGTCACTCGTGTATTCTGCTAGGTATGTTAGATAGTATATCATCAGCTGTGTGGAGACTGGAGATATAGCAATCATGTTAGTTTGTTTTCCAAGACAATAAATAACTGTCGGATGTTTTCATCCAGTATTCAAATATAGGAGAAAGAGAAGTTTATTCAGCAGTGAATGAATACAGGGAGGCACGGAAGGGTTCCAATCATTAAGCCGGTTAGATCTCTTCAGAATTTAAGCAATGCCAATGCCAATAGTTTACCATTGTAAACCAGAACTGGTGTGTGCACGCGACACAGACTTCAATACTAATGGCTTTTTTCCATAGGATTTTCCCAGGTTTTACTGGGGAGAAAACTGGACACTTCAGAAATAAAACAATCCTTTTTTTCTGAAACATTTTCATTCACATTCTGTCACTCCCCTTTTTCCCAGCCTGCCCATAGACTAATTTCAGATGTAAATTAATCCCATAAACTTTCAAATAGAGGTGGAAATGGTGAAACTAAAATACTCAAGGGGAGTGATCTAAGATATGACAAAGTCTCACGCTAATGGTCGAAGCCAAACCCCCATCAGTAAGTGTAGAATACAATATATTCCCTACGAATGGCACAAAAGCACATGTGAAATCTAAACACGGCACAAACTGAAAAGATTTATCTGAAGTCTGAAGATTGTATGCTTTACTTCTCGTTAGATTGATTTAGCATTTAAATCTTTGAAAACGAATAAAATCATAGAGTAAAACAGTAATTATATTATTATCGCCAGGAAAGAATTTCCACTTTTGTGTTTGTTGTTCATATGCTCTTCAAAAAATGTTTGCCCACAGTCATGAGGCATGGTGACTCAGCAGATCTAAAGTTCTAACTCCTATTGTACATTCTTAAGAGTTCTTGTTCCTTGTGACATCCGTTCTCTTGAGCACTCTTTTCCTCGGACGAAGATCAGTCTTCTCCCAGAGCACCTTAAAATTAGCCTAAAAACACTGCCTAGTGCACCATGAAGTTGCATTTCCTGTCAATTATCACTATGCTTGCCCAGTAATGGCTTCTACTGCTTGTTCCGTGAATACTTTCATCACCCTTTGTTTACACTGAGGGAGACAAAAGTTATTCAAGACCTGGGGCCAGATGTAGCAAGCATAATAGCGATCGCAAACGCTGAAATTCGCAGAATATCAGCGTTTGCGATCGCAATTTAGCTGTGTGCTATGTAGGTAGGCAAATACCTACTTGCAAAATAAGGAATCGCAAAAATTGTGATTTGTCATTTTGCGCAAGCATTTAGAGAATCACAATTTGCAATTCACTAAATGCTATGCTAGTAGGCATCGCAAATTGCGATAATGCCTTGAGGAATCGCAAGTTACCATCAACTTCAAGTTGGTGGTATGTTGCGATTTCCTTTAAAAAAACACTTTTTTGCTTTTTTCAAAGTGCCATGTGGCACACATACATGCCCTTAGGGCATGCATGTATGTGCGCCACGTGCACACATGCACAATTCAGGGGTGCAACAGGGTGTCCTTTTGGAACCCTTGCACCCTGGAAATTGCAGCACAATTCCCATTCATTCCTAAGGGACTCTTGGACAATAGGAATGAATGGGAAGCCATTCCTTATTTGCGACTTGCGACTCACAATTTGCGAGTCGCAAATAAGGCATGTGTTGTCATACTTTGCAATTTGGGACCGCGTAGGAGGCAGGGCCCTACCCCTGTCTATCCCTGTATTAGCGAACCGCGAATGGTCAATGCGGTATGTACAAGTGCTTTGTGTAACGTTTTAGCTATGAATGCACTGTGTATACGTTATTATACATCACTACGTGGGTTCCATCTTAGAGTGGTGGCCATCTTATGGTTGCCCTCACATAGGCTACATATCATGAAGCAAATACGGACCTTTTAGAGCACATGTGCTTTCCTTTGACTTCTCTGTGACCTGGGCAGCTTGGCTCCGCTGCCCCAGGTCAGTCCGGTCTCACAAGCTCCCCGTCCTCTGGCCACCTGTGATTAGCATCAGGGCTTGACACACAATAAAGTCTTTTCATCCTACACGAACCTCCAGCTAATCTCTTTCGCACCTGACTGTTCCTGCTTCATGGCTTGTTTTCCAAACAGGAGATGCTCATGTTTATTGGGGCCTATCGATATCTGATGTGGGATCTGAGCCTTGCTGGGTAAATAATTACAGGCCTGCTTAACTGGAATGTGGGATGTTCATCATGACTCTGCCTTTTCGTTTGAAATGTATACATGTATATGGCCATATCGTAAAACCAAGGAATGTGTGCCTGAAGCATGATATTTTGTATTTAAGGAGAAGACCGTTTCTGTGATTTTTAGCAGTCTCCTAAGAACATACACGCTGTTGTACTTCTTGGATACCTGTAATTGGTCTGCAGCCAATAAACTGATCTTTGACTTCACCCAGAAGACTCTGTGTTTCTGTAGGTCTGAAACAGGAAGAACCCGAAGTCATAGGGTGTGTTCCCCTGCACCGCTGGGCTTAAAATTCCCAGTACTTCAGTTGGCGCCCAACTCGGCACGATTTCAGCGGTACCGGTCCAAGCCAGAGGTTCGTGAGGAGCTTCGTGTGGAAATTCTGGAGGAAGGCCGCCACTTCATCGACCCCTGCATGTCGACGTGGTCCGAAAGTCTTTTCTGCGAGGTTCTTCGCGTCCCGACGGCTACGAAGGACTGCTGCCCTGATTAATCGCCCTGTTTTGGACCCTTGACGATTTTGGTAGAGCGAAACAATTGAGAGAGTCTTCTGGTGACGCCATCGATCATCGATATTCAGTTAAGTATAAGTGGAGCGTCTCCCAGTTTGAATTTGGTATCCTTCGGGATCAATTTGATAATCCTTTGAAGTTGGGAACTAGACTAGTGAGCAAAGATGCCTGGTGTTCGTGTATTTGGAAGATTGTTTTGTTTGAGTTGTGGAAGGGATTTCCAGTTAGAGGATTCATGTCCGGTTCCTCCAATTGGAACTCCAACTTATGAGCTTTATGTAAAACATGGCGTGGGCCCCACTGCATATAATGAAGTATGGATCCGATACACCAGAAAGGACGGTGTTTTAAAATGGCCCCAAAATGGTAGTTTCGATACAGATATCTTAGATAATTTGGAAGTGAAATTGTTTAAAAAGAAAGCCCGGCCGGCGATGTTTGATTCTTTCCGCCTATGGCGAAAGGAAGCCAAACAGAAGGAAATTAAGCTAGCGAAAAGAAATAAGAGAGAAAGAGGTATGTCAGTGATGCAAGCAGCTGTGCAATTTAAAGATGATGAGGAGAAACAAATGAATGAGCAATTGCACAGACAGCGCAAACTAGGGATTGATAAATGTTACCCTGTTTTGTCACCCCTTGTGCAAGATGAGACAAAAGAGAAAGAGAAAGATTCCCTAATGTCTCATTTGTTAAGTTCACCACCCCCATATGCGCAAAATGCCACAGCACCTCCACAGCTTGTAAATGTGCAGCCTCCAGTAAATATGCCGCAAGCCTTCCCGCAGCCGCCAGCTCCTCTTCAGCTGGCTCCTATCCCTGCAGTGCAGCCCTCTCAAGGGCCGCCAGTTTTGCTACCTGTTGCCCCTGCGCTTCCTGCGACTTTGCCTAGCACGCCAGCGGCTTCCCCTGGCGCTCCTTCTTACACTACCCAGGTACCTGTATCTGACTCCGCTTTTCTCCCCTCTGTTTATCCCCCCGTTTTCGCCTCAACTTCTCCTTCAGCACGACAACGGCTAGCTAATGTAGTTACTAGTTTAATGTCGCCTCTCTTTGGGTCATCTAGTGCGACTCCTTCCTTACAGCGTAAGCAATTGCGCAGTCAGCTGCCTGGTCCCGACGAGAAAGAGGTGTTAGATCATCTGGCGCGTAGGTGGATTGGTTTCCCTTCACTCTATGATGTGGAATCAGTTGTTAACGTTTTTCACCAATGGGATGCCCCAAAACAGAGGTATGTCTTTGATAAAATGTGGGAATTCCTCTGTGAGGAATTGGAGGATAATGGTGCAAACCCAAACCCACAGGAATTGTGTCGAGTGCGATTTGATTTCGAAACAGGTATAATTGTGGGCCCCAATGTAGATAAGGCAGTTGCGACTTTACTGTCCCTCAGAAATGGTGATTGTCAGCAATCATTGTTTGAACAGGAACTCCCTGTGGGGAAAAAGGTAAAAGCGCGCCAATAGCCGATGCGTGAGGTTCCCCCAGTTTGGAGACCTGCTGAGCCAAATGCTAATCTACCTGTCTTAGCACATTTTCAACGTGTTTGGGTGCATGTCCCATGGAAGCGATCTGAGGTGTTAGCGCTCAAGCAGACATTGCCTGACCCCCGTAAGAACCCTACAGGATATTATAAGGAGTTATCCCAAACTGCAGAATCGTGTGTCATGAATTTGGCTGACATAGATATGTTATTCGGGAATGTTGTTCCACAGCCTTTATGGGGATCCATCCGTAATACGGATCATGCTGCAGAGCTAGGGGGTACATGGGCTAATATCGTTGCTGCAGACGCTAGACAGGTTGGTGGCGCGAAGCCTGATCCTTTGGTAGCAGAACTCCCTGGTAGAATTATCACCTACATGAAAACTATAATGCCTGCGATGCGCGTAAATTGGGATAAACTATCCGCATGTAAGCAGAAGAAAGATGAGACAGTGTCCGATTTCTTTACTAGGTTTGAAGAAACGTTTATCGACCACAGTGGTCAAGACATGAGCACTGAAGGTGGCCAGCGGTTATTTGTTGATAAATTTGTGCAGAATCTACTTCCCGAGTTGTGTAAGAAATTAAAAGACTCAGAAAGTTCCTGGGCTGTTTCCTCTTCACCGCAAATACTGGCTACTGCACAGTATTATGAGAATAGAGACAAAGATAAGAAGGATAGAACAGATAAGAAAACGAAAGAACTGAAGACAAAGGTCCTTTTGCAGCAGGCCTATCCGCCACGTGGAGGACAGAATAATTATAGGCAAACACAAGGTATCTATCAGCAGCCCCAACAATTTCAGAATAGTCAGCAAATGAATGGGTATTATCAACCACGAATCACTGTAGGTCCCAACCAATGTTCATATTGCAAAGAGGAATGTCATTTTAAATATAGTTGCCCTAAATTAATGCAGCGTAACAGTAATGCGTATGGCGCAAGAGGTAGAGGTGGTCAGCAAGCTCCTAGAGGCAGAGGGCGTGGAAATGCTCCCCAGAACGCGCGTCCTCTTCCGCCTCAAAATACCATAAATAGCTTTGATCAGCAAGCCAAGGCGACTGGTAATACAGCTCAGTACTACAATAATGATTATTATGCAGAAGATGACAATGTAGAAGATAATGATTACTAGGACAGCCGTAGACAGAGAGAGGGAGTTGTTTCAGTGCCAGTGGATCAGAGCGGACCTTATGTTAAAGTAACTACAGCAAATGTAACAGAGCCTTTTCTGCTGGATACTGGTGCTGCAAAGAGTTCAATTATGCATTCAAAACTCCCTGGCGCGCCTTTGTCTGGCGAAATAAATGTTTCAGTAGGTTTTTTTTGGCGCCCCAGTTAGGAACCCGATTTCTAGTCCTATGTCACTTTCTGTTGGACCTTGCGAGTTAAAAGCACCCCTCATCCTAACGACAGGTTGTGGTGAGAATTTGCTAGGCTTAGATTTGCTAAAAAGATTGCATGCAACACTATATTGTTCTCTCTCAGGAGTACAACTTACATTAGGTAAGAAAGTGATTTCCCCAATGTATTTGTCTAAGAATGCAATGCCACCTGAATTGTCATCCCTTCCGGATGTCCTTTGGGCTACTGGTCCCAATGATGTGGGTCTTCTGGAAATACCGCCATATGTGGTAACTTTAAAAGCCAATGTCAGATTGCCACGTATTCCCCAGTACAAGATCTCCAATGAAGGTCAGAAAGCATTGTTAGCAATTGTCAGTGATTTGATTAAAAAGGGTGTGATTGAAGAGACAAGGGGCAACGTTTGCAATAGTCCTGTTTTACCTGTCTTAAAACGAACGGACCCTTCACAAACACCTGTTTAGAGATTTGTGATTGATCTTAGGGAGGTTAATAAGATTGTTGTGCCACAGTTTCCAGTTGTCCCTGATATAACTGCCTTGTTAACCATGATTCCAGCCTCCGCTGCATGGTTCTCAGTGATCGATCTAAAGAATGCTTTCTTTAGCATCCCAATTACAGAGGAGAGCAGAGACATTTTTGGCTTTAGTTTAGGAGGTCGCAGCTTCCGCTTTAAACGCGCTCCCCAGGGCTACTGTGAGAGTCCATCAATATACAGTCAAGCTTTAAAAGCGCAGCTTGATGCACTTGTTTTACCCAGTGGCGCTATCCTTATTCAGTATGTTGACGATTTACTAATCGCCGCGGATACTGAAAAGATTTGCAAAAACGCTACCTTGTCATTGTTGCGTCATTTGTCTGCCTTCCATCACAAAGTGTCTCTCTCAAAGCTGCAATATTGTCGACAAGAAGTGACCTACTTAGGTCATCTCTTATCGAAGGAGGGAAGGAAACTGACCCCAGAAAGAATTCAAGCCATTGCACAGTTGAGCGTGCCAAGAACACAGAGAGAAGTGCGTGCTTTCTTGGGCATTACTTCATACTGTAGGCATTGGATTCCTAATTTTTCCTTGTTGGCAAAACCTTTGTTAGCATTAACATGCAAAGACACACCAAATCCTATCCCATGGTCTGAAGAGTGTCAGAAAAGTTTTTTGGAATTGCGTAATGCATTGTGTTCAGCTCCTGTGTTGGGTACCCCTGACTACAGCAAGCCTTTTACATTGTATGTCCATGAAAAAGATGGTTGCGCATTATCAGTGTTAACACAGCCTTTTGGCGAAAGACCGCGTCCATGCGCATATTTTTCATCAACCTTGGACCCTGTAGCGAGGGCATTGCCAAGTTGTTTGAGAACTACAGCTGCCGCAGCTATGTCTATTCGACAGTCTGCTGGCCTAGTAATGGATCATACATTGATTGTCATGGTTCCACATGCTGTGGACACATTGTTAAACAGGACCAAGACACAACACTTAACTAGTGCGCGATTTTCCGGATATGAGCTAACACTGTTAGCAAACCATAT
This sequence comes from Triturus cristatus, assembly GCF_964204655.1. Taxonomy (NCBI): domain Eukaryota; kingdom Metazoa; phylum Chordata; class Amphibia; order Caudata; family Salamandridae; genus Triturus; species Triturus cristatus. The sequence continues at coordinate 828,407,695 of NC_140585.1, read as the reverse complement.
ACACATAAAGAGATGCAACACGTTGAATCCAGCTACATTATTGCCAATTCCAGCGGACCTAGATGAGATTGAGCAACATGATTGTTTGTTCAGAACAGAAGAAGAGAGGAAAGGGAGAGTAGATCTTAAAGATACTCCCCTGACTGAGTGTGATGGTACCTTATGGGTGGATGGTTCGTGTTTTAAGCTTCCGCATGGTGATACGACTGCTGCATATGCTATCACGACTTTGCACACGATTGTGGAAACTGCGCGTGTGCCACAAAATTCGGCTCAAGCAGCAGAATTGATTTCCCTTACGAGAGCATGCGTACTGTCTGAAGGAATGAGAGTGAACATATATACGGATAGCCAATACGCCTTTGGCGTGGCTCATAGTTTTGGGCGATTGTGGAAAGAACATGGGTTCCTGACTTCACATGGAGCTAAGATTCAGAATGGCAAGTTGGTGAATGATCTCCTTGAGTCACTGACCCTACCGTCACAAGTTGCGATTATGAAATGCAGTGCGCACAAGAAAATCACTGATGATGTTGGTCGTGGTAATGCGTTTGCTGATGAAACCGCGACAGAAACTGCAAAAGATGTAAAGACTCGAATGTATGTTGCAGGCCCTGCAAGATGGGTTGGTGATGTTGGAATGTGTGAAAACACAATAGAGAGTGTAAAGTCCCTTCAAGCTGAAGCCACAGAGAAAGAGTTGAGCAAGTGAAGAGAAAGTATGGGTAAATTGGATGAGAATGGTTGTTGGATTGATTTGTCAGAACATAGGCGATGGTTGTTACCTGATGCATATGTGCTTCCAGTGGTTACTATGGCACATGGAATGGCACATATCAGTACGAAAGGAATTTGTAAGTTGTTGGCTCCAGTATGGCAGAATGCTGGAATTCCCAAGTGTGCAGAGAATGTGGTCAAGAATTGTATGGTATGCTTGAAATACAACCCTGGTAGGGGAACCCCAACTCCAGCTGGTCATTTTGCGCCTCCATCATATCCATTTGAAGTTTTGCAGCTAGATTTTATCCACATGGAAAGGTGCAACAACCTGAAATATGTATTGGTGGTTGTCTGCGCTTTTTCAAAATGGACAGAGGCGTATCCCTTAAAAGACAACACTGCTCTATCCACAGCCAAAGCCCTTGTGAAGGAATTTTTCCCTAGGTTTGGAATGCCAAGAATGGTGTGGAGTGATAATGGGAGTGAATTTGTGGGTAAAGTGATGAAGAATGTGTGTGAGGGACTAGGTATAAAGCAAAAGTTCCACGTTGCAAATCACCCCCAATCAGCTGGATTAGTGGAGCGCTACAATGGCGCTCTAAAACTCAAATTGGCCAAAATCCAGGCGAGCACCGGTCTTAAATGGCCTGACGCTCTGCCTTTAGCACTCCTATCCACGAGAATGACCGTACACTCACGAGTGGGACTTAGTCCTTATGAGGTCGTTTTTGGCCGCCCAGCCAATGTATGGGGTGTGCCAAGACCGACAAAATTCAGTGAAATCGAACATCCAGTACTGCTTGATTACTTGTATGATCTGACGGCTAAATTACGTGTTTTACACCAACAGGTGCACGATACTCTTCCCCAGGCCTCTGAGGCTCCAGGACACCCTATTGACCCTGGCACATGTGTTTTGGTAAAAGTAAAAAATTTCCAGCGCAAAAGCAACGATGAGCCTCGTTGGATCGGCCCTCATCTCGTACTTTTGTCTACAAGATCAGCTGTTCGAGTAAAGGGGAAGAAGAACTGGATCCACGGCGCCCACGTGAAAAGGATCCCTTTGCCTCTGCCGTATGACCAGTGGGTCCAGGAGGGTATCGCAGACTCTGAAACAGACACTGTACCTCGTTTTGTGCCGTTCAGTGATGCACGCATAAAAGGCACAACTTCAGCACAACAGAGTGACGATATTTTGCAAGAAGCTGTGCCACCGTCAATTCGATTGGACACTACAGAGCCTGAACTCTTGTTTCAAGATCAGACAGTACCTGGCCGTTTACATTATAATCTAAGACCAAGGCCTATGGACAAATAAATATTCTTTTTCTTTTACCTTTTTATTTTTTGATAACCAGAGCTCTCCCACTGAAGGACTTTCTTGATTTTTGTTTTTTGAACCACCATCCGGGTTCAGCCGCAGGGTCGCGGTGCCAAGACTTTGGGGTACAGGCCGAAGACGTTAGGTCAACGGTTCTGGTTGGTCTAGGGCGTTCCCTGGACTGACAGGCGTACTCCTTAGCAGAAGATACTCACCCGCCGCGAGCGGCACGATTAGAGGATGGAGTTTTTCAAGATGGAGAGACTCGCTGAGGAAATGAACTTTAAAGCAAGAATGTGTAAAATAATGAAGAGCAAACGTTTTGTATTATTATGTCTGTTTATATTATGTAGTATGATCGTGTTTACTGTAGGATTTGTATTCTTCTCCTCTCAAGAGCCCATTGCACCCACTGTACAGCCTATACCTCCTCCTACTGTCTCCTCACACTCTTTTCACCCTCTGCCTGAACATGAACAAGCTAGACGGTCTGAATTTGTAAACAACTTGTTTATTCAGCTCCTGCACCAGCACCAACTAGTGATGAATACAACCAATTGCTGGGTGTGTGGTTTAATGCCACATACCATTAATAAGGGTATTCCCTATCTAGTGCTGCCATTTAGTTACAATGGATCGTCATGGGCATTCCAGACCATGTTTCTCTTTGCTCTAGATGCCTACTCCCCGCGACAACCGCGTTCCATCAGACCTAGCACCAATAATAAAGCTTTAATGAAAGGAGTTGCCGATATGAGCAGAGATATCGACGTATACTCATCTATTCCCAAAGAAGAGTTGAGAGCTTATGTAGGGTGGAACGCGACGGGGTATAGTATTAGTCTGGGTGAAAGACAGCGAAAAATCTCATCCCCAATCTGGGTCGTACCCCACATAGGTCGGTTCTGTTTGCAAGGTAATGGTCAGAATCCTAGAGCTCAACTGGGAAGAAGTGGCTGTACTGAAACGTACACTTTTCCGTCACAGTTTTCCCCTGCGTTTTTGGCTGCCAAGGGTACATATTTTATCTGCAATGACCGAGCATATACATGGTTGCCCCCTGATTTCTCGGTCACATGTTATATTGCAAATTTGCTACCGCCAACATTCACTGCCGCCTCTGACTATCACAAAACCAGAGTTGTGAGGGGCGTGATTAGTAAGGAGGATACTGCCGGTCAGGAAGCGGGAGATTTCTTTTTGGGTTTCCTGCCGTTTTGGGGACCTATGGTCAATAGTAGGAACCTGAGACAACTGACTCGTGTGGTTGAATCCACTGTTAATGTTACGGCTGGTGCCCTTGGTAATTTGACAGCGGAGCTCCAAGTGGATCGCCTCATGACTTTGCAGAACCGCATGGTTCTAGATGTCATACTTGCAGACCGCGGTGGGGTATGTAAGGTTATCCAATCTAGTTGTTGCATTTTCATACCAGATAACGCTCCAACAGTTTATCAAGCCATCTCCAAACTGCATAAAATATCTGAGTCCATACACGTGGATAAAGGAGATTGGTCACTGGTGGGGTGGTTCTGGGAACTGATATCTGTCTGGGGTTGGAAAGTTCTGATGGTCATTGGAATGATCTTAGCCATCCTTTTCCTGTTCTGTCTGTCCATACAGTGTGCTCCTGCGGTATGTGGCCTCTGTGCTACATTATGTGTAAGGAAACCTGTATCGAGGGACCAGCTAAGTAATAGGATGATGCTACAGCAACATCTCCATGACTTCATGAATATTGACCTAGACTCGGATTGAAATGAGTATAGTTATTGCCTATGTAAGGGCAAAAGGAGGGTCTGTCGTACTTTGCAATTTGGGACTGCGTAGGAGGCAGGGCCCTACCACTGTCTATCCCGGTATTAGCGAACCGCGAATGGTCAATGCGGTATGTACAAGTGCTTTGTGTAACGTTTTAGCTATGAATGCACTGTGTATACGTTATTATACATCACTACATGGGTTCCATCTTAGAGCGGTGGCCATCTTATGGTTGCCCTCACATAGGCTACATATCATGAAGCAAATACGGGCCTTTTAGAGCACATGTGCTTTCCTTTGACTTCTCTGTGACCTGGGCAGCTTGGCTCCGCTGCCCCAGGTCAGTCCGGTCTCACGAGCTCCCCGTCCTCTGGCCACCTGTGATTAGCATCAGGGCTTGACACACCATAAAGTCTTTTCATCCTACACGAGCCTCCAGCTAATCTCTTTCGCACCTGACTGTTCCTGCTTTATGGCTTGTTTTCCAAACAGAAGATGCTCATGTTTATTGGGGCCTATCGATATCTGATGTGGGATCTGAGCCTTGCTGGGTAAATAATTACGGGCTGGCTTAACTGAAATGTGGGATGGTCATCATGACTCTGCCTTTTCGTTTGAAATGTATACATGTATATGGCCATATCGTAAAACCAAGGAATGTGTGCCTGAAGCATGATATTTTGTATTTAAGGAGAAGCCCGTTTCTGTGATTTTTAGCAGTCTCCTAAGAACATACACGCTGTTGTACTTCTTGGATACCTGTAATTGGTCTGCAGCCAATAAACTGAGCTTTGACTTCACCCAGAAGACTCTGTGTTTCTGTAGGTCTGAAACAGGAAGAACCCGAAGTCATAGGGTGTGTTCCCCTGCACCGCTGGGCTTAAAATTCCCAGTACTTCAGTGTAGGAATCGCAAACATTATTGCAATTCTTACCTACATAGCATTTTGCGAGTCCTTAATAGCGATTCCCTAAACTTGCTATTAAGTACTCGCTAAACTGATTTTTACCTACATCTGGCCCTTAGTTTCTAAACAAATCCAATAATCCATGAAGATGCCCTTTTTTTACCAAAAGCCGTAGTGAAGAAGCATTACAAAGCCAATATGTCTCGCCTATGAAAGAGCTATTGGCTTGGCCAATGTGTTTTAGCCATGTTGTACACCAGCCTGGCTGGTGTTCAGCCTGGCTAAAAGTTAGTGGCAAAGAAGAGAATGGCATGGAGTGGAGTGTCATAGAGTTGCGTAGAATGTCATGGAGTGGAACGGTATAGAGTGGCATGGAGTGGCATAGAGCGGAGTGGAATGTTGTGGAGTGGCAAAGAATGGAGAGGAGTGCTGTAAAGTGAAGTGTCGCAGAGTGGAGTGGAGTGGAGTGGCGTGTCATGGAGTGGAGTGTTTTACAGTAGAGTGGAGTGTTGTAGAGCGGAGTAAAGTGAAGTAGAGTGGAGTAGAGTGGAGTAGAGTGGAGTGTTGTAGAGTGGAGCAGCATGGAGTGTCGTGGATTAGAGTGGAGTGTCGTAGAGTGGAGTGGAGTGTCAAAGAGTAGAGTGGAGTGTCATAGAGTCGAATGTCGTTGAGTAGAGTGCAGTAGAGAGGAGTTTCGTAGAGTGGAGTGGGGTGGAGTGTCATAGGGTAGAGAGGAGTAGAATAAAATGGAGTGGAGTGTGGAGTAGAGTGGTATATAGTGGTGCAGAGTGGAACAGAGTGGAGTACAGTGGTCTAGACGGAAATCATGCAAATTGGAATGGTGCAGATTGGAGTGTTGCAGAGTGCTGTAAAGTGGCAAAGAGTGTAGGGGTGGAGAATGGAGTAGTGTTGTAGAGTGTCATAGGGAAGAGTGGCATAGAGTGTCAAAGAGTAGAATGGCATAAAGTGGTGTAGAGTGGAATGGTGTAGAGTGGAGTAGTGGAGTAAAGTGAAGTAATGTATCACTGTGGAGTAAAGTGAAGTGGAGTAAAGTGAAGTGGAGTGGCGCAGAGTGAAGCGGCATAGAGTGGAGTGCCATAGAGTGGAGCAGAGTGTCATAGAGTGGAGGGCCATAGAGTGGAGAGGTGTGGAGTGGAGATGTGTGACGTGAAGGGGTGTGGAATATAGTCGAGTGTCATAGAAAGTAGTAGCATAGTGTAGAATAGAGTGTCAGAGTGGAGTGGCTTAAAGTGGGGTGGAGTGTTGTAGAGGGGAGTGGAAGAGAGTAGAGTGGAGTTCAGTGTCCCTGAGTGGAGTGGTATAGAGTAGAGTGACTTAGAGTGGAGCAGACTGTTGTAGAGTGATGTCGACTGGTGCAGAGTGGCATAGGGTGTAAAAGATGGCGTGTCGTGGAGTGTCATTGAGTGAAGTGTGGTAGAATAGAGTGTCGTAGATTAGAGTGTCATAGAGTGGAGTATCATAGAGTAGAGTGTTATAGAGTGGAGGGTCATGGAGGAGACTAGAGTCGAGTGTCATAGAGTGTCTTAGAGTGTGTAGAGTATTGTGTCATAGAGAGGCGTGGTGCATGTCCATACAGTGAACGCCCACCGCAACTCCCATTGCCCACTCCTTTCATGCTAAGCGTAGTGTGAAAGGGGACCTTATTTACCAGGTGGCATTAGGCCACATTTAGTGGCTTAACACCACCTTGTAAATAAGGCGAATCCCCTATCGCCACAGGAACATCAGAAAAAGTGATGTACCTGTGGCGATAGGGGCCCTCCATTTTACAAATATAACTATACGGCGCACAAACGATAATGTGTGGAAATGATAACACCTAGTATATGGGTTTGTTTTGATCGTGTTAAAATATTTGTTTCCCACACACTTCAGAATTTTAAAAAAATTTGCAATGTGCTTCATTTGCAATTTCTTAATTCTGATATGTTCAGAAATATTTGCACAGTTCATATATAGACATCTAAAAAAATTTGAATGCAAGAAAAAAAGCCTTTCTTTCACATATCCAGATTGTCAGATATATCCCCTCACTTTGAAGTCAGAAAAAGAAAAGTAAACACCAAGCTCCCTCGGAAGAGAGAGCCTGTCATTTGACCAATGCCTTTGAATGAACACCAAATTTGAAAGGATAAGAGCAAAATTTAAAGTCCTATTTATAGAAATTGAGCACTCATGGAAGAAAACAGTAAACTGGCTATGCTCCATGGGAGGGACAAAGACATGCTGGACAGCCTAAAATAAATATAGCCAACAAACAGAAAGCAAGTAAATGTGAGTTACAAACCATGTAGCCAATTGTAAGCAATGCGCAGAATATATTTTTAGATCAGCTTTCAGAATGTCCCCAAAAAGTCTTTAACAACCACTGCGCTGTCTGTTGGGATATGAAATAAAAAATGAATTCTATTAATACCTCTGAGAGAGGTATAGTTGTGACATTGCCCTAGAGAATAAAAGGCTGGTTTGTGGGGATATAGTGGGTGAAAGGCAGATAATCTACATGCTAAAATGGATTTTAAAATGTGTAATTTGTCTCTATAAACACCAAAATTCTACGACCACCCCAAACCGCTTAAACTACCTGCCTTTTAACCCCCTTCCACTGCATTACATAATTCCACTCCTTACTTTATTTCTATCTATACCCAGGGGCACACATAATGAGTCTCAATGTGTTAGCATGTGCAGACGAGGAGAGAGACAGGCAGGTTGTGCTTAACCTCTTCACTTCACATTTTTTTTCGTTTACACATCCTTTGTTGGTAATGTCACACCTAAGTAATCAGATAGTGTAATTAAAAAGTAAAATAAGTACCTATGCAGAAACAAAGGAATATTAGTACATGATATGACAGTGATTTCACATCTCTTCCACTAACGAGTATTTCCATTTGTGCTCACAAGCCAGAGGTACCATTTATCAGGTTACTTCATAGCACAGGGTTTGTGCAGCATTCAAAAAGCAACTGGGCCAATTATTTTCCTGTGCCGGATGTGTTAATCCAGCACAGCACAGATAGACTACTCACAAAGATTAATAGAACCCTTGCCTTATTAATATTCATGAGGTAGCATTCATTCTACAAATCAGTGAGAATGGCTGTCAATACAGCGATGAAAATCTCAAGGTACTCTTTAGAATGCATCAGGCATACGATCACACAAGCCCAAACTTAGTATCAACATTGGTCACACAACATGCACTAGGCAAAGCTTTGAGTTCTTGCTGTTTGATGCACTTTATACCAATGAGAGCACCTCAAATCTTGATTCTTTAGAGTAAGTACCTGGTCCATCACTTTGGAAAAACTTGCAAAATAATTCATACCCTAAGTTTCATAAACAAATAAAGACACTTCTGTTTTGCTAAGGTTTTCTTTCTCTCTCTTTTCTTTTTATTTGGTGCCTGGTTTTCTTAGTGCCATCATGCCCATGGATGAATGAGACATTTATAAAGAAATAAAGCAATCAATCCTTCTACAAGGAACAGCAGATCTCCTGTGTGCATGCACTTTCAGTGTTTTGACATGGAACATGTTAAAATGCCCCAAAAAACTCCTTATGAAGTGACATCAGGGCACATGCGTAGTCCATTGTCTTGCTGAACAAAATCCATGATGCCTGCAGCTGTCTCTGAAACAGTGGATGCTGTCTGCCATGTACAGCTTGCCCTTGGCTAAGGGTTACCAAGTAAGAATAGTTTAAGCCATTGTTTTGTGACTGCATAAGTAATAACAAGAATGAATGCACAGCTTTGAAATTCATATTAAAAAGGGTATATTCATTTGTGACATGTTTCACTTTGCATCTTGGAAGGACACACATTCCTATACCTCCCTAGTCGCTGCGCCTCTCCCGGCAGCCTCGACCTACAGCCAGAGCCTGGTGCCTTGCCTCCTGCCAGAAGCCTCCAACACCTGCAGGCTCGGTCCTTCAGTCACCCCGGGTGCTCGCTCCATTTTGCTCAGCTCACCTAGTTACTTTGTGCAGTCAGGTTTGGGTGGTAGATTTTCATTCTTTTGTTTATTTTTTTCTGAATTATTGTTATTTTGGGCCACTTTGGTAGCTCCCCTCGTCCCTTTTGCGCACTCGTCCCCACCCCTCCTGCCTTTTTTCGGTTAGTGGTTTCCCATTCCCAGCCTCCCCAACATCCCTGCCCACATCTTCCGGCTTCCTATGATGGCTGCTGCATGGCTGCACGCTGGCATGCCAGAGGCATGCCTAAGGCAAGCCCATCCATGTCTGGACTGTGCCCAGTGCCAGGAACTCTGGCTCTCCTGCCATCTGCCACTACACCACTGCTGAGCTCCTGACCCCTGAGGCAGGAACAGCAACTGCTGTATCTCTTCCCCAAGATGCATGGAAGGACCCTTTGCCTGCCACCGCTGCTGGTACTCCTGCACCACCGAAACCCTCACTGCGCCAACACAGCCAACCTCCAACCCTTCGGAACGGCTCCAGTGCATGTTGCTCATCTTTTGATCCCTCAGCAGGTACGGCACTTAAATCTGCAAAACCATCACCACTTCCTCCCACGATGTGATGTTCATCACCAAGTCCGGGCTCACACCTTCTTCTACCCCCAACATCACGAATGCAATGCTCCACGGCTTCAAGATGATACACAGAGACCGCACCAACAAAGACATTAGAGGAATTGCCATCATCCACAAGGAGAACCTCCAATGCACCACCACCGAAGACCGTCCATCAATCATGGAATACCTCAACTTCCGAATTCGGATCAATGCTAACACCACCCTCAGAGGAACGCTTGCCTACAAACCCCCTGGCCCCCACCCAGGATTCTGCAACACCATCTCCGAACTCATCGTCCCTCTGACTCCAGGCACTACTTTTTCCTCAGCAACATCATCTTCTAACTCAATTACCCTAATGACACCAACTCCTCCAACCGTCTAGAAACCTTGAGCAACATCATACTCACGCAACTGATCACCAGCCCCACACACTGAAATGGACCCCATCTTGGCAGCCAGCAATAAATCAGTTTATGTCATGCCATTAAACTCACCTGATCAAAACACAGCATCATCCACTTCACTATTGCAGGCTCACCACGATCCACTGTCATGCCCCCCATCCCCCGTTTGTCGCAGATGTGGCAAAATCACTGAGACCCAATGGACTGCCGCCCTTAACTCCAACAGACCCAACACTTCCAGCAAACTTGAGCTAGTAGTCAAAAGCTTCTCCGATGGGATCTTCAACTGCACCAACACTGTTGCCCCTATGAAAATGTTCAGCACCAGCAGATCCAACAAAATTGCCAGCTGGTTCACCCCCGAACTCTGGACCTTCAAACGCGAATGCAAAGGACTGGAGAGACGTTGGCACTCCAGAAGAAACCCATCAGACCCTGCAACCTTCAAAGCAGCCCTCAGCAGATATTACCTATGCCTCAAGGAAGCCAAAAAGAAAGCCCTAACCATCCACATCGAGGCAAGTACCAATCACACAAAAGAGCTGTTCAGCATCGTCAGAGAATTCTACTATCTCGTCTGCCACTGAGACCACGTTCTGCTCTTCTGAAGCTTTCTGTGACTCCCTGGTGGACCACTTCCACAACATGATAGCAGACGTCTGCAACAACTTCAACCCGCAGCCACCTCCTGACACACACCAACAACTCCAACAGCCAAATCACCAATTAGACTCCACTCACCACACCAATCACCACAGCAATCATGGCCTTCATTCACCCCGGAGCACAGACAGTCACCTGCCCCCACAATGCCTTCAACCTGTGACAGAAGAAAATCAGCAGTGTACTCACTTTCATCCTCAACTCATCCATCCCCACTGCTATGTTCCCTGATGCCTGGAAACACGCAGAGGTGAAACCTTTCCTGAAGAAGCCCTTCTCCGACCCCAGCAAGCTCATGAACTTCTGTCCCAGTTCACTGCTCCCCTTCCAGGCCAAGGTTAATGGAGAAAACCATAAACCACCAGCTCATAGATCATATGGAAGAAAACAACCTCCTTGATGCCTTCCAGTCTGGTTTCAGGTCTAACCACAGTACAGAAACAACCTTGATAGCCGCCATCTACGACATCAGATACATACTCGGCCATGTTAAGATAGCAGCCCTGAGCCTCCTCGACCTCTCAGTAGCCTTCGACAACGTATCTCACCACAGCTTCATCATCAGACTCCACCACATTGGCATCAGAGGAAATGTCCTCAAGTGGATCATCTCCTTCCTTCCAGGATGCACACAAAGAATCTGCCTTCCACCATTCGCCTCCGAACCCAAAAGCATCACCTGTGGAGTCCCACAAGGATTGCCCCTCAGCCCCACCTTCTTCAATGCCTACATGACCCTTTAGGCTGACATTGTCCACACCCACGGACTCAACGTCATCTCATACGCAGATGGCACCCAACTCATTTTCTCCCTCACAGAAGACACCACCACCTCCAGATGTAACTTCCAGAATGCCAAGACCAGCGCCACTGACTGGATGAGATACAGCTGCCTGAAACTAAACACAGACAAGACAGAAGTTGTCGTCTTTGGAAAGAACACCTCCCCATGGGATGATGCATGGTGGCCTACTGCACTTGTACCCTCACCCACCCACACCAACCATGTTCAACAACCTTGGCATCATCCTGGACAGCGATCTCTCCTAGAATCACCAGATCAACGCAGTAGCCTCCTCCTGCTTTCACACCCTCTGCATGCTTTACAAGATCTTCAGGTGGATCTCCGTCAGCACCAGCAAACTGTGACTGAAGCTCTAGTCACCAGCCGACTGGACAATGGGAATGCCCAATACACCAGAACCACCACCCATCTCCGTAAGTGAATGAAGATTATATAGAACACCTCAGCCAGACTCTTCCTCAAACTCCCCAAATGGACCACCATTACCCCACACCTCAGAAGCATCCACTGCCTCACCGTCCTGAAGAGGTTCCAGTTCAAACTGTTGACTCTTGCCTACAAGGCCCTCAACAAAGCCAGACCTCCTCACATCACCCACCGACTGACCTTACACCAACAAACAAGACAACTCAGATCTGCCTCCCTCGCTCACATCCCCTGCATCTGGTGAAGCTACAGTGGAGGTCATTCTTTCTCCTACTTCGCCGCCAAGTTCTGGAACAACCATCCACTCCACCTCAGAATCTCCCCTTCACTTACCAACTTTAGGAAGGGCCTCAAGACATAGATCTTTGACTGAGGCTCACCATACCCCAGAGCCTGGAAACCCCCTGGGATGATAAGCCACCCTTTATAAATACTGATTGACTGATTGAATCTGTGGCTTTTTTGTTTTTGTGGCAATTGTGGCACACGGTTTTGGGTTGCTCTTTTCAGAACATCCACTGTTTTGAATAAGCAAGATTTGAGAAGGGAAACATGCACTAGGACCCTTGCGTATCAACGCATTTCCCCATAACCACAAAGTGCGTAAAACCTTGTGATACAGCAGGCCCTAGGCTCGGTATTTTTTAATGGTTTCCATAATCGTAGGATGAGTCGATCTCTTTTCTTTTTCTTTTTAATAAACGCCGTGCTATTACCATTAATTATTCGCTCCTTTAAAATGCGAATTTGGAATTTGTGTTGTGGTCAAGCAGTTTCTGTGAATGCACAAGAAACGGCATCATTGCAAACATCCTGTTAGCTCAATGAAATACGTCTCGGAGGTTGATATGCGCTGCTCGTCCTACGCCGGGACCAGCACAGAGCACGGCCATGACAGCGTAAACAAATTGCTAGGGTTTTATCCGGCTTCCTCACGCACAGCTGTCATTTGTGGAAGAGAGAATAAAACTGAGGCCAGAGGAGGGCACGCTTAGCAGGCAGCGGCCTAGCTGTCTCTTGCAAACCACTGAACGCGACTAACAAGGGCAGCGGTTTAGGAAGGAATAGTACATTGCTGAACAAAATGAGATTCCGCTGGTCACGGTGGCTCGGGCTACGGAGCCCGAGCTGCCGTTGTGAGCAGCTCCCTGGAAGTGGAATGCCAATTTAGAAATGCAGGTTTTAGAATTAACCTGGGCAAACTGAACGTGCCCAATTGAGTTGCAAACAAATCAGTGTCGCTCGCCCAGTAGGTGGTTTAATGAGGCATAAATTAAGCAGCCTTGGTGGTTTTCCTTTTTGAAACAACCTAACTGCTCAAATAGGATTAGAATCAATGGTTTAGCAAAGCCTCTCATGCACCTCAAGTCTGGGTTTAGGAGTAAGATGAGGAGGCACTGGTGCTTCCATTGTATCATTATTGTGCTGGCCAGGGTGTGGCTTTGCTCATTGTACACAGCCTTTTAGCAATTTAAACAGAGAATAAAAGATGAAAGCCTTGTGGTGCAATGTCCTTTCACGTGCAATACCAGGAACCTGCCGCGAGCTGCATCTTATATTGGCTGTCAGCCCCCGTATTTTGCGAAAATGTCAAGGCAAATTCCACTGACACACTGAGGAGATCTATTTTCCATCCACGTTGATAAGAGAGGTGAACACTCATGAGTTACCTGTTTTGCCTCTCCAGAAGCTGATACCCACTGGCAGAGCTCTCACCCATGGGTGCCATATGTGTGTCACCTTGGTTTGCAGCAGCAACACCTTGCTTGTCCATGGCAACCCCTGGCATTACCTTTGCGATCCCTGGGCACAGATGTGGCAAAATCGGAGGGGTGGCGCAATCATTTTTTAATTACATTACTAATGAATAATATTCTGTTATATTATTAAAGTAATACAAAATAGACCACCAGGAGCTGGAACGGGAGTTTTTCTGGAAACTGAGGTAAGTATGAAAATTCACTTAAATGTATATTGTGTACATGCTTGCGCATGAGAGTATGTTTATTTGAGAGCATGTGCATGTGTGAGCATTTTGGCTCCGTGCGAGCATGTGTTTGTGAGTGAAAGTGAGTGAGAGTCAGTGATAGGCCATGAGTGAGAAGGAGTGAAACTGTGTTAGACTTATCTCTGCAGGTTTACCCCTAATCATTTTGCTTTAATCCATTCTGTTTTCTGTTGTTTTTTGTTGGCATTAGGGCTCTTTGCACTTTTCCACTGCTAACAAATGTGAAAGTGCTTGTGCTCTCTCCTTAAAACATGGTAAAACTGGCATAGATCCAATTGCAGTGGCGGCTCCACCATAGGGTCGTTTGGGCGTTGCCCCACTGCTTTCTCGCAGTGCGAGAAGCAGAAACATAAAATGGTAAAAATTACCATTTTATGTTTCTGCTTCTCGCACTGCGAGAAAGCAGAAGTGCCTGATTGGGGGCGGGAGGGTGGGCGGTCCTGTTCGAGGGGAGGGGGGAGTGGCTTATCCACTGTTGTGGGTACTGACTGTTCGGTCTGACCCTGGAGCCGACCAAAAAGTCAGTACCCACAACAGTGGGTAAGCCACACCCCCCCTGCTCTCGAGCACGACCGCCCATTTTCCCTTATTCTCTATCTAGGAGAAAATGGCGCAGCTGGGGCGCTCTCCCCTGCGCCGCACTCACCAATGATTGGCTCCCATGATAAGTCACGGCCGGCATCATCATGACTCTTGGAACAAGTCTGCCCTCGGTGGGCGTCTGTTCTGTAACCCACTCGGAGTCCCGGAATGAAATACTCGGTAAACAGGAGCCAGGTCACGAACAGTGCGTCATCAGCTCAATAGCACCGTGAACCGAGCCTTTGATGTGTCTTGAACCGGTGCCACCCCCGAGGATGTGTGTGGTGTCGTAGGGACACCTGTTGGGCGCTTACCGCGCTGTGGGACAGTGGGCCTCGGCGCTGGCAATAATGACACAGGGACAGTATCTATATTTTACTCAGTCCGCCGCCGCAGCCTTTCTGGCGTACGTGCGTGCGTGGCTTGCCTTTTATTCTAACTCCTCATGTGACCTGACGCGTACGCCCAGGCGTATCGCGTCATGGTCACGACATCACATTCCTCCCCAACAAACACAAAATTAAACCTTTCAAAACTTTTCCAGGCCTAGAGAAACTTCCCGCCCCATAATTATTATTTCTTTACTCACACTACCAGTAGGTGGCTACACCAAAACAGTCTTACGTGAGGTAGTCCTTAAGGCGACGGGATGGCTCTGGATTGTTCCGGAGGTTGTATCATCTAGGGGGGCCTCATTTCTCACTGGACTTTTCAGCACACCCCGGGTTATCACTGGGGGCTTCCTGCTCCAGACCCCCTGCACTTTGTGGTGGATTATACCTTTTAAAGTATGACACGTTTCGGGTTATCCTCTCCCTCCCACGGGTGGCAGTGACGCAAGTTCCTTTGACGGTTTCTACTGTCCATGGTTCTTTTTCAAAACTTCAGACGGAACTTACTTCCGAGTGTCCTATTCTTTATGAGCACGGTATCCCCTGGGATGATATTGGGCACCGCCGCTCTCCGCCGTGTGTTGGCATGCGCATGGGCGCTCCGTCATCGGGCATCAATGGCACTGTCCTCAGGGATTTCTGGTCGCCACTCAGGGTGGTGAGGTATGGTGTCCGTAACAACTCTTCCCATCAGAAGGTGCGCCGGAGCCACTCCAGTAGTTGTGTGAGGTGTCTGGTGATAGCTCCGAAGGAAACTGAAGATGGCCAACTCCACGGACTGAGACTTGTCGTGCGCTATGCATATTACCTTATTGAGGGTCCTCATTAATCTTTCCGCTTCCCCATTGGCCTGCGGCCAGCGGGGCGTGATTCGCCGATGATGAATACCCAATGCTTGCAGATTTGCAGCAAATTCCTGGCTCTGGAAGGGGGACCTGTTGTCTGTCCTGATCTCTTTCACCAGTCCATGGGTCGCCATTATCTTCTCTAACTTGGGGATTACTTCACTTGCACTGAGGACCGACAGTATCTCCACCTCAGGGTACTTCGAGTGATCGTCGATCGACACTAGAGTGTGGCGCCCATCCGACAGACTGCCAAAATCCACACTGATTTGAGACCACGGGACTCTCGGCCGAGGCTCCATGATGACAGGGGCTGGTCGAGGTGCTTCCCCAGTGACTTGACACGAGTGGCAGGCCCGAACGGTGGCCTCTACGAGGTCATCCATGAGTGGGAACCAGACTTTTGTGCGAAGTCTCGACTTGGTCTTAACCATACCCTGATGTCCTACGTGGGCCAAGTCTACCATTCTCTGGGTCAGCGATGTCGGGATGACCAACCTGTGCCCCCGCAGCAGACACCCGGTGTTGTCCTCGGTGAGTTCATTTCTTACATGATATAAGCTGTCCATTATCCGTTGTGCCACCGTTGTCAAACTCTTCCATTCTTTCTTTGCTCGATTCCAACTGTTGTTCTGAACCGCCTTCTTGGCCCGTTGCAGACACTCGTCCTGGCCGGTGGCTTGCTGGATGCTGGCCATGGAGATGGGTATGGGACACGACCGAGCAGTGACACATCTTACAAACTCCTCGGTATCAGCGGCTTCTTCCATCTCTTGGGGAGTGGCTTTCCGAGGATGGCGGGATAGGTAGTCAGCCGGATTCCTTGACCCGGGTTGGTATTCTATCTTGCAATTATAGTTTTGTAACTGCAGCATCCACTTTTCAATTTGTGGTGGCGGTTTTGTTGAGGTTCCCGAGAATAGTGACACCAGGGGCTTGTGGTCTGTCGCCACTACAAATGGTTTTCCGTACACGTACAGATGAAAATGGTGACAGCCCCAATGAATCGCGATGGCCTCCTTCTCTATTTGTGAGTACCTTTGCTCTGTCTCGGTGAGTGATCTGCTCGCGAAGGCTACCGGAGCCCACTCTTCTTGAGGCGTCTTCCTTTGTTGGAGAACGGCACCCAGTCCGACCGGACAAGCATCCACGGCGATTAAGGTGAGTTTGGCAGGATCAAAGAACGCAAGTGTCGTTGCTTCTGAGAGAGATTTCTTGATCCTTTCAAATGCCTGGGCTTGCTCGCTGCCCCATGTCCACGGGGTGGATTCTTTGGTCAACTCTCTTAAGGGGGCTGTCAGATTTGCCAAGTCCGGGATGAATCTTCCACAGTAGTTGACCATCCCTAGGAATCTTCGAACCTCTGTGACATTGGTGGGAGCGGCCGTGTCTTTGATGTCCCTCACCTTCTCAGGATCCAGGTTTACCCCTGCCGTGGAAAAAGTATACCCAAAGAATTGCAACTTGTTGCACAGGAACTCACACTTTTCTCGATGTAGCGAATTCGGTGCAGCACTTGGAGCAGTCGTTCATTGTGTTCCTGGACAGTCTTCGCGTGGATCATAATGTCATCGCTGATATTGATCGTCCCCGGGATTCCAGCGATGAGCTCTTGTATCACGTTTTGAAATACCTCGGCGGCACTCGACACTCCGAAGCTTAATCGTGTGTACCGCCTGAGTCCCACATGTGTAGAAAAAGTTGTAATATTTCGGGAGGCTTCGTCTAGTACTAGTTGGTGGTATCCCAACCTGAGGTCCAACTTCGAGAACCACCGGGCGCCAGCCATTTCCCCTATGAGGTCGTCGATAGTGGGAGTGATGTGGCGCTCCCTCTTAATCGCGACGTTGGGGAGTCGCATATCGACGCATATTCTCACAGCGCCCGGCTGCTTGGGCTTCCTGGCAACCACGATGGGGGACACCCATGGGGTGGGGCCTGATACTTTCTCGATTATTCCGGCCGCTTCAAGCTTCTTGAGCTCTTCCTCCACCAACGGCTTGAAGTGGAATGCTATCCGCCGGTGTCGCAGGGCGACCGGCTGGACTGTTGGGTCGATGTGGAGGTGAATTTCTTTCCCTCAAAATTTGCCAATACCTTGGAACACCTCTTCAAACTCGCCCAGGATGTGGTGCATGGACTCCTGGTGCACCCCGAATGCAAATGTCACTACTCCCAAGTCCTCTGCCGCTCGGCATCCCAGGAGCATTCCCTGGCCATCCTCCGTAACGTAAATGATGGTGGTGACCGACCGGGTTGCGTGAGATATGACTGTCCTGAAACGTCCCTGCACTCTCAACGGTGCTTCTTGGCCATATGCAAACACTGTTATCATTGACGGATGTAGAGTTGGTTTCGGGTGCATCGTGCTGTACAGGGTGGCAGCCATGATGTTGATAGTGGCTCCGGTGTCCACAACTGCGTTGATGTCTTGCGACCATACCCGGATGTTGCACTGTGGTAGGCGTCTTGCTTTGTGTGTGGCGGTACCTATCATATGGATTTTGTGCACCACCCTTTCCTCTTCTTCATCGTCATCCATGTCGCTGGTTACCGGCTCTCCTTCCTTGATGGCGTTTGCTGCTGGACGGGGCTTGCGGTACCTTTTTGACCGGCATACCTTTTCGAAGTGATTGAAATGCCCGCACCCCGAGCATTTCTTCCCTCTTGCCGAACACTCCGCTGCCGCATGTGGCGGTCCCCCACAGTACCCGCACGATTTTGGCTGTTCTGGAGCGGTGGCTCCCGTCCCTTTCTTGCCCCCTTTTTGCATAGGCCTTGCAGACACCGCATTAACAGGTTCAATCTTCACTGGCGCTTGAAGAGCCGCCTCCATATGCGCCACCCGCGCTTTCGACAGCTCTTTGGCCCGACCCATCGTCAAGATTTCCGCCAATGGTTTACCGGATTCTTCCAGTATGCACTTGCGCAATTTGGCTGACGCGCATCCCTGGATGATTTGCCCTTGAATTTCTTCGGTCTCGTCCCGGAAACCACATGTGGCCGCGAGGTTCTTAAGGCGAGCGTGAAACCTATCCAAAGATTCTTCGGGAAGCTGGCGCGCTTGTCGGAATATGAATCGCTCATAGTCGCTGTTAGCCATCGGTTCGAAGTGTTCATTCAGGGCAGCTATCAGCGTCAGGTGTGTTTGTGAATGTCTTTTCCTCCTAAGTGGATAATCACCGCCCTTTTTTGGTCTCTATGGACTTTGGTAGCTTCGAAGAATATGCGTAGCCTATCTTCCCAATCTTTCCATCTGGCCGCCACTGAAGACGGTGACCCCTCCACTGTGAATGGTTCAATAGGTGGTATGTTTGCCATGACGTGCGTGTGTTGCTACTGCCAGGCGAGACCTGCCGGCCACATGGGTGTTCTCCCCCTTTTGCACCCCCCTTGATAAGGGGACCAGTCCTCCTGAATGATGCAGAGGGAGACAGGTCCAACCCCCAGCATGTGCACGCGATGCGCTCCCTCCTTGGGGCCTCAGACACTCAGCCACCAGTACTCACGGGCACCATCGATGGGCTGGCTCTCTTCCTGCAGCACACACCTTCCTCAGTGCACAGTGCAGCACACGCGAGGCACAGTCCACTCCTGGGGCACTGGGCAGCACACTCCGGTCACCTTCCCTCGTGGAAGCGTTACGGCCGCTTTGTAGGCCTGGGCCACGTGGCACTCGTGGTTAGTACCACCCACACGTGCACACGCCTTCTCGGAGCTCCACCGAGCAGCGCGATAGATTCAGAGCACCGGACCCGTCACCGGAGGCGCCAACAGCCGATCGTGACGCCGCGCAGGGGCACGAGCGCCGCGAGTGAAGGCTCGCTTGCGGCCACCACACCTGCGCACTCCGCGTCGGCGAGGGCACGCCCACCCTCGTCGCCAGTTTATGTGGTGTCGTAGGGACACCTGTTGGGCGTTTACCGCGCTGTGGGACAGTGGGCCTCGGCGCTGGCAATAACGACACGGGGACAGTATCTATATTTTACTCAGTCCGCCGCCGCAGCCTTTCTGGCGTACGTGCGTGCGCGACTTGCCTTTTATTCTAACTCCTCACGTGACCTGACGCGTACGCCCAGGCGTATCGCGTCATGGTCACGACATCACAGATGTGGTCCGTTGGCTGCGCTGCCTCCTCTGGTGCAGGAAACCATGGTTCGAGCCTCGAGGTCGCGTCCACATCCTGTGATTCTGGGCAAATCACTTAATCTCCCCGTGCCTGAATGTGTCATGTAAATACGGTGCTATGTAAGGCGCTCCAATACCTTCGGGTCGAGTTTGCGCTATATAAATATGCACAAAAAAAAATGAAAGTGAGAGCATGGGAATGAACTTTGGAATTGTCATCATACTTCTCTTTTTCCAACAATGCGACTGAAATAAATATTGTCTCTATTCGTTTGTGCGGTCGATCGCAAAAAAACCGCCCTTCGCAGCCATTGCCTGCACCCTCCAGCTAAGAGTGCAGCACCCTAGTTAAGGCAATGGATTTGAGGTCAGAAGTTCAGACCCAGGCCTGGCTCGGTCATGTGACACAGTCAGTGAAGTGACGAAGTTTTCAGAAGCATGGAAGTGCGGCGGTGGGATAACTGAAGACAGTATGCGTCGACGTCCTCCTCTCCACTGCCTATTGTGTGACTCTAGGTCCTGGTAACCAGTGGTGAGTAGTTTATAATTGTGTTATTAAAATTATTTTATTTTGAAAGTTTTCCAACGTGATAAGGACGTCGAGCGTGATTGACTTCAATGTACACTGTTGAAAAGGCTGTTTCCAATACTGATAGACACCGGATTGTGCTGCGCGCTGCCACGTGCTTTAAAGACATTTTCTGTCTCCAAACAATTCTGATACTAATTTCTCACTTCGTTTCTTATCTTCGCTGGAATTGACATGTTTTTTTTTCCAAAATAAAATGTGTTTGCAGATACCGCGCACTAAATCGATAAGCATTTTTGGGTTTACTTAATTTGGAAGAATGTGGGAGCTGGCAACATAATTTGTGTAGATTAGCAGATAATTTGTTGTTTGAACAGAAACGTTACATTACACAGAGCTGGAAAGTGTTCTAATAGACCTGCATCAAAGGTGTAGCACAATTTACTGCGCTTCAGCTAGAGGACCAGTTTAATTATTTTTTGTTTATCTGAGGCGCAGGTGTGAGGCTTAATCATTTTCTTGTATGGACCGCAGAACGATATGAATAGCCCCAGCCAACCCATGAACTTTAAAGTAATGAGGGCACTGGAAATAAAAAATGATTTGCCCAGGATCACAGATTTTAGTCTAGTGGGGAAACTGGGATTAAAGCACTGTCTCCTGGTGAAGAAGCCTGTAACTTCTCCACCAAACCACACCCCTCCTCTTCTCCTCAGGCTACTTTTCCCAGTGAAGACAAAAGGATGCATGCATTACAATGTATATACCGAAGAGTGAAAGTGACTAGCTCTAGTCTGTGCACATCGTCCTTCATGCACAATATTCTGTGGTGCACTTCCTCTCTGATCACAATGTCTGTTTTTCCCTAGCCCTGTTTCTTGTTTTCCGATTGAAATCTCGAATAATATCCCTCTTGAGACTTAAGTGTTCTTCCCAGTTTAACTCATTTAGAAACACTGATACATTGAAAAGACGTCTTGCACTCCCCCTTAGATCTTTTTAAAATCTCTCTTTTTATTTACTGATATAGTTTTTAAATCTGCTTTGGGGTGGAGGAGACCACCATGCCGCCGTGATAGGACGGCACCTGCTCAGTGACTAAGAAACTGGAGGTTGCGGTATTATAGCGCTTGTACTAAAGAGACCTGTGAGGGTGGAACTGCGGATAGTTGTGTGTTGTGCTCCGAAGTTTGGCAGTGAGATTGCACATTTTAGAACTGTTGGTGTATCAGACCTTTCCTGCTGGAGGGGCAGGAGTCCAGTTACGTTACCCTTGGTGTCTAATTTTATTGTCTATCGCTATATTGCCATTAATGCACCTCATGGTGTGTTTAGAGTTCAGCTACCTTCACGCGCTGGTCTTGGGGACTGCAACATAGATCAGAATCTAGTGGTTGTTAGATTGGGGTCATTTGTGGTGTGCAAGTGGTTAATATGCTTCATTGGCATGTATGTTTGCTTGTATGTATGAGTGAGCATTAATGTTCTTTTGTGTATTCAGAGGTCGGTACCAGTAGGGGTGTGCCATGTTGTAGGGGTGAAAGACACGGAGCCAGCACATTCACAGCATTTGCAAATGTGTTGGCGGCTGTTCAATCCACATCTGCTATCTTCCCCTTCCAGTCCCATCTCTGGGTTTATGTGCAGCGACTTACGATGTGCAGGTCCCCTTTACTTTAATTCCTGTCGCTCTTCTTCTTTCTTATTTTTTTGGCCCCTGGGCATTGCCTGTCACCGGCCTGCATTGCCACATGATGAGTGGTATGAGGATTGGCAGAGAGTGCTAAATTGGGTTGGCGGAAGCACAACAGCACTGTTGAGGGCACAATGAAAAAGAGCTTCTTACACTGTGTACTGATTGCTTAGCCTCACTCCAACACATGAAGATCACATTTACTTACAGTATATGATATGCCATGTTTTATGTCTTAGATGTGTGGAGCATGGTAGCACAAGAGGTTGTGTCAATAACCAGGGAGGTGAACTGTGGTTATACTCAATAAGCAGCAACCTACGTCACTATCATATAAAATCTCTTTATTGAAGTCATACCTATACTTCGCAACTGCGTTATTAACCTTGCTTTCTCAAATTAGCTTGAAAGTGCACCATTTGACCTCTCTTTTGTCAAAAATTTCGTTGCAGGGTGAACTCCCCAACACCCCCCTATGACGGTCGGGCTTGATCGCTACGCTTGCGTGCCATAGGGCCCTCATCAGGAAATTTTACGCCGCACCACTTTCAAATGTCACCAGCCGCCACTGTTCAATTGTCACGTTTAATCTACATACAGGTCTCCAGTAAAGAGGTATAACATGCACACAGGTCTTGTAAATTAAATGTTACTAGTGGGCCTGCAGCACTTGGTGTACCACCCACTTATTAGCCTGTTAAATCATGTCTCAAGCCTGCCATTGAAGTCTGTGGGCAGTTTTAATCTGCCAATTTGACTTGGCAAACTGACCCCTTTGCCAGGCCAAAGCCTTCCTTTTTAATACAAATAAATCACCCCGAGGTAAACTCTAAAGTCCTTTGTGCAGCGTGCAGTGTATTTACAAACCCAGACATGTACATTTAAGTTTTACAGGTCCTGAAAGTGAAAAACTGTTAAATTTGCTTCTCAATATTGCAATGCTGACCTCTCCAATGGGAAAATATTCAGCTACTTTATAAAATTTATTAAGTGATAACTTTTGTTTGGTAACAGGTAGAAATGCCATGTTTGGTCTCTGAAGAATTGGAAATTAAAATCCCTTTTAACTGTAAAGTCGGACTTTAAGTCACAATTCTGAGAATACCAATTTTGGAAATATGGCATTGTCTTGGGGTAACCATTTGGTGCCTGCAGCCTATGTCCTGGGTAGGGGGTGGACGGAACTCACGGAGTTCCACACTATGGAATTCAATGGATTTACATGAAAACTCTGAGATTCCACTGAGTTCTGCGAGTGGGGGGAATCGGCATGTCGCGCTGATTATTAGCTCCAGGAGCTTGTACCGCATTGCAAAATCATCACAAATGCCACAATGTGGCACTCTAGATTGCGCTGCTTCTTTGCTGCTGCTCCAGTAGAATTTCTACTCCAGCGGCAGCTTTCTCAGAATGAATGGTCACGGCCACCCGCGTTGAGGAAATGTCTCCAGGTGCCATCCTAGCACCTGAAAATCGAGCTAGAGGGTACCAATTCTCATTCACGCATGCCAACTTATTGTTAGCAAGCTGTGTGTGAGAAAAAACTCTGCCACGCGGCAGTTGGCAGAGTTTTGCCGGAACTCCATGTTAGAAGCGCAACGCGGAATGGGAAAAACTCTGTGAACTCTGCTAGCAGAGCAGAAGATATTACCCACCCCTAGGCCTGGGTCACATGACTGCAATTAGCATGGCAGCTGGCCTTTGTGTATCTCTCGCAGACAGTGAGACAAAGGGGGAATGTGTGTTGGCAGGATGGGCCATTATGCCAGGATGTAGAGGGCGGAGCTCTTCCCTGCCCCACTAATTTTTCTAGGGAGCTGCCTCAGCACCCTCACAAAGAACTTTCACACTAGCCCTTTGTCACCCTATACCCCTTGGATCCTGGGCAGGGAGGAAGGAAATTCCAGAACCATCCATGGGGGGCAAACTCAAGAGGTTTCTTCCACTTCAAAGCTGGCACCGCATATAAAAATAGGACCCCCAGACACACTTTTCAGTTAACTCTTGGAACTGCAGAGGACACTCAAAAGCCCTGCTCCTCACTTCAGAGGACTGCCCTTCTACAGGAAGCCTGCCTTGAACCCTCAGAGTACTTCCCTGGAGTACTGCCTTGAAGCTTGAATCCAGCACTACGAGAGTGATTTCAAGGTCTAGTTGGATGACCTCCTGTTCTGAGCTACAGGAACACAACAAGTACCAACAACTTGAAAAGTGCACCTAGCCTCTCTCTGTAGTGTGTCAATCCCTCCAAGAGGTGCTCAACCAGTCCAGGAACAATGGAAGTGGTGCTAAGGGTGCTCAAATTGCCTAATACCAAAACTTAGGACTTAGAAAATTTTCGGACAAAAAGGGCCCTTACAACTAAGAGGAGACTGTGACCTACCTGCTCGCAGATCTGCCTAAAGTACATCACCGGTCGGCCTGACTTTGCGGTCGCTCTCCCTACATTCTCCTCCATAGCAGCAAATTTTGTTCAACGGTTCTTGTAGAAGGGCTATTCAGCCTCTTGAGGTCCTCATCAGCTAGAGCCTGCAGCTTTCTCCCGCTGGACTTCCAAAATAGTGACAAAATCCGAATTATCTTTGCCGCGACTTCGTCCAGCTGCTTCCCAATGATGACGTCACCTTTTTTTACACCTCTAGCTACTTTGCCCCACTGAACTTTACCATCTTAGACATTTTTCTTCAAAATTGCATCGAAATCCTAAAGTGAGCCGAGACCGGGCCTAATCCACCTTGTATATCTGACTTGCGCTCCATCACAGTCGACCAGAACTTTTCGCTTTGCTCCGGACTTGTGTAACTATATGTCTGCGGTTGGTGCTTTGATCTTTTAGGCACTCATTTTAACAACAAACTTTAAGAGTTCATAAGTCTAGTTCTATTGATTGGATATTTGTCCTTTTAGTGTTGAATAATTTATTACATTTTACTCTATTTTTCAAAATTGGAGTGGGATTTTCTTTATGTTGTTTATTCACTTTATTAATGTTTAAGTGCTGCATAATTACGTTCTGATTGCCTCTAAGTTTAGCCTGACAGATTTTGTGCCAAGCGCCCAGATGGTTGAGCACAGGTTAATTTAGCGACTTTAGTGGTTCTCCCTGACAACTATTGTGGTCGTTGCTTGAGAAGGATTTTCAACCCCTCATCAAGAACCCCAATTTCTAACAGACTGACTGTCAGTAAGGGAACATGAGTGATTCAGTGTCACTGATTGAGCATGAGTGACTGTGAGAATGACTGCAAATGAGTTTTAGAGAGTATTAGAGAGTGTGAGTTGGAATGAGTGAGAGTGATTAACAGTGACTGAATGTAAATGTGAGTAAGAATGAGTGAGTCGCAGCTAGTGAGAATAAGTGAGAATGAGTGAATGAGAATAAAAGTGAGTACACTTCAGTGTAAGTATAAAAGTATGAGTGAGTGAGAGTAAGAGTTAATGTGAGTGACAGGTTGAGTGAGTGTGCAAACACGGAATGTAGTCTCAGTAAGTGAATGGGATTGTCGTAATCTTGCTAGACATATGGTATTTATAACAGGTATGAATGGTAGCTGGGAGATAGGATTGTGTGTATATACAATGACCTGCAGTAAGATTATACTTAAGGATTTTATTGTTTTTTTAGGCTACAAGAACTGACCTAAAGGGTACAGAAAATTAGTGGGATACTACAGTTCAAAGACATACAAAATGGGGAAGATTGTGGAAATAAGAATTGCCTTGACAATCAAGCTTAAAGAGTGATAACTAAGGGTGGGCGACAATTTCTGTTCCGCTCGCGGAAATTGTGAAAATTCGACATTTTCGCGTTCCGCGCGGAATGCGAAAATGTCGAAACTTCCGGGATCCGCGGGGGAATGGAAATTGTCACCTAGGCAGGTGTGCTGCTGTCTGCCCATATCTACCGTCAACAATTTACTGTCATCCTTGATGGAGCTCTGTGCATCCATGAGTTTCTCGAGCGCAATCCACATGTAGTTCCTGATACAAGGAGGTTCTGTCTCCTCATCTGCTGCTCTGATCCGTCTCTGGCTCTTTATAAACAAGAGGCATGTGAACTGCATGGAAGCACTGCCCGTTTGACCCCGCCCCACACACCAGTGGTGTGCAACGTCTTCCCGCCCTTCCCCCACTATGATGGACAGCTCACTTGAGGGACCCCGGCGCCCGTTGGCACGGTGGCAACGTTACAGACACACATGGTCGCTGTAGACAACTCTTCTGGCCCTTTACGCAGCTGTAGTGTAGGAAAAGCACTATACATTTACCCACCAAGGTAGCACTTACTGATTAGCCAGTAGAAAGTACTCCAGTTGAGTAGAGGTATTGCACAAAACGGTGGCATCTTCTTGGGCGCCCGTTGGCGCGGTGGCAACGTTACAGACACACATGGTCGCTGTAGACAACTCTGCTGGCCCTTTACGCAGCTGTAGTGTAGGAAAAGCACATACATTTACCCAACGAGGTAGCACTTACTGATTAGCCAGTAGAAAGTACTCCAGTTGAGGTATTGCACAAAACGGTGGCATCTTCTTGGGAAAATATGCAGGGCAGGATTCATTCTTTAACCTTTGACTCGGGCACCTGCTTTATTTATATCTGTAAGTCTTACAGATATAATTATAAATAAAGCAGGTGCCCGAGTTGAAGGTCAAATTCAGTAACGCATTAATCAGCACACCAAAATCTCCACGATCACGCGAAGTTTCGCGTGATCGCAGAGATTTTTTGCCATTTCGCGATATTTTGCGAAAGGCACTTTCGCTAATTCCGCCCACCCTTAGTGATAACATATCTCCATTGTAAAGGTGAGATTAAATTGAGCAGGTCGATTTTTTTTCAAGAAAGAAAATCTTTAATGAAGACTTATTATAAAGGACATGGGTTTTTTAATCCAACATATACTTTATTTTTTTAGTACTAATGACCCTTGGAAAGATTATTTGTACTTCCTTTAAAATTAGTGGACTTTACGTTGCCCATAGTACATTATTTGATTACCCCATTTGGTGAGCTGGGATGACCTAAATAGTGAGGCACTATATGAAGTGTGAAACTAATGGATTTGATTTAGAAAAAGGTATTAGCAGGTTTGTGAGAGATTTTGGATGTTCAAATGTATGACAAGTGATAGATGTTGGTAACAACGCAGAATATTTGGTGAAGTAATTGGTGATGTGAAAATATGGAGGTCAAATCTAAATGAATATTGTAATGCCATATGAATTTTACATTGATTTTTAAATATAAATATTTGATGTGATGGATTATGATGTGTATGTTTGTATGAGAAATTATAAGGTGTCTATATTTGTGTTGTGAAGTAAATAAATATAATTACTTATGCCTTCAGTTATATGTATGTATACACATTTGTGCTCATTATTTATTGTTTTTCTTTGTAGATCTTTTTTCTATGTATTCTGTTTAACCGATGGAAGAGAACCCATTTTGTTGTGTCCTGTAGAAGGTGGTAACTAAAAAGGTAATCCATTGAAACACATTAATGATTTTTTTAATGTCATACTCTACCTGCTGTGGACATTTTTAGATGATTCATAGGCGACATTACTGTACAGTGATAATTCTGATAGATGGGAACAAATGTGAGACAAATTAAATTGCCCTATGCAATTTATTTTGTGTTTATAATTGGTATATATGATATAAGGTGTGATGTCCCATGCATATTTGTGAGAAAAAAAAACTTAATGAATTTTAAAAAAACAAGAAATAAAAGTATATATGTTTGTAAATATTTGGTATTCATACAGATTTTATATCCAACTCATGAATGTATGAAAAAGAGTAACTGAATGAATGAGGGGTGCTGTAAGTGGAATAATTGTCACTTTTTAGTGTATACAAAGGAAGGTTTGCTCCCTTTCCTCCTGTGTGTGTGTTCCCACCCTACCTCTCAGGAATGTCAGCAATTCACATTTCCTTTCAGGGGGGCTGCAGTCCTCACACCCAAGTAGCCTTTCTGGATCATGGACTTCTAAAATTGAACCCAAGTCATGGGTTCCATGTCATGTACCATCCACAAACATACCAGCACACACTTGCAAGCATCGCACTCTGCATGGTGCTATATTCAGATGTCATGAATATGTGATGTTACAACGCGATCAAAATGATCGCGGTACGTTACATCGCAGTTTTTCCAATGCAAGTCATTACAACGACTTGCGCTGGAGGGCACTGGACTTAGGAATAGTATGATTTACTATTCCAGTCTACATACAGTTTGGAATGTGTTGGAATAGTAAATCAAACTATTCCTTATGTTAGAGCGCCATCCAGCGCAAGTCATTGTAACGACTTGCGTTGTAATACTCGCGATGTAAAGGCATTGCGATGCAATGGCCGCGTGGTAATGGATGTTTCCCAGATATCATATATGCCAAGAGAGAGTTAAATACACAACTGCAAAACATTAAATGACTGGGCCAGTAGGCAGCACTCCAGGCCTGATCACACAAATGATTGCTATAAAATATAGGAAAGGTATGCTGCCACCACCATGCTTGTGTCACCTAATTCCGGGCAAGGACTGTAGCCTGGGCAACATTTTAATTACAGTGGAGTGTTTGGATTAATGTCAGTAATTACACATTTCTCTTGTGATTGTCCTCATGGTTCTAGTCCCAGTAGGTTGAAAACCTATTTCTGAACTGGTTTGCAATGGGAGATCTTATTTCCCTGAACATACCTCAGGGGTGTGCCCAAAGCTCTGACAAGTGGAGGAAAGGTTCCACCATGTTGCATTTTGGCAGAACACTATACTGTGGGATTGTTTAGGGCCAAACCCCAGGAATGTATGTCAAAGTGGATAGGGTTGCCTCTGGGGACTTTTTCCTTATTGGTCAGGGAGTCTCCCCCACCCCCAAGCTAGTGCCAGGTATAGATGTTGCAACCCTGAGTACCTTCTTCAGAACACATATGGACCTGTTGAAGACAGTGGAAGGACTGCACCTGCTGTTTAACCCGTGGA
The DNA here is from genome assembly GCF_964204655.1 of Triturus cristatus. Lineage (NCBI taxonomy): Eukaryota > Metazoa > Chordata > Amphibia > Caudata > Salamandridae > Triturus > Triturus cristatus. Next base: position 828,378,952 of record NC_140585.1, on the reverse strand, counting down.
GAGAGCCCCAAGGGCATCATCTGCTCCCATTTGGACCCTGGACAGGGAAGTGGTCTCCAAGGGTCAGTTGGCTGACTTCCTGTTAAGCTACAGGGCCACAAAGCTGAAATAAGCCTACTTTGTCCAGCTGACCAGTGCCATGTGGATATGCCCTGGATAATGCTGCTGGCTTCTGGGAGTTTTTACCCCCCAAGTGGTGCCCTAGAGGTCCTGGACTCTTGGCTGCTGTTAGAGTGCACACTGCTGACCCTATAATAATTTAAAAAAGTCACTTAAAAATGTTTTCAGAACTCTTCCTCCAAACATCCAGTGGAGACCTGGACTGACGCCGCAGTTGATGGTGAATCACCAGTCAGATACAACTCACTGGTTTTTACCTCGGAATAGTTTTCGACATTCAGAATAGTTTCTAAGTCTGAACGTAGAGGGACTTCACTAATTCTGATGTCGAACAGCATCTTATTCACAGTTAGCAAGATAGATTGTTTGCAAGACTTCTTTGCAAGTGCTGTATATGTGGCTGCAGCGATGTAGACGAAATATCAGGCACTGTGAGTAGGAGTGCTTGGGATAGTGTTAGAGGTTCTGGGGCTGCTGAGGGTGCCACAACACCCTCAAAACAAACATGCTGGAGTTCAGAAGGTGAATGAGTTATAAAGATGCCTTTAAATTTATTGTGTTACCTTGTCACATTTTCTTTGCCTTCAAAGACAGAGATATAGGGTCAGGCTATGTTGTCTACTAAATTGCTGCTTATTCTTTTAACATGTAGATTAGTTTTTACTTTTCTTTCTCTGACTAAGTTAGAGATTTTGAAAAGTGACCTATCTTACAATCTTGCTGTTGTACAGAGCGTGTGAGAGAAAAAGCTGTAGGATGTCAATTTGTTCCTGACACACACCAACATTTAAATACCAGTGATTGAACTTTAGAAATGTTTAAAACATTAAGCTGTTGAGAAAACACAAATGAAGCTTATTTTTATTGTAATTGTAATTCTTAAGTGCGATGGAAACAAAGATATTAACAGAATCAAAACAAATAAAAATACTTCAGTTGGTGATGTGTAAGCGATATCTATTTGTTGAAACCCATATCCACACATTATCATGAACACAGAACTCCGACGGAGCAAACAAATCTCTGCCGCGCTACTCGGAGTTCTGCTTGTGGGAAGAGTTTGCTGGGGCACCCGTTCGCATTGCGATGGGAACACAGAGTGTGTCCTCGAGCTCCAAATTGTGCATGAACTACATGGTTCTCAAGTGTGTTGTTGTGTTCCAAATCGCGCACGAACGGCACCACGCAGTCCGCCTGGGTGCGACCATCTTGTTTTTCTGCTCGCTGTTATAGTGCTGGGAATACATTTTAATCTCTCTTTAATCTCCCTTATCCTCCTCCTTTAAAACTTATCTACCCCCAATTTTTTTTTATATTACTGTGTGTCTTTTTGTGTGTCTTTTAGATTTTTGGGAAAGTCTGTATTTTTCTTTATTTTTTGTGACTTTTTATATATTTTTTATTATTTCCCCTTAACTTCTTATTCCTTTTCCTTCTTTTCTTCATACCACCCAACGCCAGGGCAATCTTTGGAGAGGAGGAGGTGGCAGCGCTAGTTTTTTTTGTGCAGCGCCACCTCCCCTCTATTCTGGTACCAGGCGGCAGGCCCAGTAGCAGATACCCTCTGCTGGAGCATTGCGGCACTGGGGGATGGTGCGCTGATGCTTGCGGTGCACCAGCCATGTTCAGCACACTGCCCAGCAGCTGATGCACCACTGGGCAGAAATTCTGGACCGTAAACAAGACATGCTTGACCTATTAGGCATCGAGACTCCAGGGATTGGTGAGTATTAATTATTTGTTGTGTTTGTGTTCTACGATGCAAAAAAATAACTGAATAGCATGCTGCTCACACTCAGTGGTAAGTTATGTTTAGCTTGGTATATTATTGTGTGATCCAGTTTCTAGTTTCTGCTAAGCAGGTGCTCAACGCTACCTAATAGTACTCATTATTGGTGCTCGCTTTGACTGATTAATAAAGAAGCCATTGCAGACTGTTCTCCTGTCACTATAATGAATATGTGAGTACTGCATTCTCCTTGTGACTGGTTATGTAGCTCATACAGTTCCAAGTTATGTATTTCACAGAAATGTGTAGTGTGCATCTATGCATTGCAAAAAAGGGAGACTGAGTTGGTTCATCAAGGGGGTTGAGAAATGCGAATAGAATCAAAGATAATTCACTGCAATGCATTAGTTCCAAATGTAGTTTTTGTTACAGAAATTTGGACTAGGGAGTTGTTCTTATAGGTGATCTGTTTTAGAGAAGTACAATGTGTCTGCATTTTCTTGTCATACACATTTTTGTTGAGATTATTAACTGAATCAGAAATCTATTTGTTTTATTTTCTTAATTTCTTACATCAGCACCCAAGGGCAAGTAGAGGTACATTGTCAAGGGCCCCAGAGAAGCTGGCCAGCCGTTAACGACCACTAGCGCCATTGCTGAGGGTTCTACTGATCCCAGTAAGTCCTTTTATGATTGTTGTGGGCCTCACAGGATAGAATCTTGGGGTATTGGAATGTTGCTCTGGAGGATATAGCAGGAGTCGGCCCTTAGAGGTGACGGTCCCCTGGGCCATCTATTGTTTCATGAGGGCGGCTGTGCGGGCCCCATCCAATCTTTACTTTAGCCCTGGGAAGGTGGTGGTCCCCGGGGGTCCACAATGGACCCCTCCATTATAATATTTGAGCCCTGGAGAGGTTGCAGTCCCCGGGGCTGCGGGGGTCCAGGTTGGCCCCCTCATATTTTGGTAACTTAATTACCCTGGGGAGGTGGTAGCGGGAGGAGCCGTGATCCCCTCTCATTTCCATAACTTAATTGCCCCAGGAAGGTGGTTTTCCCAGGGGCAACGGGTGAGCCCGTACGGCCCCCCTCATTTTTAGGACTCACCTTGGCAGCGCATGTGCTGCATGCGCTGTCTCAGCGAGACCTAAAGTAATCGGTATGTTGGGTTAAATTTAATGTTATTTGTCTCTCCGCTTGCTATTGGCTTAGTTGTGTTAGTGTTGTTGGTATCTCCTTTTCTGTTGGCTGTTGATGACTTCCTAACTTCCGTGTAGTCCCGATACAGCGGCGCCTAACTACAGTGTTATTTCACTCTGCTTGCACTTCTTTCAGTGCCATCAGTTTCAATTCCATCTGTTTTGCATGCTGTAGTCTTCCTTTGTAATTGCAGACTTTCGAGCAGGCTGGCTATTAATTGCCCAGTAGGAGCAGCAACGCGCAGGAAGTCTTTGCGCACAGCTACCTTTCTATTTCCAGCTTCCCTGCCTTCGGCATTGCTCACATGTAGCGTGCTCGTTATAGTGACCCTAGGGCACAAGCAGGGACCGACTACAGTGCTCCAGTATTAATACACACTATGCGGTCCCCCCAGGGCACAAGCTGGCATCCACTCCTGCTTGCCTTTGTTATTGGGAAACCCGTATTCAGAGGGGTTTCCCAGTGCCTTCTGGATTAGACAGCAATGCCAACAGAAATGCGTACGTGCAAATAACCCCCTTCTTTGGTGACTATTACAAGAGTGATCTAACCTGCAATCAAATATTGCAATATTCACTATTTATATAGCGTACCTCACAAAATAGTAGTGACTCTTAGTGCTTTCTTAAATTCAGATCCAAATTTAGCGTCCCATGTTGCCATGCTGTTGCACACCCTCGTGCAGTGCCTTGAGTCCCGCCCTTATGCCAGGTGGCACTTAGCTCCAGTGTGCGCCACCGCTGGCACTCCTGCTCCACGCGCCAGCTGCGCCATGGCACTCCTTCCCAACGCGGGGCTGTGACAGTGATAAATGCCAGGTGCTCCTGTGACCAATGCCATGCCTGGCAGGATGTGTAATCGCATGGGACGTGTGCACGGGAAACATATTGAAGCACTCAGTGCACCGTGCATCATCCTGGGAGCCGCAGCCCACTCTCTCTGTTTAACAACCCATGCTGGGGAAGCAGAGGATTCCTCACAGAGCTGCATCTGTCAAGTGGAACAGATGTCTGAGCGCCGGCTCCGGTGCTGCTCGACTTGGGCGAGCCAACTCACAGCGGCGAGGCGCGCGGCTCATACGGTGTCCTCTCTGCTGAACAGGAAAGACATCTATTCTGAGAAGCACAGGCGTTTCTTCCAAAGACAGCACGTGGAGGTCACCGCTGCATTAGCATTTTGCTTCAAAGTTGGGTTTTGTAAACTTTTTTGTTCCACTTGTTATCCAGCGCTTGGGCTGAAATGTAGCACGTTTCTAAGTGCTGCCCACTTTTCCAGACAAGTGAACAGTGAGCAATAAAGATTTGCATGAGATCTCACAATTCTGTGAGATGGTAAGCCATGGATAGAATGTAGGCCATCTAATCCTCCAGTCAATATATGAGCCACACAGCCTCCCCCAACGCAGGGCATCAAGGCTTCCGAGAAACTGTCTGCAAGTTTGTAGCTCGGCCGAAATTAAATGAAGCTGAACGGAGATCGCACAGATCACCTTTTTTTCTGATAAAGCCTTTCTTACAGCTTATGCTGGCGGCTCAAGGAGGCCTTCTACTTGCCAGTGCTTAATTTGTAAAAGCATAATTGCCTGGGCCCAAAGTTTTGCTCAGAAGCCCGGCGTGTGGTGGTCGGCGTGATGAATGAATTCCAAAGCTGTGTAGTCTTGATTCCACCTCAGGCCTCTTTAATCCAGTATGAGACACCCTCTGCCCTGTTCTCTCACTCTTTCGGGATCTTGCTTTCTCCCATTTTAACGTTTTCCTCTCTTTGTCTTCCTCCTCCTTCGTCATTTGTGTGTTTTTCACTTTCTTGCACTTGGTGAAAATGTGATGACGAAAAAGTAAGTGCTGCTTACCAAAAATTAGTCCAGATGGGCCCCAACCGCCTCAAATTAAGCACTATCTTTTAGATTTAAACGGATATATGGCTGGTATTTAAACAGTTAAACAGCTAACAATTGTCACATAGTACAGCAACAGATATGTTCACCACTTTTAGAACCTGATGATGATGCTGTGCTACACCTGCAGTTATATATCAAAGCAAATTAAATATATTGTAGCTTAATTTGTGCAGGTGGTGGGCACTGGTACTTATTTTCAGGTCCTGGGATGTATTTTCCATCATCAGACTTTGATCCAAAGCAAAAGAGAGATGTCAAAAAAGCAAGAAAGACGGGAAAGAGAAAGGTAGAGAAATACAGACAGAGGTAGAAGGCAAGGCTGAAAAGAACCAGTAAGAGTGAGATGAAGAAACAGGAAGCGCAGGGTGATGGAAGAAAGGTGCATGAGGTGGAATCTTGACTGAATATCATTGGTGTTTGCGACCAAACCCTGGCATTTAACGTCAGCAGTGGAGGCAGCTTTCTTAAAAAAATCTTTAGGTCTCTGCACTTATGCAAAGCAGACAGAGACACATATCTGCCACCCAAGGTTAGTGATAGAGCAAAGCAATCCCACTTCAAGCATCAAAAATGCCCCTTTTGCCAGGGAGGAGTCAAATTGGCACTTCGTCTATGGTGCCAAAATTCTTATAGTGCTCCTTCTTCCTGCAATTCTCATTTTATGTTGGTTAATACCACGAGCAAGGCTGCACTGAATTTAATTTGTGTTCTATGCCTGACAGAAGTATTTTATATTTTTGGGACAAAGGAGCGAAGACAGCGGGGTGAAGCGGGTTACATGTGTCAAAATCACAAGTGATCACACTGGGTTCACCCAAGGCACAAATCATAAGTTGAAATTGAAAAAGAAACAATGTCATCTATTTTAAGGGTTTATCCTCTTGTAATTTATTATACCAGACTCAGCTTTGGATAATGGGGAAATTCCCCTCAGTATCACATGGGCCTGTTAGTGCCAGTAGGCCTGAGCGGTGAACTCTGCTCTGTTCGTGAAGTATGGGGAGTTTTCCGCACTCCGTGCTCTGCGGTGCCTGCAGAGTTCCAAAAAACTCAGCTCTGCTTGAGTTTTTTCCTTGCTTGTTCTCACCAACATTAAGTTGGCGAGCAAAGGTAATCCAACGCTAGATCACCTCCTAGTGAGATTTCTCAACATGGGCGGTCACAGATGTTCGCAACCGCTCGCAGTGAGAAACCATCCATTTGCCTGAAGGAAGCTGCCTACCTGCTCGAACGGCATAAAGAAGCAATGCAAGCTTGAGCTGTTCATGGTGCAGTTCGTGCTGATTTCCCAGTGTGGTACACAAACACCCAGCACTAAAAATCAGTGCAAACAGCATGACGCAACGCACTGTGAGCACTTGCAGAACTAAGCGTAGAGTTTTTTGGAACTCTGCGAACTCCGCCCAGGTCTAAGTGCCAGTTGGAGAAAATACAGACTGTAGGGATTCCAGCCAGGCTCAACCTAGAGTGCAGACACCACCACAGACTCTCAGTTATAGTTTATGCGGGTGGCACAACTGATATCACTACAAAACCATTGTGTATGAAAAATGGAGCAAAACACATACCGTAGCCCATTTAACCCCCTTCCATAAGCTTTCAGAAAAAAATCAGACCATCAGAGACCTAGATTCATGCACAACAAGCTACAATCAACTATTCCTCTGAGGAACAAGGCACCACGCAAAGACATTCTTGCACATCAACACATTAAAGCTCTAGCTGAAATGTTATCATGCACACATGCAAGAAATGGGTCACCTCTGGAAACAATTGTGTCAGAAAAGGCAAAAGGCACATATTTGTACACACCCTCCATGAGCTTTACAGTAGGACAGGTCATTCTCCTCTCTGCATACCATGCTAAAACGCTTACTTTCAGTCAGAGCAATTTCTCCCTGAGTGAAGTTCTTTACTCCAAGGGCTCTCGGAGGGGAAAAAGTGGATATAATAAGAAACAAGCATTGGCATAGCCAATAGGTCTCGCCTTTGGCACCTTATAAGTGTTTAGTTATCCAGCAGAATATCCTTGGTGCAACAACATCAAGTGTTGCATAGCTAAACACTTATAAGGTCCCAAAGGCGAGACCTATTGGCTATGCCAATGCTTGTTTTAGAAAGAAGCCCCATGGAGATGGTGGTCCCCGGGGCAGTAGTAACCCCAGGAGGGCGGACCATACGCCCCCTCCTACATTTGCTTAATGCACCCAGGACCTGGCTCACCAGGGACCAATAATAAACAACGTTTTTTTTTGTTGCTTTTTTTAGCCCTGCAAGGTCCCTGTGGACTCAGCTTCAAGCAGAGTCCCAAGATGGCTGTCAACACTTCCTGGTTGATGTGTGTTGGCAGCCAATCAAATTTCAATAGTATTTCAGGAGGATTTTAGTCTCAAACATATCTATGTTCTATCTATGTTTTTTAAATGTATCTATCTCTGAAACTACTAATTCGATTTACACCAAATCACAAAAAGCAAGCTATCAGGACTAACATGTACATTTCTGTCGAATTTGGTGTAATCGCATTCAGCGGTTCGGGCTGTAGTCGTGTTCACAAAATGAAAAATACCCATACACATAACATGGGGAAAACACTTTTTGGGACCTCCCTTTTTTCTCGGCTCCTGCTTGGCAGATCACCCCAAAACTTTCAGCGCAGCAGCTGAACCAAAAAGGGGGCTTTTTAAAAAATTTCATGAAGATTCGTTAAGCGTCACCAAAGTTATTGGCAAAACAAAAAACGCTTTTCCTATGAAAACTTTGGTCCTAACTATAGCTACCTACTGGCTATCGCCAATAGGTAATATATAACCTACTGGTGATCACCAGTAGGTAGGTACAGGTCAAACTATGCTTCCATAAGAAAAGCATTTTTTGACTTGCCTATATCTTTGGCGCCATTTGACAAATTTTTATGAAATTTTCTCAAAAAAGTGCCCAAGTAATTGTAGCTCTGCATTGAAAGTTTCAGGGTGATCCGACAAGTGGGGGTAGAAAAAAGGGGGGGGTGTAAAAAAGTATGTTTCCCATGTTAATTCCCATATAGATTTTAGACACGACTACAGCCCAAACCACTGAACGGAATTACACCGAATATGGCAGTATGGTAGCTCTCGGTTCAAGCACCCTTTTTGTTTTTTGGCATAAATATGTTTAGCAGTTTTGGAGATATTAAAGGAAATCCAAATTTGTACATCTAGAGGTGCGAACCCTTCGTGATGTGTACTCGGAGCTTCACAAATCAAGGCATCAGCAGCAGTGTTGTTATTGGCTGGCCACATCCTGTGTAGAAAGTTGCTGCCCTCATTTTATAAAGTGGAACATGGTCCCAGGGTGTGAAGCAAAGCTTAAAAAGTGCAGAAGTAGTCAGGGTTTGGTACCCTGACCCCATAGGTGCAATGTAGAGGTGATTCAGGGACCCCTTATGAGTTATAAAATGCCATCAACTGTTTTTTACGTGGTTGGAGTCATGTACCTATCACTATGCTCAGAGCAGCCCTCCCATGTAGCTTTGAGGTGGAGTCGCGAACCGTGCCAAAATGTTTCTAAAAAATTTTTATTTACAGAATCACTTGCACATTAATGCATGACTCAAAGACCCACTCAGAGACTCACAGACCCATTCAGACACTCATGCAACCACTCACAGACCCACTCAGATACTCATGCGCCCACTCACACACCCGCTCAGACACTTAAGCACCCACTCATAGATCTAGTTGCAGATTCATGCACCCACTCATATACCCACTCAGAAACTCATGCACCCACTCACAGACCCACTCAGTGACTCATAAACCCACTCACAGAACCATCTCAGACACTTATGCAACCACTCATAGATCCAGTCACAGACTCATGATTCACCAACTCTTACATCCACTTGGACACTCACAGACCCACTCAGACACTAACACACTCATTCAAAGACCCACTCAGACACTCATGTGCTCAATCACAGACCCACGTAGACACTTATGCACCCCCTCATAGATCCAGTTACAGGATGATCCACCCACTAATACACTCACTCAGAGACTCATGCACCTGCTCACAGACCCATTAAAGACACATGCACCCACTCACAGACCCACTTAGATAGTCATGAACCCACTCAGAGACCCACTAATACCCTCATGCACACACTCTAAGACCCACTCAGAGACTCACAGATCTACTCACACACCCACAGAGAGAGCCCCTCAGACCTTAACACACATACTCACAGATCCACTCAGACACTTATAGACCCACTCAGAGGCTCACACACCCACTCAGAGATCCAGTCACAGATTCACACACTCACTCAGAGATCTGAGAGACTCATGCACCTACTTACAGTCCCAAATGACATGCAAGCTCCCCCTGTTTGGCCGTGGCCTGTACCTTAATAGTATGTAAAGGCCTGTCCATATTTTGTCAGGAAGATGGGTAGGTTACTGTTTGACCTGGCAGCCTTGGTGTGGATTTCCCCTGCATTTTTTGCCTTTGCTTCCTGTATTTTTACTGTGTGATGGATTTCATTTTGCTGGTCTAGATGCTTTGGGTACTTTGCCACTGCTGTTCAGTGCCAAAGTGCAAGTGCTCCCTTTGTCAATTGTTGTTATGTATTGGTGTTTCCATGATTGCTTTATTTGGTTTACTGTTATTTCTCTAGTACAGTGCACTGTGTGTGCCCATTGCCTGTAAGCTAAATGCTGATAGAAGGCTTGCAGCACTGATTGTGCCACCTACACAAGCAGCCTTGCAACAAGGTCTCAGACCTACCATTGTGGTGCCTGTGTGCAGTCTAGTACTGCCAAGTCGACCTCACAAGTGCACCCACTTGCCAGGCCCTTACCTTCCCTTTTCTTACATGTGCGTCACCCCTAAGGTAGGCCCAAGGTCCCCCTGTAGGCAGGGTGCAGTGTCTGTAAAAGATAAGACATGCCCTGATGTGTGTGGAATGTCCTGATAGTGAAATAGTGACAATTTTGTTTTTCACTATTGGAAGGCTATCTGTCCCAAAGGATGGAATGGGGAGTTTGCTCATAACGTCTTATGAGTTTTACTGCCCATGGGAACAAGATGGGAAAATAAAGTTTGTTATGCCTGAATTTAGAATGCTAAAATGCTTCTTTTAGTGAAGGTGATTTTTACATTCTGGTTTTAAAAATACCACTTTTAAAAAACGTATTTTCTTGCGTAACCATCTAGGGTGCTTCTGCTAGGTTGTGTTCTGTCTGGCTTTGGAGTGACAGGGGCTGGGGTTGTTGATTCTGTTCAGATAGCCACTTGAGAGGTTGAAGTGTATCCTGCCTTTCCAGGGTGAGTCAGAGATGGGCTGAATAGACCTGGGCTGCATTCAGAGTAGGGGGGAGATTTCTTTCACACTTTAATGGGTCTGGTCTGCCTTGGACAATGCTGTCTCCACCTCCTGCCAGGAAGCTGCACCAGAGAGGACCGAACTGGTTTTGGCTGGGCAAAGAGCTTCTCTGACACAGAGAACAAAGGATTTTGTATTATAAAAAGAGGGGCCCAGTCCCCAGACTTTTAGATTACTTCTGGGAATCAAGAGGAGAGGATCAATTGGGGAGAGGATGTAGGCATCGAAGCTGGGGAACCGGGTTTGAGTCTCGGCAACGACGCTCAACATCCTATGATTCTGGGCAAATCACTTACTCTCCCCGTGCCTAACAAAAATCAACGTGTCCTTGTGTAACAAAACTGGTGCTATGGTAAAGCGCTCTGATACCCGATATCTTCGGATCTAGTTTGCGCTATATAAAACTCAAAGAAAAAAAAGGGGAAGAGCTGGAGAAACCGAGGAGGAATACTTCCCCTGTGCTGTCTGCTGTTTGCTGTCTGGGATTAGCCTGCAGTGGCTACTTCCTGCCAAGGAGAAGGGCTGTGCTGTGTGCTGTGTCCCCTGCTTGAGGAAGATCTCCAAGGGCTTGAAACACGGCTTGCCTCCTGCTCTGAAGTCTCAGGGGCACGAAGACTTAACCTCCAGTCCCCCCTGAACTCCTTTGCTAGGAGTTCCCGACCTGCTGAGAGGTGCTTTCCAGTGTATTGGACCTCTGGAGGTTGTTTTGGGACAGGAAACTGCAAGAACTGAGAAAATCGATGCATCGCCTGTTTCGGACGCATCGCAGCAGTGTGAGGAGAATTTTCCGATGCATCGCCACTGCAGAAGAATCAATGCAGCGCCTGCTCGTGGCTGAAATGTCTGCCGTGCAGCGAATCCTGTGTACCGATCTCCTACGTCTGAGATCACCGCACCGATTCTGACACAGGCCCTGTTGTGGAAGAACCGACGCATCGAGGGGACGAGGTTGAAATCATCACAGCATATCCCGGGTCTTCACGCATCGCATCGTACCGGATTGTAATGCATTGGATCAAAGCATCATCTCTGTTGCATCGTTGGGGGATGCAGTAAGAAAGCAATGCATCACCGCCCCACACAGTAAGAAACCGACACATCACCTCCTCTCCAGTAAGGAACCTTCACATCACCTCCCCTGCACAGTATTAAGGAACCAACACATCACCTCCCCTGGAGCAAGGAACCAACGCATCACCTTCCCTGAGTGTAAGGAACTGATGCATCACCTTCGCTGAGACCCTTTTTGCTTTCATTTTTTGACGCATCCAAGGTACTTTGTGTAAAAGTGTTGCATCTAACATTTTCTTGGAACAGAACTGTTTCTACCTTTTGAAAGTCATATTTTGATTACTGTATTGTGGATTTTTGTCATTTGGGGTCTTCTTTGGTTTAGATGAAGATTACTTATTTTTCTAAACATGTGTGGTGTCCATTTGTAGTGTTTCACTGTATTACTGTGTGTGCTCACAAATGCTTTATACACTGCCTCTGAGATAAGCCTGCCTGCTCATGCCAAGCTACCAAGGGGGTGAGCAGGGGTTATTTTAGAAGCGTTCCCCCCTTGATCTAACTAGGAAGAAGGGTCCCTACTTGGACAAAGGTACCTACCTCTGCCAACTAGAGACCCCCATGTATAACAGTTACGAAAAGGATCCCCTTCCCTTTTTCCATTGATTTTGGAGACATGTTGTAATGTTGAAAATTAAAAGGACATCCCCAGCAAAATAAAGATGCACTTATTTTATCAAGTTAAGAGGTAGGACCTTTGTTTGGTGCAGATTCACCTATTTATACTCACATCGTCTTTTCTATGAGAACATTCATGTTATCCCAATTTTCTGGATGCAGATGCATGAGTAACAATCACATTGCATCACTGGTGAGATATTCCTTGGGCTGCATTGAATAGTTGTAGTGTAGAATACATACTGAATATGTAATTCAGCAGTAATTAAGCAATAGAAAGTACTCCACTTGGGCAGCTATTTTATTAAAACTGTGGACTCTTTTTAAACAAAGGAGCAACTGCTGTTCCATTGTGGGTCAGTCACTGGCACAGCATCTGAGACACCCACATAGACACTTAGACACCCACATACACACTCAGGCACTCACACAGCCACTAACAGACCCACACAGCTACTCACAGACCCACTGTCAAAGATTGCATGTTACAGTTAGGAAATAAAAATAAAAACTTTAAATGTAGAAATTCACTCAATAAAACAAAAGTTACAGGGACATTATAGATAGGAAATAGAATTTTAAAAACGTTAAAAATTCACTGAGAAGACTAAAGGTTACAGGGACATGATCATTAGGAACTGAACTGCAAAACCTTAGATTATCACTGAAAAAAAACCAAAGGTTACAGGGACATTAGAGTAAGGAAATAGATTTTTTTTTTTTTTTTAGCAATTCACTAAAAAAAACAAAGGTAACAGGGACGTTATAGTTAGGATCATATTTCACTCGCACAAAACCATAGAAATTCAGCAGTTATAGTTACCTGAGCTAACTGTAATTTAGGCCCCCTCAATACACTGCTTATGGCCTCACATATTACACTGCTCATCAATAACTACCATGGGATGATGGGCATTGTTTAAAGGTCCAAAGAAATCAACTGCCCTTTTTTCCTATGCTTCTTTAGGAAAATCAGATATACTTAGCGAACGCTGTGTTGTCTTGGGAGACAAACAGTTACACAGGTAACATGCTTTCAGTTCCTTCTTGACTCCTTCGTCAAGATGCGGAAACTACACTCGGTCTCTGAAGGCTCTCTTGGTGGCTACAATGCCACAATGTCCTTCTTGTGTCAGTTCTATAACTTATTGCCTCAAACTCTCAGGTATGACTATTCTCAAAACTCTTAGTATGATACCTTGTTGAGTGCAAGAGAGTTCTGCCTGCACATTCTTGAATTTTTTATATTCAACCTCATCTGTGAGAGGTTGAGTATAGGTTCCCCATAGTTGTTCTGGAATTATATCTTTGAGTGTGAGCATGTCTCGGTCTGTATTTGTAGTAGCAGGGATCTGCTCAATGAATAGAGCTGCAGAGTTGCTGGACTTTGCTGTGAAGTTAACGTATGGTTCAGCCACTTTAGACGTTGCACTGTGATGCTGCATTGAACTCATGAGAAGGAATCTGCAGGGTTTTGATCTTACCCCGGCTTATTCACAATATTATAATCATACTCTTGCGATCTAACCCCTATATTTCGATGCGATGGGGTATCTTGGCTTTTGGATTTCTGAAAATGTTGAGCAATGCCTGGTGGACAGTGATAAGGGTGAAATGATTCCCTTACAGAAACACATGAAATCACAAGCCCACACTATAGCCAGACTCTCTTTTCATGGCTGAGAATAGACACATTCAGTCTGAGATAAACTTTGGCTAGCATAGGCCACGATGTGTCTCTGAGCAGTTGGATGTCCATTGTGTTGAACAAGGATTGTGCCAAACTCCACAGTGCTTGTATCTACAACAATCTCAGTATGCAACTTTGCATCAAAGTAAGCCATTTCAGTTGCATTTTCAATAGCGTGTTGGATTTTCTTGACACTTCGATCACATTCAGAGGAATAATAAAAGGGAACATTCTTCTTCATTAACTCTCTTCTCCATGACAAAATCAAGACTGTATCTTAATCAATAGCTGGCCATGCCTAAGAAGGATCGCAGCATGGTTACATCTTGTGGGGACTGAAATAAAGTGAGTGCACACTCCAATTTGTCAATCATGTTTATCTAAAATATTCAAAAAAGTTTGACGAGCGTGCTACCCTCCTTTAGTGCCTGCCTGGCATATGTGATAAACAGAAAGGGGGAGGCCAAGCTCACAAGATAACTTGGGCTAGAGAGTTCACAGCTGTTTAGGGCATGAAAGCCTCTGATTATAATCAATAAGTTTGACTGCAGTTTATATGTTCTTCTCGTAAGTGAATTTAATCTTCATTGTTTACTCATGTTTTTATTCATATGTATGTGTGTGTATATATTACATCACTCAATGAATTAATTATTAATTTAACAATAAAAAATAAAAAAATTTACACAATACATGTACAATTCCTAATTCCAAACACGTATCAACAAAAGGTTAATATGAGCCCAATGCATTTCGGGATGGTGGTCCCTCCGTCAGGGGCATAACCTGTGAAAGAACAAATTATTGAATATAAATATATACATAACAGATGCAGTAGATAGCGCAAAGTGGTTAGCTCGCAACAAACTGTGAATATAACAATGGGTTCACCTTATTGGAATGTTTACATGCTTCTGTAATTTTTAACTGGTGTCTTTTAAAAGCAAAGGAAGAAAATGTGTTCCTTTATAGACCAAATGCTTTTGAACTGCGGTGGATGCATGCAGTCTTGTGATGTGCGTCCAACACTGTAACTCGGTTCAATACAAGAATAGACCCATACATCAATAGGAGGTTGAAAACATTAGAAAAGCACCCGTCACCTTAATGAACAATAACACACTAAAAGTACCTTATTGTTGCCATAGATATTATGAAGTATCCGAACTTCAGACAGCAAAACAGTGCAATCACTAGTTTCTGAATTAAAAGGTCAATATAAGTCTCGCTACACAGTGCGGGACAGGGGCAAACATCACACTTGTCAAACGTTCAAGTACCTCAATGAAATTTCTGACCCCGTACTCAACTTTGTGAGATCGCTGTTCAAAAAACTTCCGTTCTTTGTCAAATAAGACGAGTATCAACACACCTAATTATTTAAATCCCTTTCACTACCACATTCGCTCATTGTACTACGTGGCTCTTACTAGCACTTCAAACGTCTGTGCTGGAAATGTCCTTCATACCAGCAGGTCGCTTGTATGTTGGACATCCTACTTTATAAGCAACTTGTCACGAGAACGTGCCGCAATTTCAGCCGCGGAGAAACTTAGGGTGCCATCTTAGAGTGACGAGCCCTTCACTAACTTCACATTACTGATCAAAACCGAAAATGATACAAATCCATAACTAACTCAAAAGAGTGGTGATGGTCAATGTCTTCCTTGATAATATAGTGAGTGAACGATGACCCTATTCCACAGTGTCCAGCCTGGAAGAGTTCACTCACTAAGGACGCGAGTGATCAAATAGCATGCCAAACTTTATTGAAGCCAAGTAACAAAGTGCCGCATTATACCGAACAGAGTCACATAAATCAACAACTAGATGGATGTTCAAAACAATGCCCCTGCCTCCTGAAACTGACATGTATTCGAGTGTTGATATGTGTGACAAGTAATCATGTGAATGTAAAAGTGTGAATGTGAAGCACAGATGCATTGCGTGCTGTGTAAAGTTATTCATATGAACATTGAGTTATAACGAGCTGTTTAAAGAAACAGCGAGAATTCACATTAGTCTTAACAGGTTACATGCATCATAAGGAAAAACAACAGGGACCTTGACAGTCAGCAAAGCTCAATACACTTCTAGTTGATATAAATATGCATGACAATGTGGTTGGACCTAGGACTGAAAAAGTGTTTATGTCACTTGAGTGTAAGTGAAGATTTAAATGAGAACTATGTACAAGAAATTCTGACTATTAATGAATTAAAGGAAACAAGACATTTCGAATTTATCATTGAGCCCTAAAGGCATTAACAAATTCATCTTTTTGATCCAAACATGTCAGGAATCAGGGCAAAAGGTTGAGCAATACAGGTCAAGAAGTGGAGTGGTATCCAGCATCAGAAGGAAGAGGACCCCCGTTTCTCATTACTACCGGACAAGTTTGAGAAATCTATTTTGTACCGCATTGGTAGGTCTGTGGAATCCCAAGATGGCCACCACTGGCATTAAGGAGTTAGCACTCCAGCCCTTAAGCTGTGAGCGCGAGGCTAAATATAAGCGTTTAGCTCGGGCGCACCCTCCTAGGAGAGTACCAGCGCTTTACAGTTCATGCGTACCTGAGGTAGTTTAGGGCAGTTTAGTTTTTGTTTCAAATCCATCGGAAGAGTCAGAAATTCCACAGCATGTCGGGGGAGAAAAAAGAGAAATTACCTTGAGCCGTATCTCTGAAGAAAATCTCTACAGAAGTATCTACTTACCGAATTGTTCCAGTTGAATTCAGCGAGTCACGTAAGTACCTTGAAGAAAAGAAGATAAAGATATTATCGTTCTGTTTAGAAATGTTTTTACATTTATTCTAGTCAAAAGGAAAAACTGAAAGTATCATTTCATGCACACAGATTAGTAAATAGGAGTGTTATTACAAAAATGTAATAGCATTTAGAAAGTGTTATTCAGATGAATTAATAAGGTTTATACTCCTAGAGAAAAAGCAATAATTTGGAGCCTCAACGCTTGTTACTCAGAAAGAAGAGAGACAATTGCATGTTCCAAACTGGGTATGTTTAAATTAAAATGAGAAAAATAGTATAATTAGTTTTGAGATGTACATAGAATAGAATAGGGAGTAATGTGTTGATTTGTTTTACAGTGTATATGCATACTCTGCTGCGCGGAGAATACTAGAAGTAGCAGTAGAATATGAAGGCACCTGGAGGAAGACGAGGCAGTCTCTTCTCTGTCCCCATCCCCTTTCCCCCTGGGAAATCCTTCACCCCTCCTTAATTATATTTGGGGGTGTGGCGAGGATCTCAGAGAGCCATTGGGAAAGGTACAATTCTGCTTCCGTGAAGTTTTGGGAACTTCTTGTTAGACTCTTGTGACAAAACTGCTTCTCTCTGCAAAAGCCTTTTGGTATTATCTACCCCTGCAACCATGGCTACTTTTTCAATGATCTGGAATTTAAGTTGGGCGATCGTATGCCGAAATTGTATCCAGTAGGTAGCTAAACTTGAGTAGTGCTTTTGTTTCAAATTTTACTCTTATGTTCTGTGAGTCGGATCTTCATTTTTCTTTCAGTTTTTCCGATATATAAGAGACCGCAAGGACATTTAATGGAGTAAACCACATCTGTGGTGTTGCAGTGTGTTGAGTTTCGGAGTTGTATGCGTTCTCCTGTCCTGGGGTGTAATAAAGTATCTCCCCCAATTATGTTGTTACAATGGATACAGTTTAAGCACTTTTTCGTGCCAGGTTTCCCCGCATGAATCCTAGGTTTTCTTGATGTCAGAATTTCTTTCAAATCATGTTATCTTGTGTGTGCAAATAATGGTTTGTCTGCAAAGACACCATGAAAATCGGGTTCTTCCAATAACAGTTCCCATCGGTTGTGAATGATCTTCTTAATCTTTTGGGATGATGTGGAATATCTAGAAACAAAAACTACTCTGTTTGTGGCAGTCTTTGTTTTATTTGTGCAATAGTGTCTCCCTTTGGTGAGATTCAACACGTTCTGCGTGTTTTAAACATCTTGTAGGGGACAGGTAGATGACAATGTTTGCACTTTTTCAGGGTCAGGAGTCATCCCTCTTCAGAAAAAATATGCCCAAAGAACTAGAGTTTGTTTTGTGAAACTCACAGTTTTCTGCATTTAACATGAGACTTGTCTCAGCAAGCAAACAGCATCCTTGCATCAGTGCTTTCTCATGTTCCTTTCATGTGGCCCTAAACACTAATATATCATCACTGTAGTCAAAAGCATATGTGACAGGTTGAATTACTCTGTGAATGACATCCTGAAAGATTTCTGCAGCCGATGACACACCAAAATTGAGTCTTTTGTATCTGAACAAGCCAGCATGAGTTGAAAAAGTAGTAATGTACCTGCAGTTCTCTTCCAGCTCAATTTTATGATATCCTTTGTTGAAATCAAGACAGGAGAAGACTTTGGTACCATTTAGCTGTGTAATCATGCCCGCTGTGTGTGGACCTCGATGTATTTCTCTCTCAATTGCCTTGCTGGACTAGCACATATTAACACGAATGCACCCTGCACTTCAACTGTCTTTTTTGGCACTACCACTATGGGCGAAATCCATGGAGTCGGACCAGTAAATCACTCAATAATGTCATGCTTTAATAGTGCTTCTAGTTCTTTCTCAATCGCCTCCTCTAAATGAAAAGCAATCAGATAGTGTTGGTGAGCAACAGGACGAATGTCTTCATTATTGTGAAGTTGTACTTTCAATGTCTTGAGTTTCTCTAGTCCATGAAATAACCAGGGAAATTAACTTACTAGTTCAGAATGTGCATTGAGGGTGTAGTTTATTGATATCAGTCCTATGTCAGCAACAGTGCTGAAATTCAGTAGACATACACGTGACAAAGTACCTTAGAGAGCATGAATTGGTGCTTGTACTGTCATTTTCTTATGCCTCCTGGCCGCTACAAATGACCCTTGACTTTGCAATGGCACAGAAAAATGCCCATGTATACACCTTTGTTTTCGATGACGTTGGACGTGGTACCACAGACAGTTCATTGTATTTTTCTGCGGCATGATATTGATCGATGTACCCCTGTCTATAATGAAAGTTGTGGGGTAGCCATTCACCTTTAGCATGACCTTGGGGCATTGAACAAATGAGTTGGGTCGTTTCACGTGGTAATCTCTCTTTGACTTGTGTTCTTCTTTGCAAGCAGCCAATCCTACATGTGCATGTTTTTCTGTGGTTGATATCACCATTACACACCCATCGCCTTCACTTTTGCTCAACGACAATGCTAAAGAACTTTTGGAAGATGACTTTGATGACAATTGACTTTGTTTAGTCTCTACTTGCCTCAGTTGATGTTGCTGTTTGGCCTTGTGGGCATGGCTAGAATGCTTCTCGAACTTTCTGGCGCTCATTTTCTAGTCTCTTCACGATGCTCTTAGTTTCTCTTTTGCAGACTACTACAAAATGGCTTTCTATCCCACAGTCTTTGCAGATCTGTCCAATAGTGGGACACTTTCCTTTGTGTGGAAACCAGAATGCACATTGGAAACAAAACATCTTTTTCTTCCAAGACATCATCTTCTGTGCCTCCACTTTGTGTTTCTGCTTACTCTTCATGATCAATGCTGATTCATTCTTGGTTGTTCCAGCTTCCATCTCAGCAGTTTGTTGATCTGCACATTCCTCAGCTCTTGCGGCCATGAGTACCTTTTCTAGACTGAGCATCTCTCTCAGCATTCATCATCTGAATGAATCAGAGAGGCACCCATTGATGATTTTAAGACACATGGCTTATTCATCATTGAATTCACTGAATTTGCAATGCTTGATGGGAGTATCAAGCCTTTCAAGAAACTCATCCATCATTTCACCATCTTGCTGTTTTGCCTAGTTGAAAAAGTATCTGTCACAATCAGCATTGGATTAAACTTGGCTTCCAAAATTTCTTTGATTTTTTCGGTACATTATTTGATCAGCTTGTAATATTTTCTTTATCACCTGTTTCACACTATTACCTGCAAGATTCTTTCAGTATTTGATGATCTTTTTGCCATCTACTTCCTCTAAAGCATCTATGAGGTAATCAACTTTTTCGGTCCATGCACTCCATCTAGCTCAGAGGTCTTCAAACTTTTGGATACCGAGACCCCCCTGTCAACATTTTGAGGCGTAAGGACCCCCTCCTGACAAAAATGTCTAAACCTGTTGACTAAATTGCGTGGGATGAAAATGTAAATGAGGTTATGTGATGCCGCGTATTTTGGGATAGCATTGCTTCATTATTTTGATATTTGTTACACACAGTAACGCTGAGGAAAGATTTCACCCAATCAGTACCCATTTATAACCAAAATACAGCAATTATCATCAGAAAGATTTCAAGTCAACCTTTGTGAAGGGCCTTCCACTCTGCAGCAATACGTGCTGCCACATTAGAAGCTCACCTGGCCCTGACCGGAAGAAGCAGGGGTCCCTTAAAACCCTGGCGGTTTTGTGTAGAGTTAAGCCGTTTACCCATGCAGCTTTCCTCTCACCCCCTCCCTTCCATCCCTCTCTCCTCTCCTAACCCCGGATCCCTCTCTCACTTTGCAGGTCATTTTCTTTCACCCCTTTTTACAACTTCTGAACTTTCCCCATTCAACCTCTCACTTCACCTTTAATCACCTCTTGCCATTCTGTCCTTTCACTGCCCTCATCTCTAACAGTCTCTCACATTTATCTCATGGCCTCTCTGGCCCTGTCACCTCCCGTGCCCCTCAGCACTTCTCATTCACCTCGTCTCTTCATTCAAATTTTTGTCTATTTGTATCTTACACCTCTCCATTCCCCCCATTCCTCTTTCACATCTCCCCTTTGTTCTAACAGAAGCCCTCACCTTTGGATCACACTCACTTCTTGCGTGTTCACACTTCTCTTCAGCAATTCACATTTCTCCTCATCCCTGACCTCTTCAATCAAATTCTCTCACTCCCTTGCTGTCCTCTCTCATTTTGGGTGCGGATGCAAGTTCAGAATGGGATGAATGAATGTATGATTACTGATGGGCTTGTTTGAGTGAGTTGCATATTGAGTAGTGAGGGGGACAGGTGAGTGAAGTGTCACGAGTGCAGGATGAGTAGTGTACTCGTGTGACTGCAGGTTGAGGTATAGTGTGAGCAGGACAAGTGCATTTTGAGTGCAGAGTGATCACTGTGAGTGCAGGGTGAGTGGGTGAATGGTGCAAGTGCATGGTGATCACTGTGAGTGCATTGTGATCACTGTGAGTGCAAGGTGAGCGTGACAATAAAGGGCGAGAATGAGGAATGAGTTGTCTGAATGCAGGGTGCATTCCCAGACCCATGAAGTAACTCAGCATGTTATTGACGGGGCGTAGACTTTAAGATCTAAGTTAAACTATTGCGGCATTAATCGGGGATCGAGGGTGAAGGAAATAAATAATGTGCTGATCCTGCAACAAACTTCCAGTCCTATGGTTAGGGTTACCAGCAGATTATTTTGATGGCCCTGTCGGTACAAAAAAAAGCAGTCACCTAAAGCGGTATTTTCAGCGCTTATCTGTGCATACTTCCCAGGGCCGGCTTTAGTGCTGGTGGTGCCCTGTGCGACAATGTTTGTTGGTGCCCCCCCAATGACCACCCCCACCACGGATTCTCTTACTAGCACCCTTTAACAGTGACCAAGTCTCCATAACCCCACACTCTCAGATGCATTGAATTAGTTATATAGTGCCACTCATACCAGTGTAGGGTGTCCGAGCACTTTGCATCACACACACATTACACAGAGACAATCATAAGTGTGTAAATCAGTGTATAGGAAATGTTACATAAGCCAAAGGACTAAAAGTATAGGAGTCACCTGTCATCCATACTGGTAGGCAATATAGTTTCAGAGTGCTTGGTGTGGAGAAGCACAAACTCAGAGTCGAAAAAGAAACAGCATAGTTGGGAGTTTCCTTTAATAATAAGAATTGATTTCTAGCCAAATTAACCCTTTTTGCACCATTAATCAATGGTCTAATAAGGTATTCTTTGTAGTGTGCATGCTGTTCTAGGATGAAAGTTAATAGCTCACTATTCTATATTAGGACTTTAAGTTATAAATTGCAAGTAACAAAAGGATGTCTCTTTTGAAAGCAGTAACCTGCTGATCTCTTCACATCATACGCACTCTGTAATCTACTTGGTACACGTTCTTTGCAGCAGGCATATTAACCCTCTGCACTAACTTCACCTAAGTCAAAACCTCAACTATACAAAACACTGATCTCTGTCCAGGAAGATAATTAATCACACGAGTTATCTGGACATTTATGTGAGGCCGGGAAAGAAACGCTCCAGCAGGTGCTTCAAAAGCACAATAAACTTTCACTCACGGCGCCCCCAGGAAGCCAACTTTGTATTCCTTTCCATGAAATGCATTCTCACACTACGGCAGTGAATGTAAAATCCAAATGTAAGGAATAGGCACAGTGGGGACCCAGGGGGTACTGGAACCAGCAAAAAAACCTAAGCCTCTGTAACCAGTTTACAAAGGCATGTTAAAATGCAAATGGTCTTTAAAGACCTGTGAAAAAACACGGGGTGCCGGAGATAGGAATCCAGATACTGCCCAGCTGAGCCCCCAGCAGCTCAAGTTTCACTGCAGCAGCCCGGGCTGAGACACAGGACGGGGGAAGTGTGGGGGGGAGGGCTGAAGCCCTTGGGCCTGGGCAGAAGTGTGACTGGGAAGGCGCGACCCCCTTTGCATCACTCCACGGCCCCCCTGGGGGTCGCGCCCCACAGTTTGAAGACCCCTGATCTAGCTCCAATATTCTGCTTTTTAGCGGTATGGAATGGTGACGGTGGCTTCAGGAACACTGCAGTATAATAACTTAGGTTGGGACTTACTGACATTGAGAGTATGAGCTGTCCCGTTTACAGTTGCCGCTCACTCGGGCCTGCACCTTCTGTAAGCATCAGCCTTGTGTTTACATCTGGGATGTCATGCTCAGGCAGATACCGTGTGGTGCCATCCTCTTTCTTGACGGTTAGTAACAGGTTTATCTGTTGCACATGTTCGTCATCACTCTCAACTATGTGCATCGTACCTGGTAGTCGCAGCCTTTAGCGTTTCTTGAACCTGACTGTCGCTGCCTTTAGTGCTTCTGCTTTGTATTGATGATGGCTCTGTTCTACTATGCGCTGCAGTATCTCTACTTTACAAGTAGGCCTCTGTTGGGCTTTCTGGTGGTGAATTCACCGCCTTTGAGGGACTTGTATGAGCTAGAGTGGCGCTTTGACTCCACATACTCCAAACGTGGCTTGCTTCTTAGGGAGCACATGGCAAGCACAAGCAGTTTTTTGGACCTCTGCAAACTCACGCGAAAGTAGTCTTGTTTCTTCAAGGCACGTATCCCCTGCTCATCGCCAGCTGTAGCATCCACCCCAGCTCTGGAGCATCCACATGACTATGCCACACATGGAGTTCTGTAACACACATCTTTATTCTTCGGTATTCAACTCTTAACCGAACACAGTGTATCATAGACTTTATTGACCATACAAAGACACCCAAATACCTGCTAACTGATTATGTAATTTTGTAAGGACCCTATAATTGGGTGCTCTTGGAGAATTGGGCAATATGCAGGGGGTTGTGCATCTACAGGGAGTTCAACACAGGGCGAGGCCCTGTGGCCAACCTACCTGAAGCCCAGCCAGAGTAGGGGGTTCAGAAGCCAGCCCCTGGGAGCCCTGGCCCCGCATCAAACATTCCCATTGGTGATCTATAGAACCATCTCCACCGCGATGGAGACTCAAGTTGGGCATGGGACCTTGTTGCAGGCTAGGCTCTGTTTCTAGCCTCTTCAAGGTGCACAGCTGATGTTGGCAGTGGTATTATTTTTTTCAAGTTATTTACGTACTGAAGTACTTCTGCAGTACTCTCACTGTATTGAGAAGGGAGCTACCCCATACAATATGACCTTAGTTTGGTCATATACCACTACAGTGGGCCTTTAAAAGCCAGCATAGCCTTCTATAGTGGGCTGTAAGGCTATATTATCAGTAATAGACAGGCATCACAAGCAACATGAATTAATTCTGTCATTTGACCAAAAAAGGTGAATTTAACTAGAACATGTGTTTTGTTGTTGTTTTTGCTTTTTGAACAGTTTTACAATTTTTATATATTTGTTTGTATTTGTTTTTTAGGGATTTACCTAAAAATAACAAAAAATCAGGGCATCTAAACTTGGATCCAAAATATACAAATAAAAATATTTTTTGGCAGCTTTGTTTGTGAGCAGCCAATAGTTGCTCTCCAAATGCTGTACTTCTTTCTCTGAAAGAGAAGTATTTTAACGCATGTTGGCACATTTGTGCAATACAAAGTAATATCTGCATATAACAGGTTAGTGTCTTCGGTGAGAGTGCAACTTACTTCCTCAGGAAGATTATCACCAGGATGGAGAGTCTGAAGTGAAGCAGATGATGTTGATGCTCCCTCATCTTGCATTACACCTTCTCTTGGCAGCATTGTAATGAGTGGTGTGCCAAGTATTCAGGTGGTTTCTCATCCCAGACATGCCAAATTAGAATTTCTTTGGGGTTCCCCGGGAAAATTCATTGTGTCAGAGGCTGTATGTTACACCTTTGCTGACACTTCCTTTCTGCTGGAGGAGTGGAAAGAAGTCCCAAACAACGGATGGAAAGAACTCCTAACTGCTTCTTGATCTTCCTGATGCTCTTCATCTCATTTGTGCTCTTCACCAGATAGCATTTTCTCTACAACATCTAAAAACTACAAAACATATTGCTCATTTGCCACAGATGTACTGCCACAGATTGCTGGCAAACTATTCCACATATGCCAAAGGCACTTCCTTAATGGTTCACCATGGGCTGCAGTTCACACTTATCCACGGAGAAAATTACATGCTTCGCAGATACAATCTATTGCAAGTCCACTTGGCTGAATGCTGTATCAGATTCCTAAACTTCTACATGCCCAACACTGATGACCCACATTTTTTCAATCGGATATGGCAGAAATATGGAGACACTTTGTCAGACACAATGTTATGGGAGGGATTTCCACTTAGTCCTAGTGAGACACATAGGCTGCTCATGGTCAGAGAGGTGTACACATAATGCTGCAACAATGACTCTCCATGACATAATGGAAGTTCACAACCTAGTTGACATCTGGAGACATAGATTCCCTAGCATGAGAGAGGGTAATCATGTCTCAGTTGCACACAACTTATGGGCCAGGCTAGACTATTGGATTGGCATACAGGACATATGCTGCTGGACCATATATACAGAATACCTCCCACACATGTTCTCCGACCATTCACCAGTCAAGCTGATTATGGAAACAATGGCATCCAAGCACTGCACGTTCTTGTGGCGCCCCTCTCCGCTGGCACTAATAAATATGGTCTCCCATGACGAGATGAAAAACGAAAAATTAACCAACTTTCAGTTCATTGAGATGTCTCCTAATCGAGCATACTATGGGACTCATTCAAGGCCTGTATTCATGGTGTCTGCATTATGAAACTGCATGGTTTCGTAGGGCCCTCCATGACTGACTTAACAAACTAGCGCTCCATGTACTGTAGCAGAGGTATATGACTGACTCTTCCCATCAAATGCTGAAGGACATCTGAGTCAGATGTCAGAATTTGATGAAGAGGTTGAATGAGAGGTTAAGCACCAACATAAATATGCCAAGGCCTGCCATGATGGGATGGTGGATAGACCAAGTAGGACCCTAGGGCTACTGATGCGTCAGGCATGCCTAGCCACCATGATATCGCAACTGGAAAATGACCGTGGTCATATGCTGTATGACTCATACACTATTTTGACCGAAGATGTCAGTTAATGCTCCCGATTATTTGCATCATATGCACAGATCTCAAGATGACTACACAACATATCTAGACCACATAGCACTGTCATGGGTTGAGGGACCATGGCAACAGTTTTTAGCAAAGCGTATAACAGCACACGAGCTCACAGCTCTAATCTCGGGCCTACCCACTTGCAAGACTCAAGGAAGCTATAGGTTCCCCACAACTTGATGTACATTATTTGCCCTGTGAAAACAGCTGGAATCAGACCAGGAGGAGACAGTAGTCTTCCTTGATGCCACCAAAGCTGCCAATTCATTGAAATAGCAATAACTCTTTGCTGTACTGGCCCGTTGGGATTCCCTCCCAATTTCATTAACCTAATACAGTTGATATACACTGGCCCCATGGCCAGAGAACACCTACACCTCAATTGTCTGATCTCAGTCCCATTCTACATTGAACATGGCATGCATCAGGGTTGCCCTGTCTCTCTTCGTATATGCCCTAACCTTGCAGACTCTGGCATGCTCTATCCTTCATCTTTATGGCCACCGGGGCTTAGCCTTCTCCCCCTGCAACAGAACTGTGTCACTCTACATGGTCAGAACTACATTATATCTGTGCGACCCTGCCAAGAATCTAGGACTAGTAACTCAAGAGTTTACACTCTTTAAGGCACTTTGCGCCATAGCTATGAATTTGAACAAATCTACTATTGTTCCTTTGACGCAAGCCATGCAAGTCCTGCAAATGGAATTTCCCCTCCCATGGGGTTTGAAGTCCATTAAATACCTAGGCATCTGGGTCAGTTGAGACTGATCAGCAGTTATCACATACAATTACACCAGTTATCACAGAACTATCGTTGTCATAATTAAAGACCAAAGTGCACAAATGGTGCAAACTCCACTGCTCATTACTTGAGAGAATTGCCTCATGAAAATTAATATATTGCCCAAATAATTAAACCTCTCCATCCCTCTACCAAAGCATTTTATCAGCACTCTTAAATCTCTCATGGTCATGGACTGGAGAACAGGCTTGGGTTAAATGGTGAACATTGACATTGATAAATGAACAGGGGGCTTGGCTGTACCAGATTTTGAACTATACTGCTATAACGCTCCGACTCACTTCGCATATTACTGGCTACATCCTCCCCATACATCACTTTGCTGTCCTTGATAGGTCGATCCCCCCTCACCAAATATTGGATGCTAACACCATTACATGCATTCAAACAGCATGGTAGGGCTTAATAAGAGACATGGCAGCCCAATACTTTACTTTCCAAATCAGCTTTGCACACACCACCCACTATCTCCAATTACTGGTGATAAAAATGTCCTACCACGACTAGCAAAATGGGGAGTCAAAACTGTGGGAGATCTTTTCACGAACTACCATTTTCTGGAGGCCTCAGAAGCCATGAGTAGGTAGGGTTTCACAGTACTCAACTCATTCCTCTTCCTTGACATAAGGGCATTATACAAAGCTAACTATCCATCCGCCCCTCAAACCCAGCCATGTGCACAACATTATCTTCACGTCTTACTGTCCAGGCCAAACAATGACTAGTGATTAAACTCCTTTCCAAATGGAAAGGAAGGCCCAATTAACCTAGTGACATGGCACAGTGGGAGTAAGATTTGGATGGCACACAGACTCATAAGGAGTGAACATATTGCTTCACTCAAACACACGTATTAGTCCCAAAGGTTCACCTCCGGTTTATACATTTAAGATTTTTACATTGCACATACCACACCTTGGTCAAACTCAACAAATGGAAACTACAACTACGAACTGACTCTGGATGCACCCGCTGTGGTGCCCTAAATGCATACTTTATCCATGCAGTGTTGCTATGCCTGTGGAAAGCTCCCTATTGGTGCAGGGTGTTCCAACTCCTTACTGACATGATTGGCACAACAGTGGTGCTGACCCCAAATCTGGTTCTGTTAGGATGCACAATAGACATTCCCAGTGGGGTACACAGATTCACATTCATAGCTCTGCTCCTTTTAAAAAAGAGAGTTACCTGTGTATATTGCAGCAACATAGTGCCTACAACTAGAGTATGCTTACAGAACCTCTGGTTCTGCAATGAGCAGCTGTACACATACTACAACACTATTCCACTGGTGAATAGGCCTGGAGATAAATGGGACACAATACGCTCATACCTGCTCACTCATGACCTGCCTTATTGCATCCCACAATCTGACGTCAAGAGAATGGTCAAACCGACCACCTAAATGGGCTAGAACCCGCTACAGCTGAAAGTGATGTGTACCTCCTTTGTGTATAGACTGGAAACAGAGTTTCTTGCCATGCAGCATTGACTGTTTACTAAGTGGGAGAGCCAATGGACTACACACACCCAGCTATGCAGCATTACCTAGTGTGATTCATACTTTCTGAATTGGGCCGGACTGTTGTTCACTTTTCTAAAAATCCAGCTCTGTTTGTGTACAATCTGCAGTGCTTCAGTGATATACTGTATATAGTATTGTGGGTAATGTTGATTCTTCTATACTTTACCTAAAAATAGCATTAAAAAGTTATGGGCAGATTTACAAGCCCCGTGCGCCACTTTTGCGCCACCGTTGCGTCAGTTTTGTGACGCAGCGGCGACACAAAGCTAGCGCCATGCTGCGACAGATTTACAACGTGACGCATCTAGGGAGATGCGTCACGTTGTAAAGCCCTGCGCCACATTAAACCCGCGTAAGGTTTAATGTATGCAGGGTGGGCGTTATGTCGGAAAAAGCCTCGGAAAAGTGACGCAGTGAAATCTACAAGATTTCACTCAGTCACTTTTCCGACGCTGGTGCGTCAAATCCTTACGCCTGCTTCAAGCAGGCGTAAGGCGTGACGCACCATGTTAGGGATAGGGCAGGTTGGAACAGTGCTGGAGTTGCGTCGCGCTTGCGACACAACTTCAGCACTGCGCCAACCTTACGCCAGCAGGTGCGTCATGCATCTGCTTGTCCTTGCGCCACAATGCACCGCATTGTAAATGCAGCGCATCTCCAGTGGCGCAAGGGCAAACTTGCGTGATGCATCTTCGCTGGCGCATCCCTGCTGATTTGCAGGGATGCGCCAGGGAACGTAAATCTGCCCCTTAAAGTTTTAAACAAAAAAACACTGAAATTCACCAGAGTAGTTATCTAAATTAACTATAACTCGTGCCCTAAAGTAACTAAAACTTGTGTACTCGCCATGTACTGCTCATACACTCACATATTGTATCACTCATGAAATGTTCAATGACTGCATTGATAATATCTCTAATGAGATCTGAAATGGCATCATTGCTAAATAACACTGGGCATTGCTGGTTGTGAGTTATACCTACTTTAGTGCCCCTTTATACCATATTTGTTTTAAATTTTCAGGGCATGGGTACTGGGTCCCCATGTCCTGATATGGTGGCTGCACCATTCCTCCACACTGTTCAGCTAGCCATTGAGAGCATGAGCTCCTGCTGGACTCGTTGGATTAAGACAGCCAGCACGAAAAAGAGCCCCTTTGGGCCAATCAGATTGCTCTATTATTTAAAGTTGTGTGCCTGTGGGAGTCCTGTGAGCCCAAGTGTCGAGATATACATAAATGTTGAACCTTAATTTCTCAAAAATCACTGAATTGATTTACACCAGCTCACAGTTTCACATGTCGTTGTAGTGAAATACTCTTAAATTCATTGTTCACTACAGAAAGGCATACTTTTCGGATAGAATAAAATTGGGTTACCTAATTACTTTTAATAAGTGATAACTTTTAATTGGGAGGAGGTTGGAATGTTGAATTTGGTGTTTAAAGAACTATAATGCAAAACTATCTTTAATGGTAAAATCTGACTTCAAGTCACAATTCTCAAAATCCTATTTTTGGAAAATTGGCATTTTCTTGTCGCAACTATTTGGTGCCTGCAGCCTGTATCCTGGGCCACAAGACTAAGTGTAGCTGCCATTTGGTCTTTGTGTATTGTTTCCAGTGGTGAGACAAAGGGAGACTAGATGTTGGCAGGATGGGCCAGCTCTGACTTGATAAGGGGGAAGAGCGGTCACCTACCACAATAGAACATCAAAAAGACTCTTCCTCAGGACACTCACAAAATATTTCACACTAGTTTTTGTACTCTAGCAAGATGGGGCCAGGGAAGGCAGGAAGGATGTTCCAAACACCTTTGGGGTGGAAACCTCCAGAACCTTCTCCTTCTTCAAAGCTGACACCAGATAAAAATATTTGACCAAACACACAACAGAGAAGTAGGACTCGTAAAACCAGATTGTTGTGATCTATTGAGGTACCGGGGGAGATAACCAGGTGTCTAAAACTGCCCTTCCACACAGCAAGCTGTGTCATTCTTCATCATAGGGCTGCTGGCACACCTCCGCGATAGCCAACGCTGGAGGTGGAGCAATAGGGAGGAGGAGGACAATACAGCACATAAAAGAAGTACACAGAACGGGATCAAAAAGTGAATAAAGGTGCAGAAACAGTTATATAAAACTGGATCAGGGATGTCCTCTATCTAACTTTAATTATGGACTCCCTGCCCAGAATAAAAAGGAAAAGGTCAAAAACTTTACCAGTGGATCGAGGTATGGTAAACTATAATGAATCACCTACCCCTCCACTCTGCAAACAAACGTCGACATGTTTCAGCCGAAAAAGGATTCATTTAATTATTACCCCGGCTTTCTTCAGGACTTCACAAGGAAAAAAGATCTCATGGGTACTAACCCTACCTCCTTGGTCCAGGAGCAGGGAATAGGCAACCCTTTTCAAGGAATACTCCCTACAAATGTGTCGGGATGATTTCCGTGGGGAACCGAGTTCTTTGTAATTCAACACTCGAACTGGCGGGGGAGTGAGATCAACTCCCTTTAGTCAAACTTTCATCAAGGTGAGTTGTTCGCTACCAGGTTGTCCCTCCCGTCGCCGTGTAGGTCCATATTGGACCCTCAGACCCAACTCTTCAGTACATTCCTGTAATGTGGATACTGCAGAAGGAGGATGCCCTGCTGCTCTGCTGCTTGAGGCCTGCTCAATCGTTGAGTAAGATGGCTGGATCTGTTCTCTTAATACCAGGCTGAGTGCATCCAAGGGCCCCAGAAAACAAGCTTCAGTGCCCTCCCAACAACTGCGAACCTGACTTTCTGCACTGGACCTGCCTGGACATGCAACTAGACCTGCCTGAGCCCTCCTGGCCTATGCTGGAGTTCCTGATCCCCAAGTGGTGCCTACCCAAGTCCTGGGCTCTGCACGGGCATCAGTGAGAGCTCCTTCTGGCCTAACTGAAATTTCCACCAAATCTGATGCGAAGCACCGCAAAGGCTTGCCGCACATCTGCAAGCTTCACAGGAAATGATGCAAAGCAACGCAAAGCCCCACAAAGCCTTGCCACATAGCTGGCAGCTTCATTGGAACTGATGCGAGCAATGCAAAGCAATCCAAAACCCCGCAAAACCTTGCTGCGGAACTCATCGGAACTGCGCAGAGTGACCCAAAGCCCTGCAAAGACTTGAAGCTTCAAGGGAACCGGCCCCAGATGACACCAAGCCGCACAAAGCAACACCACGCAGACCAAGCAGCAAGGACAAAAGGTACAATCCTCAACGGACCAAACGATTGCCCCACCTGAACTCCCTTGCAGCTGGTCTTATCTTGAAACTTTGCTCCGGTCCAACTTGACCAGATACCCTCATTTGAATCTTTGTGCCTTTTGGCACAATTGTTTCGAAACCTTTAAAGTAGCATATATTCAGGTTAACCTCTTTACTGCTTATTTATCTATCCACCTGGACCAAGTAAAAGCGCACGATCCAAGACTAGGCCCATTAATGATATCCCATCTCTCATACGCCGATGATATTGTGCTGCTGAGTCACATGAAAGTGGGACTATAAAGATTAATTAAAGAAACTGCGGTATATATAAAACCGGAAATTGATATCGCAAAGACTAAAATCATGTCTATAGGAAACTATCACAATGCCTCATTACAAATCAAGCTGGGTAATGCAACCATAGAAGAAGTTAGCAATTACAAATACTTGGGCTTCAATTTTGATAAAAAATTTAATTTTCAGATACACGAGCATTATATGGTTAGAAAAAATAATACTTTAATACACACATTTTGTGCACTTGTAAAAAAACTGGATGGTCCTTCCTTTCAACCATTGCTTGCTGTTATTAAAGCAAAACTGCTTCCAACGCTACCTTATGCAAGTATGGTGATGCATGGTTAGGATTCTAAAATGCTGGATAGATTACAAATCAAAACGTACAAACAGGTTTTTGGTCTTCCTTGTAACGCTTCTCCTGCTCAAATCCGTTTGGAATTTGGATTGACCCAGCAAAATATAGCAAGTAGATACCATTCCATCAAATCCTGGCATTAAATACGAAATAATCAGTCCAGCCCTTTAATCAGTGCTTTATGGTAATCTCTGATTAACGATGAGAACCCAAGCTACTACAAATAGTTGCTATCATCATTCTAAATAACTAATGCTGGTCGTTTATGGGACCTAAATCTGACACATTCTACTTTTGAACAACGAAAGCGTATCCTGAGGGTAGGAGACGTCCCCCTGCGCACAGCACGAAGCCCCAGGGCAGGGGTTGATGAGATTTCAACAATCAGTGTTCATAATTTTGAAAGAATAATAAACAAAAACTTTGGTTGAATGTCTAAGTCGATATTTTAGTAAATCATATCAGTAAACGATCATCCATATGTATCCAAATGTTAATCACTGAGGAGATTGGCCCAATGGATTTCGGTCCCGAACGGACCTTCGTCAGGGGACGTATCTAAAAAGTATAGTAAAGCGAAAGAGTCAGGAAGACAACTGACAGTAAATTTACTATCTATGCATCAATAAACTAAAAGTGATAATGTGCTCGGAAGAATAACTTCATATGGAAGTCCAACGTGCAAGGTGAAAAATAACAAAGCGTCTGCTGGTCAAAACTGCAATGTCCGGTTAATCCGTAAGTGTTACAGTGTGGAAGGTAAACCAAAATCAACGACGTGGCCAGAAAAAATCATAATAATGGTGAGTTCGTTAGTCATAACGTGTGTTAAGATGGGTAGGAGCGATGCTCTGAAGCAAAAAGAAAATCATGCGCAAACGGTTACGTGCCGGTTCAAATAACTGGATGTTAAAGATGTGGTGCTCAAGAAATAAAAATGAAAAATAAAACGCGGTGATGTATTAAAAATAACGTGAATTCAAACACCAAAACGTGTGATATATATAGTCGGGAGTGGAAACAGAGTATAACGGCTGAGATGGATAAACTTACGAAACGCAGTGTGCTTCCATAGTGCTCCGACTGTTTCGTGGTTAACGTTAGAACGAACGCAGAAACGCGCTTCAAGTGTGGCTTTAGTAACGTGACAAGTAAACATAAAAAGAGGGCTGGTGTCAACAAATAAAGACGGGCGCCATATTGTAATATCTAGAGGTGCAAAAAAGAGTGACGAAAAGGGTATAGTTGAAACAGTGCTGAATGCGATTAAATAAAAATGATAAAAGAAAAGCGGTGAGAAGTATAAAACAGATGTAGAAAATGGGGGGAATGAGTTAATGCATAAAAATAAAGTGAAAGTAAATGGACCAAGTGTGAAAAGTAACTGTGAGCAAAAAGGCATCAGACAGTGTAGTGACATAAGAAACTAGGAGAGAATAAATCACAAATAACACAAAAATTCCATGCGATCATTGAGTCCGTTCGGCTTCATGGAATTCAACAGTTTGATCCAATGATTTTCCACTTTTTGTCATGCGATGAATAAAGCAGTAAAAACTAACTCGCTAGTCGAAGATAAAAATATTTTCTTGTGGCGATCCCATGCCTGGATGACAATTTGAACATATGTCCATTTGCAACCTGCAGCATATTTACATCTAACCTGTCTGGCGTATTTCAAGAAAAAGTTATTGGCTATACGCTCAAAAGAACTGCCATCCTTAGCAGATAAACCACCATGGAGATACAAAGGCCCAAAAATGTGCGGGTTATGTGGCACCCTTAAAGAGGATTTTGTGCATTTGGTCTGCATATGTCCCATACTAAATAATTTATGCTTTATACTCCTAAAGCACCTTTTTAACGAGAGGGGGATTCGTACATGCAGAACAGCTGTCATGAGAAGCCTTGACTCCACAGACCTTCGGCTAAATTGCAAACTTTTGATGTTTTTACAATCACATGATAAAACAATCAAACAGAATTCCAAGGAGCTTAAATCTGTATAAGGAACTTGGCCTTGACTGTGAGCAAAAGACATTAATATGACATCAACACAAGTATGGGACTCTGACACTCGGATCCGCTGATACTCTTATAAGTAAAACTAGTATTTAATTTTATACCGATGCACATGCCACTTTACAATAATCGAGAAGATTATGAATGGTTAAGACCTCCTGCACAACTCCGCTGGCTCAGTCCCCGCTAAGTGGGTCTTATGGAGGAGTGGAATGTTTACTCCTCTCCTAACTAGGTAAGAGTGTATCAGGTGGCATTTGAGGGTGGAGTGAAACTATCTGCATTCCATGTGAGAACTTTGTAACAATGGATCTGTGTGGCCATTAGATAATGTGCGTAAGTGATGGTGTCCCCCTTGTCCACCCAGTGCAGCCCAGCCTGAATCCCCAGCTCATGGTGTCAATGAAATGCTGTTGCTAGCTGCTAGCTGTGCCAGTAGGATCAGGGAGACCTGAGGAAGAATACCGTGAATCCGTCCCGTTTTTAATGCATGAGCTCAAAACAACTGTAATCCAAAAAAAGGATTACCCATGCTATGTGGTTCCTCAGCAGAGGGGCGATATATTGAATAACAGGATATCATGATAACTCAGAATGGGTAGAGCCTTTTTATAAAATAAAGAGTACCTTGGAAGAATAATTAAAAATAATTCTCTGTGTACATGCAGATCTAACAGGATTCTTTCCTGAGAGGAGTCTTCATGAGCAGAGTCAGCAGATTCATCTATGGTGGGCTAGCATTGAAGTCGTTTTCCACTTGCATTATTAATATCTGTACATTACTATTAGGTGAGGGATATTTTTGGTTGTGAAGGTTCTGAAGAAGGTGGTCTCCACGTTCCACCAAAACGCGCGTCGACCATATTACATGCACCCAACCCACAACTTGGTCATGGAGAATTATCATATCTGTATCCCCTTCTGACCAAGATGCTTATGTGTTTTTCTTTGGGATTGCTTGCCAGTTTGATTGGTGTGAGTGAGTGTGAATGTGTCTCGGTGTATTGTAGTGGAGTGAATTGTTTTGTTGGGTCTAATGTTGGGTCTAATGTTGCAGTATTAAATCAACAGAAATACAAAACTGTTGATTCAATAGGAAAAAAACTGTATAAAAAAGAAAAAATCGATGTTTAAAAAAATTGTGTTATGAATATGTATGTCTTTTTAGGTAACATTTTCTAAACTTTTGATATTATCAACCAACAAAAATGAATAAATACAATTGTTGGATATAAAAAAATTTGATTGTCTTTTAGTATGGATACCCATTGAGATTCATTTCTAAAAGTAAAGAAATAGAGGTCTAGAGAGAGACATATTATTCTTTCTCTCAATAAAATAGAGACCAATGCTGCATAGCTGTGTATGCACAGTCATAGCTGGACATGTGAGAGGAGCTCCGTCTGCCCAGTCTGCCCTTAACAAACAAACCCCTTTTTTCCTGCCTGACCTCGAGGTGCGTCTTTCATCCTCCATCCTGGGGTTCCCCTCAAAGAAAATGAACTCCAGGGCATTTTGGCAGAAGTCATGGGTCACTGGCCATATGGGGCATCCAAACTGGGCCCTGGAAGGATCCAACAAGGGCCAAGTCAGAGTCAGATCCATCGCAGTATGACCCAAACAGGGCACACTCCTATGCTGGCTGGATGCCTCCAAAGCCCTCCTTGGCCAAGTCCGTTTTGTGCTTTGTCAGATGACTGTCCAGGGTGCGTGGTCTGTGTCTCCACTTGCAGATTTGGGAGCGAGGTGGTAAGCCTTGGGAATGTGTACTCCCTGCATGGTGGAACTCAATCCAATTTCATGACTCTGTTGGTCTGTCACAGAAGGAATTATAGCCATCAGAGATGGTGGGCTAGAAACAGCAGCATATACTGGAGACCAAGGCCTCGTAGCGAGCGTTTCTCCTCTGAGTATGAGGATCTCCTTTGCTCAACTGTTGAACTGTAATCTGGGAAGATGGTGACTTCAGCATTCTCAATACGCAAGAGGCCTTTTGTGCAGACCGCACGCAGCAGCATGTTTCTGTCTTTATAGTTAAGTAGGCATGCCACCACTGGGCGGGTTGCACCGAATGGGGAGGTGGTTGCACTGGCATTCAGTGGACCCTCTCGAGGACATAGATTTGGGATCGGACATGAGGTGCTACAACTGTAAGAAGCCAGTGTTCCAAAAATGTCATCATATCAGATCCCTCTGAGCCCTCGGGTAGGCCAGCCAGTTTGATGTTATTACATCTGCTATGGCCTTCTGAGTCTTTCTGCCCATTGATCCATTAATGTGAACCTCGTGATGAGGAATGCCACTTGATTTTGGAGCTCATGCACAATGAGGTGCACTACCTGAATTAAAGTCTTATAAGATTTCAACCTATCTGCAATATACAGTGGTTGTCGTGCATGATATTTCTGTTGATTTCCACCTCATCCATTTTTGTTCCTCTCAAGTAGCTATGATGGTTCCACGATGCGGTTTAGCTTGTTTGGAGATCTGCAAGGCACAGGAGGCTCCTCACCCTCAAGCTGAGTTTCCTCAACATAGGGAGGTGTGCTGTCTGGGTCAGACTGAGTTCCCCGCCCGTGTTGCTGGTTGATCTGGTGTGGCCCATTGTGCCAGGCAAAGGCCCACTCGCTGAACAGAGTATGGAGAACTTTGGGACGGGTGGGGGCAAGGGGCCCTGTCACTCCAATGGTTTGGTAAACAATGTTCCCCAAGCGCCCCGTACCCCACAGCAGCCAAGTGCTGGCCTGAGCTCAATGGCCCAACCCAGATGTGTCCTTGTCAGGCGTGGTTCTCATAGGTGTGTGTTGTTGCCACTTGCCACATACTCTGTATTGGCCCCTCCACCAGGGAATATTTGACAGGTGCCTGTGACCTCTCTGCAGTGAGGATGCTCACGGCTGGTCTGCAGGGAGATGCAGGACAACTGCTTTTGTTGGCAGCGTTATGTGCATTTTCTTACAGCAAAGAGTTGCACAGCACTAGGGTCCAGTGCCATGAACAAACAGGGGTGGGGTCACAGGAGTTCTGAGGTTGGTTTTGAGGAGTGTTTGGGGCTCAGCGTGGGTCCTGAGGTAAAGTCCTCCCCTACATGTTGACAGAGGTTCCCAAGGGTTGGATCTCTCAGAGGGTCACAATCCTTAGAGTTTATAGGTCCTGAAGTCTCACTGCTGATGTGAAAGCTTGGGGCCTTGGTAGCCACCTACCTCCAATCATACAGTTCCCTTTCTTCACTGACCAGAAACCTTTTTGCGGGCTGCACTGTGACCAGCTTTCCCGGTGGCCCAGCTCTCTGCAGTGCCTCACCAAGGGGGTGGTGGGGGAGGGGGTCAACCTCCGTGTCTCTGATGCCATTTGTGGGGTAGGCCTCCATGTGGTCCTAGACTCCAGCATCTGAGGTTCCCCACTTCGGCGTTGGCTGCACTTGGCTCCGGGGCAATGCTAATGTTCAAGGGCAGGCCGGCAAGGAGTCCAGCAATGTCCCCAATTTCGTGGGTGCCCTCCAGGAGGGAACCTCTAAAGAAGACAGCTCCGTTTGCTGCCCGCAGAATGCAACCTGATGTGTTAGGCAGCACCCATGGCCACAAACACACAGGCTCCAATCATTACTGTGCCACTGTTATCTGCCAAATATGGTGCTGAATAGGGCCCCAGCACACTTCGCTATCACCCCTCGTGTTCAGTCCCCTGGCTGGTCCATGCACTAAAGTCACCAGGGCTCGATGCACCAGGATTTGAGAGGAAAGTGCAGCGGCAGTTGGGATATATCCAAAGTGCGCCCATCGCCATTCGTTCCTTGGCCAGATCCTCCTGACATCAATAATTACATCACTGATGACATCTCAAATTACATAATTCCAATTAAAGACACTGTAGGCATAGTGTTTCTGACTGTGTGACAGCGTTAAGCTACGTTCATTGCAGTATGTTTCGCGTGATGTGCTCAATTGGGTGTTTCTGTGTGGTGTATCATGGTGGTAGTAGTGTTAGGAATAATGTGATAGCAGCTATATAACAAATCGGTGTTGTGTTGGTGGAATATGGGATGTTAATTTCTAATGTGTACTGATGGATGTGTGTTGCATCTTGGTATACAATTTTTAAGTTTAGAATGCTTTATTGAGGTAATACCCAAAGTAAAACATAAGTATAAAATAAACATGTAATGTTCAAACACTTCAATAACCACTATTTTAATACTGTGAATAAAAAAGAAAAATGTGAACAATAATAAAAAGTACAGGATCAAAACCATTTGAACAATATGAACAATTTACATAGGCAGATGCAGTTTAACATTTTAAAACAAGAGTCAGAAAATGGGGAGGAAGGGAAAACAGGGAGGGAAATAATGAGAAAC
Source organism: Triturus cristatus (assembly GCF_964204655.1). NCBI lineage: Eukaryota > Metazoa > Chordata > Amphibia > Caudata > Salamandridae > Triturus > Triturus cristatus. Next base: position 828,340,814 of record NC_140585.1, on the reverse strand, counting down.
GTGTACTAAGCAGAACAGCATTGCAGATATAGCATTAATAACTTGTTAAACATAATAACAAGTAAGGTGGCTCATATCAGGTTACCATAGAAATAAGTTGATCAATTATCCTAGATAGAAATGTCGAAAGTGGTGACCAAATTAAATCCTTTTTAATCATTAACAGTATAGAGGTGGCATGAGCATGATCTAATCTGTGATGATGGCAGAAAAAGATTCCACCAGGCAGTATAAGAGATTTTATCAGTATCCTTCCAATTTGTGGTAATAATCTGTAGGATAATGGCTATGAACAAATCAATATATTTACCCACACTCCCTTGAGCTTTCCAAGTAGGAGAGGAACTGCCCAAAAAATGTGTAAAATGTCAAAAGAAACATTTGTGAACAACGTTTCATTCAATTTCTTCCAAATGAGCAACCAGAATCTATTAACCAAAGGACAGAGAAAGAACATAGGTAATAAATCACAATTTAGATGAGGACAAGACCAGCATTTTGTATTGTCCGACAACTTGAACTTATGGAGAACTTTGGGGGTAAGAAACAGTCTATTATAGAAATAGTACAATGTCTGCGTTGTGCTTGCTGATCTTGAGGAAGGGTGAATTTTTGCCCATATGGAATCCCAAGTCTGAAAAGAGAGCTCTTTTTGCTAATCTTTTTCCCATAACATTTCTATCTCAGATTTAATTCTCAAATCAGTAGGATGAGACAAAATCTTATAAATAGCAGATGCTTTAAACTGAGTAGAAATGTCCAAAGAAAGAGAAAGGGTCTGATTATGTGGAACCAAGAAAGAATTCTGAAAAAGGAAATGAAGAATGGACGTTCTAAGGTGAGGGTAATGAGAGGCATGTTGATAGGGCATATCATACTTTTTCTGGATCTCAGAGAAGTCCATAAGAGACCCATCAGTCATTAAATGCTGAATAGTAATAATGCCTTTGTCCATCCATTCGTTCCAAAAAAAGGCCCTGTTATTAAGTTTTAGGTGTTTATTATACCAAATAGGAGTATGTGCAAAAATGTCTGTTTGAGAGGAATGAACAGTGACCTGAGAGTTAGCTACAGCAGTAGAGTGGGTGAGAATAGGAGATAAAAAATGTCTAGAAGGCTGAGATAAAAGAATAGCCACATTTAATAAAAGAATTGTAAGTATTGGGTCTGTTTTAATAGGCTCCAAGCAGTTAATATTGTATGAGGGTTGTCTGAAAGAAAAGTCCAGATTTGTTTCAATGTAAATGCAGAGTGGTATCGTCTAAGATTGGGAAGATTGATTCCTCCTAATTCTTTGGGTTGTTGAAGTCGAATTAATGAGATCCTATTCTTGCGATTATTCCATACAAATTTGATCGAGGAACGATTGATGGTTTTCAAGAAAAAGAGTGGAAGGGTAATTGGGAGCATGGACAGATAAAAATTGATTATCGGAAGCAACATCATTTTAATTGTTGCTAATCGACCTCCCCACTATAAAAATAATGGGGACCAGCTATCTATTAACGCCGAGAGTTTTGTAACTATATCTGCAAGGTTAATTTTAATGGTTTCTTTCATGTTATTTGTATATAAGATTCCTAAACATTTAATCCTTTTTGAATTCTATTTGAACCCTGTATCTTTAAAAATGTCAGGGAGACAATGTTTATTTAAAGGGCAATATCTCGCATTTGTCAATGTTAAGTTTATATCCAGAGAGTGAGGAGTACTCCTTTAACAATGAGAAAAACGCCGGGAAAAAAGTGGTAGGGTTAGATAGATACAGTAAGATGTCGTCCGCATTTGCAGTAACTTTAATGTCAATGCTTTTGAATTGAAAACCTGGAAATTGTGGAGAACGACAAACATTTTCCCCAAAGGTTTTAGGCAAGAATAAATAAAAATGGAGATAAAGGGCAACCTTGTCTGGTTCCTCTATGAAGTGAAAAGTAATTGGATTGACGTCCGTTAACCCAAATGGAGGTAGAGGGTGCAGAGTATAGCAATTTAATATAATAAATGATGTGAGGGCTGAAGCCATGCCATTTCAATGCCCTGAAGATGAATTCCCAATTTACTCTGTCGAAAGCCTTTTCCACATCCAACGTTATTGCAGCAACTGGTGAATCAGCCTTGGAGGCTAGATGAATAATGTTAAGGAAGGTTTTGGAATTATCTGTAACTGAACAACCCTTTACAAACCATGTTTGATAAATATTAATCAAATCCAGAATGATCTGGTTAACACGAAGGGCTAAAAGTTTAGCAAAAATCTTACAACCCATGCTAATTAGGGGAATGGGTCTGTAATTACTACAGTAAGAGGTGTCTTTGTCCTTTTTGGGGATCAAGCAGAGCATAGCTTGAGTGAAGGAACCTTGCATTTTTCTCCAGTAGCTAAAAAGTGATTTATGAGAAGTAGCAGATGAGGAACAAGTAATTGTTTAAAATGAAGAAAGAAATGCACAGTAAATTAATCTGGTCCAGGAGTTTTATCCTTAGGAAGTTGATTAATAGCTTTGTAATTTCTTGTTCTAGGATTGGACTATTGAGAGATGTCAGATCGACATGATTTCCTGGGGATTTGGGAATTGCTTGAAAATATTAATCTATCTGATCAGATGAAGGGGAAGACTCAGGAGTATACAGAGTAGTATAAAAGTTGGTGAAGCATTCTAATATCTTAGAGTCACTGATGTGTCTACCCCCTGTGCTATCCATAAGAGCAACAATCTTGGGTTTCTGTTTTAAATTTTAAGGTAGTTAGCTAGGGAGTTGTCAGCTTTATTACGACCACCGTACATTTTAGCGTTACATTTAAGCATACTACCACAAGCATTATCCCAGGACTGTTTATTATATTACAATTTAGCTTTAATAAGATTGGATAAAGTGTCAGCACAATTTCAGGTGAAGTATTCATGTTCTAATGTTTTGATTTGTTTTAAAATTAATGTTGCATCTTTAAATGCCTTCTTTTTTGGGGGTATTATTTTACAGAACAAGGGAACCCAAAGGAATTAAGACAGGGACCTTGGGCAATTTCATGTTATAGAGAACAGTCTCCATTGAAACTCCGAAGCAGATGCGGCGATACTGCCCACGCTCACTGAAGTAATGCGATCGTGCATTATCCAACAGCTGGCACACAGCACCCAACAGGACTTTCTGCCATAAAGCAAACAGAATTGATCCCGCTGGTGTCAGCAACCCCCAAAGTCCAGATGTTGAGCGCTTCTGCGCCTATAATGAACCGTCGACTCTCTGCCACTTTAGAATTGTAAAAAAGGTGTGATATATTATCAAGACAGCAGTGCATTATTTGTTTGTCCTGAAGATGATGCCCTATATTTAATGTGGCATCGAAAAGTCGTCGACACCCAAACACCCTATGCACTAGACTCAAGCTATAACACATTGTGCAATGGTGTTAAATGATTAATTTGTGTCTGTCTATACTGAGAACAACTGTACAGACCCATTTTGTCTTGCCTTTTGGCCAATTCTGTGTTCATTGTTCTGTCTTGTGTTCTGTTGGTCACGGCTGTGCCCACTTGTCATTTGAATGTTTTCTTTTTTGGGGGGGCAACAACATCTATTATAAATCCCCTGGCAGCTGCATTAAACGCATACCAAATAAAGTTTATCTGTGAGTCCGAAGGAAAATTATTTTTGAAAAATTCTTGTAAAAACAATGTAAATTGTTCTGTAAATTGAGTGTCTAACAAAAGGGCATTATTAAATTGCCATCTATGTGAGATAAGTGTGGAGGTGGGATAGTCAAGATCTACAATGATGGGGGCATGATCAGAGATAAGAATTGAACCTATCTCCGCATGTGTCATGAATTGAAGAGATGCTTGGGTGAATAATATGTAATCTATTTGGGAATGAGAGCTATGAACAGGGGAAAAGAAGGAGAATTCCAAGACGCTAGGATGAGAAATTCTCAAAACATCTATCAACCCTCTAGAAGTAATAGCTTTATGGAAAGTCTTTTGCATTTTATTTGGGATAAATTTGGTTTGGGATTTCCGATCTAAGAAGGGATCCATAAGCTGGTTACAGTCACCACCCACTATCAGATTTTCTGAAGCATGAGAAGAAAGGAGAGTGGGAAAGTTGTTCTGAAATACTAAATCAATGCCATTAAGACCATAGACATTACATATAGAAAACTGAGTATTATTTACTTCAATGTTCAGTAAAAGCAATCTACTATTGTTATCCTTAACCTCATTTTGCAAAAGAATAGCTAATGATTTGTGAAACAATACCTCTACACCATTCTTAGCATTAACTGCTGGAGAATAAAAAACATTTCCAACCCATTATCTGCGTAAGGAGAGTGTATATGGCTCCTTGACATTTCAATTTAGCAAGGTTAGATAACACACATTGTTTTTTGACAGGGTTACGAATGCCCTTAGCGTTCCATGAAATAATACGTAATCCACTCATCTAGGGAATATATAAAAGTAATGTAAAAAAAAACCTACATAAAACTTAAAATAAGTAAAATATTTGATCAGCAGAAACCTAAATGGTAGATAATATTACAGGCCCAGAGAGAAAAGAACTCCAATGAGTAAAGACAAATGATTAAACCAAGAAATTTGAAAAAATAAGAAATTAAAGATAGAAAAGGAAGCAAAACAGTCAACATATCTTCCAAGAACGTATATGCCAGGTGTAAAATAGTAAAGAACCATAGGAATAAGTTTACATGTGGAAAGAAAAGTTGTATCATATTGAAGAAGAAAGGGAGGGGGAGGAGAAGAAGGATAAGAGGTAAGAAAGGGGCAAGAGGAACAAGAGGAGAGCACAGTCTCCTCTGAAGCATATATGTAGAGAAGATGACAAAAAGCCAAAAGACTTTAGCAATAGCGGTCACAAACCAAAAGAACATTGATGTGGAAGGGGGGGTGAGAAGGACAGAAGCCGCCCCAAAGAGGAACACAAAGAGTAAATAGATGTAATGTCAACAGGAAATCGAAGGACAATAATAAGTGAAAAAAAGAATATAATCCACACCATGGAAGGGAGCCTACTGAACATTTAGGGAGGCAATGCAAAGGAGCGCGGAGCATGAACAATAAAACAGTTGGACAACGCAAACAAAGACATCATCGTCAAACGAGATAGGGTTAGGAACCTGTGGAGAAAAAGAGAGAGAACCTGTGAGAGAACAATTAGGTTTTACTAAGTTCCATATCTTCTTCTTTGTGCACGTTGTAGGAAAGTAGGATCTGCTTCTTATGGTTAGTCCCACTTTTTGCTTGATGTTACACTGTTTTGACTAGTCTGACTGGGATCCTGCTAATCAGTCTGTCTGATTTCTCCTTAAAAATGTTATGCATGTACTTAGGTACACCCCAGATTGCATACTGGGGTAGCCTTGTCAGTCCCTAGTATATGGTAAACATGTACCCAGGGCATAGGTACCCCAGATGCCTCCCATGGGCTGAAGCATGTATTATGCCACCCATGGGAGGCCATGCAAAATGGAACCACAGGCTTGCCATTGCAGCCTGTGTAAGATGGTGCATGCACCACTTACTTTAGATATAGGTTTACTATATCTATATGTCACTGCACTTAAAACCTATCAGTCACCCCTCTAGCAGGCCTTGACAATCCTGAAGGCTGGTTGCTGGGTTTTATATGAGAGGGTGCCCCTGCATGAGCAGATCTGCTCTGCAGCCTTTGGAGACCATTCTTCCGGGTTATCGGTGACGCAGCCGGACATTAGGTAGAGGTGCATTATATGCTCGCGTAAAATGCTATCTCGAAAACGGCTACAACAAAACATGTTCATTTTTTTTTTATCTGTTTATTAGGTTTTCATATATACAACATATTGACAGGGATAAACTGTTTCCAAAGAACCAGTAGTTATATTTGCATTTACTGAATTCGGTACATTAAAACAGTAAAGTAACATGTGAGTAATAACATTCTGTCTTATTAACGTGGGTTATCCTTACCTGTGGTCAAACATATATATATATTTATATATATAATCATTCCAATCACCGTACAGTTCCTCCACACAACACAAGATAACCGTGTTGTATGCATGTACGGTACTTACATATGTGCATTATGGAGAGTTTCTTATCAGCCATGTCATTCTAACCAAATTTCTACCAGACAGTCGTTTGAATATAATTAAAACCAATTGGAGGAACAGGGAGAGAGCTCAGGGATACCCATATGAGCGGGAGGAAAGACAATAACCATAGCGTACAGATCGATTATACATTCTCATATACACATCTATCATCAATAAATATTAACACAATTTGGCGAACGCATATTATACATATAACATAATCTAGATCACAGTTTAAAACACCTTACAACACTTGTTCAGAGTATTTTTAGTCAACAATAGGACCGTCAGACAGGTCATCCTGAGTAACCATCCCTTGCAGTGTGCACAACATTACATTCCATGTCGTAGAAATGGGGTATTTAGGGAGCCCCAACATGTCTTCCCGGACCAATGAAACTGCCTCAGCCTTGGCCCAGTTGATCATGGAGTACAGCCATGCCTGTACCAGCAGGGGTCCCTCTGCTTTCCATCGGCGTGTAATAAGCCTTTTAGCCACAACCAATCCCAGGTCTAAAAATCTGGAAGAGGCTTTATGCTTCTTGTTTCTAAGGAATATCCCTGTGATGCACACCTTCCAGTCCTGCGGTATTTCTCTATCTGTGCTTGTGTTCAGATAGCGGATAACTTCCCCCAATACGAGTGTAATTTGGGGCATGACCAGAGCATATGTAACAGATCGGCCCCAGCAGTTTTAAATCGCGGGTAGCATGCATCTGCCTTGTTATGCAACAAAGCATGTCATATTTGGTATCAAACACCTTGGAATAATAACTCCACACCGGTAACCGGTGTGGGAGGTATGATTCCACCATACTGAAGCAAGCTTCTTGGGGTCACTGGTCTTTTCGGTACCAGCCTTCTCGACCCGGGCAGCACAAAATGGTTATTGCCGACCAGTGACACATTTCTACCGTCCGGCTGCTGAGCCAAGCTCGAGCAGGAGAAGTCTGGACAATAGGCATCCTGTCACAGGGAGGTGTGACCACCTCCCAGACAGGATTTAGTGTATTGGGGCTGGGTGGGTGCACTTCCTAAGTGCCTGAAAGTCTGCATCTGGGGCACACTTGGTGTCCCTGTGCATAATCCAGTTCAACCCAGTCCTGGGAGCCGTTGGCTCCCGCTCTGGCGCAAAACTGGACAAAAGACATGGGAGTATCCTCCCCACTGTCCTGACCCTCCCCTGGGAGGGTCCCCTGAATCTGTCCAACCCTCTCCCATGGGTACAAAAGGGCTTACCTGGCTGTAGGACCCTAGATTCGATGTGGACAAGATTCTGATCAAGAAACCACTGAACTTCGACCGTCTGGACACTCTGGACTTCGCTGGACTTTGACTGTGCCAGACTTCATCTCCCTCTCCATACAAAGCATTGTCTGTCCCTGTGCACCATACAGACTCTGTGCAGGACCTGCGGAGCATCAAGGACAACTGAAGTATCTCCCTTGGGATTAACTGGTCTGCTGATCCTGAGCTCCTGTGGACTCCAAAGGCTCCAGCATCACAGGAGGTGGGTTCCTATATTTGTTGAAATTGATTTGCCCTCTCACCAAGTTTGAGGCCAGTATCCCTTGTGGGGACCGCATAACCTGAACCCCTGGGCACCTTGTGCATTTGGAAGTGCATATGCTTGTTGGCATTCCCCAACTAAGTGCATTGGGCTATCGATAGCCCCAACCTCTGCACAGATTTACTACAAAGGACTTTGGCTTCCTTGCACTCTGTGCCCTGCAAGCTGTTGTTTTGTGAAACTGCTATATGTCCCCTTGGGACTCCTGTGCCTTCAGCCTGTGGGTCCACTTGAGGGTCAACACTGCTTTTTTTGGGCTCCCCTGGTTGCTCCAGGCCTGCCCTGACTCCCCATGCTGTCGTGAGTCTCCTGATCCATGCTGGGCCATACCGTGACCTTCCTTGACCTTCTTCGTGGGTTGCAGCTGCCAAGGCTTGTTGGTGCTCCCGCCGGACATCGACCCCTCAGCACTCGACATCCTTTATGGGACAGCTAATATCTGGCTCCTGGTCATCCTCAACATCCCCTGGTCCCTGTGGCTGTAGAGTCAAGGTCAAATCTAAAGGGAAGCTACCTCTTTACCGGCCTATATTCCTTTCATTTTATGGTAAACACTCTCAAAAAATCTTAATGAGCACGCAAACATGCAGTGATGACCCATAAATACAATGTCTACACACAGTTATTTCTTTTTATCTTTGTTTATTTTATTTATTAGGTAAAGAATTTTTTGTATCAAAAGTGATTATAAGTATTTCGTTTCAGTGTTATCGTTTGTAATAATTCACAAATATGATGAAGACAAATATGTACAATTGGACAGAAATATAAGACATATCAAAAAAAACATTAGTGCACATCACAATGCTAGGACAAATCATTTAGCCCCTCGATAGGCCAATTAGATCACTACATTCATATCTTGCATACTAATCTTGCATACTAGCAGTCATACCACAAACAAATCAATATAGAGAAAAAAAACCAATAAAAGTGTACAACTGGAAGAGTTAATTATCTTAGAGTATTCAGATATTCTCTCAAAGTTTGACTGTAAAGTTTATAGTAACAAACTTGATTTCTTCTTATTGTTTGATCTGAGTTGGTCCAGATAAACTTTGTTGTCCAGTTGTGGAGAAGCTGGTCTACGTACGTTTCGGTGAGAGATAATTTAAAATCACCTTCATCAGGACCACTGAAGAAACAAAATTTTCTGTGCACAAACGAGGGGACAGTGTTCTGAAATAGTAAATACATTGTATATAAGATATGGGTCTCACTGATGTATGTCTTTTCTACTTTTTAAAGCTTTTGTTAAAAATTACTTTGAATTTGGCCTAAACATGTCCGTCTCAGACAAAGAAAAAGAAGAAGAAAAAAGAAAGGAAAAGCAAAGAAGGGAAGGAGTAACCTCCTAAGAGAAGGAGACTGAAAGCTTGAAAACTTAAAATCACACCATAATGTGAGAAAGAGTTTTTCATATCAATTCCTGATGTGTGACAAAGATCCTCTATATATACAAAAAAGCCAGTTTGTAAGGGCGCCAGGTAGATCAGAGCTCCAAAAGGAGACAGGTATAATTGAAAAATACCTACTAAAAATAAATCGTGTTATCGAGCTGTTAGGCTCCTATTGATTTCCTCAAAAGATCATATTTGAATTGAAATGGATCTCTTGTTGGACATATCTGTTAATTAAAAAAGAATCACAGAATCAATTGGACAATTCTAGGAGAAGGTTAGGAGAAATTGTTAAACTAGTGATGGCCCCTAGGTCATTTCTGATAATAGATCCTAGTCTCTTACCCTAGAGAGTTTTGGATTGTCAAGGTCAAAAGGCGTTGACGAGCCTTTATGAAGTGTCTCCAAATCGGGTTACTCCATCATGGAGGTGTACCTGAGATGGAAGAGATATACTATGTATTTATTCCAAGAGAAATGAACATGCATTGCTAACTATATTGTGATTGTCGGATAAGTGAATCTTACCTTCGTGAGAGATTAGGAGAGCGGAAAATATTTTGTAGTTTTAATCTCCTGGTCGCTTTAGGGATAATGGTGTTTATCAAAGTCAAATCCAAAGTGTCTTTTGAATTTTACGTGATTCTGAGGGTAAATCAAAAAGGGTTCACATTATATATCGTGTAATTAAGCAAACTTAATTCCTTTAATGGATTGATCAGACACAGGATAAATCACAATCTAAGTCAATAACGCATAATTTAACGTGTGTAAGCTGTACTGTCCACGTTGAACTAGTAGTATGAGTGTGTTTTTATGCAATGCTATTGACTGTCTAATTTGATTTACAACCAAATAGATATTTGAATCTCAGTCTGACTTTATCACTTGTTAACAGTTAAAATAATCTAATGTGGTAGATATCTGTGTTGGCTGTTAGGGATGTCTAATTTATTAACGATATTGGAGGCCAAAACTATATAAATTGTCAGCCGTATGTGTGAGCCACTGAGCGTATCTATTTTACAGATGAATGGTCTTATCAGCACGACCCGTTACTGAAGAAACGATTTACTGTTAATATGGTCGAAAAAGCGTCTACCATTAATGAGTGTTGATGTCATGTGACCAGTAATGGACTCAGTTTGAGAATATATAGGGCCAAAAGCCAGTGATCTACTCGTCATTGATGATATACAGGGTACTAAAACAGCTCATCCACATATGGAGATACGTAGCCTGAAGGTGTATGAGGGGTATAGTAACTGCGATAGATGCTTCTAATACTTTAAACCGCAACAACCATATGGGTCGCAATGAGTTAGAGCTACTAAATTAAAGATGTAACAAGCGCACATAGGGATGGTTACCTTAAGTTTGCAAAGCAGCGCCGTCTTTTCCTTTAGTCGTCCGACTCGAAGCTAGTGTGAAGCAACATTTTTGGCGCGTTTAAATATCGCGTTGATAATTACGACCCAACGCGATATCTCAAAGCCAGGTGAATAATGTCTCCCTTCCTATGGTGAAAGCGGGTGACATATTGGAAAAGACATCTGACGGCAGACAAACTGCCATGTCGTGGAAATAACTGTGTTTCTGACATGCCAATAATTATAGAAACTAAATAAAAGACAACCAGCAGTGTTGTCCTCAAGTAGTGATTTATTATTGTGGCATATCTATTGTATATGTTAAATGTTTATCTCCCCAACGCGACGCGCCATGTTGGTTTGGGGAAGATGGACAAGTGCAGCAAGCGCCATCTTTGAACGAACAAAAACGAGGTTGTAGGCTGAGAATTGGCAAAATGTATAATATTGTTATTAATCTGGGGAAAATGCAATCAAAAGTATGGTAAAATATGCTAAGATGATGTATAAATGTACATAAATTGATAAAACCATCGCAGCCCTCAATTTGTTATATTACGCCGTGAGGTGTGAGAGCGCCATGTTGGAATGGTCAATTCGATAGTAAAACGAGCAGCAAGCGCTAGCTTCCGACAAAAAGACACTAACGTGTGAGTGTATCGGTTTAGAGATATATGTGATAGTCTGCTGTACTAATGCTTGCCTATTCATAAGTGCATAGATGTAAATGAACAAAGGACCAGCAATTCTTATGGGGATTATCAAATATGCATTAACAAGCACATGTTGTACTTTAAATGTCCTATATTCAAAAATAGGATACTAGTGTCTGGATATATGTGAATTAATAAAGGTATGGCAACTCCGAATATATCCCATCATCTTATGAGGCATGAAGGCACCAATTTAGAATGGTTAATTTATCGGTTAGGCATGCAGCAAACCCTAGCTTACGACCATCAGACACCAACGATTGGTCGTCTGGATTTAAAAAATATATGTGTCAATCTGCTCGATTGATGCTTGCATATTAGTACTAGCAACAAACAAAAATAATTCAATATGCCTATCTGGGCACACATATGTGCTCCGATCGTGTTATGTTCCAAGATGAGAAAATAGGCAATATATACGCCATAATGGCTAGATAAAAAAGCATATATTGTAGAAATTGTGCAGATTGTTGATGTTTGTAAAAATCTAATATGCTATATGTTTATAGAAGTCGTTGTCTGACAGCTGGACAAAATTTAAGTCAAGGGATGATGATGGTAGCTCATATTATAATTGGAAATATCCAAAGGAAAGAGATCTTCGCTGGGTTAAAACAGACAGTATGTGGAGCTCAGAAAGAGCAATTGATCTGAGGTAATGGTTAAATTGGATTATGATGTAACTAGCCATGTAATTTCTTCATTTAAACCTTTGTTCACTGTGTCCAAGAAAAAAATCCAAAAGGTTTCTCGCTGTTTGCGTATTTTGGTTGGGTCCCTCCCTGGTGTGGGTGTAACCCGCTCCAAAATAACCCAACGGAGATCTGTTTCTGTATGTTGACATTCTTCATAATGTTTCACTAGAGGTGTTTGTGTTTTGCCTGTTCTAATGGCAGATTTATGTTCAGAGAACCGGATGCGGAATTCTCTGGATGTTTCACCTATCTAACCAAAGTCACATGGACATAGTATCATATAAACTACATTAGAGCTTCTGCAATTTGTCATAGATTTTAGTTTTCCTGTTTTGTCTCTGTATGCCCAGGTCTTTGTAATAATAGCTGATGCACATGCATGGCAATTGCCACAGCTATAATTGCCTATAGGGGGGGGCAGTCCATCAATGGTCGTTTGTCTCAAAGGTACCTGAGGTTTGTCTCTGCTGTGTACTAGCTTATCTTTAAGATTGTGGTTTCTTCTAAAGGCTACCAGCGGTTTCTGGGTGGGTGTTTCATCGTCATTCACATTGAGGATCTTCCAATTTTTATCTAAGATTTGTTTGATTTTGTAGTTTAAATTGGAATGGTCTATAACACAGACTAACTGTTCTTTGTTAGATCTAGGTTCATTGTTGAAGAGGGTATCTCTGTTGTAATATTTTGCCCTCTTTAGTGATTGTTTTATCAATCTTTTGGGATAGCCTCGGAGAAGGAGACGTTCTTGTAGTTGTACTGCATGTGTCATGTAGTCTTTGATGTTGGTACAATTCCTTCTGATTCTTAAAAATTCCCCAAATGGGATAGAATCTTTTTGACATAGTGGGTGGTAACTGCTATGTTCTAAGATTGTGTTTTTCGCAGTGGGTTTCCTGTACAGATCAACCGTGAGATGACCTTCTTCGCCCACAATCCACATATCTAGGAATTCCACTTTCTTTGGTGAATAGTTGCAGGTAAATTTAAGATTTATATCGCTCGCATTGAGCCAGGATATGAATTCCAGAAGTTCTAATTCTGATCCTGACCAGATGAAAAAAATATCATCTATAAATCTGCGCCACTGGGTAACATTTTCGTAAAAAGGGGCTGCTTCATTATAGATGTGTTTCCTCTCATATTCCCCCATGTAGATGTTTGCTACACTGGGGGCACAAGATGCCCCCATGCTAGTGCCTTTGATTTGGTGAAAAAAGTCCTGTTGGAATTCAAAATAGTTATGGTCTAAAACTATTTGGAGACATTCTAGAATAAATGTATCAGGTCTATCCCCCGGGCACCTAGCCAGGAGCGCTGCCACCGACTCTATGGCTAGGTCCTGAGGGATATTGGTGTGCAATGATTCTATGTCAAGAGTGACAAGTAATTGTGTATTGTAATCAAAGGGTTTGTGTTCCAAGGTGGATATCATGTGACCCGTATCTTTAATGTATGAAACATACTGTGTGGTGAGGGGACATAGGAAAGCATCAACATATTGTGATAGGGGTTCTGTACAAGAATTAATAGAGGAGACTATCGGTCTTAGCGGAGGATCCAGGATGTTTTTGTGAGTTTTGGGGATACCATACAGGGCAGGTGTCACTGGATTAGCTTTATTCAGAAAGTCAAATTCTTTTTGACAGATGTAACCATCTGTACAGGCTTTAGTAGTGATGTTGTTAATACTAGCCTTAAGTTTAGTCACAGCTCTCATGTTGGAAGGTAGATAGTGCTCCGGTGTTTGTAACATGGATTTAACTTTGTTGGTATAGTTGGAGGTATCCATAATAACAATACCTCCTGCTTTGTCACAGGGTTTGATAGTGATAAGCGAGTTATTCTGTAGAGATTTTAATGCTTCCATTTCATGATTGGTCAGGTTAGGTGTTGGTTTGGGAATTAATCTGGTAATTCTCTGTATTTCTTTAATGACTGTTTTTTCGAAAACGCTGACTTCAGGGCATACCATGTCGAGGGTTGGTGTAAAGTTCGATGGAGGTTTGCAGCCTGAGTAATTTGTATCTTGTTCTTCTAGGTCTGCATTTGCAAAGTATTTTTTTAGCCTGATTTTACGAAAAAACGAAAAGATATCCTGATTCAATCTGAAGGAATTGAGTGGTGTACTAGGTACGAATGACAAACCTTTGCTCAGAAGTTTGATCTCTTCTGATGAGAGCTCATGTTTGGATAAGTTAAAAATTGGTATTTGCTCATTCGTGGAAGATTTCATCACTTCCAATACTGCTGGTTCCTTGTCCTCATGTATGGTTGCTGATGTTGAGGGTCTATTGGTTGGTAATAATTTCTTTCTGGTCTCGAGAATCTCACCCTCATTCTGCCTCTGCCTCTTGATAAAAAAGGTGAGGATTGTTGGCCTCTGTGATATGATTCTGTGATGTGTCCTCTTTGGTTCCTATCGTTATAATTAGGGTCTTCTCCTGTACTATGTCCCTCTGGATCAGAGTCAGACGAATTAGTGTCTGAGAAAGTCACAATTTTATTTCTCCTGTCTGATTGTTGATTGTATTGTCCTTGTTGTACGGGACCCTCTTGGTAATAGTTACTAGAGAGATAGGGGTAAATTCTTTCTTGGGAAAACCATCTGACGTCTTTTTTTAATTTATTGGTTTTTTTCTTTATTAAATAGTCATAAAATTCCTGCATCTCTTGGATGATATTTTGTAGTTTGGTTTTGGCTTCGTCTAGGGCTGAACTGGCTTTAAGTTTGTCCTCTAACTCTAATATTTCTTGATTCAGTGGCCCTAGCATTTCTCGTACAGTCTCTATAATAAGAAGCATCCAATCTCTGGAGCACCTATTGGCAATAAGTGACCAGCGCTCCAGAAATTTGCGTACCTCTATAAAGAGTGCTGGTATATTTCTGACTCTCAAACCCGAGGGGATCACTCCTAATTTAAGATATTCTAACATGAAGAAAGCATGGGATTCCATCCTCTTTGCTTTTTTCTTTAGATTGAGTAATTTCATCCACTCGGTATTGTTGCTATTCATTGTAGTGAGATTGGTGTTACTACTGCCTGCTATTTGTCCAATCATAGCGGCGAAGTCATCATCAGAGAAGCCAAATGTTTTTAGGCCTTCCATGATGTGACACTAAAGCCCAATAGGGCAAGGAGCTTTTTCTGTCAGATGTTATAAGGCTAATTTTCTCCGTGTGTGAGTTGACCAAAGAGGTCAGGAAAGAGAAGAAAATAGACAAGAGAGGGAAAGAAGAGAAAGAAAGGGTAAAGATAAAAGAAGAGGCTGAGGGAAGCAACTGAGACTGAATAACCAGATATTGAATATATCTATAGTTTGAACAAGAGTACCTGCAATATAAGATCGCAAAACTACATGTAAGGAAAGGTTTTCCCCAAATAACTTTTTAGGCCCAAGAGGGGGGAAGAAAAACAAATTTAAAGGGAAGCTACCTCTTTACCGGCCTATATTCCTTTCATATTATGGTAAACACTCTCAAAAAATCTTAATGAGCACGCAAACATGCAGTGATGACCCATAAATACAATGTCTACACACAGTTATTTCTTTTTATCTTTGTTTATTTTATTTGATAGATAAAGAATTTTTTGTATCAAAAGTGATTATAAGTATTTCGTTTCAGTGTTATCGTTTGTAATAATTCACAAATATGTACAATTGGACAGAAATATAAGACATATAAAAAAAAACATTAGTGCACATCACAATGCTAGGACAAATCATTTAGCCCCTCGATAGGCCAATTAGATCACTACATTCATATCTTGCATACTAATCTTGCATACTAGCAGTCATACCACAAACAAATCAATATAGAGAAAAAAAACCAATAAAAGTGTACAACTGGAAGAGTTAATTATCTTAGAGTATTCAGATATTCTCTCAAAATTTGACTGTAAAGTTTATAGTAACAAACTTGATTTCTTCTTATTGTTTGATCTGAGTTGGTCCAGATAAACTTTGTTGTCCAGTTGTTGAGAAGCTGGTCTACGTACGTTTCGGTGAGAGATAATTTGAAATCACCTTCATCAGGACCACAGAAGAAACAAAATTTTCTGTGCACAAATGAGGGGACAGTGTTCTGAAATAGTAAATACATTGTATATAAGATATGGGTCTCACTGATGTATGTCTTTTCTACTTTTTAAAGCTTTTGTTAAAAATTACTTTGAATTTGGCCTAAACATGCCCGTCTCAGACAAAGAAAAAGAAGAAGAAAAAAGAAAGGAAAAGCAATGAAGGGAAGGAGTAACCTCCTAAGAGAAGGAGACTGAAAGCTTGATAACTTAAAATCACACCATAATGTGAGAAAGAGTTTTTCATATCAATTCCTGATGTGTGACAAAGATCCTCTATATATACAAAAAAGCCAGTTTGTAAGGGCGCCAGGTAGATCAGAGCTCCAAAACGAGACAGGTATAATTGAAAAATACCTACTAAAAATAAATTGTGTTATCGAGCTGTTAGGCTCCTATTGATTTCCTCAAAAGATCATATTTGAATTGAAATGGATCTCTTATTGGACATATCTGTTAATTAAAAAAGAATCACAAAATCAATTGGACAATTCTAGGAGAAGGTTAGGAGAAATTGTTAAACTAGTGATGGCCCCTAGGTCATTTCTGATAATAGATCCTAGTCTCTTACCCTAGAGAGTTTTGGATTGTCAAGGTCAAAAGGCGTTGACTAGCCTTTATGAAGTGTCTCCAAATCGGGTTACTCCATCATGGAGGTGTACCTGAGATGGGAGAGATATACTATGTATTTATTCCAAGAGAAAAGAACATGCATTGCTAACTATATTGTGATTGTAGCCGCTGGTAGCCTTTAGAAGAAACCACAATCTTAAAGATAAGCTAGTACACAGCAGAGACAAACCTCAGGTACCTTTGAGACCAACGACCATTGATGGACTGCCCCCCCTATAGGCAATTATAGCTGTGGCAATTGCCATGCATGTGCATCAGCTATTATTACAAAGACCTGGGCATACAGAGACAATACAGGAAAACTAAAATCTATGACAAATTGCAGAAGCTCTAATGTAGTTTATATGATACTATGTCCATGTGACTTTGGTTACATAGGTGAAACATCCAGAGAATTCCGCATCCGGTTCTCTGAACATAAATCTGCCATTAGAACAGGCAAAACACAAGCACCTCTAGTGAAACATTATGAAGAATGTCAACATACAGAAACAGATCTCCGTTGGGTTATTTTGGAGCGGGTTACACCCACACCAGGGAGGGACCCAACCAAAATACGCAAACAGCGAGAAACCTTTTGGATTTTTTTCTTGGACACAGTGAACAAAGGTTTAAATGAAGAAATTACATGGCTAGTTACATCATAATCCAATTTAACCATTACCTCAGATCAATTGCTCTTTCTGAGCTCCACATACTGTCTGTTTTAACCCAGCGAAGATCTCTTTCCTTTGGATAATTCCAATTATAATATGAGCTACCATCATCATCCCTTGACTTAAATTTTGTCCAGCTGTCAGACAACGACTTCTATAAATATATAGCATATTAGATTTTTACAAACATCAACAATCTGCACAATTTCTACAATATATGCTTTTTTATCTAGCCATTATGGCGTATATATTGCCTATTTTCTCATCTTGGAACATAACATGGTCGGAGCACATATGTGTGCCCAGATAGGCATATTGAATTATTTCTGTTTGTTGCTAGTACTAATAGGCAAGCATCAATCAAGCAGATTGACACATATATTTTTTAAATCCAGACGACCAATCGTTGGTGCCTGATGGTCGTAAGCTAGGGTTTGCTGCATGCCTAACCGATAAATTACCCATTCTAAATTGGTGCCTTCATGCCTCATGAGATGATGGGATATATTCGGAGTTGCCATACCTTTATTAATTCACATATATCCAGACACTAGTATCCTATTTTTGAATATAGGACATTTAAAGTACAACTTGTGCTTGTTAATGCATATTTGATAATCCCCATAGGAATTGCTGGTCCTTTGTTCATTTACATCTATGCACTTATGAATAGGCAAGCATTAGTACAGCAGACTATCACATATATCTCTAAACCGATACACTCACACGTTAGTGTCTTTTTGTCGGAAGCTATCGAATTGACCATTCCAACATGGCGCTCTCACACCTCACGGCGTAATATAACAAATTGAGGGCTGCGATGGTTTTATCAATTTATATACATTTATACATCATCTTAGCATATTTTACCATACTTTTGATTGCATTTTCCCCAGATTAATAACAATATTATACATTTTGCCAATTCTCAGCCTACGACCTCGTTTTTGTTCGTTCAAAGATGGCGCTTGCTGCACTTGTCCATCTTCCCCAAACCAACATGGCGCGTCGCGTTGGGGAGATAAACATTTAACATATACAATAGATATGCCACAATAATAAATCACTACTTGAGGACGACACTGCTGGTTGTCTTTTATTTAGTTTCTATAATTATTGGCATGTCAGAAACACAGTTATTTCCACGACATGGCAGTTTGTCTGCCGTCAGATGTCTTTTCCAATATGTCACCCGCTTTCACCATAGGAAGGGAGACATTAATCACCTGGCTTTGAGATATCGCGTTGGGTCGTAATTATCAACGCGATATTTAAACGCGCCAAAAATGTTGCTTCACACTAGCTTCGAGTCGTACGACTAAAGGAGAAGACGGCGCTGCTTTGCAAACTTAAGGTAACCATCCCTATGTGCGCTTGTTACATCTTTAATTTAGTAGCTCTAACTCATTGCGACCCATATGGTCGTTGCGGTTTAAAGTATTAGAAGCATCTATCGCAGTTACTATACCCCTCATACACCTTCAGGCTACGTATCTCCATATGTGGACAAGCTGTTTTAGTACCCTGTATATCATCAATGACGAGTAGATCACTGGCTTTTGGCCCTATATATTCTCAAACTGAGTCCATTACTGGTCACATGACATCAACACGCATTAATGGTAGACGCTTTTTCGACCATATTAACAGTAAATCGTTTCTTCAGTAACGGGTCGTGCTGATAAGACCATTCATCTGTAAAATAGATACGCTCAGCGGCTCACACATACGGCTGACAATTTATATAGTTTTGGCCTCCAATATCGTTAATAAATTAGACATCCCTAACAGCCAACACAGATATCTACCACATTAGATTATTTTAACTGTTAACAAGTGATAAAGTCAGACTGAGATTCAAATATCTATTTGGTTGTAAATCAAATTAGACAGTCAATAGCATTGCATAAAAACACACTCATACTACTAGTTCAACGTGGACAGTACAGCTTACACACGTTAAATTATGCGTTATCGACTTAGATTGTGATTTATCCTGTGTCTGATCAATCCATTAAAGGAATTAGGTTTGCTTAATTACACGATATATAATGTGAACCCTTTTTGATTTACCCTCAGAATCACGTAAAATTCAAAAGACACTTTGGATTTGACTTTGATATACGCCATTATCCCTAAAGCGACCAGGAGATTAAAACTACAAAATATTTTCCGCTCTCCTAATCTCTCACGAAGGTAAGATTCACTTATCCGACAATCACAATATAGTTAGCAATGCATGTTCTTTTCTCTTGGAATAAATACATAGTATATCTCTTCCATCTCAGGCACACCTCCATGATGGAGTAACCCGATTTGGAGACACTTCATAAAGGCTAGTCAACGCATTTTGACCTTGACAATCCAAAACTCTCTAGGGTAAGAGACTAGGATCTATTATCAGAAATGACCTAGGGGCCATCACTAGTTTAACAATTTCTCCTAACCTTCTCCTAGAATTGTCCAATTGATTTTGTGATTCTTTTTTAATTAACAGATATGTCGAACAAGAGATCCATTTCAATTCAAATATGATCTTTTGAGGAAATCAATAGGAGCCTAACAGCTCGATAACACGATTTATTTTTAGTAGGTATTTTTCAATTATACCTGTCTCCTTTTGGAGCTCTGATCTACCTGGCGCCCTTACAAACTGGCTTTTTTGAATATATAGAGGATCTTTGTCACACATCAGGAATTGATATGAAAAACTCTTTCTCACATTATGGTGTGATTTTAAGTTTTCAAGCTTTCAGTCTCCTTCTCTTAGGAGGTTACTCCTTCCCTTCTTTGCTTTTCCTTTCTTTTTTCTTCTTCTTTTTCTTTGTCTGAGATGGGCATGTTTAGGCCAAATTCAAAGTAATTTTTAACAAAAGCTTTAAAAAGTAGAAAAGACATACATCAGTGAGACCCATATCTTATATACAATGTATTTACTATTTCAGAACACTGTCCCCTCATTTGTGCACAGAAAATGTTGTTTCTTCTGTGGTCCTGATGAAGGTGATTTTAAATTATCTCTCACCGAAACGTATGTAGACCAGCTTCTCCACAACTGGACAACAAAGTTTATCTGGACCAACTCAGATCAAACAATAAGAAGAAATCAAGTTTGTTACTATAAACTTTACAGTCAAACTTTGAGAGAATATCTGAATACTCTAAGATAATTAACTCTTCCAGTTGTACACTTTTATTGGTTTTTTTTCTCTATATTGATTTGTTTGTGGTATGACTGCTAGTATGCAAGATTAGTATGCAAGATATGAATGTAGTGATCTAATTGGCCTATCGAGGGGCTAAATGATTTGTCCTAGCATTGTGATGTGCACTAATGTTTTTTTTATATGTCTTATATTTCTGTCCAATTGTACATATTTGTCTTCATCATATTTGTGAATTATTACAAACGATAACACTGAAACGAAATACTTATAATCACTTTTGATACAAAAAATTCTTTACCTATCAAATAAAATAAACAAAGATAAAAAGAAATAACTGTGTGTAGACATTGTATTTATGGGTCATCACTGCATGTTTGCGTGCTCATTAAGATTTTTTGAGAGTGTTTACCATAAAATGAAAGGAATATAGGCCGGTAAAGAGGTAGCTTCCCTTTAGATTTGTTTTTCTTCCCCCCTCTTGGGCCTAAAAAGTTATTTGGGGAAAACCTTTCCTTACATGTAGAGTCAAGGTCTCCATCTTCACATCTGAAGCACCCGACATCGGTGGGCATTCGTCTACCGAGCCCCTTGTCACTCCTGAGTGACCCAGACTCTGTCCCCTCTGATTTCAGGTTCCTTCCTTCAAGGATCCACCTGTGGGTTCTTAACACTAAAACTGCAACAACGACTCTCCCATTGAATTGTACATAGCACGTGGTGTTGTTCTCATTCTGTACCCGTCCTCCATGGGGTCCCACCTTACTTACCTTGGGTGGTTCCTTGGGGTCCCAGCGATTCTACACCCTCTAGACACTGTCTGGACTCGAGTCGTGGTTCTTATACCACTATTTTAGTATATGGTTTGGTATCCCCCTGGAGCCCACTGTGTGTTAGTTCTACTTACATTTGTTTCTGTGCTACAGTATTGTGTGCTTTGTGTTTCTCTGTGTGTAGCAGATACTGTGAGGTATTTAAGGTGTGTTATAATAATAAATACATATTTTTATAACTACTGTGTGGTTCTCCTTTCATTTAACCAGTACATTAAGATTGCATTCTGATAAAACAAGCTGCTTAGCATTCCTTTGAGACTAAGCCTGAAGGCTGCTCTCCATAGCTACCACTTGAATGGTTTTCTAAGGTTATCTTTGACCTCTTAAGTCACCATAAGGGTTGTTTGGACTAGTGCAAGGTGCCCACTTTAATTAGTGGACATCATATACCAGGCCAACTTCTCACACAAATGAGTACATTTCTTGAGCTCTGCAGAATCCTCAAAGGTGAATGTTCTGTCTTTATATGCTATTTTGAAAAAGCAGGGATGAATGAGACCGTGCTGAGCATTCATTGATCGCAGTGTGGGTCTGAGGTCTAGAAACTCTTTTCTGCGATTGACTGTGGGCTTAGAGACATCTTGACTGAAGAAAATGTTTTGACCTGACCAGAGCATCTGTTTATGTTGTTTAGCCACAATATGAATCACCATTAAGTCAGAGAATGTAGGCAATGATTCCACGAGGTCTGTTTGAGGTTGAAGCATTGAGAGGACCAATTCCGTGAGCCCTTTAAATATTTAGGTCAATAGATTTCGACAACCAACAATTTGTGGAATATGCACCTTCAAGAGAGTAATCACATCGGAGCCTTCAGAACCTTCCTGAATTCCATAAATTCTTAGGTTGTTGCATCAGGTTCGATTTTCCAAGTCTTCTGTTGTTTTCTTCAACTGATTAACCTCTTTAGATAAAGTGTCCACTCCAGCAACAACATCTTGTGCATCACTGATCTTTTGTTCTCATCATCTGTAAGTCTTGAGTCCAGACCAGACCATTTCTCTTCAATTCTTTGAAGCGTCACAGTGGTATCCGAAATGAAAGGTCGAATATTTCTCAATTCATCTATAATATCCTCTAAGGTCAAAGGAAGAGGTGATTTATTTGGGGAGGAAGGATCTTTTTTTACTCTTTTATTGGCATTGCAGACTGAGTCTTTGCGACTCTTAGTATTAGAGCCAGTAGACCCTTGAGGTTTGATTGAATGCGCAGAATCCATGTTTAAAGCAGATTGAGGAAATTTTAAATGTTTTCCAAAGAAAAGATATTGAGAGGGAGAAATATCACCAAAGAGAAGCAATGTATTTCTACCAAAGAGTATATACCTTACCCAAAGTGCATGGAAAATACATTTCTTCAGTGCAGCAGAAGTGGGACTTGTTGTACAAAAAGACAGAAATGCGCAGTGTTTCCTGAATTGATGAGAGGAACCAAGTTCACAAAATGGTAGCCGAATGAAACAAAGCGCAAAGGTAGTAATATACCTATCAAGCCGTTGGATATAGACAGGTACGGTAAACTTGCCTCTCAGATTCCCGGGGTTTATATCATCAAAACACTGCTTCAGAGTTTAAAGATGCTCTGTTTATTCAAAATAGGGACAATGACCATCATTTCCTTCATGAGCTGTATCCATCACAATACAAGAAAAGGCTTTCCACAAGCGGTAAATTTTCTTTTAAAGTCTGAAAAATTGCCAAAATGTGTATATTTCCATTATGCAAATAGGTCCTAATGGCCAAAAACGACCGACCAAAAGAGAATTTCAGGCCCACTGACGCCTGAGGAGAATGTGAGAGCCAAGCTCGCCAAATAGCGTCCGTGATGTGGGGCGCCACAGGAACAGATGGAAAGAGGTAGGCAGGACATAAATAGACCGGTTAAAGGTCTCACAACTTGCCTCTGTGCACCTAAGTGCCCCCAACGAGGTTACCCATGTGATGAGCGTTGCACCGCTGTCTGGAAAAGGTCCCTTCAAGACCGGCCATTCCTCGGTGTTACAACGGAGCTCTAAGGAGGGGCCATCTTGTTTTGCCGCCACCGCCGAACTCCTGGTATACGATTTAAGGTAAAGTATGCTGATAATTTCTTGATATTTTAACACACTTTGCTGCCCAAGTTTGGCCATACCAAACCATAACCATAGCCACGAGTGGAATAAAGGGATTTCCATTTCCTTAACACTGTGCATTCTGGCTCTCACATTAAAATATTTTGTGTAAAACATATACTGTGATGCTCTCAGTAGAAAACTGACTTTAACCTACATCCGTCATTTATTCTGCTCACCTCAGTTGTACCGTTAAACGTGTCCTGGTTTAGTGGTTCATTTAAAGACACGGGGTGTTTTATCATTAACCAAAATCAGTCCTCTTTGTAACTATTGGTAACCAGAATATAGGTTGAGCTACTTACAACTTTTCACTTTAGATTTCTTGCACAATATATTGCCCTAAGCATTTTTACTTACACAAATGTATCTACAGGATACAGTGCCGGAGAAGCATTCAGAAGGGCAAGTGGTGCTTTTTAACACAGCCTGCAAGCATTCAGTGCTGACAAGGCCTTTGAAAATGAAGCTGCTACTGATTCCAATGATTTGTGTTAATGAGCTGGTTGCAGGTTTTCAGCGCCTTAACTCCTTGAACTTCGGCGCGGCAGGCATCAGCATAACAACAAAAGACACAATCTTCCTCATGTTTGTGAGGCAGCTTACATGTCAGAAACAAACAAGCAAGTCCCTTGGCCACTCTCCTCTCAGCATGCCTGGGTCAGCCCTTGCAGTGCCTGATGTTGCAGCAGCTGCTGAAACAGCCACTAGAAGGCTGCAATCAGTAGCTGCGGATGTGTCAAGTTGCTCTCAACTGCTACACCATTAAGAGGCACAAAAGTGGAAAGATTTCCACTGCCCACGTCAACTATGGTGCTGCGTTGTTGTAGAGAAGTTAACTAGGGCACTCTTTCTGGTAGCTCTTCTAGAATCAGAAAAACATATTTGGTTTGAGAACCATGGTTCTGTAAAACTCAGATGAAGCCCACACACATGGTTCCCTTAAATAACAAAAACAGGCAACACTTCTGCACAAAAAAACAATCATATGGGGGTTATCTACTGTTAGGCATATTGTTGAAATTCCTCAATTGTAAAATCTAAACAAGTAGATACAAATTTACAACAATTAAGCTTTTCAAGTCTTTGCAAACATTATCTTGATATCGATGGTCAATCATAAAAGCTGTGGCAGGTCAGCTGGAGTACAGGTGCTAGATTTGGTGCATCGATTACAAATCCGAGGACAGAAAAGTACCACCTGCTTTTAAAAAACTCTTGATAAAGTAACTGTTTATGGCAGGCTTTAATTGGATACGTTCAAAGCGAGGCCAGTGATAGACGAATGTTGGGAGGGTGATCACATTCTGCAGGATTCCATTGGCATATTTTTACTATTACTCTTCAGTAACACCTAGCGCTCTGAAATGGCTTGGAGGGCTGTGGGATGCCGATGGAGATGAATGAAAAAAATATCCGCTGTACCCAGAGCATTCGACAGGAAGGCGCGCTTTGTTAACAGTAGTCGAGCACTGGCTGGTCGTCTGCCCCGGACAAGCCTTGAAACAGACTGTTTCATGTCCCATTAAGGAAGCCTTTGTGTTTTGTGAAGTGGCGTCCTTTTTACGGCCAGCTCCAGCAGACAACACAGAACGAGTTGTGCGTGTTTTAGCAAAGGAGGGATGTGACATCCAATTATTTTACAACCGCACAATGAATTAGAGGCAATTACTCTAAGGGTCTGTGCCCCTGAATTACTGACAAATTATTTAAGCATTGCAGACAGATGGAGCTCATAAAATATGCATAAAACCTCTTGTAACTTGTCCATTACAGACAGGAAGAGACCGGGCTTGTTGTGCTGAATAAATCTGTTGTGCTCTAATGGTGGTAGTCCGTTTCACGTGGTTTTGTTTTAACCAACAAATAGTATTCAATTACACATTCAATAAGAAGTTCGGCAGAATTTAATGTCTACAGAATTTCTAAGGATTGATTCATCGTTGAGGTATATGTCTTTTTTGAGTATTTAGGAAAGTAGACTCCCTGCTTTAATTTCACACTTGAACACAGAGCACGCATTGGCAGCAGCTATTAAATGATAAAGATTGTGATTCGTCTGTAATAAGGGAATATGGATCGCTCCCGATCAGCAGGAGCTTAGCTTAGTCAGTGAAATTCTGGGGAGTGAATCTCAAATTTCCCAACTAAAAAAAGCAGTGGGCCCGAGCGGGGACGGGTGAAATTGCCAACATTTGGGATGGACTGTTCACATGAGGAACATTCTCAGTACTGATTTGCATTAGATGTGTCTCTGTATAGAGTGGCACAGTGGGCAAACAACGATGGGTTGGAATGCTACCCTGAGTGATTGCCACTCGATACACTGTTTACAGCATTCATGCCATCATCTTTTGGGTGTTTGATTTCCATTGGTATGCCTGGAAACTTGATACTGGTGCAGCGTTCCAAACCTACTACTGCTAACATTTATGAATTCCAAAAAGTAGTAATTTTGCACCCATTCGTGGAGTACACCTACAGGTGCAGATTTACTCCTTTTTTGGTAAATTGTTCACTATATCAGATCAGTTCAGTTCAAAAGCTTTATTCGGTTTATGTCAAACCATAAGAGCATACACATACAAGCATTTGCAATGCAATAGGTCTCGCATTTACGTGAGTTTGAGCTATTGGCATTGTTAATGACAATGCCTTATATTTATGTTGGTTTTTAAAGCATAAAATGAAAGGCATTGCCATTTACAATGCCAATAGCTTAAACTCATGTAAATGCGAGACCTATTGCATTGCAAATGCGAGACCTATTGCATTGCAAATGCTTGTTGTTTGTGTAGCCGCATAAGAGTGCACGGCTATGGATTGGTATTTTTATCGATTTATTTGTAGTTTGGACATCTTTGTTTTTTGATGTGCAGTTTCTACTAGGGTCTGTGCCCCTCCTGAATCTTTCTTGCCCCAAGCTCACCCGGTGCTGGCTAGTGGTCGTGGAAACGATAAGGGGGTGTTCCCTCTGATTGTCCGTTTTGTTACCTGTTCTGGGCCCTACAAGTAAGGTGACCTGATGACTCCGTGTCATCAGGGACACAAGCTCGCAGTCCTCCGCTTTCTTCAGCAGCCCGTGAATTTTAGGAATTCCATTCCTGGTTCACAATTGAACCAGTTGGTCTCATACACCTGCAAACACTGATAAAGGAACATGTGTCTCCGCGTTGGACCATTGTGTCCCTGCGGAATAGCGTAATATGATGGCATCTCTTTGGAGGAGGCAGGATTGAGGGGGGGCCAGGGCGGTGCGATGGGGGGTCGGTGCGACGGGAGGGTTCTTTCTCCCGATTATCGTCACCAGAGGCAGCAAGGCAGGCAGCGGCTAGAAGACCTTGCTTCGTGCCCTTGCTGCCTCCTTCGGGCCTGGGCTTCCACCACAAGGACGAGGGCCATGAAATGCTCCTCTTTGTCCAAACTCCTTCGCTGTGAATTGTGGGGTTGTCTTTTTAGTCAATGTTTCGAAAGTGTTTATTTCATTTATAAACCCGATTCATGAGCTTTTACTTGTAGCTCTGTGGTAACGTGTTCTAAGAAGTACAAATAATCCATGCTTGTCGTGCTTGGTTATGTGATAGCAGTGGGCTGAGTATTAGTGGCCACATCTGGTGTGAGCGGGCTCTATCCGTTGGGGAGGGGGGGGAGGGTCTCTTCCTGGTTTGTGAGTGCTCTGCTCCGAGTATAAATGCTAATTGCGTTGGAAGTGAGATCGTGCGCCTAGAAGTACATCGGCTAGTGAAATACCACGTCCTTGCCCCCATTCCCGACCTTACCCGAAAGGTTGCTCCGTTTCCGATGGCCCTTGCTTACGATTAGGCAATGATTCTATGTAGTAATGGGGTTAGAAAATTAAATAGGTGGTTGTGATTCCGCTCTCTACTTATTAGAAAAAAGGTGCAAGTAAATTAACATTTTTAAAACTGTTGCCCTTCCGTGGTCCATTTTTAATTAATATCTCTTCCATAGTTCCAACCCTGTCCTTATTTGTTTATAAAACAAACTGTGGAAATTCGTAATTCCTAATATATGGATACATTTGTCTATTTGAATGAATATCACATTAAAATAAAAAGGCGAATCTTAATAGAAACAGCTTTCAGCATGTCGCTTCTGGCTGTGCTACTGAATGACCGCTATATCTGCAAGAGATCCCGGTGCAGCTGTCGAGTGTGTGCATTAAAGGTTTGTTAGCTGCATGTGCACAAGAATCATGTTTTATGTCAGTGTATTATATTCTCTTTTATGTTCTGTTAGTCCCCTGTAGCAGAACGTTATCGTGCCACTGTGGCCTGCTAGCAGTCACAAAGATGCCCTGCTAAAACTGCTGGTGCAGGGGTCTGTGCGATTAGGACTCTTGTGTGTATGAACACAAGTAAAAGTAAATCGACGTTTTTGCAGTCTATACAGGATGTCTGACACACTGGGACAAAGTGTTAGTTCTACAAAGATTGAGATCTGATCAACAATTTGGGCCCTCAGCGAGACGTGTTCAGACTGAAGCGCTTGTACCAACTAGGTTTTCTTGTACAGACTAGTTGTCATTGTGCCTTTGATGATACGTATGCGATGGCTTATACATTTGGGCCTGCTTTTGAATCAAGGACTAGAAAGGCTTTTTGTAGCTTGTATTAAAAAAAAGAGATATTGTTCCATGCTCTGTGTGCGCCTCCTGCTTTTGTACATTCATGTTATAATATATCAACGGTTAAGCCAGGGTGGTGGGCACCCAGAATTTTGAGATAGGTTTGAGTACGGTAATGCATACCACAACCACTCATGCATGTTTTCTCAAATTAAATCCGCATCCCATGAAGCCCAGGAACTGGATGCTGGTGTGGACACCTGTGGGATACGCTGGAGGAGGCTTCAGGATGATTGGATTCACCAGTGACTGCTGCCTTCCCAAGCTCTGCTGTGCCGTCCCATACAGGCTCCCATGCACCTCCACATCTCCATTGACCCCCCCCATAACAGCACAGCATCAGGCGGTGTTGGCAAAGGGATCTCTGGTTTAGAATGTTGCGCTGCTCGTGCACATCATGTGTGCTGTGTTGTGTGTGCTAGCAACAGTGCGTGAAAGGGTTAGTATCCTGCATTTACGCTGTCACTTGGACGAATATTAACTCTGCTGAACAGCAGGGTGCTTACTATTTGCATCACTTTTGCTACATTGCAATGTACCGCTTGAGCAAGCTCTTATCCATAGATGTAGCAGCTGAGTGCTAAGGTTGAACGTGCAAGTTGGTTCCATTAAGGGTGATGCTAGATTCTGGCTGACGTCTCAGTACCTCTCTGCATTACAAATGGCTCTCAATACCTCTCTGTACTAGAAATGGCTAGCCTGTTTATTAATCTCGACGTTTCAAAATGGATGTATGCGCCTACGTTTTATGTGAGTTGTGATTTAAGTGCACAGTATTAAAAGCAGCTCTTGGTAGATGCGTAAACGTTTCCTTTTGTTGTATTTACTGAGCGCAGTGTCCCACAGAGCACAGAAACCACAGCAATCATTGTAAACAGCCGCATCAGTTTAAAAATTAAAAGTTACGATCTCGGAACGGTGGTGGGGCGGGCAAACGGGGCAGAAAGCGGGCATGGCGTGCTGAAAGTAACACAGCACGTCGTGCCTGCAAATAAGAAACAAGGTGTCGCCATCATGCTTTCACTTTAATGAAACAAGCATTGGCCGCGCGCGAAAGTGAAAGCTGCGCGATGTGACGGGAGGGGCGGAGGAGCGTGAAAGCAAGGTTGGTACTGCATGTAAGAAACGAAAGGACATAGGAAAGACAAGCATTGGACACGCGAGACGCGATGGTGGGGGGTGGGGGAGAGAAGCAGGAGTTCTGTTGAAAACTGGTGTGAAATAGCAGCAGGGAAGGGGGCGGAGAGGGGCTATGAGGGAGAGCGACGTAAAGCCATATGGCTGCTTTGCGCGCGTGCACGCCTCGTGCACTGTAGCTCTATGCCAGGGGAAGCACTTAAAAAACTCACTTACAAAATGTCTCAGAGACAGCTTTCGCTGTCTCAGCGAGACCTAAAAAAATGAGCATTAAAAACAAAGATAAGGGCATGGCTTGGCGAGCCAAGATGGTGGACGTGCTTTGAGCCGGCTCCCGCCCGCCCGGTACATTTATCCGTCTTCTTATCCTGTTTTCCGGAGCTGAGGCGCCCTGATTCTAGGCTGTGGGGTGTGGCCGGCAGCGGCGGCAGCTCGAGTGATCCTGGAGGTCTGGGGTCCCCTGTGACCCGCCGGAGGATCGTACAGCGCTTCTGGCCTGGTGCGGCGGTGTGAGCCGCGGCCTCCAGTGAGCGGGGAGGCGGGGCTTGGCCTTCGCGCATTGAGCAGCGGCGGGGACCCGCATTGAGCCTAGCAGTCGCCAGACGGGGTGTGAGCGGCTGGCGGCGGAGCAGCGCCCCGAGGCAGAAGAGACAGCCCAGCCTGGAGGGGACCTGTGTGGTGGCTTCCTGGAGCGCCCTTGCCCGGAGGGGCATGAACGGCGGTGAGTGACCCGGCCAGGCTGTGGGCCCCACGTCAGCGCCGCTCCCCGGCTCCTTGTATACCGTTTCCCCCCCTGCACCAGTGATCGGGGGGTTCGGCGGCCGGTTCGGGTCGCAGGGGGAGTGGGGACCTGTTGGGGGCTGCCGGGACGGACCGACAGAGATCTGGCCCAGACAGGGCAGGCTGCAGCATTCTTGACCCCTGGGACGGTGTGGCCTGACCCAGTCGGCCTGCGGGGCGAGTGCGGACGTCGCGCCCCCCCGGGGCATTATCTGAGAGACGGCACCTGGAACCTGTTGGTGGTGACTGGGCCTAGTCCAGTGAAGGCCGTTGGCACACGGATCGGGAGGCAGCGGTCCAGCGCCTGGGGCGGGGAGGCCAGGACCCAGATCCCTATAGCTCCCACCAGACGGTTGGCGCTCTTGACTCTCCTCAGGGGCAGCATGCCGGAAGCGGCGTTGTAGGTGGCAGAGGAGACTTACCGTCAGGCCCGTCTGGCTTTGCACGGCTGTGGCCTGGGAGTGGGGTCTGAGATGATGACCAAAGACAAACATGGTGGAGGCGCAGCGAAGCAGGGGCCGATAGACAAATTCAGGGCCCGGGCCCAGCGGGGCGGCCGCGGGGGGCTCCTCGGCCACAACGCCGGATAACGCAGCTCTCCTGGCAGCTATAACGCAATCCCGAGACATGCTGGATGCCAAGATTAGGGCAGTTGGGTCGGATGTGATGCTTCTGTGCCAGGATCTGCGCAATGCAGTTGCCCGCATCACGGAGACTGAAACTAGGGTGTCCAGGGTTAAGGATGAGGTGGCGACGCTGAGGAAGCAGGTTGCAGCCCTGGAGTCGACCCAGCATGGCATAGCGGGCAGGGTCGAGGATGCAGAAGGGCCCGCAGAAACAACTTGCGCTTTGTGGGTTTTCCGGAAGGCTGCGAGGGGAGCAATATGGAGCGCTTGCTTTCCCAATGGCTGGAGGGCTGGCTCCCGCCTGAGTCTCTGTCCGGCTGTTTCATGGTGGAGCGGGCACACCGGGCACTTATCCAGAAGCCGCCGGTGGGTGCCCGTCCGTGGCCAGTCATCGCTAGAATCCTTAATTATCATGACAGGGACGTCATTCTCCGCCAAGCCAGAGAGAAGGAGCCTCTTCACTTTGACAACTCCCGCATTCTCATCTTCCCGGATTACACGCGCATGGTCCAACAGCAGCGCCAATCTTTCCTGGCAGCCAAGGCTCGGCTGTGAGAACTCCATCTCTCATACGCTCTTCTCTATCCAGCTCGCCTGAGGGTTGTCTATGAGTCCAGTACGTTGTTCTTTGATTCGCCGAAGGAAGTATTCAAATGGACGGATGAGTCAGTAAAGCTGCGCCCTCATACACCCCATGGTAGGGAGTGGGACTCGTCCCAGAATGAGGTGTCAGGAAATAATCCGCAGGGATTATCGAAGAGACAATGGCGATCCAGATCCCGCCGTTGCAATAAGTCCAGGGGGGCCCTGCATGGGGTTGGCTTGGTGACTGGTCGTCCACCGTCTGGGTCCTGAGGGCCCCGGAGTTACCTGGGTTTGAGTTATGCTTGCCTTGCCTCATGTGCTAGCCTTCGGCTGTTTTATCTTCCTCTGTGCTTGGGGTTGCCTTGGCCCCGAAAAATGTTGTGAAGGGCAGATACCACTGTAGCAGGTTGCGGGTGGGGATTCTGTGTTTTAGTTGTGGGAGGCAAGTTGGGGATCCATTGGTTGGGAACTCCTGAGGTCCACGGTTGGGGCCTTGGGATGTCTCTCACTGCGACAGGTACTTCAGTGTTTGTGAGGTATGGGGTGGGGGTGGCGGGGGGGTTTGTTGGTTAGTCGGGGTTTTAGTTTGGGTGTTGACCGCACTTTTGTACAAAGCTGGGCATAGGCAGCGGCAGACATCGGAGTCTCTTCGTTGCTACCATATTATTGTTATTAGGCCTGGGCTAAAATTCAGTTCCGCTCGCGGAAATTGCGATAATTTGACATTTTCGTGTTCCGCGGAGAGCGCGTAAATGTCAAAATTTCCACAATCCGCATATTACCGGAAATTTTTTGCTTGCTCGCACTGTAAAATAATACATTCTCGCGTGCGCGCGATCGCCTTACCTGATGCCCCGCGTTCGCCGACAAGTTTTCCCGGTCCGGTCGTGTTCTCCATGAGATGTTGGATTGTTGGTAGCCATTTGCGCTGTCTCGCGACAGTTCGCGCCTGCAGTAACGTCATTTGTCGCGCAATCACGTCTTTCTTCTCGCAATCATGCACCGCGAGACAAGTGAAAACAAGATGGCCGCGCCCGCGAGCATCCGCATTGGTAAGTTGGCGAGCCGCGACCACGCAGAAAATACCACGAACTGGCAGGAAAAAAATGTCCGCATCTTTGCGAAATTTCCGCGTGTTTGCGGAGATTTTTAACATTTTCGCGATAATTTGCGAAAGTGAATTTCGCAAATTCCGCCCACCCCTAATTGTTATACCTCCCATGGCGGCGGATTCCCAGGGGGCTAGTGGGCGAGTGGCCACAATAAAGGTGTTGAGCTGGAATGTCTGGGGCGCCCTGGATAAGATCAAGAGGGGGGCTATCCTGCAATATGCAAAGAGGGCCGCTGCGGATGTACTGCTCCTACAGGAGATGCACCTTTTGGGGACGAAAGTCCTGTGCCTTCAGCGCTATGATTTCACTCGGGGTTTGTTCAGGGCTCCAGGGGCGTAGGCATATTGGTACACAAACGGGTCCCATTCACGCATCATCGGACTTGGACAGACACACATGGGAGATATATCTTCACTCAGGGGCAGATAGGGGCAGAACAGGTAGTTTTTGGTAGTGTGTACGCCCCCCCCCCCCCTGTCCTGGACATTTGCTGAACAACTTATGGCGCTCTGGGCGGACATCCCGGATGTTCTGGGGATTATAGGAGGGGACTGGAATGATGTGATGGATCTCTCAAGGGACCGACAGTCCGGGGGCCGGGGGCAAGGGGAGGGTGGGCCTACAAAACTCAATGCACTGGTCGGTGGCCTAGCATGGGTGGATGCCTGGCGGCGCCGCCACAGCAATGCCCGTGAATACACTTACCTGTCTGAAGTAAATGGCTCCTTCTCCCGCCTCGACTACATTCTCCTCTCTGGGGCCGCGGTGTCCCAATTGGAGGAAGCGGAGATACTTCCACGAGGTCTTTCGGATCATTCCCCAGTGTCTGCTGTCTTCCAGATGGGGGGCGCGGGCCGGCCATTCCGTTGGCGGCTCTCGGTGTGGCACCTGCAACAAAATGACTACAGGGCACATATGACTACTGCATTAGATCAATACTTGACACTGAATGTGGGATCCGTGTCCGGGGCGGACTTGTTGTGGGAGGCGTGGAAACCGGCACTACGCGGGGCTGAAATCTCATACTGCGCAGCGGCCCACCGCAAGTGCCGAGAGGGGCTGGTTCAAGCGGAGGCCGAAGTGGCGGACATGGACTGTAAGGGCTGGGAGGATGAGGGAGAGGTGACTCGCCGCAGCTACTCTACGCACAGCAGACGTACGGTTCTCTTTTGCTCGACGAGGCACGCCAGGCCTGGTTAGCCACTAGGAGCCGAACATACCAATGGGGGAATAAATCGGGCACGATGCTGCACAGGTTGTGCCAGGGCATATATCATACCCAGGATCTCCCAGGGATTGTAGATCCGGAGGGCACACCTCTTGCGGACCCGGGTGCGCTCGCTAATAGTTTCGCTACATACTATGCAGGCCTGTATAGCCCCAGTGAATGTCTCACGGAAACGGACATAGAGCGGTTTTTACGTGATCACCCTATCATGGCTCTATCAGAGAGGGCGCGGACTAAACTGGATCTCCCGTTTGCGGTGGAGGAATTCGGGGAGGCACTGGGTGGCCTCAACCCGGGCAAGGCCCCGGGCCCAAATGGATTCCCGAGTGAGTTCTTCAAGAAGTATTTCCTCCAATTAGGTCCACATTATAAGGCGGTGGTGGAGGAGGCTTCGGACTGTGGGCTGTTACCTCGGGACTGGAGGCATGCGGAGATTGTGGTGTTCCACAAATCAGGCAGACCCCCGGGGGAACATGCCTCGTATCTTCCAATTTCCCTCCTTAACGTGGAGGCCAAAATCTTGGCGAAAGCCCTGGCCAACCGCCTCTTGCCATATATTACCTCCTTGGTTCACCCGGACCAGGTGGGTTTTATGCCATCCAGCGTAACACGGCATAGCATTCGGCGGGCCCATGTTGCGATTGCCGCGGTGCAGCGGTTGGGGGTTCCAGCAGCCCTGATGTTGGCGGATATGGATCGTGCATTTGACTCCCTTAGCTGGCGATATCTGTTCCTGCTGCTGAAACGCTTGAATTTTGGTCCGCAGTTCATATCCTACGTGACGCTTCTATACACGGAGCTTACGGCTTCGGTTAGGGTAGCGGGAGCAACCTCAATGACTTTCCCCATACGACGTGGAACACGCCAGGGGTTCCCCCTGTCCCCCTATTTAATTGCCCTGGCCCTGGAACCCTTGGCAGCCTGGGTGCGGATAGACACGCAAATCTCCGGCTTTGAGTGGGAGAATGGACTGTTCGATCGCATAGCTCTTTATGCGGATGACGTATTATTTTTTCTAACAGATCTTGACCGCACGGGGCCCCGGCTACTCCGTATTATGCAGCTCTTTGGAGAGTCTTCGGGTCTTTTCATGAATCTCCGGAAATCTACCCTGTGGGTATTGGGGGGGTCCGACTCAGTTGCAGGGGTGGGCCTCCACGGTGCGGATAGCTGCGGGGGGACTTAAGTATTTAGGGGTGTTCTTATCAGCTACCCCGGCAGTTTCCTGGGAGCATAATGTGGTGCCCGTATGGGATCGTATCTGCCAAGACATCAAATTGTGGGCCCGCATGCCGCTTACCATATTCGGTCGGTCCGCGATCTTTAAGATGGTGGCCCTTCCCCGTCTTCTGTACCAGCTACAGAATCATCCTTATACTATTCCACCGGGCTGGTTCCGTCGGGTGAACTCGACCTTGGGTCAGTTTCTGTGGGAGGGTGGGGCGGTGCGGGTGGCCCTGCAGACGTGTTTCCTATCAACCTACGAGGGGGGGCTGGCCACGTCAGTTATGCTTTCCTACTACCAGGCCTCCCACCTGCTGGTCCTGAATGAGTGGTGGTATGGGGATAGGGAGGATCCGGCCTATGAGGTGGAACGGCGACTTATGGCCCCACATACACTATATACCCTGCTATACTCCGCCCCGTATCGGGCACTGATGCCACCGGTGACGCAGGTAGTTTTTCAGATTTGGCGCCAGGCGCTGACACAAACTGGGTGGTTGAACACGCTCACGTGGGAAACCCCCCTGTGGCACAATGGGCGACTACCACAGATGGCGGCCCTGTCCGGGATTGAGGGGTGGGATCGGATAGGCATCTCCACCATAGGTGATGTGGTACGGGGGTGCACCTTGAAGTCCTTTTAAGATCTACAACAAGAATTCAGCATCCCCGGACACAGTTTTATAGATACCTCCAATTCCGCCATGCGCTCTCCCCCAGCCTAGCGGGATTGGATTCCATAGCTGAGTTTAGCCCCGTGGAAGTGAAGCTCTTCATGGGGGACCTCCAATAGCGGAAAATTTCCAAGATATACCGAACGCTCGTCATTCACAGCTCCTCCTCGCTCCAGTATCTAAGGGGGAAATGGGAGGGGGATGTTGGTCCCCTCGATGAGATGGACTGGATGGAGGCACTGGCCTCGCCTCGGGGGGCAGCCATAGCCATTCGACTACGCCTTATTCAATTTAAATACTTGCACAGGGTTTATTTTAAATGTAGGAGGCTGTGGCGGGTGGGGCTGATCGCATCTCAGGAGTGTCTCCGATGTGGGCGGGAGGAGGGTTCCTTCATTCACATGGTGTGGCTCTGTGTTTCATTATCCCGTTTCTGGAGAGGGGTGCTGTCCTGCCTATCTGAGGTGCTGGGCTGGGATCTTCCTGCGGACCCTAAGCTGACACTCCTGCACGTCATGGCTGATATCAGAGGAAACATATATGAGAGGCACCTGCTACTGTTGGGCCTCACGCTGGCCAAGAGAGATATCGCCCGGGCATGGAAGGCTCCGGTGGCTCCCTCTCTAAATGTGTGGAAGAGGGGTCTGGACTTTAGCATGGGTTTGGAGTTCCCCATATTTGCAGCCAGGGGGTGTCCACTTAAACATTATAAGATATGGAAGTGTTGGGCAGATTACAGAGGTATCCCCCTGGAGCCAGTCCCGGAGGAGCGGGAAGAGGGGTCCCTTTAGTTACCCTGGGGAGGGAGGGCTTAGTTTGGGCCCGGGGTCAGAACTGTCTAGTCTATGCTCATGCAGGATGTTGCATGTTGATCATGGTTTGGTGCGGTCGGGGGGATCCGGGAGTTGGTGGGGGGGGGGGTTCGGGAGTTTGGATTTCATATGAAGTGCCTCTTCATTTATTTTTCTAATGTAAAACGTCAATGATATTATGTTTGAAATGCTTCGGCAGGTACCTCTGGGGATTTCAGGGGCCTGCAATTTATGTTTAAATTGACGAATAAAAACTATTTTTTTTTTAAAAACAAAGATAAGAACATTTAACAATATAAAAGCATATCAAACATATGAAATCCTCAAAAGGATACATAAGATAGCTAAGTTTGTTAAAACAGGCAGAGCAGTCCATTTCGTCCCTCCTTGGTACAGTACATAATACATAGCTTTTGTACTATGTTAAAAAAGTGTGGAGAAAGAAAGGTTTTCAGACTTAAACTGGGAAGGTGAACATGGAATAATGCATTTGCACGCTTTTTAATTTCCCAACAATGTTCCTACGTTTGACTGCAGTGACAAGAATTCTGCAAATAGTATGACACACAGTTTCAGTCTGCAACAACTGCAAATACTCTAGTACCTCTTCACATTTCTAAATATTTAAACTTCACAGTAAAGCCACAGAATGTGGGTTCATTGTTTTCTAAATAATTTACAAAAAAAGAACAGATGGAGTTGCGGCTTCAATGCTTTTGAATTGCATGGTCAATGAAGAAGATCATTATTATATTCACTTCAGGGAAACAATACTAAAAAATGTGCCATTCCCTACCTAAATCTTGTAATGTAAAACATTTGATAGTATTGGGACTTAAGCAGGTATGGCTCAATGGAATGTATGACTCAGACTTCTTAACTGCAGCCTCCCACCTCTTTGCTTCTATCAATTTCAGAAGGTTATTTATTTACCATGATTTTATGGGTATGATTGATTGCTGATGGATTGTCAAACAAATCCCTTCTGCCAAATATATGAAGATCTTCTCTAACATGTGTTAGACAGTTAATTGTGTAAACCCTGTCCACTTTGAGACAGTCAGCAATTGCAGCTTGTGCCATAGCAGCTTTTGGCTCATACTGACACCATGGCAGAGTGGGTGCCAACCTCAGTATATTCCCCAGGTTCTCAAGACCTAGTTCTTCGTGTGCTAAAATATTGGAACAGAATTGAGAAGTGACAATATTCTATGAAGAAATCTATTTTCACTCATTTGCAATTGGGAGGTTTTGATGAATTCCCACACCCCTGCACCATAGGTGACAAGAGGCACAGGTCTTGCATTATAAATAGTAATAGCAGCAAATTTGAACAAGGATGCAGTGGCTTGTTCGTACTGGGTTATAATCACACTCTTCAGGTGCCCCCAGGTGATCTTATTGTCAAACTGTATCCATAAATAGTTAAAAGAGTTTATACACTTAAGTGTGTTCCCACCAACCTGAAAATGCGTCAACCTGCTCTAGGGGCGACCACAGACCATGGCTTATGATTTGGATGTATTTGTTGTTAGACCCAGGTCGGACATACATTTTTTTTTCAAATGTTTCTAGGAGTTTTTGGAGTCCCAGGCCCGTCCTGCCCATAAAGATGCAGTTATCTGCATATATAAGAATGGGTATCAGGTGGTTTCCTGCCATTGATAGATCGGCTGCAGTACCCACCAAGTGTTTGTCAAGACCATTGAAATTGTGCCAATACGTCCCCCATCTGACCTCTAACATAGTGGGTGCACTCCCCGCCAAGTCCAAATCTGATACAGCCCTCAACATCTATATGCAGCTAGGCAAGAAGGTGCACAATACGTGGCTTAACACCCTTACCTACTAGCATGCTCTATAGTTTTGATCTTATAACATAATCAAATGCTGCACACAGGCCCATAAATGGCAGGTAGATGTATCCTTCCTTGGCTAGCACATATTTGAACTTTATTAAATGGAGGTTTAAGCATTGATCTACTCAGTGCTTAATTTGAGCTGGGGCTTTCAGGTGCTAAGCACTGTCACTTATTGGTTTCCGGTGCTCGGCACCAGCACCTCATTGTCAACACCATACTCAGAACAGTCACCCACATGGTGGGGCTGCTCATCTAGTTTAGAGATGAGCAGAAAAATGGTAGTTTAGGAATACAATATACAATAGAGTTGCTAATACCTGCCTCCCCAGCCATTCCTTTAGCTTTGGGGACCTGGAATAATCTGAACTGTCGCATTTACATGTGAGGGAGATGGTTAGTAGT
This sequence comes from Triturus cristatus, assembly GCF_964204655.1. NCBI lineage: Eukaryota > Metazoa > Chordata > Amphibia > Caudata > Salamandridae > Triturus > Triturus cristatus. The sequence goes on along the minus strand of NC_140585.1, from coordinate 828,302,401 downwards.
TGTTTTGGCAGTGATGACAAGGGCGATGGGTAGTGCAAGCTGCAGTGGCCTCCTGGTCAGAGCCCTGGCACTTAATATTTTACAAATCAAGCACTGAATCTACAATCCCCATACCTTGTCTGAATCCATGCTGGGTGAAGGAAAAGATGTTGTTTTCTGTTGCCCATTTCTCAAGTTGGGTCAGTATTATTCTGCCCAATAGCTTGGCCATCAAATCAAATTGAGAAATAGGCCAGTAACAATAGGGGGGTCACTCCTATCCCCCTTTTTCAATATTAGAACGATTATGGCCCTAGACCAGGATTTTGGGAGACCATAAGCATATGTGCTGCTGAGCACACTCGCCAGGACAGGGGCCTAAAATGTTACGTTTTCCTTAAAAAGATATATGGGGACTCCGTCTGGGCCAGGTGCCTTCCCGCCTGAGCACCTGCTCACGGCTGAAGTACCATCCTTGATAGTGATCACTAGCTGTTCGTAGTCCTCCAAATTAACTGTGCTGCTTGGACTACTACTCTCCCCACAAACTGGAACTTTTAAATCATAGTGACTGATAAAACGTCTAACCCATTAATGTTCGGCAATGTTTACCCCAGTGGGTACGGAAGAGCAATTCTGGAAGAAGGATGCATTTATTACCCTTGAAAATTGGAATGCCTCTTCGTTTCACTTGCAGCAACAAGCTGTTCCCAGACCTCTGTTCTGATCTCTACTTTCCTCCTCTTAATCGCCTCTTAGAAGTGCTTTCTGTACATACTAATTGCTACCTGGTCCCTCGGATGGTTTTTAACTACTTTTATAAGGTTACTATGCGCATAAGAATATCATTTGTGGGGTTGGTGGCATATGGGGACCCCATCAATGAAAAACAGTTAATCTGAAAAGAGGCCGAATCAGCGAGTGTTTTGACTATCTTAACTCCCGCAATAGTGTTTATAAGGGTTGATAGGCCTCTACTGTGGTGCCCAGATGATGACGTAACTGTGGGGGTAAACTCTGAGTAAAAACCAATAATATGCACATTAACCTGGGACCACGCTTCCTGTAAACAGATAATCTGCTTACTTGCAATTAGTTTTTCCCAAGTGATGTCTGTTAGTTTTCTGCTCCGGCCAGCAATGTTCTAAAAGAGGAAGTTGAAATCAGGAGCCATTGGAAGAACCCCACCATTGTAGGGGGATTGAAGGTGCAACACAAAATAACTTCATTAGAAGACATAGGGTCAGTCCCCGAATCACTGAATTTGGCAGGATAGTAATGGCCATGGTTTGTGCCCTCAGTGTGAGTTGAGGTGGGTGAAGATAAGATCCAGGAGGCATGCCAGTGGCATTGAAGGACTCAGCGGGGTAGGCCAGTACAGCAACAGTTGTTGTGGAGCCTCCTGGTTCAACATTAGCAGCTAATGTTTCATTAGAAATAATAAACCCTCTAACATCATTCAGTCAATCAATCTCTTCAAGAACACTGTATGGGTTTGAAGTTGAAATGCGAAAGTTGCTACTGAATTCTTGGTGCCAGCTGAAACCAGGATTAGACTTTACAGAGGTGGGCCTGTAAAAAAAGCCCAAGGGAACTGGGACAACTTGCTGGAGCCTTTGGGTAATAGAGAGTATGTTTAAAATGTACCCCAATAAATTCATGCTGCGAAAATTTGCCACTATGAGATCGCCTATGTTTTCTTTTGGGGATTGTCACCAACCCACTGTACCCTTCGACTCCTATAATTTTGTTTGACAATGTATCACCACTGACCCATACCAAGGTGGAACTAAACCAGTGTATCACTTTGTATTCCACCTGGATATCTGTTTCAGATTGAATGGGTAACAAAGGAAGAGTGCTCTTTAACATCACAACATGTGGAGTGCAGGCTGGGGGCAAATGTAATGCCTGTAGGGTCCTACTGCTGCCACCATGTCTTTCATGGAAGAGACAGCAGTGACATTCCTTTTATTAGAGCACCCTAGTGTGTTATTGGTACCTTTTTGAGTCGCAGGGCCTTGGGGAGTCTTATTTGATGGGTTAAGTCCTGCATTATCCACCCAACCTCTACTACCTCCATATGCACCACAAAAGGCTGCATTTGAACCCCTAAGTATAATAAAAAAACACAAGGGAATCCCTAGTCACAACGAACCAGGGTAAGTAATGTATGTGGAAGCAATAATATCTTATATTGATAATACAAAGCACAATGGCAATAGTAATGGGTCGTATGGATTTCAGACAGAGAGGAGACCGAGTACAGTGTGGTTAAGTATTCACAATTTATATCAATTTTTTGCGAAATTATACACATATCTACAACAAGTGGTGCGTAGTGTCCCCAGTGTGTAATGGAACCAAAAGACAGACCCGTGAAAACTGTGACATGTACAGCTTGGTTTCCAATATTCAAAAAAACGACCATTTACAGTTTTTCAACACTGTTTTTAGCAACCAGTGCTGATACAATGATTTGTTTTGTTATATGTCGACGGCGTTTCGACCCTTCCAGTGATACAGGGTCTCTTCAGGACCTAATAATATAGGGACATCTGGAAAAATAACAATGCGCGCTGCCACGTGTGAGAAGTGAAGAACACCGGTCAAGTGGAAAGAAATTGGGAATATACTCACACTGGACCCAGCCGGGTACTCAGTGTGGGAAGGAGAATGGGGGGGCTGACGGTTGAGGATAAGGCAGGGCAGATGCTGCTGTCTGTGGATCAGGGCTCTGGAGAGATTATCCGTGTGGACCTTCCTTTCGTGCATTTTAACCCCTGTCACTTCTGCAAGACTGTTGTACATCTACTCACAACCATATTACCCAAGTGTTCACTGCTTTGAACTTCTCACCTTTTGCATTTGGTACCCTTCAGATCATTGAGAACAGTGATAGCATTCTCATTTGAGGCTGCCGTGGATGCTGTAGCATTTCTATTCATCTTTCTGCTGATTCCAGCTACCAAATGATCTATCCATTTGCCATTGTGGAGTGCATAAAAGGGCCCGCTCATTCCTTAGCATTATATTATTCCTTCCATTTATTCCAGAATCCTACGCTCTGTAACAGCCACACACCTGTAACATCCTTTAATTAAGAGGGAACATATTGGAGGTAGATCCTTCTTCTTTCTAGCTGCACAGGACTGGAAATGTCTCAGTCTTGAGCTATGGTGCATCTTAAATCTTCTGGGAAAAAAATAAAAATTGGTCTTTCCATACATTAGTATAGTCTGTAGCTTTCTCTTGGAAATCCCCTAGCGCCAGGATACCCCCTTTGTGTGATATTTTCATTAATCTCTTTCATTAGAACAATAACTAAAGAAATGTGCCTTATCTACACCATTTGGTGTATTTAACAAAACACCCTAAGGAAAGGGAAAGGTAAAGAAGCCCAAATATCTTGTAAAAGTTGATTGAAGGCCTATTAGGTATCTGCTCCAGTGTGTTTTACAGTGCATCATTTGACACTAACTGTCCAAGAAACTAGAGCAATATATGCTACAAACTAGTTATCCTGTCCTAAAGAGCATTAAAATACATTTACCAGGCTGATGCACAAGGTCAATCTGGTCATGCTCCCAAAGATAGCCTGATCACTGTCAAGTGCAGAATGACAATGTGCAGGCCTAGGCAAGCATAAGATGATGAGCGCCTCTTCCCACAACAAATTATCCCACACCTCAAGGAGTGACAGTGAGGCCTGAGGAAATTGCAGCTTTTTAGCTGTACAGCTTGAATTAGCCTTGCTTTGGAGTTGAGAAGAAAGGGCAGTGTACAGGAAAAGGGGGCTGAAAAGGGGAGCTGACTGAGGAATGAGTGCCTCATAATCGCACATGGAGTGATTAGCCAGGCATTGATCCTAGGAGGGTGGGTGGCCAGTAGTTTTAGGTAGGCAAATCGTGTATCGGCGATTGGAAGGACCGGAATGTTTGGTTAGGTAGGTAGCCTGGGGCATGACTGGGCTAATTTATGGGTGATGGACATGGTTGTTTAGGGGTCTTGCATTCAATTATCTCTTTAAACAAGATCCAGTGGATTTACCTGAGGGTAGGTGCAATTTGGTTGTTACTTCTTAGGCTAAAGTTGAGTCAAGCGACATGAGTCTGGACCCTCGCAATTTGGATTTGGCAAGTGTCTTCTCGGGTATTAAGGACATGTGACTTAAAATGTGACTTAAAATCTTTAATTTGCAAATCTCAGGGATTATGGGAGCTTTATTATGAAAGTCAAACACCACCTCCCCCAACCTATTCCACATAGCTAGATTTATTTTCATTTTAAGGGAAAACTGCACTGAGTCTGCTCTAATAAAGCCCTCTTGTTTTGTTGCTTTAATCTACTACTTGTCTGTTTAGTGTCTGGCTCTCTTTGTTACTTTTGGCAGTTTTTTCCCTTTCTACACCAGCCGCGGCCCGTGGAGGGAGTTCCGTGGGGCGGTAAGGCGGGGCGGGGGTTTCGAAAAACCGGAATATGGATAATTGCAGGTAAGTAAACAATTAAATAAATTAAACGAATTTCGTAGCACGCGCTGCATCGCATGTTGCGATGCAGCGCGCGCTACGAAATTCGTTTTTTTAATTTAATTGTTTACTTACCTGCAATTATCCATATTCCGGTTTTTCGAACCCCCCGCCCCGCCTTACCGCCCCATGGAACTCCCTCCACGGGCCGCGGCTGTTCTACACATTCTTGTCCCTTTTAGCCATATCCTCTCTAAATCTTTAAGTTAGTTCAGCTCTTTTAACCCCTTGTGTGCGCACGACGGCTCCCGGCCGTCGTGCATTACGGTGGGCGTGTGCGCACGACGGCCGGGAGCCGTCGTAATCCCGCCCACCGTTTATTTCTCCCACACAGCGCGGGAAATAAACTCGCACACAAGGGGTTAATCTCTTAAAACTGAAGTTTGAGAGTAGTTGCTGGCATTAGGCATTTGATTTGTGGGACTGGTCCAGCTTTTGGTCCAACTCCTGCCTGCCAATATATTAGCCACCCCACTTGTGTAAGTCATCTGTGCCATCTAATCCTCTTATTTTCTGCAATCAGTGTTTCTGCTGTTTATTGGAGCATTTGCAGGTCACTCACCTGAACCAGCATGTAAACCTTTGAGTTGATGCCCATGCTTGTTAAAACCAAATGCCTTAACCTTGAACTTCACTGGTGCAACTGGAGTGCTGGGGAGTCATCCTGAAGACCCACTGTATATCTTTGAGACAATATGTCTTACAATTTTATTCATGCACTAATCTGGAAACATCAGTTTTAGAGAGACATAGGCCTAGCTTTTCAAACCATTTTGACGTGTTGAATTTTCACATAATAGAGCTTTAAAATATTTGCCCTTATTTTACTAGGGTTATTATTTGTATTTGTAGCCATCTCAGTGATATCCACATTAGAGAAGTAGCTTCCTGCAAAGCTGCTTTAACAGTGGCAAAAAATGAATGGTCAGTTGACACTTCCTATGACATCACTTCCTGTGACATTACATCTAATGCAAATTAGAGGGGCCTCGCGTGTTCCTATCCTGCCAGGGGCCCCACGAATCCTAGGACCAGTCCTGAAAGTTAGTGTTGGCCCAGGGGAATGTGGGACACGCAGTCACTAATGACCTCTCCCGTAGCAGCTGACCATACTGTGTTTTTTTTTTTTTTCGCATTTTTTATATAGCGCGAACTCGACCAGAAGAATGGATATTGGAGCGCTGTACACCAGCACCGTATTTACATTACATATTCAGGCAGGGGGAGATTAAGTGATTTGCCCAGAAGCACAGGATGTGGACGCGACTTCCAGGCTCGAACCCTGGTTTCCTACACCAAAGTCGGCAGCGAAGCCGACGGACCACATCCCCTCCCGCTGTGTGATGTCAAAACTTTGCTGCTGTGCGCGTCAGTTGCTCCCAATAATATCCTCAAAGCCAGGCAGTAATCAAATGGTCTCAGTGATGTCATCAGCCACAAATCAGAATCCCAGCAGAAAGAGAATGCAGCCTCCCAGTTTTAGGCCCGGCGGCCAGTAGTTCATTCGCCACCCCCTCAGCTCTGCAGTCGTGCCCTCACTGCAGTTGCCTCCACACTACAGCCTCAGGGCACACAGGGTCCACAGCGATCACCAACCTCAAGCCCCCGTGCAGCACTCCGCATTTGCTGTCAGGAGGTAGGTTACTAGGTCCCAGCCAGGCCCTATCAGAGGGCCCCCTCCAAAGTCTTCACCAGGTGCCGAAAGGGGCCCGGCTCACACAGGCTGCAGCTCTCCCAACGGGGGCAGGGGCAGGAAGAGGGGGGTTAGCGCCGACAAATGCTGGGCAACACTCAACAGTTCAGAGGCTCAGACCCCCTAGTGCTCACTTACGCTGCTGAAACTCCCAACTAGTAGTAGGGCCCACCGGAGTGCTATCTCTTACCAACAAGGCACAGTTTACTATATACCGATTCAAAAAATTTACAAATTAAAGCTTCTTTCTGAAATGAGGATGAGAAAAACCAAGACATAGAAGACCTGACTCACGGTTTCAAACTCAGCTACCAAATGAAGAATGCATTTGTGGCTGCCCACGGCGCATGCACTGCACCCTGCTAAGAAGGCGGCCCCCTTGGAGCCGCATTCTGGCACTCTCATTCTCACTCCAATTGTGGGGAGAGCTAGCGCTCTCCCCGCACCATTTTCAGTGCCTGGGGGGCTGGGGCCAGTTACTTATACCTGCCCAACCTAGGTGCCGGCCTCTTTGTTTCCCGACTGGGCACGTTGGAATTCATGTCGCATTTGGGATTCTGTAGGCAGCGTCTGGCGTCATTATTCGGGGACCTTTGGGACTGGTTGCTCCTAGATCCTGGCAGTGCCCCTTTGAGGACGTCTGCTTCTGCTTCCTGGCGAGCGTCACACTGTCATAGAGAGGCTGCGTCCTTGCAGCCAGTGCTGTCAATTTGGCTGTTGCAGGGACAGGTCCGAGTCTCGTTGATGGCTCAACAATTTGGGTAATCCCCTTTTAGAAATACATGCATGACTTGGCATAATGTAACTGGTGCTCATGAAAGGCCCTTTCAATTCTGCACAGTCAGTACCACATCACACCCTGCTCCTCAGTTTGGGACGTCTGGTGAACTGTGTGCATTCCTCTCTTATTACCCAGTGACTCTCTGACCTCCCATAGGGGGTTCCTGTGCCAGCTTGGAAATTGGGGTGTTCTTTGTTTTCAGTTTTCTGCTTCATGCTCTACATGCTACAATCTCTGTGTGGGACTTCTTGAGAAGTTTTTTGTTGTTGAGTAATACGATACGTGTCATTAAACACAGTGTTACTAGAAATTTAGGGACAAGGCTTGTCTTTTTTACTCTGGTGGAGAAAAATTAATTCCTGGGATAAATAAATTAATCTATAAATTACACCTAGCTTAATCCACCGGGGTCACAGTTGAGTGGCATGTTATGTGGAATGACCCCCATTTGGGGCCAGATGGGGTTAAAATGTTATGCAAGTGAATATCTTCACACTGTTCATCAAATGCCTCAGTTGTTGACAACATCATTGATTTGCAACAGATTATCACTGATAGGGAGCGTATTAGTTAGCCCAGCTAACAGATGTGTGTCACAAAATGGAACTGTGGGCACATGATCTGCTTCTCATGCAGCATGGCCTGTTTCTTCATTGTCACATGGTCATAGCAGTTCAGATCACACCACTTTGTCAACCAATCACAGGCTTCCTTGGGTTATAATGCTAGAGGACTGGTAAGATGGAGTTTATAAAGCAACACGCCTTAAAGGGGGTAGTTGAGTTAAGGCAACCCATTTCCATGCTATGCAAAAGTCCAACAGTTAGTGCACTCGAACTGTTCAATACAGTTTCTATACCATGTATACTCAAGAAACCAAAGGACTTGGCTTTATGAAAAGAAGATTAATGTAGTATCTGTTCAATTGACATGTGACACATTCTCTGGCCCAGGTGAGCAATGCCACCAACAATAGGCACATGGTTTCGCAAGCTTCCCACATGGATGGAAGGTGCAGAAGTCTGTTCTTATCTAAAGCAGGGGGTTCCTACTTTTTCTGTAATGAGAGCTACTTCAGCTCAAGGCAAATCATCTGTAGCTACTAATAACTTTTGTCAGTTTACAATATTTCTCGCACCCCTTCGGCACTAAGTACATAACCACATCTTTCAGAAAATTCAGATTGTTCATTTAAATACCTCTTCCATTCTGGCCCACACTAAGACGACTCTGCTCTGACTCCAGCTCTGACTGGTAGAGTAAAAGCCTTTAACATGTTTAATCTCATTGTGGATACATAGGGTCACATTACTGGCCATGTAGTGTTTGTCTCTTCCATTGGTTTCAGCTGGCTTCTGCTTTAAGGGTCCCCGATATGAAAGATGCTGTCTTTAATGTACATAAACCCTGTGAATGATCATCAGGGATGAGATTCAATTTGGAGAGCCACTTTAAAGGCATTCTCGAGCTCCCAGTAGCTCATGCATTACCCATTTAAGACTTGAATAAAATGCACTTCAGACAAAGTGAGGACCATGTGGAAGAAAATGTGGATGGGAGGAAAGTTTCGAAGAACCGGCACAGTACCTTGCTTGTGGTTTATTGAGTGCATGTTCAATGCAGGTTGCCTTTCCAATGGATAAGATGGATTTAAAATAATAATTAAAGCCACAATAGGTAGGTAAATAAACAAATAATCATGAATTGGCATCCTACGAAGGTTTAGGTCCAGAGAAATGGAGATGATCTCTAGCTACATGAAAGTGTCTGGGCTATTCGTAACCAGTTCCAAGGGACACAAAGAGATTACTGTCAGTGAATAACTATCTTGGTGCAATTTGTGGGACGGGGGGCTGCTAAAACAGCTTGGGCTCAATTTTTACGATGCAGGTGTCTGTGCACGCCCAAATGTTTCTGGCGGTGGGATGCTCCACACCCTTTATGTAAGAGGATTAGTTAAAGTATGTATTGTGAAGTCAAAGGTAAATAAAGATGCTTGTAAACTCTGTATTTGACTTGGCACATTTGCTGCGCTTCAGAGAGAGAGATTGAATGTGAGGCTATGTCTTCTGACAAATTTCTACTCAATGTTATTTATTTATTTCAACACTGGGATCGGTGCTTACAAACGCCTTTAACTTTGAAGTCGGAGGAAGAAACGAATATGTAAAGAAATAGCTGTGAATGAACTGGGCACACAGCAATCAGTGAAGCAAAACTTAATCACATTTCTTGTAATTCTGAAGTGTGATGGAAGCAACAATTTGAATATGGTCAAACCAAGTCAAGGAACTTTACTTGGTGATGCACAAAAGATTATTATTCACCGAGAATAAAATTTGACACATTATTTTGCTCAAAAAACTGTGTTTGCACACATTTAGTGGACATGGTAATAAAAATTTGCTCTCTGTAAACAAGGATGCTTAAGTTAATTTAAAAAATCCCCTGCGTTACGGCCATTTAAACTAGGTCATTGCGGAAATTTGTCATTCTTAAAAGTGGGTTGTGGTTCTAAATGTTTTTGGAACACTGGGTTAGAGGACAACGGCTGACAAAATACATTAGAATCATCTGGCATCTTCATAATTCAGGAAAATGCAGGTAAATTTGTACATATGTTTTTCTCCATGTTCTCCCTATCACCAAACTTTTCCACTTGTCTGCATTCTGGCAATATCTTTATCAGAATTTTGGCACTGGTCTACATACGCTATGTTAGGGACATCAGCACGGTGACTCAGCATCAAAAGATTGCAGTTCAGCTGTGATAGGTTTCCAGGCAATAAGGACATGAAATGAAGCAGAATACTAGGGGAACATTTATGGGAATCTCCGGCCAACCTCACTGTTTCAGATCCACTCATGCCTTGGGTTAGATGGGAAAGACACACCTGGCATCCATGAAAGAAAATTACACAGCTTCAGTTCTTGGAGATATGTAAGCAAATTGCTTATGCTTGAGTAGGGCAAGGCCTCCTGAGCCAGATCAAACAATCCACTGGTACTATCTGACATCAAACTCTGCTCTATCTGGTGCTGCATATGGTTACCAGTTTGAAACCTAACCTTTAGGTCTTGTCCATGTGGGGGCATAGCCAATCCCTAAATATAAAGGGACAAATTTGATCACAGTGCACAACACATAACTCGTTAACAAAGAGAACAATAGTCTCAAATAGGTCCCTAGAGGACCACTGATGAAGCTTACTAACAATGGTAAGTGGGTAAAGATTGCTAAATTGTGTTGACCACAAGCAATAACTTAGTATCAAATATACTTATGACACTTTGAGATGTTCTCCCTTCATCGGATAGCATAGCTGGGTTCCCCCGGCATGCTTTGGCGCAGTTTGGGGTGAGTCCCCACCTCACATTTTAGCAATTCACCTTGGTGGCAACATTCTCGCCGAAGTGTAAATAGCACCATGCACAAGTTCACAGAGCAGAGAGGCTTTAATTTCACAAGGCATGGCCTAATTAATGCAAGCACCACGGGGTACTTCGATAGGGATGAGATACACCGGTCAGAGGGTGGCACGGACATGTGCCCCTTGGACTTGCAAGAAGCACTGGTAACTGCGAGTTGCAGGTGATTAAGGAGCCTGCCATGGTAGGGGAGCTCCAGATTTGACGGTGACCACCTCCAAGGCATTGGCGGTGTTATAGGGTGACCCAAGGTAGTTTGGTACATAGGGGTAACATCCATATGAAGGGGCGCAGCAGGGGTGCTATATGCCAAACCCCAGGACTCTTTATGGCAGGACCCTGTGATGTAAGCGACGGTGCCCCTTTAGTTCTTGGGGCTGTTGCAAGCAAGAGCAACTGGGGGCTTGCTTCGTTGAAGCCCCAGCCCTACAAATGCATTAGTACAGATCCTGGACCAGTGGACTATGAATTTAGGAGAGAAAAACACTCTCAATAAAAAATGGTAGTACCGAATGGGTTGGCCCACAATGCCGTTTGGCTCATCAGCTAGCTGGGCAGCCCTTGGATTGCCCATAAGATAACCCACCACGTTTGCATATTTCACTTATGAAATAAATGTGCAGCAAACAGTTTTTTCCAGCAAGCCATGTGTTGTCTGATTAATTTTATTCCTTGTGTTCTAAGTTGCCATTTACCATGTTTGCCGGGGAGGGTTGCTTATATAAGCACTATGAAGGGTGACACACCCCAAACAACTCAGCCGAAGCTATACCCCTGCCTCTCCAACAGGGCCTGGTAGTTCTTCCTGGTAACTCATGGCTATGGTCAAGTACAACTCAATGGCCTGGAGACATAGTAATGGGAGTACTTATTTTAAATGTATTTTCACTGCACACATTATTCTTCATCTTCTAGTCAAGATGCCAGGAGGGAAGAGTTGTCAAATTTGTGCATACTGGTTGGGGTCCATGGTGCCTAATCCTCAACAAATTATTATATCAAGTGACTGATGGCTGCATTAATAAGGCGAGCTGCAAATAGAGAAGGGCGTGCAGGAAAATTAGTAGGGGGAGCCGAGCCAGAGCCGAGCCATATGTCTAGCTTGACTCTAATCATATGTGCATGAGCTAAGCCATGAAAACGTCTGACATAATGTAAACATATGCTACAATCTCTTTTAAATCTAAAAAGTGTATTTTTTATCATGCAGAAGCATTTCACCTTAATACATCAAATTATATTACTGCACAGACAGGTATTTATTAAAGGTTTTTAGTAAAGTCATGCCTTGTCCCTCGATGCCCAATGTCATTAGTACACAAAGAGACAAGTAAGTAGTCTTATAAACCTTAATTGTGGCCTAGATTCCTATTATAGATGGGGTAACAACATAGGCTTTTGGCCAGACCTTGTGCCTAACCCTCTTTGGCTGTGTGCAGTGGAGAATGTTTACAGGGCCTTCGTAGCATTGCACTGAGCTTATTTTGATAGCTATCAAATTCCTTGTACATTTATTAAAGAGTTCTATGAAATTGAGAAAACCAAGTGTAGGGTAAACATGCTGGGCATTATTCACAGAGATAAACTTACGCATTTGGTGTAAGATTACAATTTTTTGCTATTCCCAAACTACGAGTGTAGTTTTACATGTAGTATTTTGATGACTGCAGAGACTGTCCTGTCTTTTAATATGCTGAGTTCTCCACAGTTGTAAAGATACTACACATGAAACTACACTTGAAGTGTGTGAATAGCAACAAAATAGTAAAGTTATACCAAAAGTGTAAGCTTACCTTTGTGAATAAGGGCCGCTAATTCTCTGCCAAATTGTGTACCAATTCATCAAATGGTGTCAAAGGTATTTGCAAATGAATTTTTTTTTGACTGCCTCCCCTTTTACTCTTCCCCCATTGGATCTACACAAAACCTGTTATACCTGCACCAGGTATAACTTATAGCTAATAGCTAATTGCCTGCCACATTTGATGCAGCATAATCAAACAACACTTCAATTATAAGTAAATACAAATTGTATTGTTCCACCTTTACCTTGCCCTCCTTAATGGATAGGCACAAAACTTGATGCACTAAGGGAAAACCAAACCCTTCAAGTTGCGGCCAAAATGTGTGTTTTTGGTAGTCACACAGTGCCATTGATATTTGCAAATTAATACATTCTACCTCATTTTTAACTACCATGATTAATCTGCTGAAACTTAAAAATACCCAGAGAATGTTGACCTGGTTAAGTGTATACTAAATTTCATACAGAGCCATCCAAATACAATTTTTGTACTCCCCCTTGACAAATTCAAAATTAATGGACCATCTGGAAACTGCTAAATCCTCACCACGAACTTGTGGAAAAGAGAGGGGAATGCTTTAATAAACACGTTGACAGCCTTCTTCATTTTCATGCAGAAGGAAGGAAACCCCTTTAAAATGACTGAGTATGTGCGACTACACAACTTTTTGAAAAATAAATATATGGATAATGATATAAAGACATATCTACTAGATGTTCTGGAACATGCATCGAAACTATATGCAGAACTGAAGCAGGAGAGATTTGTATTGAAAAAGAAAAAGCTGTTTGACATAATCACTAAAACCAAGCTTCTACGATTTAAGCCCTTGCATGCCGAGGACGTAATGGTTACATCCTCAGCTGGGGTGCTGCTGTGCCAAGGATATAACCATTGCCGAGCAAGTAGAAAAACAGGAGATGTATCATTGGAAAGGGTAGAATCTCCCCTTTCCAATTGTGACCTTCCCTAGGTGATCCCTGTTTGGGGATTGCCACATGACGGCAATCCCTAATCAGGGATCTACCCTCTAGACAAGATGGGGGCCGCCCCTTGGGGCAGAAAGCACACAAGACACCAGGAATTTTTGCGTGTGTGAATTTAGGGGTGGGGCTGTACTAAATGGGATCTATAATGCCCCCACACCTCCTTCTAAATTAGCACAGTCTTTTTGCCCCCCCCCCCCCCCGGTGCAGATGGGAGCAATACCCCCAGGGAGGAAGAAAGCACTCTAGGCACCACAGCTTATTGTTTTTGTTAATAATAGAGGGGTGGGGGATGCCCACAATGGGCATGCCAATGCCCAAACCCCCAACACAATAGGGGAAGTCGTTCTTCCCCCCTGGGGAGCAGATGGTTCTATTACCCCTGATCTGCTCCCCGGGGGGGGCAGAAAGCCCACTAGAAACCAGGATTATTTTGCTACAAAAGAGGAATGGGAGCTGCCCACAATGGGCAAAGCCATGGCCCACCCAAAGAGGAATGGCAGCTGCCCACAATGGGCAAAGCCATGGCCCACCCACAATTATATCAACAGAAGTCTGAAGGTTCTAGCTCCCAATCTGCCCTCCAAAGGGGGCAAAAAGCCCACTAGGCTCCCGGAATTGTTTGTTTTGAATGTGTAAGGTTTGCGCAAAATGGGCATGCCAATCCCTCCAAACCCTAACAAAACAGGGAAAGCCCACTAGGCACCAGGGATTTTCTGTTTTTTATAAAAGAAAGGGGTGGGCTGCCCATAATGGGCGATGTATATGCCCCCTCCCCCTAAATAGCCCCAGTCATTTTATCCCCTTAGGGGCAGATGGAAGCAATAGCCCCAATCTGCCCCTAGGGGGGGCAGAAAGCCCACTAGACACCAGAGATATGTTTATGGGCATGTCAGGGAGAAGCCCCATAGGCAAGTGTTGTTCCTTTTTTTTGCAAACATATTTTGGCTCTTCTGCCTTTCCTTGGAGGCAAACAGGAATATTTTTAGGCTCATCTGCCCCCAAGGGGGCAGAAAACGACTAGACACTAGCGAACGTTCCTGTGTGTGTGTGTGTGAACTGGAGTTCAACTAATGGTCTGTGTGTACCGCAGTTTGGCTGGCTGTGTGTGAACCTGCATTTTGCTGGTGATGTGTGTGGACTTACACTTAGCAGGCAGTTTGTGTGTGGATTAGCACTTGGCAGGCAGTATGTGTGGATTGTCCCTTGGCTAGCAGTCTGCGTGGATGGCACATGTCAGGCGGTGAATGTGGACTGTCGCTTGGCTGGCGGTGTGCATGGATAATTGCTAGGCTGGTGGTGTACATGGATGATGCTTTGCTGACGGTGTACATGGATGGTGCTTGGCTGGTGGTGTGGTTGTGTGGATTCTCCAGCGTTTTAAAACACAGAATCCTCTGTAAACCTTAAATTTAGCTAAAAAAATCAAATTTCTGTGTGGGAAAGTTGGGGATCAGTGCACCAGCACATGTTTCCCACCACCCAGTGTTCCCCTCAGTCTCTTGATAAAAATGATGAATCACTTTTGTGGGTGCCCGAAACAGAGAACCTAAAAAAGTATAAAATGAAAAACTGAGTGGGAGCCAAAGTGGGTCCACAAGGCCAGTTTCTTTTTCATAAGTTTTTAGGCTGACTCTGCTTTGGGCACCCACACAAGCGAGGTTTCATTTTTATCAGAAGACTAAGGGGACTACTGGGTGGTGGGAAATTTGTGCTGGCACGGTGATCTCAGAACCTTGCCACACAGGAATGTGAGGAAAATGTGACTTTTATGCAAAATGTAATGTTTGTAGGGTATGCTGGATAAAAAACCTTTGAGAGATCCGTGCAAGCCAGACATCCCTGGACTTCCCCAGGTTTTTAGAAATGTCTGGGTGTAGTAGGTTTCCCTAGATGGCCACCAAGTCTGGGACCACAAAAACAACTGGCCCCTATCTATCACAAAACAACCTGTTTTTTCAAGGTGGTCAGCTGCATTTTTTGTCCCGGGCTTGGGGGTCATCTAGGGAAACCTATCAAACCCAGACATTTCTGAAAACTATACATCCAGGGGAGTCCAAGGAGGTGTGCCTTGTTTGTCTCTCTCAGCGTTTTCTTACCCAGAATCCAGTGCAAGCATAACATTTATTTAAATAAATCATGTTTTCCCTCATATTTCTGTGTGGAAAAATTATTGGATCACCGAGCCCACACAAATTTCCTACTACTGAGTGTTGCCCCAGGTATCCTGATAAAAATGCAACCTCACTTGTGTGGGTGGGCCAAGGGCCCGCGACCGGGAAGGGGCCGAAATGTATTGTAGAGGAATCAAAAATGATCGATCGCAAAAAGACTTTTGCAAGGGGGTCATCTGCGTTTTTGATCCCAGACTCAGCAGCCATCTAGGAAAACCTACCAAATTCAGACAGTTCTAAAAGCTAGCCACCCAATCAATCAATCAATCAATCAATCAATCAATTAATCAATCAATCAATCAATCATTTGTAGAGTGCACTAACCACCCGTTAGGGTCTCAAGGTGCTGAGAGGGGGTGGGGTGCAGCTACTGCTCAAACAGCCAGGTCTTGAGAAGTCTCCTGATGGTCAACAGGTCCTGGGTCTGTCGCAGCTGTGTGGGGAGGGTGTTCCATGTCTTGGCGGCGAGGTAGGAGAAGGATATGCCTCCGGTGGAGGTCCTATAGATACGTGGGACGGTGGCAAGGGTGTGGTCGGCGGAGCGAAGCTGGCGGTTCGGGGTGTAGAAGGTGAGACACTTGTTAAGGTATGCTGGTTCGGCATTGTGTAGTGCTTTGTGGGCTTGGGAGAGGAGCTTGAAGGTGATCCTCTTGTCGACTGGGAGCCAGTGCAGTTCTTTTAGGTAGGCCGTGATGTAGGTGTGGCGGGGTTTGATGAGGATGAGGCGTGCTGAGGCGTTCTGTATGCGTTGGAGTCTCTTCTGTAGTTTGACTGTGGTCCCTGAGTAGAGGGCATTGCCGTAGTCCAGTCTGCTGCTGACGAGGGCCTGTGTGACCGTCCTTCTGGTTCCCATGGGGATCCATCTGTAGATCTTGCAGAGCATGTGGAGGGTGTTGAAGCAGGAGGAGGAGACGGCGTTGACTTGCTGGGTCATTGAGAGCGATAACTCCAGGATGCACCCCAGGTTGCGTGCATGGTCGGTGAGTGTGGGTGTGGCTCCCAGGGCAGCTGGCCACCAAGAGTCGTCCCAGGCTGAGAGAGTGGATCCGAGGATTAGGACCTCTGTCTTGTCCGAGTTAAGTTTCAGGCGGCTGGTCTGCATCCAGCTGTCGACAGCCTTCACTCCTTCGTGGAGGTTGGTTTTGGCGGTGGTAGGGTTTTTGGTGAGTGAGAGGATCAGTTGAGTGTTGTCGGCATAAGAGGCGATGTTGAGGTTGTGCAAGCTGACGATGCTGGCAAGTGGTGCCATGTAGATGTTAAAAAGGGTAGGGCTGAGGGATGATCCCTGGGGTACGCTGCAGATGATCTTCGTGGCTTCAGAACGGAAAGGGGGAGGCGGACCCTCTGGGTTCTGTCAGTGAGGAAGGAGGTGGTCCAGTCCAGAGCCTTGTTGCGTAATCCTGTGTCGTGTAGGCATGTGCGTAGGATGTGGTGGCAGATGGTGTCGAAGGCGGCTGAGAGGTCCAGGAGGAGGAGGGCTGCAGTTTCGCTGTTGTCCAGTAGGATCTTGATGTCATCTGTGGCAGCGATGAGGTCGGTGTTGATGCTGTGATTGCTGCGGAATCCGGATTGGGACGGGTCCAGGATGTTGTTTTCCTCAAGGAAGTGCGTCAGTTGCCTGTTGACAATCTTTTCGATGCCTTTCGCTGGGAACGGAAGAAGGGAGATGGGCCGGAAGTTCTTGAGGTCCTTTGGGTCCACTGTGGGTTTCTTGAGTAGGGCGTTGATCTCTGCGTGCTTCCAGCTTTCCGGGAAGGTGGCGGTCTCGAAGGAGCTGTTGATGATCTTCCGGAGTTGGGGTGCGATTATGCGGTTTGCTTTGTTGAAGATGTGGTGAGGGCAGGGGTCGGATGGTGAGCCGGAGTGGATGGTGTTCATGGTCTTGATGGTGTTGTCGTCATTGATGTGGGTCCAGGAGAGCAGGTGGTTGGTGAGGCTGGGGTGCGGTGAGTCTGCAGTGTCAGTGGCTGTAGGGAGGGTCTGGTTGTTGAAGCTTTCATGGATGCCTGCGATCTTGCGGTGAAAGAAGGTAGCTAGGGAGTCACATAGGTCTTGCGACGGCGGGATGTCATTGGAGCTGGAGCTGGGGTTGGAGAGCTCCTTCACACTGTTGAAGAGCTCTTTGCTGTTGTGTGCGTTGTTGTCCATGTGTTCCTTGAAGGAGGTCCTTTTGGTGGTTCAGATGAGTTGGTGGTGCTTGCGGTTGGCGTTCTTTAGGGCTGCGTGGTTGTCCGGTGTCTTTTCGTGGTGCCACTTTTCTCGAGTCTTCAGCAAGTCCGCTTGGATTCCTGGAGGTCGGTGGTGAACCAGCTGGCCTTTCTGTTGGTGTGTCTGTTTGAGGGATTTTTGATCGAGGCGAGAGTGTTGGTGTCGTCATCAATCCATTGCCTGAGATTGCTGGTGGCTGTGTTGGTGTTGGTGGTGTCTGTCGGTGGGTCTCAGGTGAGGGCGGTGATGAGCTCGTCTTCAGTGACTTTGTTCCAGCTGCGGTGGGGGATCCTTTGCGGTTGGTGGTGCGTGATGGGTTTCTTGAAGGTGCGGTGGTCGCTCCAGTGTAGTTCGGTGGTGTGGCTGAAGGTGACGTGGTTGCTGGCTGAGAGGATGGGGTCGAGCGTGTGTCCGGCGGTGTGGGGGGGGCCGTGACGAGCTGTTTGAGTCCGAGGTTGGCAAGGTTATCAAGCAGGGCGACGGGGTTGCTGTTGTCAGCATTCTCGAGGTGCAAATTCAGGTCTCTGAGGAGGATCTAGTCTGTGGACACAAGAGCGGAGTCCAGGAAGGTGAGGCTTGTGTGGATCCCCCAAGGTTTTCTTACCCAGAATCCTCTGCAAACCTCAAATTTTGCTAAAAAAAAATCACATTTCCCTACCATTTCTGTGTGTGAAAGTTGTGGGATCACCAAACCTACACAAATTTCCTACCACTCAGAGTTCACCCAGGTCTCCCAGTAAAAATAAGACCTCACTTGGGTGGGTGGGCCAAGTGCGCACAACAGGGATTGGCCCAAAACATATTACAGAGGCATCAAAAATGATCAACCACAAAACTACCTGGTTTTGCGGGGTGGTCATCTGCGTTTTTGGTCCCGTACTCAGCGTCCATCTAGGAAAACCTGCCAAACCCAGACAGTTCTGAAAACTAGACACCCGGAGGAGTCTAAGGAGGTGTGGTTTGCATGGATTTCCCAAGGATTTCTTACCCAGAATCCCCTGCAAACCTCAAGTTTTTTCAAAAAAAGTAAATCAAAGTCAAGTCAAAGTCAAAAGATACTTTATTTCGAATTTAGTATATAAATTCATAAAAAGTCACATACATACAGAATTAGAAATCACAGGCCAATTAAAAAGAAGTAAAGTTCCATTGACAGTTTAGCAATCCATATCCGCTCTTGATTTCATAGTAGATTTTAAAAAACGGACAATAAAATATATACAGTCCATATGCAATAATTGTAAAAACATTAGAGCAGGTTTAACCTGGGTAAACTTCATTTTCTTCAACATTGGTGTCAGGTAAGTTTTCCTTGGGACGGAATAAAAGTTGCAAAAAAACATAAAGTGTGTTAAATTTTGTGGAGACTGCCCATCACACCCACATACCGGTAACATCTGTCCCCGGTGACTCATTTTAGGTCTAGCCAGTAGGAGATGAAATATGTTACATCTAAATCTGGTTAATACAAATTTTTCATGGGTTGTGAGAGTAGACATAAGGTATGGTTCAGCAGTGTGGGTGGTTATTAAAGCAATATGTGATCGGACGCTGGGTTTAATAAGCTCAATCTCTTCCCTTCCCTGTATCCTGTAATTCAATAAGAGGGATTTAACCAATCGAATATCCTGTTTGTGGATCTCTTCAGGCTTCAGGCTTCAATGTAAATCACATTTTCCTCACATTTCTGTGTGGGAAAGTTTTGGGATCACCAAGCCCCCACAAATTTCCTACCACCCAGCGTTTCTCCAGGTCTTGTAATAAAAATGCTACCTCACTTCTGTGGGTGGGCCAAGGGCTGCTGAGGGTCATTGGGGATCAAGGCCCGTATTGTTACTACCAGTAAGTCCCCTGCAGGGAGATTGCTGAGACCTTGTCTGATGTCACAACCCCTTTCTCAACCACTCTGCAAATGGGAATCTTAGTACACTGCTGGTTGAGGGATGAAGTACCCGTAGCTGCTGTGGGTCATTGGGGGCCAAGAATCCTGATTGTTACCACCAGTAAGTCCCAGATGGTGGGATTGCTGAAACCTAGTCGGAGGCTCTGCCCCATTTCTCAACTACTCTGCAAACATGCTGTTGTGGGGATTCCGTGCAAACTATGCGTAGGATTATGGGACCTTAGTATGTAGGAACTGAGTCATACTACCACCATAGTACCCATGAGCCCAGGACTGACTAGCTACAGTGCCTCACTTGCCCTCCTATAAAATATTTACTTAAATATCGTGCTCTAATATGCAGTATACATGCCGCAATAAGCAGAACAATGCATAGCACAAATACGGGCAGCATAGCAAGTAGTATGTAAATCATAAAAGGAGCTGTCATAATGAAAAGCGTAGCCTAACCTCCCTCTCCTTATATAGAAGCAGGATGATTATATTTTAGAAGATCTCTGTTTGATATCTGCAGACCCCCTACCTCAATCTATAGATGGTAGATCTACATCATAGGTGCTGTCATGCTCTTCTCCCTGGAAAGGTCCATCTCCAAGTGTGTGCTACCAATCCATGTATTCCAATATGACCAAAGTACGTATTCCCAAACAACAGCTGCATCTGTATGTTTTTTCTAGGTGCTAGGGCCTGACCAGAATAGAAGAACAAGAGGAATTGTTGTTCGACCTTTTTCACAATGTTCAGACTAAATCCCAGGAACCTGCAAAGTGTGAACACATCGGTAGGTTCTCATGTGAAAATATCAAAAAATAGCATTTGCAAAATAAACTCATGTAGTAAAGTGCGAAAAGCAGTGCACAGTCTGTAGCATGCTCATGCTAACTTAGGGAAGACGACAATGTCCCCATGGGCCACGTGACAATGCCTCCTGGTTCACTACTGGTTGGGGGATGAAGTCTAGAGGTTAGCGCTCTCGTAAACTCTGCTCCTGCAGCAGTTGGAGGAGTTTTTGCCGAACTTCTCATCCAGTGCAAAGTGGCAAAACTCCACAATCTCCATTAGGGAGCAGAGTTTACTGCCCACCCCTAGTTTCTTCTCCCAGCCATGGTTGAAAAGAAGTAGAAATATGGTAGTTTAAAAAACGGAATGAATTAATAGGTATCAAGGGAAAAAATAAAAATATGTAGCTATAGGTGAATCTATGACTGTCCCCAAATCGACTATCTGCAACTGGCTGCTTCTGAGCAAAGGCAAAAGATGATGGTATAGCATGGGGTGTGCTTTATAGAGTACTCAACAGGTTTGATTACTTAGGACATTAGTATCAGGTGTGTAAGTTCATTGTTCGTCATTCAGATACAAAACAATGCCATGGAAATCCCTTTCCGTGCCATACTTCCTTCGATGCCACACCACGTGAGCCCACTACGCTGACAGTAATATATACATTTCATGGACAGAATCTCACCACACCCACACTGACTGAATGTTGTTTGACAGCAGAGGATTAATTGCTGCACGTGTGGTTGCCCCTTTAGGACGAAGGCTCTCCCTCCTGCACGATGGATGGTGGTTTCACTACTCTATATATAAATTGGATGTGACGCACTCTGCAAGGCCAGTTGGTGGAATTGAATCTTCATCATGGAGGATGGAAGTTCGGACCACCAAGATATAAAATGGGCCCTTAGTCTACCTTTTGGAGATAGAGGTCTTCTGGGGGCCAAGGTCAGAAAGTAAACTGGCAAGGATTACCTGAAGTCAAATATGTTGTCATGGAGTGCTGATTGAAGTTGTTACTTTTTTATGTCAAAAGCTCTGAGAAGGACAAAGCTGGATTCTGTAGCCTCCATGGTTGCTTTGCCACTAGGAATGATTTGCCATCTTACTCTAGTCCAAAGCTCAAAAAGTATTGGAAAAAAAGAAAAACACAAGAGGAACTGTGAAAGCCCTTATGGTGTCAAACACTACTGTATACATTCTGACACATCTCATAGTGTGCTGGACGCTAGCGGGGGTGGAATTCAAACAGCATGATTATGCTAAATCATGCAGAATTACATTACATTTCCACCAGATTACGCAGAATTCCTTGATGGGCGGAGAGGACATTTGGCACTATATTCATAGAGCAAAATACACCCTTGAGTTCAAAAATTGATGCAAGGATGCATTTTGATAGCATGGCCTCTGGGCACCCTTATATACTCTACAATGATTTAAAGTAAATCACTGAAGAGTATGGTAGAGGGCAGAGTGGTATGTAGTGGTTCCTAAACATGATAGGAAGAGAGAGCATTCCTTCTAGGTTTAAGAAAATCACTGAATTAGTTAATTTCACTGGCAGAGAAGCGGAAATTATCAGTAATTGTGCATCACAAAAGTAATGTGAAATTAACAAATTACTCCGATTCCACTGGTGGAATTAAACATTCCAACCAGACCAGCTAGTCACATACTGCCAGAAGAATTCTTACACCCCTCACATAGTAATAGTCTTGACCTATCAACAGCGCTCCAACATTATGAATTTATAAGTCAAACTCTGCCTGAAAAATACAGGCCTATGCAACAGAAGCATTCCCACACTCCTCACAATTAAACATTACTGCTAAGCACAGAGCAGTTGCCGACTACCAAAAGTAGTGTATTACTGTGAATAGGTGTGTGGGTGAATGTAAAAAGGTGTCAGAGAGTTATATAGATTCATAAGGCCATGGATGAGTGACTAAGTTCAAGGATAGAGGGATGAGTGACTAGATAGATGGAAGCAACAAGGCCGTTTCATTGATAAAAGATGCCTATTATCTTTGCCAGTGTTATAAATGAGAAGAACCACAAAAGTTGCACTATCCTGTGTGGGTAGTGTCCCTCCTTGTGCACAGCATGTGAATATGCGAACTCTTCGCAATCCGTGATGTATATCTAAACAAACTTTCAGCCAAGTTCAAGTCAAGAATTTATTTGTTGACATACTCCGGTAACTTAAACTCATTTCAATCATGAGGAAGTCCGTGGTTAACAATGTCATCTGAAAGGGTTATTCAATGTTGACAATTGCATGAAATCCCCAATACATTTCGGGTAGATCAACTACCCTTCGTCAGGGAGAGTATTCCTTAATGATGTTAGTGTGGGTCCATAACAATCTCTAAATGAGAAGAAGACAATCATCAACAGGGAAGAGGTTAGTATGTGGAGCGTTATGAAAACATTGGGGGCAGGTTTACTAGAGTTTCATGCAATGTAGCGCAGCAAGGGAACTTGCTGCACTGCATTACATTAAAAGGAGAGTACAGAAATGTCCCATATTCACAAAGATATGCAGCCTTTCTGCTCTCTCCTTGTGCTGGCGCACTGTTTGCTGTCTACCACCAGCACAGGCACCCTTGCACCATAGTGCAAGATGCCTCCGTTATGGCCAGGATAGTTTTTACCAGGAAGAGACAGCTTCCTACAAAAAAACAACCGTTAGAGACGGTGCACAGTCAAAATATCAATTTTTTAATATTGACTAACATTAATATTGTAGGGACAGAATATAGAAGTCAAGAATATCGTTGATCAGAATATCGACCTTAAGGTAAGTAATATCGTTTTTTTTAATATCGATGTAAGTAATATCGCAGCAAGTAATATCGTTAGCAAAAATATCGTTGTCAATAATATCGATATTTTTATTAGTTATGTATTTTAGTATGTATTTTATATGTATGTATAATATTTTTTGTATGTATTTTAATTATTTTTTAATATATGCATTAAATGTTTAGAAATTAATAATTTTTTTAAAGTAGATTTTGCGTTTTAGTATTAGAGCGGTTGTGGGTTTATATGGGAATAGGATTGGAAGTAATTTAATTATAATTAATTCATTAACATGTTTTTATTTATTGTTGTTTATTAAAAATTTATTCTTAATTAATTATTAATTGGTAATTCATTTTTATTAATTGGTAGGTTTATAATTATATTAAGTATAATTAGTTTATTCATACTTTTTATTTATTGTTATTGTTAATTCATTTATTGTTAATTAATTAGTAATTAATTTTTATTAATTGATTACGCGATAATTAAATTAATGATGTTATTTTTTATGTTTAACTGGTTGTGGGTTTATAAAGGAATAGGATGGGAAGTAATTTAATTATAATTAACTAATTAATTAATTAATTAATTAATTTGTTTTTATTTATTGTTGTTGATTATTAAATTATTGTTAATGAATTTTACATTGTTAATTAATTTGTATTAATTGATTAATTGATAAATACATTAATTATGTTATTTTTCATGTGGAATAGGGTGGGGAGTAATTTAATATTATTTAAGTAAATACTAATTTAATGTATTGGTATTTATTAATATTTTATTTGTTAATTAATTATTAATATGTCATTTATAAAAAAATATATATATTTAACTGCTAATTATGTTAATTTAACCCCTACGCTATCCAACACTTTCCCTACTGTTGCACTCACTGGAGTGGGAATAGTAATTTTTACCCCTCCGCTATCCAAAATTCTCCCTACTGTTGTACACTTTGTAGTTGGAATAGTAATTTTTACCTCTCCGCTATCCAGCACTTTCCCTACCATTGCACTCACAGGAATTGGAATAGTCATTTTTACCCCTCCGCTATCCGATACTTTCCTCACTGTTGCACTCAATGGAGTGGGAATAGTAATTTTTATCCCTCCGCTATCCAGCACTGTCCCTACTGTTGCACTAACTGAAATGGGAATAGTAATTTTTACCCCTCCGCTATCCAATACTTTCCTCACTGTTGCACTCACTGGAGTGGGAATAGGAATTTTTACCCCTCCGCTATCCATTAATTTCCCTACTGTGGCACTCACTGGAGTGAGAACAGTAATTTTTACCCCTCCGCTATCGAACACTTTCCCTACTGTTGCACTCACTGGAGTGGGAATAGTAATTTTTACCCCTACGCTATCCAACACCTTCCCTACTGTAGCACTCACTGGAGTGGAAATAGTAATTTTTACCCCTACGCTATCCAACACTTTCCCTACTGTTGCACTCATTAGAGTGGGAATAGTAATTTTTGCCCCATGCTCTCCAACAGTTTCCCTACTGTTGCACTCCCTGGAGTTGGAATAGTAATTTTAACCCCCTTCGCTAGCCAACATTTACCCTACTGTTGCACGGTTTGGAGTTGGAATAGTAATATTATTCCCGCCACTATCTAATATTTTTGGTATTATTTTAGCTAATGTAGTATATAATTAATTTTAAAGAGATTACAAATAATTGTAATTTTTTTAATTTGGCACATATACTTATTTAATTTTTATTTATATTATTGTTTTATGTGTATAGATGCATTTATAATTTATACGATTTTTAAAATAATGTATGTTATTAAAATAATTATTAAAACATATTAATAAGTAAGTATACATATTATATATTGTATGTGTATATTTAGGTGCCGATTCTGATCCTGGAAAAACTGGGTACGAACCGTCGGTCGGAGCGTTCTCTCCGTCCGACTCGTACCCGGGAAAAAAACCCTACAAACTTGCAAGTACGATTCGTACGGAAACACCATTTCCGTACGAGTCGGACAAAACACCGACCGACAGTAAAATACATACGAATGTGATCCGGGACACTGCGGACGTGACGTCCGGACGGAGTTAGGCATGTTTTTACGTACCAGCAAGTACGATTCGTACCGACAGCAGTCCGGACGGCAATATTTTTACGGCACCCAAAAAGTGCCGGAAAAGGTAAGTACGCCGCGATGCGAGCGGTATAGGGGGCCCGGTACACGCCGCCCCCCCAGCCCCCGTATGTACGCGCCATCCCCCCCCAGACCCCGTGTATGTACGAGACGTACCCCCACCCATGTATGTACACCCGTGTATGTACACCCGTGTATGTATGAGACGTACCCCCACCCGTGTATGTACACCCGAGTATGTACACCCGTGTATGTACACCCGTGTATGTACGAGACGTACCCCCACCCGTGTATGTACACCCGTGTATGTACACCCGTGTATGTACGAGACGTACCCCCACCCGTGAATGTACACCCGTGTATGTACACCCGTGTATGTACACCTGTGTATGTACACCCGTGTATGTACGAGACATACCCCCACCCGTGAATGTACACCCATGTATGTACACCCGTGTATGTACACCCGTGTATGTACGAGACGTACCCCCACCCGTGAATGTACACCTGTGAATGTACACCCGTGTACGTACGAGACATACCCCCACCCGTGAATGTACACCCGTGTATGTACACCCGTGTATGTACACCCGTGTATGTACGAGATGTACCCCCACCCGTGAATGTACACCCGTGTATGTACACCCATGTATGTATGAGACGTACCCCCACCAGTGAATGTACACCCGTGTATGTACACCCGTGTATGTACATCCGTGTATGTACGAGACGTACCCCCACCCGTGAATGTACACCCGTGTATGTACACCCTTGTAACCCGTTAGAGACATATACCTCTTTCTATATGTGCTGCAGAAAGCAACACACGTGGAAGGATGAAGTAACAATGAGAAATGAAGATATTTCTCCTTGTTGCCCCTGGTTCAGGGAGGTGCACTATTTTGGCACAAACCCAGGTTCACAAGTCTTTGTAAATCTAGATTTGAATTAAAATGCAGGGGTAGATGCATGGGAATGCCCATGCTTCACCCATGTACTGCCTGCCTGACGCAAAGTAAAACAAGGTAGCGCTACATGCTGCCTTTTGTTATTCTTTCATTCACAAAGTCATGCAAAGTGGCATTACCTGGCTTAGTAAATCCCTAAAATGGTTTTGTGCTACAAAGGTGATGCAGCACAGATGGAAAATCTCAGTAACGCTGCTCCATTAGGTATTGTCTTATTTGTCCACAAATCTGTCGCATCACACCCCAATGACTGTAATCCGGAATCTACCTGAATCTCTCCCTCACACAATATTGCCTTATGTAAATCACTTCATGGGTGGTGTGTCACAGCTGCAAGGAGCATGTTCTATGTAAGATGGTCGGCTGCCCGATGGAATTCTATCTCCGTTATCCAAAACATATGTAGGAAAGACGCAATACAGTGAATGTCAAATGGAGAACAACTTACCTGCTGAGTTGGTAGAAGCTTTTGCGACTGCACTGCTGGGCAGCAATATTGCACTATTGAGAGATCCCCACACCGGCGCATGCACTTTTGTCACAAGTGACTGCTGAGCAGGCCTCCTGGTTGATGCAACCCTCTTGACACTCTCTTTTGCTTGTCGAGGGGAATAAACAAGATATTGAAGATTTATACCTGAATAGCAAAAGAAAAATATATATAATAATACACAATAATTTTTCTCGCCGTTTAACATGAATATTTCTCGCTATTGATGTACAGGCCTATCAGGCTTCAATGACACGTCGTATGAATGTACGCCCAAAGTAGGTGTGGGCTTTACCCAGCATGACTCTGTAAGGCTGTGGCGGCTCTGTTATCAAGTCACTGGTTTCCCTGGCATGTGAACCTTTTTGTAAAACATCTGCCTCAAGATTGTGTGAGTGACATGCATCTCCGGACTATGGAACCTAAAGCCCCCCAGGCAAAAATGCTCAATTGAGCCCCGTCTCCTTGCACAGCGTCTATTTTTTCAGTCAATTAATTCTCTCTCTCTCTCTCCTTCTCTCTCTCTCTCTCTCTCCTTCTCTCTTCTCCCTCTTTGATCACTTTCTCTGTAACTTACCCCTCCCTCCATCTCTATCTGTAAAGAAGCTTCCCCTGTCTGCTGCAACAAATCTTGGGGCGCTGGAGAAAGTGATAGAGGCAAAAGACGTGTCCTTGGGCTTTCAAATCTGGCTACCAAGGGACCGCCAGCTCACCGGTAATTGCCAGGTGGAATAAAAAGTAGGCCTGGGCTAAAATTCCGTTCCACTCTCGGAAATTGCGATAATTTGACATTGTCGCGTTCCGCGGAGAGCGCGGAAATGTCAAAATTTCCGCAATCTGCATTTTACCGGAATTTTTTTGCTTGCTTGCGCTGTAAAATAATACATTCTCGCGTGCGCGCGATCACCTTACCTGAATCCCCGCGTTCGCCGATAAGTTTGCCCGGTCGCGTTCTCCACGAGATGTTGGATTGTTGGTAGCCATTTGCGCTGTCTTGCAACAGTTTGCGCCCGCAGTAACGTCATTCATCGCACGATCACGTCTTTCTTCTCGCGATCATGCACCGCGAGACAAGTGAAAACTAGATGGCCGCGCCCGCGAGCAACCGCATGGGTAAGTTGGCGAGCCGTGACCACGCAGAAAATACCGCGAACGGGCGGGAAAAAAACTTACGCATCTTCGCGATATTTCCACGTGTTTGCAGAGATTTTTAACACTTTCGCGATAATTTGCGAAAGTGAATTTTGCAAATTCCACACATCCCTAATAAAAAGCCTGTCTGGCTGTGGTGACATAGAGAATCAATGGAATATGTCGGGTCTTCTGAAAATGCATAACTTTCTCTACAGTGAGTTGAGTTAAAAAGAAAATCCAAATTGTCTTTTTTAGATGCACGTCTTATATCACGTGTCTAAACGTTACTACGAAAGTAGATAATGCGTTGACTTGATGGTGGCAAAAAGATGTAATGGATAAGTGTGTGACGCTCTAGTGGCAGAGCCCATGCAACAAGCCAACAGCGTGCGTGTTTATTAGACAGAGCATGTCCCGTGAAGAATCGTGCATAGAGATAGACACGCTGGAGCATGGTTAGACGTACTCTTTAAAAGGAAGTTTATAAATGGGAGCATCTGTGTCTTCTGTTCTTATGAAGAGCATCTTTCCTGAACTACCATTGGTAGATGTGAAAAACTGGAAAAAGTATTCTGAACGTTCTTGGATTGCATTTTAAGTACTTGCTCAATGGATTTTGAATCAATCAAAAACTAGAATGTGCTGTAATTAAAATATTGAAATTACACTTTTGCGATTGTTTCTTTGTCTGAAAAGTGGGCTTGTTAGCTAGTAGTACAAGGCCGAAACGACCACCTAAACACCCATAGTATCTTGCAACCCTTTTCTCCAGCGTTAATTCACTGTTTTTTAAAATCTAGGTGCATGTTTTCACAAAGGAACATGCCTGGCTGGTTAATAGCAATTTTATACATGTGCAGATATTTTTTTACTATATAGCAAGATACACATATTATTTGTTTATTATCATAAGGCCTCTATTAGTGTATTAAATACCCATGCAAGGCTTTCAATGTTGCATTTTTATTCATGAATATTTGTAAGGCAATTAATTATTTCTATCAATGTAAGCTGTTTAGTATTCCTAAGGGCGAACAGTCAGCTTAAGGAAACAGCACGTAAATTTCCCCCTCAGCATCTTCACATCAAGTAGCCTGAAGCATCACAGAGACAATGCAGCTACTTGCCGCATCCTCATATTATCTTTCGTTGAAACATGGCGCCTCCTTGTTATATCTGTGCCTTGCTTTCAAAGGAGCTGTTAATAATACAAGAGGGAGATGTTTTTCCTCCTTGGGCATGTTTGCTGCAAATCCTGACAATTGTATTATTTGTATCACAGCTTGGCAATATTCAATGAACCGTGTGTAGTTTAGAGAAACACACAGTTTGGCGATTTTAATGCAAAGTGTTTCTGGACCGATCTGATACACAGCCAATCACTAACGTATACACTCGTCTCTACCACTTTTGAAAAGCAGTTTGATTTACATTTAGGGACAAATGCAGAAACGTCCTTTGGCAATCTTAATTTAACAGAAAAGAACGTACTTAAATTAACAGAAAAGAACGTACATAGACTTCAATTTACTTTTTTCAAATGCTACACTTAACATCAGATTATGTACTCGGCACAAAGCATAAAAACTGACCTATCTTTCTGGATGCTGAGTTAATTCATGGTCACTTCCTCACGCCTGGGACCTGGAGGTCATTATCATATCTCCTTTCCTGTATGGCCACCTATGGCATGGCAAATCCAGAGGATGGACACGTTAGGATCAACACCAAGCATCATTGCCTCTGTATTATTTACTTCTTTAGCAGTCATTTCCTTGGTCCAGAGACGTGTGACAACATCCTATGTTACTTCCTTCATTTTGAGTAAGAGATCAGAATCAGAAACCTCTTCATTCAGCTACACAATAGCCATAAAAGCATGCAGATTATATACTAATATACATATTCTGTGCAAAAAAGCAAAAACACCATGATAAATAATCAATAATAAATATTAAGACACATAAAGCCCTAAAGAAATTGGCAACAGACATAATCAAACTAAATCTGCATGCTACAGGAAACATTTACTTTAAAACACAGACAAATATTTATAATAAAATCAATTCACAAACATTTTCCTACTAGAGGATACTGCAGCTTGGAGAAACAAGGCTACACAATAGCAATATTCATCATCTGTTTTTTTGTATATAACACATAGAAACTGCAGAAAAAGAGAAAGTGTATCATGGTTTGCTTAGACTGATTGATACAGGGGCATAATCCCAAATCAAGCTCATGTTGATGCCCAAGAAGGAAGCATAGACAATGGGGAAACATCGTTTACAACGCATGCGTTACAACGTGTGTCATTACAACAAATGTTTTGCAACGCGAAAGCCATTCCAACGCCATTACATCGCATAATCCATTGCAACACATTCCCCAAAGTAACATCCCGGCGGAGTTAGAATAGTAATTGCATTGTAAAGGATTATGCGTTGTGACGGCATGCGTTGAAATGACATGCGTTGTAATGCGTGCGTTGTGAAGTCTCATATTCTAGAGAATGTTCTATAGTACCGGCCCTAAAGCTGAACAATAAATATCATACCCACCTCCTATTTGTGTTCCACAATTAGTCTTAGAGGGACTCCCCTAAATTAAAATGCACTTTCCATGACATTTGATTTCTTACTTTCTGCCCACAATTTATCTGTTGCAGCTTTCTCCAACAATAGGAGCTTCACTTGCTTCCTCCAAGCAACGGTCTGTGGTACTCTATCCAAAAACATATCAATTAGGCCTATTCCTTCCAGGGATTTTTTGACATAAACCAACCAAGGAATGGAGAGTCCCTTATCACAAGCCAGACAGTCATTGATTATGTTCTTTGTTAATGGAGCATCTTCCGAGCTCCAAATGGATAGCCACAAAATGACCAGACAACTGTAATATAATCACTCAAACAATGTAGGCCCAACTCACTGTGACAAATGAAGTGGGAAGTTGATACGGAGGCTGATGGGAGCCTCCTACAGACTTGAACAAAAGGAGGGACTAGGAGGGCTTTTTAACGGGGTCCAGCGCACATTGCCCAAATACTGAATACAAAGGAAGGTACGCAGTTCCCCAAAGGAAATGGAGCAACGTGAGAAGGAGGAAACAAAAGGAGGGGGAATCCTCTGTAACGGAACTAGAGTCCTCACACACCCAGCAATCTAGGTGTCATGCTTCATGATATGGACTCGCTCCTCGTCGGGTCGGCGGTGCAATACCCGACGGGCACCCATAAAGGGGCTCTTAGCGGAGATCTTCTGTTCCTGCCATTTGGTGCCGTGGGTGTGAGGGCCCTGGGGGGAAGTGTAGATGTGAAAAAGTGATTCTAAAAAAGGTTGGATAATCCACATAAGGAATTTTAATGGAGTGGTTATCCACCTTATTAAAATAAAAAAGAGAGGCTGCTCGCTGGCCCAATGATCCAGGGGAGCAATGCTCCACTCTACAATTGTGGTCAACATGTTTCACACAGTGTGTTCAAAAGATACTGTGCATTTCGTCAGGACTTAAAAAACTATCTACACGTTGAGGATTGGTGGAGAAGTTCCTACCTACCCTTAACCTTAAATGCGAGCATGGTGTCGCGTCAAGTGGTAACCTAGATAAGGATGACAAAAGGAGACACAAAAGGAAGGTAATGTGTGCCCTGAAGAGCTAAAGTTAATCCCCAGATAGGAAAAAGTGCTAGCGTTGGTTAAAATGTTTGTGCCTACAGCAATGGAGAAGTAGTCTCGTGCACTTTTGACCACGTCACTAAAAAATACATCATAAAATTGGTCTATAAGTTAAGATTTGCCATAAAATTAACAAAAGAGTGAGTTAAAAAATGCAGGACTTTGGGAGTGTGAGCAATTAAAACTGCATCATCTGCATAGATTAACGCAGGCAGGGGGTACTGTACATCAACGATACATCAGGGGGGCTCTTAGTAAGTTCTGTACTAAGCTCATTTATGTATAAAATAAAAAGTAATGGAGTTAGTACGCACCCCTGGCAGGCCCCCCCCCGACCGATACTGAACTCGTCAGAGACTTTACCCTTGGTCCCAAACCTCACTCTGGCCTTGGTCCCTGTGTGTATGGAAATCAGCAAGTATACTATAGATGGATCCATTTTTAATTAATAAGCAAATGCCACAGTTTTGCCCGGTTGACACAGTCAAATGCCATTGAAGGCAAGATACAATAATGACTGTTTGGCCACAGTATACTTCCAGAGGATCAGGCCTTTAATTAAGGCATTGCTCAACCGTGCTCATGCCACTTCTAAAACCATATTGACCGACGTTTAATACCTTGTTTAAATTGATCCACTCTACTGTTCTGTTATACAGAACTCTGCCCAGAATTTTTGCTGGAGGCCAATCAAGGAAATAGTGCAGTAGCATTTAGTCTCCACCCTATTACCTTTTTTGAAAATGGGAACAATGACCGAAGAAGTTCAAGAGTAAGGGATCGAGGAATAGTTCAAAGTATTATGTACATTTGGCAGCAATGGGGCCCACAGGTTTACATTACATTGAATAATGTCAATAGGGACACCATCTTGCCTCGTGCTTTACCTCCTGCACTTTCTTGAATGGCTGTTTCAACTTCCAGCAAGGGGCTAATCAAATGAGGCGGGTCAACCCCATACCATGGCTGTATGGCAGTGGAACTAACGTCTGTGTAGATATCTTAAAAGTATGCTACCCACTCCTCCCCACTTATAGGTCAACTAACCAACGTTTCTCCCTGGTCAAAGGAATGCATACTGGGCACATCTTTACAGAATGTTTTACTGTCTTGTGTGCTGGCAGTAACAGTTAACAGAGATCATTGCTGTGTGATAACTTCATCCCTTCTCTTACTTATGGCTGCTTTGTAAGCCTTTCATAAAGCAATCACTAATATACGGTCACGGGGCTCTGTATTTCAAGCTCTTCTTAAGTGGTGATTAGCAGGTGAGCATTCATGGTCAAACCAGCGAGGCCACTGGAGGGCCAATGTTACAGGTATTAACAATGAAGATCTGATTTTTTCACAAACTGCCATGAAAGAGGGAACTATCATTTCACTGTTAGAATCTTCAGCTAAACAGCCCATAACCAACTGAAGGTTCTCTGCCATCACCCTATTGAGACATTTTGTGTGGTCAGGCAGCTTCCAATGCAACCTTACATTATCTGTGGTTGGTATTAGGTTAGTGAGGCCTGAGACTTCCTTGTGAATCAATCAGTAGGGTGCTGCCAGGTTTATCTCGATCGGGTAATGATCCCCAAAATGAGTGCCAATAATTGTACCATAGATCAGTGAATGCTTAAGATTATTAGAAATAAAAATATAGTTGATAGTGGAGAGACTGTTCTTTCCTCTAAAAGTAATCATACCTTGCATACCTTCCCACGTTCCAAAACATGATATAGGTCAGAGGAGGCAACAAAAGACTGCAACTTTTTGCCCCGCTCATTTACTGTGCTCTAGGCCATTAGATCTCCCCCTACCTGCTGGCAAGGTAATCTAGCATTAAAACCACCCCCTTGACAAAGATACAGTTGCTGGCCCTGCTGGGATTTCTTCTCTACCTGTGTTGCAATAAATGAAATTAAACCTGGAAAGTTTTGATTGGGGACATGCCAAAAAATCATTATTGTAAAAATTAATAAACAATAAAGACAAAGCCCTCTTACGTAACTGCTTGAAAGTCAGTTCCAGGTGTCTTCATTACTGCTGCAGAACCACCAATTTGGAGATTAAACCAAATGTAAAGCCCACCCAAAGCACGACCAGAGCAAGATGGTACCGTTGAAAGGCTAAAACACCTATAACTATCAAAATTCATGGGATTAATTTCCCATGTTTACTGCAGTAAGATAACATCATATAGTTTAATTAACTTTACCAATCAGGTAATGAGGAAATATGAATTTTGTGATCAGTTATGTCCCCTATCGTAGACCCCAACGGCTCCATGTGCATGCTATAAGTACATGTATGTTCCCTCCAGTTCCAGTTTTGCAAGACGCAAATACATGTGCGTCCACCGTCAACATGTCCTCTATCAGATCCACCATGAATGGGTCAGATATCCCATTCCTAGGTATGAAAGGCCACCGACTTTATGAGGTTCACTTTCCACATTTCACAGATTCAGGCGAGTAGGCCCTGAATTCTGCCATCAAGCCTTTTCCTGCCTTCTGCCTCTGAAAGCTCCAGTCCGAGCATGCATCTGTATCCATGAACTTTGTCCTACTCCCTGCGCG
This sequence comes from Triturus cristatus, assembly GCF_964204655.1. Lineage (NCBI taxonomy): Eukaryota > Metazoa > Chordata > Amphibia > Caudata > Salamandridae > Triturus > Triturus cristatus. The sequence continues at coordinate 828,268,362 of NC_140585.1, read as the reverse complement.
GCTAACGGTGCCTAATCCAGCCTGTTGCCTGCCAAAAACTGTATTTCACCTTCAAGATTATCTGCTCCGCTCCTCATCCGATGCATTCCTGTCTAGTAGTTTAGGTAAACATTCTTCCAGCTACCGTGCAAAGGGCCAGGCCTCCCTGTCCTCATGCAAGTAATTCATAGCCCCTGTTACCATGGAAGATTCCTGCCCCCTCGCATCTCATGTAGACACTTAGACGCTTGTACACGCACTAACAGTCAGTATAGAATAGATTCCGTCCGAGAGACTTTTCCTTTTGGATAATACAGTTCTTTAAACATAAGATATCAGATATGATTTGGGATTAGGTTGACATGACCCCCCAGACTTCTGTCTCCATATGTAGAGCTAAATGTCAAGTCCCCTTCACCCTCTAGTTGCACGTCAATCACACGTCATGCGGCTGCGCGCGCATCTCTGCCAAGTATTTCTGCTGACATTGCAGGATTCTCTCATGGATCCACCCACTTGTGACATCATGTTTAAATGACGTATTTGGTTACACCTATGTTTACGCATTTTTTCATTACGTATGTGTATTATATCTGTATTATCAGCTGTTACGCCTCTTGCATCTGTCTTAATGTAATGCTTTCCATATAAATACCATTACTTGTCAATAATGTATTGCCTTCCTTCCTGAACCCTCATGGTGATGGAGTGTGAAGCCTGCAATTCGAATTGTATTTCCTTTGTAGAGGAATAAAGCCTTTTAGAACCTCTAATACCACGGATTCTGCCTCTTATATTTACTGAGTTATTCTTACTAGACTTTACCGCATAAAAAATAGTACCGGTAATGAAATATTTACCACAGAAATTGGCGCCCGAATAGGGACACTTTCTCATCTCACGCGCCGGAGGTGCGTTGCAGGCCCGGTCTCCTGCCACAGCTGAACGGACAAGAACGCGTACCTGCAGGATTTCCTGTATCTCCCTCCGGCCAAGCGGAGGTGACTGAGGCTGCGATCAACACCCAGACGAGGCGGTGAGAAGTGCGAAGTATCCCGACCAGAGCCTAGCTGAGAGAGCAAGATCCGAGGTATACAGAGGCCCACCAGGTTCCGAAGTTCCGAGTCCAGTCGAGTCGAGTCCAGTCCGGTCCAGTTTCAGTTCAGTTCCGAGGCCTTCCGTTCCGAGCTACCCGGTGAGTACCATTGCCGGGGAGGCATTTAAACGTGCACATAGTCTGTGCCGGTCAAGACGGGTTTGGGTACACAAATCCGGTCTGCACTGTTTCAGCAGTGTATCTGTACTGTTTAGCAGTATATCTAGTATGTCTTGCATATAATTAAGTATTATTTAGTGTTAGTATTATGTCAGTAACTAGTTTCTTATTAGTCATCATTATTCGTTAAATGTTAAATATTAAATGTTTTAATACGTTCTATACATTGTGGTGTGAATGACTGTTCATTATTGTGTTTATTTGTATTAAGGTTGTTTAAGATTAAGTAACCAGATCTAAAAATGCCGTTCTTTTCGAAAATAAGACAGATCAAAACTAGAAAAGGGGTACTCGAAGAAGCTGTTCCCATCCCACCTAGGGACACTCCAGGGTACTTTATGTATCATAAGCATGGCCTAGATGCCGTGTTATTTCTTGATTTATGGGTGGACTACACCAAGGATTTACCAGAGAGTCAAAGATGGCACGCAGCGGGGACCTGGGATGCAGACTGCATCATGAGAGTAGAAGAAGAATTATGGAAAAAGAAAGCCAGACAGTCACAGAAAGATGCCATTGAATTATGGCGTAAAGAATCATATAGACGTACAGAAAAGGCGCTCAGACAGGAAGAGAAAGGTAGGGAGAATTCGAATAAAACCCGAGAAAATTTATTAATAGAGGAAGGTACCCGAGTTAAATCGGAACAAGTAGATAGACAAAGAAACACTCTTATGAATGGTATGTATCCTCTTCTGGCCGAAGGATTACCTAAGGCTACCCCGGAAATACCAAAAGACTTGACTCCTCCATTGCTCCCGACAAAAGCACATCCTAAAACAGCAAAGGACGTTTTCCTTTCCTCCTATTTAGATGACGTAGCTCCCGAGTATGCTAATACCATACCACACACACCGCTTGCCGATGGTGTTCAACACCAAGAGCATCCGTCTGTATCTCCGCAGCAGCAAACTCCTGCACTAGTTCCAACAGGTCCGTCCGTTTCTACTGTTTTTCCCGCATCTACAATTTCTATCTTACGTCCAACGAATCCTTTCGTGCCTAGCACCTCAGACGGTGCTACAGGAGGTACGACAGACATGTTTGCCACACCACCACGAAATAAACAGACCCTTAGAGATTTAGCACTTCAACGTACACCCCATCTAGTGACATCCGACATGTTTAGAGAACATCTTGTGGATTGTAGATACGATCCAGTGCCAGGTAAACAGGACAGATTGCTAATATCATCACTACGTATAAGACGGGCTACATTGTATTTAATGACGATACCAGGAATGGTTGAGCACCTAGACAATATATATCACTTTGTCCAAACAGGGCGAGGCCCAGAAAGTATTAACGAAGCTATGGAGTACCAGAAAGTGGATGTACAAAGACAACTACTACGTTTTTTCATAAACTGCGTGATCAGGAACCAAGACAGGCCTGGGGCAGATCATGATACCATGCAAAAACTTGCCAAATGGGGTCAGAACATATCAGACGAGAAACATGATAGACAGGCGTGTGTAATCGCCATGTATCGAAAGATCCGCAAGGAAGTAGAACGAATACATAAAGAAAGACGAGAAGCAGACAGAATTGAATCAGAGGGAGAGGAGGAGCAAGAATCAGAACAAATAGAAACGATAGCTTACGTAGGTAGAGGAAGACCCCATAATAATACTAGAGGCTTCAATGATCCGATATGTCCGATACGTCCAGAATGTAATAGACATTTTCAAACCCCTATGTTAAATACAAGGTCCCCTGAACACCTATTCCAAGCCGCTGATAAATTACTCCGAGATCGAAGGGGGTACCATATGCTCGATTCCATGGATGAACAAGAATTGGCCAGGTCAGCAGTACAATGGGCTGACAGTCCCAGCAAATACAGTGATGATGCACTAGCACACACGTTTCTGAATCTTGCCCCAGACGAACAGCGTTTAGCTAGTATATACATGATTCAACACCTCCTTATATTATATAAAAGTCAACACTCCGATCCTGGACCCTTACCTGACATATTGACCGAATTACTCACGAATAAATGGAAAGGTTCAGGTACTGATTTGATTAAAGAAATTCTAGAATTTCGAAACCAGTATATAACTTTCGTGTGCCCAGAACACGTTCCAGTTCCCACTATGGGAAGAAAAATGTATCACATAGATAGACTGAATCCGTTACGCGAAGTACACCCAATCAGAGGTGAAGGTAATAACTTTACACGCGTGTTTGTGTACACGCCTATAACTAAAATCGAATTATTAGAAATGAAGAAAGTAGTACCCAGCCATGACAAGGATCCAGCAGGTTTCCACCGTGAGATAAAAGACATGCTACTCATGGGAGAGTATACCTACCCCGACATTATGAAAATACTGAAAGTGTTAATGCCTGCCGGTGTTTACGAGAAACTCAAAGAAAAGGAATGGGAGGTGGGAGACCAAAAGATAGATTGGACAACATTAGAAAACGAAGAAAAGGCCCGAGCTGCAGGAGCAGGGCTTGGGGAAAAGACTACAGCACTACCAGGACTACTAGTACAGGTACTGCCACGTTTATTAACTACGAAAAAGGAGGACTGGGGTGCAATCTCAGCCTGTAAACAAAAGCAAGATGAAGACACTAGTGATTTCTATTCCCGATTTGAAAAATGTTTTGGTATAAATAGTGGCATAAAAGCAAGTAGCGAGTCATATCCACATTTGTTTGTGACAAAATTAGTTGAAAATTCCCTACCGCAAGTTAAGAATAGAGTATTGAAATTTGAGAGTACCTGGCAGGGTAGCACCCCGTCACAGATGTTACAGATGTTACAATATCACCACAATAGAATTAGAGAAGAACAAGAACACGAACAAAGACGTATGAAAGATACAAAAATGAAAATGCTTGTTGCTCAGTCAGTTCCAGCTGATGGTCACCAAAAGGGTGATTCAACAGGTCCAGTTAAAGGGACATGTAACTATTGTAAACAACAAGGTCATTATATACACGATTGTCCAGTTTTGAAACATAATATCGCCACGGGTAGAACTCAGGAAAGACCACGTCCACCTAGACAGGATCAGAATCAACCACAAATTCCTCAGCATGCACAACATAGGTCAGCTCCGCAACAACTAGCTCCGCAACAGGCAGCTCCACAACAGACCGTAGCACCACCACCAGCGCAGCCTATTGCTGCCACACAAGCGACAACGCAACAGATGTACCAGTATGCACAAGCAGATTATCCTGATTATCAGCGATACACATGAAATAGCCTAGAGAGGGAAGTTGGCTTACCCCTTATTGAGGTTCCTGTAGATCAAGAGGGACCTTATGTACATAGTGAACTATTAGGGGAAGACAGAAAGTTTTTACTTGATACAGGGGCAAGCAGAACAACTATACGACGCAGTGAAGTTCCAGGGGCACCCCTCTCAGGCTCACAAAATATTTCCCTTGGATTCTCAGGAAAACCTATAATTAATGACGTAACACAGCCCCTTCCACTTACGGTTGGTCCATTGACACGAACTACAGATTTATTGCTTACTAAATCATGTCCAGAAAACTTGTTAGGTATAAAAACATTGAAAGCTCTAGGAGCTATAATATGTTGTTCTCCGGAAGGAGTACGATTATTTTTACGTGATTTTAAAGGTCACTACGTGTCCAGAGACATGGATCACCGGCTGCAGAGCTTACCTACGCATTTATGGGCACAAGGCCCCACTGATGTTGGTTGCATGAACATTACACCATATCGAGTCACACTAAAAACAGGAGTAGTACTACCACGAATGCGACAATATAGGTTACCACCAGATGCTGTTGCGGCCTTACTGCAAATCATTGACGAACTCATTGCACAAGGAGTGGTTGTCGAAACCGACTCCAATGTATGTAATTCTCCGATAATTCCGATTCTTAAAAGAACGGATCCAAAAGCATCACCAGTATATCGATTAGTTATTGACCTGCGCGAATTAAATAAATGTATTGTACCACAATACCCTGTGGTCCCAGATATCTCTTCATTACTAACTGCTATTGATTCAGAAGCAACGTTCTTCACTGTAATTGATCTCAAGAATGCTTTCTTTAGCGTCCCAATAGATCCGGAAAGTCAATATTTGTTCGGATTCAGTTTGAATGGACGAAGTTTTAAATTCACACGCGCACCTCAAGGATTTACAGAAAGCCCCAGCATCTATAGCCAAGCACTAAAACGAGAACTTGACAGTATCCACATGCCAGTTAACACTGCCTTGCTTCAATATGTCGATGATCTGCTGATCACCGCCCGAAGCGAACCTGAATGTGAAACAGCGTCACTGACGGTTTTAAAATTTCTGGCCGACAAGGGGCATAAGGTGTCCCCTTCTAAGCTGCAATTCTGTGTCCCGCGAGTTGTCTACCTTGGGCACTCGCTGTCCAAGGAGGGAAGACAGCTTACACCCGACCGCATCCAGTTAATTGCTAACATGCCACCACCCAAGACACAAAAGGGGGTGCGGGCTTTTATAGGCCTCACTTCCTACTGTAGGCAGTGGATCCCTCAATATGCATTTCTAGCAAAACCACTCATCCAGTTGACAACACAGGAGGCCGCCACACCGACTGTCCTCCCTTGGACTCAAGAACATACACATGCTTTTGAAAACTTAAAGAAAGCTTTATGCCAAGCACCTGTTTTAGCAACACCATGTTACAATAAACTGTTTACACTATTTGTTACAGAACGCGAAGGTACTGCCTTGTCAGTACTCACTCAGGAACAAGCAGGATCACACAAACCATGTGCTTATTTCTCTAGTACATTAGATCCAGTAGCTCAGGCTCTTCCTGCGTGCCTGAAATCAGTGGCAGCAACAGCTTTAGCAATCAGACAAAGTGATGCCATAGTGTTAGGACATCAATTGACAGTACAAGTACCACACGCAGTAGAGGTTCTCTTGAACCGCACACAAACACAACACTTGACTATAGCGAGACTCACCGGTTACGAATTGACATTGTTTCAGCCACACATAGAAATCAGACGTTGTAATACGTTAAATCCTGCCACACTTTTGCCAGTAAATGGAACAGATCCATTAGCACATGATTGTATTGAAGTCATTACTATCACGACAAAACCCAGACAAGACTTGACAGATATCCCTTTATTAGATCCAGACTTGACATTGTATGTAGATGGTTCATGTATGAGAACAAGTACAGGAGAGTTAGTGGCCGCTTACGCAGTCACAACAGACACTGAAATCATTGAAACAAATTGTATTAACATTTTGTCAGCTCAAGCAGCAGAGCTCATCGCTCTGACACAAGCCTGTATTCAAGCCAAAAATAAGAAAGTCAACATATACACAGATTCACGTTATGCATTCGGAGTCGTCCATGACTTCGGCGTGCTGTGGCGAGAGAGAGGTTATTTAACTTCTCACGGTGCCCACATCCAACACGGACCCCTCATTCAAGCACTATTAGATGCGATTCATTTACCTACTGCAATATCGATTATGAAATGCAAAGCTCATACAAAAGTTACCGATATCATTTCTCAGGGTAATGACCTAGCTGACAGAACAGCTAAACAGACTGCTCAGAACCAGACTCATACAACTGACGCGACAAAGACAATAGTTCCGACACCAACACATTGCATGACAGTTAAGGATCCCGCCCTTGATATAATTGACATACAGACACACGCTACACCAGAAGAAATAAAGAAATGGACTGAATTAGGAGGGATCCAAACGGATCAAGGATGGATGACGAAGGAAAAATCTATATGGTTTCTTCCCGATTCCATGGTTCAAGTCATCATTAACACAATACACAGTCCAGCGCACCTAGGAGAAAAAGCTATGCTAGACAGTATTCAACACATTTGGTTCAACAAACACTTGCGAGCAGCAGCCAAACAGAAAGTACGTACCTGTATGATATGTTGTCAGTTTAATCCAGGTAAAAGCATCCCCGTAGAGCAGGGTGGATTTCAACCTCCCGATCATGCTTTTGAAGTCCTCCAGATGGATTATATCCAGATGGAACGATGTCGAGGATTCAAATATGTTCTCGTAGTTGTCTGTGCTCTTTCCCGTTGGACAGAAGCCTACCCGGTTTCAGATTACACTGCCCCGACTACTGCCAAACAGCTAGTGCGAGAATTCTTCCCACGATATGGTTTGCCACGTGTTGTATACTCAGATAACGGCCAGCCATTCTCATCCGAATTAATGAAACACGTTTCACTTTTGTTAGGCTACCAATGGAAATTCCACTGTGTCCGACATCCTGAGGCAGCAGGTCTCGTGGAACGCCATAATCAAACTCTGAAAATTAGATTGTCCAAAATATGTAGAGAAAAAGGTGTCGATTGGATAGTAGCCTTACCAGTTGCACTCTTTTACATGAGAATGGTAGCACATTCTCGAACAGGGCTATCCCCGTACGAGGTGATCTTCGGTAGACCACCAAATATGTGGGGGACGCCTATACCTCGCAAAATCACTGATGTTGACTGTAATATGCTGACAGATTACCTGGCTTCCTTGATGTCTGCACTACAATCTTGTCGTTCACAGGTAGCTGCAGCTTTTCCCGATAACACTGAGGTGAAGCCCCATGACGTGGTTCCAGGTGATCTGGTCCTAGTGCGGAATTTCGACCGGAAGACCCAACTGGAGCCTAGGTGGAAATCGCCAAAACTTGTTCTACTAGCAACAAGGACAGCCGTGAAGATCGAGGGACGTAAAGGGTGGTTGCACTCGAGTCATATCAAGAAATTTTATGGACTACCGTCCAGTGTGAACACTCAACCCTGCATTTCCTCACAGACAGACTCAAAGCTCCCCTTGGTTGAACCCACGAAAACGGAACTTTATAAACTGAAATTAAGGTCTAGCAAGTCAGACAATTTGATTGTTTAAGTCCTCTCCAAGGTGAATCGGTTGAATTTGTCTCTGACATGTATCCTCTAGACCAGAATAGAGAAAGAAATCAACAGATGCAGCTTAAAAAGCATGCGTATTGTAAATCGCTTCGTAGTCATTGCACAGTAACACTATTAATTTTGTTTTTTCTAAGTTTTCTGATCATTATAACTAGTATATTACTTCGTATGTATTACCCTATTTCTAAACGTGCTTATAATGTTACTGCTGAACATTCTTTTAGTGAATTACCTCTGCATGAGTTGTCCTATAGATTTGCGCTGCGCAACAACACATTCATTAGTATGTTACATCATTCCCATCAGACCAGCAATGCTACAAATTGTTGGATATGTGGCCGACTCCCTCCTTATCAGAACTATAAGGGAGTTTTGCCCCTCTTTCCATATCCGTTCACACACAATGGCTCCTGTGGAGCATGGTTTAGTTTGATTAATTCCCTAGATTCAAATTTCGCAGTTTATCAAGACAACTGGGTATGGGGAAACCTGAACTTGGTTTTGCTTAAAGTCTGCTACCCTAACAAGGAGGGACTTCCCAAAAGAACAGGAACTGATCTAGAAAATGAAGTATATGGATTAGGTAATTTTACACTTAACCTCCTGATTCTGAATGTCGAATCCGAAGCTACACCAATCTTGCCCGCTATGTCAGTATTCCCAGTTAAAGGGGAATTATGTGTAAGAAAGAATGGTTCCATACACATGGGCCATAGTAAATGCACCACTGTAATAAAATTCAGTGATCAAGGCAAATCTACATTTAGAGCTTCCCGTCATTCTTACTTCATATGTGGCCAGACCGCATATATATGTCTACCTCTAGATTGGGATGGTACCTGTTACATAGCATTCCTTCTGCCACCTGTTTTCCTAGCTCCTCCTGATTATCACAGAAATACCCATTTAGTACACAATAGACAGCAGAGAGATCTCCCGATTGTCGACTACACTGAAACGGCATGGGAACAATATACAGATTTCAATAAAGGTTTCTTTCCCTATATAGGTACAGTCACTAATAGTAAGCTGATACGTAGATTAACTAGAACCCTTGAAGCAGTAGTAAACGAGACTACTTCCGCCTTAGGCAATTTAACAGAAGAGCAGTCTGCTATGCGGATTGTTGTGCTTCAAAATCGTCTTGTCCTTGACGTCATCCTGGCTGATAGGGGCGGAGCTTGTAGAGTCATCGGATCAAGTTGCTGCATTTTCATACCAGAAAATTCACCGTCAGTATATAAAGCCATAACCCGCCTTCATAAGATTATAAGCCAGATACACCAGAGCCCAGGCACCTGGACTTGGTCCGGTTGGTTCTGGAGCATGTTGTCAGCCTGGGGATGGAGGATCCTATCCTTCCTAGGTATTGGCTTTCTCATACTATTCAGTTGCTGCTTATGTCTACAATGTGGGCCAGCGATTTGTGGCCTGTGTGCCACATCGTGTATCCCACCTCCAAGTTTTCGTTCAAAATCCCGGAAGAAGAAAGAAGAACAAATGATGCTATATGAACAGATCGATGGATTGATGAAGATTGATATCTCCTGAGGGTCCGTAGGGGACAAGGAGGGAATGAGGAAATATGAATTTTGTGATCAGTTATGTCCCCTATCGTAGACCCCAACGGCTCCATGTGCATGCTATAAGTACATGTATGTTCCCTCCAGTTCCAGTTTTGCAAGACGCAAATACATGTGCGTCCACCGTCAACATGTCCTCTATCAGATCCACCATGAATGGGTCAGATATCCCATTCCTAGGTATGAAAGGCCACCGACTTTATGAGGTTCACTTTCCACATTTCACAGATTCAGGCGAGTAGGCCCTGAATTCTGCCATCAAGCCTTTTCCTGCCTTCTGCCTCTGAAAGCTCCAGTCCGAGCATGCATCTGTATCCATGAACTTTGTCCTACTCCCTGCGCGGCTAACGGTGCCTAATCCAGCCTGTTGCCTGCCAAAAACTGTATTTCACCTTCAAGATTATCTGCTCCGCTCCTCATCCGATGCATTCCTGTCTAGTAGTTTAGGTAAACATTCTTCCAGCTACCGTGCAAAGGGCCAGGCCTCCCTGTCCTCATGCAAGTAATTCATAGCCCCTGTTACCATGGAAGATTCCTGCCCCCTCGCATCTCATGTAGACACTTAGACGCTTGTACACGCACTAACAGTCAGTATAGAATAGATTCCGTCCGAGAGACTTTTCCTTTTGGATAATACAGTTCTTTAAACATAAGATATCAGATATGATTTGGGATTAGGTTGACATGACCCCCCAGACTTCTGTCTCCATATGTAGAGCTAAATGTCAAGTCCCCTTCACCCTCTAGTTGCACGTCAATCACACGTCATGCGGCTGCGCGCGCATCTCTGCCAAGTATTTCTGCTGACATTGCAGGATTCTCTCATGGATCCACCCACTTGTGACATCATGTTTAAATGACGTATTTGGTTACACCTATGTTTACGCCTTTTTTCATTACGTATGTGTATTATATCTGTATTATCAGCTGTTACGCCTCTTGCATCTGTCTTAATGTAATGCTTTCCATATAAATACCATTACTTGTCAATAATGTATTGCCTTCCTTCCTGAACCCTCATGGTGATGGAGTGTGAAGCCTGCAATTCGAATTGTATTTCCTTTGTAGAGGAATAAAGCCTTTTAGAACCTCTAATACCACGGATTCTGCCTCTTATATTTACTGAGTTATTCTTACTAGACTTTACCGCATAAAAAATAGTACCGGTAATGAAATATTTACCACAGTAGGAGTATCTTTGAGCGGAGTCCTGCAACATTCCAATTCAATAATTTTAGCTCCGTGTTCTTAGCGGACGAAGGCATGAGGGCAGGGCTTGAAATAGGGCGCCTAGTAATCTGCATAAGTGCCCTAGCCGGAATGTTTTCCAAACTGATAATTGGACCTACAGGTTCAACATGAGCTATGAGTGGCGACAACGCTCCAGTAGCTTCAGAATCCAGGTTAGAAAATGTTTGGATTGTAATCTAGTGATCCGATGCCAACACCTGCCCCTTTGGAACTGTCAGTCAATCCACTTCAGGAGGTCATTTGTCACGTCCTGAATAGGCCATTGCTTCCGTAATTAAGATGTATCTAATGTATTATGTGACTTGCACAAAATGGCTCCTTTTTTAAAACTTAAATGGAGTTTTTTGCCTACTCCAAGAAAACTTGTGGTGCTTCTATATACTGTACAAATGTTGCACCTTGCAAGGTATTTTTCTCCTCCGCTGGTGAATGTTCAACTGAGCTTGAGATCAACTCAGGTCATTGGGATTGTTAGATCTGGGGGTCTCTAGTTGGCAGAGGTAGGTACCACTGTCCAAATAGGGACCCTTGCTTCTCATCAGGGTAAGAGGGATACACTCTTTAGATAACCCCTGCTCACCCCCTTGGTAGCTTGGCACGAGCAGACAGGCTTATCAAAGGCAATGTGTAAAGTATTTGTACCAACACTCACAGTAACACAGTGAAAACACCACAAATGGACTCCACACCAGTGTAGATAAATAAAGTACTTTTATATAAACTACACAAGACCAAAACGACAAAAATCCAACATACACAGTTCAAGAATATGGTTTCAAAGGAGTTCTTAGCTTAGCGACAAAATAATCCACATTAGTGTCGATTTTAGCCAACAGTACCTGGTGATGCAATAAAAGTTCCTAGCGGCGCTCAGGCGTCGAAAAACAAGCAACAGCGTCAGTCCTGAGACCCTGGGGAGGCGATGCGACAACCCCGCTGCACGCAGCGGGCGTGTGCGATGAATCTGGTCTGTATGGGGAGTGAGGCGATACTTGTATGGATTCCAAGGCGTAGCTTCTCCGGTAGAAATTTACTCGCAAAGGCACGATGCGACGATCTTCGATGGTTCTGCGACGATGTTTGCAGCGAAGAAATGCGGCCCGCTAACGAGCAGTGCGACGATCTCAATCAGCGGCGGCAGGCTCTGCGATGATACTCGCAGTGACAGGAATCTTCCCGCTCCGGGGGCGATGCGCTCCGAAGACAAACGCAGCGTTGACGTTGCAGCGACGACAGGCGCTGCGACGATCTTCGCGGCAACGGAAATTTTCTCGCTAAGCCGGCGGTGCGTGAAAAAGTTGCAGATCTTTTACTTTTCTCTTGGTCAGCTTCCCAACAGCCGTCACATCTTCCAGAGGCCTCACAATTGGATCAAGCACTCTAGGAAGGGCAGAACTCACACAGCAGAGTTCAGGGGGAAGCTGGGGGTGAAGTCCTTTTGTTCCTGGGACTTCTTAACAGGAGGCCAGCTCTACTCAGGCTCTTGGATATTCCTTCAAGCCAGGGGACACAGCACACAGCAAAGTCCTGCCCCTCTCCTTGCCAGCAAAGCAACTGCAGGTCAGCCTTACAGCAGGTCAGTCCTTCCTCTTCAGTCTTCCAGCTTTCTCCTTGGCAGAGGTTCCTTCTTGATTCCAGGATGATCTAATTTCTTGGGATCAGGGTCCCAATATTTATACCCCAAAATATTTTGTCCTCTGAGGGCAGTGGGGCCTTTGCCCAGTCCAAACCAGTTCTGGAGCACTCTGTTTACATGACTCCTTCTTTCCTTTCACAGTGCAGGGCAGAAATATCAGACGCCCCATAGGAGGCGGAGCCAGCATTGTGGAGGGAAAGCACAGCCCTGGAGCACTTTGTTGACATGATTCCTTCTCTCCTTTCACATTGCAGGGCAGAGACATCAGACGCACCACAGGGGGTGGAGCCAGCCTTGTGGGGGGCAGGCACTGTCCTATTAAGGTCCCAGGTGCAACTCCTCCCTCCCATCTAGATGCAGATCTCTCTATTCAGCCCTGTGATGACTCCCCAGCCCCTGGAATTCCCCAGCCCCTGTCACTCAAAACTCCAGACAAGGAATACACAGCCTAGCAAAGGCAGGTTTGGATGGTTAGACAAGAAAATACCTACTTTCTAAAAGTGGAATTTTCAAACACAGAATGTTAAAAACAACTTCACTAAAAGATGTATTTTATCATTCTGAGTTCAGGCATACGAAACCCGAATTTCTACCATGTTCCCTGAGTCAGTTTAGGATTATAAGATGTAATAATCACACTGCCCATTCTGGCCTATGGAGAACAGGTAGCCTTGCAATAGTGAAAAACGAAAATGTCTGTAATTCACTATTAGGACATGCCACACACATCAGGGCTTGTCCTACCTTATACTTACAATGCACCCTGCCCTTGGGCCTACCATAGGGGTGTCTGATATGAAGAAAAGGGAAGGTTTAGTGACTGGCGAGTAGCTGCACTTGGCCAGTCAGCATGGCAGTCAGAGACTGCACACAGGCTCTGCAATGGCAGACCTGAGACAAACTTTTACAGGCTGCTTCTGTGGGTGGCACAACCAGTGCTGCAAGCCCACCAGCAGCATTTGACTCACAAGCCCTGGGCACACATGGTGCACTGTACTAGGGTCTGACAGGTAAATCAAATAACCCAATCATGGATAACCAATCATAACAACAATTTTACAGAGAGCATATGCACTTCGGCACTGATCAGCAGTGGTAAAGTGCCCAGAGTCCTATTGCCAACTGTAGCATCGCGCTACAAAGAACCACAGACACGTCGTAGATATATATATATATATTGGGAGCTTTATTCACACATCCAACATCGACCCTGTCCCTACTCTAACTGCCTTATCCTGTCGGGACTCCTCCTCTTCCCTCGACCCTCTGGCTCCGCCCTCCCCAGCTACTAGACTGTTAACTCTATTACATCTCCCCTTTTCTTCATAAAACAACCGAGCAACAGTGCTCTAGTCCATCTCCACAATGAGTCTCTTGGGTGGCCGGATTTCACGACGTGGCCGCAGTGACATGTTCCCGGTGAGCGCACTCGTCACTGGCTCACTTTGCTGACCTCTGTCTCCAGCGTCAATAGGGTCATGTTCTTCACTTGCAGGCATGAGAGTCGTGTCTATCCCTGGTCCGTTCGGGTCTCGCGGACACCTCTTGAAATGGGAGACATTTCTGGTTATTCTGCGCTGCTCAGATTCCGCGGTCAGCATAGTGCCCTTCTGTTGGGTAACTACCAGTGGCTCATCATGGAAGCGGGAATCAGTCTTTTTCCGCTGCTCTTGTTTGACGAGGACGTGATCACCTTCATGCAAGGATGGAGACCTCGCTCTTCTCTTTGCGTCAGCATACGATTTCATTTTGTCCTTGTGGTGCTTATCCGTCACTACCATTTCCTGATGGATGAGATTTGGTGATACGGCTTGCAAGGCGCCCTCCCATGTCAGGATGCGATTTCTCATTGGTCGCCCTAGCATGAGGGTGGCAGGATATTGTCCGGTGGTTGAGTGTGGTGTTGTCCGGTACGCTCTGAGGACTTCAGTCAGGGCTGCCTGTAGTTCTTTCTTCTCAGCGGACGCTTGCTGAAATGTCTTTTTAATCGTGGCCATAAATCTCTCAATGGTGCCATTTGCTTGGGGCCAGAGGGGCGTGACCTTTCGGTGTTTGAAGTCCATGTGCTTCGCAAAGGCACTGAATTCATGTCCATTGAATGGGGGACCATTGTCCGTTTTGACTTCTCTGGGGACACCCCATGTTGCAAATACTTCGTCAAGCACTTTGAGAGTGCAAGAGGCGCTAGTAGATGATATGATTTGTGCTATGAGAAATCGTGAATATTCATCGATTATGGCAACCACGTATTTGCCAGACTGCAGTGGCCCATACAAGTCCATGGCAATTTCTTGCCATACTCCACTGGGTAAGGTGGTCATCTGTAGCGGTGCCGGTGGATTGCTTTGGCTGGTCAGCTGACAGAGGTGACAGTCCCTTAGCGTGGACTCTACCATCTGATCCAGGAAAGGGAACCAGACGCGTTCCCGTAGAGCTCGCTTTGTGGACACCACTCCTCTATGGCCTTCATGGGCCAAGTCGATGACTCCCTGCCGTAGTTGACTGGGGATGACGAGTCGTTGGCCTCTTAAGATGACTCCCTCCGTGGTGACCGATAGTTCATCACAGACATGCCGGAATGCCTGAATCTCTTTCCGGATTGTCGAATCTGTGTCTTCTTCTTGCGTGTTATGTCTCCATTTATTAGTTCGGATTCGGTGTAACACTATTTGCAGGATGGTGTCCTGGGCGGTGACCTCCCGAATGACATCCATGGGAATGGCTGGTGGCAGTGCTCGGGCAGCCACGAAGTGAATATATTCCTCGGCAATCGATGGGCTCGATTCTGAAGATGGTTGAGGATGACGGGACATGTAGTCAGCCGGGTTCCCCGCCTTCCCCGGTTTATGAATAATTGTGAACATGTACTCCTGAAGTCGGAGACCCCATCTCTCAATTTTCGGAGGCATCTTGGATTTGGGATTGCCGTAGATGGTGAGCAGCGCCTGATGATCCGTGATCAAGGTAAAGTGCTTGCCATATATGAACACGTGAAAATGTTCGCACGCCCACACTACAGCAAGACTTTCCTTCTCCGGCTGCGAGTACTTTTTCTCGGGATCCGACAGGCTGCTGCTGGCATATGCAACAATCCGCCTCTGGTCAGAGTCATTAGCATATTGAGCCAGGATGGCCCCCAATCCAACAGGGCTGGCATCAACAGTGATCTCCGTCGTGGATTGAAATAGGAGAGGCTGTCGGCCGACTCCACTGCGCGCTTTATCTCCGTGACCGCCCTCTCACACTCAGGTGTCCAGTCAAACGGTTGACCAAGCTTGGTCAGGATCCGAAGAGGGTGACTGATGGTCGCGTAGTCCCGGATGTAGCGGGCACAATAACTGGCCATCCCTAAGAAAGACCTCAAATCATTGACATCCTGCGGGCTGTTGGTGTTGTTCAACATTGCAATCTTATCCGGGTCAGGCTTCATGCCCTCGTCGGAGAAGATATGACCGAAGAACTTCAGAGTGGCCTTGTGGAACTCACATTTCTCTTTGTTCAGCGCCAAATTTGCATCCAGCAGGGCATGGCAAACGCGATCAAGAGCGATGTCATGCTTACTCACATCAGACCCATAGACCAGGATGTCGTCGCTGTAATTCAGCGTGTTCGGAATGTGTTGAATGATCTGGCGGATAGCTTCCTGGAAAATCTCCGCGGCAGACGAGACACCAAAGCTCAGCCGTTTGTACCGGAACAGTCCTAGGTGTGTAGCGAACGTGGTGATGTAACGAGACTTGGCGTCCAGTTCTAGCTGGTGATAACCTTTATTCAGGTCCAACTTTGAAAACACCCTTGCGCCATTCAGAGCAGCGATCACATCGCTCAGGTGTGGTCCAGGGTGTCGCTCTCTTTCAATTGCGGTATTAGGCAAGCGCATGTCGACGCACAATCTCACTTTGTTGGGAGTCCCCTTTTTCGGTACAATGACCACCGGCGATACCCGCGGCGTCGGGCCATCCGTGCGCTCGATGATGTCTGCTGAAAGCAGTTCCTGAAGTTCCTCTTCAACCGCATTTTGAAGATGATAGGGAACCCGTCGTGGGTGCTGCGCAACGGGCTTGACCTGTTCATTGATGTGCAGCCGAATTTGGCAACCTCTCAGCTTGCCTAGACCATGAAAAAGTTCGGGAAACTTGGTGACGTAGTCCTGTGTGTTGTTGATTTTGAATAGAATTTCCACCAGGCGAAGCCGCTCCACCGTGGGGAGGCTGAGAAGGCAGTCAGCTTCAGGCCCTTTGATAACATGTATGACCGCCTCTATGGTGATGTTGCCATGCGTGAGCGTTGTGTGGAATTTGCCCAGACAGGGAAGTGGTTTGTTGGACATCCACGTGAAAACGCGGACCGGTGCAAAAGTCAGTGGAGGTTTTGGGACCATTTTGTCATGCTCCGTAACTGGAATGTAGTTCAGCGAAGCACTGCTATCCATGACAAATTTAGTGTTGTGATTCCCCACTTTAATGTCTAGTCACGGATATTTTTTTAGCTGATCGGGGTCTGCAATCATGTTCAAGTATTCCACTGTGTATGTAGAATCTCGGGAGGATGATGAGCTCGAGTCCCGAGATGGGGATCGGCGTTCCCAACATGACCTGCGTGATTCCCGGCTAGAATGTGATGAGCCTGGGGACCGCACAAGTTCTCCTTGAACAGCTCGTATGTGATGTTTCTGGGTGTCTGAGCGGGATGATCTCGTCGGTTCACTTCGCTTGTTTTGGTGGTAGTCCCCACACATTGCTTCGAAGTGACTGGACCACCCACATTTCCTGCACCGTTGGCCCATGGCCGGACAGGTGTCCACATGGGGATAGTCACGTCCACACCGATAACATCGCTTAGTCCTTTCTGTCTTCCGATCTCTTTGCCTGAGCTCCCTTCTCCCATACTCCAGACGCCGTTGGTGAGACGACGTGCTGTGCCTCCATTTGTTCTCCGGCGAATATTTCCTTCTGCCACTCGAGCGTTCTTGAACGCGGTGCGCTTGCTCATGGCTGACGTTGTGACCTGTTTCAATGGTGGCAGCGTGTTCCTCCGCTTGGTCATATATGCGGGTCATTTCTTCAATCTCTTCTAGTTCATGGGGTTTCCTCAGTAGCCGTCGCCGGAGTGTCTCTGAGTGACAACCTGTTATTATTTGCGATTTGATGGCAGCATCAGGCGAGAATGTTTCAAACTCGCAGTATCTCGACAGCCATCGCAGCCTGGTGATGAATGCACCCATCGCTTCCTCCTTTCCTTGGCGTGCTTGATGGAATGTATGGCGCTCATAATCTACGTTTCTTTTGTGAAGGAATTTTTTGTTCAGTGCCTCACGCACTTTGTCATACGTCCCTGTTTCAGCAGGTGGAATATCCTTTATTATTTTGCTTATTTCTCGGCCTGCGAGGTTGCGGAGGGCAATTAACTTCTCTTTGTCTTCCGTTACCTTGGATCCCTCAATATAGTCTTCGAAGTCTTCTAACCATTCCTGCCACTTGGGGCCCATGCTCCCTCCTGTGGTCACGGTCAGACATTCCAGAGCTCGCAGGTGTGATCCTCCCGCAACAAGGGGCTTCCGCTGTGGTGAGGTCGCCATTGCGTCGTTGTCTTCTTTCCACTCCCTCGATGGGTCTTGTTTCTTTATGTGTTCTCGCCAATGCTTGTTTACTTGCTCTCGTCAATGCTTGTTTATTTCTTCTTGCTAATGCTTGTTTGTTTGCACTTGCCAATGCTTGCTTACTTGCTCTCGTCAGTGCTTGTTTATTTTCCTTTCCGCCAATGCTTATTTATTTGTTCTTGCCAGTGCTTGTTTCCTTGTTCTTGTCAGTGCTTGTTTCTGTTACTGTATGCCTGACTTCAAGATGGCCGCCGTCACTGCATACACACGAGGCTTTCTCTCGTGGCTCATTCAGTCCTCTTCATTCTGGACTCACCAGCGGGCAGCTTCGACAGGTGGCACGCCTCAGGTCCTGCTTCTCCCTTACAGCGACTGCTCAGGTGAGGTCTGGGTGGGCTCCCGCCTTATTCTGCAGCTTCCCGCGTTTCTCCTCTCGACGGCGTGCCGAAACTCACGCATCAAGCGTGAGATCTGCCGGTATCAAAAGAGCTTTCCAGCTCACACTTCAGCGCGCTCAACGGCGCTCGCTGGCAGACCTTTCACAGCATGTTGCGAAAATTACACGATTTTGCACAGCCCACAGTGGAAAATGTGCAGGAGGAACAAGTGGACTTGAGATGGCTACAAATCTCAAATGGGCATATCATCAAGGGCACTATCGCCGCTTTAGCTGCACTTTTTGCCGCTAAAGCGGCGATATTTTTATCGCCCTATCAGCAAGCTGTCACTAACAGCTGTTAGCGACAGTTTACTTGCAATAATGCCCTTGTCAGCACGCCTCCCATCGCATCGCTAATGAGATGCAAAGGAGGAGTGTCTGACAAGACTCCCTTGGGAAAATATCGCTAACCCAGCTGCGTCATATTGACAAGGAGGGTTAGCGATATTTAAAATCACGTTAAGTATGCCTTAACGCAGGAATTTAACGTCTGTTAAATTCCTGACTAAGGCATACCTTAAATGCGGTATGGATTGTGTGGCTAAGACCACAGGCCCTATCATCGAGGATATCGCCGTTTTCCACCATGGAAAATGTCGATATCCCCACTATCTCTGGAATGTTTATCGCCTCGGCGATGGGCGTTGTTCCAGAGATAGTCAGCGATAAATATGGAATCGCTAAGCGCGCTTTGCGATATTTATCACCGGACCTTGATAATATGCTTCAAAGTTTTTAATAAGCGTCACCTTTTTCTAGTTGGTTCTGGAGTGCTATGGCACACAGAATGTTCGTGCCTTCAACCTGTGACTCTCATGACTGAATTTTGCTTCCCCTCCCCGTGGAGCTTATAAAACATCACCTCCAAGGACATAAAGCTGACGGGTGAATGATCTGTAACATCTGCTTGAATGAACTCCCTACTTTGGCACCTGTCATTAGGGACTAAATGCCTTGTCTCTGCCACCCAATTGTATGATGTCAATTATCAAACAATTCATTAAAAGCACAATACTCCATACGCCGTAGCTTTTGTCATGTCTACAAGTAACCTGATTGTTTTGCTCTGCAATTATTGTTTGTCAAAATGTAGAAATTTAACATGCTGATAACCTCTACACATACTGTATTTTTGCCCTATTGGCTGTTTTCATGGACTTATGACCCTTTTTGATAGGTGTAGGAACAAAAAGGTAACACGGGACACCCAACATTTTCCTCAATCAGATTTCCCACAACTTACTGGATCAGAGACTGTGTTAAAGTCAATTTCATGAGGCAATGAGTCCCCACATTAAGGTACCTCCCAAAGCATCAAATCTAGCAAGATACAATATTATTTAGATTGAATAAAAATGAGTTGGCTCCAATCAATAACTGTGTTCTTGATCAATGAACATTTAAAGGGACATATTACAGAATTCAAACGTAAGTGGCACAGAGTCAATGCCATGAAGGCTTTGAAATGCAGAGTTATACAAAGTACAGGAAATATTCTAAGTCACAATGAGCAGCCAAAGGCAGAAAAAAATTGGATAGCATCCCTAATATAACAGGAAAGTCTTCATAAAAATATAGTCCAACCAATGGTTTTTAATGCATTATTCTTCCATAGAAAATGAGAACGTTTGCATAATGATTGTGCTGTGAGCGAATGTACAATTTCTTCAGAAAATCTGAGTACAAGAATTTTTTTTTTACATTACCTTAATACCTAAGCAGTAACTGATTACATGAAAGCACGCTCTATTCTAATGTCATCTGAAGATGTTCGAACAAATAATATACATTTACAGTGTCACACTATTTGAATGAGCAGACCTCAGTGAAGAAACAGAAGACAGCAATTTGTTGAACGTTACATCCTTTGATCACTTCTTCTTCCCCATTTTGAATTGAATTGAAAGGGCATTTGTAAAGCGCATGGCTACCCTAGAGCATCCCAGTGCTATAGCAGCTCCTTGAGCAAGTAAAAGATTTAAGGGAACAGGAAAGTTTTTAAATGCTTACGAAATAGGAGATGGTTTGATTCAGACCGAATCGCCAGTGGTAGGCTATTCCAAAGTTTCGCAGCATTGTACCCAAAACAGCGTCCTCCACTACGCATCCTTTTTAGGTCTCGTTGAGACAGTGAAAGCTGTCTCTTTGAGATATTTTGTAAGTGGGCTTTCAAAAGTGCTACCCAAATGGTTTTGCTGGCCTAGGGCTTGAGTGCACGATGGCGTGCACGTGCACAGCTGCTCCTTGCATACCCCTCCCTTCTCACCCAGCCCTTTGATGCTCTGCTCGATTACTTTCACTTTAGCCGCTTTGACCCTTGCATTCCCCCCTCCCTTCTCACCCAGCCCTTTGATGCTCTGCTCAATTACTTTCACTTTCGCCGCAGCAATGCCTCTAGCTATGGGACGACAAACATCTGTCATACGGCACCAGAAAACCCCATGTGTGATCGTGTGCTTTACAAATACATCTTACGTCTCATCGCCATTGTCAGTCACTCATAGCGCTAGGAAACCTCAGACGTGGTTAGAAAGAGCTGCATGAAGAAAATGTACTGTTTCTTAGGCCTCTCAGAGGCGTGTACAATCCTTATGAGGACTCGCGCACTCTGATGCTCGCACTGCATTTAAAGATTGATTACAGCGCACCTGTGCTTCTTGGCACTTCCAAACGAGGCAGAAGCAGTCGTGTATAGAACACACACAGCACCCACCCCCCCAGTGGGCACGGAAACACACAACCCACGCCTTCACAGTTCTGCACAGGACACGGCAGACAGAGTGGACACCCAGCCAGGGGCGTAGCTTCCATGAGTGCAGGAGGTGCAGTGACACCGGGCCCCAGACACCTGAGGGGCCACTGATTCTTGAAGGTTCCTGTATTTAAAAAAAGTTCAAACAACAGCCAACTGGCTCATTTCCTGCCTTGCACTAGGACCCACGACGCACTGACCACGCCACAGCATCCAGGAGGCCCTTTGCCTGCCTTGCACTAGGACCCACGATGCACTGACCACACCACAGCATCCAGCTGCACACACTGTGAAGTCACAGAAACCAACCTCTCCTACGTCTCTTTCCTGCACCCATCTTTTTCTCTCTCCCTCCCGCTCTCTCTCTCTCGCTCTGTCCCTCCCTTTCTCTGTCTCTCTCTCCTTTTCTTTGTTCTATTCTCCTTTTCGTGTTTTCTTTCTCTTCCATTTTTCTCGTTCTCCCTCTACCTTCTGAGTCTGTTTACGTTATAATTCCTTTCTTTATCTTTCCTCTTACCTCCCGTTTTCTCTCTTACCTCCTGTTTTCTCTCTTCCGATTCTCTTGCAGGCTCTCTCCCCACGCTCTTTCTCCCTCTCCTGCTCCGTCCCACCTTACCTGTACCCTCTCCTCTTCATGCCATCTGTCTCTCGACCCTTTCTTGCGTTCTTTCCTTTTTTTTCTCCCCTTCCTTGATTTTTCTCTTCCTCTCCCACTGTTCTCTTGGTCGTTCTTTCTCCTACCTCTTCCTTTATATGTGCTTCTCCATATTCCTTTCTTTCCCTGTCCAGTGGGTTGCAGTGTGGCCCAAGTAATTACCGGAGGCTGAGATTAAGTCCAGCATTTTATTCTGTTTTTTTAGTTCACTGCACATCAGCATCACAGCTTCCTCGTCTTGTACACTTACAGCATAGGTGTTTTCTGCTTTGCACCGCTGTCTCTCCTCTCGCACAGCTGCCCCTCTTCCTGCACATCTCTCGCACAGCTGCCTCTCCTCCCACATCTGTAGCACAGCTGCCCCCACTCGCACATCTCTACAACAGCTGCCTCCCACACAGCTGCCTCTCCTCTCCGACATCTCTAGCACAGCTATCTCTCCTCCCGCACATCTCTAGCACAGCTGCCTCCTCCCATATCTCTAGCACAGATATCTCTCCTCCCGCACATCTCTAGCACAGCTGCCTCTCCTCCCATATCTCTAGCACAGCTGCCTCTCTTCTCGCACATCTCTAGCACAGCTGCCTCTCTTCTCGCACATCTCTAGGTCAATAGGTCTCGCCTTTGGGACCATATAAGTGTTTAGCCATGCAAGACTTGATGTTGCTGCACCAAGGATATTGTGCTGGATAACTAAACACTTATAAGGTCCCTAAGGCGAGACCTATTGGCTATGCCAATGCTTGTTATAGTGGGGACTAGGACAAGGTGCTTATTTTCCGATCGCAATGATCTGGATGGACAATAAGGCTGGATAAGAGATCTAACAGCAGGGGGGCCTTTGTTGGAGAGAGCCTTGTGCGTAATACATAATGCTTTAAAATGAATCCTTTGGAGAACCGGCAGCCGGTGAAGTATTGCAAGAGAAGATTTAGCAGACATACCCCTAGCAGAATTGGTAAGTAGTCGTGCTGCGCAATTCTGGATGATCTGGAGCCTGTTAATGGCTGCCAGAGGTGCACCCAGATAAAGGACATTTGCGTAGTCCAGGCGCGTAAGAATAAGTGCCTGGACCACTGTTCTTCTAGCAGCAGGTGGAAGTAGATGAAGAATCTTCCTCAGCATTCTAAGCACTCCATAGCAGCCAGCGGCCACCTTACTCGCCTGCTTCTTAAAATTCAGATTGTGGTCTATCCAGACTCCCAGACTCTTGATTTCTGCTTTTGGAGTCGGAGGGGGACCACGACAGTTAGGCCAGAAGGGGGTTATGGAGGATGGAGGGCAATTTCCCAGAAACAAAAGTTCCGTCTTTTCCCCATTAAGTTTTAAGTAAGAATCGTCCATCCACCTTGACACTTCTTGCAAACACAGCGCGAGATTAGGACCGGACTTATCTTCTTGACTAAATTATACTACTAACTGGGTATCGTCTGCATATGTGACAATAGGAGATGGTTTGATTCGGGACCGAATCGCCAGTGGTAGGCTATTCCAAAGTTTCGCAGAATTGTACCCAAAACAGCGTCCTCCACTACGCATCCTTTTTATAGTGGGGACTAGGACAAGGTGCTTATTTTCCAATCTCAATGATCTGGACGGACAATAAGGCTGGATAAGAGATCTAACAACAGGGGGGCCTTTGTTGGAGAGAGCCTTGTGCGTAATACATAATGCTTTAAAATGAATCCTTTGGAGAACCGGCAGCCAGTGAAGTATTGCAAGAGAAGGTTTAGCAGACATACCCCTAGCAGAATTGGTAAGTAGTCGTGCTGCGCAATTCTGGATGACCTGGAGCCTGTTAATGGCTGCCAGAGGTGCGCCCATATAAAGGACATTTGCGTAGTCCAGGCGCGAAAGAATAAGTGCCTGGACCACTGTTCTTCTAGCAGCAGGTGGAAGCATTCTAAGCACTCCATAGCAGCCAGCGGCCACCTTACTCGCCTGCTTCTTAAAATTCAGATTGTGGTCTATCCAAACTCCCAGACTCTTGATTTCTGCTTTTGGAGTCGGAGGGGGACCAAGACAGTTAGGCCAGAAGGGGGTTATGGAGGATGGAGGGCAATTTCCCAGAAACAAAAGTTCCATCTTTTCCCCATTAAGCTTAAGTAAGAATCATCCATCCACCTTGACACTTCTTGCAAACACAGCGCGAGATTAGGAGCAGACCTATATTCTTGACTAAATGATACTACTAACTGGGTATCGTCTGCATATGTGACAATCTGGATGCCATGAGGGGTTACAAGTTCCACCAGGGGACTCATGTACACATTAAAAAGCGTGGGGCTCAGGGACGAGCCCTGAGGAACCCTGCAGCCAAGAGGCAATGGCTCCGAAGAAAAGTTATCATCAAAAACCACAAATGAGCGGTCCTCCAGATAGGACTGCAACCATTTTATTGCCAAACCCGTAATTCCGACGTCCTTAAGCCTTTGAATCAGAAGCTGGTGGTTCACGGTATCAAAGGCTGCGCTGAGATCAAGCAGAATCAATGCCGCACAGCCCCCAATATCCGTGATTTTTCTTAGGCTTTCCATAACGACTACCAGAGCAGTTTCCGTACTTTGTTGAGCTCTAAATCCAGTCTGAGTAGGGTGAAGGTAGTTATTTTTTCCAGAAGAGTTGAAATTGTGGTGTTAACATATTTCTCTGCCAATTTCCCAGTGCCCGGTAGTAGCGAAATAGGGTGATAGTTAGATAATGTCTCAGGGTCTAGGTTGGGTTTCTTTAACAGGGCTCTAACCATAGCCCATTTCCACAAAAGAGGCACAGACCCTGATTCCAAGGAGGCATTGATTACTTTGAGAATTATCGGAGCGACAGTCTCAAAGACTCGGCTTAGGATAGTAGGAGGGGCGGCATCAGAAGGGGCCCCAGATTTCACTTGATTAAAAATATTCTGTAAAGTGGTCGAATTTATAATGGGAATGATCTCTAGCTAATTAATAACAGGACGAATAGAGGGCCTTGTCTGTGGTTCTAAGACCACAGGAAACGCTTGATAAATAGCTTGAATTTTTTCTTTAAAAAATTTAGTAATTGAATTACAGCGTCGGGTAATGTCCTTGACAGTACTGGGGGGGGAGGGGGGATAAGAAGAGATTTAGCAATTTTAAAAATTTCTTGGGGGTGGTTTTCTGCTAAAAAGATTTCCCTTTCAAAGAAAGCAGATTTAGCTAATTTTATTTCATGCTTGTAGCTTCTAATTGCGGTTCTATAGTTCGCTTTCCTGTCAGCTGTCGGATCTTTCCTCCAGCGCCGTTCTAGCTGCTTGGAAGTTTGTCTGAGAGTACGCAGTTTGGGTGTATACCATAAGTTATGGTGACCCCCTCTTTTTCTATGCATAAGTCTTTTAGGTAACGCCATGTCCAGTGACGATTCTAACCATTTGTTAAGCTGGTCATTAGCGATTGCTGGATTGGAATCTGCGGACTGACTCTTCTAGATGCCTCGTCCAGGAGTCATACGACAATTTTGCCCAAGGTCGGACCCACCTGGTGCTTTCCGTTACCCGTGGAGCGGTCTCTTGAATTAACCATGAGAAGGAGATCAAAAAATGGTCCGACCAAGGAAGGGGGATCGGGTCGGCCACCGTAAAGCTAGTAACATTAGAAAAGATAGGATCAAGAGTATGTCCTTTGTTGTGTGTGGGTTTGTTGGTCAGTTGTTTTAAATCAAGTATTTCGAGACCTTCAGTAATCTCTACTACTGAGGGGAGGGAAACCTCATCAAAATGAAGATTAAAATCTCCAAGAAGCGTAAAATTAGGGAGTGAACTGGCCAAGTTGGCAACACTGTCCGAGAGATGTTTGCAAAAGTTGCCTACCGGGCCAGGGGAACGGTCGACTAGGATGCCTGAAAACGAGGTGGTCTGCGATAGGCTGATCGTGAAAAAAATGCTTTCACAGTTAAGTAGTGGGCTGGATGTAGTGCGACACTTGAAACTGTCCTTGTAGATAATGGCTAAGCCCCCACCTGTGGTCCTATCAAGCCTAGATATAGTATAGCCTGGAGGCAAGGCTTGGATGGTCACTGGACCCCCCTCGTCATTCAGCCAGGTTTCGGCCTTACTTCATCCAACAGTATACAGATTTGCTCTGCATGTTTAGCCAAACAGCGGCAATTCAAAAGCTGCATTTTAACACTGTTAGTGCCAATATGTGCCTCAGAATCTTTAAGAGTCATACATGGTTTAAAATGGCACAAGGAACACTCTTTGATAAATTGGTCAGGTTCCATCGTGTGAGCACACTTATTAGGAGGTTTCGCTCTATAAATCTTAAGCTCCTCTTTAGTGTAATTAAGGGGGTTGCTGTCTGGTGCCCCAGAGGTCTTGGCCCCTGGGCCCGGCCAGGCGCGGACGGGCACAGATTGGCTTGCCTTAGGCGTGCCTTCCGGGCGCCAGCGGCGTGCCCGCTGCGCGCATCCACTGTGCGGTCGGATCATCGGCATTGATATAGCCGAGAAGACGTGATCTGCGCGGTAGAGGCAGCGAGAACTGGGGTGCTGACCTCAATACGGTACAAAGCGAAAATGGCAAAGTGCTACATGCAAAAAAGGCAGATGAATTTAAAACGATAAAACCCCCCAAGGAGCATTGAACACAGCTCCTACAGCCCCACAAGACAATGTAATACAGTAATGTTCCTTGTTTTAAAAATCACAATACCGGCTCTAAGAAGTGCTTGCATTGTATTCTGGTTAGGATCCATTACCAAGCTATGCTGTCTGACGCACAAGTCCTTGGAGGGTAAAGGCCAAATTTGTCTTCACAGAAAACCTAGCTGCTACTGTCCCATTAGACATCTCAGATCCAAGGAGGGGGCCTCGCTTAATGCTCCCTGCATCCGCACCCCAAGATAGGGTGGCAGGTCCTTTTTGTACCTTGCCCCTTTTTTATTGGAACAAACTTCCTCTTCAAATACTCATGCACAGATTTTGTTAGATTTAAAAAACTCTTGAAGACTTGGCTGTTCTAACCAGTCTTTTGGTCCTGTGTCAAGGAAGCACTGAGATGCACCTATAGGAGAGGGTCGCAGTGCTATAACAAGTGACAATAACATAACAACATCTGCGCCAGAAAAAAATCATCATGAGCAGATCAATATATTTCAGCTTGACTGTGTGCTGCGGAGCTTCTGGGGAGAGGATGGGTGCATGGGCAACTACTGAATGAGTGACAGATATCACTTAAATGTTTGTCAAAATGGCATTTCAATCAGTAATGTGGCCTAGTTAACATCCATTAGAAAAACACACTTCAATACTGAATAGGAAACTCGTTTCAAAGGAAATAGTATTGAATCAGTCTGTAGATGTGGAATTGTGTGTAAGATTGACTCTTTCTCATTGTTCATAAAGCACAAAATTAGAAATGCATAAAATAATTTTACAGGTGCGTATGGTTGCAATGGTGACAGCTGAACCTCCGCTTTCCTCAGTGCTTTATTGCAAAGTTGTCTTGTGCGTAGCTCAAGTAGTGATGTTCACTGCATAATGTTAATTGATAGAGTAGGTAAAGCTGGTGGTTGTATTACGCCTGGCTTCAGCCCAACTAATTTAGTATCAGTGGACTGACACGTCTAAATTGAAAAGGAGGAAATCCATGATATAGTCATATTCTTTCAGGAACCTTACCTTTCATATGTGAATTCTTCAGTAGATTGGAATTTTAATTCATGATATCCGAATTGGATGAGTAAGATTAATGCTGGAAATTACTATCTTTTGCATGGTATTCCCCAAGATGTTTGCCTTCAATACCCTATATTTTTGCTGAATTATTTTTTCCATTCAGACTGTGTACTTTACTCTTGCTAACCAGTCATAAACTGCTTGTGCTCTCTCTTCTAAACATGGTAAAATTGGTAAATTCCTCATTGGGCATTGAATTTTCTTATACGTCCCTAGTATATGGTAGTAAATGTCCACAGAGCCTGTGAATTAAAGTGTGCTACAGCCTTCATCGTGCCACACACTTAAGTAGCACTGTAAAACATGTCTGAGACCTGCCACTGTCGCCAGTAGTGCAGTTACAAACTGCCATTTCAACCTAGCAAAATAAACTTTTTGACAGACCTAAATATTCATTTTCAATACTTATAAGTCACTCCCAAGGTAGGCCCTAAAGCTCAAAGGGCAGAGGCCGTGGTATTTAAAAAGTAAGACATGTGCACTTATGGTTTCCATTTCTGAAAGTCCATTTTCACTGGAGCAAGGCTAACTCTCCCATAGACTAACAGTGGGTTATATTATTACAATTAATACGTGATAACTTCAATTTGGGTGTAGATTGAGAAAAACTCCTTAGACTCATATGAATTTAGTTTTAAAGAAATCTTTGATGGTAAAGTTGGATTTTAAGTTACTATTAATGAAAATGCAATTTTTAGAAAGCTGGTATTTTTCTGTCCAAACCAAATGTACCTTACTGCCAGTGCCCAGGGTCGCATGACTGTTAATGGCTCTCCTGTGGTGTGATATGTACTTTTTCCGACAAGAAACAAAAGGGTCCTGGGTGTGTGGAAGGGTGTTTCTCTCTTGAGCAGCATGGCTTGGGGGTTGTACTCAACCCTCCCTGGCCTTCAAAGGACAGCCTGAGGACTGTGACTATCCCCTTCCTGACTTTTGAAGCTACCTGCTGTCACAGGCAAATGCAGCTCCCTTGCCTACCCTTTGTTGACCTTGACAGACTGGAGCCAAACCCAGGGGAAGGAAAATAACTAACCAGAACCATTTAAGGGTAGGCAAAGAAGAAGGACTACCCTATTTTTTGAAGAAAAAAGACTGGGCCTTTTTGCCGTGACCCCGGGAACTCAGAAGTGTCTTGAATGGTCAGTAGGCTGACCTCCTGTTTGAGCTACAGGGGCACAAAACTCTTCTTGAGGTCTCCCCTGCAGCTGCCCAGTACCAACTAGACCTGCCTGGGCCCTACAGCTAGCCTCTGCTAGAGTGAGTCCTGACCGCCAAGAGGTGTCTCCCTAGGTTCTGGACCCTTAGCCAGTGTCAGAATACACTCCTCCGACCTGTAAACTTTAAGAACTGGACTTTAAGTGAAAATACAGAGGTTCTGTGCTCCTCACGTCAAATCCGACCACCCATATTTCCTGCCAACATGGAGCCCCAATGGCAACCTGCTCTTCCCATCAGTAATGACCACTAGCTTCTCCCACCAATGGGAAGCTCTGATAGCAGGCTGCTCTTTAATCAACAACATGCTCCTCGCTCACCCTCCCAACCCAAAGCTCTGGCTGAGGCCCCTGGAATTGAACTGAATGAGAAAGTACATTCTCCACTTGGGCAAACCTGGCCCCTGAATCCAACCCGTGCTCCAACAAAGTCAGCCTGAACTCATGACTTTCACCCGTCCAGCAATACCAAATAACTGCAAT
Organism: Triturus cristatus; assembly: GCF_964204655.1. Classification (NCBI taxonomy): domain Eukaryota; kingdom Metazoa; phylum Chordata; class Amphibia; order Caudata; family Salamandridae; genus Triturus; species Triturus cristatus. Next base: position 828,238,894 of record NC_140585.1, on the reverse strand, counting down.
TTGGGGCTATTTTTACCTGAAAATTGCAAAATTCCTACCTCTGATTCTACATATTGGGTTTTTGTTGTTTTTGTGTCATTTTTCTTCTGTTGTGTTTTCACTTTATTACTGTTGAGTTCCGCATAAATACTTCATATATTGCCTCTAAGTTAAGCTTGACTGCAGGCTACTAGAAAGTTGAGCACAAGTTTATTTAGTGACTATTGTGGTTTAAGGATTGTGTTTATAACCCGTCTCAACTAATAACCCAATTTCTTACAATTACAATATCAAATAATTACATATAATGATTGCGAAATATAAGCCAGATTGCTGTTGCTCAAATTGTGAAGAATCATGCATATCTACGTTCAAATGACCACTGTTCATTTAAAAAAAAAAACAGATGAGAAGAAGGAAAGGCACTTCTTGGTTTTGATGACAAGCTCAGCTGAAATAACATAGTACAGTTGAGCAGCACATGTAATTTAGTTATTACAGTGTTACAGGCCTTTTATACAGCAATTGCAGGTTTTTTATGTATATCATGTAAATGATAGGTAATTGTATTTTAATTTCTGTATCCATAATATTGTTCATATATAAAAATATACACACACACACACATATTTCTTTATTTATTGGCAGTGAAAAGCATGTGGCCCAATAACACATTTTATTTATAACAACAGTATGAAGAACTGCGCATTCATAGGATCCAAACGCCGAATTAGAGTTTATTACTACAGCAAACTTGACTCTAGAAAAAAATGTTTACATACAATTACTTTACACATGGGAACAACTCTTCTTCTTGTCAGGAAACCACTTCGCTTTTGTGATTATACAAAAGAGAGGAATGGGAGATCAAAGCCAGTCATGCATGGGACATCAGCGCACGTTTTACTATGGAGAAAGTTTTTTTAATTCTTGGCTACCTCAGACATGAAGATATTCTTTAATACATATGTTATCAACACATTCCAAGAACAAGTAAGTTAACACGATCTTTGGCTAATGAAAAATTATGTTCAGAGCGTAAGAGAATTTTTCATGTGTCACAAGAGAAATATTAGAAATAAAATGCATTTCGTTCGATTATAAAATGTTGCAGGATAAAGACTTTGTTGCGTTTTGCAAAAATGTGCACTGCATGTATTAGAAATGGGGTTAAATGTGGCTATCTGGTCTACTCTGAACTACCGTCCGAATTTGCATAGGCGAGCAATAAACTTCGGAGCGTAAATCTTTCACAGTTGTCTTCGGTGCAGTGATCTACGTTTCCGGCTGCTGTGAGGAACTGAGAGAGGCAGCTGCCCTCCACGGAGGCTTATAAACCTGTCCCATGCGTTGTCCGATCCTCTGCAACTCTTATTGTCTCCTGCTCAGTGAGCCCCATCCCTCCCCAACAAAGAGTAATCCCAAACTCCATCCTATGACATACTAAATCAAACACTGAGGACACATTTTTGTGAGCAAAGCATCTTTTGAGTAGAGTTCAGCCGAGTGTGCAGTTGAAGGACAGATGATGCCTTGCCAATCAAAGGTCGGGAACCTTTGCCTCCCTTTGCCACGGGTAAAGCTTCACAACTTCACCCTCATTCATGGGTGAAGGGAAAACCTTCTCCCACCACTACTCTAATAGCTGAATAAGAGGAAGGAATGATACAAAATCTATTTATTCATTTCCCTCTGGTGCAAAATGTGAGACCATAGGCTGCATTTCGCTTATATTTATCAACGTGCTAAACTTGTGAACTCTTTATCTTGTTCATCTTATCACCCATACTATTCAAACCTATCTGTGGATCAATTCTTTCCATTAGAATGCAGATGATAGCATTGCAGCGCATGTGCTGCTCGCTCTGCGAGACCTCTTGTAATCGAGGAGATTTTGGTAGTGGAGTGGAAGCTCTGTCCATCCTTTCTATTGGCTGGCGTCATCCTTTATGGTAAACGCTGGCCTCCGATTGAAAGTGAGGCTTTTTGGTGACTGCCCTGTCTCCTTTAGGCCCTGCCCATCCGGACTCGATCGTGTACTGGCGACTTTACACGGTCTCCTTTATAACTTCGTCCGTACTATGGTTTTTCCACTCAGTCCCGTGTTGTCTCCCGACCACCAGTTTCCGTCCCTCGCTGCTCGTCAGGCTTTGTTTCAAACCCCCCCTACACAAACACCCGCAAGTCGGGCTCCTACATAAACACAATGTCGGTGGTGCCCACCCTGGTGCTGTGCCACAACGACATCTTCGCCAACCTCTGGTGCAGCACCGCGCCCTCCCTCCCGTTTGCAATGCAATAGATCTTGCGTAAATGCGAGTCCTATTGCATTACAAATGCTTGTTCTATGTGTGCTGAATTCTGTAGCACGCACAGAATGAGGAAAAAGCCTTAGGGGATTGTTTTTGTGTAGAAAGGTGCTTCGTCCTGCACAAAAATCCTCCTTACAACGCAGGCCCCCTTCACCATGGAGCAAGGGTGGCTGCATTGGCACTAGAGTCAGACAAAAGGGCACCAGCCCAGGGAAAAAGTCAGGAATGCACCATATTGCCTTAAATGCGGTGCATTCCTGCCCTTTCCCTGTGGCGCAGCACATCAAGGTGAATTGCTGCGATGAGTGACTTAACCATAACTATGGCCCTTGGTTTGGTATTTTTGCCCTGCCTGTTACGAATTCTGTGGTAATAGGTAGAGAAAAATATTTATACGTTTCTTTATATATATTTTTTTAATGTATGTGTTACTACAGTACTAAGTCAGGTGTAATGTGGAACCCCCCAATTATTATTTTTTAAAGTAGATATGATAAATTAAAAATACAGTATATTTTGCAAAACTAGGGCCTGATTCACAAAGGTAAAGTGAGAAGAAAGTCTAACTTCACTACTTTTGGTATTCACAAAGGGCATTTACTACTCTTAAACACCCTTTGTGAATACCCAAAGTAGTAAAGTTAGAATTTTGGTATTCACAAAGGGCATTTACGAGTAGTAAATGCTCTTTGTGAATACCCAAAATCGTAAAGTTAGACTTTCGTCTTACTTTACCCTTTTGAATAAGGCCCCTAGTGTTCCAAAGTGTATTTTCTATTTCTAACATATTAAATATGCACAAAAAAGTCTACTAATGACTAGCGCAATATCTACAAAAATCCCACATTACCTTAAAAAATGTGCAGTTACTCTAAGACTGCTATAAAACTCTATACAAATTGTAAATAGAATTCTGTACCTACTCTACTAAAATAAAGTGGTAATAGGTAGTGAACAACAATAAAGCATAATACTTACCTATATCTAAGAACTAACCCAGAACGCAGCAAAACGCAGACTGCCAAACACACCAAAACTGTATTAAAAACTGCATGGTGGTCTTTTACCTTTGGTAAACACAGCCATTAGCCAATGACATACTGACTTCTCAGCTGCATGTAACATGGTATTCCACGAACTTACCATAGTATGCCTTCTGCACAATATATAACTATGTTCTTTAAAATGTATAATTTTAAGACTACATACAGTATTCACACATACTACTAAAAATTACTAACACTTACACCTCATAATGTATATTCCTGCCACAGTACATCTACCTCCATTTGCACACTTTCAGACTACGGGCATGAATGTGATGCAGGACAGGCTCTCTTCTGACCGACACCGTAGCGGAAGTGGGACTGCCAGACAAGGAGGCGACCGTCACCCTGCCTTTATTACAATGTGACTGTCTTCACGGCGGCCACAAAGTCGATATTTTTTATTGCAGCTTGAGCCATCGGATGCAGTCTGACCGCCAGCAGAATGACCTCCTACATCTGTTTCAATTAACACACTCCACTCTATGCCACTCCACTCTGTGCCACTCTACTCTATGCTACTACACTCTACTCCACTCGAATGTCTCTAGTTAGACCTGTCGAATTTAGGGTGGTCTAATTTTACTGAATACTTTTGTTGGCCTCATGACACTGAACACATTATCACTGCCAACCAGTGCTGAAGTGCATGTGCTTCTCACATGGTTTGATGGAATTATCCACAATTTACATATTTAATTGATCTAGTAGAGTGCACTACGTGTGCCCAGGGCCTATAGAATAAATGCTACTAGTGGGCCTGCAGAGGAAGGACTGAAGCATCTCACTTGAGCCCAGAGTGACTCCAAGGGCATGCTGGTTTGCCCCTTGTTCTAACTCTCAGGGACATTAAAGACTTTCCATCAACCTGCAACAACACCTGGAGTTGCTTGTTGCAAAACTTGCCCTGCCAAGTGGTGCCAATCAAGTCTTGGGCCCATGGAAGTGGGTATACAGTGTTGCAATTTATTAGAATCCACACATCAATGACATTTCACTGATGGGAACCGTGCATCTCCCTAGACACCAAAGCATCGCTGCTGCTGCACAGATCTTGGACATCGTATTGCCGACTGCACAATGCATCAAATCCAGTTCCCGACACATCTCTGACTTTGCGCTGCCTTGTACTGATGCATTGCCTTGCACTAAGTGGTTCAACGATGACACATCCCCTCCTTGCTTTCTGCATCTCAACTCCAGTCCTGATGCATCTCAATCTTTGATACACAGTTTGCTGCTGGTGCATCACCTTCAATCCTGCGGTTCAACAAAGAGGCATCACCTCTTTGCTTCCCACATCTTGGCTCCATTGCCAATGCATCTAAGGTACTTTTCAGCAGGCCAAAGTTGGTCCCTGTATCCGACCCACACTCCATTGGGGTTTTTGGTTTACCCCGGTCTAGCACAACCAGATGTCCATGGTTAAAGCTTTAAGCTTTTCAGTTCTATATTTTCATGTTTTCTTTAAAAATCATAATTCTGGTTATACTTATTGGATTTGTGTTGTTTTGTGCTTGTTTTATTCATAAAAATATACTTTATGTTTCCAGCTTGGTGTGGAGTCTTTTTGTGGTGTTTTCACTGTGCTTCTCTTTAAAGTGTTGCACAAATACTTGCCTGCTCTGTGCCAAGCTACCAGACGGTGAGCACAGGTTACTTTATGGTATGTATCTAACCTTTCCTGACTGTGATTGTGGTTCCTGTTTGGACAGGGTCAATGCCTCTGCCATCAAGATGCCTAATTTCTAACATTGGTGATCAGCTGTGAGGATTGGACTTGTGTTTGTGAAGTGTCATACAGTGACTTGGTGTACACTACTACTCCACAGCTAGACCAACGGAGTAAATTCTCCCTGATTGACCCTTTCATTTTCACAAATGTTCCCAATCCCCATTTTTACTCCTCTGTCTGTGACCTCACCTGCCAAGATGGAGTTTGAGCTGGCCAACCTAGAGAACAACATTGTGACTCAGCTCAATAAATTTAGCCAGGAGAAGAGGTTGTTTACCAAAGAGAATGCTAAGAAGGTAGAGCTCCAAACAGCTTTGAGAGCATGGGTAGAGGCCTACCAGCCCCACACAGACACTGAGGAGGAGGGGTAGAAATATGAGGAGGAACTGGAACAAGACCATTTTTTCATTGCCTCCTGACTGGCCTCTAAGTTGTCAAACGTTTGCTTCCACACCTTGATCATTCATCTGAATCCACAAGACTAGCATGTAGGTTCATTACAGTCAGTGACCAATTTATTAGACACCAACAATTTGAGGACTGATTGGATTTAGTCAAGGGATTTAAGCATAAGATCATGCTTAAAGAAAATGCAGTACCGGTAGTGTCCAAAGTCAGGAACATTTCCTAGAGTATGAGGAGTCAATTGAAGGTGCCATTTAACAACTTGAGTTCGGAAAAGCTAAAAGAACCAGATGACTCCTCTCAATGGAGCTTACCTGTCATAGTGGTAAAGAGAAGAAATGGGGACATGAGGCTCTGTATTGACCTCCAATACTTGAATAAAAATATTTTGGTGGACTGTTTCCCCATCCCTAAGATTCAGGAGATGTTGGCCCAAGTGGGCAACACCAGGTATTCACCATAATAGATCTGAGGACAGCTTACCACAAAGTAGAAATGAGCATGAATTCCAGGTCGCTAACTGCATTTAACATCCCTTTTAGTGCATTTAAGTTCCTGCGGTTGCCATTTGGCCTGGCTTCAACCACATCAGAGTTTCAGAAACTGATATTTTGACTGTTTGGAAACAACAATCGAGTAAAGGCTTACCAGGATGATATTTACTAACAGTGAAGAGGAACACTTGAGGATCTTGAGCGATATGCTAGGGACATTGAGTGATCACAGATTTATTGTAAAGAAAGTAAAATGCTGATTTATGGTGCCAGAAGTTGAGTATCTTGGTCATATGCTCTCTGGGCAGGCATCAAACTTAAGACAGATTTAATAATTGCAATTAAATCTTGAGCCTGTAGATAAAGATCAATTAAGATAATGTTTAGGCATGTGCGAGTACTACTCCAAGTTTATAGAAAACCTTGCACTTCAAACTGAACCACGTAGGAGACTTTTATGGAAAGGAGAAGCATATGAGTGGGTTGCTGGAGAGCATAAAGTGTTCAAGGGGTTAAAGAAACTGATTGTTGAGGCCCCAGTTCTGAATGCTCTCAAGAATGATGTGACATTGTCTGTGACAGTGGATGCTAGTGGCTTGGGGTTAGGTGCAGTCCTCTCTCAGATGGTGAATGGAAAGGAGAATACAGTGGAGTTTGCCTCGAGGCATTTGTCCTCGGCAGAATGAAACTACAGCACCATAGAGAGGGAGACACTGGCATGAATGTGGGCAACACATTTTGCAACATATCTGTGGGTAAGGAAATGTTCCCTTCTCACAGATCATAAACCTTTGGTATTCTTGTTAACTGAGAATAATTTGAATAGGGCAAGTCCAAGCCTGGTTAGACTAGTGAGATTGCATGAATTCACTTTGATGTCAGACACATTCCTGGAGCAAAGAACTCTCGAACAGATTTCCTCTCCAGATATCCAGTGAACAATGCTGAGACTGGAGGGAGGTATGAGGAAATTGAATGTGTTATTTGCATAGTGGATGGAATCATGGTTGCTGGGGGGATGATATATCATTCCAAGAATGGAAAGAGTGCCCTGTGTGTGATGGCAGTGAAACAGTTTTAACAAAGTGCACCACTGAGGCTTGGCCTCATGAAAGGAATGCTGGTGATGAGTATAAACATTATTTCAAAAGTAAGGACAAGTTGTCACTAGAGGGTGAGTTGATTTTAGCGTGGAAATTTGTTGATTCCTCCAATTCCTCTGAGAGCTTGCGGTAGGGTTAGCCCACCATGGCCAAGCAGGTATGAAAGGCACCAAAAAGAGGGTACAAAGTTATGGTGGCCTGGGATGTACAATGAGATCAACATGATTTTCTGTAATTGCTTTGTATGCAGGCAAGCTGACAAATTCTTGCGGGTTTGCAAGACTCTGCTGTGTCCGGTTGAGTTTCCAAATGGACCATGGGAGAAGTTAGGCATGGATTTTGTGGGACCTATGTATGATCTTCTGATAAGCATTAGATATGCCTTAGTGATTGTAGAATATTTTTCTAGATATGTGGAATACAAGTGTATGAGGGAACCAAACATGATTGTTGTCATTGTATTCCTCTCTACCTTTTTCAGGGGAAGGCATTCCACAAGTGCCAGTTACTGACAATGGAGTACAGTTTAAGTCTGGGGACATGCAAATATTTGTCAGTTCCCGTGGTATCAAACATTTGTTAGTTGCTCTATACAGCCCACAAGGGAACAGAATGGTAGAGAGGGTCAAAAGAATGTTATAAGGAAGGATCCAGGTGGCCTTGTTCTCTGGGGTTGAAGTGTTGAAGACAGTTCAAGACAAATTGTGGAGTTACATTAACACACCACACTCTTCCACTGGGGTATCCTAGTTTGTGTTATTAAAGGGAAGACACTCCTCATGGGAACTGTTGCCAGATTGGGTTTTGGACAGAACAGATGTTGTCAAGAGAATATATGACTTGAATGAGGCACGTTATAAGGAAAAGGAGATCCAGGGGAAAAGTAAGTAAGTAGAGGTATGACAAATTGCGCAGAGTGAAAGGTGTACACTGTGTGATGGAATATATGGTGAAAGTGAAAAGGCCACATGGTCAAAAAAGAAGCGGTTGTAAGTTCTTCCCAGCTACACAAGTGGTGATGGTATCTAAGCATGCAATACTAGAGGAGAATGGGAAATGGTGGAATAAGAGGAATTCTGTGTTGATCAAAAAGGTGGGTGACGGAGTGGTTGGGGTACCTACTGAAGGGGTACCTATTGATTGTACGTACTTTGGGGAAGGCCAGTGGCTTGAGAATGAGTGTGGTGTGGGGGAGACAGTAACAAAGTGAGTTACAAAGTGAGCTAGGGCCCCATATACGGGCATACCCTGTCAGCTTACGCGAACAAAGCAAACACCTTGTGTTTGCTTTCTTCTATGAGCCTCATAGACCCGCAGCTGTCAGACAGCTGTGTGACCACCCGCCAGATCAGGATTTGACTCCTAATCTTGCAGGCAGCAGCACCAGGGCTTTGGCAGTCCTACAGTGGATGGCGCATTGCACTATGGAGTACACCACCAACAGTCAATTTGCCTTTAAAAAAAATAGCTATACCCTACGTCCCTGTGACTGACATAGCCAACCATTACAATATCTTATAAAAAAAGACTGATAGATAGTAGTGTTCCCTAAGAGGGAAAGAACCGCACATCAATAAGTACAACGTGTCAATACCAGACAATAATGAGAGTGAATAATTTTATTGCTATAGTTACAGCGGGGTGCTCTACTAGCTTCAAACACCTACTACCTAGAGGTAATGTCAGCACATTATATGATAACATGCATATCAATACACAAGGAAAAAGGCTGTTACAGCACACCCATTACTATGTATACCAATACAAAAAAGTGTTGGACAAATATTAATCACAGTCTAAATCAATATATTTCTCAGCCCATGAGGATAATGCAATAAGACAAATGGTATGCAGAGCATTAAGATAGTCCACGAGCGTCATCAGTAGATATTTCTTTTTATTAGTTTCTTAAAGATTCCCAGCACACGATTTAGCGGACACGTGTTTTGTCTGTACTCAGACATTTTCAAAGGCAATATGGGAATAATGAAGCAGTAAAGTCCAATGTAAATCTGTCCAAATAGCACGTCTGATTGTGTGTTCAAAAGCCCAAAATGTTCTTATGATGTACCCGATGGTCCAAAAGGAACAACTGCAGTGTGGTACACGAAGCAATAATAAGTCCCAAAATTCCAAATCCTATGCTGTGCACTGCTATAGTCTCATCCCGTGAGTATTGTCGTATATGCTTCAAAACAATGAAATTTCAGTTGTGTACGCCATAAGAAGCTGTTCTTACAGTGCACTGCATCCTTATGATAAATGGCAAACGCGGGGCACGACCATGGTAAATATGCAACCCTATATACGTAAGTATCTCCACAGCAATAGCACTTGTGTCTGCCGTAGCGGAAGAGGGACCGCCTAACAAGGAGTCAACAGTCCCCCTGCGCTTATTACAATGCGACTGCATTCAAGGTGGTTGCAAAGTGTATATTTTCTATTGTGGCTTGTGCTGCGGGCTGCAGCACAACCAGCAATAGAAAATATGCATTTTAAAAATATACATGCACCTTGTGGTGCAGGGATGTTTAGGGGGGCACGATAGGTGGCCCCAGGCCTCAAAGCATGGTGTGCGAACCACCCTCCTATATAGATATATATATATCTCTTTGTGGAACTGGCACTGAGGAAAGCTTAATGAAGCTGAAACGCGTCTGCATTGAAGTTCCACAGCCCCATGGACTTTGCTATTTTGGTGAGAAATAAATCCACGAGTGAATCACCCTTGCTGTGTCGGACCTCTTCTATTGTGAGGGGGTTATTGGACTGAATGTTTAAAACAGTACGCTTTCACTGTTTACGGCACGCCCTCCCGTTCAGGTGCACCGCGATAGAAGGCAACCTTTGGAGTGGAGTACGAAAATACTACGCGGAGCCCCCCCTAGCAGTTATTGACCACGAAGTCACTATTTCTTGCAAAGGGGAGGAAGGAAGCAGATTTACTGCGAAGGGGATTACAAGTGAACTCACCGTGCATCTTTTCATTCTGAAACCGGCTGCTGTGGATGGTGTGCTGCCCGAGAGCCAGCATGATGTTGGGACGCCATTGTACGCCGAATAGCTAATTACTTAATTGGCTCTCCTCCCGGTGTGGGCGTACCGTTCTGCAGCAGCTTAAAGTATTTCGTCCAGTGGAAATCCTTAAAGAGGGATGGGGTCGCGTCATTTCCTCATTGGAAGTGGAGGCAGTAACATTCAGGAGGACCCCAGGCGAGAACAACTCTTTGTGGAACTGGCACTGAGGAAAGCTTAATGAAGCTGAAACGCGTCTGCATTGAAGTTCCACAGCCCCATGGACTTTGCTATTTTGGTGAGAAATAAATCCACGAGTGAATCACCCTTGCTGTGTCGGACCTCTTCTATTGTGAGGGGGTTATTGGACTGAATGTTTAAAACAGTACGCTTTCACTGTTTACGGCACGCCCTCCCGTTCAGGTGCACCGCGATAGAAGGCAACCTTTGGAGTGGAGTACGAAAATACTACGTGGAGCCCCCCCTAGCAGTTATTGACCACAAAGTCACTATTTCTTGCAAAGGGGAGGAAGGAAGCAGATTTACTGCGAAGGGGATTACAAGTGAACTCACCGTGCATCTTTTCATTCTGAAACCGGCTGCTGTGGATGGTGTGCTGCCCGAGAGCCAGCATGATGTTGGGACGCCATTGTACGCCGAATAGCTAATTACTTAATTGGCTCTCCTCCCGGTGTGGGCGTACCTTTCTGCAGCAGCTTAAAGTATTTCGTCCAGTGGAAATCCTTAAAGAGGGATGGGGTCGCGTCATTTCCTCATTGGAAGTGGAGGCAGTAACATTCAGGAGGACCCCAGGCGAGAACAACTCTTTGTGGAACTGGCACTGAGGAAAGCTTAATGAAGCTGAAACGCGTCTGCATTGAAGTTCCACAGCCCCATGGACTTTGCTATTTTGGTGAGAAATAAATCCACGAGTGAATCACCCTTGCTGTGTCGGACCTCTTCTATTGTGAGGGGGTTATTGGACTGAATGTTTAAAACAGTACGCTTTCACTGTTTACGGCACGCCCTCCCGTTGAGGTGCACCGCGATAGAAGGCAACCTTTGGAGTGGAGTACGAAAATACTACGCGGAGCCCCCCCTAGCCGTTATTGACCACGAAGTCACTATTTCTTGCAAAGGGGAGGAAGGAAGCAGATTTACTGCGAAGGGGATTACAAGTGAACTCACCGTGCATCTTTTCATTCTGAAACTGGCTGCTGTGGATGGTGTGCTGCCCGAGAGCCAGCATGATGTTGGGACGCCATTGTACGCCGAATAGCTAATTACTTAATTGGCTCTCCTCCCGGTGTGGGCGTACCGTTCTGCAGCAGCTTAAAGTATTTCGTCCAGTGGAAATCCTTAAAGAGGGATGGGGTCGCGTCATTTCCTCATTGGAAGTGGAGGCAGTAACATTCAGGAGGACCCCAGGCGAGAACAACTCTTTGTGGAACTGGCACTGAGGAAAGCTTAATGAAGCTGAAACGCGTCTGTATTGAAGTTCCAGAGCCCCATGGACTTTGCTATTTTGGTGAGAAATAAATCCACGAGTTAATCACCCTTGCTGTGTCGGACCTCTTCTATTGTGAGGGGGTTATTGGACTGAATGTTTAAAACAGTACGCTTTCACTGTTTACGGCACGCCCTCCCGTTCAGGTGCACCGTGATAGAAGGCAACCTTTGGAGTGGAGTACGAAAATACTACGCGGAGCCCCCCCTAGCAGTTATTGACCACGAAGTCACTATTTCTTGCAAAGGGGAGGAAGGAAGCAGATTTACTGCGAAGGGGATTACAAGTGAACTCACCGTGCATCTTTTCATTCTGAAACCGGCTGCTGTGGATGGTGTGCTGCCCGAGAGCGAGCATGATGTTGGGACACCATTGTACGCCGAATAGCTAATCACTTAATTGGCTCTCCTCCCGGTGTGGGCGTACCGTTCTGCAGCAGCTTAAAGTATTTCGTCCAGTGGAAATCCTTAAAGAGGGATGGGGTCGCGTCATTTCCTCATTGGAAGTGGAGGCAGTAACATTCAGGAGGACCCCAGGCGAGAACAACTCTTTGTGGAACTGGCACTGAGGAAAGCTCAATGAAGCTGAAACGCGTCTGCATTGAAGTTCCACAGCCCCATGGACTTTGCTATTTTGGTGAGAAATAAATCCAGGAGTGAATCACCCTTGCTGTGTCGGACCTCTTCTATTGTGAGGGGGTTATTGGACTGAATATATATATATATATATATTCAATGAAAAAACCAAAGGTTTCACACATGTTATAGTTAGCTGGACATTTCACTCGTAAAAAACCAATGAAATTTCCCCGTTATAGTTAGTTCAGCTAACTATAACTCGCGCGCCCGCAATGCACTACTGATGACGTCACATATTACATCACTCATGACATGGTCACTGACATCACTGATGACATCTCAAATGACATCACTGATGACATCACTGATGACATCATCCTTGTGAAAGAGTAGCAGACCTCTTCTTCCCCTAATATAACCTTTAATACACACATTCAAAAAAAAACACTAAAAATCAATTACCACATCTCAAGATCCTTGAGAAATTAATAACTAATTTTTAAAAATCTTTTTGAGATAAAGTGGAAAAAAGAGACCTTCTAATTTCTCATGTTTTCACATTAGTCACAAAACGAAATTTCTTTGCCATTTTGAAAGCACACTTACTACTCTTTTTTTTGGCAAGTGATAAACACTTTTACAGACTGACACATTTTGAATCCACTTTTCAGGTTCTTAAAACAGCACATGTCCAAACTGCTTTTTCAGACTAGCACCATGTGTAACCTGGCTGACTGCCTACACTCCAGCAAGGGCAACCAGCCTTACTGATGCTGTATGTATTTGCATTACTGACTGAAACCTCAAACCCCACTCGCTTGTGAATACTGTGCATGATTCCACAGGGTAAGCAGCTGGGTGTGTGCTAAGAGTCTGCTTCTGCACCAAAAAATCGCTCCCCCTTTTTCCTACTAATGCAACTGTGAAATCACCAGAGCAAAACGCAATAAATCTCTGCCTGTAATTCCTATTTGCACACAGAGTCATGTTTTCACATTAGTCACAAAACGAAATTTCTTTGCCAATTTGAAAGCACACTTACTGCTCTTTTTTTTGGCAAGTGATAAACACTTTTACAGACTGACACATTTTGAATCCACTTTTTAGATTCTTAAAAAAGCACATGTCCAAACTGCTTTTTCAGACCACCACAATGGACATACCAATACCAGTTACAACAACCTCTTCAGTAATTCTAAGATCCACATACACATCCACTCATTCACCAACAGTCCAATACAGTCACTCATACATGTACTCACTCATCATATGTACTCATACACCTATACATCCTGTTACACAATGCCACTCATCCATAGTTACTCACACACATAGTCACTCATGCTAATAAAGAATCAAACATACATTTACTTGCATATACAGTTATACACACACCACCACACTTACTTCTACGGAAACTTACACATACTTAGTCTTTTAAACAATCACTTATAGAAACACATACTTATTCATACAGGAACTCTTTCAATCTCTCACTCTCACATATACTCACATATATACACCAATAGTCACATATACTAGTTTAAAACATATGTAGTTACTCATAAAGACACTATTGAGACAGTCATTCACTCACTAACACACCCATACACACACTCATCCACCCATACAGTCCTGCACACATACTGTGTTCAACACATACAAACAGTGAGTCACTCATTCATGCACCTATGCACTACGTAATACCCCCACCGAACCATGCAGACACTCAGACTGATACTCAAAAAACCAACTAATAACCTATATAGACACCCATGTAGCTACTCACCAACCCATGCAGCCACTTATACACAAAGTGAGAGACTGATACAGATATTTACATATTTAAACATTACTCACTAAGCCATGTATTCACTATGATACACTTAATCAGTCAGTTACACAATCAATTTTTCAAAAACAAATCATCCATTTAGACACTTATATACCCATTTATTCTTCCATCGACCTTGAGATATACATATATAAAACATATTTAATTTTCAGAATAACACACATTCACTGGATGATGTCATCAGTGATGTCATCAGTGATGTCATTTGAGATGTCATCAGTGATGTCATGAGTGATGTCACTGACCATGTCATGAGTGATGTAATATGTGACGTCATCAGCAGTGCATTGCGGGCGCGCGAGTTATAGTTAGCTGAACTAACTATAACGGGGGAATTTCAATGGTTTTGTACAAGTGAAAAGTCCAGCTAACTATAACACCCCTGAAACCTATGGTTTTTTCAGTGAATTTCTGAGGTTTTTTAAATGCTAATTCCTAACTATAACGTGCCTGAAACCTATGGTTTTTTCTGTTAATTTCAAAGGTTTTTTAAATGCTAATTTCTAACTATGCCTACAGAGATAGGACATGTGAAGAAAGAAGAAAAAATGCACAGAAAGAAACAAAAGAAGTGCAGAAAGAAGCAACAGAAGTCCTCAAATACGAAGATAAGTGCAGGAAGAAGGATAACGTGCAGAAAGAACAAAAAGAAGAGCAGAAAGAAGCCTTGTTGCAAAATCATCCTGTACCCTCAACTTTTTCAGACGGATACTGGTGGTAACTGAGTCTGACTAACCAGTCCTAGAGCCAGTGCTATGTTAAAAGACACTTAGAATACAGTGAAAACACCTACATACACTAGAGAACATTATGCGTTGGGGTCCCCCTGTGATTAGCCTTACCTCCTCTATAAGCCCCTAGTATATAATAGGGCATGGGGATTAAAACTACCTCTTAAAACAGGCCACAGGGCGTTTTTGCACACGTTAACTCAGGCCCCGTCCCCTCCTTTCACCATTGTGTAAACACGCCCTGTGTCCGTTTTTAGTTGGGAGATTAAGTTCATTTGAGTCCTGAGGGTCCCTAGGGTCCAACTAGCCCACTAGGTACCTCCAGTAAGTGCCACAGAGCTGCGTTGCAGAGAGGTGTAAAAAGTGGCACGGCCTGGACCACCTCTCTGCAATGCAGCTCAGTGGCGCTTACTGGAAGCACTTGGTGGGCTAGTTAGCCCCCAGGGGCCCTCAGTATTGAAGGGAAATTATATCCCCAATTTAAAACGTGCCATGGTGCGTGTTTGCACACGTCACCTCAGGCCCCGTCCCCTCCCTTCACCACTGTGTAAACGCGCCCTGTGGCTGTTCTAAGTTGAGAGATTAAGTCCCCTTGAATCCTAAGGGTCCCTAGGGTCACACTAGACCACTAGGTACCTCCAGTAAGCGCCACAGAGCTGCGTTGCAGAGAGGTGTAAAAAGGGGCTTGGCCTCAGAACACCTGTTTGCAGCGCAGCTCCCTGGCGCATACTGGAGATGCCTGTTGGGGGCGCGTTTGCAGAGTGCTGCATGGAGGGGGCATGGCCTCCGGCACGATGCCAGTCTTTTATTTATTTTATTTTTTTAAGAAGGGGGGCTGTGTGGTTCCCCTTCTTATTCTAATTTATTGGCCCTGATGACCCCATCCCCCAGGGCCTGTCTCCTAATTATATTTTTTTGACCCCAATCCCCAGGGCCGGCCACTGTTTTTTATTATTTTTAAAAAATATATATTTATAGACACACCTAGGACATGCTGGACAAACCGTACGTACCTATCACCATGACGATTTGCGTGATATTCATTAAAAGGCGACTATGCATGCAATTAATCCACGTGGAATGTATTTACACCACTAGTGAAGCTCTGACATGTCTGATGCTCTACCGTGCCTAATCCCGGTAGACACCCTTGTCGTTTATTTATACAAACATGGGTAGCTATTGACGGGCACATTTAATACACATGCACACCAAGCCATTCAAAGGGGATTCGACAAAAATTCGACCAAAACTATGCAAGAAACCCCCCTCACAGTTAATAAAACACACATCCACTGCCGGATGTGTAATACTTTTTATTTTACTCTCTGGAAAGGGGACGAACATCACTTGCGAGTCACAGCGCGCTCCTGGCAGAGCTCAATGCTGTGTTACACCCACCATTGCCTGCTGAGTGCCACACACCTCTGTGTTGTATTCCACTAGCTAGTGCATATGCTATGACACTCTCTAGCCCATGTGCACTGTAACACCACCCCGTGAAAATGTCATGCCACACTTGTCTTCGCACGGGTTATATTGCCCCATCTAACGTGCCTTCCTTGATGCCTATGTTATAACGCACAGCGCTATGCCATACATATTACAATCTGGGATCCATATCTTTGTCACAGTGCATATGCAACGTTACACTCCCCAGCACATATTTTATATTACAACTTTAGAGACTAGTTAGGTTACACAACACTGCCCTGTGCATTTTACACTCTAAGGCGCATATCGCATAGCACGCGCTAGTGCCTGTGCTATCTCGCGCTCTCCAATGAATCTGTCATTGCGCACAATGTATTGCATATTATATTTCACGCCTGGTTCATCTTATATCACACTTTTTGGTGCATAGTTTATACCATACACTATATCTAGTTTTCATTTTCAATCGTGCTCTCAGGACTATGTTCTATATAACACTGTGTTCACCTACCCTTTTCACGGACATTACATTTTGCGATAGGAGGTGGAGGGTCAGGGGGTGTTTTTGACAAGTGAGCCCGGAGTCACAGTCACTAACGTCTTCTTCTTCCTGAATAAAAGTGAGATTATGCTGCATACTTGTTCATATTTTAAGTAGTTTGCACAGACAAAATGTTTTAAAAACAATAAAGTTTCTAATACCCGCCTTCTCTGAACAGTTAGCTTGCTGCCCCATCCCCCTCCTCCCTATCCTCTGTTGTGTGAATCCATGGACTAGCCT
Organism: Triturus cristatus; assembly: GCF_964204655.1. Taxonomy (NCBI): domain Eukaryota; kingdom Metazoa; phylum Chordata; class Amphibia; order Caudata; family Salamandridae; genus Triturus; species Triturus cristatus. The sequence goes on along the minus strand of NC_140585.1, from coordinate 828,221,919 downwards.
CCTCCCTCCTGCCATGCATGGTCTGATGTGCTGCCACTGCCCTCAATTTAGTATGATGTACCAGTCCACTCCTCCTGCCCTCCATTGCCCAATTCTATGCCCCATCATTGACCTCCTGCTTAAACTCTGTGCTTAGCTTGCTGCCCCTATTCTCCTTCCCCCTGCCCTCCGATGTCTTTGTGCATGTCCCTGCTCCATCCTTTTTGCCCACCATGTCCCATGGACCTGCCACTCCTATCTACTCTGAGTGTTCTGTTGAGCTGCCACTCCCCTCCCACCTGCCTAGCATTGTCAGATGACTGTAACCTGTCCCTGCCACCTTCACCCTGCCTGTCCACATGCCATGCCTCTATCCTCTTCCTCCTGTCCTACATGGTCCATTGTACTGCCACACCCTTCTGCCCTCCCTGGTCTGTTGTGCTGCAACTGCTCCTCCTGCCTGCCCCGTGTGGTCTGTTGTGAGGCCCCTTCCCCTGAACTTTCTTGTCTGTGCACAGGTCCTGACCCTCCCTTCTATCCTCCATCGTCCTTTGTGCATGCCCCTGCACCCTCCTTCTTGCCCATCATAGCCATTGTGCTGCCACTAACACTCCCACTTGCCATGCATGGTCTTCTGTGCTGCCATGGCCCCTCCCACCTTCCCTGTGTGGTCAGTTAGCTGCCCCTGACCCCCTCCCACCTTCCCTCCATGGTCTGTGTGTATGCCATCACAGTCTCACTGTTGCTCTTCATGTTGTGTCTTGCTTCTAGTGCCCATCCTGCCTGACCTCCATGGCCATCTTGCTGCTCCTGCCCTGCCCCCTTGCCCCCAGCCCTCTGTTTACATGTGCAGACCCCTACTCCCTCCCTCCTGGCTTGTCTGTTCCATTGTAATGCCCCTGATCCGTCCCTCCTGCCCTTTATGGGCTGTTATGCTGCAGCCTTCTCTCCTGTCTGTCCATTATGGTCAGCTAGCTACCATTGCCTCTTGCCTCTCTGTTCTCTGTTGTCCATGTGCATGGTCCTGTCCCCTCCCTCTTGCTTTCTATGGATTGTTGTGCTGCACTCCCGTCCTGCATGCCCTGTGTGGTGTATTGTGCTGCTGCAAACCCTGATGCCTGCCCTGCAGGGTCAGCTTGGTGCACCTCTCCATGTCTCTCCTGTCCTCTGTTATCCAAGTCCATGTCCCTATCCCATTTCCTTCCATGATCCAATGTACCATACTTGCGAACATTTTGAACTTGGTAAGAGGGAGATTTTGAAAAAAAACTGGGGTATTGATTTTCCCCTTTGAGTTACATTGAAAAAGAGGATATTGTAGACAGGAGACAGATCAAATAAAGCCCATTTGAGCTTAAAAACATTGGACGTTTCCTGGCTGAATCGGGTCTGTTGGCATGTATGGTTGTACTACCATTGCCTCTTCCTTCTGCCCACAATGGTCTATTACATTGCCACAGCCTTGAAGGAGGGTAGATTTTGTATCACAGGGGGCCCCTGGCCCGTTCTGTCCACACCTGAAGTATGAGACCCTTGTCCTTGCCCTGCCAGCCGCATTTGTAGGCCGTATTAAATTGACCAGCGGGTCCTGTGTTGCTATATAATTATCCTGAGACATCCTTACCACTCAGCCAGCATAAAACCCCTGTGTAGGCCCTTCTGTTCAATATGTAGGCCTCTTTGTTAAATTGACCATAGCTCTGCAATTTTAGTGTATAGCAGTCTGAAGGCAGGTCTGCGAGGCCTTCTGCTCCAAACTAGTAGCCCCCACCCTACCCGAGTGCTCCGTGCTCGGTATCAAAGTTCAACATCCCCCTGAAGCTGTCGACATACAGTAGGCTGCATCCTGGACTGGTACTTGCTTCCTGGGCAGGTTTCCCGCTTTTAAGGAAGTGGCAACCGCAGAGCGTCAAGTTAGGAGAACTGAGGAGATTTTATACATGAATATATTGAATTCCTGTACAATACCCATTATTTTCTGCTTGCTCTATGGAACTTACGATAAGCGATTGGCCTGAGAGACTGACCTTTTCACCCAGTCCATTGTCAGCATTAAGTGGGTAAATGACGAAATGTCTGGTAAAATCTGCAGACGAAGCTTTTGGGTAGCATACGTAGGTAGATGTAGCGTGCAAAGGAGCCCACAAAATGATATAAAAAGGGAGCACCCACAGATATCGACGGACAACCTCGCCGTCTGTATGTAGGTTAACAGGCTGTGCAGGTTTTCCCCAAGAACTGGGAGCTCTTGTCTTCCTTTGCTTAAAATGTCTTGCTCTGCTTTGCTTGAAGTATCTTATTCTATTTTACCTATATGAAATGTCATGTTATGTTTAACCATTGTTCTCTTTACTTTTGCATTTAAAAGAGGTTGTATTGTAATTGCAGGAATGCTTGCTCTAAGAGTAAATGTGAGTGTCCCTAGGTAACATTTTCCTTGGTGTAACTTGTTTCTCATGATGCATTTATAGATGTGTTTTCTCTCTCTCTCTGTCAGTCCATTAATTGAGATACAGAGAATATCATGACAGCTGTATGATTATCTGGATTCTGTATTTTGTACTTTATGTCTCTATTCTGCGGTTTCTTTGAAGTTGCATCTTCTCATTAAACTGCCATTGTATTCTGCCTCCAATTCCATGTCTCATATGTCTGTTTTCTTCATTTTTGGAGCAAGCGTTCCTAGGCACCCCGGCTCAAATTAAGGTGCCCCTTTTGTCCCTGACTCACTCTCCTGCTCAGTTCTGTGGTGGCTCCCGGGGCTCTGGGGACCGCCCCTAGCTTCCTTGACCCGTAATAGATCTTCCCTCCAACAGCCTCTCTTGCAAGTCCTGTATTGTTGGTTTGTTGCCCCTGCCCCCCTTTCCACTGCCCTCCATAGTCTGTTGTGCTTCCACGGCCCTTCCTGCCTGCTCAGTGTGGTTAAATTGTTGCCTTTGCACCCTCCTACCTGCCTTCAATTTTCAGAGTCCGTGCCCCTAGCCTCTGCCTCTCAACAGTATCCTAATGAACAACTAGATTGCTAACATTCTATATTTATTACAAAAGTGTGGAACGCCTGACATCATCTTGATGTAATCAAAACTGTAATACCTAGAGCATTCCTTTAGAAATTACATATATGAGAGGGTCTTATTGGCATCAAAATTATGGTTCGTGCTCTAAAAGACTAAAATAAGGACATATTTTCTGAGTTTTCAAATAGCGACAAAGCACTTTTAAATTATTTGTTATCTTTATGTTTTTTTATCTAGTTGACAACTTGATTAAATGTTGCACTTAGGGGAGAGGATGTGATGTTACTTCCAGAACTGCAGACTTTGCAACTGGGGAACCAGGTTGAAGTTTCTGCTTTAGCTCGACATTCTGTGATTCTGGTCAAATCACTTAGTCTCCCCATGTCTACAACCAAAATGAATTTGTTCTTGTGTGATGTAACCAATGCTCATGTAAAGCACTCCAATACCTGACAAGTCTGCACTATATAACACTGCAAAAACACAAAATAATAAGTGTTTTGCACACTTCTGTCATTGGGCTATATTTGGGCTATATCTGGGTGATTTTGGGCTACATTTGGGCACTTTTGTCTCCGGTGGCCATCTTGGGAGATTTATTTGTTATGAAGTTTCCTAATTTCCTCATGTACTGCAGTCTCCTCAGTCGGAAATGCTTTCAGTTTTTTACTTTGATTCCATCATGAAGGTATTCAGATATGTCACACATTTGCCATGAATTCTGAATGTTAGCACTCTAGTTGCTCATTAGATCACTGTAGTAAAACTACTGTTCACCATGGAAGTCTGCTCCTGGTATTAAAAGTGCATGTTTCAGTCTGCATGTCAGAATTTTTTAATGAAATAGAAGAGGATTTGAGAAGTCACTCAAAATGTGCCCTCATTTTCTTTCTTCAGCATTAATCATAATTTCTATGGCAAAATGAACCCCCTCATTGTGTTCCTTTTTAAATTAAATGTTTTAAGTGTTACCAGTTTATTCCAATCAAGATGGCTTCAGGTGTGCCATACTTTTGTCATAATGAAGACAGTAAGTGCTCTAGTTGTTTTTAAGAACATTCTTGGACATTCTGTCATTGGGCTATACTTGGGCTACATCTGGGTGATATTTGGGCTACATTTGGGCTCTTTTGTCTCTGGTGGCCATCTTGGGAGACTTATTTGTTATGAAGTTTCCTAATTTCCTCATTTACTGCAGTCTCCTCAGTAGGAAATACTTTCAGTTTTTTACTTTGATTCCATCAAGAAGGCATTCAAATGTGTCACACATTTGCCTCAAAATCAGAATGTTAGCACTCTTTTTGCTCATTAGATCACTGTAGTAAAGCTACTGCTCACCAGGGAAAACTGCTGCTGGTATTGAAAGTGCATGTTTCAGTCTGCATGCCAGGATTTGAGAAGTCACTCAAAATGTGCCCTAATTTTTCTTTCTGCAGCACTAATCATACTTTTTATGGAAAAATGAACCCCCTCATTTTGTTCCTTTTTAAATTAAATGTTTTAAGAGTTACCACTTTAATCCAAGCAAGATGGCTTCAGGTGTGCCATACATTTATCATAAGTAGGACGGTTAGCGCTCTAGTAGTTCTTTGGAACACTCTGGAAAGCTGCAGTAGAACACAAAGGAATCAACTGACAGTCTCTGCCCTTGTTGGATGTACATGTTTTACTGAGAATGTCAGATTTCATTCTCACATGACTGAGAAAGATAATGTGAATTTACAGAAAATAAGCTCTCAGTTTAGCTTATAGATCACCTTCCAAACCTCTGTGGTAAAAGCATGAGAAAATATTTTTCTCTCAATCATGATATCCCAGCAGAAGGCTTTTTCACATGGTGAAATCACCTTAGAACATACCACAATTCCTAAAATGAGTATGGTACCATCAACAAATGATTTATAATGTAACTAAAGTCTTAAAATCTTCTATTAACTGCAATGCTTTTTAATGAGGTGCTATCATGTATATTGGTCCCAAGATGGCTGCCAACACTTCTTGGATGAAGTGCTGACAGCCAATCAGATCTCAGGATGAGATGTGTGGTTAGGCTCCGCCCACATATATATATTGATTTAAATGCTATTTTCTCAGGAACTACTGAACAGATTTACACCAGACCTACAAAAGGCACTTCCTTGACCTGAGGACTACCTCTCTGCCAAATTTCAAGTAACTCTGTTCAGCCGTTCGGGCTGTAGCTGTGTCTAAAGGTCCTATGGAAAAATGCATGGGAAAAACGCGTTTTGGGACCCCCCTTTTTTCTCAGCCCCCGCTTGACGAATCCCCCCGAGACTTTCAGGGTAGGAGCGGAGCGTAGCGCCCCACCTATTTTGAAAATTTCGCGAGGATTCATCGACCGGCGCCAAAGTTATTCCAAATAGAATGTTGCGGATTTCCTATGGAAACAGGGTCCTAACTATAACTATCTACTGGCGACCGCCAGTAGATAATATATATATATATATATATATATATATATATATATATATATATATATATATATATATATATATTATATATTACCTAGGTAGTTATAGTTAGGACCACGTTTCCATAGGAAAACCTCAACATTCTATTTTGAATAACTTTGGCGCCGGTCGACGAATCCTCGCGAATTTCTCAAAATAGGTGGGGCGCTACGCTCCGCTCCTACCCTGAAAGTCTCGGGGGGATTCGTCAAGCGGGGGCTGAGATAAAAGGGGGGTCCCAAAACGCGTTTTTCCCATGCATTTTTCCATAGGACCTTTAGAACGAGCTACAGCCCGAACGGCTGAACAGAATTACTAGAAATTTGGCAGAGAGGTAGTCCCTAGGTCAAGGACGTGCCTTTTGTAGGTTTGGTGTAAATCTGTTCAGTAGATTCTGAGAAAATAGCCTTTAAATCAATATATATATCTGAGCCCGCTTACGGTACGCTTACCGTACGCTTACTGTACGCTTACCGTAAGCTTACGGTGGCGTGCGCGAGCGCGATTCTGATTGGCTCTTAGATCTTAGTAAACATTCGAATCGGCCGAAACCAGGAAGCGGCGTCCGCCATTTTGTCTCTCGCACTGAGTGTTGTTTATCAAACATGATGGCCAAAAACATGTTACGGGGCTGTTTTGACAACTCCCTCCCACATAGTCATGTTGAGGGAGTCCCCAAACATCCCCCAAGAGCAAAAACGGTTTTATTTTTTTTTCGGCAATTTCGCGGGGTACGCTTACCGTACGCTTACCGTACGCTTACCGTACGCTTACCGTACGCTTACGGTAAAAAAATAAAAATAAAAAAAACACTATCCACACTTACCCCACCCCCTGTGCTTTTGGTGGCCGCAGGCCACCAAATGTGCAGGGCTTATTAATAGAGAAAAAAACGTAATTTTGGCAACATGAAATTATAAAATCGAAATAAAAAAAACACTATCCACATTGACCTCACCCCCTGTGCTTTTGGTGGCCGAAGGCCACCAAATGTACAGGGCTTATTAAAGTTGATAAAAACCGTGCACGGAACGAACTGCGTTAAGTGGGCGCGCACGCCACAAATGGCATAAAGTAACTTAGCATTTAAAAAAACGTACAAATTCACTGAAAAAACCATAGGTTTTACACACGTTATAGTTAGGAAATAGCATTTAAAAAACCTTGCTAATTCACTGAAAAAACCATAGGTTTCACACATGTTATAGTTAGCTGGACATTTTACTGATAAAAAACCAATGAAATTCCCCCGTTATAGTTACTGTAGGCAACTATAACTCACGCGACCGTAATCCTCTGCTGATGACATATGTGTCTTTATGAAAAAAAAATATTTGTAATATATGTATAGCTAAAATTTAATGGAAGAAGATATGGGCAAATAAGTGTCTAAATACAGTATTAGCACCAGCAGAGGATTGCGGTCGCGTGAGTTATAGTTGCCTACAGTAACTATAACGGGGGAATTTCATTGGTTTTTTATCAGTAAAATGTCCAGCTAACTATAACATGTGTGAAACCTATGGTTTTTTCAGTGAATTAGCAAGGTTTTTTAAATGCTATTTCCTAACTATAACGTGTGTGAAACCTATGGTTTTTTCAGTGAATATATTTATATATATATATATATATATATATATATATGTATACACACATATATTACCTACTGGCGGCTGCCAGTAGGTAGTTATAGCTAGGACCTATTTTCCATAGGCAATCCGCAACATTCTATTGCCAATAAGTCTGGCGCCGGGTTGACGAATCTTCGCGAAATTTTCTAAACTTTTGGCCAGCTCCGGTCCGCTCCTATCCTGAAAGTTTTGTGGTGATTCGTCAAGCGGGGGCCGAGAAATAAGGGGGGTCCCAAAACACATTTTCCCATGCAATTTCCCATAGGACCTGTTGACACAGCTACAGCCCGAACTGCTGAACGGAATTACACCAAATACCAAATTTGGCAAAGAGGTAGTCTTTAGTTCAGACTCGTGCCTTTTGCATAAATGGTGTAAATTTGTTCAGTAGTTCCTGAGAAAATTAGACTAAAAAAGATAGATATATCTATGGCCTCGGAGGATCCGTGCACCCTATGCGCACCCTCCCCGAACCAAGCGCGCACCCTCCCGCTCACGCGCTGAATGCTAATTGGCTGTGCAGTGTCTGTCTACATTCAAAACCAGGAACTGTTGGCAGCTATTTTGTGCCTCGGTAGAAGCGAGGCTGAAGAAGTAAGGGGAATAAGTGTTTAAAACATATAAAGGGCGCAGGGTAGAAATACTCTGACCCTCTAGTGTTGCTTAGGGGGTCCCAAAAGGACCCCCTGGGGCCCCCTTTTAAAAAAAAAAAAAACAATCTGCGAAATATGCGCAGGGTGCGCGGATTCGGCCGGGAAAAAAAAAAACCCGAAGCGCGGTCTTCCGCGCTTCGTTAATAATTATCCCCCGGGTGGGCCAAATCCCGGGGGCAAAATGTTGGAAAATTAATAGGGGTAGGGGGGCTGTGTGGCCCCCCTCCTGGAGCCCTCGAGGGCCCTGGGGACCGCCACTCCCCAGGGCCGGCTCCTACAGTGTCCTAGGGTGCCCACCCCCAGGACACTGTTGTTTGCTATGAGAGGGTGGAAGTCTCCCGCCCTCCCATAGCAAACTTTGTTAGGATTTTGACAAAGAGAGCAGGGAAACCTGCTCTCTCTTTCAAAATCCAAACGATATTGCTTTTGCACTCGGGCAGCTGCATGTCAGCAGCTCCCCATGTGGAAAAGCAATGCCGGCTCCCGAAGGACGCGGGGAGCTGGCTGGGACCGTGGGGGCGTTGGGGCTCCCCCCACGGTCTCCAAATTTTTTTTATAAGCCCCGGGGGATGGGGTCCCCGGGGATAATAAAAATTAGTGATAGGGGCTATTTTTTTTTTTACAGTAAAATTAGGAGTCGTGCATCCTAACGCGTTGGGTGCACGGTTTCTCTCACGTTGGGTGCGCAGTTCCTAACGCGTTGGGTGCGCGGATCTAAGGAAAAAAACTGACATTTTTGGGAGACAAACATCAAGCTTAAGTGTTTTGTTCTTGAGTGGCTCTAAAAAGAGCCGTTGAGTTCATTGAGAGTTTTTGGTACTTATAAGTAAGTACCTATACAGAGTCTAAAGTTGTTGAGGAAGACTCTGTTTCCTTCATCAGTAAAGTGTACTCCATCTCTCCTTTACATCTCTTGCATGTGAAAGCGCAGATTGTTATTGTAAATGGACCCCATTCTATAGTCTCGGAGAAAAGCAGAAACAGATTTATTCACATGTTTCCTAGCTTTCTCAATTTGTGGACAAAAATGATTGGACCAGTTCCATTTCTGCCCTTGGCATATGTTAGAATACACAAAGGCAGTTTTGGGAAAAAGTGAAATCATTTCTGCAAAGGTGTCCTTCATAAGCATTTCCAGACCTACCCCAGTCAAAGTGCCTAGGTCATTGCCACCACAGTGCACTATGATGAGGTCAGGGTGTTGGATATGCATAAAGGATTTTACCAATGGCATCATTTGGTGCCACTTTAACCCTCTCTGTCCAATCCATTTAATGTCTAAATTTGGCAAACCTAGGTCTTTGTGAATGCCTTTGTTTTCTGCATACCTTTGGCTCCAGAAAGTATAGCTGTGTCCCAAAATCCACACTCTAACCATCTTGAAGGGAGGTCTGGATGCACTCAGATGGTCTCTGAAATGGCAGTTTGAAAAGTAAGATTTTTCTAAAATGGTGGCTAAGGTGCAGTTTTGAATAAAGACAAGAAATCATTGGTTGTTTGACAACCTTCTACACTGAAAGGTAGGGTGCATGTTTCTGTTTTTTAAACACATGATTCTTATTGGTTAACAAAAAGTGAGTGAAAGGAACATTATATATGATAAGCTGATATGTTGAAAAGTCAAGCACACTTGCTGTTTTGATTAGCAACATTGTGTGCTGAACTTGCGACCTGTGTGCTCAGTTCAGTGTTCAATGACCTGTTCCTATGGTAACAGGCAGAAGGCAGATTGGGGGTAGGGTTCAAATTTATGTCATTTGGAAAGGGTTGAAATGTTTAACCAATAGAAATGTGTGTTTGCTTTTAAATTTATGTGGGAAGGAATGTGATTTGATATTTACATGAATATGTGTGGAAAATGAGTGGGAAACTTTGCCATTCTTTGGTTTTGCTGACAGGTGCACAGTGCAGAGATTCTGTATAAGAAAATCTGGTGTGTGACTGATACACTTCTTAATCTACAAAACAACTTGAAAGGTGAGTTATTTAATTGTGAGGGGATGTATGTGCTGTATTTTGATTTTAATCAGACTAATGTATTTCTCCTGGTAAAGTGCATGGAGTACTTTTTTTGTCTACAATCTTATTGACAGTGTGTGTACATGTAAAAATCATTCTGTGATAAGCATTTGTGTTTTTCGTGTGTTTGCAGAAAAATAACTGTGCTGTTTTTATATTTTGGTACAATTAGAAATCAGTCATTGTTTATAAATTTGCAAAATGAGTCATGTTTCTACACTAAAATGTAGTATTTGTAGATTACGAAATGTGTTTTGGTATAGTGCAAGGGATAGTGTTGTTTGTCTAGGATCACACAGTGTGCATTTAGGAATCATTTTGAGAGAAACATTTTGGTACTAATCTATAGTAGTAGGTTTTCTGCAATGTGTCTAGTCACCTTAGATCTTGTAGACTAGTACATGTGTTTTGTACAAGGGATAGTTGTCTGTCTACAATCACACTGTGAGTCTGTGTGTATTTGGGTAAGTATTGTGAGAGAAGCATTTGGTAAAATTATGTATTTGCTGACAGACAATTGTTTTAAAACCTGTCATGTTGTCAAGTTTTAGTAGCATTAGAAGCCAGTCTTTGATTATGGATTGATAAAATGAGTCAGAGTTTGACACTAAAGTGCAGTACTTAAATATGTAGATTGTGTGCAGTACCCTTACCCCTTCCATATTAGTGAATGAGTTTTGGTAAACTTCTAGGATAGCGTTGCTTGTCTAAAACCACACTTTGAGTCTGTGTGCATTTGGGTAAGGATTGTGAGAGAAGCATTTGGTAACATCGTGCATTTGCTGACAGATAACTGTTTTAAAGCCTGTCTTGTTGTCAAGTTGTAGTAGCATTAGAAGCCAGTCTTTGCTTATGCATTGTCAAAATGAGTTAGGCTTTGACACTAAAGTGCAGTACTTAAATATGTAGATTGTGTGCAGTCCCCTTACCCATTCCATAGTAGTGAATGAGTTTTAGTAAACTCCTAGTGATAGTGTTGCTTGTCCAGAATCACACTGTGAGTGTGTGTGCATTTGGGAACCACTGCGAGAGAAGCATTTGGTAACATCATGTATTTGCTGACAGATAACTGTTTTAAAACCTGCCATGTTGTCAAGTTTTAGTGGCATTAGAAGCCAGTCTTTGCTTATGCATTGACAAAATGAGTTAGGCTTTGACACTAAAGTGCAGTACTTAAATATATAGATTGTGTGCAGTCCCCTTACCCCTTCCATAGTAGTGAATGAGTTTTGGTAAACTCCTAGTGATAGTGTTGCTTATCTATAATCACACTGTGAGTCGGTGTGCATTTGGGAACCACTGTGAGAGAAGCATTTGGTAACATCATGTATTTACTGACAGATAACTGTTTTAAAACCTCTCGTTTTGTCAAGTTGTAGTAGCATTAGAAGCCAGTCTTTGATTATGGATTGATAAAATGAGTCAGAGTTTGACACTAAAGTGCAGTACTTAAATATGTAGATTGTGTGCAGTACCCTTACCCCTTCCATATTAGTGAATGAGTTTTGGTAAACTTCTAGGATAGGGTTGCTTGTCTAAAACCACACTTTGAGGCTGTGTGCATTTGGGTAAGGATTGTGAGAGAAGCATTTGGTAACATCGTGCATTTGCTGACAGATAACTGTTTTAAAACCTGTCTTGTTGTCAAGTTGTAGTAGCATTAGTAGCCAGTCTTTGCTTATGCATTGACAAAATGAGTTAGGCTTTGACACTAAAGTGCAGTACTTAAATATGTAGATTGTGTGCAGTCCCCTTACCCATTCCATAGTAGTGAATGAGTTTTGGTAAACTCCTAGTGAGAGTGTTGTTTGTCTAGAATCACACTGTGAGTCTGTGTGCATTTGGGAACCACTGTGAGAGAAGCATTTGGTAACATCATGTATTTGCTGACAGATAACTGTTTTAAAATCTCTCATTTTGTCAAGTTTTAGTAGCATTAGAAGCCAGTCTTTGGTTATGCATTGATTAAATGAGTCAGGTTTCACACTAAAGTGCAGTACTTTAATATGTAGATTGTGTGCAGTGCCGTTACCCCTTCCAGACTAGTGAATGAGTTTTGGTAATCTCCTAGGATAGTGTTGCTTGTCTAAAATCACACTGTGAGTCTGTGTTCCTTTTGGGTAAGGATTGTGAGAGAAGCATTTGGTAACATCGTGTATTTTCGGACAGATAACTGTTTTAAAACCTGTCATGTTGTCAAGTTTTAGTAGCATTAGAAGTCAGTCTTTGCTTATGCATTGATAAAAAGAGTCAGGCTTTGACAGTAAAGAGCAGTACTAAAATATGTAGATTGTGTGCAGTCCCCTTACCCCTTGCGCAGTAGTTAATGAGTTTTGTTAAACTCCTAGAGATAGTGTTGCTTGTCTAGAATCACACTGTGAGTCTGTGTGCATTTGGGAACCACTGTGAGAGAAGCATTTGGTAAAATTATGTATTTGCTGACAGACAATTGTTTTAAAACCTGTCATGTTGTCAAGTTTTAGTAGCATTAGAAGTCAGTCTTTGCTTATGCATTGATAAAATAAGTCAGGCTTTGACACTAAAGTGCAGTACTTATGTAGATTGTGTGCAGAACCCTTACCACTTCCAGACTAGTGAATGAGTTTAGGTAAACTCCTAGGATAGTGTTGCTTGCCTAAATCACACTGTGAGTCTGTGTGCATTTGGGTAAGGATTGTGAGACAAGCATTTGGTAACATTGTGTATTTGCTGACAGACAACTGTTTTAAAACCTGTCATGTTGTCAAGTTTTAGTAGCATTAAAAGCCAGTCTTTGCTTATGCATTGATAAAATGAGTTAGGCTTTGACACTAAAGTGCAGTACTTAAATATGTAGATTGTGTGCAGTCCCCTTACCCCTTCCACAGTAGTGAATGAGTTTTGGTAAACTCCTAGAGATAGTGTTGCTTGTCTAGAATCACACTGTGAGTCTGTGTGCATTTGGAACCACTGTGAGAGAAGCATTTGGTAACATCATGTATTTGCTGACAGGTAACTGTTTTAAAACTTGTCATGTTGTCAAGTTTTAGTAGCATTAGAAGCCAGTCATTGCTTATGCATTGATAAAATTGGTCAGGCATTGACAGTAAAGTGCAGTACTGAAATATGTAGATTGTGTGCAGTCCCCGTACCCCATCCACAGTAGTGAATGAGTTTTGGTAAACTCCTAGGGATAGTGTTGCTCGTCTACAATCACACTGTGAGTCTGTGAGCATTTGGGAACCACTGTGAGAGAAGCATTTGGGTACTTCATATCTTTGAATACGCATAACTGCTTAAAAACTTTCCTGTTCTCGAGTTTTGGTAGAATTAGAAGGCAGTCATTGCTTATGTATTCATCCAGGAACTGTCCTTGCAATACTGTAAACATTCAGTTAATATTCAAGTAGTAGTGGAGTGAGGCAGGCCTTAGCACATGCATTGATTCAAATGCGTATCCACTGTGCATGCAGTTCTCTAACCATCCACACAGTTCTCTTTAACACCTTTAATTCCACAGTCAGTATCCATACACTTCAAGCAAACACCCTGTCACTCCCCATGTACTCGTCTAGTGACCCATTCAGCAGTATATACTAAACCATTCACTTCGCCAAAACCCAAACACTTATAAATTCACTCAGGCACTCTCTTTGCAGTACTCTCATCATTCAGTCAGTATCCAAGTACTCATGCAGCGAGCCAGGCCTTACAACATGGACTGCTTCAAACCCCTATCCAGTATGCATACAGGCCTCTAGTCACCTACACACTTGTCCTTCACTTCTTTAATTAACTAGTCAGTATCTATATACTTCAATAAACATCCTGTCACTCATCTTGCACTCATCCAGTGACTGATCCAGTACCATGTACTAATCTTTTTACTGCGCCAAAACTGAAAAACTTAAAAGTTTTACCCAGGCACTCTCCTAGCAGTAGTCTAATGATTCAGTCAGTTTCCAGGTACTCATGTAGTGAACCATGCATTACCACATAGAGGGCTACAAATGTCTATGCAGTATGCATGCAGTCTTCTAACCTACTATACACTTGTCTTTAACAGCTTCAATTCCCCAATCAGTATCCATGTACTTTCAGCAAATATCCTGTCACTCCCCTTGCAGTGTTCCAGTGACTTATCCAGCACCATGTAGTAATGCATTCACTGCGCCAAAACTGAAACACTTGTAAATTCACCCAGGTACGCTTCTTGCAATAGTCTAATCATTCAGTCAGTACCTAAGTACTAATGGAGTGAGGCAGGCCTTAGCACATGGATTGATTCAAATGTGTTTCCAGTATGCATGGAGGCCTCTAACTACCAACACAATTGCCTTTCAGACCTTCAATTTCTGTGTCAGTATGTATAAACTCCAATAAACACTCTGTCACTTTAATTGCACACCTCCACTGACTCATTTGGCAGTAAGTACTAACCTATTCACTGCACTAGAATCCAACATCTTAAAAAGATTCACCAAGTCACTCTTTTTGTAGTACTCTAATGATTCAGTCAGTACTCAGGTAGTTTTGCAGTGATCCAAGTGTTACTCTATGGACTGTTTCAAACGTCTATCCACTATGGATGTAGGTCTCGAGCCACCTACATACTTGTCTTTCACACCTTCAATATCCCAGACAGTATTCATACAGTTCCCGCAAACACTCTGTCACTCTCCTCATACTGCTCCAGTGACCCATTCAGCACCATGTACTAATCCATTCACTGTGCCGAAATCCAACCACTTATACATTCACCCAGGCACTCTCCTTGCAGTACTCTAATCATTCAGTCAGTACCCAAGTACTCATGCAGTGAGCCAGGCCTTAGCACATGAATTGCTTCAAATGCCTATCCACTATGCATGCAGTCCTCTAACCACCTACACACTTGTCTTTCACACCTTCAATTCCCTAGTCAGTATTCATACACTTCTAGCAAACACCCTGTCACTCCCCTTGCAGTCCTCTAGTGACCCATTCAGCACCATGGACTAATCCATTCACTGTGCCAAAACCCGAACACTTATAAATTTACCCAGGCACTCTCCTTGCAGTACTCTAATCATTCAGTCAGTATCCAAGTACTATTGGACTGAGACAGGCCTTAACATATGGATGGATTCAAACATGTGTCCACTATGCATGTAGGTCTCTAATCACCTACACACTTGTCTTTCACACCATCAATATCCATGTCAGTATTCATACACTTCTAGGAAACACCCTGTCACTCACCCAGTGTGTCCCCTTATAGTATTGTAATCATTCAGTCAGTTAGCATGTAGTCTTTTAGTGAGGTAGGCTTTAGGTCATGAACTGCTTCAAAGTAGTATGCACTATGCATGTAGGGGCAGATTTATGAGCCCCTTGCGCCACTTTTGCGTCACTTTTCCCATGTTAAAAGTGACGCAAAAGTGGCGCAAGGGGCTCATAAATCTGTCCCGTAGTGTTTTAACCATCGTCACACTTGTGCTTCAGTGCTATAGTTTCTTAGTCAGTTTTTATATAAAATGTGTTTCTTCAGTAATAGAATAGTATAAATTTGAAAGTTGTTAATAAACTTTTATTTGTGATTCTTTTTTACAGATACTGGTTTTCAATGTTAAAATATAGAAATCATGCCAGAAAAAAAAGAAAAAGAAAAGAACAGAGACAGGAGAATTACTTGAAGAAACATCAACCACAAGTATTGAATGTACAAGATAATGTGGCTAAAAAGAAAAAATCTTCTGATAAGATCACAAAGCAATTTATTAAAAATGTTTGTAGGAGCAAACAGAATGAACAGAATGCTGAAACCACTGAGAATGTTTCAACTAGAAAAAAAATTCAAAATAGGAGGAAAAGCAAAAAAACAAATGTTCAGTCAAAGGAGACAAAGTATGCTAAAAGAAGGCAAAATCGGTATAAGGAATTACGCAAAAAAATATTTTACAAGAGAGTAGTACATAATTTGCTGAAAGATGTGAAGAAATATAAAAAGAGAGCTCTGTTTTATACAAAGAAGAAGCATATTGAAAACATTGTTGAAAAGGCTTTTTAAGTAAAAAGGAAACTATTCATTTTAGAATTAAACAGTATTCGATCACTAGATAAACCAATCCATTTAATGAAGGTCAAAAGTAGGAGGAAAAGAGTAATTAATAGAAAACAAAATTGTGATGTTTTTTTGGGAGAATGGAAACACAGTTCCAGTTCAGAGCCTTTCTTTAATGAAGAGAGTTATTTACAGAGCAAAAAATTAATGTTTGCAGTTGACACCAGTGGTAGAGGTTATGAAGTTAGAGATGGTTGTCCAATTGAGAAAGAGAAAATGGTTGAAAGAAATGCAGAAGAAGTGATAACTGATGAAGTTCTAGGGAGACGTCCTAAACACCCTGTCTATACTTGGGATTGCAGTAGTATTTGTAGTGTACGACAGGAATCTATTGATAAATTATGTAGTTTTTTATGAGCATATAGTAAAAAAAGTGTTAAACAAAAGATTAAGGTGTTGCAAGGACTAGACCCTTGCAGAGCAAGACAAAATACTGGTTTGCAAGGTCCTTCTCTGGCTTGTCTTTCTAGGAAAGTTTGTCAAAGTGTTTTTCACCATTTCAGGATACTGGCAGTACATCATACTCAAATGCGGAAGTTAGTGAGAAGATTGTATTATGCAAAAAGTCCAGCACTAAAGTTAAATGAGTTGAACAGTGCTGTTTTGCGTGGCTCAGTATCAGATGTGAAGAAGGTTTGTGATGATATTGAGTTTTGTTACTTTGGTCCTCAGCAAGAGAGTGCAGAAACTGACACATTGGTAGAACAAAATGTTGAGCACAATGTAGAACCCGTAATTACAAAACATTTTGAGGATGAAATCACAAAGTTTAAGGTAATTTCAGGTGAAAGACCAAATATTTGTTGTCGGCGAACTCACTATAAAAATCAGACTAGGGGTGTCAATCTGTATTTAAAAAGTGAAATAGAAGATAATGATAAGTGGATGGAATTTGCAACTTATTTGTTGGTAGAGGATTGTTTTGATTTGGGATATGAGCTGCGTATTTGCAAATATTGTTATAACAAATTAGATGAGAATAAAATGCCTGCTAGAGCTGTTCATAATAATCTAGAGTTGGTTGCTATTCCTCCAGAGCTGATAGATTTAAATACGTATGAGTCTATTCTCATTCAATGTGTTCACCCGTTTCAGGCTATTGTTCGTATGGAGCCTAAAACAGGTAAATTACCGCCATCAGAGTTGCAAATCGGATTGAAAGGAAGAGTTGTGTATTTACCGTTAGATTTAAGGAAAAATATTTAAACTATTGGTGTAGACCATGCAGAAAATGAGCCACTAGTAATTCTAGTTAATGGTGTTCCTACTAAGAATAAGACAATCCGGCCAGAGTTAGTGGATGTTAGAAAAGTGCAAAAGGCATCATTGTATCTGTTAAAAAAGTGCTATAGAAATGTGTTTGTAAGAGAAGAAGAAATAGATTTAGGAGAAGATACTGAAACATTAAGTGGACAAATTGAAAAAGTGGACATGTCCAGATGTGAAGAAATCTATGAACATTACAGTGTACATCCACTTCATTCCAAAGAGGTGATGGGGAATACGATTGAGTTGTTCCAAATGAAAAAAGCAACAGGAAGTCACATGAGTGTATGGGAAGAGAGCTTAGAACCTCGTTGTTTCCCGCAGTTGTTTCCAACAGGAAAAGGTGGACGATATGATGAACGTCCTGTGCAGATTCCTGCATCTGAATATCGGACAACAAGATTATATGCAGAAGATCCAAGATTTCGACAATGTACCCCTTATATGTTTCATCTTCTGTTTGAAAGTGACTTGTCTGGACTTTCATATGCAGTAAATCACATTTTAAAAACTGGAATGCATCTGCAAAATGTAACTGCAAAGGATTTTATGGATAAAGTGCATCAAAGAGATGATCATTTAGAATCTCAGTTGATTAATCTGATGGCATGTCAGCGTGGGACTAATGAATATTGGTACCGTCGTCATGGAGAACTGAAATGTATGCTACGGAACTTGGGAACTCCTACATGGTTTGTTACACTAAGCTGTGCTGAGTATGCTTGGGATGATTTACTTGAATTTCTTCGAGAGGCAAATTCCAATATAAAAAATATTGAATACAAGACACCTGGAGAATTGTGCTCATTGTTCCTGTTATTGTATGCAGATATTTCAATCATAGATTCGAAGCTATGATGTCTTTCATCTGCAATAAAAAGAATCCTCCTCTTGGAGAAGTTGTGGATTTCTTTTGGAGAAAGGAGTATCAAGCAAGAGGTGCTCCTCATATACATATGCTGTTATGGATCAAGGACGCCCCCAAATTTGGAACAGATTCAGATGAAACTGTTTTGTCTTTCATTGAAGATTATGCCACATGTGCTGTACCCAATAGCAGAGAACATAAAAACTTAAAACAACAAGTCTTACGATTCCAAAGCCATCGATGTGGAAAATACTGTCAACGAAAGTACAAGTCTAAGGATAAGTTCTATACCAAATGTCTTTTTGGATTTGCATGTTCTGTATTATCCAAAGGAAGAGTGAACAGTTTTATGTCAGCTATGCGACATACCATCACAAGAAAGTTTCCGAAAAATACCTACAACTTAAGAAGAAGTGAAGAATCAAAATACATAAATGACTACAATCCAGTTATTTTATCCATGTGGAATGCTAACATGGATATTCAGCATGTTGCGGACAATTCCATTGCTGTTGCACGATATGTAACGTCCTACATTACTGAATCAGAAAAGACAGAATTGAAAGAAATGTGGGAAGAGATTTCTCACGAGAATACTCTAAGTAAGAAATTATACAGTTTCAGTTTGAAGATGTTATCGCATCGTGAAATTGGAGCATATGAATGTTCAGATCGGTTATCATCTGCAAGTCTATATTCCAAAAGTAGAAGAATCATTTGGGTGAGTCTAGGTCTTGCAGGAATGCGAAATCGGGTACTGAAATCTGTTCAAGAAATTGAATATTTAGCAGAAAAAGAACCAGAAAGTACAGATATTTTGAAAACGGATATGTTGGACACATATTACTAAAACAGAAGTCATCATCTTGAGAACATGTGTCTCTATGAAGTGCTGCAAAACTACACTTTTAAACGGAATACTACAGAGAACATCAATGATGGAAAATATGCAGTGATTGGTTCCGAAGGATGTCTGGTGAAATAAAGGAAAGGAAATGTAATTATTCACAGGAAACTGAGTTGCGACACTGCTGATAAATTGAATTTTACTATTTAGCCCTTTTGCAAATGTTCAAACCATGGCGTTCAGAACTGGAATTACTTGGAGATTTTCAGAGCTATGAAGATTCATTTAATGCTTGTAAAGATAGCATACAATGCAGTGCTTTTGCAAATTATGTGAAAATGTTGAATGATCAAGAAGCTACAATTGCAGCTGAGATTGCTAGAGACAGTTCTCAAGACAGTCAAAGTTCTGCTGCACTGAGTCAAGATCCACTTGGACAACCAATTGTTGAAAATGAAGCAGCAACTTCCATGAATGAGGTGGAAACAGCAATGTATCAAGCTCAAGAAGATGTAATACAGTTAGGAAACTTGGAAGAACAACTAAATGTTGAACAGAAACAAATATAACATCAAGTGAAAGAGCAGATTGACCATGGATTACTTCGGGAAAAGAAAGGGTGCTCATGTACATCATTTCAACCTATCCGAATGTATGTGAGTGGTCAAGCTGGAACAGTAAAAAGTTTCTTAATTAAAGTGATTACAAGTTATCTGCAAAAAACAACTGAGTCGCATTTGTCTTGTGATGTCACAGCTCCAACTGGGTTGGCAGCACATAACATTAAAGGAATTACTTTACATCGTTTGCTAATGCTACCAGTAGAGCATGAGAACAAATTGGAATACCACAAGCTATCTGGAGAAGCTTGTTGTGTAGTTTCAAGAGTCTTGAAGAAAATGAAACTTCTCATTATTGATGAGGTGAGCAAGGTGTCAAACTTGATTCTTGCCCTTGTGCATTTAAGAATGCAGCATATTCTTAAAACAGAGTATGACGTGTTATTTGGAGGAAAACACGTCATCGTTTTTGGAGATCTATTGCAACTGACTCCGGTAAAAGAATAACCGATAGTTAAAACTCTTGCACAGGAAGATACCAGAAAGTCTCTTGGTAGTGTTGGCAATGTGAACATTTGGACTAATTTTTAAAACAAAGAACTGACAACAAATATACGACAGGCAAATGATACTGAATATGGAAGTATTCTTCAAGATATAAGAATTGGAATTCTTACAAAACATGGCAAACAAGCTTTGGAAAGTCAATTACTTTGCAATGTCTTTCCAAATGAAAATGGAGTTCCTGCAAAAGTGTACATGAAAATTGCTGAAAATAAATCAGTGATCTGTTTAAGGCCAAAACTGCGCGAGTGTTCCATATTCAACGAAGAACTATTGAAACTGGAAAATGAAGAAATTATAAAAAAGGAAGCCATAGATAAAATAGAGCATGAAGGAATCACTATTATTTTGCCGGGAAAGTTGAAAACAAAACTGGACTAGTTTAGAAAAGACATTATATGCATGTGTAAACTGTCGGGTAATTTTAAGGCGTAATTTGGATGTAGAAAAAGGGTTAGTTAATAGCGCAATGGGTAAAGTGGTGGATTTTGTTAATTATCAGAAAAAAGAAGGAATTGAATTTTTAAAAATTAAATTTGATCAGATTGAAGATGTTAAAGAAATTGGTCGTTGTTCAGTTCGTTTTTTGCTTGTTAAAGATTTATATGTCCATAGGAAACACTTTCCATTTTCTCTGGCATATGCAGTGACTATTCATAAATCTCAAGAATTAAGTGTAGACAGTGCATTGGTGAACTTTGGATCTACTGTATTTAAAGAGGGTATGGCATATGTTGCTTTGTCGCAAGTCAGAACATTATCTGGTTTGTTTTTGATTGATTTTGATGAGACAAAAGTTACTGCAGATGCAAACTGTGTAAAAGAGTATAATAGGTTAAGAAGGGTGTATGCTCCAAATTTAGGTCAATATCCTGTATTTGAAAAGCGTGTGATTGGTCGAAAAAGAAGGTTTGAGAATATCTGTTCTGAAGGTGCCGAGAAGGGAAAAGAACAAGATAATGTTGTGATTGCAAGTAAAAAGAAATTGGACACTGTTGAAGAGGATGTTGGTTATCAGTTTGAAAATAGTTCAGGTGTCAACTGCTATGCTAATGTAGTGGTCAATGTTGTTTTTTATCTTGAAGGTTTGCAAGAACAAATTATGCAGAATCGGCAAAAAAGATTTTGTTCTCTGTTGCATTCTGTTTATGAAAAATTGACAACAGATACAAGTAAAATACAATCTGTTTCAGATGTTCGTAATCTTTTGGATGTGTGTCCTGGTTCTACACAATTTACACAAAATATCCAACAAGATGCTCAGGAATTTTTAATGTATATGCTTACCATTTTTGAAAATGAAGGTGTAGAAATAGAAAATATTTTTGGCCTTTCTTACATCATTGTGAAAATTGCATGTATACATGTACCACTAATGTAGACACTGAAAGATTTCAGTATTTAATATGACCAGACTGTAAATCAGTGTCTTTCAATAAATTAGTTAAAAGTGCAAATCAAAACATAGAGTGTAGCCAATGTAAATCAGAAATGTTATCCACATTATTTTTAACAAAATATGGAGAATACATAATTTTAATGATGCAACGTTGTACAGCTGATGGAAGAAAATTGGATACTTTAATAAAGCAGTTTGTAGCAACACAACTATCAATATCAGGAAGGACTTTTGTAGCAATTGCAATAATTTTCCATGATGGTCCTTCCACCACATTACACTGCCTATCTAAAATGTGAGAAAGGCTGGAAACTTTGTAATGATTCCCACTTGGTTTTCAAACAACGTTTGAATAGGGAATTACCTAATTCCTACCTAATATTTTTAAAGTCAAAGTATTAGGAAGATAATTCATTCTCTGAGGAATTTATTATTATAATTTAATAGGACTACCATTGGACAATTTACATTAAATGGAGTGAAAAAATACCATTTGGCCTCAAGGAAAGGTATATGTTTGAATGATGGACTATTTTGTGCTCATTGACTCAGTGAATATTTTTAAGCGACAACATTTACAGTTTTTATACGTTAAACTTATAAAATGGTGTTATCCATAAGCATTTCATATATGTGTGATTTGTATCTTGTGGTATTTTACTGAGAATAGCATGTTGGTTTTTTTTAAACAATCTTTTTGATTGTTTTTTTTTTTTGCCCGCTGTTAAGTGATGAGTACGATTGATATCACTATTTCTAGTGAAATTCAATATATTCTGAGAACAGCAAAAAAGGCAAACAAATTACTTTGTTGAAATTATGCTGTGTTGTAAAAAATGTATTATTACATGTTATAACTATTTTTTCTTTTCTTTACAGATCCTAATTCTAAAATAAGCAGTTTACATCAATTTACATTGCAAAAAAAATCTGAAAAAAATGTATACCATTTTAAATTTCTATTACTGTGAAGATAAGTTTAACTAAGTATTAATATGCAGAATGGGCAGATCTGCAAGAACCTACAAAGATTGAACACGTTTTTAAAAACACTCTGTTTATACCGATGTAGTTTTGAAATCTCTCTGTTACCAGATATTATGTAACCTCCAAAAAAGCAGATTTGAGTGGTTCATAATATTTCCCATTGTACCTAATGAAGGACCGCAATCATTTCAATCATTCTTGTTTGAGCATCTTTGCAGACAAAACTCTGTGCTTACGTTCTATCATTTGGAAGCAATTTTAAAACAGAAATATGTCACTTTTTGTAACATAGTTATTGCACAAGACACTCTTTCATATGTACAAAGAGAGGAAAAAGCGCTCTGTGTACTTTTACTACTACATGTAAATACAACCTCATCATACACACCACTTTGCGTTGAAAGGTTGTTCTATAAGTGTTGTTGTGCATGATTGCACTGAATACTCATAGAACAAGACACATCTCCAGATTTATCAGAAATCATAAATTTCGATATGTGTGTGAATGCTGCACCATTCTCTAATTGGTGTACAAAAGCACAACAAGGAGAATTGTTTTCTTTTCTCCTCATTTTTAAATCTTCAATGCATGCTAAAATGTTCAGCATACATTGACGGAGAAAAATGCGTTTACTGATTTTTTTTAGCAGAAAGGTGTGTCTTTCTACACAAAAAGAAACAGCACATGACACAGATATCCTTCCACTATGGTGCAAGGGTGCCTGTGTCACCACATGGCTGCAATTTAAGCAGCCGTGCAGAGAGAAGCATCGATGTGCAACAGATTTATGTACATATGTTGCATCCCTGTGCTTCGGAAGTACTACAGCACACTGCAGTTAAAGAGGTTACTGTGGGATGCTGCAGCACTTCCTCATAGTTCTGCACTTATACATTCACCATACGCTATTAATGCATTCATTCAGTCAATTACGTTCTAGACATACATTCATCTAAACTTTCACACACCAACAAACAAATATATAGCTCTTTTTTTAAACCAGGAAAGTTAGTTCTTAGAAGAACTTTTTTTTTCTGTTATATTCTTTTTTTGGTTTTTTGAACAATTTTTACATTTTGGGGGATTTTCTTGAAAAAAAAAAAGGAAAAAACAGAACTGGAGGAACAAAACAATGAACTTCAGGGGAAAAAAAAACCCCAAAAAACTAGCAATGGTGACTTTCTTGCTTGCGGCACATCAGATCAATAGACTGCTCCCCGTAGCATAAAGTAGCATTGCATTTTATGCAGAGCACTTTCAAATATTGGAACTGCGGACGGATGTCCAAATTTTATGCAGTAGGATGCACTCTTGAAGTGCTTGGCTGTGATGAATCCGTGGGAGCAGGAACGACTCTCATCCTTCGGCATTCCTCCCGAGCAAGGTTTACTGGATGAAGGGTCCTTAGATGCTTCATCATGCTCGCAGTTCCGCATGAATATTTTTTGTTTGGATCCCCACGAGACAGCACTCTCTGGCAGATCTTGCAGTTCACCAAGGTGGCATTGGTCTTTGTTTGCCCCTCCGGATATGTGAAAAATGTCCACACCACAGATGAAAAACGTGGTGGGCGTGGTGGCTCTTTCAAAAAATCATCCTCAGATAAATGAGGAGATCCAGGAGATGCCTGCTGCCCTGAAGCCATTGTTTGTTAAGAAAAAAGTTTGAGCTAAGTTAAAAGCTTCTTCTCTGCAAAGAGATGCTCCTCCAAAGAAGGTCAAAGAAGAATGATTGAAATGGGTGGGGTCTTTCAATAGTTAGAACAGGAAGTGTAATGAACCAATCAAATCTCTTGTTTTCAGGTCACATGGGATCCGAGCACCGTGCGCTTACGCAGCACGCAACCAGCGCGCATCTGCGAAATTGAATTAAAAAAGAATATAGGATTAAATGTAAAAATATATTACTTTTATGAGTAGTTTACAATTTGTCTTCAATTAATATTCATATGAAATACATATATATATGTTTTTTTAAATGTTAAATATTTCGCGGGATTCGTGCACCCACCGCGTTTTGCACGCACATGACGCATCGCGGAGGCGCGCAAGCGTCGCGTATTGTGCATCGTACGTGTCGCGTATAGGCTTGGAGTCGCGTGCCAGTCGCAATGCAATCGCGCACCAAATGCGTACCCAACGCTTACCATACACGGATGCTTACGTGTAGGGGTCGAGAAGAGTGCGCATAGGGTGCGCGGATTCCAAAAAAATGGAAAAAACATTAAAAAATAAAGTTTTGAAAATATAGTTTAAAAAATATTTTTAAAAAATATACAAATATATTTTAAAACATTACCAATTTCTTTTTTTTTAAACCCAATAAAAACAAATAATATTTTTTAATTTTTAATAGAATTAATTGAAAAAATAAGTTAAAAAAAGGTGATAAAAATGAATTTAAAAAAAACATAATTAAAGGAATTGACACACTGAAATTGAAAAATTTAGAAATTCAATGAAAATCATTAAACATCATAGCTTTAGAGATAAATTATAGATAGGAATTAGCATTTAAAAAACCTTTGAAATTCACTGAAAAAACTATAGGTTTCATGCACGTTATAGTTAGGAATTGGCATTTAAAAAACCTTAGAAATTCACTGAAAAAAACATAGGCTTCAGGGGTGTTATAGTTAGCTGGACATTTCCCTCGTACAAAACCCTAGAAATTCCCCCGTTATAGTTAGTTCAGCTAGCTATAACTCGCGCGCCCCCGCAATGCACTGATGATGACGTCACATGACATGGTCAGTGACATCACTGATGACATCACTGATGACATCTCAAATGACATCACTGATTACATCACTGATGACGTCATCCATGTAATAAAGTAGTGCATCTTCTCGCACCCTAATATAACCTTTGATATACCAACTCAAAATTTCAGACGGCCATTCTCAAAACCATAGATACTCCAATACCAATAACTACATACTCACTCTTTGACTCTTACGTCTACACACACCTCCACTCACTCACCTGTAGAGTCACTCATACTTACAGTCACTCAGTACATGAGTGTCATATGCATTTATTCACCTATATAGACACTCAGACACCGCCAATCATCCATAGACATACTCACACACCTAGTCAATCATGCAAATAATTAATTACACTCCAATTTACTCACCTATACAGTTATACACACACAAGTTCACTTACTCATAAAAATACTAGCACATTCTTACGCTCTTATACAGTTACTGATACAAGCACACACTCATCCATACAGCCACTCTCACAATTACACACTCTCACATATACGCAGTTATATACTCTTACACACATATACCCTGCCTTTCACATATGTAGTTACTCACACATGTACCACTGAGATATATATTCAATCACTAACACACCCATACATACACTCACCCAACCATATAGTCCATCACAGATGCACTCTTAAAACCATGCACCCATAGAATCACCCTCTCACACATCTATGCACAGAGTCACACACACCCTACCCACACAAACATTCAGGCACCCATACAGATACTCAGACAACCAATCAATAACCCATATAGACACTCATATTGCTATTCACAAAACCATGCAGCCACTTATACACCAACAGACAGACAGATACAGACATTCATACAGTTTAGTCACTAGTCTGCAGTAAGATAAATTTAATGACTCACTTATAGAGTCAGTCACGCACCTAGAAAATCATCCATTCACACACTTATACACCCACTCATTCTTCCATAGGCCTTTCCCTATATATATTAAACATATTAAAACTTTACAGAAACACAGACTCACTGGATGATGTCATCAGTGATGTCATCAGTGATGTCATTTGAGATGTCATCAGTGATGTCACTGACCATGTCATGAGTGATGTAATATGTGACATCATCAGCAGTGCATTGCGGGGGCGAGCGAGTTATAGTTAGCTAAACTAACTATAACGGGGGAATTTCCAGGGTTTTGTACGAGGGAAATGTCCAGCTAACTATAACACCCCTGAAACCTATGGTTTTTTCAGTGACTCTATATATATATATAAAACTCTCCTGCCTCCCCCTACCTTAGAATTAGCTTAAAAGTAGGTAGAGATAAACTTACCTAACCGATGAAAAATAGCACCCAACTGCAACTTCTTTCCTCCATGAACCATCCAAAAAGAACAATGAAGGAGTTCAAAATTTAGTCAGCAGCGATAATAAATTGCGGCCTATAATACTAATGAAAAGACTATCCCCCCCATAGGAACGAATAGGAGAAATATCACAAATATATTAGAAATATTTATTGAAATATTTGCAAAGGGTACAAAATAAAATACATGAAAAACAATGTTAAAAAATCCATTGTAAAATATATATTAAATAATATTCTAACATATATAAATTGATTAAAAATATATTATAAATGTTTTTGTTAAATACCAGTAATAAGAGTTATATCAACATGTTTCTAAAAAATGTTACAAAAAAATTACAATAGTTAAAAAATGTAAATGTGCATTAATAATATATATATTGAAAAATGTATGTTACTTACAATTATATAAATGTATATAAAATATGTTTTCTAAAAATGTTGTGAAAATTGCAATGTTCAAAAAAATTGTACATTACTGAAAATGTACATATGTTTTCTAAAAGATTAAAACGCATATATATTTTCTAAAAAACATGTTTCTAAAAATATTACAAAAATTTTAAATAGTTAAAAAATTTAATATAACATACTGAAAAATTACTCAAAGATTTTTTCTATATGTTTTTAACAAGTATTAAACAATTTATTACATAATATATAATATAATAACATTTATATTATTATTTAATACATTTTAAAAATGTGTTACTAACCAGTATATAAATGTATGCAAAAGATGTTTTTTTCTTAAATGCAATGTTAAAAAAACGTATATTACTGAAAACGTATTCTTAAACATTGTGTCGGTATTTGTTTAACCCCTTCTGTGCGAGGCCTTACCCCCCGTGCTAAGCATTTTTTTGGCTCTTTGGGGTAGTTCAAGCTTAATCCCCTGTAACTTTTTTTACCACATAAGGTAACCATGCCAAATTTGCGTCCTTTTCTTCCTCCGGGGGTTTGTGGATTCCCCTGGAGGGGACTCAGAAATTAGCCAAAATACAGCAAAATTTTGTTTTGGGGGGGACAAATGGGAAAAAAGGGCTACAGATGAAAGCGTCTGTTTTTTTCCCTGCAAATGTATCAACTAAGGGGTTGTAGTGCTGAAATCACCATCTTCCCAGCTTTCAGGGAAGCAGACTTTTGTCAGAAAACCAAAGTTTTTTACCCAGTTTTGGCATTTTTCTGAGACATAGCCTATTTTTGTTATTTTTTGTGCTTTCAACCTCCTTCCAATTAATGGTAGAAATGGGTATGAAAGCAATAATGGATCCTGAAAAACTATACATTTTAGTAAACTAGACAGAATTCTGAATTCAGCAAGGGGTCGCTCCTTTAAGGTTTCTTTATAGAAACTAACAGTTGAATATAGGAAAAGTTACCGTTACATCTGTTGGACCTTTCTGGTTGTGGGGAAATATAGGACTTGTAGTTTCACAAAGAACCTGACTAACCCAGAGGCAATAACTGGGCAGCGTCTTGCAATGGTTTTTTATTATGTACCGGGTATATAGCAATTAATTTGGGAAAATATATACATGGAAAAATTGGGATGAAAGACACCTATGTATTTCTGAAATATTAACAAAATATAGAGTTTAGAAACAGTAGATATTTGCACATTTCCAGAATTGTGAGTACCCATACTAGCATGAGAATTATAGGTCATTTTTCAAAATGACTTCTTTTTTACACATTGGGGCCGATTCCGGCCGCAAAACGAACCGACCGACACGGACCCGGACCGAATACCGACTGACACGGACCAGCGCCATACGACCCATGCAGTACGATGCAATGGATTACAACCAACACTAACGAAATACAAGCCGTATGACCAAGCCGGAGGGAAAATAGTGATCCGGCCGGAAAACCAACGCGATTTTCACCGACCGACACAAACTCGGAATGAACCCAACTGACCCGTACCTGCGATGTACGATTAGCGCAGTACGATGCAATGCGTGTAAAACCAGACCGACTCACACGGAGACCAAGCCGCACGACCGACACGCATAGACAACCGCAAGACAAAAAAAGGACCAAACAAGCAATGACTAAGCCAATAAATACCAAAAAAAAACATGGGACAAAGACACATCCACAACTCCAACTATATAAAGGACTGTAATCACTACCATCATCCCTTCCAAACAGGAGATACAGCCAGCAGCAAACACCAGTACTCAGCAACCACAGACACACTCACAACTCACCCATCACACAACTCACACACCGTCAGCACCTCATACAAAAGCACACACGCATACACACAGCAAAACCAACACCAACCCAACATCACTTGCACCCTCACACACACATCCCCCACCACCACCACCCATCACCATGCCTCCAAAGAAGAATCCAAAGTTCACAGATAGTGAGTTAGAATTGCTGGTAGACGAGATCATCAGAGTAGAGCCACATTTGTTTGGCACATTAGTTGAAAGGACTCCGTCTCACAGAAAACCAAGATGTGGGCGAGGATTGTGGACAAGGTGAACGCACAAGTACCAATGTTGCGCACAAAGGTCGATATCCAGAACTGGTGGTATGACGTGAGCAGGAGGGTCAAGAAACGAATCGAGAAAGATCATGCCTTGAGTCAGCGCACCAGCGGTGGCCCTCCTGCCAAACCAGTCTACTTCAGGACCTGGGAGGAGAAGGTGTGGGACATCCTACCACCAGAGAGTGTCCATGGCCTAACACACATCCCAGAGCCTGGTGAGTACACAAACAACATACCCAAGATTGTGTGGCAAGGGGACAGTGAAACCATGCACCGCAAGCAAAGCTACACTAACCAATAGATAATCAACCCAAGATGTGTATGCCATTCAGACAAACACAATACCTGCCATCTCAGAGTGACTGGGGACTGTGTCATGACATGCACCAACCTACAAACAAATAGAGCAAGCCAGTGGCACTAAGCCAAATAGACACTGCCAGACAGTTTTCCACCACAAACACACCACCTCACAGTGCAGCTGACTGTCAGGAAGGAATAGTGGGGATGCAGGTGAAGTGAGTGTAGCCAAAAGCATGATGGGGCCTGTAGTCAGAGATAATGCTCCCCCTCCTCATTGGCCCATCAAGACCTCTCAGAAACATGCCCACATCACAGGGAGTGGAAAATGACTGACATGATGACTGACACTGGCTCCTGCTGTGGGGAGCACAAGGCCCTGCTAGGGCTTGTGTGAAAATCACAAGCAGGACACCACTGACTGACATCCTGAAAGACAACTTGCACGCCCTACAATGGAAGCACGTTTCATGATGGGAAGGAGAACTGACAGCCCTTGACCAGACTACTCAGCACGGGGAGACACCCCCCCCTCAACTCCACACAACTCACCGGGTACAATGCTTTGACACACACCTCATTGAAATATCAGCAAAAGATACCCCGTACTGGGTGCTGTTGTGTGAAGCACAGGGGCTCACTTGGGATTGTAGCCAAACAAACACCAGGATTTCACAGTCAGCCATCTTGTCATTGCTGTCACACCCCCTCACAGGGAAGCAGAGTCAAGAGGGAGGAAGCATGGGCATGCTGGGAAGGGGGGTGTAGCCAAGAGTATGGTGGGAGTCGCAGTCACAGACAACCTACACCCACCCACATGGCCCAGCAAGATCAAACTAAAACATACTCGCCTCACAGGGAGTGGGAAGGGACTGACAAGATGTCTGACACTGGGCTCTGTCGTGGGGATCACAAGGCCATGCTGGGAAATGGCCAACAACAATATCAAACTCTGTCCGTGACAAGCTGGGAAAAAGCAGTGTACAGGCAGGCATCTGTTTGAAAAGTAGAAAATGTCATGTTTGTGAACCAACGATGCATGTAGAAACATAAATCACATTGTGTGTCTCTTCCAAACACAGGTGGTGCTGGGCACCCAGCATCAAATGACGAGGATACACAGGCCCAGACTCTGTTGGACACTGAGCTCTCTGGTCCGACTCTCTCACCGTCCTCTGCAGATGACGACAACCAACCTAGCCCCTCCAGTGTGAGCCATCATGCAGCACCAGCAGCATCAACATCTGCCCCCCCTGTACCCACACCTCCAGCCTCTGGACACCGACAGGGCGTCCCCGCCAACACGGACAGACCAAGGACAATCAACACCCAAGGGGTCCCAGTGTCACCTGTGCGTACCGCCGCCGGTCCTGCCCGTGTGGAGAGGGGTGCTGGGAGGGGTGGGAGGCACAGGGCACGCCTTGCAGAGGGGTCTGGACTGCATGATGACCCCCAACTGGCACGCATCTTAGATGCGTACCAGGATAGCACCGGAGGATTTGGCCAGGTTGTGGGGATCCTCAAGGACATGCAACACGAGCAGGTCGCCCACCATGCCCGCATAGAGGCCAAGTGGGATGACATCACTGCGGTGTATCGGGACATACTAGAATGCCTCCGCCAGATCAACACCAACCTGTCCACACCTCCCTGTGTGCCCACAACATCTGTCGCAACACCATCTGCCAGCGCCACAGGGAGGGAGGAGGACTCTGGCGGAGAGTCCCCTGCACCGCCGAGGCCTGCACATAAGGATCCCACCGGAAGAAGAGGGGTCGTCCGAAGAAGGACATGGGAGAGGCAGATGTCCCAGCACATCCCCCAGGGCCCCCAAACCTGTTCTGGGCAATGTTCTTTGTGCGCAACCCGTACACCTTGTCCAATTGCACACAACTCGCCCATATGACATGGAGGGTTTATGTTGGGCCAATGTATCAGATGACTGTGGACTTTACTCTGAACATTTCATCTACCAGCACTTCCAACTCCAATTTGAACTTTGGATTACCAAACCACTGTACAGCACCCACCATCCTGTGCACTTCCCTCACACATGTTTGTAAATAAACTCACCAGTACACCATACTTGCCTCTGTTGTGATTCCAACTTTTCATGTTCAGGGAGATGTTGATCTGCTACACAACACAGTGCATGCCAAATACTGCAACAATGTGACCAACGTAAGGTGAGTCATGGGGATGTGATACATGTGAGGGAGACACACCACTATGGCAACACAAAACATACTCACCATGGCCATGTTACTCATCACACACAATGATGTTGACCTGAAACACATTGGCATGCACAGACACAACACCAAGCCCAGTCAGTGGTAACAAGTCCACAGGTGAGGTAAGCAGATGTCACTCACATGTGGGAAGACAGACAACGCACATAACAAAGCATAGCACAGGTTCATTACACATCAGCAACACGTTTATTTCACAATAGTTGCATGGTAATTCTACGTAACAGTGGACACACGCTAACAATGTGTTGGAGAATGGAAGTCCAGGGATGTGGGGTATATCAGTTGATGGGAATTGTCAACTTCCACACTGGTGTTGGCTTCTGAGTGTTGGGGGTCAGTGTTGACCACACAACAGGCAAACTACCCTGGAAGGACAGACAAGATACAGTCAAAAGCACAGAAGAACAGGAGAGAAATGAAATACACATGCACAAAACATGTTGCAAAACACCTACACAAACACTAGTTAGCAGTACTACCCTATTGTGGAGTACACACCAGCTGAATGGACACATCACAGCACGCATCCAGTCAAGTGGCACACAGACACACTCAGACAGCAACAGAGCTGGCTCAACACATTCCAGGCTACCTCCATACATTCACATAACAACCCTGGAAACTCACATTCAGGTGAAGAAGTTGTTGATGAGCTGGGAGCGGACGTCACCATCATCTTCATCATCACTGGCATCTTGGCCCAGGCCAGATTCCTCCACAGGTGCCGGAGGTTGGTCGTCGTCATCGTCATCCTGGATGAGAGGCACCTCCTTCCGCACCGCCATGTTGTGTAGCATGCAGCAGACCAGTATTATTTTGCACACCTTTGCTGGCTCATATGGAAGGGCCCATCCGGTCTTGTCCAGGCAGCGAAAGCGGATTTTCAGGAGGCCGAATGTCCGTTCAATCACCCTCCTGCTCCGACCATGTGCCTCATTGTAGCGCAGCTCGGCTGGTGTCACAGGGTTCCTGAGGGGTGTCAGCAACCACGGCATGTTGGGGTATCCGGAGTCACCTACACACACAAAAATGAACAAGTAGCTGAGTTTTGTAGGAGTGCGGAATACAACAGTGATAAACACACACAATGAGAATCAGTCAGTACACAGCGACAAGCCAGGCACGCTGAGCTGGCATCGGTGACATCAGCGTTGCAATGAGACTACTCCTCATAATGTAGGCATCGTGCGCAGAACCAGGGAACCGTGCACACATATGTGTGATCGACATGTCAGCAAGATAGACCACCAGAGCATTGATCGAATGGTAGTGCTTCCTGTTCCGGTATGCCTGCTCATGTGCCTGTGGCGGTATCAGGGCAACATGTGTCCCATCAATAGATCCAATGACGTTCTGCATCCTCCCCAGTGTATAAAAGGCATCCCTAATTTCAGGAAGTTCATCTGGGCTCGGGAACTTGATATACAGGTCGAGGAAGTGCAACATCCCCTCCAAGACATCGCGTAGCACCCGACTAAACATCGTTTGCGACATACCACCAGCAGTAGCCACAGTGTACTGGAAGGTACCGGTAGCAAAGAAGTGCAGGGCTGCCATCAACTTCACCTCTGGGGCCAGTGCTGTAGGGTATGTCCGGCCAGGTAGCAGATGTGGTGCCAACTGCTTCGCCAACTCTGCAATCAGTGGCCTGGTGAAGCGGTACCGTCTGATGCAGTCGCGTTCCTGCATGGTTGCAAGGTCTGGGAACGGACGATGGACAACTGGTGCCCTGCAGTACAGAGATGCACAAAGGAAGATTGTCAGTACATCCCCCCATGTGGCCATGACCACAATCACTATCACATGATAGTTCATGACATTACACAATGTACTAAGGTGTGTGCTGTTGGCCATGGACACATATGTCACCTACAAGACCACGACCTCACATCTCAATTCCACATGTCCACATGAGTTCCATGTAGTGCAATGGGCCAATCATCTAGCTGTGTTACCCAACCTATGTGCTGCTGCAACGTTAAAAAAACACACCCCAGTGACAATGGAGGCCTCATGTCTCCCAGGCATCACAGATCTTTGCCATGCAGAAACCCAGGCTCCCTGTATTGCCACATCAACACATCAATGGACATGGCATGGCACGAACACACCACAAGGCAAGCGTAAGTCCCACAGGTAGTGGCCACTGTTGTTCCTGCCGCCCCTACATGTACGTCTCTTAGACACACACACCATCAAGGTTGATGCATATACCACATGGATGTGGAGACTGTCACCCATTGGTAACATGTGATAAGACACATCTGAGACACAACATGCACACAGACTGTGGGGACACATCAGTATTGGGGCTACAGGTCTCACTATGACGTACATGCCATCACCCCCAGGACTCAGGGTGTATGTGACATGTCTTAAACATATCCAACCTGACAGTGTGGCCTTGACTCATGCCCATTACTGTCCAATTACACATCACAGTGGTAATGTGCACAACACACAAAGGATTCTGCTCCCATGTACACGTGCACAGCCTGGGAGTGGCTGCACAAAATGACAGCCAAAAAAACAGCTGTGGCCCCCGCAAACACCCAGGGAATGCAGCCTTACATGCCATGGGACACTGTGTGGCCAATGCTATAGTGTGGCAGGTGTGCGCAGGTGTCCATGGCCAGTATATGAGTGTTGCATCCGTATAATAGTCACACTAATGAGGTCCGGCGCGGTTGACATTGCGTACGCATTGCATGGTTCATGACCGAGCCGTGCGTACACTTTGTCATTGCATGCAATGAGGTCCGACGCGGGTGACAGTGCGTACGCATTGCATGGTTCATGACCGAGCCGTGCGTACGCTTTGTCATTGAATGCAATGAGGTCCGACGCGGGTGGCAATGCGTACGCATTGCACGGTTCATGACCGTGCCGTGCGTACGCTTTGTCATTGAATGAAATGAGGTCCGACCCGGGTGACAATGCGTACGCATTGCACGGTTCATGACCGAGCCGTGCGTACGCTTTGTCATTGAATGCAATGAGGTCCGACGCAGGTGACTATCATGCATACGCGTCGGACAGGCATGGTCCGAGACAGGCGTACGCCTTGGCCATTGAATCGTATGGAGACGGGTGCATGTGTATATTCAAAATACGCATTGTATAGTCAGTTGAACGAGACGGGCGCACCTATTGGCTCAGGACTGTCATGGAGACGGATTCGGATTCAAAACTTGTACGAGTTGTGCACTGCAAATTCAGTTGGATGCCTACAACAATGTTGCAATTTCAAGTGTTCCATGAAGGGGAAGATTTGAATGATGCGGAAGGCGTGTATGAGTCGTACTTTTGAATGGATTGGCCGGATTCATAGAATGCAACCGTGTTGGACCTATCACTTGGGACACATGGCACAGAGTCTGCCTCTGCAGCACAGATATAATGCTGGCTGGCCCCCAGGGAGGTCACTTGCCTTCACTACATGCTACTGGACCATATCCCTGCTACCACTGCTGCTGTCTATGCATCCTCTGGCTCCTTCTATGGCACGTACTCTGGAGAGGGCCCCAGCCTTCACTGAGGAGGAGAACCAGGCCCTGCTGGACGGGCTCCTTCCAGAGTACAGAAAGCTCTATGGGACTCCAGGGGAGCAGGTGAGTGTGCTGTCCACTGCCTTCCTAATTATGCATGTTGTCTGACTAGCAGTTCTAGCTGTGTGTACAACTGTGGCACGCATTCTCACTGACTACTTTCATCCCCCAAAGTGTGTAGGTACATGTAATGAATAGTTTTCCTGCTGCTAAAGTGCATTATTGCAAGCTTAAACTATCCAGGCATTGTTAACATGTCAGACATGCATGTGAGTTTTCATTCCCCATGGTTGCACTACCTGTGTAATTTATTTCCCTTTGTAATGATGACATGTATATCCAATTGTGTGGTGCACAAATGTGGGGCATGTGTGTTAAGGTACTTTTCACTTTGTCATCCTCACAGGTTGATGCCCACCAGCGTTCCCTCAGGTCTCCCGATAAAAATGATACATCAAAATGACCAATCACAAAATAACCTGGTTTTGCAAAGGGAGTAACCTGAGTTTTTGGCCCCGGGCTCGGCGGCCTTCTTGGGACACCTACCAAACCTACCTATTTCTGGAAACTAGACACCCAGGGGGGTCCAGTGAGGTATGGCTTGCATGCGTCCCCCAACATTTTCCTACCCAGAATGCCCTCCAAACCTCAAATTTAGCTGGAAAAAATCACTTTTTTCTCACATTTCTGTGTGGGAAAGCTATGGAATCTACGTGAATCCACAATTTTCCTACCACCCAGAATCTCCTCAGGTCTCCCTATAAAAATGATACCTCACTCGCATGGGTGGGTCAAGAACCCGCGACAGGCAAGGGCCCAAAACGTATTGAGGAGACATCAAAATGACCTATCACAAAACAACCTGGTTTTGCAAGAGGGGTCACCTGGGTTTTTGGCCCTGGGCTCGGCGGCTATCTTGGAAAACTACCAAACCCACACATTTCTGAAAACTAGACACCCAGGGGAGTCCAGTGAGGTATGGCTTGCGTAGATCCCCCAACATTTTCCTACCCAGAATGCCCTGCAAACCTTAAATTTAGCTGAAAAAAACACGTTTCCACATATTCTTGGGTGGAATCACCATGCCGGCACAAATGTCCTAGCCCATAGCATTCCCCTCAGTCTCCCGAGTAAAATGATACCTCACTTGTGTGGGTGGGGCAAGGGCCTGTGACTGGGAAGAGCCCAAAACACAGGGAATAAGGGTATAACACCGGGAATTCTAAACACAAATTGTTTTTTAATACATTTTTAGCCAGTTCTGCATTGGACACCAACTCAAGTGAGATATCATTTTACTCGGGACGCCAAGAACGCTCTGCGGTAGGATATTTGTGCCGCCACGGTTATTCCACACAATATTATGTGGAAAATGTGGTTTTTCAGCTAAATCTAGAGTTTGCAGTGGATTCTGGGTAAGGAAATGTTGGGGGATCCACGCAAGCCATAACTCAAATGTGTGGGTTTGGTAGGTTTTCCTAGATGGTGGCAAGCCCAGGGTCAAAACCCCAGGTGTCCCCCCACCAGGTAGTTTTGTTATAAGTAATTTTGAAGTCTCCACAGTACGATTTGGGTCATTTCCTTTTGCAGCCACTATGCCTACCCACACAAGTGAGGTACCATTTTTTTCAGGAGACCTGGGGAAATGCTGGGTGGTTGGAAATTTGTGTCAGCCCGGTGATCCTACAACTTTCCTACACAGAAATATGAGAAAAATTTGAGGTTTCCAGGGGATTCTCGGTAGGGAAATTTTTGGGGACCCACTCAAGCCATACCTTGCTGGACTCCCCAGTGTGTCTAGTTTTCAGAAATGTGTGGGTTTGGTAGGTTTCCCAAGATGGCCACCGAGCCCTGGACCAAAAGCTCATGGGACCCCCCACCTTGCAAAACCAGGTTGTTTTGTGATAGGTAATTTTGAAGTTGCCACAATAGGCTTTGGGCCCTTGCCTGTCACGGGTACTTGACCCACGCACACAAGTAAGGTACCATTTTTCTCGGAAGACTTTGGGGAATGCGGGCTGGGTGGAATTTTCTGGATCCACACAGATTCCAGAACTGTCAACCACAGAAATGTTAGGAATCTTTTTTTTTTTTTACAAATTGTGAGGTTTGCAAGGGATTCTCGTTCTCGGTAACAGAACCTGGTGAGAGCAAGACAATTCACCCTATCCTGGATTCCCCTGGGTGTCTAGTTTTCAAACATGTATAGGTTTGCTAGGTTTCCCCAGGTGCCGGCAGAGCTATGATTCAAAATCTACAGCTAGGAACTTTGCAAAAAAATGGTCAGTTTTCACTGCGAAAATGCGTTGTGTGCACGTTGTGTTTTGGTCCGTTTCCTGTCGCCGGCACTAGGCCTATCCACGCAAGTGAGGTACCATTTTTCTTCGAAGACATTGGGGAATGCGGGGTGGGTGGAATTTTGTGAATCCACCCAGATTCCAGTACTTTCCACCACAGAAATGTGAGAAAATATGTTTCCTTTACAAAGTTTGAGGTTTGCAAGGGATTTTGGGTAACAGAACCTGGTGAGAGCCAGAAAAGTCACCACATCCTGGATTCCCCTGAGTGTCTAGTTTTCAAAATGTATAGGTTTGCTAGGTTATCCTAGGTGCCGGCCGAGCTAAGGTTCAAAATCTACAGCTAGGCACTTTGCAAAATAGTGTCAGTTTTCACTGTAAAATGTGGTATGTCCATGTTGCATTTTGGGCCGTTTCCTGTTGCGGGCACAAAGCCTATGCACACAAGTGAGGTACCATTTTTCTCGGGAGACTTTGGGGAATGCAGGGTGCATGGAATTTTGTGGATCCACGTAGATTCCAGAACTTTCCACCACAGAAATGTGAGGAAAATGTGTTTTTTTAACTAAGTTTGCGGTCTGCAAGGGATTCTGGGTAACAGAACGTGATGAGAGGCACACAAGTCACCCTATCCTGGATTCCCCTTGGTGTCTAGTTTTAAAAAATGTACAGGTTTGCTAGGTTTTCCTATGTGCCGGCTGCGCTAGGTCCCAAAATCCACATGTAGGCACATTGCTAAAAACAGGTCTGTGCCTAGAGGGCTTTCTGCCGCCCTGGGGGGGAACCGGGTAGGGGGGTTGCCCTGATATGCCCGAAAGGGGGGCAGAAAGACTGTGGCTATGTTTTGGGGGGTTGGGGGCATTCGTATGCCCATTCTAGGCAGCCCCCACCTTACTCATTAAAAAGCCAGCGTAATCGCTTGAACCTAGTGGGCTTTCTGCCCCCCGGTGAGCAGATAAGGGGCCACTGCCCCCATCCGCCCCTCGGGCGGGGGCAGAAATATTGTGGTATTTTTGGGGGGAGGTGTGGGCATTGGCATGCCCATTCTGGGCTTACCTCAACAGTTTTAAAAAATCCTGAGGCCTAGTGGGCTTTCTGCCTCCCCCGGGGGGAAGATAAGGGGCTATTGCCCCAATATGCCTCTGGGGAGGGGAAGAATGACTGGTAATTGTTTTTGGAGTGGGGGGCATTATCATGCTCATTTTGGCAGCCCCCACCTCTACATTATAAAAAAAAATCCCTGCTGCCTAGTGGGCCTTCTGCCCCACTGGGGGCAGATCAAGGGCAATTGCCACATCTGCCCCTGGAGCAGCAGAAAGACTGTTGCATTTTTTTTGGGGGGTGTGGGCACTGGTCTGTCCATCTTGTGCAGCCCCCACCCCTACATCAATTTAAAAAATCCCTGCATTTTAATGGGCTTTCTGCCTCCGGGGGGGGGGCAGAAAGACTGGAATTTCAATGGGGGTGGGGTCATTGCCATGCACTTTTTGGGCAGCCCGCAGCCCAACATCAATAAAAAAAATACTGGTTTCTAGTGGGCTTTCTGCCCCTCTGGGTGCAGATTGGGGGCTACTTCCCCCATCTGCCCCTGGGGGGGGCAGAAAGAATGACATTTCTCTGGGAGGGGCATTGCCATGCCCTTTTTGGGCAGCCCTCACCCCAATGTCAATAAAAAAAATCCCTGCTTTCTG
Organism: Triturus cristatus; assembly: GCF_964204655.1. Lineage (NCBI taxonomy): Eukaryota > Metazoa > Chordata > Amphibia > Caudata > Salamandridae > Triturus > Triturus cristatus. Next base: position 828,182,854 of record NC_140585.1, on the reverse strand, counting down.
CCCCCCCCCAGTGGCAGATTGGGGGCTACTGCCCCTGTCTGCCCTCTGGAGGGGGCAGAAAGACTGACATTTCTCTGGGGGGGCATTGCCATGCCCTTTTTGGGCAGCCCCCTCCCCAACGTCAATAAAAGAAAAATAATCCCTGGTTTCTAGTGGGCTTTCCGCCACCAGGCGGGGCAGAAAGACTGTTGTGCGCCCAAATAAATATGGGGGTAGCAAAGGCCCTTGCCCCAGGGGCCTCGCCCCCTCCCTGGTGCTATTGGGTGGATCCCTGCTTGGGGATCACCCTCCTGGGGTGATCCCCAAGCAGGTATCCACTAGGGAAGGGTACCATTGGAAAGGCGAGATTCTCCCCTTTCCAATGATACCCCTCCCATCTCTTTCAGTACTCTGGGGCTGAGATAGCCCCACAAGCACCAAAACTGAGAAACTGTTTCAGTTTCGTTTTCATTGAAATGACGATATCGCACCATGAGCATGACGTCATTACAACAAAATTCAAAAATAGGCCTGGGAAGGTTGGGGAAGCTGTTCCTCACCTCCCCAAAATGGGACATCCCTCTGCTGTCTGCAGCAGAGGGATTTTCTGAGCATGTGCTCATGACGGAATGGTTACGTCATGAGCACACTTAAACTTGTGCTCATGACGGTGCCATTCCGTCATGAGCATGGAAGGGATTAACAGCTACAAAAAAATATGTTATATATTATTTATTTTTTATGGCAATTTGTTTTTCTAATAAATATATAACAAAAATATAATAACTATTGTTTTCTTCAGAATAAAAAAATTATATGTGTATTCTTTTCTTCTAATAATGCTTATTGTAAAAATATTATAAGCGCAAACACTATGCTTTCCTACCATATAAATGCATACACTACTATTACGAATTGCTAAACAATACAAACATAGGACACACTACTCCCACTGGACTACAAAGTAAGCACTTATGTATACCACCAAATACATACATTTTTCTTCTCACACCACAACACAACTATCCTCAAACAAGCTTTTAGACACCATTTCCCTCATTACGATGTCATCCCTCATTACGATGTCAGTGGGCCCGCCACCGACAGGCTGCTGGTGATGGGCCCACAGATTTCGGCAGAAGCAGTCCCACCGCTGGCAGTCCGAGGCATAGGACAGAAGAACTGACCGCTACCTTTCCGAAGGACTCAGGGGGCCTGTTGGGGCAGCGGTGGGACTGTAATCCTTACCATAGTGGCGGTGCCTGCTCAGTCACCACCTTAATGATTACAATGTCCGTTTCCCTCTGCCTCTCCATGGAGGTCCAACTGCCATGAAAAGGTAGACGGGAGGGAACTGTGGTGGCTCCAAGCAGGGCCCTCGTCCTCCCATGGCCTCTGCTATGGGGCCCAAGGTAACATGTGGTGCCCCCCAAACACACATGCACCCTGTGCCAGGCACTACATGGTGCAGGTATGTTTGTAAGCATGCCTTTTGCCATTGAAGCTTGTGCTGCTGCTGTTTTTGGGGCTACAGCAGGTCTCAATTGAAAAATGTATGTTCCTGACCGAGAGGGGTAAGTATGCACCCCAAAGTCTTTGTTTCTGCTGACTCAAAGCCAGCGGTCCCTCCGCAGTGGTCATCGTGTCGGAAAGCTAATTTGTAACACGGACAGCAGTGAAACTCATCTGCAGTTCCCTATGATAGCTGCTTTCCCCCGACTGCAACCCCAGCAGTCTGCAATAGATTGCCGATGTCAGCGGGTTCAGCCATGGTGTTTGCAATCGCAATCTGCCCATCTCGTAATACAGTGGTCAGACTGCCATACTCTCCACAATAAACAAATTCCTGGGAAAATGTTGGATAGTAAGGGGAAAAATGTATTATTCCCACTTCAGTATCACTTAACTCAGGGAAGGTGCTAAACACTAAAGAGGCAACATTAACCATCCCTACTACAATAAAACTTATGTTAGTGAAGATTTCCCACACTAAAATAGGGAACATTTACTATTCCCACTCCAATGTCCCTTAATTCAGGGAAGGGGCTGGACACTAAAGAGGCAAGATTTACTATTCCCACTCCAATATCACTTAACTCAGGAAAGGTTCTAGACAGTAAAGAGGCAACATTACCAATTTGCACCACAACAAAAGATATATCTGGGAAACCTTTATACAGTAAAATAGGCAATATTTACTATTCTCACTCCAACAGAACTAACTCAGGGAAGATACTGGACAGTAAACAGCATCATTAACCATTCCCACTCCTATAAAACGTATCTTAGGGAAGGTTTTGGACAGTAAAAGGGGCAACATTTACTATTCCCACTCCATTTTAAGTGAAGTCAGGGAAGAAGCTGGACAGTAACCAGGCAAAATTTATAATTTCCATTACAATATCATTTAACTCAGAGATGGTGCTGAACAGTAAAATATCCAAGATTTACTGTACCCGCTCCGCCGTGATTTAATTTAGGGAACTAAAGGGGTAATATTCAGCACTCACAATAAAGTTAAACTTACATTTTTAAATATATTGTACCATTAAAAAAAATATGATCATAAATATTATGACAATTTTATGTTTAAAAAAGAAATCTTATAAATAATAAAATAATTTTCACAAAAATATGAATAATGTTTTTTCAAATATTACAATATTTTTGTTCTATGACATTTTTTAAATATCTTTAACAAAGTAAAAAAAGAAGAATTTTTCTTATCATATCATAAATCAACTTTATTTTGGCTCAGTTGAACCATAAGAGTGCACAATACAAAAAAATAGATATATATAGTTAAAAAACGTTATAACTACAAGTCTCAGTTCATGGCAGTAAAATAAATATTCGTACAGCATCAGTTGGCAAATCAATTGCTGCAATGCTAAGATAAAACTGATGGAACAAAAACCTCAGAAGGAGTCCCGAAAAGAAACTTTTTAGGGGCCCACCATGTCCCCCTGGATTATTTAAGCAGGAGATTAAACGTGCTAAGGAAAATCAATACAACAATAAAGGCACAGCAATCAGAATAATGAGATCCGTTTAAAAACCACCTAAAATTCATAAAACATCACATAATAACAGTGCACCTCTACTTAATGGCACATTCAATATATGTAGCAGCACAAAAACAGTTCTTGACTGTGGGTAATGTTTGCAAGTAGGTAAAAGCATCTCTACAATAACGAATATTGGCCTCCCTAAAGATGGGTAACAGATAATGTTTCCTCAACAGTGAGAAACATTTGCAGAATAAAATAAAATGTAAAGTAGTTTGTGGAGATTGGTCATCACAAGGACATAAAGAAAGCTGTAAAAAATATGTGCCTTGTGACAGAAAAGCAATAAGAAAGTGCACCGTGTATATCCTAGGTCTCATCAATAAAACTTCCTAGTGCAGTTTGCCCACCCATACTAAATATGGTGCAGGACTTACAAATGGACAAATCCCCATATACGTCTTTGACCATAGATTTGTCTACAGCACTCCACATTCTGTTCTCCAGGCATTCCTCTAAAAATGCATGCATCAGAGTCCTATTAAAGCCGGCTTGTGCATGCTGCAACATAAGTTCTTTAAATACTTTAACCAAGGAATGCTCAAACAGCGGTCGAGTGTTACGCAGTCTGCAAGCACTGCTCTATTGAAGGATGTCTGCTTTTTGGTCCAAATTCTAAGCCACAAGAGGAGAGGTTGGATTTTAATGAGATCACTAATATAACAAATCCCTACCTTAGTGTGGCAAAAGAAGGAACTAATGATTGGGGGGACAGCTAACAGTCTCTTGATAAAGCTGTTTTAATTTTTTTCAAGAGCCCCCTAATCTTCAATGCCCCATACCCCAGCCCCATCTGAGGCAATAGCACAGCATTTGACTTTATAGACTGTCAAAAGTTCCTTCATAGGTTTCTGACCAAGTTTGAAAGGCAAAATTGAGGACGGCCTCCACTGATCTAGAGAAGGCAACAGCTCTACTGGTCTTCAGAGGTCTCTTTGAAAAATGTGTATCAGGGGATACCAATATAGGTAAAAGTAGGGACAGTAGCAACCTTTTTGCTGTTCACTACAAAGAAGACATTTTCCTTCTTCTTTCCCCTAAAAACCAATATGTGGGTCATATTTCGGTTGACAATAAGATCTAGACTGGCCCTAAACTCGCAAAAACCATCCATCCAACTTTGTAGACAATTTGCAGTCCTCGCAATTAGGACAGTATCGTCTGCATAGATTAATGTGGGGTTCAGAGTGTGTACATGGGTGCAGTCTGCCCTTATATTAACTAATTTATCCTCCAAGCTGTTTGTATAAATAGAAAAACAAAGAGAGCCAGGAAACAGCCCTGGCGTACACCCCTAGCCAGGCTGAAAGACGTTGTAGTTTCTCTGCCTTCACCTTACCTTACACTGGCAGTGACATCGTGATGCATATCTTCAAGGAAGTTTACAATATAGAGATCAACCACCATATCCATCCTGATATCCCACAATTTAGACCTTTTTACAGAGACAAAAGCAGAACTCAAATCCAAAAAAAGTCAAATACAGCTTGCCACACTTGGCCTGAGTGCATTTGGCAATTGACAGATACAGATTTAAGGACTTCTCAACAGTACCAAGGCCGGTACGGAAGCCAAATTGGAGATCTGAGAGAACGATACGTTTCTCGAACCAGAGCTGCAAACGATCTAACAATATTCATACAATAATCTTTGAGGTGGTATTAATCAATGAGATGGAACGATAGCAGTGGGGGTCATTTTTCGAGCACTTTTTCAAATTGGAACAATGGTCGCATGGGACCAGTTCTTAGGAGGGCCAGTTACTAAGGCAGCATTAACGACGTATGTCAGTCAAGGGGCCCACATGGGATATAAGCTTTAAACATATCAGAGGGAAGCCTGTCTAGACCAGGAGCACGCCCATCCGGACACCTAGCCACAGGCTGCATAACCTCTTCCTGTTCAATAACTGGACCCGCAGAATACTTAGGAGGGTGCTGGAGCATACCTAGGGTGCTGGTCTGTGGGTCAGAAGGAACTAAAGAGACAAGATCAGCAATCTTTAGGTTCCTTGGATAAGGATCAGCATAAAGCTTGGTAAAATGGGCGACCCATGTTTCAAATGAAATGACAGTGTCATGCCAGGCTCTTTTTTGACCTAAGAAAACTGTCATTTACTGTTTCTCAAAAGTTCTTATAGTCCCTAAGTTTACTTGCCTAAACCAGTGAAAAAAATACTGCCTCTCTGATAGAATTCTTTCTAATTTTAAGGACATCTCTTTACAAGGATATACATTCCTGCAACATGTCTGATCTCTGGGAGATTGTCTCAGAGCAGCGAGTAACTGATTGTGTGCCTGGGTACAATTGGCATCAAACCACTTTACAGGTGGATTGCGTCTCATGTTGCGTGGAACCAAGAGGAGATGATATGCTGCTCTACAGATCTGATCAAAGCTATTGAGGAACACAGGGCCCCAACCCTGTGGATAATCGGCTGATAAACAGGCCAAAAAATCATGGTAAGTGGAAACCACTAGTTGTGTTAAAAAAGACGATTTGCCAACCTTAGACCATACTTTGATTACCCCATGAATCTTTAAAAAAAATGATGAACCTGCAGGATGAACCACTTCAGGAACCCTAGTAATCAGTGAACCATGAAAAGAGAGAGAGAGGAGCCTGTGATTACTGAGGGGAATCAGTAAGACTGGAACCCAGAACCCAATCTCTCAGTGATTTAGCAAAGCAAATAAAGCAAATAAAGTCAATTAGACTCTGTGTACCTTGCCTTATGAAAGTGGGTGTAGTGTTAGCTGTTGAGCGTAGACGATCAAAAGAGAAACTTAGATTGAGTTTGGCCAACATCAGGTTCAGTTCATCACCAAGAGGACAATGTTCAAAATGGGTGATATCTTCCAGCCCACAAATGTTTTCATGGTAGAACTGATAGATTTTTAGGTTAAAATCACCCAGCAATACCATGCACAACCACCTTGTTTGTTGCAAATACAGATCTTAATGTCCTTAAGTAAAGAACGTGCAAGGTCAGCCTTGGAATGGTCAAAAATCTTAGTGTATACATTTATCAGCAGAAGGCCTGTGGTCAAACATTGAAACAAAATTATCTGGAGTCACACTTTGTCCATGGCACCTTCGAAGGGAAGGAGAGAGAAACAAGTGTGATCAAACCACCTTTGGCCCAGCCCATGTTTCTAGCAACTGCTAACATGTAGTATGTAGCGTACCCATCCACACAGATAGGGTCAATAAGCCAAGTCGCTTGTAAACAGATAAAAGCAAGGTGTTCTATGAAATTGAGCCGATCTATCCTGTCCCATCTACTGGCTAAACCAGCAACACTCCAGGAAGCTATGGAAGTGGTTGCATGGAATGACTTACAATGACCCTGAATGGGGCAGGACTTCGCTCGGTGGGCACATGAGGCCTATATTCCGTGTAGGTGTGGGTTACACAGGCTCAGCTGGTGGATCACATGGACCTGAGGGAGTAACTGCATCAGTAAGTCAGTCCTGTAGGTCCAGTTGGTAAAGAGGGGAAACTCCATTAGAGGTGACCAGATTGGGCTCAGATAGTGGTAGGGTGGGCAAACGCCCCTGGGATCTAAGCAAATAACCCAGGGGAAGAGCCTCAATTGCGGTTGACACAAGGCAAGTAAAACGTAGATTAGATGAGGTATCATTAGCTGCTCTTCTGTTTTTAAAATTGATAACAATGCAGTTGTTTCCATCAGGTTTTGGAGTGTTGCCCACCCAAGGGACTCTGCTCAAGAGGTTTATCTGGTTGTGGCCTTAAAAGGGACCACCCATTCACCTGTTTACCCAAAGTATGAATTTATTTATCAATTTCTTGTAATCTTCATGTGAGCTCTTGCTCACTGGAAGTACGTTTCTTAAGATAACAACAAAGGGGATGGCCTGAGGGGGCAGTGGCAATGTATGGCTTTTAGAAGGACTAGAGCGCTGAGTGTAACACTCAGACACACTAGCAAAGCCACCCAAACTAGCTTGCTGTGCCCAGTCCCCACTAGTTCCTTCAAAAGAGTTCAGTAGGTGACCACTTGGTACATGAGTGGACCTGTCCAGACTAGAGCTACCGATGGTGCCCCTCATAGCCTGAGAGGAAGTGGCCAGAAAACCAGGGGTTGTGATGAGAGGTAAGTTGAATGAACCTTGTCAGTGGTGCAGCCTAGAGAACAGGGCAGAGGAGGACTTACAGAGTGTTGCACCAGCATAGAATCCCTCAACTTAGCCATGGCTTCCTCTACCTTGCCTAATCTATCCATGAGAGGATCCAAAGATGCAGTAAGTGAAGGTAATAAGTGTTTACATATTTCTCCGGCTAGAGTCACTAAAGAGTCTTGCAAATGACTCATAAGTCAAGAGCTGGAATCCCCATCTGAATCTGCGGCTGGAATAGATGAAACAGATGAATCAATAGAGGGTTCTGGGTAAAATAAATTCCAACTTGACATTCTGGGCAATCGCTTTCTCTTGCCCCCTCTGTTATTTATGGCCTCAGTGTTAGTCAAATTGGTTGAACAATTGGTTGGACAGGCAGATGGTTGATTATGCGCTATGGTATTATTACATCCCTCATTTTTGGCAGCAGGCAGAGTCATGTTACCCCTCGAAGTGTCGAACCCTCCAGGGACCAGGGCAAATGAGGGGGATGCAGTCCTTAAGAAAGACAGCCTCGCAGAATCATGAGAATCAGGAAGATTTTGCATTTTCTCTAGAGTTGGCACGGACAGAGATGGCAGGGACAGACGCCGTTCTGCCAAGTTGATTTCCCTGCTAATAACCCCCACAGCTCATTGTAGAAAGCCATCTAGGGTAGAACCAGGAGTGTGTTTCCCAGTGTAGACTTCTGTTTCCCAATTGGCACTTGATAAAAGATCAGGGCGCAAAGGGCGTGAGGTGCCAATAAATCCAATAAATCTAAGGCATGGATGGGACAGCAGACCAGAGCAAAATCAATACCTTTGGTTGCAGATGTAATGGGAATGGCCCTCCCCCAGCTCTTCCTGGCACAGACGGGTGCAGGGCACATCAAAACCTCTTACGATTTGCCTGCATCCCAAAGCAGCCTCACAGTGCAAGGGTTGCTGGGGAGTGTGATCTCCTTCTCCCCACTGCAACATTGCTACTCCCAGGCAAGCACATCAAGGGTGAATACTTATACTGGCAGTTCTATTCTCCAAGAGCACGGGTTGTGTCCGGGGCCACAAGGAGGGAGACCCAGATCTGCACGGAGTGCCCGTTTCTGCACTCCCCACAATCAGGAGTCACAGTATGGCTGTGCCAGGAGGGAAACCATGCTGCCAATCGGGTTCAGAGCAGTTGTCTGAGCTTCCAGGGGGCAGCAAGCCGCAGTCAGCAGGGCATCCCCCCACTGTAGTACAATTGTTCCAAACAGGGGGCCCCAAAATATGACTTGTACAGGGCCCCATAAATTTGTATGAGGGCCCTGTCTCTGTGGATTTATGGATGATGTTCAAAGTTGTCAGCATGATCCGCAGGACTTACGAGAGCACAGAACCTTTCTGATGAAGATGTGGTTCAAACTGACCCTCCTTCAGCCGGTCCTTATCTCGTTATAAATTTTTACTTTTTAAAAAAAAGTCATTTGTTTTATTAAAACAAATCTTAAATATTTTTTCAAATTACTAAACATTTTTTAAATAAAAAAAAAACACCCTTATTCAATATAAATAGTACAACACACTTTAATTCCATTTTAATTCAATATATCAAATTTAGTATAAATGCATCCAAAAATATACATTAATAGATATATTTTTAAATTATACCCACCGTTATTCCCTAAAATCTCTAAAAACAATTAAAATGCTAAAATACACCCCTCCCTTTTTCCATATACACCCAAAATCCCACTCCTAAAATATGTAAACATTTTCAAAAATAAATGTTTTAATTAACAATATTATTTCATATTTTAAAATACTCCCCATTTTCCTCTATAAACTTAAGAACCTGCTCCTAAAAAAAAATATTTTTTAAATGTACATATATATATATATTCAAATTAACATACAAAAATGCACAGTAATAATTACCTTTTTTCAATACTCCCCAAACTTTTACCCTATAAACATCCTGCTCATTAAATATTTTCTTTTTTTGTCTAAATGTGTATATTTATTTTTTTAACATACAAAATACACAATAATAATACAGTTGTTAAATACTCTCCACCCTTGTCCCCTATAAACCCAACAACCCGCTCTAAAAATAAATAATTTAACTAAATAAATAACATTTTAACTAATTCAATTGCTAAAAAATAATTATCAAAAATAACTACAAAAGTTACAAACGTACTATAAATAAAACCACATATATAAAAAATGACATTATATTGTGCACTATTTTTCACAAAAAACAATAATATATACAACAATATTAATTACATCGATATTAACTACATCAATATTAAATACGACACCTAAAATTTATATTTTTAATAACGATATTCCATACAACTATTTATGTCACAATATTCTTGTCAAGATATTTATTTCATACATTATTTAAAAAAAATATTTTGTCTGAATACCGTATCAAAGCTTGCTAAGTGGAACAAGAGCACGCACTGGTTTGTAAATAATAACTCTGCCAGGAGTGTCACTGGACCAGTGTCATAAAAAAATCTATGTATATGACAAAGTAGCTTAGAAATAGCCCTTTTATGGACTGGTAGCCAGTGAAGGGGATTTAGACAAGCCGAGAATGAGCTCCTGGTAGGAAGATTGCACAATGGTCTTGTATCATGCCACTGTGATCCACTAAATTATCTATATAAATCCAAAAGAAGCAGAACTACCATGAAGGTCAAAAGAAAAAGCCAGCAGGTTCTAACAAGGACAATGACAGATGAAATACCCAGGGCAATGTCATCTCAAGTCCATGACATGCCCTCAGCGTTCTCTCTGCAAATTCATCCAAGGCCCAAAGTTACTGAGGCGGATGAAGTAAGAACAGCAACAGTGAATTAAAAAAAAAGTGTTGTGGGGAGGGTAGAGGGCTATTGAGGAAGGATTAGGCCTTTATAGAATGTAGATGTAACAGGTTATGGGGTACATAGATGTGGCTCAAAAAAGAAAAGGGTGTAGAAATTGAGTTCCTATTAGATGGACCAGGTAGTATTCACTTGCGAGTTTTTCAAGCTGTTCAATCTCTTCTGTTGCCTTCCTAACGGAGACTGGACTAAGACATACAGTGTGATAGATGCTAGCTGCTTTGAATGTTTGGTGTCAGTGAAGCAGACCTAATGTGTAACCGTAATACTTGTCAAAAGGTGACTAGATTTCTTGTTTCTTCCCCAAGGCCCGTGCAACCATTTGCAGTGATACAAACAGCCCTGTTTGAACAACTGTTGGGACAACATTCTTGAGTTTCTCCAGCCTTTGAAATGGTGAGTCTTTGTGTACAGTTAGTTGATTAATGAGAATATGAACACCCTGTTGTTAGGGTCTTTGAGCTCTGTGGATCTGGTTGGAATTGGAGTAAGATAAATGTTGTTTCAGGGAATTCCAGCTCATGATAACAAGCCCTATTTTCAGTGCCCTATGTCTTCTACAAATTCAGTCAATTGAGCAGTGTCCACAATCAGGCAGGATCTGAAACATTTTTTGTTTTCCTATGGCCTCCCTCCTTCCATTGATTTTGGTCATCCAATGCCATAAGAATCCACTTTCATCAAAGTCTGTAATTTGTTGAGGGATAGATGCGCATCAAGCATGGCTGCTGCATTATGGGTTTGCTGGAGGGAAGAATTGTATAAACGTTATGATGGGTCAATGACAAGCTGCATTGCTTCATACATTGTCAGCTGACAGGATGATTCAGTGAATTGAATGCATTAACTGTGCCATTCAGAGATCTGAAGGTCCAGATCTCAGATCTCAGATCCAAGAAAGGCTGATTCAGCCTTCGAATATTGGTGAATTTGAGAATCAGTCAATTGATTAACAGTCTCATCTGCTATATACAGTGATTTGAAACCAGAGATGTTTTGATTAAAGCATTATGGGCCTGATCACGATGCCGGTCGGACCACCCGTCCGACCGTCGCAGGCCGATTCCGACCATCGAGGCCGAGAAATCTCAGCCTGCCATTTTGCAATGTAACCAATGCTACAGAGGAGGTCTCATTGTCGGCGGTGCCCTGGTCCCCGGACATGTCTCTGCAAGTGGGTACAAATGCACAGGAAACATGTGCAGTGGTCCACACCTGCATGACATGTGGAGACAAGCCTGAATTCCACCGCCAACAAGACCGTCCACTTCAGGGTCCAGCTGCAGAGATGTAGGGGGACCTGGAAGAAGAGATCCACACTGAAGTCCACTGTGGAGAAGGGGAATCGGATGAGTATTCACCCCTTTTCCTTTGTTTCCAATGAGTCAAGGCAGGCGTTCCGGACCGCGACCATTGGCTCATCGGAAACCCACATCGCAATCCGGACTGGTGTTCAGGTCTCCCTGTATAGCCCTATGGCTGCTGTTCTTCTCCGACTGACAACTCGGCAGGTGGTGGTCTGTCAGCAGTAGGCCGGAGCACATGCTAGATGCCTCGTACCCTTCAACTAGATCAGCTACAAAGGTAGGGAATCCACAGGTTGGCTGCAAACTGAAACAGCAAGTCCTCCCTACCTGGTACGTCTACATTTAAGAATGCTTAATGTAGCTTGATTGGCAGATCTAACCTGTAGTGTAGGTCGGTACTTGAAAAGGTGGAATATGAAGATAGGGTCTTCAGGCCCAGGGCATTAAGCACCAAAAAGGGTGATTTAAATTAAATGTGCTCCTTATCAGGAAGCTAATTCATGTATTTTCCAGCAGGGTGGCTTATTCCTACTAGGAAAGGCTCAGTAGTGATTTTTCATCCACATGTTGGAGTTGCTGTAATTTGACAAAATATATATTGGCGTACTAAAAATAACACAATTTTAGCAAAGCCAGAGTGATATTATTTACTGATGATATTGCCTAAAGATTCTGAGGACATCTGAGGTACATGAAGACTTTCTATTATAATTGTAGATGTCAAAGATCTAAATTTGCTACTGATTACATCTGATGTTTCATCTATAGTTTATGTTCCTTCAGGCTAGCATCTCACCTGTGAAGCCAGTTTTCCGCGGGTCATAATGTTAGGAGAGAACTCACCTTCATTATCTCAATGTTGCTGGGATTATGTAGTTGGTGTGTTTTGCTCATCCAGCTATCGACGTCAAGACATGATGTGGATTGCATGAGAATAATAACGAGCTATCACTCTTCAGCATTGCTATAGTAAAGAATGCTTCATGTCTGTAGAAGAAACATCAGAGCACAAATAGGTGTTGAAAAAGAAAAGCAACAACATGGGGTCATAATTACGAATCAGTTGAGCATTCTCAAAGCCTCTGATTGACTAAACCACAGGACTTGCGACCACTAAATGGCTTTCACAAGTATACTAAACACATTTTGCGATTCGGTAACTGGTTACTGATTCACAAAATGGGTTTAGAAATGCATTAAAAATTTGGAAAGAGTACGTTTAGGTTGTCTGTTCTAAATTCAAATGCAATGTTATCTGTCGATGGTTTGTGACTACAAGTTTGTTCACACGCCATTGATAGGTCGCTGACTCCTCAAAGGAGTTGGTAATCCATTGGCAAAGAGAAAGGGGATCCTCATACCTTTTGTAAATTAATAAAAAAGTTTGCATGTGTGTAGGTATTGAGCCAGGTCACCACTGACAACTCTTAAGTGTTATTAAAAAGCATATTATTTTCTTAAATGCAGCACTGTTTTCTTGAAGGGAAAGGTACTTTACTTAAATGTAATCACAGTCATGGTTTGGTGATTCCAGCAGGTCCCCATTCCTGTGATGGCATCCATTCGGACTAAGTTGCAATTTGCGGCTTACCTCATTAATAGTCAAGCAGTAGGTCAGATTACAAAATACTCCTAATGGTGATTTTGCAAACCGACCTAATTGCACATAGGTTAGCTCTCAAAATCTGATTTCATTCGCAAAAAGTTGGTTCTTTAGGTGCGGATGGTCGTACGGAGCGTCTTCTCCGTACGACTCGTACCCGGGAATTCCACCTTACAAACCAGCAAGTGCGATTCGTACAGAAGTACCATTTCCGTACGAATCATAAAAAACGCCGCACGGCTAAAAAATACATACAATTCTGATCCTGGACAGCGCGTACGCGATGTCCGCACGGAGTCAGGCAGCGTTTTACGGACCAGCAAGTACGATTAGTACCTACAGCCCTCCGCACGGCTATATTTTTACGGAAGCCAAAAAGTGTTGGAAAAGCTAAGTACGCTGCGATGCACGAAGAAAAGGGGGCCTGTTACGCGAGGTAAACGCCATCACCCACATCGTACGTGTCATCATGTCTGGTGCGTACCCCAACATTGCATATGTACGGTGCGTACATACGTGCTGCTGGGGTACGCACCGTACATAGGCCAACAGTGCGTATGTACGGTGCGTATGTACGGACTGTACCTCCCACCCCCCCGGATGTACGGACCATAACCCCCACCCCCTGGATGTACAGACCGTACCCCCCACCCCCGTATGTACGGACCATACCACCCACCCACGTATGTCCGCACCATACCCCCCACCCCCCCGTATGTATGGACCGTACCCCCCACCCACGTATGTCTGCACCGTATCCCCCACCCCCCCGGATGTACGGACCGTACATACGCGAGGATTGGGGTACGCCTGGGGTACGGTGCGGACATACGTGGTGGGGGGTACGGTCCGTACATACGGGGGTGGGGGGTATGGTGCGGACATACGCGGGTGGGTGTACGGTCCGTACATATGGGGGTGGGGGGTATGGTGCAGACGTACGCGGGAGGGGGGGAGGCTGGGGGGGCCGTACGACTCGTACGCCGGGCACAAGTGTACTCGGGGTAGGGGTCGTACAAAGTTCGCTCCGTACTGGGCCTTTTCCATGCGCTTGTGTTTTCGGACGGGCGGTACGGATCGTACTTGCGCGCTCGGACTTCAGTTTTACGATTTGTATGTAAAACTGTCTGGGGACGTCTCGTAGACTTTTCCCGAAGCGATTCGTATGTATTTTTCACGTACGAATCGTACTTTGCCGTTTGTACGGGACTTGTACGATTCGTACGTAAAAAAATACGGATACGAGTCGTGCGGTAATTTTTTTTAACGGGTCGGAATCGGCACCATAATGTCCATTATTAATGTTTCCACCAAATTGTGGCATAAGATTTTTATTTATATTTGTGTCTTTTTTTACCCAGTAGATTTTGATTTTTGATAATTTTGATAATTTTGAAAATTACAAAATGATCTACCAGGATCATAGTTTGAGACAGCACAACCATCTACTATCGTCCATTAAAAGCTGTAATTATAGATTTGCTGCTATGAAATGGCTGAAATCCTGCTTAACACCCACAACATAAGTGATTAGACTAAATTAAGGTTTGGAACTAACCCTTCTCTACTAGCTCCAAATGTTTCAACACATATCAAAGGTTTGGATTAGTCTGCGGGCCACTTAGACAATTCTTTTTTTTTAATAAATGATTTTTATTGAGTTTAACAAAATGACATCCAAAACATTTGCATAATGAACAGGGTATACTATAAACAATACAGATCAGCAAGAAAATCGAATAGCATTAGGTAGGGGCAGAAGGAGATTCATGATCAATTAGCATTCCCGTGACTACTGGGCTGAGCGGCTCACTGCTTCACTCCGCAGTGCCACACAACCAAACATAAGCAGATTACAACAAAGGCATCAAAAAGGAATATCGGGCATTGCTCCGCGTGTCCAGGCCCGTTATCATACATCCCTGAAAGAGGCAATATAAATTCAGACACAGAAGGCACCACAAACAAAAACAGAAAGCGAAAGAGAATACAAAAATAAAAATTCACATGTGGCCCAAATAAGAGAACAAAGGAACAAAGGCCTATCTCTATATATGTATATATATATATATTCACTTAAAAAACCATAGGTTTCACACATGTTATAGTTAGCTGGGCATTTCCCTTGTAGAAAACCAATGAAATTCCCCCGTTATAGTTAGTGCAGGCAACTATAACTCACGCGACCGCAATCCTCTGCTGATGACGTCAGATATTACATCACTGTATTTAGACACTTATTTACCCATGTCTTCTTCCATTCATCTTTAGCTATACATATATTACATTTTTTTTTTTTTCATAAAGACACATATGTAATCAGTGATGTAATATCTGACGTCATCAGCAGAGGATTGCGGTCGCGTGAGTTATAGTTGCCTGCACTAACTATAACGGGGGAATTTCATTGGTTTTTTACAAGGGAAATGCCCAGCTAACTATAACATGTGTGAAACCTATGGTTTTTTAAGTGAATTTGCAAGGTTTTTTAAATGCTAGTTCCTAACTATAACGTGTGTGAAACCTATGGTTTTTTAAGTTAATTTGTACGGTTTTTTAAATGCTAAGTTATGTATTTCCTAATATATTTTTTTAAACAAAACTTTTTCACAGCGCGCGCACGGTGCGCTTCGCGCGCGGTGGGCACGCGGTGCCCTTCGCGCACCGCGCGCCCACTTTACGCAGTTCGTGCAGTGCACGCACGGAGCACTTTGCGCACCGTGCGGGCACTTTACAAAGTTGGTGCCCCAAAGGGCCAAATACATTTTTTTTTTTAGATAAATGGCGGAGTGCGCGCACGCTGCGCGAACTTCGCAGAATTTTTGCCGTTTGGGTGGTGCACACAGGGTGCGCGCACTCGGCGATTTTTCGAAAAAAAAATAAACTGGTTTTTGGCCCTTGGGGGTCCTTCTGAGACCCCCTGACCATGGCTAGGGGGTCAGGAACTGTCCACCCTGCCCCCTTTTCACGTTCTCCACATTTGTTTTTCACCCCCTCAGAGTGCGAGAGACAAAATGGCGGCCGACACTTCCTGGTTTCGACCGATTCGAATGTTTACTAAGATCTAACAACCAATCAGAATTGCGCTCGCGCAAGGCAAGGTGCGCGCACCCAGCGCGCACGCTGCGCGCGTACAGATATATATATTGATTTAAATGCTATTTTCTCTGGAAATACTGAACAGATTTACACCAAACCTGCAAAAGGCACTTCATGGACCTTATGGCTACCACTCTGCCAAATTTCACGTAATTCTGTTCAGCCGTTCGGGCTGTAGCTGCGACTAAAGTCCCTATGGAAAAATCCATGGGGAAAACGCGTTTTGGGACCCCCCCTTTTTCTCGGCCCCCGCTTGACGAATCACCCCGAGACTTTCAGGGTAGGAGCGGAGCGGAGCGCCCCATTAGTTTTGAAAATTTCGCTAGGATTCGTCAATCGGCGCCAGAGTTATTCAAAATAGAATTTTGAGATTTCCTATGGAAACTCGGTCCTAACTATAACTATCTACTGGCGACAGCCAGTAGATAATATATATATATATATATATATATATATATATATAATTATATATATATATATACATATATATATATATATATATATATATATATATATATACATATATATCTATATATATATATATATATATATATATATATATATATATATAAATAATTGCTTGAACTCCTCGAACCTCCGCTACAGGACCGCAACAGCAGCAGCAGCGGCGAACAAAGGAAAACGGACCCCGATTGCTGGCAGGAAGATTTTATTCTGCTCATTCACCTAGTGACGCGTTTCGGGCACAGCCAAGCCCTTGATCACACACTAGCAACAGGCTGCCAATACAATTTAAATATGCAAGGTGAGTTTCACTTCCTGTGTCACATGACCATAGACATAGGCAACAGACTAGTAAAAAGACAGATAACGTAAAATCATGAACAATCATCATAACTTTTTTCTGAAAAGCATCAAAAGATTGCTAGATTGTTTGTGCAATATTACTGTATATATATATAAAGCCCAATACGATCCCAATTGCTGGTCTGGTGCATGAGAATATGACATAGATAGTAGTATAGGGACATGATGGAATGCGTGCGGTTATGTCAAGCATCGCAGGGATAAATCGTAAGATTAAGTGGACGAAAGAGGGGGGAGGGCAGGAGCAGGCACGCTTGGGCCGGGGAGGGGACAGCAAGGCAAGTGGGGGGTCTCCCCACCAATGTGTGAAAGGGATTCAGGGGGAGGAGCGCCCTCGGCAACTCTAGCCTCGTTCGCCATTAAAAATTCCTGCCACTGTGCAGGTAAGTGTTGCGGAGGGAGTGACGCCCGCGCCTCAGCCTCATGTTGATTCATGCATTCCGAGACCAGTGCCCTATGCAGGCCCAGTAGCCACACAGCGACCCCAGGGCCCACCTGCGCCTTCCAGGCCATGGCAATCCTCCGTTTAGCCAGGCCCAAAGCGAGATCCAAAAATGTGTTCACACTCTTGCGAGCCGAGTTGCGCCTCGTAACCCCCAACAGAAAGTGGAGGGGTTCCACCTCCACTCGTGCATCTGCTGCTGCAGTAAGCACTGCAGCCACCTCCAGCCAAAATATGCGAATGGTGGTGCAAGTCCAGACCATGTGAGTACAAGTAGCTGCCTGATTTCTGCATCTAGGGCAGATGTTCATGGTAGTAGGGTACATACGTGCCAATCTGTGAGGGGTGAGATACGTATGGTGGAGATAGGTAAATTGAGTATATTTCATTCTGGCGTTAGTCGAGATAATTTTGGGGTAAGTAAGGCATTGTCGCCATTGTTTATCCGACAGGGTAATGGATAGTTTGCCCATACGCTTCCACTAGGCCCTCAAACGTCAGCAACTGCGAATCCATAAACATATCCCCCCATGTGTCCAGTCCACTCTCCTTCCATGTCCCCAGTTCCGGACGTCCATGGCTTGAATACGTGCCAGGGAGCAACTCTGGAGGTAGACTAGGGGCGTAAGGCGGCGGTCGGCCCTTGGGCATCAGTTATCTAGCCCAGTGCCGTTGGGCTGCAGCCATCAATAAATTGCCCGGTCGTCTCTGTGTCGGCGTCACTTAGACAATTCTTTAGCGTCGGAATAATGCTTGGCCTAGATTTGCAAGATCTGCTCCAAAGCATAAAGTGTGGTTAATTCCTGCTCTGAGGTAGGCTTGACAGAAAGTAGAAGAATTTCCTTAAAATAAATTCAACTGAGAAATGTCCAGTGGTGATCATTGAGTTCTTCTAACTATTCATGAATTTAATCATACAGAGAGTGGAAATAGGTGTAAACCATGAGACGACAGATGTTCTATACTGACTGGGGTAGTACAGACAGATACGTCTGGCTCAGCTCTGTTTCAAATTCGACCTGTAATTTTTTTTTAGGTATTTAAAAAGATAGCACTTTTGTCAAAGAGATTCTTTGAGGGTGGGGTAGATAATTTCTTTGTTTAGTTGATTAGTGATTTGCCAAGCTTCATTTTGGAGGTGAGTGACAAAATAGAGTAGGTTGTTGTAAAAGGCCTTCTCTTTTTTAATAATAATGGTTCTTGTTTTGCCTCAAACTCTAAAAATTTCCTGAAGTGATCATAAGCTCCTTGTGATACTCTTTCAAGGTTCCTTTAATTTCCAATGGAGCTATTTCAAATTAACAATGTTGTGCGCATCTTATTACATATACTGTTGTCCTGAACTCTTAGCCCTGATCTGGTATCCTTCAACAAAATAATATTAAAGTTTGGTGTATCACACGTTTTCTGTACGTTGAAAGTGTGTTTATTGGAAGTCACGTTGTTCTCGTTTTGAGAAAAAAACAAAACATTAATAGGATCAAAGCTAAAGTACCATGAAAACAATTTCATTACAAACATTATATTCATAGTCATTGATGATTTTTCTACTTATCCGTTCTCGAACAAAATTTAAAGTTAAAAGTATGCTGTTTTCCACAATACATGGATTATTATGTATACACTACCTAAAACACAGCATATTTAATAAGTTTGCTGCAAGATTCATATTGATTTCTAATATAGTATGTTAATTTAGTTTTTGGAAAAAAAGAAGGCGCACATCATCGTACAGGTGTGTAAAAGTAAAAACAGCAGGACAATTGGTCCTGTATCTCAATTGTACTGTGGGCCAATTAAATCTAAACTGAAAACCAGTTTTCCAAACTGTGTAATGAAATGCAAACCATTTCACATGTTGGTGCTTTATTTCCCACAGCTGACAAAGTTTGGACAGTAGTAATTATGTTCACAGAATGTACACTGCAAACAAAAGCATCATTCGTGTATGCCTTAGAGAGCTCCAATATTTTCTGCATATAATAATGGGTCGCAGGATGGGATTTCTCGTGGATACCACCACAGTCTAAATTGTGCCTTGGCTCAAGCATAGCCACGTCAGTTACTTGTTGGTGCCTTGATTTAGGGCGTATTTAAATTATGTGTATTTGATTGTTATAAGCCGCATCCCATAACCCAAAGTAATGTAGAGCGCATCGCTGGTACATAATATATCGGGGAGCACTACATGCTCTACAAGTGCTAGAAATGGGGTTGGGGCACTGTGACATCCAGCTACCTTCAAAAGACCGTCTTCTGCTACATCCAGTCATCGTTTTCAAGAAAGGAATAAGACCTTTAGGGTTGGTAAAGTTTTCCAAAACAATACCAAATATTATTATATTTTTTAGAGGAAGTCGCAGAATAAAAAAAATGCTTTTCTTAAGGCCTTTGGCTTATTTTCCTTCAATTTTCTATTGGAGTCTCTAAGTAATCTTCAGTCTAGCCAGTGGGCCAGTGGCTCCCAGATTCATAAGAGCGGATAGTCACTGTTCATTTTCTCATAGCTCGCAGGCAGCCCCTCTACTGGTATCACATGCAGCAATATGGTATCATTAGATCGATCACTACTTATATAACCGTTTGCTTTTTTCAAAATTGTTTTTCTGTATTCTCCACAATTCTGAAGTGTTGTTTCAGAACTGTGTAATATGTTTGTAACATCATGTTATTCAACCATATGAAATTAAGGTTCATGTTAAATGGGAGAATTGAAAGATAACTCAACATTCACAACCCACTAACTTTTTTTAGATTAGGTGCTACATGCCAACCTATTTGCTCCACTCAACATTGAGGAACCACACCTTTCCAGAAATTAGCATGACCATGTACAATACTTCTCACTTCGCCTATGCCACAAGTTTAAAAGGTATGGTTTTTTTTAACTGTAGTAAATAAGCGCGGACGTCGAAGCATCAAAATGCCAGGGGTAGCAGAAGTGACAGCATACCTCCGTGACGTGAGACAGTAAGAGGAAGTAGTAATGACAAAAACTCCTAGGCAATATCAATAAAGTAAATAAATTACACAATATCTATGACAATAAGAAGACTAAGAAAGACAGAAAAAAATATGTTCAAATGTGTTACTATTTTAATAATTTCTTCTCATATTATTTAAACAAATTATATTTATACAAAACATCTAAAAAATGAAACAATATTTAACACATTACATTTAATCAATATGTATAAATAAAAAGTTAAAAAGTGGCAATATCTTTATTAACTCGACACGTGTTTCGGCGTATACACCGCCTTCTTCAGGAAAACAGTAAGAGGAAGTGACATCATGGGGCAGATTTACAAGCCCCTTGCTCCTCTTTTACGCCGCCGTTGCGTCACTTTTGTGACGCGGCGGCAGCGCAAAACCAACGCCATGCTGCGGGGTATTTACAATGTGACGCATCTGGGAGATGCGTCATGTTCTAAAGCCCTGCGCCAGAAGTAGGCGTTAGTGTGCAGGGGGGCGTTCCGTCGCAGGAACGCCTCCTAAAAGTGGCTGAGTGAAATCTACAAGATTTCATGCAGTCACTTTTGAGCCCATGCTGTGTCAAAACCCTGCGCCTGCTTGAAGCAGGCGTAAAGATTGACGCAGCATTGTAAAGATAGGGCACCCCAGAGCCTTGCGGGAGCTGAGTTGCGCTTGCGACGCAAATCCGGCAATGCACTGCCTTTACGGCACAGATGCGTCACGCATCTGTCCGTTTTTGCCCCATGTGCACCGCATTGTAAATGCGGCGCATCCATGGTGGCGGAGCCGTGACGCACAATAACTGGTGCATCCATGCTGATATGCAGGGATGCGCCAGTTATTGTAAATCTGCCCCCATGAGTCTTATCACGCTGATGGGGTATGGCTTTCAGGGGCAAGATGGCGGACACATTTTAGCTCCGCTCCGCAACACACCCATACTATCCGTTACATTAAAGGAACTGCAGAGCACCATCCGGAAAAACGTGTCACACTTAAAGAACACCGGCACCCCCTGGACTGCACCGGTGACAAGAGCTGGGCTGTGGCACCCGGATGACTGCCAGCATTGGCTGCTGACCTGAGAATGGTGGGATGGAGAGGCTGGGAGCCACAGTGGGTGCTGAGTGAGCCAGAACGGCGGGAAGCTGCTGTCCGGGAGCCATACACACTGGGAATAATACCTGTGCTTCAGTGATGG
This sequence comes from Triturus cristatus, assembly GCF_964204655.1. Taxonomy (NCBI): domain Eukaryota; kingdom Metazoa; phylum Chordata; class Amphibia; order Caudata; family Salamandridae; genus Triturus; species Triturus cristatus. Next base: position 828,161,349 of record NC_140585.1, on the reverse strand, counting down.
ATAGTGGTTCACCAACTCGGAGAGTGGCAGTGGTTGAGGTGAAGTGGAGAGGGCCGTGGACGCGGCCTAGCTGTGGAATAGTGGGGCTTGGGCTGGGCGTTGGCTGACTTTCAACTCTGTTTGGGGGTTGTGCCTGATCACTGAAGTTGGTTGAGCCCCCTCGTTTCTGGGAATGTCTGCCTTTGATCCCTCCAGGCAAAGGGGACTGGAGCCAGGGGTGGGGCGGGTGACCCACATGTAGAGGAGATTTGCCTGGTAAAGTAGCAGTAATGCGGCTGGGCTGGAGCCCGTGGCCGTGATCTAAAAGCACTCGCCTACTGGCCTCATACCAAGTACAGAGGCCCTGATATGCACGCCCCCTCCCTCTGATGATCACGGACCCAAGAGTGCACGGCTAAGACTTGGGCAGATTTAATTAAAGGGTACAGCGCAGTTTCCATTGCGGACTGCTTGATTGGTGGAGCTGCACTGTGAGAGGCAGTCACAATGGTCGCGGTTCATGGTGGGAAACCTCACAGGGATGATTATACTGGAGGAGACTTGCATATCACTCTGACATCGGGGGCAGTCCCTGGAATGGAACCTTGTGGTGAGCTGGCATCATCTTCCTCTGAAGCATCTACTATATGACACGAGACTCCATTGCATTACCCACTATGCCCTTGTTCCACAGGACATTCTGTATGGTACAGTAGAGTACTGGGTACCTGGGTGCCTCTGGCTCGAGTTGCGGTAGCAGCGTAGTGCACCTAGATACATGCATGGTGGCACCACCACTTTCTGGATGTCATACCTAACAACTTCCTTGGCTTAAGCACTGCTCACAAGATTCTGGACTATGATGACGCATGAAAGCTTAGTGTATAGAGGCAGCCAACCCTTATATGAGAGACTGCGGACCCCATTGCCCATATTACAGCTGAGAGAAGGGGGGAAACACAGAAGGTGTCTACCCATGGAAGTCAGCGCATCACTGGAGGAGCCAGAATGGGCCACACTCAAAATGTTGGCTTCTCCGCAATGGGACCCAAACAGGATTCCCAAGATCAACACCCCCCCATCTGGGGACAAATTTACCTCTGTGCTAAATGCTATTGAGAGCTCCCATTTCTCACTGGAGTCTAAAATTGACAATGGGGTGGGGGACCCCACACTACTCCAGGCCGACCAGAGGAAAGTATCTGACTGAGTTACAAATGTAAAACAAACTCTGGTTGTGGTATGACCGGCCACTGAAATAATGGAAAAGCCGATGCGGGACTATGAGGCCAGACATTGCCATCTGTAGAATAGGGTGGAAGATGTAGAGAGGCACTCAAGACGCTATAATATCCACATAATAGGTCTTAAGAAAGAACGGAATGCCAGAATTAAGTGATGTTCATTGAAAGATGGCTCAAAGAGCTGCTGCCGACAACATCCCTGTCATCTTATTTCTCAGTCGAGTGTACGCATCATGTCCCCTCCAGGAAGCCATCGCCAGGCTCAAGCCTCCAACCGTTTCTCTTTAAGGTACTTCACTTCTGTGACAGAGACTCAATACTACGCGAAACAAGAAAGCTACGGGAGGTCCGGCTGTAGAATGCAAGGGTGATGTTCTTCCCGGATTATGCCATGGGAGTAGAGCAACAACACAGCTCTTTTGTAGTAGTGAAGCAGCAAGTTTGACAGCTAGATATCCAATACTCTCTGCTTTTTCCTGAAAGATTGCATGTGGTGACTGATGGTAAGGTAAGGTTTTTTGATACACAGCAAGACACAAGGGATTGTTTAGAAGGATCTGGAAAATTCTCTGGTCCCTGGCCGAGTGGCAGGGGAGGAGAGCAAGGCACTGTGGCGAAAGCCCTTGAGCAACATAGACAGCAGGGAAGAAGATGCGTGCCTAAATTGAGTGCAGTTCCGAACCAAGAACAAATCATTAAGGAGAGGCAACAAGCTGTTAGGGAGACAAAATGTATTTCTTATCCCGCCAAAGACTCTGACAGGGATGCAGTGTTAGTCAGATCATCTGGAGATGAGGACTCTACAGTGGTCAGTCAATCAGACACTAATTCACTGACTACCAGATATCACCCAACAGATTCTGATGATATCATCTAAAACACAGTATATCTTCTATTGCTAATTTCTTACTGCTTCATCTTTAGTTTCCTATTTGTAAGTCACTGGGCTTCAGCATGTTATTCACACTTTCAAGATGGGCTGGCACTGAGGGGAGGGAACATATGATTATTGGGCTTCCGGAGCGGAGGAATTGATGGGGAGTCGACTTGCTGTATGGTTGGAGTGTCTCTAGTGATATTTCACGTACTCGCTAAATGGGTGGGAATGTTGCATCTGAGTGCTCTGCAAGGCTACATGCCCTCCTAACCACACATTCTAGAGGTTAATTTTGGTTGATGCAGTGTGTATTTTGGTTTGAGCAGCTCTTCCTTTTGTGAGAACTGCTTTGTTGGTATTGCTAAATCACCATTTTGGCATTCAGATTAAGGCTGAGAAGAATCAGGTTCAGCTGCATGTACTCTTTGCTGACTATCATGATTACAGGTATGATTCTGGCCCCTGGTAGTTCATTGGCTTGCACACTGACATAAGATAACATCACAACGCATTATCACCTGGAACATTCTGGGCTTATGCACTCTCTCCAGCCGATATGCAATACACTCGTACCTCAAATTACATAACGTACAGATAGCTCTCCTATAAGAATCCCCCTTAACACATCCAGAAGCAACTAAATTGCAACACAGATGGAGGGGACAATTGTTTGCCACAAATTACTCAGCACATGCTCGTGGAGTGTTGGTTTGGATCTGCCTGGGAACTCCTCTCATGGTAGAGGAGTCAATGGCTGATGCAGAGGGAAGATAGGTCTTTCTTTAAGGGAGACTTGATAGTCGGAACCTCTTGCTAGGTAATATATATGCGCCCAGTAAGGAACAAGGGTCCTTCTGGCGATCACTGCACAGATACTCTCTAAATGGAGTGACATGCCATGGTTGATAGGTGGAGACTTTATTAGTGTACTGAATACTGGCTTACACCATTAATTTCCCCGCTGAAATGCAAAGCAGCATCTGCCAATGCCTTGACGTTAAGGGAATGGACACAGCGGTTGGGCTGGTGGATATATGGAGAAACTGCAACCCTGCGACACAGGTGTACTCCTTCTAGTCTACCCCACATGCTCTACATGTTCGTATAGAAAGGATTTTTAGCACGCCCAATTTATTACCCTGTATAAGACACGCTGATTATTTAGGTCGCACACATTCGAACCATAGTCCACAATACATATCAAGTGCTTGGGACATGCGACCCTCACCAGTTCCCACTTGGCGTCTGCAGCCTGCCATGCTGGAAGACCCAGCCTTCCGCAAATCTCTTCTCACAGCCACTGCAGAATATTTTTAACATTAAACAAGAACGACAACTCCACCTTCATGGAATGAGATACATTAAAGGTGACATTGAGAGGTCACTGCCTGGGTCTGGATTGTGCGATGTGGAGAGACAGGTGGAGAGCGAACTAATGGAGGTGGAACGAGAGCTGTTGATGCTTGAGACACGCTCGACCATTGACTTTTCTTGTGCCTCTGAATTAATATTCTCTAGTCTGTTTAGCATTCCTGGCTCTTTCCAGGTGCTCTGGAGAGTGGTTTCTCTAGCGCAGGGACACACCGGTTGGTGTAACCAGGCGCTATATAAGTGGATTATTATTATTATTATCATTATTATTGACAGTGAGGACAACACACATGGCACTACTTGAGCGGGCTGAGATGTCTTAACTATGCAGCGTACTCAGGCAGGACACAGGCAGCGGGCTCTAGAACCCTCCACACTTGGTTGATCTGACAGGAACAGCCGAGATGTCTCAGTACGGCATTGGTGTCCCCCAGTGGTGTAATGCGATACACGCAACATGAAATACACAAGGAGTAGTTCTTCATTTCACAATGCTATGTCAATCAACCTTGGAGGCGTCCGACTCAGAAATAAGCAGTTTCCTAGAGGACCTCCTGTTTCCTTGGCTGACCCCAGATTAATACTTGGAACTAGATACTCACATTACAACTGCAGATGTTCAGGGCGCACTACGATCTCTAGCCTTGGGGAAGGTGCTGGCCTAGATGGCTTTCCATCTGAATTTTATAAAGCATATGTGGAAATCTTGGCCCCGCAAATGCAGCGGGTGTACGATGAGGCACTGCACTCTTCCCATTTGCAGAACTCCCTATGTGAGGACACACTGGTCACCCTACTGAAGCCCAACAGAGATCCCGTCTACCTTGGGTCTTACCGCCCACTGGAGTTGCTAAACATGGATTATAAGGTTTTTGCTAGAGTGTTGGTAGGACTATTAGCCCCGCTGGTACCCCATTTAATACATAGCAACCAGATTGGGTTTGTTCCAGAGAGTACAACCTCTCTTATTCTATGCCAGCTTGTCATGCAATGCGCTCCTTACACATGGGCCGTTCTGGATATCTAGAACTTGGAAAAGGCATTCAACACTACTGAATAGTCCTTCCTCTTTAATGTTTTACCCCAGTATGGTATTGAAACCCACTTCGTCAAACTGGTCAAGCTTTTATACCACAGACTTACCATACAGGTCCAGACTGGTAGCTTTGTGTCGAAACCTATAAAAGAGGGAAGGGGCACCAGGCTGGGATGCCTGCCCCCCTTCCTTTTCATATGGCTATTGAGGCATTGGCCCTTGCCATGCGCGCTTCTGCACGGCTGTGCTTCATACCATTGGGCGGCAACACACACGCGATATCAGTATACGCAGATGATTTGCTATTATATACGGGATGTCTATATACGGGATGTCGGGGTATTACCGGGCAGCATACCTGACACACTTACTCTCTTTGCATGTCTTTCTGGACTACGTGTTCACTGGTAGAAATCATGCCTATTCCCTTTTGACCCCACACGACGAACCAGGTGCTTATAGTTAATGATGCCCCCATCCGTGTTTAGGTGCCTGGCTATCTGGGTTTATCATAATGACCATGACTTGCTAGATGGCAACCAGAATAGGACACTTACCTCTTTGGCATCATAGATGGCTTTCTGGAAGATGCTTACACTTTTAGTGGTGGGAAGGTATCACTCATACTCATACTCTTATATTTACCACCATCCTTTTTCCGACCCATTGAGAGTATGCTCCGCAGTTTAATATGGACTGCATCATGATGCAGAGTGGCGCTCGTGAAGTTATATTTGCCTTCGGATCAGGGAGGATTAGCGGTGTCGAATTTAAAGCATTAGCATCTCAACTACAGTGGGTGGCTCGTTGGGGAGCGGGTCACACTTATCGGACACAGCTGGGGATAGTCCTCCATATACACTTGATACTCTTCTCCATCTGTTCCATCCCTGCAGTAGGACATCTGTGCCCCTTCCCTCAATGTTGCAGGTAGCCAATCGCTGCTTTCCACCATTGTCTATTTCTTACCAGAACTATCAAGCCATATGCACCAGCATTCCCATTGCTGGGGATGCCTAGAGGCAATGAAAAAACATTGTCAGCAGAACTTACCATTTGGCACATAGTGGGCATCCATACACTAGGTGATCTTTATCAGGATGGCACACTTATGACCTATGAAATCATAACACATGAGGAGGGAATGCCACCAGGACACTTTCTTAGTTATGTCTCTTGTGTCGTCATTTTGCGGCGCCAATGGGGAGACATAACGCAGGAACTGCAAACGCACCTTATAATCCAATACATACACGTTATAGGGTGGACGTCTACTTACTCGCTGGTTTGTGGATGCACTCCATTTACACACTGTATAGATTTTACTCCTTTGTGAACTCGGTGGGAGACAGTCCTGAATCGCATGTGTACAACTGAGGAATGGAATATGATCATGCGAGCCCCACATATGTCCCCCGTAATACCAGATTTAGGTTAATACAGTATTACATAATACATAGGGCATATTTGCTTCCAGACAAAATGTATCACTATTTCCACAAGCAGGACATGGATTGTTCCCGATGCACCCATCATGATGCTGACATTATATATATGTTATGGTTGCGTTCCAAACTACAGCATTACTGGGCGGGGTTAATACACTATTTGTCCGAATGTACTGATAGACAACTTTCAAATTCATGGGAGATATGCATACTGGGGATATTCACAAAAGATAAAATGCACAGAGCCACAAATCGATTTATAGTAGCAAAGCGTCTCATCACGAAACACTGGAAACCCAGCGAACCACCGTCCTTATTAGCCTGGTCACATTCTATACTTAATTGGGTGAAAGCAGAGGGAGTGTCTCTTCGCAGAGAGGACACCCTTGCTTTGCGCAAATTTTCTGTTTCAACTAGCTGGGATGTGATCCTAATGGCCCTTCAACCCAAATTACACCCCGAAGCAGAAACAGATAGTTCTTTTAATGGGGAACCAGTGCCTGAATAGGAACCGATGTCCAGAACGCACTCCTAATGGATGTGATATTCATTAATGTCTGCTCTGAGATGTATAAGCAAAAGGAAAGGGGGAATACAGTTCCACAGTATAATAATGGCACTTACAGATTGTTGAGAGGGTAATGCTTTGAGTGCAAGTGAACCTATTTTTGTTTACGCTCTTGTTTATATCTTTTATTCTTCCTTATGTTTGATCAGAGTTCAAAATACCCTCTTTTGCTCCCACGTGAATGACTTGGGGGCATATGTATCAAAAATCGTATTTGCGATTCTCAAATAGCGATTTTTTGAGAATCGCTATTTGAGAATTTCAAAACGGGATGTATTTAAAAATTCGCACATATTTTGCGAATTCTTAATATTCCTTATTTGCGATTAGCAAATTGTGAAATCGCAATTAAGGAATACCTTCCCATTCATTCCTATGGGCCAGGAGGCCCATAGGAATGAATGGGAAGTAATTCTCAAATTGCGAATTGCAATTTGCTAATCGCAAATTGAGAATAATTTCAAAGGTGCAAGGGTGTCATGATGACACCCTGATGCATACTGGAGGTACCTGGTGGGCTAGTTGGCCGCCAGGGAACCTCAGGATTCAAGGGGACTTAATCCCCCAACTTAAAACACCCCACGGGGTGCGTTTGCACAGTGGTGAAGGTAGGGGGCGGGGCCTGAGGTGATATGTGTGCAAACATGCCCTGTGGCGCGTTGGAAGTTGGGGAATTAATTCCTCTTCAATCCAGAGGTCCCCTAGGGGCCAACAAGCCCACCAGGTACCTCCAGTAAGCGTCACGGAGCTGCGTTGCAGAGTGTTGTAATAAGGGGCATGGCCTCTGAACACCTCTCTGCAGTGCAGCTCCTTTGCGTATACTGGAGGTACCTGGTGGGCTAGTTGGCCCCCAAGGGACCTCAGGATTGAAGAGGAATTAATTCCCCAACTAAAAACGCGCCACATGTCTCTGTCCACTGCTGGGAGTCCTCTGCACCCACCCCCATGTCTCTGTCCACTGCTGGGAGTCATCTGCACCCACCCCCATGTCTCTGTCCACTGCTGGGAGTCGTCTGCACCCACACCCATGTCTCTGTCCACTGCTGGGAGTCCTGTGCACCCACCCCCATATGTCTGGACACTGCTGGTATTCATCAGCACACACCCCTCATTTTGCAGGCCACTGCTGGGAGTCCTGTGCACCCACCCCCATATGTCAGGACACTGCTGGTATTCATCTGCACCCACCCCCATGTCTCTGTCCACTGTTGGGAGTCCTCTGCACCCTCCCCCATGTCTCTGTCCACTGCTGGGAGTCGTCTGCACCCACCCCCATGTCTCTGTCCACTGCTGGGAGTCCTGTGCACCCACCCCCATATGTCTGGACACTGCTGGTATTTATCTGCACCCACCCCTATTGCGTGTGTACGGTCCGTATCCCTGTTCTACTGGTGCTAGGGGTATGTGTGCAACGCACCGTACACATCCACTTCCGTTGTTTCAGTTCGCAGGGGTTGCTGGCCACTCCCCCCCAAAGGACCAGACCCTGGTGGTAATGTATGGACTCCATATTATAGGTTTTGCTTTGGGTATGGGGTATGTTTCCTGCCCCTCACCCCCCCTGGCCCCTGGGTGTTGTTCTCACTTTCTGCGGCGTGTGCGTCGGGTCCAGTGCACCAGGTCGTAGGCTAGGAGGACTGGGATGACACGTACGATGGGATTCATGGCGTGTACATCGCGTACCAGGGCTCCGTTGCGTAGCGGTTCGCGTCGGACTCTGCTTTTCCGGCTGTGTTTGGCTCCCGTAAAGAAAGAGCCGTACGGAGTGACGTAGGGACGAATCGTACTTGCTGGGCCGGAAACCGCTGCTTGAATGCGTCCAGACGTCGCGTACAAGCTGTTCCGGATCAGTATCATTGGTTTTTTTGACCCATAGGCTGTTTTGTACGAAACGTATGGAAATAGGCTTTCTGTACGAATCGTACTTCCTAGGTTGTACGGACAGTTTACCGGGTACGAGTCGTACGGAGAAAACGCTCCATACAACGATTCGTACAGCCTTTTCCCAGGATTGGAATCGGCCCCTTTGTAATGATTCCCAGTTGGTTTTCAAACAACGTTTGCCTAGGGAATTACCAAATTCCTACCTAATATTTTTAAAGTCAAAGTTTTAGGAAGATAATTCATTCTCTGAGGAATTTATTATTATAATTTAATAGGACTACCATTGGACAATTTACATAAAAAGTAGTGCAAAAATACCATTTGGCCTCAAGGAAAGGTATATGTTTGAATTATGGACTTTTTGGTGCTCATTGACTCAGTGAATATTTTTAAGCAACAACATTTACAGTTTTTATAAGTTAGAGTTATAAAATTTTGTTAGCCATAAGCATTTCATATATGTGTGATTTGTATTTTGTGATATTTTACTGAGAATAGCATGTTGGGTTTTTTTAAATAATCTTTTTGATTGTTTTTTTTTTTGCCTGCTGTTAAGTGATGAGTACGATTGAAATCACTATTTCTAGTGAAATTCAATATATTCTGAGAACAGCAAAAAAGGCAAACAAATTACTTTGTTGAAATTATTCTGTGTTGTAAAAAATGTATTATTACATGTTATAACTATTTTTTCTTTTCCTTACAGATCCTAATTCTGAAATAAGCAGTTTACATCAATTTACATTGCAAAAAAAATCTGAAAAAAATGTATACCATTTTTTATTTCTATTACTGTGAAGGTAAGTTTAACTAAGTATTAATATGCAGAATAGGCAGATCTGCAAGAACCTACAAAGATTGAACAAGTTTTTAAAAACACTCTTTTTATACCTAAGTAGTTTTGAACTCTCTATGTTATTGGATATTATGTGACCTCCAAAAAAACAGATTTGAGTGGTTCATAATATTTCCCATTGTACCTATTGAAGGACCGCAATCATTTCAATCATTCTTCTTTGAGCATCTTTGCAGACAAAACTCTGTGCTTACCTTCTATCATTCGGAAGCAATTTTAAAACAGAAATGTGCCACTTTTTGTAACATAGTTATTGCACAAGACACTCTTTCATATTTACAAAGAGAGGAAAAGGCGCTCTGTGTACTTTTTCTACTCCATGTAAATACAACCTCATCATACACACCACTTTGCGTTGAAAGGTTGTTCTATAAGTGTTGTTGTGCATGATTGCACTGAATACTCATAGAACAAGACACATCTCCAGATTTATCAGAAATCATAAATCTCGATATGTGTGTGAATGCTGCACCATTCTCTAATTGGTGTACGAAAGCACAACAAGGAGAATTGTTTTCTTTCCTCCTCATTTTTAAATCTTCAATGCATGCTAAAATGTTCAGCATATATTGAAGGAGAAAAATGCGTTTACTGATTGTTTTTGTGCAGGAAGGTGTGTCTTTCTGCACAAAAACAAACAGCACATGACACAGATATCCTTCTACTATGGTGCAAGGGTGCCTGTGTCACCACATGGCTGCAAATTTAAGCATTAGGTACATGTGTTGCATCCCTGTGCTACGGAAGTACTACAGCACACTGCAGTTAAAGAGGTTACTGTGTGATGCTCCAGCACTTCCTCATAGTTCTGCACTTATACATTCACCATACGCTATTAATGCATTCATTCAGTCATTTACGTACTACACATACATTCATCTAAACTTTCACACACCAACAAACAAGAATAGCTCTTTTTTGAAACCAGGAAAGTTATCTTAGAAGAACTTTTTTGTCTTCTTTTTTCTTTTATATTTTTTTTTTGTTTTTTTGGATAATTTTTAAAAATGTGGGGATTTTCTTGGAATAAAAAAGGAAAAAACAGAACTGGAGGAACAAAACAATGAACTTCAGGGAAAAAAAAAATAGCAATGGTTACTCTCTTGCTTGCGGCAGATTAGATCAATTGACTGCTCCCCGTAGCATAAAATAGCATTGCATTTTATGCAGAGCACTTTCAAGTTTTGGAACTGTGGACGGATGTCAAAATTTTGTGCAGAAGGATCCACCCTTGAAGTGCTTGGCTGCGATGAATCCGAAGGAGCAGGAACGACTCTCATTCTGCAGCATTCCTCCCGAGCAAGGTTTACTGGATGAAGGGTCCTCAGATGTTTCATTATGCTCGCAGTTCCGCAGGAATATTTTTGGTTTGGATCCCCACGGGACAGCATTCTCTGGCAGATCTTGCAGGTCACTAAGGTGGCATTGGTTTTTGTTTGCCACTCAGGATACGTGAACATTTTCCACACCACAGATGAAAAACGTGGTGGGCGTGCCGGCTCTTCCAAAAAATCACCCTCAGATGAATGAGGAGATCCAGGAGATGCCCTGAAGCCGTTGTTTCTAAAGAAGAAAGTTTGAGCTATGTGAAAAAGCTTCTTCTCTGCAAAGAGATGCTCCTCCAAAGAAGGTCAAAGAAGAATGATTGAAATGGGTGGGGTCTTTCAATAGCTAGAACAGGAAGTGTAATGAACCAATCAAATCTCTTTTTTTCAGGTCACATGGGATCCGCGCACCGTGCGCTTACGCAGCACGCACCCAGCGTGCATCCGCGAAATTGAATTTAAAAGGAATATAGGATTAGATGTAAAAATATATTACTTTTATGAGTAGTTTAGAGTTTGTCTTCAATTAATATTCACATGAAATACATAAATATGTTTTTTTAAATGTTAAATATTTTGTGGGATTTGCGCGCTCACCGCGTCTTGCACGTATGCGACGCATCGCGGAACCGCGTAAGCATCGCGTGACGTGCATCATACGTGTCGCGTATAGGCTTAAAGTCGCGTACCAGTCGCATTGCAATCGCGCACCACACACATACCCAATGCTTACCGTACGCGGATGCTTTCGCGTAGGGATTGAGATTGGTTCGCATAGGGTGCGCGGATCTCCAAAAAATGGAAAAAAATAAAACATAAAGTTTTGAAAATATAGCTTAAAAAATATTTTAAAAAATATAAAAAAGTATTTTCAAAAATTAACAATTTTTTTAAAAACAACAATAAAAACAAATAATATTTTTTAATTTTTAAAAGAATTAATTGAAAAAATAAGTTAAAAAAATGGTGATAAAAAAGTATATAAAAAAAACATTATTAAAGGAATTAACACACTGAAATTGAAAAATTTAGAAATTCAATGAAAATCATTAAACATCATAGCTTTAGAGATAAATTATAGATAGGAATTAGCATTTAAAAAACCTTTGAAATTCACTGAAAAAAACATAGGTTTCATGCACGTTATAGTTAGGAATTGGCATTTAAAAAACTTTAGAAATTCACTGAAAAAACCATAGGTTTCAGGGGTGTTATAGTTAGCTGGACATTTCCCTCGTACAAAACCCTAGAAATTCCCCCATTATAGTTAGTTCAGCTAACTATAACTCGCGCGCCCCCGCAATGCACTGCTGATGACGTCACATATTACATCACTCATGACATGGTCAGTGACATCACTGATGACATCACTGATGACATCTCAAATGACATCACTGATGACATCATCCATGTAATAAATTAGTGCATCTTCTCACACCCTACTATAACCTTTGATACACCGACTCAAAATTTCAGACGGCCATTCTCAAAACCATTGATACTCCAATACCAATAACTACATACCCACTCATTGACTCTTAGGTCTACACACACCTCCACTCACTCACCTGTAGAGTCACTCATACTTACAGTCACTCAGTACAGGACTATCATATGCATTTTTACACCTATATAGACACTCAGACACCGCCAATCATCCATAGACACACTCACACACCTAGTCAATCATGCAAATAATTTATCACACTCTAATTTACTCACCTATACAGTTATACACACACAAGTTCACTTACTCATAAAATACTACCACATTCTTACGCTCTTATACAATTACTGATACAAGCACACACTCATCCATACAGCCACTCTCACAATCACACACTCTCACATATACCCAGTAATATACTCTTACACACATATACCCTGCCTTTCACATATGTAGTTACTCACACATGTACCACTAAGATATACATTCAATCACTAACACACTCATACATACACTCACCCAACCATACAGTCCATCACAGATGCACTCTTAAAACCATGCACCCATAGAATCACCCACTCACACATCTATGCACAGAGTCACACACACCCTACCCACAAAAACACTCAGGCACCCATACAGATACTCAGACAACCAATCAATAACCCATATAGACACTCATATAGCTATTCACAAAACCATGCAGCCACTTATACACCAACAGACAGACAGACACAGACATTCTCACAGTTTAGTCACTAGTCTGCAGTAAGATACATTTAATGACTCACTTATAGAGTCAGTCACACACCTTGAAAATCCTCCATTCACACACTTATACACCCACTCTTCTTCCATAGGTCTTTCCCTATATATATTAAACATATTAAAACTCTACAGAAACACAGACTCAATGGATGATGTCATCAGTGATGTCATCAGTGATGTCATTTCAGATGTCATCAGTGATGTCATCACTGATGTCACTGACCATGTCATGAGTGATGTAATATGTGACGTCATCAGCAGTGCATTGCGGGGGCGCGCAAGTTATAGTTAGCCGAACTAACTATAACGGGGAATTTCTAGGGTTTTGTATGAGGGAAATGTCCAGCTAACTATAACACCCCTGAAACCTATGGTTTTTTCAGTGAAAAAAAAAAATTACCTACTGGCGGTCGCCAGTAGGTAGTTATAGTTAGGACCCCTTTTCCATAGGAAAACCTCAACATTCTATTTTGAATAACTTTGGCGCCGGTCGATGAATCCTCGCGAATTTCTCAAAATAGGTGGGGCGCTATGCTCCGCTCCTACCCTGAAAGTCTCGGGGGGATCCGTCAAGCGGGGGCGGAGATAAAAGGGGGGTCCCAAAACTCGTTTTCCCCATGCATTTTTCCATAGGACCTTTAGAACGAGCTACAGCCCGAACGGCTGAACAGAATTACTCGAAATTTGGCAGAGAGGTAGTCCCTAGGTCAAGGAAGTGCCTTTTGTAGGTTTGGTGTAAATCTGTTCAGTAGATTCTGAGAAAATAGCCTTTAAATCAATATATATATCTGAGCCCGCTTACGGTACGCTTACCGTACGCTTACCGTAAGCGTACGGTGGCGTGCGCGAGCGCGATTCTGATTGGCTCTTAGATCTTAGTAAACATTCGAATCGGCCGAAACCAGGAAGCGGCGGCCGCCATTTTGTGTATTTCACTCAGAAAAAAAAGAGTGAAAACAAGAAAAGGGGGCAATGAGGAGAGTTACAGACCCCCTTACATTTGTGAGGGGGTCAAAGAAGGACTGTAAAGTACAAAGAAAACATTTATTGATTTTAAAAAAAATCACGGGGTACGCGTACGGTAAGCTTACGGTAAGCGTACGGTAGAAAAAAAAAAAAAAAAAAATGAAAATCAGATTTAAGTGTTTAGATATTAGGGGGCTCTAAAAAGAGCCGTTGTGTTTATGAAATGATTTTTTAGTGGTACCTACAAGTAAGTACCGATGCAGAGTCTAAGGTTCAAGAGGAAGACTCTGTTCCCTTCATCATTGAAGTGCACACCATCTCCTCTATAAATGTCTTGCATGTCATAACGCAAGTTGTTGTGGTAAATGGCACCCATACCATAGTCACGGAGGAAAGCAGAAACAGATTTGTTGACGTGCTTTCTTGCTTTGTCATCGCACCGCATGCCCACCGTGCGTGCACGGCACTAACTGCGTAAAGTGGGCGCGCGGTGCGCGAAGCGCACCGCGTGCTCACTGTGCGCGCACGGTGCGCGAAGCGCACCGTGTGCGCACGGAACGAACTGCGTTAAGTGGGCGCGCACGCCACGAATGGCGTAAAGTAACTTAGCATTTAAAAAACCGTACAAATTCACTGAAAAAACCATAGGTTTCACACACGTTATAGTTAGGAATTAGCATTTAAAAAACCTTGCAAATTCACTGAAAAAACCATAGGTTTCACACATGTTATAGTTAGCGGAAATTTTACTGATAAAAAACCAATGAAATTCCCCCGTTATAGTTAGTGCAGGCAACTATAACTCACGCGACCGCAATCTTCTGCTGATGACATATGTGTCGTTATGAAAAAAAAATATTTGTAATATATGTATAGCTAAAAATGTATGGAAGAAGACATGGGCAAATAAGTGTCTAAATACAGTATTAGCATCAGCAGAGGATTGCGGTCGCGTGAGTTATAGTTGCCTGCACTAACTATAACGGGGGAATTTCATTGGTTTTTTATCAGTAAAATTTCCGCTAACTATAACATGTGTGAAACCTATGGTTTTTTCAGTGAATATATATATATATATATATATATATATATATATATATATATATATATATATTCACTGAAAAAACCATAGATTTCAGGCCTGATATAGTTAGGATTTAGCATTTAAAAAACCTTAGAAATTCACTGAATAAACCACAGGTTTTAGGGGTGTTATAGTTAGCTGGACATTTCATTCGAACAAAACCATTGAAATTCCTCCGATATAGTTAGTTGTACTAACTACATCTCGCACACCCGCAGTCCACTGCTGATGATGTCACATATTACATCATTCATGACATGGTCAGTGACATCACCTATGGGTTTTTTGAGTGAATTTCTACGTTTTTCTAAATGCTAATTCCTAACTTTATCAGGCCTGAAACCTATGTTTTTTTCAGTGAATTTCAAATGTTTTTTAAATGCTAATTCCTAACTATATCAGGCCTGAAACCTATGGTTTTTTCAGTGAATTTCAAAGGTTTTTTAAAATGCTAATTCCTAACTATATCAGGTCTGAAACCTATGGTTTTTTCAGTGAATTTCAAAGGTTTTGTAAATGACATTTTTTTATGTATTAATTGTGATACTGATTTACTAAATTTTTTAAACAATTTATTTTTAGATATATTTTTTTTTATTACATTATAATTACATTATATATTAAAATACAAAATATACTTTCTCAGAATGAATTACTTTAGTTTAAATACTTTGCAAATAGGCAATAGACTTTTAAGTACAGTAGTTACAGTTGTTGCAATGGGCAACACAATTTCAAACACAATGAAACATTGAGGTCAATGTGAATTTCTAGTCAAATGCAATTAGTTACTTTATGGATTACTTTTCTAACCACAGGACTGGATCCTAGATTCAGTCCTTGGGCATCTCCTGTAAACAGTTGAGTAAAAGCGTTTTGGTAACAATAGTTATTTTCAAGGAATATTATTGTATTTTAAAAGTTGACAATTACATTTTTTTTCAAATAGAATCACCAATATTATCCAATGGCAGAAAATTCACTTAGCAGGTAAGTAGCGTTATCGTTACTTTTTCTTACTCAGTGGTGGATCCTGGATCCAGCACTGGCCAATCTCCTGTAAACAGTTGAAAGAATGTGTTTAAGTCAAACGGACGATTTTTTAGGAATATTTTTAGTTTGTGAAAATAGAAACTTTTCTGGTGAAAACTACACAATGAATTCCTATGGAAGGAAATACAAGTTACTGGTAAGTACGCTTAGAATTACTTTTCAGAGTCAGTGCTGGGCTAAAAGATACAGCCCTGTGTTTTCTCCTGATAGCAGGTGAGTAAATCGGAATTCGTAGTTCGGCTGATTTTAGAGGAATATTTGTACATTTTAAAAATGGACACTTAGAAACTTTTCTGCTAAAAACCACACAATGGATTCTTATGGAAGGAAATACAAGTTACTGGTAAGTACGCTTAGAATTACTTTTCAGGGTCAGTGCTTGTCTAAAAGATGCAGCCCTGGGTTCTCTCCTGATAACAGGTGAGTAAATCTAAATTCGTAGTTCGGCTGATTTTAGAGGAATATTTGCATGCTTCAAAAATGGACACTTAGGAACTTTTCTGCTGAAAACCACACAATGGATTCCTATGGAAGGAAATACAAGTTACTGGTAAGTACGCTTAGAATTACTTTTCAGGCTCAGTGCTGGTCTAAAAGATGCATCCCTGGGTTTTCTCCTGATAACAGGTGAGTAAATCGGAATTCGTAGTTCGGCTGATTTTAGAGGAATATTTGTACAATGGTGAAGGAAGGGGGCGGGGCCTAAGGTGACGTGTCAAAACATGTCACTTGGGGGGCGTGGCCAGCAACCCCTGCGTACCGCAACAGTGGAAGTGGACGTGTACACTGCGTTGCACACGTACCCCTAGCACCAGTAGAACAGGGATACGGACCGTACACACGCAATAGGGGTGGGTGCAGATAAATACCTGCAGTGTCCAGACATATGGGGGTGGGTGCACAGGACTCCCAGCAGTGGCCAGCAATATGAGGGGTGTGTGCTTGATGAATACCAGCAGTGTCCAGACATATGGGGGTGGGTGCAGAGGACTCCCAGCAGTGGCCTGCAATATGTGGGGTGTGTGCAGATGAATACCCGCAGTGTGCAGTCATATGAGGGTGGGTGCACAGGACTCCCAGCAGTGGACAGAGACATGGGGGTGGGTGCAGACAACTCCCAGCAGTGGACAGAGACATGGGGTGGGTGCAGAGGACTCCCAGCAGTGGACAGAGACATCGGGGTGGGTGCAGATGAATACCAGCAGTGTCCAGACATATGGGGGTGGGTGCACAGGACTCCCAGCAGAGGCCTGCAATATGAGGGGTGTGTGCAGATGAATACCAGCAGTGTCCAGACATATGGGGGTGGGTGCACAGGACTCCCAGCAGTGGCCTGCAATATGAGGGGTGTGTGCAGATGAATACCAGCAGTGTCCAGACATATGGGGATGGGTGCAGACGACTCCCAGCAGTGGACAGAGATATGGGGAGGTGTACTTCATTATCAGATGACCACACCCACATGGTGGTATGGACGCATCCCTAACTTTGGACTATGATGATAGTGCTATGACAACACATCACTGACAGCAGTGTCCCATTCCCAGGAGGATGGATGTCTTTCACACACTGCATGACACACCACATGTGGGTGTGAGGACATATAACACATGCATACCCACCCATGGCGGATGCAGCACAATACACACCCTGCGATCATGCCACAAGACTGTATAGTCATGTAACTGCCTACAAAACTAAGATAGGCAAAGGGAACACACACTGTCACGCACATCCCAGGACTAATAGGAATGTCCAGGTGCTTGTCCAGCCACCAAGATGTTGTCTCTCATGGAAGGAATAGGGTGGAAGTCCCCTAGATACAATGCCCACAATTGTCAGTCAGGTGCCCAAATACCCTGTATAACAAGTACCATTTGTGTGGTAGGCCGTGATTACACACATGCATAGTGCTGAAAAGGGGGAATTTGTCCATGAAGGCATTTCAACATACTCAAAACACAAGTACAGTGACTAGCAAGGATGGCACAGACGATTCAGCAGGAGACATCGGTGAGCAGGCATGGCCATTGTTGAAGGGATGCGTCACCAACAAAGGAAATGTTGACACAGGTCAGCACAACAATTGTGCAACTGTTTGCAGGGAAGATGTCAGGTGCCACAGAGGAAGGAACACTCCTTGGGACAATGTGTCTAAACAAAATTAACACACACTACCAATGATTCTTTGCAGAGACATTGTGATGGCGCACAGATACCATGGTCCACCTCATGACCATCATACAAGTCCAAGGGGGGACATAGGGGACCGCGTCTACCCCTAGCTTGCCTGCACAACGGAACCTCAAGGTTTGTCGACCGGGGGGGCATCATCTGTGGCAGTACCAGGCACCGCAGGGACAGGAGGGGGAAGGGTAGGTGTTGAGGGTGCAGGGGGGATGTCTCCACCACAGGGGGTGGGGCAGCGCCAAAGGTGGAGGCGAGCTTGGCACTGCACACCACTGTCAGTGCCTCCATCCGAACCCCTGCACCTGAGGATTCCCCAGGGTCAACAGAGGGTGTGGTGGGTGAGGGTTGGGGTGCAGCGCTATTGGGGGAGGGGGACGACCTGGTGGGGGACTCAACTCCCATGCCCTGGGACTTCCTCACCCACTTGTGGGGTGGTCACTCAGTGGGCTGCGAGGTCCAGATCACCCATAAAGATCTCCTTGGATGAGAGTTTGGCAGGGGAGCCAAGGGGAGTGGTTTTGGAGGAACAGGGTTGTGAGGACTGCAGACTGCGACTGTGGCTGCGTGTATGTCGTCTGTCCCCAGACCCTGTGGGTGTGCCTACATCCCCCTGAGTGTGCATGCCAGGAGGTGTGCACTTTGCCTTACTTGGGGGTGTGCTGGCTGTGTCTGGTGGGGTGCGTGCCCGTGACTGTCTGGGTGTGCGTTGGACAGGCATCGGAAAGGGAAGTGTGGATGGGTCTGGGGTAGGGGGGGATAGAGCGCTGCAGGAGACTAACTGCTGCCGTCAGGGAAGAGTCCATGGACCGCAGAATCCTGCGTTGGTCAGACATCGTTGCTGACATGCCCTCCTTGAACGACACCATCTGTGTGAGCAGTTGAGTGTGTCCATGGAGGACATTCAGCACCGATGCCTGCCCAACCTGCAACTGCCGCAGTATGTCCACAGACTCTTCACTGAGGGCAGCAGGGGTGACAGGGGCAGGGGGTGCGGTGCGTGGGCCGAAGGAGACATGGTGGGCCTCTGCACGGACAGAAGGGACGGGAGCAACTGGGAGGGCGGAGATGGTAACAGAGGAGGTGGGGACAGATGTGGGGATGCTGCCAGGTGGTGCTGTAGCCTCTGCCTCCCCCAGGAGGTCAGCGTCGGACCAATCGGCATCGTAGCTGGTATCGTGTCCAGACAGGTCCTCTGACTGACTCCCCTCGCCCTCCCTGCCACTGGCTCCTCCTGACTCCACAGCACTGGTGGCACTGTCGCTGGGTACCTCCTCCAGGTCGTGCAGGTGTCTCCCTCCATTGCGGATGATGATGCTGTGGGCAAGGAGAAGAAACCGAAATGCATCAGTCACCTGTATACATCTGACACATGAGCACAAAAAGCAATTGGTCACAGTGCATATCAGGCAATGCATCATGAGTAACAGCTAGATTACTCCGCACATATGTAAGCCCGGTACTGCCCAGTTAGTAGACCCACTATGCCACTTGGACACAAGGAAAAAAAGAACACACCAGGCCACTACTTGAATGAGAAATACACTGAGAAGAAGCTAGTGTCTGTGAACCGGTGAGCACAGCAGTACAATGAAGTCATGCCACCTCTTGTTTACCCTGAAAGAAACAGTAGTGGTGCACCCAACGTAAACTGACACACCTCAATACTCAAGGTGTCACCACACTCAGAGACCTGTAAGTACTTTGGAACACAAAACGAAAAAATGTTGGTACCTTGGGACTCACAATACTTAACACAATCGACATGTTTGGAATGTGCCAATACGCCATTTCGCAAAAAGAAAACTCATGTGCCTGCATGCAATATGTCTCACAAGGCAGTGCACACAAAACTACATTTACACTGTCATTGAAGAAGCTGGCCCCTTTTCTAGGAAGCCACTGTTAGAAATGAATGGTGTTGCAGAAAGTACATATACATGGGCCCACGGAGGTCTGGATGTCTTGAGACTTGTTAGTTTGTATCACCAACAACAAAGGAGTCTCACAAAATCCAGACCACTGTGGGAACATGTATATGGAGTATCTGCAACACCATTTAATTCTAACAGTGGCTTCTTTGCAAAGGTGCCAGCGTGTTCCATGAAAGTGGAAATATCGTTTGGTGTGCACTTCCTTGGGAGACATCAGTCATGCAGTGTTCTCAACACAAATCATCAAATTACCACATTTAAAACATGAAGAACTGTTGACAAGTGCTGTGAGTGCCAAGGTACAATTTTTTTAGAGTAACAACTTGAATTATGTCAGTTGTCACATGGCCATCTGTCACCTGATTACACAGTTGGCTACACATATGACCTACTGCCTGTCATCTGGAGCGGCACCAATGTCCACACCCAGGACAATGCATAAGCTACTGGGCCTGCAATTGGGTTGTTAAAAAGCATAGCTGTACTGTGGAGACACCCTCATGGCAAGCCAGAATGTCCACACAGATGTCAACACACAAAGTCCAAACTGCGTTGCATCTGAACCACACACAGGTGCCAAAAATGTATGAGCAGGAATCATGTTTTACAAAAAATGACACAGGCTGCAAAGCACGAACATTAAGCACTGGCCAGCATCACAGGGGCACTGCACGGTGATCCTGTGTACAGCCAATTCTCACACACAGATCAGACCTGGCAAGGAAAAATCAGGGGTGCCCATGTAGGCCGCACAACCACCCATACCTGAGTCAATGTGATTGATACAGATCAAGAAGTGACACCTCAAATTCAGGGAAACAAAAACTGTGCAGCAAAAATTGCTAGATGTACACAACATCACCTCCTGGGGCTGGCAACACATATTTGTGACAAACAACCAGCAACAGATTTTTGTGAATAGCCACACAGGCACTGCCCAGTGTGAGTATGCACAAGCAAAATGGTGTATCCCTGTCCAGTGGACACATGTAGCACACATTAGAAAAATGCAAACTAGGCCAGGGACCAATGCCACAGAGGCAGACCTATGCTGAACCCACAGAGAATGTGCACAGTGTTGGATGACACACATGATTAGGAGGCCAGGGTGTCTCAGGGGACTGTAGTGGGCACACTGCTCCATGTTCCTGGAATGAGCTGACTGTACCATGAGCAACTGTCATGGCACTATGCATATCTCACACTCATGCACATTATGTCTGAGGCCACCACATTGGTCATGCATGCTGCAAGGGTGTTCAGTTGAAACCTCACACTCCTATGTTGAGAATCATCATCAGTGCCAACAAATATGGACCCCCAACATAGTGAACAGGTCATGGCACCGGCAAGGTACCAACACAAGTCACAGACCACCCTCCCACATGATGCAGAAAGCAATGTGCACTTAGATTTACTGGAACCTTAGATGACCATGTGCAAATGTGATTACACACAGACCAGGGGACACATGTCAAGGAGGGGAAGGGATGAAAAAGAGCACCAGGTGACATTGGGGAACAGAAAATGCACTGCACATATAAACTCTGGGAGTGTATCCAGGCTACAGAGCACTTCCAAAAGCTGGTGACACATAACACAACAAACAGCCATGTACCTACCCCCTTGTTGCTGCAGTGTCTGCTGTAACTGCCTATCGAGGTCAGGGAATACCACCGCCAGGACACGGCTCATGTGGGGGGTCAGGCATCGGCGCCCGCCATGGGGGCGAGGAGAGTCGATCCCCAGCTGGACACGGGCGATCCGCCGGGTCCAGCACTGGATGTCCTGCCACCTTTTGCGGACCTGGGGCAGGCCCCGACTACGCTCCCCCGCAGATCTCACGGCCCTGACGATGTCCCTCCAGATCACCCCCTTCTCGTAGGCAGTTACCTGTCAGGATGACAAAGTGACACAACATCAATACACCTGATCCATGTCCCAGAGACACACATTTGAACATCTTTAAAATGTTGAACAGGGCATAGGATGCTGACAGGAATTGCATCATTCACAATAAGAAATTGGCCTGTGTGCAAGCCCCAATGCACTACATGGCATTGTAAGTCAACAGGTGGCATGAGGGGTGCGACACACTCACTGATCATGGCACACACTGTGCAGCACATGCAACAGCAGGCTGATGACCAGCACGTGTCAAGCAGTCACATGTCCCACTCCACTGATGCACCCTTAGCAGACTAGACAGACATACACAGGCACAGATCACTCGCCTGTCAGTCACAACAGCGGATACAACCCTCTCTCTGCACATGTGCCACTTGCCAGTGGGGTGTCACAGGCATCGTGCCAGCTCTGCAAGTCAAACACACAGAACGGCTTACTTGTCACATCAGATGAGTAGATCTGTTGCCTCCTCCATGCAGCTGTGGTGCAACACTTCACATAGACACTCACCCACATGACAAAGAACATTCACACACATCAATGTCCATGAGGTCGTACACATCATTTGGACACTCTCACCACAGGTCCACTCAACTCATACACATCTGTGGGTACAGTCACCTGTCACACCGGGGGGACCACTGAATCACCTCAGGACAATAGGAAACAAAGCCACCAAGGATTTGCCAGGCTGAATGTGTCATGCACTATGCAGTGAATGTCACAGTAAGCACAATGCAAGTGAGGAGTGCACACAGGAACTACCTCATGCTCTGCATGAGAGACATAAGCATGTCCCCCCCTGGGACCCACTCTAAACAACATTGCATGTCTGTCACTCCTGGACACAATGCCAGAAGTGACAGTCACACAACAGGTGCATAGGGAAAGGTAGTGGAGTCAGCACTCACCTGCTCCCCTGGTCTCCCATACAGCTTGGGGTACTGTAGGAGGAGGACGTCCAGCAAGCCCCCATTCTCCTCCAGGGTGAATGGCTGGGCCCTCTCCACAGTACGTGACTTGGTTCCGGGGGAAGCAGAGATAGCAGTAGTGTAGTCGACTGGAAAGTTGTGCAGGCAAGTGCCCTCTCATGGGTTCTGGCCGCCTTATATCTGTCTTGCTGAGGGGCATTCATTGTGAGGAGTACATAGTGATTGGTCATACACATTTGCATCGTACGTTTATTCCAATCCCTTGAAAGATACACCTATGACACACATTTGCATCGTTCAAATTTTGAGCATCATGTCAAGTCAACAACCACTTTGCAACATTGTATTTTTTGGCCAACTGACTGTTCCAGGACACCTGATGGACACATTTCAACTGAAAACTCAGTATCCATGACAACCAGCATGCATTTATGGCCTAATACTTGTCCCTTATGTGTCCCCTATGTAATTTTGAAATCCACACACAGGTACGGTGCGTTTGACACGTACCCCTACGGCACAAGTATAATGGTGAAATTAAGCGTACACACGCGATGATTGCGGGTGTACCGTGCATTTCACACGTACCCCTACGGCAAAAGTACAATGGTGAAACAACGCGTACACAAGCGATGATTGCGGGGGTATGGTGCGTTTCAAACGTACCCCTATGGCACAAGTACAATGGTGAAACGAAGCGTACACACGCGATGATTGCGTGTGTACGGTGCGTTTCACACGTACCCCTACGGCACAAGTACAATGGTGAAACGAAGCGTACACACGCGATGATTGCGGGTGTACGGTGCGTTTCACACGCTTACAATGGTAATACAGGCGTACACATGCCAGGAATGGAGGGCTACGAGTCGCACAAGGATGTCCATCAAGTACTTGTCATTGCATACTTTCATGTGCAGGCCCTAGGTGTGTCAGCCAGTGATATTGCACATGTCATCTCATCTAGTTGCACAATTGATGTGTGATGACCTGTGGACACATGTCATATGTGATGGGGCACTTTGTGGCACACATCACCTTAACACTTGCCACATGTGTGTCTGTAGTCCAACTGTGTCATGCACAGCAGCAGTGGGATGGCACAGTCATCACCACCCGCACCTGTCTCCTGATGCAGGGACAGGGACACTCTCTCAACTGACATGTCACGATCAGCGTGCCCCTGTGTGACTATGTCAGGTGTGTGTCATGTGTTCCCATGAGCTTGCTGTTAGTGTTCCGTCAACTGCATCTGCTGTTGGGGCATCCAACATGGGTCTGTGTGGAGATGGGCATGGCACACATCTACGCACACCATGCCACATGTGGATTCCCACGGCTGTAGGGTCTGTGTGCATCGGACATCATATTTTCCCAGGCATACATGTCTGCGTCGTCTCAATGGCTGTGTTTAATTGTTATCACGTGTACCCCTTCATCGCAATGTGTGTCATATGTACATTTGACATTCCATGTGACCTGTGCGTGTGCCTTTGCAGTCAACTGTCTGGATGAGATGACATCCTTCCAATGCAGCTATGTGGATGTGTGTCACTCCGGTGATATCTCTGGCTGTTCACTCAGACTTGCCCCCAGCTCATTTCAGGGCCTGTCATGTAGACTTGACAATCAACAGGTGTATCTGGCTTTTTGTAGGAGTGCCAGCAAGGTGGCATATGTGTCCTGGATGTATTGCACACACCAGACTCCATAGTTACCTGATGTGTAGTAGCAGTTTAACATGTGCTATGTTCATTGACATTGATGTTGGCAGACTCTCAGTCTTCATGATTCCTAACAATGTCTTGCAGGGCACCGCCTGTCCCAAGAACAATGCTAGACTTGGCTGCCATGAGGGAACGTGCCCGTATCCGACGTTACAGATTCACTCAACAATTGATTGAGGACTTGACCAACAGGCTGGCACCACACCTCCAACCGCGACACAGGTATCCTACTGCGCTGACCCCAAAGATGAAGGTGATGGCAGCCCTACATTTTTTTGCCACAGGTATGTTTCAATTGACCATAGCTGATATTGGTGGGATGTCACGGACAATGTTCAGCCGTGTCCTGCGTGATGTTTTGGCAGCCATGTTGGAGCACCTTGATGAATTCATCAAATTTCCTACTACTGGGGTGTTGACAGATGTCAAGTGTGATTTCTATGTCCTGGGAGTGATACCCCATGTCAATGGGTCCATTGATGGGACACATGTGGCGTTGGTACCACCACAGGCACAGGAGCAAGCCTATCACAACTGTAAACATTACCACTCAATAAATGCCCTTGTAGTGTGTCTTGGTAACATGCTGATTTCCCATGTCTGTGCACGTTTTTCAGGATCAGCACACAATGCCTACATCATGAGGTGTAGCAGGGTGCCACAAATGATGCTGCGGCTGCACAACGAACAAGCATGTCTTGTTGGTGGGTATACTCTGTTGGTCCTGTGTGTTGCGGTATCTTTGGCTCTTATGGCATCTCCTGACCCACTTATTTACATGATGTTTCCATGTAGGGGATTCTGGATATCCCAACATGCCATGGCTAATGACACATCTCCGCAACCCAATAATAGCTGCAGATCACAGGTACAACAATGCACACGGGCAGACCAGGCGAGTGAATGAGAGGACGTTTGGCCTCCTGAAGAGCCGATTCCGGTGCCTTGACAAGACAGGCGTGTCCCTCCCATATGCACCGGAGAAGGTGTGCAAAATCTTCATTGTGTGCTGCATGCTGCACAACATGGCTGTTGAGAAGGCAGTGCCACTCATCCTTGATCCTGATGAGGAGCAACACCCACCCGTGGAGGATCCAGGGCTTGGTCACGAGGCAAGTGATGAGGAGGAGGAGGATGATATCCGGAGTCAGCTCATATGCAACTTCTTCTCATAATGGTGAGTCACTGGGTATGAGTGTGCAAGCTTGTAGCATTGAGTGGCATGTGTTGCAATGTGTGTGTCCAGCTGACTGAATGCCAAGTGACTTTGATGTGTGTACTGATGTGTCACTCGAGTGATGATGTCATGCCACACAGTTTTGCGGAGAGACTTTCTTTGAAATTTGCATGTGTCCAACATTGTTCATGTTTCGTAACTGACCATGTGTGCGGCGAGATTTGTTTTAGGTGACTTCTTGTGTGTCTGTCATTCCCAGGTTTTTGCACCTGTTGTCTGCTCGTGTCATCTTTGTCCTCCTGCTATTCCTCGTGAGGATTGCAACGTGTGCTGAATCAGCGTTCCATGCACGGACATGTGGAAATGTCAGTTTGGGTAAGGATTGCAGCAAGGCTTTTTGGTGGTGGTACGGGTTGGGAATGTGTGGGGACTGCTTCTGTGCATGTTGTGGTACCATGCATACATGTCTTCTACACCATGGAGCATATAACATGTAGCATCACTCCCATGACATGATAGTCACCCTTCTTGACAGTCATCTGTAGTGGAGTGTGGAGTCTGATGAAGGCATCAATGTGCGTAAACCTTGCCTCTGAAACATTGCTGATGCTACGGGTGGACATAGTGTGGGACATCACAACAACTGGCTCGATGATGATTTGCAGCATCTCCGTGTGCAGCAGGATGTGTTTGGCTCATCCCCTTTACTTGTGTGCCAGTTCATTGGGATTTACAACATCCGTGTTGTGAAGGGGGGATCCAGCATATGTCCCATATGTTCTGTCAACTGACCTGTGAGTCTGTTTGTATGGATGCATTTCCCTTTGTGTGAGTTTGTGCAATAAAGGTGTTCTGCACAATCCAAAGTGCCTCATCTCTGTCACTGCATATCTCTTGCCAGTTTGCATGCGTCATCTATGGCATAATTGTCAAAGATTGAGCATATGAGTGTATGTGTACTTCGGCAACATGCATGCATTTCTTCATGGCTAATAATCTCTATTGTGCATGAAGTACCTGGTTGTGTATGTATTTGTCATTTTTATTGATACTTCATACATTTTCTCAAGGTGACCCATGAGTAAGCTGACATTCCTTCCTTTACATACACCTGTTGCACTGTGCCTTTCTGACCTCCTTGTCTTTGTGTGCTACTTTTTGCCTAGTTTCTCACCCCTTCCGCCTGCTGCTGCCTCACCTGCGGCACCGCCCCACAGAGTGCCCTGATTCGGCAACCCACACGCCTACAAAATGCTCCTCCCTTCCCCCTCCACCCATTCTAAATGCAGCCAGCAGCTTGTCTGTGCCACTGTTGCACCAACGCCGTGCCAAAGGCAGGACCTTCTGCGCCTGCAACGTGCACAGTGCACGACCCTCTGGTCCTTGCATGACCCACGTCACACAACAGGCTCATGCTGCAGCCACCCTCCAATCAATGTCCTCCAGACAATCAACCGCCTGCTATCAGGCAACCCCTAAGCGCACACACAACACCTTTGCATGCTGAGTGTGCAACTCCAACTGCCTACACAGCACTGCCCCACCTACCAGACCCTGTCAGAACAACCAGGTCATGTGCCTCCTACTCCACACCCGCTCCATCCACAAGTACACCATTGGACTCTGTTACCTCCTCAACACAACGGCCCCACACATCACCTTCATGACAGTAACCTGGTCAAAAGCATCCTCAGCACACAACTTCTTCATTGCCATCTCAGACGGATACAAGGTCACCCGCAGGGACGGCAACAACAATCCCGGAGGATGAATTGCAATTTATTCCCAAGTACACCCTCTGAGTCACAAATCCGGTTTTGCTCCAACCACCTGGCAACCCTCAGAGTAACACTCATCTACAGATCTCCAGGCCTACATCCAAAATTCTGCAAAGCCATCAACACGCACACCCTCACCTCCACAGGCTACATGTGGCTGGGGGCCAGTAACTTCTTGCTGGAGGAGAACCACACCACCATCCAATATTAGTCCATCAACATTTGCATCCACGTCTCTGACAAGTAACACACTGGCCCACAACCCGCTACCGATCCCCCAGAGATGCTTGATTGAAGTCACCACAGACAAGCTGTGTGGGACACTCGAACCACCCCCGCCGCACCCTGGAACCTCACACACTGGATCAGGTACTGATCCAACAATCTTGCCACATTGACGGACTTTCCTGTGAAGCACAACAACAATTAAGCCACCTGGGACAAGGCAGACCTACTGGACTCATACAGATCGAGCCGGACTCTTGTGCAAACCTTGCAACACAAAGTACCTTCATTTACCTTACAGCCCTGGAAAACGCCACACACAGCCATCACCATATCATCAACAAGGACAAGTGGAGATCCTTCAGATAGGGCCGAGGCACCAAAACACACAACATCAAGGAGCTCATCAGCATTGTGAGTGAACTGACAGTAAATCTCCATCCAAAAGACACCCCAACCTTGCAAGGCAGATCACATCCCATGCAACTTTCTACCACTGCAAGCTCATGGCCATACACGACAGCCTTGGCACACAGAGGCAGACAGCACTATTATCCGTGTGACAAACCCCCTTCAGGTTCTGGACTCCCATCAGCAACAAATACACCACCTGGCTCATGTGTACCATCCACTCTGGCTCTCCATCAGGCCCCTTCCCACACAACATCTCAACCACATCATTCCCCATCCTTGAAGCCCACGTCCAGGGCGTCCTGAATGTCTCATTTGAGTTAGCCACATTCCATGGGAGCTGGAGGCATTCCGAGACACAGGCTCTTCTTCAACAACGGATGGCAGTACCGCAGGATCCCCTAGAACATCACCCTGCTTCCCTACCCAGCAAATGTCATCAGGAAGACACTCAACGAGCGACTGACAAACTTCCTCCGCACTGAGGTATTCAAGATATTACGATATGATTAGCGCAGTATATCTAATGATAGTTTACCTCGTTATGGTGTATTAAACGGTTCGAGATCCCCGATTATGTTTAGTACGACAAAAAGGGCCGAGAAACCGAACCGCCTCCATCTTGGATTGCGGCTCTCTCTCTCACTTGGGAGTCACGTGGTCTTTTCCACACACCCTCTGCTTTCCCCTTTCCTTGCATTTAATTAGGAGACAGGCTGAGTTGCTGAGAAGCAAGGTCACATCTGCTAAAAGGGAGTATCAGGCAAATTCCTCTAGGCCTGGGACAAGAAGGGAGTCACCCTTTCGACCTTCTCCGTAAAGATAGTAACCCTTTGTATGTGTAACCGAAACTAGAAATAGGCATGAGCTCATTAGGGGCGCCAGGACTAACTGGTACTTTTCCACATATATGGTTTTGTATGCTGTACTGATAATGTATAAAAGTGTGTTACTGTCAAGGAGCCAGCAGTCTTCCTCGGCGCACCTGATGGGTGAGGATCGACGAGGCTCCTCTATATAGAGTTCTGTGGTGGCTAATAAACGTTTGAACCTTCCACGTTGCCAACTGCTCCTTCTTACCTAATATTGCGGGCCAATGGTAAGTGTGGCCCTTGGAATAATTATTCGGACACAACAGTTGGCGACCACGAAGGGACCCCGTGAAAGGGTCTTTCCCCCCCCGTATTCGGGTGGTGGGGTTGGGGGCTTCCTGACCGGTTGGCGGGAGAGGAGCCTGAGGATTTCTCCCACCCTGCACGACTTTTCGGTACGTCCCCTGCTGCTAGTTACCCTTCACCGGGGTCCTACGGGCTTAACCAGGAAACTGGATCGATTTGGTCGGGAGGAGTTGGCAGCGGAGAACGAACATTCGTATCTGGGTGCACCCGGTGAGTATTGATTTGATTTTGACACACGCGTTGTAAACGGTGCATTATTGGTTAAGGCACGCGTCGGAGACGGTGTGCTATTTGATTGATTTGAGAGCATTCGTTGAGAACGATGCGTTTTTAATTTTGAACACGGATTGCATTTGTTTGAAGCTCGCGCTGGACAGCGGTGCATTGATTTGAAGACACGCACCGGAGGGTGGTGTCTTGCTTGATCGATGTTAGCATTACCGTGGTTTGACTCGAAGTACGTACAGGTTGTATTTGATTTGAGTAAAAACGGCGCGCCGAAGGATTACAAACGGATTGCACGTGGAAGGACCCGCGACCTAGACTGGGTAGCCACTGGGCATACTCCTGATGGGGCAAGTCCTCGTTGGGGGCTGGTCTAAGTGGTGAGCCAGGAGGGTGGCCGGAATCCCGCGTGCAGTTTGGTGTTTGGACTGTGAACCAGAGTCGACGGGCTTGGTTCTCTGATACTGATTGTATGTTGTGTATGATTCGTGTTGATTGTTGTTTGTGTATACATGTCTGAAAACTAACCAAAATGTCCTGTTTTAGTAAATTGAATTGTTTTGGCTGCTGCTGTCGAACAAGTGACTCCAGACTAGCTGAGAGCCAACCTGCCCTGCCGGAGGGCAGTCCTAGCCATTTTATGTATGTCAAACATGGGATCTCTCCGTTGTTGTTTTGCACTCTGTGGCACAAGTATACCAAGGGCAATGAGGAGTTACGCTGGCCCAAAACGGGCTCATTTGATGAAAAGAAAATTGCGTTCCTACAGGAACAGCTGTTTTCTAGGCGTAGTAGGCAGGCCATGTTTGACGCTCTCATTGCATGGCAGAAAGAGGCCAAACAACGGCGAATAAGGGAAGAGAAAGTAGCCAGAGCCAAGGCAGGACAGAATGTTGCTCAGAAAGCTATGGCCTATGACCGAGACAGAGTAGAAAGGGGATTGGATTGCATGAATCGTGAATTTCGACTAAAGGTGGATAAGAGCTATGTGACCCGCCCGAATGCAGAAGATGAGATAGAGGATTTACTGGACACCAGACCACCACCCCCTTATGTACCACAGAGGATATATCCGGAGGTATCAGGGGCCTCGGCCCCGGCCCCAAATATGTCACTGGGGGCCTCAGCTTCGGCTCCCCCGGCCACCACTACCCCTCCCTCTCTGCCGAACCTCTCCTGGTTACCGACATCTGTGTCTGAAGTTATGGCCATACTGCCTAATTTATTGACGACAGCTGCAGCCGGGACCCCTCAGCTGTAGCTGGGGTCAATGCCTTCCCCTTCTGTTCTGCCCTCCTCCTCCGCCAGTACCACGCCAGTAGCAGCTGTAACTACTCCAATACGTGCGGCCAGTCTAACTGAGGGTAGGAAGTTGTTCTCTCGTTCGGCCTTGGGAACGGAAGAACGAGAAACTATTGCTACACAAGCATCCCAGTGGATGCGACATCCCATTTATACGCTTGCCGATATTTGGAGTACTATGAGAGACTATGAACCGGTGATGCAACAGCATGCTCTGGAGCATATGGCCAACCGTCTTATTTCTGTGTGGGAACAGGTACATCAGGAAGGGAAGGCTCCGGCTATATTATATGATATTCTTGATCAGGTCCATAAATCTCAGTTGACACCGGAGGAGGTGTATGGGAAGGTACAGACTTTGGTCTCTTATAGAACTCGTTTGCAGTCTGCCACTCCCGCCGGATTCTCCCAGTTCCCTATGCGGGAAGTGCACCCTATCTTCCATCCAGAAGTTGCCGCGGTAGTGGATGCCCACGGCGTCGTTACCCGTCCCGGGGTAGACGCCCGGTTCCAGGAACAATGGGTCTATACCCCCTGGAAGCGGAGTGAGGTACTATCCCCAAAAAGCCAGTTGCCAGATCCTAGAAAGAACCCCACCGCATATTACAAGGAACTGACCGAGGCCGCCTCGTCAGCAGTAATGACGTTGGCAGATATTGAATTATTCTTTGCCTTATTAGTACCGGTGGACATTTGGCGCCAGGTACATGACCAGGACCATGTTACGGAATTTGGTGGGACATGGGATCAACTGAGAAACTGGGATAGAGATCGTAAACCAGGGAACAAGCCCCGACCTGAGATACTGGCCTTGCCTGAGAGAATAATAACTTATATGCATTCACTGATCCCACCCAGGAAAGTAGATTGGGACAAGCTGACGGCCTGTAAGCAAAAGAAGGACGAGAGTGTCTCTGATTTTTTCACAAGGTTTGAGGGAGTGTTCATTGACTTCAGCGGACAGGACTTGGCAACGGAAGGGGGTGTACGTTTATTTGTTAATAGATTTGTAACCAATTTGCTACCTGAGGTATCGGCCCGGTTGCAGGCAGCTGAAAGTACCTGGACGACCACCACGCCCTCCACGATACTGAGTATGGCTCAGTATTATGAGCATCGGGAGAATGAGAGCAAGGATAAGACAGAAAGAAAGTCAAAAGAGTTGAAAACACGGGTGTTACTAAAGCAAGTGGAGAGGGGTAGAGGAAGAGGACGAGGGTTGCAGAATTTCGCTCCAAGAGGGGCGGGACCGACGCAAACAGCTGGGCGAACAGATCTGGGCATAAATCAATGTGCTTTTTGTAAAGAGGAGGGGC
Organism: Triturus cristatus; assembly: GCF_964204655.1. Classification (NCBI taxonomy): domain Eukaryota; kingdom Metazoa; phylum Chordata; class Amphibia; order Caudata; family Salamandridae; genus Triturus; species Triturus cristatus. The sequence goes on along the minus strand of NC_140585.1, from coordinate 828,129,143 downwards.
ATTGGAGAGCGCAGTGTCCATTACTATATGAACAGAATACGGCTTCAAGGGGTCGCGGACGGGGAAGGATGAGTGGGCATCGAGGTGGATACACGAGACAAGAACTTGCAGCCCGAGGTGAGAACAGTCAGAATTATTTCGACCAAAGCCAGGGTAAACAGTACTACAATGATGGACGTGTAACGGACGAAGACGCCGGGTATACTCAAGCATAGGACAGCCAAGGGCAGAGTAAGGGGCATGTGTCAATCCCGATAGATCAAGCTGGACCTTATGTCCATGCACGATTGTTGGATGCATCAGGTAAGTTTTTGGTTGACACAGGGGCTATGAACAGTTCTGTTTCACGTGCCCTGGTCCCGGGGGCCGCTCTGTCTGGCCAGACTAATGTGTCCGTGGGGTTCTCTGGAACTCCGGTGGTGAGCCCCATTTCTAAGCCACTTTCCCTTACTCTGGGACCGGTTACGATAGAATCGCCTTTCCTCCTCACCTCTCAGTGTGGGGAAAATCTCCTGGGTATGGATATATTAAAAAGATTGCATGCCCACATCTATTGCTCTCCCGATGGAGTTTATCTGACCATTCGGAATACCTCTATCCCCTCCGTTCAATGTTTTTCGAAAACGGACTCACTACCTCCTGAGCTTGCACAACTCCCGAAGGATCTTTGGGCCCTGGGGGACACTGACGTAGGATTCCTACAAATTCCCCCGGTGTCCATCACCCTGAAACAGAATGCCAAATTGCCAAGGATCCCACAGTATAAAATAGCCCCCGCAGGGGAACGCGCTTTACTGGCCATTATTTCTGACTTGATTAGAACAGGGGTGGTGGAGGAAACGGCTTCTAATGTCTGTAACAGTCCCATTCTTCCGATTCTTAAACGAGCCCCCGTACCTCAATCCCCTGATTATGCTGATACCTACCGATTTGTGATTGATTTGCGAGAGATTAACAAGATTGTGGTACCCCAATATCCGGTGGTACCAGACATTAATTCCATTTTGACCATGATTCCTCCCACTGCAACATTTTTCTCGGTGATTGATTTGAAGAATGCCTTCTTTAGTATTCCCATACATCCAGATAGCAGACATTTGTTCGGTTTCTCATTGGGGGGCCGCAGCTTTAGATTCTGTCGCGCCCCCCAGGGGTATACCGAAAGCCCTAGTATCTACAGCCAAGCCCTAAAAAGAGTATTGGATTCTTTACAATTGCCGCCAGGTAATGTCCTATTGCAGTATGTTGACGACCTCCTTGTGGCCTCTGATACAGAACAGGGTTGCCGCGATGCTACGGTTACCCTGCTACGGCATTTGGCCACTCATGGTAACAAGGTGTCGCTCTCTAAATTTCAATATTGTCGACCGGAGGTGACCTATCTCGGTCATCTCCTGTCGAAGGAGGGAAGACGGTTGACTTCTGAGCGCATCACAACCATAACTAACATGCCTGTTCCTCGCACGCAACGTGATGTCCGCGCTTTGCTTGGTATAACCTCCTACTGTCGCCAATGGATTGCTAACTATTCTCTCTTGACTAAACCTTTCTTGTATCTAACTCCGAAGGAAGTGCATGAACCTTTACCTTGGACTGATGAATGCCAGACTGCCTTTTCTGCTCTGAAAACTGCTCTTTGCTCTGCTCCTGTGCTTGGCACCCCTGACTACCGGAAACCTTTTGTGCTCTACGTGCATGAGGTGGACGGTTGTTCTCTTTCAGTGTTGACACAGGACTTTGGTGGTAAGCAAAGGCCTTGTGCATATTTCTCGGCGGTTTTGGATAACGTCGCCAGAGCACTTCCCAGTTGTCTGAGGGCTGCAGCGGCAGTGGCTGTAGCGATCAGACAATCGGAAGGGCTAGTCCTGAATACGGATCTGACAGTGATGGTGCCTCATGCTGTGGACGTATTATTAAACAGGACACAGACGCAGCACTTAACTAGTGCACGTCTTACAGGGTACGAATTGACCCTGTTTGCACCTCATATAACGATCAAACGATGTGTTAACTTGAACCCTGCCACGTTGTTGCCCCTCCCTTCAGGGGATGGTGGACAAGACATACATGATTGTATTTTTCGAACTGAAGAAGAAACCAAGGGCCGGATAGATCTAACTGACACCCCACTATTTGATGCCCAAGGAGAATTGTATGTTGATGGGTCCTGCTTTAGATTACCGGATGGTACGACAGCTGCGGCTTATGCGATCACTACCCTGCAAACGGTAGTCGAGGCAGCCAAGATACCATACCGGTCGGCCCAGGCGGCCGAATTGGTTGCATTATTCAGGGCCTGTGAGTTGGGGAAAGGTTTGAGGCTAAATGTCTACACCGATAGCCAGTATGCGTTCGGTGTAGCACATAGCTTCGGGAGGTTATGGGCGGAAAGAGGATTCTTGACATCTCATGGCGAAAAGATAAAGAATGGACCATTAGTTGACTGATTGCTGGCTGCATTAACATTGCCTAAAACCCTGGCCATAGTGAAATGCAGTGCACACAAGGTTATAGTTGATGATGTGGGGAGGGGAAATTCCTTTGCGGATAGAATCGCCAAAGAAACAGCCCAGTCTGACACCATTTCCATGTTTGTAGTGACAAAAATGATAGAGGCAGGGGTTTTTAACAACACCATAGACAGTGTGAAAGAGCTACAAAAGGAGGTGACCCCGGAAGAACTGACATACTGGCAAGAACAGGTGGGGAGGCTTGATGAGAATGGATGTTGGACTGACTTGTCAGAGAGGTGTAGATGGTTACTGCCAAACGCATTTGTAAATGCAGTAGTAACTATGGCGCACGGACCTTCACATGTAGGGGTCCAGGGCATCTGTGCCACATTGGATCCTGTCTGGTATAATGTTAATATCCATAAGACAGCTAGGAACCTGGTTCAGCATTGCATGATTTGTCTCCAGCATAATCCTGGGGTTAGCATTCCCGTCTTGGCGGGTAGTTTTGCGCCGCCCACCCTGCCTTTTGAAGTACTTCAAATGGATTACATACAGCTAGAACGAGTTAACAATCTGAAATACGTGCTGGTGGTGATCTGTACTTTTAGTAAATGGGTGGAGGCGTATCCCACAAAGGAAAATACTGCCCTGGCAACCGCGAAAGCTCTGGTAAAGGAGTTTTTCCCTCGATATGGGTTGCCACGGGTGATTTGGAGTGACAACGGGACACATTTTAATGCTGACTTAGTTAAGCATGTATGCAAGGGTCTGTCCATTCAGCAGAAATTTCACGCAGCCCGACATCCTCAATCAGCGGGTCTAGTTGAGAAATATAATGGGATTCTGAAATTGAAACTGGCTAAACTTCAGGACACGACAGGATTAAAATGGCCTGATCTCCTGCCCCTGGCCCTGTTGTCCGTAAGAACTACTCCCCATTCCCGGAGCGGTATCTCCCCTTATGAGGTAATTTTTGGCAGACCTGCCAACGTGTTGGGAGTACCCCGGCCCAAATCCTTCAGGGACATCGACCATCCTATGTTGACTGATTATTTGTATGCTTTGACTAAAGATCTCCATTCCATTCATCAACAGATATCTGCTGTACTGCAGCCCCTGCCGGAGGGACCCGGACACAGCGTGGAACCTGGACAGTGGGTCTTGGTTCGAAACTACCAACGAAAATCGAGTTTGGATCCGCGCTGGTCCCGACCGTACCAGGTGCTCCTGGCAACGCGAACGGCGGTGAAAGTTGAGGGTAAGCAGCGCTGGATCCATATCTCCCATCTTAAGCGAGTTCCTCTCCCATTGCCAAGGGAGCAGCTTGACCAGGAGGAAGGCCTGCCAACCCAGGGCGAACCCAGCACTAGAAAACGACTTTCCCTGGACACCCGCAGAGAAGTTGACGGGCGAGGGGAGAGTGCTGTGAGCCTGAAAGACCCTTTTTGAGACCACTCAATTGCTCCAAGTGAGGCGTCTGGTCGGGAGCCCAGCTCCCCGTCTGATCCCACTGTGCCTGCTTTGTTTGTGAATCCTGAAACCCCTGGTCGGGATCGATATCACCTGCGGCCCCGGAAATAGGGAATCCCCAGTCTAGCCTTGGCGAGTGAAGTTGGAAGCCTCGGCAAAGACCTGAGGATTGGTAGAACACTGGACTGAACTCGTTGAGAGCATGGAACTTTCAGTAAAGCTCTGTTCAGAACGAAGGTAGAGACATTGGTCGGTTGGTGGGGGCCCAGGTGGAGTTTCCTTTCAACAAGGGTTGCGTCAAGTGCGACCCCAACGCGAGAAGTTTTTATTCTTTCTTTTTGTTTTTCTGAACAAATAGGAGTCTGCCTGTGAGGCTCTATACGGACACAGGAAAGAAGCACCCTCCAGCAGGTCGGACTGCTCGTAGCCCTTTTCCCGAGATTATATTGGACTTTTAGTGAGAAAATGTACCCTTTTGCTCGTTTTGTCCCTGAAGAAGGGCGGCCCATAGTACCTCGTACCATTCCCCCGCATTTGCCAATGTTCTCCTCATGGAGCTTGCGTGTTAAAATTGTTTTCATTTCTATATTGATTGTATCATTTGTACTATGCTTAGGTCTGTTTATATATCTAGAGTTTCGCCATCCTGTGCACACCTTGATAGTGTCTACCCCTGCTCCTAAGGAACATCATTTCCAGACTTTTGCCCCCCATAAGGAGAGACACCGACAGACATATGTACATAATGCTTTCATTGAGATGCTACACCAGACTCATAGTTCCACAAATGTTATTGATTGTTGGGTCTGTGGTCTTCTCCCGTCAGTGATGCATAAGCAAGATTTGTTCATATCAATGCCCTTGTCTTATTTAGGTAGTTGCGAAGCCTGGTTCAAAATGTTATCCATGCTATATGAACACTACGCTATAGATGAACGCCGATTCTCAGAGAAGGATTATGCCTTGATTTTAGCCGATATAGAGACACACCAAGGTTTTACTCCTAATGCTGAGGGGACGGATGGTACCCTTGATCCTACCGCCTGTATGAACGTATACACTGATCATGAGAATGATACCTAGTTGAGGGATGAAGTGTTGGATTTCATGACCTTTAATTTTACTGAGTATTTCAAGTATTTCCAGGAGCGAAATGTCTCAGATGAGAAAATCATTCCGGTCCCGGTATTGAATACGTCCTCCTCCTTCTGCGTACAGGGTACTGGACATCTATCCGTAGGTTATAGTAGATGTAATTACACTTATAAACTACAGACTTTCAGTAGTCCCCCAACACTCACCCCTCCCAATGTTTATTTCGTGTGCGGTGAAAATGCATACTCTTGGCTACCCAGGGGATGGGCAGGTCGATGTTACTTATCCTTTCTTTACCCACCGGTCTACATAGCTCCTTCTGATTATCACAAATCTCATTCCTTAAATCGGCGGAGCCTAAAAGCTGAAGCCGCCAGTAATGATGCCACTGACCAGACTGACACTCCAGCCCAACACTTCGTTGATATCATAAAAGGGGCATTGCCTATATGGGGACCCATCCTCAATAGTAAAGAAGTCAGGAGGCTATCTAGAGTAGTGGAAGGGGTGGTTAATACTACTGCAGGAATATTAACTAATATCACAGTGGAGCTCCAGGCGACCCGGCTTGTGACCCTCCAAAATCGTCTTGTTTTGGATGTTATCCTAGCTGATCGCGGAGGAGCTTGTAGAGTCATCGGCAGCTCCTGTTGTGTATATATACCTGACTCCGCCCCTTCTGTCCATTTGGCCATTCAGAAACTACATCGGCCAGCTTCGGAAATTCACACCGAGACTGGTACTTGGTCTTTGTCTGGGTGGTTTTGGGATCTGGTGACCACCTGGGGATGGAAGCTATTTATGATTCTTTTAGGAATAGTGGGGTTCATTTTCACCTGCTGTCTTTGTCTACAGTGCGGGCCTGCTTGCTGTGCATATTGTGCTGCTCAAGTTCGCCGAACCATCCCTAGGCCCGAGCCCGTCCAAACCAGAATAGATACTCAGTGGGCTCAGAAGGAGACGCACGACTTAATGCAGATTGATGAGGGTATTTTCGAAGACTGACCCTGTTATTAGCTATGCTGCGCTAAAAGGGCCGTTCTGAGGTATTCAAGATATTACGATATGATTAGCGCAGTATATCTAGTGATAGTTTACCTCGTTATGGTGTATTAAACGGTTCGAGATCCCCGATTATGTTTAGTACGACAAAAAGGGCCGAGAAACCGAACCGCCTCCATCTTGGATTGCGGCTCTCTCTCTCACTTGGGAGTCACGTGGTCTTTTCCGCACACCCTCTGCTTTCCCCTTTCCTTGCATTTAATTAGGAGACAGGCTGAGTTGCTGAGAAGCAAGGTCACATCTGCTAAAAGGGAGTATCAGGCAAATTCCTCTAGGCCTGGGACAAGAAGGGAGTCACCCTTTCGACCTTCTCCGTAAAGATAGTAACCCTTTGTATGTGTAACCGAAACTAGAAATAGGCATGAGCTCATTAGGGGCGCCAGGACTAACTGGTACTTTTCCACATATATGGTTTTGTATGCTGTACTGATAATGTATAAAAGTGTGTTACTGTCAAGGAGCCAGCAGTCTTCCTCGGCGCACCTGATGGGTGAGGATCGACGAGGCTCCTCTATATAGAGTTCTGTGGTGGCTAATAAACGTTTGAACCTTCCACGTTGCCAACTGCTCCTTCTTACCTAATATTGCGGGCCAATGGTAAGTGTGGCCCTTGGAATAATTATTCGGACACAACAGCACAAACCGCTCCAGGCAACCTGCACCAGAACATCTTCCACAGTAATCACACCACTGCAACCGTCATCATTGCCACCACCAACGACAACTTAGCCCTACTCAACAATGGTGAGACCACCCCCTTTGACCTCTCAACGGCATTCTACACCATGTGCTACCACACTGTCAGCTCATACATCTCCAACACTGGTATCTAGAGGAGGGCCCAGGATTAAATCACCAAGTAGCTCACCAGCAAGGGCCAGGGAGTCGGCCTCCACCCTGCAGCATGTAGTACACTGGGGTCATGTGGCCCATGCCCCAGGGCTAATCTCTCAGCGTGACGATCTTCAATGTCTCCATGACCCCCCTCTCCACCATCACATGCGCACACAACCTCATCATCATCTCGTATGCCATTTACACCCAGCTGCTCCTCAACCTCACCAAAGACCCAGCCATTGCCAGATTCAACCTCCAAGAAGGCATGAGATCCATTGACGAATCGCTGACCATCAGCCACCTGAGGCTGGACTTGGAAAGGACTGAGGTCATCATCTGAGAATTGTCCCCTTATGGCTGGGTCAACTCCTTGTGTCCCACCGGCCTGGGCACCGCACCAGCACCCAGTGGCCGCGCACGCAAGCTGGTGTTCATCATGGACTCATCGCTCACACTTACCACGCAACTCAACGCCAGCGCCAAGACGCCCTCGGGCATTCGTTGCGCTTTACAAATCTACAGATCAAATCAAATCAAATCTACAAATCAAATCAACACCATCTGTACCTCATGCTGCAACACCCTCCGTATGCTGCAAATGATCCACAGATAGATCCACTCCAAGGCAAGACAGACGGTCCCCCAGGTCCAAGACACCAGCCGGCTCAACTACAGCAACGCCCTCTATGGAGGAACAACAGCAAAACTGCAGGAGAAGTTGTCCACATCCAGGGGGCATCCGCACACCTCATCTTCAACATTGCCCGCCCCAGCCACATCACCGTCCACCTGAGATAGCTAGAATGGCTCACTGTCTGCTGCAGGATCACCTTCAGACTCCTGAACCACACTCAGGAGGCAGTCCACAACCCCAGACCCAAAACCGACCTTAGACGTCTGTCTTCCAACACCCCGTTGGTCCAACTTCGTGCAGCCCACCTTGCCCTGGCCACCATTCATCACATCCACAGAACAACTGCATGCAGGAGATAGTTCTCCCACCTCGCAAAACAGACCTGGGACTCCCTCCCCGGGCACCTCAACATGACCTCTACACCTTCAAGATACTCTGGCAAATTGGTCTGTCTGAGCAGTATTGCAAGCCTCCCCTCAGCAGCTTGAGGCCATCAGGGGTGAGTATTGGGCTCCATGTCTGTATTTGGTGATACATTGTGACCCATGTGTGTCCTCGATCGGACTCAGATCCAAGTGTATGGATGGCTGGAGTTAGTTCCACCCTCAGGCATACTTTGACGTATCCCCACACGTATGTTGTGGACTCATGCTAAATGACTGCAACATAAAATTACAATTATAAATGTATTTATTATAGGTCTGGGGCGTGATTTGTGCACAGAAAAAGGTGCAATACAGGGACCATAGAATCCTAAGTTCACAGGGGGAGATGGGATCCTTGGCATTTGAAGTCATCAGAGTCCAGGCCACAGTGTTTGGCATAATTGGTCAGACTGTGACCAGCAAGTCCATGTGGCAGATGATGTCAGTCAATGAGGTGATGCTGTCGCACATGGAGGCCAGGTGCCACGCCAGGTGACCTGGGAGATGTGGATGGTCCGCTGCCTCTCATGGTCTTTTCCGTGGACGACCCACCTTCCTCCGGGGACCCTCAGATGCAGGCCTTGACGATGCTAGGGACGCTCCGTTGGACGAATCCTACTCTTCCTCCCTCCCTGTGGCTGGTGGTGGTCTTCGCCTGGTGGCACAGAGAGGGTTGTCCATGTTGTCGGCAATCCAACGGAGTGAATGGCTTATGTCCCTTTGCACCGCCAGGAGCTCAGCCAGTCGTGCCTCCATCCGTCCTTGGTGTTCTTGTTAACTGGCGTGTTGCTCGGCCTGCTGGTTCTTAATCTCTGTGAGGGTCACCAATACCTGGCTGAACTCCCTGGTGTCACGCCGGTATGCGTCCATGATGTTGTCTATGTGTGACATTCCGGTCCCTTCAGCTGGCTGGTCAGGTTCTCGCCTCCGACTGCCTCCACTCCCACCACCCCTGCCCACATGAGCCTGGGCTGCCATTGTGGGCACATCGGGTCTACAGGACCCCTGAGGGATGGCAGTGTTGTCTGCCTCCTCCTGGGTGCCCGGCGCACCTTGTCCCTCCTGGTCATACTGGCTCAGGTGTTCACTGCGGGCAGGGCTCCTCTGTGTCTCCTGGTATGTGGCAGGAATGGGGGTGGTGGTTGGCACAGATATTCCTGAACCAGGTGCTGCAGGGGCTTGGACACCAGAGGGTCCAGGTCGGTCGGGGTCATCCGCGGAGTGTTGAGAGGTGTCGCTGCCGGTGGGATCAGGTTCCCCCTGAGCCTGGGACTGTGATTGTTCACCCCCATTGTTGGGGGGAGAATCATCACATTGCCCTGTGTGTGAGAGACAGACAATGTTAATACTGTTTCACGCAACATCCATGTTTCACACACATTCAAGTTGGCACTGTTCCTCCAGGTAGTTGTATGTGCCTAGCATTCTCCTCAATGTTCACATGTGGATGGGTATGTTGCGGGGGACAGATTGATATGTTCTCCTGAGTCTTTGACATGTAGATTTTTGGCTTGGATGCTTCTTCAGCTATGTATTGGTGTTGTTGTGTTACATGTCCATTGTGACAGTGGGTAAATCCATTGCGTGTCCCGGGGGTGTCTGCTTGTGTAAGGGGTGTGTGTGACAGGGCCTGCTGGTGGGTGTTGTGTGATTTGGCAGTGGGGCTCCCAGGTGATGTAGCTGTCCCCCCATGGAGCATGCTGCCATGACAGTGAGTGTGAGTTCCTGTCCTAGATATCTGACCTTGTTGTCTTGGTGTTTGTGTTTGCACTGGTCACAGGAGGGCCTTGTGCTGCCTACACCCGGGCCAAGTGTCAGCTATCTTGTCAGTACTTTCCCAATCCCTGTGCATTGCACATGGTGCATGGGTATGTACCTGGGCCATATGGGATGAGCGCAATTGTGTCTGATTTGGAGTTCAACAATGCGTTTTGTGACACCTACCCTTCCAGCATACGGGACATCCATTCTTGGGTTGGTGCTTCGTGTAGCATGGGACATAGCATGGCCTTGCTTTCTCAATGGGGCATACACATATTATTGGCATTAGAGTTGTTTTTGACTGTGGTGGCCGGTGAGGACTGGGGGGTAGTTGTGTGCATTTTGTGTAGTTGGGGTGTGGATGCCATTACCCCCATGTTACGTAAGTTGTTTGTGTACTCACCAGGCTCTGGAAGTCCTTGAAGTCCATATACTCCCACCGGCGGAAGCAGGGCCATCACCTTCTCCTCCCAGGGATGGAAATGTACTGGTCTGCGGGGCCCACCCCATCCAGTGATGTTGCTCTGGGCGTAGTCGTCATCATTCATTTTTCGCTTGACCGCCCTCCGCAGATCGTACCACCTGGCTTGGCATTCAGTCCTGGTCCTTCTGATGGGTGCAACAGCATTCACCCTATCGACGATCCTCTGCCACAGGTGTGATTTTTCGACTATGCTGGTCTGTCTGACCAATGTTCCAAACAGCTGTGGCTCGACTCTGATAACTTCATTGACAAGGATCTCCAGCTCCTCCCTTGTGAACTTTGGATTCTTGTCTGTGGGCATGGTGTGGGGTGAGGGTGTGGATGGTTGTGGGTGTGTGGGTGTGAATGTGAAGTTGTGGGTCTGAATGTGAAGAGGGGGTATGTGTGAAGGAGGTTGTGTGAAGGTGTATATGTTAAGGTGGATGGGTGCAGCTGTTGGTGTGTGCTCTCTAGCTGCAGTGAGTCTGTTGCAAAGGCTCATGGTTTGTGTGTGTGGGCCCTTTTTATTGGTCCATTTGTGGGTGGGCCTCAGTTTGAATTTTTGGTGGGTGTGTTATAAGCGGTGGTTGTGGGTTTGCCCCTCTGTTTGCCTGTTTCGATGTGGCCAGGTCAGTAATTTCCATGTTTTGTGCACTGTAGACGTGTTTTGCAGTGTTGTGTGACTCGAATAGACCCTCCTTGTGCTGTTTTACATTGCCGATGTACGGTGCGTACATACGCGATGATGTTGTTGTGAGGTGTGTACATACTTGAGGATGTTGTTGTGGGGTGCGTACATACGCGATGTTGGGGTATGCACCGTACATACGCGATGATGTTGTTGTGAGGTGCGTACATACGTGAGGATGTTGTTGTGGGGTGCGTACATACGCGATGTTGGGGTACGCACCGTACATACGCGATGATGTTGTTGTGAGGTGCGTACATACATGAGGAAGTTGTTGTGGGGTGCGTACATACGCGATGTTGGGGTACGCACCATACATACGCGATGATGTTGTTGTGCGGTGCGTACATACGTGAGGATGTTGTTGTGGGGTGCGTACATACACGATGTTGGGGTACGCACCGTACATACACGATGATGATGTTGTTGTGAGGTGCGTACATACGCGATGTTGGGGCACGCACCGTACATACGCGATGATGTTGTGATGTTGGGGTACTCACCGTACATATGCGATGATGTTGTTGTGAGGTGCGGACATACGTGAGGATGTTGTTGTGGGGTGCGTACATACGCGATGTTGGGGTACGCACCGTACATACGCGATGATGTTGTTGTGAGGTGCGTACATACATGAGGAAGTTGTTGTGGGGTGCGTACATACGCGATGTTGGGGTACGCACCGTACATACGCGATGATGTTGTTGTGAGGTACGTACATACATGAGGAAGTTGTTGTGGGGTGCGTACATACGCGATGTTGGGGTACGCACCGTACATACGCGATGATGTTGTGCGGTGCGTACATACGTGAGGATGTTGTTGTGGGGTGCGTACATACACGATGTTGGGGTACGCACCGTACATACGCGATGATGATGTTGTTGTGAGGTGCGTACATACGCGATGTTGGGGCACGCACCGTACATACGCGATGATGTTGTGATGTTGGGGTACGCACCGTACATACGCAATGATGTTGTTGTAAAGTGCGTTCATATGCATGGGGGGGCCTGTACGACTCATAACCCTGTACGACTCACACCCCGGGAACCACTTTTCCCAGGATACGAATCGTACAATGTTTGCTTTGTAGCGGGTAAAGTCATTCCCCGTGTACGGGACGTTTTCCATACGAATCCTAAATCGGAAAGCCGGTCCGGATCGTACTTGTACGGTCGGACTGTATTTTTAGGCTTCGTACGGAAAAGTGTCCGGGTCCGTCTCGTACAACTTTTCCCGATCTAATTCGTATGGATCGGGCCGATCCGTATGTATTTTTCCCGTATAAATCGTACTTCACGGGTGGGACGGGACTTGTACGATTCGTACGGGAAAAATTACGGATGCGAGTTGTACGGGAAAAAAAAATACAGGATCGGAATCGGCCCCAAAGTGTCCAGCCTTTGTCAAATTTTAGATAGGCAGTGTAATGTCCAGATGTGGTGGAAAGACCATCATGGAAAATTATTGCAATTGCTACAAAAGTCCTTCCTGATATTGATAGTTGTGTTGCTACAAACTGCTTTATTAAAGTATCCAATTTTCTTCCATCAGCTGTAGAACGTTGCATCATTAAAATTAAGTATTCTCCATATTTTGTTAAAAATAATGTGGATAACATTTCTGATTTACATTGGCTACACTCCATGTTTTGATTTGCACCTTTAACTAATTTATTGAAAGACACTGATTTACAGTCTGGTAATGTTAAATACAGATATCTTTCAGTGTCTACATTAGTGGTACATGTATACATGCAATTTTCACAATGATGTTCCCATTTGTAAGAAAGGCCACAAATATGTTCTATTGCTACACCTTCATTTTCAAAAATGGTAAGCGTATAAAAAATGAAAAATTCCTGAGCATCTTGTTGGATATTTTGTGTAAATTGTGTAGAACCAGAACACACATCCAAAAGATTACGAACATCTGAAACAGATTGTATTTTACGTGTATCTGTTGTCAATTTTTCATAAACAGAATGTAACGAAGAACAAAATCTTTTTTGCTGATTCTGCATAATTTGTTCTTGTAAACCTTCAAGATAAAAAACCACATTGACCACTACATTAGCATAGCAGTTGACACCTGAACTATTTTCAAACTGAAAACCAACAATCTCTTCAACAGTGTCCAATTTCTTTTTACTTACAATCACAACATTATCTGGTTCTTTTCCCTTCTCGACAACTTCAGAACAGATATTCTCAAACCTTCTTTTTCGACCAATCACACGCTTTTCAAATGCAGGATATTGACCTAAATTTGGAGCATACACCCTTCTTAAACTATTATACTCTTTTACACAGTTTGCATCTGCAGTAACCTTTGTCTCATCAAAATCAATCAAAAACAAATCAGATAATGTTCTAACTCGAGACAAAGGAACATATGCCATAACCTCTTTAAATACAGTAGATCCAATGTTCACCAATGCACTGTCTACACTTAATCCTTGAGATTTATGAATAGTCACTGCATATGCCAGAGACAATGGAAATTGTTTCCTAAGGACATAAAAATCTTTAACAAGCAAAAAACAAACTGAACAGCAACCAATTTCTTTAACTTCTTCAATCTGATCAAATTTAATTTTTAAAAATTCAATTCCTTCTTTTTTCTGATAATTAACAAAATCCACCACTTTAACCATTGCGCCATTAACTAAACCTTTTTCTGCATCCAAATTACGCCTTGAAATTACCCAACTGTTTACACATGTATATAGTGTCTTTTCTAAACCAGCTGTTTTAGATATTTTTTTTTCTAAAGAATCCAGTTTTGTTTTCAACTTTCCCGTCAAAATAATAGTGATTCCTTCATGCTCTATTTTATCGATGGCTTCCATTTTTATAATTTCTTCATTTTCCAGTTTCAATAGTTCTTCGTTGAATATGGAACACTCACGCAGTGTTGGCATTAAGCAGATCACTGATTTATTTTCACCAATTTTCATGTACACTTTTGCAGGAACTACATTTTCATTTGGAAACACATTGCAAAGTAATCGACTCTCCAAAGCTTGTGTGCCATGTTTTGTAAGAATTCCAATTCTTATATCTTGAAGAATACTTCCATATTCAGCATCATTTGCCTGTCGCATGTTTGTTGTCAGTTCTTTGTATTCAAAATTAGTCCAAATGTTTACATTACCAATGCTACCAAGAGACTTTCTGGTATCTTCATTGTGCAAGTGTTTTAAATACCGTTTGTCCTTTTACCGGAGTCAGTTGCAGTAGATCTCCAAAAACTATGACGTGTTTTCCTCCATATAACACGTCATACTCTGTTTTAAGAATTTGCTGCATTCTTAAATGCGCAAAGGCAAGCATCAAGTTTGAGACCATGCTCACCTCATCAATAATGAGAACTTTCATTTTCTTCAGGACTCTTGAAACTTCACAACAAGCTTCTCCAGATAGCTTGTGGTATTCCAATTTGTTCTCATGCTCTACTGGTAGCATTAGTAAACGATGTAAAGTAATTCCTTTAATGTTATGTGCTGCCAACCCAGTTGGAGCAGTGACAACACAAGACAAATGCAAATTAGTTGTTTTCTGCAGATAACTTGTAATTACTTTAATTAAGAAACTTTTTCCTGTTCCAGCTTGACCACTCACATTCGGATAGGTTGAAATGATGTACATGAGCACCCTTTCTTTTCATGAAGTAATCGATGGTCAATCTGCTCTTTCACTTGTTCATATATTTATTTCTGTTCAACATTTAGGTGCTGATTCCAATCCTGTAAAACCCGGGTACGATTCATCGTATGGAGCGTATTCTCCATATGACTCGTACCCGGGAAATCCACCGTACAATCCAGTAAGTACGATTCGTACAGAAATACCATTTCCATACGAATCGTACAAAACACCGTACGGCTAAAAATTACCTACGAGTCTGATCCTGGACGCGACGTCCGTACGGAGTCAGGCAGTGTTTTACAGACCAGCATGTACGATTCGTCCCTACGTCACTCCGCGCAGCTATTTTTTTACGGCAGCCAAAAAAAGCCGTAAAACTGAGTCCGATGCGAAAATGGAGCCCCGGTACGCGACGGACAGCCATGGACCCCATCCTACGTGTCATACCGGCCCTCTTAGCCTACGACCTGATGCACCGAACCCGACGCACACGCCGCAGAAGGTGAGAACAACACCCAGGGGGGTGAGGGCCAGGAAACATACCCCCTACCCAAATTCAAACCTACAATATTGAGGACATACATTACCTCAAGGGTCTGGTCACTCCGGGGGGCGTGTCCACCAATCCCTGCATCACGCAACAACGGAAGTGGACGTGTACCCCTACAGCAACACTACAATAGTGATACGCACCGTACTCACACATCCATAGCGTGGGTACGGTCCGTAGCACTATATCAGTGGTGCCATGGGGGTACGCGTGGTACGGACCGTACACACGCCCTCAGAGCGTGTGTACGGTCCGTATCACCATTGTAGTGGTGCCATATGTAGTGGTGCCATAGGGGTACGCGTGGTACAGACCATACACACGCCCTCAGTGCGTGTGTATGGTACGTGACACCATTGTAGTGGTGCCGTAGGGGTACGCGTGGTACGGACCGTACACACGTCCTCAGAGCGTGTGTACGGTCCGTATCACTATAGTAGTGGTGCCGTAGGGGTACACGTGGTACGGCACGTACACATGCCCTAAGAGCGTGTGTACGGTCCGTATCACCATTGTAGTGGTGCCGTAGGGGTACGCGTGGAACGGACCGTACACACGCTCTGAGGGCGTGTGTATGGTCTGTACCACGCGTACTCCTATGGTACCACTACTATAGTGATACGGACCGCACCCACACATACATAGCGTGGGTACGGGCCGTATCACCATTGTATTTTGGCCATAGGGGTATGTGTGGTACGGACCGTACACACCATATGAATGCGGGGGTACGGTCCGTATCACACGTACCCCTACGGCACCAGTACATTTGGGATACAAGGCGTACACACGCCACGAATGTTGGCCTACGGCCTGGTGCAGCATTTTACCTTTAAATTGGTGTGTGTGTAGGCCCAGGACAGCAGTGTACTGCACCAAGGGGGTGGGTGGGTGGCTGCATAGGATTCCCAGCAGTGGACAGACATGTGAGGGGTGGGTGCAGAGGACTCCCAGCAGTGGACAGAGACATGGGGATGGGTGCAGAGGACTCCCAGCAGTGGACAGAGACATGGGGGTGGGTGCATATCACTCCCAGCAGTGGACAAAGACATGGGGGTGGGTGCAGAGGACTCCCAGCAGTGGACAGAGACATGGGGGTGGGTGCATATCACTCTCAGCAGTGGACAGACATGTGAGGGGTGGGTGCAGAGCACTCCCAGCAGTGGCCTGCAATATGAGGGGTGGGTGCATATCACTCCCAGCAGTGGACAGACATGTGAGGGGTGGGTGCAGAGGACTCCCATCAGTGGGCTGCAATATGAGGGGTGGGTGCACAGGACTCCCAGAAGTGGACAGAGACATGGGGGTGGGTGCACAGGACTCCCAGCAGTGGCCTGCAATATGAGGGGTGGGTGCATATCACTCCCAGCAGTGGACAGACATGTGAGGGGTGGGTGCAGAGGACTCCCAGCAGTGGACAGACATATATGGGTGGGTGCAGAGGACTCCCAGCAGTGGACAGAGACATGGGGGTGGGTGCATATCACTCCCAGCAGTGGACAGATACATTGGGGTTGGTGCAGAGGACTCCCAGCAGTGGCCTGCAATATGAGGGGTGGGTGCATATCACTCCCAGCAGTGGACAGACATGTGAGGGGTGGGTGCAGAGGACTCCCAGCAGTGGACAGGCATATATGGGTGGGTGCAGAGGACTCCCAGCAGTGGACAGAGACATGGGGGTGGGTGCAGAGGACTCCCAGCAGTGGACAGAGACATGGGGGTGGGTGCATATCACTCCCAGCAGTGGACAGAGACATGGGGGTGGGTGCAGAGGACTCCCAGCAGTGGACAGAGACATGGGGGTGGGTGCATATCACTCTCAGCAGTGGACAGACTTGTGAGGGGTGGGTGCAGAGGACTCCCAGCAGTGGACAGACATATATGGGTGGGTGCAGAGGACCCCCAGCAGTGGCCTGCAATATGAGGGGTGGGTGCATATCACTCCTGTTAGACGGCGACCTCAGAGGAGCCTGGAAGGGGTCCGGACTACCCTGAGACCCACCCTCGAAGTATCGTAGCCGGGCACTGGCGGGAGACTCCCCAGGGGGAGGAATCTCGTATCTAGGATCGTACTTCTGGCACCACACGACACAGAGTGACCACACCGGGTATTCTTAGAAATCAATCTTTATCAAGTAGGTTATCACTGCAAATATGTACAAGGTGAGCACGAGCTCAATGAGTCTCGGAAAGGGTAGGGGGTAGCGGGACAGTCTCTGGTAAAGGTTCAAGGCAGGGACGTATCCGGCGCACAGCTCACAATCCTCTAGCTGGGGGCTACGTGGTTGTAGTCGGGGTCCGGCGGGACCGTGAGAGTCCGTTGGAGCCGCGAGTCACTCAGCGGGCTCAGGTGCAGGTTCGGAGGTCTTACGAGGTTCAAGGAGCCGCGAGTCACTCAGCAGGCTCAGGCACAAGTTCGGAGGTCTTACGATCTTCAGGAAGCCGCGATTCACTCAGCAGGCTCAGGTACAAGTTCGGAGGTCTTACGATCTTCAGGGAGCCGCGAGTCACTCAGCAGGCTCAGGTACAAGTTCGGAGGTCTTACGATCTTCAGGAAGCCGCGAGTCACTCAGCAGGCTCAGGTACAAGTTCGGAGGTCTTACGATCTTCAGGGAGCCGCGAGTCACTCAGCAGGCTCAGGTACAAGTTCGGAGGTCTTACGATCTTCAGGGAGCCGCGAGTCACTCAGCAGGCTCAGGTGGGTCCAAGTTCCAGGAGCCGCAACCACGTCGGCAGGCTCTCGTTGTTCCAGCGTCGAATCTGCCGGACAGACCCAGAGCACCCCCTGTTATAGGTCGACCCCTCTTTGATGTCCGGAGTCTGTGCAGGCAGGGGTCTTGTCACCTGGGGGTCGCTTGTCGGGATTTCCTGCTATTGTCTTTTGATCCTTTCGGGGCCGGGTCGGGAGGAGTCCCAGACACCCAGCAGGCACCGAGCCAGCCCTCAGGGAGGCCGGAGGGCCGATCGAAACCCATCGTCCCAGGGGAGTTCAGAGGTGCGATAGAACTGCTCCTCCCTCTCTCATCCCCTGGAAGCGTGATGTCCTCCAGCCGGAGTGGCGCCTCTAGGCCCGGGTCGCGCTGGGGCCGGCGGCCATCTTGGTGCATGAAGTGGGCACGCGGGCCCGGGGTGGCCGAAAGGAGAGAGGCCATGGACGGGGACGTCCGGGTCGGTGCGTGTGTCCTGGTGGGGAGGGTCGGCTGGGCCGTGTGCTTGGGTTGCAGGTACCAGGTTTCGGGGGTGCGGGGGCACGTAGGGCCATTCTACGAGGCCGGGTCCAACAACTCCCATCAGTGGACAGACATGTGAGGGGTGGGTGCAGAGGACTCCCAGCAGTGGACAGAGACATGGGGTGGGTGCACAGGACTCCCAGCAGTGTACAGAGACATGGGGTGGGTGCACAGGACTCCCAGCAGTGGCCTGCAATATGAGGGGTGGGTGCATATCACTCCCAACAGTGGACAGACATGTGAGGGGTGGGTGCAGAGGACTCGCAGCAGTGGACATACATATATGGGTGGGTGCAGAGGACTCCCAGCAGTGGCCTGCAATATGAGGGTTGGGTGCATATCACGCCCAGCAGTGGACAGACATGTGAGGGGTGGGTGCAGAGGACTCCCAGCAGTGGCCTGCAATATGAGGGGTGGGTGCATATCACTCCCAGCAGTGGACAGAGACATGAGGTGGGTGAAGAGGACTCCCAGCAGTGGGCAGAGACATGGGGGTGGGTGCATATCACTCTCAGCAGTGGACAGACATGTGAGGGGTGGGTGCAGATGACTCCCAGCAGTGGGTTGCAAAATGAGGGGTGGGTGCACAGGACTCCCAGCAGTGGACAGAGACATGGGGGTGGGTGCACAGGACTCCCAGCAGTGGCCTGCAATATGAGGAGTGGGTGCATATCACTCCCAGCAGTGGACAGACATGTGAGGGGTGGGTGCAGAGGACTCCCAGCAGTGGCCTGCAATATGAGGGGTGGGAGCATATCACTCCCAGCAGTGGACAGACATGTGAGGGGTGGGTGCAGAGGACTCCCAGCAGTGGACAGACATATATGGGTGGGTGCAAAGGACTCCCAGCAGTGGACAGAGACATGGGGGTGGGTGCAGAGGACTCCCAGCAGTGGACAGAGACATGGGGTGGGTGCATATCACTCCCAGCAGTGGACAGAGACATGGGGGTGGGTGCAGAGGACTCCCAGAAGTGGACAGAGACATGGGGTGGGTGCATATCACTCTCAGCAGTGGACAGACATGTGAGGGGTGGGTGCAGAGGACTCCCAGCAGTGGACAGACATATATGGGTGGGTGCAGAGGACTCCCAGCAGTGGCCTGCAATATGAGGGGTGGGTGCATATCACTCCCAGCAGTGGACAGACATGTGAGGGGTGGGTGCAGAGGACTCCCAGCAGTGGACAGAGACATGGGGGATGTACATCATTATCAGATGACCACAACTCCATGGGTGTATGTGCGCATCCCTAACTTTGGACAATGATGATAGTGCCATAACAACACATCACTGACAGCAGTGTCCCACTCTCAGGAGGATGGATGTTACTCCCCCACTGCATGACACACCACATGTGGGTGTGAGGACAAATATCACATGCATACCCACCCCTGGCGGGCGCAGCACAATGCACACACTGAGATCATGCCTCAAGACTGTATAGTCATGTCACTGCCTACTAAACTAAGAGAGCCAAAGGGAACACACACTGTCACCCACATTCCAGGGCCGATAGGAATGTACAGGTGCCGGGGCAGCCAACAAGTTGTTGCCTCCCATGGAAGGAAAAGGGTGGAGTACACACAGATACAATGCCCACAATTGTCAGTCAGGTGCCCAAATACCCTGCAGAACAAGTAACACATGTGTGCTAGGCTGGGAGTACACACATGCATAGTGCGGAAAAGGGATCTTGTCCAAAGTGCCTCATCTCTGTCAATGCAGGTCTCTGGCCACTTTGCATGGGTCATCTCTGGCATAGTTGTCAAAGATTGTGCATATGAGTGTATGTGTAGTTCGGCAACATGCATGCAGTTCTTCATGGCTAATAATCTCTATTGTGCATGAAGTCCGTGGTTGTGTATGTATTTGGGCAGGTTGCTCACCCCAACAGGCTGTCAACGCCTGCTGAGGGTGTATCTCCTGTGCGCAGCTCGGCCTTCTGTTTCCTGATCCTGTGTCAGTCATCTTTGGTGATTGTTCATCCATTTTCTCTGGGTGAGCCATGAGTAACCTGACACTCCTTCCTTTACATACGCCTGTTGCAGTTGTCTTTTCTGACATCCTTGTCTTTGTGTGCTACTTTCGGCCTAGTTTCCAGTACATGCCGCCTGCTGATGCGGCCCCTGCGGTAAGGGCCCACCAAGTTCCTGGATTCTGCAACCCACATGCCTCCAAGATGCTCCTCTCTTCCTCCCTCCACCCATTCTTTAGGCTGTCATCAGCTTGGCTGTGCCACTGTTGCGGCCACGCGGTGCAAAAGGCAGGACCGTCAGCGCATGCAACTTGCACGTAGCACGACCCTCATGTCCTTGCATGACCCACATCACACAACAGTCTCATGTTGTAGCCACCCTCCAAGCAATGTCCAACCAAAAATCAACCGCATGCTCTCAGGCATACCCTAAGCGCACACACAACACCTTTGCACGCTGAGTGTGCAACTCCAACTGCCTACACAGCGCTGCACCGCCTTCCAGGCCCTGTCACACCAACCAGGTCTTGTCCCTCCTACTCCACACCGGCTCCATCCACCAGCACGCCATTGGACTCTGTTACCTCCTCAACACAACAGGCCCACACATCACCTTCATGACAGTGACCTGGATGAAAGCATCCTCAGCACACAACTTCTTCATTGCCATCTCAGACGGATACAAGAGCACCTGCAGGGACAGCACTAACAATGCCGGAGGATGAATTGATATCTATTCCCAAGTACGCACTCAGGGTCACAAACCTGGTTTGGCACAAACCCCCTGCAAACCCTCAGAGTAACACTCATCTACAGATCTCCAGGCCTACATCCACAATTCCACAAAGCCATCAACACGTCCATCGTCACGCACGCCCTCACATCCACAGGATACATGTGGCTGTGGGCCAGGAACTTCTGGCTGGATGAGAACCGCACCAGCATCCATCATTGGTCCATCCACATTAGCATCCACGTCTCCGACGGGCAACACACTGCCACACACCCCGCTACCAATCCCCCAAAGATGCTTGATGTAAGTCAACACAGACATGCTGTGTGGGACACTGGAACCAACACCACCGCCACACCCTGCAACCTCACACACTGGATCAGCAACTGATCTAACAATCTAGCCACGTTGACGGACTTTCCTGTGATGGACATCAACAATTAAGCCACCTGGGACAAGGCAGACCTACTGGACTCATACACGTCTAGCAGGACTCTTGTGCACAGCTTGCAACACAAATAACCATCATTGGCCTTACAACCCTGGAAAACGGCACACTCATCCATCACCATATCATCAGCAAGGTCAATTGGAGATCCTTCAGATGGGGCCGAGGCCAAAAAACCGCACGACATCAAGGAGCTCATCAGCATCATGAGTGCACTGACATCAGCTCTCCATCCAAAAGACACCCCACCCTTGCAAGGCTGAGCCAATCCCTTGCAACTTTCTACCACTGCAAGCTCATGGACATACACGCAAGCCTTGGCACACAGAGGCAGAATGCACTATTATACACGGGACCAACCACCCTCAGGTTTTGGACTTCCATCATCAGCAGATACAACACCCGGCTCATGTGCAACATCCCCTGGGGATCTCCATCAGGACCCTTCCCACACAACATCTCAACCACATCATTCCCCATCCTTGTAGCCCACGTCCAGCACGTCATGTATGTATCATTGGAGTTAGCCACATTCCATGGTAGATAGAGGCATGCAGTGACCCAGGCCCTTCTTTGACAATGGACGGCAGCAACGCTGGCTCTCATGGAACCTCAACGTGCTTCCCTAGCCAGCAAATGTCATCAGGAAGACAGTCAATGAGCAACTGCCAAACTTCCTCCACGCAAAGAGCTCCAGGCAACCTGCACAAGACCGTCTTCCACATTAATCACCCCACTGCAACCATCATCATTGCCACCAACACCGACAACTTTGCCCTGCTCAACAATGGTGAGGCCACCCCCCGTGACCTCTCCACAGCATTATGCACGATGTGCTCACACACTGTCAGCTCACACATCTCCAACACTGGTATCCAGGGGATGGACCAGGATGAAATTACCAAGTAGCTCACCAGCAAGGCCATGGGAGTGGGACTCAAGCCTTCAGCATGTAGTACAGTGGCATCATCTGGCACATGGCCCAGGGCTCATCTCTCAGAGTGTCAATCTTCAATGTGTCCAGGACCCCCCTCTCCACCATCACATGCGCACACAACCTCATCATCATCTTGTATGCCATTGACAGCCAGCTGCTCCTCACCCTCACCACAGACACAGCCATTGCCAGTTCCAACTTTCAAGAAGGCATGAGGTCCGTTGATGAATGGCTGCACATCAGCCACCTGAGGCTGGGCTTGTACAGGACTGAGGTAATCATCTGAGCACTGTCCCCTTACAGCTGGGTCAACTCCTTGTGTCCCACCCGCCAGGGCACTGCACCAGCACCCAGTGGCCACGCACACAAGATGGTGTGCATCATGGACTCGTCGCTCACAATTGCCATGCAACTCACCAGCATCTGTACCTCATGCTGCAACACCCTCCGCATGATGCACATGATCCACAGATAGATCCACTCCAAGGCAAGAAAGACCGTCCCCCAGGTCCACAACACCAGCCGTGTCAACTACAGCCCGCCCTCTACGGAGCAAGTACAGCCAAACTCCTGGAAAACTTGTCCACATCCAGGGTGCATCTGCACACCTCAGCTTCAACATCCCGTGCCCCAGCCACATCACCTTCCACCTGAGATAGCTGCAATGGATCACTGTCTGCTGCAGGATGACCTTCACACTCCTTACCCACACTCAGGAGGCAGTCCACAACCCCAGACCCCAAACCAACCTTGGACGTCTGTCATCCAAGACCCCGTTGGGCCAACTCCGTGCATCCAACCTTGCCCTGGCCACCATTCTTCACATCCACCGAACTCCAGCATGCAGGAGATAGTTCTCCCATCTGGCCAAACATACCTGGGAATCCCTCCCCGGGAACCTCCACATGAGCCATGACCTCTACGCCTTAATGATACTCTTCCAAATTGGTCTGTCCGCAAAGTATTGCAAGCCCCCCTCAGAAGCTTGACGCCATCACGGGTGAGTATTGTGCTCCATGTCTGTATTGGATGATACATTGTGACCCATGTGTGTCCTGTACCGGACTCCGATCCCAGGGTATGGATGGCTGGAGTTAGTTCAACACTCAGGCATAGTTTGACATTTCCCCACACGTATGTTGTGGACTCATGCAAAATGACTGCAACATCTAATTAAAGAAATTTAGTTTTATTCTCGGTGGGGGGCGTGTATTGTGGGAAAAAAAGGTGCTATACAGTATGCCTAGAATCCAAAGTTCACAGGGGGAGATGGGATCCTTGGCATTTTAAGTCATCAGAGTCCAGGCCACAGTGTTTGTCATCATTGGTCAGACTGTGACCAGCAAGTCCATGTGGCAGAGAATGTCAGTGAATGAGGTGATGCTGTTGCGCATGAAGGCCAGGTGCCAGGCTAGGTGACCTGTGAGATGTGCATGGTCCGCTGCCTCTCACGGTCTTTTCCGTGGACGACCCACCTTCCTCGCGGGACCCTCAGATGCAGGCCTTGACGATGTTTGGGACGCTCCGTCGGACAAATCCTCCTCCTCCTCCCTCCCTGTGGCTGGTGGTGGTCTTCTCCTGGTGGCACAGGGAGGGTTGCCCATGTTGTCGGCGATCCGACTGAGTGAATGACTTATGTCCGTTTGCACCGCCAGGAGCTTAGCCAGTCTTGCCTCCATCCATCCTTGGTGTTGTTGTTGACTGGCGTGTTGCTCGGCCTGCTGGTTCTTAATCTCTGTGAGGGTCTCCACTACCTGGCTGATGGCCCTGGTGTCACTCCGGTATGCGTCCATGATGTTGCATATGTGTGACATACCGGTCCCTTCAGCTGGCTGGTCAGGTTCTCGCCTCCGCCTGCCTCCACTGCCACCACCCCTGCCCACGTGAGCGTGGCCTGCCGTTGTGGGCACATCGGGTCTATCGGACCCCTGAGGGATGGCAGTTGCGGGGTTGCCTGCCTCCTCCTGGGTGCCCGGCGAACTTTGTCCCTCCAGGTCAGACTGGCTCAGTTGTTCAGTGCGGGCAGGTCTCCTGGGTGTCTCCTGGGATGTGGCAGGAATGGGGGTGGTGCTTGGCACAGATGTACCTGAAGCAGGCGCTGCAGGGGCTTGGACACCAGAGGGTCCAGGTGGGTTGGGGTCATCCGCGGAGTGTTGAGAGGCGTCGCTGCCGGTGGGATCAGGTTCCTCCCGAGCCTGGGACTGTGATTCTTCCCCCATTGTTGGGGGGAGATCCATGATGTTGCCCTGTGTGTGAGAGAGAGACAATGTTAATGCTGTCTCATGCGACATCCATGTTTCATACATATTCAAGTTGGCACAGTTCCTCCAGGTAGTTGTATGTGCCTAGCATTCCCTTCAATGTTCACTTGTGGATGGGTATGTTGCGGGGGACAGATTGATATGTCCTCCTGAGTGTTTGACTTGTAGATTTTTGGCTTGGATGCTTCTTTGGCTATGGATTGATCTTGTTGTGTCACATGTCCATTGTGAGAGTGGGTAAATCCATTGCCTGCCCCAGGGGTGTGTGCTTGTGTAAGGGGTGTGTGTGACAGGGCCTGCTGGTGGGTCTAGTGTGATTTGGCAGTGGGTCTCCCAGGTGATGTATCTGTCCCCTCATGGTGCATGCTGCCATGACAGTGAGTGTGAGTTCCTGTCGTAGATATCTGAGCTTGTGGTGTTGGTGTTTGAGTTTACAGTGGTCACAGGAGGGCCTTGTGCTGCCTACATCAGGGCCAAGTGTCAGCTACCTTGTCAGTACTTTGCCAGTCCCTGTGCATTGAGCATAGTGCATGGGTATGTACCTGGGCCATATGGGCTGAGGGTAATGGTGTCTGATTCTGAGTTGAACAATGTGTTTTGTGAGCCCCACCCTCCCAGCATCCCGGACATCCAGTCTTGGGTTTGTGCTTCGTGTAGCCTGGGACATGGCATGGCCTTGCTTTGTGGATGAGGCATACACATGTTAGTGGCATGAGCGTTGTTTTTGAGTGTGGTTGTGTCCGGTGAGGGCTTGGGGGTAGTTGTGTGCGTTTGGTGTAGTTGGGGTGTGGATGCCATTACCCCCATGTTACGTAAGTTGTTTGTGTACTCACCAGGCTCTGCAACTCATTCGACTCCGTGTACTCCCACCGGCGGAAGCAGGGCCATCACCTTCTGCTCCCAGGGATGGTAATGGTTCGGTCTGCGGGGCAGCCCACCTCCAGTGATGTTGCTCTGGGCGTAGTCCTCGTTCATTTTCTGCTCGACTGCCCTCCGCAGATCGTACCACCTGGCTTGGCATTCATTCCTGGTCCTTCTGATGGGCGCAACAGCATTCACCCTATCGACGATCCTCTGCCACAGGTGTGATTTTTCGGCTATGCCGGTCTGTCTGACCAATGTTCCAAAGCGCTGTGGCTTGACTCTGATGACTTCGTTGATAAGGATGTCCAGCTCCTCCCTTGTGAACTTTGGATTCTTGTCTGTGGGCATGGTATGGGGTGAGGGTGTGGATGGTTGTGGGTGTGAATGTGAAGGTGTGTGTGTGAAGGAGTGTGTGTGAAGGTGTATGGGTTCAATTGTTGGGATGTGCTCTGTAGCTGCTGTGAGTCTGTTGCAAAGGCTCATGGTTTGTGTGTGTGGGCCCTTTTTATTGGTCCATTTGTGGGTGTGCCTGAGTTTGAAATTTTGGTGGGTGTGTTATAAGAGGTGGTTGTGAGGTTGGGCCTCTGTTTACCTGTTTGGATGTGCCAGGTCACCCATTTTGATGTTTTTTCTACTGTAGACATGTTTTGTGGTGTTGTGCGAGTCGAATTGACCCTCCTTGTGCTGTTTTACGGTGTCCTGGTTCAGTACGAGTCGTTTTCACGTATGTAAGGGGCGTCCATACGCGATGTTGTTGTACCGTGATCGCATACGCAATGTTGTTGTAAGGTCCGTACATACGCGATGCTGGGGGACGGTGTTGGGGTACGGTGCATCCAAGTACGGGGCTGGGGTATGGTGCTGGGGTACGGTGCGTACAAGTATGGGGCTGGGGTACGGTGCTGGGGTACGGTGCGCACAAGTCCGGGCTGGGGTACGGTGCTGGGATACGGTGCATCCAAGTACGGGCTGGGGTACGGTGCTGGGGTACGGGGCGTCCAAGTACGGGGCTGGGGTACGGTGCTGGGGTACGGTGCGTCCAAGTACGGGGCTGGGGTACGGTGCTGGGGTACGGTGCGTACAAGTACAGGGCTGGGGTACGGTGCTGGGGTATGGTGCGTACAAGTACAGGGCTGGGGTACGGTGCGTACAAGTACGGGGCTGGGGTACGGTGCAGGGGTACGGTGCGTACAAGTACGGGGCTGGGGTACGGTGCAGGGGTACGGTGCGTACAAGTACAGGGCTGGGGTATGGTGCTGGGGTATGGTGCGTACAAGTACGGGGCTGGGGTACGGTGCTGGGGTACGGTGTGTACAAGTACGGGGCTGGGGTACGGTTCTGGGGTACAGTGCGTACAAGTACGGGGCTGGGGTACGGTGCTGGGGTATGGTGCGTCCAAGTATGGGGCTGGGGTACGGTGCTGGGGTACGGTGCGTCCAAGTACGGGGCTGGGGTACGGTGCTGGGGTACGGTGCTGGGGTACGGTGCGTCCAAGTACAGGCTGGGGTACGGTGCTGGGGTACAGTGCGTACAAGTACGGGGCTGGGGTATGGTGCGGACATGGGGGGGTACGGTACTGACATATGGGGGGTACGGTGCCGACATACGGGGGGACGTGCGGACATACGCGGGGGAGGGGGGGCTGTACGACTCGTATCCCGGGCACAAGTTTACCCGGGATACGAGTGGTACAGAGTTCGCTCCGTACGGGACGTTTTACAAACGCTTGTGTATTCGGAAGGGTGGTACGGATCGTACTTGTGCGCTCGGACTTCAGTTTTATGATTTGTACGTAAAACTGTCCGGGTACGTCTCGTACACCTTTTCCCGAAGCGATTCGTATGTATTTTTCACGTACGAATCGTACTTCACCGGTGGGACGGGACTTGTACGATTCGTACGTAAAAATATACGGATACGAGTCGTACGGAATTTTTTTTTACCGGATCGGAATCGGCACCTTAGTTGTTCTTCCAAGTTTCCTAACTGTATTACATTTTCTTGAGCTTGATACATTGCTGTTTCCACCTCATACATGGCAGTTGCCGCTTCATTTTCAACAATTGATTGTCCAAGTGGATCTTGACTCAGTGCAGCAGAACTTTGACTGTCTTGAGAACTGTCTCTAGCTATCTCAGCTGTAATTGTAGCTTCTTGATCAATTTCATCATTCAACATTTTCACATAATTTGCAAAAGCACTGCATTGTATGCTATCTTTACAAGCATTAAATGAATCTTCATAGCTCTGAAAATCTCCAAGTAATTCCAGTTCTGAACGCCATGGTTTGAACATTTGCAAAAGGGCTAAATAGTAAAATTCCCTTTTATCAGCAGTGTCGCAACTCAGTTTCCTATGATTCATTAAATTTCCTTTCCTTTGTTTCACCAGACATCCTTCGGAACCAATCACTGCATATTGTCCATCATTGATGTTCTCTATAGTATTCCATTTAAAAGTGTAGTTTTGCAGCACTTCATAGAGACAAATGTTCTCAAGATGATGACTTTTTGGGTAATATGTGTCCAACATATTTGTTTTCAACATATCTGTACTTTCTGGCTCTTTTTCTGCTAAATATTCAATTTCTTGAACAGATTTCAGTACCCGATTTCCCATTCCTGTAAGACCTAGACTCACCTAAATGATTCTTCTACTTTTGGAATATAGACTTGCAGATGATAACCCATCTGAACATTCATATGCTCCAATTTCACGATGCGATAACATCTTCAAACTGAAACTGTATCATTTCTTACTTAGAGTCTTCTCGTGAGAAATCTCTTCCCACATTTCTTTCAATTCAGTCTTTTCTGATTTACTAATGTAGGATGTTACATATCGAGCAACAGCAATGGAATTGTCCGCAACATACTGAATATCCATGTTAGCGTTCCACATGGATAAAATAACTGGATTGTAGTCATTTATGTATTTTGATTCTTCGCTTCTTCTTAAGTTGTAGGTATTTTTCAGAGACTTTCTTGTGATGGTATGTCGCATAGCTGACATAAAACTGTTCACTCTTCCTTTGGATAATGCAGGACGTGGAAATGCAAAACAACATTTGGTATAGAACTTATCCTTTGACTTGTACTTTCGTCAACAGTATTTTCCACACCTATGGCTTTGGAATCGTAAGACTTGTTGTTTTAAGTTTTTATCTTCTCTGCTATTGTGTACAGCACATGTGGCATAATCTTCAATGAAAGACAAAACAGTTTCATCTGAATCTGTTCCAAATTTGGGGGCGTCCTTGATCCATAACAACATATGTATATGAGGAGCACCTCTTGCTTGATACTCCTTTTTCCAAAAGAAATCCACAACTTCTCCAAGAGGAGGATTCTTTTTATTGCAGATGAAAGACATCATAGCTTCAAATCTATGATTGAAATATCTGCATACATTAACAGGATCCAAAGAGCACAATTCTCCAGGTGTCTTGTATTCAATATTTTTTATATTGGAATTTGCCTCTCGAAGAAATTCAAGTAAATCATCCCAAGCATACTCAGCACAGCTTAGACTATCAAACCATGTAGGAGTTCCCAAGTTCCGTAGCATACATTTCAGTTCTCCATGACGACGGTACCAATATTCATTAGTCCCACACTTACATGCCATAAGATTAATCAACTGAGATTCTAAATGATCATCTCTCTGATGCACTTTATCCATAAAATCCTTTGCTGCTAAATTTTGCAGATGCATTCCAGTTTTTAAAATGTGATTTACTGCATATGAAAGTCCAGACAAGTCACTTTCAAAAAGAAGATGAAACATATAAGGGATACATTGTTGAAATCTTGGATCTTCTGCCTATAATCTTGTTGTCCGATATTCAGATGCAGGAATCTGCACAGGACGTTCATCATATCATCCACCTTTTCCTGTTGGAAGCAATTGCGGGAAACAACGAGCTTCCGAGCTCTCTTCCCATACACTCATGGGACTTACTGTTGCTTTTTTCATTTGGAACAACTCAATCGTATTCCCTATCACCTCTTTGGAATGAAGTGGATGTACACTGTAATGTTCATAGATTTCTTCACATCTGGACATATCCACTTTTTCTATTTGTCCACTTAATGTTTCAGTATCTTCTGCTAAATCTATTTCTTCTTCTAGTACAAACACATTTCTATAGTACTCATTATTTTTTAACAGATACAATGATGCCTTTTGAACTTTTCTAACATCCAGTAACTCTTGCCAGATTTTCTTATTCTTAGTAGGAACACCATTAACTAGAATGACTAGTGGCTCATTTTCTGCATGGTCTACACCAATAGTTTCAATATTTTTCCTTAATTCTAACGGTAAATGCACAACTCTTCCTTTAAATCCTCTTTGCAACTCTGATGGAGGTAATTTACCTGTTTTAGGCTCCATACGAACAATAGCCTGAAACGGGTGAACACATTGAATGAGAATAGACTCATATGTATTTAAATCTATCAGCTCTGGAGGAATAACAACCAACTCTAGATTATTATGAACAGCCCTAGCAGGCATTTTATTCTCATCTAATTTGTTATAACAATATTTGCAAATACGCTGCTCAGATCCCAAATCAAAACAATCCTCTACCAACAAATAAGTTGCAAATTCCATCCACTTATCTTTATCTTCTATTTCACTTTTTAAATACAGACCAACACCCCTAGTCTGATTTTTATAGCGAGTTCACCGACAACAAATACAAGAAACATTTGGTCTTTGACCTGAAATTACCATCCTCAAAATTTTTTGTAATTCCGGGTTCTACATTGTCTTCAACATTTTGTTCTACTAATGTGTCAGTTTCTGCACTCTCTTGCTGAGGACCAAAGTAAGAAAACTCAATATCATCACTAACCTTCTTCACATCTGATACTGACCCACGCAAAAGTTTCCTAGAAAGACAAGTCAGAGAATGACCTTGCAAACCAGTATTTTTTCTCACTCTGCAAGGGTCTAGTCCTTGCAACACCTTCATCTTTTGTTTAGCACTTTTTTTACTATATGCTTGTAAAAAACTACATAATTTATCAATAGATTCCTGTCGTACACTACAAATACTACTGCAATCTCAAGTGTACACAGGGTGTTTAGGACGTCTCCCTAGAACTTCATCAGCTCTCAATTCTTCTGCATTTCTTTCAACCATTTTCTCTTTCTCAATTGGACAACCATCTCTAACCTCATAACCTTTACCACTGGTGTCAACTGCCTACAGTAATTTTTTGCTCTGTAAATAACTCTCTTCATTAAAGAAAGGCTCTGAACTGGAACTGTGTTTCCATTCTCCCAAAAAAAATCACAACATTTTTTTCTATTAATTACTCTTTTCCTCCTACTTTTGGCTTTCATTAAATGGATTGGTTTATCTAGAGATCGAATTCTGTTTAATACTAAAATGAATAGTTTCCTTTTTACTTCAAAAGCCTTTTCAACAATGTTTTCAATATGCTTCTTCTTTTTATAAAATAGAGCTCTCTTTTTATATTTCTTCACATCTTTCAGAAAATTATGTACTACTCTCTTGTAAAATATTGTTTTGCGTAATTCCTTATACTGATTTTGCCTTCTTTTACCATACTTTGTCTCCTTTGACTGAACATTTGCTTTTTTGCTTTTCCTCTTATTTTGAATTTTTTTTCTAGTTGAAGCATTCTCAGTGGTTTCAGCATTCTGTACATTCTGTTTGCTCCTACAAACATTTGTAATAAAGTGCTTTGTGATCTTACCAGAAGATTTTTTATTTTTAGCCACATTATCTTGTACATTCAATACTCGTGGTTGATGTTTCTTCAAGTAATTCTCCTGTCTCTGTTCTTTTCTTTTCTTTTTTTCTGGCATGATTTCTCTATTTTAACGCTGAAAAACAATATCTGTAAAAAAGAATGACAAATAAAAGTATATTAATAACTTTCAAATTTATACTTTTCTATTACTGTAGAAACACATTTTATATACAAACTGACTAAGAAACTGTAGCCCTGAAGCACAAGTGTAACAATGGTTAAAACACTACATGCATAGTGCATACTACTTTGAAGCAGTTCATGCCCTAAAGCCTACCTCACTAAAAGACTACATGCTAACTGACTGACAAGCTTTCGACCATGGCTAGGTTATACATTGCGCAAAATCAATATTCATGTCAATAAATTTGGTAAATCTGAGTAGATGCTCAAAGGAAAAACGGGAAACAGCCACTATGAATCCCAAAAAATCTCTGTAACCGGAGATAAAGACACAAACATCGGATTATTCCTGAGCAAACAATAATAACAATGATTAATCAGTAGTATAATGATTTATGAAGAAGAGAGTCCCATCCAAAATTATGTGGATATTCTTCTTTATTGTTTTCAGATGTAAACAGTAGATCTCATAGAAGATTGTAGCCAACACGTGTTTCGTCAGAGGGCGGAAAGCCCAACAGACTTCCTCAGGGCTACAAAAATGATGAAAGGATACTGGTCATAAAAAATTGTTACAGTTTGTTAAAAAATCAAAGTGACTGTAGAGAGCAAGTCGCGACAGAGAACAACCCAGAAAAAAGAAGAAAGAAGAAAAATTCAGAAGTGCATTGCATAAAAGGGACAAAAAAGGATCCAATCGTGTGACCCTATAGATGCTAGGATGTGTAAAGGCACCCACCACCTAAAGAGAAAGAAAGAACCAGGCTAAAGTAAAATGAATATGAGTACCAAAAAAAGAAAGAAAAAAAGAGAAAAAGAGGGGAAAAAGAAAGTGAGAAGTGAATTGAACTAAAATAGTTTAACAATCTCTAATATACAAAGGAAATGCGAGGAAAAAGACCAATGTCAATATAAGCCTCTCAGACCCACCACTCGGGGACAGAGGTAAGCTAATGATATCAGGCCAGGCACTATAGGTTCAGCTGATAATAACTTAAGACTACAGGCTCAGTTAGTTATATAAAACTGTATAGAGGGATTACAACGAAAAAAGTGAACACAAGTTGCAGCAACAGCGTAAAACAACACTCACCAATAGCAAAATCATAATCCAAAATATATGGATCCGGAACAGAATCAGATTAGTCAATCAAGATGTCTCCAGGTAATATCAAATAGATAAAGGAACGTCTGTAACATATGAAATGAGCTATCAGTAAAAGGTTCTAAGTAATGTGTCTAGAATTCTTGAGTCTTAGCCCAAGATGAACATGTTAATCTAAAGATAACAAGAAGTTGTTTCATTAATTCAGTAAAAGCATAAAAGTACCTCTGGCACGATATCAGGACTATCACAGCCGTAGTATAGGTTCAACAAAGTAATGTGGATTCTGCAAACAAGTAAACAAGTAGAAAATCGAAAATAAGCCAAACCAAAATGGTAATCATGTGATAGGGTTCCAATCCTGGGGCTAAAATGCTGTCGTTATATATGGACAGTCGGTCTATACAGAACAAGTGCATATGGGGTCAGACAATTAGAGTGCTACCGTGGTTGAGTAAAGGAGAATAAATATCTATAAATGCGAGGCAAAAGGTCATAAATCAGCAATATTTAACTCGCATAAGAATCAATTATTTAAATTCAATGGCACAAACTAAGGTAACCACAAAACCTACAAGAACGAGTAGCAAAGTAAAAACGTAAAGCGGTCAAGCTTAAAAAGCATACCCATAAACGGAGAGTACTCCGGTCTATTTTCAGGCTCGGTCATATGAAAGTGATTCGGCGCCATGTTTTTCCCTAATATATGCAAAGTCCGGTGATTAGAAAGCATCCTCGGTAAGACATAAAGAAAGGACTATCACGCACGACGCGAAATTCAGGGCCGCCATCTTAAATAGGTCTAGGAAATTCACATACTGGGCTTACAATCAGCAAACCCCTCTATATATTAGTAATGGGTGTCGATCTCATAATTAAGCTACATAGTGTATCACAGGCATAGGTTCCGGACAATTCTAAAAACAATTAAAATAAAACCAGACCAAAATCCGAAATACACTCATTATAAAGTGTATAATATAGTCATCATTTGACTCAATGTCAAAAGAATTTCGTAATGGTCTTGGTGCAGTTAACATCCCATAAATATGACAGTGAGTATCTAATTACGAAATGAAGAGCAAAACCACGGTCAGAAGTACTAATCATAGATTTTCTTAATGAGCCAGCACTGTGTGAGCCACTCAAAATAATCCGCATCTGCTCCGCCTATATCACAAAGACAGGCATATGGATGGACCAATCAGGAAGAGAAGTAGTCAGTAACTTGAAAGAGAAGTATTTATATTTAGGCCAAAAAGTAAAGTCCAAACTTGCCACAGAAAGGGGGAAAAGCATGTGGTTTGAGATAATGTAATAGACAATGCAAAATGAAAAGACTTTCAAAACAGCATGTGAGCATAAGTAAAATACAAAACAAGATACAGTACAGATTTGGTAGCATAGTCAAAAGTTCGGCCAGTAATCAGATTGCAGCAATCAAGGTGAATACAATTACACTGAGAGTTGAAGAGATCATATTTAACATAAAATCCATGTTATAGATATCCAAAAGATAACATTTGCAGAATACTAGCATGAGCTCACTGATATAAGTCACATATACTAAGTGCAAAATGAGTATGACATGAAGGAAAGTATAAGCATGACTGTTCTGAATGTTAAAAGAGAAAACAATGATTAGAAAGATAACAGAATCATTGATATAATTATTATTCAAGCTCTCACAAGGCAAATCACACGTCCAAGAAATAATGTAATTCGTGATCGATATTGATCCCCAGTTCAACTGCACGGAGTTTAAGGATCCATCGTGCCTCGCAGTGACGTAATTTTACTTCCCTATTGCCACCTCTGGGGTTATTTTTCACAATTTCAATTCCATGGAATAGAAAACCCAGAGATGATCCTCTTTCTTGGCATATAGAGGCAGGGTTGCCAATGGGATACCTTATATCCAGATTTTTCAAGGCACGAAAGTGTTCTGCCATCCGTTCTTTGAGTGGGCGGATGGTGCTGCCTACATAAATCATGCTGCATTTACATTGGATTACATAAACTACATATTTCGTCAAGCAGTCAATATGATCGTAAATTCGAAAGTTACGTGAACCATTGTATGCAACGTCTTTTATTCCCCTTTTTGTGAATCTACACATACTGCAGTTTCCACAGGAATGAGACCCAATATTATGTTGGCGAAGCCATGTTGGTTTGATAGGTAACGGTTTAGGATAACTAGGGCTGATGATACTCTGAATGGTCTTCCCTCTCCTGTAGGTTACACTGGGAGATCTGGGTATATACAGTTCCAGGCCCTTGTCTGCAGTAAGTAAATACCAGTTATCCTTAAGGATCTTGTATAGTTTGTGTGACCATGAGTGATAATTGGTCACCAATCTTATTAGGGATCTGGAGACCTTATTATCCGTATGCAGGATATTTTTAAGGGTATCGGACCTAGTTAATTGCATAGCCCTATTTTTCGCCCTGCTGATGGTTTTAGGTGAGTACCCCCTAGCAAGGAATCTGTATGTGATATCATTCACTTGTCCCTGAAAGTCCTCATCCTTACTACAATTTCTGCGAGCCCGCAGCATCTCACCGAATGGTATGGCATTAATTTGACTCTTAGGGTGTGCACTTTTGGCATGAAGCAATGAATTACATGCTGTAGTTTTTCGGTACATTTTACTTTGTATCTTGCCGTCTTGATGGAATAGTTCTAGATCGAGAAATATGATATTAAACGGATCAGCAGTCATGGTAAAGGTCATGTTATAAGTGTTATTGTTCATGTATTGGAAAAATTCTGTCAAATCTTCATTGCTACCAGTCCAGTTTACTTGTTTGCAGAATCCACATTACTTTGTTGAACCTATACTACGGCTGTGATAGTCCTGATATCGTGCCAGAGGTACTTTTATGCTTTTACTGAATTAATGAAACAACTTCTTGTTATCTTTAGATTAACATGTTCATCTTGGGCTAAGACCAAGAATTCTAGACACAGTACTTATAACCTTTTACTGATAGCTCATTTCATATGTTACAGACGTTCCTTTATCTATTTGATATTACCTGGAGACATCTTGATTGACTAATCTGATTCTGTTCCGGATCCATATATTTTGGATTATGATTTTGCTATTGGTGAGTGTTGTTTTACGCTGTTGCTGCAACTTGTGTTCACTTTTTTGGTTGTAATCCCTCTATACAGTTTTATATAACTAACTGAGCCTGTAGTCTTAAGTTATTATCAGCTGAACCTATAGTGCCTGGCCTGATATCATTAGCTTACCTCTGTCCCCGAGTGGTGGGTCTGAGAGGCTTATATTGACATTGGTCTTTTTCCTCACATTTCCTTTGTATATTAGAGATTGTTAAACTATTTTAGTTCAATTCACTTCTCGCTTTCTTTTTCCCCTCTTTTTCTCTTTTTTTCTTTCTTTTTTTGGTACTCATATTCATTTTACTTTAGCCTGGTTCTTTTTTTCTCTTTAGGTGGTGGGTGACTTTACACGTCCTAGCATCTATAGGGTCACACGATTGGATCCTTTTTTGTCCCTTTTATGCAATGCACTTCTGAATTTTTCTTCTTTCTTCTTTTTTCTGGGTTGTTCTCTGTCGCGACTTGCTCTCTACAGTCACTTTGATTTTTTAACAAACTGTAACAATTTTTTATGACCAGTATCCTTTCATCATTTTTGTAGCCCTGAGGAAGTCTGTTGGGCTTTCCGCCCTCTGACGAAACACGTGTTGGCTACAATCTTCTATGAGATCTACTGTTTACATCTGAAAACAATAAAGAAGAATATCCACATAATTTTGGATGGGACTCTCTTCTTCATAAATCATTATACTACTGATTAATCATTGTTATTATTGTTTGCTCAGGAATAATCCAATGTTTGATTCTAACTGACTGAATGATTCCAGTACTATAAGGAGACACACTGGGTGAGTGACAGGGTGTTTGCTAGAAGTGTATAAATACTGACATGGATATTGATGGTGTGAAAGACAAGTGTGTAGGTGAGTAGAGACCTACCTGCATAGTGGACACGTGTTTGAATCCATCCATATGATAAGGCCTGTCTCAGTGCAATAGTACTTGGATACTGACTGAATGTTTTGAATATTGCAAGGAGAGTGCCAGGATGAATTTATAAGTATTTGTATCTTGGTGCAGTAAATACATTAGTAAATGGTGCTTAATAAGTATAGAGGGAGTGACAGAGTGTTCCCGGGAACTGTATGAATACTGTCTGGGATATTGAAGGTGTGAAAGACAAGTGTGTAGGTGGCTAGAGACCTACATGCATACTGGATAGACGTTTGAAACAGTCCATAGAGTAACACTTGGATCACTGAAAAACTACCTGGAAGTGTATGAATACTGACTGGGGAATTGAAGGTGTGAAAGACAAGTGTGTAGGTAGTTAGAGGACTGCATACATAGTGGAAAGGTGTTTGAAGAAGTCCATGTGCTAAGGCCTGGCTCACTGCATGAATACTTGGGTACAGACTGAATGATTAGAGTACTGCAAGGAGAGTGCCTGGGTGAATTTATAAGTGTTTGGGTTTTGGCACAGTGAATGGATTAGTACATGGTGCTGAATGGGTCACTAGAGGAGTACATAGGGAGTGACAGGGTGTTTGCTGGAAGTGTATATATACTGGCTGTGGAATTAAAGGTGTGAAAGAGAACTGTGTAGATGGTTAGAGGACTGCATGCATAGTGGATAAGCATTTGAATCAATGCATGTGCTAAGGCCTGCCTCACTCCGTTACTACTTGAATATTAACTGAATGTTTACAGTATTGCAAGGACAGTTCCTGGGTGAATTCATAAGCAATGACTGCCTTCTAATTCTACCAAAACTTGAGAACAGGAAAGTTTTTAAGCAGTTATGCGTATTCAAAGATATGAAGTACCCAAATGCTTCTCTCACAGTGGTTCCCAAATGCACACAGACTCACAGTGCGATTCTAGACAAGCAACACTATCCCTAGGAGTTTAAAAAAAACTCATTCACTACTGTGGAAGGGGTAAGGGGACTGCACACAATCTACATATTTAAGTACTGCACTTTAGTGTCAAAGCCTAACTCATTTAATCAATGCATAACCAAAGACTGGCTTTTAATGCTAGTAAAACTTGACAACATGACAGGTTTTAAAACAGTTGTCTGTCAGCAAATACATGATGTTACCAAATGCTTCTCTCACAATGCTTACCCAAATGCACACAGACTCACAGAGTGATTTTAGGCAAGCAACACTATCCTAGGAGTTTACCAAAACTCATTCACTAGTCTGGAAGGGGTAAGGGTACTGCACACAATCTACATATTTAAGAACTGCACTTTAGTGTCAAAGCCTGACTCATTTTATCAATGTATAAGCAAAGACTGGCTTCTAATGCTACTAAAACTTGACAACATGGCAGGTTTTAAAACAGTTATCTGTCAGCAAATACATGATGTTACCAAATGCTTCTCTCACAGTGGTTCCCAAATGCACACAGACTCACAGTGTGGGCCCGATTCACAGAATTAACTTAAGACAAAATCCTAAACTTACTACTTTTGGTATTCACAGAATGCACTTACTACTTTTGGTATTCACAGAATGCACTTACTACTTTTGGTATTCACAGAATGGATTTACGACTTTTAACTTTACGTCCGCACTCGGGCCGGAAATTCCGGCCCGGAGGCGGAGCTTGTGGCCCGGAGGCGGAGCTTCTGGCCCGGAGGTGGGGATTCCGGCCATGGCTAAATCTCCGCCACCGGCCGGAATCCCCACCTCCGGGCCGGAAGCTCCGCCTCCGGGCCGGAATTTCCGGCCCGAATGCGGACGTAAAGTTAGTAGTCGTAAATCCATTCTGTGAATACCAAAAGTAGTAAGTGCATTCTGTGAATACCAAAAGTAGTAAGTTTAGGATTTTGTCTTAAGTTAATTCTGTGAATCGGGCCCTGTGATTCTAGACAAGCAACACTATCACTAGCAGTTTACCAAAACTCATTCACTACTATGGAAGGGGTAAGGGGACTGCACACAGTCTACATATTTCAGTACTGCACAATACTGTAAATGCCTGACTCATTTTATCAATGCATAAGCAAAGGATGGCTTCTAATGCTACTAAAACTTGACAACATGGCAGGTTTTAAAACAGTTATCTGTCAGCAAATACATGTTGTTACTAAATGCTTCTCTCACAGTGGTTCCCAAATGCACACACACTCACAGTGTGATTCTAGACAAGCAACACTATCACTAGGAGTTTACCAAAACTCAATCACTTCTATGGAAGGGGTAAGGGGACTGCACACAACCTACATATTTAAGTACTGCACTTTAGTGTCAAAGCCTGACTCATTTTATCAATGCACAAGCAAAGACTGGCTTTTAATGCTACTGAAACTTGACAACATGACAGGTTTTAAAACAGTTGTCTGTCAGCAAATACATAATTTTACCAAATGCTTCTCTCACAATGCTTCGCAAATACACACAAACTCACAGCGTGATTGTAGACAGACAACTATCCCTTGTACAAAACACATTTACTAGTCTACAAGATCTAAGGTGACTGCACACATTGCAGAAAATCTACTACTAAATATTAGTACCAAAATGTTTCTTTCACAATGATTCCTAAATGCACACACACTCACTGTGTGATCCTCGACAAACAACGCTATCCCTTGCACTATACCAAAACACATTTATTAATCTACGAATATTTTACTGTAGAAACATGACTCATTTTGCAAATTCATAAACTATGACTGATTTCTAATTGTACCAAAATAGAAAAACAGCACAGTTATCTGTCTGCAAACACATGAAAAACACAAATGCTTATCACAGAATGATTTCTACATGCACACACACTGTCAATAAGATTGTAGACAAAAGAAAGTACTCCATGCACTTTAGCAGGAGAAATACATTAGTCTGATTAAAATCAAAATAGACCACATACATCCCCTCACAATTAAATAACTCACCTTTCAAGTTGTTTTGTAGATTAAGAAGTATATCAGTCACACACCAGATTTTCTTATACAGAATCTCTGCACTGTGCACCTGTCAGCAAAACCAAAGAATGGCAAAGTTTCCCTCTCATTTTCCACACATATACATGTAAACATCAAATCACATTCCTTCCCACATAAATTCAAAAGTTAACACACATTTCTATTGGTTAAACAATTCAACCCTTTCCAAATAACATAAATTTGAACCCTACCCCCAATCTGCCTTCTACCTGTTACCATAGAAACAGGCCATGGAACACTGAACTGAGCACACAGGTCACAAGTTCAGCACACAATGTTGCTAATCAAAACAGCAAATGTGCTTGACTTTTCAACATATCAGCTTATCATATATAATGTTCCTTTCAATCACTTTTTGTTAACCAATAAGAATCATGCGTTTAAAAAACAGAAACATGCACCCTACCTTTCAGTCTAGAAGGTTGTCAAACAACCAATGATTTCTTGTCTTTTTTCAAAACTGCATCTTAGCCACCATTTTAGAAAAATCTTACTTTTCAAACTGCCATTTCATTTACAGAGACCATCTGAGTGCATCCAGACCTCCCTTCAAGATGCTTAGAGTGTGGATTGTGGGACAGAGCTATATTTTCTGGAGCCAAAGGTATGCAGAAAACAAAGGCCTTCACAAAGACCTAGGTTTGCCAAATGTAGACATTAAATGGATTGGACAGATAGGGTTAAAGTGGCACCAATTGATGCCATTGGTAAAATCCTTTATGCATATCCAACACCCTGACCTCATAATAGTGCACTGTGGTGGCAATGACCTAGGCACTTTGACTGGTGTAGATCTGGAAATGCTTATGAAGGACACGTTTGCAGAATTGAATTCACTTTTTCCCAAAACTGCCTTTGTGTATTCTAACATATGCCAAAGGCAGAAATGGAACTGGTCCAATCATTTTTGTCCACAAATTGAGAAAGCTAGGAAACATGTGAATAAATCTGTTTCTGCTTTTCTCCGAGACTATAGAATGGGGTCCATTTACAATAACAATCTGCGATTTCATATGCAAGAGATGTTTAGGAGAGACGGAGTACTGATGAAGGAAACAGAGTCTTCCTCAACAACTTTAGACTCTGTATAGGTGCTTACTTATAAGTACCAAAAACTCTCAATGACCACAACGGCTCTTTTTAGAGCCACTCAAGAACAAAACACTTAAGCTTGATGTTTATCTCTCAAAAATTTCTGTTTTTTTCCTTAGATCCGCGCACCCAACATATTAGGAGCCGCGCACCCAACGCGAGAGAAACCGTGCACCCAACGCGTTAGGATGCACGCATTTCGCCGTTTAAAAAAAAAAGAAAAAAAGGGGAGCCCCAGGGGGTCCTTCTGGGACCCCCTAAGCAACACTAGAGGGTCAGAGTATTTCTACCCTGCCCCCTTTACATCTTTCACACACTTATTTCCCTGACTTAATCAGCCTTGCCAATTAGCATTCAGCGCGTGATCGGGAGGGTGCGCGCTCGGTTCGCAGAGGGTGCGCTTAGGGTGTGGGGAGGGTGCGCGGATCCTCCGAGGCCATAGATATATCTATCTTTTTAACTCTAATTTTCTCAGGAACTTCTGAACGGATCTACACCATTTATGCAAAAGGCACGAGTCTGAACTGAGGACTACCTCTTTGCCAAATTTGGTGTAATTCCGTTCAGCAGTTCGGGCTGTAGCTGCGTCAACAGGTCCTATGGGAAATTGCATGGAGAAAACGCGTTTTTGGACCCCCCTTTTTTCTCAGCCCCCGCTTGACGAATCACCACGAAATTTTCAGGATAGGAGCAGACCCGAGCTAGCCAAAAGTTTGGAACATTTCGCGAAGATTCATCAACCGGCGCCAGACTTATTGGGAATAGAATGTTGCGGATTTCCTATGGAAAATAGGTCCTAACTATAACTACCTACTGGCAACCACCAGTAGGTAAGATATATATATATATATATATATATATATATATATATATATATATATATATAAAGATTGTTCCTGTGTGATTGAAGTAATTTACCACAAACTGCACATTTGCAGTATGTTTTTACATTGAGGTGGGCATACTTTCAGCAGGATTCATAATCGCATCATATTGAGAATTTCAAATAACAAGCATAAATTGAAATTCCAAAAATTAAGACAGCATAATTTAAAGTTTACCCCAGGCCTACATATAAGTCCATGACAGTCTCATTATCAAGCTGGCCCCCGTGTTTCTAGCCTCACTTGCCCCATCAGCGGCATATACACATGTGACCTTTTCGTCATTACCGGAGCACGATCTGCAACGCCCCGCCTCCTCGCCACTTGGAGCACACAAATACTGCTACATCATCATAGAACACTCTACGAGCCGGCGAGAAGTTGGGTAGGTCTTAGAACCTGTGCATCACGTCGTAACTGTCAGTGCAGATCTATCACTGCAGATACCTCTGCAGTGACTCATGGGATTATACACGCATTAACGTATAGGTGAGCTGCCACACCCCACTTATCAAAAACTGCACAGTGTGATGTGAGAGGATTTGCAATCAATAGATACACTCTTAGTTTAAAAATCACTCTTCAAACTTCCACGGTCTTTCTATTACCATTTGAACTACATATCAAGCGTCATACGCATTTTTTCTCATACTATAAAATCATCTGTGAGATCTACGTTAATACACCCTCTACGAATGTTTAGTATGGCAACATGGCTTCCTTTTAATATTTTTATCTATTTGTTTGTTCACCTCTTCCGCTTTTAACTTTCAACATCACACTATTCACCCACCAATAAGTATTACTGGGTGATCTGTGGTCATGTCTATGATAAAATGACCAAGGTCCACTGAAGGGGGACCTCTGCTTTGCATTGAAATAGCGCTACTCAATGAGATTACTCGCACTTTCCCTTGGTCCTGAACAAGCGTGAAGGATCTCCTCCTGAGCCCTCACTACAGCGCAAAACATGTCAACCATATTCCATTCAATACAATACTTTGCACTTGCCTTGCTACAGAGGGCCATTATCACTCTTGAGCAGCACATAACCTTTTGGTTTGTTAATGATTACAGTCGGATTTTTTCATTACATTTATTTACCTCACTTCCCCTCTAGTCACTTTTTGACATTAACACTTCAGGTACCTCTGCACTCAGACTCGCACACACCTTACGGCTAGTTTCCTAAAAAATCTCCGATAAAGTGACCCTTCGGGGGACCCATAGGGCATTGCAGGAACAACTCCTTCTCTTCTCTCTCTTCTTACTCCCAGGTTAGGAACTCTGACTCTCTTCAGTGATGACTTTAGCATTCAGGAGCACGAGCCACTGGACCTCTATCCAGTTCCTTGTCCCCCTCCCCCCTTTTTCTAGTGATATCTGTGTATACTATAGCAAAGTAAGGTATAGTGTGCATAGAGTCCAGTGGAAGGAAAATTAGTCAATGTGTTTTTCAAACTTAATACAGGTTTACAGTGCTACTCAAGAGCCACATTTAGGCCTGAGAAGGCAGAACGGAGCTTACAGGTCTTCGGGTAAGATTTAGTTAAATGGGCACTCAAGTCACACCGTCTGTGACACAGAGGCGGCCAGGTGCAAGGAGCACACATTAGCAAATGGGCTACACACCGTCGTGAGCTTAGGGACAATGGGAAACAAAAGTTCCTGTGGTCGAGGTCAGCACTGAAGGTCCCGATGGCCAACACAAGAACTGCACCACCAGCGGCACTGGGGTGGCTGGGTGTAGGATAAGGTTTTGACTGATGCTGCAGATTTGGTTGCAGTTCCATCTGAGTCGATCAGCTGCTTTTGAGGGAATTTGGGCTTTGGGAGTCTTCGTCCTGTGGCCGCAAAAGTTTGGTGACAGAGTCAGTCGGTCGCGGTTACTCTTTCAGGACCACTTCAGTTATGGAGTCGGTCAGGGGGTCATTTCGGTTGTGGTTGAGGGGACCTTCCAGTTGTTGGCTGCAGGTTTGATTTAGGAACTTATGGAGGTTCAGTGGCCACTGGGATCCAAGCTAAGATCAATAGGGGGACATCCTTAGGGTATTGGGCCACTCAGGCTCAGGGGGCAGGTAGCAGAGTAGTGGAGACTAAAGGACTTGGCCGGAGTCAGAGTCGGTTACTACTTTTAATCAAGTCCGGTGCTCACGGGAGACAAAGTCCTTTTTAGGTGTAAAGGCAGGGGAGGTTCTCTGGGGTTTTGAGGACTGCTGACTTCTGGACACACCGAGGTTCTGTTGGAGGAGTCTGAGGTCTGAACAGACTGATAGGACTGGGGCAAAGTCAGTTAGTGTCCTTCTCTTCTTTTTCTCTCCACACTGTGCCCGGTCCTTCTTCTTGCTTCTTCTTTTCAGCTCTGGTCTGAGGAGGCAAGATCCAGGCTTGCATACTAAATACTACATTTAGGGGCTTTTACAGGAAGGTACAGGTCTGGACCACTAGGTACCTTCTTTGGGGTGAGTACACCCCCTTTTATGCCACCCTCCAGTGGGAGGGTGACATAAGTCTCACTATGGTTGACTGGGTCCGCCAATCTGCAAGATGGCCGGGACTGAGAGTTGTGCTTCACCTTGTGGGCACAGCTCTCCTCCTAACTTGAGTTTCCTGCTGATTCTCCCACCCAAAGTGAGAGTCAGAACCAGTGGGGGCCATTTGCTGAGAGCAGAAAACGGCTGGGGTAGGCTCACTAATGCGGTAGGTCTTTGAAGCTTCCCCTTCGTGGACCCTGCCCATCCTGGTGGAGGAGGCTTGCACCTCGTACCAGGATTTGCTTTGTTTCAGGACCCCGAGGGCAGCAGGCTCTTGACCCAGGGGTCCATAAACATGTCTGGTGGTGGCAGCTGGCAAGCAGCCACTCGACCAGGACACTAGAATT
This sequence comes from Triturus cristatus, assembly GCF_964204655.1. Lineage (NCBI taxonomy): Eukaryota > Metazoa > Chordata > Amphibia > Caudata > Salamandridae > Triturus > Triturus cristatus. The sequence continues at coordinate 828,084,692 of NC_140585.1, read as the reverse complement.
AGGTTATTTTTCAGGGGGCATTTCTAAGATGCCCTCTGAGTGCATCTTTCATTAAATCCTATACTGGCATCAGTGTGGGTTTAATATGCTGAGAAGTTTGATACCAAACTTCCCAGTTTTAGTTAAAGCCAATATGGTGCTGTGGAGTTTGTAATGACAAACTCCCAGACCATATACTCTTTACGGCAATACTGCACTTGTCCAAGAATGACCTTAGGCATTGTATAGGTACAGGGCTCATGCACCTGTACCCTCACCACTGGAATAGAGCACCCATCTAGAGGGGTGGCTTACCTATGCCAGGGCAGTGGATTGTAGGCATGGCACACAGGGATGTGCGCCATGTCAACTCTTCACCTTGTTCTGCACGAAGACATGCAGCCCGCAATGGCAGTGTGTGTGTGTAAAGGTACAGGGCCTATAAGGGTGGCACAATAAGTGCTGCAGCCCTTAGAGGTCCTCCCTGGTCACACTGCCCTTGTTACCTATAGTACCTTTCACAAGGGAGTTACATGCGGCCCGAGAGTTGCCAATTGGCTTTTGCAACAGTACAGAACATAGAAACTGGGTACCTGGTTGGCAGAAACCCAGGGCACACTCAAAGTGCATTAATATTCGGCAAAAAGTCTGTGGCAATCATGCAAAAAAGGGCACTTTCCCACAGTCACCTAATTACCCACTACGTAGGAGACCGAAGAGTAGAACCTTACTGACAGACCTTCGTCACTAAGACCAACTCAACACCATGTTCTGCTGATTATCCTAGCAGAACAGCAACACATACAAAATAAATGATTATGCAGTACTGAATGGATTCAACCTGCTGCATCAAAGGTCTGGGTCAAAGACACCTTGAAGCTGAGCAGAGTGACATTGCCAGAACGTACAGTGATGGACTGAGGGTAAGTAGTCCTCACTAGTGATAGCAATACGTTTTCTAATAGTAGTAAGTAAGGGTTCAATAACAAGAAGAAATACCAACGGAGACAAGGGACAACCTTGTCTGGTACCTCTGAAAAGAAAAAACTGATTAATAATTTGACCATTAATGAATAGGCGAGCAGAAGGACTTGAATAGAGAGCAGATATCATGCGAATAAATGGATCGCCAAAATTTAATGCAGATAAGGTATGAAATAAAAATTGACAACTTTATCAAAAGCATTTTCAGCATCCATTGCAAGCACTCCATATGGTAAAGAAAAGGAAGACCCCTGGCCAATAGCATATAATAAAACTCTGGTATTATTGACGGAATATCTATTTTTCATGAAACCAGATTGATCAGGATGAATAAGGGAATCCAGTACGGAGGTCAATATGGCTACAAGAATTTTAGCGTAGAGTTTACAATCTTGATTTATTAAAGAAATAGGGCGATAATTCAATACAATGGTTGGGTCTTTGTTAGGTTTTGGAAGACCTGTAATCAAAGCTTCAGTAAAGGAACTAGAAGTTTAGCCTGAAGCACCAAAAAAGGTAAAAAGTTTAAATAAATGAGGAATAAGTTGCCAGGCAAATTCTTTATAAAATTCTGCTGGAATACCATCAGGACCTGGAGATTTACCCTGCTTAAGTGATTTAATAGCTAATTCAATTTCTTCCACAGTAATTTGCGAGTCTAATTTATCTTTGGTTGACTGTAAAACTTTAGGTAATCCACATTTATGTAAAAAATGATCAATCGGGGGGTCTTCAAAATTATGTTCATTATATAAAGTTGAGTAATAATTTTAAAATTCATTAACAATATCCATTTGGGATAATGAAATCTTTCCATTTGAACCATGAATTGAATTAATTTGAATTTTATCTTTTTGAATACATAAATAGTTTGCCAAAAGCCGTCCAGATCAATTAGCATTTAAACTAAATTTGCTTTAGTGTTAGAAAGTTGTATACCTGCTCTTTTACTTAATATTGAAGTAAAATTATAATGCAGCTTTTGCAATTGTTTTTAAAATTGAGGATCATTCGATGTTATGAAAATCTCTCAAATTTTGCAATTTGTTTATCCAATTGTTTAATTTTAGAATTGAACAATTTGTTTTCATGAGCCATAAGAGAAGTTGATGTCACTCAAGTATATGCCTTAAAGTTATCTCATTGAGTTATCACGGATGTAGGACCTTTTGGCTTAAAAGTAAAATAATCCTGTAGTGCTGATAAGATTTTTGGTTTATTATATTCATTAAGAACAGTATGTGAATTCATACGCCATCTGGATTGAGCTTGAGAATTTTAATTAAGTTGTAGACCAATAGAAATGAGAGCATGGTCAGAAATATTAGTATTATAGATCTGTGGTGAAGTAACTGAGTGAATTAATTGGTGAGAAACTAATAAAGAATCTAATCTGGAGTAAGAGTAATGAGGGGTTGAAAAAAAGTAAACATTTTCTGAGTAGGATGATGCAACTGCCAAATATTAACCAACTTAGTTGTTTTAAAAAATGACTTTAGCTTTAAAAAAGCTCTAGGTGGTCGATATTTAGTTTGAGATAACCTGTCTAATAAAGGGTCAGAGATAAGGGTAAATTCTCCTGCAACAATAAGTGGAACATTGCCTAACTTGAGCACTTCTGTGGTAAGAAGGGACCAAAAATTGGGGTCATCAGTAATCGGGCCATATACATCAATTAAAAACATAACTGTATCTTGAATTTTAAGTTTCACTATAATATAACAACCTTTTGCATCCGAAGATTTGCTCAAAATCTGAAAATGTTAACTTTTAGCAAGGGGGGTAACAACACCATTTTACCTATGTACAGCAGGGGAAGATATAACAGTACCAACCCATTTTTTCAGAACATAAGCTAAGATCGTATCATCTATAAGTGTCACTTGTAAGAAACAAATATCCGCTTTATATCCACTTAAATATTCAAAAAATGGAGTAAGTTTCACAGGATGTCTTTAACCTTTAACATTTAAGGATTCAATTTTAATATTATTGAAATTAGCCATAATGAAGAAAAGAAACTGTTTAGAAAAAGACAGAGATGAAAAAACTTTTAAAGCATGAAAAAGAATAAAAAGTAACTCTAGAAGTGAACAATAGTGAAAAAGGAGAAGTAAAGAAATGTACAAACACAGACCAGGACAACATTTAAACATTAATAACAATGTTGAAACGCACACACGCGTAGCAAGCAAGACCGGACCATTGGTGCACTGTAAAACAATTTACAAATAAATTAACCGGAAAAATAATGAGAATAATATTCAGGTAGCAGTTTCATATGTATCCATGGGGAGCTGCAACTTCTGATCCAAAAATAGACGAAAGTCTTCAGGGCCCAGAAAGGAATTTGAGAAACCGTCTTTCCAAATAAGCATAGTCGAAGGGTCAAAAAGACCATATTTGAAGCCAAGACTTCACCACCATGGTCAGAGATCAGAAAAGTCTTTCCGAATTTTAAGTTTCCTTCACAAAGTCTTGGTGTATGAAGATTTTATTGCCATTAACCATTAAAGAAGGAATTTCTCTAGCTGCTTTTCGTATCAACACTAAGTGATGATGACGTTAAACTTTAAAAATCAGTTGTCGCAGTTTATTGTGGTGTGGATTACGATGAGAGGGAATCCTGTGAGCTTTATCAATTTCAAACTTTAAACGTAGGAGACCAGGTAACAAATTATCCAAGTATAACCCACAATCATTAACTTCCACGTCCTCTGGTAAGTTAAAAATACACAAGTTATACTGTCTATTACTATTTTCCAATTCAAGAAGAAGGTTAGATATAGTCCATACGTTTGCCACAATGGGTGACTCTATTTTCCGGTTTTTTAATTGCATTGTCAGATATACATGGATAGACTAGGCATGTCTTTTCGTATATTTTTAATTTCAAACGCAATTGCATCTGTGCTGGAACGAATTGCTTAAATCACATCCAGTAGTAAAGCCAGAGAAGATTCACTAGATTCTACCATTTTTGATTTAACAGAAGGTGGAGAAATATTTTGTTTCCTCTTATTATGTTGAACTTGTGTATATTTGCTCTCCATATTTCCTTAAATAATTCTGCAGCAAATATAACATAAATTGTAGAATACATTTATAAAAAGGAAAAACCTTTCAGGAGAAATAGATGCAGCAGCTAAAACTGACTATGGGAGTGACTAGGCCACAGCCTCACCCTTTCCTGAATGTTGCTCTGCCCACCTAACTAGAAGACTCAGCAGGGCCTTCACCGGAAGACCGATGAAGTGTCAGAAGAGGTACAGGACTCCTTCTGTCGTGCAAAAACCACTGAATAAACACCTCACTGACAAGGAAAATGGTTTAAATGCTGCTACAAGCATTTTTTAGGTAACGTCTGGCATGTAAATGCCTGAAACCGTTGATTAAGGGCAGATGCGGTGAGGAGCTGAACAGGGGGCGGCCAATTTAGCTCGTGAATCCTGAGAAACATTTTTTTTTATCTCCTCAGCTGATCAGCACCTATTAAGTAAGTAACCAGCCAGCTGATCAGCCCTTCAGATGTAACTGGGTAGGCGCCCTTTGACACAGACCTTGCGGACTACAACACCACTTGCAATTTGAAGCAGACTGCCTCTCTTCATTTTCCGTAGCATCAAAGCAATGGGTGTCTTTCCCATATTCAGTGGGAATTCATGTCAAAATGAGAATACAGCCCACAAGTATAACCATTAATTAAAAAAAAGAATGCTACATGTGGGATTTTTACATTTGAACTCGTAGTCTAACCAATTACTGGTTGGGTGACATTCAAAGAGGATGGCAACATTGGGATATCACTAACCAAGTGCGCCATAGTCATCTAACCTTGCAAGAGTCATTCTCTGGAGGCACAGGTCAAATTCCAGCTCCCTGCCAAGACCCTGATGTGTCATTCCCTAATATAATTGAAATTCATCAGCATACCTTAGATAGCTAAACTCCTCAAGCTTTACATGAGACTCTTGTATCAATCAATCAATCAGCGGGTTTAAAAGCGCGCTACTCACCCATGAGGGTCTAAAGTGGCATTGATGGTGCATCATAGCTGGGATGCAATTGCAGCAACAGCTCTGTGGAAATGTGCAGAGGGCAGGGGTCCATGGGGGCTCCTGAGTGGGTGCCCTGCATGGTAGTAGTGGTATCTTCGGTGGTGACCGGGGACCAGGCGGTGATGGTGGTCCGGCTATTGTTGCTGGAGGAGGCGTGGTTTCTGGAGTCTGCTCGCTGAAGTTGTCGTAGAGGGATTTGATTTTCAGCTGGAAGTAGGAGACCAGCTTGTTGCAAAGGTCTTGGGAGGGAGGGACGTCTGTGGCTTCGCTGCTGAGCTTGGTGAATTGCTGGATGATGCATAACAATCAAAGAACTGAGCATCACTTCACACTATTGTGACTATATAATAAAACCATCAAAAAATTCAAACAGAGATGCTATGGAAAACAAGATATTGAGGAAGGAAGAAAAAGAACAGAGAACTCAACGCAACAAGAAACGCTAATCAACAAACAAAGTAAAGACAAAATGAAATCATAAACAATAAAATAAGATTCATAATGACTTACAAGGACCACAACCAAATAATAAAGATCATGAACAAGTATTGGAATGTAATAAGGAAAGACCCAGACATTGGAAATGACTTGAGTGAGAATTTTGAGTTTGACATCTCTTTCAGAAAGGCTCCATTGTTACAAAACAAACTAACACGTAGTCCCTTCATGCAAACATAGAACAAGACATGGCTAACAGACCATCAAAGAGGATTTACTAAATGTGAGATGTGCAAAGCATGTACCATTGTAAAAAGTATAAAACAACTGATGAACCACAGGGGGGAACCATTCATGATCACATACAAAATCATGTGTGAAACTAATTATGTGGTCTATATGATAACATGTGACTTTGGCAATCAATATATTGGAAGTTCCATCTGTCCACTGACAAAAACAGATTTTGGAGCATATCAGGGCATTTAACAATGGTGACACCAACTATGCCATTACCAAACATTTTGAGACACATGAAAATTACACCTGGAAAAACATGCAATACAGTGGAATCACACATGACCCAATTTGTGAGAGAGGAGAACTTTGAAATGAAGACGTCTATGATAACCATAAGCTTAACAGAAGTAGATCAGAACAGACACAATGGACTTGTGAGTTGCGGCTCAATTGAACCACATAAGTGTAATGAGACGACCATAGAGGATGATGAAGCCACTCAGGCGAGACAACCATCCTTTACAGGGTCCCATTCATCATGACTAAATACTTCTATTGGACCATCCAATGAGCAACTAACCTATGAACGCACATGTACAGTATTCTGACCAACTGATGATCTTATAGCCACTCAGGTGAAACCCTCAAATGGAAACAATTTACAGAATACGACCACTTGATCTCTCTTTTTGCACTACCCAATAAAGATCATTTAACTGAAGAGACTCACAAGAGTATGCTGGTTAAATAGACACTGCATAGAGTCAGTAAGACTGCATACATACATGTTGAATTGAACCTGCAACAATCCTGTGCCCCAAGTTACACATACATGTGGCATTGGTATCTGTGCAACATGAATACTCAATGTTACGCACTGAAAGTGAATGTAATGTGACATTGTAAATATTTATATATATATGTAAATAATAATGTTTGGTACACCTAAAAGAAAACCACACATCCCAGAATGCCTCATTAGGGGCACATGGGAAAAGTAGTAAAAATTGGAAAGAGTAAGCAGACTTCCCTAACCGTGAACAAACCTATATGGTGAAACGCGTTGGTGATAGTGGTGAATAAAACCATTTGAAACAGTTTTACTGGAGTGCGACATCAAATTGTTATAGAAATTAACATTGAGGCAGGATTCTGCCCACCAAGGATGTAAGCACCGGAAGAGTGAGCGCACTGTCTCTGGGAATCAGTAGATGTGAAATATATACATTCATGTATTTGGCAGAGAGGTGGGAGAAGGAGCATTCTCTGGAGAGGCAGGATTTGTGGTTTTGACATGGGGCTACGCGAACACTCGTGACAGGAGGAGTGCTGTAATGGGCTGGCCATAAGCTTAGTAAAATGTTGTGTTTGTCATATAATGATGTGGAGCCAGCCTGTGGAATTGTCAAAAGGAATAGAAAAAACTAAAACGGGTCACAGTAGGAGTACTTTGACCCCATGGCTGTATTCCAGGGTAATGTTGTGATGGAGTCTTGCATTCTGCCAGCGATTTGGCTGCCATTTTATGAAGACAGAGCCGGTCCAGGGAAATATTTGTAATTCAGAAAAAGTATTGAAGGGGTCAGGATAGATAACACTGACCCCATAACTGTATTCTAGGGTTTTTGAAGTATGTCTTTGAGTTATGAAATGTTGTAAATTGTTCTTTTTTCCATGCACGAAGAGTCGTGACCCTATTGCCGCACTCAGCGCGGACCTCCTGTGTAATATTTTGATGGAGTTGTGAACGTCAGTAAAAAAAAAAAAACATTCAAACACTGATTTATACAGTAATGCATGCATTCACAGTCACACATCCACACACAGACCCACTCATAGACTCATGCACCCACTCATAGATCTACTCACAGACTCACACACCTATTTACAGAATCACTCAGTCACTTCCTCACTCCAATACCCACTCACAGACTTATCCACCTGCATACTGACCCACTGAGACACTCACACACTCAATCAGTAACTCACTCATAGACTCATGGACCCAATCACAGACCCACACAGATACTCATACCCACACTTACATACCCTCGGACAGTCACTCACCCACTCAGAGACCACTCAGACACCCTTTCATACACCCACTCAGACACTCATGTACCCACTTGTAGACCCACTTAGACACTCATGCACCCACTCACAGACTCACTGAGAGGCTCACACACCTACCAATGGACCCAGTCAGACAGCCATACACCCACTCAAGACCTATTTAGACAATAATGCATGGACTCATAGACCCTCTCAGAAACCCATTCATTGTCTCACTCTGTCTGTCATACATCTACTCAAGACCCATTTAGATACTCATGCATCCACTCACACACCCACTCAGAAAGTCACACACCTATTCATGAACTCACTAAGACAGGCATGCACTCAGCAATGTCCCATTTAGAGACTCACACCCACTCACAGGCCCATTCAGACAGTTATACATGCACTCACAGACTCAGTGAGACAGTAATGCACCCAATCAGGACACATCTAGATACTCACACACCCACTCACTGACCCATTCAGATACTCACACACCTACTCATGGTTGCACTCTGACATTTACACACTCACAGATCCAATCAGACACTAATGTGCCCATTCACAATCCTTCTCAGATACTGATGCACTCAATTATAGACCCACTCAGGCCCTCATGCACCCACTCAGAGACTCACTTAGAGACTCATGTACTCATTTACAGACCGACTCAGACTTGTGCACTCACTTGCAAACATAATTATACACTTAGAAAATTACTTACAACAATATTGCAACATATATAGATGTAAAATTAGAGTTGTACATCTAAAATGTAATTTTCGTTCCTTAAAATTGTGCTTTTGCTTTGCGTATGGGGTCACAAGGGATTTAAAATTAAAAAAATATTTAGTACTCTGTAATATGGTGGCTCAGAAGAGAGCCTTTCTATTCATTGTGAGTATGCTATAACTACACATAAGACCAGGTGCAGAGTTGTAGGTTGCTGAGAAACACCCTGTTGCCTTCGACTGTAAAGTGAGTTCCATCACTTCTGTAGATTCTATGCATATCAATAAGCAGCCTTGTGTTGTAGATAGAGCCCATGCTATGATCTTTGAGGAATGCAGAAACAGCTTTATTTACATGTTTCATGGTTTTCTCAATCTGTGGGCAGAAATGATTTGACCACTTTCATTATTGTCTTTGGCATATGTTGGAGTACACCAAGACAGTGTAAGGCAAAAGTGTCATTAATTTGCCAAAGGTCTCTTTCATTGTAATGTCCAAACCAACCCCAGTACGAGTACCTAGGTCATTGAGACTACACTGCACTATTAACATGTCTGGATGTTCGGAATGTGCAATACTCTCAACCAAGGGCAGCAACTGGAGCCACGTTAAACCTCTCTGGCCAAACCATTTAATTTCCACATTAGGCAAACCCAAGTCACCGTCAATGTAACTCTTTCTCACATATTCTCTGTGCCAGAATACACAGCTGTTACCCACAATCCATACTTGAGACCTTTTCAAAGGAAGAGGTAGTAGCACACATACAGGAGAACGCTGCAGCTGAATGTGAAAATTGGTTGATTTAAAGACCGTTAAAATGGAGGAGTGCAGTTGGTTTTTCAAAATGTCGTATTTGATTGGGTGCTGTAAATAATGTAAAAGTTAAAAATAGATTGTGTTTTAATTGGAAATGTGAGTAGATTTGTGATTGGTGCATTGAAATGTTTCAGACGTTAAGTTACTGTGGATAAGCTTATATTTAGAAGCACTCAACGACACCTGCTAGTGTGCTTCCTAGGAAGCTTGTTTCCGGTCCAGGGAAGGCATGGCTTGGCAGTTCGGGCTGGACTGTTCCCAAGAGGCACAGGGTCAGACTGATTTGCATATGGCCATGTCTAAACTGGGGTGGCAGAGTGGGCTAAAGAACGGTGATGGATCAAGCCCAGATCTGTTGACTGGGTATGAGTGTTTGATTGGTTCAGATGCTCTGTCCATCACCACCCCCTTTTGTACCACTTTGTTCGCCATAAGTTGGCAGGGTATGCTCAGACGTGAGTCCCTTGCTCACTTTGCCACTGGATTCAAGCAAGCCTGGCTGAAGACGGCTGAAATGCCAGAAACCGGTCCTAGGAAGCTTGTTTCCGGTCCAGGGAAGGCATGGCTTGGCAGTTCGGGCTGGACTGTTCCCATGAGGCACAGGGTCAGACTGATTTGCATATGGCCATGTCTAAACTGGGGTGGCAGAGTGGGCTAAAGAACGGTGATGGATCAAACCCAGATCTGTTGACTGGGTATGAGTGTTTGATTGGTTCAGATGCTCTGTCCATCACCACCCCCTTTTGTACCGCTTTGTTCGCCATAAGTTGGCAGGGTATGCTCAGACGTGAGTCCCTTGCTCACTTTGCCACTGGATTCAAGCAAGCCTGGCTGAAGACGGCTGAAATGCCAGAAACCGGTCCTAGGAAGCTTGTTTCCGGTCCAGGGAAGGCATGGCTTGGCAGTTCGGGCTGGGCTGTTCCCATGAGGCACAGGGTCAGACTGATTTGCATATGGCCATGTCTAAACTGGGGTGGCAGAGTGGGCTAAAGAACGGTGATGGATCAAACCCAGATCTGTTGACTGGGTATGAGTGTTTGATTGGTTCAGATGCTTTGTCCATCACCACCCCCTTTTGTACCGCAGTGTGCAATTGGAAGCTGGTATTCTGTGGTTGAAAAGTTTATGACCATTTGACTTACTGTTGCAGTTCAGTATTTCAAAACAGGTTGCTATGGAAACTGGAGCACATCAGTGTGGGGGGAGGCTTCCAAATATGTTGTGAATTGATTTTTAAAAGTATACTACTTTAGAGCTAACATACAGTTGAAAACAATACATTTTCTAATTCATTGCTGTGATTACAACACATATGTGACAAAGAAAGTAGTTCTTTTATTTTAAATGCTGCAACGGACTCCCGTATGGAGTCGCGACTCCATCACAGTGTTACACGGTGTTTGACTTGGCCCTATTTGCAGGGTCATCCCAAAACATTTTGCTTTCCTCCTGATATTTTTTCTGACCTGGTGTTGGTGGTTTTAGGACTCTGGGCACTTTATCACTGCTGTCCAGTGTTAAAGTGCATGTGCTCTATATGGTAAACTTGGTAAGATTGGTCTACACCTGTTTGGCGTATTTAATTTACCTATCAGTCCCTTTTAAAGTGGTATCTCTGATACCAAGGGCCAGTAAATTAAATGCTACTGGTGAGCTTGCAGAGCTCCTTATGCCACCCACCAAAGTAGCCTTTAAAACCTGTCTCAGGATTCTGCCATTGCAGGGCCTGTTTGTGCAGTTCACTGCTGCTTTGATGTGGCACGTCTGTGACTACCCTTTTACTACAAATTAGTCACCACTAAGGTAGGCCTTAGCTAGCCCTATGGGCAGAGTACGGTGTAGGTAAAAAAGGTAGGACATGTGCCTTAACTGTGTGGCATGTCCTGAAAGTGACAAACAGCCTATTTGGTTTCTCACTGCTGTACGGCTTCCCTCTCATAGCAATGCATTGGGGATTCCCTGATATATGTTTCAGTGGTAATTCCTGATATGAGAGGGGTGGTGTGGTCAAGTTTGGTATGTTTGGAATAGTGGCAATAAATGCTGCGTAATGGTGTTCGCAGAATTATTATCACTATTAGAAATGCCACTTTTAGAAGTGCAAAAAAAAAAGTTGATGGACAGAATGCAGAACAATGTCATACATTCACCCCAGTACAGAGATCTGGGCCTAAATCCATAGTTGTTTTGCTCTCCATGCCATTCCAGTTTGAACCCAGCCATAAGAGGTGTGGCGCCGCGGCGAGGGCAACTGACTCCGGAATCTGGGGATCACGGTTCGATCCCCGGCGGCAGATTAGCACAGCACCATGTGACTCTGGGCAACAGCTTACTTAGTCTTCCTGACGGCCCCCAGCGCCTAGAGACCCTTACGGGTGAGTGTTCGCGCTTTACAAATGTGGATATTATTATTATTATTATTATTATTATATGCAAATCAGTCCTGGCCCTGTGCCTCATGGGAACAGTCCAGCCTGAGCTGCCAAGCCAGGTCCTCCCTGGACTGGAAACAAGCATCCTAGGACCGGTTTCGGGGTTTCACCCCTCTTCAGCCAGGATAGCTTGATTCCAGTGGCATGGAGAGCACGGGACCCACTGCTGGGCATACCCTTTCCACTCGGGTGACAAATGCAAAAACAACAGTTGATGGACAGAATGCAGAACAATGTCATACATTCACCCCAGTACGGATATCTGGGCCTAAATCCATCATTTTCTTGCTCACCATGCCATTCCAGTTTGAACCAAGCCATATGCAAATCAGTCTTGACCCTGTGCCTCATGGGAACAGTCCAGCCCGAACTGCCAAGCCGGGTCCTCCCTGGACTGGAAACAAGCATCCTAGGACCGGTTTTAGGGTTTCACCCCTCTTCAGCCAGGATAGCTTGATTCCAGTGGCATGGAGAGCACGGGACCTACGTCTGGGCATACCCTTCCCACTCGGGTGACAAATGCAAAAACAACAGTTGATGGACAGAATGCAGAACAATGTCATACATTCACCCCAGTACGGATATCTGGGCCTAAATCCATCATTTTTTTGCTCACCATGCCATTCCAGTTTGAATCCAGCCATATGCAAATCAGTCTTGACCCAGTGCCTCATGGGAACAGTCCAGCCCGAACTGCCAAGCCAGGTCCTCCCTGGACTGGAAACAAGCATCATAGGACCGGTTTTGGAGTTTCACCCCTCTTCAGCCAGGATAGCTTGATTCCAGTGCGCCATGTATGCCCAGACGTGGGTCCTGGTCTCACTGTGCCACTGAATCAGGCTATCCTGCCTGAAGAGGGGTGAAACCCCGAAACCGGTCCTAGGATGCTTGTTTCCGGTCCAGGGGGGACCTGGCTTGGCAGTTCGGGCTGGACTGTTCCCATGAGGCACAGGGTCAAGACTGATTTACATATGGCCAGGTCTAAACTGGGGTGGCATGGTGAGCAAAAGAATGATGGATTTAACCCAGATCTCTTGACTGGGGGTGAATGTTTTGATTTGTTCTGCATTCCGTCCATCAATTGTGTCTTTTGCTTTCTCGCCCTAAGTGCGCCAGGTATGCCCAGACGTGGGTCCTGGGCTCACTGTGCCACTGGAATCAAGCTATCCTGGCTGAAGAGGGGTGAAACCCTGAAACCGGTCCTAGGATGCTTGTTTCCGGTCCAGGGAGGACCTGGCTTGGCAGTTCGGGCTGGACTGTTCCCATGAGGCACAGTGTCAAGACTGCTTTGCATATGGCCAAGTCTAAACTGGGGTGGCATGGTGAGCAAAAGAATGATGGATTTAACCCAGATCTGTTGACTGGGGGTGAATGTTTTGATTTGTTCTGCATTCCGTTCATCATTCGTGTGTCTTTTGCTTTCTCGCCCTAAGTGTGCCAGGTATGCACAGACGTGGGTCCTGGGCTCACTGTGCTACTGGATTCAAGCTATTCTGGCTGAAGAGAGGTGAAACCCCAAAACCGGTCCTAGGATGCTTGTTTCCAGTCCAGGGAGGACCTGGCTTGGCAGTTCGGGCTGGACTGTTCCCATGAGGCACAGGGTCAATACTGATTTGCGTATGGCCAGGTCTAAACTGGGGTGGCATGGTGAGCAAAAGAATGATGGATTTAACCCAGATCTCTTGACTGTGGGCGAATGTTTTGATTTGTTCTGCATTCCGTCCATCAATTGTGTGTCTTTTACTTTTAGAAGTGGGCATTTCTGTGTGCTATGTGTCTTTGTGCCTGCATATCGTGTACTGCACGTCTGGCTCTGGATGACAGGAGCTGGGGAGGTGCAGTTAGTTCAGAGAGCCTGGGTGAGTCAGCGCTAGGCTGAATGGGCCTGATCTGCATTTGAAATAGTGGGAGGAGTAGCACCTGGACCTGAATAGAACTATGCCTGCCTTCCTAATCCCTGTAAAGTCATACCAAGTGCCAGGTGTCACAGTGTATATATGTGAATCAGTTCTAATGTGTTTTAAGGATAATACAAAGGCTATTTTTACATAAGCTTGTGTGGAGTTTCTTTTGTGGTGTGCTTAGTGTGTCACTGCTGTGTGAGTGTGTTGAGCAAACTCTTTACATGTTGCTCTGGGATAAGCCTGACTGCTCTGCCAAGCTACCAAGGGGGTGAGCAGGGGTTATCTTCGGTGCGTAACTCCCTTGCCCTGACTAGAGTGGTGGTTTCTGCTCGGCTTAGGTGCATGCCCTGCCAACCAGAAATCCCATTTCTAACACACCGGGAGCCACACTGGGCACTGCTGACTAATGAAAAGTAGCATACAATAAGAAATAATGAACCCAATGTTTTTATTTGCTTAGCAGATGAGTATCAGGAAAAAGAGAGGGACACAGTTTCATTGATGGTTCTTTGTTCCAGAGAGACATGCTCTTCATTTTCTCTGGGAGGAAATTCTAAGTGACACAATGCTAATATTTAAGAATTGACTACACAAATTAAAAGGTATGTTATTAATAAACCAGATATGTATGTGTGTGTGTGTGTGTGTGCGCGTGTGTGTGTGTGTGTGTATATATATATATATATATATATATATATATATATATCGCAAAAAATACTCCTTCCACCTCTACCAAAGCCTCGGCAGCGAAGAAAGAGATACGAACCACTTCTTTTTTCAGGCAAGATGTTTTATTTGAGACCTAGCAGCAGTCGACAGATGACGCGTTTCGGGCTTAAGCGCCCTTATTCACATATATATATATATATATATATATATATATATATATATATATATATATATATATATATATATATATATATATATATATATTACATACTGGCGGTCGCCAGTAGGTAGTTATATTTAGGACCCAGTTTCCATAGGAAAAGCGTTTTTTGATTTGCCAATATCTTTGGCACCATTTGACGAATCTTCGTGAAATTTTCAAAACTAATGGCCCACTCCGGTCAGCTCCTGTCTTGAACGTTTTGGGGTGATTTGTCAAGTGGGTGGCCGAGAAAAAAGCGTTTTATCCAAAGTAATTTTGTCCTGAATAGCTGAACGGAATTACACCACATTTGGCAGAGAGGTAGCTCTTGGTCCAGAGTGCACTCTTTGCTTCAAATGGTGTAAATCCATTCAGTAGTTCCTGAGAAATGTAAAAATAAAAAATATCAATATCTGGTGAATGTGGTGGATCCACAGACCCTCCCGATCACGAGCTTCATTTTGATTGGCTGTCAACACTCCAAACCAAGAAGTGTTGGCAGTCATCGTGTGGCTCGGGAAACTGAGTCACAAGAAAAAAAGGGAATAAAATGATGTTTAAAAAAGAAAAGGGGGCAGGGTAGAAACACCCTGACCCCCTAGGCCTGGTCCCACAGGGACCCCCCAGGGTCAAAAAAAGTATTTTATTTTTTTATAGTTTCAGCGGTTTCGAGCTCGGTGCACAATTCTGTCCAAAAAAAATCAAACAAAATCAAAGCGGGGGCTCCCTTGCTTTGTTTTAATAAGCCCCCGCATGGGCCAGGTCCCGGGGGCAATGAGCCAAATATATGCCGGGCTGCGGGGGCCCCCCACAGCCCAGGGGACTGCCACCTCCCTGGGGCATGATTAATAATATGAAATATCCCTTGTTCAAATGCTGATATCTATATGGCGTATCCTTAAATACACGAATTGTGGAAATTTGTACAGTTCATCTATTATTTATCAAGTGAAAGTTAAAGACAGTTTCTTTCTGCAAACGTCAACACATCAATTAATTTACTTTGGTAAGCGACATAACTTTTAATAATGAAAGTTAAAATTCTTACTTTGATTCTGTTCTTTATGACCTCCAACTTAAAACCCAGGTAGCCTTACTGCTGACCGCATTTTCAGGGGTCCAGTTACTTGTGTATACTGTGGATCTGATCTGGTTCTAGGATCTATATTTTTGGACCTTTAATTTACTTTTTGGGAGAAAATTCCTGTTGATGTTTTTGCTTTTGTTGGAGGACTGATGGTATATATTGGTGTTGTTCAGCTTTCTTTTTTTCCCAGCAGAATTCCCATTTTCTGCAGCCGGTTTATAGCACAATTTCCAAAATGTGTGTGCCTGTAGTTTTGCTCATGCATGGTGTGTATCAGAGTTTGCCAGCCAATAGTTTAGTATACAATTGTTGCGTGCATTAGTGTATACCTTTCTGTGAGTGATGAGTGTGCCTTTGTATGAGACTGGTGTGGGTATTGGTGCAGGAAAGTGTGGGTGCTTGTCTTTGTTATAAG
Source organism: Triturus cristatus (assembly GCF_964204655.1). NCBI lineage: Eukaryota > Metazoa > Chordata > Amphibia > Caudata > Salamandridae > Triturus > Triturus cristatus. Next base: position 828,068,675 of record NC_140585.1, on the reverse strand, counting down.
CGTGCACGAGTGCTGGGTGCTAGAGTGGTTGTGTATAAAGGGGTGTAGTGCTGTGTAAATGTGTGTGGTTATTAGTGCCTGCTTTAGTGTATGTGTGTGAGTGGTGAGTGTGCATGTGTTAGCAGTTCACATGTGTGTGTGAGGGGTGGGTGTGCGAGGGCACGCGTGTCTCAGTATCTTGTTGCCTGGAATGTTGCCTACAGACGAAGCAGCTGTTTCACTCCTTGAACCAATGGTGACACTTTTATGCAATTCCGTGAAAAATTAAAACCGAGCATTTTAATGAACAGGGGCTCCTTTTGCAGCATGTGCAAGTCACACACAATGCTGCGTGGAGATCAGTCTGCTGGGTTAAAGCACTTGAACTCACCACAGCCAGTCCTTCGATTTCTTTTTAATTTCAAATCATTTTTGTTGAACATTTTGAAAAGTAAAACAGAGAGCGAAACCAATCCACCTAATTAATACAAAGTACAAGGTACATAATTAACACAGAGTGCATCAGTATCAAAATGAATAATGAATGGATAAGTAATGTAAAATAAAGTAAAATAAAAGCCACTGACTCACAGTATTGTTACATGGGTACGTTAAGTGAGACTTCTGTAATATATACTCAGGGCAGGTCTGTAGAGTTAGGCAGTGTGTGTCTCGAGAATTTCACATTTTGAGGGGTATCATGGAGGGTCATAGATGAAAGAGGAAACATCCATGGCATTCCACATTTTTCTATGTGTTGAGCACAGTGTGGAGAGCTGCAGGACGGTGTTATCTGTACCTCTCTGGTAAATTAGCCGTTCCTGCCACTTCTTAATGTTGACTTGTTTGAAGTCCTTCCAGTTGCCCAATATTATTTTGCATGCTAGAGTAAGCATTAGGTCAAGGAGATCTTGTTCATTATCTTGGTGTACTTGTGGGTCAGAATGGTTGTAGAATCGGGCAAGAAAATAGCATGTGTGGGAGGTCTCCAATGTGTGAGTCACAGTTCCAGCATAGGGGCGATTGGATGAGGTTGAGTTTGTGTTGCTTGGCAGGAGTCCAATAACCTCTGTTTATGATCATTTACTTAGTTTGAGAGAGTATGGGAGAGATTTTGTTTTTAAAGGGAGTCACGTGTATGCGTTCCCAGTTAAATTCGATAGATGTGGATTTGGGTTCTGTTTCCCATTTCTTTTCATTTTCTGTAATGTTATTTCCTGGCTTGGATAGGAGTAATTGAGATATGTTTGATACTGCGTGGCCAGTTTTGAGGAGTTGTGCCAATTTGATGGGAATGAAGGGGTCTTCTAGGCTTATTGGATGTTTAGATATTTGGACTTTAAGTTTCAGAAACTTGTATAGGTCCATGTTAGATAGGTCTTTCTCGGTTTGTAATACAGAGAATGCTATCGACGAGAAGTCCCTATACAGGTCTTGGATCATGTTAATACCTTTATGAGACCAGTCTTGCCAGATGATTAGGTTGTTTTCTATTCTGAATTTAGGGTTAAACCAATTTGTAGTCATATCGAAAGTTTGATGGGGGAGTGTTTCTGTAAACCTAGAAGTGCCTGTTTCGTGTTCTGAATGATATAAGTGGAATGTTGTAGGAAGGACGTATGCATTGACATGATGGCAGGGAGGGGGATATTCTTAACTAGGTTTATATCCACTTCCAACCATACATGGCGATAATGGGGGTTCTCAATTAACCATGCTGCCCCTTGTTTACACAGAAAGGCTGTTTGATAGTATCTAAAGTTGGGAAGACCTCTTCCTCCTCTTTCTTTTGTCTGTTTGAGTTTTACCAGTGCTATTCTGGGTTTCTTCCCTTGCCACATAAAATTGGTGAATGCGTCATCCGTCTTTCTCAGGAAGTCTTCGGTTAGAGTAATCGGGAGCATACTAATAAGATAATTTACTAAAGGCGCTATCATCATTTTAATTGTCACTATCCTTCCCCACCATGATAGAAATGTTGGTGACCATCCCTCTAGTAGGTTTGATATCTTCTTAAAGGTGGACTTTTCATTCTCATGGAGTGTGGTAATTAGGTCATTGGCAAATAGTAGGCCTAGATATTTAATTGGGCCTGATTGCCATGCCAAACCTGTGTCCCCTAAAATTTCCTTACCTCCCAGGGAATTTAGAAGCTTGACTTCCGTTTTGTCTTTATTAAGCGTGTAGCCTGAGATTTCAGAGAATTCCTGGATTGTGTTCATCATGGCGGGTATGGCAGTTTCAACCAAAAACAAGAAATAACCTGCCAAAATTATTCAAAAAAGCCCTTGAAAGGGTCCTAGTATTAGCAACCACACACCGGTGCAGACCGGGACAACAATCAAAATAATCCAGCAATATTGTTACTTAATCACAATAGTTGATCACTTTTATTTTCTGTATTGTCAAAACCATTTTATCAATTATATACAAATACATATATTGCAAAACAACATTCGAAATCACATTAATACAATAGCTATGTCCCACACGCCTCATTCAGAAACCACAATCATGCTGTCACACATTCCACAATGACATCATCATATATACAACACCAAACAGTTTTTATTCACATAAATAAAAAACATCAAGATAGTAAAACTGCCACATGATCGTTGGATGACAGGTTCACAATTATCATCCACAGAATGTGGGTAGTGATATTCCAACTACCCAGCAACCTTAAAAACACCAACACGCGTTTCGGTGTCTAGCCCCAGCCGGAGCTACACCTTCATCAGGGCAAGGATGGACAGGTGGTGTGGGACAGACACACCTAGAATCACAGAAGAAATATAAACAATTTCAGGGTACATTATGATATGGAAGAAAAACGATACAATATACAATTTTTTTTCAGTAACTTCAAATCTGCCACGGTGTGAAAAATCAATTACTGCAGATAGATAATAGACAGTGCGCAGTCCTCAAAACCATTTATCAGGAAAGGAAAAACCACCGAAAAAATTAAAAGATAAAAGAAGACACCCGATCAAAGTGTTAGAAACACTAAAGAAGTGTATATTACACAATGTCACCCATCACAGAGTGGTATACCAAAAGGTATTCTCTCATACAATGCCATTAAGTACCTGATGGTCAAACTCTTTTGAAGAATCAAAAAATTATTTTCCCCAAACTATTTCGTGGGCTCCAGGTAAGGTGGGTGACCTTTGATATATATCTGCGATGACAATCAGAAAATATAGTTTCAGAAAAAAAGAGTAGTCACGGTTAAAGACCAATTCACATAAAAGATGCACACGTATATAGTAGAGGCGTAGAACCAACCTACCTATCAATGTGCAATAAGGTCCTGACCAATGGTTAAAGACGGAAGAAATAGTTAGGATTGTCGCGCCCGAAAAAATGGTCGACGATTGGGGCTTGATAGCAGTCTCCAAAAACAAGCAATATTGATACCTGGATGACAACAAAGAAAAATGCAAAATCATCAGGAAAAAGGGGAGGCTTTGTTTAGAAGACAGTGAGGGCAGGACAAATAAATCGAGTGCGCGCCTCCTATACCATCATGGAAAAAGCATACTCGATGCCGCTGCTATTACAAAGTATGGCATCCTAATCAAAAAGTTTTTTGATAAGTCATAACAGACAAAGAATTACAAAAGGACCATCTAATCTAAGATGGTCTTGGAAAAAGGGAGCATGCACTCTATGGACTAGGGGGATAAAACACATATGTTCAAGGAGCTCTGCATAAAGATATGAAATAGCTGGCGCATGGAGAGACATAATTTGCCTAACTTGCGACCGATAAACGGGAAAACCCAACCTATATGTCGCCGTAAGATGAGGATAACTAAAGCGTGAACATAGCGCGGCCAGATCGTGGGAGGACAGAAAAAAAGCAGGTAAAGTAATTTTTCCCCTCACAAGTTCAATTTGTCTTACCTTGATTTCAAGAAAGCTTCCGTAAAGCGATATATTTTCTACGGCTTAATGAGGGACCGCCATCCTCAAGTAACTAGCGATCGAAAAGTGGGAGAGACGGTGCTATCAATCATTTCCGGATGCCGACAGACCAATGAGATGCTAAGAATCATCAGGGAATCATAGTAGAAAACGGACTGCAGGAAGCATGGTCTATCGAAAGAACACGGCGGCCATCTTACAATAATGAACAGACTTATTTCAATATGAGGAACCACGTTCCTAGCGATAAACCCTGTGCTCTAAAAGGACAGTGGCACAAGAGAAAATTCTAAATATGCCAAAAAGTATAAAATTATCCATACTGTTCCTAGAGATAAAAGGAAAGAGTTATAAGAAACACATAGTAAAAACTATATCCCGCAAGTGGAAAGTAAATAGAATATCAAAGGGAGAGTTTTCATGATACAGAGAAAAATTAGGGATCCAAAAAGAATCCTACTGTGCCAACCATCGGAGGTAGCGAGAATGAAACGGCTGCAGATTATATTATCGCACACTCCCAGGGGCAATGTTCATTTAGGCCTTTATTAACCGTATTAAGGAGGTAGATCCAGAATACCTCTCTTTTTTTGCGAATCAATGTGGGGTCTTTTCCAGGCTTTACAACAATTTTTTCCAAAATCGACCACTGAAGGTAATTTTCAGAATGATTGTTCTCAAGCCAATGGGAGACTAAAGGAACAGACATTTTTTTTGTCCGAATGTTGGACTTATGTTCCCCGATTCTGGTCCTGCACTCACGCCCAGTTTCTCCAACATATACGAGGTTACAGGGACATATGATGAGATAGACAATGTTGGAGGTGCGGCAATTCATCATCCTTTGGAGTTTGACCGAACGCTCAGGGGTATTGATGGTATCGCCCACAAGGGCATTGGGGCAAGCCTGGCAACTGCCGCAACAATGGTTGCCTGTAATGGGTCCAGGGCCATATATGGCTTTTTGGTGTAGGGCAGACAGTTCTTGCATCTTCCCTTTCACTAGATGGTTTTTGAGATTTTTGTTTCTTTTAAAGGCAAAAATAGGTTTGGGAAGTATATCTTCACCATTGCCCATGTTGAGAAGATACCAACACGAGTTGATGGTCTGTCTCAATTTGTGGTCGATGTTAGAATGTCTGGTCACGCATACCAATTTATCCATGGGTTTATTTTCCTTGGGTAGGAACATAGAATCACGATTGAAGTATCTCGCCCTTTTGAATGATTCTTTGATCAATTTGTAAGGGTAACCTCGATGAGTAAGTTTCTCTTTAAGGATATCAGCTTGCTTGATCAAGTCTTTGATGTCAGAGCAGTTTCTTCGTATGCGAAGAAACTGGCTGAAGGGGATACTATCCCTTTGGCAGCGAGGATGGTAGGTACCATAATGCAATAGCGTGTTTCTAGCAGTGGGTTTAGTAAATAAAGACACATAGAGTTCATTTTGATTATGCTCAATCCAGACATCAAGAAACTCCAATTTGGGATTGCTGAAATGAGCAGTAAATTTGAGATTATTGTCTGCAGCATTAATCCATAGGATAAAGTCATCCAATGTGGCATGGTCCCCCTTCCAGATAAAAAAGATGTTGTCGATGAATCAAGACCACGCTCGAACATTCTCATGGAAGGGGGCCATCTCATTATAGATATTTACTTGCTCAAAGTGTCCCATATATAGACAGGCTATACTTGGGGTACACGAGGCCCCCATGCTAACTCCATGTACTTATTGGAAGTAGCAGTGACTGAATTCAAAGTAATTCTCATTGAGAACTACCTTGAGGCATTGGATGATAAAAGGGGCATTGCTAATCCCAGGTTCAGCAAACAAGATCTCTTGCATCACCATTAATGCTCCTTTCAGGGGGATATTGGTATATAGGGACTCAAGGTCCAATGTCACCAAGAGTTCCCTGTCAGCATAGTAAGAAGTTCCCTCAATTTTGGCAATGAAGTGGCCTGTATCCTTAACAAAGGACTCCAATTTATTGACCAGAGGTTTTAAAAAACGGTCAATATATTTGGAAAGGGGTTCCGTAGCAGATCCAATCGTGGATACAATGGGCCTGACGGGAGGATCAAGGACATTCTTATGGGTCTTAGGAACCCCGTAAATGATGGGCATGCGGGTATGACTAGGAGTTAGAAATTCCGCTTCCTTGGGGCATTCCTAACCCTTAGTCCAATGGGAATAGTTCCAGCCTTTAGATATTCCAACATGAAATTAGCGTGGAATTCAGTGCGCTTAGATTTCTTGAGATTAAGGAGTTTGGTCTACTCTCCCTCCAACCCTTTAGAGAGGGAAAACTGTTTGTCACTACCAGCAGTTAAGCCAATCATTCTGGCAAAGTCTTCATCTGAAAACCCAAAGGTGTTAATACTTTCCATCATATAAAGATGGAACAAACCCAAATAGATAAAGAAATCCACAAACCAATGATCACAGATAATAAAATTCAAGGGGAAATAGAAAAAGGGACTAAGTGACTGACAAATTATAACGCCAAGAGAAAACTAATAATCAAAGAGGGTAATACTAAGAAGAATTCAATAAAGAAGAGTGGGGCAAAAGGATAGACAAAACAGAAAACTACAGCCATAGAAATAAGGAATAAATAGATCGACAGGCAGTAAATTATTCAGGTCGTAGTATATAGACACCCACATCCAGATAGAGAGTATGGCCTCCCTAGTAATGATCAGTACGTCATCCACATAATCGGCCACTTTAAAGATGGTATTGCCAAATTGTAAACCCGGAATCCTTATGTTTTCCCTCAAATGTTGGAGGGACGGCTCTATAGCCAATAGGAAAAGTGAGGGGGAGAGAGTCCACCCTTGTCTAATTCCTTGTTTTAGGGGTAGAGAGTGGGAGATCGCTCCCCCTGCTCTTACTTTGGCTTTGGGCTCATGATATAATGCCATGATCATTTGTATCAGTTGCTTCCCCAAGTTGAATTTTTCTAGTATCGCTTGCAGAAAAGCCCAATCCACTTTATCAATTTTTTTTTCCGCATCTAGGGTGATAGCTACAGCGGAGGAGTCGGTCTGTTTAGCTTTTTTGATTGCATGGCAAAACATTCTGGGTTTATCACTGGAGAGCCTATGTCTGAGGAAGCCTACTAACGAAGAATGTGTGAGTTTGCTAATATGCTTTTTGTAAGCGAATAGACAATATCATGGCGTATTGTTTGCAGTCAAAATTTATTCGTGAGATCGGCTTATAGTTTTTTGTGAGTTGCGGGTCTTTATCTTCTTTTGGGATAACTGTTATAATTGCCTCTGCTGGGTACCTGTGATTTTGCCTGTGTATGCAAATTGTTGAAATAGATTCAAGAGGGGTTGCCTTAATTGAGGGTTAAATGTTTTAAAGAAAAGTGCATTGAAGCCATCCGTTCCCGGAGCTTTACCTACTTTTAGTTTTTTAACGGCCGTGTCTACTTCTTGGAGGGTAATGGGGCCATTGATAGAGCTTATTTCCTCTTCGGATAAGGAGTTGAGTGAATTCTGTCTAGAAAGTCTTTAGTCTACGCGGGTTTCAATTCTGTGTTCGTGTCATATAGCTTCTGGTAAAACCTCCTAAAAGTTTCGGAGATCTCTAGTGGGTTAGTGTGGATGGAACTATTATCGTCTTTGATGGCATTGATGCTATCTTTCTGTAATTTAAATTTTAGGTATGAGGCTAGGGATTTCCCAGCCTTGTTAGCCTCCCAGAGATGCAGGCTTTTCTGCTTATTAAACCATACCCCTGCCCTGGTGCTAATGATCTTATTATATTCATATTTTTTATTTAGAATTTTGTTTAGTGTTGATGGGTCCTTTTTAATTATATGGTTTTTCTCTAGCTCCGAGAGTTCTTTTTCCAGGGTGAGTAGATTCACATGGCTCTCTTTATTCATGTTTGATTTAATTTTAATTGTGACTCCCCTTAGTGTGCCTTTCAGTGTCTCCCATCTTGTATGGTGTGATGTATTGTTTTCTTTATTTTCTTCTAAGTAATTTGTGATTGCTTCTTCTATAATTGCTTTGTTTTGTGGTGTGGATAAGACGTCATCATTAAATCTCCATAGGGGATCTTTAAGCAGGGGCGTTGGATCTGTGATGGATAATGTTATTCATGAGTGGTCTGAGATTACTCTTGGCTCCATGGTAGTTTGATCAATTCTGCTCGTTGGATTCCTGAAATCAGGAGATATTCAATGCGGGAGTATGAATTATGAGGATTGAAATAGAATGTATAATCCCTTTCTGTTGGATTTTGTAGTCTCTATGTATTCATCATATTAAATTTGCAACACAACTTCTTGAGTGTTTTATGAGCCTTATTCGGTTTGAAGTTACAGCTCGAGTTCCTATCAAGGTCTGGGTCCTGTGGGAGATTAAAATCACCTCCTATTATGGTTGTTTCCGAGTCTGGTATCTGATTAATCTGTTCTCTAATTTCCTCCCAAAATTCCGGGTCGTCATTTGTCAGGGCATATATGTTAACAATATAAATGTCTTTGTTGTTTCTTGACAATTTAGTTACAACCCATCTGCCTTGTTTGTTCATGGTATGTGAGGATATATCTATTCTCGCTTTCCCAGCTATCAGTGTTAAGACGCCATTCTTTTTGCCGATCGACGCAGAGCCCACTACATCTATAAATTGATGTCCCCTCAAGGAATTGATCGTGTTGTGGTCTAGTTTAGTTTCCTGAAGTGGGATTATGTCTGCTCTTTGTTACTGTATGTAGTCAAAGATCTTTCTCCACTTTACCGGGTGATTGAGGCCTTTAAAATTTAGTGATAATATTTAGTCATTTGTTGCGTTGTGGGTGTCATCTTACCATGAGTGGAGTGTATGGTGTATACTCAAATTCGTTTTCAGCAGGTATTGCGATATTAGTTGTTCAGTATCTGGAAGGCCTATTATAAATGTCCTACCTACTTGCCTTTGTCCAAGTCTGTTTGTCTCTGTAGTAAAGTGCTATATATCGAGTTGGCTAAAAAACCAACAAGTAGTCATAAGAACAAATAAGGCAAACAATACAAATACAAAAACAATGAGTGATGGAGGGGACCCTAGGCGTGGAGGCGCCCGAACTCCTGGTGCCCTGGCTGGGATCGGGGAGGCGAATGAGCCCCCATCGGGACGCCCCATTGGAAAGCAGTGCGTGTGACCAGATGGCCGAGGGGATTGGTACGACCAGATGGCTGAGACCGAATTGACGCCAATCTGCCCGCCCCGAACCTTCGCAGGAGGGCTCCCGCCTGCCCTTGCAGGGCACAGGGACTGCAGGGCTCGGGGGCTGCAGGGATTGGGAGCTGCAGGGCTCGGGCTGCAGGGTTCTGTGGCTACAGGACTCGTGGGCTGCAGGGCTCCAGGGCTTGGGGGCTGCAGGGCTCCAGGGCTGCAGGGCTGAGGGGCTGCAGGGCTCTGGGGCTGCAGGGCTCGGAGACCCCCACCCATGGAGCCCGTCCCCGGCACTTTGCCTCGTCGCGGCTGGAGGAGGGAGCCCCGGACGCCGGGAGGTTTCGTCTGGGCTCAATCCATCTGGACCCTGCCTAAGAACCGCCATCCCCAGGAGGGGTGTCCCGGCATACCCTGCACCTAGTAATCCGGAGGAAAGCAACACCCATTTCTGGTAAACTGTGCGCACAGAGTGACGGAGGGGACCCTAGGCCCGGACGCACCTGACCTCCTGAAGCCCTGACTGGGTTCGGGGAGGCGAATGAGTCCCCATCGGGACTTCCAGGGCAGCCTGGCCATCATGCGACCAGATGGCCGAGGGGATTGGTGCGACCAGATGTCCGGGACCGAAATTACGCCAATCTGCCTGCCCGAGCCTTCGTGGGGCGGCTCCCGCAGGGCTCGGGGCCTGCAGGGCTCCGGGGCTGCAGGGCTCGGGGGCTGCAGGGCTCAGGGGCTGCAGGGCTCCAGGGCACCGGGGCTGCAGGGCTCTGGGGCTGCAAGGCTCTGGGGCTGCAGGACTCCGGGGCTGCAGGGCTCCAGGGGCTGAAGGGCTCCGGGCTGCAGGGCTCGGGGGGCTCGGAGACCCCACGCTGGGCGTCAGGCATGGGAAGCCCACAGGAGCTCCCGGGGCCCAGACGCCCGGGGACCCATGGAGCCCGTTCCAGGCACTTTGCCTCACCGCGGGCTGGGGGAGGGAGCACCGGACGCCGGGGAGGTGTCGTCCAGGCTTAGCCCATCTGGTCCCCACCTGAGAACCACCATCCCCAGGAGGGGCGTCCTAGCATACCCTACCCCTAGTAATCCGGAGGAAGGCTACCCCCCTTTCTGGTAAACCGTGCGCACCGTGTGATGGATGGACCCCTAGGCCCGGACGCACCCAACCTCCTGGAGCCCTGGCTGGGATCAGGGAGGTGAATGAGCCCCCATCGGGACTTCCAGGGCAGCTCAGCCATCTGGTCGCCCCATTGGAAAGCATTAGGTGCAACCAGATGGCCGAGGGGATTGGTGCAACCAGATGGCCGGGACCGAAATGACGCCAATCTGCCTGCCTGAGCCTTCGCGGGAGGGCTCCCGCCTGCCCTTGCAGGGCTCGGGGCTGCAGGGTACGGGGACTGCAGGGCTCGGGGGGCTGCAGGGCTCAGGAGCTGCAGGGCTCGGGGATGCAGGGCTCCGGGGCAGTAGGGCTCCAGGGCTCGGGGGCTGCAGGGCTCCGGGGCTGCAGGGCTGCAGGGCTCGGGGCCTGCAGGGCTCCGGGGCTGCAGGGCTCGGGGGCTGCAGGGCTCAGGGGCTGCAGGGCTCCAGGGCTCCGGGGCTCCAGGGCTCCGGGGCTGCAGGGCTCCAGGTCTGCAGGGCTCTGGGGCTGCAGGGCTCCGGGGCGGCTGGGCACCGGGGGCTGCAGGGCTCCGGGGCTGCAGGGCTCGGGGGGGCTCGGAGACCCCACGCTGGCCCTCAGGCATGGGAAGCCCACAGGAGCTCCCGGGGCCCAGACGCCCGGGGACCCATGGAGCCCATCCCAGGCACTTTGCCTCACCGCGGGCTGGGGGAGGGAGCACCGGCGCCAGGGAGGTGTCGTCCAGGCTTAGCCCATCTGGTCCCCACCTGAGAACCGCCATTCCCAGGAGGGGCGTTCCGGCATACCCTACCCCTAGTAATCCGGAGGAAGGCTACCCACCTATCTGTTAAACCGTGCGCACCGAGTGATGGAGGGGCCCCTAGGCCCGGACGCACCCAACCTCCTGGAGCCCTGGCTGGGATCAGGGAGGCTAATGAGCCCCCATCGGGACTTCCAGGGCAGCTCGGCCATCTGGTCGCCCCATTGGAAAGCATTGTGTGCGACCAGAATGCCGAGGGAAAGGTACGACCAGATGGCCGGGACCGAAAAGACTCCCATCTGCCCACGCCAAGCCATAGCGGTAGGGCTCCTGCCTGCCCTTGCAGGGTTCCGGGGCTCTGCACCAGGGACCCTTGTCCCGGGCAGATAGACACTTGGCAGGACGTAGGACGTGGGCTTCCAGGCCCTGACCGAAACTCAGGAGGTCAGAGCTGGTCCCTGCTTCTCAACGCAGCCAGGCCGGGGAGATCGGGGAGCCTGCCCAAGCACGAGGGACCCCAGTCCCGGGCACACGGTTCCTCAGGTTGTGCCCTCGTTTTCCACACTTTTTTCAAAGTTGTGCGTAGTTGCACTACGCAAAGTCTGCCCAGCCCTACTTAGGACGTGCGCTAGTTTTTCACAATTTTTTTCAAAATTCTGCATAGCGGCGCTAAGCAAAGTCCGCCTAGCCGAAGTTAATGGGTAGATTGGGTAGATTCTCTACCTCAGTAAAAGAAACAAAAGAAACAGCTTCGAAACAGGTGCAAAAAGATAAAGGTCAATGGTAGTGGGACGAGGAAGAGAATGAGGAAGTAATGACTGTTCAGAAGTCAGGTCTTGGTTGAATGTCACATTGCACTATAAAAGCAATGAAGACCTGTCCCGCCTCAGCTCAAAGAAGTGTACCTCTTTTTATGGCCTTCAAGTGTTTACACTTCATAGCTATGCCTCTGTATTTCTCTGAGGTAATCCATGAAAAGAAAACATTAAAAAAAAGTCAGAAAATGTACTTTCTTAAGTTTATGCATTAACATGGAGAAATTACTGGTTATATGTATGACCTTTTGAATGCAAAAAAAAAGTTCCATGGCTTGGCCCTGAGCCAGTACACATGATTATAATACAGCCTGGTGTTGTATCATGGTGCGTTTTTCTGTGCTGCACCACCACAGAAAGGGTCTGTGCACTTCCTTCTGGAATATTGAGTGCATACATTAACTTGAGTAAATGCATGTGCCGCTGTCAGCACAGGGCAGTAATAGCCTCTTTGTGTTTCTGAGCCCTGCTGTCAGCAAAACATGCATGAGCACAAAGATGTTTTGAGTTAATGTATGGACTCAAGAAACCAAAAATAAGCACAAAGATTCCATGTGCTGGTCCAGCGCAGAAAATAGCACCATGATATTACCCGAATAGAACAAAAATGTTTTCTCCCAGTGCTCCTCATGTGATGATCTGACAGTCTGAGCAGGAGTTGTTGAGGTGACTGTAAGAAAGTGAATTATTAATTGAGGAGGATTGCAGTCCACCATAAGTAATAATTGTTTTTTAAAGTAGTAATAAGTAATAAAGGGCCTGATTTAATATTTGCCTGATGTCCTGTAAATTACTTCGTTGCCCTGACAAAGGTTCCACCCAACAAATTTTTAAATGTCGGCTTGCCCATTGGACATTTCAAGCATTGAAAGGAACCCCAGTCCCTGGTAATGCATTGTATGTTTACAGTGGGACTTCATCAAAATGACAGAGTAGTAGGACTAATGTAAAATTTTTGAAAAAAAATTCAACAAGAAAATCTAAAAGCAGGATTTTGGGGGGAGAATAAAACGACAATTCCCCTTTCTCCATTGGCGATTTCACTTCAGAAAGGGACTTCATCACAAAAACATTTACATTTCTTCTAAGTCCCAGTGCCGAAAGGGACTTTGTCATCTTTTTAGAGACAAACATGACATGTCTTCTAAGTCCAGACGCAGAAAGGATCTTTCTTTCCTTTTTGGAGAAAAATATTGAGATTTCTTCTCCTAAATTGCATTGCAGCAGTCGACTTGGTCACTTTTCGAGATGAGAAATCTTCACTGAGCAGGCCACTCCTGAAACTGTGCCCACTGCTGTGGGACCGAAGGCTGGGGCTTGAAGCAGTTTATTCCCACTGTAGGTCTAGAGCTATGGAGACACAGAATGGTACTTAGTCATGTTTTTTGGGGATGCTGGGAACCTTGAGTGGGATGAAGATGAAATTCAATACTGTGCCATGAAACTGCTGGTCGTATACATTTTCCCATGAGCCCCTCTAAAGCTCAGAACATTCTTTCTGCTGCCTAGACATCAAAAAGAGTACACTTCTAAGGCATCCAGAACTTCAAGGGAGTAACTAAGAGACTTTCATGGTGTCAAAGTTCAACAGTATTGCCCAGTCCCAGTCCGGTAGCTACTGGTCGGCCAGTATAAGGATACTGGCCAAGAAAAAGGCCTCTTGTGACTTGTTGTGTCCCTCTAAAACAGGATGTCAGCCAATTGACCCATGGTCCTGGGTAAATAAATGAGCAGCTTCAGTCCTTAAGGGCTCCTCTCAGGCCACATAGAGCAGTCCAGTCTTATACTGAATGTCCTGAAAGTGTTTTAGTGGTGGTGCCTTGGGGTACCACATTAATGCCTGGAACAAGCTAGTGGGATGGCTTAACTCATGGGGACTCCCTAACTAATGGTGTAAAATGTCCCAGGGGCAATACTAAACAATTGTTTGGAAATTCCTGTTTGCCTTCCTGCAAACAATTCACAGTGCCTCTCTGTCTCCAAATCCAGTATATGCAAACCATTCTCCCCTTCTGAAGAGTCTATTTGCCCACCCAGAGGCGTGCTGTTGTATCTTGAGACAAAATGGCAGAAGTACCCTTTCTCGGTAGAGACACTTTCGCTGGATGTACATTTTCTGCATTCCACTCGCTGACATTTCTATCCTGATAGCATATCATTTCGCTGCAGATGACAGCATAAGAAGTGCTGGTTAATAATCCTTGCTCTGTTATTGTACAAAACCATAACCTGTGGAATATGTTACTGCCAATAAGGTAGTCATAATCATATGGTGATAACATTGCCCTTTCATGCTGCCCCGTTTCCTGCAATTTAATGCCTATTTAGTACTTTACATAACTACTGCTAATGTCTCAGTTGAGATCTCCCAGCTGACATTAGAAATTCATATTGAATCTAATAGTACTGCAGATTTGCTGTTCAGGATTACTGGGTCCTTAATGTCCCTGAAAAATATGCATCCGCATAGAATGAGTGGGCTCTTCAGAGCTAAAAAGCATTGGCACGGATACTATATATGTTTGACCCCATGTACAATTTTGAATGAATCATAAAATGAGGGAACACAGGTGATATACCAATGTTTTTCCTTTTACGGACCATTAATCAAAAATGAAAAAAAAAACAGCTGTATTCACATGGGTGTTTTTTGTGTAGACATTCTGTTATTGATCAGGGGATAATTTATGTGTTTCTAGGGCCAGAATCCGATGTGCTAACATGTGCATGTTAAATAGACGATGCACTATGTGGGGATGCAGGTTGAATGATGCTCTGATTATTTACTGGTTAGCTTCATTACTCTGATTCTTCCTTACTCGTCCAATTATTTACTCTATGAGTAAATGTGCCATTTACCTTTAATTTTAAAACACTTTCTAAGCTGCTTCTGCTGCTTCTATTACTGGGGTAGAGAATCTACCCATGAATCCCTCAACACTTCCCGTACCATACCAAGGCCTTGACTAAAGGCTGATGAAGGCAACAGGGTAGGAGGGAGGTTCGTAACTCTTGGGACGAGTAAGGGAGAATCAAAGTAATGAAGATTACCGGTAAGTAATCCAAGCTATGAATTCTGCCCAAGCAAAAACCTCCTTCATGTGCCAGGATACCACAATCAGACTGTAAAAAGGAGAACAAATAGTATTGTTTGGTTCATCAAACAAAAAGGTAAACTCCTGTTTTACTTTTTCAGCAGATATTATTACACCTATTAGACGTACAAATTGATATTTTAGGCCATTAATAGATGCTAACAGAATTGGAAAACCAAAGCCAGTTGAGAAATCTGGGCAATATATAATCTTAATGTAAACTGTAAATGAAAGACAACCAGAAGACAGTTTTACAAATAACCCTGATGGATACTCCTTCCCAATAAGCTCAGAGAACAGCACTCCTCTAGTCAAGTGAACTTCACTGTAAAAAGGATCCTACCACATTCTTGATAGGCTAAGAAGATTACTATATTCATTCACTTCAGACTAAGAAGTCCCTACTGTTCTGATCATTTCCAGGCAATCAACTACAGAGACTGGATTGCTGCTGTCTGCTGAAGAGCAGAGATAACAATTGCCTAACTCCTATGAATTTCATTACTGAACCTGAGCCTAAGGAGAGGTACATCTTGTCCTGAAACAAGCATGTTGACATACAAAAGCACCCAACTGTTGCTATCTTCTGTCACTGAATAAGAGTCCAAGAAAGAGGCTCTTAAGAAGTACACACTCCTCAGCCCTAGTGTCCGGGGGCCCCAAGAGCTTTCCCTGGATAAAGGGAAAAACTGTGAGAAGTGATTGATCTCAAGCACACAAGACTCTGTACAGGTGTTGCAGAAGAAAGACTCTTCACGTTGAAGTAAACATTCTAATTGCAGATCACTGTAACCTCTGTAAAGCCAAAGACAATCCCTTCTCAAGGTTCCCTGTAAAAACTTGAATATATTAGGAGATGCAGCAAAAACAATAGTGTTAGACCTGTCAGCCTTTGGGCAGTCTTCTTCAAACATTTTGCTTTCACCATCTTGTTTTCTGAACCGTTTTTATTTTACTTTAGGCACTCTGCACTTTACCCCTGCTGAACAGTGCTAAAGCACTTGTGCTCCCTGACTGAAACCTGGTGAAATTGGCTTACACCCAATTGGCAACTTTAATGTAACTGTAAGTCCCTAGTAAAGTTGTACTGTATGTTCACAGGGTCTGTAAAGTAAATGCTACTACTGGGCCAATAGCACTAACTGTGCCACAAACTTAAGTAGCCATTGAAACATGTCTCAGGCCTGCCACTGCAGCCTGTGTGTGCTGTTATAAATGGCTATTTTGGCATAGCAAAATAAACCTTTTGCCAGTCCTACACTTTCCTTTTTAATATATATGTCACTCCTAAGGTAGACCCTAAACATCCAAAGGGTACAGAGCATTGTTTATAAGTTTTAGATGTCCTGGTAGTGAAAAACTCTCACATTCTTTTTTCACTATTTTAAAGTCTCTCTGATAGGAAAACATTGAGTTTCCTTACTACATTTAATCTGTGATAACGCTTGATTGGGGGCAGGTAGGAAAGTCATATTTAGTGTCTGAGGAATTGTAATTTAAAACCATTTTTAAAGGAAAGTCAGATTATACAAGTTCTGAAAATGCGACTTTAGAAAGTTGTAATGTGCTTGTTCTAATTGTTTGTTTAGTGCCTGCAGCCCACTTCTGGGTTACATGACTAGGTGTAGTTGACAAGTGGCAATTGTGTATTCCTCCAAGCCAGCATGAAAATAGAGGCTCTGACTGTCTGAGTGTTGGCAGGATGGACCATCTCTGACTTGGTGAGGGGGGTCTGTCACCTACCACACCGGCACTTTAAAGTCACTGGCTCAGCTATTTCACAAATTACTTATTTCACACTAGCCTATTGTGCCCCAGACAGACTGGGACCAGGGCAGGGAGAAAGGAAATTCCAGACACCTCTGTAGTGAGAAGCTCCAGATCACTTCTGGACCTGTGGAAGACTTAGGGGCTGATTATGATCTCATTCGGAAACTCTTCCGACCGATTAGGTTTCAGAATCGTTTCCGAACGAGTCGGGTTCTGCGAGTCTTACTAACCGATTACGATGTTTCCGTACATCGTTCGGTCGGACTCCCATTGACTTCAATGGGAGCCTGTGTTCTGAACGAGAACTTAGGCTCCTATTGAAAAAAAAAGGGGTTGTTGGGGAAAAACCATGCACCCTGTGATGGGCACCCCAAGGTGCCTACCACACTGTGCATGGTTGGAAAGGGGGTCCCTTGGGTACCTCCAAGGGACCGATTCGGAAGGCCCCAGGTGAAGGGGGGCCTGCTACAGGCCCCCAAAGTTAGATTCCAACAGCCAATCCGAGTTGGAGCAACCGATTCGAAAAGGCTGTCTGAATCTGACATCGTAATCCCTTGTTGGGAAACACGGCCCGTAGACCTGCATGAGTCAGCTCCGAACCACTTGTTTCCACTGAATGCCATCTGGAATGCTTTACAAACATCATAATCAGTCATTCAGAAACCTTTCCGAATCGGTCGGAAAGATGGGTTCCTAATTGGATTCAGAAGCCCTGAATCCAATTTGGAGCCTTTCCAAACATCATCGTAATCGACTCCTTAGGAGAAGGACTGCCAATGAGCTCTGCTGCTTTGCTGCCCTGCTGTTAGAAGGACTACTGAGCTGCTCAG
This sequence comes from Triturus cristatus, assembly GCF_964204655.1. NCBI lineage: Eukaryota > Metazoa > Chordata > Amphibia > Caudata > Salamandridae > Triturus > Triturus cristatus. The sequence continues at coordinate 828,051,197 of NC_140585.1, read as the reverse complement.
CTGCTAAGCTGGCCTGTTGCTCTGCCTGCAAGAGGGCTTTTCTGCTTTTCTGCTGCTGTGCTGCCTGAAGAAGTAGAACTGGACCTGCACCTTGAACCCCGGAAAGACAGAGTGACTTCAAGGTACCAATACCCTTGAACCCTACAGCTGGATTCTGCCTACTGTGAATCCTAACCCCCCCCCCCCAGTAGTTCCTCTCAAGTCCTGGACACTTGGATTTGGTGAAAAAGGTTCTTTGCCAGCCCAGCTGTGGTCCCCTTCAGAACTGATGCAAGGCAATGCAACTCAAACCAGCCCTCACAGCTCCGTCATCGGGACCAACGCAGCACAATGTAACTCGGTGCAGGACCCCGCATTGCTACTTGAAACCATCACTGTGTGGCGCAATGCACCACATCAAGTACAAATGTTGCAATTCTCAGCTGGTATAACCTTCTCCCTGTATCTGGCCTGTACTGTATCGCAGTCAGCCTTAACTTGTGACTTTCTCCTGGTCAGGTGTGACCAGAAAAGCACAGTTGGCGCTTTGCAATTTTACAAAATATTTTCTCCTTATTCTGATTATATTTTGTAGTTTCAGTGTCAAATAATTTATTAAACTGGTGTGGGATTTTTCTTGTGTTGTGTTTTTACTTTACACATTGACTCTAAGTTAAGCCTGACAGCTTTTGTGCCAAGCTACCAGAGGATTAAGCACAGGTTATTTTATTTTTGTGGTTCATCCTGACAAGGATTGTGACTGTTGCTTGAGTAGGGTTTCACCCCTCAACCAACAACCCAATTTCTCTCAAGTAGACAAGGTTTATCTCTACACCAAGCATCAAGGAAACCCAACAGAGATCACACTATTTATTAGTACATCCCTTTCTCTTCTAAAAGTCTTGTAGAAAATAGAGATAGAAAGAAATTCCTTACTGTAGGAAGCTTACACGTTCAATTGCCAGATTGATAGTATTAATCTGATAGGGTATTAAGAGGTATAAGAGGATACAAAATGTGGAAAGCAGATAATGAAGGTTTTGACTCCTATACCCCACATAGACATCCAAGAAAGAGAATCCTGCTCTCCCTACCACATCAGGCGCAAGAAGATTTTCACTGATCTTTGATGCTGAGTTAGTACTCAGAGATATCCCCCACTAAGAAATAGCAACCTAGACTGAAAAGACTTTGGGAAAACAAGTCCTAAGAATCCTGCTGAAGAGGCAGTCAATGGCCTAGTAAAAAAAGGATCACTGTAACCCTCTATTTGGAGATTTCTATGGAATTGTAAAAGCTAGCCAAGAAATGTCCTTGTTTTCAAAGCCACTCCCTTACTAGAGCCTCTTGCCTTGACATGAACACCTGAAATACAGAAAACAGTAATCATTACCCTGATTCTGTCAAAAAGCTACTACTTTCATGCTCGGCACTGCAATATTCAACAAAGACTGCTAAGATAACTGTACTCTGTAGAATGGAGGTGCCTGGCTGCTTTTAAGATTTCCTAAGTTCCAGTCAGCCTCCCAAGACAAATACACACAACTTCACTGGTTGCCCACAAAAAACGCATTATATTTAAAGCCTTCTCTATTGCCCACATGGTCCTACATGAATATTTTAGACAGAACCTTCATTTGTACACCCCCACTGCCCGTCTTAGACAGGTGAAAAAAGAGGTGTCTTAGTGCCAAGGCAACCCCTCTCAACCACCAATGGAAGGTTTCCACCATACTCCGGTAAATCTCTGATAGAAGCATGACCTAACACAATGAAGAGGTAAGCATCCCAAAACTATTTTCCTCCAGTAATCCCTCCTGGAAATCATTGAGATGAGACACTGCAGTATGTCCCCTTGAAGAAAGTCCTAAGAGTGACCTGGTTCAAGAATCCAACCCTTATTGTCATATCAAAGTTATCTGAGGCTTTCTACATTAGGGACATCCTGGAATAACTACCATGACCTTTACTCAAGGTTGGACCGGATTCTGGGAAAGGTTCTAAGTGTAATTAAGAAAAAGGGACTGCAGAATCTCTTCTCTGCTATTAATAACCTTCTGCTATGCCAAAAAGGGATCAGGGCATGCAATCTCACACCCTTCTTAGGCACTCCGCGTACTGCAAAAAAAGATTGGAAATACTTCAGACTGTTTGAAGAATTACCTACTACCTCTTCTAATTCCTCTTCAACTAGATAGGAGGCTGCAAAGGCATTCTAAGAGAATTTATTTATTTATTTTTCAAGCTTGAACCTCAAGCTTCTCCTAGAAGACACATATCATATTAAGCATAACAGAGACTCTTACAGTATTTAGCCTGGCATCAGACAGGCTCAGGCTTAGGCTTTCAATCGACTTAATAAGTATGAACAATCTTTACATCCTTGATTAGAACTAATACAATTAAACATTCTTTGTTAAGAGCTTGAGTATACGGCATAGGTTTCTGATCTTTATAGTAAACTGGGTCCAGGATATACTATTGGCAAAGCATCATCAACCTTCTTGTGAGTTAAAACAAATAAGAGAAAGTCATGAATAAGAAATTAGAGATTTCCACCTGAATTTAGTTTACAAGGGGGTCTTACAACATAGATTGTGTTAACTTGGTTTCTGCCCTAGAAGAAAGATATCACCATATTGTGGAATGGAAAACTCTTTTAGATTCCATCCATTTTCATTTAAGAGGATTTAAAATAGAAGGAACCACCAGCACCTCCAGAAAAGAGGGTCTCTGGAATCGCCAGAAACCGTCACTTGCTATAGGTCATTCTCATTCTCATGTTCCAGAGAGGCTGCACCTGAAGCAGGATGAGGAAAAATAACAGGACCAGTCATAAAAGGGAGACAAACACTGAGAAGGAAAGACCCTCATAAAATCATGATAAATAATATGATTACTAAGTCATGCAAATCAAATTGGGGGAGATCAAAATCGTCCAACTCTACCTCCTGAAGTCCTCTCTCTGCAGAAGTAGAAAAAGAATACTGGTAAGATTCCCTTAAACCTCTAACTCTTTTGTTTTTATGGATAGTCAGGCAGAGAAAAGGAAGCACAATGACGTCTGCATACTCGAGTTGACAAAATGCTGTATATACTGCACAGGAACACAGTGCAATTTAATCATGATTTCACTGTAACCATAATAGAAACGCATGCCGCGCCGCAGCTGCATATTTACAAGGGAATATTGCTACCAGAACATTATTTTTAGCAACGTTATGATGGCGATATGCCCTTCTCCCCTTCTCCATATTTACCAACTGACGCTAAGCCACTTTTTGTGGCTTATTGTCACCTTGTAAATAAGACCCCTTTACACGCATCACTCAGTCTGAAAGGGCAGTGCAATGGGTGTTGCTGTGGGCATTTCACTGAAACACCGAGTGCTTTTGACTCTGCTCCAGATTTACAAGGATGTGTAAATCTGAGGCAGTGCCAAAAACTGACGCCATGCAAGAGCAGGCGTTAGAATAGCGAAACAGGAGAAATACTTTTATTTCTCCTCGTTTTTGCTTTTTCTATGTGTGCTGCATTCTGCAGCACATATGGAAACAGCAAAATAGCATTATTGAATAAACAATCATTTAATAATGATGATTTGCTACTTCTATATGTGCTGTATTCTGCAGTTATTGTTTATGTGCAGGAAGGGGCACTTTCCCGCACATAAACAATCAAACTATCAATCTATGGTGCAAGGGTGCCTGCGTTGGTGCAAGGCAGCTAAATTTAGCACCAGCACTAGGGAAAACACAGGTATGCACCGTATTCTAGTGAATGCAGCGCATCCCTGCATTTTGAAAATGTCAGAGCATGACGCTGACAAATTTGTTGCAGCTACGCACTCTGGCATTTTCTCTTGAATATGCCCCACAGCGTACCCCCGAGTCCTTAGTATAATAGAGAAGACTCTGCAAGCAGCCTCTGAAAAAAGAACACAGTCCTAACTGTGACTATGCTATTTCACAGTGCTACTAGCAGCCACTGTCCCTTTAAGTCCTTGAGTAAAGTTCCCTAGCACCCTAAGCAAACAATGAAGGCTGCCCCAGCCAAACCTTCAACAGCCCTCACTGGGAAACAAGTGCAAGAAGTGTAGTGGGAGGAGAAGTAGTTCATGGGTATTTGAAGCAAAGAAAGCAGCTTGGAATGTGGTGGGAAGTTAATCGTGAATGGTAGTGGGATGAGGAAGGGGATGAGGAAGTAATGACTGCTCAGAAGGCATGCCTTAGCTGTATTAGCTATTGCACTCTGCTGCAAAAGCAATGAAGAATGAGTTAGGCCATATCATGAAGACCTGTGCTGGCTCATCTCAGAAATTAGTGCCTCTTTGTATGCACTTAAAGTGTGCTGAGGTAATCCATGAAAAGAAAATATTAAAAAACATTTAAAAGTCTGAAACCATGGGTGGGTATTTCCTCTCTCTATTTCTCACATACACTCTCTAAAGGTGATACATTAAATTGGAGAAATTGCTGGTTATTTGTATGGTTACATGTATGAACTTTAGACATCTAAGAAACAAACAAAAGTTGCACAGCTCTGCCCTCTCTGCCTGAGCTAGTGCATATGATTTTGTTACTTCCTGTGTTTGTATCATGATGCTGTTTCTGTGCTGTACCAGCTAAGAAGGGTTCTGTGCTCTTCTTTTTTGGATCTTATATGCATACATTACCTCGAGATATCCCTGAGGTAATGCATGTTCAGCTGACATCGGAGCTCAGAAACAAAGGGCAGAAATTGCCTCTTTGTGTTTCTGAGCTCTGCTGTCTGCAAAACATGTATGAACACAAATATATTTTGAATCTATGTATGGACTCAAAATACCAAAAATAAACATGATGGATGGGCTAATACATTGCATTTGCAATTGGTGGAGTATGATAAAGTTGATTCCAATTGAGCCCAGAGGCTGAGCGACGCTGTGCAGGGCAGAGCAGGGTTGGACGGAGCTACTGAGGATCTGAGCAGCACGGGGCTCCAGTGAGAGTCCGTTGTGAGGATGGAAGGCTGGGGAAGAAGGCTTTGAGCCAGGTTGAGCCAAGCTGCACCGAAAAACCACAGAACAAGAACCACACAATGGTACAACACACCACCCACAGGCAGTACCAAGGGGAGATAACAACCAGGAAAAATGTATCTCATTGGTGAAGGCGAGTGTCAGTGCAATTTACAACTTGTCTGACCACACTCTAACGCAGGATGAAACCAATGTACTTCAAAAAGGCCTATCATTTATACCAACTACCAAACCCGACATGGGACAAATCAAACTAGAAATGATTAAATTTTTCCGTAAGATGAGGCTGAAAGCTTTTTTAACTGACTAAATTGACCCTGTGCAAAAAAACTTTTATGGTCTAAAAAATCCTTCGAGTTTCTTTCCAGCTGCCACACTTATGCCAATAGAATTATTGAGATTTGAAAAGAACGTGTTGAGGGATTTGAATACATTGGAGAATAAGAAGGCATTCACGAAGTGGAATCTAACGAAAACCGGAAAACAGGCACTGGACAAGTTGGTTTCTAACAAAGAGATCATACTTAAGCCCGCAGATAAGGGCGTAGCGGTTGTGATTATGGAACGCGCTAAGTATGAGGCCGAAATCTATTGCCAACTGTCAAATGAAGATCACTATCGGAAAACAGAGGAGGACCTTACAAGAATGATTAAACTCAAATTGATCAATTTAATACTATGGGAGAGGAAGAAGGATGGTTATCAAAGAAAGAGGTGGAGTATCTACTGACCGAGAACCAGAGGACGCCACTCATTTACGTCCTCCCAAAAAATCACAAGGACGTCAACAATCCACCAATTATCTCCGGCGTTAATTCTATTTTAGAAAGACCCGCAAAATACATCGATACGTTTTTGAAACCTCTAGTCAGTGAGATTGCAAGCTATATAAAGGATACCATGCAAGCAATCACACTGCTAGATGGCCAAGAGTTTGATGAAGGAAATGAATATCTGGTCACATTAGACATCACCAGCCTCTATACCAACATCCCCCAAAAGGCTGGTTTAGAAGCCCTTGAAATCATCTTGGACAAACGTGAACCCCCGCACAATGTGCCAACATCCTTCTTGATACAACTAGCCGAAATATGCCTTAAATACAATTTCTTCAGCTTTAATGATAAGCAATTTGTACAGATCGAAGATACCACGGTGGGGTGTCCCTTCACCCCATTAATAGCCGTGATGTTCATCGCACTTTTCGAGGAGAAATGGATATATAATACCAACCCCTAAGAAGGCCATATAAAAGATTGGCATCGCTACTTCGAGGATGTTTTCATGCTCTGGAGAGGAACCGAAGAACAATTACATAATTTTGTAGCCTGGTTGAATCTAAGACATCGAGATATCCAATTTATAATAAATTACAGTAAAACAGAAATTAATTTTCTGGATTTGTTGATAAAGCACGAAGAGGGATTCTTGTACACTACTTTGTACACAAAAAAACAGACAGAAACACATTCTTACATTTTTCACCAACGCAACCTACAGGAGAATTTACCGAACAGCCAAGTTTTTAAGAACAAGGCGTAATTGCACTAAGAAGGAGGATTACTTTAACAACGCTAGAGATCTCTCGGAAAAATTAGTAGAACGCAATTATCCACGCAGATTAACGAAGAGAGCAATGAAGCGTGCATGGTAAACTCCTACGGAGACCCTCCTAACACCAAAAAACAAACCAGCGAATGCACCATTGGTGTGCGTCACGACGTTTTCAGTCTGAACAATTGAACCAAAGAAAATCGTCAGAAAGAATTGGCATACAGTGAAGGCACTTGAACCATTCAAAAACACTCCTATCTTTGCCCTAAAGAAAAACAGGAGCATAAGAGTACGAGCCAGCACCGCAAAGAAGAGGAGAGCTAGTATGAGCCAACACCGCAAAGAAGAAGAGTGCCCAGTCAATTCGCACACTACTGTCCTTACCCCCGATGAAAGGACATAGGAGATGTGGTAACTGCAAGTCGTGTGACAGTACCATTGAGGGGACGCTATTCACATACGGCAACAAATCTATTAAACATGAGGAATTCACCAATTGCAATACACATAATACCATCTATTGTGTAATTTGCCCTTGTCCGAAAGCATATGTGGGAAAAACCACCCAGCCAATAAGAAACAAATAACCCAACACCGCTCCCGCATAAGATGTCAGACTCCGAATGCACCCATGGTACAGCACTGTATTGAAAGAAATCATGGTCCAAATGACATCAAATGGACGATAATAAAAGGCAACAATATTGACACACTGCTGTCCAGATTCGAGGCAAAGACAATTCTGTATCTGGATTCAATTGAAAATGGACTGAATGAAATGAGCGAGATAACGCACTGTGGCTATCAATCATGAAATGATATGATCCCAGAACATCAAGAGTTCATAACACCCACCAGGAATTTTTTCACATTGAAAATCAACTGTAGAGGTGAAGTATGAAGAGGATTACCACTATTACTTGAGGGTGCAGTCAGTATCTCCGGTCCGTTTCTTCAAATTCATACAAGGTACCCGGAAAAATAACCTTTATTCATCAAAGGTGTAAGCGGGAAATATGGTGAAGTAGGAGCACATCAGCATTACACTTCCATCATAGAATAAGGAATGTTTGAATCCAATTTTAATGTGCTTTGCTACAACTTACATGGCAATAGAAAGCTTGTCTGCCGTTGAAAATGGTAATGCACCTTGCCATGACAACGTAGCTACAGGAAGTCAGGCATCAACACACTAAGGCAAGCACTTCCTGTTACATCATACATGCCGTGAGTTTAGAACCAATGGAATTAAAAAACAAAGGCGCAAGATCTCCTTAATCAAGGACCGGGAGGCCAATACTGAAGAGACAACAAATCGTGGATACAGAGATACAACAGACCAAGAGGCCAAATCCTCGAGAAACTGCGGACCAGGAGCTGCACTCCATAAAAGAAGAGCACTAAGAAGATATTGACAGCAAAACCAGGTACTGAGAACAGCCATGAGGGTAAAGACTTTCAGTGCCCCTAGGTCCCAAAGTGCTCTTCACAGTACGAGCGCCGTGCACTCCCCTCAGCACTGCGCACGTCCCGGTCTTTAAAGCACAAGAACATAATATACACAATAGAAAATTAGGTTTAGCCCCTTATCAGGTTTTAATTAATGTCTCATTTATGCAGGCACCCAAAGACCTACCAGACTAAAGCCCTGCCATGATGAAGACCTTCGTCTGAAATTTTGCATTTGGTCCTATCAACTGAAGGTCGAAACGCGTTGGCTCGTTAAAAAGAGAGGTTCAGAGCTACCTAATTCAAAGACACCGTTCCATACAAGGCACCCACAGCTGAATAGTTGATGCTCTGTTTTAGAGTTTGTAAATAAGTCCCTGACCTCTCTAGGACCTGAATAAGGAAACAATTGAGGACTAAACAGAATAAAGTTCCAATTACACGATAATGAATTAGGACTGACCATTGTTGTTAATAAGAAATGTGCAAAAGCATTGTTCTAACTTGGAACATGGTTGTTTGTATGTTCTTTTGTCTAAGTATTAGGTCATATTATTGTTTGTATTGTAAATAGTGTTTATGTGTTATGTACCTGTGTTTAAAGTATTGTTTGTTTCCAAATAAAAGGGGTCATATGTCATAAAACATAATGTGCTGGCAAGCTCTTTTTTTCATTTGAAAAACATGGAATGAATCCATAAATAAATGGTAGCCCAGAGTAAATTCAGATAACCATTGTGGCAGAATGGAAAATTGATTGATGGTGTCAGAGGTATTTTTGTGTATATTGACCGAAAAACCACAGCACACCCACCCCTCCATTTGCCCACGGACCCTCATCCTGCCATCTATCGCTTTCTTACAGCACCACCGAGCGAGTAGCTGGAATCAAAGCGGCAGACGGGGCAGGTGCCATAAGCTTTCCTCACCAGTCCCCAGAAGACACAGCTGAGTACCTGAAGGCCAAAAACAACCCTTGCCAACCCCTGGCCACTCACTTGAGCTCTGGAATCCCCAGTAGGAGGGGGAGAGTGAGAAGATGCAGACACTTTGATGAAATGCTGCTGGTGTGAAGGTTTGAAGGGTAGGACACAGGTGCCGTGAGGAGATGCAGATGCTGCTGGCACAGAGGTGCAGAACCATTGTGGTGCCCTGAGGATCGGCTTGCTGCTCTTCCGGTTGAATCAGCAGATATGGCTGTTGCTAGCCACCATTTGTCCCTCGCCCTGTGTTTAATAGTGCACCTGGCATATTCAGTGCCGAGCTCTCTAGTTCTCTCCTCTCACGCCTGTACTGCCCACAGGCTGAGACATTGAGACAACCGGGCCGCAGCAGGCCCACCGGGTGAAGGGATGCTGCAGCCTTGCCCCTGCCCCAGCTACAACCCCCATGAAGGTAGCCGAGAGCAGCAGGCAGTGAGTGTATGTTTGGGTAGTTTGGGCTGGTGCTCAGTGCGACTGTGAGTAAAGGGTTGATTAGCTGCCTGCAAGCCCTGAGCAATTTAAAGAAATTTAAAGATAGTCCTACTGGAGGGCACACAGCCTGTATCAAGGACTAGGCTTTTCGAGACAGGTGTTAGGTGGCAATTTAGGTTGGGAACATTCTAGAACGGCTTCCGTTAGGGCTGCTGCGGCTAGAAGGGAGAAAGCAGTGAGTAGCGAAAGCTGCCACTCTAGGTTGTGGTGCAGCTTGCTGCCCTTCTTCTCCCTGCCACCACTGTCTTTTATATATCAAATACTTATGTTTGAGTTTGAGTTCCAACGGTCTCTTTAGTACTCTACTGAAGAGCCCTAGAGCACGAAAACCCAGAAAGATGGGAGGGAGTTGCGTCGCAAGAAGGATCTCCCCGATTTAGGGAACTTTGAAACGCGAGTGTCAGTACTTGGGGAGTATTATCATAACAGCATCTAGGAGCCAACATTTCTAACATTTTTTACAAGAACTCAGTGCTTGTTAGGCTTAGTATCATGACTTTGGGAAACAGACACGCCAAGCAGGTGGTTCCGAGGCACTCACTAAGATTTGTTTAATAAGTTACTCGCAACATACCCAAAGGGGAAGGAAAGAATGTGAAGGGGAAATGCCAGTGAATCAGAGCCCGCTGCTGTGATCCAGCAAATAGAGCCTTGCTGAGGCACAATAACAAATACACCACATGGTACACTTATAGTATTTAACAGCATTTCAATTGCTAAACGGGCAAGCACAACATATGCATTACAATACATTATACCTCCGGTGATAATTGTTATTAAATATTGTGCAAAACATTGCGTTTCAGACTTAAAGTTTCAGCTGTTGCTTTTGGCAAATGTGGTTGCAGATACCACACAGTATTCTTAAATTTAAAAGTGATTTTATTTGTAGTTAATTAAATACAATATAATAAGCACAAGATAAAATCATACATAATATTATTGTATCTATAAAATATGCGAAATAGAGGGGAGAGGAGGTGGAAAAAAGTGACAATCATCAAATTAATAAGCATAATCACAATACAATAAATAACATCTAGGTCGAGAGTAAGAAAAAATAGACCAATTAATATTTTGTTATATTTATAGAATATGAAAAGGCATTCATGGAGGTTTAGGGACTTCTTCAATTCAGGGATTATGAGAACATGCATTCTTAGCACAGTTGTCTAAAAAGGCAGTTATGGGTAACCAAAGGGTGTCACATTTAATAACAAGGGAGATTGGGGAGAGATATGCTCTATCTAGTCGATGGCTTGTAACAAACCGCATACCACCAGGCCCGATAAGATATTTTAGTAGAATTCTTCGTTTCCCTGGTGATTTGCTGAAAAGCAATGGCAAGGAGTAAGTCTATTATGTAAAAATTGGACACAAGGGAATCCCAGTCATCAGAGACACTCGCTAATAAAATGTTAACAAAAGTAAGGGGAACTTGCGCATGAAATACGTCATTTATTTGTTGCCAAACTTGTGTCCAAAATGTGTGAGTGTGTTGACAATCGAATAACATGGGTTTCAAATCCGCTTTGTTGGATGAACAATATCAACAAGAAGGGGAGAGAGTTGGATTTATCTTATGTAATGAAAGAGGAGTGAGCATAAGTCTATTGTAAATATAAAATAATGTCTGCTTGGTGTTAGCTCCTCTGGAAGATTTTATTTTCAACCAAATCTTATTTTAAATATGAATGGGAAAATTAAGTTCTAGATTTATTTCCCAAAGTAATTCTATTTCTGTTTTATCTTGGGTGGTTGGATGAGGAAGGAGATGTTTATCTAATTGTGAAGCAGAAGGGGTAGATTCCAAAGTCAAAAAGTATATTGGGTGGAGAAAAGGAAGATACAGGAGTAGATACACAAATATTGTAAGCAAGTTGGACCTCTGTGAATTAAGAATTGAATTTAGATTCCCGGAAGATGACAACGAAAAACGCATTTGGGCATTGGCAAAAGAAATAAAAGTATCACCATGAAAAAGTTGAAAAGTCCAATGAAGTCCTTTAGCTTGCCATTCTTTCCAAAAAACAGTTCTATTGTTAATTTGGATGTGTTGGTTGTACCAGATGGAGGATTGCAAGAATTTGTCCTTACGTGATTAGTGAGAAGTAAAGATAGGTTTGAAGATTTTTGACATATTGTTAAAAATAGGAAGGGATAAAGATAAGGGTCTACGTGAAAAGGATAAGAATTCTTTAAAAGAAAAAGGGTGGAAAAAAAGTATTTTCAATATTGGCCCAAAAAGGTAAATTTGAGATATCTCCCTCCTGTAATAGGAAGGCAGATTGTTTTTAAGAAAAAATGCAGTGAGATAAGAATAAAAGTCTGGGAAGTTAACACCTCCCATAAACGTAGGTCTTTTAAGTTTCTGAAGAGACATAGGTGGTTTTCTATTGTTCCATACAAATGTAGATAGGATGGAATATATTAATATATATTGGGAATGAGGAATATTTATAGAGAGGTTAGAAATATAATTGTAATTCTTTTAGGTTCAAGGATAGAGTATCTTTAATAGTAGGCATAAACCATAAAACAAGGTATTTAATTTTATATGGTTTCCAACAGAAATCCGAGGCAGTATAATCAGCATGGAAACATAGTTTATTTAGGGGAAGAATCTCACACTTGTCCGTATTTAATTTGTACCCTGAAACTGAAGCAAAATGTTGTACATCCGATAGAAAAGCTGGAAGAGAGATCTGTGGCTGTGAAAGAAAAAGTAAAATATCATCGGCATAAGCAGAGGCCTTTAATTGATTATCACCGTATTGAAAGCTGGAAATTTGAGAGTTTGCACGAATATTTATCAGAAATGTTTCAAGAGCGAGAATGAAAAGGAGAGGAGAAAGAAGACATCCTTGCCTAACACCACACTATAGAGAAAAAGAAGAAGAAAGGGGGACATTAGCTAAAATAAATGACATAGGAGACAAGTATAAAAGGGAAACAAAATCAATAAAAGTTTGACCAAAACCAAACCAAGAAAGGGTAAAGAAAAAAAAGCCAGCTCACACAATCAAATGCTTTCTCAGCATCCAGGGAGATAGCTGCCAATGAGTGTTTATAGGATTTGGATTTGCTAAGGACATTGAAAAATAATCTAATGTTATCTGTGTAACAATGTGCTTACTCTTTGTATTTATTATGTATTTCATTGTTGTGGTTCTTCTTTAATATTTCCTCCATGTTCATTATGCATCACCATGCACATGCATATTGTTCTTTGAGTAGCTCCATGGAGATGAAACACTCAGGAGTGCTGATGGTCAGTTGCACCTGACTGCTGATACCTGATGGATGGGATCCTATATTCTCAGTAATAAACTTACTGAACTTGTCCTGCAGCCTTCTTCATCTCATCATTTCATCTTGATTTTACACTGGCGACAAAGGAAAGTGATCTACCCAACATATTTACCAGAGAATAAGAAGAAAAGATCTCAACATCTAGACTTTATTTTCATTCACACTTTCAAATCTTCATGTCATGTGAGTTTCAATCTTCTACTCACGGGAGTCTTTTCAAAGTTTACTAGAGACTTAAAAGAATATTGTTAAGAAACCTTAAGCTACTGCCACATACCTCATCCTTTTTTTCTATTTTTTAAGGGTTGGGAGGTTTTGATGTGGGCTTTCTGTTACCCTGTATACTTTGTTGGGAGTTGATGCTGTTTTTTCTATTATATGTGTTTTACTATACAACCATATTAATTCAGCAAAAAGCTCACAAGGTAAGGAGTGACTTGTTTCTTATTCTTTTGTCTCGCATGAAGCTAAAACATTTTATTAAACTCTAAACTCTCTGTGCAGTAAAACTATGGAGATTTGAATTTGGCAAGCATATTTTCCTTCACCTTAAGTAGAACTGCCAACATTATTGCTTCTCGCAGGACTTCATGTTTAAGCAATAAGGATGTCAACTTAAAACTTTATCGATTCCTTGCAAAAAGACCTAATTTTATTGTCAAAGCACCTAATCGGAGTGCCTTTGAATCTGAACATTTGGCCATCACTTCTTCAAAAATTTGACTTTTGTTAATGAGGAGTTGCAAGATCGTTGGTTGTTTACGTAGTTGAGTGGTGAAACCTGAGCTGTTGGCTTTCTTCACACCGTGTCTGTTTAGCTTAAAAAAATGCATGTTGTTGTGGTTTAAATCTCACCTTGTGTTCTAGCTGGCGTAACTGCATCCCTCTGACACTCCGTCATAGCATAATTTTCAAGTCTTCAGACCGGGTAAGAACTTCTTCTTTGTTACCCGCATCCTTGAATCTTCAACACCTTCTGTCACGTGCTCGAATTGATCCTCAAGACTTTCCGTCCTTCTTGTGTTTATGCTGTACACGTACATGACGGCCATTTTTGTTTTCCTTTTGAATTCCTTCGTCCTCTCACAGCGGAGTTCGCGGCGAAGTTCAGAGACACATCCATCATCGGAGCATCGGTGGAACCATCACTTAGGTTTTGAAGCTAAATTACTTGATTTTTCTTTTTATTACGTTTAGTTCTCGTACTGGTTGATATTTTAATGTTCAGACGGTTCGCTTTTATGAAACAATCGCTCATTTGGTAATCGATTTGAAAACATTTCACATCTACAGATTACCTTATTTATGAAATATCTGTTCATATTTACTTCAGTTGTTGAACATTGATGAGCATTATCATATCATATGTTCAGAAAAGTTACTTTCATGAAACACTTGCCTTTTTGTAATAGTTTAGAAAACACTTTACCTTAACACATTTTTAATGCTTGATATAATTCAATAACTGTGAGTTTACATATTACTTGTTTGCTACCTTTTGTATTGACAGAGGCATTTAGGTTACAAGAGCTTTATAATTTTACTTTTTCTGAGATAAGTGTTTGTGTACTCAACTATGCAGAATGTTGCTACTCCTCCCTTTTTTCTGGCAGCTGCTGGAGATCCACCAATCAGGTGGCAAAAATGGAAAAAAGTATTCAAACGTTATGCTAAGGTGTGTGGGACAAACCTTAGTGCAGAAAGGAGAGCTGCACTTCTCTTACATTGTTTAGGGTCATAAGGACAGGAAGTCTTTGGCCATTTACCTGATATTGACGATTCTAACTTAAACGAATATGAAATTTGTATTTTAAAATTGGATAGATACTATCTACCAAAGGTAAGCACAATTCTTGAACGCTATCATTTTGGTCGTCGGAACTAAAATGAAGGTGAGTCAGTTGAAAATTACATTACAGCACTCAGGAAGTTGGGGTCGTCTTGTAAATTTGGAGGTTTGTTAGAAGAGAGAATAAGAGACCAATTCATGTTGGGATGTAATGTACAGAAAGTTAGAGACGACATATGGCAGAAGGATGAACCATCTCTGCAGGAAGTAATAACTATTGCAAAGCAAATTGAACATTCACAAAAATGTGTTGAGGTGATCTCTAAGCATGAGACCAAAAGTGAGAGTGTTCATGAAGTAAAAATACATTCAAAAGAGAAAATCTTGTTAAAAGGTAAAAATGGAAAAAAGGATTTTAAAGTTAGCACAGAGAAGAACTTTCTCGCCCTTTCAAAAATTCAGATTCTCAATTAAAATGCTACAGGTGTGGGAATCCTAATCATTTTGCTAATGATAAAAAATGCCCTGCCTTGAAGGCAAAATGTGGTATTTGTAAAAAAGTTGAGCATTTCACTTCATCTTGCAGGGCAAAGAGAGATAAAGCTAAAGTGAGTATGGTGTGCAGGGATGAAGCAAGTGATAGTGGGTCAGACACTGATATTGACTGTGGACAAATTGTCTCTCAAGTATCCAGTGACAAGAAGCAAGGTCCCATAGATGAAGTAATGGTAGAACATTGTGTAACTCGTATTTTGTTGGATTCTGGTACAGAAATAACAATTGTGTCTAAACAATTTTACTTGCAACATTGGAGGGACAACATCAAATTATGGAAGGCAGACGTCAATCCTTACGCTTATGGTGGAGAACCAATAAAACTCTTAGGGTATTTTAATGGTTTAATTGAATATAAAGGGAGATATATCTCTGGGAAAGTTTATGTATCTCACAAAGGAGACAGTATTCTAAGCTGGCTGCACCAGAGAGATTTGGGGGTTATGTTAGATCCCAATAGTGATCCCCCCATTTTGCTAAAAGAAAATTGTCAAGTAAATGTGGTTAGTTCACAAGATTGCAGTGATGTCTTTACCTTAGATTTAAAAAACTCTTTCCGCAAAGTATTCAGAAATGAATTGGGATGTTTACGTGATTACGTGCATAAGATCAAATTAGTGTCAGGTGCTGTGCCTATTGCTAGTAATATTTGTGGTGTACCTTTGTCAGTCAGAGAAGAAATGAGGGAACAATTGGAGAAACTTAAATCAGAAGGGATAATTGAAGAGGTTGAAAGGACACAATGATTGGCTCCGGTCGTTGCTGCACGCAAATTTGACGGTAGTCTTCGTCTCTGCGTCGATTTAAGAGAGCTGAACAAACAAGTTGTTGTAGACAGGTATCCACTCCCCAAGATATCGGACATGCTTATGCTGTTAAAGGGTACAGAGGTTTTTCCCACTGTTGATCTCAAACCAGCGTACCACCAAATTACATTGGATGATGACTCAAGAGACTACACTTCCTTTATCACCCCATTTGGAACTTTTAGGTTCATTCGACTACCGTTTGGGCTAGTATCAGCAGCCTCTGTTTTTCAGAGGGCACTGGAAAAGGTGTTAAAGGGACAACATGGGGTTATGATTTACCAAGATGATGTTTTAATCTATGGTAAAGATTATAAAAACATGATTTGAGGCTTAGGCAAGTCTTAGAAAAATTTTGTTTACAGAATCTCACAGTCAGGATTGATAAGTGTAAGTTCAAGAGATCTTTCATTGATTATCTTGGGCACACTAACTCAGGTAAAGGTGTTGAACCTAAACGTGAACTCATTGAGACTATACAAAGTTTGGCCTCACCCACAAATAAAGAAGATCTCATGAGATTTCTAGGCATGGCTGAATATTAAAGCAAGTTTGTCTAAGGTTTTGCTGAAAAGTGTATTAACATGCGAACACTTCTGTGCAAAGGTGTTGACTTCATTTGGAGTGAACAATGTGAAGCTGAGATAAAAGCGTTGCTTAAAGAGACACCAAAATTACGAAGCTTTGATCCTGCAGCTAAATCTTTTCTTATTACTGATGCAAGTATGAAAGGGTTATGAGCAGTATTACAACAAGAGAGTGAGAACACCACCAATGTCATACTTTTTCTTTCTAGAAGCCTCAGGGGAGCAGAATTTCAGTATTCAGTGATAGAAAGAGAAGCTTTAGCTGTACACTGGGCTACTAAGAAACTCAAGAATCTTCTATAGGGTACTAAGTTTATGGTTCGCACTGATCATAAGCCCCTGGTTGAGGTATTTAATAAAAAAGGAATTGATGCCATCTCGAGCAGAATTTCAAGGTGGGTGGTTGATCTCTAAGGCTATGACTATAATGTGGAATACTTACCAGGAGCACGTAAGTGCATTGCTGATACGATGTCAAGGTTATTTACACCCTGTGATGAGAGTGTTGATCAAGAGGAACAAGAGAAGATGGAATGGGTATGTACAATTGAGAATGATGGTATAAAAGAAAATAAATGGCGTGAAGAATGTGGTACTGATGATGAACTCGTGGAACTGTCTGCCCTTATCAAAAGTGGATGGAATAGGAAGGGTCAAGGTATTTCAGAAAAATATTGGAATGTTAGGCATGAAGTGTCTGAGTCTGATGGGTTGATCTTTCGAGGGACAAGATTAATTCCCCAGGATTTTCTGAGAATAATTAGTTGAGCTAGCTCATCAGGGTCATCAAGGAGTATCCAAAAGTGGTGGGTGAGGCTTTGATGTACATGTAATTCTGATGGATACGGGTGACATGCTTGGGTGGGTGGGTAGGGGGGGGTTCGTTGGGGGGGTTGCTGGGGGATGGGGCGGGGGGTATATTGGTTTTATCGCATGCCCACTGTGGATTACTCCTGTGTATGAATTACCTCGTAGCACAGATACTGTTGGGGTGACTGTTGTACAGTTGTGATCAGTTTGGTGGGGTGATCACTGCACTACGTCCTGATTTGGCTGGAGGGCGGAGTACTGGAGAAGGGGATTGACTGCATTTTGTTCTGTGCCCTAATAAAGTCTGTTTAAAAAAAAAAAAAAATCAAGGAGTATCCAAAAACAAAGAAAGAGTTAGACTTAATTATTGGTGGCCTGGGTTGGATTTAGAAATAGAAAGGATAGTGAGAGAGTGCATTCCTTGTACTTTAAGTGAGAAATGTCTCAAGCCCAGAGTCCAGCCCATGGCCATCAGAGAACGACCTAAAGGTCCCTGGGAAAAATTGGCTCTTGACATACTAGACCCTGTGAAATGCAAGGATGGTGAAACGTATGTTTTTGTGCTTATAGCCATGTTCTCAAGGTGGCCAGAGATTAAGATTACAAAGTATATTGATACCAAACATGTTATTAGTTTTCTAATGGAAATTTTCACAAGGGAAGGTCTTCCTGGGTATCTCTTAATGGATAATGGGGCACAATTTGTGTCTAAAGAAATGGAGGAATTATTGGATAAATATTCTATTAAACACAAACGCTGTGCTCTGTATCACCCAGAGAGTAACGGAATGGTGAAACGTTTGGTTCGTTTTCTCAAGGAATCTATTTCCATGTCTAAACAGAATAACTTAGATTGGAAAGAGGGAGTTAATAAGATTGTGGAAATGTATAGGATCACTCCCCATGCAACAACTGGTTGCACACCGTTTGTGTTACTTAAAAGTAGACATCCCAATACTCTCATAGCACCTTTCTGGGTGAATGATATTTTGTCTAAAAAAGGAAACAATAAATTCTCACAAGCTCTATGGCGAAAAAAAGAAGCTCATAAAATTGAAGAACGTAAGTCAAGAGTTCATGTTAGGAAAGCAGTCAAGAACACTCATCTTAATGTAGGTGATATGGTCATGATTAGAGCACCTTTTTGAAGCAAATCTTCAGGTATGTTCCAAAAACCTCATAGAGTTGTAAAACTTTTAACTAATGCAATTAAAACAGAAGATTCCCGCATCTGGAACCTTAATAGGGTGGTTGTCATCAAAAACCACTTGGTGGACAAAGAACATTCTGTACCTCAGTCTAATTCTACTTCTTGTTCCACTACGTGTCCTTCTAATTCCTTGAAGGTTAGGATTGGAAGGGTTATAAAACCTCCTTCAAAGTTCAGAGACTATGTTAGGAAATGATGTTAAAACTTTATCTTATTTATTTTTTGTGGTGGTTTATATGGGGAAGGTGTGTAACAATGGGCTTACTCTTTGTATTTATTATGTATTTCATTGTTGTGGTTCTTCTTTAATATTTCCTCCATGTTCATTATGCATCACCATGCACATGCATGTTGTTCTTTGAGTAGCTCCATGGAGATGGAACACTCAGGAGTGCTGATGGTCAGTTGCACCTGACTGCTGATACCTGATGGATGGGATCTTATATTCTCAGAAATAAACTTACTCAACTTCTACCTGCAGCCTTCTTCATCTCATCATTTCATCTTGATTTTACAATCTGCCATATGATAGCCTTTAATAAAACCACATTGCTCTGCTCCAATTAATTGGGGCATTAAAAGTTCCAAACGTAGAGCTAGTATCTTTGCAAAGATATTATAATCTAAATTGATCAAAGAAATAGGTCTGTAATTTTTGCACAATGTGTGATCTTTATTTTCCTTGGGTAGGAGGCAAATTAGAGCCTCTTGAAAAGAGCCACCGGAGGAATGAGAGGATATAAAGAGAAACATTGATGTAATTTAGGAAAAAGAAAGTGAGAACATGGGAAAAAAACTCAATGGTAAAGCCGTTGAAACCCGGTGCTTTACCATGTTTAATGGTACGGATTGCATTAAGAATGTCCTGAGTTTGGATTTCTTTGTCTAGTGAAAAGAAATCTAAGGTATGATTGGAAGGAGGATCAATAGAAGACAAAAGTATATTCTAAAAGGATAGGATTGCAAAGTCTCCACCCATTCACCAGAGATCGTGGTGCAATGGCCGATGTAAATTGAGTATGCATAAGAGAGGGAATACATTTAGATTTAGAGTTACAATCAAGTATGGGATCAATAACCATGTTACAATCACCACCCACCAATAGATAATCATCCTTGAAAAGTCATCAATTTGGATAATATTGGGGCCAGAAGGCAGTGTTGACTGAGCTAGGGGAAAAAAGATTCAAAATGGTAATAAGTATTTTATTAATTAATAGTGAAACGGACACCCATCTACCTAAATTGTCAGATTCTTGTGATAGCAATTAAATATCTAAGCGTTTGAGACACAGAATAGCTACACCATTATGTTTCCCATTGCCTGGGGAAGCGAAAACATGGCTCACCCATTGACATTTGAGCTTACAATTTCTTTGTCCACAATATAAATTTCATGCACCTAGGCAATATCACATTTTGAATTGGAAAGATAAATTAGTACTCGCTGACGTTTTATAGGAGAACCTAAACCTTAAACATTCCAAGATAAAATTCACAAAGCCATCTATATTAGAACAAACATATTAAACAGTTTAATCTAAAAAGTGAAGAAATAATAAGATATAATAACGTATGTTCATAATGCAGAGTCCAGAAATACCAGATAAATATAATAGATATGCAGAAATAAAATGATATAATGAAACATAAGATGTGATTATAAGGGAAGAGTATTGTGAAATGAGGTGTAAAGGAAAAAGGATAAAGCAAGGACGATGATTTAATGAAATGAGGAGATTGTCAGAAAAATTTAAAGTAAAAGAAAGGGGGAAGGAAAAGAAACAAACACCATATATATGAGAAACAAACAAGGACATTAAAAAGACATACCAAAAAGACATATCAAAAAGACATACCAAAACACGAAGGAACACATAAGGAAGATGACACAACTGACCAGACAACTCAGTGCAGGTCAGGGGGAAGACACTCCATCCAAACGAACCAGTGATCACAAAGGTTAGAAAACAGGATGCTGCACCTAACATAGGGAATAGAAAGGGAAACAAGAAACCATGAGCCAAAAATTGAAACTCAAAAAACCATCGCCAGACCGAGAAAATGTACTATAAGAACCACTGAAAAGGGAAAGGTTCACAAAACATCAACAATTTAAATATAAAAAAGTCTGGTAACGTCCATATCTTCTTCTCTACAATTGTCTACAAAGCGTGTCAGCAAGACCAGGTCTTTCTACTTTCTAATTTGTAGTTTTGTTTTTATAAGTTACTTTGAACAGACATGGGCGGAACAAGCCAAAAACTAGCATCAAGATTCTGCAAGGCTGGTGTCATATCTAAAAATGTCTTTCTTCTGTCTGCTGTTTCCTTCGCATAAACTTGGGAAAAGAAGAGATTAGAGCCATGCCAGGTTATCCGACCCTTAAGTTTGGCTGCATGTAACACTTTCAATAAGTCAGTGTATTCTAAGAAGTACATAATGATTGAACAGCTTGAAAACCACAAAAGGCATAATAACTTACGTATATATGGTCCGACAGATGGGCAGGAAGGTTCAGACCCCATCACATTTTTTAAGTCTTTTATTCCAAAAGTGCTTGGAATTCCTGACTCTCCAATTCTCAGTATCCAGAGGGCACATCGTTTGGGACACAGCCCTTGTTCTTCAACTGCTGCTACCAAACCAAGAGGAGTCAACCTGTTTTGTAAGAGATTACATTTCCTATTGCATTGTGGGAAACAGTTTCACCACAACTTGTATAGAATCAACATGTTGTTTCACTTGCACAACTTTGTTTTCCATGTAAGTCCACCTATCTTCCAAAGCTTGTAGAAGGTTATCAGTCTCTTCCATATGAGGATGAAGAGCACAAATTTCCTCCAGGAGTAAGTCCATAGACGTGGGCGGAGGAAAAGTGACGGGAAATGGAGGATCCTTTTTAATACATTTGGCAGACAAGAGTGTAGAAGGAGCCGATGGTTTGGGCAGATGATTTGAAGTAGGAAGCGGAATGTTAGACGATGACGTCGCTGTACCCACTAGGGGGGGTTCGGTATTGCAGGGACCTTCCTCCATGTTGGAATGAAGAATATTAAATGGGTTATAATCTTCGAAGGAAGATGATGAAGTAGATATGGATGTGGAACATCTCACTGGCCTTGTTCTCCCCATCGACAAACAGCAACATACAGTTAAAACTATCTTTTAAATAGTTGTGGGGGAGATTAGAAATATTTGTGAGAGAAAGCTATGTTAGCTTGTTGTGGTAAAAAGATCAGTTCAGGTATGATTTTTGCGACAAACAGATCCTCCAAAACATGTCTGTCATAGGAATTCTCGTCAAAGTATCACATTGACACGAAAATATGCTGAGATTACCTTTCCCAGATTTCCTTAATGAGAAATGCTGATAAAAATAAGAATTACATCAAAAAATGATATACAGCGGTAAAGAAGTCATCAAGATTTGGACACTGTAAGGAGAGACATAGCTCCCGGCATGACCGAAATTCATAATGGCTGTCGCGAGTGCCTTGAGGGAAACACGCCGCTCATTATGAGTGAAAAAGAAGCCAGAGAACTGCTCATCGGCCGGCGGAAATCATATCTCTCAAATCAGAGAGATTTCCTAACTCGAAAGGTCCCAAATTTGTGGCTGAAGCACGGTCTGTCTGAGTGGAGGTCGAAAACCCTCCCGAGATGCCGCTGAGCCTCACCGGAAAGCAACCATCTTCTCCTGGCGTCAAGCCACGCCCTCACCACACAGTATACTTAATACAACATTTATATGTTATACAAATATATTGTATGATATATGGCTGCTATACAATCAAATTCACAATAAAAGAAGTTATATTTTAACAGACAGAAAATGTGACATAGATAATAACAGTACTCAATACAGACTTACAAAAAATAACAATAGAATTCACAACAACATGTAAAAACAATCACAATTCATAGTATTCCATCCTTTTAGAATCAATGTAGTTCAACTACCTCCCCAATTCTATTTCACACTGCTTTAGACAGAGGGAGTGACTCAAGACTTGAAGTGGCTGTGCTTCAAAGTTTAGACCCTGGATGAATGTGTAATTATGAAAACATAACAGAGGGTCTTCATCAGGACTGGCAGAAAATCATATAGACAGCCTATGTTAAAAACAGGGATAAGTGTGAATGAGTGTGGTGTATAAAAAACAAATACCGACCATAGGGTCTGTAGTCAAAAACTCACCAAAAACAGTGGTGGACTAATCCGGATCTTGGATAGCGCCTGAAGACAACAGAGAGATTGTAATACAAGTTGCAGACAAGGGTGAGGCTACAGTCGGACAGAACACCACTGACTATGTTGTATATGAGCATTCCTCAGGACAAAGCATTAGAAGTTGTTCGCGAGGTGCTTAACGAATGGGATAATCCGTGCTGGGTCCCAACAGACTTTATAGTACAACTGCTTGATATAGCCATGAGAAGGATTTATTTCCTATTGTAAAGTGAGTTATATTTTCAATGTAAAAGAGTGGCTATGGGGGCGGACTTTGCGCCAAACCTGGCAAAACTATTCATGGATAAACATGAAGAACAACATGTTTACGGTTTAGAGAATCCCATCCTAGAAAACATCTTGATGTGGAAACGTTATATTGATGATGTTTTAAGGATATGAACTGGGGATGAGTTGAACTTAATTGATTTCGAATCCTGGTTGAATGGTAGATCTTCTGCCATCACGTTTACCATGACATATGACAGAGCGGTAATTAGTTTATTAGAACTATCACTAAAAATAGAGGAATCCGAAAAATACACTACTCGCTTTAGAAAGTCAACTGAGCGGAACACTCTTTTGAGATACAATTCCCAACACCTCAGAAACCTTCATGATAATCTCCCTTATGGACAAATTTTTAGGTTGAGATGCAACTGCACACATAGAGCTGACTTTTTTAAGAGTCTTCTCAAAAGGGCAATGAAAAGAGCGTGGTATTGTCCATGTGACACCCTTCTTGAGGTCCAACCTAAGGATACCGCCACCAACAGACTAGTCTGTGTCACCACATTCAACACCGGGAGTAATGAAATCAAGAAAGTGATCAACAAATATTGGAACCTCGTAGGTGCCGAAATTGACATGCCTGACAAACCCTTGTTTGCCTTTAAAAGAGGCAAAAATGTAAAGGACTACATTGTGAGTATCAGGATTGAAGATACAGAAACAGTAATCTGTAAGGTGTAATCACTGATGTAATCACGCACAAATGTTAAATGCACCATTATTAATATAACTGGGTTACAGATGTTTGTATTGATAATAGTGTTTTAAAGAGGACTCTACATGCTATAATGTTATGACTTTCATTATAGTGTACAATCATAAATATAACTCTGTTATAGATGTTGTTACTGATTATATTGATGGAAAAGGTACATGCTGTAATGCCTTGACTGTTTTTGCCTGCATTCACACAGAGACTTTGCCATTAAAATGTACAAACCATACATGTCCAAACATTGAATGGATACTGATTAGATCAGAGACCTCGGAGTTAGTGCCCGGCGATGAATAAAATAATTGGTCCCAAGGGGATACCAATTTCTGGGTTGGTGTTTTTGTATTTGCAAGAAGCATTCATTGCAGGATCTTAATAAGCCAACAAAACAAGCCCCACCCAAATCCCCCTCCCTCCCACACCCACACACCCCACATCTTCTCTTGAATCACTAGTATGAAAAATGTGAAGTCGCGCCCCTGCTCTGGTCTCGCAGTATCTGTACTTCACTGACTTGACTTGTAACTACAAAGGCGCTATGTCATTGATGCCATTAGTTAGACATACCAGGGATTCCATCGAGATGTGCAAGCTTCCTTCCGGTCCTTTAGAAAGGCACACCGACAGTCAGTATTCCGTCGATTCATTTTCCCAGTCAGTGCCAGACTACGAGAGGGTGAGTCAGACTGCCTTCTTGTTACGCATAGTCACCTATTTTTTTTAACGTGTAATTACCCCGATCGTTGCTTGGTTGCATGCTTGCACATTACATGACCTTTCTGTTATTTATAGGTCTGATTAATCACTTTATTTGCTGTGCACCCACATTCTGACCCACACCAATGACTTTGATAACAGTAACAGTTATCGCACACTCAGCATTGTTGCTTCCTCGATACAGGCGTACACATGACTTCACTTTTATCTGTGGGCCAGATAATTCACTTTGGTCACCTGTATCTCTATGCATTCGTATTCATACCAGTTTTGATGATTTTCCCTGCCATAGACGGCACATTAAAGGCAAAGTCTGCTTAGCACACCGCCGCCTTAATGAAACGTGCAAGGTTAGGCGGTGGTTGACCTTCATGGAGTGCGCGCCTCCAGTTGGGTATTAACCGCGTTACGATGAGGTGGCCGCTGGTTTTGTTGTAATTCGTACACCTTCAGTGTAGGTTGAATGTATCACTATTCACAGACTAGGCAAACCGTCCAGAATATCATGGCCATGGTTAACTATTCTTTTATAATCTGATTAACCGCGTGGGAGATGTCCCCCATCAAGATGTATTCACTTGCAATCAGAGTCACGTGTCTTTGAGCATCACTAGGTGTGATAGAGTCGTGTTTCAATTATTGTTAGAGTCGCTTGTGGTTGTAATTACCAATATGTATATTCTTTACCAGACCACGTCCATGCCAATTCATTTAGCATTGGAACAGTCACTTCCTGGAATCACTTCAAGTCGTCCTTTCTGGAATAACCTATCCAGAGGAGTCAGTTTGCTTTCTATCATTGGATCCTCTGACAGAGGTATGTTCAAGCCTATTTGTGTAGTAATCAATCATATTTATTGTATTCCCCCAGAATTGTACACAGAGAACAAACACATAAGTGTGTACTGACTAAGGACCCAATCTGATTAATTGTCTTCGGGCTCTATCCAAGATCCGGATGAGTCCACCACCGTCTTTGGTAAGGTTTTCCCAACAGACCCTTGTATTAACTACTATGGTCTGTATTTGTTTTTTATACACCACACTCATTCATACATATTCCTGTTTTTTACCTAGGCTGTCTATATGATTTTCTGCCAGTTATAAAAAATGACCCTCTGTGATGTTTTCATAATTACACATGCATCCCGGTTCGAAACGTCGACGCACAGCCACTTAACATCTTGAGTCACTCCCCCTGTCTAAACCAGTGTGAAACTAGAATTGGGGGTAGTTTAACTACATTGATTCTAAAAGGAAGGAATACTGTGAATTTTGTTTGTTTTTACATGTTGTTGTGAGATGGGAATTGTATTGTAATTTTTTGTGAGTCTGTATTGAGTACTGTTATTATCTATGTCGCATTTTCTGTCTGTTAAAATATAATTTATTTTTTCTTGAATTTGATTGTATAGCAGCCATATGTCATACTATATATTCGTATAACATATAAATGTTGCGTTAAGTATACTGTGTGGTGTATTTATGATTCGTTCTATAGAATTTAATTTACTGATGAGACTGACTATGAATTATTATCATAATAACTAAGCAATCGAATGAACAAACAGAACTCCTTTTAGCATGTATTTACTATACCCAGGTTCTGAGGATACAGGGTTGCCCCATTACATGTAATGAGGCACAATTACAGCTCCAATCACATTTACAATCTACCTCCCCTTTGAAAGGCATTGTTTTGAATAGAACCAGGGGCAGACCCACTTTAAAGTTGATTACAAGCTTCTATCATAAGATCAATAAAGAAATGGAAAATACACCTACCACCAGAACAGTGTGGAGCCAGGAGACTGCAAAGGACAACCAGTGGGGCACATCAATAAAGCTGGGGGAGTACACTCTTAAAGGTTAGCAGGCTCTTACCAGTGTAGAAAAGCCTTGTATAGGGAATGAAACATGTAAATGGGTGCCCCTGAGTCTCAGTCTCAATATGACGATGGGAATGTTGTCTCAAGTGGGCAAAATGCCCAGTCACTGGCACAGGAGCAATCCAAACACAGGCCTTATGATGCAATGGAAGGCAGAATAAATGGTACACAAGGTCTAGGGACTCTGCCGCTGACGCAGTACTGGCAGAAAAGCTAGGTAAAGATATCAACCCTCCACCAACTGTGTTAGTAACATGCATCACACAGGAAGTAGTAACCCAAAGCCTTGCAGCTCCAATGGACCCTTTGGAAGATAAATGTCCTGGTAACAATTCCTTAAGTACTAGCTCTTTGATGTTTCTGGACTATACTCTACCTGATGTGCCAATTAATGGCACAGTGCAAGAGAAGGTGAGCAGTGGGTGACCCGTAAACTTTGATGATCCAATTATCATTATAGACTATACTGTGGAGGTGCAGGCGGAAGCACAGGTGGAGAAGAAGATAGGAGTACCCCCAGAAGAGAGCAGCAGAGCCTCCAAAGAGGGCTCCCATTTCAACGATGCAATCTTCCAGAGCATCCCTGCAAACCAGTCATGATCAACTTGGAGGCCGCACACGGCTCAATATTCTATGAAGCAATGAATGCCCTTAATAGGGGTTTATCTTCAATTCTTTTGCTCCTAGAGAAGACCATAGGGGTATCTGATCCTATAGAATCATAATTAAGTTTGATTCTTTGTGCCCTCATGCCTGTGGGTATGAAATATGATGAAGCCTCCTAGATGGAACTTTCAAGTGTGGCAGGAAATTTGTGTACCCAAAACCAGCTAATAATAATGAGAAAGTATCACTGATAGATTACCTAAGTGTGATTGGAAATCTGATAGACCAAAAAGCAATCCCCACGATTCAACCTAGAAGTATGGCTGTAAGTAGCCCAGCATGTAAAGACATAACCCAGCAGCGTACCCCTCTGGTATTCAAATCAAAAGAGGAACCAAAAACCAATACAACCCCTGACAGTCTTGCTAATTCCCTCAGACACCAACAGAGTGAATTGACCTCCACTCCTGTTGTGGACAACAACAAGAGTGTGCCAGGACAAACTGCAGTGGGAAGCTCCGACCAAGTGTCACGTACCCCAGAGAGCCCGAGGCCCACAAATTTTGAATGATACAAACACGAGTCCCACTGTGAAACCAGCGAAGAGGGGAGATAAAAAAGGTAAACCCAAAGGAAAGGAAAGCACTGAGCTTGCTTTCCCTGTCTATTCTTTAAAGTGTTTTTTTTCTAAAACCATAGGGCATAAGAGAGCCCATGCCCCAAGCAAGAGCGTGGTCAGTACAAGAACAACAGAGTGTGACCACTCAAGAACCAATTTCTATCTGTCCCCTTGGAGGAGCAAATGAAGCAATTAACATTACCCCCCTTGAAGAACACAAGCCTACTCAGAATGATGATGGACAAGGACCAATAATTATGTTACAAGCAAAAAAGCACCCTGCCCCATCTAAAAGCATATGAAATCTAAATGGAGATGTTGGTCCCCAAAGGAGGCTGTTGAGGTGCCCCATCAGGGTAGGACAACAAGCCCTGGAACTCCAATGCCCCCTGTGCAAAGTTTGGATGTCTATCAGCCGGGGATTGCTGGAGCTGGCTACACGGGGGATGTAAGGCCAGTATCCAGCCCTAATCCATGGCCCTGATTCACACAGGGCTAGGAGAAACGTGATAGGACTTTCTGAAGAGAAAAATAACTCCCCTGCAGCTAGAGACATTAAAACCATTAGAGAAAAAAAATATTGTTGCCTGGAATTTATTGACCTTTTTTTCCGGACATTAGCTCAACAATATTTCTGGATAGAGCAAGATTACTGACCCTCTCCTATGCTATCCCGGAACGTACAGTGGTTCTGTCAAGCGACACGAGGACAGTGACATTTATTAATCAGTCACCTGGTCCAGGCCTTAGCGGGAATAGTGCCTACTCTTCAAGGATCTAATTTGCAATCCCCAGTATTACTAGATTGTTTTTCAGCCACATAAATGATTTCATCATCATGGAGATGGATGTTCTGCACTGTCCAAGCTTAGTCTGGGAAGCCATCTCATCATCAAGGCAATATAGGCCACAAATTCCCCTCTTTGACGCCAAGTGCCTTCCCTAATCACAAACCATCTGCAAGGGCATTAAATGTAAATGATGCAGCCTATAAAAATCTGCATATTACTGCTTGTAACAATTCCAGGTCAATTAGGATCTTAAATCCTGAAAACAAAGAAATCAAGGCTGACCACAATGATTGGACATGGATAGCAGCAACATTGGCAAATCAGACAGGAAATCATCCTAGATGCAACTCTAATTGAGTATGGAAGAGCCTGTCACCTGAGTCCGCTACTTTGCATCTTACTGGCCAATCCAGGGCCAGTATTGTAAACAAGTTTAACAATGACAATTTGTATGTATTATCATGGAACATAGCAGGCCTGGGTAGTAAAATAGAGGATGAGGACTGGTTGAAGTTTGTTGCGCAATCTGGTATATACTGCTTCCAACAAAAATTGAGGGTATTAGCATTAGCATTCATGGGTTTCCAGATAGCAGCAAGCAGGTCACACTCCCTCAGAGGGGCCGGCTCTCGGGTGGGCTCACTTTCTGGATGTCATGTAAGTTGGAATGTAGGCTAGAGCAACTCGGGCAGCTAAACTGTCCTCTAATGTTCAACATGTGAGAATGTGGCTTAGGGACCCAGAAGATGAAGTGATTGATATTGTAAATGTTTATATTCAACTGAGGAGGCCCCCAGAGGTACTTATCTGGAGGAATTTTGTAACTTGCATTGATAGCATTAGTGAGGATGAGGCTATTCACAAGTTATTTGAGAAGGGTAAAGGGGTGAAGTATATGTTATTGATTTGTTGAGATTTTAACACAAAAACCATCGGATGCTATCATCAACAATGAAGTCATATTGTAAGATCGTAGTTTGGGTATTCATGAGTCAGCTTTGAGCAAGTTTAAATTCACCAAGAAGGGAGGCGCCTTTTCTGAGCTTCTGATAAACTACCATCTGCGCTTTATTAATGGTTGTACCCCCTAAGATAGCACAACTAGGACAACTTTTAATAATGGTAGAAGCGCATCAATAATTGATCATATCCTGATTAATAGAGAAGGTTGGGAACACATGCGCTATATGACAGTTGTCAGGAAAGTGGAGAAAGATCATGATCCTGTGTAACTTTGCCTAGAATTATGCCTAAGGCAGGGAGCTGTTGAAAATAGCCTAGTGGAAAGGAGTTATAGATATATAATCGTGACATCGAGAGTATATGGATTAAGTATGGTTCTACAATTTTGAACCCCCCTTGCGGTGACAAAGATGCAATCCTAGCAGCCTACAATGGGATTGCAAAGGAGCTGAAGGCCTTGTGGTCTAAACTCATTAGGCCCGCAGCCACCTTGTTGGATGTTGGAAAAAGGAGCACACGGGTTACTTGGTATGATAAGGAATGTCATAGAAGAAAGGGAGTTGTTTCATCTTCCTCAGTACAATGACACCATAACCCACAAAGTTAATTATTATTCAGAGAGTGTAGGGCTGATTATAAACGCCTTCTGAGAACTAAGAAACTGCTGCACCAATTGACTCTGTGGGAGGAATTGAAGGAGGCCACACAGGAAATAAAATCTAAAATGTTCTGGGATTTGGTATCACGGGTGGAGAGGGGGGTCAGTGAACATTATAGAAACTCATATAGGGTCATCTTTTTGGATTAGCCACTTTAGTAATTATACAGTGCCAACTCCACAGTCCTCCTGTTAGCCTGGGAGAACATCTGTTCTGGGTACTGTGTAATTGATGTCTTAGTACCAGAGGTGGTGAGAGCCCTGACAGATGCAAAGAAAAATAAAGCTCCAGGCCACGACAGGGTGCCCATTGACAAATATCTTGAAGAGCCGTATTGTGGGCCAGCATTCTCACTTGAGTGTTTAATCTGGCACTTGCTGGTAATGCTGTACCCCCGTCATGGTGCGAGGCTATTATTGTGAGGATCCATAAATAGGGCGATTGATCCAGCCCATCTAACTATTGTCCGATCTCCCTTCTGGATAGTGCAAGAACATTTTTGGGGAAAGTCCTGCTTAACTTCCTCCATGGGTGGGTCAATGCCCAGAACATTATAACTAAAGTGCAAGCGGGATTTAGGCCTTGCATTGGGACCATTGACCATGCTCTCCAGTTATATATGATCTCCTATAGTTGTACGGTGGTTAGGAAGTCAGGTACCCCTGTAGTGGCACTGTATGCAGAGATTAGGGGATGATTATGATGGTGGTCAGACTTACATCCGACTACCACCTTTCCGGGATGAGACCGCCCGACAAGCTTTTGGCGGCCTTCACGTTGAATTACAGTGCAACCGCCTTCAAGGTGGTCCCAAAGTGTATTTTTTGTATTGTGGCTTGTGCTGCTGGCTGCAGCATATGCCGCAGTCCAAAAAACGCACATTGTGCACATTGTGCATGGTGCCTGCCACAGGGTGCAAGGATATTTAGGGGGACACCATAGGTGCCCCCCAAAACCCAACACTGAGGGCTAGGAATGTCCCTTTCTGCCAGTCATTTCATGCGAGGTAACCCACCATAAAACGGCTGGCGGTGAGGGACATCACAATCCCTACAGCGGTGTCTGCCAGGCACCGCCACCATTGTAGGGATCAGAGTGCCCTCTGACAGTCCGACTGGCTCCTTGAGCCCGTCGGATATGTGGGGGTGGGTCTCTCCGACCGCCACCCTTCAGCCCGCCATCCATATATGGTGGGCGGAAAACACGCTTACGATGGCAGTGAGACCGCCAATTGACAGGCTGCCGGTGGCAGTCTCACCGCCATCGTAATCAGGCCCTAAATTTTACCCATATATCAGAAATCATTCCTCTCAGGCCTATTCTTTACTGGGTTAGACTGATAAGAAACCCTAAGGCAGCAGTTTACTTAGAATCCCTAGAAGAAGTCACAGCTAGCTGTTCTTGCCGGAGTCAAACATGGTTATCACATGTACAAACATATGTAAAGAAGCTGCAGTTGGTGTCTTTTTGGGATGCTCCTGGTAGTATTAGACAGGATACTGTAGATTTTATTAAAGAACAGTATCATGAATGCACGCAGATACCAAATGCCGGGAGTCGAAGCCGGGATCATTTATTAGCAATTATTTCAGTAACATCTTTGGCCCCCCATGTCCAGAATACTTAGACATGTTGTACCCTGAATTGAAGTCAACATTGTACTTAAAATTTCATTACGTACACATAAAATCGATGGTAGATACGACTGCTGTGATTGTTTCTTTGATGATCTGGACAACTAACCCATTTTATTTTGTTCTGTACAAAATATGTGGTCACCCAGTGGATGTGGCTCCACCCCCTTTTTAAATATTATGGGGTCAGATGTGATAAACCAGCAATGGCATTATGTATTAAACCAGATGATATATATGTGGTTACTTCTGCAGCATCATATTTGTGGGTTACGGTGCATTGCCTGAGAGACTTGCCCTCCATTCTAGGATTATGTTTAAGTAGGTAGGCTCCACAAACGCTGCTATCTTATGCATAAATTGCACAATTTTGCACTTTTTTATGCACTGGACTTTTACTCACTAGTTGGGTTGGCAGAGAGTTTACATCTGAAAAAAACATAATTCTCAAATGTTCTTTTGCTTTTTTTTAAGTGATTGTGATACATATGTTTTTATTTCATTTAGGATGTTGCCTCTGATGGTAACGTGCACCTTCTCACTGCACTCACACTTAACTCTATCTGAAGAATTTAAACATGCCTATTTTTCCTAGGCTGTATGCCTTTGATAGAAAGGCGTATTTTTAGCACTTCATTGTACCCACATTTTAATGTTTCAGTTCAATTTATTGATAGATTGCTGTAAACATGCCTCTATTGAGTTATTTTATATTGTATGTTCTTAAAATAAAACAATAAATAAATAAATGCAAAAAATAAACACAGAGATTGCCAGTGTATCAGTCCAGTGCAGGCAATAAGTTCATGATATGGCCCTACTAGAATAAAACCGTTTTCTCCCTTTGCTGCTCTTGTGATACTCTAACAGTTTGAGGAGGAGTTGTTGAGGTGATTGTAGGAAAGTGAATTAAATAATTGGGGTGGATTGCAGTCCACCGTAAGCACTAAAGGGCCTGATTTAATATTTGGCGGATGTCCTTCCTCCACCAGGGCAACTAAATAATTTACTTTGAAGCCCTGACAGAGGTGCGGCCAGCCAAATTTTTAAATGTCTGCTGGCTCAGCAGACAGTTCAAGTATTGACAGAAACCGCAGTCATGGCGGTACCTCCCAATGCATTGTATGTTTGCTGTGTGGCTCCATCAACATGACCGAGTCATACGTCAAAACATACAATTTTCTTTTGGTTTTCAAAAAGAAAATCCTAAGCTGGGATCTTCTTTTTAAAAGTAAAAACAATGCATCCCTCCACCATGAGAGTTTCCACTTCAGAAAGGGACTTTGTCTTTTTTTTAGACAAAAACATTTACATTTCGCAGAAATGTATCTTAGCTCCCCTGCTTTTTATTGTTTACATTAGTGGCTTATTTTCCTACTTAACCTCAAACAATGTAGATATTCCTAGAGTTACTGGAACGCAGGTGCCTGCACTGCTCTGTGCCGATGATGCCGTCCTGCTAGTCCGCATCCCAAGTGCTGTAAGGATACTGGTGTACTGCTTCATCTCCTACAGGTTCAGTTTTGACCCAGTGACTAACTGAGTCACATCATGGCCTATGAGCCTGTTAAACCTAGCCTATTCAGATTCACCATTAAAGGCCAAGCAGTCACCAGCGTCAGTGATTATAGTTACCTTGGGGTAACTTTTAGCTCCTCAGGGGTTTGGCACTCACAGTTAAGTTGTTCATTCCTTAACCCTAGTAGGTGTGCAGGAGCAATTTGAAACCTTTGAGATCCCTGGGACAATAATATTTTTGTAAGTGTATGATAGCCTGTGCTGCTCCACATGAGTGCATGCCGAAGAGAGAGACCTACCCCCAGAAAGATAATAGCAAAGGAGGAAGGCAAAGGTTTTTTATACCCATTCTGTTACCTGTTAGTAGACTGAACTGAGGAGAGGGAACAATATGAGCGGTCTTGGCCCAGAGAAGATCCTTTGACCCCAAGAACATGCCGATAGCATCAGACATGAAGAAGGAAATCCAAATTAGAAATTTCCCTACATGTAGCAATGCCTCGCAGGGTGGGAATGCAATGTTGAGAATAAACCTGCAAGGGGGGCGTGGCTTAGGCGCCTTCGGAAATGGCCGCCTTCTCCAGGAGCTCCGCGGTGACGTGAGGCAACAGAATCTATCCAGGCTACCTCCGCTTATCCTGGGATCGAAGAAATCGCCTCTAATATTGTTTGAAGTGTTGCTCCAACTAACGCGCTTCAACTTCTGGCATGTGGTGGGCTTCAAAGATGTATTTTGGCTCCATAACGGCTGCAATGTACTCGCGGCTGCCATTTTGTTTTTGTTTTTAGCGCGCTCCTCGCGTTTGCTGCCACTATACCTCAGAGGATTCTGTTTTAATGGATTGACTGCCTTAATGTGCTTTCTTTGACTTCCTTTGTTGCTTTTTGACTGATTTATTATATTAGTCCATATTTCAGCCTCTTGGTCACAATTTTTTGTTCCTTGGCACCCCTCACGCTTGCTACTCCTACATGTGGAAAATGACTTATTCCTCATAGCACCAGTCCACCAGTCTACCAAGACTTTATACTGTTGCCAGCACATTTCAGGTGAAAATACTTTCTGTACCAGAGTATTCCATACAGTGGCGTTGTGTACTGTCTTACGTTTAGCAGCTTCATATAGTTATACTTTCCTCTCCAGAATTTTACTGAAGATTATCTTTTCTCGGTTTAGACCATGGCAGTATCTCGGTCTAGCCGTAAGGAAGCTCCACAACCTCAGGGTGCATCTTTAGAGGACTTCAATCCCTTTAACCTTCTACAGGAGAGCGCGGATGATATCCCCAGCGACTCTGTGGCTATGAAGGGCTGCTCTCCCTCCACGACTCGACTAGGCTCCAAGCAGGGGTCCAAGATACCATCTTCAACTCCTGTTACACCTAGAAAGCGAGGGAAAATAAACCCGCCTTCTCCTACTAACTCCTCTTCGCCCCTTTCGTTGGAACTTCTTCTTGAGGAGATTCGTGCCCTCAAACCTTATATGGAAGAAACCAACATACGTCTGCAGGGCTTGGAACACTGATCGGAGAGTTGATGGTCTGGAGAAATGAGTTGATTCTGTTCATGAGGTCGCTGCTCAGGTTCCTCTTATTCATAAAGAAGTTGAACATCTTAAGCAACAAGTTGAACAGTTGGAAAACCGTAATAGGCGTAATAATCTATGCATTTATGGTCTGGCAGAAGGTCTTGAAGGAACTAACGCAATCTCCTATTTTCAGTCCTTTCTTCCAACCCTTCTTGGTCTTCCAACATCTCCGTCATTGAATATCTAACGTGCGCACCGCCTGGTCCAGAGTTCCCACTCTCCTTCTTCCTCAACGAAACCCAGAGGAGTAATTCTGTATTTCCTAGAATACACAGATCTACTTAAAGTCTTACAGGCAGCCAAACAGCGAGGAAAGATTTCTTGGAATGGTTCCAATCTCTTTTTTGCTCAGGACTATGCCAAAATAACTGCTGACCAGCTCTTCGTAACATGAACGCTCGCTATGGCTTATTTCACCCCTGCCTTTTCAAGGTGACTTATGATAACAGAACAACCAACTATGAAGATCCTGCTGTGCTTCAACGATTTTTGGATTCTCTATGGACATTTCTCAATCATAACATGACATGACTATTTTTGTTTCAAATGTTTCATGTCTGTTATTTGTTTGTCCTCTATTGTGAATCTCTTTTGTCTCAGTCATATTGTAAGTTTTGGTGTTATCGTAATTTTTCTCATTAATTAATACCTACTTAATCACAGAAAACCTTACCTGGACGCTGCCACTTGCCGACTGGGTGAGCTGGGAGAACGCTGATCCGCCTTGTGGCCTCCCCGTGTCCCTGGAGGGATTGACCGCCTTATTGCCATTTAACATCTTGCAGCACCCGCTTCGCGGGTGCCGCTGCGCGGCATTTGGCGTGGGGTCGAGGCTGCAGGGGTACCGGAGAGCGCCCGGAACGAGGACGAAATATCTGCGGGAGGTACCAGAGGGCGCGTGCTGCAGGGACTCTCTAGACCAGGAGTCCCTGCGCTGCACAGGTGTGCACGGCCGCACCCCCAGCAAGACACGCCCCCGGCCGCAACGCCTCCTTTAAGAACAGCGTTCCTCCGCTCAGCGGGACGCGAGCGGGACGCCGAGCGAAGCCCGGGCAAAGGGCGGGCCCTCTGTGGCCCTCAGAGGCCAGAGGAGGCTGGACTGGGCCACAAACCCTGGTCGGTTACACTTAGCTCCTTAGTGTCCTCATTGATAGGAAATATAGGCCATGAACTGCCGCGAAACCAGAAGTATGGCCGCTGTAGGAGCTAAAAAACTTACCGGAACCTTGGATGATTGTATCACCCGCACTCATGCGCTAATTGACGAGGGTATAACACTAATGGATAGGAGAGTGTCCCAAGATCTGGCCATGGCCAAACGATCCTCCTTGGGTCTTATAGCACAGGCACAGACACCCAACACTGATTCTCGGACAGATATACAGGTCCTAGTACATAGCACTGGTGAGATTGGGGATCTTGACGCTTTAAATACCTTAC
Organism: Triturus cristatus; assembly: GCF_964204655.1. Lineage (NCBI taxonomy): Eukaryota > Metazoa > Chordata > Amphibia > Caudata > Salamandridae > Triturus > Triturus cristatus. The sequence goes on along the minus strand of NC_140585.1, from coordinate 828,014,987 downwards.
AGGATCTGGAGGCTTCTCCCAACCTTCTTTTCCTATCAGAATGTGGAGTGCAACAAAGTGAGTCAAATACCTCTAACAATATATCCGTTACAAAAGAAAGGGGTCGGACAGAAGGGGCTATCCCTAAGCAAACTCGAAAAACCAATAAACCATCTATTCATAAAGGAAAGAAGGTTCGAATTCCCCCTAACCCCCCTAATATGGATAAATTGCCAGTAGCTTTACCCAGTTCCACAGAGGGATCGCATGTTATTAAGAGTGGCTTACCCCTGAGCCTCCCTGACGATACTATTATCGATCATAGCCTGGAGGAAATCCTGGAGTTGACCGGGGATGTGGGCAACTCAGTAAAATCTCCATTACAGGAGGGCTATGGCTCAAGCATGAGTAATACCACTATTTTTAATATGTTAAAAGTACTGCTGGAACCCTTAGAGGCTAGACTACGCTGTCTGGAAACTGTCCTAAAAAACATACATAAGGACATAAGTGCCCCTAGTTTCACCTTGAATAATAGAACTGCCCAGGTTACTATTCCAGCTAAAAAGGTCAATAAGCCTTCGGTGGCTGTTAACAAATCGCTGGAGACTACAAAAATGACCCCCAAGAATTCCAGTAACGCTATAAACCAGGATGGCATCACTATAAAAGCCCCCAGAGCTGACCAAACTCAGAAAACAGATCAATCTCTGATAACAACCAAGAGCAATTCAACCGCTCAGGCTACATTAAGCGATCGCTTAGCACAGCCTCTAAATTTTGATGCACCCGACAGAGCCAAGGGCATGGCCCGTAGAAACATCCATCTTCCCCCTGATGCCTGCCCTTACGTGATTATTCTCACTGGCGTCACTGAAATCTCTTCGCCAGAAGTTGAATCGTATCAGGCTCTCAAAAATAAAGTATGTTATTGGCTATCTAAAAATTATCCTCTCCCGCCAAACATACCGTGCAACATTTTAATGATTGAGAGAGCTCCGTGGGTGGGAGGCAACAGAAAAAACCTACAAGGGGACTGTGTAGTGGTCACTTTCGAGAATACTGAGGTTGTAGAGTTCATTTGTAGCAGTGGATCCCCTAGATTCCAGACGAGCACGGTGGTTGCTAGACCTCTGTCTTATTTTTATCTCCCACAAAATCAAGCTGACAATCGATGGAGTTGGTTAAAAGGACCCCATGACAGTAAACTTAGACAAAGATCCAATCCCCCCTGGGAGATACAACCCCATGCGTGGGAGGAGGGGTGGAATGCGGGATGGAACCAGGTAAGGAGTAGAAGAGGTAGACCGCGTCAAGGCGGCCCTCTTGTTGGTTCACATTACAGCCAACCCTATCATTACCAACAGTCTACAAATGGTCTAGATAATCCCTTGCACTTTCCAATAGCCAATCGTTTTGAATGTCTGTCAACCACAGATTGGGTTGACTGACAAACACAGAGCTCGGAATTTGGTCGGAGCTTCCAGATTATTCCTACTCAACCAAGTAAGGCTGTTGCTATGGAGGATTCGATTAAACTAAACCTTTCTTATACCCCTGATACAGACCCAGCGGAGGGTGATCGCCGGGGTGCGCTTACCCCTTCTAATGCAGATTCATCATATTGCAAATTTCTCACCTGGAACGTGGCAGGTTTAAATGTAAAGGCTTTAGACCCCATATGGCAAGGGTTTGTAAAACAATATGACGTCTCGGCAATCCAAGAAACATGGGATACCACTAGAAGTTTCTCATTGGATGGTTTCTGTAGTTTTTCAACCCCAGCAGTCCCAGGAGCGAGAGGGAGAGCAAAGGGTGGCTTACTCACACTATGTTCTCTGAACCTAGCGGGGTTTTTTTAAAAATTAGATTCTGCACCCATGAACACGTTAGTTGTGGAGTGGATTTTATCCGACACTAAAGTTTTTTTGCTCATTAATTTTTATAATTCCAAGGAGGTTTCTTATGCGAATGAGCATTTGACCTCCTTGTTAGATTTCCTGTCAGTCTATAGACAAGATTGCAATTCCGTCCCAGAGATGGTAATCCTGGGTGATTTTAATATTCATCCCTGCGAGGGAGACTGTTTTAATGATAGATATGGGGGCTTACCGACTGAGGGCATTCCCCATTTTGAACACACAAACGAGGGTGAGTGCCTTGAGACTTTTCTTGCGAACTTAAATCTATTTGAAATTGAGCAGGGCAAAAATGAACCCAGACCTCCAACATTTATAGGGAGAGACGCCAACACTGTCATAGACTATATTTTTGTATCATCCGGGGTCCTGTCAAAGGCACGTGAGTATAGGGTTGTTACTGCTAGTTTCAGTGATCATCACCCTGTCCTCTTAGTGCTGGACCTAGACTGTTTCCGGATTAATAGATTGACAAGTGTGGCAGCTCCAAATGTTTTGACAACTAAGGACCAGGGAAGGCGTCTTAAGTGGGGGATGATTGTCCCTGAGCAATTCTTCCAAACACTAGCCCAAGAGGCGGAGGCTAATCTGGCAGTGTGCCTAGATCCAACTGCCCTGGGCTCTGATGTTATGGCAGCGTATGAGGAAATATGTACAAGGATCTCTAAGAACTTGGAGCTAAGGCCAGGCGCTCTAAGGAACAAGAAGATTTTTAAATGGTTTAACAAGGATTGTTCGCTAAAACACAGTGCCCTGTTGAAAGCATTAAAACATAAACCCAGAGATAGGCCCTTAGTGACTAATTTAAGGAAGGAATACAAAATTGCAGTCACTAATCGCAAAAACCAAATCAAGGAGGAAGCTTGGGATAGTTTACTATCCATTGATGTACTGAGAGATAGCAAAAAGTTTTGGGCCTTGGTGAACCAGCCTTTTTTTTCCGAGGATGGGAAAACTGATATGGACTGCGTGATCGAAGATGGAAGATGGCTAGGCCACTTTAAACAGATTTATGAATCCACAGCATTAACGCCACCAGTCAGTACCCATGCTACACCTCACCTGAAGTTTAACATCACTGAGGTTGAGAGGGCGATTAAAGATACAAGTAAACACAAGGCCCCGGGTCCGGATGGGGTCCCCGCAGATCTCTACATCCAGTATCCGCAATTTTGGTCAAAAATACTAACCAATGTGTTTAATGCGATACCTGCAGCTGGTTTTCCCTCCTCTTGGTCTACCTCTATTATCGTGCCTATTTTCAAGAAAGGGAATAGGGGGGACCCTGCCTGCTATAGACCAATCTCCCTGTTGGACTCTGCCGTTAAGATTCTGGGCAGAGTTATTTTACAAAGAATGGGGGATTGGCTAGTGGAGAGCGGGACCCTGTCGGATCTACAGTACGGTTTCAGAGCACATAGAGGGACCATGGACCAATGTTTAAACCTTCACCTTATTATTAGCAAATACACTGTGGCGAAGGGTGGGCTTCTTTATTTGGGATTTATGGATTTATCTTCTGCTTTCGATTTGGTAAATCGCTCAAAACTTTGGATTATTTTGCGAGACTTGGGTTTGGATAGCACCTTGGTTAACTTTTTGCACGACCTCCACCAAAATCTGTCCGCCTCGGTCAGGGTCACAAGGGAAGGAAGATGTACGGCGAAGTTTAGGTCAGGAAGAGGGGTCAGACAAGGCTGCATTCTGGCCCCTCTCCTCTTTACACTATATATTAATTCCTTGGGGAAATCCCTGAATTCAGCTACCTTGGACATACCGCATATGGGGGGGCTACCTATTCCGGTACTGCTATACGCGGACGATGCCGTTCTTGTAGCTCGGACTGGTACGGGCCTGCAAAGATTATTAGATCATTTTGGTGGTTTCATGGAAGCCTTGGACCTAAAGATCAACACTACTAAATCCCATGTTATGGTTACAGGCTCACGGAGGAAAAACATGAAGATTAGGGCCTTTAGCTGTAACAACTCTCCAATCTTGAGGGTACCCTTTTTTTGTTATTTAGGAGTCACTTTTGATGAGAAAGGAACTTGGGGAGACCAACTAAAGTTAAAGGAGAATGGTGTAAGCAGATCTACCACAGCTCTTATGCATTTTGCTAAAAGATTGGGTTCGAGACCCATGGAAGCCATGACTCGTATTTATAGAGCCAAATGTGTGGCAATTGCATCATATGGGGCAGATATATGGGGCTACGTTTCAGCCCCAGGCATTCAAATCGTAGAAAACAACTTTATACGAGCCTTGTTATCACTCCCGAAATCACCCCCCACATATTCAATACATAACGAAACAGGCTTGGGTTATGTTACTGATCTCTTAAAAATGTCCCCACTGCTATGTTGGATTAAAACTTGGACAAACGAGGAGATTACATTGAACCACTGCATTCTCAAAGATTGCATGTCTTTGGATAAAGCAGACAGCATACCGTGGCTAGCGTATGTTAGAGCGGCATGCGCTAGGTTAGGACGCCCGGATATGTACTCTTTTCCACAGAACCTTAAAAAAGAAGATGTAAGGTGGGTCAAGCAGCACTTTCGAAATATGTTGGAAGCTGAGAGGGAAACGGTTGAGCTTTGTAAACCAATGGTAAGATCATTTTACCAACTTTCGTCGTCTTTGGCCATGGAACCTTATTTAAAATATGTTACTAAACCATATCATCGTTTTCTACTCATAAGGTTCAGGTTCAACCTGATACACCTTGTGCTTGGCTCGTATACAAAGTGGGGCATCCCAGAAGATTCCCCACCCTGCACCTGCGATTCTTTCTCTACACAGGATACTCTGCACCTAGTGATGCTTTGTGAACATTATTTGGTGGCCCGTAAAAAATTTCTTTTCCCCATCCTGAAAGACTTAAATTTTGTGCAGGTACGGCCGGCTCTATTATATTTACAGATGTTGAACTCGGTTCAGGTCACATATGGCGTAGCGTGTTTTCTGGTAGCAGCCACTAGACAAAAGAAAATCAGTCTGGCCACAAAGATCAATCACCAAACCTGACATTTGCAAATATGGTACTCCTTATATCTCTGATATGTTTCTTTTATTTAGGATTTGCAATCACTTTTTAAACTGTTTTATTGAATTTTTAAACCTTGTTTTATGTATTTTGTACTGCTTTTATGGTTTTTAGTAACCGAATAAAGTTCTTTGACTGACTGACTGACCTACTTTTTCCTTTTTACTAGGTTGTGGTTTCTGTGCTCCCTTACTCTCAGTGTTCTTCAATTCGCCTTTTTCTGTGTGCCTCTCGTCCTGCGATTTCCCGCCCAGTGTTTGGCCTTCCGTATGTGGCTCCACCTACCCCAACATATTTGTTCTTTTGTGGTATGTTTTTCTATTATTGTACTGTTTTATCAATTGCTAATTTTGTTTTGTCTTTTTTGTTTTTTCTTGTTATCCGCACTCCTTCCTTCTCTGTTTCATCTCAATCTCCAAATTTTCTCTATGCTTCTTATTTCTATCATCTTCTTTCTCATCCTCATTCTCTCTTCTATTTTATAATCTTAAATATTTCTCACTGTTATTTCTCTATAATACAGCTCTGTTTTTCATATTTTACCGAACAATTGACATTGTTTTTGCCTTTATGCATGGTAGACTTTTTAAGAAATGTTTTGATTAATTTTATATAAGATTTAAATGTCGTTAAATATTATATCTTGGAATGTTAAAGGTTTGGGTTCTCCTATCAAACGTCAGCGAGTTCTGTCACATGTTGCAAATTTAAAAGGAGACATTGCTTTACTACAGAAAATTCATATACCAGTTACTGAAATAACTAAGTTAAGGCGGAATTGGGTAGGCCATGTTTTCGCATCACCAGGCTCAGGAAAACGCAATGGCGTTGCTATTCTCTGTCATAAACGTTTGGATGTCCAGCTCATATGACAGGATAAAGGTGGATGGGTTGTTATTTCTTTATTGATTAACAAGATTCCCCTTACTATTTTTAACATTTACGCTCCCACTACTCAGGATAAATTGTTTTGGCCCCAAATCCTTTCCCATTTAATGCAATGCACTGATGAGTATTTGATTTTTGGTGGCGACTGTAATGTGATTGTACATCCCTTTATTACCAGGAACTCCAACTCCAGATTCGTCCCTTCTCTTAGGCATTCTCAATTTACCTCCACTATTTCTCAAAGGTCTCTTGTGGACTCGTGGAGACTTTGTCATCCCACATTACAAGAATACACTTATTATTCACATGCTCATTCTTCGTAATCCCAATTACATTACCTTTTTATTTCTAAAGCTCTACTTCAACACATTTCTCACTCAGACATTGGATCCATTTTAATTTCTGATCATGCCCCAGTTTCCTTAAGTTTAAATCTACTTCCTCCCATTAAAGGTACTAGACGCTGGAGATTTAATAATTCCCTTTTATTGGACCCTAAGTTCACACCGGCCTTTCTCGATTTTGCTACCTTATTTTTCGAAGAAAATTAATCCCCTCAATTGTCTCCTCAATTTGTATGGAATTCCTTTAAAGCTGCCTCTAGAGACTTTATTATCTCTTTTGTTGCTCAAAAGCGGCGTGCGGCTCTTCATTCATCTCAGTCACTTAACTTACAAATTAAAAAACTGGAACACCTTTATTATTTAACAAAAAGCCAATCTACCTTAGAGGAGCTTATTAATGCCAAACTTGCTTTTAATACAATTTCTACTAATTCTGCAAATTTATATTTACTTAAATCCAGTGCTAAATTCTATAGTGCACAAAATAAATCTGGCAACCTTCTTGCTAAATATCTCAAAATCAAAAAGGAACGTACTAAAATTGAATCTATCTTATCCTCCTCTAATACTACACTCCATAAAGACGAAGACATTCTTTTAGAATTCTCCAATTTCTACAAATCATTATATACTCCTGAATCTCCACCCCTTTCATCTGTCATTGATCAATACTTAGCCTCTGTTCCTCCACCTCCCTCTTTGGATGTGGACTTCTCCTCTCTAGAAACTGATATATACACTAAAGACATTCTCAAGGCTATTCAATCACTTAAAAAGGGAAGGCTCCAGGACCTGATGGTTTTACTATAGAATTTTACACTAATTTTTCTAACTTACTCGTTCCCAAATTGCATAAATTATTCTTGTTTTTATATTTTCCCAGAAGTCTGAGGGTTCATTTAAAGAAGCTTTGGTTTGTCTCCTCCCTAAAGAGAATAAAGACCATACATTATGTAAAAATTACAGGCCGATTTCCTTAATTAATCTGGATTATAAGATCTTTGCGAAGATTCTTGCGCTTCGTTTGGACAATACCACAATTAATAGGTAAAGAACAATGTGGATTCATTAAGGGTCGCCATCTCTCTGATAACACTCGTCTCTTTTTCAACGTACTCAGTAAATCTCATTCCCATAGTTCTTCATTAGCAGCTGTTGCTTTGGATGCTGAAAAAGCCTTTGACAGGGTCAATTGGCAGTTTATCTTTTCAACACTTGCTTGGTTTGGTTTTGGCCCTAAACTCCGTTCCTATATTTCACTTCTTTACTCTTTTCCAAGGTCGTTTATTTTAGCTAATGGCCTTGTTTCCTCTTCATTCCCACTTCTCAGAGGTGTCAGGCAAGGATGTCCCCTTTCTCCTCTATTATTTATTTTGGCTTTAGAACCTTTCTTATCCAAAATCCGGATGAACAAAAATATTACTGGTTTTCCCTATGGCGATAAACATCTAAAACTCTTGGCATATGCCGATGACATCCTTTTATTTATTTCTAATCCTCAGACATCTCTACCGGCTTTTCTTTCAGAGGTCTCTACATTTTCAGGATACAAACTCAATGTAGACAAATGTGAAATTCTTCCGTTAAATAAATATTGTTTTCATGCTGATTTTATGCCTTCTTCTTTTCACTGGAGCCCTACTAAGATTAAATATTTAGGCCTATGGTTTACTCCTTCTATTAAAGATACTGTATCACTCAATCTTAAGAACCTCCAGGCAACTTTATCCAATTCTACTTCACAATGGCATCCTTTATTGGTGGGGTAGACTAGATTCTGTAAAAATGATGTTGGTTCCTATAATTTTATTTTTCTTGTCTAATCTTCCAGTCAATATTCCTAAATCTTGTTACAAAAAAATATATGCTATTTTATCAAGATTTTTGTGGCAGAACAAAACACCTATGATGTCTTTCTCCAAGCTTAAACAACCTAAACATTTAGGTGGAGTCAATTTCCCTGATTTTGCGTCATATCATACCTCCTTCTTTCTTAAGAACTCCTCTTCATTACTATCACGTAATACAACAGACTCCTTATCTTTACCTTTGTGGGTAGAAATTGAATCTTATTTCATTCACCCTCTTTCTTTTGAAGAATGTTTATCCATATCCAACACTCCTCAAAATTTTTCTCTCCCTATTCTTAAGCAAACTCGTAAAATTCTTCACCCTCTTATGTTGGATGGTTTAGATGACCGAAACCGTTTTCTGCAATCCCTGATTTGGTATAACAATCACATTAAGATTAAAAATAGGACTCTTTTTTGGAAGGATTGGTTCAATCTTGGTCTTAAGTGGACTCATCAACTTTTTCTAGGTGATACTTGTATACCCTTCTCTATAATGCAAATACGATATTCCCTTCCCTCTTCTTATCATTCTAAATATACATTATTGACCCTAGCAGCTCAAAGTTCTCATGATAATCTTATGACTTCTTCCGCACAGATTAATCCTTCTCCTGTACAAATTTCGTTCTTGAAATTAACCACTTCAGCTTCTCAAATTTACAATAAATTGAGAAACATTGGTCACATTTGTGATAAATCTACAGTAGAATCTAGCTGGGAATCTGATTTAGGCACATCCTTTTCCACTTCAGTGTGGGATAAAATTTGGACTAAAATAAGGAAATCCTCTAGGGCAGCAAGTATTACACAAACGTTATTTTTCACATATAATAGACTTTTAATCACTCCGGCCAAATTGCATCGGATTAACCCTCTCATTCCCTCTACCTGTTGGTCCTGTCCAGCTCCTGTTGCAAATCTTAAACATATGTTATTTACATGTCCAGTTATACACCAGTTTTGGATTACGGTATGGCGTCAAATTAACAAAATTTTCATATCCCTTTTTCTTTTTCCCATATTTTTCTAGGTAGTGTTGCAGAAGTTTGGTCCTCTTCCACTTCTCTTAATACAATTATCATTGACTTACTTATTGCTGTTGCCTTTCAACAAATTACTAAATCATAGAAAAATGCTTCAAATGTTTCTTTTCAGGCCTGGTGGTATGGCGTTTGTTATAACCACAGATTGAATAGAGCTTATGTTCACCCGATAGCACTTGCCATTAAACGTGACTTACTATGGTTACCCGTGACTAATTTTCTAAATGTGTCTGCTCAATCAATACCGTCCCATATTCCAAATATAGAAGAAGTTTCCAAACCTCCTTAGAGTATGGTTAACTAAAATGTTATTATATTCTGTTTTTATTATCAATATATGATTAAGCTTGTAGCAGTGAGATAAATATCTTATATAGGCTATTTTTGAATATTATTTCAGTTATATCAATATAAGATATGTTTATTTTTCTGTTCTTCCCTCCCCTCCCTCCTACTTTACTTTCTTCGTTGTATACAGCATATGTTCCATTTTACTATTATTATATACTGTATTGTATCACTGCTTTATCTTATGCTTCTATCCAATAAACTTTCTTTTAAACTGAGAATAAACCTGCAGGGCCACCTAGGTTGAGAATGTGCCCACCACTGCAGAAGGGTGCAGCGGGGGTCATAAATACATGCTGTGGGTCTAGATGGACAAAGAGGGACTAAAAAGAAGTGCCAGTCGATGCTAGATTGGGCAGGTAAGTGGTTTATGTGATTCAAAAAGAATGCCACAGGTTTTCACCTAGCAATAAGCAACATAAATGAGGCTCTGTTGAGCAGCCTAATTGGGGAACAGACAAACAGGGTGTTCGCTGAAGCTTGCATTCCATCAGTAATGCTAACAGAGACCCAGAGACCCAGAATGATGGTGCTGCATTTACTCATACCGTCACCCAATATGGCTCGCCCTGAGAGAAGTATTCCCCAACCGCCCAGATGTACGGGGTTAATGGCAGAGACCATGAAACCAGAGGAAGACATTTGGGAGTTCCTGAATAGAATGAGGGAACGATGGGGACAAGAGTCAGGACAGCCGTGGACCGATATGGGCCCACAAGTCACATTTTTCTACAGCATTCTTGAAAAGGGGCAACCAACCGAGATACGGAGTGGGCGGGATAGCATAGTGGGATTAGATACCAAACCCTGGTGGGAGATACACTATCACATCCTCTATATCCACAAAAATATGCAAGAAAATGATAGAGAAAAACAGGAGCAGGCCCAAAGAGACATCGCAAAACTGGTTCAACACAAATTGAAAAAGACTGCCCTCCAGGAGGCAGCAATGGCCACAACTGTGCAGAAGGCACCAGTCTCGATGGGGGCACCACTGCAGAAACCCCCGAGGGTTCCAGCCAGGCTACTGCAGTAGAGGCCAGGGAGGTTGGTAACAACCAGACCCTAGGGAATACTACTATTGACATAGGCTGGAGCACCTGGCAGAGAGATGCTGGTTAAAGACATACCATGAACACCAAAAACAGTAGAGATTAATGAGCTAGGGCCAGCCACAACAATACCCCACCAACTTTCCCTCTCAGCACCAAACACATGGGAATCCAAATGAACCCCATACCCAGGTGGGAGGTCCGCCAGTCAACACACAACCACAGCAGTGATTCAGCAATTGGGTGAGTATGTGGCAGCAGCAGCCACAGACAGGGAATCCTATGCAGCAGAGTCAGGGGCCACAACACCTGCAGGGAGGAGTGACAGTGTGGGGAGGTAGAACCTTCACGCAAACAGAAGGCCAAACTGTGCAGTGAAAATAAAAAACCCAGCACAAGTAGGAATGTTTCCAACAAATTAACACTCTGTGGTTTACCCACTCACCCTCTTCTGCCAAACCACTAGCAGATCAAAACGACTAAAGACAGCAGTGGAGGGTTAAATATTTACTTGCATCCAGAAATGCGGAGCTGCTGAAAGCAGTGTCGATCGGAGGCCCTCGCCAAGTTCGTCATCAAGGGAATCTCATGGGGCGTCACTCTGCTACTGGTCCCACCAGGCAGGGTTTGCTAGCCCTGACTCAGGGGCAGGGCAGTCTGAGGAGGGAGCACAGAAAACTGCTTAAGAAGAGACACTCAGATCCCTCGGCCAAAGTCACAAATGATGCGTCTTGATCACTAAGTCAGAAGGCCCCCATTCTTGGGCACCAGGTCCAAGGCCAATGTTTCTTTCATGGCATGTAGTCATCATGCACCTCCAAAAGCTCCGGCCTCCTCACTAATGGAGGCCCCCTTTCAATTCCAAAATGTAGCTAGCTTCAGTGGTGGGAACCAGGGATCCTGTGCGACTGGGATGCTTAAACTCTAAAATTCCACAGCGCGCACACAAAGAGCCAGTAAGCGGCGAGGCCCCATCATAATGTTGTGTTTAAGCCTGCAGTTCGGGGGAGGGGTCACCAGGGTGCCCAGGCATCCCGGATTTGCTGAAGCAGTCCCATTTTTTTACCATCACCCGGCATACATTTGCAATTTTTGGTCAAAAGTCCAAGACTTTTATTTTTCTTCTCCTGTCTTTATTTTCCAAAGTCCAGTCACCCTGCCAGACCCTTCCAACAGGCAACAAGAGATGCACCAGTTCATTAGGCCACACATGACAGTGGAGACCCCAACCACAAGTTGGTACAACAGGCCCCATCAGTACGCTTAGAGCTAACGGGGTGTGGTCCAAAGAAGAGGGGGTGCCCGGGAGGGGGGATCCGGAATCTCCAATCTGGCTACAGACAAACTTACCGGGTGTGCTCACTAGCGTACCAAGTATAGGGTCTAACCAGGGTAAACAGTTGCCCCTGACCTCAGTCACCACGAGGTGGCACAAATGGAAGAGAATGGCACCATGGATCAGCCCGCGACCCTCTCCCCACAGGACAAGTGAAGCAATAGATCATGCAAAGTTTGGGAAAAATGCCCAAAGCAAAAGAAAAAGCACCCAAAAGCTAGCCAAAAGTTGAGGTCAATATGAGCCAAAACCAGGTATCTGGAAGACACAAGGGAGGGCCAAGCCATGTTTTACACTACGTAGCAGGAAAGAGAGGTGCACACTCACCAAAACATGTTCACTGACGTGGCAGACATTAGCAACTCTTGCAGCGAGATGCCTCCTCTTCTCACGTGCACCTATAGCAATACTAAGCTTAGTTGCACTTGTTAGTTTTAAAAGATTTAGCCTAAATAAATAGCAACTGGAAAGACCATACAGCAACCGGACCATTAGCCCCCGGGTGAAGTCCCTATGAAAAAACCTAGCACCGCTGTAGGACTCCCACTAACATCTAAAATGTCATCCCTCCTTATGCTCTTGAAACCTCTTGATGTGAAACCGACTTTCAATCAATCAATCAATCAATCCATCAAGTGTTTGTTAAGTGTGACTACTCACCCGTAAGGGTCTCAAGTCACTGGTGGGTGGGGAGGGGTTGCAGGTTCCAGTCCATCAAGGAGGGGGTCTGTCGAAGAGCCAGGTTTTGAGGTTTCTTGCGCAGATGGGGAGCGATGTTGTCTGTATGAGGTGGAGCAGAAGGTCATTCCACGCTCTGGCCGCACGGAAGGAGAAGGAGCGGCCTCCCGATCTGGTCTTTCTGGTGCGGGGGACCACGGCGTAGGAGAGCTGGGCTGATCGCAGGGTCCTTTGGGGTGCGTGGAATTTGAGTCGGCTCTTCAGGTATGCTGGTTCGGTGTCGTGGAGGACCTTGTGAGCGTGGGTTAGCATATTGAAGGTGACTCTAGCTTTGATGGGGAGCCAGTGGAGTGTGAGCAGGTGCTGGGAGATGTGGCAGTGTCTTGGTAGATTGAGGACCAGTCTTGCTGTGGCGTTTTCGGATGTTCTGTAGCTTGCGGGTGAGATTTTTGTTTATTCCGGCATAGAGTGTGTTGCCGTAGTCGAGCCTGCTGGTGACCAGGGCATGAGTGATGGTCTTTCTGTGTTTGAGGGGGATTCATTTGAATGTCTTATGTAGGAGGCGGAGGGTGTGGAAGCAGGAGGGCGAGGTGAAGTTGATCTGGCGGTCCATTTTGAGCTCTGAGTCCAGGATGATTCCCAGGTTGCGTGTGTGGTCCGTGGGGGTGGGCTGATGTCCGAGGGCAGGGGGACCACCAAGTGTCATTCCAGGCATTGGGGTTTGGGCCCATGATGACTACGTCCTTTTTGTTGGTGTTTAGTTGTAAAAGACACACAATTGATGGACGGAATGCAGAACAAATCAAAATATTCACCCCCAGTCAAGAGATCTGGGTTAAATCCATTATTCTTTTGCTCACCATGCCACCCCGGTTTAGACCCGGCCATTTGCAAATCAGTCTTGACCCTGTTCCTCATGGGAACAGTCCAGCCCGAACTGCCAAGCCAGGTCCTCCCTAGACCGCAAACAAGCATCCTAGGACCGGTTTCGGGGTTTCACCCCACTTCAGCCAGGATAGCTTGATTCCAGTGGCACAGTAAGCCCAGGACCCACGTCTGGGCATACCTGGCACACTTAAGGCAAGAAAGCGAAAGACACACAATTGATGGACGGAATGCAGAACAAATCAAAACATTCACCCCCACTTAAGAGATCTGGGTTAAATCCATCATTCTTTTGCTCACCATGCCACCCCAGTTTCGACCCGGACATATGCAAATCAGTCTTGACCCTGTTCCTCATGGGAACAGTCCAGCCCGAACTGTTTAGTTGTAGGCAGCTGTTTTTCATTCATTTGGCAACGGCTTCCATGCCTTCTCGAAAGTTGTGTCTGGCGGTGTTGGATTTGTTGGATAGGGAGAGGAGGAGTTGGGTGTCGTCTGCGTATGACACAATGTTGAGTACGTAGGTTCTGACAATGGGGGCCATGTAGACGTTGAAGAGCGTAGGGCTGAGGGAGGACCCCTGGGGGACTCTGCAGGTGGTAAGTGTAGGGTCCGTGAGGAAAGGGGGGAGTTTGACCTGCTGCGTTCTGCCAGAGAGGAAGGAGCGGATCCAGTCAAGGGCATTGTCATGGATCCCTGCATCATGGAGTCTGCGTATTAGGGTGCAGTGAGAGACTGTGTCGAACGCCGCCGAGAGGTCGAGGAGGATGAGGGCTGCTGTTTCTCCTTTGTCCAGAAAGGTGCGGAAGGCGTCTGTTGCAGCGAGGAGGGCGTTTTCCATACTGTGTTTTTTTCTAAAGTCGGAATGGGAGGAGTCGAGGATGTTGTGCTCTTCGATGAATGTGGCGAGTTGGCTGTTGATGGCTTTCTCGATGACTTTAGCTGGGAACGGGAGCAGGGAGATGGGTCTGTAGTTTTTGAGGTCGGTGGGGTCCGCCAAGGGTTTCTTCAGGAGGGGATTGACCTCAGCGTGTTTCCAGTTGTCTGGGAACGAGGCGGTTGCCAGGGAGTGGTTCATGGTGTGGCAGAGCATGGGTGCGATGGTGTCGGCAGCTCTGTTGAAAATGTGGTGGGGCAGGGGTCCGTGGGGGCCCCAGGGTGGATTGACTTCATCGTCTTCAGTGTGTCTTCGGTGGTGAGGGCTGTCCAGTTGTCGATCGCTGGCTTCAGGGTGTCGGGGTGGTTGGTGAGGGTTCAGTGTGTTGGTTGTCTTTGTCGAAGTTGTCATAGATGCTCTTGATGTTGTGGTGGAAAAAGGTGCTGAGTTTGTCGCAGAGGTCTTGTGAGGGAGGGATGTCGGTGGACTCGCTGGTGGGTTGGGCGAACTCCTTGATGATGTTGAAGAGTTCTTTGCTGGTGTGTGCATGAGTGGAGATTCTGTCTTCAATCGCTTTTTTCCTCGTTTTTCTGATGAGTTGGTGGTAGGCATTGGTGGCAGCTCTGAAATTGTTGTGGGCTTCTGCGGATTTGGTGTTCCTCCATGCCTTTTCAAGGCAGTAGCAAGTGCGTCTGGACTCTCGAAGTTCGGTGATGAACCATTTAGCTTTCTTGGCGTGGGTGTTGTTGTTTTTTTTTAGGGGGGCTATGGTGTTGGTGCTGTCGGAGATCCATCTGTGCAGGGTTCTGGCTGCGGTGTTGGGGTCATCGTTTTC
Organism: Triturus cristatus; assembly: GCF_964204655.1. Lineage (NCBI taxonomy): Eukaryota > Metazoa > Chordata > Amphibia > Caudata > Salamandridae > Triturus > Triturus cristatus. The sequence goes on along the minus strand of NC_140585.1, from coordinate 827,999,901 downwards.
CGTGATGGTTGGGGTGGAGTTGCTAAGTGATGAGGTTAGCTGATCGCCGGTGATTCTGGTCTAGTTTCTTCGTGGGAGCAGGTGCTGGTGTCTGTGGAAGGTGGGCGCATCAATGGTCAGTCCATGGGAGTTCAGTGGTGTGGCTGAAGGTAATGGAGTTTCCTCTTGTGGAGAGGGGGTAGAAGGTGTGTCCTGCTGAGTGTGTGGGTTTGGTCACGATCTGGTGGAGTCCAATGTTGTGGAGGTTGTCCAGGAGGGATGTGGTGATGGAGTCCAGTTGGTTGTTGAAGTGGAAGTTGAGGTCTCCCAGTAGGGTGTAGTTGGTGGATGCGATGGCATGCAGGGAGATGATGTCCGTGATGGAGTTAGTGAAACGTCTGCGGAGTCCAGGGGGTCGGTAGGTGAGGGTTCATCGGAGGGTGGAGGTAGGGCCGGCCAGTATCTTGAAGTGAAGGTGTTCCATCAGGTCTGTGGGCTTGTCGGGGAGTGTGCTCAGGCGGATGGTGGATTTGTGGATGATGGCGATTCCTCCTCCTGGGCAGGTGGGGCGAGTTTTCCTGGAGACCTTGTATCCTTGGGGAATGGCGATGGCGATGTCCGGTCCCGAGATGGTGTTGGTCCAGGTTTCGGTAAAGTATGCTATGTCCGGGGTGGTGCTGTCGAGGAGGTCCCAGATTTCAGTGGCGTGTTTGTGGAGGGATCAGACATTGAATAGGATGCATTGCAGGGTCTTCACTTCGCTGTGTTTTTGCGGGCGGGTTGCGCTGGGTCCGTGGTCTTGGCGGTGCTGCTGGTGTGCCGGCAGCGGTGACAGCTGAAGAGTCCGTGGGTGTCGGCTGGTGATGCTAGCTTGCAGTTGTTGTTGCGGCCTGGGTTGAGAGCGTGGAGTGCCGCTGCGTCGTAGCGTTGGCGGTGCAGAGATCCAGGGTGCCTGGCGCTGGTCGCAGTCAGGTCACGGATGGGCACAGACAGGCTTGCCTTTGGCGCGCCAGTTGCGCGGCCGCTCAGCAGACGCACAGTGCCCGCCATTAAGTAGGGGTCGGGGAGGGCTGGACAGCTGGGAGGCGGGAGTGGGGAGGGGAGCTGGATTGGGTCGTCGCACTGGTCGTGCTGGGGAGAAGGGCCCCGGGGGCAGCAGCGGCGGAGAAAAACGGGCTGAAAAAGGCAAAAGGAAAAAGGAAAAAGGAAAGAGAAAAGTGCAAATAAGGCAGCAAAAGTGCAAGAAAGAGTGGAGGAAAGACACAGAGGACACAGAAGGAGAGTGAAAGGGGGAGACTGAGATGAGGGTAAAAAACCAGTGAAAAACGGAGGAAAGATACAGAAGGAGAGTGAAGGCGTGAGCTTAAAAAGAGAGGAAAATGACAGAAAACTGAGGAAATACCCAGAAGGAGAGTGAAGGGGGGAGATAGAAGTGAGGCAAAAAAAACGAGTGAAAAAGGAGAGAAAAAGTGGAGCGAGAGAATGGAGACAGAGTTCCACTGGACCACCAGGGATGAGGAGCAGGTGAAATCTGTGGGTGGAGGAGGGCCTCGAACACCAACACTCGAGAGTGCAGCGGCTCGGGGGAAGGCCTCACTTAATGGTGGATCTGTGAGGGAGGGAGAGGAATTTCACTGACAATGAGTCAGTGGTCTTGCTCGCCTGTCCCCGCAGCGGCCGCCATTAAGAAGGGGTCGGGGAGGGCAGGACAGCTGGGAGGCGGGAGCGGGGAGGGGAGCTTGATTGGTCCAGTCGCACTGGTTCTGCTGGGGGGAGGGGTCACGGGGGCAGCAGCAGTGGGAAAAACAGGCTGAAAAAGGCAAAAGGAAAAAGGCAAAAAGAGAGAGAAAAGTGCAAATAGGGCAGCAAAAGTGAAAGAAAGAGTGGAGGAAAGACACAGAGGACACAGAAGGAGAGTGAAAGGGGGAGATTGAGATGAGGGTAAAAACGAATGAAAAACGGAGGAAAGACACAGAAGGAGAGTGAAGGTGGGTGCTTGAAATGAGGGGAAAACGTCAGAAAACGGAGGAAAGACCCAGAAGGAGAGTGAAGGGGGAGATAAAAGTGAGGGGAAAAAAACGAGTGAAGAAGGAGAGAAAAAGCAGAGTGAGAGAATGGAGACAGAGGTCCACTGGACCACCAGGGATGAGGCACAGGTGAAACCTGCGGGTGGAGGAGGGCCTCGAACACCAACACTCGAGAGTGCAGGGGCTCGGGGAAGGCCTCACTTAATGGTGGAGCTGCGAGGGAGGGAGAGCAATTTCACTGACAACGAGTCAGTGGTCTTGCTTTCTTTTCCCTGTCTCACTAAAGTGCATAGGGAGGTGCCTGGCTCTCACAACGCTAATTTCTGTCAATGCCATCTTTGAATGCGGTTTTTACTTGTATGATTTACTGTTCTCCCAATTCATTTAGTTAGTTTTCCCTTTACCAGGAGCTGGTCTTTACAGGGGAGCCTGTAAGACTCAGCAGGGGTTGCTGGACCTTAGTTTCCTTTTAATGTGCCTGCACTTTTATCCTTTTAATTAGTGCCGAGAAGCACTCTAGACCACGGACCCATAGGCAGCTGATGCAGGGCTATAAAGCAGGCCTATCAGCACGTCCGCATTGTGGGTGCGCCGCGCATCACCAAAGGCAAGCCTGTATGCGCCCGTCCGCACATGGACCGTGCTCAGCCCCAGCCCCCCTGCCAGTTTGGCCTCAGATATGAAGAGATCCATCAGCTAAACAAGGGATTTTCTGTTTTTAATTACCTCTACAGGTAAGTCCTATAAGGGCCCTCAGCTGGGCCCTCAATGCTGCAATGAAAGCCCAAAATGTCCAGCTTGTAAACTTTTTATCACTAACTTTCACTGCAACTCACTTTGTGCCACCAAAATAATAGATGTAGCTCTTAAAAAACTCGACACTAAATGCAGCTGCACACTTGCTAGATCACTTGTTAGAAATGCAATAGAGTTTGCGGACTTTATGGAGAGGCAGAATTTTGACCTGGCCTTTGTCACTGAGACGTGAGCAGACATATAGTCTGACAGAGATTTACTCTTAGCATTACCAGCAGGCTTTAGGATACATAGACAAGACCGCCCAGTAAGGGGAGGCCTACCAATAATAAGAGATCATTACAAAACTGTTTTTAATACTCTTTCCTACATACAATCTTATGAGTCCATATTCTTCAAAATGTAACTAAATAACCAATACTCTTTTAATGGACTTCTTATCGCCCGACCGCCTGGGTCCAGAGCAGCATTTATGCAATTCATTGGTAGCCTAGTAAAATTGAAAGTTAACTCAGTGGACTTCACGATCTTGGGTGATTTTAATTTTCACATGGAAATCTCACTAGATGTAGACTCAATAAATCTGCTAGATCACATGGCAAGCGCAGGTTTAACAGAGATCGTTCAGGGTTCCACACAAGAAGCAAGTAACCTTCTTGATGTCGTTGTTACAGACAATCCACAGCGTAAATGTACATCCCCTCTCCCTCTGGTGCGGTCTGGCCATAAGTCGATCATGTTAGAGAAAAATCTTGTCACCAGATAGGAAGTACAGTCCATCGCCCGTGGAGCACCATGGATACAGGTCAACTGAGTTCATCCCTTATCCAATCAGCTCCGCTGATCTCTCCAGACCTGGACACAGCTGCTAGCAATTACCATCAATGGCTAGACTCATCGTTAACTCATTTAGCCCCAACAAAAATGCATAACAGCCGTAAGATTAACCCCTCTGAACCCTGGTTCAACAAACATCTTGGACTTAAAAAACAGGAATGTAGGAGATCAGAGCATAAATGGAGGCTCAAGTAAAAAAACAGACGAGCATAAATGGAGGCTCAAGTAAAAAAACAGACGATATAGAAATATACTCAGACCAATAAAAAACGAATTCTAATAACTGAGAAAAAGAGCTATTTTGAAGCAAAAATAGAAGGAACAATGAATTACTCTAAGGAATTATTTGGAACAGTTAAAAAATTATCAAAACTTCCTGATACGAAAAATCCTAATACCAATCAACAATTCTGCAACAAGTTAGCACTCCATTTTCAAGACAAAGTTAAGTCAGTATATGGCTTAAATGCTAATCAACTTGAAGACCTAAACAGATTGTCTAACTCAAATTAAATTAGGCTCACCATGGGACCCATGACCAGCCAGAATAATTCATCTGGTTCCCGAGGTGATAGTCATGCACCTCACAACTTTTTTTAACAACCTGTTTGAAGTAGGTTATTTTCCAAAACATTGGAAGGTAGGGTCAATTCTCCCGCTATTAAAAAAAATAACTTAGATACCGGTGACCCTAATAATTACCGTAAATCAACAAGAGGGGAGGGGGGCCAAAAGGGCTTTTGGTAAGGTCCAGCTAAGTGTGCCCAAAGTATGTAAACAACAAGTGACAAAGCTGTTCCTAAAGGGAATGGGAAGGGATGTACCATGTAGGAAGATATCTGTTATGGATATTGGAGCCCTCACACAGCCATCGGGATATTGTGGATCACATACCCTTCAGGATGTAATGTAACATCATCGGGCTGCTCCTACGTCGAGTCGGCTGGTGCAATACCCGACGGGCTCTTGTTTAGAGAGCACTCTTGTGGAGATCTTCTATATCCACAATAGCCGGTTGTTCAACTGAAAAAAGTGTGGGGCTTGGTAATGATGTAGATGAATGTTAAAAAGGGGAGGGAGTATTATCTCAACAATTTTATTATGATATCTCCTCACCTGATTAAAAAACATGAGGTGAAGTGTTAGTAACTCAGGTCTATGTTCTGGGTTATCTACACTGCCTCGTCATGGTCAACATGTTTCTCACTATAACTGAGCTGTACTCAAGTGATTCGTCAGGACCTTGAAATTCTATCTACAGGTCTATCCAGGAAGATTAAGTGATAGACAACAAGCGTTAATATGTATAACTGGTATTGTTACCTGCGCCTCGGTCTACCCTATCTACTCCATAGGATAAACCACTGCAGTCCCTGGTAGGCTTGCGCAAGGAGTTCCTTGCGTTTGACACGCCGAGTCCGTGTCGCTCGTAGACCTACCCCGCACTACCAGGACTGGTAGTGCGGGGTAGGTCTACGAGCGACACGTTATACCCCAGCACGCTCTCTGCACTCTTCCACTACTGGAAATCTTGTAACCCCCAGATTTAAGAACTGGGGTGGGAGGGGATTTGTATCATGTACATCCAGGTTGTGGAACTCACTCCAGACAGAACTAAAACTCAAGCCAAATCTATTGGAATGCAGGAAAAAATCTAAAAACCTCACCTTTTAGCAAATAGTCCCAGAACCTTCTATAATAGCTCTGGTTCTGTTTTATGGCTCTGCGCCGAGATACCTCCGGGTAATTGTTGCACTTTAGAAATCCCATTTTCATTTCATTAACATATAGCACCATCTAAACATCCAGTTAAGAATTTGAGGGGGCTCAACAGCTTATAAACAGATTTCATCCATCTACATAACTAATAATCACCCTAATTCCCCAAAATTGCTCAAATACACCCAACAGATGTCACCTTCTGGTGCCCCCCAAGATTGCCACTAGTGGAGTAAGGAAAATCACGCCCTAAGGGTAACAAAAACTTACAGGAACTCTGAAAATCATTAATTATCAGACATGTGTAATGTTAAGAACCAACAGAGCTCTTTTATGCCAGGTAACAGAGAAGATAGCAAAGAGCACCAATGTATCGTCAACTTTCAATAAGCAAGAAAGGTGAGCATAGACAATTTCCGCGCTTATGCCAATGGAAGGAGGAAAAACCCACATTTCTGCCTGCTGATTGCTTTGCTGTAGGAGGGACTGCTACTTTAATACCTGCTGTGATCGTGTTAAACCTGATGCCTGCTGCTCCTTGCCTACAAGTGAGAGGGGCTGGACCTGTTCTCTTAATCTTTGAACCCAAGTTTCTCCAAGGGTTTGCTGGGTTGCCTCCTGTTTTCTGAAGTCTCAGGGACATCTGTGAGTCCTACCCTTGCCTGAAGTGCCATCTCCACTCCTAGGCATCAGCAGTAGGTTCTTCAGCTGCTTTTTCTAAAATCGATGTATTGTCACCACTGCACCAATCGGAACCGATGCACTGCCCTCCAGCGCTGTGTCGAGCCAAGGACATCCCAGCATGTCTCAATGACGATGCATGCATTGACCTGACTACGAGGTTCGAAGATGATGCAGCACCAATCTGAAGACATTGCTGCGAGGCTCAGTGACAATGCATCATTGATCTGATCACACTGCTGTGAGGCTCAATTCCGATTCATAGGCCTAACTCTGTGAATCAGAACTGATTCATCGAGCCTTCGATGCAAGCACTTGTTCCATACAAAGGTAATTTTTAGCTGGCCCTGCATGGGTCCTGTAGCTGGCTTGGCCTTCATCTTGGTCAGCCTCAACACTGGATTTACACAACGGTCTAGCATGACCGCAAGTAACCTTTTAGCACTCTTGACTTCAAAGCACAGGTTTTTTATTTAACTTTAAAAATGACTTCTACCGATTGGATGTTTGTCGTTTTGATCTTGTTTTCCTCAGATAAATATTCTCCAGACTTATGAAGACATTGTTCTGCACCACTGGCATAGTACAATGTTTTTTTTTTACATTAAACAGCATCAATCCAAAATTTGGTGAAAGATACTTCACGTTGAAGTTATTATAGAAGCTGCTGTGACTGAGATGCAGCTCTGCAGTCCCCGACATTCATCGTGAGAAGGGAGATAACTGTGAAAGAGAATTGTGCAAGCCTGCACATTCAAATGGGATACATTTGTTAGTGCACTGAGGCTGGCTTCTTGACACATTACCCCAAGGTGTAATATCATTCCACCAGGTGTGGAAGACGGAGACTCCCAATATGCTCAAGTTGGTGTGGAAGTATTAGTTATAGATAGGAGTTAGATTAGGAAAAATTAACATGGTTGAATTGATTGTATTTTTCACCAACTGCAGCTCATGTTTGGATTAGATCTTTTCAATAAACATTTGAAAATGCGTTCCTCATATCTTTTCTTTGTGGCACTTTGAGCATGTAGAAGTGGGTTAGATCTGTTTCCACCAATTCCTTGGGAATTTGAATGGTCATGTTTCAGGCTACCAACAACATCTATAACTCTGGAAGGTTAGGAGTTCAGATGTGGTACTGTGAGCTAGCCAAAACTAGGGGTGGGTGCAATTCACAAAGTTTTACTCCACGCAATTCTGATGAATTACATACAAATTCAGTTCAATTCTGATGAGTTCTAGACACCCCTATTATCACATGCTAGTATGTCATTAAATGTTAACTAAAGTGTATGATACAGAAATAAGAGCCTCCTGCCCCCACCAGACTTCTGTAGTTCTCCAATGGAAACCTCTGTATTTCTAGCATGTGCCAGGATCAGCTAGATGGCATGTAATGGCCCCGGTGATGCCTGGTGTGGCCAGGGGGAGGCGGACAACTATTATGAACAAAGTGCTCTACCTACTTTGCAAATGTGAGCGTGCTACAAGAGTGAACAGGTTTTTTTGCTTTGCTACTGCAGGTGCAAATATGCAAAAAGTTATACTTGCACTCTTGCACTTTCCAACAGGCCAGTGCCTTTTAAGAGTCAACTGTGTAAGTGCAATTGGTGACAGGCCATGTGCCACTGACTAAAATGCAATTGACTTGTGCCCTGTTCTGGGGCACAAGCTTCTTATATATATAAATATAGTGAATATATATGTTTTTTTAAATGCTAATTTCTAACTATAACATCCCTGAAACCTATGTTTTTTTTCAGTGAATACATACATATAACATAACCTATGTTTTTTTTCCAGTGAATTTCTATGTTTTTTTATATGCTAATTTCTAACTATAACATCCCTGAAACCTATTGTTTTTTTCAGTGAAAACCATAGGTTTCAGGGATGTTATAGTTAGAAATTAGCATTTAAAAATCATAGAAATTCACTGAAAAAACCATAGGTTTCAGGGACATTATAGTTAGTTGGACATTTCAATCGTAGAAAACCTGAGACATTTCAGCCGCTATAGTTAGTTGATCTAACTATAACTCGCACCCCCGCAATGCACTGCTGATGACGTCGCATATTACATCATTCATGACATGGCCAGTGACATCACTGATGACATTTCCGTCTTTTCATTACATACAGTGTGCACAGGGGAGGTGGTGGTCCCCGGGGCAGTGTGGGGGGGGGCTCGAGCCCACCACACAATTATTTATTACAGCTCTGGGGAGGTGGCAGTCCCCGGGGCTTGGGGCCCCGTGAGGCCCCCCACCCTCATTGAAAAGAAGCCCCAAGGAGGTGGCGGTCCCTGGGGCTTGGGGGGCTTGGGGGGCTCGTGAGGCCCCCGCCCTTATTCAAATGAAGCCCTGAGGAGGTGGCAGTCCTCCGTGCTTGGGGGCCCAAGAGGCCCCCACCCTTATTTAATAAAAGCCCTGGGGGGTGGTGTTCCCCGGGGCTGCCGGGGGGCCGCATGCTCCCGCACATAAATAATGAAGCCCCGGGGAGGTGGCGGTCCCCAGGGCTGCGAGGGCTCCCACATGCCCCCGCAAATAAATTTAGCATTGCCCCCGGGACCTGGCCCAGCAGGGGTGCTTTCAAAAACAAAGCATGGAAGCCTGTGCTTCATTTTTATTTATTTTTCCATCTGGATTCATGCACCCACCGCGAATTCGGATGTTCTTTTAAAGAAGTACTTGTGGTACCCCCAGAGAAGGTCTAGGAGGTCAGGATGTTTCTACCCTGCCCCCTTTTCTTGTTTTACATCTTTGTTTTACTGTTTTCTTGTGACTCGGTTACTGAGTCACAAGATGGCTGCCAACACTTCCTGGTTTGGAGTGTTGGCAGCCAATTAGAATGAAGCTCGTGCTCGGGAGGAGTCGCAACTCGTCCTCGGTGCTCAGATATGGATATTTTTTCTTTTTTTAATTTCTCATTAACTACTGAACAGATTTACAACATTTAAAAAAAGGGTGCTTTCTTAACCAAGAGCTACCTTTTGCCAAGTTTGGTGTAATTCTGTTCAGCAGTTCGGGTTATAGCCTGTTCCAAAAATTCCTATAGAAATTAACATGGGGAAAATGCTCATTGGAACACTCCTCTTTTCTCAGCCCCCGCTTGACAAATCACCCCGAAACTTTCAGGACAGGAGCTGACCGGAGCACCCCACTAGTTTTGAAACTTTTGTGAAGATTCGTCAAACGGCACCAAAGATATTGGCAAATCAAAAAATTATTTTCCGATGGATAATAGGTTCTAAATCGGGGTGGCCGGAATTTGCGTAGTCCCGCTACGCAAAGCTCAGCGAAACGGTAAAAAATCTCCGTGAGCACGCAGAAATTCCACAAACACTCGGAATTGCTTGTTCGCGATGCTTTTTTCCTGTTTGCGAATGCTGTTTGCGTGCTCGGGGGAAATATCTCTCGAACACGCATTTTGAGCAAAAAATTCTGCGAAGCCGCTGAATGCAGATTTTTGGGCAATTCTGCATTCTCCGTGGACCATGAAATTACCCAAATTCTGCAAATTCCGCAAGCGGAACGAAATTTACCGCCCAGGCCCCAGGCCTAGTTCTAACTATAACTACCTACTGGCGACCGCCAGTAGGTGATATATCTATATATATATATCTATATATATATCTATATATATATATATATATATATATATATATATATATAGATAGATAGATAGATAGATAGATAGATAGATAGATAGATAGATAGATAGATAGATAGATAGATAGATAGATAGATAGATAGATAGATAGATAGATAGATAGATAGATAGATAGATAGATAGATAGATAGATAGATAGATAGATAGATATCGTTTTAGATCTCATAATACAGCGCAGCCTTCACTTTCACAGTCCCACTGTGATGCCTAGCATTACCATTTTGATGCTCAGTGGTGGGTAACAAAGGGGCAACGCAGAGTCACTTTGCAGAGCAGCTGTTGTCCGCTGTGCTGTTGCACAGTCAGGAAAGGTATGGCGCCCCTCCAATGGCTCTAGCAGCAGGTAGTTGCTGATGCACATGGTGATGCCATGCAGAGGGCTAGGACTCTTGGGCAGGCTATGTGAGCCCAGGTTGGGGCTGTATGCACTTGACGGCGGGTGCTGGAGTGCTCCTCCAGGTCTAGCTTCTCCATGTGTCTGGTATGTGGCCTCCCATACCGCTGCAAAAAGCATGGAGTCTGGTCATGGTATCCTCATGGGGACTTCGGCAGCACTGCAGCCGCCCGGTTGGTGTGTGATGCAGCTGTGGTAGAAATGTGTTCCCAGATGGCAGAAGATTTGAGAAGAAGTTCTCGAGCCCCAAGAGTAAAAATTAAAGATTATTGCTGTCTTTTGAAAAAAATAACAGGCTCCCAGGGTCCGGGGAGAGGGGCACCCACTCACTGTACTATAAAGAGAGGATGGGAAGGGAAAGCAACGATAGTTTTGCAGGGCTTTGTTCCCCGCATGCACCCGGCTCCCCTTTGGTTGCAGTCACTAGATGGGAGAACTCCAGCCACCCACCAATGCCACCTCCTTTTAAATCTACTGGGCCTCGTAGTATTTATAAAGAAAGTCCTGGGGGGAGGGTGCAGCACCACCCGTGAGCACTTCTTCTTTGTGTTCCCATTTGGGGAGAGTGATTGGGTGAGCAGTGAGCAGCCTGCCGGATGTGTCAAGATTGCACCTTCAAAAGTTGTTTTCAGTGCTGATTAAATCCGCCATTGGAACAGAATGGCGGAATTTATTAGTAATTCCACAGTACAAGAGTAGCATGGAATTACTAAATTCCTCCAGTTTTACAGGCGGAATCAAACATTCTGCCCATCCAGCCAAAACCAGCATTTACTGATGATTGTAGACTCAGTCCTTATATTGAGAAGTTTTGTTGACCCAATCCACAGACTTTCTAAATTTGCTTACAACATCAGAACTAATCTGGGACTGTATCCGACCTACATTCCATCACGATCGGCCTGAATGTTTGACTTTGACCCAGTCCAGCGTGACAAGATAGCAGCGGTTGGCACTTTATGCTTGTAGACTCTCTATTGCAGTTTATTCTTTCTACTGATTGTATTTTTGTTGTTTTGGTCTTGTTTAAATTATTACATTTCAGCTCTATTTTTCTAACATGGTGTGGGTTATTTGTTCTGGTGTTTTTACTGTTTTACTGTTTTACAGTTTGAAGTGTTGCACAAATACTTAATACATTGACTCTAAGTTAAGCTGACTGCTCTATGCCAAGCTACTAGGGTTTGTGTATAGGTTAATTTAGGGTTTGCTTATGCCTTACCCTGACTGGGATTGTGGTTACAGCTTAACCAGGGCTCACATCCCAGTCAACCAGTAACTCAATTTCAAACAGAGTCTGTAGTTGGTACCGGTGAAAAAGTTATAAAGTGAATAATTTATACTTTTCCTGTGTGCCACTTATAGCCTAAACAGTGACAATGTCATGCTTGGACTAGTCATTGGGGAAACATATCATTTCAAATGCTTATCATATTTAGATCTTAAATTTTATGCACCTTACCATCTGAGCAGCAAGATGTGCTTAGGTGTGACTTATTCAATATTTAAAGTTTTCCTAGCTGTCAAAATTGTGATTTTGACAGATCTGTGCAGCAGGATTCAAGCTGCTCATTTCGGTTTACATAGGGTAGGCCTCAAGCCAATGTTTCACTTGTCACACTAGTGGTTGGCACCATAAGTGCTGAAATACACTTGTGACATTTAAATTCCCATGCCATGGTTGTATTTTCTCCACCATATACTATGGCCTTACAGAAGAGTTGAATATGTTAGACAGTTTTTACATGTTTTTAGGGTCAGAGTGCATACACTAGGCACTGGATACCAATGCCCCCGTGGGCACTGTCTAAACACCAGCAACAGAATTCAGCAAACAATTCTGGGTGACCAAGCTCGAAGGGGTATTTTCTCTGTATTGTTGCGGTTAATTTCAGCCTCACATCCTACGGACAAGTCTGTCCCCTGTGGGGAATTGGACTACTCAAAAGCTTTGGAAATATCCTCAACTTCTGCTTTTTATAGTACTGCCCCTATGTCAAGCTCAGCCCCAGCCACTAATCTGGTCCAAGCGAAACCCATATCATCTGCAGTGCAGACCCCATTTGGAATTGAGCTAATCTTAACTTACACACAGAGTCCTTAAAGCAAGTGACTAGGACCATCATGACCAGCAAGGTGATGTACCTCATCCTGTCTCCTAAAACAGGCTCCTGTCTCCAAAGGAGGGCTAGCTCTGCACCAAAGGCAAGCAATCGATAGAGGTCACTGACTGCTGTCCGGGCCAGGAGGCAGCTGCCTAGCTATCCACTAGCAAGCCATTTTTCCAAAATGGTGCCTGGAGTAGGCCTCACTTACATCTTTGGGGCTGGCATGAAGTTTCCCACTTGCTCCTGTGGTCCCTTTGGACTCCTAGGTTTTTCAGAGTGGGTGGCTACAACCTCAGGTTTCAGACTCCCTCCTCCTATTCCTCTCAAGCTCACTACTGCCATCTCAGTGTCTGTACCAGGAGGTTGAGTAGGTGCATAGCAGTCGAGGTTTCTCTGGTGGGCACACTGTTCCCCTCAAGAGTGACACACTGTACATTGTAGGAATCTTTCTGGCCCAAGTGCCCTGTGACGGTGCAGACAGCACCTTCACGTCAGAAATGGTCTTCCCCAGAAACCTGTGTTTTGCGGTGCCTTGAGTGGTTGCCCCTCCAGGCGAGTGAGAATTATCCTCGTCTGGCGAAGTACCCCCTCCCAATGTAAGAATATCATGGCCACAGGACATATATATTCCCGTGAAGGAACATTCCTGACCCTGTAAACCTATCCTGGCAGATACTGGTCTGGGGAAACCTGCTGTTTCACCACCATGGTTGGACTGGTACATGTATCCTGCAGAGCAGTTGGCTTGAAGTCCACTAACTGCTGGGGTAAGCCCAAACTCCAGTTTTAGCTACAGGGACACGCCAGACGTTAAGAGCACTTTTCCTGCATTCCCAGCTGACCAGTTCCAACTGGACCTGCCCTGACCTCTGCTGGAATGATTCTTGACCTCCAAGTGCTGCGCCAATGTCCTAGACCTCAGGCTGGTGTCAAAGTGAATTCCTCCTAACAAATCCTGAAACCTGGGACTTAGAAGCAATTGTGCCAACTGTGTTACTCTGAGAACAGGCTAAGTACTGTGACCAACCTGCCAAGCCAATCCAGCAAAGGTGCATTGCAGCTGTACTAAACATTCAGGTTGCTACACTGTAGCTTTCTGCAGCAGCAAATCCAATTGAGTGGGAGCTTTTATCCAGCCTCATTGAGCCCTCATATACTTAAGGTTTGTGTCTTGCCCTGCTGGAAGGATCCAAGTTTAAAAAAATGTACTAAGTCTGAAGGTAAAGCAAACACAAGGAGATGATCGGCGGAGCACTTAAACTTTTCAGACACTCACCCCAGTCACAGATCTGGGTTGAATCCTTCATCGTTCTTTAGCTCAATCCGCCACCTCAGTTCAGATCCAGCCATATGCAAATCAGTCTTGAACCTGTGCCTCATGGGAACAGTCCAGACCGAGCTGCCAAGCCAGGTCTTCCCTGAACTGCAAACAAGCATCCTGGGACCAGTTTCGGGTTAACACCCCTCATCAGCCAGGCTAGCTTGAATACAGTGGCAAAGTGAGCAAGGGACCCACGCCTGGGCATACCCTGCCAACTTAGGGGGAACAAAGTAAACACAAGGAGATGATGGGCGGAGCGCTGAAACTTTTCAGACACTCACCCCCAGTCACATATCTGGTTTCAATCCATCATTGGTCTTTAGCTAACTTCACCACCTCAGTTCAGACCCAGCCATCTGTAAGTGAGTGTCTGAAAAGTTTCAGCACTCCGTCCATCATCTCCTTGTGTTTGCTTAAGTCTAAAGGTATGCAAAAAAGGTTGGCATGGAGGAATTGATATTTTATTTATTTTTTTATAGGACACAATCAATTATCCAAACATCAGTAAAAAATCCTATAGAGAATATCTTCACAAAATTAATTCAAAACACACACATGCTATGGGACAGATCTTTGGACATGAATCATTCTCAAATCCATAAACACAAGGACATAAACATACAAAAGTACATATAAACCTGATATGGCAAAACACAAACACGACTAAACAAAACTCTACATTACCAATACCCAAAAAGGTTTTTGATGATATCAGTGTTCACGCTCTCAATCTGGGTGATACACTCAGAGGTAGTCTTTCAAGCACATGAGGTGTGTTCCCTCTCTCCCCTTTATTCAAATGTGCTTCAAACTATATATTTATACGTTTATATTTTAATAGAGACTCCTCAATAAAGAAATGTCATTTCTTTATTTGTTTAGTCGTGCTTGTATTTTGCCACATAAGATTTATATGTACTTTTGTATGTTTATGTCCTTGTGTTTATGGATTTGAGAATGATTCATGTCCAAAGATCGGGGAATGACTTGTACATATGCAATGTCGGTGTACGCACCGTACATACGCAATGTTGTTGTACGCATCAATTTTGTATTACGCACCGTACATATGCAATGGCGGTGTACGCACCGAACATACGCAATGTCGTTGTACGCACCAATGTTGTAGTACGCACCGTACATAGCAATGGCGGTGTACGCACCGTACATATGCAATGGCGGTGTACGCACCGTACATAGCAATGGTGGTGTACGCACCGTACATTGCAATGGCGGTGTACTCACCGTACATATGCAATGGCGGTGTACGCACTGTACATAGCAATGGTGGTGTACGCACCGTACATAGCAATAGCGGTGTACGCACCGTACATAGCAATGGCGGTGTACGCACCGTACATATGCAATGGCGGTGTACGCACCATACATAGCAATGGCCGTGTACGCACCGTACATACACAACGCATGGGGGAGTGCGCCGGTACAACTCGTACCCCTGTACCGTACTGAACCACGGACACTGTAAAACAGCACAAGGAGGGTCTATTCGACTCGCACAACACCACAAAACACGTCAATAGTGCACTAAAAATGGAAATGACTGACCTGGATACATCCAAACAGGCAACCAGAGGGGCAAACTCACAACCACCCCTTATAACACACCCACCAAAAATTCAAACTGAGGCCCACCCACAAATGGACCAATAAAAAGGGCCCACACACACAAACCATGAGCCTTTGCAACAGACTCACTGCAGCTAGAGAGCACACACCAACAAATGCACCCATCCACCTTAACATATACACCGTCACACAACCTCCTTCACACATACCCCCTCTACACATTCACACCCACACCGTCACATTCAGACGCACACAACCACAACCATCCACACCCTCACCCCACACCATGCCCACAGACAAGAATCCAAAGTTCACAAGGGAGGAGCTGGAGATCCTTGTCAATGAAGTCATCAGAGACGAGCCACAGCTGTTTGGAACATTGGTCAGTACACAAACAACTTACGTAACATGGGGGTAATGGCATCCACACCCCAACTACACAAAATGCACGCAACTACCCCCAAGCCCTCACCGGCCAGAACCACAGTCAAAAATAACGCCAATGCCACTAACATGTGTATGCTCCATTGAGAAAGCAAGGCCATGCTATGTCCCATGCTACAAGAAGCAGCAACCGAAGAATGGATGTCCGGTATGCTGGGAGGGTGGGTGGCACAAAACACATTGTTGAACTCCAAATCAAACCCAATTGCCCTCATCCCATGTGGCCCAGGTACATACCCATGCACCATGCACAATGCACAGGGATTGGGAAAGTACTGACAAGATAGCTCACACTCGGCCCGGGTGTAGGCAGCACAAGGCCCTCCTGTGACCAGTGCAAACACAAACAGCAAGTCAACCAGGTCAGATATCTAGGACAGGAACTCACACTCACAGTCATGGCAGCATGCTCCATGGGGGGACAGCTACATCACCTGGGAGCCTCAGTGCCAAATCACACTACACCCACCAGCAGGCCCTGTCACACACACCCCTTACACAAGCAGACACCCCCGGGACAGGCAATGGATTTACACACTGTCACAATGGACATGTAACACAACAACACCAATACATAGTCAAAGAAGCATCCAAGCCAAAAATCTACATGTCAAAGACTCAGGAGAACATATCAATCTGTCCCCCGCAACATACCCATCCACAAGTGAACATTGAGGAGAATGCTAGGCACATACAACTACCTGGAGGAACAGTGCCAACTTGAATGTGTATGATACATGCATGTTGCATGAAACAGCATTAACATTGTCTGTCTCTCACACACAGGGCAATGTGATGAATCTACCCCCAACAATGGGGTTGAAGATTCACACTCCCTGGCTCGGGAGGAACCTGATCCCACCGGCAGCGACGAATCTCAACATTCCACGGATGACCCCGACCGACCTGGACCCTCTGGTGTCCAAGCCCTGCAGAACCTGGTTCAGGACCATCTGTGCCAACTACCACCCCCATTCCTGCCACATCCCCGGAGACACCGAGGAGCCCTGCCCGCAGTAAACAACTAAACCAGTCTGACCAGGATGGACAAGGAGCGCCGGGCACCCAGGAGGAGGCAGACAACACTGCCACTGCAATCCGTCAGGGGTCCCGTAGACCCGATGTGCCCACAACGGCAGGCCAGGCTCATGTGGGCAGGGGTGGTGGGAGTGGAGGCAGGCGGAGGCGAGAACCTGACCAGCCAGCTGAAGGGACCGGTATGTCACACATACACAACATCATGGAGACATACCGGCGTGACACCAGGGAGTTCAGCCAGGTAGTGGTGACCCTCACAGAGATCAAGAACCAGCAGGCCGAGCAACACGCCAGTCAACAAGAACACCAAGGACGGATGGAGGCAAGACTGGCTGAGCTCCTGACGGTGCAAAGGGACATAAGCCATTCACTCCGTCGGATCGCCGACAACATGGGCAACCCTCCCTGTGCCACCAGGCGAAGACCACCACCAGCCACAGGGAGGGAGAAGGAGGAGGAGAAGGATTCGTCCGACAGAGCGTCCCAAGCATCGTCAAGGACTGCATCTGAGGGTCCCCAGAGGAAGGTGGGTCGTCCACGGAAAAGACGGTGAGAGGCAGGTGACCATCCACATCTCCCATGTCACCTGGCCTGGCACCTGGCCTTCATGTGCGACAGCATCACCTCACTGACTGACATCATCTGCCACATGGACCTGCTGGTCACAGTCTGACTAATGATGCCAAACACTGTGGTCTGGACTCTGATGACTTCAAATGGCAAGGATCCCATCTCCCCCTGTGAAGTTTGGATTCTATGGTCCCTGCATTGCACCTTTTTCAGTGCACAAATCACGCCCCAGACCTATAATTAAATAATTACTACGTGAAATGTTATGTTGCAGTCATTTAGTATGAGTCCACAACATACGTGTGGGGATATGTCAAAGTATGCCTGAGTGTGGAACTAACTCCAGCCATCCATACACTTGGATCTGAATCCGGTCGAGGACACACATGTGTCTCAATGTATCACCAAATACAGACATGGAGCCCAATACTCACCCGTGATGGCCTCAAGCTGCTGAGGGGGGGCTTGCAATACTGCTCAGACAGACCAATTTGGAAGAGTATCATGAAGGTGTAGAGGTCATGGGTCATGTTGATGTGCCCGGGGAGGGAGTCCCAGATCTGTTTGGCGAGGTGAGAGAACTATCTCCTGCATGCAGTGTTTATGTGGATGTGATGAATGGTGGCCAGGGCAAGGTGGACTCCACGGAGTTGGGCCAACGGAGTGTTGGATGACAGACGTCCAAGGTTTGTTTTGGGTCTGGGGTTGTGGACTGCCTCCTGAGTGTGGTTGAGGAGTCTGAAGGTGATCCTGCAGCAGACAGTGAGCCATTCTAGCTATCTAAGGTGGACGGTGATGTGTCTGGGGCTGGGGATGTTGAAGATGAGGTGTGCGGATGCACCCTGGATGTGGACAACTTCTCCTGCAGTTTTGCTGTTGTTCTACGTAGAGGCCGGTGCTGTAGTCGGCTGGTGTCGTTGACCTGGGGGACGGTCTGTCTTGCCTTGTAGTGGATCTATCTGTGGATCATTTGCAGCATGCGGAGGGTGTTGCAGCATGAGGTACAGATGGTGGTGAGTTGCATGGTAATTGTCAGCGATGGATCCATGATGAACACCAGCTTGCGTGCATGGCCACTGGATGCTGGTGCGGTGCCCAGACCAGTGGGACACAAGGAGTTGACACAGCCGTAAGGGGACAATCCTCAGATGATGACCTCAGTCCTGTCCAAGTCCAGCCTCAGGTGGCTGATGTTCAGCCATTCGTCGATGGATCTCATGCCTTCTTGAAGTTTGGATCTGGCAATGGCTGGCTCTTTGGTGAGTTTGAGGAGCAGCTGGGTGTGAATGGCATACGAGATGACGAGTTGTGTGCGCATGTGATGGTGGAGAGGGGGTCATGGAGACATTGAAGACCGTCACGCTGAGAGAAGAGCCCTGGGGCATGTGCCACATGACCCCAGTGTACTACATGCTGCAGAGTGGAGGCAGACTCCCTGTACCTTTCTGGTGAGCTACTTTCTGATTGAATCCTGGGCCCTCCTCTGGATACCAGTGTTGGAGATGTGTGAGCTGACAGTGTGGTAGCACATGGTGTACAATGCCGTTGAGAGGTCAAGGGGGGTGGGCTCACCATTGTTGAGCAGGGCAAAGTTGTCGTTGGTGGTGGCAATGATGATGGTTGCAGTGGTGCGATTACTGTGGAATATGGTCTGGTGCCGGTTACCTGGAGCTGGTTGCGTGGAGGAAATTTGTCAGTTGTTTGTTGACTGTCTTCCGGATGACATTTGCTGGGTAGGGAAGCAGGGTGGTGTACCAGGAGATCCTGCGGTACTGCCGTCCGTTGTTTTTAGAAGGGCCTGGGTCTCTGCATGCTTCCAGCACCCATGGAATGTGGCTAACTCAAAGGAGACATTCAGGATGTGCTGGACGTGGGCTTCAAGGATGGGGAATGATGTGGTTGAGATGTTGTGTGGGAAAGGGCCTGATGGAGAGCCAGAGTGGATGGTGCATATGAGCCCGGTGGTGTACTTGCTGCTGACGGGAGTCCAGTGCCTGAGGGTGGTTTGTCCTGCGGATAATAGTGCTGTCTGCCTCTGTGTGCCAAGGCTGTTGTGTATGACCATGATCTAGTAGTGGTACAAAGTTGCAAGGGATGTGATCTGCCTTGCAAGGGTGGGGTGTCTTGGATGGAGATCTGCTGTCAGTTCACCCACAATGCTGATGAGCTCCTTGATGTCGTGTGTTTTGGTGTCTCAGCACTATCTGAAGGATCTCCACTTGTCCTTCCTGATGATATGGTGATTGCTGTGTGTGGTCTTTTCCAGGCCTGTAAGGTAAATGATGGCTCTTTGCGTTGCAAGGTGTGCACAAGAGTCCGGCTACGTCTGTAGGTGTCCAGAAGGTCTGCCTTGTCCCAGGTGCCTTAACTATTGTTGTGTTTCACAGGAAAGTCTGTCAATGTGGAAAGATTGTTGGATCAGTTGCTGATCCAGTGCGTGAGGATTCATGGCGTTGCATTGGTGTTGTTTTGAGTGTCCCACACAGCTTGTCTGTGGTGACTTACATCAAGCGTCTTTGGGGGATCGTTAGCAGGGTGTGGGGCAGTGTGTTGCTTGTCGGAGACGTCGATTAAAATGTTGATGGACCAATGATGGATGGTGGTGTGGTTCTCCTCCAGCCAGAGGTTACTGGCCCCCAGCCACATGAAGCCTGTGGAGGTGAGGGCATGCGTGCAGATGTACGTGTTGATGGCTTAGCGCAATTGTGGATGTAGGCCTGGATATCTGTAGATGAGTGTTACTCTGAGGATTGCCAGGGAGTTGCTGCAAACCCGGATTTGTGACTCTGAGGGTGTACTTGTGAATCAATTGCAATTCATCCTCCGGGATTGTTGGTGCCGTCCCTGCGGGTGATCTTGTATCCGTCTGAGATGGCAATGAAGAAGCCGTGTGCTGAGGATCCTTATGTCCAGGTTACTGTCATGAAGGTGATGTGTGGGCCTGTTGTGTTGAGGAGGTAACAGAGTCCAATGGCGTGCTGGTGGACGGAGCGGGTGTGGAGTAGGAGGCACATAACCTGGTTGTTCTGACAGGGTCTGGTAGGCTGGGCAGCGCTGTGTAGACAGTTTGAGTTGCACACTCTGCATGCGAAGGTGTCGTGTGTGCGCTTAGGGGTTGCCTGATAGCAGGCGGATGATTGTGTGGAGGACATTGCTTGGAGGTTGGCTGCAGCATGAGCCTGTTGTGTGACGTGGGTCATGCAAAGACCAGAGGCTCGGGCACTGTGCACGTTGCAGGCGCAGACGGTCCTGTCTTTGGCACGGCGTTGGCTCAACAATGGCACAGACAAGCTGCTGACTGCATTAAGAATGGGTGGAGGGGGGAAGGGAGGAGCATTTTGGAGGCGTGTGGGTTGCAGAATCATGGCACTCAGCGGGCGGTGCCGCAGGTGATGCAGCAGCAGGCGCAAGGGGTGAGAAACTCGGCAAAAAGTAGCACACAAAGACAAGGAGGTCAGAAAGGCACAGTGCAACAGGTGTATGTAAAGGAAGGAGTGTCAGGTAACTCATGGGTCACTATGAGAAAATGTATGACCAATCACCAAAAATGACGGTCACAGGGTCAGGCAACAAAATGCAGAGCTGCGCACAGGAGACACACCATCAACATGTGTTCATGTCCCGTTGTGTGGAGCAACCTGCACAAATACATACACAACCAGGGACTTCATGCACAATAGATATTATTAGCCATGAAGAAC
Source organism: Triturus cristatus (assembly GCF_964204655.1). Taxonomy (NCBI): domain Eukaryota; kingdom Metazoa; phylum Chordata; class Amphibia; order Caudata; family Salamandridae; genus Triturus; species Triturus cristatus. The sequence goes on along the minus strand of NC_140585.1, from coordinate 827,979,064 downwards.
TGCATGCATGTTGCCGAAGTACACATACACATATGCTCAATATTTGACAAGTATGCCATAGATGACGCATGCAAACTGGCAAGAGAAAGCAGTGACAGAGATGAGGCACTTTGGATTGTGCTGAACACCTTTATTCCACATACACACACAAAGGGAAATGCATCGATGTGAACAGGTTCACAGGTCAGTTGACAGAACATGTGGGACATACGCTGGACCCCCCCTTCACGACACGGATGATGTCAATCCCAATGAACTGGCACACAAGTCAAGGGGATGAGCCAAACACATCCTGCTGCACACGGAGAGGCTGCAATTCCCCATAGAGTCTGTTGTTGTGATGTCCCACACTATGTCCACCCATAGCATCCGCAATGTGTCAGAGGCAAGGTTTACACACATTGGTGCCTTCATCAGACGCCACACTCCACTACAGATGACAGTCAAGAAGGGTGACTATCATGGCATGGGAGTGATGCTACATGTTATATGTTCCATGGTGAGAAGACATGTATGCATGGTACCACAACATGCACAGAAGCAGGCCCACACATTCCCAACCCATACCATCACCAAAAAGCCTTGCTGCTATCCTTACCCAAACTGACATTTCCACATGTCCGTGCATGGAACGCTGATTCAGCACACTTTGCAATCCTCATGAGGAATAGCAGGAGGACAAAGATGACACGAGCAGACAACAGGCGCAAAAACCTGGGAATGTCAGACACACAAGAAGTCACCTAAAACAATTTTCTCTGCACACATGGACATTTACAAAACATGAACAATGTTGGACACATGTAAATTTCAAAGAAAGTCTCTCCGCAAAACTGTGTGGCATGACATCATCACTCGAGTGACACATCAGAACACACATCAAAGTGACTTTGCATTCAGTCAGCTGGACACACACATTGCAACACATGCCACTCAATGCTACAAGCTTGCACACTCATACCCAGTGACTCACCATTATGAGAAAAAGTTGCTTATGCGCTGACTCCGGATATCATCCTCCTCCTCCTCCTCATCATTAACTTCATGAGCAATCCCTTGATCCTCCATGGGTGGATGTTCCTGCTCATCCGGATCCAGGATGAGTGGCACTGCCTTCTCAACTGCCATGTTGTGCAGCATGCAGCCCACGAGGAAGATTCGGCAGACCTTCTCCGGGGCATAAGGGAGGGACCCGCCTGTCTTGTCCAGGCACTGGAAACAGCTCTTCAGGAGGCCAAACGTCCTCTCAATCACTCGCGTGGTCTGCCCGTGTGCATTGTTGTACCTGTGATCTGCAGCTCTTCTTGGGTTGCGGAGAGGTGTCATTAGCCATGGCATGTTGGGATATCCAGAGTCCCCTACATGGAAACATCATGTAAAAAAGTGGGTCAGGAGATGCCGTAAGAGCCAAAGATACCACAACACACAGGACAAACAGAGTATACCCACCAACAAGACATGCTCGTTCGTTGTGCAGCCGCAGCATCATTTGTGGCACCTGCTACGCCTCATGATGTAGGCATCGTGTGCTGATCCTGGAAAACGTTCACAGACATGGGAAATCAGCATGTTATCAAGACACACCGCAAGGGCATTTATCGAGTGGTAATGTTTTCTATTGCGATAGGCTTCTTCCTGTGCCTGTGGTCGTACCAAAGCCACATGTGTACCATCAATGGACCCAATGACATGGGGCATCCCTCCCAGGGCATAGAAATCACTGTTGACATCTGTCAACTCCTCAGGAGTAGGAAATGTGATGAATTCATCAAGGTGCTCCAACATGGCTGCTAAAACATCACGCAGGACACGGCTGAACATTGTCTGTGACATGCCACCAACATCAGCTATGGTGAATTGAAACGTACCTGTGGCAAAGAAATGTAGGGCTGCCATCACCTTCATCTTTGGGGTCAGTGCAGTAGGATACCTGTGTCGCGGTTGGAGGTGTGGTGCCAGCCTGTCAGTCAAGTCCTCAATCAACTGTTGAGTGAATCTGTAACGTCGGATGCAGGCACGTTCCCTCATGGCACCCAAGTCTGGCATTGGTCTTGGGGCAGGCGGTGCCCTGCAAGACATTGTTTGTAAGAATGAAGATTGAGAGTCTGCCAATATCAATGTCAATGAACATAGCACATGCTACACTGCTAATACACATCAGGTAACTATGGAGTCGGGTGTGTGCAATACATACAGGACACATATACCAGCTACAAAAAGCCAGATACACCTATTGATTGTCAAGTCTACATGACATGCCCTGAAATGAGTTGGTGGTCAGTCTGAGTGAAGAGCCACAGATATCACCGGAGTGACACACAACCACATAGCTGCATTGGAAGGATGTCATCTCATCCACACAGCTGACTGCAAGGCACACGCACAGGTCACAAGGAATGTCAAATGTACATATCAAACACATTGCGATGAAGGGGTACACGTGACAAGAGTAAGACACAGCCATTGAGACAACGCAGACATGTATGACTGGGAAAATATGATGTCCGATGCACACAGACCCTACAGCGGTGGGAATCCACATGTGGCATGGTGTGCGTAGAATCGCCCCATCTCCACACAGACCCATGTTGGATGCACCAACAGCAGATGCAGTTAACGGAACACTGACATCAAGCTCATGGGAACACATGACACACACCTGACATAGTCACAAAGGGGCATGCAGATCTTGACATGTCAGTTGATAGAGTGTCCCTGTCCCTGGCATCAGGATACAGGTGCGGGTGGTGATGACTGTGCCATCCCACTGCTGCTGTGCATGACACAGTTGGACTACAGACACACGTGGCAAGTGTCAAGGTGATGTGTGCCACATAGTGCCTCATCACACATGACATGTGTCCACAGGTCATCACACATCAATTGTGCAACTAGATGAGATGACCTGTGTAATATCACTGGCTGTCACAACTAGGGCCTGCACATAACAGTATGCAATGACAAGTACTTGATGGACATCCTTGTGCGACTCGTAGCCCTCCATTCCTGGCATGTGTGCGCCTGTATACCATTGTAAGTGTGTGAAATGCATACCTGTACGTGTCAAACGCACTGTACTACTAGTGCGTACCTGTATGTGTGAATTAGTGCTTACCCGTAGGTGTCTAACGCACTGTACTACTAGTGCGTACCCGTACGTGTGAACTAGTACGTACCCGTAGGTGTCTAATGCACTGTACTAGTAGTGCGTACCCATACGTGTGAACTAGTGCGTACCCATAGGTGTCTAACGCACTGTACTACTAGTGCGTACCCGTACGTGTGAACTAGTGCGTACCTGTACGTGTCAAACGCACTTTACTACTAGTGCGTACCCGTACATGTGAACTAGTGCGTACCCGTACGTGTGAAACGCACCATACACCCGCTATCATCGCGTGTGTACGCTTCGTTTCACCATTGTACTTGTGCCGTAGGGGTATGTGTGAAACGTACCGTACACCCGCTATCATCGCGTGTGTACGCTTTGTTTCATCATTGTACTTGTGCCGTAGGGGTACGTGTGAAACGCACCGTACACCCGCTATCATCGCGTGTGTACACTTCGTTTCACCATTGTACTTGTACCGTAGGGGTACGTGTGAAACGCACCGTACACCCGCTATTATCGTGTGTGTACGCTTCGTTTCACCATTGTACTTGTGCTGTAGGGGTACGTGAGAAACGCACCGTACCTGTGTGTGGATTTCAAAATTACATAGGGGACACATAAGGGACAAGTATTAGGCCATAAATGCATGCTGGTTGTCATGGAGACAGAGTTTTCAGTTGAAAAGTGTCGATCATGTGTCCTGGAACAGTCAGTTGGCCACAAAATACAATGTTACGAAGTGGTTTTTGACTTGACATGATGCTCAAAATTTGAACAATGGGAATGCTGTCATTGGTGTATGTTTAAAGTCATTGGTGTATGTTTAAAGGGATTGGAGTAAACGTAGGATGCGAATGAGTCTGACCAATCACTATGTACTCCTCTAAATGAATTACCCCACAGCAAGACAGATATAAGGCAGCCAGAACCCATGAGAGGGCACTTGCCTCCACAACTTTCCAGTCGACCACACTGCTGCGGTCTCTGCTTCCTCTGGACCATGTCACGTACTGTGGAGAGGGCCCAGCCATTCACCCAGGAGGAGAATGAAGCCTTGCTGGACGTCCTCCTCCCACAGTACACCAAGCTGTATGGGAGACCAGGGGAGCAGGTGAGTGCTGAGTCCACTAACTTTGCCTATGCACCTGTTGTGTGACTGTCAATATTGTGTCCAGGTGGGACAGACATGTAATGTTGTTTAGAGTAGGTCCCAGGGGGGTACATGCTGATGTCTCTCATGCAGAGGATGATGTAGTTCCTGTGTGCACTCCTCACTTGCATTGTGCTTACTGTGACTTTCACTGCATAGTGCATGACACTTTCAGCCTGGCAAATCCTTGGTGGCTATTTTTCCTATTGTCCTGAGGTGATTCAGTGGTCCCCCCGGTGTGACAGGTGACTGCACCCACAGATGTGTATGAGTTAAGTGGCCCAGTGGTGAGAGTGTCCAAATGATGTGTACGACCTCATGGACAGTGATGTGTGTGAATGTTCCTTGTCTTGTGGGTGAGTGTCTATGTGAAGTGTTGCACCACAGCTGCATGGAGGAGGCAACAGATCAACCCATCTGATGTGACAAGTAAGCCGTGCTGTGTGTCTGACTTGCAGAGCTAGCATGACACCTGTGACACCCCACTGGCAAGTGGCACATGTGCAGAGTGAGGGTTGTATCCGCTGTTGTCAATGACAGGCGAGTGATCTGTGCTTGTGTGTGTCTGTCTAGTATGCTGATGGTGCATCAGTGGAGTGGGACATGTGACTGCTTGGCATGTGCTGGCCTTCAGCCTGCTGTTGCATGTGCTGCACAGTGTGTGGCATGATCAGTGAGTGTGTCGCACCCCTCATGCCAACCTGTTGACTTTCAATGCCATGTAGTGCATTGGGGCTTGCACACAGATCAATTTCTCTTTGTGTATGATGTAATTCCTGTCTGCATCCTATGCCCTGTTCAACATTTCAATGATGTTCAAATGTGTGTCTCTGGGACATGGAGCAGGTGTATTGATGTTGTGTCACTTTGTCATCCTGACAGGTAACTGCCTACGAGAAGGGCGTGATCTGGAAAAACATCGTCAGGGCCGTGAGATCTGAGGGGGAGCGTAGTCGGCAGCTGCCACAGGTCCGCAAGAGGTGGCAGGACATCCGCTGCTGGACCCGGCGGATCGCCCGGGTCCAGCTGGGGCTCGACAGTCCTCGCCCCCACGGCAGCTGCCGACGCCTGACCCCCCCACATGAAACGTGTCCTGGCGGTGGTATTCCCTGAGCTCGATAGGCAGTTACAGGAGAGACAGCAGCAAGGAGGGTGTAGGTACATGGCTGTTTGTCGTGTTATGTGTCGCCAGCTTTTGGAAGTGCTCTGTAGCCTGGATACACTCCCAGAGTTAATATGTGCAGTGCATTTTCTGTTCCCCAATGTCACCTGGTGCTCTTTTTCATCCCTTCCCCTCCTTAACATTTGTCCCCTGGTCTGTGTGTAATCACATTTGCACATGGTCATCTAGGGTGCCAGTAAATCTACGTGCACATTGCTTTCGGCATCATGTGGGAGGGTGGTCTGTGACTTGTGTTGGTACCTTGCCTGTGCCATGACCTGTTCAATATGTTGGGGGTCCATATTTGTTGGGACTGATGATGATTCTCAACATAGGAGTGTGAGCTTTCAACTGAACACCCTTGCAGCATCATGACCAATGTTGTGGCCTCAGACATGATGTGCATGAGTGGGAGATATGCATATTGCCATGACGGTTGAACATGGTACAGTCAGCTCATTCAAGGACCACGGAGCAGTGTGCCCACTACAGTCCCCTGAGACACCCTGGCCTCCTAATCATATGTGTCATCCAACACTGTACACATTCTCTGTGTGTTCAGCATAGGTCTGCCTCTGTGGCATTGTTCCCTGGCCTAGTTAGTATTTTGCAAAAGTGTGCTACATGTGTCCACTGGACAGGGATACACCATTTTGCTTGTGCATACTCACACTGGGCAGTGCCTGTGTGGCTATTCACAACAATCTGTTGATTGTTGTTTGTCACAAATATGTGTTGCCAGCCCCACGAGATGATGTTGTGTAAATGAAGCTATTTTTTTAGCACAGTTATTGTAACCCTGAATAAGAGGTGTCACTTCTTGATCTGTATCAATCACATTGACTCAGGCATGGGGTGGGGTGTGCAGGAGAGGCCAGGTCTGACTTGTGTGTGAGACTTGGCTGTACAAAGAATCACCGTGCTGTGCCCCTGTGATGCTGGCCAGTGCTTAATTTACCTGCTTTGCAGCCTGTGTCAGTTTTTTAAAAACATGATTCCTGCTCATACATTTTTAGCACCTGTGTGTGGTTCAGATGCAACGATGTTTGGACTTTGTGTGCTGACATCTGTGTGTACATTCTGGCTTGCCATGAGGGTGTCCCCACAGTACAGCTAGGCTTTTTCTCTACCCAATTGCAGGCCCATTAGCTTATGCATTGTCCTGGGTGTGGACATGTGTGCCACTCAAGATGACAGGCAGTAGGTCATATGTGTAGCCAACTGTGTAATCAGGTGACGGATGGCCATGTGACAACTGACATAATTCAAGTTGTTACTCTTAAGAAATTGTACCTTGGCACTCACAGCACTTGTCAACAGTTCTTCATGTTTTAAATGTGGAAATTTGATGATTTGTGTTAAGAAAACTGATGTGCCTGCATGAAAAAAGTAGCCCAAGGAAGTGCACACCAAACTATATTCCACTTTCATGGAACACACTGGCACATTTTCTAAGAACCCACCCTTAGAATTAAATGGTGTTGCAGATTCTCCATATACATGTTCCCACAGTGCTCTTGATTTTGTAAGACTCCTTTGTTGTTGGTGATACAAACTGACGAGTCTCAAGACATCAAGACCTCCGTGGGCCCATGTATATGTACTTTCTACAACACCATTAATTTCTAACAGTGGCTTCTTAGAAAAGGTGCCAGCTTCTTCAATGACAGTGTAATTGTACTTTTGTGTGCACTGCCTTGTGCAACATATTTCATGCAGGCACATGAGTGTTCTTTTCACGAAATGGCGAATTGGCAAAATCAAAACATGTAGATTGTGTAAAGTATTGTGAGTCCCAAGGTAGCAAAATGTTTTCGTTTTGTGTTCCAAAGTACTTACAGGTCTCTGAGTGTGGTGACACCTTGAGTATTGAGGTGTGTCAGTTTACATTGGGTGCACCACTACTGTTACTTTCAGGTTAAACAAGAGGTGGCATGAATTCATTGTATAGTTGTGCTCACCGGTTCACAGACACTAGCTTCTCAGTGTATTTCTCATTCAAGTTGTGGCCTTTTGTGTTCTTTTTTTCCTGGTGTCCAAGTGGCATAGTGGGTCTACCAACTGGGCAGTACAGGGCTTACATATGTGCGGAGTTATCTAGCTGTTACTCATGATGCATTGCCTGATATGCACTGTGACCAATTGTTCTTGTGCTCATGTGCCAGATGTATACAGGTGACTGATGCATTTCGGTTTCTTCTCCTTGCCCACAGCATCATCATCCGCAACTGAGGGAGACACCTGCATGGACCTGGAGGAGGGACCCAGCGACAGTGCCACCAGTGCTGGGGAGTAAGAAGGTGCCAGTGGCACGGAGGGCGAGGGTAGTCAGTCGGAGGACCTGTCTGGAGGCGAGAGCAGCTACGGCGCCAACGGGTCCGAGGCTGACCTCCCTGAGGAGGCAGAGGCTGCAACACCAACTGGCAGCATCCCCACATCTGTCACCGCCTCCTCCTTACCATCTCCACCCTCCCAGTTGCTCCCGTCCCTTCTGTCCGTGCAGGTTCCCACCATGTCTCCTTCTGCCCAGGCACCGCACCCCCTGCCCCTGTCACCCCTGCTGCCCTCAGTGAAGAGTCTGTGGACATACTGCGGCAGTTGCAGGTTGGGCAGGCATCAGTGCTGACTGTCCTCCATGGACACACTAAACTGCTCACACAGATGGTGTCGTTCATGGAGGGCATGTCAGCAACGATGTCTGACCAACGCAGGTTTCTGCGGTCCATGGACTCTTCCCTGACGGCAGCAGTTTCTCTCCTGCAGCGCTCCGTCCCCCCCTACCCCGGACCCATCCACACTGTCCCCTCCCATGCCTGCCCAACGCACACCCAGAGAGTCACGTACACGCACCCCACCAGACACATCCAGCACACCCCCAAGTAAGGCACAGCGCACACCTCCTGGCACGCACACTCAGGGGGATGTAGGCACACCCACAGGGGCTGGGGGCAGACAACATACATGCAGCCACAGTCGCAGTCCGCAGTCCTCACAACCCTGTTCCTCCAAAACCACTCCCCTTAGCTCCCCTGCCAAACTCTCACCTAAGGAGACCTATATGGTTGAGCTGGGCCTCGCCCCCACTGAGCCACCACCCCACAAGCGGGCGAGGAAGTCCCCGGGCACGGGAGTTGAGTACCCCACCATGTCCACCCCCTCCTCCAAGAGCGCTGCACCCCATCCCCCACCCACCACACCCTCCGTTGGCCCTGGGGTATCTTCAGGTGCAGGGGTTAGGATGGAGGCCCTAGCAGCAGTGTGCAGCGCCAAGCTCACCTCCACCTTTGGCAATGCCCCACCCCCTGTGGTGGAGACGTTCACCCCTGAACCCACCACACCTACCCCTCCCCCTCATGTCCCTGCGGTGCCTGGTCCTGCCACAGATGATGCCCCCCCAGTCGACAAACCTTGAGGTTCCTTAGTGCAGGCAAGATAGGGGTGGACGCGGACCCCTACGTCCACCCTTGGACTTGAGAAATGGACTGGCCATTGGCCTTTGAACATAGTATCTTTTAAATTTATTTATTTTTGGTGCTGAATAAAGCCTTTTCTTTTACTTTCAACACTATTGCATTTCAGGTACTTGATGTTGGTGATGAGGCTCTGGCTGTTGGTGTTCTGGTAATGTGTTAGGGTTCTGAGAAATGTTTTTGTATGATGGTCATGAGGTGGACCATGGTATCTGTGTGCCATCACAATGTCTCTGCAAATAATCATTGGTAGTGTGTGTTCATTTAGTTTGGAGACATTGTCCCAAGGAGTGTTCCTTCCTCTGTGGCACCTGACATCTTCCCTGCAAACAGTTGCACAATTGTTGTGCTGACCTGTGTCCACATTTCCTTTGTTGGTGACGGATTCCTTCAACAATGGCCATGCCTGCTTACCGATATCTCCTGCTGAATCGTCTGTGCCATCCTTGCTAGTCACTCTACTTGTGTTTTGGGTATGTAGGAATGCCTTCAGGGACAAATTGGCCCTTTTCAGCACTATGCATGTGTGTAATCACAGCCTACCACACAAATGGTACTTGTTATGCAGGGTATTTGGGCACCTGACTCACAATTGTGGGCATTGTATCTGGTGGAATTGAACCCTATTCCTTCCATGAGAGACAACATCTTGGTGGCTGGACCAGCACCTGTACATTCCTAACACTCCTGGGATGTGCGTGACAGGGTGTGTTCACTTTGGCTATCTTAGTTTTGTATGCAGTTACATGACTATACAGTCTGTTGACAGGAAATCAGGGTGTGTATTGTGCTGCATCAGCTATGGGTGAGTATGGATGTGTTATATGTCCTCACACCCACATGTGGTGTGTCATGCAGTGTGTGACAGACATCCATCGTCCTGGGAGTGGGACCCTGTTGTCAGTGATGTGTTGTAATAGCACTAAAATCATAGTCCAAAGTTAGGGATGTGTCCATACCACCATGTAGGTGTGGTCATCTGATGATGATGTACACCCCCCATATCTCTGTCCACTGCTGGGAGTCCTCTGCACCCACGCCTCATAGGTCTGGACACTGCTTGGAGTCATATGTACCCACCCCTCATATGTCTGGACACTGCTGGGAGTCATATGCACCCACCCCTCATATTGCAGGCCACTGCTGGTAGTCATATGCACCCACCCCTCATATCTCTGTCCACTGCTGGGAGTCATATGCACCCACCCCTCATATCTCTGACCACTGCTGGCAGTCATATGCACCCACCCCTCATATGTCTGGACACTGCTGGGAGTCATATGCACCCACCCCTCATATGTCTGGACACTGCTGGGAGTCATATGCACCCACCCCTCATATTGCAGGCCACTGCTGGTAGTCATATGCACCCACCCCTCATATCTCTGTCCACTGCTAGGAGTCATATGCACCCACCCCTCATATCTCTGACCACTGCTGGTAGTCATATGCACCCACCCCTCATATGTCTGGACATTGCTAGGAGTCATATGCACCCACCCCTCATATTGCAGGCCACTGCTGGGAGTCATATGCACCCACCCCTCATATTGCAGGCCACTGCTGGTAGTCATATGCACCCACCCCTCATATTTCTGGACACTGCTGGTAGTCATATGCACCCACCCCTCATATGTCTGGACACTGCTGTGAGTCATATGCACCCACCCCTCATATTGCAGGCCACTGCTGGTTGTCATATGCACCTACCCCTCATATCTCTGTCCACTGCTGGGAGTCATATGCACCCACCCCTCATATCTCTGACCACTGCTGGTAGTCATATGCACCCACCCCTCATATGTCTGGACACTGCTAGGAGTCATATGCACCCACCCCTCATATTGCAGGCCACTGCTGGGAGTCATATGCACCCACCCCTCATATTGCAGGCCACTGCTGGTAGTTATATGCACCCACCCCTCATATTTCTGGACACTGCTGGGAGTCATATGCACCCACCCCTCATATGTCTGAACACTGCTGGGAGTCATATGCACCCACTCCTCATATTGCAGGCCACTGCTGGTAGTCATATGCACCCACCCCATATATTTCTGGACACTGCTGGGAGTCCTCTAAACCCACCCCTCATATTGCAGGCCACTGCTAGGAGTCATATGCACCCACCCACGCACCCCCTTGGAGCAGTACACTGCTGGCCTGGACCTACACACAAACCAATATGAAGGTAACATGCTGTGCCAGTCCTCTAAGCCCACATTCCTGGCATGTGTACGCCTCATATCCCAAATGTACTGGTGCCGTAACAGGGTATTTGTGACACGCACTGTACCCACGCATTCATTGCGTGTGTACGGTCCGGATCACTGTTCTAATGGTGCCATAGGGGTACGTGTGGTACACACCGTACCCACGCATTCATTGCATGTGTACGGTCCGCATCACAGTTCTACTGTGCCGTAGGGGTACGTGTGGTACGCACCGTACCCACGCATTCATTGCGAGTGTACGGTCTGTATCACTGTTCTAATGGTGTCGTAGGGGTACGTGTGGTACGCACCGTACCCACGTATTCATTGCGTGTGTATGGTCCATATCACTGTTCTAATGGTGCCGTAGGAGTACGTGTGACATGCACCCTACCCACGCATTCATTGCATGTGTACGGTCCGTATCACAGTTCTTCTGTACCATAGGGGTACGTGTGGTACGCACCGTACCCACGCACTCCTTGCGTGTATACGGTCCGTATCACTGTTCTAATGGTGTCATAGGGGTACGTGTGGTACGCACCGTACCCACGCATTCATTGCATGTGTACGGTCCGTATCACTGTTCTAATGGTGCCGTAGGGGTATGTGTGACATGCGCGCCCTGCCCACGCATTCATTGCTTGTGTACGGTCCGTATCACTGTTCTAATGGTGTCGTAGGGGTACGTGTGGTACGCACCGTACCCATGCATTCATTGTATGTGTACGGTCTGTATCACTGTTCAAATGGTGCCGTAGGGGTACGTGTGACACGCACCATACCCACGTGTTCATTGCGTTTGTACGGTCCGTATCACTGTTCTAATGGTGCCGTAGGGGTACGTGTGACACGCACTGTACCCACGCATTCATTGCGTGTGTAGGTCCGTATCACAGTTCTACTGTGCTGTAGGGGTACGTGTGGTACGCACCGTACCCACACATTCATTGTGTGTGTATGGTCCGTATAACTGTTCTAATGGTGTCGTAGGGGTACGTGTGGTACGCACCGTACCCACGCATTCATTGCGTGTGTACGGTCCTTATCACTGTTCTAATGGTGCCATAGGGGTACGTGTGACACACACCGTACCCACGCATTCATTGCGTGTGTACGGTCCGTATCACTGTTCTAATGGTGCCATAGGGGTATGTGTGACACGCACCGTACCCACGCATTCATTGCGTGTGTATGGTCCATATCACAGTTTTACTGTGCCATAGGGGTATGTGTGGTACGCACCGTACCCACGCATTCATTGCGTGTGTACGGTCCGTATCACTGTTCTAATGGTGCCGTAGGGGTACGTGTGCAATGCACCGTACACGTCCACTTCCGTTGTTGCGGTATGCAGGGGTTGCTGGCCACGCCCCTCCAAGTGACCAGACCCTGGTGGTAATGTATGGCCTCCATATTATAGGTTTGGCTTTGAGTATGGGGTTTGTTTCCTGCCCCTCACCCCCACCCTGGCCCCTGGGTGTTGTTCTCACCTTCTGCGGCGTGTGCGTCGGGTGCGGTGCACCAGGTCGTAGGCCAAGAGTACCGGGATGACACATACGACGGGGTTCATGGCATGTACGTCGCGTACCGGGGCTCCGTTGCGTAGCGGTTTGCGTCGGACTCTGCTTTTCCGGCTGTGTCTGACTCCTGTAAAAAAAGAGCCGTACGGAATGACGTAGGGACGAATCGTACTTGCTGGGCCGGAAACCGCTGCCTGAATACGTCCGGACGTTGCGTACAAGCTGTTCCGGATCAGAATCGTAGTTTTTTTTGACCCGTACGGGCTTTTTTACGAAACGTACGGAAATAGGCTTTCTGTACGAATCGTACTTCCTAGGTTGTATGGAAAGTTTACCGGGTATGAGTCGTACGGGGTATACGCTCCGTACAACGATTCATACAGCCTTTTTACGGGATCGGAATCGGCCCCTATATGTATTAGTTAATATTTTTTAAACATGTTTTAATATTTTTAACTATGTTTCTTTTATTTATATGTATTATTTACTTAATTTTACGTTATTATTGAAACATTTTAAAAAAACGATATTTTTAACATAGATATTTTTGACAACGATATTTTGTTTTCGATATTTTTGTACTTACCATTATGTAGATAGGACTTCGATATTTTTGACATTGATATTTTTGTGTCCATATTTTTGTAGGTCGATATTCTGTCAGACAAACAGTTGCTCTTCCCCATGAACTTTATGATACTCCACTGGGTAGTGGCAATTCGACGGACGACAAAAGCTTTCTGCAGTTAACCTGTAAGGAGATAGAAGATGCTATTAGAAAGAAAGCCCTTGGAAAAGCACCCAGCATCCATATAATACCAGGAGACGTGTTTTTGACAGCAATAGAGGTGTGGGCACCATATTTTACAATGGTTTTTAATGCTATTTTAAAGGGTGCTAATATACCACAGTCATGGCCCGTCGATGAGATCCTCCCCATACACAGGAAGTGTTGTCCCCTCGACCCAGCTAATTACAGACCAATTAGCTTAATTGAGACAGTGCAAAACTTTTGAGCAAGGTCATATTGGGCAAATTGCAGCATTGGCTAAATGATGAACAATATTCTTTGCCCTCTCCAAGCAGGCTTTCGACCGAATACATCCACGGTGGATCAGGTCTTCAGACGTCAGTTGAGTTATTGGAAGACCGTTAATTTCTAAAAAGGGAGGTTGTGCGCAGTCTTCATGGACTTAAGAACCACAGTCGATCTTGTTCCCAGATGCTTGCTTTGGAAAGGTCTTTCCGAACTGGGTATCCCAATTTATTTGTGCAATATAATCGAGAGATTACACCAGAAAAACTATGCGCAAATTAGATGTGGCAAATTGGGTGAAGTTACTGACCGTATGCCAGTGAAGCGTGGCGTAAAGGCAGAGTTCCCTTTGGTCCCCCACCCTTTTTACGTTGTTTTTAAATGACCTGGCAGTTTTCTTGAATAGCTGTGATAATGATGACCCCGCCTAGCAGGCCAGAGGTTACTGGCCCTCTTGCTTCACACCCTTCTGTTGTCATAAACAACCATTGGGCTATAGAAAGTACTAGTTGGTTTTAGCATATTCTGTGGGATGAGGGGATAGGAAACAAACATCAGCAAAACAAAACATATGGTTTTCCATCCTCATTCGTCCTTGCATGCCAACTCAACGCTAAATGGCGTCCCCCTAGAACACGTCCGACTCTGTGAGTATTTGGGGATTACACCAGATGAGAATCTAGATTGGTCATCACACGTCACAAAAAGACGATTAAAATTAGAGCAGCAATGTAGGGGCTTGCTGAAGCTGTATAAAATGTATTTTTATACCGTTAGCTCAATTATACTTGCATCAGTCACTGGCGGTAGCAGATATGGTGCAGAGATCTGGGGCTATAAGAATAACAAAACCCCTGGAAATGGTAGAAAACCGTTTATTTAGGCAAATCCTATGTCTAGCAGTCAGTACCCCTTTAGAACCTTTGAGGCTTGATCTGGTGCTTAGACGAATTATTTATAAGATCGAACTCAGTCCCCTAATTTTCTGGGGACGCATTTGGGCCACCACCAAGCTATTGCCCCATCGAAATGGGCTATTGAAAATTCTTAAACATCCAAATGATACTGCCTTACCATGGATTTCCTTTGTAAAAGATTCTTTAATGGGAATGGGTTTGGATAATCTGTGGAGTGACCCAGTGGGTAGCTGTACTCTCATTTCTGCTAAGGAACTAAAAAAAATATTATACCCACAAAAACTATCTTCTTTTAATGCGGGCACATGGCACTTTAACAACCCAGTTTTTAATGATAAAAGATATTTATAACTATGAACCCTTCTTTTATGATATCGAACCTAATTTAGCAAAAAATGTGTACATCCAGTTTGTCATGGAAACTTGCCTCTTGTTTTATTTCCAAATGTTCAACCTCCCCGATCAACTCTGCCCAGGGGTGTAGCCTTTGTGGCTACAAGAATGAGGACATTCCGCACTTGTTCTTTTTTTCCCTCTGTCCAAAAAACAGAGTGCAGTATGGTTGACACCAATAGGTGTTAGAAGGCATAAGGAAGCATATAGGATCCCTCAAGCTGATACAACTTTTTATATAGTTTTTATCTAGGTTTTGAAGTGTCTGCTTCATGCTTGGCTCACAAGAAGTAAAGAACAGAAAGTAGATAATTCTTCAGTAAAAAGGTATACTTTTCACCCTAAAATGTTCCATTTTTATCACATTCCCACAAGTATTTCCCCCCCATATATGCTAGTGAAATGGCCATGTATATAATATACTGAAATTGTTAACACATGGTGCTATGCTTATTATCTTTTAACATGCTGATGTTTTTAATTGACTCCTTTTATATTTCTTTTTTATACCTCTTTTATGGGATACTACCGAAATGAAGAGTATTTGGGGAAAAAAAGAAAAGAAAAGGCTGAGCCTCAGAAACTCGAAATATAATTGGCTTTGCCACTAAGTTCAGAGTAGCAGGAAATGTGGCCTTGTGCATCCGTTTCAATTTATACTGGTCTCCCACTCATAATATGTGAACAGTTGTATTTGTGTTTGGAATGGCAGACTGAAACTTCTCCAAAATCTGAGAAAATCTGTTCAGCCATTTGTCATTCGTAAAAAGCAGGATGTTCAGCATCCTCTCTTTTATTACACGGATGTTAACAAAATTTAGATTAAGCAATAGGTTTGGACCCGGAGACAAGAATCTAGCCAAATGTTACTTTCCATGGGTCAGTTATACTTTGACAGTTCAGTTATTTACTAAAAGCTGTACATTCCGACCATGATTTGCACTTTCACAACAGAATGCAAAATTTGAAAACATTTTTGAAGTCAGCATTTATCCGAAAACTGATTTTAACGTCCACAGTGCAAATTATTCTGATGAAAACAAAATGTTAAAATATCTTATTATGACATTCAGATACCAAGGAGCTCATTATGATGGCGGGCAGACATCACTCCACCTGCCATCATAACGGTGATGGGACCGCCCGCCAGACGTGCGACGGTCCCACCAGCCCAATTAGGATGCGCCCACCATACTGGCGGGCACATCCTGGCCTTTCACCATTGCGGATGGGGCTGCTGGCTGCAGCACAGTCCTCAATGGTAAAAGAGTATGCACAGCATTTCCCTGCTCCACGTGGCAGGCACCACGCGGTGCCTACCACTTGGTGCAGGGAGCTGCAGAATGCACCTCCACCCCCGATGGGGCCCGCAACAGGTCCCCAAAGCCAATCCCCGCCCACCTTTCCATGGCGGCATCGTCGCCATGGAAAGGCCCATCATTCACCCTAATCCTAATATGGTGGACGGTGCCTGCTAGGTACCGCCACCATACTAGTGGCCCAGCTCCGCCCAGCAGGCAATCATAACGATTGCCACCGGCGGCAAAGTCCGTCTGCCGCGATACCCACCACCATCCTAATATGGCGTCGGGTAATTCTCATTTCGATGGTGTAAAGATCACCATCGCCGGCCCGGCTGTGGCGATCCTTACACCATCGTAATGAGCCCCTAAGTTTGAAAAATTAGATACCGAGGACATATGTATGCCGCAGCATAGTGGCTAAAGCAATTTTGCTGCGCAAAACTGCGTCATTTTCAAAATGCAGGGATGCACCAATGTAACAAGAAAATGGCGCATCCCTGTGCTCACCTCTGTGACAGTACTAAAAAAGCTGTCTAGTGCCAAATTAGGCACCCAAGGGTGCCTGAATTGCAGTGATGATTGCACAAAAACAATCATTAATGGTGGTTTGATCCTTCTAGGTGTGCTGCAGAATGCAGCACATGGAGAAAAAGTGAAAAACAAGGAGAAATAAAAGTATTTCTCCTTGTTGTGCCTCTTCAACACCTCCCCTGGAAATGCCTTTGATTTTGGCACTGCCCCAGATTTATGAATTCTTGTAAATCTGGGGCAGTGACAAAAAGCCTTGGGTTTATGTGGGAACACTCACAGCAACACCCATTACACATCCTTTGACACAGAGTACTGCGTGAAAGAGGGTGCACTGACAGAATATCGAGTTGTGATTATCGAAATACCATAATATCGAGTTGCAAATATCGTGATACAAGAATATCGACTGTAAGAATATCGTGGTCCAGAATATCGACATTAAGGTAAGAAAAACTATTTTTTTTAATATCGAAGTCAGTAATATCGTTTGTAAAAATATAGCTGTTTATAATATCGATTTTTATATTAGTGTGATGTATTTTAGTATGTATTTTACAAGTATGTGATCTAATTTTTTTTATAAGTATTGCTTTTTTTAATGTATGTGTTAAATTTTTAGAAGTGATTAATTTTAAGTTAATTAAATTTTGCGTTTTTTAGTTCTGTAGCAGGATGTTGGATTATAGGGGAATAGGGTGGAAAGTAATTTAATTATAATAAGTTAATTAATAATTGTTATTTATCAGTATTTATAAATATTTTTTATTAATGTTATTAATTTGAATTAATTAATTAATTGATAATTATGTTAGTTGTGTTATTTTTTTAGGAGTGGGTTGTGGGTTTATATGGGAATAGGATAGAAAGTAATTTAATTATAATAAAGTAATTGATAATGTTTTACTTATTTGTATTTATAATTATTTTATTTAATTAATAATTAATTGGTTAATAACTTCTATTAATTAATTAATTGATAATTAAGTTAATTTGGGTTTTTTTTAGCAGCAAGTTGTGGGTTTATAGGTGAATAGGGTTGCAAGTAATTTAATTATAATAAAGTAATTAATAATGTTTACTTAGGTGCTGAGTCTGATCCGTTACAAATAATTTGCGTACGACCCGTATCCGTATTTGTTTACGTACGAGTCGTAGAAGCACCGTACAAACGGGCAAGTACGATTCGTCCGTGAAAAATAACTGCGAATAGCGTCGGGAAAAGTCTACGAGAGTACGTCGGAAAGTGTTCACGTCCGAATATCGTCGGGAAAAGTGTATGAGAGTGAGCCAGACATTTTTACGTGCAAATCGGAAAACACAAGTCCGAGCACGCAAGTACGATCCCGACCGTCCGTCCGAATACACAATCGCACGTAAAAAGGCCCGTACGGAGCCAACGCAGGAGCACACATGTACACAGGTAAACTCATGCCCGTGTACGAGCCGTACAGCCACCCCCACCCCCAAAATGTCAGCACCGTACACCACCCTGTCCGCACTGTACCCCAGCCCCGCCACTGTACGCGCCGTACCCCCCATGTACGTGCCGTACCCCCATGTACGCGCCTTACCCCCCCTGTCCGCACTGTACCCCAGCCCCACACCTGTACGCGCCGTACCCCCCCATGTACGTGCCGTACCCCCCCTGTAGGCGCATCACCCCCGCATGTGTGTGCCGTACCTCCGCATGTACGCGCCGAACCCCAGGGCCGCACGTGTACGCACTGTACCCCCACCGCATGTACGCGCCTTGCCCCCCCATGTATGCGCCATACCTCCGCATGTACGCACTGTACCCCAGGGCCGCACGTGTACGCACCGTACCCCCACCGCATGTACGTGCTTTACCCCCCCATGTACGCGCCACACCTCCGCATGCACGCACCGTACCCCAGGACCGCACCTGTACGCACCGTACCCCCACTGCATGTATGTGCCCTCCCCTATGTACGCGCCCCCTTCCCCCATGTACGCACCTTCCCCCCATGTACGTGCCGTACCTCCGCATGTACGCGCCGTACCACAGGGCCGCACGTGTACGCACCAAACCCCCACCGCATGTACACGCCGCACTCCAACACCGTACCCCAGCACCCTCACCCAGCATCGCGTATGTACGGATCGTACCTACGCGAAAATGACCCTTACAGAACCAGAACACTGTAAGACAGCACAAGGAGGGTCAATTCGACTCGCACAACACCACAAAACACGTCTACATGACAAAATACATCTCAATGACTGACCTGGCACATCCAAACAGACAAACAGAGGCCCCAAATCACAACCACCACTTATAACTCACCCACCTAAATTCAAACACAGCCACACCCAAAAATGGACCAATAAAAAGGGCCCACACACACAACCCATGAGCCTTTGCAACAGACCCACTGCTGCCAGACCCCACTGAGAAACAACTCCACATAAAAACTACTCCCCATCACTCATACCTCCACTACACCTTCACTCACACACCTTCACACAACCTCCTCCACAAACATCCCCCTCTTCACATTCACACACACACCGTCACATTCACACCCACACACCCACAACCATCCACACCCACACCACACACCATGCCCACAGACAAGAATCCAAAGTTCACAACGGTGGAGCTGGACCTCCTTGTCAACGAAGTCATCAGAGTCGAGCCACAGCTGTTTGGAACATTGGTCAGACAGACCAGCATAGCTGAAAAATCTGCCATGTGGCAGAGGATTGTCGACAAGTTGAATGCTGTTGCACCCATCCGAACGACCAGGCATGAATGCCAAGCCAGGTGGTACGATCTGCGCAGGGCGGTCAAGAGGAAAATGAATGAAGAATATGCCCAGACTACCATCACTGGAGGTGGGCCGCCCCGTAGACCCGTACACTACCATCCCTGGGAGGAGAAGGTGATGGCCCTGCTACCGCTGGTGGGAGTACACGGAGTCGAAGGAGTCGCAGAGCCTGGTGAGTACACAAACAACTTACGTAACATGGGGGCAATGGGGTCCACACCACATACACACCAAATGCACCCAACTTCCCCCAAGCACTCACCGCAAACAACCACACTCAAAAACCACGCTGATGCCACTAACGTCACCATGGACCCTTCACAAATCAAGACAAGGCCATGTCCAAGCCTACAAGAACCACAAACACAAGACTGGATGTCCGGGAGGCTGGGAGTGTGGGCCCCACACAACACATTGTGAAAATGAGACGCAGACACCAATGCGCTCAGCCCATATGGCATAGGTACATAACCATGCACAATGCACAGGGACTGGCAAAGTACTGACAAGGTAGATGACACTTGGCCCTGCTGTATGCAGCACAAGGCCCTCCTGGGACCACTGTACACTCAAACACCAACTCCACAAGCACAGGTATCTAGCACAGGAACTCACACTCACTGTCATGCCAGCATGCACCATGAGGGGACACACACATCACCTGGGAGACCCAATGACAACTCACACTACACACAACAGCACGCCCTGTCACAACCCCCCCCTAACACAAGCACACACACCCGGGGCAGGCAACGGATTTACACACTCCCACAATGGACATGTGACACAACAAGACTGATCCAGAGCCAAATAAGCATCAGAGCAAACTATTTACAGGTCAAACACTCAGAAGAACATCCCAATCTGTCCCCCGCAACATACCGATCCCCAAGTGGACATTGAGAGGAATGCTAGGCACATCAAACTACCTGGAGGAAATGTGTCAACTTGAATATGTATGAAACATAGATGTCGCATGAAACACCATTAACATTGTCTCTCTCTCACACACAGGGCAACGTCGTCGATCTCCCCCCAACACTGGGGGGAAAGAATCATAGTCCCAGGCACTGCGTGAAGACGATCGCACGGGCAGCTACGACTCTCACCACTCCGTGGATGACCCCGACAAACCTGGACCCTCTGGTGCCCAAGCCCCTGCAGCACCTGCGTCAGGTACATCTGTGCCAACCACCTCCCCCATTCCTGCCACATCCCAGGACACACCCAGGAGCCCTGCTCACACTGAACAACAAAGCCAGTCTGACCAGGAGGGACAAGGTTCTCCGGGCACCCAGGAGGAGGCAGGCAACCCTGCAAATGCCATCCCTCAGGGGTCCCGTAAACCCGATGTGCCCACAAGGGCAGGCCAGGCTCAAGTGGTCAAGGGTGGTGGGAGTGGAGGCAGGCGGAGGCCCGAACCTGACCAGCCAGCTCAGGACCCAGGTATGTCACAATACGCAACATCCTGGACTCATACCGGCGTGACACCAGAGGCATCAACCAGGTTGTGTCAAGACTCTCCGAGATGCAGGGGACCCTCGATGACATTAAGAACCTGCAGGTCGAGCATCATGCCAGTAATCAACAACACCAAGGACGGATGGAGGCAAGACTGGCTGAGCTCCTGGCAGTGCACAGGTACGTCAGCCAATCACTCCGTCAGATCGCCCAAAGCCTGGCAAACCCTCCCTGTGCCACCAGGCATAGACCAGCACCAGACACAGGGAGGGAGGAGGAGGAGGATTCATCTGATGGAGCGTCCCCAGCATCGTCAAGGCCTGCATCTGAGGGTCCCCGGAGGAAGGTGGGTCATCCACGGAAAAGACCGTGAGAGTCAGCGGACCATCCCCATCTCCCAGGTCACCTGGCCTGGCACCTGGCCCTCTGGCGCAACAGCAGCACCTCATCCAATTACATTCTCTGCCACATGGACTTGCTGGTCACAGTCTGACCAATGATGACCAACACTGTGGTCTGGACTCTGATGACTTCCAATGCCAAGGATACCATCTCCCCCTGTGAACTTTGGATTCTATTCCCCCGGTACAGCACCCAATTGATTCTACCAAACCACTTACCTCACCGTAAATAAATATTTCACTTTGGACATGAGACGTTCCTGTCATTTTGCATCATTCAACGACATATGTGTGTGGAGATGTCAAACTATGGCTGAGTGTTGAACCAACTACAGCCATCCATACCCTGGGATCAGAGTCTGGTACAGGACACACATGGGTCACAAGGTATCATTCAATGTAGGCATGGAGCACAACACTCACCTGTGATGGCCTCTGGCTGCTGAGGGGGGGCTTGCTAAACTGTGCGGACAGACCTATTTGGGAGATCATCATCAAGGCGTAGAGGTCATGGCTCATGTGGAGGTTCCTGGGGAGGGAGTCCCAGGTATGTGTGGCCAGGTGGGAGAACAATGTCCTGTATGCTGGAGTAAGGTGGATGTGAAGAACGGTGGCCAGGGCAAGGTTGGATGCACGGAGATGGCCCAACGGGATCTAGGATAGCAGACGTACAAGGTTGGTTGGGGTCGGGGTTGTGGACTGCCTCTTGAGTGTGGGTGGGGAGTGTGGAGGTCACCCTGCAGCAGACAGTGATCCTTTGCAGCTATCCATGGTGGACGGTGAGATGGCTGGGGCGCAGGGGGTTGAATCTGAGGTGTGCAGATGCCCACTGGAAGTGGACCAGTTTCCTGGGAGTTTGGATGTACTTGCTCCGTAGAGGGCAGGGCAGTATTTGACACGGATGTTGTCATGGACCTGGGGGATGGTCTGTCTTTTCTTGGAGTGGATCTATCTGTGGATCATGTGCATAATGCAGAGGGCGTTGCAGCATGAGGTACAGATGCTGTGGACTAGCATGGCATATGTGAGCGAGCCAAACATGATGCACACCATCTTGTGTGTGTGGTACTGGGTTCTTGTGCAGGGCTCTTGCGGGTGGGACACAGGCACTTGATCCAGCTGGAAGGGGACAATCCTCAGATGTTCACCTCAGTCCTGTACAAGTCCAGTCTCAGGTGGCTCGTGTGCAGCCATTCATCAATAGATTTCATGCATACTTGAATGATGGAACTGCCAATGTCTGTGTCTTTGTTGAGGGTGAGGAGCACCTGGCTGTCAATGGCATATGAGCTGATGATGAGGTGCTGTGCGCATGTGATGGTGGAGAGGGGGGTCCTGGACACTCTGTAGATTGACATGCTGAGAGATGATACCTGTGCCATGTCCCAGACGATAACACCATACTACATGCTGAAGCCTTGAGTCCCACTCCCATGCCCTTGCTGGGCTACAGAGCCGGTAGGGAGTATTAGGGACGTGACCTGGTTGGTATGACAGGGCCTGGAAGGCGGGACAGCGCAGTGTAGGCAGTTGGAGTTGCACACTCAGCATGCAAAGGTGTCGTGTGTGTGCCCAGGGTATGTCTGACAGCAGGCGTTAGATGTGCGGATGGACATAGCTCGGAGTGTGGCTGATACATCAGACTGTAGTGTGATGTGGGTAATGCAAGGACAGGATGGTGGTGCAATGTGCACCTTGCATGTGCTGATGGTCCAGCCTTTGGCACCGCGTGGCGGCAACAGTGTCATAGACAAGCTGAGGACAGCAAAATGAATGGGTGGAGGGAGGAAGTGAGGAGCATCCTGGAGGCGTGTGTGTTGCCAAATCTGGATACTCTGTTGGCCCTTGCTGCAGGGGCCGCAGCAGCAGGCGGCATCTCCTTGCAAAATGACAGATTTTGCCCACATAGACTAGGATGTCAGAAGGACAACTGCAACAGGCGCGTGTGTAAAGTAAGGAGTGTCCAGTGTCACATGGCACACCCAGAGACAATGCATGCACAATCACCAAAGAAGCATGACACCGGATCAGGAAACTGAAGGCCGACCTACGCACAGGAGACACACCCTCAGCAGCTGTTGGTGGCCCATTGTGCGGACCAACATGCCAAAAAACATACACGACCATGTACTTCTTGCCCAATAGGTGCCTAACCCATGAGCAACTGCATGTATGTTGCTAAACTACACATGGACTCCTATGCATAATCTTCCAAAACTATGCCAGATATGCCGCATGCAAAGTGGCAAGAGACCTGCATTGACAGAGATGAGGCACCTTGGAGTGTGACGAACACCTTTATTACTCAGCCGCACACTAAGGGAAATGCATCAATTGGAACAGACTCACAGGTCATTTGGCTGACCATGCGTGATCTACACTGGACACCCCCTTCAACACACAGATGTGTAAATCCTACTGAGCTGGCACACAAGTGAAGGGGTTGAGCCGAACACCCGTTGCTGCACACGGAGAGTCTACAATTCCCCATCGAGCCTCATATGGGGATGTCCCACACTATGTCCACCATTAGCATCCCGTATGTTCCTTGAAGCCGTCATACACACATTGATGCCTTCATCAGTATCAACACACCATTACAGATGACTGTCAGGAAGGGTGACCATCAATTCATGGGAGCCATGCAACACGTCATGTGGCCCATGGTAAGTCGACATGTATGCATGGTAGCACAACATGCACAGGAGCAGTCCCCACATATCACAAACACGTACCACCCATAAAATGCCTTGCTGCACTCCTTACCCCAAATGACTTTTCACCATGTCTGTGCATGTAACTCTGATCCAGCAATACTCATGAGGAATAGCAGGAGGGCAATGATGACATGAGCAGATGACAGCCGCAAGAACCTGGGGAGGACAGACACACAACAATTCAGCGAAGAGCTAGTAATCCGCAGACATGTACATGTACTCTACAGGAATGATGTTGTCACCATGCCCTTAACAAATTTAGTGTCCCAGCTAATATGTGTGGAATGACATCATCACTTGAATGACACATCAGAACACACCTCCAAGTCACTTAGCACACAGTCAGCTCGACACACACATTGCAGCACATGCCACACAAGGCTCAAAGCGTGCACACTCAGACACAGAGACTCACCATCATGAGAAGAAGTTGCGGATAAGCTGACTCCGGATGTCCTCATCCTCATCCTCATCCTCACTTGCCCCGTGCCCAAGCCCTTCATCCTCCACGGGTGGATGATCCTGCTCATCCGGATCAAGGATGAGTGGTACGGCCTTCTCCACTGCCATGTTGTGCAGCATGCAACACACAATGAAGATTTTGCAGACCTTCACCGGGGCATATGGGAGGGCGCTGCCGGTCTTGTGGAGGCACCGGAATCTGCTCTTCAGGAGTCCAAACATCCTCTCAATCACGCGCCTCGTCTGCCCATGGGTGTCGTTGTACCGGTGTTCTGCGGCTGTTCTGGGGTTGCGGAGAGGCGTCATCAGCCATGGCATGTTGGGATAGCCAGAGTCCCCTACATGGAAACATCATGTGAAGAAGTGGGTCAGGAGATGCCGTAAGATACAAAGATAGCGCTGAACACAGGACTAACAGAGTATACCCACCAACAAGACGTGCTCGTTCCGCGTGCAGCTGCAGCATCATTTCTGGCACCCTGCTACGCCTCATGATGTATGCATCGTGTGCGGACCCAAGAAAACGTGCACAGACATGGGAAATAAGCATGTTAGCAAGACACACCACAAGGGCATTAATGGAGTGGTAATGTTTACGGTTACGGAAGGCTACCTCCTGTGCCTGTGGTGGTACCAAAGCCACATGTGTCCCATCAATGGCCCCAATTACATGAGGCATCCCTCCCAGGGCATAGAACTCACCCTTGACACCTGTCAACTGCTCACGAGTGGGAAAATGGATGAATTCATCCAGGTGCAACAACATGGCTTCTATAACATCATGCAGGACACGGCTGAACATAGTCTGGGACATGCCACCGACATCAGCTATGGTCAATTGAAACGTGCCGGTGGCAAAAAAATGTAGGGCTGCCATCACCTTCACCTTGGGGGTCAGAGCTGTAGGATACCTGTGTTGTGGTTGGAGGTGTGGTGCAAGCCGGCGGGTCAAGTCCTCTATCAGCTCTTGCGAGAATCGGTATCTGCGTATACAGTCATGTTCGCGCATGGCATCCAAGTCTGGCGTTCGTCTGGGGAGAGGAGGTGACCTGCAGAGATTTGGAAGGAATAACAAAGAGTGAGTACATTACCACACCAATGTCACTGAGGTGAGCACATGTTCACCAGCTAATACACATCTGCTTAATACAGAGTCTGTGCTGTGCAATACATCCAGGACACGTGGGCCAGCAAGGTGATACTCCTACGAAGAGCCAGCCACAATAGTTGCATGGCAATGTTGACGTGACATGCCATGAAATAGCTGTTGGCCAGTGTAAGTGACAAGCTAGACACATTACATGAGTGACAGACATCCACATATCAGCATTAGAAGGATGTCATCTCATACAGACAGCTGGCGGGAGTCTAGACGCACAGGTCACTTGTTATCTGGAAATGGACAGATGACACACATTTCCATTAAGGGGACCATGTCAAAAACTGATGTCACAGACATTGAGACAATGCAGATATTGCCTCATGTCAGGAAGTCATCTTCGAACCATCATGACACATGTAACATGTGAGTCTGCATGTGGCATGGTGTGCGTATATGTGTGTCATGCACAAATGCACACATACACATGTTGGATGCTGCAACAGCAGATGGAGTTGACGGAACACCAACGGAAAGCTCATGGGAACACATGACACACACATGACATAGTCACATCGTGGCACACTGGGAGTCACATGTGAGGTGTAATTATCCATGTACCTGCCATCAGGGGACAGTTGCGGGTGTTGCTGACTGTGCCATACCAGTGATGCAGTGATTGACACGTGTGTCGCACATGCACACATGTGCAAAGTGTGAAGGGGAAGTGTGCCACGTAGTGCTCCATCACACTTGACATGTGTAAACAGCTCATCACACATCTATTGTGCCACAACATGAGGAGACATGTGCCACATCACTGCCTGACACACCTAGGCCCTGCACATGAAGGACTGCACTGACAATGACTTGATGTACAGCCTTGTGCGAGTCTGACACCTCCATTCCTTTCGTGTGCGCCTCCTATCACCAGTGTAAGCAGTGAAACGCAGTACACACGCTCTGAGGGCGTGTGTAGGGCCTGTACTCACGCGTGTATGGGCCGTACACGTGTGAGTACGTGCCTATCACTATCGCTGGGGGTACCGTAGGGCATAGTGATACGGAACGTACTCACGCGTGTACGGGCCGTACACGCGTGAGTACTTGCCTATCAATATCGTTGGGGGTACCGTAGGCCCTAGTTATACGGCACGTACTCACGCGTGTACGGGCCGTACACGCGTGAGTACGTGCCGTATCACTATGCCCTACGGTACCCCCAACGATAGTGATAGGCACATACTCACGCATGTACGGCCCGTACACGCGTGAGTACATGCCGTATCACTAGGGCCTACGGTACCCCCAACGATAGTGATAGGGACGTACTCACGAATGTACGGGCCGTACATACGTGAGTACGTGCCGTATCACTATCGTTGGGGGTACCGTATGCCCTAGTGATACGGCACGTACTCACGCGTGTATGGGCCATACACGCATGAGTACGTGCCGTATCACTATGCCCTACTGTACCCCCAACGATAGTGATAGGCAAGTACTCACGCGTGTACGGCCCGTACACGCGTGAGTACGTGCCGTATCACTAGGGCCTACGGTACCCCTAACGATAGTGATAGGGACGTACTCACGCGTGTATGGGCCGTACACGCGTGAGTACGTCCCTATCACTACCGTTGGGGGTACCGTTGGCCCTAGTGATACGGCACGTACTCACGCGTGTACGGGCCGTACACGCGTGAGTACGTGCCGTATCACTATGCCCTACGGTACCCCCAAAGATAGTGATAGGCATGTACTCACGCGTGTACGGGCCGTACACGCGTGAGTACGTGCCGTATCACTATGCCCTACGGTACCAACAACAATAGTGATAGGCACGTACTCACGCGTGTACGGCCCGTACACGCGTGAGTACGTGCCGTATCACTAGGGCCTACGGTACCCCCAATGATAGTGATAGGGACGTACTCAGGTGTGTACGGGCCGTACATGCGTGAGTACGTGCCGTATCACTATGCCCTATGGTACCCCCAACGATAGTGATAGGCACGTACTCACGTGTGTATGGGCCGTACATGCATGAGTACGTGCCGTATCACTATGACCTACGGTACCCCCAACGATAGTGATAGGCACGTACTCACGCGTGTACGGCCCGTACACACGTGAGTACGTGCCGTATCACTAGGGCCTACGGTACCCCCAACGATAGTAATAGGCACGTACTCACGCGTGTATGGGCCGTACACGAGTGAGTACGTGCCATATCACTATTGTTGGGGGTACCATAGGCCCTAGTGATACGGCACGTACTCACGCGTGTACGGGCCATACACGCATGAGTACGTGCCGTATCACTATGCCCTACTGTACCCCCAACGATAGTGATAGGCAAGTACTCACACATGTACGGCCCATACACGCGTGAGTACGTGCCGTATCACTAGGGCCTACGGTACCCCCAACGATAGTGATAGGCAAGTACTCACACATGTACGGCCCGTACACGCGTGAGTACGTGCCGTATCACTAGGGCCTACGGTACCCCCAACGATAAAGATAGGCACGTACTCACGCGTGTACGGGCCATACACGCGTGAGTACGTGCCGTATCACTATGCCCTACGGTACCCACAACAATAGTGATAGGCACGTACTCACGCGTGTACGGGCCGTACACACGTGAGTACGTGCCGTATCACTATGCCCTACGGTACCCCCAATGATAGTGATAGGCACGTACTCACGCGTGTACGGCCCGTACACGCGTGAGTACGTGCCGTATCACTAGGGCCTACGGTACCCCCAACGATATTGATAGGCAAGTACTCACGCGTGTACGGCCCGTACACGCGTGAGTACGTGCCGTATCACTATGCCCTACGGTACCCCCAATGATAGTGATAGGCACGTACTCACGCATGTACGGGCCATACACGCGTGAGTACGTGCCGTATCACTATGCCCTACGGTACCCACAACAATAGTGATAGGCACGTACTCACGCGTGTACAGCCCATACACGCGTGAATACGTGCCGTATCACTAGGGCCTACGGTACCCCCAATGATAGTGATAGGGACGTACTCAGGTGTGTACGGGCCGTACATGCGTGAGTACGTGCCGTATCACTATGCCCTATGGTACCCCCAACGATAGTGATAGGCACGTACTCACGTGTGTACGGGCCATACATGCGTGAGTACGTGCCGTATCACTATGACCTACGGTACCCCCAACGATAGTGATAGGCACGTACTCACGCGTGTACGGCCCGTACACACGTGAGTACGTGCCGTATCACTAGGGCCTACGGTACCCCCAACGATAGTGATAGGCACGTACTCACGCGTGTACGGGCCGTACACGAGTGAGTACGTGCCATATCACTATCGTTGGGGGTACTGTAGGCCCTAGTGATACGGGCCGTACACGCGTGAGTACGGCCCGTATCACTGTAGTGATTGTGCCCTAGGGGTACGTGTGAAAAGCGCCGTACCTGTGTGGGGATTTAAGATTTACAATGGGGACACATGAGGGACAAGTATTAGGGCCTAAATGCATGCTGGTTGTCATGGATACCGAGTTTCAAGTTCAAAATTTTACACCATGTGATCTGGAAAAATCAGTTGGCCACATTTAACAATGTTGCAAAGTGGTTGTTGACTTGACATGATGCTGCAAAATCGAAAGATGCAAAGGCTGTCACTGGTGTATGTTTAAAGGGATTGGAGGAAACGTAGGATGCAAATGAGTCTGACCAATCACTCTGTACTCCTGTATATGAAATAGGCCAGCAAGGCAGATATAAGGCAGGCATAACCCATGAGAGGGCACTTGCCTGCACAACATGACAGTCGATACCACTGCTGCTGTATTGTCTCCCTCTGTCTGCATTGTCAGCTTTCCGTCCATCATTTGTTTGTTGTAACGCTTTTCGCCCTAAGTGGGATGGGTATTCCCAGACGTGGGACCCGTACTCACTACGCCACTGGAGTCAAGCTATCCTGGCTGATGACGGCTGATAGCCAGAAACCGGTCCTAGGATGCTTGATTCCGGTCCAGGGAAGACATGGCTTGGCAGTTCGGGCTGGACTGTTCCCATGAGGCACAGGGTCAAGACTGATTTGCATATGGCCATGTCTAAACTGGGGTGGTGTAGTGGGCAAAAGAACAATGGATTTAACCCAGATCTCATGACTGGGGGAGAATGTCTACATTGTCAGCTTTCCGTCCATCATTTGTTTGTTGTAACGCTTTTCACCCTAAGTGGGATGGGTATTCCCAGACGTGGGACCCGTGCTCACTACGCCACTGGAGTCAAGCTATCCTGGCTGATGACGGCTGATAGCCAGAAACCGGTCCTAGGATGCTTGATTCCGGTCCAGGGAAGACATGGCTTGGCAGTTCGGGCTGGACTGTTCCCATGAGGCACAGGGTCAAGACTGATTTGCATATGGCCATGTCTAAACTGGGGTGGTGTAGTGGGCAAAAGAACAATGGATTTAACCCAGATCTCTTGACTGGGGGAGAATGTCTGCATTGTCAGCTTTCCGTCCATCATTTGTTTGTTGTAACGCTTTTCGCCCTAAGTGGGATGGGTATTCCCAGACGTGGGACCCGTGCTCACTACGCCACTGGAGTCAAGCTATCCTGGCTGATGACGGCTGATAGCCAGAAACCGGTCCTAGGATGCTTGATTCCGGTCCAGGGAAGACATGGCTTGGCAGTTCGGGCTGGACTGTTCCCATGAGGCACAGGGTCAAGACTGATTTGCATATGGCCATGTCTAAACTGGGGTGGTGTAGTGGGCAAAAGAACAATGGATTTAACCCAGATCTCTTGACTGGGGGAGAATGTCTGCATTGTCAGCTTTCCGTCCATCATTTGTTTGTTGTAACGCTTTTCACCCTAAGTGGGATGGGTATTCCCAGACGTGGGACCCGTGCTCACTACGCCATTGGAGTCAAGCTATCCTGGCTGATGACGGCTGATAGCCAGAAACCGGTCCTAGGATGCTTGATTCCGGTCCAGGGAAGACATGGCTTGGCAGTTCGGGCTGGACTGTTCCCATGAGGCACAGGGTCAAGACTGATTTGCATATGGCCATGTCTAAACTGGGGTGGTGTAGTGGGCAAAAGAACAATGGATTTAACCCAGATCTCTTGACTGGGGGAGAATGTCTGCATTGTCAGCTTTCCGTCCATCATTTGTTTGTTGTAACGCTTTTCGCCCTAAGTGGGATGGGTATTCCCAGACGTGGGACCCGTGCTCACTACGCCACTGGAGTCAAGCTATCCTGGCTGATGACGGCTGATAGCCAGAAACCGGTCCTAGGATGCTTGATTCCGGTCCAGGGAAGACATGGCTTGGCAGTTCGGGCTGGACTGTTCCCATGAGGCACAGGGTCAAGACTGATTTGCATATGGCCATGTCTAAACTGGGGTGGTGTAGTGGGCAAAAGAACAATGGATATAACCCAGATCTCTTGACTGGGGGAGAATGTCTGCATTGTCAGCTTTCCACAATCATTTGTTTGTTGTAACACTTTTCGCCCTAAGTGTGATGAGTATTCCCGGACGTGGGACCCGTGCTCACTACGCCACTGGAGTCAAGCTATCCTGGCTGATGACGGCTGATAGCCAGAAACCGGTCCTAGGATGCTTGATTCCGGTCCAGGGAAGACATGGCTTGGCAGTTCGGGCTGGACTGTTCCCATGAGGCACAGGGTCAAGACTGATTTGCATATGGCCATGTCTAAACTGGGGTGGTGTAGTGGGCAAAAGAACAATGGATTTAACCCAGATCTCTTGACTGGGGGAGAATGTCTGCATTGTCAGCTTTCCGTCCATCATTTGTTTGTTGTAACGTATTGTCTCCCTCTGGCACCATGTCAAGGACTGTGGAGAGGGCCCAGCCTTTCACCCAGGAGGAGAATGAGGCCCTGCTGGATGTGATCCTCCCACAGTACCCCATGCTGTATGGTCGACCAGGGGAGCAGGTGAGTGCTGACTCCAGTACCTTTGCCTGTGCACCTTTATTGTGTCTGTCACTTCTGGCATTGTGGCCAGGTGTGACAGACATGCAATGTTGGGTGTAGTGGGTCCCAGGAGGGAGGATGGCTTATGTCTCTCATGCAGGGCTTGATGTAGTTCATGTGTGCACTCCTCACTTGCATTGTGCTTACTGTGACATTCACTGCATAGTGCATGGCACATTCCGCCAGTCAAATCCTCTTGGGCATTCTTGTTCTATTGTCCTGCGGTGATTCAGTGGTCACCCCGGTGTGACAGGTGACTGCACCCACAGATGTGTGTGAGTTGAGTGGAGCTGTGGTGAGAGTGGTGAGGGTGTCCAAATGATGTGTACTCCCCCTGGACATTGATGTGTGTGAATGTTTCTTGTCATGTGGATGAGTGTCTTTGTGGAGTGTTGCACTACAGCTGCATGGAGGAGGCAACTGCTCAATCCATCTGATGTGTGAAGTAAGCCGTGCTGTGTGTTTGACTTGCTGAGCTAGCCCCACACCTGTGACCCCCCCCCGGCAAGTGGCACATGTGCAGAGTGAGGTTTGCATCCGCTGTTGCCAATGGCAGGTGATTGATGTGTGCCTCTGTGTGTCTGTGTACTCTGCTGATGTTTCGTCAGTGGCCTGGTGCATGTGACTGCTTTGCGTTGCTATCCATCAGCCTTGTGTTGCTAGGGATGCACAGTGTGTGCCATGATCAGGGATTGGTTCGCACCCCTCATGCCACCTGTGTACTTACTATGCCATGTAGTGCATTGCTGCGTCCCCAGTGGAAAAAGTCCCTATGACTAAGGTGCTATTACTTGCCAGCATACTATGCCCTGTTCTACAAATCTAAGATGTTCAACTGTGTGTCTCTGTGACATGGTGCAGGTGTAGTGATGTTGTCCCACTTTGTCATCCACACTGTATCCCCCTACCACAAGGGGAAGATCTGGAAGGACGCCGTCAAGGCCGTGCAATCGGCGGAGGGTCGCAGTCGGCACCTGCCAAAGTGAGGAAGAGATGGCAGGACATCTGGTGCTGGACCTGGAGGATCGCCCGGGTCATGCTGAAGGAGGAGGCTCCTCACAATCATGGCGGATGCCGGCGCCTGACCCACCAGATGCGGCGTATCCTGGCGGTGGTCTTCCCTGACCTGGATAGGCGGATACAGGAGTTACAGCAGCAGGAAGGGGGTAGGTACATGTGTGTTTGTTGTGTGTTGCCAGCTTTTGTTGCTGCTCAGTCGCCTGGAGACACTGCCAGGGTATATATGTGCAGTGCATATCCTGTTCCCCCACAGTCAACCTGTGCTGTTCTTCCTCCCTTCCCCTCCTTGACATGTGTTACCTGGTCTGTGTGTGATCACTATTGCACATGGTCATCTAGGCTATACTCACACTGGGCAGTGCCTGTGTGGCTATTCACAACACTCTGTCACTTTTTTTTTTTTTTTTTTAAATTTGTAAAGCGCTCAGCTACCCCCGGCGGGGGTGTCCCGGCGCTGATAACAAGAGAATGCGACAGTCAAGGAGGATAAGCTGAAGAGGAACAATGAAGCTAAAGGCAAGAGAAGAACCAGGTCTTCAGTTTTTTTCGAAACAGAAGCTCCGATGTCGCAAATCTGAGTTCCATCGGTAATCGGTTCCACAATCTGGAGGTGGCCACGGCAAAAGCCCTGCCTCCCATGTGTGCCAGACGGAATCGAGGGCAGAACATAAGGCGAAGATGATTAGATCTCAGGTTCCGTGTCGCCTGAGTCAACCTGAGTCTATGCATTAAGTATGCAGGACCTCGGCCATTAAGAGCTCTGAAGGTCAGAACTAGGGCTTTAAACTGAATGCGATAGTTCACTGGTAACTAGTGCAGTTTGGCCAGATAAGGTGAAATTGAATGGCGATAAGGAATGTTATAGATCAGCCTGGCAGCCGAGTTCTGTACTAACTGCAAACGATTAATGAGGAATGCTGGAGCCCCGAGGTACAGACTGTTTGCGTAGTCCAAGTGAGAAGTTATTAAAGCATGGACTACTGTTCTACGGGACTCATGAGGCAAAAAAGGGATGATTTTTTTTATCATTCGGAGTTTTCCAAAGCAGGAGGAAGAGACTTTGTTAATTTGGGTTTTACAGGAAAGCTCTGTATCAAATTGAAAGCCTAAGTTACGGGCAGCCTGAACTGGTGCCGGGGGAGGATTAAGTTCAGCTGGCCACCAGATGTTGGAAGGAATGGCAGATTTCTGATTGAAGAAAAGAACCTCCGTTTTGTCGGCATTTAATTTTAAATTGTTGGTGGACATCCAGGAGGCGATGTTAACCAGACAGTGGCGAAAATTAGCTAAAGAGCTTTCAGAGTGATCCTTGAATGAAAACACAAGCTGAGTATCATCAGCGTAGAAGATCACTCTGACGTCCCAAGATTCGACCACCCTTGCCAACGGCCTAAGATATACATTAAATAGGAGGGGGCTCAGGGCAGAGCCCTGGGGGACCCCCCATATCAATGGTTTCTCCGTGGAAACAAAAGAGCCAAAGGTGACCTGTTGGAATCTGCCCGTCAGAAATGATTTCACCCAGGCCAGCGGAGTCCCGTCAATGCCCACTTCCAGAAGACGATTTAGTAAGATGTTATGGGAGATGGTATCGAATGCTGCGGATAGGTCGAGGAGGACCAACATGGCCTCCTCTCCTCTATCCACACATTCGCGAATTGATTCAGTTGCTTCAAGCAGGGCTGATTCAGTACTAAAGTTTGGCCTGAATCCTGACTGGGTGTCATGTGACAGGTGGTTCGATTCCAAGTAATCAGACAATTGCTCTTGTACCACCTTCTCTAACACTTTTGCTGGTTTAGGGAGAAGTGAGATGGGCCGATAATTACTAAAACATAATGGATCGGCACCAGTTTTTTTTAAGATTGGTACCAGCAGCGCATGTTTCCACAGAGAAGGAAAAAGGCCCGATTGCAGAGAAGAGTTCCAAATTTTTAACAAAGGTTTAATCAATAGCGGAGCTAATTCATACAGAATCTGAGCCGAGGCAGGATCAAGAGGGGAGTCGGACTTACATTTTAGAAACAAGGACAGAGCGTGATCTTCAGACAGCGGTTTAAAAGAGGTAAATGCTATAGCGCAGGTGGTGTCATTGGCTGAAGTAGCAGCTAACGGAGTCTGTTGAATAGCTGCCGTAATGTTCACAATTTTCTCAACTAAGAAGTCCAACAAGCCATCGCTAAGTAGTTGGCTAGGGATGACAGGGCATGCCAAAGCAGAAGGGTTTGCGAACTCCTTAACAATATTAAAGAGCCTCTTGGTGGAATTTTCAGCTCTTTTAATTTTGTCCGTGAAGTACTGTTTCATGGCATTGCGTTTGAGTTTGTGGAACTCTTTAAGAGCTGATCTGTAGAGGGCTTTGGACTCTGGGTCGTATGAACGACGCCAGATACGTTCCAATTTTTTGCATTTACTTCTGTTATCTCGTAACAACGTTGAGAACCAGGGGGCTGAGGGTTTAGAACGTTGAGAGGTGAAGTTCTGCATAGGGGCAATTTGTTCAATAGCAGCAGCAAGATCATTATTAAAAGTAGCTACAACTACATTAAGATCATCATCAAGAGAATCAGAGCTGTTCCTAGACAATTGTTCCAGAGCCGTACAGGTAACTTTATGCCACTTTCTACCCTGGTCTCTGATAGTCAGATTCATCTTAGGGGGTAAAAGAATGGATATTTCAAACGGGATCAAGTAGTGGTCAGATCACGTGAGGGGCATAGGTGGAAGAACCTTAAGGTCAGACCAGCTTGAAAAAATTAAGTCAAGGGTGTGTCCTGCAAAGTGAGTGGGACCTTTGACTTTTTTAATTAAATTCAGACCTTGCAAGAGATTTTTGGCGCGTGTACAATCATATACATCAATGTGGTGATTGAAATCTCCTAGTACCGTAAAGTGAGGATGTTTAAGAGAGAGATCAGCAATGGCCGCCAATAATGCGACAATTGCGGGCTGGGGAACGTTAGGTGGGGAGTATACCAAGGCGCCTGAAAATACGGCAGTGGAGGCATCTGAGATAGAGAAATAGAATGCCTCTATGGAACCTATGTTGGAGATTTTCCTAGAGATGATGGTTAGATGGTTCTGTAAAATTACAGCAATTCCACCTCCAGACTTTCCTCCCTCGCGGCTAATTCCCATTAGGCGATAGCCAGGGGGTGTGGCCAGAGCAATATCTGGATTAGAGGAGTCTTTGATCCACGTCTCTGTGAGAAAAAGTAAATCCCAGGACGTCTCAGAAAGTAATAGCCATATGTCACTAGAGTGACACGGCAAAGAGCGGCAGTTCAATAAGCCAGCCGTGTATAGGCGGGTAAGAATGGGAGGAGTATAGGGGGCAAAAGGGATAGATTTATTAATCATAAAGGAAAAGGTGCAATGCTTACATTTAAAATGAGACCAGGTAGGCGAGGTCAGATTACAGCGTACCTGGGGAGTACAAGCTTCCTTGTTCAAGGCCATCAGCTGGGATCTAGACCAGGGGTATCTTTGGATAAGATGTGAACCGGCAGCATGACTGGCCCTAGGCCCGGGACTGGCACGGACGGGCGCAGACGGGCTTGCCTTTGGCGAGCCTTCGGCGCGCCGCAGGCGCGCCGGCTGCGCCTGTCCGCTGCGCCTCCTATGCCAGGGAGCCATTTTATGCCTGTGTGGCGGGAGGGGCGGAGCACTAGACCGCTCTCCAGCTCCTCGCCTCACTCAAGATGGCGCCCGAAGTCGTTACCCCACGCAGTACCGAATCGTCTGCAATGGGCGCTTCGAGGGAGACAGAGGGTTCCCAGCAAGTAAGTAACAGCTCAGCGTGCGCGAAACCGAATATTTATAATTAAAATCAAAACACAACATTAAATGAGTAAGTGCAAGTGCTATTAAGAGTAAAGTAAGCTAAAATCACAGTCTCAACAAACGCTCGCACAGAGTCCCGGCTTCCGCCTCAGGACCGACCCATTCGCTTGTAAATCAGCGAGTGAGGGAATACACTAAGTTTTTATGCTGTGTGGCGGGAGGGGCGGAGCACTAGACCGCTCTCCAGCTCCTAGCCTCACTCAAGATGGCGCCCGAAGTCGTTACCCCACGCAGTACCTAATCGTCTACAATGGGCGCTTCGAGGGAGACAGAGGGTTCCCAGCAAGTAAGTAACAGCTCAGCGTGCGCGAAACCGAATATTTATAATTAAAATCAAAACACAACATTAAACGAGTAAGTGCAAGTGCAGTTAAGAGTAAAGTAAGCTAAAATCACAGTCAACAAACGCTCGCACAGAGTCCCGGCTTCCGCCTCAGGACCGACCCATTCGCTTGTAAATCAGCGAGTGAGGGAATACACTAAGTTTTTATGCTGTGTGGCGGCAGGGGCGGAGCACTAGACTGCTCTCCAGCTCCTCGCCTCACTCAAGATGGCGCCCGAAGTCGTTACCCCACGCAGTACCTAATCGTCTGCAATGGGCGCTTCGAGGGAGACAGAGGGTTCCCAGCAAGTGAGTAACAGCTCAGGGTGCGCGAAACCGAATATTTATAATTAAAATCAAAACACAACATTAAACGAGTAAGTGCAAGTGCAGTTAAGAGTAAAGTAAGCTAAAATCACAGTCTCAACAAACGCTCGCACAGAGTCCTGGCTTCCGCCTCAGGACCGACCCATTCGCTTGTAAATCGAATATGTTGATGTTTGTTTGTGACCAATATGTTTTGCCAGCCCTACAAGGTTTTGTTGTGTTAATGAAGCTAGTTTTCAAGCATAGTTATTGTAACCCTGAATAAGAGCTCTCACTTCTTGATTGGTATCAGTCACATTGACTCAGGTATGGGTGGGTGTCCGCGGGAGGGGCGTACATGTTCAACCCTGATGTTTCATTGCCAGTTCTGACTTGTGT
The DNA here is from genome assembly GCF_964204655.1 of Triturus cristatus. Lineage (NCBI taxonomy): Eukaryota > Metazoa > Chordata > Amphibia > Caudata > Salamandridae > Triturus > Triturus cristatus. The sequence goes on along the minus strand of NC_140585.1, from coordinate 827,941,427 downwards.
GTGATGATTCGCAGTACAGAAAGTCATCGTGCAGTGCCCCCGTGATGTTGGCCAGTGCTTGATGTTGGTGCTTCATTGCCTGTGTCAGTTCTTGGCAATCATGTATCCTGCTTGGACATTTTTGGCACCTGTGTGTGGTTCAGATGCTACACAGTTGTGACTTTGTGTGCTGACATCTGTGGGTACATTCTGGCTTGCCATGAGGGGGAACCCACAGTACAGCTAGGCTTTTTTGCTAAACAATTGCAGGCCCATTAGCTTATGCATTGTCCTGGGTGTGGACATGTGTGCCACTCCAGATGACAGTCAGTAGGTCATATGTGTAGCCAACTGTGTGATCAGGTGACGGATAGCCATGTGACAAATGACATTATTCAAGTTGTTACTCTGGGAAAATGTCCATTGGCACTCACTACACCTGTCAACATGTCTCAATGTTTCATATGCTTGACCTTGTTGTTTGGTTGTGAAGGACAATGATGTGCCTGCATGACAGATGTCTCCCAAGGAAGTGCACAAGACACCACCTTTACACTTTCCAGGGACACGCTGGCACATTTTAAAGTAATGCACAGTTTGGACAACACTTGTTTGGAGTTCATACATATTAGGGGTGGGCGGAATTTGCGTAATCGCGTTTCGCAAATCTCCGCGAAACGGTAAAAAATCTCCGCGAACACGCAGAAATTCCGCGAACGCGCGGAATTGCTTGGTCGCGATGCTTTTTTCCTGTTCAAAATCGCTGTTTGCGTGCTCGGGGAGAAATATCTCGCGAACACGCATTTTGAAAACGCGAACAAGCAAATAATTTCGCGAAGTCGCGGAAAGCAGAATTTTGGGCAATTTCGCATTCTCCGTGGAACGCGAAATTACCCAAATTCCGCGAATTCCGCGAGCGGAACGGAATTTACCGCCCAGGCCTAATACATATACATGTTCCCACAGTGTGCTAGCATTTGGGTTAGTCCTTGGTTGTTGCTGATACCAAATTACGAGTTTCAAGTCATCCAGCCACCCTGGTGCCATGTATATGTACTTACTGCTACGCCATTTCTGCCTAACAGTGGCTGATTTGAATGAGTCTGGCAGCTCAGACAATGACTGTGTACATGTAGTTTGGTGTGCACCTCCTTGTGTGACTTCTGCTATACAGACATATGTGTGTTGTGTTCACAGAGTGCCACATTCACACATGCTAGGCATGTCCATTTTGTAAAGGGTTGTGATTCTCCAGGAGTCACAATGTATTTCTTTGGGGTGTCAAAAGTACTCACAGGTCTCTGAGTGTGGGGAAACCTTCTGCATTGGCATGTGGTATTTGGCCTTGGCTGTGACAATACTGTTTGTTTCCCAGTGAACAAGAGGTAGCATGCCTTCATAGTCTTGCTGTGCTCAACTGATCCCAGACACTAGCTTCTCATGATCTTGTGAATTCAAGTTATTTGCTGTTGTGTCCTAATTTTCATTGTTTGCAAGTGGCATGGTGCGTCAACCAACTGGGGAGTGCAGGGCTTACATATGTGGGGAGTATCCTAGATGTTACTCATGATGCCTTTCCTGATATGCACTGTTGCCTATTTTGTTTGGACTCATGTGTCAGATGTATACAGGTGACAGATTTTTTCCTGTCTCTTTACCTTGCCCACAGCATCATCGGAGGACACCGAGGGAGACACCGGCACGGACGTGGAGGAGGGATCGAGCAGTGGTGCCACCACTGCTGTGGAGTCGGTGGAATCTAGTGGCACAGAGGGCGAGGGGAGTGAGGCAGAGGACCTGCCCAGTACCAATACAGACTACGAGGCAGACAGGTCCGAGGCTGAGCTCCCAGAGGGGGCGGAGGCTGCTCCCAGAGCTGAAAGCAGCAGTACATCTCTTGCCGCCCCCTCCATTCCCATCACCACCCTCCCACTTGCTCAGGTCCCTTCTGTCCGTGCTAGGCCACACGGTGTCTCCTTCATGCCAGGCACCGCACCCCCTGCCCCTGTCCCCCCTGCTGCCCTCACTGCCGAGTCTGTGGACATTCAGCGGCAGTTGCAAGTTGGGCAGACATCGATCCTGACTGTCCTCCATGGCCACACCAGACTGCTGACCCAGATGGTGTCGTACATGGAGGGCATGTCATCAGCGATGTCTAACCAACGGATGTTGCTGAGGTCCCTGGACTCATCACTGACGGCAGTAGCGAGTCACCTGCAGCGCTGCCTCCCCCCCTACCACTGGCCCATCCACAAATCCAACACCCATGCCTGTCCCAAGCACAACCAGACATCCACACACACGCACCCCACCAGACACAAGCAGCACACCACCACGTAAGGGCAAGCGCACACCTCCTGACACGCACACTCAGGGGGTAGCAGGCACACCCACTGGGTCTGGGGCACACAGGCAGGCATGCAGCCACAGTCCTCCTCCACATGACTCACTCCCCAGTCCCTCCGATGTCACTCCCCTTGGCTCCCCTGCCCCAGATTCGGAGAAGGAGGCGTACTTGCTGGGCCTCAGCCCCACTAGTTCACCTGGACGCAAATGGTCACGGCACTCCACGGGAAGGGGAGTTAAGTCCCCCAGCTCGTCCACCACCTCCCCCAGTAGCGCTGCAACCCATCCATCTGACCCCCCCCTCCTTGGGGCCTGTTGTTTCTCCGGGTGCAGGGGAGACGCTTGAAGAACTGGCAGAAGTGTGCAGCGCTGAGCTCGCCTCCACCTTTGGCGCTGCCCCACCCCCTGTGGTGGAGTCGTCCGTCCTTGCACCCACAACACCTACCCTTCCCCCTCCTATCCCTGCGGTGCCTGGTCCTTCCCCACATGATACCCCCCCCCCCAGTCGACGAAACACTCTTGTGATGTGCAGGCAAGCTACGGGAGACGCATGGCCATGTGTCCCCCCCAAGGACTGCTGATATGGACTGGCCATTGGCCTTTGTGAATAGTCTTGTTTACACATTATTATTTTGATGCTGAATAAAGCATTTTCTTTTTCTTTGGAAAAGTCTTGCATTTCAGGTATTGATGTTGATGCTGATGCTACAGGAGTTGGGGTTGTGGGCATGTGTTATGTTTCAGGGAAATGTTGTGGTCTGCTGCTCATGGGGTGGAACCTGGTATCTGCATGCCATCACGCGATCTCTGCAAAGATTCTTTGTCGTGTATGCTCTTTGTGTTTGGAGACATTGTCCCAAGGGGTGTTCCTTCCTCTGTGGCACCTGACATCTCCCCTGCCGAGAGTTGCACAATTGTTGTGTTGCCCTGTGTCTACATGTCCTTTGTTGGTGATGGATCCCTTCAACTCTGGGCATGCCTGCTCAGCAATGTGTCCGGCTGCATCGTCTGTGCCATCCTTGGTACTCACTGTACTTGTGTATAGAGTATTTTGCCATGCCTTCATGGATAAATGGTCCCTTTTCCACACAATGCATGTGTGTAATCCCAGCCTAGTACACATATGGTACTTGTTCTGCTGGGTATTTGAACACCTGACTCACAATTGTGGGCATTGTATCTGTGGGAACTCCACCCTTTTCCTTCCATGACAGACAACATCTTGGTGGCTAGCCCAGCACCTGAACATTCCTATCAGTCCTGGGATGTGCGTGACAGTATGTGTTCTCTTTACAACAAACAAATGATGGACGGAATGCTGACAATGCAGACATTCTCCCCCAGTCAAGAGATCTGGGTTAAATCCATCGTTCTTTTGCCCACTACGCCACCCCAGTTCAGACATGGCCATATGCAAATCAGTCTTGACCCTGTGCCTCATGGGAACAGTCCAGCCAGAACTGCCAAGCCATGTCTTCCCTGGACTGGAATCAAGCATCCTAGGACCGGTTTCTGGCTATCAGCCGTCATCAGCCAGGATAGCTTGACTCCAGTGGCGTAGTGAGCACGGGTCCCACGTCTGGGAATACCCATCCCACTTAGGGCGAAAAGCGTTACAACAAACAAATGATGGACGGAATGCTGACAATGCAGACATTCTTCCCCAGTCAAGAGATCTGGGTTAAATCCATCGTTCTTTTGCCCACTACGCCACTCCAGTTCAGACATGGCCATATGCAAATCAGTCTTGACCCTGTGCCTCATGGGAACAGTCCAGCCCGAACTGCCAAGCCATGTCTTCCCTGGACCAGAATCAAGCATCCTAGGACCGGTTTCTGGCTATCAGCCGTCATCAGCCAGGATAGCTTGACTCCATTGGCGTAGTGAGCACGGGTCCCACGTCTGGGAATACCCATCCCACTTAGGGCGAAAAGCGTTACAACAAACATCTCTTAGTTTGTTAGGCAGTGACATGACTATACAGTCTTGTGGCATGATCTCAGTGTGTGTATTGTGCTGCATCTGCCAGGGGTGGGTATGCATGTGTTATTTGTCCTCACACCCACATGTGGTGTGTCATGCAGTGGGGGTAAGACCTCCTTCCTCCTGGGAGTGGGACATTGCTGTCAGTGATGTGTTGTTATGGCACTATCCTCATTGTCCTAAGTTAGGGATACGTACATTCACCCATGGAGCTGTGGTCATCTGATAATGATGTACACCCCCCCATGTCTCTGTCCACTGCTGGGAGTCCTCTGCACCCACCCCTCATATGTCTGGGCACTGCTGGGAGTGATAGGCACACACCCCTCATATGTCTGGGCACTGCTGGGGGTCCTCTGCACCCACCCCTTATATGTCTCGGCACTGCTGGGAGTGATAGGCACCCACCCATCATATGTCTGGGCACTGCTGGGAGTGATAGGCACCCACCCCTCATATGTCTGGGCACTGCTGGGGGTCCTCTGCACCCACCCCTCATATGTCTGTGCACTGCTGGGAGTGATAGGCACCCACCCCTCAGATGTCTGGGCACTGCTGGGAGTGATAGGCACCCACCCCTCATATGTCTGGGCACTGCTGGGGGTCCTCTGCACCCACCCCTCATGTGTCTGGGCACTGCTGGGAGTGATAGGCACCCACCCCTCATATGTCTGGGCACTGCTGGGGGTCCTCTGTACCCACCCCTCATATGTCTGGGCACTGCTGGGAGTGATAGGCACTCACCCCTCATATGTCTGGGCACTGCTGGGAGTGATAGGCACCCACCCCTCATATGTCTGGGCACTGCTGGGAGTCCTCTGCACCCACCCCTCATATGTCTGGGCACTGCTGGGGGTGATAGGCACACACCCCTCATATGTCTGGGCACTGCTGGGAGTGATAGGCACACACCCCTCATATGTCTGGGCACTGCTGGGGGTCCTCTGCACCCACCCCTCATATGTCTGGGCACTGCTGGGAGTGATAGGCACTCACCCCTCATATGTCTGGGCACTGCTGGGAGTGATAGGCACCCACCCCTAATATGTCTGGGCACTGCTGGGGGTCCTCTGCACCCACCCACCCACCTGCGCCCTTTCTGTGGTACACTGCTGTCCTGGCCATACACCACCCCCAATTTACAGCTGATGTGCTGCACCAAGCAGTACACCTACATCCGTGGTGTGTGTACGCCTTGTATCCATCATGTATTGGGGCTGTAGTGGTACGCGTGGGTACGGTCCGTACACGCGTACCCCTACATCACCACTGCATTGGTGGTATGGCCCGTGACCATGCTCTGGGGGTGTGGGCACGGGCCGTACCACCATTGTAGTGGTGATGTAGGAGTACGCATGTACGGCCCGTACCCACGCTCTGGGGTCGTGGGTACGGTCCGTACACGCGTACCCCTACATCACCACTGCAATGGTGGTACGGCCCGTACCCATGCTCTGGGGGTGTGGGTACGGGCTGTACCACCATTGTGGCGGTGACATAGGGGTACGCATGGTATGGCCTGTACCCACGCTCTGGGGGCGTGGGTACGGTCCGTACACGCGTACCCCTACATCACCACTGCAATGGTGGTATGGCCCGTACCCATGCTCTGGGGGCGTGGATACGGGCCGTACCACCATTGTGGCGGTGACGTAGGTGTATGCGTGGTACGGCCCGTACCTACGCTCTGTGGAGCGTGGGTACGGGCCGTACCACCATTGTAGTAGTGATGTAGGGGTACGCGTGTACGGACCGTACCCACGCTCTGGGGGCGTGGGTACGGTCTGTACACGCGGCATCTGCGTCGGTTTCTGAACACAAGGTGGTAGGCTATGAGGGCCGGGATGACGCGTAGGTTGGAGTCCATCGCTATCCGTCACGTACCGGTGCTCCTTCTTCGCGTCGTTCTCAATTACCCAGCAGTTTTTGGCTCCCATAAAAAATGCTGCGTGCGGAGTGACGTCGGCACGAATCGTACTTGCTGGTCTGTAGAACACTGCCTGACTCCGTCCGGACGTCGCGTATGCGCCGTCCAGAATCAGATTTGTATGTATTTTTTTGCCGGTCGGTGTTTTTTACGACTCGAACGGAAATGGTATTTCTGTGCGAATCGTACTTGCGAGTTTGTAAGGTGTTTTTCCGGGTACGAGTCGGATGGAAAAAACGCTCCATACGACCATTCGTACCCAGGTTTTACCGGATCGGAATCGGCATCTTATTAGTATTTATAATTATTTTTTAATTAAACAATTAATTATTAATTGGTTATTAATTTTTATTAATTAATTAATTGATAATTATGTTAATTATGTTAATTGTGATATTTTTAAGTGGTGGATTGTGGGTTTATAGGGGAATAGGTTGGGAAGTAATTTAATGTTAATAAAGTAAATTATTTTTTATTTATTAATATTTTGTTTTCGATTTTATTGAGTTGTTTGTGGTAATTCATTTATTATTAATTCATTATTAATTGTTTGATGATTATTATTAATTAATTTGTAATTATGTTAATTTTGTCAATTATGTAGGAGTGGTTTGTGGATTTATAGGGGAATAGGGTGTAAAGTAATTTATTTAAAATTAATTATTAATTAATTGTTGATTAATGGTAATTAATTATTAAAAATTAAGGTGCCCATTAGGTATGCGGTCGGAAAACCACCCCGACCGCCATGGAAGCGGAAAACAACCACCCGCCTGCACCGTGGAAAAACCGGCGGACAAATTAGGATCATCCGCCAAAAAACACCGACCGCTGCGGAACGGGGCCAAGAAAAACCGTCCGTAGCGGGCGGTGATTGCCAAAATCCGTCCGCGGCGGTTGGATACGCAGCAGAAAAACACCAACCCACCGCAAGCATAGCGGAGACACTGCATGGGAAATTAGGATATCCTCGATGGTCCAGCGGTACGTACCTCTGTTTCCGACTGCCGCGGTCGTACACTGGGATGAATGGCAGAGCCAGCAGAAGAGCTGCAGCATAGCCACCACTACGGACGGTCCGTGAAAAATATGGCGGATGAAGCAAAAAACCCACAATAAGGCCAAAAAGTGCACACAGCAAACTAGCCATGCCCCCCAAATACACAAAACACACCCCAATGACACAATCACATGGCAAAAAGTAAAATACAATTCCCAGGACAACACAACTGACAGCAATACCCCATTTGGACACACCCACATAGCTGAGTATAAAATCAGCCCCTTCCCTGACCACAATCCTTTGCAACATTCCAAGACTGAAGGCCACCAATCTTCACAACAAAGGATAGGCAAAGCAACAAACCAGCACTACTCACACCACACACAGCACCACCAACACTTCCACACCTGCACTGCTAACCCCCTGCACATCTCACACCATACACATCACAACCACACCCACCACTCACACTCCTGCACCCACAACCACTTTGCACACCACACACCATGGCAACACATAAAAAGCCCAAATTCACAGAGAGTGAGTTGACAGTCATGGTAGATGAGATAGTCAGAGTTGAACCACAACTGTTTGGTAGCCTGGTCCAACAGACACCATTAGCCACAAGGACACAAATGTGGGCAAGGATAGTCCAAAGGGTCAATACAGTAGGGACCACCCCAAGATCCAAAAAGGAGATCGTGACGTGGTGGCATGATCTGAAGAGGGTTGTCAAGGAGAGGAGAAGCAAGAACCGTGAGCTGGCTCAGTGGACTGGCTTTGGCCCTCCCGTTCCACCAAAACCATTTACACCATGGGAGGAGAAGGTGCTTGCCACACTGCATCCAGAGAGTCTCACAGGAGTAGCCGGGGAGTGGAGGCTGGTAAGTACAAACAAATGACTACCACCACACTGATATGTACTGTCTTGCATAACTACAAAGCTACACCACCTAGGACAAATGCCATCCATCTGCACCACACACTCACAAAAACATGTCCCATAGATCCAACATTCACCCACTCCCATTCACCCCAAAAGTAGCTACCAAAAATAACATGGGGGAATGTGTACAGGCAGCCAGCACTACAACTCCCACCATGCCCTCTGTCCCAAAGCCTAGCAAGATGGACCCCTCCCCCACCCCACCCAGAAGCATGTGTCAGCCATTACATTACCCTCATCAAACTAACAGGTAGTTAGCCATCTTCACAGGGTGGGTGTTTGTGGGTGGGAGACCTGCACTACTACTCCCACCATTCCCTCTGTCCCACACCTCAGCATGATGGAGCACTCCCCCACCCCACCCAGACACAGTTGGAAGCCATTATACAACCATAATCAAACTAACAGGTAGGTACCCATCTTCCCTGGGAGGGTGTTTGTGGGTGGGAGACCTGCACCTCTACTCTCACCATTCCCTCTGTCCCACACCTCAGCAGGATGGAGCACTCCCCCACCCAGAAGCAGTTGGAAGCCATCGCAGTACACCAAACAAACTTACAGGTAGGTAGCCATCTTCCCTATGAGGGTGTTTGTGTGTGGGAGGCCTGTACCACTACTCCCACCATGCACCCTGGCCCACACCTGAGCAGGATGGACCCCTCCCCCACCCCACCCAGAAGCATGTGTCAGCCATTACATTACCTGAGCAAATCAAACACTCACCCCCAGTCAACTGATCTGGGTTTAATCCATCATCATTCTTTAGCTCACTCCACCACCCCAGTTCAGACATGGCCATATGCAAATCAGTCTGACCCTGTACCTCATGGGAACAGTCCAGCCCGAACTTCCAAGACATGTCTTCCCTGGACCAGAAGCAAGCATCCTGGGACCGGTTTCGGGTTCAGCCATGCTATCTTGAATCCAGTGGCAAAGTGAGCAAGGGACCCACGTCTGGGCATACCCTGCCAACTTAGGGCGAGCAAAGCGATACCAAAGGCAGTTTGGGCTGGACTGTTCCCATGCGGCACAGGGTCAAGACTGATTTGCATATGGCTGGGTTCAAACTGGAATGGCATGGCGAGCAAAAAAACGATGGATTTAGGCCCAGATCTCTGTACTGGGGTGAATGTATGACATTGTTCTGCATTCTGTCCATCAACTGTTATTTTTGCATTACATTACCCTCATCAAACTAACAGGGAGGTAGCCATCTTCCCTGAGAGGGTGTTTGTGGGTGTTAGGCCTGTACCACTACTCCCACCATTCCCCCTGTCCCACACCTGAGCTGGATGAAACCCTCCCCACACCCCACCCAGAAGCAGTTGGAAGCCATTGCAGCACAACAAACAAGCCTACAGGTAGGTAGACATATCACTCTGTTTTATGACACCACTGAGCAGGATGTAAGCCTCCACCAGATGTGCCACATCACAAAGCCAAAGGCGAGCACATAACATACAAGTAGCCAGTACGTCCACCCACACATTTGTCACAAAAGAAATGGTGCCATATGACAACATCAGCCCTCCCTTTGCACAAATATGCACACCAACACCATTCCAACGCACAGTGTGCACAAAGGTAAGCTAAGGGAACTGTCACAGCTACCAAAGTGTGACACACCAATGCGCATGTAGAAGAATGTTTGGGCACAATCATGCACAGCACCTATTGACATGTGTATTGCCATGGGGCCAGTGCAACAAGGACCATTCGAGAAATAAGAAAGCATGTATTGTGGTATAAATCAAGATATGCACATGACAGGACAAAGGTATGCAGGAGATGACAATGGCCAGTCCATGGCCAGATGTGACATCTGCCAGGTCAGACAAACCAACAAATAGTCCACAATGAAAAACATGTGCCAGTCCCTAGATGGCAACAGGTCCCTGTAAACATAAATTATGCACGGTTCACATGGTATGCATTGACACCTCACACCATGGACAAGTAATGCATGTACCACTGCATCATGTCAGGAGGCACAGCAGTGCACATAAAAAACAATGTGATGATCAGTCAATTGTGCAGTGTTCAAACAGTGTATGACACACAGCTAACACAAAGCTTGTGGGGTGCACTACAATGACCATTTCCCATCTGATCCACAGGTGACCAAGAACTCACTGCAGAGGACAACACCAGCAACCTGCAGAGCCAGTTTCCCCCCGGTACATGGACTATGGGATGTTGATCACCAGGATTCTACGGATGATGAGCTCGAAGCCGGCCCATTTGGTGAACCAGGGAGCAACAGGTCCCAGGACCCCATCATCCCCCCTCCACATCTGCGGGAATAACAACTTCACTGCAGACCCGTGCTGTTACGGCCTGTGTGGCCACCGCCACCACCACCACCACCAGTGCTGCCTGCAACACCCTCCCTGTCCCAGAGGATGACCACCCCACACCACCGACTGAGGAGGGCAGGGAGATGAATCAGGTGCCCACAGTGGTGAGGCAACAGGTCTGTGGCAGCAGGGTAGGTGGGAGGGGCAGGGTCACCACAGACACCAGGAGGCTGGGACCCAATCCCTGGAACACATCACCAGAGTCCTTGATGCATATGAACAGGCCCAGGGATGAACAGGCCGGCCGGACGAACTGTTACGCGCACTCATCCTGCTGATGAGGTCCATCGACACCCGCATGGGACAAATTGTGGACCTCTTGGGCCAGCAAGTGGCGGTACTGAGGGACAGGCCTGCGCCACAAACACCTCCTCCTCCCTCTGGTGGGCCGCAGGATGACAGTTCACCATCCTTCCCTGCGCCCACAGAGAGGGGTGAGTCCTCAGACCCCACTGGCCCTGCAGCAGGGCCCCCCCTGCCAAGCGACGAAGTGGCCGTCCTAAGAAGACCCTAGGAGTATCTGAAAGCAAAGCACCTGCCAAATGCCAGTCACGGAGCCAGCCCTGATCGCAACCCTCTTCACCACTGCATTGACTTTATGGACTGTCCTTCCCCACACTGTCTTGTGAATGGCAACTGTCTGTTGGACTGGGTCACCACATCAATGTGGTGACTACTTGACTATCTCATTTACCACAACTGTCAAATCACTGCTCCACCACCACCTCAATGAAAATGTACACCCCCTAACATGACACCATTGTAAATAAAAAATCCTTACACACATGTTGTCGTGTCTGCTCCGTCTTTATTGCAGGATGTTCAGTCTTCAACATGATCACAATATACCAGGAGTATGGACTGTATGTAGGCAAGGAGAAGTTGAAGGCACCTCGGGAAACACAACAGAATAACATTCACTGGTCTGGGTGTGGCATCACAGACATCACACGACACCTACCATCAAGATAATCCAACATGCACACGTCACAATGGGCAGTAAGTGTCAAAATACACTTCCTGTAGATGTTCCAAAATGACCTGTCCCAGAAACATTGCCAACCACTGCTGAGTCTACAACTGGCTGATGTCACAATTCTCACATACCCCTTCACGACAACACCAATATCAGCAGACAATGGGTATGTTGTACATTGTCACCCACCTTCAAGTGAAGTAGAGGGTGATGAGCTGTTCACGCAGGTCAACACCTTCCTCCTCTCCACTGCCCTCATGACTGGACAAGGGTTGATTGCAGGCTGGGGCCTTGGGTCCTCATCATCATCCAGGAGCAGGGGAATGCTAGGTTATGGAGCATGCAGCATGCCACCACAATCTGACACACCTTACCGGGCGAGTATGCCAGTGCACCTCTGGTCTTGTCCAGGCAGCGGAAATGTCACTTGAGCAGACCAAATGTGCACTTCACCACACGATGTGTCCTCCCATGGGCCTCATTGTAGCGGACTTCAGCCGGGGTCCTGGGATTCCGCAGTGGGCTCAGCAACCAGGGATGGTTGGGATATGCAGAGTCACCTAGGTATGATAAACACAAATAGACATTGCAACGTTGCTGAGGCAGAGGGCAGCAGGTCACACACACAGCACGCCATATGACTAGGCATACTATTACTCACCCACAATCCATGCACGCGTGGGAAGCAGATTAGCTATCAGCTGTGGCACAATGCTGTTCCACAGGATGTAGGCATCATGGGCCGAGCCTGGGAATTTGGCACACACATAGGAGATGATCATATCTGCCAGGCACACATCTTGCACATTTATGGAGTGGTAATGTTTGCGATTCCTGTAAATGTGCTCACTTGCCTGTGGTGGCACAAGCCTGACATGGGGGCAATCAATGGCCCCAACAACAGGGGAGATGTGTCCAAGGGGATATAAGTCTCCCTTCACAGCTGCCAATTCTTCACCCCGGGGAAATGGATATATCTGTCCTTGTATATCATCATGGTGGACAGAACATCACGCAGCACCATGCTGAACATCGGGTGTGACATCCCGCCAGCGCTGGCCTCTGTCTCTTGGAACGATCCAGTGGCAAAAAAATGCAGGGCCGCCATCCAATTATAAGTTGGGGTGAAAGCTGTTGAATATTTCCGGCGAGGCTGCAGGGGGGGCTCCAACATATCACAAAGGGTCTTTAGGGTGGCTCTATCCAGATGGCATTTCCGGATGATCGCCACATCCCCCATGTCCTCCAGCACTGTCAAGTGACGAATCAGATTTGGCCTCCTCCTAGTTGAGATGAAAGTGGACACATGCCAATGCAATACATCATGAGATGGGCACAGCATCTCATGTTCTGGAGGACACAACAACAACAATGACTGCCATCAAAATTGAGTTACAAACCAGCTTACATGTAGGGACACCTTCAGCTACACAAAGGGCACAACTGTCAACTTACACAGAACAAGTACCCCAAACACCACCTTGGTCAATGTGAATGCACATGGGGATATGGCACGCCTGGGAGTATAGCATCCAGCATATGTGTAACAAATCAACCCCACTGTCTCATACCTAGCTGCTGTACCTGTCACACCTTCATGCGTCATTTCAACCTGGCACACATCCACCACACAATGACCACAGTCGGCGCAGAAATGACGAATGTGTGCATGAGCAGACATGAGAGGCCATGCAAAATAGACCATCATTAATTGAGATGAACATTGCTGTGATTGTCATTTCACCTCAACAAATTGACATGTGTACACATTGTAGAGTCCAGAACAACACTTTCCTGCCTACACGACCATCAAATTCATAAGTGACATGTGAGTGAGTACAGGCCAATCTACGAAATCACACACACAAACATGGCATGTGTAGTCACCAGTAGAGTAAATGGAACATTGGCATTGTGTGCACAATGATGTGCCATTGACCATGTGGGTACTGTGCACTGTTGATGTTTGCCAGATAGCCATTGCCATTGTATGGCACCCATATCGCGGTAGCTACCACCTGGCCCCAGCGGTGTGTCACCAGCACCCCCATTCACACAAGTGCGCTAGTGATAGGCATGGAGACATGGGGAAATGGCAGCTGGCATGCTCCACCAACTGAATCGCGGTACCTTGTGTCAATGTATGGCACCCATATCCTGGTAGCTACCGCCTGGCCCCAGCGGTGTGTCACCAGCACCCCCATCCACACAAGTGGGGTAGTGATAGGCATGGAGACATGGGGAAATTGTGGTTAGCATGCTCCGCCACCTGAATCGCGGTGCCTCATGTCAATGTAGTGATACCAAAGGGGATGATGGACGGAGCATTTGAGCTAATCAAACACTCACCCCCAGCCAACCGATCTGGGTGTAATCCATCATCATTCTTTAGCTCACTCAACCACCCCAGTTCAGACATGGCCATATACAAATCAGTCTGACCCTGTGCCTCATGGGAACAGTCCAACCCAAACTGCTAAGCCATGTCTTCCCTGGACCGGAAACAAGCATCCTGGGACCGGTTTCGGGTATATAACCGCTATCAGCCAGGCTATCTGGAATCCAGTGGCAAAGTGAGCAAGGGACCCACGTCTGGGCATACCATGCCAACTTAGGGCGAACAAAGCGATACCAAAGTGGGACGGGTATGCTCAGACGTCAGTCCCGTGCTCTCCATGCCACTCGAATCAAGAGGGGTGAAACCCCGAAACCAGTCCTAGGATGCTTGTTTCCAGTCCAGGGAGGACCTGGCCTGGCAGTTCAGGCTGGACTGTTCCCATTGGGCACAGGGTCAAGACTGATTTGCATATGGCTGGGTCCAAACTGGAATGGCAAGGTGAGCAAAAAACAATGGATTTAGGCCCAGATCTCTGTACTGGGGTGAATGTTTGACATTGTTCTGCATTCTGTCCATCAATAGTTCTTTTTGCATTTGTCAACCCGAGTGGGACGGGTATGCTCAGACGTGAGTCCCGTGCTCTCCATGCAACTGGCATCAAGCTATCCTGGCTGAAGAGGGGTGAAGAGCAAATCAAACACTCACCCCCAGCCAACCGATCTGGGTGTAATCCATCATCATTCTTTAGCTCACTCAACCACCCCAGTTCAGACATGTCGATATACAAATCAGTCTGACCCTGTGCCTCATGGGAACAGTCCATCCCGAACTGCTAAGCCATGTCTTCCCTGGACCGGAAACAAGCATCCTGGGACCGGTTTCGGGTATATAACCGCTATCAGCCAGGCTATCTGGAATCCAGTGGCAAAGTGAGCAAGGGACCCACTTCTGGGCATACCATGCCAACTTAGGGCGAACAAAGCGATACCAAAGTGGGACGGGTATGCTCAGACGTCAGTCCCGTGCTCTCCATGCCACGGGAATCAAGAGGGGTGAAACCCCGAAACCAGTCCTAGGATGCTTGTTTCCAGTCCAGGGAGGACCTGGCCTGGCAGTTCAGGCTGGACTGTTCCCATTGGGCACAGGGTCAAGACTGATTTGCATATGGCTGGGTCCAAACTGGAATGGCAAGGTGAGCAAAAAACAATGGATTTAGGCCCAGATCTCTGTACTGGGGTGAATGTTTGACATTGTTCTGCATTCTGTCCATCAATAGTTCTTTTTGCATTTGTCAACCCGAGTGGGACGGGTATGCTCAGACGTCAGTCCCTTGCTCTCCATGCCACGGGAATCAAGAGGGGTGAAACCCCGAAACCGGTCCTAGGATGCTTGTTTCCAGTCCAGGGAGGACATGGCCTGGCAGTTCGGACTGGACTGTTCACATTGGGCACAGGTTCAAGACTGATTTGCATATGGCTGGGTCCAAACTGGAATGGCAAGGTGAGCAAAAAACAATGGATTTAGGCCCAGATCTCTGTACTGGGGTGAATGTTTGACATTGTTCTGCATTCTGTCCATCAATAGTTCTTTTTGCATTTGTCAACCCGAGTGGGACGGGTATGCTCAGACGTGAGTCCCGTGCTCTCCATGCAACTGGCATCAAGCTATCCTGGCTGAAGAGGGGTGAAGAGCAAATCAAACACTCACCCCCAGCCAACCGATCTGGGTGTAATCCATCATCATTCTTTAGCTCACTCAACCACCCCAGTTCAGACATGTCGATATACAAATCAGTCTGACCCTGTGCCTCATGGGAACAGTCCATTCCGAACTGCTAAGCCATGTCTTCCCTGGACCGGAAACAAGCATCCTGGGACCGGTTTCGGGTATATAACCGCTATCAGCCAGGCTATCTGGAATCCAGTGGCAAAGTGAGCAAGGGACCCACTTCTGGGCATACCATGCCAACTTAGGGCGAACAAAGCGATACCAAAGTGGGAAGGGTATGCTCAGACGTCAGTCCCGTGCTCTCCATGCCACGGGAATCAAGAGGGGTGAAACCCCGAAACCAGTATTAGGATGCTTGTTTCCAGTCCAGGGAGGACCTGGCCTGGCAGTTCAGGCTGGACTGTTCCCATTGGACACAGGGTCAAGACTGATTTGCATATGGCTGGGTCCAAACTGGAATGGCAAGGTGAGCAAAAAACAATGGATTTAGGCCCAGATCTCTGTACTGGGGTGAATGTTTGACATTGTTCTGCATTCTGTCCATCAATAGTTCTTTTTGCATTTGTCAACCCGAGTGGGACGGGTATGCTCAGACGTCAGTCCCGTGCTCTCCATGCCACGGGAATCAAGAGGGGTGAAACCCCGAAACCGGTCCTAGGATGCTTGTTTCCAGTCCAGGGAGGACATGGCCTGGCAGTTCGGACTGGACTGTTCACATTGGGCACAGGTTCAAGACTGATTTGCATATGGCTGGGTCCAAACTGGAATGGCATGGGGAGCAAAAAATGATGGATTTAGGCCCAGATCTCTGTACTGGGGTGAATGTATGACATTGTTCTGCATTCTGTCCATCAATAGTTCTTTTTGCATTTGTCATCCCGAGTGGGACGGGTATGCTCAGACTTGAGTCCCATGCTCTCCGTGCCACTGGAATCAAGCAATCCTGGCTGAAGAGGGGTGAAACCCTGAAACCAGTCCTAGGATGCTTGTTTCCAGTCCAGGGAGGACCTGGCCTGGCAGTTCGGGCTGGAATGTTCCCATTGGGCACAGGTTCAAGACTGATTTGCATATGGCTGGGTCCAAACTGGAATGGCATGGTGAGCAAAAAAACGATGGATTTAGGCCCAGATCTCTGTACTGGTTTGAATGTACAACATTGTTCTGCATTCTGTCCATCAATAGTTCTTTTTGCATTTGTCACCCCGAGTGGGACGGGTATGCTCAGACGTGAGTCCCATGCTCTCCATGCCACTGGAATCAAGCTATCCTGGCTGAAGAGGGTTGAAACCCTGAAACCGGTCCTAGGATGCTTGTTGCCAGTCCAGGGAAGACCTGGCCTGGCAGTTCGGGCTGGACTGTTCCCATTGGGCACAGGGTCAAGACTGATTTGCATATGCCTGAGTCCAAACTGGAATGGCATGGTGAGCAAAAAAAGCGATGGATTTACGCCCAGATCTCTGTACTGGGGTGAATGTATGACATTGTTCTGCATTCTGTCCATCAATAGTTCTTTTTGCATGTGTCACCCCGAGTGGGACGGGTATGCTCTGACGTGAGTCCCATGCTCTCCATGCCACTGGAATCAAGCTATCCTGGCTGAAGAGGGGTGAAACCCCGAAACCGGTCCTAGGATGCTTGTTTCCAGTCCAGGGAGGACCTGGCCTGGCAGTTCGGGCTGGACTGTTCCCATTGGGCACAGGGTCAAGACTGATTTACATATGGCTGGGTCCAAACTGGAATGACATGGATTTAGGCCCAGATCTCTGTACTGGGGTGAATGTATGACATTGTTCTGCATTCTGTCAAACAACAGTTCTTTTTGCTCATGTCAATGTATGGCGCCCATATCGCGGTAGCTACTGCCTGGCCCCAGCGGTGTGTCACCAGCACCCTCATTCACACAAGTGCAGTAGTGATAGGCATGGAGACATGGGGAAATGGCGGTTGGCATGCTTCACCGCCTGAATCGCGGTGCCTCGTGTCAATGTATGGCACCCATATTGTGGTAGCTATCACCTGGCCCCAGCAGTGTGTCACCAGAACCCCCATTCACACAAGTGCGGCAGTGATTGGCATGGAGACATGCCCAAAATCTCGGTAGCGCACACCGTGCCCCAGCAGTGTGTCACCACCATGGAGCATGCCCATACAGCCAATGGGAACCTTGATTGCGGTGGCATGATGCAATTTTAAAGATCGCAGTAGGTGTGCTCCGCTACCGTGGAGGTGGTCATTGAATGCATTTGAAAGATGCACCATCGCACCAGCGCACTCCGGACCCCAGCGTTGTGTCTCCGCCATGGAGCATGCCCTTACAGCCAATGGGAACCTTGATTGTGGTAGCATGATGCAATTTTGAAGATCGTGGTAGGCGTGCTCCGCCATCGCGGAAGCGGTCATTGGATGCATTTGAAAGAGGCAGACCTGGACCACCAATTGCTGCATCTTGGCACCTTTGAAATGACCCCAGGGGGCTATATATGTGTGGGAGTGAGCCTCACATTTCCTCTGCTCCCAGAGCCTGCTGCCTGAGACCACTCACCTGCTGCTGCCTCCAGGGACTGCTGCCTGAGACCACTCACCTGCTGCTGCCTCCAGGGACTGCTGCCTGAGACCCCTCACCACCCAATTCCGCCGCTGTTGTCTCATGTCCACAGTGATGGCAAGGACAGAGAAGTTCCGTTCCAGTCCCTTCACAAGAGAGGAGCTGGAGGTCCTGGTGGACGAGGTGCCCACACAGTACCCAAGGCTATATGGTGCCCCAAATGTCATGGTAAGTCCTCAGCAGTGGGGGGGGGGTAGGGTAGGGGGCACACATGTGGTTGGACTGATGCAGTATGTGCCTGGGATTGTGGGGTTGTGTCATGCACTGCCTAACATGCAGTCTCCAGGAGGAAGGTGTGTGTACCCAATGCCTCAGGTTCCCCTGCCTGCACATGTATGTATGATTGACCTGTGTCGTGTTGTCAGCCATACAGTGACACAGAAGGTTGTTCATGCAGGAGTCTGGACACTGATTGCTTGCCTGAATGCCTGTGTGTGACCCTGTAGTCCATCTTAGTGTGAGCCCACATGGCCAGCACAGATACAAGAACACATCACTTCACTTACAGAGTATTACATCAGTCTTTTCTCATTGCACTCCAGCTATGGGCCATCTCAGCACTGTAGTTTGAACACAACTGTCCTTGTGATGAGGATTTTTGATTTGTGAGATCATGTCCCTCAATGTGACATCCATGACACAGTTGTCTATACACAGGGCAGGTACATTGGGGGCTGCGCAGTATTGGACACAGTGAGTCCACCCCCAGACACAGGTCGATATGTGATGTATGTGTTGCTCAACCTAACAATGGAATGGAGATGTGGGCAGGCTACATAGGTGTTTTGGTGCTGGCATCCTGCATGTGTGTGAGATGTGCAGGGACTGTGTTCCCCCTCACACCTGCATGCATTTACATCAGCTTTTCCCATGCAGATGTACCATGTGAGATGTACTCTAATCTCTGATTGACATATTGTTGGATTTGTGATGAGTTTGCATCTTGCTGCTATACTGATAGATGTCGGTACATAACACTGTGTCACTGATCATTTCCCCCTCTTGTCTCCCATGCATGCAGCTCAAAGTACACCAGTGTAAAGCCATGTGGAGGGCCATTGCAGCCAAGGTGCGAGCTCTGGGTGTCTCAAACCGACGGCGCACCCACTGCCACAAGAGGTGGGACAACATCAGCCGGCTGGCAGAGAACGTGGCAGAGATGACCATGGGGCTGCTTCCTCGCACTAGGCATTTGGCACGGCGCAGCATGACACCACTAATGGGGTGCATCTTGGCAGTAACACAGCCTGAGCTGGATGCACGTTTGAAGGAGCATCAGCAGCAAGCCTGGGGTGAGCCTTTGGGGAGGGTGACTTTGGCTGGGAGTGGCTGCATGTGTACAGAGAGTGTGATGCAGTGGCATATAAGTGGCTGCTCGGCTGGGTGCCGGTGTCATGCATTTGCCATTCCTGTACTTACAAAGGTGATTTCCCATTGCATTCTGAGTTGTGCTCTTCAGGTTTCTTCTGCATTGGGGTAGTCTTGGGAATCCCATGGGAGGGAACAGCAGTGTTCCCGATCTGAGTGTGCCTTCATCAATGCGTCCATTGCATGCACCCAGATTGTGGAGGCCTAGACATCAGACAACAATGTGCACCAGTCTTTGAGCCCCAAAGTACCACATGGTGGGTGGCATGGGGTAATGGCCATTGTGGACTGTCATGTTGTAGTCTGTCTGTGTTGTCCCCTCCTGTTCCATCCAGATCTGTCAGTGGCAACAAGTAGTGTGCCCCTATCATGTCCCTAGGTGTGCTCAGAGCTAGTTGTGTGTCTGGTTGAACAGAGCCACAAGCAGGGTGTTGTGCTGTGTGGTCATCACATGGCGGATGTATGACGTTACAACGCATACATTTACATCGCGGTACACTACATCGCGGTTTTGACAACGCAAGTTGTTACAACGACTTGCGCTAGATGGCGCTCTAGGACAAGGAATAGGATTTAGGAGCAGTATAATTTACTATTCCAACTCCAGTCTACGTTCAGTAAGGAAGGTGTTGGATAGTAAATTATACTATTCCTTGTCCTACAGCGCCATCGAGCGCAAGTCGTTGTAACGACTTGCGTTGTAAAAACCACGATGTAATGGCATCACGATGTAATCCCCGCGTTGTAAACGATGTTTCCCCACATGGCTCACTTATGCCTGAATTTCCAGTTTCCACGCACTGTTTTAGTCTATATAGTGATTTGGCACAATGGGATTGCACAGGGTGGTGTGCAACATGTAGATCTGGTCATCTTTTGTTATGCATTGCTTGCATATGTTTGTTCTGTTGCTGCCACTGACCTGACCCTACATCTCTCTGTCTCATGCAGCATCTCCTGTGGTCACGGAGGGACAGGAGACGGACACCAGTGGGGGTGAAACTAGCACGACAGCTGCACAGGAGCCCAGTGACACAGATGTCACCAGCGCCTCAGAGGGGGACAGGAGTCTGCTGGAGGAATCCCAGCCTGAGACACAAAGTACCACATCATCTGATGCCAGCGGGGATGCATCCATGCTGGCGAGCACAGGGAACGGGGACTCTGCATCATCTTCCACCACACAGCGGCCAGTGCCCACCCTCCCAGCCACTTCCTATGGTTCTGCCCATGTCCTCCTCAGTAAGAGGGGAAGAGTGTCCTTCACCCTTGGCACTGCTGCTCCTGCCCCCCTTCTGCCATCAGTGCTGGGTCTTTGGACCTTTTGCACCAGCTGTGTGTAGGCCAGACAGCTCTCCTCAATGCCTTCATTGAGCACGACAAAAATTGGCACAGGTGGTTGCTTTCATGGAGGGCATACATTCTGACGTGGGTGGGCTGCACCAGACTGTCCAGGCTTTGTCCTCCACAGTGACGTCTACCCTTTTAACAGGCACATACTCACAGTCCAGCTCCGGTCCCTTTGTCCACCCCCCTGGCAGTAGCCACGTCTGACAATAGTGACCATGGTCCACATACATCAAAGTCACAATCCGGCACATGAAGCACACAGCAGCAGCAACCAAAGCGGTCCCGGGTGCAGACACCATCCCCACAGAAGACCAAAGCCACCCCAGAATGCAAGGAGAAAAGCCCGTCAGGCAACACCAGGGGATAAAAAGCAAAGCAGCAGACCTCAGGCACACATGCCTCAGAGGCATCCCCATCCAAGGAATCTCCTGTCCCTAAAGCATCTCGCAAAGAGAAGCATACAGTTTCTATGCCCACCAAGGAGGTGGTGCATGCCAAGGGTACACCTAGGAAGGTCTGCAAGACAGATTCACCCACCACCTCGACTCCCATTCCAAGCCCAGTGAAATAGGGGAAGGAGGGCACTATAGGGGTGACACCTAGTTAACAGGGGAAGGGGGGACAGAGGCGAAGCCAGGCAAAGCATTCTGCTGGATCCAGCACATCTCCAGAGGGGGTGCCAGTGTCTGCACCTGATGCAGCTTTGGTTGTGAATGTTCCTGTTGTGCCCACACCACTTCCCATTGATCCAAAGTCAGGCAAGCCATTTAGGATCCCCAAGAAGTGGAAAGGCACCCCTCCACAACCCCCCAGCCACACCGTGTCTCCTGTCTGCATGACTCCACCTCCACTTGCCACTACACCACCTGGTCCAAGGAACCCTCTGGCTTGCCAACCCACTGATAGCTCTACCTCAGCTGGTCCGCTCTCTCCCCGGTCAAGTGCCCCGACAGTCCCCGAGACACAGCCAGCTCCCAGTCCGCATGACAGCCAAGTCTGAGTGGTACTCATCCTCACACACCTGTCTCTCACACAGGTGGGCCTGTACTGCACATTGTTACCCCCTGACTGTGTTGCTGACCATGGAAAGGTACAGTCGCACACATTCCCTGTGTAGCTTCTCATGGACATACCCTGGACTTAGCCCTGGCCACTGGACTTGTTGTTCACTGCTGTTTTGCCCTTGCCTGTGCAGCTTCTCATGGACATGCTCTGCACCCTGGACTGGCCACTGGCCTTGTTGTTCACTGCTTTTTTGCCCTTGCCTGTGCAGCTTCTCATGGACATGCTCTGCACTTAGTCCTGGCCACTGGCCTCGTTGTTCACTGCTGTTTTGCCCTTGCCTGTGCAGCTTCTCATGAACGTGCTCTGCACTTAGCCCTGGCCATTGGCCTTGTTGTTCACTGCTGTTTTGCCCTTGCCTGTGCAGCTTCTCATGGACATGCTCTGCACTTACGCCTGGCCACTGGCCTTGTTGTTCACTGCTGATTGCCCTTGCCTGTGCAGCTTCTCATGGACATACCCTGCACTTAGCCCTGGCCACTGGCCTTGTTGTTCACTGCTGTTTTGCCCTTGCCTGTGCAGCTTCTCATGGACATGCTCTGCGCTTAGCCCTGGCCACTGGCCTTGTTGTTCACTGCTGTTTCTCCCTTGCCTGTGCAGCTTCTCATGGACATGCTCTGCACTTAGCCCTGGCCACTGGCCTTGTTGTTCACTGTTGTTTTGCCCTTGCCTGTGCAGCTTCTCAGGGACATACTCTGCACTTAGCTCTGGCCACTGGCCTTGTTGTTCACTGCTGTTTTGCCCTTGACTGTGCAGCTTCTCAAGGACATGCTCTGCACCCTGGACTGGCCACTGGCCTTGCTGCTTTGCCCTTGCCTGTGCAGCTTCTCATGGACATGCTCTGCGTTTTGTGCTTTACTCTTCTCTTCTCATGGTGCCTATCTGTGCAATATGTGAATAAAGACAGTTGCTCCTGTTGTCTATTTTATCAGTGTTCTTACTGAATAAAGTTCTTTTGCTGTGTGTATATGGTTTACTGTGCCACATCGTCTGTGTGCCACTTCAACATAGTCAATGTTTGTGCTCACTTGCTCTATTTTTTACCAGGGTGACAGGGTCTTCAGTTCTGCCTGACCCAGATACTTGTGGGGGCAATGGTGTCAATGTTCAATGGGAAGAAGTTGTCATTTTCTTAATTTGTTCATGTTGGCTATATTGTACACATGTCAGGTTGGGGGGCACTGCCAGCACAGAGTGGGTTTCTGCACACAGTATTGCAGGCAGGCTGTCCAGGGTCATCATGTATGTGTATTCTTCCTTTATGTGTGCCCAGTGGTGTATGCGTGTGGTCATCTTGTGATGGCCAGTCATCCTAGTCCCATGGCTTACTTTCCATGTGTGCTCTTGGATGGTCAGGTAGTGTGCAGTGTGAAGGGGGTGAGTTTGTCTGGAGTGTTGATGTGTGCTTGCCCCTCCATTGTCAACTACACACATGTGTCACCCAGGAGTTGTATGCCTGTTGTTTTGATTGTTCATCCCTGTGGATGTAGTTTTATGCACATGTGTGAGTTGTATGTTGTGCACTGTGCAGTGTGTTGGTGTGTCCTTGCAGTTCTGTCTGACTCCTACTTGTTGTTTTTGTCACTTGTGAGTATGCAGAGTGTGTGACTGGCAAGTCAGTGTTGTGTTTTGTTGCACATCCATGTGTCTTGTTACTGTTTGTGGAGACTGTGCAGACCTGCTGTTCCACACTGCCATTGTGGTTGTGTTTTCTCATGCATTGCTGTCACATGGTGCCTTCTTGCCTCCAGTATGGCATGTTGTGTGTGTTGTCATACCATCCCCTATCTGTGCTTCAGATGCCTACCCACTGTGGGTATGCACTCCCTCTCTTTGGTGCCAATTCCGGTAAAAAAATTCCCCGTGCGACTCGTATCCGGTCTTTTTACCGTACGAATCGTACAAGTGCCGTACGAACTGGCAATCACGATTCGCATGGTAAAAAGTCCATACGAACCACATCGGGAATGATTTCCCACACGTCCTCGGGTCGGAAAATGTGTCCGACACGTCCTCGGACGATGGACCGTACAAATGTGAAAGGTGAAGTCCGACCGAGGAATCACGATCCATCCCGTGCGTCCGATGTTACAACCGTATGGAAAATACACCATCCGCACCGAACTCCCATAGCAACCATGGAGACATGTGCCCGCATATGCGCCCAACACTCCCCCCCCCGTACGTCCGAGACGTACCCCTCGTGTATGTACACCCCCACCCATGTATGTACACCCCTGTACGTCTGAGTCGTTCCCCCACCCCTGTACATGTCGTACCACCGTCAATGTACACCCCAGTACGTTCGAGTCCTACCCCCACCCCTGGACGTGTCGTACCACTGTCAATGTACACCCCAGTACGTTCCAGTCGTACCCCCACCCCTGGACGTGTCGTACCACCGTCAATGTACACCCCAGTACGTTCCAGTCCCACCCCCACCCCTGTACGTGTCCGACCCCCATGTATGTACACCCCAGTACATTCGAGTCTTACCCCCACCCCTGTACGTGTCCGACCCCCATGTATGTACACCCCAGTACGTTCGAGTCGTACCCCCACCCCTGTACGTGTCGTACCACCGTCAATGTACACCCCAGTACGTTCCAGTCCTACCCCCACCCCTGTACGTGTCGTACCACCGTCAATGTACACCCCAGTACGTTCCAGTCGTACCCCCACCCCTGGACGTGTCGTACCACCGTCAATGTACACCCCAGTACGTTCCAGTCGTACCCCCACCCCTGGACGTGTCGTACCACCGTCAATGTACACCCCAGTACGTTCCAGTCGTACCCCCACCCCTGGACGTGTCGTACCACCGTCCATGTACACCCCAGTACGTTCCAGTCATACCCCCACCCCTGGACGTGTCGTACCACCGTCAATGTACACCCCAGTACGATCGAGTCCCACCCCCACCCCTGTACGTGTCCGACCCCCATGTATGTACACCCCAGTACGTTCCAGTCGTACCCCCACCCCTGGACGTGTCGTACCACCGTCTATGTACACCCCAGTACGTTCCA
Source organism: Triturus cristatus (assembly GCF_964204655.1). Classification (NCBI taxonomy): domain Eukaryota; kingdom Metazoa; phylum Chordata; class Amphibia; order Caudata; family Salamandridae; genus Triturus; species Triturus cristatus. Next base: position 827,916,430 of record NC_140585.1, on the reverse strand, counting down.
GTCGTACCCCCACCCCTGGACGTGTCGTACCACTGTCAATGTACACCCCAGTACGTTCCAGTCCCACCCCCACCCCTGTACGTGTCTGACCCCCATGTATGTACACCCCAGTACGTTCGAGTCGTACCCCCACCCCTGGACGTGTCGTACCACTGTCTATGTACACCCCAGTACGTTCCAGTCCTACCCCCACCCCTGTACGTGTCGTACCACCGTCTATGTACACCCCAGTACGTTCCAGTCGTACCCCCACCCCTGGACGTGTCGTACCACCGTCCATGTACACCCCAGTACGTTCCAGTCGTACCCCCACCCCTGGACGTGTCGTACCACCGTCAATGTACACCCCAGTACGTTCCAGTCCCACCCCCACCCCTGTACGTGTCCGACCCCCATGTATGTACACCCCAGTACGTTCGAGTCGTACCCCCACCCCTGGACGTGTCGTACCACCGTCAATGTACACCCCAGTACGTTCCAGTCCTACCCCCACCCCTGTACGTGTCGTACCACCGTCAATGTACACCCCAGTACGTTTGAGTCCCACCCCCACCCCTGTACGTGTCCGACCCCCATGTATGTACACCCCAGTACGTTCCAGTCGTACCCCCACCCCTGGACGTGTCGTACCACCGTCTATGTACACCCCAGTACGTTCCAGTCGTACCCCCACCCCTGTACGTGTCGTACCACCGTCAATGTACACCCCAGTACGTTCGAGTCCCACCCCCACCCCTGTACGTGTCCGACCCCCATGTATGTACACCCCAGTACGTTCGAGTCGTACCCCCACCCCTGTACGTGTCGTACCACCGTCAATGTACACCCAGTACGTTCCAGTCGTACCCCCACCCCTGGACGTGTCGTACCACCGTCTATGTACACCCCAGTACGTTCCAGTCGCACCCCCAACACAACCTCCTAAGTACGGAGCGCACCCCAGGCCCCAACATCACAACCGCATGTACGAGTCGTACCAAGCCACACACAAGGACAGCACCGTACAACCAAATGGCCCATGTACACACCGTACACGCGCTCAAAACGCACGTACACAACCAGGACTAAACAAAACAACACAAGAATACACTGTTCGAATGGCACAAAGCCACTAAACATGGCCAACAAACACTAATAAAACACATTCACTGACCTGCAACTACCAAAAACAAACAGAGGCCCAAAACACCACCACTCCTTATAACACACCCACCCAAACTTCAAACACAGCCACACCCACCAATGGACCAATAAAAAGGGCCCACACACACAAACCATGAGCCTTTGCAACAGACTCACTGCTGCCAGACACCACAGAACCATACTACAAGCTTCACCACACCTTACACTTGCACACCTTCACACAACCACCTTCACAAACACCCCCTCATCACATTCACACACACACACCTGCACAACCACACCCACACACCCACAACCATCCACACCCCCCCCCACCATCCACACCCACACCCCTCACCATGCCCACTAACAAGAATCCAAAGTTCAGTAACCGAGAGTTGGAGGTCCTTGTTGATGAAATCCTCAGAGTCGAGCCACAGCTCTTTGGAACATTGGTCAGACAGACCAGCATGGCAGCAAAAACAGCCATGTGGCAGACCATCGTCGATGCTGTGAATGCTGTTGCGGACACCAGAAGGACCAGGCAGGAATGCCAAGCCAGGTGGTACGATCTGCGGAGGAGGGTCCGAGCCAAGATGCTGGAGGAACGCAACCAGGCCAACGCCACTGGAGGAGGGCCCTCCCGCAGACCCGTACACTACCAGCCCTGGGAGGAGAGGGTGATGGCCATACAGCCGGTGGAGGCAGTCGAAGGATTAGGAGGACTCCGAGACCCGGGTGAGTACACGAACAACACACCTCACATGGGGGGGACCTCATCCACAACCAAAATCACTAACAGGCACGCAACCACCCCAACCTATCGCATGACTCAACCACACTCCATGAACACGCACATGCCACTGCCGCCACCATGCCCCATGCACCCAGCTGGACAATGTCAAGTCACAGGCCACAGAAGACACCAACACATGACACGGTAACCCGGATGGCGGGAGGGTGGGCCCCAAAAATCACATAGTGCAACTCAGAAGCAGACAACAATGCCCTCTGCCCATATGGCCCAGGTCACAGCCAGACAAACAGTGTGTCCCCACACAGGAAAGACTCGCCAGCAAATGGCGGACGCCTTGCATCAACACATGGGGGTGAAGGCACTGTTTTGCACATGACAGCAGCTAATGAACAGCCAACACTGTGAAAGAGTGGCAGCACACACCACCACAGCAGCAGCACACACACAGACACTACACCCAATGGGTGCCTGGAGATCAGAAACAAACTCACATCCCAAGGGCCATTCAAAGGACTGGAAAAAGTGTGTGTCTAGGAAGCTGGGCTGAGGTGACAGAGGGTGACACACAGAGGGAGGGAGAGGGGGACAGAGAGGGAGGGAGAGGGGGACAGAGAGGGAGGGAGACACAGGGACACGGACAGAGGGAGGAGGCTGACACACGGAGGGAGGGAGAGGGGGACAGAGAGGGAGGGAGACACAGGGAGACGGACAGAGGGAGAAGGCTGACACACAGAGGGAGGGAGAGGGGGACAGAGAGGGAGGGAGGGAGACACAGGAAGACGGACAGAGGGAGGAGGCTGACACACAGAGGGAGGGAGAGGGGGACAGAGAGGGAGGGAGAGGAGGACAGAGAGGGAGGGAGAGGGGGACAGAGAGGGAGGGAGACACAGGAAGACGGACAGAGGGAGGAGGCTGACACACAGAGGGAGGGAGAGGGGGACAGAGAGGGAGGGAGAGGGGGACAGAGAGGGAGGGAGACACAGGGACATGAACAGAGGGAGGATGCTGACACACAGAGGGAGGGAGAGGGGGACAGAGAGGGAGGGAGACACAGGGAGAGCAAATCAGCCGAGTGGTGTGTGGGAATGTCTGCTCGTCAGCAGGTAGACTGCGTGCATGTAGCCAAGGGTGGCCAGTGCCAGAACCCCCCCTCTTCACCATGGCAAAACACAGGGCCATGTCACAACCTGTTCACGAGCACAACGACAGCTACCTGCATTATATAAGTGTGTGGATCCACTCCATGTGCACATGTACAGTGCTACACGGAAGGCGCCAATGCATGGCTCGCCACACCTGCCCACTCCACTGCTGACTGCAGTCACACTTGACGCAGCAAGTAAGACTGTGCCACACATAGTTAAAGGGGCCAAAGTGGTGCCCAAGGGACACACCCATGCACAAGTGCACTGTGAGTGGAATGCAAGACAGATCCTAATTCCAAGAGGAAAAGTGCCAGCTTTGAAACTGATGAAACATGGATGTTGCATGGACCAAAATTAACATTGTCTCTCTCACACACAGGTCAACGTCGTGGTTCACCCCCAACACTGGGGGAGAAGACTCACAGGACCCGGATCTGCGGGAGCCCGATCCCACCGGCAGCGACGACTCTCACCACTCTGTGGACGACCCCGACCGACCTGGCCCCTCTGGTATCCAACCACCTGCAGCACCTGCGTCAGGTACAACTGTGCCAACCACCACCCCCACTCCTGCCACATCCCAGGAGACACCCAGGATCCCTGCCCCACCACCACAATGCAGCCAGGCTGGCCAGGAGGGACACGGTGTCCCGGGCACCCAGGAGGAGGCAGACGACAACGCCAATGCCACCCCTCAGGGGTCCCGGAGACCCGATGTACCCACAAGGGCAGGCCAGGTGCAAGTGGGCAGGGGTGGTGGGAGTGGAGGACGGCGGAGGCGCGAGCCTGACCAGTTGGCTGGGGAACCGGTATTTTCCCATGTCCGTAACATCCTGGACACATACCGGCAGGACACCACGGGCATGGCCCAGGTTGTGTCCACCCTCAATGAGATCAAGGGGAGCCTCGATGAGATAAAGACCCAGCAGGCCCAGCAACATGCCTGTCTACTGCAACACCAACGGAGGATGGAGGACAGACAGGCTGAGCAAGTGACGGTGTTCCAGGGAAATCACGATACACTCCGTCGGATGGCCGACAACATGGGCAACCCTCCCTGTGCCAGACGGCGTAGAACATCACCACCCACAGGGAGGGATCAGGAGGAGGAGGAGACATCCGACGGAGCATCCCAAACATCGTCACGGCCTGCTTCTGAGGGTCCCCGCAGGAGGCCGGGTCGTCCACGGAAAGGACCGTGAGGGTCAGCGCTACATCACCATCTCCCAGGACACCTGGCCTGGCACCTGGCCCACTGGAGCAACAGCATCACAGCATCAAGAGACATTCTCTGCCACATGGCGCTGCTGGTCACTGTCTGACCAATGTTGACAAAGACTGTGGCATGGACAATGAGGATTTCCAATGGCAAGGACACCAACTCCCCTACTGAACTTTGGATTCCAAACTCCCGGAAAGCCCCTCACTTTATCCCCCCCCCCCCCACCCCAAAAATAAAATATCACACCATGAAGAGAAGATGCCTGCTGGTTGCATTATTACCTTACATGTGTCTTGTAAAGTCTAAACATGCCTGAGTTCTCTTTTGACTTCAACCATCCACACCCTGGGGCCTGAGTCTGGCACAGGACACACGGGTCACAGTGTATTAGGCAAGACAGACATGGAGCACCATACACACCCGTGATGGGCCCAACCAGCTGAGGGGGTGGCCGCACAACCGTGCTGACAGACACATTGAGTACAGCAACAGTCATGCGCAGAGGTCAGGGATCATGTGGAGTGTCCTGGGGGGCACCCAGGTATGTGTAGATAGGTGGCAGAACCATGTCCTGCAAGCTTGAGTCCGGTGGATGCAGAGAATGGGGGCCTGGCCAACGTTGGATGCATGGGGATGGCACATGTCACAATACCCACACAGTCATGGACATCATGCCCAATACACAGTCTCAGCCCACACACACAGCTTCCATCTTGCTACTCGACACATCGACACATAGCCACTATCCGGGAAAACCATGCCAGACATGCTGGATGCACCGTGGCAACACACCAGCATTGACTGAGAAGAGGCACCTTGGAGGCATAGGGACACCTTTATTAGTCATGTTTTCGGGATTGCAGAGGCAACTTGAAGTACACATGAACACATCATGTGGAGTGACATGTGGGTCCAACACTGGCACCCCCCTTCTGCAGCACAAATGCATGATAGCCATGGAACTGGCACACAATTGTCGGCCAACAGCTAAACACCCACAGCTGCTCACGGAGAGACTGCCATACACCATTGATCCACTGATGTAGAAGTCCCACAGCATGTCAAGCAAATGCAAACCGTATGTGTCCGAGGGCAGTGTTACACACATTGATGCCATCATCACAATCCACTATCCCATCACTGATGACTGTCAACAAGTCTGACCATCTATTCAGGTGTACCCAGCTGCATGTTATGTGTACCATGGTGATGCTACATGTCTGCAGAGGAACCAAACATCGACAGGTGCAGTGTGCATACATCGTGAACAACTGCCACACCCAATACACCCCTGATGCATCCCTTACCCTATGGAGACTTCCAAACGTGTACGTGCCTGTAACGATGAGTCAGCCCACGATGACGTGTCCATGAGGAATAGCAGTGCCACAACAATGCAACCAGCAGACGGCATGCGCAAGTACCTGGGGAAGAGAGACACACAAGAAGTCAGCCACAAAAAGCACAGCCACTTGCATGTGCATTTACTCGACACATGTATGGATAACAACATGCTAGGTCACAATTATGACTGGGGAAATACAACCATCACTGCCACCATCACTCCAGTGACACACCCACACACACCTCTGACTCACGTGCCATACATGCAGGTGGAGACACACATCACAACACATGCCACACGGGGACCAATGCGTGCACACTCAGACACTGGTACTCACCACTAAGCAAAGAAGTCGCGTATGAGCCGAGTCCGGATGTCCTCTTGCGGCTCCACATCCTCCACATCACTAGCCCCATTGCCAAGTCCTTCGGCCTCCACGGGTGGATGGTCCTCGTCATCTTGATCCAGGATGAGTGGCACAGCTTTCTCAACTGCCATGTTGTGCAGCATGCAGCAGACCATGAAGATCTTGCAGACCTTCGCAGGGGCATATGGGAGTGCGCCGCCGGTCTTGTGGAGGCACCGAAATCGGCTCTTCAGCAGGCCAAACGTCCTCTCTATCACTCGCCTTGTCCGGCCATGGGCGGTGTTGTAGCGGCCTGGGCCGGCGTGATGGGGTTGCGGAGAAGTGTGAGCAGCCATGGCATGTTGGGATAGCCAGCGTCCCCTACATGGGAAGCACATGGACATCGTTAGAAGTGGTGAAGCGGTCGTGCTGGTAGGCTATGCAAAATACAGGACAGACAGACTGTACCCACCAACAACACATGCTCTTTCGTTGCGCAGCTGCATCATCATTTCAGGCATCCTGCTACGCCTCATGATGTAGGCATCGTGTGCTGATCCTGGAAAACGTATTATTATCACAATGGGGTAACCCAGTATCCCTCAGAACCTGGGCAGTTTATCAAAATGATACAAACGGTTCTGTCGGGTAAAGAATATTATTCCTAGCAAAAAACCTTCATTGGTTTGTTTGTACGAAGATTAATCAGGACTAACACACATAAAGACCATAAGTAGTATTCAAAACAGCTTTATGAATTGCATCATTCATGAATAACTACTTACAATGGCTGTCAAAAAATAATCGTGAAACATACTTGTGACAAAGTGACATATAGTGCTCAGTGCTGTGGTGAAAAGTGCGTAATATATACAGTGTGACTTATGGAGGTATTGATAATTTACAAAGGCCAGAAAAGCAAATATTTGAAACAGTCTGCAGACGGATTGAATAAGTCTTTATGCAGAGTCTTTTCAACTGATCCTTGAAAGAATGTCGACGTTTCAACCCAAGGTAGCGTTACTAGCTAGTCAATACGGGTCTTCATCAGGACAGGGAGTGACAGCCTATGAAATAGTAAGGAATATGGTCAGGTGTGTTCAAGAATATGGATGCCGTGAAAATTCAACGCATGCACGGTGAAAACTCACCAAAAAGGAGCCCAACGTAGCTCCTGGGGCGGGGTAGACAGATGAGCAAGCAGGAGCAACTGTCTCCTGTAAGGCGTAGCTAGGAGTCTAATCGAGAGAATAAAACTGTGTAAGACATAGCCCTAAAATGGCTGTCAATTAAAGGAAATACCGGAAATGCGCTGGTGAACTCACCCGGTAATAGGATATATTCTCTCTCCAAATATGTTCAAAAGGAGGAAATTCATGGAGATGGGTAACCTCTATGTCGTATTATCAAAGTGATCCCCCTGAAGTTCTGTATGGACAAGTGGAAATCAGTCAGAACCATACCATACCTAAAGGTCTGTTTGGTGGGCAAAAATGATATTAATAAAAAAGGACTCACCCGCACAAGGGAATGAATCTCTTCCAAGGCGGCAAGGGGGCATGGGCAGCAAAAGTCTAATGTCCTCAGAATGAGCGAATCACACTGAGGTCCTGTGAAATTAAATATAACGGGAACTTAGTCTCTTATAAGTCCACCGAGTGGGGCAAGGTGTCTAGATCGAGATAATCTCCGCTCACCTTAAATGTCGGCCCGGCAGGGAGCAACTACTTCATGTCTGAGCGAGCGCAGGCAAGCGTCCTGTCTCTTGAAGAATCTGTCAGCGAGTGTTTGACAGACGCTGTCAATTAAATGACTGAATGAGGCGCGTGTACGTGGCGTAAGCAACCGCGTCATGCGTTCGTTGCTAGGGGACGCTCGTTGTGCGGGAAAACTAGTCGGGAATGGGTGATTGATAAGATCGCACAAATTCCTGATTGGATTAGAGTTGAGGACGCATGCACGTGGCGTGAGCAACCACGTCAAGCGTTCGTTGCTAGGAGACGCCTATCGTGCGGGAACCTACTCGGGAGTGAGTGATTAATTAGATAACACAAATTCCTGATTAAATTAGTGTTAAGGGCGGTCTCATAATGGAGCGTGGAATCCGAAAAAATTCGGAGACTAGTAAGGCTGGTGTGAATGAGTCGCGGTATATGAAAGTGAAATACCGCTTGTTACCTAGTAAACAATTATGGTGCTCGGCTCATGAAAATTAAGCATTGTGTTGACCAGCGATGTCCTCTATCTTTATGAGAGTGCAATGTCAACAGTCACGGTTGATATGAAAAATATACATATAGGAGGAATAGATCGTCCCAAGTTCATAACTTAAATTAATCCAATAATGGCTCTGTTTCATGTGTCTTCAATAAACATGTACCACGATCGTAGAATCTAAATAATCATATGATTTATGTTAAAACATTACCTATTAATACAGCCAGGACTTTTCTGCATGTATTGTAGCATCATACATACAGACTATTCATGTATTAAAAGCATTACACACAGATTTATAAAAATTACGTTTAAAAGCATTCACCAAAGAGTAATACGCCAACATGTTGCGGATACTTTGATTACTAAAGTAATACAGTAATCTAGAAAACTTAGTATGAGACATACTGGAATACATTGGAAGGTTTGAGAGGCCAGAGTTGTCACAACAGCTTCACAGTTTCTTCAATGTCGTTCAACCCGGTCTGTACCGAGTCGAGCAAACAAGAACATATACAACAAAGTAACGCGCCAACATGTAGCAGTTACTTGGGGTTCTCAAAATTTATACAGTAATCAGAGGGATGCAACATAATAGAATACATCTGGAGATTAATAAGCTAAAGTTGCCCCATCTGCCTCGCAGTCTCCTCGATTTCGTTCAGCCCGGTCTGTACCGAGTTGAGCGAATGGATCCATCTACATTCTTTGTAGTTTAAGGCCACAGAGATTGCGCCTCCTCTAACATTAGGGCTAACCTTCTCTAGGATCCACCATTTAATACTGTCTGGAGAGTGATTGTGTGTCATGAAATGCTCGACCATGGGTGCGCCTTGCACTTTGCACCTTATTCTGCTCATATGCTGAAGAATTCTAGCCTTTACTTTCTGGATGGTTTGTCCTACATAGATCAGACCACAGGGACAAAGAATGGCATATATAACATGCGAGCTATTGCAATTGGTGAAGTGGGGCAATTTATATGTTTTGTTCTCATATGTGAAGCTCGTCCCCTCTTGGCAAAGGTCACATGCCTTGCATTGCCCACATTTGTGGTGTCCGGACACGGGTGGTAGTCCAAAGTAGTTTTGGTGGTTCAAGAAATGCTCTTACTATAGTGTCCTTGATATTTTTGCCCCACTTAAATGCAAAGATGGGGTCCTGCTGAGTCATAAGAACGCTGGCTACCAGGTTCCAGTATTTCTTTACGATTATTTTTTTGATGTCATTACTTTTGGTATTGAATGTCGTAACACAGACGATATTGTTTTTTTCGGTGTCTTTAGCTTTGACCTCCAACAGTTGGTCTCGTGAACAGTACCAAGCGCGTTTTTTTGCTCGTTTGAGCAAACCCGTGGGATAACCTCTTTCCTTCAAACGATTTGTGAGGATATCAGATTCTTTAAAGAAATCAACTCTTCGGGTACAGTTTCTTCTTAGTCTCAGGTATTGTCCGTAGGGCAAATTGTCTCTCAGATTACGAGGATGGTGTGAGTTATATCTTAGCAGTGTATTTCTTTCCATGGGCTTTCGATAGAGGTCACAGTACAAGAGGAGTTGGAACAGAGGCAGGAACACACAGCAGGGAACATCGCGTGTTCGCTTCTACCAACCAGAAACACACGGAGAAATCTCCACTCGGAGACAAACCTACAGGTGGTAGAAAACCAGAGAACTAGTCTTAATAACATTCAGACACAGAGTGCCTTCATCAGTGTTGACAATATGAACAACGAAGTTTTGTTAGCTAATTCTCACCACAGTATCAATTTGAGAACACAGAATGAAAGGACACATCAGAATACGATGAGCATTGCCATTGCAGACAGCATTGACACCTTAGCACCACAGATAGCTATAACTGGCAACACAGACATCATTGACACCTCAGCACCTCAGATAGCTATAACTGGCCCTATTGACGCAATAGATCGGACAGAATGTACAAACAATATCAGTACAATTGACCATAGAGAACCAATAATCAACTTGTCAAACCACAGCTTGACCGATGCTGAGAGAAATGTTCTCACCAAAGGATTGTCCTTTGTGCCTACCGTTATACCTGACTCATTTCAAGTGAAACTGGAGCTCCAACACTTCTTTCGTAAGATCAGACTGAAATATTATTTCAGCAAAAACACTTTTAATCCAGGATCATCTGCGACGAGTTTTAGGCCTGCCTCCACTTTCACTCCAAGTGCCTACCAGATAAGTGAGAAGATTCTAGCATTTGAGAAGATTGTTCTCCAAGCGACCATGCAACTTTTGGATGGAAGAAAGTATATACAATATAACATCGACAAGGAAGAAAAGCTGGCACTGAGCTGCAATGACTCCATCGTTATCAAAACAGCAGATAAGGGCGGAGCTGTGGTATTGCAGAATACTAGGGACTACGTGGAGGAGATAGAACTTCATTTGGGAGATTCGGAAAGTTACCAACTTACCATGAGAGATCCGACCCCTACAGTGCAATCATTGATTCAACAGGTGACCAAGGACGGATTGGATTGTGGTTTCCTGAGTCAACATGAACATGATTTCCTTAATAAAAAAGAACCTCGAATCCCTACAATCTACACGTTACCTAAGGTGCATAAGCAGCTAGTCAAACCACCAGGTAGACCAATTGTCTCTGGTTGCGGATCAATCTTGGAACCACTGAACAAGTTTATTGACCATTTTTTGCAACCCTGGGTCCCAAAGACAAAATCCTTTGTTAGAGACACTATGCACATTATACAACTTTTGGAGGGGCAGGAATTTGATACACAAACACAACTGCTTGTAACACTGGATGTCTCTTCACTTTATACTTCAATCCCTCAAGATAAAGCGTTGGAGGTCATCAGAACCACCCTGGATGAACGACAGAGACCCCACTGGATTCCAACTGATTTCTTGATTACACTCTTAGAGATCGCAATGAAAAAGAATTACTTTGTTTTCCAGAAACAGTTTTACTATCAGTGCAAAGGAGTGGCGATGGCAGCCACATATGCGCCGAGCTTGGCGAATATCTTTATGGACCACTATGAAGAGGAGCACTTGTACAGCCACCAAAATCCATACCTCAACCAGATTGCGGTATGGAAACGTTACATCGACGACGTCATCATGGTGTGGTCTGGTAACAACATAGAGTTGAATGACTTTCATGAGTGGCTTAACGCCAGGTCAAATGACATTCAGTTTACAATAACTAGTAACAACGAGTCAATAGATTTCTTGGATCTCACTTTTCGAGTGGAGGAAGGGCTCTTGTACTGTGACCTCTATCGAAAGCCCATGGAAAGAAATACACTGCTAAGATATAACTCACACCATCCTCGTAATCTGAGAGACAATTTGCCCTACGGACAATACCTGAGACTAAGAAGAAACTGTACCCGAAGAGTTGATTTCTTTAAAGAATCTGATATCCTCACAAATCGTTTGAAGGAAAGAGGTTATCCCACGGGTTTGCTCAAACGAGCAAAAAAACGCGCTTGGTACTGTCCACAAGACCAACTGTTGGAGGTCAAAGCTAAAGACACCGAAAAAAACAATATCGTCTGTGTTACGACATTCAATACCAAAAGTAATGACATCAAAAAAATCGTAAAGAAATACTGGAACCTGGTAGCAAGTGAGCTTATGACTCAGCAGGACCCCATCTTTGCATTTAAGCGGGGCAAAAATATCAAGGACACTATAGTAAGAGCATTTCTTGAACCACCAAAACAACCTGACCTAAGGAACTACTTTGGACTACCACCCGTGTCCGGACACCACAAATGTGGGCAATGCAAGGCATGTGACCTTTGCCAAGAGGGGACGAGCTTCACATATGAGAACAAAACATACAAATTGCCCCACTTCACCAATTGCAATAGCTCGCATGTTATATATGCCATTCTTTGTCCCTGTGGTCTGATCTATGTAGGACAAACCATCCAGAAAGTAAAGGCTAGAATTCTTCAGCATATGAGCAGAATAAGGTGTAAAGTGCAAGGCGCACCCATGGTCGAGCATTTCATGACACACAATCACTCTCCAGACAGTATTAAATGGTGGATCCTAGAGAAGGTTAGCCCTAATGTTAGAGGAGGCGCAATCTCTGTGGCCTTAAACTACAAAGAATGTAGATGGATCCATTCGCTCAACTCGGTACAGACCGGGCTGAACGAAATCGAGGAGACTGCGAGGCAGATGGGGCAACTTTAGCTTATTAATCTCCAGATGTATTCTATTATGTTGCATCCCTCTGATTACTGTATAAATTTTGAGAACCCCAAGTAACTGCTACATGTTGGCGCGTTACTTTGTTGTATATGTTCTTGCTTGCTCGACTCGGTACAGACCGGGTTGAACGACATTGGAGAATCTGTGAAGCTGTTGTGACAACTCTGGCCTCTCAAACCTTCCAATGTATTCCAGTATGTCTCATACTAAGTTTTCTAGATTACTGTATTACTTTAGTAATCAAAGTATCCGCAACATGTTGGCGTATTACTCTTTGGTGAATGCTTTTAAACGTAATTTTTATAAATCTGTGTGTAATGCTTTTAATACATGAATAGTCTGTATGTATGATGCTACAATATATGCAGAAAAGTCCTGGCTGTATTAATAGGTAATGTTTTAACATCAATCATATGATTATTTAGATTCTATGATCGTGGTACATGTTTATTGAAGACACATGAAACAGAGCCATTATTGGATTAATTTAATTTATGAACTTGGGACGATCTATTCCTCCTATATGTATATTTTTCATATCAACCGTGACTGTTGACATTGCACTCTCATAAAGATAGAGGACATCGCTGGTCAACACAATGCTTAATTTTCATGAGCCGAGCACCATAATTGTTTACTAGGTAACAAGCGGTATTTCACTTTCATATACCGCGACTCATTCACACCAGCCTTACTAGTCTCCGAATTTTTTCGGATTCCACGCTCCATTATGAGACCGCCCTTAACACTAATTTAATCAGGAATTTGTGTTATCTAATTAATCACTCACTCCCGAGTAGGTTCCCGCACGATAGGCGTCTCCTAGCAACGAACGCTTGACGTGGTTGCTCACGCCACGTGCATGCGTCCTCAACTCTAATCCAATCAGGAATTTGTGCGATCTTATCAATCACCCATTCCCGACTAGTTTTCCCGCACAACGAGCGTCCCCTAGCAACGAACGCATGACGCGGTTGCTTACGCCACGTACACACGCCTCATTCAGTCATTTAATTGACAGCGTCTGTCAAACACTCGCTGACAGATTCTTCAAGAGACAGGACGCTTGCCTGCGCTCGCTCAGACATGAAGTAGTTGCTCCCTGCCGGGCCGACATTTAAGGTGAGCGGAGATTATCTCGATCTAGACACCTTGCCCCACTCGGTGGACTTATAAGAGACTAAGTTCCCGTTATATTTAATTTCACAGGACCTCAGTGTGATTCGCTCGTTCTGAGGACATTAGAATTTGCTGCCCATGCCCCCTTGCCGCCTTGGAAGAGATTCATTCCCTTGTGCGGGTGAGTCCTTTTTTATTAATATCATTTTTGCCCACCAAACAGACCTTTAGGTATGGTATGGTTCTGACTGATTTCCACTTGTCCATACAGAACTTCAGGGGGATCACTTTGATAATACGACATAGAGGTTACCCATCTCCATGAATTTCCTCCTTTTGAACATATTTGGAGAGAGAATATATCCTATTACCGGGTGAGTTCACCAGCGCATTTCCGGTATTTCCTTTAATTGACAGCCATTTTAGGGCTATGTCTTACACAGTTTTATTCTCTCGATTAGACTCCTAGCTACGCCTTACAGGAGACAGTTGCTCCTGCTTGCTCATCTGTCTACCCCGCCCCAGGAGCTACGTTGGGCTCCTTTTTGGTGAGTTTTCACCGTGCATGCATTGAATTTTCACGGCATCCATATTCTTGAACACACCTGACCATATTCCTTACTATTTCATAGGCTGTCACTCCCTGTCCTGATGAAGACCCGTATTGACTAGCTAGTAACGCTACCTTGGGTTGAAACGTCGACATTCTTTCAAGGATCAGTTGAAAAGACTCTGCATAAAGACTTATTCAATCCGTCTGCAGACTGTTTCAAATATTTGCTTTTCTGGCCTTTGTAAATTATCAATACCTCCATAAGTCACACTGTATATATTACGCACTTTTCACCACAGCACTGAGCACTATATGTCACTTTGTCACAAGTATGTTTCACGATTATTTTTTGACAGCCATTGTAAGTAGTTATTCATGAATGATGCAATTCATAAAGCTGTTTTGAATACTACTTATGGTCTTTATGTGTGTTAGTCCTGATTAATCTTCATACAAACAAACCAATTAAGGTTTTTTGCTAGGAATAATATTCTTTACCCGACAGAACCGTTTGTATCATTTTGATAAACTGCCCAGGTTCTGAGGGATACTGGGTTACCCCATTGTGATAATAATAAGTTGAGTGCAGGTTCATACCTGCGAGGGTTTCTAACTCTCATTCATTGTTTTGTAATAATTTGTCAGTTGTATTGTGTTTGTATTATTGTAGTATGTCTGAGAAGGAAACTCTGTCATATAGCGAAGATTATATAGCGAAGCTAATACAAGATCAAGGTGCTTCTAATTTTCTTCTAGGCTCAGACAGAGTATCAGTTGACTCAGGTCTTAACGAGAAATTGGCCAAAATTGAAAGACTAGAAAAGAAACTAATTAGAGCACGCCTTCACGGGCACGTACTAACTAAGTACTTGCAATCCAATATAATTCCCAAAGGATTGCAAGTACGTAATGAACCAGCCATTTTTATAGACATCCCCAAGTTTAGGGAAGGATTCAGCTACGTAGCCAATAACTGTTCTAGACACTGGATGGTTCTTGGTGTTGAGACTGCGATTGAGTACGTTAAAAAACTCACGCAAGAAATCTCTGACCTTAAGAAGGAGATTCTTGAGGATAGAGCTCTTTCTAATGCCAGAGAAGCCCTTGAGCGGGCTGAAAAAACATTGGCAGAGTTTAATACAGTCACATTGAACAGGAAGTTGGATAAATTAGCTAAAGATATAAGGAGTTACGACAAGAACAATACATATCCCTATTTATCGGACGACTATTACCAACAGGATAGTCAGGGCTTTTTCTCGAATAAAAGCAGACAGGGCCCCAGGAGATTCAAGACATTCTCAGATTCTTCATTTGGTAGTGGCTCAGACACGGATTTAGACAGACCCTCCACTAGTTATCAAGGTAATCGGGGCCCCAATTTTTTAGGGGAAGGTTACCGCCAGACCAACAGGGGAGGTGGCAAGGCGCAGAACTGGGAAATACCAAGGAGTTGGAACAGAGGCAGGAACACACAGCAGGGAACATCGCGTGTTCGCTTCTACCAACCAGAAACACACGGAGAAATCTCCACTCGGAGACAAACATACAGGTGGTAGAAAACCAGAGAACTAGTCTTAATAACATTCAGACACAGAGTGCCTTCATCAGTATTGACAATATGAACAACAAAGTTTTGTTAGCTAATTCTCACCACAGTATCAATTTGAGAACACAGAATGAAAGGACACATCAGAATACGATGAGCATTGCCATTGCAGACAGCATTGACATCTTAGCACCACAGATAGCTATAACTGGCAACACAGACATCATTGACACCTCAGCACCTCAGATAGCTATAACTGGCCCTATTGACGCAATAGATCGGACAGAATGTACAAACAATATCAGTACAATTGACCATAGAGAACCAAAAATCAACTTGTCAAACCACAGCTTGACCGATGCTGAGAGAAATGTTCTCACCAAAGGATTGTCCTTTGTGCCTACCGTTATACCTGACTCATTTCAAGTGAAACTGGAGCTCCAACACTTCTTTCGTAAGATCAGACTGAAATATTATTTCAGCAAAAACACTTTTAATCCAGGATCATCTGCGACGAGTTTTAGGCCTGCCTCCACTTTCACTCCAAGTGCCTACCAGATAAGTGAGAAGATTCTAGCATTTGAGAAGATTGTTCTCCAAGAGACCATGCAACTTTTGGATGGAAGAAAGTATATACAATATAACATCGACAAGGAAGAAAAGCTGGCACTGCGCTCCCTGAGCTGCAATGACTCCATCGTTATCAAAGCAGCAGATAAGGGCGGAGCTGTGGTATTGCAGAATACTAGGGACTACGTGGAGGAGATAGAACTTCAATTGGGAGATTCGGAAAGTTACCAACTTACCATGAGAGATCCGACCCCTACAGTGCAATCATTGATTCAACAGGTGACCAAGGACGGATTGGATTGTGGTTTCCTGAGTCAACATGAACATGATTTCCTTAATAAAAAAGAACCTCGAATCCCTACAATCTACACGTTACCTAAGGTGCATAAGCGGCTAGTCAAACCACCAGGTAGACCGATTGTCTCTAGTTGCGGATCAATCTTGGAACCACTGAACAAGTTTATTGACCATTTCTTGCAACCCTGGGTCCCAAAGACAAAATCCTTTGTTAGAGACACTATGCAAATTATACAACTTTTGGAGGGGCAGGAATTTGATACACAAACACAACTGCTTGTAACACTGGATGTCTCTTCACTTTATACTTCAATCCCTCAAGATAAAGCGTTGGAGGTCATCAAAACCACCCTGGATGAACGACAGAGACCCCACTGGATTCCAACTGATTTCTTGATTACACTCTTAGAGATCGCAATGAAAAAGAATTACTTTGTTTTCCAGAAACAGTTTTACTATCAGTGCAAAGGAGTGGCGATGGGAGCCACATATGCGCCGAGCTTGGCGAATATCTTTATGGACCACTATGAAGAGGAGCACTTGTACAGCCACCAAAATCCATACCTCAACCAGATTGCGGTATGGAAACGTTACATCGACGACGTCATCATGGTGGGGTCTGGTGAACATAGAGTTGAATAACTTTCATGAGTGGCTTAACGCCAGGTCAAATGACATTCAGTTTACAATACCTAGTAACAACGAGTCAATAGATTTCTTGGATCTCACTTTTCGAGTGGAGGAAGGGCTCTTGTACTGTGACCTCTATCGAAAGCCCATGGAAAGAAATACACTGCTAAGATATAACTCACACCATCCTCGTAATCTGAGAGACAATTTGCCCTACGGACAATACCTGAGACTAAGAAGAAACTGTACCCGAAGAGTTGATTTCTTTAAAGAATCTGATATCCTCACAAATCGTTTGAAGGAAAGAGGTTATCCCACGGGTTTGCTCAAACGAGCAAAAAAACGCGCTTGGTACTGTCCACGAGACCAACTGTTGGAGGTCAAAGCTAAAGACACCGAAAAAAACAATATCGTCTGTGTTACGACATTCAATACCAAAAGTAATGACATAAAAAAAATCGTAAAGAAATACTGGAACCTGGTAGCAAGCGAGCTTATGACTCAGCAGGACCCCATCTTTGCATTTAAGCGGGGCAAAAATATCAAGGACACTATAGTAAGAGCATTTCTTGAACCACCAAAACAACCTGACCTAAGGAACTACTTTGGACTACCACCCGTGTCCGGACACCACAAATGTGGGCAATGCAAGGCATGTGACCTTTGCCAAGAGGGGACGAGCTTCACATATGAGAACAAAACATACAAATTGCCCCACTTCACCAATTGCAATAGCTCGCATGTTATATATGCCATTCTTTGTCCTTTTGGTCTGATCTATGTAGGACAAACCATCCAGAAAATAAAAGGCTAGAATTCTCCAGCATATGAGCAGAATAAGGTGCAAAGTGCAAGGCGCACCCATGGTCGAGCATTTCATGACACACAATCACTCTCCAGACAGTATTAAATGGTGGATCCTAGAGAAGGTTAGCCCTAATGTTAGAGGAGGCGCAATCTCTGTGGCCTTAAACTACAAAGAATGTAGATGGATCCATTCGCTCAACTCGGTACAGACCGGGCTGAACGAAATCGAGGAGACTGCGAGGCAGATGGGGCAACTTTAGCTTATTAATCTCCAGATGTATTCTATTATGTTGCATCCCTCTGATTACTGTATACATTTTGAGAACCCCAAGTAACTGCTACATGTTGGCGCGTTACTTTGTTGTATATGTTCTTGCTTGCTCGACTCGGTACAGACCGGGTTGAACGACATTGAAGAAACTGTGAAGCTGTTGTGACAACTCTGGCCTCTCAAACCTTCCAATGTATTCCAGTATGTCTCATACTAAGTTTTCTAGATTACTGTATTACTTTAGTAATCAAAGTATCCGCAACATGTTGGCGTATTACTCTTTGGTGAATGCTTTTAAACGTAATTTTTATAAATCTGTGTGTAATGCTTTTAATACATGAATAGTCTGTATGTATGATGCTACAATACATGCAGAAAAGTCCTGGCTGTATTAATAGGTAATGTTTTAACATCAATCATATGATTATTTAGATTCTACGATCGTGGTACATGTTTATTGAAGACACATGAAACAGAGCCATTATTGGATTAATTTAATTTATGAACTTGGGACGATCTATTCCTCCTATATGTATATTTTTCATATCAACCGTGACTGTTGACATTGCACTCTCATAAAGATAGAGGACATCGCTGGTCAACACAATGCTTAATTTTCATGAGCCGAGCACCATAATTGTTTACTAGGTAACAAGCGGTATTTCACTTTCATATACCGCGACTCATTCACACCAGCCTTACTAGTCTCCGAATTTTTTCGGATTCCACGCTCCATTATGAGACCGCCCTTAACACTAATTTAATCAGGAATTTGTGTTATCTAATTAATCACTCACTCCCGAGTAGGTTCCCGCACGATAGGCGTCTCCTAGCAACGAACGCTTGACGTGGTTGCTCACGCCACGTGCATGCGTCCTCAACTCTAATCCAATCAGGAATTTGTGCGATCTTATCAATCACCCATTCCCGACTAGTTTTCCCGCACAACGAGCGTCCCCTAGCAACGAACGCATGACGCGGTTGCTTACGCCACGTACACGCGCCTCATTCAGTCATTTAATTGACAGCGTCTGTCAAACACTCGCTGACAGATTCTTCAAGAGACAGGACGCTTGCCTGCGCTCGCTCAGACATGAAGTAGTTGCTCCCTGCCGGGCCGACATTTAAGGTGAGCGGAGATTATCTCGATCTAGACACCTTGCCCCACTCGGTGGACTTATAAGAGACTAAGTTCCCGTTATATTTAATTTCACAGGACCTCAGTGTGATTCGCTCGTTCTGAGGACATTAGACTTTTGCTGCCCATGCCCCCTTGCCGCCTTGGAAGAGATTCATTCCCTTGTGCGGGTGAGTCCTTTTTTATTAATATCATTTTTGCCCACCAAACAGACCTTTAGGTATGGTATGGTTCTGACTGATTTCCACTTGTCCATACAGAACTCAGGGGGATCACTTTGGTAATACGACATAGAGGTTACCCATCTCCATGAATTTCCTCCTTTTGAACATATTTGGAGAGAGAATATATCCTATTACCGGGTGAGTTCACCAGCGCATTTCCGGTATTTCCTTTATTTGACAGCCATTTTAGGGCTATGTCTTACACAGTTTTATTCTCTCGATTAGACTCCTAGCTACGCCTTACAGGAGACAGTTGCTCCTGCTTGCTCATCTGTCTACCCCGCCCCAGGAGCTACGTTGGGCTCCTTTTTGGTGAGTTTTCACCGTGCATGCGTTGAATTTTCACGGCATCCATATTCTTGAACACCCCTGACCATATTCCTTACTATTTCATAGGCTGTCACTCCCTGTCCTGATGAAGACCCGTATTGACTAGCTAGTAACGCTACCTTGGGTTGAAACATCGACATTCTTTCAAGGATCAGTTGAAAAGACTCTGCATAAAGACTTATTCAATCCGTCTGCAGACTGTTTCAAATATTTGCTTTTCTGGCCTTTGTAAATTATCAATACCTCCATAAGTCACACTGTATATATTACGCACTTTTCACCACAGCACTGAGCACTATATGTCACTTTGTCACAAGTATGTTTCACGATTATTTTTTGACAGCCATTGTAAGTAGTTATTCATGAATGATGCAATTCATAAAGCTGTTTTGAATACTACTTATGGTCTTTATGTGTGTTAGTCCTGATTAATCTTCGTACAAACAAACCAATGAAGGTTTTTTGCTAGGAATAATATTCTTTACACGACAGAACCGTTTGTATCATTTTGATCCTGGAAAACGAGCACAGACATGTGAAATCACCATGTTGGACAGACACACCACAAGGGCATTGATGGAGTGGTAGTGCTTCCGATTGCGGTACGCTACCTCCCGTGTGTGTGGTGGTACCAAAGCTACATGTGTCCCATCTATGGACCCAATGACATGGGGCATCCCTCCCAGGGCATAGAATCCACGCTTGACCGCAGTCAACTGTTCAGGGGTTGGGAACTTGATGAAGTCATCCAGGTGAATCAACATGGCCTCTAAGAAATCATGCAGCACACGGCAGAACATGCTCTGGGACATGCCACCAACATGAGCTATGGTATATTGAAAGGTACCCGTGGCAAGAAAATGTAGGGCAGCCATTACCTTCAGCTGGGGTGTCAGTGCAGTAGGATACCTGTGCTGCGGTTGCAGGTGTGGTGCCAGTCTCGCCGTCAACTCCAGAATCAACGGTTGGGGGAAGCGGTAGCACCGGATACTGTCATTCTCCCGCATGGCAGCCAAGTCCGGAATTGGTCGGGCAAGAGGCGGCGCTCTGCAGTAATTTGGAAGTGACAAGGAAGAGTGAGTGCACTACGACAACAATTCATATGTACTGAGCACATGTTAATCTGTCAATACACATATGCTACAGAGGGAGTCAGGTATGTGCTACATGCCCTGGACACGTATGGCTGCCAGGTGACACTCCTACCAAGACCCAGCTACACACGGAGATTGAGAACCTCCCCATGCCATGCCATGGGAATAGCTGTGTCCCAGTGCAAGTGAACAGCCAGACGCAAGACAGGAGTGACATACGCCCACACATCAGCAGACGTAGGATGCCGATTGCAGAGACTGGTAGCGGAACACTAGAGCCACAGGTCACATGACATTACACTAGGACAGCCCACACACCTTGCCATGAAGGTGCACATGTCATGACTCACCACACATTCATTGTGAGGATGCAGACATGTCCTTGTCACGCTACTCCGTGTCCCATGCATACATGTGCACCTCACATCCGATACCACATGTGGCATGGTGTGCGGAACAGTGTGCAATGTCAATCTACACACAGACACATGTTGGTTGCTGCAACAGCTGCAGCTTTTGAGGGTGCTCCAACATCAACCTGATGGGAAGCCCCCACACATACATGACATAGTCACATTGTGCACCGTGGGTAGTGACAAGTCAGGTGTGGTAACCCCTGTACCGGGCATCAGGGGACACTTCCGTGTGTTGGTGTCCGTGCCATGCCAGTGACGCTCACCCCAAGTGTGCAGTACGACATGCACACATGTCAAAGGAGTCAAGGGCATGCCTGGCACACATTGCACCGTCACACAGTACATCTGTACACATCTCATCATACATCTGGTGCCTTCTCGACTCAGGAGTAATGTTCCACATCACAGCTTGTCACACCTGTGCCCCACACATGTAGTAATGCACAGACGATGCCTTGATGTCCATTCATGGACAAGTATGTCCATCCATGGACAAGTATGTCCGCCCTATTCCTACCTGTGTGCCGCCTGTCACCACTGTGATGTGTGAAAACCGCCGTACTGCTGCTAAGAGGGCCTGTGTACGTTCCCATATCACTATGGGAGTGCTGCCGTATGTGTACCCATCGTGATGGCGAGCGTACAGGCATGTGTATGGTCCGTACCACTACGAGTACGCATACGCAAGAACACCCATAGTGGTAGGGCCGTACGCACGCCTGTACGCTCCCTATCACTATGGGGGTCCTCGCTTATGCGTACTCTTAGTGGTACGGGCCGTACACACGCCTGTACGCTCCCTATCACTATGGGTGTCCTCGCGTATGCGTACTCGTAGTGGTACGGGCCGTACACATGCCTGTACGCTCCCTATCACTATGGGTGTCCTCGCGTATGCGTACACGTAGTGATAGTGAGCGTACAGGTGTGTGTACGGCCCGTACCACTACGAGTACGCATACGCGAGGACACCCATAGTGATAGGGAGCGTACAGGCATGTGTACGGCCCGTACCACTACGAGTACGCATACGCGAGGACACCCATAGTGATAGGGAGCGTACAGGCGTGTGCACGGCCCGTACCACTACGAGTACGCATACGCGAGGACACCCATAGTGATAGGGAGCGTACAGGCGTGTGTACGGCCCGTACCACTACGAGTACGCATACGCGAGGATACCCATAGTGATAGGGAGCGTACAGGCGTGTGTACGGCCCGTACCACTACGAGTACGCATACGCGAGGACACCCATAGTGATAGGGAGCGTACAGGCGTGTGTACGGCCCGTACCACTATGAGTACGCATACGCGAGGACACCCATAGTGATAGTGAACGTAGGCACGCGTGTACGGGCCGTTGCAATGCATTTGGGGTGCCCTAGGGCCCCGGAACGCACCGTACCTGTGTGTGAAGCTCCAAATTACATAGGGGACACATGAGGGACAAGTATTAAGGCCTACATGCATGCTGGTTGTCATGGAGACCAAGTTCAAATTTTGAATTTGTTCTGGAAGGTGCACAGCAGAAGTCAGTTGGAATGAATCTACTTTGTTGCAATGTGTTTGTGGGGCTGACATCATGCAGGAGAAAAAAACCGATAGAGAACCCACAGACTGCTAGGTTTGAAGGGATTGGAGGAAACATAGGATGCAAATGTGAGTGACCAATCACTCTGTACTCCTGTGCATGAGATGGGCCAGCAAGGCAGATATAAGGCAGCCAGGTCCCATGAGGGAGCACTTGCCTGCACATCTCTGTATTCCACGACCCAGCTGCTGCTACTCATTCCCTGGAACCATGTCAAGGGCTGTGGAGAGGTCACAGCCTTTCACCCTGGAGGAGAACATGGCATTGGTGGAAGTGATCCTCCCACGGTACCCCATGCTGTATGGGCGACCAGGTTATCAGGTGAGTGCAGTGTCCACTGGCACAGACTGTGTCCCTTTTTTGTGACTGTGACTTCTGCCATTGTGTCCAGGTGTGACACACATGCTATGTACTGTAGGGAGGGTCCCAGGGGGGGGATGCCTGATGTCTCCCAGCAGTGCCCTGAGACAGGAGGGGTGGGTGCAGAGTCCTCCCAGCAGTGCCCTGAGACAGGAGGGGTGGGTGCAGAGTCCTCCCAGCAGTGCCCAGAGACAGGAGGGGTGGGGGCCTAACACTCCCAGCAGTGCCCAGAGACAGGAGGGGTGGGGGCCTATCACTCCCAGCAGTGCCCAGACACAGGAGGGGTGGGTGCAGAGTCCTCCCAGCAGTGCCCAGTCACAAGAGTGGTGTGTGCAGAGTTCTCCCAGCAGTGCCCAGAGGCAGGAGGGGTGTGTGCAGAGTCCTCCCAGCAGTGCCCAGAGACAGGAGGGGTGGGGGCCTAACACTCCCAGCAGTGCCCAGAGACAGGAGGGGTGGGGGCCTATCACTCCCAGCAGTGCCCAGAGACAGGAGGGGTGGGTGTGATGCACAGTGTGGGCCTGGAGCATTGCTTGTGTAGTTGCCCTCATTCCACCTGTGTCCTTTAAATGGCACGTACTGCTTTTGGCCTTCCCCCAGAGGATCATGTCCCTATGACAAAGGTGCAATGCGTTGGATGCATACTATGCCTTGTTGGAAACAGCTAATGTGTTATGATCTGTGTCCCTGTGACATGTGCCAGGTGTATTGAGGTAGTGTCACTTGTCCATCCTCACAGGTAGACCCCTCTGCCAAGGAGAAGATATGGCTGGACGCCGTCAGCGCCGTGAGGAGTGCGGATGGTCGGAAGCGGCGCCTGCCCCAGGTGAGGAAACGCTGGCAGGATATCCGGTGCTGGACGCGGAGGATCGCACGGGTCCTGCTGGGGGACTCACCTGAGAGCCATAAGAACCGCGGGCGCCGCCGTCTCTCCCACATCCAGAAACGTGTGCTGGCGGTGGTCTTTCCTGACTTGGCCAGGCGCCTACAGGAGATGCAGCAGCCGGAAGGGGGTAGGTACATGTGTGTGTTTGTTGTGTTTCACCAGCATTTGTAAGTGCACTGTTCCATGGATACACTTCCAGGGTTTATGGTGCTGTGCAGATCCTGTTACCCACAGTGTTGCAGGCCTCTCCTGCCTCCCTTCCCCACCTTGCAATGTGTTCCCTGGTCTCTGTGTAGTCACTCCATCACAAAGTTATGTAGCCTGACACCTTCTCCAAGTGTACAATGCCTGCAGCATCATGTGTGGGGGTGGTGTGTAACAGGTTTAGTGACCTTGCCTGTGCCCTGTCCAGTTCTGGACTTGTGGGTTCCATGTCAGTTGGCACTAATGCTGATTTCAGACATGGGAGTTAATCTCTTGAGTGCGAGGCCTTCCAGCAGGCATGTCCCATGTGGTGGCCTGTGACATGATGTGCATGAGTGTGCGTTACACATAGTGCAGGGATGTTAGCGTGTGTTGCAGTCATTTCCATTCAGGAGCATGGAGTTGTGTGGCCACTACTGTCCCCAGGGGCATCTTTTCCTAGGTATCATGTGTGTAATCTGAGAATGTCGACAATCTCTGTGTCTACAGCATAGGTTGTGCTCTGTGCCATTGTCCCCTGGCACCATGTTTATTGACGTGAGATGTATTACAAGTGTCCACTGTCCAGCCTGACCTGATTTTCCAAGTACATACTCACGGTGGCCATTGCCTGTGTGTCTTGTAGCAATCATCTGATGATGCCCATTTGTACTTGATTCTTTGGACAGGCGCACCTTGGGTATTTGGTGTGCAATCTTGAATTATTGCATCCCATGTGTATTTCACCCAGACTAAGAGATGTAAGTGCTTCCTGTGTCTCCACAGATTTGTCTCATGTAGGGGGTGGGTGGGGCGGCCATGGCCTACATGTCAAGACCTGTCATCTCCTTGCTCGGACTGGCCAGTGTGTGATGTTTGTCTGGACATACACTCAAGGTGCAGCGTGCCAGTCAGGGTGGGCATGTTCTCAGTATTACCTATGCTGCATGTGCCTCTAGTTCCTGGATTTGGTCCCTGCTCATCCCAATTTCCTGCCACGCTGTGTGGTGCAGATGCAGTGCTGTATTGTCCCCAGGGCCTTGCTCCTCAGTCAGAATACCATGTCATCTCATTTGCTATTGTGTCATGCTCCTCCATAGTTTTTCCATGGCATGGTGGGTCACACAACTGTGTCTTGCAGGGCCTACATATGTACCTTGTTTTGTAGTTGTAACTCATCCTTTGTTTCAGGCTATGCACTGTAACCTACGTAGATTTGACTCATGTGACATATGTATACAGGTGTATGATTCATTTCTGTCTCTTCACCCTGCCCACAGCATCGTCGGGGGACACGGAGGGAGACATGGACACAGACGGCGCGGAGGGACCGAGCACCAGTGCCAGCGGTGACATCGGGGCTGGCACTTCGAGTGGGACTGAGGCAGAGAAGAGTGAACCCGGGGACCTGTCGACTGGCACAACAGAGTATGAAGCTGACGGGTCCGAGGATGATCTCTCCGAGTGGGCGGTGGCTGCACCACCATCTGACAGCAGCCCTACATCTCGCACCGCCCCCTCCATTGGCATCAGCCGCCTCCCACGTGCTCGTGTCCCTTCCCAACGTGCCCGGTCACCACATGTCTCCTTCCTGCCAGGCACCGCACCCCCTGCCCCTGTCTCCACTGCTGCCGCCAATGCTGAGTCTGTGGACATCCAGCGGCAGTTGCAGATTGGTCAGACTGCGATCCTTAATGTCCTCCATGGCCACAGCCAGGTCCTCAACAACATGGAGGCATACTTGGAGGGCATTCATTCATGGCAGGCTGACCAACGCAACTTGCTGAGGTCCATAGACTCCACACTGACTGCAGCAGTGGGTCTCCTGCAGCGCTACGTCCCACCCCCTACCCCTGCTCCTTCCACAATTCCCACTCCCATGCCTGTCCCACATACACCCAGATGTAAGCATGCACCCACCACAACAGACACAGGCACCACACCAGCAGGGAAGGTCCGCCACACACCTCCTGACACGCACACACAGGGTGCAGTAGGCACACCCACTGGGTCGGGGGGCAAACGTGTGACACGCAGCCAG
Organism: Triturus cristatus; assembly: GCF_964204655.1. NCBI lineage: Eukaryota > Metazoa > Chordata > Amphibia > Caudata > Salamandridae > Triturus > Triturus cristatus. The sequence goes on along the minus strand of NC_140585.1, from coordinate 827,889,992 downwards.
AGTGGGAGTCCGCATTCCACCCAATCCACTCCCTCCAAATCCCCTCCCCTCAGCTCTCCTGGCCACATCTCCCCCAAAGACTCCTTCATGGCCGCTCTGTCCCTGAGCCCCACAGTGACACCACCCCGCAAGCGGTCAAGGAGGTCCCCTGTCAGGGTGCTTGAGTCCCCCCCCCCTGTCCACACCCTCCCCCAGTGGCGCTGCGACCCATCCCTCTGACCCCCCCCCTCCTTGGGGCTTGTGGTTCCTTCGGGTGCAGGGGAGTCCCTGGAGGACCTTGCTAAGGTGTGCAGCGAGATCCTGGCCTCCGCCTTTGGCCCTGCCCCACCCCCTGTGGCGGAGTCCTCCATCCCTGCACCCACGACGCCTACCCTTCACCCTCCTGTCCCTGCGGTGCCTGTTTCTTCCCCCCCACATGATGCCCTCACCCCTGTGGAAGACAACGGATTGTAACTGTGCAGGCAAGCTAGGGGACACGCATCCCACTGTGTCCCCCATCCAGCTGGGACTCCTGGACTGCCCTATGGCCTTTGTTAATATTGGACTTACGTCATACTAGTTTTTTGCTCATGCTGAATAAAGCTATTTATTTTTTGCCCTTGGAACACTCCTGCATTGCTGGCATTTCTGTTGGTGGGGCTGCTACATGGTTGTGGGTGTTGGTAATGTGTTGGGTGTGTGGGAAATGTAGTAGTGTGCTGCTCATAGGGGGGACCCTGGGATCTGTGTGCCATCACACGGTGTTAGCTACCTTTCTCCATTCATGTAAGCAGTTGCTGCATGTTGCAATTGTCCCAAGGTGTATTCCTTCCTCTGTGCACCCTGACTTCTTACCTGCAGGGTGTCCCCTGACTTTAGCACAGAGCTGTGTGTCCATTAGCTGGGTGTGTGACGTAGTCCTTCACCTTTGCACATGCATGCTGAGCGATGTCTCCACCTGCATCATTCGTGGCATCCTTGGTAGTCATTGTACTTGTGTATGTGGCCTATTGACATGACTTCATGTGTACATGTTTTCTTTTCTGCGCTATGCATGCGTATACTCCCAGCCTCGCACACATGTGGTACATGTACTGCAGGGTCTTTGTGCACCTGACTGACATTTGTGGGCATGGTATCTGTGGCTACTCCACCCTTTGCGTTCCATGGGCACTGCTGGGAGTGATGGGCACCCACCCCTCCTGTCTCTGGGCACTGCTGGGAGGACTCTGCACACACCCCTCCTGCCTCTGGGCACTGCTGGGAGGACTCTGCACACACCCCTCCTGTCTCTGGGCACTGCTGGGAGGACTCTGCACACACCACTCTTGTGACTTGGCACTGCTGGGAGGACTCTGCACCCACCCCTCCTGTGTCTGGGCACTGCTGGGAGTGATAGGCCCCCACCCCTCCTGTCTCTGGGCACTGCTGGGAATGTTAGGCACCCACCCCTCCTGTCTCTGGGCACTGCTGGGAGTGTTAGGCACCCACCCCTCCTGTCTCTGGGCACTGCTGGGAGGACTCTGCACACACCTCTCCTGCCTCTGGGCACTGCTGGGAGGACTCTGCACACACCCCTCCTGTGTCTGGGCACTGCTGGGAGTGATAGGCCCCCACCCCTCCTGTCTCTGGGCACTGCTGGGAGTGATAGTCAACCACCCCTCCTGTCTCTGGGCACTGCTGGGAGTGTTAGGCACCCACCCCTCCTGTCTCTGGGCACTGCTGGGAGTGTTAGGCACCCACCCCTCCTGTCTCTGGGCACTGCTGGGAGGACTCTGCACACACCCCTCCTGCCTCTGGGCACTGCTGGGAGGACTCTGCACACACCCCTCCTGTGTCTGGGCACTGCTGGGAGTGATAGGCCCCCACCCCTCCTGTCTCTGGGCACTGCTGGGAGTGTTAGGCACCAGACAGGGCACTGCTGGGAGGACTCTGCACACACCCCTCCTGTCTCTGGGCACTGCTGGGAGGACTCTGCACACACCCCTCCTGCCTCTGGGCACTGCTGGGAGGACTCTGCACACATGCCTCCTGTGTCTGAGCACTGCTGGGAGTGATAGGCCCCCACCCCTCCTGTCTCTGGGCACTGCTGGGAGTGTTAGGCACCCACCCCTCCTGTCTCTGGGCACTGCTGGGAGGACTCTGCACACACCCCTCCTGCCTCTGGGCACTGCTGGGAGGACTCTGCACACACCCCTCCTGTCTCTGGGCACTGCTGGGAGGACTCTGCACACACCACTCTTGTGACTGGGCACTGCTGGGAGGACTCTGCACCCACCCCTCCTGTGTCTGGGCACTGCTGGGAGTGATAGGCCCCCACCCCTCCTGTCTCTGGGCACTGCTGGGAGTGATAGTCAACCACCCCTCCTGTCTCTGGGCACTGCTGGGAGGACTCTGCACCCACCCCTCCTGTGTCTGGGCACTGCTGGGAGTGATAGTCAACCACCCCTCCTGTCTCTGGGCACTGCTGGGAGGACTCTGCACACACCCCTCCTGTCTCTGGGCACTGCTAGGAGTGTTAGGCACCCACCCCTCCTGTCTCAGGGCACTGCTGGGAGTGATGGGCACCCACCCCTCCTGTCTCAGGGCACTGCTGGGAGTGATAGGCCACCACCCCTCCTGTCTCAGGGCACTGCTGGGAGGACTCTGCACACACCCCTCCTGTCTCTGGGCACTGCTGGGAGTGATAGGCACCCACCCCTCCTGTGTCTGGGCACTGCTGGGAGGACTCTGCACACACCCCTCCTATTTCACAATATGTACGCTCATGGCATACACGGATGTGGGTACGCTCCATGCATTTGAGGTGGGGGTACGTGTCGTACTTACACTGTTGGGGTGGGGGTACGCTCCATGCATTCGAGGTGGGGGTACGTGTCGTACTTACACTGTTGGGGTGGGGGTACGCTCCATGCATTCGAGGTGGGGGTACGTGTCGTACTTACACTGTTGGGGTGGGGGTACGCTCCATGCATTCGAGGTGGGGGTACGTGTCGTACTTACACTGTTGGGGTGGGGGTACGTTCCATGCATTCGAGGTGAGGGTACGGGTCATACTTACACTGTTGGGGTGGGGGTACGCTCCATGCATTCGAGGTGAGGGTACGGGTCGTACTTACACTGTTGGGGTGGGGGTACGCTCCATACGGAGCGTACGAGGGTGGGGGTACATGTCGTACTTACACTGTTGGGGTGGGGGTACGCTCCATACGTACGCGGGTGGGGGTACGTGTTGTACTTACACTGTTGGGGTGGGGGTACGCTCCATACGTACGCGGGTGGGGGTACGTGTCGTACTTACACTGTTGGGGTGGGGGTACACTCCATGCATACGGGGTGGGGGTAGGGTCCGTACATATCCGTCCCCACGCTATGTGATGCTTGTGCAGCCCATACCCAGGCCTTTGCCACGTGGGTACGAGCCGTCCCGCCATTGTTGGGGTGACGTGGGTGTGGGCGTGGTACGACTCGTACCCACGCTCTTCAGGCGTGGGTACGGGACGTACCTGTCTGGTTGTGTTGCCGGTTCGCGTCGTGACAGACTTCCGTTGTGGCTTAGCTGGACACGCCCCCACCTCCTCGTAGTGACCAGGGCATGGGAGTCAGGTATATCCAGGGCATGTGTGCTGTGTGACTTTGGTGGGGGGTTTGTGGCCTGCCCTGGTCCTGCCACCCCCACCCCACCCCACTCTCCCCCCTCCCTTAGTTGTTCTGACCTTATGCGGCGTCTGCGTCCGAACCTGTAGAGGAGGTCGACTGCTATGAGGGCCGGGATGACACGTAGGTTCGGGTCCATGTCTGTCCGTCGCGTACGGGTCCTCCTTGTTCGCGTTGTCCTGTCTGTCCGTCGCGTACTGGTAATCCTTGTTCGTGTCGTCCTGTCTGTCCGTCGCATACTGGTCCTCCTTGTTCGCGTCGTCCTGTCTGTCCGTCGCGTACTGGTAGTCCTTGTTCGCGTCGTCCTGATTTCCCGGCAGTTTTTGGCAGCCGGAAAATATTCACCGTGCGGGATGACGTCGGTGCGAATCGTAATTCCTGGTTCTTGAATGGCAGGCTGCGAGCGAGTGTTCGGTCGGGGTTTTTTACGATTCGTACGGAAATGGTGTTCCCGTGCGAATCGTAATTCCATGTTTGTATATTTTGACGACCGGGTACGCGTCGGACGGAGAATATGCTCCGTCCGACGGTTCGTACCCGGTTTTTACAGGATCGTGATCGGCGCCTTTGTGTATAGTACACTCCTGCCATGTCCCGTACTGACATTCAGTACACTTCACTTTGCTGTCAGCTGTCCCCTTGGTTTACATGTGTGTGTGCTTCCCCATCACTTCATTTGTGACACTGTGCTTTGTGGTGCAGGTCTTTGTCCAGGATCAATGTGTTACTCAGGGCATTTCACCAATGGGTTGTATGTGATGTTCTTGTGCTGTTTGGCAGTCATGGTTGCTCCTATGCAGTTCAACTGTGTGTGCTGCCCAGTCCTCTGGTCAAGTTGTTTCCACTTTTGTGTCCCAGACTTGTGCATCTGTTGGTGTTGTGTTGGATGTATGTGTGTTGGCTGTGTTATTGCTTCACTTCCTGGGTGTGCTGTTGTCTTTGTGCTGTGCTGATTGGTGTTGTGTGGGTTGATGTTCTGTCACTCATGTCTGTGTGGGGCTGGTATGCTTGGTGTGCACACACTGCTTGTTGTGCATGCAGTGCTGTGTGTGTATGTTGCCTTGTCATTGCCTGGTGTGCATCCCCTGATGTCCAGCTGTGTTTGCTATGTGATTTTTCTGCCTGTGCATCTGTTGTTTGTTTGATGTGGCTGTGTTGTTCTGTGATGGAGCACTTCTTGTGTGTGTTGTGGTATGTTGTCTGTGCATTGTTCCTGAGTGATGAGGTTGTGCATTCCTGTTGTGTCTGTGCTCCTATTGCCTTGCCACAGTTTAGCTGCACAGGGCATGTCTGTTCTTGTTGTGGTTCTGTGTGTGTTTCTGTTGTGTTATGTGTTTGTCTGTTGTTTTTGTGCAGACATTTGTTGTGGCATCCCTGTGTGTCTGTGATGTTTGTGTATAACCCCAGGGTGTGTGATTGTTTGTGTGTGTATTGACTGGCAAGTATTACCAGCCTTCAGTGTGTTTGACACTAGTGTTGTGTGCTGCTGGTGTGAGGGGGGTATGTGTGTAGATTCCTACTGGTGTTTGGCAGTCATGGAGTTTGTCAATGGTCTCTGTGTGTAGTGCTGCTGGTGTACTTCTGTGTAGTAGTTGTATAGATGTGTGGCTGTTCACAGTTTGACTTCAGGGCCTTCCTTTCATCCTTGTGCCTATACATGGTTTGCCTTGCTGTCTCCCTGTGTTGTTGCACTGTGATGTCTGTGGTTTGACCTCACTGACTGTACCAGCAATGTGTTCTTTGATGGTCTGAGGGTGTTGTTCTCTGTTTCTTGTCTTGCAAGTGATGTACACATGCTTGGTGTGTGTCTCCATGGCCTTCCATTTGCGTGAAGTCCACTTTGGCTTTCCTATTTGTTGTGCTCCGTAGTGTTGGCATATGGGGTGTGTATGTGTCTGTGGTATGTATGTATGACTATGCAGGCTGTGTGTCCATTTGGATGTTTGTTCCTTGCATGTGTTCATTTCGTGCTTGTACTCATTTTTGTTTCTCTGAGTGTGGTGTTGTGGTGGTGTGTGTGTATCCCTGGCCCTTTGCTACTGTGCTGTGTGTTGTGTGTTCCTGTGCAGCCACTCCTGCAGTGGCTGTCTCCCTGGTTGTTTGTCGTGTGGTGCAGGGTGTGGATTCACCTGGCTTGTTGTTGTGCATGGGGGTGCACAGGAGAGGCACATGGCATGTGCCTTCATGGGGTGTGCTAGTGTGTGGTGGGAGAGGGTGTGGCCCTGTGGTCTTTGTTCCCTGCCCATGCCTGGCACTGACCCTGCCTTCTGCATTGTGTGCATGTATTTCCTTGTGTTCACTGCTACGGTGACGTGACCGACCATTGCTGCATGGTCGCAGAAGATGTATGTCCAGGATGCAGAGGGGTGACTTGGTGGCAGATGGTGAAGTGTGGGTGCCCTTGTGGATGTGTTCCTGTCCCCACCAGGGTGTGTGATGTGGATTTGGACCCTGTGTCAGCCCATGTGTTGTGTGTTGTGTTTGTATTATTGCGTACCTGCGGCAGCGTCCGCGGTGGTCCATGAGTTGCTGGTGATGTAGCAGGTACAGCACCAGAAAAATGTGTAAAGATGGATCCATGGCGGTCTTGACCGGGTGGTGAGGGCAGAGACTCTGGTTTCGCGCTCCCCTGTCGAGCTTCTGCCGTCTCTAGTTGGGCATTTTCTCCGCTGCGGTGTGTCCGCTTGATTGGGGCAACCTAATTAGTGGAGCGGGCGGACGTCATTCCGCACGGCAGTGAGTCTCCATTGGCTCCCACCGCCGCGGTGGCGGGCGCACTTTGATGGCGGTGCGCATCGCAACGCGGCGGACGGGAAATGGGCTATGTTTGGCCATACTAATATAGCGAACGTGAGGACCGCAGCTCGTGGGCGGAAAATGCATTTTTCCACACGCCAGTACCACGGTGGCCACCGCCCGACATCCTAATGGACCCCTAAATATGGAAATTGTGTAATTAATTAGAGATGTGAGTTGTGGGGTTTATACTGGTAAAGGGTGGAAAGTAAATCAATTTCAATTAATTAGTAAGTTGTTGTTAATTGATAATAATTTAATAATGTTAAATTAGTAATGGAAATTGTGTAAATATTTTTATGTGTGTGTTGTGGTGTTTGTTGGGGTAGAAGGTGGAAATTATTGAAAGTTTTATTAATTAATAAATATTTGCTAATTATTATTGGTTTATTAATTGATAAATTTTTATGGTAAATGTATACTTTTATTTTGTGTGGGATTCTAAATGTGTAGGGGTAATGTTTGCTCAGTAAATTAATTGTTATATGTTTTAAATTGATTTTTAATTAAGAATCATTGTTTATTTGATAATTAATTCTATTAATTATGGAGGTACACTTTTATACACAATGTTTTTGATTATAAGTAATTTATATTAAATATAGTTATTTTTTTGTAAAATGTTTTTTAAATTTTTATAAATTTATGTTTAGAGTTATTTTTTAACATTATAATATGTTTCTATCTTTTGTAATTTTTTATATTTTTATATATTTTTAATTTTTGTGTTATTGACAATTTTTGTATTGTAGTTGATATTGTGTTTATTTTTTATTTTGTATTTATTTTTGGGAAAATATTAATTGTAACCCTCTGCTATCCAACACTTTCCCTACTGTTGCACTCACTGGAATGAGAATAGTAATTTTTGCCTTACACTATCCAAAACTTTCCCTACTGTTGCACTCTCTGGAGTGGGAATAGTAATTTGAAACCCTCCGCTATCCATCACTTTACCTACTGTTGCACTCTCTGGAGTGGGAATAGTAATTTTTACCCTTCGCTATCCAACACTTTCCCTACTGTTGCACTCACTGGAGTGGGAATAGTAATTTCTTCCCTTACACTATCCAACACTTTCCCTACTGTTGCACTCTCTGGAGTGGGAATACTAACTTTTACCCTTTGCTATCCAACACTTTCCCTACCGTAGCACTCACTGGAGTGGGAATAGTAATTTTTTCCCTTATGCTTTCCAACACTTTCCCTACTGTTGCACTCTCTGGAGTGGGAATAGTAATTTTTACCTTTACGCTATCCAACAATGTTCCTACTGTTGCACTCAATGGAGTGCAAAATGTTAGTTTAAAAATGTAAAAATATTTTAACAATTTATTTTATAATATAATGTTGTTATTATCAAATTTTGTGTTATAGGTGTATGTATATATATTTATTTAATAGTTAATTTTTATATATTTATAATAAAAAATTAAATTAAAGTTATTAGTTTATTAATTGTTTTCAAGTAAACATACATTTATATATTACATTTTATATATGTATGTTTAAAGTTTTTTTAATAAATGTGTTTATTGTAGTTTCTTATGTACATAACATCTAAGTAAGTTTTTTTAAATTAGTTTTATTATTTAATTTATTTAACCTTTTTTTATATATAAAAAACCCAATATTTTTTACATCTAAATAATTTTTTCGATATTTTAGACATTTACATTATAAAGATTGGATGTCGATATTTTGACTCTATAATTTTGCATTGATATTTGTGTAGGTAGATATTTTTGTATCCGATATTATGTCAGTGATTCGTGTAAGAGGGCCATATTTACAAGGGTGTGTAAAGCCACAGAAAGTGGCTTTGTCTGGCCTTGTAAATATGGGCCAACACACAGCATCACTGGAGCATCAAAAATAGTGAAGTGCTGATGGTCCTAGGAGCTTGACAAATGTGACCCATAGAAAGAGCAAAAAACAAGGAGAAATAAAATTATTTCTCCTTTTTGCACCACATTAACGCCTCCTTTTAAAAGGTGTTAGTTTTTGACGCTGCCTTAAATGTAGGAATTCTTGTAAATCTTAGGCAGTGTCAAAAAGCCATGGGTGTTGTGTGGGAAAACCCATAGCAACACCCATGACACGCCCCTTTGACGCAGAGTACTGCATGAAAGAGGGCCATATTTACAAGGCCGCGTATACTCACGGAAAGTTACTTCGTGTGGCCTTGTAAATATGGGCCAGTACACAACGCCACTGGAGTGACACTATCATGGCACTAGGGACTTGTAAATGTTCCCCATAGAAGAGCAGAAAAGGAGGAGAAATAAAAGTATTTCTCATTGTTGCGCCACATTAACACCTCCGTTTGAAACACAATCGTTTATGGCTCTGCTTCAGATTTACAGATCCTTGTAAATCTTGAGCAGTATCAAAACGCCATGGGTGTTGGTGTGTGTTGGACTTGGCCCTTTTTGCAGGGTCATCCCAAAACTTTTCAACTTCCTCCTGTATTTTTTCTGACCTGTTGTTGTTGGTTTTACGATTCGAGACACTTTACCACTGCTGATCAGTGCTAAAGTGCATATTCTCTCTTTTGTAAATTGTGTTATGGATTACTGTTTCCATGATTGGCTATTTGATTTACTTGTCAGATCCTAGTACAGTGCACATTGTGTGCCCAGGACCTGTAAATCAAATACTGCAGGTGGGCAGATGCAGCTTGTAAAATGTGACTCAGGCCTGTGTGCAGTTTGTGACTGCCATGTCAACTTGGCAAGTGTGCATACTTGCCAGTCATTAAACTGTCACTTTTCTACATATTAGTCACGCCTACGGTAGGCCCAAGGTACCCCTGTGGGCAGGGTGTGGTGTATGTGAAAGGTTGGACATGCCCTGATGTTTGTGGCCTGCCTATTTTGTTTTTTACTATTGCAATGCTATCTGTTCCCATGGGACAGAATGGGGAGTCTGTTTATAACATCTTATAAACATAACTGGCCCTGGGAACAAGGTAGAAAATAAAGTTTAGTATGCCTGCACTCAGAATGTTAAAATGCATCTTTTAGTGAGGGTAATTTTTACATTCTGTGTTTGAAAATACCACTTTCAGAAAGTAAGTATTTTCTTGCCTAACCATCCGGTGTGCCTCTGCTAGATTTGTGTATTGCATGTCTGGCTTTTGGATGACAGGGGCTGGAGAAGGGCAGTGGCTCCAGAAGTCTGATGAGTCAGGGCTGGGCTGAATAGGCCTTGTCTGCATTTGGAGTGGTGGGAGGAGTAGCACCTTCACCTGAATAGGGCTGTACCTGCCTTCCATAATGATGATTCCACCATCCTGTGGTGTGTCTGGAGCCAGGGCTCACACTGACAAAGGAGGTTGTTGTGCACTTGCAAAGCCCCACAGAACTGGTTTTGGCTGGGTACAGACACTCTCTGCCTTCAAAGAACAAAGGATTTTGGTGTATAAAAAGAGGGGCTCAGACCCCAGACTTTTAAATCACTTCTGGGAAATCAAGAGGAACCTTTGCCAAGGAGAAGAGCAGGATAAGCTAAGGAAGAATACTGCCCCTGTGCCGTTTGCTGTCTGGGGTAGGCCTGCAGTGGCCACTTGCTGCCAAGGAAAGGAGAAAAAGGACTTTGCTGTTTGCTTTGTCACCTGCTTGAAGAAAAGATCTCCAAGGGCTTGAAACTGAGCTTGACTTCACCATCAGCTCCCCTGAATTCCCTTGCTGGTAATTCCAACCTGCATAGAGGTGCCTGCTGCTGTTTAGGAATTCTAGAAACTTTTTGTCTCTGAGAGCTGGAAAATCAACGCAACATCGAAGAAGAGTGACGCATCTGCAGCTGTTTCCAGTGCATCGCCGAAGAAACCATCGCAGCGCCTGCCGCGGCTTGAGAAATTGCTGCACGACGCATCAGGTGCAGCAATCTCCAAAGTCCAAGATCACCGCACCAATCCCGACACAAGCCTGCTGTGCGGCTGCATGAAGCCACGCATCGTACCGGATCGATGCAACGCATCGAGGTGCCAAGACTGTCGCATCGTTGGGGACGAAGTAAGAAACAGACGCATCAACTCCTCACGCAGTAAGAAAACGACGCATTACCTCCTCTACGGTAAGGAACCAACGCATCACCTCCCCTGCACTGCAGCAATGAACCAACGCATCACCTCCACCGAAGCAAGGAACCGATGCATCACCTTCCCTGCATGTAAGGAACTGACGCATCACCTTCCCTACGGCCATTTTGTTTGTTTTGCATGACACATCCCTGGTACCTTGCGAGAAAAGTGTCGCATTTACAACTTGCATTGAACTGAACTATTTCTTCCATTTGAAAGCCTTATTTTTAATACTGTATTGTGGATTTTTGTTGTTTGGTCTTTCTTTGGTTTAGATAAAGATTACTTATTTTTCTAAACTGGTGAGGTGTACATTTGTAGTGTTTTCACTGTATTACTGTATGTGTTCACAAATGCTTTACACACTGACTCTGAGCTACCAAGGGGGTGAGCAGGGATTATTTTAGAATTGTATCCCCCTTACTCTGACTAAAAGCAAAGGTCCCTATTTGGACAAAGGTACCTACCTCTTCCAACCAGAGACCCCCATTTCTAACAGTGAGAATGCCCACAACAACACCCATTGCATGTCCCTTTGCTGCAGAAAACTGCGTTGCAGAGGGCTATATTAACAAGGCTGTGTTAAGATACGCAAAGTGGCTTAGCGCTGCTTTGCTTAATATGGTCTTTCATGGAGTGCCACCAGAGCGTCAAAAAAGTGACACTCTGGTGGTGCTGAGGGCTTGAAAATATGCCCCCAGGTTTAAAAGATCAAAATCTATATTGTAGTTTTCATCTCAATAAATGTTTATAAAGAAGAGTGAGTCACACACACACCTTGACCAGCACATATCATCTGATAAAGATGATATACAGTAGTTGAAGTATCCACCCTTGCACTCCCAGAATCTTTTGAATTTATAGGACCAGAAATTTTTATTCGAATTTTACTATAGCGCCTTTTAGAACATTTAACCCATTTTTCAAACGGTTTACCTAGAGAAAATATTTGCATGTTTGGAAGAACCCCGGTTGTTTATTGGTGCATTCACTGCATGCATAACTATTTGCTTACTAAAGATATAGGGTGAAGCTTTAAGTGGTTTCTATTTTCTATAACAACTTTGTTGAATATGTTGTTGTTAGAGAAACGATGAAAATATATGTAGTCCAGAATAATTTACAGTGAAACGTTGTTCTTTGTTGGAAAGTGACAATGAATAAATAAAAGGTATTTTATGTGTTGGTTTTGAGAGTTAAGAGTGGGCGATGGCACCCAAAGCCATTATATATCTTTAATAGTCCAAGGTGTGCTTTTGAGACAAGGGGGGTCATTATGATGGCGGGCGGATCGCCAATGCCCAACCGGCGGTGGCGATCTGCCCACCATCACAACATCTTTTACCTCCGCCACATTACCATGGCGGGGGTACCGTGGCAGACGGAAATTCAGTCCTCCTCTTTGATGCCGGTTGACAATCGTTCCGATTGCCGGCCGGGCGGAACTGGGGCATGATATGGTGGCAGTGCCTGGAAGTCAATGCCATCCATATCATGATGCTGGGTTTTCAGGGCCTTTCCATGGCAGCGATGCCGCCATGGAAAGGCTGGTGGGAATTGCGTTGGGGGCCCATTGCGGGCCCCTGGGGTCGTGGGGGGTTGGTGGTTGGGGGCTGCACTTGGGGGGGTACCATAGCCCCTACATTGCCATGCTTAAGGTGGCAGGCACTGCGCCGTGCCTGCCACGTTGTGCATGGCAATGCACGACGTGCCTCTTTGTCAGTGCGGCGGGTGCTGCTTACAGCAGCACCAGCCGCAATGTCAAAGATACGGACTGCAGTCACATCCTAATTTGCAGTGTTTGACTGCTGCACCCCTGATTGGCCGGTCCTAATGGGGCCCCTAGTATCAGTGAGTGCCGGTTTAGGTAAGAATGGTGGGTGGGGGGCTAGTCATAAGATGATACCAAGGGAAAATACAATTTAAAAAAAAGAAAACCAGTGACCTTGCACTCGTCGCATCTCCAACTCACACTTGAGGTACTGATTTTGTTACAGTTTGTGAAGGCAGACCATGTACAATACTCTGACACAAAAAAACCCTTTACAAAACTCCAGTGCCAAGTATGCCACAAGGTTGCTTGTGGGGTGATTCTTGCCCCTGCACTAGGTCGGCCCTGCTAGAGATTCCTGATAGTATCTCATAAGAATTGGCCATTAAGAAGTGGAAACTCAACTGGTGGCCACTCTCCCTGATGTGGAATTGTACTCCACAAAAAGTAGTGACTGACCCCAACCAAGAACAGAGGCAAGGTGCCAAGAAGCCCCTGTATGAGATAGATGAATGAGCTGCATCTGCCCTGGAGGACTTGGTGGTGACCCTAGCCAGCTGATCATGAAGTAGGGATCAGTGTAACTCGCATAATTGCCCGTAGAGTAATTACATGTAATTACCCCCAAATTATGAATAATTACTCATGATTAGGCGAGGAGCGTTAGCCTTGTGTTCAAAATAGACCAGAGGATGCATTTTGTGCTAAGACAATGACACTAAATGCAACAGAACAGGAACAGCAGCACACAGCAGCCACTAATGCTCCCTATGTTTGTTGTGCCTGTTCTCATGTGGTAGGGCTTTTGCCCCATATTACTCTTAATTACTCAAGCAGGCGTAATTGCATAATTTCTGTAATTTCGCATTCCAGTAGCAATGCGGAATTTCAAAAACTACTCCAATTACTTTGCACAGGCCTACTATGAAGCAAGAGCTATAGCTCAATGACATTTGGGTCCATGGATGATCATTACCTTCCTACTACAAAAGAGGATAAGACTGAGTTTACCTGCTGACATGCGGTGTGCAACTGATCTATTCATCTCAAATTGTCCCTTAATGTGTTGAGGTATTTTCCACACCCCTGGACTTCTGATCCATTACGGGTAACCAAAGGTCACCCTAATTCCGGGATCACTGAATTTATCATTCTAGCCCAAGTGGCTCTACAGATATTGTAATTTGAGATCTGTGTCTGGATGTCAAAGTCGACTAAGTCACCTGATTTGTCTTATAACCATTGTAGCCCACGTTTGTTCCCCAGGGCCTATGGGGGGCCTTACCATTGGAAAGTTATGACTGGTTAGTTCTGACCATCACAGAATAGGGATATTCATGGTGTGCGGGCACCATGGCCAGCCACAGTTCCCTACTAGTAGTTATGGCCACTGGATTGTTGGGCTTTGTCAACCGTGCCCCAGCACCGAGTACCAGAGTGTGGACCACAGTTACCTTACCTGACATCATTCAATGGTAATGGCTTTACTGACAAGTTTAAGGTGGGAGTTGTACAAGAAAACACTTGGAATAGTCAACTGTTGGACCTGGCCCTCTCTGCAGAGCCACGCCCAAACTATTTGGATTCACCCTCCTGTTTTCTGAAAATGTTTTTTTTTCGTTGTTGCGCTTTACTACTGCTAACAGGGCTACATAGCTTTTGCTCTCTGTTTTAAACATGGTAATGTTGGCCTCCACCCATTTGGCACTTTTAGTTACCTTGCAAGTCCCTAGTAAGGGGGTGTTACATGTACCCAGTGCAAGTAATGTTAATATTACTAGTGGGCTTGCAGCACTCATTGTGCCACCCACTTAATTAGCCTTTTAAACATGTCTGAGGTCTGCCATTGCAGCCTGAGTTTGCAGTTTAAACTGCCATTCTGATCTGGTAAAATAAACCTTTTGCCCAACCTAAACCTTTCTTTTTAGTACATGTAAATCACCCCTAGAGTAGGGCCAACCCAAACCAGAGGGCAAGGTGCTGTGTATTTAAAATGTTGGACAAGTACTTTTAAGTTTTACATGTCCTGATAGTGAGTGAAAAACTATTACATTTGTTTTTTCACAACTGCAAGGCCTAACTCTCACATGGAAAAGCATTGGGTTATCTTATTACATTTAATATGCAATAACTTTCAATTGAGAGCAGGTAGGAATGTTAAGTTTGTTGAATAAAGAATTGTAATTAAAAAATCTCTTTAATGGTAAAGTCAGATTTTAAGTCACAATTTTGAAAATACCACTATTAGATAGTTGGAATTTTCTTTTCCCAACCATTTGGTGAATGTAGCCTGTATCCTTGGTCAATTGACTAGCCGTAACTAGTAGTTGGCCTTTTAGTATTACTCCCAGATAGTGAGGCAAATGAAAACTAGGGTGCCGATCACGATCCGGTAAAAACCGGGTACGAACTGTCGGACGGAGCATATTCTCCGTCCGACGCGTACCCGGTCGAAAAAATATACAAACATGGAATTACGATTCGCACGGAAATCCCATTTCCGTACGAATCGTAAAAAATCCCGACCGACGAAAATAAACATACAAATGTGATCCGGGAAAGCACCGACGTGACGTCGGGACGCACGCAGCCTACCATTCACGAACCAGGAATTACGATTCGCACCGACGTCATCCCGCACGGTGAATATTTTCTGGCAGCCAAAAACTGCCGGGAAATCAGGACGACGCGAACAAGGAGTACCTGCACGTGACGGACAGACATGGACCCGAACCTACGTGTCATCCCGGCCCTCATAGCAGTCGACCTCCTCTACAGGTTACGACGCAGACGCCGCAGAAGGTCAGAACAACAAAGGGAGGGGGGAAAGGGGGGGGCAAGACCAGGGGCAGGCCACAAAACCCCCACCAAAGTCACACAGCACACATGCCCTGGACATACCTGACCCCCAGGCCCTGGTCACTACGAGGGGGTGGGGGCGTGTCCAGCAAAGCCAGCGTCCGCCACAACGGAAGTGCTTGACGACGCGAACTGGCAACACAACAATACAGGTACGTCCCGTACACACGCCTTAAGAGTGTGGGTACGAGTCGTACCACGCCCACACCTACGTCATCCCAACAATGGCTGGAGGGCTGTACCCACGTGGCAAAGGCCTGGGTACGGCCTGCACAAGCATCACATAGCGTGGGGACGGATATGTACGGACTGTACCCCCACCCCCGTATGCATGGAGCGTTCCCCCACCCCAACAGTGTAAGCACGACCCGTACCCTCACCCGCGTACGTATGGAGCGTACCTCCACCCCAACAGTGTAAGTACGACCCGTACCCTCACCCGCATACGTATGGAGCGTACCCCCACCCCAACAGTGTAAGTACGACCCGTACCCTCACCTGCGTACATATGGAGCGTACCCCCACCCCAACAGTGTAAGTATGACCCGTACCCTCACCCGCGTACGTATGGAGCGTACCCCCACCCCAACAGTGTAAGTACGACCCGTACCCTCACCCGCGTACGTATGGAGCGTACCCCCACCCCAACAGTGTAAGTACGACCCGTACCCTCACCTGCGTACATATGGAGCGTACCCCACCCCAACAGTGTAAGTACGACCCGTACCCTCACCCGCGTACGTATGAAGCGTACCCCCACCCCAACAGTGTAAGTACGACCCGTACCCTCACCCGCGTACGTATGGAGCATACCCCCACCCCAACAGTGTAAGTACGACCCGTACCCTCACCCGCGTACGTATGGAGCGTACCCCCACCCCAACAGTGTAAGTACGACCCGTACCCTCACCCGCGCATGTATGGAGCGTACCCCCACCCCAACCATGTATGTACGGACCGTACCCCCACCTCTTATGCATGTAGCGAACCCACACCCGTGTATGTTCTAAGCGTACATATCCTGAAATAGGAGGGGTGTGTGCAGAGTCCTCCCAGCAGTGCCCAGACGCGGGAGGGGTGTGTGCAGAGTCCTCCCAGCAGTGCCCAGACGCAGGAGGGGTGGGTGCAGAGTCCCCCCAGCAGTGCCCAGACACAGGAGGGGTGTGTGCCTATAACTCCCAGCAGTGCCCAGAGACAGGAGGGGTGGGTGCCTAACACTCACAGCAGTGCCCCTGCAAAGAAAAGGGTGGAGTACCCACAGATCCAATGCCCACAAATGTCAGTCAGGTGCACAAAGATCCTGCAGTACATGTACCACATGTGTGCGAGGCTGGAAGTATACATATTCATAGCGCCTAAAAGAATACATGTACACATGAAGTCATGGCAACAGTCTACATACACAAGTACAGTGACCACCAAGGACGCCACGAATGATGCAGGTGGAGACATCGCTCAGCATGCATGGGCCAAGTCTAACGAGTCCGTCACACACCCAGCCAATGTAGACACAGCTCAGCACTACATATTGGAAAGACCCTGCAGGGAAGAAGTCAGGTTACACAGAGGAAGGAACACACCTTGGGACGATGTCACCATGCAGTAACTGCTTACATGAACAAAGTTATGTAGCCAACAGCTTGTGATGGCACACAGATACCAGGATCCACCCTATGACCAGCACAAGACGACAATTCCCACACACCCAACACATAATCACCACCCAAAATAATGGGGCAGGTCGACCAACAGCAATACCAGACAGACAGTAGTGTACTAAGGAAAAAAAATTGCTTTAATCAGCATCCAAAAATATGTTTGTCCCTTGAAAGTTCAAAAAGTACAACGCCCATAGGGCAATCCAAAGTTCCAATCCAGGTGGGGGACACAGTGGGATGCGTGTCCCCTAGCTTGCCTGCACAGTCAGACTCCTTCGTCTTCCAGAGCGGGGAGGGCATCATGTGGGGGGGAAGGACCAGGCACCGCAGGGACATAAGGGCGAAGGGTAGGCGTCGTGGGTGCAGGGATGGAGGACTCCACCACAGGGGGTGGGTCAGGGCCAAAGGCGGAGGCCAGGATGGTGCTGCACACCTTAGCAAGGTCCTCCAGCGACTCCCCTGCACCCGAAGGAACCACAGGCCCCAAGGAGGGGGGGGGCGGAGGGATGGGTCGCAGCGCCACTGGGGGAGGGTGTGGACAGGGGGGGGGACTCAACCACCCTGACCGGGGACTCCCTTGACCGCTTGCGGGGTGGTGTCACAGTGGGGCTCAGGGACAGAGCGGCCATGAAGGAGTCTTTGCCGGATATGTGGCCAGGAGAGCTGAGGGGAGGGGATTTGGAGGGAGTGGATTTGGTGGAATGCGGACTCCCACTCTGGCTGCGTGACTTACGTTTGCCCCCGACCCAGTGGGTGTGCCTACTTCACCCTGTGTGTGCGTGCCAGGAGGTGTGCGTTTGACCTTCCCTGCTGGTGTGGTGCCTGTGTCTGTTGTGGTGGGTGCATGCTGACGTCTGGGTGTACGTGGGACAGGCATGGGAGTGGGAAGTGTGGATGGGTCAGGGGTAGGGGGTTGGACGTAGCGCTGCAGGAGACCCACTGCTGCAGTCAGTGTCGAGTCAATGGACCTCAGCAAGTTGCGTTGGTTAGCCTGCGATGAAAAAATGCCCTCCAAGTATGCCTCCATGTTGTTCAGCACTTGGCTGTGGCCATGGAGGACATTAAGCATCGCAGCCTGACCAACCTGCAACTGCCGCTGGATGTCCACAGACTCGGCAATGGCGGCAGCAGTGGAGACAGGGGCAGGGGGTGCAGTGCCTGGCAGGAAGGAGACATGTGGTGACCGGGCACGCTGGGAAGGGACACGAGCGAGTGGGAGGCGGCTGATGGCAATGAAGGGGGCGGGGTGAGATGTTGTGCCACTGTCAGCTGCTGGTGCAGCCTCCGCCCACTCGGAGAGATCATCCTCGGACCCGTCAGCTTCATATTCTGTCGTGCCAGTGGACAGGTCCTCGGCCTCACTCTCCTCCGCCTCAGTTCCACTCAATGTGCCAGCCACGATATCAACGCTGGCACTGGTGCTCGGTCCCTCCGCTCCGTCTGTGCTCATGTCTCCCTCCGTGTCCCCCGACGATGCTGTGGGCAAGGTGAAAAGACAGCAATTAATCATACACCTGTATACATATGTCACATGAGTCAAATCTACGTAGGTTACAGTGCATACACAGTTGGTTGACCCACCATGCCACTGAAAAACCATGGAGACCATGACACAATAGCAAATGACATGAAATGGAGTTTGACAGAGGAGCCAGGCCCTGGGGACAATCCAGCACTGCATCTGCACCACACAGCGTTGCCGAAAATAGGGATGAGCAGGGGCCATATCCATGAACTTGAGGCACATGCTGCATAGGTAATACTGAAAACATGCCCAACATGACTGGGTCACTGCACCTTGAGTGTATGTCCAGACAAACATCACACACTGGCCAGACCTAGCAAGAAGATTTCAGGTTTTGACATGTAGGCTTTGCCCGCACCAACCACCCCCTACATGAGACAATTTGTTGAGACACAGGAAGCACTTACATCTCTTAGTCTGGGTAAAATACACAGGGGCTGCATAAATGCAAGATTGGACGCCAAATACCCAAGGTGCGCCTGTCCAAATAATCATGTACAAATGGTCATCATCAGATGATTGTAACAAGACACACAGGCACTGGCCACCGTGAGTATGAACAAGGAAAATCAGGTCAGGCTGTACAGTGGACACTTGTACTACATTTTACGTCAATATACATAGTGCCAGGGGACAATGGCACAGAGCACAACCTATGCTGTAGACACTGAGAGTGTCCACGTTTTGTGATGACACACATGACACCTAGGAAAATATGCCCCAGGGGACAGTAGTGGCCACACAACTCCATGGTCCTGAATGGGAATGACTGCAACACACGCCACCATCCCTGCACTATGCGTATCGCACACTCATGCACATCATGTCACAGGCCACAACATAGGACATGCGTGCTGTAAGGCATGACACTTGAGAGACTAACTCCCATGTCTGGACTCAGCATCAGTGCCAACTGACATGGAACCCACATGTACTGAACTGGACAGGGCACAAGCAAGGTCCCAAAACCTGTTACACACCACCCCCACACATGATGCTACAGGCATAGTTCACGTGGAGAAAGCGCCAGCCTACATTACCTTGTGAAGGAGTGACTACACACAGACCAGGGAACACATTGCAAGGAGGGGAAGGGAGGCAGGAGAGCACCGCTATACTGTGGGTAACTGGATCTGCACAGCACCCTTAAACCCTGGCAGTGTATCCATGCAACTGTGCACTTACAAATGCTGGTGACACACAACAAACACACATGTACCTACCCCCTTCCTGCTGCTGCTTCTCCTGTAAGCGCCTGTCCAAGTCTGGAAATACCACCGCCAGCACACGCTTGTGGATGTGGGTCAGACGGCGGCGCCCGCGGTTCTTATGGGTCTCAGGTGAGTCCCCCAGCAGGACCCGTGCGATCCTCCGCGTCCAGCACCGGATATCCTGCCAGCGTTTCCTCACATGGGCCAGGCGCCGCTTGCGACTCTCCGTCCTCCTCAGGGCACTGACGACGTTCATCCATATCTGCTCCTTGGCAGAGGCGTCTACCTGTGAGGATGAACAAGTGACACTACATCAACACACCAGGCACATGTCACAGAGAGACATATTAGAACAAATTAGCTGTTTACAACAAGGCATAGTATGCATCCAACGCATTGCACCTTTGTCATAGGGACATGATCCTCTGGGGAAGGGCAAAAGCAGTACGTGCCATTGAAAGTACACAGGTGGAATGAGGGCAACGACACAATCAATGATCCAGGCTCACACTGTGCATCAGAAGGTACACCAGGATAATGTGCAGCACCTCTAAGCAGTCACATGCCACAGGCCACTGACGCTACCGCAGCAGAGTACACAGACACACACAGGCACAGGACATTCACCTGCCATTGCCAAATGCAGCGACAAACCTCACTCTGCACATGTGCCACTAGACGGGGGGGGCTCACAGGTGTGGGGCTGGCTCTGCATGTCAGACACACAGCACTGCTCCCTGCTCACATCACATGGGCAGGGTATATCCATCCCTCATGCAGGCCGGGTGCAACACTCCACATATGCACCCACCGACAGGACAGGGGACTTACACACACACCGATGTCCAGGGTACGAACACATCATGTGGACACTCTCAGCACAGGTACACAGAACTAACACACATCTGTGGGTACAGTCACCTGTCACACTGGGCTGACCACATAATAAAATGAGGACTGTAGAGGCTACATTCCCAGGAGGACAAGACAGCCAGAATGTGGCATGCACCATGCAGTGATTGTCACAGTAAACACAATGCAAGTGAGGACGGCAGACATGCACCACAGCATGCACTGGCTGGGAGGCATCAGGCATTCCCCCCCCTGGGATCCCCCCTACAGTACATAGCATGTGTGTCACACCTGGACACAATGCCAGAAGTCACAGTCACAAACAAGGGACACAGTCTGTGCTAGTAGACTCTGCACTCACCTGATACCCTGGTCGCCCATACAGCAGGGGGTACTGTGGGAGGATCACATCCAGCAAAGCCAGGTTCTCCTCCAGGGTGAAAGGCTGTGACCTCTCCACAGACCTTGACATGGTTCCAGGGAATCAGTAGCAGCAGCTGGGTCGTCGAATCCAAAGATGTGCAGGCAAGTGCTCCCTCATGGGACCTGGCTGCCTTATATCTGCCTTGCTGGCCTGTTTCATGCACAGGAGTACAGAGTGATTGGTCACTCACATTTGCATCCTATGTTTCCTCCAATCCCTTCAAACCTAGCACAGTCAGTGGGTTCTTATTGTGTTTTTTTCTTGAGCATGATGTCAACTCCAGAACCAGATTGCAACAAAGTAGATTCATTCAAACTGACTACTGCTGTGCACCTGCTGAAAATAATTCAAACTTTAAACTTGGTCTCCATGACAACCAGCATGCATGTAGGCCTTTATACTTGTCCCTCATGTGTCCCCTATGTAATTTGGAGTTCCACACACAGGCACGGTGCGTACCGGGGGCCTAGGGCACCACAAATGCATAGCAACGGCCCGTACAGGCGTGTGTACGGTCCGTATCACTATGGGTGTGCTCGCGTATGCGTACCCATAGTGAAAGTGAGCTTACGCACGCGTGTACGGTCCGTACCACTATGAGTACGCATACGCGAGGACACCCATAGTGATAGTGAGCGTACAGGCGTGTGTACGGTCCGTACCACTATGAGTACGCATACGCGAGAACACCCATAGTGATAGTGAGCGTACAGGCGTGTGTACGGTCCGTACCACTATGAGTACGCATACGCGAGAACACCCATAGTGATAGTGAGCGTACGCACGAGTGTACGGTCCGTATCACTATGGGTGTTCTCGCGTATGCGTACTCATAGTGGTACGGACTGTACACACGCCTGTACGCTCACTATCACTATGGGTACACATACGGCAGCACTCCCATAGTGATAGGGAACGTACACAGGCCCTCTGAGCAAAAGTACGGTGCCTTCACACATAACAGTGGTGACAGGCAGCACACCGGAAGGAATAGGGCTGACATACTTGTCCATGGATGGACATCACGGCATTGTCTGGGCAGTACTACATGTGTGGGGCACAGGTGTGAAAGGCTGTGATGTGGCACATTACTCCTGAGTCGAGAAGGCACCAGATGTATGATGAGATGTGTACAGATGTTATGTGTGACGGTGCAATGTGTGCCAGGCATGCCCTTCACTCCTTTGACATGTGTGCATGTCGTACTGCACACTTGGGATGAGCGTCACTGGCATGGCACAGTCAACAACACACGCAAGTGTCCCCTGATGGCCGCTACAGGGGTTACCACACCAGACATGTGACTACCCACGGTGCACGATGTGACTATGTCATGTATGTGTGGGGGCTTCCCATTAGCTTGATGTTAGTGCTCCCTCAAAAGCATCAGCTGTTGCAGCAACCAACATGTGTCTGTGTGTAGATGGACATGGCACACTGTTACGCACACCAGGCCACATGTGGTATCGGATGTGAGGTGTGTATGTATGCATGGGACACGGAGTAGCGTAACAAGGACATGTCTGCATCCTCTCTATGAATGTGTGGTGAGTCATTACATGTACACCTTATTGGCAAGGTGTGTGGGCTGTCCTAGTGTAATGTCATGTGACCTGTGGCTCTAGTGTTCCACTACCAGTCTCTGAAATCGACATCCTACTTCTGCTGCTGTGTTGATGTATGTCACTCCTGTGTTGCGTCTGGCTGTTCACTTACACTGGGACACAGCTAATCCCATGCCATGGCATGTGGAGGTTCACAATCTCCGTGTGTAGCTGGGTCTTGGTAGGAGTGTCACCTGGCAGCCATACGTGTCCAGGGCATGTGGCACATACCTGACTCCGTATGTCGCATATGTGTATTGACAGATTAACATGTGCTCAGCATCACAAAATTGTTGTTGTAGTGCACTCACTCTTCCTTGTCACTTCCAAATTACTGCAGAGCGCCAGCTCTTCCCCGAGCAATTCCGGACTTGGCTGACATGCGGGAGAATGACTGTATCCGGTGCTACCGCTTCCCCCAACCGTTGATTGAGGAGTTGACGGCGAGGCTGGCACCACACCTGCAACCGCTGCACAGGTATCCTACGGCACTGAAACCCAAGCTGAAGGTAATGGCAGCCCTACATTTTCTTGCCACGGGTACCTTTCAAAATACCATAGCTCATGTTGGTGGCATGTCCCAGAGCATGTTCTGCCATGTGCTGCATGATTTCTTAGAGGCCATGTTGCTTTACCTGGATGAGTTCATCCATTTCCCAACCCCTGAAATGTTGACTGGTGTCAAGCTTGGATTCTATGCCCTGGGAGGGATGCCCCATGTCATTGGGTCCATAGATGGGACACATGTGGCTTTGGTACCACCACAGGCACAGGAGGTAGCGTACAGGAATCGCAAGCACTACCACTCCATCAATGCCCTTGTGGTGTGTCTGTCCAACATGGTGATTTCACATGTCTGTGCTCGTCTTCCAGGATCAGCACACGATGCCTACATCATGAGGCGTAGCAGGGTGCCTGAAATGATGACGCAGCTGCGCAACGAACGAGCATGTGTTGTTGGTGGGTACACTCTGTCTGTCCTGTATTTTGCGTAGACTTCCAGCACGACCGCTTCTCCTGTCCTACTAATGTCCATGTGCTTACCATGTAGGGGATGCTGGCTATCCCAACATGCCATGGCTGATCACACCTCTCCGCAACCCCATCACGCCAGCCCAGCTCCGCTACAACACCGCCCATGGCCGGACAAGGCGAGTGATAGAGAGGACATTTGGCCTCCTGAAGAGCCGATTCAGATGCCTCCACAAGACCGGCGGCGCACTCCCATATGCCCCGGCGAAGGTCTGCAAAAACTTCATGGTGTGCTGCATGCTGCACAACATGGCAGTTGAGAAAGCTGTGCCACTCATCCTGGATCAAGATGATCAGGACCATCCACCCGTGGAGGACCAAGGTCTTGGCAATGGGGCTAGTGATGTGGAGGATGTGGTTCCGCAAGAGGACATCCGGAGTCGGCTCATACGCGACTTCTTTGCTTAGTGGTGAGTACCAGTGTCTGTGTGTGCACGCATTGGTCCCCGTGTGGCATGTGTTGCGATGTGTGTGTCCATCTGCATGTATGCCACGTCAGTCAGAGGTGTGTGTGGATGTGTCACTGGAGTGATGGTGCCAGTGATGAGTGTATTTCCCCAGTCATAATTGTGACCTAGCATGTTGTCATCCTTACATGTGTCGAGTACATGCACATGCAAGTGGCTGTGCTTTTTGTGGCTGACTTCTTGTGTGTCTCTCATCCCCAGGTACTTGCGCATGCCGTCTGCTGGTTGCATTGTTGTGGCACTGCTATTCCTCATGGACACGTCATCGTGTGCTGACTCAGCGTTACACGCACGGACAAGTTTGGAGGTCTCCTTAGGGTAAGGGATGCATCAGGGGTGTATTGGGTGTGGCAGTTGTTTACGATGTGTGCACACTGCCCCTGTCGATGTTTGGTTCCTCTGCAGACATGTCGCATCACCATGGGACACATGACATGCAGCTGGGTACACCTGAATAGATGGTCAGACTTGTTGACAGTCATCAGTGATGAGATTGTGGATTGTGATGATGGCATCAATGTGTGTTACACTGCCCTCGGACACATACGGTTTGCATTGGCTTGACATGGTGTGGGACTTCCACATCAGCGGATCAATGGTGTATGGCAGCCTCTCCGTGAGCAGCAGGGGGTGTTTAGCTCTTAGCCGACACTTGTGTGCCGGTTCCATGGCTATCGCGCATTTGTGCTGCAGAAGGGGGGTTCCAGTGTGGGACACACATGTTACTCCACATGACCCGTTCATGTGTACTCCGAGTTGCCTCTGCAATCCCGAAAACATGACTAATAAAGGTGTCCCTATGCCTCAAAGGTGCCTCTTCTCAGTCAATGCTGGTGTGTTGCCACGGTGCATCCGGCATGTCTGGCATGGTTTTCCCTGATAGTGGCTATATGTCTATGTGTAGAGTAGCAAGATGCAAGCTGTTTGTGTGGGATTAGACTGTATTGTGCATGATGTCCATGACTGTGTGGGTATTGTGACATGTGCCATCCCCATGCATCCAACGTTGGCCAGGCCACCATTTTCTGCATCCACCTGACTCAAGCTTGCAGGACATGGTTCTGCCACCTGTCCACACATACCTGGGTGCCCCACAGGACACTCCACATGATCCCTGACCTCTGCGCATGGCTGTCGCTGTACTCAATATGTCTGTCGGCACGGTTGTGCGGCCACCCCCTCAGCTGGTTGGGCCCATCACTGGTGTGTATGGTGCTCCATGTCTGTCTTGCCTAATACAATGTGACCCATGTGTGTCCTGTGCCAGACTCAGGCCCCAGGGTGTGGATGGTTGAAGTCAAATGAGAACTCAGGCATGGTTAGACTTTACAAGACACATGTAAGGTAATAATGCAATATGTAGGCATCTTCTCTTTATGGTGTAACTTTTTATTTTGGTTGGGGTACGTGGGGGGGGGGGTATGACATGAGGGGCTTTCCGGGTGTGTGGAATCCAAAGTTCACTAGGGGAGTTGGTGTCCTTGCCATTGGAAATCCTCAGAGTCCATGCCACAGTCTTTGTCAACATTGGTCAGACAGTGACCAGCAAGTCCATGTGGCAGAGAATGTCTTTTGCTGCTGTGCTGCTGTTGGTCCAGTGGGCCAGGTGCCAGGCCAGGTGTCCTGGGAGATGGTGCTGTTGCGCTGACCCTCACGGTCTTTTCCGTGGACGACCCGCCCTCCTGCGGGGACCCTCAGAAGCAGGCCGTGACGATGTTTGGGATGCTCCGTCGGATGACTCCTCCTCCTCCTGATCCCTCCCTGTGGGTGGTGATGTTCTACTCCTGGTGGCACAGGGAGGGTTGCCCATGTTGTCGGCTATCCGACGGAGTGTACTGTGAATTCCCGTGAACACCGTCACAAGCTCAGCCTGTCTGTCCTCCATCCGCCCTTGGTGTCGCAGTAGACAGGCATGTTGCTCCGCATGTTGCTGGGCCTGCTGGGTCTTGATCTCCTCGAGGGTCCCCTTCATCTCGTTGAGAGTGGACACAACCTGGGCCATGCCCGTGGTGTCCTGCCGGTATGTGTCCAGAATGTTTCGGACATGGGAATATACCGGTTCCGCAGCCAACCGGTCAGGCTCGCGCCTCCGCCGACTTCCACTCCCACCACCCCTGCCCACTTGCACCTGGCCTGCCCTTGTGGGCACATCGGGTCTCCGGGACCCCTGAGGGGTGGCATTGGCGTTGTCGCCTGCCTCCTCCTGGGTGCCCGGTACACCGTGTCCCTCCTGGCCCGCCTGGCTGCATTGTGGTGGTGGGGCAGGGATCCTGGGTGTCTCCTGGGATGTGTCAGGAGTGGGGGTGGTGGTTGGCCCAGTTGTACCTGACGCAGGTGCTGCAGGTCGTTGGACACCAGAGGGGCCAGGTTGGTCGGGGTCGGGTTCGTCCACAGAGTGGTGAGAGTCGTCGCTGCCGGTGGCTCTGTCATCCCGCCGAGCCGGGTCCTGTGAGTCTTCCCCCCCAGTGTTGGGGGGTGATCCACGACGTTGACCTGTGTGTGAGAGAGACAATGTTAATTTTGTTCCATGCAACAGCCATGTTTCATTGGTTTCTAAGTTGGCACATTTCCTCTGGGAATTTGGATATGTCTTGCATTCCACTCACAGTGCACTTGTGCATGGGTATGTCCCTTGGCCACAGCTTTTGCGACTTTACCTATGTGTGGCACAGTCTTACTTGCTGCGTCAATTGTGACTGCAGTCAGCAGTGGAGTGAGCAGGTGTGGCGAGCCATGCATTAGCGCATTCCGTGTTGCACTGTGCGTGGGCACATGGAGTGGTTCCACACACTTGGATAATGCAGGTAGCTGTCGTTGTGCTCGTGCACAGGTTGAGACATGGCCCTGTGTTTTGCCATGGAGAAGAGGGGGGATTCTGGCACTGGCCACCCTTGTCTACATGCACGCAGTCCACCTGCTGACGTGCAGACATTCACACACACCCCAAGGCTAAATTGGTCTCCCTGTGTGTCCCTTTCTCACTCCCTCTCTGTCACCCTCTCCCTCCCTCTGTGTGTCAGCCTCCTCCCTCTGTCCGTCTCCCTGTGTCTCCCTCCCTCTCTGTCCCCCTCTCCCTCCCTCTGTGTGTCAGCCTCCTCCCTCTGTCCGTCTCCCTGTGTCTCCCTCCCTCTCTGTCCCCCTCTCCCTCCCTCTGTGTGTCACCCTCTGTCACCTCAGCCCAGCTTCCTGGGCACACACTTTTAGCAGATCTTTGAATGGCCCTTGGATTGTTGATGTGAGTTTGTTTCTGATCTCCAGGCACCCATTGGGTGTAGTGTCTGTGTCTGCGCTGCTGCTGTGGTGGTGTGTGCTGCCACTCTTTCACAGTGTTGGCTGTTCATTAGCTGCTGTCATGTGCAAAAACGTGCCATGACCCCCATGTGTTAATGCAAGGCGTCCGCCATTTGCTGGCAAGTATTTCCTGTGTGGGGACACACTGTTTGTCTGGCTGTGACCTAGGCCATATGGGCAGGGGGCATTGTTGTCTGCTTCTGAGTTGCACTATGTGATTTTTGGGGCCCACACTCCCACCATCCGGCTTACCGTGTCTTGTGTTGGTGTTTTCTGTGGCCTGTGACTTGGCATTGTCCAGCTGGGTGCATGGTGGCGCTAGTGGCATGTGCGTGTTCATGGAGTGTAGTTGAGTCATGCGATAGCTTGGGGTGGTTGCGTGCCTGATTGTGAGTTTGGTTGTGGATGACGTTCCCCCCATGTGAGGTGTGTTGTTTGTGTACTCACCCGGGTCTCGGAGTCCTTCTAATCCGTCCACTGACACCACCGGCAGTATGGCCATCACCCTTTCCTCCCAGGGATGGTGTAGTACGGGTCTGCGGGGCGGCCCTCCTCCAGTGATGTTGGCCTGGTTGTGGTCGTCGGTCATTTTGCGGCGGACCGTCCTCCGCAGATCGTACCACCTAGCTTGGCATTCATGCCTGGTCCTTCTGGTGGCCGCAACAGCATTCACAGCATCTACAATCCTCTGCCACATGGATGTTTTTTCGGACATGCAGGTCTGTCTGACCAATGTTCCAAAGAGGTGTGGCTCGACTCTGAGGATTTCGTCGACAAGGACCTCCAACTCTCGGCTAGTGATACTTAGAATGTTGGGGTGGGGGTATGCTCCATGCATACATGGGTGAGGGTACGGGTCGTACATACACTGTTGGGGTGGGGGTACGCTCCATACGTACGCGGGTGAGGGTACGGGTCGTACATACACGGTTGGGGTGGGGGTACGGTCCGTACATACACGGTTGGGGTGGGGGTACGCTCCATGCATACGCGGGTGGGGGTACGTGTCGTACATACACGATTGGGGTGGGGGTACGGTCCGTACATACACGGTTGGGGTGGGGGTATGCTCCATACATACGCGGGTGGGGGTACGTGTCGTACATACACGGTTGGGGTGGGGGTATGGTCCGTACATACACGGTTGGGGTGGGGGTACGCTCCCTACGTACGCGGGTGAGGGTACGGGTCGTACATACACGGTTGGGGTGGGGGTTCGGGTCGTACATACACTGTTGGGGTGGGGGTACGCTCCATACGTACGCGGGTGAGGGTACGGGTCGTACATACACGGTTGGGGTGGGGGTACGGGTCGTACATACACTGTTGGGGTGGGGGTACGCTCCATACATACGCGGGTGAGGGTACGGGTCGTACATACACGGTTGGGGTGAGGGTACGGGTCGTACATACACTGTTGGGGTGGGGGTACGCTCCATACGTACGCAGGTGAGGGTACGGTCCGTACATACACGGTTGGGGTGGGGGTACGCTCCATGCATATGCGGGTGAGGGTACGGGTCGTACATACATGGTTGGGGTGGGGGTATGCTCCATGCATACGCGGGTGAGGGTACGGGTCGTACATTCACGGTTGGGGTGGGGGTACGCTCCATACATTCATGGGTGGGGGTACGTCTCGTACATACACGGGTGTACATACACGGGTGGTGATTCGACTCGTACATAGGAGGGCTGGGGGGAGTGTTGGGCGCGTATGCGGGCACATGTCTCCATGGTTGCTATGGGAGTTCGGTGCGGACGGTGTTTTTTCCATACGGTTGTAACATCGGACGCACGGGATGGATCGTGATTCCGCGGTCGGACTTCACTTTTCACATTTGTACGGTAAATCGTCCGGGGACGTGTCGGACACATTTTCCGACCCGAGGACGTGTGGGGAATAATTCCCAATGCGATTCGTATGGACTTTTTACCATGCGAATCGTGATTGGCAGTTTGTACGGCACTTGTATGATTCGTACGGTAAAAAGACCGGATACGAGTCGTACGGGAATTTTTTTTCCAGGATCGTAATCGGCACCTAGGTGTCAGGATAGCCCATCTAACTTGAAAGTGGGGGAGCTGTCATCTACTGCACTTTAGGGGTGAGTGGAAAATTCTGCTCTGCTGGCGGAGTTTGCAGAGTTTTACCTACTCTGTGAGTGTTGCGGAGTTCATGTGCCGTGTGACAGGGTTTTTCTCTCACGCAGCTCACCAACATTATATTGATGAGCGCAGCAAGAACTTGCATTCCCTAGCACAATGTTCGGGTGCTAGAACACCTTCCTGTGAGATTTTATTGATGCAAGCAGTCACAGCAGATTACTACCATTGAACAAGCTGCAGTTTGACTAGAGAAACAACTTGAGTGGCAGAAGGAAGCAGCTCCCTCTGGTGCGCTTCCTTCTGCCATTCACACAGAACAAACTCCCTGAGCTAAAAAAATTAGCGTGAGCAGCGCGATGTGCTGAATTCTGCCCGCTGGCAGTACTCCACGGAATCTCACAGTTTTTAATGTAACTCCGAGGAATTCCATGCAGTGTAACTCCCGAGCTCCACCCACCCCTACCACACTTGCACATCACAAAGACTATGCCCCAGCACACTCACAACATGTTGCACATTAGTATTTATGCTCCGAGACAATCTAGTGCCAGGAAGAGTAGGCAAGAAATTCGAAACACCTCTGTGGTAGAACTGTCTAGAAACTTCTCCTACTTGAAAGATGGCATCAAGGATAAATAGTGAAACCCAGACCCAACTGTTCAATACACATCTAGACAAGTAGAAGACTCAGAAGAAAGTCTGCTCTGCTGCTTTTCAGCAAGGCAGACTGCTATTATGAGTGAAAAGATCTGGACCTGCATTTCAAAACCAGGGCAACCAGAGTGACTCCAAGGGCTAGCTGACTGGCCTCCTGATCAGTACCTCAGGGACAGAAAACGTTCCTGCTGTGAGCCTTATACCCCAAGTCGTGCCACCTCAGTCATGTACCCTTAATGTGGGGCAGAAGGTGCTCTGGCAACTCAGCTGAGTCCTTTTGGGGGAACCGATGCAGAGCAACCTATCCCCTCGCAGCTATGCATCGGAACTTTCGCTGCGCAAAGCATTCCTGATGCAGAGACCCGCAGCTCTTCAGAACCACCACTGAGCACTGCATCCTCGATGCAGGACGTCACATTGCAGCCCAGCAACTCCTGGGAACTGCCCCTGTGCAATGCATACTTGATGCAGGACCTCACATCACAGCCTGCAGGTCATTGGAACTGCTGCTGAACTATGCATTCTCGACACAACCCAGATTTAAGGTACTTTGTTCAGCTGGCCTAACTTGGTCCCTGTATCTGGCCTGTGCTTGATTGCAGTCGGCCTGAACTTGTGACTTTGTCCCAGTCCAGGGCGACCAGATAACCACAGTTGGCACTTTGTGCTTTTAAGCACTGTTTTAACCTAAATCTTTCAAATTTCATTTCTCCGGTTCAACTAAATGGATTTTGTTTTTTGGTGTCAAATAATTTATTACATATTTCTCTATTTTTCTAAATTGGTGTGGAATTTTTCTTGTGTTGTGTTTTTTCATATTACTGTTTGAAGTGCTACATAAATACTTTGCGCATTATCTCTAAGTTAAGCCTGACGGCTTTTTTTGCCAAGCTACCAGAGGTTTAAGCACTGGTAATTTGGAGTTTGCATCTATTTCTTCCTAACAAGAATTGCGGTTGCTAGATGTGTATGCTTTCACACCCACCCCAGACCAGTAACCCAATTTTCTACACCAGGGTTCTGCAAAGTTGACCCTGGAGAGCCGGATCCATGCCAGACTTTGAGCACACACACACACATATATATTATTTATATATATATATATATATATATATATATATATATATATATATATATATATATATATATATATATATATATATATATATATATATATATATATATATATATATATTATCTACTGGCGGTCGCCAGTAGATAGTTATAGTTACAACCTAGTTTCCATAGGAAATCTCAAAATTCTATTTTGAATAACTTTGGCGCCGGTTGACGAATCCTCGCGAAATTTTCAAAACTAATGGGGCGCTCTGCTCAGCTCCTACCCTGAAAGTCTCGGGGTGATTCGTCAAGTGGGGGCTGAGAAAAAAGGGGGGTCCCAAAACGCGTTTTCCCCATGCATTTTTCCATAGGACCTTTAGACACAGCTACAGCCCGAACGGCTGAACAGAATTACTTGAAATTTGGCAGAGAGGTAGCCATAAGGTCAAGGAAGTGCCTTTTGCAGGTCTGGTGTAAATCTGTTCAGTATTTCCTGAGAAAATAGCATTTAAAAGCATATCAATATCTATACGCGCGCACCGTGCGCGCACCCTGCCGTGCGCGAGCGCAATTCTGATTGGTTGTTAGATGTAGGTAAACATTCAAATCGGTCAAAACCAGGAAGTGTCGGCCGCCATTTTGTTTCTCGCAGTCTTTTTTAAAATTAATTTTATTTCCTTTGTTCTTTCCACACGTGATTTGCATTTACGTATTTTCTATAAAAGCTTCTCATGCCATGGATATGCAAATCCATGCCTTTTTCCAGGCACGTCTAAATCCGTAAAACATCCTCAATTACTAGTGAATATAATACCCAATGCATTTCTGGCTTTCGAAGCCCTTCCTCAGGGGTTCACTAAAAAATAAAAAATAAAATGAAACTAAATTAACAGCTTTGGAGCACATGGACTAATTTTGGATTAACTTGAACGGTAAAGAAAGGCAAGTCATCCATCAGGTGACATTCAGCTGTGCCCCTGGATCTGGAGTGCAGTTCCGCCCCAGTCTTGAACGTTGTTTATTATTTACGTGATAAGAGAGCAGATCACGTCATCCAGTGAGCACGCATACAGAGTTAAATTGGAAAGATTTGTTTAAAAATGAGTAAGAGTATTAATAATGGTGTGCACAGCATTTTCCTATAAGTATTCTAAAGGCTATCAAGCATTTCCTGAGCAATCGACCAATTAAACTATGGTCAAATACACAGATGCTCCTATCCATGGTCTCTGTCTGTTTGAAAAACAACTATTTCCTCTTCAATGCTGAGCTGTTTCACCAAATCTGTGGGACAGCAATGGGCTCCTGCTTTGCCCCCAGCTATGCGAATTTGCATATGGGCTGGTGGGAGGAGCAGGTGGTCCAGGTCATCTACCAGGCAGAATGGGAGGGGAATGTGCTACATTGGAGTCGTTTCATCGACAATCTTTTTGTCGTATGGAAATGTACTGAGGAATCAGCGAGAAAATTCATTAAAAAGCTGCAAGTAAATGATTTAAATCTTAAATTTACCAGCACAATCAGCAATAACTCTGTTAACTTTCTGGACTTTACTATCTATGTCAAAGACTCCAAACTACACACAATGCTTCATAGGAAACCAACAGCAGGCAACACGTTGCAACTAGTTCAATCCCTATAATTTGATAAGATGCATTCCGTATGGAGAGTGTCTGAGAACAATATGCAACTGTAGTGAACAGGATGTCTTAGATAGAGAATTAAACTCCTTGAGAACCCATTTCAAAGCAAGAGGTTACACAGAGGAAAATGTACAAACTGCCATCCATAGTGCAAAAAAGAGATCCAGAGAACATATCCTCTTTAATAAAAGTCAGAGTAAAATTAAATCAGAACAAGACAAAAGTAATCAAACATTGGCATCTAATTCGCAATGACCTGCTCCTAGGCAAACTAGTACAGAAAAGACCTGCAATAACTTTAGATGTCATGAGTGATGTCATGAGTGATGTCACTGACCATGTCATGAGTGATGTAATATGTGGCGTCATCAGCAGTGCATTGCAGGCATACGAGTTATAGTTAGCTCAACTAACTATAACAGGCGAATTTCTCTGGTTTTATATGAGTCAAATGTCCAACTAACTATAACGTCTCTGAAACCTATGGTTTTTTCAGTGAATTTCTAAGGTTTTTTAAATGCTAATTCCTAACTATAACGTCTGCAAAACCAATGTTTTTTTCAGTGAATTTCGAAGGTTTTTTAAATGTTAATTTCATATTTTAATATTTATAAAACCTTTTTAATATTTTGCAACTCTATCATCCTTTTTTTAAACTTTACAAATGAAATAATCTTTTATATCTTCCCCACAAAATATGTATATCTTTTTTTGTAGTTTTTTTTTTAGAAAAGTACAGTCCCGTACCGGTAGTCTACCAAGCTCGATCAACACACGAATCCTATCCACCACATTTAAATGATGCGCATTTAGTATCCGATGGGTTTGTGGCACCGCGTCCCGCTTAACAACATGTACATATGAGGTCGCGCC
The DNA here is from genome assembly GCF_964204655.1 of Triturus cristatus. NCBI lineage: Eukaryota > Metazoa > Chordata > Amphibia > Caudata > Salamandridae > Triturus > Triturus cristatus. The sequence continues at coordinate 827,856,441 of NC_140585.1, read as the reverse complement.
AGCTGCTACTTTGGTATGTGATGGGTACGCACTACCAAGCCGCGCGTTACGTCATGTACGTATAGGGTCGCGCCCGCTGCGTGTTGCGTATGCGACGAGTGCACGCTGCCATGCCCTGTGTTACGTCATAGACGTACGATGTCGCGCCACATATGCCATTATTTTTTTTGGTCTCAAAACTATATCTGACAAACTTTAAAGTGTATATGAGAGCAAGCGATAATTAAAAATATTTTAAACAGTTTTATATTTCTAACTCTAATAAACTTATATTATAATAAATATATTTTCTCAAAATCACATCGGGTGCGGTCTCATTGCGCACTGGCTGCGCGATTGCCATGTAACCATAAACAAAAAGCATTTCTTTCGTTCATAACATTTCCCATTGTAACAGTTCGAAATTGCCACCCATTTTAGTCAATATCTGTACTGCATTTCATGAGACACACCTCTTCTGCTTAGAGAGCTTTGTTCAAAACTTTTTGCAATATACACATATCTTACACTACACACAACATGCAACCATCATTTTCATCAATATTCATGCTCTGTAAAGTAGCCTTCCACCTATGATACCCATACACCTAAAAGTTACATTACCAAAATGTTCTCCAATACCACAGGTAGCATGGTTGCATACGCTGTCCACAACACAACGTAATATAGTATGACCCAGGGACAGTATCATGCATAGATAATGAACACACGGACACAGATAGATAGTGGAAGTGGATACGGGCATGCACGCTCGACTCCTTTTTATTACCATGGTGACATATCCAGTGACGTATGTCCTGGATGTGTGTGCGGTAAGTCTAAACCAGCCTTCAGACAATGGTTGCTGCTAGCATCAACTACAACAGTAATCATTGGATCACACACAGAGATTCAATATTAAAAGAATCAATAATTTATGCTGCAGTAAGGTAGGGACAGTAGATGTGAAATGATACAGAAATAATTCCATTGTAAAAGAACAACAACTTGTGGTATACTGACACACAATCAATAGATCTGAAATAATTCACAAAAAGATTATATCATAAACGTTCCATCAGTTCTAGTGCACTCACATAACCACATTAAAAGCATTCAGCATGTGCACAGTCACCGATAATGCGTGCTGTAGACAGGCGGTAAAAGGAGCAATATCTGTTGCCATTAACACTGCATCATCTGCAATACCGACTCAATCTGAACTATGAACACTGCTGTCTGCAGTGTAGGCCATAGAGAGTGGTCACAAAGGACCAACAGATACGTAAAGTGACTTCACCTACCCAGTTTGTCGTCAGCGAAGCAACAAAAAAGCCTGCAATGACACATATGCATGGTGCAGACAGTACACACTGGAGCAATGTCTTTTCCTACAGGACTACCTCATCTACAATAGCGACTCAATCTCAAATGTGAACACTGCTGTCTGCAATGTAGGCCAGAGTGAGTGGTGACAAGGGCCCACAGCCACATGGCATTCACTTGAGCTTCTATAGTTTGCAATACACAAACAAAAAAAAACGTGTGCAGAGCCTGCAATGATGCATATGATTGGTGCACACAGAGCGCACTGGAGCAATATCTTTTCCTACAGGACTGCATCATCTACAATACCGACTCAATGTCAAATGTGGACACAGAAGTCTGCAGTATAGGCCAGAGAGAGCGTTCAGCAAGGGCCCACAGCCACATGGCATTGACTTGACCTCTACAGTTTGCAATACACGAAGCAAAGAAAACGAGTGCGGAGCCTACAATGATGCGTATGAGTGGTGCAGACAGAGCACACTACAGCAATCTCTTCTCTTACAGGACTGCATTATCTACAATAGCAACTCGATCTGAATTGTGAACACTACTGTCTGCATGGTTAATTAAAAGCAGTACTCACACACACAACCATCAATACTTTTTTTCACTCCCTCTTTACAAAATAAAACAACATAAATTACAGAGAAATCTACACTGAATAAATCAAAACAATTCGAATTGGGAGTTCATCTCTCCACAGTCTACACTATTCACGGTTCCTTTGGACTTCCAAGATAAATTTGGTCATTTCACTAAACCTATAACTGATATAAAAAAACTTCTTGAAGCAAGTATACTAAAACAATATTGTGTATGTTGCAATAGACGTTCTAATTACTTAACTACTGGATTCTGTAATTAAACAATCACCACACAATCTAAATTGTGAACCCTGCGAACTGCAGTCTACCCCAAATCCAGTGGTCCTTCACAAGTCCCAGCCACATACCGTTGGATTCGGAAGCACGGAGTTGGTTGCACCTGATCAGAGGGGGTACACAAAAATCATCACAGACTTTAACTTATGACATCCTCAATCATAGAACCAAGGCCCCATTTCACTGTTTGCACCTGCTGTACCACAGTATACTCCACCGACTACTGTCAACCAAGCCCAATAATCATGTGCAGCAGTTAGCTATGGAATCACAGACTGTGATGCACCTCAACACACGAACTTCTGAAAAAAGCAAGCAGCAAGTAATATCGGACATCATCCATTGTGGGATCAAGACAGCCATTGCACAGTTGGGGCCTAAAGTTGGATGAACCTGTTTGAAGAGAGTACCTTCATCTCCACTCTCAAATGCAGTTCTAATATCGTCCATTGTGGAGTCAACACACCGTTCTACTTTTGGAACCTAGAGTTGGTTGCAGCTGGTAGAAGGGGGTACACCAAAATCATCACAGACTTTAACTTCTGACATCCTCAATCATAGAATCAAGTCCCCGCTTCACTGTTCCGACCTACTGTACCGCGGTGTAATCCACCGACTGCAGTCAACCAAGCCCAGTAATCATGTGCAGCAATTAGCTACGGAATCACAGAGTCTGATACACCTCAACAGAGGGAGTTCTCTGAAAACTCAGCAGCAGGTAATATCGGACATCATCCATTATGGGATAAAGACACCGTTCCACTGTTGAGACCCAGAGTTTTTTGCAGCTCGTTGAAGGGCGTACCTTCATATCCACTCTCAGGTACAGTTCTAACATCATCCACTATGGTATCAAAACACCGTTCAACTGTCGGTACCTGTTGGACTACTGTGCTACTATTATACAGAGCACTCCACGCTCCTGGGCCTCAGGCTGGGCTCTGTGTGCCTGTGTCGCGGTAGCCAGCATTAATTTCAGGAGCCTTCGGACTCACAGACCTCGGCCCACGGCCTTCCGCCGGCACGTGGTCGGCCCTCTTTCACATACAGCGGTATCGAAAGGTGAACTGTGGGGCATATATGCGACACAGCGTCCATGATGGTTTCTGAGTACCAGGAGGCTGAGAGCATCATTCACGAACCCACCTGCACTCACAGCGTCAGCCTCGTGGCGGTGTAAGCTGCGCAGACCTGGCAGACACATTCGCCAATCCAGAAGAGAACCACATCAAAGAAACGTGCCTTTTATTCATACCCCTACACTAGCCTTGCGTACGGCTAGCCAGCCCACTTCCCTAAACATTTGGTGGGGGGAGGAGGCACGTACGCGCTTCCATTCCGCAATCTTCCCTACGGACTGTACTATCATGGTTGCGCCCACTGTCCACTTCACTCAATAGACCATCAGTGTATGTTGACATGTACATGTCTGTGGTCTGCATACTCAAGTCTGTCCGGCACATCCCCTCAAGACTTTGCATTGTATACTTTTATAATCGAGAATTACTTGCCACCTTCGTACATACTTTGCTCTCATCTCTCCCCGCAGTCTGCATAGTGAGGCAGAGGTGCCATGCCATGTTTAGTTTGTATACATGGCTAGCCACGGTTCCCACAGTATGCAGTGTCATTGAGTCTGCTATGTGCACATGTTGTTTGTCATGTTGAATGTCATTATATAAGGTACCATGTTTATTCACAAGCAGTGTCTTATTCCATTTACATATTGCTGTCTTAAAGAGCATACAAAAGTTTTTCTCACAGGTGAATAGTGCAACCACAATGGCAGTCATTCAAGATTGTCCAACTAAACGGCGCTTCTAAGCTTACAGCCACCAATCTTGTGTCCTTTCTTAAAAGGACGCCAACTCCCACAATCACACCAACATTCACACAGCTTTCTAACAACAGTTATCTGCTTCTCAATAACATACACTCCTACGGAATATGAGCTGCATAACGCATGTCCTTACTGTTTCAAACACAGTAACTTCCTGTGGCAATATCTATTCCCACCCACACAAACTAACTCCCAAACTTCAACTTGGCCTTCAATTCCTAGTTTGAAAACACATTTCAAGAAACAAACTAAATTAAAAGCACCTTTGTTCAGAACAGAAGTCTCCCTCACTTCTGCAAAAGAAATTTATCGACTGCAGATACCACGAACTTCAAATAAAATACACTCCCTTTTAAATACGAACCGCCAATTACACTTTGTGAATTGTTACACAATTTTCAACACATGCCACACTCAAGTTCTGGCACAATTTTTTAACACGGTCTCCTACAGCCTTCTAACACGCTTTTTCAAACTGTTCTTATAATACCAGACTACATTCAGACATTCTTTCGATCATCTCTGGAATAACAGGAACAGTGCCCATAATTCTCACCCTCTTTGCGGCCATCCTACTACTAATTCTACTTCTAGAAATGGCTACGCTCTCTATGGTAACAACTATGTCCGACAGAATACGCCTCTACGCCAAGCTACATCAATACTGTAAAAAAACGGAAACACTTTTCGGCTGCCTGTCTCTATCTATTATCGGAGCTAGCTACAACATAACATTTATCTACACTTATGCAATATGCGTACAGCCATCGTTTGACTGCAAAACTTGCCCATTCAACTGGCGAATTGATGTATTCCTTGCCAACATCTCAACAATCGCTCCAGATATCCAGCAGGTAGTGGAGTATCTTGAAAACCATGAACATGATTGTTCTGGCAGCGAGGCAATGGCGAATCGCAGCACAATGGGATTTCTGCGCAGCCGCAAAAGATCTCCTGCAACGTGCAACCTTTCACAACATCGCAGATTGCCTACCCATTCAAATTACCGCTCCAACATTCGAGGAACATTACTGTCCCTTCGCTTTTCTCACACGATGGCAACAATAGCCTCTTGGAACATTACGCATCTCAAGCAGCTGAAGAACTGCTGGACTGGAATCTCCAAGACTTGTAAGAAACTCACATTATTCTTGAATGGATTTTTTTCCATCTTTTTTTTACTTTTTCCTTAATTTTTTTTTAAAATACACTTCAATCCTACTACTTTGATATAATAACTCTCTAAGTATACTCAGACATTTGAACTCTATCCTCAGAATTCCACCTTACATCTCCAGTCTAACGAGGAATCGGTGATGTATGGTCTATGCAAATACGCAAATACGCTATTTACTTCCAAAATTAGCCTAAACTCGACCCCCATTTAGAAACCACGTCTATTCTTTGTGCACACACCTCTCTGCCTGCCTGTTATTCACAAAGCCCTTTCACACAATTTTACTCAAAGTTAGCCTCTGCTCAGAACCTCACGATAAAAATGTAAAAAGACGACCTTGTTTAGGAACTGGTTGGCACAGTGTGGTAATCGTCAACTACCTTTATTTTCATTATACAATGTATTCATTCATGTCTAATAGCTGTTCTGTAGGTCACATAGAACAGTAACATATAATGTGCAATTCACTGATGCAGGAGCTTCGATTTGTCTCCAGCAGAAGCAATTGGAGTTTGTCTAAGCTCGATGCCTTAGCTCTCTACACAAGAATGTTTTTTTGAAACAGCTGAAGACAATAATGTACGGTTTGACTACAAAGGTACCGAATGTGGAGAAGTGTGGCTCACTGGTTAGAGTAGGCAGACCTGGAAGCAGAGGTCAGCCCGGGACCAGGGTTCAATTCCCGGCTCGGCTGGGTCTTGAGTCCATAAATTGTCCATGGACTCGATAACTCTCGCTCCAGTGCATACTCGATTCATGGGTTCACACTCTGCGACTCTGGGCAATAGCTTGCTTAATCTCCACAATGGCCCCTCGCGTTGGGATGCCTGGCTTTCACCTTGTGGATGCCCTGCTGGGTTATCTCACAGGGGAATACCAGGACGGGTTCCCTAAGCAAGCGCTTAGAGACCGGTTGGTGATTTGCGCTATATAAATATCTGTACATTTACATTTACATTTACAATGTGCTTCTCAGAAGCAAAATGTTTGTATTCATCCTCAAAGTTCCAATGTGGGTAGAACTAGTACCAATTCTGACACGCACTACATTGAATCTACTGTACAACAGATTGCTAACTATTTTACTGTTGTTAATTTTCTGTTACAAAAAAGCATTGCCAAGGTACATAAAAAGTTCGATGACTACATTTTGCAATTTCTTTTTTATTTGTTTCTTTTCTTAAATGATACATGTGGTAATTGTATCCTACCTTTATTTTCTTTATAGAATGTAGAGTCATTCAAGTGTAATAGCTATTGTTTATTTCACATGCAACTGTAACATGTAATATACAATTCACCGATGCCGGAGCTTACGCTTGAATACAGCAGAAGTCGTTCAACTTTGCATCAGCTGGATACCCTAGCTCTTGCACCATTGGGTCCAATTATGGCACTTAAATAAAGAGACTTTCTATATAATTTTGAAACTCCATCCCTTTATTACACACAACCACTTTCTTAGACACAACTCATTTTACCATTTTCCTTCTCTGGCATTGCAACCTTCTGCATTATATTCTTCATGATTATTCCTTTATTCCTGCTTCCGAAAACTCTACATTCAACACTTCAGACCAATAGGGATGAGTAGTTTGTTTCACACTCCCTGTATAGAATAAATGCACACTAACACTACTTACACAGGTATGCTACAGTGGCCAGTATCCTACAGCGCCCACAGCACATCACTTCACAGCAATAAACTCACTACTTACACTCACAGTTTCATCCCTGAGTCTTCATACTGATACCACTAACTACTTTGCTTCCCACTCCCGCTATACTCTAAATGCATACTAACACCACCTGCACAGATATGCTACAGCGCCCACTATGCTACAGCGCCCAGAGCACATCACTTTACAGCACTCAGCTCACAGTTTAGATGCACGGTTTCATCCCAGAGTGTACCGGCACTTCACCATCTCACAGTGGGCAAAACTTTCACAACAGGAGGGATAAATAATTTGCTTCACACTGCCTCTATTACACACCCTACCCACCCTACAAACCTCACAGCACTCCTACCCACCTCTTTTTCACTTTTTTCTGCCTTTTTTCCCTTTACTCGCTTCAACGGAAACACAAAATGGCGGCCAACAATTCCTAGTTGCAACCGCTCGCACCGCTCACAGCCTATCTCCAGCAAGCTCGTGCTCATAACGCCTCTGCCAATCAGATGGCAGAATTGCCAAAGATTGATATCTGTAAATTTCGATATGTCTCAAAAACTACTGAACGTATATACACCAAACAAACAAAAGTGTGCTTTCTAGACCAAGACCCTTCTCCCTTCCCGATTTAGGGTAATTCCGTTCATCCGTTCGACCTGTAGCCTTGTCTAAAGTTTCCTTTGGAAATTAACATTGAAAAAACACGTTTTGGGACCCCCTTTCTTCTTGGCCACCCCTTCATTAATCACCCCCAACCTTTCAGCATAGGAGATGATCTCAACAAAGAATTAGTTCTGAAAATTTCACGAAGATTCATCAATCGGCACCAAAGATATTGCGAATAGAATGTTGCCATTTCCCCATCAGTAGGTAATATATATATATATATACATATATATATACATATATATACATATATATATATATATATATATATATATATATATATATATATATATATATATATATATATATATATATATATATATATATATATATATATATATTCATCCAACGGTTCCCTGGCAGGAAACCAATTAGCACGCACTCACAGTTTGCTTGGTTTTGTCCCAATTCTTTATTCGTCTTAACAGGTATCCAGTCTCAAGACAAACCAACGCGTTTCACCATCCACTGATAGCTTGATCACGGTTGTCATTGCACTTTTGAGATTAACCAATAAAAACAATCATTGTTAGTCATGTGATTATTAATGTCATCAATTTCAAAGCATAGAATTCTGGACCTCGTAGTTTTTCAACCTCATGTCAGTAACATTTCATGCAAGAACTTGGTTCCTCAGTTTTGTAATCACTTGAATAACCCTTGCCTTACAATCCATATTGTATTTATTTAGTCAGAAGACTTTTCATATTTGTTTGTTGTGCTTAATTTTATTTTCTAATGCTGTCTGCAGGGTAGCGCTTAGCTGTGTGTCATTGCATGTTAACTTTGTATTGTGGGTTCTTTATTTTCTGATTATCACCCTCTTTTTAATGTTTGCGCAAACAGATTTAAAGCCGGTTGCTGTACTGCGTATTTTGTATACAGACGCTGGTGATGGTTGTCACCCAGAATAGAACCCTCTAGTGGGTCGATGTCTATACTGATTGGTTGCCCTCCAGTGGGCTACAATTCCACTTTTTAAATTGGATTTTTGGGAAAGGGGTTATATCTGTGTGGTTGCAAATTAATTATTTGAAGGTCTTTTTATGCTTTTTTTATATGTGTTTTGAAAAAGATTTTTTTATGTTTTTATTGGGTACATTTTTTATATATAAAAAACCCGAATGGATCTACCTAAACACCCCTTTTGTCAGTAAATCACCTACAAATGAATATATAGTTCCTCACTTTTGTTTGTATATAGAGTTCCTCTCCAAAGAGAAATATATTTTGTGTCAGGCACATTTGGATCATGTCCATTAAAATTTGGTTGTGTTGTTTGAATTTGATGTCTCTGTCTTTGAGAAAATAACTGCATGCTGATAATCCAATATTATTTTCAATGTTCGTAACAATCAACAAAGACAGGAGCAACGCAGTTGCCAAACACATGGAAACCAATCACGGAGAAGATTGGAAATCCCTGGTGTGTTATGCTCTGGAAACAATACCCCTACATGAAAGAGGGGGAGATCGAGAAAAAAACTTGAGGCAAAGAGAATCACGGCAAATTCTCAATTTCAGGACCTTCACGCCATGGGGCCTCAATCAAAGCGAGGAACTGTATATTCATTTGTAGGTGATTTACTGACAAAAGGGGTGTTTAGGTAGATCCATTCGGGTTTTTATATATATAAAAAATGTACCCAAAAAAAACATAAAAAAATCTTTTTTCAAAACACATATAAAAAAAGCATAAAAAGACCTTCAAATAATTAATTTGCAACCACACAGATATAACCCCTTTCCCAAAAATCCAATTTAAAAAGTGGAATTGTAGCCCACTGGAGGGCAACCAATCAGTATAGACATCGACCCACTAGAGGGTTCTATTCTGGGTGACAACCATCACCAGCGTCTGCATACAAAATACGCAGTACAGCAACCGGCTTTAAATCTGTTTGCGCAAACATTAAAAAGAGGGTGATAATCGGAAAATAAAGAACCCACAATACAACGTTAACATGCAATGACACACAGCTAAGCGCTACCCTGCAGACAGCATTAGAAAATAAAATTAAGCACAACAAACAAATATGAAAAGTCTTCTGACTAAATAAATACAATATGGATTGTAAGGCAAGGGTTATTCAAGTGATTACAAAACTGAGGAACCAAGTTCTTGCATGAAATGTTACTGACATGAGGTTGAAAAACTACGAGGTCCAGAATTCTATGCTTTGAAATTGATGACATTAATAATCACATGACTAACAATGATTGTTTTTATTGGTTAATCTCAAAAGTGCAATGACAACCGTGATCAAGCTATCAGTGGATGGTGAAACGCGTTGGTTTGTCTTGAGACTGGATATCTGTTAAGCCGAATAAAAAATTGGGACAAAACTAAGCAAACTGTGAGTGCGTGCTAATTGGTTTCCTGCCAGGGAACCGTTGGATGAATATACGATGGCACAGCTCGGCCTCAGCATCGCACCGGATAAAGAAGCGCCAGGGGCCCCCTGAACGGAGCAGAAGTGTGGAATATATATATATATATATATATATATATATATATATATATATATATATATATATATATATATATATATATATAATTCACTGAAAAAACCATAGGTTTCACACACGTTATAGTTAGGAATTAGCATTTAAAAAACCTTGCAAATTCACTGAAAAAACCATAGGTTTCACACATGTTATAGTTAGCTGGACATTTTACTGATAAAAAACCAATGAAATTCCCCCGTTATAGTTACTGTAGGCAACTATAACTCACGCGACCGCAATCCTCTGCTGATGCTAATACTGTATTTAGACACTTATTTGCCCATGTATTCTTCCATTAAATTTTAGCTATACATATATTACAAATATTTTTTTTTCATAAAGACACATATGTCATCAGCAGAGGATTACGGTCGCGTGAGTTATAGTTGCCTACAGTAACTATAACGGGGGAATTTCATTGGTTTTTTATCAGTAAAATGTCCAGCTAACTATAACATGTGTGAAACCTATGGTTTTTTCAGTGAATTTGCAAGGTTTTTTAAATGCTAATTCCTAACTATAACGTGTGTGAAACCTATGGTTTTTTCAGTGAATTTGTACGTTTTTTTAAATGCTCAGTTACTTTACGCCATTTGTGGCGTGCGCGCCCACTTAACGCAGTTCGTTCCGTGCGCGCACGGTGCGCTTCGCGCACCGCGTGCCCACGTTACGCTAGATGGGCCATTAACGCACGATGCGCTTCGCGCACCGTGCGCACATGGAGGTCATATGATGAGCATCGTTGTGACAGGTAAAATATAGGTTTTGTTTATCTCTGATCAGCCATGCACAAAAGGTGTCCTTCGGGCACCTTTTGCACACGGGGTGGGGAGAATGTGGATATTTTTTTTTTATTATTATTATTTCTTACCGTACGCGTACGGTAAGCGTAATCGGCGAAATTTTCGAAAAAATTAAAATTGCCTTTTTTCACTTGGGGGATCGTTGGGGACTCCCTCGACATGGCTAGGTGCTTGGGAGCTGTGTAAACAGCCCCTTTACATGATTTGCACTTTGTTTTTCAACCCCCTGTCAGAGTGCGAGAGAGAAAATGGCAGCCGCCGCTTCCTGGTTTCGACCGATTCGAATGTTTACTAAGATCTAAGGGCCAATCAGAATCGCGCTCGCGCACGCCACCGTACGCGTACGGTAAGCGCACCGTAAGCGCACCGTAAGCTGGCTCAGATATATATATTGATTTAAAGGCTATTTTCTCAGAATCTACTGAACAGATTTACACCAAACCTACAAAAGGCACTTCCTTGACCTGAGGACTACCTCTCTGCCAAATTTCAAGTAATTCTGTTCAGCCGTTCGGGCTGTAGCTGTGTCTAAAGGTCCTATGGAAACATGCATGGGAAAAACGCGTTTTGGGACCCCCTTTTATCTCAGCCCCCGCTTGACGAATCCCCCCGAGACTTTCAGGGTAGGAGCGGAGCGTAGCGCCCCACCTATTTTGAAAAATTCGCGAGGATTCGTCAACCGGCGCCAAGTTATTCAAAATAGAATGTTGCGGATTTCCTATGGAAACGTGGTCCTAACTATAACTACCTACTGGCGACTGACAGTAGGTAATATATATATGTATATATATATATATATATATATATATATATATTACGGGATATTTCGTCAAAAACGCTCCTGTGCACCAAAGATTCAAGGAAAACAGGAACAGACGAAGGCTGACCCAGGATGCGGGTGAGAGAATTAGTTTATTTTCATTGTAACAGCAATGCCTGCATTACGCGTTTCAGCCTACGAAAGGCCTTGATCACATATATATATAGGTATAATATATTCCTTTTTTTTTCAATACAAAGAACGCTGCACTTTTGAATTCCAAAAATATATTTCAGCAACAATCCACCAACACGTTTCAGCCTACCCAAGACTTTGTTTCCAAACGATGAAACGCGTTGGTGGATTGTTGCTGAAATACATTTTTGGCATTCAAAACTCCGGAGTGCAACATTCTTTGTATTGAAATTAAATTCAGGACCTGGATCCAGTCCCTTCGCTTGCACCCGCTGTTGTGCGCACCAACGATTAAGGATTACACTGTTGATGATATATATATTTTTCCGACTTACTGGCCACTGCTCTTGTTGTTTCAGATAAGGATAGCTTTCCTGTATGAAGTTGCTATTTCAGAATCTCAAAACGTTTTACAAAAGTCATTATGACCCCTGTTTCATAATCATACTCATCGCGTTTGAATTTGCGTTGTTTTCGTTGTTCGACATCATCCTAATATTTATATTTATGAAACAGCAAGCTATCCTTATCTGAAACAACAAGAGCAGTGACCAGTGAGTCGGAATCTGACCTCAGTGAAGAGGAGAGAACTATACGAGTTGGTGGATGTACTACTTTTTTAGAGGAGATGAAACTGATATACATCGATCAGAGGACCACAAGGGAAAGAGGTAGAGGATGTGGTTGGGGAAGGGGACGAGGAAAGAATACAGCCAAAGGCCCAAACGATGAAGAAAGAAGCGAAGAGGCTCCAGAAAAAACAAAAGGATACCCACTTCGCAACAGCCTGAAGAAGTAAATACACAAAATATATTAAAGCAACCACCGGAGAATCTGATTATCAATCTGTCGGATTATCCACTGAATGAATTAGAAAAGAGCGTTTTGAATACAGGCCTGACATTTTGTCATGAAAAACATTACGACCACGTCGAGACCAGGATCGACCTCTATAAGTATGTATAAAAACTTAAACTAACCAAATTCTTCACAAAAATGGGCAATACAAGGATAAAGCAGTTATACTGAAGAACAAAGAATCAATGTGAATATTGATGATCTAGAGGGTCTAAAAACATCTTATGACCTGATGCAAAATAAGAACACTGAATGAGGAGAATGAAACTCACACCAGAAAGGTAGAACTTTGGTTGAGGTATATAGACGACCTCTTCCTTATCTGGAATGGCAGCAAAGAGGAGTTCAAGCAATATTTCACAATTTTGAACAATAACACAGTGGGTCTACAATTTATGTATAACATGAATAAACAGCAGATTCAATTCTTGGATGTGAATGTATACATTAAGAACGATCAAATCCACACTAAACTCTACCGGAAACCAACATCTACCAACAGCATTTTAAATGGTTTGAGTTTTCACCCTACTCAACTAATGAGAAGTATTCCCTATGGAGAGTTTGTTTGCATGAGGAGGAACTGCTCGGAAGACACAGTGGTGCAAGAAGTCTTCAAAGAAACAGACCAACGCTTCATGAATAGAAATTATAAATACAGAGATGTAAAGAAAGGTCAAAAATGAGCTCAGTAGCTAACACGTGCTTCAACATTAATCAACAAAGATAAAGACATCAGAAGCAGAGAAGAAAACAATGTAATAAGAATGATCTCAACCTACAGCAAGGAAAGCTAAAAAATCAAGCAAATTCTCCAGAAGTATTGGAATGTCCTTAAAAAAGATCCGGATATTGGAAACTAAACTGGTGAGAGACCAATGATAACATACCGCAAAGTACCGTCACTTAAAGACAAAGTTGTCAGAAGTCATTTTTTCAGAGAAAATCCCAGCAATTGGCTTAGCGACAACAAACAGGCTTTATACATTGTAGCAAATGTAAAGCCTGCAAAATCGGTCACAGCTTGAAAGAAGTGAAGGACTTCAGAGGAAGAATCTTCCACATAAGAGATAAAATAACATGTGACACCTCGTATGTTATTTATATGATGGAATGACAATGTGGACAGGGGTACATTGGGAGTACGATTTGCCCATTGAAGAAGACAATTTTAGAACATCTAAGGGCAATCCAAAATCAGGATATGAACAATGCAATCTCCAAACATATACATTCACAACACACAACTGCTTGGCGCAACGTTAAGCATTTTGAAACCTCTACAGTAAAGAAGAACGAGAGAGGGGGCAACTGTAACCTGCAACTAAGAAGACTTGAATCATAGCTTATCGTGAGATTCAAGATGAAGATTCCGTTTGGCCTGAACAGGGATGAAGAGCTACATATTCACCTGTAATTTAATAGTATGAAAGCGGTAGAGGTACAACTGAGCACTGAGCTCGTTATGAACCTTCTCCTGATATAATAATAGACGCACTGGGAATCTAAGTCCACATGAGACTGGAAAATATATATATACAGTGCATCACATATTGGCACGATGCAGTAACAAAGAAAAACTGAGACAATTTAAATACCTCTCCCCGTTCTGAATATGAACTTAGACAGGATGTTAATCATGTAAATCTCACTAAGAGGAATAAGATGTTATTATTTCTGTATTGTATGTGATATTGAACATACAAGAAATCTGTTCATGAAATCTGGCATAAAAGACATCTCCCGGAATGAACTTTGGCAATTGAGGACTGCAAGTCCCATTATGCCTCATAAAGGGCTAATATGGCATGACTAGATAATGACAATAGAGGATGGACTCATGTAAACCGTGAACAAGACCATTTCATGGTGGAAACATTGGTGGTGGTGGTGATGGTGGCTAATGTGCTGATTAAATAACCAAAGCTTAGAAACTGAAACTTGAGGAGTTCAGGGATTTTTTGTGGATGAATATATACATATATATATATATATATATATATATATATATGTATATATATATATATGTATATATATATATATATCCCAAAAGTGCCTCAGGGCTCAAGGACGCCACTCCACGGTAGATTGTTTGACACAAACATTTTATTGTTGAAATCAGCACATCAATTCCGATAATTTCAAAAATCCCTTACGCGTTTCAGAGAATCCCTCTCCTTCCTCATAGTGCAAAAAATGACAAATGCGGAAACACGCAACCTTAATTTCCGCTATTTACATGCACTCTCCAGTGAGTGGCATGCCGGTAGTTGCAGTGAAAATTCAATCCCTTAGATGGGGTCCGTATATTTGCCAACAATTATTTCTTTGTTTTTCACTACCAAGTTCCACAGCCCTCCAGTGGGCCTCAGGCATGATGTCTGGTTTCCAATTAAAATCTCGCCGTGCTGTTCACAGAATGTACAATTTCAACTGTGCAGTCCCGTATCATATTTCAAACAGGTGGTGCATCCTCCGTGGCCGAGGCCACCACGTGTAACATATCCCAAAAGTGCCTCAGGTATCAAGGACGCCACTCCACGGTAGATTGTTTGACACAAACATTTTATTGTTGAAATCAGCACATCAATTCCGATAATTTCAAAAATCCCTTACGCGTTTCAGAGAATCCCTCTCCTTCCTCATAGGGCAAAGAATGACAAATGCGGAAACACGCAACCTTAATTTCCGCTATTTACATGCACTCTCCAGTGAGTGGCATGCCGGTAGTTGCAGTGAAAATTCAATCCCTTAGATGGGGTCCGTATATTTGCCAACAATTATTTCTTTGTTTTTCACTACCAAGTTCCACAGCCCTCCAGTGGGCCTCAGGCATGATGTCTGGTTTCCAATTAAAATCTCGCCGTGCTGTTCACAGAATGTACAATTTCAACTGTGCAGTCCCGTATCATATTTCAAACAGGTGGTGCATCCTCCGTGGCCGAGGCCGCCACGTGTAACATATCCCAAAAGTGCCTCAGGGCTCAAGGACGCCACTCCACGGTAGATTGTTTGACACAAACATTTTATTGTTGAAATCAGCACATCAATTACGATAATTTCAAAAATCCCTTACGCATTTCAGAGAATCCCTCTCCTTCCTCATAGGATTTCAACAATAAAATGTTTGTGTCAAACAATCTACCGTGGAGTGGCGTCCTTGAGCCCTGAGGCACTTTTGGGATATGTTACACGTGGCGGCCTCGGCCACGGAGGATGCACCACCTGTTTGAAATATGATACGGGACTGCACAGTTGAAATTGTACATTCTGTGAACAGCACGGCGAGCTTTTAATTGGAAACCAGACATCATGCCTGAGGCCCACTGGAGGGCTGTGGAACTTGGTAGTGAAAAACAAAGAAATAATTGTTGGCAAATATACGGACCCCATCTAAGGGATTGAATTTTCACTGCAACTACCGGCATGCCACTCACTGGAGAGTGTATGTAAATAGCGGAAATTAAGGTTGCGTGTTTCCGCATTTGTCATTCTTTGCCCTATGAGGAAGGAGAGGGATTCTCTGAAACGCGTAAGGGATTTTTGAAATTATCGTAATTGATGTGCTGATTTCAACAATAAAATGTTTGTGTCAAACAATCTACCGTGGAGTGGCGTCCTTGAGCCCTGAGGCACTTTTGGGATATGTTACACGTGGCGGCCTCGGCCACGGAGGATGCACCACCTGTTTGAAATATGATACGGGACTGCACAGTTGAAATTGTACATTCTGTGAACAGCACGGCGAGATTTTAATTGGAAACCAGACATCATGCCTGAGGCCCACTGGAGGGCTGTGGAACTTGGTAGTGAAAAACAAAGAAATAATTGTTGGCAAATATACGGACCCCATCTAAGGGATTGAATTTTCACTGCAACTACCGGCATGCCACTCACTGGAGAGTGCATGTAAATAGCGGAAATTAAGGTTGCGTGTTTCCGCATTTGTCATTCTTTGCCCTATGAGGAAGGAGAGGGATTCTCTGAAACGCGTAGGGGATTTTTGAAATTATCGGAATTGATGTGCTGATTTCAACAATAAAATGTTTGTGTCACACAATCTACCGTGGAGTGGCGTCCTTGAGCCCTGAGGCACTTTTGGGATATATATATATATATATATATATATATATATGTTTTTCAAAGGACCACCGTTTTAAAGACGCACTCACAAGCGGCATGATCACGGCACCCAAAGCTTCCTTTATTCAATTAACTTTAAATAGACTTACGCGTTTCGGAGCGTATCGGCTCCTTGGTCACAGGCAGTTCAGCATGGAAGAGCAAAAAATATATAAAAATATATATATTTATCTTAAAAATCTGGCATTGATCCGGGCCTCCAAGACCAACTTTGGAGTGTCCTGTTGTCCTACACCAACAAAGTCTAACATGCGTTTAATGCAAAACAGCAAGGAGGCAATCAAAAATAATGCAAGAGCAATTGTCGTTTTCAAGGATCAGAGCTTCACCCTTTATCAATTGGATCATGTATATCATGTATTACTAGACCATACAATTCTTAGTACTTTTTATACATTGTCAGAACAAGTGAATGAGTGTGAGAACACATGAGAAATAGATGTTTCTAGATAGCTGCTGATGAGCAAGTGCCCAGATCTTCTTGTGCGAAGTATGTGCAAAGTCCTTGAGAGAAGAGATACAAGTGATATAAACAGGAAATAACTCTGCTAGTTTCTAAAATCCTTGCTTCATTAAACAGTTTCAAAACAAAGCTATGCTTCTGTAGTATAGTTCAGTACAATGTGCATTGTACAACATGGAGTTACACAACTATAGTATGTTTATAATGCCTGTAAATATACAACAATACTAAGGTTTTAGGGGTCTTCATGCTGGTGTAAACACAACATTGCAATTGAATAATAAAATTCAACAACACATGTCAAGACACACACAGGAATTAGCGATTTCATCTTAAACATGTGTAGTAAGGCACAGATATGGGTAAACTCATGTTTCCAGCGTTCTTTAGGTAGTGGGCTCACAGGTCAGGTATGCCCATCCAAGGTTTCATAACAGATGCATCAAAACAAAACAACTGCATTATAAAACATTACCATAAATCCATTGAAACCAAATCACTACAGCCAAAACTCAAATACATTTACTTTAGCATTTGAAATGACTCTTCAAACTGCTAGTGTACTTTAGTCCCATCATTTGGAGATCAATAGTTGTTACTTTGATTGTACCACAGAGTGTTAGGGCAGCTCTCTGGCCCTAACTCTTAACTTTTGGTGCTAGAGACTGCTGGATTTTGTTAAATATCCTAATTGTGTGTTGTTTGGTATGTGAAAGTCATTTATCATTTTAAGAAAATAATTAACTGGATATTTATCCTACTGAATGTTACTACACTGTTAACTGCATTCGTACTATCTATCCTCACAGTACTTATTTGAGGAGTAAACCTTGACTTATAAACCTCAGTTCACTGTGGAAGTCAATTGGTAAAAGGGAGTAATTATCCAACCAAAGTGCATTAGTATGGTGGCACCAAGTCACCAGTGGAAAACAAATTCAAAATGTCATCTAAAATATTATTGTCAATAATGGGAGGGTAGCACACTGCTTGGCATACCAGCAAACATTTCTCCTAGATGCATTATGGTAAATGCACAGCATGATTACAGCCTCTATAGTTGACAGACAACTATCAAACAATCAAAGTGTTCGCCATTATTGGCACAACCCATGCTGGAAATCTCTGGACACATATTTCTGAATTTGTGTCCTTTATCAGGAGTAAGTAACATGTTAGTATGGAGGAGCTTGAAAATATTGGTAGGTCTTCTCAGGTTAGTACCACTCCTATAGTATAGGTATGTTCAGATGGCTCATCAGTCCAGTAACTTAAAGGAGGAGCCAATAAAAGGGGTCAAGAGAACTCATTGCCTGGCATACCAGCACACATTTCTCCCGGGCACATTATGGTAAATGCAGTATATTCTAGCAATATCGTTCAGATTGCTACCACACAAACCCAAGAAAGTGCCTCAAAGAAACCATAGACTGTTTGAGGACAAGACCTACATTTGCCATTAATTGCCTATGCCCTCTGATACACCATTGTCTTCAATGGAGTTCCCAACATTCATGTGCCCTCCATCAGAACAAATACATGAGAAACCACATCTATGTTAGAAGTAGTACTGAGAGGGCATGGCTTGATGCCAGCAAAGATCGTCGTTTGCTAGCACAGCACTGTGTCATTTAGGGAGAGATGCCACACTCACCTCACAATTGAAGGCGCTACAGTGATGGGAACTTCCCTCGAGCTCAGAGTTTTATCGAATTCGGTACATTAGTAAGTATTCACCTGCATATTTTTCATAGGTTGTGGCAGGCAAGTTACCTGAATAGAATTCCGCTCACCATTTTGTTTTTCAATTCTTCCGTGCTGCTGTTGACAGTAATTTTCTATGGTGGTTTTGCATCCTGCCTTCTTTTTTAAGTTTTTGCCTGCAATCTGACTGAAGCAACTGCAAGATCTGTGTTGTTTATATACTGTAGCCTTTTCATATTTACAGATACAAAAATTACCTGAAGGGTTTACATCCCCACAACCATCTAATAATCGGATCATTAGAGAACCAACAAGTTTAACGTTATTCATCACAAATTAATGAGATCACTTGTGAGCAGCTGCCTTTTACTTACATTGAACTATCAGATATATATTTACCTAATGCGCTATTTCTGAGACAGTAGTTTGTCCTTGCCTTCGTAGAGTACCTAACCTGTGCAGCCCTGCCAGAAGCTTCGCAGGGGGGGCACTCTGTTTCAAATCGATGCGGCATCATTGTTTTTCATAACATTGCCCTCCATGCAAATAAACTACCATATTTATCTCTCTCCTCATTCTGAAATATATATATAACTTACATTGAGTGACAAGTATCTCCACGAGTTGAGACGCTATCTGGCTCTTCCAGTGGCGTAACGAAACTTGAGGGGGCCCCCCTGCAAAGCACATGGAGGGGGCCCCCCTCCCCGGCGGCACGGCCCACCATCTACCACTTTGCCCTACCACCCAGAAATCTAGCATATTTTGATTTGAAACCGCCAACATTTAAATGAAATGCCTCTATATTGTCTTTCTCTAAGTTCCAATGAGAAAGTGGGAAACACTTTTAACATGCAAGCTATGCCATTTGTATCAATACTGTCAAAAGCAGATTATTTAACTGAGGCAGCAATCAGAACAATCCCAAGGAGTGATCCTATTGTCTCAGGAACTGCCTTTGGCTGAAGAACAACAAACAACTATGAAGGGTCTGAAATAGAATTGACAATACCTTGAAACTTTGAAAGACCAACCCAAACCTGCAATTCCATAAAAACTCAACTAACAATATACATGAGAAGTACACAAACTATAACTCAGTATCCTGCGAAAGTCAAGAGAAATAGACTGGTGAATTATCTGCATGCCACACACTAGCGACTGTCAAGGGTTGTGCATGATAATAACGTGAACTGAGGAAACAATTTCAATCATAATGTCTTTATTAGTAAGCATTGCAAAACAGGCAGGCAAACAAGGCTGAGGAAGAAAACTGTTTGGATGCTTCAGAACATTGATGCAGATGTTTGTCTGTTTTAAATTGTCATTTCTGTAGTGTAAACAATGCTAAATACAAGATTTAAGGTACACGTATTACAGACAAGTGCAAGCAACACCATAAATAAAACTGCATGTAGAATAAAAACAAACCATATCAGCAAGTACCTAATGACAATCTATTCAAACTGTAGTTGGTAAAGCAAAAGAAAAAGTGCAAATACTTTCAAAATGCAAAATAAAGCAATCACCAGTCCAGCAATATACAAAAATCAAGCATGTTTTGTAAAACAATCCAACTTTCTTCTTGCATCAAGGTGAAAATACTTTCAAAGTGCATGGTAAAAACAAGTCCAGCAGCTTCCCTCACAAGGACTTACCTGAACCACCAGACTGGGCCTTACTTCATAACAAACAGAGGCCTCAGACCTCAGTGTGTCAACACTGGCGGTATTTACAATTTACTAAGAGTATAGACATGCCTGTTAAATTACAGATTCACCATTGCCTCCAAATGGCTCTGTCGTCACATGTGACACCGCCAGCCAGGCCTGGATTTTAAGCCAACAGCGCTTTGCATTCTGGGAGTTGTGCTGTGACCATCTAAGTAAGGGGTTAAACATTCCAGCATGCAAAGTGTTGTTGGATAAAAGCTACGAATGGACATGACATGGTGCCAATGCCATTTGGCAGCTATGTTTTATACAAGCACAAGGGGATGTTTAATTTCCTCAACACAAGCTGCAGAAGTCTGGTGTCAAATAGCAAACACGTTGTGCGGAGAACCCAGAAACGTGCTGTGTGTAGCCCCCGTGTATGGACCTGAGGTGTCATTCTCTAAGAGACCCAGTGGTAAAAGCCTACAGTTGTCTCTAATGCATGTTAGTGCCAGGCAGTGGTCGACGTGGGGGGAAAAAAGTAGGGAAACTGTGGGAGGAGAATCAGGGGGTGGAAATAACCAATGGATTGGGTCAGTGGGCAGAGTGAGAGGTGTGGCAGAAAGAGCAAAATATCCCAATTTTTTTTATTCGTTTCCCATTTCACTAACCGGTTACAGCTTATTACATTATTTAATTTAACCAATAGATACACATGTTTATTTAAGGTTAAATATGTGCTATTGACATTAAAATACATTCACAAAGTGGGATACGTTTCCAATCACAGAATGTCCCAAATATCCTTAAAAGTGGAATCGCAAGCCATTTGTCTCCCAGCCATGGAGTTTCTGTCATCAGCACTTCTCCTCCCTTTTTCCACAAGAGCAGTTCAAACATGAATGGCAAAATATCCTAGTTTGCAAATGTTTTCCACATAACTATGGCTTTGACATATTTGCCACATAATACATCATCTGCTGCATAATCTGACGATTTTAACTAGTAAATTGTTTATAGCTCAAACACATCAAAAGTTACTAAAAAATGTGACTTGTGCTGCTGTGAAGTGGAGGGCCCTTTGCAAAGGTTGACTGGTCACCTTTCTCATTGCTGCAGTTGTATATTCCACTAGTACTAATAAGGAAAAATCTTTGCAGAGACTGTTAGCATGTGTACAAATTTCAAAATAATAAAGTAGCAGAAAATGTACAGCACCATTAATACCAGTGTAGGGTGTTAGAGCACTTTACATCACACATATTACACAGAGACAATCATTCATATGCGTCTAAATCACTGTGTAGGAAATGTTACATAAGACAAAGGACTACAAAGTGTAGGAGTCACATGACAACCAAACTAGTAGGCAGCATAGTTTAATAGTGATTGGTCTGCAGAAACACAAAATCAGAATTAAATACATAATACCATGGATGTACTGTTTCTTACCGAAACCTGGCTTACGGACTGGTCAAACCCAGCAGTGGTCCAGGCACTCCCCCAAGGTTACGCCATCCAGAGGCAAGATCGAAGCCTGATTAGAGGTGGAGGGCTCGCCATTATTCACAGGGATTCTTTCAGTTGTCGAATCTCGGATGGGCTGATCCTTGACTGTGAAAGTTGTTCCTTCGCTATCAATTTTATGCCTATCTGCACGTTTTCAGGCATGTTAATTTATCGACCCCCAGGAGCGATAGGATCTTTTATCGGTGATTTGGCGGATAATATATCCATATTGGTCAGCTCCTTGCCGAATTTCACAGTCCTGGGGGATCTTAACTTGCATTCTGAAATACGCTCCTCCACCAATGTGGAGGAATTGTTTGATACCTTAGGGGCGTTACTTCTCACCCAGAAAGTGATGGGTCCGACTCATATCAAGGGACATTTGCTGGACCCTATTTTTACCAATACTCACATCCGGGTGGAGGGTTCCAACCCGCTCCCTTGGAGTGACCACCGCTTGATTTCATTCTCCTGGTCCTCCTCTACAAGCAGGACGGTAGAAAAACATACTAAAATCTTGAGCCGGAACTGGTCCAATATTTCTATGGAAGAATGGGCCGCTATTCTTAAAGAAACCTGCCCCGACTAGACGCCGACCCTGAACTGGCAAATTTGCAATTTAATTGTTGGATTAAAAATACATTGGATCTGCTAGCCCCTATAAAACTCAGGGACATTAAAAAGGGTCCCAAAAAAGTGGCATGGTACACCACGGAGCTTAGAGAGCAAAAACGGAACTTCAAGCAACTAGAGAGACAGTGCAGGAAAGATTTTTCACCCGGGAAAAAACAAGTTTATCGCGATGCGCTAAAACTGTACAAAGTAGAGATTATCAAAGTACAATCTAAGTACTATGAAGCAAAAATTTTATCAGCACCTAATACCCCACGATAAACGTTTAAAATTTTTAAATCCTTGATCACCCCTCCATTCACCGCAGCTAGTCCCACTGACTTACAAGGACGCTGTAATGATATAGCAGAGTTCTTTCATGCTAAAGTTCTGGCTATTTACTCAGCCTTTCCATCAGTGGACAATTCCTCCTATGATCCTCAGATGGAAGAAAAAAGAGGCCCTTTAGATCGGAGTTTGGAATCTTTTCCACCCCTGGACTCCGTTAAAGTTGTCTCCCTACTCAACAAACTCAAATCAGGCTCCCCTAAAGATCAGGCACCCCCCACGGTGTTGTGTAAGGTTGCCCTAGAAGTAGCCCCTGTCATCGCAACACTTATTAATTCCTCATTGGTAGCAGGTAGGGTCCCCTCATTATGGAAGCAAGCAGTGGTTAAAGCCCTGCTGAAAAAGCCAGGATCAGACCCGGAAGTAATGGCCAATTATCGGCCTATTTCCCTGCTCCCGGGAATAGCCAAAATAACGGAGAAATATGTCAACACTATTCTCTCCTCCTATTTGGAGGATCATGATTGCTTGCACCTGACACAGACTGGTTTTAGACCACTTCAGGGCACTTGAAACAGCCCTGATCGCGGTGGTGGAGGAGGCAAGAAAAATCATGGACTCAGGAGGATCAGCTGCAATAATCCTCCTTGATCTTAGTGCGGCTTTTGATACTGTTAACCATCAAATCCTTATCTCTAGATGTTATGAGATGGGGGTGACAGGAACCGCACTGAGGTGGATAGTCTCCTTTTTGGAAGGCCGTGCATTCCAGGTCTTTGAGGACAACGTGACTTCCAAGAATGTGCCTTTGAAGAGTGGAGTGCCTCAGGGCTCTTCACTAAGCCCCACTCTTTTTAATATTTATATGAGCCCATTAGCAAAAATAGTGGAGGTGTTTGGCATACAAATTGTCACATATGCCGACGACACCCAGTTGATAGTCTCCCTCAAAGATCCAGGACAGCCTGGAATTAATCTCTCCAGATGTCTGTAAGAAATTTCAGTTTGGATGGAACAATCTTGTCTTCAGTTAAATGGAGCAAAAACTGACCTTATGCTGCTGGGTAGGCCTCTGCCTCCAAGCCTGCTTCTTGACTGGCCTAGTTGTATGGGAAACACTCCTACTCCTAAAAACCACATCAAGAGCCTAGGAGTTTGGCTGGATGCCAAACGTGATATGAAGATCCAGGCTAAAAAGGTAGCTGGATGCTGTTTTGGAATACTCAAAACAGCTCGGAAAATTCTGCCCCTTCTTCCGTTCAAGGCAAAAAAACTGCTTCTCCAAGCATTAATTCTGTTGCGTCTGGATTATGCTAATGCCCTCTATTTGGGAGTCCCTCTATCAACATTAAGCATACTCCAGAAGGTCCAGAATTGTGCGGCAAGAATTCTCCTGCAAATTCCGCGGAGAGAATCAGCGAGAGGAGCAATTAAACAGCTGCATTGGCTTCCTATTGCAGAAAGGATCAAATTCAAGACCCTCTGTGTTACTCACAAGATCATGGCCGCCAAGGGCCCACCAATCCTTCGGAGGATTGTTTCTCCATACTGTCCCAGAAGATTCCTTCGCTCCGGGAATAAACGCCTGGCCACGGTTCCTAGAATTTTCAGGTCCAGAAGTGGAGGCCGTTGTTTCTCCTATGTAGCCTCCAGAGCTTGGAACACCCTCCCTGAATCCATTCGCCTGGAGGAGGACTATCTTCCCTTTCGGAGACTCTTGAAGACGCATCTATTCCCAACCGATTAATCAGTGTTCTCTTCTGTTGATTTGGTTCTTAGCACTGGGAGGCCTATGGGTAGCCATGCGCTTTATAAATGTTTCTTTCATTTCATTTCATTTCATTTCATGGTTGGGGGTTCTCTTTAATAATCAGAATTGATTTCTACCCACATGAACCCTTTTTTGCAACATTAGGATAATCGAAGGCTGGGGAAAAAGACATAACGCTCTAATTTATACCTTGGAGTTTGCATGCAGCTCTTAAATGACAGTTAATAGCTCACTGTTCTATGTTAGGATTTTAACTTATTAACTGGAAGTAACAATAGGGTCTTTCTGACAAAAGCAGTGACCCACTGACCTATTCACATTATGTGCACTTTGTGATCTGCCTGGCACATGTTCTTAGCAGCATGCACATTACACCTCTGCCATTCCTTTTCATGAGTCAAACCTTCCACTAGACAAAACACCATCTCTCTCTACTAAGAACATTAATCACTGGAATTATCAAGACATTTTTATTGTTGCACAAAAATGTTGGAGGCCAGGAAGGAGGCAGCAAGTGCTTTTAAAACCATATTATACTTACAAACATGACGCCCCCACCAGAAGTTAGTGCCCGGTGCGGTCGCACTGCCCTAGAGCCACCCAGCTCAAGGGTCCTGTGACCTCAGTGACAGAGTCACTGCCACTCTATGGTGTGCTGTTTCATAGGTCTGTCCCCAAGAATGGAGGTGAACTTCATGGATAGTGGTGGACAGGCCTTCAAGGTTAATCCACACTTGGCACCGCTAGGGTCCACCTGCTGCTGCTAAGACACCAGGGCTTTTAAGATCTTGCAGCGTCTTCTAAGGTGTAGCACAGGAATGTGCTCCCTCAGGAGAGTGGTCTGGGAGCCTGGTCATTAAGGCTGAACCTGGTTCACCAGTTCCACTTCAGCAGCTCTGACCATAGCGCCACATCCTCTCCCCCACTGAACACCATACTGCCCCACTTAGAGAAACTTGCACTGCACTGACCCGCTACAATCACCTGGATGTGACTCAATGCTAATTACGCACTAGAAAAGAGCAATATGCTGCCTTAAAAAAATTAACATCCTAGAAAAAGCAAACACTCATAGGGAATGCAAGATTAAGTAAAGCATGTCAAATGTAAGCAGGAGCAACATGGTTACCTTTTTCCTTTTACACTCATTATTCTGGAGTGCTTTTGCATGAAAATGTAAGGCCATGACTACAGGGCCCGGAAGGGACCTGTTTCAGTGCCCATTGCTTATATCTTTTCAAAACATAAGCAGTATGGTTTAAAAAGACCACATTCGGTAACACACAGTCGATGTACACATTTTGGGGCATATTATCAAGGGCAATATCGCCGCTTTAGCGGCACTTTTTTTCCGCTAAAGAAGCAATATTTTTATCGCCCTATTAGCAAGCTGTCGCGAATAGCTGTTAGTGACAGTTTACTGGCAATAGCGTCCGTTTTTTTTGCCACTTTCCATGTCAGCGATATTTATCGCTAATGACATGCAAAGTAGGTGTTCCTCACTAAAACTAAATGGAAACAGTCGTAATCGCAACTTCCCCCTATTATCAATGCCCGCGTTGCGATAAAAAAAGTCACGCTAACCGCGATTATCGCTGGTTCCTAATGCCTGATTGAAACCTGACGTAGACATCTTTTCAATGGGAGATGGATTGTCAGGCTGAGACCACCTTAGCTTATTACCAAGGATTTCACTATCGCAGGAATTTCATCACTGGATGTCCAGCGATGATCAGTCATTTCGCCGCTATCGCTGTTTTTTTTATCGCCTACGTGTTGCTAATAACGCGCTATCTCCGCGATAAAAATCAGCGATAGCCAGCGGTAAACAAATTGACACTAAGTGCGCTTTGCGATATTTATCGCAAAGCATTGCTAATATGCCCCTTTGTTTTCCAATTCACCCATCAAGCAGGTATTTCAGTACCTCCAGGCAAGGTGCACTTTCTCACACAGGGAAAACAATGTTGTTCAAAGAGAGAGGAGAAAACAAAAGTATCACTTCACTGGCAAACACTGTAAAGTGGCGCTAATGTGTTTAGGTGTAAATAAATCAATCTGGCCACCTTGCAACCACTCTGTCTTGCTTTAATTAGTTATTTATTTTTCACAATTGGAATATTTTATTTCTCTCCACCCTGAGGCTGCACTTGTGTCATAAAAAGACAACGTTTCCAGCAAAAATGTTTTTCTTTTTTGGATCCATTTCACAGGAGAGCAAATAAACGAAAGGAGGAAAGAGAGGGTAATACCCGTTTCTTGAAGTCTCGGTTTTCACTAGCTGAGGAGCGAGACAGAAAGAGAGGGAAGACTCAGAGGCCTAGAGGCCGTCACTGTGGCGTGTGTGCACAGTTGGGCCACCCCGCACCGCGGGGGCTGCGGGGGCCTGTGTTATGCCCCTGGGCTCCTCATGTTACTCAACGTATTATAAACACTTTTCTTTTGGATGGCAGTGGTCCTGTTACGCTGTCTTAATTGGCACAATGGCTCTCTATGCCTCTCAGCCGTCTCCTTCTAATGATTTGTTGCCACTAAGAGTCTCTCCTTTAAGTTTATGGGGAGAACAAAGACTTTCAAACATACTCCCACTCATTCACACCCACAACCTGCATCTCCTGCTTTTTAAAATCCAAATCCTTTTTCTATATTGTTTGACTCTATGGATGACTCTGAACTTAGTAGACAATCTTCCTCTTCATGAGTTAATCCATCAAATATATCAATTTCTATCACCAAACCTACATCCAAAAATGAGTAGTGCCAAAGTGCTTTCTTCAAACAAGAGGGTTAAAAAAGATCATCCTTCTCCTACTAAGTCTCCATCCCCTTTAACTATGGAACTACTCCTAGAGGAAATAGGAGCTCTTAAACCATTTGCGGAGGAAACTAGATGCATTCAAAACCTTGATGACACATAAACCATTTTTACAATAGTGTCACAAAAATGGAGCACAAAGTGGAATCAATTCAAACTACTACTCAACAGGTCACTCTTCCACACATAGTAGTTTCTTAAACTGCCCGTAGAAGACCTTGAAAACCAAAATAGACAGAATAACCTCTGTGTTTATGTTTGGCAGAGGGTTTAGAAGGAGGATCTAATTATATTTCATTTTATCAGTCATTTCTTTGAAAAGATGTCAGACTCCCTGAATCACCTATATTGAATATCCAGAAAGCTCATCGACTAGAGCACATTCGGCATATTACCTCTTCTTCTCATTAACCAAGGGGTATTAACCTTTACTGTTTTGGAATATACTGACTTATCGAAAGTCCTATAGGTGGCTAAACTTAGAGGTTGAATATCTTGGCTTGGATCTTCCTTCTTCTTTTCACAAGATTTCACTAAAACTACAGCAGACAGAAGACATTTTTGGCTATGCGGCCAGCTCTTCACACCTCAATGCCAGGTTTGGACTATTCCATCCTTGTCTTTTTAAAGTGACTTATAAAAACGAAACTACGACCTATGAAGATCCCTCTTTATTACAGAAAGTTTTAGACAATTGCGTGATTGTTTTTTCTTCTGTCATTACCAAGTAGGTGTTTTTTGTTATGATGCTATTCAACTAATTTGTATGTTCATAATATGTTTATGCTGGTATCTTTTTTTCTTCTTTATCATTCATGTTAGGTGATATTTCACTGTCTTAGCAATGTTATTCTTCACCCGTTTGGACTACCCTCCTCCCTGATTTGCCCTGGCATTTCAGTCATGTCGTCTTTGCGGTGTGGCTTCACCACCCTCGATATATGTTTGTTTCTTCATTATGTCCTAAATTTTGAATCTGGTTTCTATCTCCTTCTTTCCTTTCTTTTCCACCCTTTCCTCTTGTGTTTTCCTTCTACCTTTTCTTTCTACTTAATATTATTTGCCCTTTTTTGACAGCATCTTTTCATGTGGTTTACTATTTTTTTTATTTTTCATCAAAAGTGTAGTTTGCATTTCATATTATTAATTTTCTTTAGATGGGGTTTCGCATTATTTACTGGAATGTTAAAAATTTAGGTTCACTTATTAAGAGAAAAAGATACGCACCCACTTATCCAGAATAAAAGCAAATGTTTTATTCTTACAAGAAACTCATGTTGTGGCTTCAGATGGTCAAAACCTTAAATGTCAATGGGTGGGAAATGTTTTCTCTTCTCCTGGTTCAGGGAAATGGAAAATGGTGTTGTTATTCTCTGCAGTAAGAATTTAAATATTAACCTCCTTTCTCAACATTCAGAGGTAGATGCCCAAAAATTCACGTCTTGATTAACAAAATTCCTATTATTTTGTTCAACATATATGCAACTTCCAAGCCTGATCACACATTTTGGCCTACTATTTTTTTTAAATTTTTGGGCTTTTTCCATAGATTATATAGTAGGGGACTGCTATCTTTTTTTTGATGCATATATATATCGTTCTTCCATAGTCACTTTTGTCCTATTAACAATGCACCAACAATTCACTACAACCATTGAACAATGGTCTCTTATTGATACATGGAGACTATGCAATCCATCATCATCAGAAACTTCCCTATCCCAATCTAGACTAGATTATTTGTTTGTTTCTAAATCACTAGCACAAAACATAGTGCATGCAGATATTAAACTCTCAAAAAGCATTAGAAAGCTTGAAGCACATTTAAAATCTAGAGAATATGTACACCAAAACTAATTCTCAGATCCATTTAAATAACCTAATTGCAGAGAATATTCAATATAACAAACTGCCCACAGAAAATGCTGCTTCCTATCTTATTAAGGGGACTGCTAAATATTATGGAGGGCAGAACAAAGCAGGTAAACTATTGGCTACTTACCTCAAAATTAAAAAACAATGCACTAAAATTGATTCCATCCTAAGAGTGGATTCCTCCTGTTTTTTCAATAAGCGCATATTTTAAATGAATTCATAACATATTATACTGCTCTTAACAACACTGCATTACCTCCAAATCCAGATGACAGACAACTATTCATAAAGTCATAGCTTTCTCTCCACCGGAAATAAATATCTCCTCTAAAGACATTGCTGAATTGATAAAACTAATTAAAACAGGAACTGACAGTTTTCTTAACACTTACCCAATTTTTAATCCCAAAACTTCATGAATTATTCTCACATTTTATTTCCATGAACTCATCTAACGGTAGTTTTCAGCACGCATTAATTTGTCTCATTCCTAAAGATGGACGTGACCCACAATTATATTAAAATTATAGACCGATTTCTCTAGGGAATTCTGACTTGTCCTCCATCTTGAACCCTTTTTGCCACTTCTCATAGGTAAAGAACAATCAGGTTTCTTTAAAGGACTATACATCTCAGCTAAAACAAGAGTATTCTTTAATAGTTTAACTGAATCCAATAAATGTTGACAATCATTAGCCGCTATTTCCCCTGATGCTGAAAAGCTTTTGATCACATGGACTGGACATATATTTTTCACACTCATTCATGGTTTGGTTTCGGTCCCAATTGTATTTGCTTCATATCTCTTTTAAATACTGTTCCAAGAGCCTTTATTTTTGCAAACTGTTTCTTTTCTCACAATTATTCTTTACATAGAGGTGTAAAATAGGGTTGTCCTCTTTTCCCTCTTCTTTCCAATATTGCATTGGAGCATTTTCTTACAAAACTTAAAAAAAAATCTAATATATTTGGTTTTCAAATAGGAGATAAACACACAAAAATGTGTGTTTACACTGATGACACCCTATTATTTTATCCAGTCTTGCAGAAGTCAAGTCTTAAGCAGCACACTGTGGTTATAAACTTAATTCAGATAAATGTGATATTTTCCCGGTTAACATCTTATGCTTCAAATAAGATTTGATTCAATCCAGATTCGCTTGGAATCCTCAAAAAATTAAATATGTAGTTCCCGGGTTTGCACCTACTATTAAACAAACAATATCCTTCAACCTAACTAAAGTTATAACTGACTTAACTAGTTTAACCACTAGTTGGCACTCTTTATATTTATATCGGTGGGGGGGAGACTTGTACGCAATATTATTTTTACCATTTCTGCAATCCCTCTTACCATTCCGGCTCATTTTTCTTAAAAAAGATATATTCTCTATAATTTCCTCCTTTATATGGAACAAGAAAAAAACGTACCTTTTTATCCTTAACCATAGTAAATATCACAGGGGTGTGAAATTTCCAGACCTCCAATCTCTCCATACTGCTTTCTTACTTAAACAATCTTCCAACTGCATATCTGATTCTTCTTATGAGTTCTCTCTGTTAGAAATGGGAGTCTCTAGTTGGCAGAGGTAGGGACCCTTGCTTCAAGTCAGGGTAAGGGGGACACACTTCTAAAATAACCCCTGCTCACCCCCTTGGTAGCTTGGCACAAGCAGACAGGCTTATCTCAGAGGCAGTGTGTAAAGCATTTGTGAACACATACAGTAATACAGTGAAAACACTACAAATTTACACCACAAGAGTATAGAAAAATAAGTAATCTTTATCTAAACAAAAACAAGACCAAACAACAAAAATCCACTTATTAAAAAAAAGGCTTTCAAATGGTAGAAATAGTTCAGTTCAACGTAAGTTGTAAAAGCGACACTTTTCTCAAACGTACCTTAGATGCGACACGCAAAGCAAACAAAATGGCCACAGGGAAGGCGATGCATCTGTTCCTTACACTCAGGTGAGGAGATGAGTCTGTTCCTTACTGCGGCGCAGGGGAGGTGATGCGTCAGTTCCTTACTGTGTGGGGAGTTGATGCATCTGTTTCTTACTGCGGACCCCAAGCGATGCGACAGTCTTTAGCACCTCGATGCGATGCATCGATCCGGTGCAATGCGTGTCTTCGTACAGCTGCACAGCAGGCTTGCGTCAGGATCGGTGAAGCAGTGGCAATTTCTCAAGCTGCGGCAGGCACTGCGATGGTTTCTTCGGCGATGCGTCGGGAAACCAGTGCCGATGCAACACGCTTCTTCAGTGTTGCGTTGATTTCCCAGCTCCCAGCGACAAACAGTCTCCAAGGGCCTAAACAGCAGCAGGCCCCTCTTTGCAGGCTGGAATTCCCAGCATGAAAATTCAGGGGAGCTGGTGGTGAAGTCTTTGTGTCCCTGAGACTTCAGAACAGGAGGCAAGCTCAGTTTCAAGCCCTTGGAGATCTTCCTAAAGACGACAAAGCAAGCAGCAAAGTCATTTTCTCCTTTCCTTGGCAGCAAGCAGACACTGCGGGCCAACCCCAGACAGCAAACAGCACAGGGGCAGTATTCCTCCTCAGCTTCTCTGGCTCTTCTCCTTGGCAAAGGTTTCTCTTGATTCCCAGAAGTGATCTAAAAGTCTGGGGTCTGGGCCCCTCTTTTTATACACCAAAATCCTTTGTTCTCTGGAGCAGAGAGTGACTGTACCCACCCAAAACCAGTTCTGTGGGGCACTTTCCAAGTGCACAACAACCTCCTTTGTCAGTGTGAGCCCTGCCTTCAGACACACCACAGAGGGGCGGAGCCGTCATTGTGAAGATGCTGCTCCTCCCACCACTCCAAATACAGACCCAGCCTATTCAGCCCATACCTGACTCATCAGACTTCTGGAGCCATAGCCCTCTCCAGCTCCCTGTCATCCAAAAAGCCAGACATGCAATAGACAAACTTAGCAGAGGCACACTGGATGGTTGGGCAAGAAAATACCTACTTTCTAATAGTAGTATTTTCAAACACAGAATGTAAAAATCACCCTCACTAAAAGATGCATCTTAACATTCTGAGTTCAGGCATACTAAACTTTATTTTCCTATCTTGTTCTTGTGGTCAGTTATGTTTATAAGATGTTATAAACTAAATCCCCATTCCGGCCTATGGGAACATATAGCCTTGCAATAGTGAAAAACAAAATTGGAGGTATTTCATCATCAGGACATGCCACACACACCAGGGCATGTCCTACCTTTCACATACAATGCACCCTGCCTATAGGGTTACCTTGGGCCTACCTTAGGGGTGTCTGACATGTAGAAAAGGAGAGGTTTAGGGACTGGCAACTTGCCAAGTTGACATGGCAGTAACAGACTGCACACAGGCTCTGCGATGGTAGGCCTGAGCCACATCTCACAAGCCGCTTCTGTGGGTGGCACAATCAGTGCTGTAAGCCCACCAGCAGCATTTGATTTACAGGCCCTGGGCACATATGGTGCACTGTACTAGGGTCTGACAAGTAAGTCAAATCAGCCAATAATGAAATCACTGATCCATCACATTAATTTATAAAGGGAGCACTTGCACTTTGGCACTGAACAGCACTGGCAAAGTGCCCAAAGCATCTAGACCAGCAAAAACATATGAGGCAACAGCAAAAAAATGGAAGGGAGACCCACACCAATGGTGCCAAGTCTAACACGTGTCCCCTCCAGCTGAAATGTGGGGAGAACTACCCACCCACTTGGGAGTTCTCTTCACTAAGGCGGAAAAATCTGGACAGACCAGCAGCATTGGCGTATTCTGTACCAGGGCGGTGTTCCACCGTAAAGTCCATCCACTATAGGGAGATGGGCCACCTCAGTTTGGGATTCTCACCCCTCATCTGTGTCAACCATCTCAGGGGCCTGTGGTCTGTCTGAACCCGGAAGTGAGTCCCAAACAATTATGGTCTCAACTTCTTCAGTGTCCAGACCGCAGCAAAGGCCTCATGCTCAATCGCACTCCACCTCTGTTCCTGGGGAAGTAATCTCCTACTAATGAAGGCTACGGGTTGGTCTAGGCCCTCTTCGTTCAACTCTGAGAGCACAGCCCCCACACCATGCTCTAAAGCATCTGTCTGCAAAATAAATTCCCTTGCGTAGTTGGGCGCCTGAAACTTGGGCGCCATGCACATGGCAGATTTCAGGGCATCAAAAGCTTTCTGGCAGGCATCAGTCCAGCTCACTTTCTTGGGTTGCTTCCTGGAAGTCAGCTCTGTCAAGGGTGCAACAATGCTGCCATACCCCTTGACAAACCTCCTGTAATACCCTGTGAGTCCTAAAAAGGCTCTCACCCCTGTCTGGGTCTTGGGGGGTTCCCAAGCCAGGATGGTATCAATCTTGGGCTGTACGGGCGCCACCTGGCCGCTGCCAACCTGGTGTCCCAAGTACAGCACAGAACCTTGCCCGATCTGGCACTTGCTCATCTTGATCCTGAGGCCTGCCCTCCGCAGCGCCTTCAATACTTCCCATAGGTGGTACAAATGTTCCTCCCAAGTGGCACTGAACACTGCAATGTCATCCAGGTAGGCGGCACTGAAATCCTCCAGTCCAGCCAACACCTGGTTGACCAACCTCTGAAAGGTGGCAGGGGCATTCTGCATCCCAAAGGGCATCACCAGGAATTGGTAGTGCCCATCTGGTGTGGAGAATGCTGACCTTCCTCTGGCCACATCAGTGAAGGCGATCTGCCAGTACCCAGACGTTAAGTCAAACGTACTGAGGTACCGGGCAGCCCCCAACCGATCGATGAGCTCATCAGCTCTGTGGATGGGGTGCACGTCAGTCCTGGAGACTGAATTGAGCCCTCTGTAGTCCACACAGAACCGGAGTTCTGGTGTGGCACCGGGTGCGTCAGCCTTTTGGACCGAGACCACTGGGCTGGTCCAAGGGCTGTTTGAGGACTCAATCACCCCTTGCGATAGCATCTTGGAGACCAACTCCTTGATGCAAGAACTGACCCTGTCAGTCACTCTGTAAATCTTATGTTTTACTGGAGGACTGTCCCCAGAGTCTACATCATGGATGCACCACTGAGTGACACCGGGGGTCAGGGAGAAAAGGTCAGAAAACTGCTCCAACAGTGGGTGACAGTCACTCTACTGTTCAGGGGTCAGGAAGGCAGAGAGGTTCACACCATCCGCTGCTGACCCATCCTGCTCTTTCGCGGATAGGAGGTCAGGAAGAGACTCAGTTTCCTCCTCCATCCCAGCATCTGTTGCTAGGAGCATGCCCACTTCGGACCTTTTCCAAGTGGGGCTTCAGGCGGTTCACATGTAGGACCCGCAAAGGGTTCCTAGGAGACTGCAATTCCACCAAGTAGGTGAAGTTACTCTTGTGCTCCACCACCTATAATGGTTCGGTCCACTTATCCTGGAGTGCATAAGGCTCCACTGGGGCCATGACCAAAACCTTTTGTCCAGGCTGAAACTTAATCAGAGTGGCATTCTGATCATGCCAACGTTTCATCTCCTCCTGAGTGAGTTGTCTGAAGCGCCTAGTCTGGTTTCTGAAGGCCAGCATGTAGCTATATACATCCTGGGGAGGTTTACTGGGAGCTTTCTGTCACTAAACTCAGAGTTCCTCTCACACGATGGCCGTACAGCAGTTCAAAGGGACTGAACCCTAAGGACTTCTGAGGCACCTCTCTGTAAGCAAATAGAAGGCATGGCAAGAGGACGTCCCACTTATGCCTCATGGGTTCCTCAAGACCCATAATTATGCCCTTCAGGGTCCGTTTGAATCTTTCAACCAGCCCATTACCTTGGGGGTGGTAAGGAGTGGTGAACTAATAGGTTACACCCCACTCCTGCCACAGGGACTTCATATACTTAGATATAAAGTTGGTATCACGGTCTGACACCACCTCTCTGGGAACCCCACATGGGAGAAAATTCCCATCAATGCACGATCCACCATGGGGGCTGTCACAGTCCGGAGAGGGATGGCTTCCGGGTACCGGGTGGCATGGTCCACCAAGACCAGGATGAACCTGTTGCCCATAGCTGTTTTGGGATCCAGAGGCCCCACAATGTCAATGCCTACCCTTTCAAAGGGGGTGCTGACTACAGGGAAAGGTTGGAGAGGAGCCTTGTGCTTCCTCCCACACTTACCACTTGCCTGGAAAGTCTGACAAGTCCTACAATGAGATTCTGAACTCTTGCACATTTGGGGCCAGTAAAAGTGGGTGACAAGCCTTCCAAAGGTCTTATCTTGCCCTAAATGTCCTGCTAAAGGCACATCATGAACCAGACCCAGTAGGAAGGCTCTGAAACCCTCGGGTACCACCAGCACACGGGCTGACCCAGGCTCAGCAACCTTAGGCTCACTATACAGGAGACCATTCTCCCAGTAAATCCAATGTGATCCAGACTGATCACCTGCTGCCTGGTTTACAGCCTGTTGCCGCAACCCCATAAGAGAAAGGAACTTCTTCTGCTCCTCGCAGAACTCTTCCCTGGAGGGGCATCCTTCCTGCTGCCAATGGGTCAGCTCAGGCAGGTCCCCCAGTTCAGCCACTTGTTCTCCTGTAGGCTCCAGGGCATCCCCATCAAGGTTTGCCTCCTCCTGGACTGTGGGAACTTCAGGGGCCGGTTTCCCACGCATCCTGCCTCTTCTCTTTAAGGCAGGCACCTGGGCCACTCTTTCAGGCTCCAGGTCCTCTTGAACGCCCTTACCGGCTGCCATTAACCGAGTGGTCACACACACCCACTCAGGCAGACCCAACATCTCTAAATGAGACCTCCGCTCCACTTTCGCCCAAGGGGAGCTCTCCCAATCATTGTCGAGCAGAGAGTCAACAGGCATGGCTGGCCTCACAGCTCCTTTCAAGGTACCTGAGACACCCCAATCAAAGGGAAGCTGTGACACTTTACAGAGGCACTGTGAGTTGTCAGCGGCAACTACTGGGTAGAATGTGTCTGGGTCCACCTGATCTTCAGACACCAGCCGACAACCGACAGATGTCACACTGGCTCTGGTGTCTCTCAGAGCCTCCGCACTATGGCCATTGATGATCACCCACTGCTTGTACGTTTTAGTGTTATCAGGCTGATGAGTCCTTGGGACCATCTTACTGTCTCCTAAAGAGACCAGGGACATCTCTGCGGAACCTCACCCACCATGGGCACCCAACTCCTCCCCCAAAGCTACACTAGCCAATTCCCAGGGTGGTGCACCAGTGGGCGCAGTGTTCACTGTGTTGGGACACTTGGGACTTCCTTGGAAGTGACCCACCTGACCACAGCTAAAACAGGTCTTGGGACCCTTGTGCACAGGCTTACCCAGCGGGCCCCATGGTCTTTTGTCAGCAGGAGGCTGGGAACCCTTACCTTGGTTCCCTTGGGGATTACTTTGGGGCCCTTTTTGGAACTCCTTCTGTTTACCCTTGTCCTCCCACTCTTCTGCTGGGAACCCTGCCCACCTTTGGTGGAGTCTCCCACAAGACCCTTGCAGACCCTGGTACTGACCCAGCGGTCCGCCTCCACAGCAAGCTTCCTGGGATGAGTCAGCTTACTGTCAATCAGTTGCTGGCTTAGCTCTGAAAAACAACTACTGGACAACTGCTCCCATGCAACCAAATCATAGAGCACTTGAAAATCATTTACCTTGCTACCCTTTACCCAACCATCCAATGCTCTGCAAAAAAAGACACATATTCTACCCAGGTACTAGACTCCAGCTTCTTGCAATTTCTAAATTTCTGCCTGTAAAGCTCTGGGGTCAACCCATACCTGGCTACTAAGGCTTCCTTCATTGGGGCATAGGACATCTGATCCGCAGTGGGCAAGCCTAAAAAAGGTGTCCCTCCCTTCACTGACAAAGCGGCCCCACAACCCCCTCCCCAGTCTTTCTCGGGGATTTTATGGGACTTCATTGCCACCTCGAAGGCCTTAATCCACTGCCCAATGTCCTCATGCTTCATGAACTCCTTAATGACATCCTTGGAAATATATACTTTTCCTTCTACAGGCACTGACGGTGTGCTGCCACCAGAGGGAATGATCTCTAAGCTCTTCACTTTCAGCTCCAGCTCCCTCAACACTCTCTTATGCTCTAAAAGCATATTTTTCTCCTCGATGGCTAACTTATTATTTTCCAACTCCAATTTCTTATTCTCTATGTTATTCTGGCTACCCAGTTTGAGCTTGGCTAGCTCCATCTCATGCACTCTGCTTCTCTCACTGTCCTCCAACTCTTCTGGGGATGGACCCTTTGAAGAAACACTTCTAAACACCCTGGAGGCACTTTCTCCCAAGTCAGGCCCAATAGCCCCGCCTGCTGCCCATCTAAATTATCTGCCTCCTCCCTAGGCTCTTCAGAATCCTCGCTGGCATTCCTAGATCCCAACCAGGCCCTCAGCGCCTTTTGGTATTCCTCCTTTCTGGTGAGGCCTCCTATCGAGACGAGATTTTAAATTTCTTACAAACAGCTTTGAGGTGTGGCCAGTGTAGGTATCAACCCTCTCTTCTTCAAATTCGATATCCACAGATGCAATGGATGCTGCTTTGCTCATGGTAAAAAATTGGAAAAACTCTACCAAAATGAATGTGGTCACGTAATGGTCTGCACTCACTAGTAGTGTACACCAATCACTGTATGTAAATCACAAATGTAAGTCCAGGATCCTCACCACTGACCACCAATGTTAAAAATGGGAGTCTCTATTTGGCAGAGGTAGGTACCTTTGTCCAAATAGGGGCCCTCGCTTCTAGTCAGGGTAAGGGGGATACTCTTCCAAAATAACCCCTGCTCACCCCCATGGTAGTTAAGCACAATCAGATAGGCTTATCTCAGAGGCAGTGTGTAAAGCATTTGTGAACACATAGAATAATACAGTGAAAACACTACAAATGGCCACCACACCAGTTTAGAAAAATAAGTAATCTTTATCTATACCAAAACAAGACCAAACGACAAAAATCCACAATACAGTATTAAAAATAAGGCTTTCAAATGGTATAAATAGTTCAGTTCAACGCAAGTTGTAAATGCAACACTTTTCTCAAAGTACCTTAGCTGTGACATGTAAAGCAAACAAAATAGCCACAGGGAAGGCGATGCATCTGTTCCTTAAGCCCGTAAGAGGGGATGCCTCTGTTTCTTACTACGGGCAAGGTGCGGTGATGCGTCAGTTCCTTACTGTGTGGGGAGCTGATGTGTCTGTTTCTTACTGCGGACCCCAAGCAATGCGACAGTCTTTGGTGCCTCGATGCGATGCGTCTATCCGGTACGATGCGTGTCTTCATGCAGCCGCACAGTAGGCTTGCATCAGGATCGGTGCGGCAGTGTCAATTTCTCAAGCCGCAGCAGGCACTGCAACGGTTTCTTCGGTGATGCCTCGGGAGACCAGTGCGGTTGAGACAAGCTTCTTCGGTGTTTTGTTGATTTCCCAGCTCCCCACCACAAACAGTTTCCAGAGGTCCTAAACAGCAGCAGGCACCTCTTTGCAGGCTGGAATTCCCAGCAAGGAAATTCAGGGGAGCTGGTGGTGAAGTCTTTGTGTCCCTGAGACTTCAGAACAGGAGGCAAGCTCAGTTTCAAGCCATTGGAGATCTTCCTCAAGATGACAAAGCAAGCAGCAAAGTCCTTTTCTCCTTTCCTTAGCAGCAAGCAGACACTGCACGCCAACCCCAGACAGCAAACACCACAGGGGCAGTATTCTTCCTCAGCTTCTCTGGCTATTCTCCTTGGCAAATGTTTCTCTTGATTCCCAGAAGTGATCTAAAAGTCTGGGGTCTGGGCCCCTCTTTTTATACACCAAAATCCTTTGTTCTCTGAAGCAGAGAGTGTCTGTACCCAGCCAAAACCAGCTCTGTGGGGCACTTTGCAATTGCACAACAACCTCCTTTGTCAGTGTGAGCCCTGGCTTCAGACACACTACAGGGGGGCGGAGCTGTCATTGTGGAAGGCAGACACAGCCCTATTCAGGTGAAGATGCTACTCCTCCCACCACTCCAAATGCAGACCAGCCTATTCAGCCTAGCCCTGACTCGGGGAACTACCTTTACAACGCAACTTTTACAACGCTATGCTATTACAACGCATTTTTTACAACGCAAAAGCTTTTACAACGCATGCTTTTACAACGCATGCTATTATATGGTAAGTACTTTTACAACGCATATACTATTACAACGCATTCTTTGAAAATGCCTTTACAACGCATTCATTTACAACGCATGCATTTACAACGCATGATGTTATATGGTAAGTACTTTTACAACGCATATACTATTACAACGCATTTTTTAATTTTGGGATTTTAACTTAAATAAATATATATCGTATAATTTAATGTTTTTTTTTAAAATATAAATTTGAAAAAGTGAGTAGTTTAACAAAATATTAATACTTGAGTATTTTTCTAAGATAAAAGAGTATTTTTTAAGTTAAATTAATACTTGAGTATTTTTCAAAATAGAAAGAGTATATTTTAATTTAAATTTAAAAATATAAGTGTGAGTAGTTTAACTAAATATTAATACTTGAGTATTTTTCTAATATGAAAGAGTATTTTTTAAGTTAAATTAATACTTGAGAATTTTTCAAAATACAAAGAGTATACTTTAATTTAAATTAAAAAATATAAGTGTGAGTAGTTTAAGAAAATATTAATACTTGAGTATTTTTCAAATATACAAGAGTATTAATATTAATAATAAAAGAATTGTATTATGAGAAATTAATAATTGAGTAATTTTAATTTAAATTAAATATGTAAATAAAAGTTAAATAAGGATTATTATTAAATATTAATACTAGACCAATTATTTAAAATTAATAACAGTAAATTAAAGAAAAAATTAGTATTAAGAAAGATTAATACTAGAGTATTTTTAAGTTTCTTATATAAAGTTTAATGTTTGTCCAAAAAAAGGAAGAGTACTTTTGGAGTATTATAATAAAAAATTAGAGAAATGTTAAAAAAAAAGAAAAAAATATAAAAATATTTTTAATATTAAAAGAGTAATAAGAAATGCATTTCAGAAATAATAATACCTAAAGAAAAAAGAGCAGGAAAAAAAGAACTTACTTTTAAAAAAAATTCCCACGCTTTTGCATTGAAGTCTATGAGCTTATTTGTCCTTCATTTATTTTGGCAGCTTCAGAATATACAACCCGCGGAACAAGAAAAGAAGGATCAGAAAGAGAAGAAAGAGCAAGTTTTGAAGGAAAAAGACAATAGAGTCGAGGTAAGGAACACATTTAGTAAATTTACATTAAAAAAGTTACATTTTTAAAGAATAAATTACAATTTAAAAAATAATAACAGTAAACAAATAATGTTTTCAAAATATTTATTTATTGAAAAATCCTTAACAAATAAACCATATTTTTATTTAATTTTGCAAAGCAAGTAACATTTTTTAGAAAACATATAAATATTTTAATTACATTTTTAAACATTTATTTACAGATTAGTTAAAAAAAGTAGTCCGTTATAAATATTGATGCACGCGATGACGTAATGACGTGAGCGTCGACGTAATGCGCCATTTTGAAGAGCATCGGAGGAGGAAGCAGCAGGAAGCTGATCTGCGTCCAGGTAGGAAATATTTTCACTTTAAATTATAGATTAAACCTTTAATAGTGATACATATATAGTGAGGAAAGAATAAGGAGAGGTTGCGGGAAAACTAATTGATGTTTTAAATGTTTTTAAACATGTCCACAATAATGTCATTAATGTATGCCTATGTCGGGTCGCGAAAAGTTATTTGTTTATGTAAAAAATGTATGTAACTGTTAAAAAATTTAAAGTTACTGTTCACAAAGTTTATTTCTTTACTTCGGAACTAAAAAAAGTGATTTTGATCTTCATTTCTAAGTGAAAAAAAATAGCGTACTCGTAAATTTTGGGAATTAATGATTGAATAAAAATTGGTGTTTATGCAGCAATGTGCATTTTGGATTATGGCTTGACATGTACAATTTAGATATGTTTGAGTTTTGGTGATTTTTTAGGTCGGAAATAAAAAACGAAGTTTTCTGTAATTATATTAATGGCGTTCGGATGTTGAAAAATTGGTCCAATACTATGGGACAGTAAATTTGTTGACATTGGTAGTTTTGCTAGAAATGAAGATTTGAAAAAAAAAAGGACCCGACTTGTTTGTTTGAAAAAAATTTTAGAAAAAAAATTGTATGCCAATTGTAATTTGAAAAATATTTAAATTTGAAGCAAAGCAAGAAAGTAAGTAAAAAACTAATTTTAGAAAGAAAGAATGTTAGAAAGATTTTCCAGGTAGTCTATAGCCACACACAACGAAAATTGTTGTACAATAGCCAATAGTCTCTCAGACATTTCCCTTGTTTTGACTGTTACTCGTGGGTTTAGACTACCTGCGAGTGTTTGGGCTATTCTGATTTCTTGAAAACTTTGCTCCTTCTTCAAAGTTTCCAAAAAAGAGTAGAAGTTTGGATGAGGTTTGCCAATTGTGTGGTTGAAGGAGTTATGCCATCCCTCAATGGCATTGTTTGTTTTTGCTTCTCCCTCTAAACAACTCGTGCAGCAGTTCCACCACTCCACATGGAATCGTGGCTTCCTCCTGCGACCCGATCTGCTTAGGTGTCCAATCCATGTGTCCTCGAAATAATTTAGAATGGGTGCCAATTTTTCTTCGTTACTCGTATAATAAACAGACTCTATAATTGCAGTGTAGTACTCGTCCACACTATCGGGAGCAACAAAACAAA
The DNA here is from genome assembly GCF_964204655.1 of Triturus cristatus. Taxonomy (NCBI): domain Eukaryota; kingdom Metazoa; phylum Chordata; class Amphibia; order Caudata; family Salamandridae; genus Triturus; species Triturus cristatus. The sequence continues at coordinate 827,814,225 of NC_140585.1, read as the reverse complement.
GTGCAGTTAATTTTTTTAGTTCAAATTGTAGTTTGCTATCACGAGAATATTCTGCAACTAGGGATGTTTTTTGTAATTTACGCCAAAATGCCTGGGAAAAATGAAAAAAACATCCCTGAATTTGGGTATCCGTGTACGTTTTAGTGATCACATTGATCATGCTCAATTCAAAATCAATAATTATTTTCCGAGGACTTTGAGATGTTTTACTTTTAATCACTGATAAAAGTTCAGTGTATGTTGCAGAAGTCTTATCAGGTAGCAAACTATATACTAAGGGAATTACACTATTGTTAATTTTGGCATGTATAGTGTAAATTTGAGTGAAAGGATGGGGTGTACTTTTAAACGTCCCATCCATCATCCAAATTTCACTACTTTCTAACTTAGCAAGGTTACGTGGGGTACTAAAAATGAGAATTCGTTTCTGAGGGTTTTCGTTGTCATGCAGAAGGAAAGGTTCATCAGAAAAAGAAATAGAAAGATCATGTGGAATTCTAATGTCAGAGAAAGAATGTGGTGTAGATAATTGAATGTTACTTGCCTGCTTTTGTCTTTGAATAATTCTTCTCAAATTAGGAATTATAGGCATGTTACTAGCAACATGACTGGGGACATGCTGTGCAACCTCTCTTAAAATGGATCCTGTAGAATCATTGGAGGTGCTTGCAATAGCTTTCATTTCGTTCACTGTTTCTCTAATTTCTACCTCCATTGCAGAGGCAGAGTGGTTATGTTCTGTGGTTTTCACAACTAAATTATCAACAGTAACCGCTCTGCCACTGCAATGGCTAGTGTAGTATTGCACACACCTCCAATGATTTCTAGTTAAACTTATTCTTTCCTTACTATATATGTATCCTCCATGGTTTAATAAATGTTTGCCCTTCCTGGATTTAATATACTTTGCAGCTTCCAGACAAGACATTATCTGAAAAGAGAAGAGACGAAAAACAAATTAGCCTGAAAAATTAAATGAAATACCTAAAATATAACAGTTACACCATCCAAAACTCTCCCTACTGCTGCACCTTCCTGGAGTTGGAATAGTAAATTGCACCCCTACACCATCCAACACTTTCCATACTGCTGCACCTTCCTGGAGTAGGAATAGTAAATTGCACCCCTACACCATCCAACACTTTCCCTACTGCTGCACCTTCCTGGAGTTGGAATAGTAAATTGCACCCCAACACCATCCAACACTTTCCCTACTGCTGCACCTTCCTGGAGTTGGAATAGTAAATTGCACCCCAACACCATCCAACACTTTCCCTACTGCTGCACCTTCCTGGAGTTGGAATAGTAATTATTAGCCCTACACCATCCAACACTTTCCCTACTGTTGCACCTTCCTGGAGTTGGAATAGTAAATTGCACCCCTACACCATCCAACACTTTCCCTACTGCTGCACTTTCCTGGAGTTGGAATAGTAAATTGCACCCCTACACCATCCAACACTTTCCCTACTGCTGCACCTTCCTGGAGTTGGAATAGTAAATTGCACCCCTACACCATCCAACACTTTTCCCACTGCTGCACCTTCCTGGAGTTGGAATAGTAAATTGCACCCCTACACCATCCAACACTTTCCCAACTGCTGCACCTTCCTGGAGTTGGAATAGTAAATTGCACCCCTACACCATCCAACACTTTCCCTACTGCTGCACTTTCCTGGAGTTGGAATAGTAAATTGCACCCCTACACCATCCAACACTTTCCCTACTGTTGCACCTTCCTGGAGTTGGAATAGTAAATTGCACCCCTACACCATCCAACACTTTCCCTACTGCTGCACCTTCCTGGAGTTGGAATAGTAAATTGCACCCCTACACCATCCAACACTTTCCCTACTGCTGCACCTTCCTGGAGTTGGAATAGTAAATTGCACCCCTACACCATCCAACACTTTCCCTACTGCTGCACCTTCCTGGAGTTGGAATAGTAAATTGCACCCCTACACCATCCAACACTTTCCCTACTGCTGCACCTTCCTGGAGTTGGAATAGTAAATTACACCCCTACACCATCCAACACTTTCCCTACTGCTGCACCTTCCTGGAGTTGGAATAGTAAATTGCACCCCTACACCATCCAACACTTTCCCTACTGCTGCACCTTCCTGGAGTTGGAATAGTAAATTGCACCCCAACACCATCCAACACTTTCCATACTGCTGCACCTTATAATGTTGTTAAAAAATACCTTGTTTTTTTGAAATTGGTTTTCTTGGTGAGTCTTCTTAAGTGGGAATGGCCTGTAGGCTGGAGTAGACACTTATGTGTTGATTGGAATCGTAAAATAAAAACAATTGTCTGGAAAAGTGATAAAAGGAAAAAATGAGAAAACTGAACGTTGTAGAGAAATGCGAATTTACAATAACTTTTTTAAAAAATTATATTCATTTTAACTTATAGTACATAACACTTTCCCTACTGTTGCACCTTCCTGGAGTTGGAATAGAAAATTGCACCCCTACACCATCCAACACTTTCCCTACTGTTGCACCTTCCTGGAGTTGGAATAGTAAATTGCACCCCTACACCATCCAACACTTTCCCTACTGCTGCACCTTCCTGGAGTTGGAATAGTAAATTGCACCCCTACACCATCCAACACTTTCCCTACTGCTGCACTTTCCTGGAGTAGGAATAGTAAATTGCACCCCTACACCATCCAACATTTTCCCTACTGCTGCACCTTCCTGGAGTTGGAATAGTAAATTGCACCCCAACACCATCAAACACTTTCCCTACTGCTGCACTTTCCTGGAGTTGGAATAGTAAATTGCACCCCTACACCATCCAACACTTTCCCTACTGCTGCACCTTCCTGGAGTTGGAATAGAAAATTGCACCCCTACACCATCCAACACTTTCCCTACTGCTGCACCAACCTGGAGTTATGAAAAAAAAGTCTTCAAACTGCAACTCTTTTTATAATTATTTTGGGATTTTATTTACATTAACAATTAAATGGTTAGTCTAACATATTGAAGGTTTAAAAACAATGCTGTATAACAATACCTTGTTTTTTTGAAATTGCTTTTCTTGGTGAGGCTTCTAAAGTTGAATTGGCCTGTTGGCTGGAGTTGTAACGTATGTGATGGAAAGAATCTTTCAGCAACAAAACAAACAATTGTCTTTGGAAAAAAAAGAGGAAATAAAATAACTTAACGTTGTTTTAAAATGTAAATTCTGATTAACTTTTAAAAATTATGACATAGAATATAACTAATACTACATAACACTTTCCTAACTACTGCACCTTCCTGGAGTTGAAATAGAGAAATGTACCCCTACACCATCCAACACTTTCCCTACTGCTGCACCTTCCTGGAGTTAGAATACTTAATTGTACCCCTACACTATCCATCAGTTATCCTATTTCTGCACTTTAGTGGAGTAACAATTGCAAAAGGAATGACTATTAAATTGTGGAAATTATAACACTGATAATGTAAAATACCTTTTTCAGTTGTTGTTTGTTCTCGTGCCTTTAAGGTAATGCTTGCTGCAGGATAAAGTTATTTTTTTGGAACCGATTTACTCTGGAAATAAAAAAAAGTTTTATAAATTAATGTTACTTAGCCAACGTTGGTTAAAAAAAAAAACCAATTTTTGAAAAATATGATATTTGACAAATGAGTATGAGTAACAATTGGTTAAGCAAAACATAATACACATTGAATGCATTTTAAAATAAGAGTAATAATGGATACACCTACACTATCACTCAATTACTCTACTGCTGAACATTCTGGGACTTAGAATACTAATAGTTACCCCAGTAACATGAAACGCTTTTTCAGATGTAGTACCTAACTGAAGTCTTATTAGTAATTGTTACCCCTGCACCATGGTATAATTTCGTTTATGATGTAGTGAGAGTGAGGAAAAAAAAAAATCACCTTTGCCATACAACACTTTAGCTAATGCTAAAAATATATTTTTAAAGTACAATAATTAAAATTAAATTACATTTACCTTCACAATAGTAAAGGTGAGTCGATTACGTGGAGGTGATGCAAAATTAGGTACACCAATTCTTGATTCTCAATATATTGCAAGTTTCTGTTTTTGGAAAAGAAAGTAGTTGTTTTAAGTTGGTATATATTTTTATAGTGATAACAAATTAGAAACAGTACATTTTAAAAGTTAATATTAAAAATTTTAAAATATATTTTGTATGGAAAGCAAACATATTTTACGCTAAACCAAGGTATAAAATTTTTTTACTGACTTACTAGTAGTTGCTAACTAATAATGCTTTTCCGAACGAATTCAGTGCTCTCTCTGAGGAGGTCGCAGTGGAGGTGACAGAGGGTCAGGTTTTGACGTCTGGTCTCTCTGGTAGTTGATAATCAACTGATTGCAAAATGGTGTCTACCTGGTATTTATAAGTTTTACTCTGTGTCACTATTAATTTTTTGAAAAACTGCGTTCGTTGTGTTTTTTTTTATACTTTATTTTACTGTGGAAAATGATAATTTAAAAATGCATTTAAAAATGTATTGTTTTCATTCATTTGCTCCGTTTTGGCATCCATTTTGGAACATGTCTTTTGATATTGTTTTCATAGAAAGTGTTGTAGGACAAGTTTTACAAGTGAGATGGATAAAATGGCGCCTATGTGTATGTGTCTTCTGTTTTACTCTGTTTACTTACTTTCCGATGTAATCATGATAAAAATGTGTATGTACTGTTGTTAAATCTTTCGTTCTTTTTGTAAAACTTTGAAATGTGTGAAAACTGAATTTTATGGGGGATTTTGAGTATTAATTTTAATACTCGAGTATTAATTTTAATACTCGAGTATTAATTTGGTAATGCATTTCAGTTGATTTACGCTCAGATTTTCTCCACATTTTAATACACTTCCCCACCCTAAAACCCCTAATTTCCCTGCATCCCGTGCCAGATTTTATTGTACTTTTAAATAAAAAAAAAAAAATTTGCGTTGTAATGGTATGCGTTGTAATAGATTTCGTTGTAACAGCACTTTTCAGTATTTTAATAGGTTTTGCGTTGTAAAAGTATTCGTTGTAAAGTAATGCGTTGTAGTAGTACTTGCGTTGTAAAAAATGCGTTGTAATGGTATGCGTTGTAATAGCATGCGTTGTAATGTCATACATCCCCCTAACTCATCAGACTTCTGGAGCCACAGCACTCTCCGGTCCCCTGTCATCCAAAAGCCAGACATGCAATACACAAACCTAGCAGAGGCACTCTGGATGGTAAGGCATGAAAATACCTACTTTCTTAAAGTGGTATTTTCAAACACAGAATGTAAAAATCACCCTCACTAAAAGATGCATCTTAACATTCTGAGTTCAGGCATACTGAACTTTATTTTCCCATCTTGTTCCTGTGGTCAGTTATGTTTATAAGATGTTATAAACTAACTCCCCATTCTGGCCTATGGGAACAGATAGCCTTGCAATAGTGAAAAACGAAATTGGCAGTATTTAACTATCAGGACATGCCACACACATCAGGGCATGTCCTACCTTTTACATACAATGCACCCTGCCCATAGGGGTAATTTGGGCCTACCGTAGGGGTGACTAACTTGCAGAAAAGGGAAGGTTTAAGGACTGGCAAGTGTGTGCACTTGTCAAGGCGACATGGCAGTCCCAGACTGCACACAGGCTCTGCGATGGCAGGCCTGAGCCACATTTTACAAGCTGCTTCTGTGGGTGGCACAATCAGTGCTGCACGCCCACCAGCAGCATTTGATTTACAGGCCCTGGGCACACATGGTGCACTGTACTATGATCTGACAAGTAAATCAAATCAGCCAATCATGGAATCACTAATCCATCACATTAATTAATAAAGGGAGCACTTGCACTTTGGCACTGAACAGCAGTGGCAAAGTGCCCAAAGCATCTAGACCAGCAAAAACATATGAGGCAACAGCAAAAAAATGGAAGGGAGACCCACACCAATGGTGCCAAGTCTAATACTCTCCCATTGGAAAGATAATGAATTATCTTTTCAATCCCCTCTTTATTTTATAAAGAATTACCATCCTTTACCCAGAAAACACATTTCATGTAATCCTCTGTTCACAAAACAACTTCTAAGTTACTCAGACCAATACCATTCTCCCATTTCTCAAATAAAGAGCAAATTCTTCAATACTCTATTGGCAGAACGAGCAGCTAAGAATTAACAGTAAGCCTATTGTTTGAAAATCCTGGAAAGAGAAAGGTTTAGTTTGGATTCACTAACTTGTGTCAAATGACTATTTTCTTAAGTTTCTACAAACACAACTACTATATCATCTCCCAAAAACACATTTTAACAAACTGTTAGATATCAGGGCTCTAGCTGGCAGAGGTATGCACCTTGTCTAAGTAGGAACCATAATTCTAATCAGGGTAAGTCAGTCAGAAACTTTAATCAGCCCATGCTCACCTTTTGGTGGCTTTGCAAAGAGTAGTCAGGCTTAACATAAAAGGCAACACAGGTAAATCACTGCAAAAAAAGGCTCCACAATGAGGTATGAAAATAGTATCTCTTTTACTCTTCAAAAAACGATAAAAGTGATAAGAATACAATTAAAGCATCTAAAGTTATGAATACTTCAAGAAAAGCCCTTGTCGTTTAGTTCTTTATGGTTATGCCAGGGAAATTACAAAGATCCATGCCGTGGATCAAAAACAGACTTTCTATCCTGCTCAGCAGAAAGCAATGCTTCCAAAGTTATTAGAGTTAAAATGCAATGTTAAGTTTGCGGGAGATTGATCTACTTGCTGCGACTGGGGCCACCCGCAAGAGAGCTGGTGGGCGACAGGGACCTGCTTCATCCTCTGCACTGCACCTCACTCTTCACATCGGCAAAAAACAAAAGAACTCCACCATAGGGCCCCCTTGTGGGGCCCGTGGGCACTGCAGCACAACGAGGAGCTGCCCGATAATGAAGCATGACACCCATTTGGGAGTGTGAGGGCTCTTGCTCCTGAGGAATCAGATCCCCCCATCTGATGCTTCAGGCTATTTCTGACCTCTTCTTCTCCTGTTAGGAACTACATACCCTTTTGATTTACATAGTTTGATTGGGGTTTGTATGCTGGCCCTTTATTCGTCCCTTATCTCCCCCTTGTAGATTCTGAAGTAATTGGAAATGACAAGTTGAGGTGGCCGTAAACTGCACCCATAGGACCTGAAGTGGCAGGCCTAGGCCAGGTTTAAAAACCTACTTCAGTGGGTGGCACAATCAGTACTGCAGGCCCACTAGTAGCATTTGGTAGAAACAAAGTAAAAAACAGGAGGTCATAAAGCAAAATGTCAGGGGAACCAAGTCAAAACATGCCAGGTCTAACACAAATGTAATCATTTAATACAAGCCATCACCCATACTTTAACTACACTGGTGTCACATATTCCTACACCAATTTACAATACGTACCTTACCCCTTTATTTTCCAAATCCCTCACTGATTCTTCCTTAAACAAACCACTTACTAAGGTCCCAGAGAACAGAAATGAGTCAGAAGTTGAAGTACAATGGGAAAAAGATCTCAATGTTTTATGGCCTATCAAACTTTGGGATAAAATGTGGTAGAAATTGTGGAAAACATCACGATCAGCAAACACAACTCAAACTCTTTTTTTATTTGATAATAGACTTATGATTACTCCAGTTACTTTTCATAAGATAAATCCTGAATCCTCAACACACTGTTGAACATGTAATGTTCCCTTTGCAGATTTCGATCACATTCTCTCCTCCGGCCGATCCACACATTAATTTTGGCTGAAAGTTTGGACCCAAATTAATTCCATTTTTCACACAAAGATTCCATTTTCATTTTCAACTGTTTTTCTTGGAAGTCTTTCAGATATTTGGTGCAATAGTACTAGTAAAGTACATTCTTATACTTGATGTAGTAAATGCAGTTGCTTTTCAGAAAATTAATAAACACTGGAAAAAACTTCTCAGAACCTTCTTTTCAAGTCTGGTGGTAAAGCACGTGATATAAGCACAAGCTTGACAGAGCATACGTCAACCCTATTTCTCTCGTTATTAAAAGAGACATTATTTGGTCTTCAGTTACCATCTTTTTGGATGCTTCTGCTCAAAATTCTGTTACCCACCAGCCCCTACTAGATGAAATGCCTAAACCTCAATGAACTGTATTGTTGTTGTCCCTCAATTGTGAATTACTTATGGTTTTTGCTGAAAATCTGTTGAAATTGACTATCTTTTTCTACACTTATCCTTTCACTCTCCTCCCTTTCCCTTTTATCAAATATTGTTTTACATCTATTACACTTCTTTCAATTATTTCTTTTTTCTTCTCTTACTCGTACCTATTGATTATTCATATGCAACTTAATTTATATCAATTAGTTATTTTGTTTGTTTATAACACCCTTGTTGTATCCTTCTATTTATAACTTTTACTACCATTATGTAACACTTGTTGCAGCTCTGTTTAATAAACATCTTCTTTAAACTGGAAAAGAAGTAGTATTGTAATAATACAATTAATAACATACCTGCTTTTGTCCTTTTGACTCGGACATAATATTACCGCAGGCAATACATCTTTTATAATTTAATGTGAGTCCAAGGATCAAAATAATACACGAGCTTATTTTGTTTAGAAAGTTGTTCGCATTGCATCGTTTTTCATTAATTTTACAGCTGTCCAACAGAAGTCAAAGTAATTCTTACTGCAGCCTTATTGCCTTTAAAAATGTGATAAATGCGAAAGCACTTCTGAACTAATTTTGACTGACGTGAATCTATAAAAGGCTTTTCCAAAGAAGACACCAAGAAAACATACAATAAACATGCCCATATTTTATTCATGGCTCCCAGGGTTTTCGAAATCAATCGCATCATACTGCAGGGGTTTTCAATAAACTACATATTCATGCTGCATATCTAACCAGAAAAGTTTGTATTAAATATGCTCTATTCATTAAACCATATTGGCATTATTTAAATGGGATGCTCATTGGGAATGGGAGATTACATCTGAATGTCTTACGTCCTAGGAACTAATGTTGAATTATTTGCATAACTTTATGCTTCTGCCCTTGCAACACTTTGTGCACACTGCCTTCCCACAAACATCCACAGTACTGTTTCATTTAATATTCGACATCTGCTTTATTCTACTTGAAAAAACGTGCATTTTCTCATTCCTTGTGTAGTTCTAGGTGGATCATTTCAATATTCCCTCACTAAATGCAAACTCAGTAGATAATAATAGATTAAATCTAAGATGCAGAAAGCATTCATTTCCAAAAATATCAACACTATCAGATACAAACATAACCAGGTTTTACGTTCTCAAATTTACTTACTGCTAGTGACCCCCTTTTTAGAGTAGGGATTTACTTTGGTGCCCTGAATCTAAACCGATGGCCCTTTACTCTCAATGTTGCTTCTCTCCTTAGAAGAAAATTGGGAGATTAGGGGCTGATTCATAGTTTGGCAGACAAAGCATTTACCGTCGCCATGATGGAGCACTTTACTCCGGCCATAGTGAGGGTACTCCACCTGCCATATTTAGAGATGTCCGGTGCCCATGCGAACATCTCTTGCATTTTCAAGAACAGCCTTTGTAAGTTTGATGTATGGCTCTGTCAATGTGATGGAGATGTACATCAAACGTACAGGTTTTTTCATATTCAAAAAGAAAATGCCAAGGCGGGTTTACTTTTGGAAAATTAAAAAAAGAATTAATGCCTCCTTGACCATGGATGTTTTCTCTCATGGTGAGGGGCTTTGAGCACTTTCAATCCCCCTTACCGCCAGCTTTTTCCTTGCAATATTGGCCATTGAATGAATTCTATGTCTGCCTAGCTTCAAACATATGGTCCGCCCATAGACCATTATGTTGGTGGGTAGGGAGCTCCATCACCATCAGTCCTATAGTTTGTTTTTTTCAGACACATCAACCAATAATCCTTTCAGTGTTAAATTACTCAGAAATAATCCTTTTACATTGTTCCAAGGCTCAAATAAACCGTGACAACCAAAATGTTTTCAGGCAAAATCTAACAGAGGCACCCTGCATTTAACAAGGTCCAATCTGCCAAGTGGCCTAGATACAAGCAGAGAGCCGCCTTCATAAGTTGCCTACCTTTAATCCACACAGCCACACTTCATTCTATTCTCAGGTATGCAACCACCATCCTACAAGGATTTGTACAGCAGGATGGAGACTACACCTTAACATACAGCCCCAGACACCCACACTAACTCCTCCATAGGGGCAGCAGAACCTGGATACAACCAGTGTCTACCGCCAACTGAGCAGCCAAACAAAGAAGGAAATGGCCAGATCAACTTAGAAAGCCCAATCAATAACATTTATCTCAACTAAACACCCAACTGGCACATGTAAAATGTTACCTACAAACCAACGCTCATTTCTTTCGCATCCAACACTCAGAGACCAAAACTCAAACTCCCTAAAGGATATCAGGGGAAATAAACAAAAATTGACAACCAAAATACCTACAGTTATACAGACATTCCTTACCTGTTGTCAAGACATATGCACACAGTTATGCAGCTACTGAGAGCACAAACTTATTATCTGACACAAACACAGATACATGCAAAAACAACAGTTGATGGACAGAATGCAGAACAATGTCATACATTCACCCCAGTACAGAGATCTGGGCCTAACTCCATCGTTTTTTTGCTCACCATGCCATTCCCGTTTGAACCCAGCTATATTCAAGCTATCCTAGCTGAAGAGGGGTGAAACCCTGAAACCGGTCCTAGGATGCTTGTTTCCGGTTTCTTAAAGAGCTATTCTGAATATAACTGCAGATGTCCTCATGCGTTGGCTGGATCGTTGGAGTATATAATGTTTGATAGTAAAGAGCAAACTGTTCTAATATCTGTTGTGGATGCTCATATAGTTTATCATTTAGCCCCTTTATTGCTTTTATAATAGCCTTGGCCCGGTCATCTGCCACTTTAAAAGCGAAGACTTTACCTATTTTCTCCCCAAATTCATGCGGTATTTATTATATCTTGCCACACTTTTCTCTCTAAATATGTTCTTCAGGGTTGAGCGTAAATCGATTAAAGTAAAACCTAATCGTTCCATATCCTCGGTATCCTTCATAACAGACTCTGCATGCCTATCTTCCACCTCCCGAATCTCTATTATAGTTGCTTTAATTGCACTATTTCGCTCCTTGTTTTGCCGCCAGATATATTGCTGGGTATACACTCTGATAACAGCCTTGCATGTGTCCCACACTGTTATAGGGGAAGCCGATCCTTCATTTTCCTTAAAAAAAATCTTCAATTAACCCCTGATCTTGACCACATACTCCTGATCGGTCAACAGATACCTAGGGAATGAGAAGGGTCTGGCTAACTTATTCTCATTTGGAATCTTAAATGTAAGGAGAATAGGGTTGTGATCGGAAGTCACTTTCGGACAGATTTCCATATCCGTTGACCATACTATAGAATCTGTAGCCCAGGCCATGTCTATCCGAGAATCTAATTTGTGTGGGGCAGAGTAGTAAGTATGACCTGGTATATTAGGATGTAAAGTTCTCCACATATCCCTGACCGCCTGTAGCCACCCTAATTCCCTTATTGCAGTTCTTGTCCTCCTCATTCTTTGAAATGCACCCCGTCGTGTTGTGTCAATACCATAGTCCATGATACAATTAAAACCGCCCATCACTACCCGCTCCCCCTCCCAGTTCAACATTTCTATATTTATCACATCAAAAATAGTAGGGTCGTCTATGTTCGGACCATACACTGCACACAATACATATTTCCTTCCTTTTATCGATATCTGTGCCATAGCCCACCTCCGGCTTTTATCTGCCATTGTTTTGCCGATTACCCCCACAAACCGTTTGTGCTTTAATATAGCAACCACCCGTATAGAGGCACACTATCACTTCAAAGCCTAACTGCTTTAGCAGCCAGTGGTCCTTATACGAAAGGTGTGTTTCCATCAACATAACCATTTGGGGATTGTACATATTTAATTCCTCTGCTGCCAATTGCCTCTTAATCTTACTGTTCAATCCAGCCACATTCAATGCTAAACACTTAAACTGATCCATATAAAAAACATAACTCTGTCAACCATACCCTCAATTTTTATTACTTTAATACTGTTTTCAACTGCTTTGCTAACCTTTTTATTCCTAGTTGCCTTCCCCTTGATTTTTCCCCATTTTTGCTCCCTCCCACTCTCCCCCATCATCCCTGCCCCCGGTCGAGGGCAGCCCCACCCCCCCACACCTAGAAGGAGGAATCATCCTCTTCCTTATGCTGCCGTTTGTTTTGGCAGCAAACTGAGACTCCAGTCTCCACAGTGACCCCGAGACTAAGATCCCCATTATCTGTCCTACATATAATCTGACATAAAAAAGAAATAGGATAGAGAAAATAGGATAACAGACAATAGAAAGACAAAAAAAATATGTCACCAGAACCATCCCAGAACCTGAACATTAATCTAATCAAAACCCTTTTCCTTATCCAGTCCCCCCTTTCTGCCATCTGCATAATGCTTCCTTCGCTTCTAACTCAGATGCAAAGACATATGACTGCCCTTCCCGTACTACTTTCAGGCGCGCCGGTTCCTGCAGATATACTTGTACCCCAGTGGATTTTAAAGGATCAATCAATTGCCTTAATTGCCAATGCCTGTCCATTGTTTCTTTGCAGAAATCCGAACGAGAAAAAATAGAAAATGATTCTACTGAGACAGGTGCTCTAGGTCTAGCTTTCAATGAAACTGCTTGTCTAAGCAAGAAATTACCAAAATTGATAAGAAAAGGGCGGGGATAACGAGCATCCTGCCTTCGTTGTACCAATGGCAGTCTGTCGGCCCTTTGAATCTGGTAATCCCAGTCCCAGTCTCCCAGGTCCGGAAAAGCCTTCTGCAATAGATGTGCCACAAAGGCCCTAGGATCTGATCCTTCTTGCCCTTCCGGAATACCAAACATTTTCAGGTTATGCCACCTCTGACGATTTTCCATATCTTTGATTTTCAGCTGCATTGTCATTAGCAAATCATCATGTTGTTGGACCGTGCTTGTCATCTTAGAGGCTGCTTCTTCCGTGCTAACGACTCTTGATTCCCAACTTTCGAAGTTACTTCCTCTAATGACTGCCGGATGTCATTGTTGTCCGCTCCAACTTGGGAGAAAAGTTCCCTTGCTTCCTCCCTTTGGTCTTTAAGTGACTGCAGGATTAGTAAAAGTAGCGATGCTTCTCCCTTTGAAGTGTCTTTACCTTGGGGATCCTCTTGAGAATCTTCTTCTTCCTCATGGGGGACACAGGCAGCTTGGTGAGAGCGTGTTTCTTCAGGTGTCCCCTCAGGCGTTCCCCCTGCCGATAGCCTTGATACCTCACAGATATCATCTGCTAATCCTGCATCCTTCAGTCTGCATATTAGGGTTTTCACCCTCCTTTCGCTGGTACCCATCGACGTATGGGGCTAACCACTTCCACATTTTTCGATTGTGTCGATCCCTGCTTTCCAGACAAGCGGCCCGCTGTAGTTTTTCTTATTTTCTCCTCTGTATCCTTTGGTGTTCTAGATTTAGGATTTTTCTTTCTGCCCTCTGATCTTGGGGTTTGCTTCTGCTTTTGTTTTTGCCTTGCGCCTGTTAGATTCTGTGTCGGAGTATTCTGTGTCAGAGTATTATTCGACACCTTTTGTCCTTGATTCGCTGCAGGTCCCCCGAGTTTAGGCTGCATATTATGGTTAGCCGGAGCAGGGCTAACAGTAGTGATTTTAAGAGCCATAACGTCCTCTTCTGAGGCACATGAGATACTTTCAAGTGTCCCATCGTTCTATACTGAAATGTCTTCTACTATATCACCTACCTTAGCTGTCGGCCTTATTAATGCATTACTAATACCCGGCAGTACTTTTCCTGTCTCATTCAGTCTCATAATAATAGTGTCTGAAAGTGCCTCCTGTTGTTTTTCTTTCAGACCAGACTCAGAATCAAGATTCGATTCAAGCTCTGTTTCCATACTCTCAGCAAGTTGATCACCAGCCTTAAAAGAAACATTTACTTCAGAGTTATCATGCTGCTTAGAACTACTAGCATCTTGACTAAAAGCTTGGGTCTCCATGTCTGACACTATGTTACATTGTTGCACATTTATAGCATGTGTAACTATTTCCGCAAGTTTGTTTCCATCACATATTTCTATTCCAGCCTCTGATGAAAATAGCTCCACTGAGCGCTTCGACTGTAGAAGACGCAGCACTTGCCTCCTGAGCTTCCCAGCAGTATGGCCAGATGAATCGCCTTTCTGCACCTCCAAACCTTGATCCCCCCACACAGCCTGCGGCGCTTACCGGCAGTTGGTTAGTCGCACGGTGTTCCTCACTGTGCACTTTGGCGGGCCATAGTCCGAAGAACACTGAGTGCCGCGTAAGCCTGCCAGCACAGTATGAGCCGAGGGTGCGGTCTCAATCTCGACAGAGAGCACCGAGCCGCCAAACACACGGCAACCTCGTGGACAGTAAGCGCTTAGGTCCAATTGCCTGCATTCAGTACGAGAGTACATTGGATCCCCGCTCCGGAAGGGTGGATCTAGGTGAGTCTCTCAGTCAGCCCCGATCCGTGTTAACAACCCAATTCTAGCATTAGTATGAGGCAAAATGTTTGCGTCTGCTTTTCTTTTCCTTCTGATTTCTCCTCCTATTCCTCACATTTCTTATTGCTCATCAGGCTCTGATTCCGTAGCCTCGGGAGCTCCTCTGTGTACCGGAGCTCAGAGACAGCGTCAATCCGCCATCTTCTATCCTCCCACTACCCCTGTTTTGATCTTTTTTTATACTTCTTAATGTTCAGTCTGATGGGGTCCTGGCTATGGGTGGACAAGCACCACCAGACATGGTGAGCTTGTCAACAAGCTAAGCGGGGGTGCTAGTTCTGATGGGTTTGTAAATGATGCAGCACGGAATAACCACTCTGAGGGGGATATTCTCAAGGACCTATTGCCGAGTTAGAGGCACTTTATCACAGCCAAAGTGGTGATAAATTTATCGCACCATTCACAAACTGGTGCTAACAGCCGATAACACCAGTTTGCCTGCGATAGCCGCCGCAAAAAGTATCGCCACGGATGATACCAGTAACTAACGCTAATGAGATGCAGAGTAGGCGTTCCCGTGCAAAAAGCAGCAACAACACCACTTCGCAAAATTCACAATGACCAACAAGATCGCCGATAACATCCCTAAACATGCGATAAGGCACGTTAGCAGCAGGGATTTAACACCTGCTCCGACCTGGTGTTAAGTTGTAAGGAAACCTGTACCAGAAACGGCAGCCCAGCCCACAGCCACACCAGAAGAACAACAGATGCCATGGAGCCAGATACCCAAGAGGGCCACAACATCCACCGCCGCCACCGCTCGACCCGCCGCCCCCCCTGGGCCCTACCTAAGCCCCCCCGGTCAAAGATATTGTACATCAACTTTACAAATTCATGAACAAAACAATTCGCCTGATGTCGCACAAACACAACAATCAACTGTCATATGTGGCCAGAGAAATGAGAATCAATCGGTCATCATTGAATTCCAAAAAACAATCTTTATTTCAAAATAAACTCAATACAACATTTCTGCAGAGTCATGGCGGGTCATGTCTGGACAATCTGTAAGTCACAGCCTGGAATATATAAATCAAGATAAGAAAGTGTGTCATGTGCTCATCAAAGGAGAGAGAGAGAGAAAAAAATGGAGGGAGAGAGTGAAAGAGAGAGAAAGAGAGAAAAAATTGGAGAGAGAGAGAGTAAAAGAGAGAGAAGGAGAGACAAAGAGAGAGAAAGAGAGAAGGAGAGAGACAAAACAGAGGCAGTGAAAGAAAGAGAGGGAGAGACAGAGAGTAACAGAGGGAGAGAGAAACAGTGAAAGAAAGAGAGGGAGAGAGAGAGAGACAGTGCCGCCCCTGGGCACCCAGGTCTTACTGCTCACCTGCTGCCACCGGTGTGTCCCCAACCACGTGCCAGCATACACTGCAGTCCACCTGGTCCCTCAGCTGAAACAGAATCCAGAGTTAATGAAGGCAGAGTACATATCATTGCAAGCGGTACCATCGCTTGCCCGTCCCTGCACACACAGGCTGCACCCCAGCCCCTCCCGCTGCCCTACGGTGATTCCCTGCCCCAGCGCACTCAGGCCCCACTGCTCACCTTCCGCCACCGGCGTGTCTCCAAGAGGGCCTACCACGTGCCGGTGCAAGCTCCAAGCCCAGGGCCCCCGACCTTGGCAGCCTCCACATCATGCAGCCCCGCTCCGCGGTCCACCAGGTCACACACTTGATTCTGGGATGTGATTTTCCAATGGCAGAGATCACATCAGTGCACACGTCATCATCGCAGACTGCACACCCGCTTAGCCCTACAGGTGCCACTAACTCTGTGAACCTTGAGGCAACGCCACATGGCGGTAGGCCTGCAATGACCGATGGCTCAGGCCTACACTGCGGTCCCGCAGGGCTCACACTAACACTTATCAGTCCGGACCGCCAGGACGGGGCATCATCGCAGGCTGCACACCCACTCAGCACTTTAGGTGCCCCTACCTCAGTGCACGGAAAGTCACTGTCCCGTGACGGTAGGCCCGTGCCAGACGCAATGTATCCGGTGCCACCAATTCTGTGCAACGCAAGTCATGGACACTCTATGATAGAGTCCCGTGATATGCCAGGCAGATGCAGCCATGTAACCTCAGGCAGTGGGGAAGGACTGGGACATGTTGCATCGTCGTCGTCCCTTTATACATACACCAGGCCAATGTAGGGGTGTGAATAATTATACCTGGGCTCTGGGCGTGGTCCATAGCTGGGCTGCACAGGAAACAAACTGATGTGTGTATCTCCATTGCAGTGTCGGTGCTACAAGGCCCGCCATCGACAATGTTGCAATCTTGCATGCACACGGAGGGCGGACGCGCATGAAGGGATTGTACAAGGAGCGCAAAGCCACTCGGGGTCTAGGCTCATACATGCCAACTGGTGTGTGTGCATCGCTATTGGTGCACCATAAGCCTGAGGCCTCGCATCAATTTCAGCGTGAAAGACACATAACATTTCCAGAATGCAAGCAGTAGTCAGACTAACATTAGGGATGATAGCTCCTTTGTCCCAATACAGATTGCAGAAGGACATCTGAACCTGGGTTTTGCATGCGGCAGGCATCCCCTAAAAGATACACCATTGCAGAAGATGACAACTCCCACACTACGCACAGCGCTAATGATAGTCCAACGCATCCACACCCCACACACAGATGTCCTTGCTCGAGGGACTCTTGCATGGAATACCCTTGACACTTACATACACAAGAACACATATTTCCAAAGGTTGCACACTCATATGACCCATTGCTCCGAGCAGTGGCATATCATCCACATAACTGACGCAGGTCAGAAGTGTGCAGGTTCTTCGGGAGCCACCAACCCAATGGCAGGACATCCCGGGCACATGCACAACCCCCGTGACGAAGGACTGTACCTTGACCAAATGCAGCATTTGTTGAGGGCACTGCCACTGGTAGTGTTGCGCATCAGTCACCGGCTAAGCTTCCGCCTTGCCAACTTCACCTGCGTTCCGCCTGTGTTGCATTGTCGATCGAGCATATTCGAGTGGCTCATGCATGTCTGCCTATCCAACAGGACGGTAGCTGAACTGGATCCTGACATGTGAGAGCACCCCCTGTTGGCCTACGACCAGGAGTGTCACCATGATATCCGTTCATGGGATGCCTTGATACTTGGCATACATGCTTGCAGCCGGACATGGGAGACTGCACAACTCCTCGTGTGCAGTGACCATATTGAGACGCTCCCCTATTGGGCTGTGATGCATATTGGTATAAGGGGGTGAATGCAGCACTCCTGTCCGGACCATTGCACAGGTCCCAACACCTTGTGACATCCTGGAGAACTGGTCACATATCCCCCAACAACAGTGGACACGGCTGCATTCGCCTGGACTCCGAATACATAAGCGGACAACAACGCGGGTTGACACACACCTGTGCAAGGTGAGTGGACAGCGGCGCTTGGCAACGTACCTCAATATGACATACTGCTTGAGGGAGAGTACACATATAGGCATGCGGAGAGATGTACTGGTGACGAATCTGATGGGGGACACTACTTCAAGCCTGCCAACGACTTTGACATTTCAGACACAGAACTATTTCCAACATTGTGTGGGTCAAAGGTGTGAAATTGCGTAGTTGCTGTTTCATGGCAATGGGGCAACGGCTGGTGCACACCTTCCCAGTCATCTCATTGGCCATGTGGGTCACGGTCAAACATGCACATTGTTGCCATTTCCCAGGGTGTGCCTATTTGTGCAATCAATGTCACTACATTCATCCATACTTAAATACTTGGTCGATCATGGACATGACACATTTGTGTGCATTTGGAATGTTTAGTTCATGTTAGGTGGAGTGTGGGAGCTGGAAAAGTACATGGCCATGCAAACCCCACATCACTTTGTGGCCCAGTGGAGGGCCAGCCAGAGTCCTTTAGGGCTTAACGGGTACATCGGAAGATGAAGAGTACAGTCCGCAGTCTGATTGCTGTGTCATTGGTAAACAAACAATATATGGCTGTCCATGTCGAGGTCCAAGGTGAGAGTAGCAGAGTGTTTCGTGGGACAGTGGGAGGTGTTGTCACAGACATGATGCAGAGGGCAGAACCAAGCTGAAACTGGGCATATAGCGGAGATGGATGCTAATGCCTCCTTCTAAATACAAAGATTGATTCACCCGCATCGTCGTCATCTATGTCATCTAGCTGACATGTGGGTGCTGGTGGTGTGGCCGCAGCACTGTGTGCCACTGACACATCAGAGGTCGCAGGTGGTGTGGCCGCAGCACTGTGTGTCACTGACACATCAGAGGCCGGAGAGGTGTGTTTTGCAGTACCAGCAGCATTTATTTGCGACTGCCTTAGTGGCTGCAATGGGATGATGAGGATCTGCAGGGCATGGAAGATACCAAGAAGTCTTTGCTGGTGTGCCTCCGTGGCAACCATTCTTTCCACATGCCTCCGCTCCATGTTCTCCATTGTCCTCAGCATCTGTACCAGCTCTCGGCTGACATCGCTGAGGCCGCTCTGACCAGACAGTTGTTCTCCTCTCATAGTCGTGACTCCAGCGATATCGGGCATGGATTATTGGACATCATGGAGTGAACTGTGGGTGTCCGTTAGGGAGTGTAAGTGGTCCCTGATATGACTTAGACACACACGTAAGTCATCTAGTTTGGCTGCCATGAGTTGGAACCCAACCCGCACCTGTTCAGCCACCTCCTCCTGGCAGTGTAACACCTGGCCTTGGATTGCCATGTGTTCTTCTGTGAGGTTCTTGGGAGCCAGCCGTGGTGGTGGGTGCTTCCTGCTGAGTGGTCTGTGCAGGGGGTGGGGTCTCCTGGATGCAGCTGGGCTGCCCTGCTCCTGGAGGTGGTTTGTCGTAGATGTCCATGAGCTGTTGTAGGGCGACGGTGTCGAAGGTGTGGAGGTCCTCTTCATCATCACTGATGAATTGTCTGGTCTGCTCTGTAGGAGGCGTAGATTGTCCCTCTGCAATGTGAAGTGGAGATGGATTTCAACATTGTATTGAAGTGTATGTTGACGCATTGTTCAAGTTTACATACAGACTGCATGACAACGTACATTGTGACTGTTTGGGAGGAGCTGACTATTTGATGCGGGACTGTGGACATTTGTACTACATGACAGATTTCAGGTTGTACACACACATTTTCATTTCACACTTTCATGCTATGTCAGATGTGATTGGCCAGTTTCTACACACAGGTGGAACCAGTTGTGTCCCCTGTTCTGTGGTGAAAGTGTTGCACTTTGTACCACATTGTCGTCGATGGTGATGTGCTGTGTTTGCTATGTGTGTGTGCTGCAGTGTGCCTAGGGGATCAGGGACATGGTCCAGAGTAATTGTGTGTGTGCTGTACTTCATAGTGCATGTGTGGCATTGCACCCATCTCCCCCTGTCCCCCCAGTTCCAGCTTGGCACTCACCCTGGTGCTGTTATGTCCGGACCACCGACTACTGCCACCGTCTCCCCACTGATGACTGTGGAGACCAGTTCCTCCATCTCACCCAGCTCCTGGTGTTCCGCTGGACTGCCACCTCCAGTCTGCATTGCTGCCTGATGGTTATCAGCGAGTATCTTCTTGGTTTTGCACTTTGCATCATTCCAGCGCCACTTGAGCTCACCAATTGTCCTCCTCCTCCCTCCGACTGCATTCACCTTGTCCAGGATGGACTGCCATATTACATTTTTATTTGCCAATGGCACGTTGGGGGTGACAAACAGTTGTTGGTGGTGTTCTATCATCTCCGCGATGATGATCCTGTTTTCCTGCGGACTGAACCTCGTCTTACTGGTCTTCTTCTCCTTGGCCTTCCATGACCTCGAGGTCCCAGGCTGAGACTCCTGGGGGCTTGTGGGGATCTAGTCGTCCTCTGTGCTTGCTCCGGGTTTCTCCATGGTGCTACTCAGTTGAATTTATTTTGTTTGTGTTTTTCGGTGCTTTTATGGTGCTTTTTCCCTCATGACGCATGGGAATTGCATGCCTATCTCTGGTTATCACTGATGTATGTATCGCGGTTAGCCACATCGTCATTTTTTTCCGTTGGGGTTTCGCATTTTTTCGGCGTCACATTGATTTTAATGCGGTCATTTGGCGCATTATCTTGGGACTATCGGGTGGTGCCGCCGTATTGAGAATACAACGTTAACACTGTGTTATTTTCCCGCAATAGACTGTGATGTGCAAAGTTGCGTTAAGCTAATTTTGCGATAGTTATCACACGTTCTTGAGAATATCCCCCTGAGATTCTTGCTTCAGGAGAAAAGACGTGCAAGAAGCTCCGCATCTTAAATGGACGCTTCCAATGGCACTGTTGGCCTGAGCAAGAAAACATTACTGACAAAGATTACAGTTAAACTAACACAAGCAAAACGTGTTTTATGCTTCCATAGCAGCGTGCCTCACTCCTCTTTCCTGCTGGTCATATGGAGGGTTCCAGTTATTTCTTTCTGATCATCGAAGCACCATCAGAGGTAGGACTGGTAATTGGCATCTGCAAAGTTTAATACCTCAGTTGTGACTTCCTTATATTATTGCATTATTACTCTTTCTCTGATCCCATGTTCTTCTAGTGAGAGTATATACCTGCTTCGTTCCTTAAATGATACAACGCGTATTCGTTCTCAGTTTCGAAGTACTGCGCATCAATCCGTGGGTAAAAGACCACACTGGCCTGTCGTGTGTTTTCTCGTCCCTATTCCTCATTCTTCTCTCCCTGCTGCTATGTCGATTCAATACTAGCCTGACATGTGACATCAGCAAAATTAAACTGTGCTTTGTAATTGATCTTTCGGTATGGTAAACACATTGCATCCCTTACAGTCAGCC
This sequence comes from Triturus cristatus, assembly GCF_964204655.1. Classification (NCBI taxonomy): domain Eukaryota; kingdom Metazoa; phylum Chordata; class Amphibia; order Caudata; family Salamandridae; genus Triturus; species Triturus cristatus. The sequence continues at coordinate 827,792,768 of NC_140585.1, read as the reverse complement.
AAAACGTGTCCTCTTCACATAAAGAAGAAGTGTGTGTTTTTAAAGCTTCTGTCGTGAGCGTGTATGTGTGTGTGCGTGTGTGTGTGTGTGTGTGTGTGTGTGTGTGTGTGTGTGTGTTTGATATCACATATGAAATGGAGTGACTTGACTGCTACGCACGGGTGCATGTTTTTGCATATGAGTTGTATGTGCTTGAGTGTTGCCTGTGTTGTATGCATGTTGACTGGTACATGGGTGCATGTATATGTGTTGATCTGTGTGCATTTTTGTTTATCAATGTATTTTCTGTCCGCACAGTTGTCTCTGTCTACAATGCTTTACAAGGATTACTCACGATCTTCCAGTTCTGCATGCATTCATGTATGTAAGTGTGACTCACTGAAGGTTGTATGCCTCAGGAATCATGCTATGTACAAGACTTATTAGCTGTGGGTTACCGAGTCTTTATTTCTGGCACTAAACCATCTGGGTACTGTGGCACTGACAGTCATGTTATGGAGAAGCGATACGGTATAATTATGAAAGAGCCTTTTAACCACAAGTTTCACAGAGTCACGGATGTATTCGAGTCTGACCCATACATGCATACTCACGTACCTATGGCAGTGCTTAATTTGTGCCTGTGAATTCTGGTGCTTGGCACCAGCACTTAATTGTCAGCGCCGACTCTAGTGACAGTCCACCATCTGTTGGAGCTCTCTTTTTAATTTAGAGATGACCACAGCAAACATGTTTATTAAGTCAATATACATTGAAAATGATTAATACCAGCCTCTCACGCCATTATTATAGCTCTGTGTGGCCTGAACTAGTCTGAACTGTCACACTACACTAGTAGGAGTGCGATGGCTAGATGATATGTTTCTACTGTCATTGGCAGTTCTGGCAGGATATGGGTAGTGCAGGCTGCAGTGTTCTTCCGAGAAGGGACCTGGCACTGAAATGTTTACAAATTAAGCACTGACCTATGGACGCTCATGCTCTGAACCACAATAAGCACATACACTTACTTGTCAGTGTCAGGACGGTGGAGGCCGACCTTGATATTGTTGCATGTCACTGTACTGTGCTGATCATTGGTACTGAGAGCCAGCACTCATGTCCTGAAATAGTCCCCCTGGTCCGGGAAGTTGAATACAGCATTCGTAAATAAAGAAAACAAAACCTTGAGTATTGTTTATTTTACCATTAAAATAGCACCAACCTTGCTACTGGTCGCTTAGCTGCTAGGTGTATAAGGGGCAGAATGACAGCTTTGTGACAGCCTGCAGCAGCCTCCGGTCTGTTTTAGACACCTGCCACCGGCTGTCATCATTAGTTTGTCACATCCAGCAGCACTGTGAAAATAGTTACTTCCTACGGAAACTATCTTTCTCGTAGTCCACCATTTTCCGGCAAGGCCTGGTACAAAACTGGTCCCCGTCATAGTGCGCTCTGTCGTGCAATACCGTGGCCACACCCACCATAGACCCCACCAAACTTAGAGTCACAGACAATTCAATTGGAGTAGGACACAGCAAAGTTAATTTCATATGAACATAATACTGAGCAGGATAACACAATAACACATCACAATGAGCTTTGCATAATATGAACATTTTAAGACAGATATAAACATTCACAAACTTTACACGTTTCCTGTTTGCATCCCGCTTGGGGCAGGCAGAGGCCCAGGGATCTGGCCAACATGGATTACTTAAAACAAAGAGAAAAGTTATTAAATATGAAGGCAACGTTGACAGGAGTGACACATTCAGTCTAAGAAGGCAAACACCAGAGAACTGATTAGCGCATTGTCGCGGCCGCCGCACCCTATGATGATTTGGGGCACCACGTGATGATTCGGTCACACCTCAAGAAAAATCATGGGCACCAGATGTAGGGCCAGAAGAAGTGGACCACCAGCAGGTCAGTCCCCCTTCTAACCAGCCCCCTAGCAAAAGAACCCCTCACCAAGAGGGTTTTGATGATAAACTCAACAGCACTCAAGAACTTCAGTACTGTTCTTTGAAATTTTCAACCATGGAAGTGGGTAGGTGGGATTTCAGCGATCTGAGCATCGCTGGGCCTTGGAGGACAAAAAGGGTATAGGGGCTGCCCATCCTTTTCAATTCCCTGCCCCCATCATTTCCTTCTAATGACCACTGTCGGTCAGTTAAAGACCTCAACTGCAAAACTTTCTGGGAGGCAAAAGTTGTTGGGAAACCCCACATGGGAGGGGGCATTAGATCATCCCATGACAAACTGATGGCCTTCCGCCCTACATGGTGGATCGACTAATGCTGCTCCTTCGCTACTAGAATAGGGGCGTGATACAATATGTCTTCAATAGTCCCTTGCTCACTTTGCCACTGGATTCAAGCTAGCCTGGCTGATGAAGGGTGTTATGCAGAAACCGGTCCCAGGATGCTGGTTTCCGGATCAGGGAAGACCTGGCTTGGCAGCACGGGCTGGACTGTCCCCATGAGGCACAGGGTCAAGACTGATTTGCATATAGCTGGGTCTGAACTGAGGTGGCGAAGTGAGCTAAAGAATGATGATGGATTCAACCCAGATCTGTGACTGGGGGTTAGTGTCTGAAAAGTTTCAGTGCTCCGTCCATCATCTCCTTGTGTTTGCTTCAATAGTATGGTAATTTTTTTAAATACACAGCTCATTGTGGCCTGAGATAGGAAATGCCAATTCTCAAAGTCTACTAATTGATGAAGGAATGAAAATATTTGTAAAGCTACAAAATAATTGTCATTGTTCATCTTCGGTCAGTCTATTGAAGTCGCTTCATGTGTAAACTTGTTTTATTAACTGCAGGCTAATTTAATGCACATTGTCACCATGTCTGTGTCAAGTGCTAAGTTCAAACTACTCAGCAGAAGAGGGATACATGCGCATGCTAACTGCATTTCAAGGGCTTCATACATTTAGCATCCTTGACCCCAGTCTCTATAAATCTATTCCAGGTTGGCAGCTTTAAATGGAACAGCGGATTAAAACTTTACCAGATATGGGTTATATGGATCCTAATCAGTCGGGCAATGCAAACAACTTTCACTCCAAAGATCCATCTGGATTTTGAAATGTTAATGTTCTGTCGAGCACAGGAGCATCAAACCCTAGGCACGTTCCATATCCGGTTGATTATTTTTTGGCAAAGACGATATTTTTGGGTGCAGAGTTGCAGCGTAGAGAAAACATGATAACAAAGGTAAGGAGGGGTCACTGTAACTGAAAGACTCGATTATAGCAAACTGGATTGATAACTGGAGTGGACTGAGATGGGAGGGTCTGATTTAGAGAATGGGGCGGGTTCATCCGTCACAAACGTAAAGAATATCCTGTCCTCTGTATTCCAAGTGCTTTACATCCAATGGCACTTGTAATACAACTGACAGGATATCCGTCACGTTTGTGACAGAGCAACCCCTTCACCAAATTCTAAACCAGGACCTTAGTCTTGAACTGAGCACTGGAAGACCTTCCAAAATGTTTAAAAATCTTGCCCTTAAAACTAGGAGCAGGTTTATGTGAGGAGTTCTGGGCTTACCATCGGTAGATTGGCACAGGTGCTCCTCAGTGAAAATACACATGTTGTATATTTAACATCACCAAAATAACACTAAAATTAAGTCGTACAGAGGATAATATTCAATCACACATATTTAGAAGAAGACTAAAATGTATTGGTTTAAATGACGCCCCAAACGATCAAGTATAATAAGAAAATCAAGAGATATGATGTATTAAACTATTTTTATTGTAATTGTAATTGGATTCATTTAGCGCTTACTACCCCTTTTGAAATGCTTTATGGCAATTAACACTCTACTCCAGAACCCAAGGTTAGTGGTTAATCTAGTGGTTATAGTTGTTTTTTGAGGTTTGTCATGTGCTCTCAAGAAATAATTGAATGCATTTACACCAGTTAGTTTGTGATAGTTTAATACCACATATGTGTGATATTAGTGAGGTCTATGTGGCTTCAAGTGAATGGTTGGAGAGAAAAATAGGCTGGCAGAGATTAGGAAATGTAAAATTACAGAGATAGGCTTTTAAGGATTAGAGGTCATAATCTATGAAATGAGGTATACGCCAATTGGAGAATTATAATAGGAAGGATGGAGGCAGGCAGGCTTGATACTGAGAGGAGGCAATTTTCAGAAATAGAAGGTGTGCAAAGGATGGAAGGTAAGAAAAGGGTCATTCTGAAGAAAGAAAGTTCATCAAGGTCCATTTTTCATTTAGGGTTTTTGGGAGTGTAGTGGGAGAAGGCTTTCTGAGATAGCAAGCAATCAGTGAATGTAAGCTGTAAAAGAAACACCATAATACATATTGCTCCATATCCGGTGCAGACAGCGTAAACATGTGATTCCAAGTCTACACATTATTTAAATATTAAAACCCCTAGCCTGGTGTGTGACAAGCCTGGACAGTTCTGTACGCTGTACAAGGGGAGTTAGTGCAGAAAATAGAAAGGTACCATTTAAAGATCTTCCTTCACTATTCTGTAAATTAAAGGGTTTTTTCACTCACTAAAAATGAGTTATTTGTCAGTGGGTGAGAGTGTCTTTCCAATGCACAGTCCGATTTATTCCCCGTTTTGTCCCATTCAAGTGTATGTTATGCATGTTTGTGTATGTGGCTAGTGAAGTATCTCTCTCTCTCTCTCTCTCTCTCTCTCTCTCTCTCTCTCTCTCTCTCTCTCTCTCTATATATATATATATATATATATATATTTATATGTACATATATATGTGCATATGTGTGATCACGAGTAGGTACTTAAAGTTAGGACCAAAGTTTCCATAGAAAAACACATTTTTTGTTTTGCAATATCTTTGGCACCATTTGAGGAATCTCCACAAAAACCTCTCAAAACGTCCCCTTTTTGGTTCAGCTGCTGTGTTGAAAGTTTTGTGGTGAACTGTCAAGTGGGGGCCGAAAAAAAAGGGGGTCCCAAAACGCATTTTCGCCATGTTGAGTCTAAGGGGATTTTTCATTTTTTGAACATACCTACAGCCCGAACTGCTGAAAGGAATTACATCAAATTTGGCAGAAAGCTAGATGTTGGACTAGAAAGCATGCTTCTTGTGATTTGGTGTAAATCCGTTCAGTAGTTTTTCAGATATCTAACTTAAAAAGATATAGATATTTGGAGACGTGAGACATTACAGTGGACTTGCGGTTCCTACTAATATTCGATTGGCTGCCAACACTTCAGCCAGCAAGTGTTGGCAGCCATCTTGGGACTCAGCTCGAAGCAGTCCCAGAAAATAAGGAAAAAAATAAAGCAAAGGGGGAAGAGTAGGAATACACTGACCCCCCCAAATATTGTACGTGGTTTAAAAGCTTTTATTTTTTATTTTGCCTTGGACTGCCGGGTGGATGTGCGCATCCACGGCAAAAAAATTCAAGTGAAAAGACGTGTGTCTTTCCCTAAAGCTCATGGGTGGGTCATATACCAGAGGCATGGTAAAAATGAAGGAGGGGGTAGCACGGGACCCCCCTCCTCAGGCTATTCAAAGCCCCGGGGACTGCCCCTTCCCTGGGGCAGTGATATAATTATATGCGGGGATCCTCTCTGCTCTCCCTCGCGGCACTGGAGACTGCCCACTCCCCAAGACTCTATTGGGAACAAATACAGGGAGGCCCACTCAGGCCCCCGCTGATCTGGGTGCCACCACTTTCCCGAGCACAAACAATAATTATTTAAACAAAAAAACAATGTGGGGAGGCCTACTGACTCCCCTGCAGCCCTAGGGACTGAGACCTCCCCAGGGCTAAAATAAATAACAAGGTTTTGGGGGGGCTCCGGCCTTCCCACACAGCCCCGGGGACTGCCACCTCTCCAGGGCAGAAATAGAATAATGAAGGGACTCCTTCATGAACCCCCGGCCCAGGGGACCATCACCTCCCAAGGATTACTTAACAAAGGAGGGGGGACGCATGCCCCTGTGGAGCCCTACATGGCTCTGGGGACCAGCACTCTCCAAGGACGGCTCCAGCAATGTCCTGGGGTGCCCATTCCCTGGACATTGCAGTTTGCTATGGCTTGGCGGGAGCACCCGTGGCTGCTGAGAGTCCGTAGGGGCCAAGAAGACCTCCTGTTACCTCCATTAAGCCCACATTGTGGGATTGCTGAGAGGTGGTCAGAGGCCGCGTCCCTATCTCTACCACCCTGCAAACATGAATCTGGGCTCACTACTGCTGGGGGATGAGGTCCCCTTGCCTCCTAAGGGAGCCAGGTCTAAAGTGGACTTCTTTCCCCAAGTCGTAGTGCACCAGCAATCCAGCTGTGTGGGTCTTACTGGAGATAACAAGAGGGCTAGTCGGCATCCAAGGACCCTCAAAACCCAAGGGGACTTCATTCCCCAATGAGTAGTGTGCCAGGTGGCGTGTTTGCAGGGTGATGGAGAAAGGAGGCATGGCCTCCTAACACCTCTCAGTAATCCTGCTGTATGGGACGTAATGGAGATAACAGGAGGGGTTGTTGGCCTCAAGGATGTCCTTGAGATGTCATGAGTGATGTCATCAGGGATGTCACTGACCATGTCATGAGTGATGTACTGACCATGTCATGAGTGATGTAATAGGTGAGGTCATAAGCAGTGCATTGCGGAGTCGCCAGTTATAGTTAACTGCAAACTTTTCTGGTTTTGTACGAGTGAAACCTGAACCTATCTATAGCGTCCCTGTAACCTTTGTTTTTTTCAGTGAAAAAAAAAAAAAAAAATATATATATATATATATATATATATATATATATATATATATTACCTACTGGCGGTCGCCAGTAGGTAGTTATAGTTAGGACCCTGTTTCCATAGGAAATCCGCAACATTCTATTTGGAATAACTTTGGCGCCGGTCGACGAATCCTCGCGAATTTCTCAAAATAGGTGGGGCGCTCCGCTCCGCTCCTACCCTGAAAGTCTCGTGGGGATTCGTCAAGCGGGGGCTGAGATAAAAGGGGGGTCCCAAAACGCGTTTTTCCCATGCATTTTTCCATAGGACCTTTAGACAGGGCTACAGCCCGAACGGCTGAACAGAATTACTAGAAATTTGGCAGAGAGGTAGTCCTCAGGTCAAGGAAGTGCCTTTTGTAGGTTTGGTGTAAATCTGTTCAGTAGATTCTGAGAAAATAGCCTTTAAATCAATATATATATCTGAGCCAGCTTACGGTACGCTTACCGTAAGCTTACCGTACGCGTACGGTGGCGTGCGCGAGCGCGATTCTGATTGGCTGTTAGATCTTAGTAAACATTCGAATCGGCCGAAACCAGGAAGCGGCGGCCGCCATTTTGTGTATTTCACTCCGGTAAAAAAGAGTGATATCTTGAAAAGGGGGCAAGGGAGAGAGTTACAGACCCCCTAACATTTGTAAGGGGGTCAAAGAAGGACAGAAAAGTATAAAGGAAACATTTATTGATTTAAAAAAAAATCACGGGGTACGCGTACGGTAAGCTTACGGTAAGCGTACGGTAACAAAAAAATACAAAAAAGAAATGAAATTCGGATTTAAGTGTTTAGATATTAGGGGGCTCTAAAAAGAGCTGTTGTGTTTATTAAGTGATTTTTTTGTGGTACCTACAAGTAAGTACCGATGCAGAGTCTAAGGTTCAAGAGGAAGACTCTGTTCCCTTCATCATTGAAGTGCACACCATCTCCTCTATAAATGTCTTGCATGTCGTAACGCGTAAGGAAACCCATACCATAGTCACGGAGGAAAGCAGAAACAGATTTGTTGACATGCTTTCTTGCTTTGTCAATCTGCGGACAGAAATGATTGGACCAGTTCCATTTTTGCCTTTGGCATATGTTAGAAAACACAAAGGCAGTTTTAGGGAAAAGTGAAAACAGTTGTGCAAAGGTGTCCTTCATAAGCATTTCCAGACCTACCCCAGTCAAAGTGCCTAGGTCATTGCCACCACAGTGCACTATTATGAGGTCAGGGTGTTGGATTTGCATGAAGGATTTCACCAATGGCATCAATTGGTGCCACTTTAACCCTCTCTGACCAATCCATTTAATGTCTACATTTGGCAAAGCAAGGTCTCTCACCATACCTGTTTTCTCTGCAAACTTTTCACTCCAGAAGACATAGCTGTGCCCTACAATCCACACTGTGAACATCTTCAAAGGAGAACTGGATGCACTCAGGAGGTGTCTTTCAGTAGAATGGCAATATGAAAAGAAAGACAGTTTGGAAATGGAGGCATACATATTTTTTTCAAAACAAAAAGAACTGATTGGCTGTTTCATACCATTCTAGAATAAAAACTAGGCTGTATGTGTAAATTAATAGAAGCATGTTTTGTATTGGTACAGAAAAATGTGTTACCAAAGAACAGTACTATGGATTTGCTGTTAGGTTTGAAAAGTCAAGCACTCTTGCTCTGTGGAATTGAAACATTGTGTGGCGAACTTCTGACCTAACTCCACACAGCAGTGTTCCATGAGCTGTTGCTATGGTAGCAGGCAGAAGTCAAGTTGGGGGAAGGGTACTAGGCAGAAGTCAAGTTGGGGGCAGGGTACTTTTGGAAAAGGGTTGGTTTTCAACCAATAGAAATGTGTGATTACATTTGAAAAAAAGGGGGAAGCACTGAGATTTGAAACTTACATGTATATGTGTGGAAAAATAGAGGGAAACTTTGCCATTATCTGGTTCTGCTGAGAGGAGAGAGGTGTAGAGAACAGAGATCCTGGCTCTGATAATCTGCTGTTTGAGTGCCACATTTCTTTCACAACTAACTAATTTTAAAGGTGAGGTTAGAGTTTGAGAGGGGATGTATATGGTAAATTAAGAAATGAATAATAGAAATGTAATTCTTTTTGTTGAAGTTGCGTTTATTATTTTCTGTTTTGGGAGAAATTTAAATGTGAGGAACATGTAAAATAATATGGACTATGTTTTCACGATAAATTAAGGTGTATTGGTATACAAAATGAATAGTTTAAGGGTTTGAGGTTGGACTCAGTAATGCAAATACATTCAGCATCACTAAGGCTGGTTGCCCTTGGTGGAATGTAGGCAGTCACCCAGGTTACACATGTTGGGAAATATAGGCAGAGATTTATTGTGTACAACTCTGGTAATTTTATATTTGCATAAGTAGGAAAAAGGGGGAGCGATTTTTTGGTGCAGAAGCAGACTCTTAGCACACACCCAGCTCCTTTCCATGTATAATCATGCACAGTATTCACAAGCGAGTGGGGTTTGAGGTTTCAGTCTGTAATGCAAAGACATTCAGCATCACTAAGGCTGGTTGCCCTTGCTGGAGTGTAGGCAGTCACCCAGGATACACATGGTGGTGGTCTGAAAAAGCAGTCTGGACATGGGCATTTAAAAAAATCTGAAAAGTGGATTCATAATGTGTCAGTCTGTAAAAGTGTTTATCACTTGCCAAAAAAAGAGCAGTAAGTGTGCATTCAAATTGGCAAAGAAATTTCGTTTTGTGACTAATGTGAAAACATGACTCTGTGTGCAAATAGGAATTACAGGCAGAGATATATTGCGTTTTGCTCTGGTGATTTCACAGTTGCATTAGTAGGAAAAAGGGGGAGCGATTTTTTGGTGCAGAAGCAGACTCTTAGCACACACCCAGCTCCTTTCCATGTATAATCATGCACAGTATTCACAAGCGAGTGGGGTTTGAGGTTTCAGTCTGTAATGCAAAGACATTCAGCATCACTGAGGCTGGTTGCCCTTGCTGGAGTGTAGGCAGTCACCCAGGATACACATGGTGGTGGTCTGAAAAAGCAGTCTGGACATGTGCATTTAAAAAAATCTGAAAAGTGGATTCATAATGTGTCAGTCTGTAAAAGTGATTATCACTTGCCAAAAAAAAAGAGCAGTAAGTGTGCATTCAAATTGGCAAAGAAATTTCGTTTTGTGACTAATGTGAAAACATGACTCTGTGTGCAAAGAGGAATTACAGGCAGAGATTTATTGCGTTTTGCTCTGGTGATTTCACAGTTGCATTAGTAGGAAAAAGGGGGAGCGATTTTTTGGTGCAGAAGCAGACTCTTAGCACACACCCAGCTCCTTTCCATGTATAATCATGCACAGTATTCACAAGCGAGTGGGGTTTGAGGTTTCAGTCTGTAATGCAAAGACATTCAGCATCACTAAGGCTGGTTGCCCTTGCTGGAGTGTAGGCAGTCACCCAGGATACACATGGTGGTGGTCTGAAGAAGCAGTCTGGACATGTGCATTTAAAAAAATCTGAAAAGTGGATTCATAATGTGTCAGTCTGTAAAAGTGTTTATCACTTGCCAAAAAAAAGAGCAGTAAGTGTGCATTCAAATTGGCAAAGAAATTTCGTTTTGTGACTAATGTGAAAACATGACTCTGTGTGCAAATAGGAATTACAGGCAGAGATTTATTGCGTTTTGCTCTGGTGATTTCACAGTTGCATTAGTAGGAAAAAGGGGGAGCGATTTTTTGGTGCAGAAGCAGACTCTTAGCACACACCCAGCTCCTTTCCATGTATAATCATGCACAGTATTCACAAGCGAGTGGGGTTTGAGGTTTCAGTCTGTAATGCAAAGACATTCAGCATCACTAAGGCTGGTTGCACTTGCTGGAGTGTAGGCAGTCACCCAGGATACACATGGTGGTGGTCTGAAAAAGCAGTCTGGACATGTGCATTTAAAAAAATCTGAAAAGTGGATTCATAATGTGTCAGTCTGTAAAAGTGATTATCACTTGCCAAAAAAAAAGAGCAGTAAGTGTGCATTCAAATTGGCAAAGAAATTTCGTTTTGTGACTAATGTGAAAACATGACTCTGTGTGCAAAGAGGAATTACAGGCAGAGATTTATTGCGTTTTGCTCTGGTGATTTCACAGTTGCATTAGTAGGAAAAAGGGGGAGCGATTTTTTGGTGCAGAAGCAGACTCTTAGCACACACCCAGCTCCTTTCCATGTATAATCATGCACAGTATTCACAAGCGAGTGGGGTTTGAGGTTTCAGTCTGTAATGCAAAGACATTCAGCATCACTAAGGCTGGTTGCCCTTGCTGGAGTGTAGGCAGTCACCCAGGATACACATGGTGGTGGTCTGAAGAAGCAGTCTGGACATGTGCATTTAAAAAAATCTGAAAAGTGGATTCATAATGTGTCAGTCTGTAAAAGTGTTTATCACTTGCCAAAAAAAAGAGCAGTAAGTGTGCATTCAAATTGGCAAAGAAATTTCGTTTTGTGACTAATGTGAAAACATGACTCTGTGTGCAAATAGGAATTACAGGCAGAGATTTATTGCGTTTTGCTCTGGTGATTTCACAGTTGCATTAGTAGGAAAAAGGGGGAGCGATTTTTTGGTGCAGAAGCAGACTCTTAGCACACACCCAGCTCCTTTCCATGTATAATCATGCACAGTATTCACAAGCGAGTGGGGTTTGAGGTTTCAGTCTGTAATGCAAAGACATTCAGCATCACTAAGGCTGGTTGCCCTTGCTGGAGTGTAGGCAGTCACCCAGGATACACATAGTGGTGGTCTGAAAAAGCAGTCTGGACATGTGCATTTAAAAAAATCTGAAAAGTGGATTCATAATGTGTCAGTCTGTAAAAGTGATTATCACTTGCCAAAAAAAAGAGCAGTAAGTGTGCATTCAAATTGGCAAAGAAATTTCGTTTTGTGACTAATGTGAAAACATGACTCTGTGTGCAAATAGGAATTACAGGCAGAGATTTATTGCGTTTTGCTCTGGTGATTTCACAGTTGCATTAGTAGGAAAAAGAGGGAGCGATTTTTTGGTGCAGAAGCAGACTCTTAGCACACACCCAGCTCCTTTCCATGTATAATCATGCACAGTATTCACAAGCGAGTGGGGTTTGAGGTTTCAGTCTGTAATGCAAAGACATTCAGCATCACTAAGGCTGGTTGCCCTTGCTGGAGTGTAGGCAGTCACCCAGGATACACATGGTGGTGGTCTGAAGAAGCAGTCTGGACATGTGCATTTAAAAAAATCTGAAAAGTGTATTCATAATGTGTCAGTCTGTAAAAGTGATTATCACTTGCCAAAAAAAAAGAGCAGTAAGTGTGCATTCAAATTGGCAAAGAAATTTCGTTTTGTGACTAATGTGAAAACATGACTCTGTGTGCAAATAGGAATTACAGGCAATGATTTATTGCGTTTTGCTCTGGTGATTTCACAGTTGCATTAGTAGGAAAAAGGGGGAGCGCTTTTTGGTGCAGAAGCAGACTCTTAGCACACACCCAGCTCCTTTCCATGTATAATCATGCACAGTATTTACAAGCGAGTGGGGTTTGAGGTTTCAGTCTGTAATGCAAAGACATTCAGCATCACTAAGGCTGGTTGCCCTTGCTGGAGTGTAGGCAGTCACCCAGGATACACATGGTGGTGGTCTGAAAAAGCAGTCTGGACATGGGCATTTAAAAAAATCTGAAAAGTGGATTCATAATGTGTCAGTCTGTAAAAGTGATTATCACTTGCCAAAAAAAAAGAGCAGTAAGTGTGCATTCAAATTGGCAAAGAAATTTCGTTTTGTGACTAATGTGAAAACATGACTCTGTGTGCAAATAGGAATTACAGGCAGAGATTTATTGCGTTTTGCTCTGGTGATTTCACAGTTGCATTAGTAGGAAAAAGGGGGAGCGATTTTTTGGTGCAGAAGCAGACTCTTAGCACACACCCAGCTCCTTTCCATGTATAATCATGCACAGTATTTACAAGCGAGTGGGGTTTGAGGTTTCAGTCTGTAATGCAAAGACATTCAGCATCACTAAGGCTGGTTGCCCTTGCTGGAGTGTAGGCAGTCACCCAGGATACACATGGTGGTGGTCTGAAAAAGCAGTCTGGACATGGGCATTTAAAAAAATCTGAAAAGTGGATTCATAATGTGTCAGTCTGTAAAAGTGATTATCACTTGCCAAAAAAAAGAGCAGTAAGTGTGCATTCAAATTGGCAAAGAAATTTCGTTTTGTGACTAATGTGAAAACATGACTCTGTGTGCAAATAGGAATTACAGGCAGAGATTTATTGCGTTTTGCTCTGGTGATTTCACAGTTGCATTAGTAGGAAAAAGGGGGAGCGATTTTTTGGTGCAGAAGCAGACTCTTAGCACACACCCAGCTCCTTTCCATGTATAATCATGCACAGTATTTACAAGCGAGTGGGGTTTGAGGTTTCAGTCTGTAATGCAAAGACATTCAGCATCACTAAGGCTGGTTGCACTTGCTGGAGTGTAGGCAGTCACCCAGGATACACATGGTGGTGGTCTGAAAAAGCAGTCTGGACATGTGCATTTAAAAAAATCTGAAAAGTGGATTCATAATGTGTCAGTCTGTAAAAGTGATTATCACTTGCCAAAAAAAAAGAGCAGTAAGTGTGCATTCAAATTGGCAAAGAAATTTCGTTTTGTGACTATTGTGAAAAGAAATGTAGTAATATATTTAAATAAAATAAAGGAATTTTTTTTTAGTTTTTTTCAGGTATTGCTGAAGAGCAGTGAACAAAATTTAAGATGCCTACAAAATCCAGAGTTCAAAAAACTCACAAAAAAAACCTATATTTGAAGACAACTGGAGGACCAAAGTTAGTAGAAGATGCTCATGTTGGGAAAAAGAAAAAATCTTCTGGTAAGCAGAAAAAACAATTCCTAAAAAATATATTCAAAAGAATGAAAAATGTACAAAATGTCTGTACTGGAAAGAATGTTTTGAAAAGAAAAGGACAGGAAAAAATTGAGAATTTAGTTAATGCAAATATACCTTCTGCAACTGAAAAGATTTACATAAATAGAAAAACAGCGTTTAAAGAGATACGTAGAAAAATGTTTCAGAGAAGAGTTATGTCCAATTTGATAAAAGATGTGAAGAAATATAAGCAAAAGAGTAAGTTTTATAAAAGAAAAAAAGAAATTGAAGCCATTGCAGCAAAGGCATTAGAATTAAAAAGGAAACTATTCATTTTAATTTTGAATAGGATGCGTACATTAGACAAAATGGTTAATGTACTGAAATCACATAGCAAAAGGAAAAGAGTAGTGAACAGAACAAACTTTTGTAAAGTGTTTTTAGGAAAGTGGATGCATAGTTCAAGTAGTGAACCTTTTTTTAATGAAGAGAGCTATTTTCAAAGTAATAGTTTGCTGCATGCAGTTGACACCAGAGGTCGTGCTTACGAAGTAAAAAATGGTTGCATAATGGAGAAGGAGATAATGGTTCCAAGAGATGAGGTACAAGTGATGGCAGATGAGGCTATGGGGAGACGTGCTAAAGCCCCAGTGTACACTTGGAATTGTAGTAGTATTTGCACTGTGCGTCAGGAATCTATTGACAAATTTCGTGAGTTTCTAAGAGAATTTAGTAAAAAAAGTATAAAACAGAAGATTAAGGTGCTTCAAAGTCTAGATCCATGCAGAGTGAGAGAGAATACTGGTTTGCAGGGTCATTCTCTGGCTTGTCTATCTAGAAAAGTGTGTAATAGTGTTTTCCATCATTTTAGGATGCTGGCTGTTCATCATACTGAAATGAGAAAGTTTGTGAGACGGTTGTATTTTGCTAAAAGTCCAGCAATAAAGTTAGATGAATTGAATAGGGCTCTGTTCCGTGGAACGGTATCAGATGTAGAGAAGGTTGTTGATGAAATTCAGTTTTGTTACTTTGGTCCTGAACAAAACAGTGCAGAGAAGTACACAGTAAATGAGGAAGAAGTGGAAGAGAATGTAGAACCCTCTGTAAGTAAGACATTTAATGATCACATAACAAAATTTGCAATAATCTCTAATGAAAGACCAAATATTACTTGTATTTGTTGCCGCAGAACTCATTATAGAAAACAAACCAGGTATGTTGATCTCTACAGAAAGAGTGAAAATGAAGATAATTATAAGTGGAAGGATTTTGCCACATATATATTTCTTGAAAATTGTTTTGAATTGGGTGAAGTACAGCGTATTTGTAAATACTGTTACAACAAGTTAGAGGAAAATAGAATGCCGACCAGAGCTGTACATAATAATTTAGAATTGGATGCTATTCCTGCTGAACTTTCTGAATTAAATACATATGAGTCTATACTCATTCAATGTGTTCATCCGTTCCAGACCATAGTACGTATGGAGCCCAAAACTGGTAAATTACCTCCTTCTGATTTACTGAGAGGTTTAAAAGGTAGAGTGGTGTATTTGCCCTTGGATTTGAAAAAAAATATGGAAACTATTGATGCGGATACTTTGGAAACTGAACCATTAATTATTCTGGTTAATGGTGTACCTACAAAGAATAAGAAGATTTGGCAGGAGCTGGTAGATGTACGGAAAGTACAAAGAGCAAATTTGTATTTGAAAAGGAATAACAAATGGTATGAATCAATTTATATAGAAGAAGAAGAAGAAGAAGATTTACAAGAAGACACAGAAACACCAACTGGACAAATTGAAAAAGTGGACAAGTCAAAGGAAGAAGAAATTTATGAACATTTTAGCATACATCCTCTTCATTCAAAAGAAGTTATGGGAGACAATATTGATCTCTTTCAGATGAAGAAAGCAAAAGGAAGTCCCGTGAGTGTATGGGAGGAGAGCTTGGAAGCTCGATGTTTTCCCCAGCTGTTTCCTAAAGGAAAAGGAGGACGATACGATGAACGTCCGGAACAGATTCCAGCTTCTGAGTATCGGACTACAAGACTATGTGCTGAAGATCCCAGATTTCGACAAAGTATTCCTTATTTGTTCCATCTTTTATTTGAAAGCGACTTGTCTGCACTGTCTTATGCAGTAAATCACATTTTAAAAAGTGGAGTACATTTACAAAATGTGTCTGCTAAGGATTTTATGAAGAAAGTGCAGCACTGAGATGATCATTTGGAAACACAACTGATCAATCTGATGGCTTGTCAGCGTGTGACAAATGAATATTGGTACCGACGCCATGGTGAATTAAAATGCATGTTACGGAATTTAGGAACACCAACATGGTTCGTTACCCTAAGCTGTGCGGAGTACGCTTGGGATGATTTACTGGATTTTCTACGAGAGGCAAATTCAAACATTAAAAACATCGAATACAAGACAGCAGGAGAACTGTGCTCATTGGATCCGGTTAATGTTTGCAGATATTTCAATCATAGATTTGAGGCTATGATGTCCTTCATCTGCAATAAAAAAAATCCACCTCTTGGAGAAGTAGTAGATTTCTTTTGGAGAAAAGAGTACCAGGCAAGAGGTGCTCCTCATATTCATATGCTGTTGTGGATCAAGGATGCCCCAAAGTTTGGAACAGATACTGATGAAGCAGTGTTATCTTACATTGAAGAATATGCAACATGTGCTATACCAAAAAGCACAGAAGAGAAAAAGTTAAAGGAGCAAGTTTTACGTTTCCAAAGTCATCGGTGTGGAAAATACTGTCGACGGAAATACAAGAGCAAAGATAAATACTACACTAAATGTCGATTTGGATTTCCTAGACCTGTTCTTTCAAATGGAAGAGTAAACAGTTTTATGTCAGCTGTGAGACATACTATCACAAGAAAATCACCTAAGAATACCTACAACCTTAAAAGAAAAGAAGAATCAAAAAATATAAATGACTACAACCCAGTCATTTTATCCATGTGGAACGCTAACATGGATATACAGTATGTAGCTGACAATTCCATTGCTGTTGCTCGATATGTAACGTCTTACATTACAAAATCAGAAAAAACAGAATTGAAGGAAATGTGGGAAGAGATTTCTCACGAGAAGACTGTCAGTAAGAAGCTGTACAGTTTCAGTTTGAAGATGTTATCGCATCGAGAAATTGGATCCTACGAATGTTCAGATAGGTTATCTTCTGCAAGTCTCTACTCGAAGTCAAGAAGAATAATTTGGGCAAGTTTAGGCCTTGCAGCAATGAGAAATCGGGTACTAAAATCTGTTGGAGAAATTGAATATTTGGCCGAGAATGACCCAGAAAGTACAGATATTTTGAAATCAAACATGTTGGACACATATTATCCCAAGAGAAGTCAACATCTGGAGAACATGTGTCTCTATGAAGTGCTGCAGAACTACATTTATTCACGGAAAGCCGCAGAAGACATCAACAATGGAAAATATAAAGTCATTGGTGAGGAAGGATGTTTGGTGAAGCAAACAAAAGGAAGTTTGATAAATCACAGGAAGCTGAGTTGCGACACTACTGACAAGAAGGAATTTTACTACTTGGCTCTTTTACAGTTATTTAAACCATGGCGTACAGAGGATGAACTACTGGGAGAATTTCAAAGCTATGAAGATTCTTTTAATGCTTGCAAAGACAGCATACAATGCAGTACATTCTCAAGTTATCTGCAAATGTTAAATGAAGAAATTGAACAGGAAACTACAATTGCAGCAGAAATAGCTAGAGACAGTTCTCAGGACAGCCAAAGTTCAGAAACACTCAGTCAAGATCCCCTAGGACAACCAATCGTTGAAAATGAAGCATCAATAGCCATGAATGAAGTGGAAACGGCTATGAATCAAGCTCAAGAAGAATTTATAGACTTACAAAATTTGGAAAGACAACTGAACGAAGAGCAGCAACAAATTTATGAAGAGATCAGAAACAAAATTGATCACGGATTTCTACATGAAAAAAAAGAGTGCTCATGCACATCATTTCATCCAATCAGGATGTATGTAAGCGGACAAGCTGGAACTGGAAAAAGTTTCCTAATTAAAGTCATCAGAAGCTACCTACAGCAAAAAACGGATTCTACTTTGTCTTGTGTGGTTACTGCTCCAACTGGGTTAGCAGCATATAACATAAAAGGAATCACTTTACATCGTTTGCTAATGTTACCAGTGGAGCATGAGAACAAAATACAATACAACAAGCTAACTGGAGAAGCATCCTTGGAAGTTTCAAGAGTCTTGAAGAAGATGCAAGTTCTCATTATTGATGAGGTGAGCATGGTTTCAAACTTAATGCTTGCCTTTGTGCATTTAAGAATGCAGCAAATTCTGAAGACAGACTATGACATGTTATTTGGTGGAAAACACGTCATAGTTTTTGGAGATCTTTTGCAACTTACTCCAGTTAAAGGACAACCAGTGTTTAATACTGTGAAACATGAAGACACAAAGAAGTCATTGGGAAGCATCGGAAATACAAATATTTGGTCCTTCTTTGAGTACAAGGAACTTACTACTAATATGAGGCAAGCAAGCGATGAAGAATATGGAACTATTCTGAAAGATATCAGAATTGGACTACTCACAGAAGTTGGCAAAAAAGCATTACAGAGTCGGCTGCTACATAATTTATTTCCAAAGGAAGAAATAGTTGCAGAGAAGATATACAAGAACATTGCAGAAAAGAAAAGTATCATCTGCTTAATGCCAACTCTACGTGAATGCTCAATATTCAATGAGGAGCTTTTGAAATTGGAAAAGGAAGAGATCAGGAAATTAGAAGCAGTGGACAAAATTGAGGATGGAAGAATTACTGTCACAGTAACAGGCACACTGAAAAATAAATTGGATTCACTAGAGAAGAACATTTCCAAAACAGCTGGATTAGAAAAAAATCTATATGTTTGCATGAACTGTAGAGTATTTTTAAGGAGAAATTTGGATGTTGAAAAAGGTTTAGTTAATGGAGCTATGGGAAGAGTTGTGGGTTTTATTAATTATCAGAAAAAAGATGGAATTGAATGTTTAAAAATAAAATTTGATCAGATAGAAGAAGTTAAAGACATTTGTCGTTGTTCAGTTCGTTTCATGCTTGTGAAAGACTTATATGTACGTAGGAAGCAGTTTCTGTTTTCGCTAGCATATGCTGTAACTATTCACAAGTCTCAAGGATTGACTGTAGATTGTGCATTTGTGAACATTGGTTCAACTGTGTTCAAAGAAGGTATGGCATATGTTGCTTTGTCACGAGTGAAAACATTATCAGGTTTATTCATGATAGACTTTGATGACTCAAAAGTTAGTGCTGATACAAATTGTGTAAAGGAGTATAATAGATTAAGAAGAAGCTATGCTCCTCATTTAGGTCAGTATCCTGTGTTGGAGAAACGTGTAGTTTCTCGTAAAGGGAGAAATGAGAATATCTGTGATGAAGATGTACAGAGGAGGAAAAAAAAGAGGAGTGATGTAATTGCAAGCAAAAAGAGTAAGGAAAAAGAAGAACAGGTTGTAGGATGTCATTTTGAAAATAGCTCTGGTGTCAACTGCTACGCAAATGTAGTGCTGAATGTTGCATTTTATCTGGAAAGTTTGCAAGAGCAGATAATAGTAAATCAGGGAAAAAGATTCTGTTCAGAGCTGAGTCTCCTTTTTCAAAAGCTGAGTAATGATAAAACTCAAATAGAAAGTGCTACTGAAATTAGAAAACTTTTAGATGTATGTTCAGGACGAACACAGTTTTCTCAAAATGAACAGCAAGATGCACACAAATTTTTGATGTTTTTTCTTCAGGTACTGGAAGAAGAAGAAGTTGCAATTGATAATTTATTTGGTCTCTCTTATAAATGGGAACATAGTTGTGAAAACTGTTATAATATATGTGGCTCTAATGTTGATAATGAAAGGTTTATTTTTTTGACATTGCCAGAGACTAAAACAGTCACTTTTGCTAAATTAGTTAAAGATGCTAATCATAGCATGCAATGCGGTGAGTGTCAATCTGACATGTTTTCAACATTAATTTTAAAGGAATACGGACAGTATGTAATTTTAATGATGCAACGATGTAGAGCTGATGGTTCAAAATTGGATACTTTAATAAAGAAGTTTACAGGACAGCAATTATCAATTTCAGGAAAAACTTTTGTAACTGTTGCAATAATTTTCCATGAAGGACCTACTGTTACTTCTGGACATTACACAGTTTATCTTAAATGTGAAAAAGGCTGGACACTGTGTAATGATTCCCAATTGGTTTTTAAGCAACGTTTGCCTTTTGATTTAGCAAATTCCTATCTAATCTTCCTGAAACCTAAATTTTAGAGAGACTTGGCAAGATCTGGACAAAACAATTTTACCATTTGATTGGATTACCATTGGAATTTTCAAAAATAAAGATTTTTTAAATTATCATTTGGCCTAATGGAAAGATAACCAATTGTAATGTGGACTTTTTTAATTTTTAATGAAACTTTCGAAAACCAAAAATTTAGAGAAAATCGGTAACATCTGCACAATTTAAATTTTGGAATGTTATTGGAGTGCCATTGGAAATTTTTTCAAAAAAGATTTTTTAAATTACTATTTGGCCATGTGGAAAGGTAACCAATTCTATTGTGGACTTAATAAATTATTAATAAATCTTTCGGGAACCAATATGTTACAGAGAATCGGTGAGATCTGTACAAATAAAACTTTAGAATTTTATTGGATTACCATTGGAAATTTAATCAAAAAAGAATTTTAAAATTACTATTTGGCCTAAAGGAAATGGAACCAGATGTATTGTGGAGTTATTTGAGATATAATATTGTGATTATACTTCTGAAACAAACATATCAGACGGTATTTTAAAGAAATAAGTATTGATATTAGATGATATTTTTTTAGAATATTATGCATTTCTATAATGTTAAGTTTACGTAAAAAGAGATTCTGGGCTTTTTTAATACAATCTTTGAGATTGTTATTTTTTTTTGCCCGCTGTAAAATGATGAATGCAATTGCTTTCACAATTTATAGTGAAATGCAATATATTCTGAAAACAGCAAAAATAAGGCAAAAATATTTTTTGATAAATATGTAAATATGTGTACTGTATTATAAAATGTTTTAAAAATATTAATACTTTTTTCTTTTTTTTCAGATTGATATAGAAAATTTTCGAAAACTAGAACCATTTTTAAAGCAATTATTTTAAAAAACAAATGAATAAATATTTTTTTGAGTGGGTATGGTAAGTCAATAATAATAATTGTAGTCTCTCAAGGACCTTGTAATGTGATAATTGATTTTTAGTGTTTTTTAAAAAAAAAAAAAAAATTACGCGCACGGTAAAAAAAAAAAAAAAAAGTTTTTCAAAACATATATAAAAAAAAGATGAAAGATAAGGTTGGCTCTTAAAAGAGCCGTTGTGTTCATGCAGGGACAGAGGAAAGAAAGATTGGGAAAATTAGTCTCTGCGACAAGTGTGCTGATCTATTTTGTTGTTCACTAGGGAAACACTGGTCTCCCTATGACAAATTAGATCATGACAAGAGGTGCATCGAATATCAACCCTCAGAAATCGAGGGTTAATTTCCAGAGGGCCAGCAAAAGGAGATGCTCCCCCCACAGATGAAGGGCTCACCTGACCTGCAGAAGAAGGACTCAGCCCTGCAGATGATGGTCCAGGCTGAGCTGCTGTGGATGTGCTTGGTTGACTTACTGAAGGGTTACCTCCAAAAAGTCGAGCATGTGTCCTTTTGTGTACATCCTTGAGGTGCCTCATCATGGTATGATTCCCAAAGGAATACTTCCTGTCAGGATTACCTCTTGAAAGTACACGCTGACACAGCTTGCAAGTCACTAAGGGTGCATTTACCTTTAGCTGGCCTTCAGGAAAAGTAAAATAATCCCATACATAAGAGGTCTTTTGTTTCCTCGCTCTCTGCCTCAAGGTAGTGCTGCTAGTGCTAGCCTCACTCTCAGAAGGGCTCTGCTGTTCTGCCATCGTATCACAAAGACAACCCAGCTCCTTCTCCTAAGGGATCACAAGCAGAAATGAGGGGAATGGGTGTGGTGTAGGAGAGTTCTAGAACTGAAAGTAGTTTCATCCAATCAAAAGTTGTGTTTCATGATCACATGACCTACCGTACGCTTACGGTACGCTTACGGCAAAAGTACGCATGCGCGTAAAAAAGACACGCGCTTGCGCGCATGCGCATAACAGTCACTACCCGACACTTCCGCGTAACGTGCGCGTGTAGCGTACACGCGTACGCGTCCCACGCGGAGTACGCGCGGCTACGCAAATTGCGTAACTATACGCAAACAGCGTAGAAAAATTACAGACGTTGCGTAACCCGTACGCTTACCGTAAGCTTACGGTACGCGTACTAGAAAAAAAAATAAAAAATAAATAAAAAATGTATTGCTAATAAATTTTACATGTTTATTTTTTTAAAATATATTAAAAAAAACATATTATAGAATTTTAAAAATTTAACCATAGTCTTTAAAAAAGGATAGAAAATTAAAATAAAAATATGTAAAAAAAAAAAAAAGAAAGAAAAAAAAATTAGCATTTAAAAAACCTTGCAAATTCACTGAAAAAACCATGGGTTTCACACACGTTATAGTTAGGAATTAGCATTTAAAAAACCTTGCAAATTCACTGAAAAAACCATGGGTTTCACACACGTTATAGTTAGGAATTAGCATTTAAAAAACCTTAGAAATTCAATGAAAAAACCAAAGGTTTCACACATGTTATAGTTAGCTGGACATTTCACTCGTAAAAAACCAATGAAATTCCCCCGTTATAGTTAGTTCAGCTAACTATAACTCGCGCGCCCGCAATGCACTACTGATGACGTCACATATTACATCACTCATGACATGGTCAGTGACATCACTCATGACATCACTGATGACATCTCAAATGACATCACTGATGACATCATCCTTGTGACAGAGTGGTAGACCTCCTCTTCCCCTAATATAACCTTTGATACACACATTCAAAAATAGAAACTACAATGTTCAAAACAATGGACATACCAATATCAGTTACAACAACCTCTTCAGTAATTCTAAGATCCACATACACATCCACTCATCCACCAACAATCCTATACAGTCACTCATACATGTACTCACACATCATATGTACTCATACACCTAAACATCCTGTAACACAATTCCACTCATCCATAGAGTTACTCACACACATAGTCACTCATGCTAATAAAGAAACAAACATCCATTTACTTGCATATACAGTTATACACACACCAGCACACTTACTTTAACAGAAACTTACACATACTTAGTCTTTTTAACAATCACTTATAGAAACACATACTTATTCATACAGGAACTCTTTCAATCTCTCACTCTCACATATACTCACTTATATACACCAATAGTCACATATACTAGTTTAAAACATATGTAGTTACTCATAAAGACACTATTGAGACAGTCATTCACTCACTAACACATCCATGCATACAGTCATCCACCCATACAGTCCTGCACACATGCTGTCTTCAACACATACAAAGAGTGAGTCACTCATTCATGCACCTATGCACTACATAATACCCCCCACCGAACCATACAGACACTCAGACACTCATAGTGATACTCAAAAAACCAACTAATAACCTCTATAGACACTCATGTAGCTACTCACCAACCCATGCAGCCACTTATACACAAAGTGAGAGACTGATACAGATATTTACATATTTAAACATTACTCAGTAAGCCATGTATTCAATAAGATACACTTAATCAGTCAGTAATACAATCAATTTTTCAAAAACAAATCATCCACTTAGACACTTATATACCCATTGATTCTTCCATCGACCTTGAGATATACATGTATAAAACATATGTAATTTTCAGAAAAAGACACATTCACTGGATGATGTCATCAGTGATGTCATTTGAGATGTCATCAGTGATGTCATGAGTGATGTCACTGACCATGTCATGAGTGATGTAATATGTGACGTCATCAGTAGTGCATTGCGGGCGCGCGAGTTATAGTTAGCTGAACTAACTATAACGGGGGAATTTCATTGGTTTTTTACGAGTGAAATGTCCAGCTAACTATAACATGTGTGAATCCTTTGGTTCTTTTCATTGAATATATATTATATATATATATATAGATATATATAGATATATATATATATTACCTACTGGCGGTCGCCAGTAAGTAGTTATAGTTAGGACCTATTTTCCATAGGAAATCCGCAACATTCTATTCCCAATAACTTCGGCGCCGATTGACGAATCTTCGTGAAATTTTCCAAACTTTTGGCCAGCTCCGGTCTGCTCCTATCCTGAAAGTCTCAGGATGATTTGTGTAGCGGGGCTGAGAAAAAAGGGGGTCCCAAAAAATGTTTTCCCCATGCAGTGTCCCATAGGACCTTTAGCCGCAGCTACAGCCCGAACTGCTTAACGGAATTACACCAAATTTGGCAAAGAGGTAGTCCTCAGTTCAGACTCGTGCCTTTTGCTTAAATGGTGTCAATCTGTTCAGTATTTCCTGAGAAAATCAAAATCACATATATATCTGGGCGGAGCCTAACCACACATCTCATCGTGAGATCTGATTGGCTGTCAGCGCTTCATCCAAGAAGTGTTGGCAGCCATCTTGGGACCAATATACTTGATAGTACCTCATTAAAAAGCATTGCAGTTAATAGAAGGTTTTAAGACTTTAGTTACATTATAAATCATTTGTTGATGGTATCATACTCATTTTAGGAATTCTAGTGTGTTCTAAGGTGATTTTACCATGTGAAAAAGCCTTCTGCTGGGATATCATGAATAATGTTTGAGAGAAAAATATTTTCTCATGCTTTTCCCACAGAGGTTTGGAAGGTGATCTATAAGCTAACCTGAGAGCATATTTTCTGTAAATTCACATTATCTTTCTCAGTCATGTGAGAATGAAGTCTGACATTCTCAGTAAAACATGTACATCCAACAAGGGCAGAGACTGTCAGTTGATTCCTTTGTGTTTTACTGCAGCTTCCCAGAGTGTTCTAAAGAACAACTAGAGCGCTAACAGTCCAAATTATGACAAACGTATGGCACACCTGAAGCCATCTTGATTGGAATAAAGTGGTAACTCTTAAAACATTTAATTTAAGAAGGAACAAAATGAGGGGGTTCATTTTGCTATAGACAGTATGATTAGTGCTGCAGAAAGAAAAATTAGGGCACGTTTTGAGTGACTTCTCAAATCCTCTTCTATTTCATAAAAAAATTCTGACATGCAGACTGAAACATGCACTTTGAATACCAGCAGCAGACTTCCCTGGTGAGAAGTAGCTTTACTACAGTGATCTAATGAGCAACTAGAGTGCTAACATTCTGAATTTATGGCAAATGTGTGACACATGTGAATGCCTTCTTGATGGAATCAAAGTAAAAAACTGAAAGTATTCATACTGAGGAGACTGTAGTAAATGAGCAAATTAGGAAACTTCATAACAAATAAGTCTCCCAAGATGGCCACCAGAGACAAAAGAGCCCAAATGTAGCACAAATATCACCCAGAAGTAGCCCAAGTATAGCCCAATAACAGCATGTCCCAGAGTGTTCTAAAGAACAACTAGAGCGCTAACAGTCTTACTTATTACAAAAGTATGGCACACCTGAAGCCATCTTGATTGGAATAAAGTGGTAACACTTAAAACATTTAATTTGCAAAGGTACAAAATGAGGGGGTTCATTTTGCCATAGAAATTATGATTAGTGCTGCAGAAAGAAAAATTAGGGCACATTTTGACTTTTCAAATCCTCTTCTATTTCATTAAAAAATTCTGACATGCAGACTGAAACAAACACTTTGAATACCAGCAACAGACTTCCCTGGTGAGCAGTAGCTTTACTACAGTGATCTAATGAGCAACTAGAGTGCTACCATTCAGAATTTATGGCAAATGTGTGATACATCTGAATGTCTTCTTGATGGAACCAAGTTAACAAGCATTGAAAATACTATAGGTCTCGCCCTCGTTTAAGTTAAAGCAATTCTGTTTGTAATTAGGTGGCTTTTTAGTTTTGCTTGTATTAGTGTTTTTCAAACTTTCATGTACATAACATGCATATGTTCAATCTGCGACCAAGGCCACAAATACAGTCATCAAAACCACAAAGAGGAAGAGGCAGAGGACTAAGAGGAGGAAAGGGGCAGCCCGCAGGAAGAGGGCAGCAGGGACAGGAGAAGAAGAAGAACAATCGGCAATAACAGCACCCAATGAAGTAACAATAATAAATCTAGCAAAAGTTACTTTCACCAGTCAAGAAAAAGATATATTAAGATTGGGATTAACATTCTGCCCAGAAACAAATCTAGACTATGTTCAGACCCGAATTGTTTTATTCAAGTTTATCAGACTACTTAAATTGAGGAAGCACTTCTTGTCCAATCCAGTGCAAAAAGCCATCTGTATGAATACAAGCATTCCCCAAGAAGAAGGACTGCAAGTGGGAGACTTTGATCTAATGATGGAACTTAAAGACATGGATATGGACAATATAGAAACATTTGATATAAGAGCAGAAAAAATTGCACAAGAAGAAAATGTATCCATTACACAAGAAGCGCCCACTAAATTTAGACCAACTTCGCACTTCATTCCCATAGCAGCCAGAGATGGGATAGATGTGTTTTGTGACATTGTGACAAATGAATTGAAAAAATTGAGCACACAATTGAATACGAGTGGAGGGAAAAATAAATACAACACTGTTCAGCACAAAGACTATCAGGCTCTAATTAAAAAATTGTCAGAAAATGATAACTGTATTGTGAGAAATGCAGATAAGGGGGGCAATATAGTCCTCTGGGACAAACAAAAGTATCTAACAGAAGCCTACAAACAACTAAATAACAAAAAGTGCTATACAAGAGTGGTAGAAAGAGACATGATAGAGAGTAACAATAGTTATAATGCCAAGCTAAAAATTTGGTTTGAACAGGGATTACTCAACCATGATGAATATAAGTTTCTTTTAATTGATCATCCAGTAACACCAGTCTTTTACCTAATCCCAAAAGTCCACAAGAATATCTTAGATCCCCCTGGGCGTCCAATCATCTCAGCAATAGGGAGTTCACTGGAAAATACATCAAAATATGTTGATGCTTTTCTAAATCCATTAGTGCAATCTTTACCGTCTTATATTCAAGACACTGGAGATTTTCTGAGAGGAATCTATGATATACCATGGGAAGATGATTATCTACTCATAACTATTGATGTGTCAACATTATACACCAGCATTCGCCATAAAGATGGCTTGATGGCTATCAAGCACTTTCTGGGGATGAGACCAATAACATTGTGGTCACATACCCAAATGATCCTTAGCATGGTTGAAAAATGCTTGACAAGTAACTATTTCCTCTTCAATGGGGAATTCTTCCAGCAGATTTGCGGTACGGCAATGGGCACCTGCTTCGCCCCCAGTTATGCTAATTTGCATATGGGCTGGTGGGAGGAGCAGGTGGTCCGGTCGTAATACCACAAAGAATGGGAAGAGAACATCATGCATTGGAGCAGGTTCATAGACGACCTATTTCTAGTGTGGAAGGGCACTGAAGACCAAGCAAAATCTTTTATTAATGAACTTCAAAAGAATGACCTCAATTTAAGTTTTACCAGTGAAATCAGCCGTACTAGTGTACATTTTTTAGATGTAACATTGTTTATAGAAGATGGAAAAGTAGAAACCAAACTATACAGGAAACCCACATCTAGTAATACACTTGTACATGCCAAAAGTTTCCACCCGGTAAATTTAAAGCGAAGCATTCCCTTTGGGGAATGTTTAAGAACTAAACGTAATTGTAGCAGTGAAAAGGAAATGAAAAAAGAAATGAAGATCTTGGAAAAAAGGTTTAAAGATAGAGGGTATCCTGACAGTTGGGTTGAAGATGCTATGCGTAGAACAAACGAAAGAAAAAGAGAAGAAAATGTATTTAGCAATAAAGTGGTAAACAAAAAGAATGGTAAGGAAATAAATAAGGATTTCAGATTTATAACATCCTATAGCATTCAGCATGAAAAACTAAGGAACATTTGCAATAAACACTTGCATTTGATAAAGAATGATCCAATTTTAGGCAAATCTGTCCCACGGAGACCCTAGATCACATTCCGCAGAGTGAAATCCTTTAAACAATCCCTGGTGAAGAACACTTTGAGAAAGCCACAACAGAAGATCACTTGGCTTACAAGACGCCAGGGGTTCGTGAAATGCCCCAAATGTAAGGCTTGTTCACACGGCGTTAATACAGAAAGGTATAAGCCAGGCTTCAGTAGAAATCTAAAGAAGATCAGAGGCAAATTCACCTGTAAAACAGATTATGCTGTCTACGTGCTCCAGTGCCCTTGTGGCCTGCAGTTCGTGGGCAGCACAATCCTAGAGGTGCATAAGGGAATTCTTCAGCACCTCAGGGCTATAAAGAATGGTGACCGGGGATATCCGGTCGCCAGACATTTTGAGAAATTCCACAATAAAGATGTAAAAGGGTTAACTTACTTTGTGATTGATGCTGTTGCAAAAAATTCAAGAGGTGGGAATCGTGAAAGAATTTTGAGAAAATTGGAGTCACGATATATTGTAGAATTGAACTCTAAACAACCGGATGGTCTGAACATAGAAGAAGATTTGTACACTCATTTAATCTGAATATTGAGATATTTTACCTTTATCGGTTTTAATGTTGGGTTTTATGATAATTTTAAGACTTGTAGAATGAATTAAATTATATTAATAATTGTGATATGCCCACTGGGGCAGTAATGAAGAGCAGCAACGAGAGGCAAAGTCCTGTTTAAGTGAGCCCACTGGGGCTTGATTGAGGAACAAAGGAAATATTTGAAATATTCAAAACCATTTATAATATTTAATTATTATTACATATATATTTATTTATTTTGAAGAGTCCTTTTAAATGTATATTTTATACAGTACAGTTTTACGCATGTTTTATTCAATATCAAAATGAATATTAACTAAAGCGTTTGTTCATTGTCTCATGCTGCACACACAAAATAATATAACAACAAAAAACTACAAGTCTGTCTTCATATGCACTTTAATTGTAGTTTAGTCAAATCACGTGGGAAACAATGTTAAATGGCCGCTCGCTACAATTTCAATTGTCAGTGAACAAGAGTGCGTTGCACTCGAAACGCGTTTGAAAAAGTGGCTGAATAAAAGGATTTAAAGAACCGCACATGGCTTCGTTTTTCTTCTAAAGACTAAGAAGAAATTGACAGAATCTAACAGGACCCGCTTCTGTGGGGTCCTCCCGTAAAGAAGCGACTTCCGATTTGGAGGAGGTAGTTTCTACACAGAAGACGCTTTCTCATATATGTATATGTATGCATACATATATATTTGTATTGATATAGATATGCAGATTATATATATGTTTATATATGTATGTATATATATATATATACACATGCATATATATAAATGCATATATATGCATATATATATGTGCATATGTGTGCATGTAGAGAGAGGTAGAGAGAGGTAGAGAGGTAGAGGTGTAGAGGTAGAGGTGTAGAGGTAGAGAGGTAGAGAGGTAGAGAGTAGTAGAGAGAGAGGTAGAGTGAGGTAGAGAGTGGAGAGTGAGTAATAGAGAGTAGAGAGTGAGTAGTAGAGAGTAGTAGAGAATAGTAAAGAAAGTAGCAGAGAGATAGTAGTAGAGAGTAGTAGAGTGAGTAGCAGAGAGTGAGTATTAGAGAGTGAGTAGTAGAGTGAGTAGTAGAGTGAGTAGTAGAGAGTAGTAGAGAGTAGTAGAGAGTGAGTAGTAGAGAGTAGTAGAGAGTGAGTAGTAGAGAGTGGGTACCAGAGAGAGAGTAGCAGAGAGTAGTAGAGAGTGGGTAGTAGAGTGAGTAGTAGAGAGAGAGTAGTAGAGAGGGGGTAGTAGAGAGTGAGTAGTAGAGTGAGTAGTAGAGTGAGTAGTAGAGAGGGAGTAGTAGAGATTAGTAGAGAGTAGTAGTAGAGAGAGTAGTAGAGAGTGAGTAGTAGAGAGTAGTAGAGAGTGAGTAGTAGAGAGTGAGTAGTAGGGAGAGAGTAGTAGAGAGTGAGTAGTAGAGAGTAGTAGAGAGTGAGTAGTAGAGAGAGAGTAGTAGAGAGAAAGTAGTAGAGAGTAGTAGAGTAGTAGAGAGTGAGTAGTAGAGAGTGAGTAGTAGAGAGTAGTGGAGAGTGAGTAGTAGAGTGAGTAGTAGAGAGTAGTAGAGTGAGTAGTAGAGAGTAGTAGAGAGCAAGTAGTAGGGAGTGTGTAGTAGATAGTGAGTAGTAGAGAGTGAGTATTAGAGAGAGTAGTAGAGAGTGAGAAGTAGAGAGAGTAGTAGAGTAGTAGAGAGTGACTAATAGAACGAGTAGTAGAGAATAGTTGAGAGTGAGTAGTAGAGAGTGAGTAGTGGAGAGTGAGAAGTAGAGAGTTGTAGAGAGCGAGTAGTAGAGAGTGAGTATTAGAGAGTGAGTAGTAGAGAGTAGTAGAGAGTGAGTAGTAGAGAGAGAGTAGTATAGAGTGAGTAGTAGAGTAGTAGAGAGTGAGTGGTAAAGAGTAATGGAGAGTAGTAGAGTGAGTACTGGAGATTAGTAGAGAGTAGTAGAGAGAGTAGTAAAACGTAGTAGAGTAGTAGAGAGTGAGTAGTAGAGAGTGAGTAGTTGAGAGTGAGTAGTAGAGAGTAGTAGAGAGCGAGTAGTAGAGAGTGAGTAGTAGAGTGAATAGTAGAGAGTGAGTAGTAGAGAATGAGTAGTAGAGAGTAGTAGAGTGAGTAGTAGAGAGTGAGTAGTAGAGAGAGTGAGTAGTAGAGAGTGAGTAGTAGGAAGAGAGTAGTAGAGAGTAGTAGAGAGTGAGTAGTAGAGAGTGAGTAGTAGAGAGTGAATAGGAGAGAGTGAAAAGTAGAGAGTAGTAGAGTGAGAAGTAGAGTGAGTAGTAGAGAGTGAGTAGTAGAGAGTAGTAGAGTGAGTAGTAGAGAGTGAGTAGTAGAGAGAGTGAGTAGCAGAGAGTGAGTAGTAGAGAGAGAGTAGTAGAGAGTAGTAGAGTGGGTAGTAAAGAGTGAGTAGTAGAGAGTAGTAGAGTGAGAAGTAGAAAGTGAGCAGTAGAGAGAGAGAGTAGTGGAGAGTAGTAGAATGTGAGTAGTAGAGTAGTAGAAAGTGAGTGGTAGAGAGTAGTGTAGAGTGAGTAGTAGAGAGTATTAGAGAGTGAGTAGTAGAGAGTGAGTAGTAGAGAGTAATAGTAGAGAGTAGTATTGAGTAGTAGAGCAGTAGAGAGTGAGTAGTAGAGTGTAGTAGCGAGTGAGTAGTAGAGCGTGAGTAGTAGAGAGAGAGAGTAGTAGAGAGTAGTAGAGAGTAAATAGTAGAGAGTAGTAGAGAGTGAGTAGTAGAGAGTGAGTAGTAGAGAGCAGTAGAGAGTGAGTAGTAGAGAGTAGTAGAGTAGTAGAGAGTGAGTAGTAGAGCAGTAGAGAGTAGTCAGTCAGTGTCAGTCAGTGTCAGTGTCAGTCAGTCAGTGTCACTCAGTCAGTCAGTGTCAGTCAATCAGTGTCAGTCAATGTCAGTCAGTCAGTCAGTGTCAGTCAGTCAGTCAGTGTCAGTCAATCAGTGTCAGTCAATCAGTGTCAGTCAGTGTCAATCTGTCAGTGTCAGTCAGTTAGTGTCAGTCAGTCAGTGTCAGCTAGAGCAGCTCTGCTGACCTGGTTCTCTGGCTCTAAAGCAGCTCTGCTGACCTTATTTTCCCCCTCTAAAGCAGCTCTGCTGACCTGGTTTCTCTGGCTCTACAGCAGGTCTGCTCACCTGGTTCTCTGGCTCTAAAGCAGCTCTGCTGACCCAGTTATATGGCTCTAAAGCAGTTCTACTGACCTAGTTCTTAGGCTACAGAGCAGCTCTGCTGATCTGGTTCTCTGGCTCTACAACAGGTCTACTGACCTGGTTCTCTGGCTCTAAAGCAGCTCTGCTGACCCAGTTCTATGGCTCTAAAGCAGTTCTGCTGACATGGTTCTCTGGCTCTAGAGCAGCTCTACTGACCTGGTTTCTCTGGCTCTACAGCGGCTCTGCTGACCTGGTTCTCTGGCTCTAGAGCAGCTCTCTGCTGACCTGGTTCTTAGGCTCTAGAGCAGCTCTGATGACCTGGTTCTCTGGGACTAAAGCAGCTCTGCTGACCTGGTTCTATGGCTCTAAAGCAGCTCTGCTGACTTGGTTCTCTGGCTCTAGAGCAGCTCTGCTGACCTGGTTCTCTGGCTCTAAAGCAGCTCTGCTGGCCTAGTTCTCTGGCTCTAAAGCAGCTCTGCTGACCTGGTTCTCTCCCTCTAAAGCAGCTCTGCTGACCTAGTTTCTCTGGCTCTAGAGCAGCTCTGCTGACCTGGTTCTCTGGCTCTAAAGCAGCTCTGCTGACCTGGTTCTCTCCCTCTTAAGTGCTCTGCTGACCTGGTTCTCTGGCTCTAAAGCAGTTCTGCTGACCTGGTTCTCTGCCTCTAGAGCAGCTCTGCTGACCTGGTTCTATGGCTCTAAGGCAGCTCTGCTGACCTGGTTCTCTGGCTCTAGAGCAGCTCTGCTGACCTGGTTCACTGGCTCTAAAGCAGTTCTGCTGACCTGGTTCTCTTCCTCTAAAGCAGCTCTGCTGACCTGGTTTCTCTGGCTCTACAGCAGATCTGATGACCTGGTTCTCGGCCTCTAGAGCAGCTCTGCTGACCTGGGTGTCTGGCTCTAGAGCAGCTTTGCTGACCTGGGTCTCTGGTTCTAGAGCAGCTCTGCTGATCTGCTTCTTAGGCTCTAGAGCAGCTCTGCTGACCTGGTTCTCTGGCTCTACAACGGCTCTGCTGACCTGGTTTCTCTGGCTCTACAGCACCTCTGCTGACCTGGTTCTCTGCACTCACAATGCCCGATTCTGCGAAAATATATTTAAAAATAATATGTTTTTTATAATACAAATATATTATTTTTATGACTATCTTAGATAATCTCTTGCCCTAATATGTATATTAAAGACACATACATACCATTTTGGAACATAACTTTTTTTGCGGGAGTTGCGCACCCAGCGCGCCCCAGCACGTATATGACAACACGCGGGACCCGCCACCGCGCAAGTATCTTGTACCGTAATGCGCATGTGTCATGAATGCGCGGGAGCAGGAGTCACGGACTGGTAGCAAACCAATTGCGCACATCACGTAATATTAAATGTATAAGATGTAACTGAAAAATATGCAGCCGTCGCACACCGTACGTGGATCCTTCACGACTTTTCTAAAATAGCGGCTAGAAAACGTGTACCCACCGTGATGTGTACACTTTGAGTGCACGACTCCGAATTTTTTTGGGAAAAAAACATTTTTTTAAAGAAAATAATATAAATATATTAAAATATTTTTTAAAGGTTTTTTTTGCAATTTTCAGAAAAATATATAATGTTATTTAATGAATAAAATATTTATAAATGAACGGTTAAAAAACTGTACAAAATCAGTACAAAAAAATAGGTATAACTACTATCACACTTAAAAATTAGCATTTAAAAAACCTTTGAAATTCACTGAAAAAAATCATAGGTTTAAGAGACGTTATAGATAGAAATTAGCATTTAAAAAAGCTTTGAATTTCACTGAAAAAAACATAGGTTTCAGAGACGTTATAGTTAGAAATTAGCATTTAAAAAACCTTAAAAATTCACAGAAAAAAACATAGGTTTCAGGGGTGTTATAGTTAGCTGGCCATTTTACTCGTACAAAACCATAGAAATTCCTCCGTTATAGTTAGTTCTGCTAACTATAACTCGCGCGCCCGCAATGCACTGCTGATGATGTCACATATTGCATCATTCATGACATGGTCAGTGACATCACTGATGACGTCACTGATGACATCTCAAATGATATCACTGATGACATCACTGATGACATCATCCATGTGACAATCTGATACACCTCATCATACACTAGTATAACCTTTCATCACTCACTGTAAAATACAGAGTACCATATTTGAAACCATTGACACACCAATACCAGTTACTACATACCCACTCACTGATTACTAGGTCTACACACACAACTACCCATTCAACAACAGAATCATTTATACATGCAGTCACTAATTAATAGAACACTATCAAATGCACTTATACACATATATAGATATTGACACATCAGCAGTCATCTTAGTCGGTTATGCAGTCATCCTACTCACTCATGAAAAAAATTAATCACACTTACATTTACTCACTTACACAATTATCCAACAACACCTCATTTATTGAAACACATAGTAACTCATAGTTAATATTTTTAAAAAAACATCATTACAATTATACACTCATTCATATAGTTACTCTCACAATCACTGACTCTTACACACACTTATTTATATACACCAACTCTCACATACAATTCCTTTTATTTTTTTACTTTGTTGAAGATGTACAACTAAAACATATATTCGCTCACCAACACACAAATAAATACACTCAGTCACCCAAACAACTGTTTCCACATGCACTCTTAAACCTATACACCTAGTCAATCAACCATTCACACATCTATGCATAGAGGTACACACACCCCATCCAACCACACACAAAGTCAGTGTCCCATACAAATACTCACCCAACTAATCAATAAATAATATACACACTCATGTAGTTAGTGGCCAACTGATGCAGCATGTTATACAACAGCAGAGACAGTGATGCACACATTCACATAGTTTTGTTACTAATCCATGTATTAAGTGAGACACTTTTAATTACTCAATTAAACAGACAGTCAGACAGCTACTAAATCCTCCATCCACTCAATCTTCAATACAGATTAGTATATATATATAATACATATTTAAATTTCAAACTAAACTACATTCACTGGATGATGTCATCAGTGATGTCATCAGTAATGTCATTTAGGATGTCATCAGTGATGTCATCAGTGATGTCACTGACCATGTCATGAATGATGCAATATGTGACATCATCAGCAGTGCATTGCGGGCGCGCAAGTTATAGTTAGCAGAACTAACTATAACGGAGGAATTTCTATGGTTTTGTACAAGTGAAATGGCCAGCTAACTATAACACCCCTGAAACCTATGGTTTTTTCTATGAATATATATATATTCACTGAAAAAATGGACATCGAGAAAGGCAGATTGCCGAAACGCATCTGTCACTGCAGGGGGGGGGGTTCTGTGCACTAATAAATGGACCTACGAGTGCTCTCCTAATTGATTACTGGAATTGCCATACTTGTGGAACTATATATATATAGATATATATATATATATTCACTGAAACAACCAAAGGTTTCAGGGGCGTTATAGTTAGGAATTGGCATTTAAAAAAAACCTTAGAAATTCACTGAAAAAAACATAGGTTTCAGGGGTGTTATAGTTAGCTGGACATTTCTCTCGTACAAAACCCTAGAAATTCCCCTGTTATAGTTAGTTCAGCTAACTATAACTCGCGCCCCCGCAATGCACTGCTGATGACGTCACATATTACATCACTCATGACATGGACAGTGACATCACAGATGACATCACTGATGACATCTCAAATGACATCACTGATGACATCACTGATGACATCATCCATGTGATAAATTACTGCATCTTCTCACACCCTAATTTAACCGTTGATACACCAACTCAAAATTTCAGACGTCCATTCTCAAAACCATAGATACTCCAATACCAATAACTACATACCCACTCATTAACTCTTAGGTCTTCATACACCTCCACTCACTCACCTGAACAGTCACTCATACTAACAGTCACTCTGCCCAAGACTATCATATGCATTTATACACCTACATAGACACTACACACACCACCAATCATCCATAGAGGTACTCTCACACCTAGTCAGTCATGCAAATAATTAATAACACTCCCATTTACTCACCTATGCAGTCATACATACTCAAGTTCACTTACTCATAAAAATAGTACCACATTCTTACGCTCTTATACAATCATTGATACAAGCACACACTCATCCATACAGCCACTCTCACAATCACACACTCTCACATATACCCACTTATATACTCTTACACGCAAATATACTGCCTTTCACATATGTAGTTAGTCACACATGTACCACTGAGATATACATTCAATCCCTAACACACCCATACATACACTCACTCAACTATACAGTTCATCACAGATGCACTCTTAAAACCATGCAGCCATAGAATCACCCACTCACACATCTATGCATAGAGTCACACACACCCTACCCACACAAACACTCAGGCACCCATACAGATACTCAGACAACCAATCAATAACCCATATAAACACTCATATAGCTATTCACAAAACCATGCAGCCACTTATACACCTACACACAGACACATACAGACATTCACACAGTTTAGTCACTAGTCTGCAGTAAGATACATTTAATGACTCACTTATAGAGTCAGTTACGCACCTAGAAAATCATCCATTCACACACGTGTACACCCACTCATTCTTCCACAGGTCTTTCACTATAAATATATAAAACATATTTAAACTTTACAGAAACACACAGTCACTGGATGACATCATCAGTGATGTCATCAGTGATGTCATTTGAGATGTCATCAGTGATGTCATCAGTGATGTCACTGACCATGTCATGAGGGATGTAATATGTGACGTCATCAGCAGTGCATTGCAGGGGCGCGAGTTATAGTTAGCTGAACTAACTATAACATGGGAACGCCCCTGAAACCTTTGGTTTTTTTTCAGTGAATTTCAAAAGTTTTTTAAATGCTAATTTCTAACTATAACGTCTCTGAAACCTATGGTTTTTTTCAGTGAATTTCAAGGGTTTTTTAAATGCTAATTCCTAACTGTAACGTGCATGAAACCTATGGTTTTTTCATTGAATTTCAAAGGTTATTTAAATGCTAATTCCTATCTACAACTTATCGCTAAAGATATCATGTTTAATGATTTTCATTGGATTCCTATATTTTTCAATTTCAGTGTAACAATTTCATTAATTATGTTTTTTTGAAATTCTTTTTTATCACCAGTTTTAAAATATATTTATTTCTTTTAAAAAAATAAAAAATATTATTTGTTTTTATTGGGTTTTTCAAACATATTTTTTTATATTATTAAAAATATTTCTTTAACTATATGTTCAAAACTTTATTTTAAATATTTTTTTTCAATGTTTTTTGATCCGCGCAGCCTATGCGCACCGTTCTCGATCCCTACATGAAAGCATCCACGCATGGAATGCGTTGGGTACGTGTTTAGTGCGCGATCGCAATGCGACCGGTACGTGACTCCCAGCCTATAGGCAACACGTTTGATGTTCGTAACGCGACGTTTACGCGCCTCCGCGATGCGTCATCTGTGTCTATGACGCAGTAGGTGTAAGTCTTTAACATTTAAAAAAACATATATATGTATTTCATGTGAATAATAATTGAGGACAAACTCTAAACTAGTCTTAAAAGTCAGTGTAGAAAGTAGTCATACAACCAATGATTTCTTGTATTTTTTCCCCCAAAAATTCCGTGGATCAGCGCACCCAACGCAAGAGAATCTGTGCACCCAATGCGATAGGATGCGCGCACCATGCGCGCATTTCGCCGTTTTTTTTTTATTTTAAAGCGGGCCCCAGGGGGTCCTTCTAGGACTCCCTAAGCACCTCTAGAGGGTTAGAGTATTTCCACTCTGCCCCCTTTTTATGTTTTACACACTATTCCCCTTGGTTCTTCATCCTCGCTTCTACCGATGCAGAAAATGGCCGCCAACAGTTCCTGGTTTCGAAAGTAGACAGACACTCGACAGCCAATTAGCATTCAGCACGCAATCGGGAGGGTGCGCGCTCGGTTCGGGGAGGGTGCGCTCACGGTGCGGGTACGGTCCGCGGATCCTCCCCGGCCATAGATATTTATGTACTTTTAACTCTAATTTTCTCAGGAACTACTGAACGGATTCACACCATTTAAACAAAAGGCACGAGTCTGAACTGAGGACTACCTCTTTGCCAAATTTGGTGTCATTCCGTTCAGCGGTTCGGGCTGTAGCTGCGACAACAGATCCTATGGGAAATTGCACGGGGAAAACGCGTTTTGGGACCCCCCTTTTTTCTCGGCCCCCACTTGACAAATCACCACGAAACTTTCAGGGTAGGAGCGGAGCGGAGCTGGCCAAAAGTTTGGAAAATTTTGCAAGGATTCGTCAACCGGCGCGAGACCTATTGGGAATAGAATGTTGCGGATTTCCTATGGAAAATAGGTCCTAACTATAAGTATCTACTGGCGACCGCCAGTAGATAATATATATATATCCAAGCACTCCACTTCGATTGTGCGTTTGTTTCGTAGGCAAACAACGGATACGGACCACAACTTCGTGCAAAATGTTATTTCGTGCAAGAGGTCTCCATGACGCGTTTCAGCCCTTCCCACGGGCCTTGATCGCATATATTTATATATATATATATATATATATATATATATATATATATACAGGCGGAGAAAATTCAAGCAAACCTGTGTGTGGGCTCACGTCCTTTTAGAAGGGGGAAGGAGTTTGGTGGTATATGTTGGGTGCGGCCACAAGCACCCTGAGTCCCCCATCCACGACTGTTCGGCAGAATCTGTGACAAGAAGTTGTTTACTGCGATACAAAAAGATGCACCCATACAGATACTCAGACAACCAATCAGTGTAGAACATTGTCAAACATTCACCCCCAGTCACAGATCTGGGTTTAATCCACTGTTATTTTGCTCACCACACCACCCCAGTTCAGACATAGCCATATGCAAATCAGTCTTGACCCTGTGCCACATGGGAACCGTCCAGACCGAACTGCCAGGCCATGTCTTTCCTGGACAGGAATCAAGCATCCTAGGACCGGTTTTGGGCTTTCAGCCCGCATCAGCCAGGATAGCTTGACTCCAGTGGCATAGGGAGCACGGGACCCACATCTGGGCATTCCCTTCCCACTATGGGTGAAAATGCAACACAAAAAGATAATGGACGGAATGTTGAACATTGTCAAACATTCACCCCCAGCCACAGATCTGGGTTTAATCCATTGTTATTTTGATCACAACGCAACCCCAGTTCAGACATAGCCATATGCAAATCAGTCTTGACCCTGTGCCTCATGGGAACAGTCCAGATCGAACTGCCAGGCCATGTCTTCCCTGGACAGGAATCAAGCATCCTAGGACCGGTTTCGGGCTTTCAGCCCTCATCAGCCAGGATAGCTTGACTCCAGTGGCGTAGTGAGCACGGGACCCACATCAGGCATACCCTTCCCACTTAGGGTGAAAATCCAACACAAAAAGGTGATGGACGGAATGTTGAACATTGTCAAACATTCACCCCCAGTCACAGATCTGGGTTTAATCCATCGTTATTTTGCTCACCACACCACCCCAGTTCAGACATAGCCATGTGTAAATCAGTCTTGACCCTGTGCCTCATGGGAACAGTCCAGACCGAACTGCCAGGCATGTCTTCCCTGGACAGGAATCAAGCATCCTAGGACCAGTTTTGGGCTTTCAGCCCTCATCAGCCAGGATAGCTTGACTCCAGTGGCGTAGTGAGCACGGGACCCACGTCTGGGCATACTCTTCCCACTTAGGGTGAAAATGCAACACAAACAGATGATGGATGGAATGTTGAACATTGCCAAACATTCACCCCGTTGCTGGACTGTTCCCATGAGGCACAGGGTCAAGGCTGATTTGCATATGGCTGGGTTCAAACTGGAATGGCATGGTGAGCAAAAAAACGATGATTTAGGCGCAGATCTCTGTACTGGGGTGAATGTATGACATTGTTCTGCATTCTGTTCATCAACTGCTGTTTTTGCATTTGTCACCCCGTGGGACGGGTATGCCCAGACGTGGGACCCATGCTCTCCATGCCACTGGAATCAAGCTATCCTGGCTGAAGAGGGGTGAAACCCCGAAACCGGTCCTAGGATGCTTGTTTCCAGTTCAGGGAGGACCTGGCTTTGCAGTTCGGGCTGGACTGTTCCCATGAGGCACAGGGTCAAGACTGATTTGCATATGGCTGGGTTCAAACTGGAATGGCATGGTGAGCAAAAAAACGATGGATTTAGGCCCAGATCTCTGTATTGGGGTGAATGTATGACATCGTTCTGCATTCTGTCGATCAACTGTTGTTTTTGCATTTGTCACCCCAAGTGGGACGGGTATGCCCACACGTGGGTCCCGTGCTTTCCATGCCACTGGAATCAAGCTATCCTGGCTGAAGAGGGGTGAAAACCCGAAACTGGTCCTAGGATGCTTGTTTCCAGTCCAGGGAGGACCTGGCTTGGCAGTTCGGGCTGGACTGTTCCCATGAGGCACGGGGTCAAGACTGATTTGCATATGGCTGGGTTCAAACTGGAATGGCATGGTGAGCAAAAAAACGATGGATTTAGGCCCAGATCTCTGTACTGGGGTGAATGTAGGACATTGTTCTGCATTCTGTCCATCAACTGTTGTTTTTGCAAGAAGTTGTTTAGCCTAAGGAGCTTGGGGAACCCTGGACCGCCGCACCCCACACCGAATTGCCAGGCCGGTAATTACTGGATTGTGAACTACACAATGACATCCATACTTACTCAAGAAGTGGATGTCCCGGCACGTTGTGGGTTAACACGTGGCAGGATGAAGGTTTCAAGATCCCACCGCCCCCTCCACAGCACCATCCGGGAATCACAGGTGAATGAACTGCAGACACCGCCCACTTGGACTAGTACTTACGTGACCACGCCTGCAGCTCACGGATTCGAAGCAACATCATCCCTGTGAAAACCTGATAGAGTGTCTCCACCAATCCCCAATGAGGCACTCTATGTTTTAAGTGGACAATGTAGAAGGACAGCGATATGGGGCATTTGAAGAAGGCACTACGCCGAAACATATCCTGCCGTTCGTCTGTCCAGAAATAAAAGCAGAGAAAATTCAAGCAAACCTGTGTGTGGGCTCACGTCCTTTCGGAAGGGGAAGGAGTTTGGTGGTATATGTTTGGTTCGGCCACAAGCACCCTGAGCCCCCCATCCACGAGAGTTCAGCAGAATCTGAGGCAAGAAGTTGTTTAGCCCAATACACTTGGGAAATGCCAAACCACCACACACATGCAGCGAATTGCTAGGCCGGTAATTACTGGATTGTGAACTACACGATGACATCCATACTTACTCAAGAAGTGAAGATCCTGCCCCCCCTCCACAGCACCATCCAGGAATCACAGGTGAATGAACTGCAGATACCGCCCACTTGGGCTAGTACTTACGTGACCACACCTGCAGCTCACGGACTCGGAGCACCGAGTGTGAAACATCATCCCTGCGAAAACCTGATAGAACGTCTCCACCAATCCCCAATGAGGCACTCTATTTTTTAAGTGGACAGTGTTGAAGGAAAGTGATAGGGGGCATTTGAAGAAGGCACTATGCCAAAACATGTCATGCCGTTCGTCTGTCCAGAAATAAAAGCTGAGAAAATTCAAGCAAATCTGTGTGTGGGCTCACATCCTTTTGGAAGGGGAAGGAGTTTGGTGGTATATGTTTGGTGCAGCCACGAGCACCCTGAGCCCCCCATCCATGAGAGTTCGGCGGAATCTGTGGGAAGAAGTTGTTTAGCCCAAGGCACTTGGTTAACGCCGAACCACCACACCCCGCAGTGAATTGCCCGGCCGGTAATTACTGGATTCTGAAATACACAATGACATCCATACTTACTCAAGAAGTGGATGTCCCGGCACGTTGTGGGTTTGAAGATCCCACCCCCCCCCTCCACAGCACCATCCAGGAATTACAGGTGAATGAACTGCAGACACCGCCCACTTGGGCTAGTACTTACGTGACCACGCCTGCAGCTCACCTACTCGGAGCACCGAGTGTGAAACATCATCCCTGTGAAAACCTGATAGATTGTCTCCACCAATCCCCAATTTGGCACTCTATGTTTTAAGTGGACAGTGTGGAAGTACAGCGATATGGGGCATTTGAAGAAGGCACTAAACCGAAACATGTCATGCCGTTCGTCTGTCCAGAAATAAAAGCGGAGAAAATTCAAGCAAACCTGTGTGTGGGCTCACGCCTTTTCGGAAGGGGAAGGAGTTTGGTGGTATATGTTTGGTGCAGCCACGACCACCCTGAGCCCCCCATCCACGAGAGTTCGGCGGAATCTGTGGCAAGAAGTTGTTTAGCCCAAGGCACTTGGTAAACGCCGAACCGCCGCACCCCGCAGTGAATTGCCAGGCCGGTAATTACTGGATTGTGAACTACACAATGACATCCATACTTACTCAAGAAGTAGATGTCCCGGCATGTTGTGGGTTAACACGCAGCAGGATAAAGATTTGAAGATCCCGCCCCCCCTCCACAGCACCATTCAGGAATTACAGGTGTATGAACTGCAGACACCGCCCACTTGGGCTAGTAATTACGTGACCACGCCTGCAGCTCACCTACTCGGAGCACCGAGTGTGAAACATCATCCCTGCGAAAAACTGATAGAGTGTCTCCACCAATACCCAATGAGGCACTCTATGTTTTAAGTGGACAGTGTTGAAGGACAGCGATATGGGGCATTTGAAGAAGGCACTACGCCGAAACATGTCATGCCGTTCGTCTGTCCAGAAATAAAAGCTGAGAAAATGTAAGCAAACCTGTGTGTGGGCTCACATCCTTTCAGAAGTGGAAGTGGAAGGAGTTTGGTGGTATATATATAAAGGCCTGTGGGTTCCATTCTGAACATACTGGGCATGTTTCTCTGCACAAGATGGGTGTGATGTTGTTTTCCCAGACAGTGGAAGTGTATCAGCATACAAGAGGGAGGAACCTAGACTGTGTAGTGAGCTAAAAGAAGCCAAGGCTTTATAGAAATGTGATTAGCTCCTTCACATGGCACAGCCACTTTGTATATGGTGGGCGGAAGGGGTTTGCAGTGGCCCAGAGCAACACTTTCTGACCTACTCAAGAACACACTCTAGTTAAATCTCGACCAGAGGGAATCATCTGGATCAGTGCAGCTTCTCCTTTGTGCAGACAGGATCCACTAAACCAACCACACCATACTCTCACACAAAGGTAAATGCACATCTCAATTGTGCAGCCAATGGTACCTCATGACTAGCACCATAAAACTTAGCAGGCAAATTACAATACATTGTATTCCACTTTATATCTATCCTAAAATGTTAGGCTGCATCCAGCCCGATAACAACTTCAACTGCTCAACATTAAATGCATTCACATCTATTCTATAACACAACTAAAACATCATCTCATCACATCACATAATAAATACCGCCAGCTTGATAATAACAAATGCAACGAGCGACGCTTTTAATACTCATTCCTCTGC
Source organism: Triturus cristatus (assembly GCF_964204655.1). Lineage (NCBI taxonomy): Eukaryota > Metazoa > Chordata > Amphibia > Caudata > Salamandridae > Triturus > Triturus cristatus. Next base: position 827,749,758 of record NC_140585.1, on the reverse strand, counting down.
TGTTACAACTCTTTTCTGAACTGCAGGAACTTTGCTGAGCCTTCGAATCGGGATATGGACTTTAAAGGCTAGGGCTGGGCTTGTGCAAGTCTAGATACTCTAACTCCCTTTGCTTCAGTAGCTAACTATTCAACAAGCTAGCATATGATGAAGCACTGGGCTTTACAATGTAATCTCTTAGTCAAGTCGTAAACAATTTGTCCCCATTAGTTGTTTAGACCCTTGGTAGCTAACAAAAAGCATTGAAAGGGAAACACATCAACAATACATGTCTAACTTGGGAAGCAAATGTGAGTCCACAATAAGGACCATGAATTGCTGAGTATACTTGCAGGGTTTTATTTCACAACAGTTACCATATATGTAAATAAAAAGTTTACCTATTACTGCATCACAATCCAATGCTCCCAGCAGCCAGCAGTACCAAAGATGCGTGCAAGCCCATGTGCAGGCCCATGTGCAGTGGCACACTGCCATGTGCTGCTACAGGACCCAGATTGAGGTGCAGCTGATGAGACTCACCTGGATGGCCTCATCTGCTCCTCTTGTATATGGAGCAGAGTAGCTCAGCTCTATGAGACCTCATGTTTTAGTCTAATGAAATAAATGAAAGAAAACACAGACTATGGCTCCCCGAATACATTAGGATTTCACGCCAAAGCTAGAGGGTGGTACAGTGCCTGTGAGAACACACAAAAACACTGATTGAGGCAATCAGTCATTGTAGATGAATTGCATCTTACACCCCCATGAAAGTGCACATAACTGTATTCAAGCATCTTTCCACTGTGTTAGCAGTATTCCATTGCCTTTTAGGATGGAGACCAATGATTCTCTCCTCCATACACGTCCTAAATTCAGTTACCATTATGGATGGAAGTACATGGGGGCAGGTTGCCTGGAGCTTGGACACCACTAAAGTCCTCTTCCATGGATTCCATTCCCATGGGGCCTAGTAGCCTGAATTCCGGTCTCCACATGGCCCCATTCTCCCACCTTCGGATCATACTTAGGATCTCAAGCAACTGTGCCAGATGTTTGGATTCCTCCTCATGTAAGGATTTTGTTTTAATGAGTATTTCAATACTACATGGCATCCATTCAAGTGTTTAGTACAATGCGACACTGAAAGTAACATAGCAGTATTCAGAACCTTGCATATATACCTAACTCAGTCTTAACTACAGTTCGGGAATACATCTTAAAAATGCGACCACTAAGAACTCCAAATTTTCCAGTATTTCTTCAGGACTCCGCCGGTCTTACATAAACATTATTCTGCCTTTGCTCAGTACTCCATACACCTTAGCCACTCAATTATGGGAGGTGTGTGTCAGCTCTCCAGTTATGTGCAGTGTCTCTTTTAGCAATCATCATACCCATTGTAACTACCATGTGTCTACCCAGGTCCCTCATTCTTTCATTATACCCTATAGCTCCATCTACGGTGCTAGGCATGTCTACTTCATGTGACACTTTACCGGTGAATTTAAGTCCAATAATTTAAATTATGGGCTGTGAGGTATGACAGTCATATAATGGAGTGGAGATATGGTATAGTTTTCAAAATGGGCCTCAGCCACAATCTTCACAGGGCACAGTTGCATTCCAATCTAGCCCATACATATATAACCACATACGTGTGCTATGTAAAAGCGTCCACAGAAAATAATGAGCAAGTTATAAGCTAATGTTATTGTAATAATCAAAGTGAAGCCGAAGGGTGAAGAATAACTGCCACTTTATTCAGGCCATCCGCTCTCACTATGGCGAGCGGTATGTCAACATTCTAAGGTAAGCTCCAGGAGATACCAAGGTGAGTGGGAAGGAGGGGGTGGGCGGAAGGTACCAAGGTGAGAGTAAAAGGGGAAGATACAACACATCTCCTTACCCAACATAACAGATAATAGAAGCAGGGTGGAACATTACATAGCTACTCTGTCCCCACTCCATACATGACCGTCCTCCAACTCCACCACATTTTTCCCCTTGTTCTTAATCTTTTGTGGAAGGAAAAATTTACTCTGTCCCACTTGTACCCTTGTGGGTTTCTTTATCGCTACAGGATCATTGGCATTAGATTTTAAATTCTTCACACCATGTTTCTTGTCATACCATCCTTTGTAGCGGGATTGATGTTGCTGAACTTTGATCTGACTTTCTGATCTGTCATAGACAACAGTCTTACCCCCATCTAGCCAGAGGGGGAACAGCTTTGTGCCAGGTTCTCTCACTCTCAAAACCACAAAAGGAGAGATACCAGTCACTAAGTTGGGTGCCGTGTGGTAGGCCCACAAACAGTCTCTCAGGGAATTGTCTACGTTGAACCCATTAGACATTGAAGTTGGATATGTTCTTTAATCATACGGTTCATCCTCTCCACTAACCCATTAGCTTTGGGACAGTAAAGCGCCGTTTTCTCATGCTTGATGTTAAGGTTCTTTAAGAAAGTTATCATTTCCTCCGATGTAAATTGCACCCCATTGTCGGTCACTAACATAGCTGGTACCCCTTCAAAGGAAAACACTGACTTTAAGAAAGCAATGAGGTTCTTGGTCGTTGTGGAAGGAGTGAATTTGACATTGACCCAGTGGGAAGTGTAGTCCACCAAAACAAACATGAACCTTCTTTGTGGACCTAAAGCATCCATGGGGCCAATTATGTCCATTGTCAATTTTGTCCAAGGAATAGTTGGTACCTCCACAGGGGAAAGAGGAACCCTATGTGTGGTCTTTACCTTGTCACTTTTGGCGCAGTTATAGCAGTCCTTTACCTTCAATTCTACCCTTGAATCCATCTTTGGGAACCAGAAACTGTTCCTCACTTTACTTTTTGTGAAACTCCTCCCTAAGTGGCCTTCGTGGGCAAGGTCTATTATCCTGTCTCTGAGAGCTTCAGGTGGCACAATTTTGAAATTGCGGTAAATTTTGTTTTCATGAATGGTAAGCTCGTTTCTAACTTCCCAGAATCCCTTTAAACCCTCCATGACATCGCAACATTTGTCAGGCCAACCATTTATGTTGAGACCTTTAAGTGCCTTCATATTGGAATCCTTCTCCATTTCCATATCCCATTCCTCCTTGGAGAAAGAAGGTAGGAGGATCGAAAGAATGGGAGTATCCAAAGGGTCTGCCTCAATGTTGCCTGTTATAGGAGATCTAGATAAATAGTCTGCAAGAACGTTGTCCTGACCGGGAAGATACTCAATGCGAAAGCTAAATTTCTCTAGGCCTAGAACCCATTTAGCTATTCTGGGGGACTCACAAAGTACTTTCTTGGATGAAAATATGTGCGTTAGTGGTTTGTGATCCGTGCGGACTGTAAATGTACTGCCCCAAAGGAAAAACTTAAAATGGTTAATGGCCCAGTAGCAGGCCATGGCTTCCCTTTCAATTACGGAATAATTCCGTTCAGGTTGGCTTAAGGTGCGGGAGGCAAAAGCTATGATAGTTTCTCCACCTTCCCCCTTCTGAGTCAGAGTGGCCCCAAGACCTTTGTTGGATGCATCAGTACATAAGATGGTTCTCTTCCTATGGTCAAAAGGGCCCAGTGCACGTGAGCCAATGATTTCTTTTTTTAAGTTGGTTACGGAATCAGAGTGTGTCTTTTCCCATTTGAATTCGCTATTCTTTTTTAGCAGTTCTCGTAAGGACTCACATTTTTCTGAAAATCTGGGAATGAACTTGGCCATATACTCAACTAAGCCTAAAAATGATTTAAGCTCCTCCTTGTTCGTTGGGAAAGGAGCGTTTTCCACTGCCTGAACTAGACTAAGTTTAGGTTTTATCCCTTCAAAGGAAAGATTGTGACCCAAATAATCCACTTCAGTGACTTTGATCTTGCATTTTTCTTTTTTCACAGTTAGCCCAGCATTCGTCAGCCTGGTACATACTTTCCTAAATATGGAGTCATGTTCTTCTTCATCAGCTCCGTAGACTAAAACATCATCTTGGAAACACATGCTGTTCGGAATTCCTTCCAGTACCCTTTGCATCATTTTTTGGAAGACAGCCGCCGCCGAGGCAAGGCCGAAAGGCATCCTTCCAAACATGTATGTGCCAAATGGGGTGGAAAATGCCGTTAGTGGCCTAGATTCCGGGTGAAGATCTACTTGATAATAGGCCATGGAAAGGACTATGACCGAAAAAAACTTAGCCTTACCCATGGTACTCAACATTTTGTTGATGTTAGGAAGCGGGAACCGTTCAACCCAAATGTTTTCATTTAGGCTGCGTAAATCAATGCAAAGGCGAATGCCCTGTCCATTGGCCTTGGAAGCTATAACGATGGGAGATAACCACTCCGATGCGTCAATGGGATGAATGACGCCTAAGTGGCATAGTTTGTCAAGTTCATCTTTCAATGGCTGTCTTAAGAGTAAAGGAACTTGGCGAGTTTTATGTACCACAGGTTTAGCCCCTTGTCTAATTCTTATTTTATGCTGGTAGTGTTTCAACAACCCCAGATCATTAGAGAAAAGGTGGGGAAATTCGTTACAGAGGGGTGACTCCCCCGTAGCTTCTTTGACTAATTTGACCTGTTCCTTGCTATTGGGGTCAAGAATAATTCCAAGTTCTGTCTGGTGACGCCACCCTAGGAGATTAGATCCTGAGCTGACAAGGTAAACCTTACCCACCGTGGACCTCCCTTTAAAATATATTTGTGTCTCCACCATTCCCACTAACGGAATAGGGTCTTTGGTATAACCATGGGGTGTAATATCAGGTGTAGAAATAACCATACTAGGATCCCCTTTGATTTTCCTGAAATCTTCCACATTTAACAGGGTAAATGGAGAGCAGGAATCTGCGAACATTTCAATAGATTCGTTATTGATTGAAATATTGCATTTAGGATATTCAGTGAAGCTTCTTCCAACAGAACTCTTTACTTGGAACACAAATCTCAGCTGGTCTTCACTGGGTTCACTGATGGCTTTGACTTGGCTGGAGTCGCTGTCCCTGCACACTCTAGCTAAATGTCCTCTTCTGTTGCACTTCTTACAATGAGCATTACGAGCTGCGCATGTAGGATTATTAGCTAGGTGATTACTACTCCCACATCTGTAGCATTTGAGGTCAGAGTGTTCTCTTGGGAACTTAATGGATGACTCTCCTTTATGTCTGACTTTCAAAAAATTCTTATTTGACGCATCAACCTGAACCGCTGCTACCACTTCCTCAGATATTTTGATTTCCTTCATACACTTAGCAGTATGCTCGATAGACTGAGCTATGGAAACAGCTTCTTCCAGCGATGGATTTTTTTACAGCAATTTCTCTTGGATCTTACTATTTCTTGTGCACCTGACCAATTGGTCACGTATTAACGAGTCATTAAGATCCCCAAAATCACACCTTTGAGTTAGACCTCTCAAGTCTGCAATTTAGTTTTTTACAGACTCGTTTTTTCCTTGTGACCTACTGAAAAACTTGTGACGTTCTAGGACCACATTTATTTTGTCCCCAAAATGATTTCCTAACTTTAGCATAGTTATTTCATACACATCTAGGTCATCTTCTTCATCCAACTCAGGTTCTGGGAGAGTTTCGTACACTTTGTGACCATAATCACCAATATTGTGTAAGAGAATGTGCTGTTTCCGTAAAGCAGAAAATCTTTCCCCACCCATGGCAATCAAATAGGACTCAAAAAGCTTGGTCCATTCCTTCCAATGAATATCAGGATCTCCACAATCATTAAGAAATGAAGGAGGTTGACATATTCCTGGAGTACCCATTCTATTTGAAAAGTAGAATAAGGTTTGCAAGTAACGTAGATCTAAAATGAGTGAAGAACAAAGAAATCCAAGCACACAGGAAGTAGGAAGAATTTGCTCACAACAGTTAGTTCAATGCAATATGGCTCAACATTCTAAGGTAAGCTCCAGGAGATACCAAGGTGAGTGGGAAGGAGGGGGTGGGCGGAAGGTACCAAGGTGGGAGTAAAAGGGGAAGATACAACAGTTATCTTATGGGGTTTGGTATCCTAGAACCTCTTATATCTTCACGTTGATTGTGATGAAATGAATGTTGAGAAAAGTCTAAGAGGAACAAACCAGGAGAAGAATTTCTCAAGTTTGCAACAGTTTTGCGTAGAGTTACACCATCTTCCTTTCATAAGAAAGGTGAAACATTTCAAACTTCCATCTTTATCAAATGCTGAATCACATGGTCTTCGATATTCCAATTATTGTCATAGTTTCATGAACTCTTCATCAGGTACAAAGCGAAGACTTTTAGTAGGATATGGGCTTCCAAACAATTCTGTTCAGAACTACAGCCAGAGCCCAATGTTTACAGGTTTTCTCCAAGGCAGTACTGCGCACAAATGGGCTTAGTTTAAGACGTGTTGACTATAGTTATTTTTAGCAATCAAATTGTTGCTTTCACACTAACGCACCACTTAATTCTTTTCAATTAAGCACACTTTAAAGGTGACTGAATTAGAAGTGATAAAAATGAATTGGTGCTATTTCTCTGTAAAAAACGAATCATGAAGTTACACCAACACTTCATGATGGATTATCATCAACGGCAAGGAGCACTCCAGCCATAAATGCCTAGAGGGCCAAATATGCAGCTGTCTGCACATTTTTTTGGGACTGTTTCAATACCTCTGTGTGTATTCAGGCAGATAAATCCAAGTACAGCATTTAGAAGACTCTGTGCATTGTGTCTACTCCCAACAGTCACTACCATCAACAACTCTTGGCATAAAGTTCTCAGCATTTGGTGTGACTGTCTCTTGTGTTACACTCCTATATCACACAGAGGTGGAAGATACAATACTTTACATATCTAGAGCGGACGTATTTCCTTCCTTTACCAGAGGAGTGCAGATCATCTATGAGTTGTAGATCTGGTCAAGACATACTGAATGATGATTCCCAGTACTAGAAGGGAGTTAGCATCCCCTCCTCTAGCACATACTGTGTTTTCTGGTGTGAGGTGTAATGAAAAAAGAGTCTTGGCTTTTCCATCAAATTAAAATTCCCTCTAATGAGCCACTTTCAGTATATTTCTCTTTCCGCTATACACAGAGATATATCTGTGTGACACAGTATATTTGTGGAGTTACCAAAGCAGAATTTTGCTCCTTATTTGGAGCAGTCCTGACCCACCAAGCAGATGTGTTCAATCTGTTCTGCCTTCCCTGAATGTGATCTCCTTGGGAATCAAAGAGGGTGCAGGAAAGTGCCTCTTTTGACATGGTTAGCCCCCACTTTTGCTTGATGCCTGATGTGATTTCGAACTGTAAGTGCACTCAGCCATGGCCCGTACAGGGCGTGCTACCGGGCAGTGACGTGGGGCGGGGGAGGGGCAGGGTGGGAGGTTGTAAATTTAATTGTGCGGGCTGCATCGCCAAATGCGAAGCAGCGCGCGTAACAAAATTCGCTTTATTTATTTTTTCCGTTACTTACCTGAAATCGTCCGTTTGCCGAATTTTACAACCCCCCACCCTGCCCCTTCCCCGCCCCATGTCACCGCCCAGTGGCACGCCCTATACGTCCGTGGCTGAGCACACTGGGTCCCTACTCACCAGGTTCCCAGTGCCAGATCTCTTTCCCAAAACTGTACCACAATTGGCACAACTTCAGCCACCCTTGTAAGTCCCTGGTAAATGGTACCTCTGGTACCTAGGGCGTGGGTAATGAAGAGTGTCCCCTGGGGCTAATGCATAAACTGTGCCATCCCTGAAACTCTTCACCAAGACCATTTAAACTGCCACTGAAGGCTATATGTCTTGGTGCAGAGAAAACCAAAGAGTCGACATGTCTCACAGCCTTGTGTGCCATTTCCTCTCACACTGCATGAGATAAAGGTAAGCCACCCCTACTGCAGGCCTTATAGCCCTTAGGCAGGGTGTACTACATCCCATGCAGTGGTGGTTTGCCAAGGGAGTGCTGCGAGGCGAGGCAGGGAGGGGCAGGGTGGGGGGTAGTGGAGTCGGACATATGATGGACATTAGTAAGGTAAGTAATTGAATAAATAAAAAAATGTACCTTGCGCGCGCTGCATCGCCAACTCGGCTGTTTTGCATTACTTTACATCAAGAGGGTGTTACATGGGTGGTATACAGGCATTCCCATGCAACTACCCATGCTTTGTGATGCAAAACCCTCTCTACTAACATTGGTAGATAGGGTTTACTGTAAAAAATTAACACAGCTGAAAAGTAGGCATTAAAAGGAGAAATGTTTTAATTTCTCCTTGCTTTTTTGACTTTGCATGTCTGCTATACTGTACAGCACACATACAAAGTAGGTAACTATTTTACACTTATCTAGCCATAGCATTTTTTAGAGGAATGGTTCCCTTCCTGTACAAAACCTATGGTAGACTCAGGTACTCTCCCTGGAACAATGGCGCCAAAGTCTGTGTCTGGTGCACAGCAGCCCAAATCAGCGCCAGTGCTGGGAGAAGGGAGGAGAGTGCCATATCTCTGTGAATTTGGCACTCTCCGGCTCTCTCCATGTCACGCAATGCAGTGCAGCCTCTTTGGGTGCTGCTTTGCATCTTTGTGAACCTGGGCCATAGTTTAAGCAAAGGCAAGCTGAAGGTGTGGGTGATGGAGAACTAGGAAAAATATTCATGTAGATGAGAGAACGAACAAGTATTGGAAGAGGCAGTGGGTTTCAACAGTGAAACAGACGGCTTTGTCAATATTTTTTTGGGTTAGATAGCAGCTGTGAATGTGCACACACCCACGTCAGCCATCTTTAAAAAGGTTTCTTAAAACATTATAAATGTATCTAAAGATGGTCATTTTCGGCACTCGTCTGTGAATGCATTTGTAACATTTTAAACAAACTGTTCAAGGTTGGCCACAGTGACTTCATGGCCATTCATGGCTGTCAACTGTTTGAATGGGTTTGTTAAAATAGTACAAACTCATTTCTAGGTAGCTGCCATGCAAGCACAGTCAAGCGTGACTAGCTTGAAATTGGTTAAAAACCATTTTAAATTGGACACCTGCTGACAACACAGCAGAAGCCTAATAATTAATTTGAAAACATAAGCGTTCAAATAAAATTAAAACCAAGTAGATAAGGGCAGGGTAACAGTGAAGGTGCAGGGAGTTTATGGAACAAAAATGAGTTATACACTCCCACAAATTGCTTACATTGAAAGGAAAAAGTAGTTCCCAGAACACAAACAACAACAGCATTTGCGATATATAAGTCGGCCAATCAGAATGAGATGAGACAGAAATACCCCTGGCCAGAGGTATGCCATTGAATCAAGAGGAGACAAATAAGATCGACAGCAAAGTGATCTATTCACGAGCAATAGGCAAAATCAAAATCTAGCGACAGTTTCAGTGTGTGTTTCTGTACCTGTGTGTGTGAGTGTGAGGATCATACCGATTGTAACATTGTTGAAAAGCATTTGAGTCTTCATTTTGCATGCGCTATGTGAGTCTGATCTTGCTGCCTGTCTAAATTGTTTGAGAGCTGCTATTGACGGGCAGCATTGATTTCACCATATACAAAATACGTTCACAGAATAATAGACATGGAATCCAGAAACTAGGAGTGGATGGAATGTTCCATTCTGCCCCAGAGTTGGTGTAATTTTGGTCACTCTGTGTTACTCTTCAACACGGAGTTCTAGCCAAATTCAACCAATCACCGCATGGTGGACATTTTCTCCAGCATGGCTCCAGAAAATGCAAGTTGGTGAGCGTGAATGAGATTTGGTGTCTCCTAAACACGAGAGGCTAGAGCAGTCACTGTCAGAAGGCTGCCTCTTGAGAAGATTAGCTGCGGTCTGAATGTTTTTTTACTCAAGTCGGAGGAAAATCAACTCGAATGGCCACATGCTCTTGCGCAATGCATAAGACGATTAGCGTTGATTTGTCAGTGCTGCTCGCACTACTGGTGGTAAATCGTAGCACGAGCTGCATGTTTTCCACTCCTTGGCAGAACTCCGCAGTATCTCACAGAGTTTGTATGTAACTCTACAGAATTCTGCATAGTAAAACTCCAAAAGTTCCGCCCATCCCAACTAGAAATATGGGTTCAAACAGAGATATGGCACTTGACCAAAAAATCTGTGTGAATCTAAATAAATCCGTTTATCTCTATGTGCCTAGAATTTAAACATGATGTCATAACAATAAGAACATTGAAATGTGCCGTGCATTGTTTAGACCCGCTTTCTAATATTATACCAGCTATATAGTCCACCTAACCTGGTTTCTCTAAAACAGTCTCTAGTGCACCCTATAGGCCATATTGTTCCATGTACATCACTTCATGTTCAAGATGATCCTGCTACAAGAAAAAATGACTCTGTGCAGCATTCGACTGTTCACTTTTCTATCTCACTCGATCCATGTCTGTTCTGTATTAAATATATAGAAAATAAAAATATAGGTGATATTACTTTCTGTACTTGTGCATATATTGTCTATTTTTCCATGCGCCTACTTGACATAAGGCATGCTGTGTATAACATTTAAAATATTTTCATACTTGCTTAGATATTGAATTTATTTTTCTGCAGTTTAATTTCTTAACATGTTGAAGCAAAACGAAACCAGGTGGAGTTTTCTGTAAGGTTAAAAAAACAGAATCTAATAGATTTTGTGTCAGTCTGGCAGAGCTCAGGTTTTTCATTATTTTTTCCACTACAAATTGGATTTCAAGATGTCAGCTTAGTTTTCTGTTGCACGCTAAATTCTTCAATTTCTCACTATATTTAGGAGAAAAAGGTCTATCTCAGTAAGTCGCGGGGGGTGTCAAAGGTCAGGTCAAAAGCAGTCTGATTTGTTAGGGCACCACGGTGCACATGACAACCATTCATCACAATTCTGTATATCTGTATCACATGGTGAACGTTCCATTAAAACATTGATTATAAATCAAAGGCAGGCTAAATATCCTAATTGCGCCCGAGTGTTTGCTACAGCCTGAAAAAAGCTATTTGTTAGAACCTGCCTGGGACCTTTTGGTCACAGCTTTATGCACAGAAGCTTGCTTTAATAGTATTAGAACAAAAGAAGATCTTTCCAGTTAATTAAGCCTAAGCCCTAGAGATGAATATAACAATATAATATTGGGGAGAGCATAATTACTCTATAAACTCTACTTTGTACTTTATTTCCCTAAAGCAAGCACAATCTGATGTTAGAAAGCTCTTTTTCTAAGACAATGATATGACTATTGAATGTCACTACTTTGTTGTGAGAGAGAATAGATGTCGCGACACAAAGCAGGTGACTACCTTTGCTCGGTTACTGCGAGAGACGAACAGAGACTCTGTCTAGGCAGCACAGGAAAGAGAATGAAAGTGTTCTCCCCACTTGGCATCAGGGCACTTAGTTTTGGCCCTGTAGCCGACCCACTAACTTGTTTGAAGCATCTGACCACATTCCATGCAGTCATGTCGCAAGGAGCAACACAACTCCAGCAATGCTCGTGGCCTGCCCATACATAACGTGGTGCGTCACGCCTTACACCTGCTTCAAGCAGGGGCAAGGTTTTGACGCAGCGGCGTCGGAAAAGTGACGGAGTGGAATCTTGTAGATTTCACTCAGGCACATTTCCGAGGCTTTACTGTGCCGGAACGCCCCCCCTGCGCCGGAACACCCACATGAAACCTGACGCAGGTTTCATGTGGTGCAGGGCTTTACAACATGACGCATCTTCCTAGATGCGTCACGTTGTAAATAGGGCGCAACGTGGTGCATGGTTTATGCCGCCACTGCATTACAGAAGTGACGCAACAGCGGCGCAAAAGTGGCGCTAGGGGCTCGTTAATATGCCCCAAAGTTGTTGGGAAAGCAGCAAAATACCCCTTGGTCTTAGAAAGCAGGCAGTGCCAAAGCAGTCTCCCACACCAAAGGAAAGTACTCTGTGTGCGGACTTGCCCGCACACACAAGACATTCTTAGCTTTGCGTGTCGTGCAATCTCACACGAATGTCTGTTGCCACTTCATGATGGTTTAAATTTGACATTTGATTTACTCCCAGAGAAGTCCCAAGGCCCATCCTCCTGAGGATGTGCAGTGCATCAGAATACGAGTTAGCTTCCTCATGCTCAGTGCCGCTAAGGGTGTTGCACACGACGGTGAGAGCATCTCCTCACTGACAAAGAACAGATATGTATGTGTCCAATCACTGTATGGCTTCAAAGTAAAATCACACACTGATTGGCCATGTTCTGTCATACTCCCACCCCTTGCTAAGTTTGAGAATAGGTCTAAAGTTCCGTAATAAGAACCAATCCTCGCGCTGGTACCATGCTGTTTATTTTAGTAAACAGCATGAGACCCACGCAGGGATTTTTTGCAGCAGGTGAGCCCAGTGCTCCAAACGAGTCAAGGGGGCTCTGCTGTCATCCCCCTAGCTCCTTAACACAGCACTGGTTCAAGAGGCCTGAAGTGCTCATGCCGGGTGGTCACAGTAAGACATCTGCCCAACCCGACATGCGCACTTGACTTTAGCCTTTGCCCGCAATCTGCTGATCAAAAAGATTGGCACCACCCTGTGGAAAGTGAAGGCGTTGTGACTGAGAAAATTCTTCAAAAATAAAATACATTAAAAAAATAAAATAGCATGGCTTACGGCTGCTCACAGCAGGGGGAGGCAACTCAAATAAGCTCCATAGGAGGATCCGCCCCTCACATGACATTGTTTTCCTGCATTTTGGAGCTATTCGGGTTTCTTTAAAAACCTAGGATTTGACTACTAAAAATGAGGATTGCTGCCCTTTCTTGCCCAGGCTCAAGGAACTGGATCTTTAAGGGGTAAACAATAGTTTCAGCGCTCAAATTAAGGCAGTGCTTAATTTGAGCTGTGGTTTCCGATGCTCGGCACTGCCACTTAATTGTCAATACCGGCACTCAGTAGCGGTCCGTGGAGGGAGTTCGGTGGAGCAGAGAGGCGGGGCGGGGGAGGGGCAGGGTGGGGAAATGTAAACACCGGAATATGTATTGCATTTTGCGATGCAGCGCGCGCAAAACAATTTGTTTTATTTATTTAAATGTGTACTTACCTCAACCCTGAAGTTGCCAGATTGTCAGGTCATCGCAGGTGGTAGTAGGGAAGAGTATACGGCATAGATGACCTGGTTTCCATATTTGATGGAGCTAGAATCTTTTCCTTTAACCACATAGGGCCATATTCTCAAGGAACGCCGATAATGGGCTTGATAATATGCCCGTGTGAATTCCCATGTAAGCCCAGGTTCTGTTGCGAACCTGGGCTTCTTTGGGAATTCACAAGGGCATATTATCAAGCCCATTATCGCCCCTTTAGCGGCAGTTTCCTGCCGTTAAAGCGGCGATAATGTTATCACCGTTCCTTGATAATATGGCCCATAGAGTTTGACTAATAAATGGGAAAGGTCCATGATTAATTGGAAGTGAATATTTAAGGATACATGGTCGTTTCCTTTCTTCTCGTGGCACACAGATGTGATTGTTTGCGTTTGCACAATATCTGTTCATTTTAATTTTGACACAGTGTGGGTTGACTGTCTCCCTGCAGTCATGAGTGCCTCAATCCCGCCTCTGCACACCGAGGGGAGGAGAAAGCAGCGAGATCACCGCTCATTGAGCTCCCAGTCCTTTGAAGGGTGGAAAATGATTTTACCAAAGTCAATAAGTTTCTGTTCACAGTGGACATGTCATAAGGAGGCATCAAGTAATCTATTTTTCCAGAATTCAAAGAGATCAGCATGGCAACACTTGAAAAATGGAAGGATTCTTTGCCAGATGGGCACATAGCATTCTGCAGGTTTCAGGTGGCTGGAAGCTGCAGTGTTCAGAAAAGGTTAACTAACGTTTTTCAGGCATGAACTAGTTTCATGCCTCAGCAATGAAGATATCCGTTGCTTGGTAACTGCAACAGATGCCAAGAAGCAGCGTGTCATGTGTAACACCTTTTGTCAGTACTGTTTAAGCCTAGAACATGTTGCATTCTGGGACAGTTGAGATTTTAACTTTGCGAATTTAGACACAAAAATAACAGCATGCAAGCTGTCCTTCGCTACAAATTAAGGATTGGCAGAATGTCTCTTAACGTGAGACGTGACCATTTGGCTACTATGAAAGAGTGCAGGAAAAGGACAAAAATGTAATTTGGAGATCAACATGTTCCAAGTGAATTGGGCTTTCTTGTGAAATGTCCGCTGTAGATAGGTAAGAAGTCACCTACAAAATGCCCATTAGCTAACACCGCGAGTTGGTGGGCGTGAGAGAAGCAGTAAACTAAGGGAGGATGATAATCAGGAGCACTGCACGATTTCACTGGTGAAATGCTTTGCACTGGGAATGTTTTTAGCATGGCTGCTTTCCAGTGACGAATAGTGTGCAGGGTACAATTCTTTGTAAATGAAAGGAAGTCCGGATGTCCAATTGCTATTTTTTTCTCCATGGACAAGCCATTTCATTCTAAACCCCAACCAATTTGTGACTGTTCTATTCCCCTGACTACACTGGATGAAATGAATGCCAGCTCCTTGCAGGAACACATCGCCAACCATTTCTAGGGTGGGGAATGGCCAGAGAAGAGTCGGTGAATGCCTACACCCTCTTCTGCCCCCTCAGTCAGTGCAAAAGCTCATTGGCTGTGGGGGTGACCAGGTGGAATGGGGCTAGACAATGCAGAGAAATCTCTGATAACATAACATTGTATAAGATAACATAAAATAGCATTGCGTCAAGTGTAAATTTAAATATAGAGCCTTACCTTTGCATGGCTTAGCTGATCTAAGGTGCTACGGTAAGGTCCCATCACAGGTTCCTCGTGAAAACCGCATTGTAATTGAAGAACCCAAAATTAACGATACTTTGCGGAGTGGTAATTTTGGGCTACGGAATACCTGAGGAGTCTAAGGGGCATATTATCAAGGGGCTGCGATAAAATTATCGCCGCTTTAGCGTCCGTTTTCAGGCGAAAAGCGGCGTGTGATTCCTTGACTTAGCACCCGTTTTTCACACGCCTCGCCTCGCATCGATAATGAGATGCAAAGGAGGCGTGGCTGTGAAAACAACATGGGATAATATCGCGAAGGCAGCTTCGCGATATTATCAGCGAGGGGTAGCGATATTTGAAATCGCGTTAAGTATGCCTTAACGCAGGAATTTAACGTCTGTTAAATTCCTGACTAAAGCATACCTAACATGGGGGTGGATTTTGTGGCTAAGACCACAGACCCTATCATCAAAGATATCGATTTTCCATGGAACATCGCTGGGAAATGAGCGATTTTCCATGGAAAACACCGCTATTGCTGGAATAATTATCGCCATTGCGCTATGCGTTGTTAATACAGCGCTAGCATGGCGATAATTTCACGCTAAGAGCGGCCAGCGATAATTATCGCTGCCGCTTGATAATACGACCCCAAGTCTGGCCCAAAAGGTCCCTGAAAAATGGGGAATTACTGCAGTTAACAGGAAGACGGCATAAACTCCCTTGGCAATATTCTCTGTTTTTCGCACCCAAAGGGCAATTATTGTGAAAACTCCCATATTCCTTGCACTTCCTAACACGGGCAGAGGCATGGTTTCCTGCTAAATCAGACATTACATCCTGATGATGTTGTACCCATAATTAATTACATAATGAGGCTGCCGCGGCTTACAGTTACACCCGGATACCTTTTCAAAAAGTTAAAAGACCCCTCATGGAGACCTCCAGTTTTAGTTGTGATTTGCAGATACCAAGGGGGTCACAACTCAGTTGTGGCTGCAGCGTTGTTTTATGCGAATTTCTGACCTTGGATAGATGTGGGGTACTGGCGGCTTGCTGTTGGCACCAGTTGTGTTCTTGGTGCTACAAGCCAAGTGGGCTTCAACAGCGGCATGCTGCTCAATGAGGAAGTAGGTGGGGATGTGCTCCGGGTCTGCGAAGCGCCTGAGTGGAGGTGCCAGAGATTGTGATTCCAGGAAGAAGACAGCAAATGAGATTTCTGGCATGCTTCTGTTTTCTTTTGGCCCTAGGGAATAAACACTGCAGATTCCAGAGGTAGCTGAGCGTCTCTAATGAACATGCTTGTGAAAGTTTGAAACAGCGCAGCGATTCTACAAGGCCCATCTTAGGGTCTTTCTTTAGTCCTGGAGGTGCTGCAGATGTCTCCCTTTGAACCTATTGAGAGGGTGGATTTGAGAGTACTTACCTTGAAAACTTTCTTCCTTGTTGCAATTACATGGGGGCGGAGGTCGGAGTAATTGTGTCCTTATCAGTAAGGCATCTCTTCTTTAGGGTGTTCGAGGACAGGGTCATTTTACGTCCTGGTCCTTCTTTCATCCCTAAGGTAAATTCAGAATTTCACATAGAGCAGGAGGTTATTTTACTGGTGTTTCATCCTAATCCTTCTTCCTCAGAGGAGGTGGAGTTACATTCTTTGGATATTAAGCGGGCTATTCTGATTTATTTGGACAGGGTTTCTGATTTCATGATTACTTCTTCTTTGTTTGTTAATTTTGGGCCTGCTAGGAAGGGATCCAAACCTTCCTGTCAGACTCTGAGCCGTGAATCCGATCTTTGATAGCATTGGCATATAGGGAGTCAGGAACTCCATGTACAGCAGGGGTGGAAGGTAGATCCATTAGAGACATGTCTACTCCCTTTGCGGAGGATCAGGGCACATCTTTGGTTGAAATGTGTAGGGCTGCAACATGGGCTACACCCTCTTTGTTTGTGCGACACTACAGAGTGATGCAGGAAATTGACCTGGGGGAGGTTTTGGGGTCAAAAGTGCTGTTTTCTATGAAGTAATAGGAGGTTTGGTTCCAGTATATAATAAACTGAGTGATGCATGAACAGTCAGTTATCTTGATCAATGTTATTGCTTGCTATGTTTCATTACGTAATTAATTATGGGGAAAACGTTATGAGGAGGTAATGCTTCAATTACTTACTGGTAATTGAATTACTCAGAGTAAGTTTTCACCATATTTAATTAACCCCTCCCTCCCGCTCTGTAATGACCTGGCAACTGTTTCATGTAGTGCCTTGTGTCAACTAAAACAGGAGGTCCTGGGACTTTTTTGAAAAGGGAACTGGGAGTGTGTGTGTGGTGCAGTGGCCTCATTATTTAATTAATTATGGTTGAAACGTATTGCTCAGGAATTGGAGCATAACACAGACCCTTGAAAGCTGTGTTTTGGACTGGGTGGCTTTCTGGGTGGAGTGCACTGAGGAATCGGTGGTAGTCATCCAGCAATGAACAGGTGCAGCATATCCTAGAGTTACTGCACAGAGAGGACCACCAGCTCCTGTACTGTACTATGCCTGCTCCCTTATTAAGGAGCGAAAATGATGCGAATGTAATAGGGATTCGGGTTTCTCGAAACATGATTTTTGTGTCAGGCCCTTGCAGCTTACAGTGAATTGCTCTAACCTTCTGCTTCTAAATACAGTGAGGACTTGGAAAAGCTTAATGTGTGACAATGAACATAGTTGACATCTTGCAATAGCATGTGCAGCGAAAGTAAAGAAAAAAACACCTGCTCCCTATCACACTGTGACATGAAATCTATTTCATAGTAATTCTTCAGTGTATTGAAAGAGTCGAAATACGTTTTTCACTTCTTCCACAGGCGAACATAGAAAGATCCAGGGATAGAGTGACCACCAATCTATTGACTTGTTTTCTCCAGTTCTTCACACTGCAAATCTGAATGCGCGAGTCTGTAATGAAAAATAGTTCCAGCAAACCAAAATAAAAAATATTCCAACCTTATGTCATATGCAGGTGAGATGATGAAGCATATTGTAACCCTCTTGTTTCAAGAATGCAAGTCAAATTGCGGGTGTTTTGCCGCGCTCTTTGTTCAATTAATGTATTGATCATTTTATTACAAAGGTTTATTGAGGTGTCATAAGATTGATGACATAAACAATCGCAAAGTCTAGTTCGCATGTTTCAGTTGAATTATAGTGGTTGTAGTTGCTAGTTTGTTGGGTTCTGTACTTGTGAACTCTGTTTCTTTAATTATTCCTGCAGGCTTTACCTTTTATGTGATGGTGGACAGATAAAATCCGGAATACAAACACCGGGACACCTGGATCCAGTAGAAAGCATTTACATCTGTTCCAGTGCAATGCCTGAAAATTCCCCTTCTTACATATGGAATTCTGTATTCTTCACATTTGGATCTGCAAATCATATGAGTGCATAAATGCACCCCATCTGCATTTTAAGGGTGACGGTATCTTTATAACTCTGCTCTACATCTTCTTGCAACAAACATTTCTCAATAATCTATTGAATGGAATGCTAGTTTCATCCCAAGTTTGGCTTAATTCTGTTCATCAGTTTATGCTGTAGCCAAGAGCACACTTTCCTAGGGAAGCTAAAGTTGAAAATGCTTCTTTATTTTTATCTCCCCCTTTACTGATCCACCTTCAGAACCTTTTCAGCGCAATACAAGACTTTCCAAGTCATAGCCAGACCTGCTGATTGTTTGACGAAATCAAAGCAGGTTTGTTAAAAGGCATCGAGAAGAAAAAAAACAAAAAAATACCTTTTCAATTTTCACTCACTATAGTATGGCTTATATTAAAAATGTGCATTTTGATTTGCTTATAGTTTAACGCCTCTTGACGAATCTGGGTGAAATCTAGCCGCAAATCAGCTTGTTTGGCTTACTCTTGGTATGACCGAATGCTTTTAGATCTCTTAGATGGAGCAAATTTAAAGGGGGAAGGGGGAGGTTTATTAAGATAATCCCATATGAACGTTATTGCTGTTTTATGGATCTGCATGATTTGCTAGTAGCTTTGTGAACATTTGTCTAAGCCACATGAAATCTGCAAGACAAATTGCATCTCAGTTCTGCTATATCAAGTTATATCAGATCCATCAAATCCGTCAAATAGCATACCCCCTTTTAACTGTCCTCCCTTGATGGATCTGCATAAGGTGGTAACAGTCTGCATAAGATCATCCGATATGTCGAATAGTACCAAAGTGTAAGCAATTGAACAATTTCTTGTCCCCATCCCTTCTAATTTCACCCCTCCACATTGACATGTTTGTGTGAAAGTTGGAACAGGGTTGGCACTTTTTGTCCAATTCTGATATCTCCAATTCCGGCAGATCCATTACATTTCACAAAAAGTGCAAGCACTTAAAAGCTTTTTTACTTTCTACCCTTTAACTTTTCCCTATGACTGATGTGCAAGAAAACATACGGGCATATTATCAAGACACGGCGTTAAAATTATCGCTGCTTTAGTGGCAGAAAACTGCCGCTAAAGCGGCGATAATGGGCTTGATAATATGCCGCAGAGAATTCCAATAGAAGCCCATGTTCTGGTGTCAACATGGGCTTCTAGTGGAATTCTCTGCGGCATATTATCAAGCCCATTATCGCCGCTTTAGCGGCAGTTTTCAAAAACTGCTGCTAAAGAGGCGATAATTTTACCGCTGTGCTTGATAATATGCCCCTAAGATTGGTCTAGTGGCTCCCTAGTTATTAGCAATATTTCTGACTAGTACCTTAATCAATGCCCAAAAATGAAAGATCTGAATAAAACAGGGCTAACGTAAAGCAAAAGTAACATGCTACGTGTCTGAATATTTGGCACAATCATCAATTTACTCTAAAGTTGTAAGCATATCAAAAACACCCTATTCCAGCTGCCGAGATATACATACAATGAACTATTTTGAAACCCCCCCACAAACTGTAGCTCAAAAACTGCTGAATATATTTATATCAAATCACGAAAGTGCAATTCTGAATAAAATGTTAGTTTCATGCCAAGTTTGGTATGAATAATTACAACAGTTTTAACTGTAGTGTGAGAGAAAAAATTCCATTTAGAGCTAAACATGCAATACACTTCTTTTTTTTAGTCTCCCTTTAAAATTGAGGCAATTTCTAGCAAACTAAAAAAATGCCTTTTTGTTAGAAAGGGAGAACCTTAACTACAAACTTGTTATCACCTGCTCTGTAAAATATTCCTTTCAAAATACATTTATATTTGCTTATACATTTAGTGCCCTTTGAAAATCTGTGCAACATTTGGCAGAGGTTTAGCATATTTAGCTTACTCACGTTATGTCATGATTCTGGCAGATCCAACAAGGGTAGCAAACTCAAAGGGGGGGGAGCATGAAACCTTTGAGCTGCATGAAGGTACCAGATGTGGGTTTAACTTAGTCTTTCGCTACTAAAGTTCATGCAGATATGTCAGTGTGAAAGTGAGAGGTCAATATCATATGCCATTATTGTTGACACATTTGAATAAAGTGCATACAATTGAGCAGACTACTAGCATATTAAGACAAATTCTGGTATCTTAGGTTCCTTAGAGATCCATCAAATGGAACCTACAATTATTGTTCCCCTGTTTCACTTGTTGAGCCTTGATGGATTTGCACAAAACGTGTCATGGTAGTACTGGGCTTAATGTGTTATCTTGCTGCCTAATATGATACAGATTCATTAAAAGGCACAAAAGTTATTAGCAAATAAACAGTTTTTTGACCCCCAATTAAACTTTGTTGCCCCTAGACAAATACACATAAAATGTGGTACAAGGATAGCACATTATGCCTAATTCTGGCATTTCAAGTCGCATACAGATTCATCAAGTGCCACAAATGTTTTTAGCAAATGAAAGCTTTTTGACTCTTCCTGTTTAACTTTGTTCACTTGAGTAATGTGCATAGAAACTGCGATATGTTCAGTGAGCTTCATTGGAGTAAATGCCTTCCCAATTTCATACAAATTTATCAAATGGCTCAAAGGTTATTAACAACTGAACACTGATTTCTCCGTCCATTTAACGGTGCCACCCAGTAAGGATCTGCATAAACAAGACATAAAAAGAGAAACCAGAACATGTTAAGTGTCTCTGAGATTTCTTGCAGAGTCGCTAAATGGTGCTATTGGTATGAATAAATATCCTAGAATTAATAATTTGGAAGAATTGCTCTTTTTTGCATCATATCCCCCATGTTTTTGGATTGATGCTACTTTTTTTTTTACTCTGGGATTTTGGCATCAGGACTCTGCTAACCGGGTCCTGGTTCATTCTCTTTGACCTCTAAAACATGTCAAAATTGGCACATTTACCTTACCTAGAAGTCCCTAGTAATTGGTCAAATGTCACTAGTGTACCGCAGAAAGCATGATGCCACTACTAAAGTGACAATGCAATACCTGACTGTAGGGCCCCCCACCTTTAAACTAGCTTTGCAGGATTAAACTTTAAATTCAACCTGTCAAAACAACCTATTTGACAGGCCTAAACACTTCTTTTGAATATTGGCAAGTCAACCCTAAGTAGGCCTTAAATGCCCATAAGGCGAGGTGCATGGTATTTAAAAGCAGGACATGTAAAATGTTATTATTAAACATGTTCTTACAGAGAAAATGCTCTAGGGTTGGCTGTCACGTTGGATAGCATATGGGATACATTACTAAAAGTAAAAAAATATATCTCTACCTAGAAACCAGATAAAAACTTAATTTTTGGACTTTTAAAAATATTTATTACAAATCCATTTCTTTGATAAAGTGAGATTTGTACCAAATATTTTACAAAAGGTGCTTTAATAAATCACCTTTAACTTGTCTGAAGCCTGTAATATCCCCTTCTCCTGAGCTTCCAATTGTAACCTAGAAGTTGCTTCCAGAGCTGAGAAAAAGGCCTTGGGTGTGGGGAGAAGTTGACCTTTGTGTGAAAGGATGACCTGGAGGTATGCCCAGCCACTTGCACATCTTCAAAGGATGCCTACCTGTCACTGGCAGGTGACACTCACACCCGGGCCTACCCCTTTTGTCTTCCTAGCCAGCCAGGCTGTTATCCCAGTGTGAGATAAGGTCAAACTAGTTTGGTGTGACCACAGAGGGGGGGTTGCTAAGTCCCCTGCCCACACCTCCAGGGTATTCACAGGAACTCTTAACATGGGAAGAAAGGTTCGGGTCTGACATGTTGAAATTAGGGAGAAAGGGTCACTCTGGGATTATTTGTGGTAGGGTATATGGGACTGCTGTAAAGGTGGGGAGGGTTACAGCTGGGAACTTTCTTCCTATTGGTTAGGGAAAGGCCCGGAGTCAACCCACTCCACAGACAAGTGTCAGGCATAAATGCGACACCCCTGGGCTTTCTTCAGAACAATGCCAGACCTTTGGAAGACAAAAGAAGGACTCCACCCTCTGTTGAGACTTGTGAGTAGAACCCTAACGGCTGGACCTTCTCCCACTTGTGCTCAGGACAAAGGGTCAGTTGGCTGATCTCCTTTTAAGCTAAAGGGACACACAAAATGCAGGAAGTCCACTTTCATGAAAGAGCCCAGCTGACGAGTATCAAATGAACCTATCTGGACCCTAATCGTGTCTTCTGTTGGAGTGAGTCCTGACCCCAAGTACTTTCCTAGAGGTCCTGAAATCCTGGTGTGGTGTCCGAGGGTACACCTCTTGCCTATCTCTAAAATCTGGAACTTATAAATGTTTGCAATGCGTTTTGCCTGGAGAACCATTGTGTGCCCGGAACCAACCTGCCAGCCAATCTGCCATGAGTTCTGGTGGACCTTAGTTTGGATCAGATCCCACCGGCAACAAATCCAATTCCTTTGGCCTTAAGAGAACCCACATTCAAGAACCCTCTTGGGCTATTGCCTGCAACCATGCCTCACAGAGATAATCCAACTTCCAGAAAAAAAGTGTAAATGTAGAAATCTTCACCGGGCTTGATGTAGAGCAGCGTCCGATCTAAATTGACAGCTTCCTGGGTGCAAACTCTGGACTTTTCCTGCTCTGAGCTTCTCTGCCTTCATCAACGGCTTCACCATGACTGCATCCTTCATCAATACACCATCAACGAGCATGTCTTCAGATCCAGCCTGCACCGTTGAAGACTCTGCCTTCTCTGAAATCAATTGCGGTTGGCCTAAAACCTTACCCATGTCCCGGTCTAGTGCAACCATTTGCAAACAGTTAGTGCCTTTTGCTTTTTACCACTAATTTCATTTAAAACTCATGTAAATGATTCCCCTCATTGGATTTTTGTCATTTTCATGCTCCTTAAAATATTCTGTGTTTTAAAAAATTGGAGTGGGAATTTTATTGTGTTATGTTTTTGACTTTTGAATTGTTTTTGAACTTCTAAATGCTTTACACATATTTTTAAGTTAAGACTACCCCCCACACAGGTGCCCAATCCCTGCCCAAAACACTGCGGACACGTAACCCCCACCAGGCACAGTCGAATGGTGTCATTTTAAGTAAAGCCGACATACTGGGTTTGTCAAAGGGTTAGAACACCAAAATAGAAAAGGTAGGCATCTTTGCCTTTATAAAGGGTCAGCACATCAACATATATAAAGCAGACATAGTGACTTTATAAAAAAAGTCACCAATAAATATAATTGAATGTATATTTTATAAATTCACAAGTCGCAATGTTTCATATTAGGGATTATGTGTGTGTGTGTGTGTATGTGCTTATATAGCGCCGAATCACCCCTGGGGGTATCTCTGCGCTGTACTCATACCGCTGTAGGAACCCTTCCTGG
The DNA here is from genome assembly GCF_964204655.1 of Triturus cristatus. Classification (NCBI taxonomy): domain Eukaryota; kingdom Metazoa; phylum Chordata; class Amphibia; order Caudata; family Salamandridae; genus Triturus; species Triturus cristatus. Next base: position 827,726,266 of record NC_140585.1, on the reverse strand, counting down.
CTATCCGTGTGAAGTGTCCACTCCTGGGCACCCCCATGGTGAAGCCAGGCATCCCAGCGCTGTTGGGGCCATTGTGGAGACTAAGCAAGCTATTGCCCAGAGTTGCAGCGTGGGACCCATGATTAGAATAGGCACTGATGCTAGAATATCCGGTCCGCGGAATTTATAGCCCGAGACCGAGATTGTCAGGATATTTTCAATAGAGCGTTTAAAAAAAATAACATGTCTAATTTTTTTCTTTACATTTTCCAAGCCAACAATTTGAGCCACAGAACCAATCACAAGAGGTCAATATTTTACAGTTGGTGCCCCTCATCATTACTAAATGTTGAGAGACATGGGGAGAGCCCAAACACCCCCGTAACCCCAAGGCCACTGTTGGCTCCTTAGCCAATGCCCATCCTCGGTGCAGCTTGAGCCAGCTCTGTTCCTTTGCTGTTGCTGTTCCTGTTCCTGTTCTTTTTAGCCCCTGGAGAAGCCCCCCTCTTTTAAACACCCCAAAAGGATTGAAGATAGGGTATCCCTTCTCTGCCCCCTTCTATGTGTGTTTGAACATTTGTTCAGGGCTTGGGGACCGAGTTCTGAGTCCTGTAATGGCAGTTGCAACATTTTTTATCATGTTACGCCGCCAATCACATTGCTTAGACCAGCTGGACTCTTGTAGGCCTGACCAATTAGAATTCATTATTTGTAATTTTTACCCACGGGAGTCCCGTGGCAACAGATCTTTAAAAAACTGTAAACCATTAATTTTTGTACTACGTCTCAACAGAATTACAAAAAATCACAAACAGCACACTTTTTGAGTAAAGATCTTTCTTTCTGCCAATTTTGGTGTAAATATATGCATATGTCTAATTTTCCTTTAGAAAATGCATGGAGAAAAAAGTGTTTTGGCGCCACAGCTTTTTCTTAGCTCCCGCTTGACGGATCACCCGAAACTTTCCATGAAGGAGCTTAGGTGGATCAACTTTTTTTCTGAAAAGTCTTGTGTGAATTCGTCAAATGGCACCAAAGTTATTACCAAAACAAACAAGCATTGGCAAATACAATAGGTTTCGCCAATGTGAATCAATAAAGTGTTTTTTTCCCTCTAAGTTTTAGCTTGGGTAGCATTTGAGAAATTGTGCAATATAACTTAAAGAAGCTTCGTAAAAGTATGATTTGGTGCGTTGGCAATTTAATGGGTTGGCAGGTAATCTGTGCAATGGTAATTTTGCAGTGGAAATCTGCAACATATGACACTTTAGCAACAAACATACAGTAAATGGTGGCTAACGCGGTGAGATTAGGTAAAAGGGCCAAATCCAGAAATAAAAGAATATGAAGGAGACAATGTTCCCCAACCATAGATAAATAGGGAGCCCCTTGGATCCATTCAGGTCGCAAAGTTTACTATGGAACACATGTCTTTCTAGGCATGCTTTTCACCATTTGGAACCTGACATCCCCTCTGTTGTAAGCAACAGTGACATTTCTCAACTTTTTGGTGTGACACTACTATGAAATGGCCCCTTATAGGCCAAACTGTGAACAAATTATAGCTATCCATTTCTCTGCTTCATACTTTCAGTCTGTTGGGTGTGGATGTTGGATCAGGCAAACTATTTGTTTTAATAATCACGTGGGTCTATGTTCCAACAAAATGATGAACTTTGAAAATGTCTTGTGGCGAATTGTTTGAAGGTTATTTGGTACCACATAATTTATCACAACCTAGCCAATATATGTTAAAGAAAATTGAAAATTGTTACTTAGGTTGTGTGTGCCCTTTTCACACTTGAGTTTTCACTTTATCATTCATTCCAAGAAATCTCATCACCGCGAAATAGTTAACCAAAGATTAAGAAGAATACATGAATGCTGTGAACTGTTACTTAAAAACGATCTCCTGAGAGAAATCGACACAAGCCATGCCAAGTAGATGGTCCTCTCTGCTTTTGATTGGAAAGATGATGTAACATTTGCAGCCACATCAAAGAAGCCACGATCAATTAAACAAACTAGTGTGAGAAGTGCAGCGGCGCTGGAGTGAGACCTGCCGCAGGGCTGTTTGTTAGCATAATGCCCCAGCATTGTTTTCTTTTAGGAGAGGCAAAAGAAACATCTCGTAGTAAGTGTGTAGAAATTGTGTACATCAAGAAAAAACTAGCTATACTGTACTGGAGGATGGTTGAAAGTAAAAAGAAAGAAAGTGCTACAATGTGGCCAGAATTTAAAGTGTCATAGCACTATTTTAAAAATTGAGTTCAGCCGTGCTGCTGTACGACATGGCTACAAAATCACTGACAAAGCCACTAGAACTCGGACAGGCAAAGCCTATTGACTTTGCCAATGCTTGTTTTGATAGTGTGAGAGATTCTGGTGTGTGGAACTGTCTCACAGAATAATATAATGAACACCAGAGTTAAAGCCCACTGACTCAGTCAGCTTCCATGTCTTCTCGTGCAGACTCCACATCTGTTGACCTGTGTGGAGAAGGAGTTGAGAAACAGTGGTGAACATTAGGAAAGATTGCTGAAAGTGTGCAGAGTAAGCATATCACTAACAAACATTGGAACCTGCCAGAAACTCCATCGGTACCGTTGCACAATGCAGTGAAGCCTGCTTTCACTGACAGCCACGAGAAGACTACCTTCTGCTAAACATTGTCAGTCTTGAGCAGTAGCTCCACTGTTTAAGCTGCAAACAATGAGCAGTGTGCAAAATATTAACGCTGCAAGCCTTGCTGATATATATACTCCTAGCACTGCTGACAATGAGCAGTGTACAGAATGATAAAACTGCATGACGTGGGGCATATCATCTGATGGCACTGCAAACAATGACTGTACAACTGATGTTCCAGTATGCATGCACCTGAGTAGCTGCGTGCACAGCTATGGATATCTGATAGTGTTTTTGACAATCTTTACCGAATAAGAACACAAAGTATGACCACATTTCTTTTAGTTTTTATTATTATTCATTCAAATATATGATTATGGTGATTCATTCATGATAATTCCATCAAATTCACTTCAATATATACAAAAAGCAACCAAACACAAAATACAATATATACAAAAAGCAACCAAACACAAAATACAAAATCATATGGATCATGAATACATTCTTCTTTGATGTGACTCCGTCTTATTCATGTAGTGCCCTATGCATTTAGGGACACGTGGTTCCTTCTTCAGGGGCCGCTGAAACATAATTGAAATGAAACCAAATAATATATTAATACCCATATTCAAATTGTCACTGACTCCCAATAACTTTCTACAACCCCTCAGGTCACTTGCAGAGCTCACGCATATCTTAAGCCATGTTAAAAGGTAACTTACACTAGTGGTGACCACACTTCCTGCCGTTATACAGAAAAATATACCAACCTAAACCAGCCATCTATTTGCCAGTGACCCAGAGTAGTTAACACACCACTGTGATTTCTCTATATCTAGAAAGAACCATATGCTCCCCTCGTGCTTAGTGGGTAGTAGAGTTCAACACATTACAAATACTCACTGCCAAGAAACAGAGTGAATGCAAGTGCTATCCTCAAGAGAGCATACTCACTTGCTGTTAATCTACAAGAGACAATATCAAGTGTCGTAAGCTTCATTATTAGTTTGCCTGTTCATCAACCATATGTGTGCCAGACACCATCATACCTTAAAAATCCGCTTTGCTTTTAACGAATAGATCACCAATGCTGGACCTGCATAACGACTGATAGAGGGGATTAAGTCCCCGAGTCCTGTAATGGCTGCCAGCAACATTTTTGTCATGTTGCTGGTAGCCAGTCAGAGCTCTTGCGTTAGTTGGAGTCGGACTCCTGTGGGAGTGAGATGGGCCAAGGGAAATAAAGTTCCCAGGCCCAATCAGAATGCCCTAAATGTAAATTTGCATTCCACTGAGAGTCTCTGAGACTCTTGTGGACCAAACTGCCAAAATAAGCAATTTTTTTTTATCCTTCATTTCTCAAAAACCACTGACAGAATCGCACCAAATCACAAAAAGAATAATCTGTGGACCAAGATCGAGCTTCCTGCCAAATATGGTGCAATTCCACTCAGCTGTTTTTGCTGTAGCCTTGCCTGAAGAAGTCTATGGAAAATGGATGGGGAGTTTGCATTTTTGGACCACCCCTTTTTTCTCAGCCCCCGCTTGAAGGATCACCCCGAAACTTTCCAGGAAGGAGCTGAGGTGGATGAGCTTTTTTAAAAGAACGTTTTAGGAAGATTAGGCAAGTGGGGCCAAAGTTATCAACAAACCAAAAACACTCTTTCTATGGAATAGCAGACCAAACTATAACTACCTAGTGGCAAACCCCACTAGGTAACATATAAATGGCGGTCACATCTGTTTAGTTACAATTAGGTCAGTCTTTCCATAGGCAGAGGGGCACCAGTTGATGAATCTTCACAAAACTTTCCCCCAAAAAGTCAGCTCCCTACTGGAAAGTTTCAGGGTGATTGGTTAAGTGGCAGCTGAGAAAAATGAGGGTCCCAAAACAACATTTTCGTAAGTTAATTCTCATAGGAAGTTTTGGTAAGCGATAAAAAAAAATCTGAACTGAATTACACCAAATTTGGCAGAAGTTTAGAACTTTACTTAGAAAGCATGCTTTTATTATTTTGTGTATATCTGTTCAGCTGTTTTTGAGAAATTCGCATTAAAAGAAGTGGTTGGCGAAAGCTTGAAGGGTTACAAAATATGGATATATTTGGACGATTGGTCCCTCTGGAGTCCCACAGAACCGTAGTTTAAAAAAAAAATGGGGTCTGATTGGCCCAGGGAGCTTTCGCTTCCTTAGGTCTTTTCAGTACAACAGGACCAGCACCAGACTCAGGGTACAGAGAGATTTTTTGGGCTCCTCTCATCTCTTCAAAGAATACTGCAGCAGCCATAACAGGACTCAGATACTTGAGCACATGCTGAGCAGATGTATCCATAGCGATGCAGACAAGATGAGGCCGTTGCAGGGAGGGCCTGAGGGCACAGCAGCCAGAGCCAGCCGTGGCAGCGCCGAGCACTGCCTGTATGCCAGCAGTCTTTTTCTGGCAGGGAAACAACCCCAGTGCTGTGTGTCTCCGAAAAGAGAGAAATTGTGTGCAGACTGGTTTTCATGAAAAACGAACTTATGCTAGTCATGCTTGCCTCACGTGATTTGTAGCACCAAGCATGCCGCCTTGTCGCCACTTCAAAGCACTGCATTACCAATAACGATGAGTTTAAGTATAAGATTAGATGAGGCAGTTTGTATTGTACTGACTGTTATGTAACAATGAAGGTGCAGGTGAGCAGAGGGACTTCTTCAGACTGTGAGGAGAGGTTGGTGGGGTAACCTCCAAACCATCCAGTAATTGGCCACATTGTTGATTATCAAGTGTCGATGACTTGTTTGATCAAGGCGCTGTCCAAACTCTTGTACTAGCAAAATACCACAGTATCATATATGGTTGAAAACCTGCAGCCTGCCACAAGGATTGAAAATGAAACCATTGTTTGCGCGTAAGGCTGTGGTTGCTGCAGACCATCAGGAACAAGCAGCGGTGCACATGCATATCTCCGCATTCCCCCCACCCCCCTCCAGAGGCAAGCGCCTCTTTGAAGTGGCAATGTGTCCCTTTATGGGAAACGCAGAGTTGTCGCCTGTTAGGTCACATTGCACGTCATAACTGCTATTTCAGTCAAATGTGGATATAAAAACCCAGGTATTTATATACTGCGATACACTAGCAGGTTCCAAATGGTGCTAATGGTTGGCAGATGAGAGAACTGAGGAACAGTGTGATTAAGTGATTTGCTATGGATCCCACCATGCTGTCATACAAGAAAAGAATGGTTAGAAACCAGTTATTTGGATCCTCGGTTGATAAACTTGGCCCATATTTATCACAGTTTTGAGCTGCAAAGGGATTCAAGGGTGACACAAAACCTAAATGAGAATACCTAGCCACACAAAGCCACCTTGCGTGGCCTTATGTGGCTTGGTAACCTAGAGGAATGCAAGGCAACGCAACGCAAATCACTGTATTGCGGTACTCTGCAGCAGGGAGGCATGCTGTGGGTGGAGCGTGGGTGCTCCCACTTATCCACTCATGTATTCTGGCACATTCCCAGATTTACCAGCACTGGTAGATCTGGGAATATGCCAGAATTATACACCTCCCCACCACATGCGCAATGAGGGAAAATATCTTTATTTCTCCTTGTTTCCTCTTTCTAAGTGTGAAGCATCCTGCAGCACACTTAGAAAGAGGAAAACACCTCTGAGGATTGTTTTTGTGCATGAAGATGCTCCTTCCTGCAGAAAAACAATCCTGCCTATAACATAGGCACCCTTACCCCATGGTGCAACCTGCGTTGGTGCTAAGCAGCAGTTTGTGCGGCAGAGGAGGAATGTCCTGTGTAATGTTAAATACAGCACATTCCTGCCCTCTCTCATTCACGCAGGACAGCAAGGTTGCTTGCTGAGTGGCATGAATAGTTAGTTGATCAAAATGCCCCTTAGTCACTGTGGACATTTTTGACAAATATTCACGCAATGCAACTCAGCAAGCAACCTTGCTGTGATGCGTGAAAAGGAGAGGGCAGGAGCATACCGTATTTTATATTATATGGTGCTTTTCTGATCTCTACCTGCACGGGTGCCCAAACTGCTGCCTAGAGCCATTGCAGATACCTTTGCACCATGACGCAAGGTTACCTGCATTGTAGTTATGATTATGTTTTGCAGGAAGGGGTACCTTCCTGCACAAAAACAATTCTCAGAGGCATTTTCCTCTTTCTACGTATGTTGCACAAAGCAACACACGTAGAAAGATGAAAAAACTCTGAGAATTAAAGATATTTCTCCTCATTTTCCCTCTGGTAGGCAGACATACATTTCTGATGCATTACCAGATCTGTCAGAGTTGGTAAATCTAGAAATGTGTCAGAATGCATGGGTGGATGTGCTCCACCATGGCACACCTCCCGGCTGTAGAGTAACGCAAGGCAGTGATTTGCCCTGTCTTGCGCTACTCTAGATTTATCAACCCACAGAAAGTGGCCTTGTGTGGCTTGGTAAATCTCATTTAGGTTTTCCATCACTATTGCACCCCCTTGTGGGATGCAAGCGTGGCGCAAAACCTTGATAAATAAGGGCCATGATGTATTTTCCCAGCTTTTTGGATGCAGCCCCAACCTGACTCCATCTAACCACTTCAGAACACTCTGACCCTACATAAACATCAAATGCAAAAAGTCAACAATCATTAAAGACAGTTTTGGCAATAGTTGGCGCACATTATATCTGCTCATATAGCAACCAGTGCAGCTTTCTAGATATTTCTGCTCATGTGTTATAAACACAATATTTGTGTGCAGAGCTTTTTGCACAGAGCAGATATGTTTAACAGTGTCAGCTACTTTTAGAAGTTGTTACTTATTTTGTCAACATTGGAATGACAGCAGTAAGGTATTTTTAATGTAGCTCATATGCTATTTTCTAGCTCTGCAAATAGCATGTGTTTATGGCACCCAGGCATAGATAGATAAGAAGGGGGAAGTGCTACTAGGCGTTGGGAAGAGAGAAATTGGATCACCTCTGGGTAACATAAAAAAAGGAGAGAGAATTGAACAAATTAATTTTACTTATAATTTAATGTGCACGGGGCAACAAATTAACAGGGGGACCCCTCCCGGAGCCAAGCCTAGGGTAGGATCTGACTCTAAGGGCCAGATGTACGACGCTTGCATTATGCGACTCGCAAATTGCATCGCTTTGCGACTCGCAAAGTGCAATATACAACAGTGTCTCAGACTGTTTGTGATTCCAAATGGGGTCGTAAATTGCATGCCTCATCAATATTCATGAGGCAAGCGCAATTTGTGATCCCATTGGGAATGGCTAGCACTCCCAGGGAGCAGATTTCTTTCCTTAAGGGAAAACGGGATGCATTTAAAAAAGAAAAATGCAACTTTTCAGTTTAATTTTTTAAGGGCAGGCAATGGTCCCTGGGACCACTGCCTGCTCTTAAAAAATATTATCTCACAGACTCATAAAGGGGAAGAAATCCCCTGGGGACCCCTTCCTGTTTGAGAGTGGTTTACCACCTACTTGAAGTAGGTCGTAAACTGCAAAGTGTTTTGCGGCCGCAAATGCGGTTGCAAAAGAATAGTACATGGCAGTGAGTCTCTCTATTAGGAAGGGACGCCCCTCCCTAATAGCGAGAGACACCAATGCTACTTTGTGAGTCAGTGACTCGCAAAATAGTGTTTGTACATGCCATTACCCATTTTTGCAGTTGCAAACGGGCCGATCTCCCGTTTGCGAGCGCAAGGTTGCTTGCTGAGTGGCATGAAGAGTTAGTTGATCAATATGCCCCTTAGTCACTGTGGACATATTTGACAAATATTCACGCAATGCAACTCAGCAAGCAACATTGCTGTGATGCGTGAAAAGGAGAGGGCAGGAGCATACCGTATTTTATATTATATGGTGCTTTTCTGATCTCTACCTGCACGGGTGCCCAAACTGCTGCCTAGAGCCATTGCAGATACCTTTGCACCATGACGCAAGGTTACCTGCATTGTAGTTATGATTATGTTTTGCAGGAAGGGGTACCTTCCTGCACAAAAACAATTCTCAGAGGCATTTTCCTCTTTCTACGTATGTTGCACAAAGCAACACACGTAGAAAGATGAAAAAACTCTGAGAATTAAAGATATTTCTCCTCATTTTCCCTCTGGTAGGCAGACATACATTTCTGATGCATTACCAGATCTGTCAGAGTTGGTAAATCTAGAAATTTGTCAGAATGCATGGGTGGATGTACTCCACCATGGCACACCTGTGGAAATGTGGATTTTCCTGGTCAGTTATGTCCCCTATCTTGGACCCCAACGGTTCTATGTGCATGTCACAAGTACATGTATGTTCCCTCCAGTTCCAGTTATGAAGACGCAAATACATGTGCGTCCACCGTCAACATGTCCTCTGTCAGATCCGCCATGAATAGGCCGGATATTCTATCCCTAAATATAAAAGGCCACCGGCTTTATATGGTTCACTTATGCCATTTTACAGTCCAGGCAAGTAGGCCCTGATTCTGTCATCAAAACTCCTCTTGCTTTCTGCCTCTGAAAGCTCCAGTCTGAGCCTGCATCTGTGACCATGAACTTTGTCTCATTCTCTGCGCGGCTCACGAAGCCTGACATCAGCCTATTCTCTGCCAAGAACTGTATTTCACCTTCGAATTATCTGCTTCCCCCTCAGCCGATGCATTCCTGCCTAGTAGTTTAAGTAAACATTCTTCCAGTTACCAAGCAAAAGGCCCGGCTTCTCTGTCCTCATGCAAGTAATTCATAGCCCTGTTACCATGGAATATTCCTACCCCCTCGCATTCAGTGTAGACACTTAGACGCTTGTACACGCACGCACAGTCAGTATAGAATAGATTCTATCCGAGAGTCCTTCTTTTGTGGATAACATAGTTCTTTAAACATAGGATGTTAGATATGATTTGGGATTAGGTTGACTTGACCCCCCAGACTTCTCGTCTCCACATATAGAGCTAAATGTCAAGTCCCCGTCACCCCCTAGTTACACGTCAATTACACGTCATACTGCTGCGCGCGCATTTAGGCCAAGTATTATCTTATAGATCCACCTATGTATGACATCATAACCAATCATGTTCCTTTTTACTCATTATTACACCCATTTTCGGTTACGCAGACAAAACGTCAATTTCCTTATCAATTGTTACGCCTACTGTATTCACTTCATTATAATGTATGTACTATAAAAGTTACTTCTTGTCAATAAAGTATGTACTTCACTTCCTGAACCCCCGTGGTGATGGAACTTGGAGCATCCGATTATAATCGATCACTGGAATAAAGCCCATTCCGAAACTCTAATATCACGGATTCTGCCTCTCATTTTACTGAGCTATTTTATAATGTTTCTGTATCAAATTCAGTCCCGGTAAAGGAATTTTTATTTACCACATGATGGCGCCCGAACAGGGACACTTTCTCATCTCACGCGCCGGCGGTGAGTAGCAGGCCCGGTCTCCTGCCACAGCTGGACGGACAATAACGCGTACCAACAGGATTTCCTGTATCTCCCTCCGGTCAAGCGGGGGCGACTGAGACTGCGATCAACACCCAGACGAGGCGGTGAGAAGTGCGAAGTATCCCGACCAGAGCCTAGCTGAGAGAGCGAGATCCGAGGTATACAGAGACCCACCAGTTCGAAGTCAAGCCCAGTTTCCGACGAGTCGAGTCGAGTCCAGTCCGGTTCAAGTTCAAGTTACTGAGGCCTTCTGTTTCCGAAGCTACCCGGTGAGTACCATTACTGGGGAGGCATTTCTGACGTGCACATAGGTTGTGCCGGTCAAGACGGGTTTGGGTACACAAATCCGGTCTGCACTGTTTTAGCAGTGTATCTGTACTGTTTAGCAGTATATCAAGTATTCCGAAGTATCTAGTTACAGTCAAGAATTAAGCATGGTGATCAGTTATGCAGACGATCATCATTGTTGTTTATGTTAAAGGTTAAAAATGCTTAATGTTCAATGTTTAATGTGTTAAACGTCCTGCATATTGTGGTATGAATGGTTGTTCATTAGTGTGCTTTTGTATTAAGTGTGTTCAAGATTAAGTATCAGATCAGTTGTCAATATGCCGCTCTTCTCGAAATTAAGACAGATCACTACTAGAAAAGGGGTACTTGAAGAAGCCGTCCCTATTCCTCCTAGGGATACTCCAGGGCACTTCATGTATCACAAACATGGCTTAGACGCTATATTATTTCTTGATTTATGGGTAGACTACACCAAGGGATTACCAGAAAGTCAGAGGTGGCCCGCAGCGGGGACCTGGGATGCAGAGTGCATCATGAAAGTCGAGGAAGAGTTATGGAAAAGGAAAGTCAGACAGTCACAGAAAGACGCCGTTGAGTTATGGCGTAAAGAATCTCATAGACGTACGGAAAAAGCACGTAGACAGGAAGAGAAGAGTAAAGAAAGTTCAAATAAAGTTCGAGACAATCTATTAATTGAGGAAGGTATCCGAGTGAAATCAGAACAAGTAGATAGACAAAGAAATGCCCTCATGAATGGTATGTATCCCCTTCTAGCCGAAGGATTACCTAAGGCTACCCCAGAGATACCAGAGATACCGAAAGACTTGCCACCCCCATTATTCCCAATTAAGGTACATCCTAAGGGGCATCCTAGAACCGCAGAAGATGTTTTTCTTTCCTCATATTTAGATGACGCAGCTCCCGAGTATGCTAATTCCGCCCCACATAGACCGCATACCAGGGAGGTCCAACGCCAAGATCCAGCACCCGTATCCCTACAGCAACAAATCGAGTCACAAGTTCCGGCAAGCACATCTGTTTCTGCATCTGTTCCTACAGGTACTTCTATAGCTGTGTCCACACCTATAGTTGCTGTGTCACGTTCGACGAATCCTTTCACACCCGACGCCCCAGATGGGGCCACGGGAGGTGCTACCAATGATTTTTCTACGCCACCTAGAATAAATAAACTTATTTTTCAAGAGTCAGCGCATTCACGTACACCCAAATTCGTAAGTGATCGTACGCTTAAGGAACTTCTTATTGATTGTAGATATGACCCGGTGCTCGGTAAAGAGGACGAAATGATCCTGGCATCATTACGTATCAGACGAGCCGCAGGGTATTTAGCGAAGCTACCAGGAATGACTGCGCATCTAGATAAAATATATCATTTTGTCCAAACAGGGCAAGATCCAGAATGTATTAACAGAGCTATGGAATACCAGAAAGTAGAGATACAGGGGGAACTGTTACGTTTCCTCATAAACTGTGTGATCAGAAATCAAGACCGACCGGGGGTAGACCCGGAAGCAATGCAAATTCTTACAAGATGGAGCCAGAATATATCAGAAGGGAGACACGATAAGCAAAATTGTATAATAGCCATGTGCCGAAAGATCCGTAAAGAAATAGAACGCCTACACGAAGAGAGATTAGAGACAGACGAGTTCGAACAAAGCGAGGAAGAAGGGTCAGGACTGCCCGCAGGACAGTCGGACACCATAGCCTATGTAGGTAGAGGAAGATCTTGTAATAGGAATCAGACTAGATGTCATACTGACTCAATACGTCCAATATGTCCAGATAATGACAGGAATTTCCAAATACCTATAATTAATATAAGGTCTAACGAGCATTCGTTCCAAACCGCCGACAAGCTACTCCGAGAACGAAGGGGTTATCATTTTCTCGATTCTATGGATGAACAAGATTTAGCAAGGGCAGATGTCCATTGGATGGACAGTCCCGGAAAATATAGTGATGAGACAGTAGTACGCACATTTTTGAATCTCACCCCAGATGAGCAGAGGTTAGCTGGGATTTATATGATTCAACAACTCATTATACTATATCAGAGTCAGCATTCGGACCCTGGTCCCTTACCTGACATATTGACTGAATTGCTTATGAATAAATGGAGAGGTCCAGGTACTAAATTAATTAAAGAAATTCTAGTATCAAGAAAGCAGTATATTCTTTTTGTATGCTCAGAGCATGTCTCATTGCCTGTCAAGGAAAGAACCACGTATCACATGGATAGACAGAATCCCTTACGAGAAGTACACCCAATAAAAGGCGAGGACAATCAGTTTAAACGTGTATTTGTATATACGCCCATATCGAAAATAGAATTGTTAGAAATGAAGAAAGTGGTACCCAGTCATGACAAAGACCCAGCGGGTTTTCACCGAGAAATTAAAGACATGTTACTCATGGGAGAGTATACCTACCCCGACATTATGACAATATTAAAGGTGTTGATGCCTGCTGGCATTTATGAGAAACTCAAGGAAAAAGAGTGGGAGGTAGGAGACCAAAAGATAGAATGGTCAGTGTTAGAAGCGGAAGAAAAGGCCCGAACTGCAGGAGCAGGACTTGGGGATAAAACTAAAGCACTACCAGGTCTACTAGTACAGGTACTGCCACGTTTATTAACTACGAAAAAGGAAGATTGGGGTACTATTTCAGCCTGTAAACAGAAGCAAGATGAAGACACTAGTGATTACTATGCCCGATTCGAGAAATGTTTTGGTATAAATAGTGGCATAAAAGCAAGTAGCGAATCATACCCACATCTGTTTGTAACAAAATTAGTGGAAAATGCCCTGCCCCCAGTAAAGAATAGAGTATTAAAATTCGAGAGTACCTGGCAAGGTAACACTCCAACACAAATGTTACAAATGTTACAGTACCACCACAATAGAATTAGAGAGGAACAAGAACATGAACACAGACGCATGAAAGACACGAAAATGAAAATGCTAGTTTCCCAGACAGTTCCAGCTGAAGGACATAAAAAGGGTATGACACATTCCGATTCAGCAGGACCTGTAAAAAGGGACATGCAATTATTGTAAAAAGCCAGGTCATTACGTACACGATTGTCCAGTTTTAAAACATAATATCGCCATAGGTAAAACACAAGAGAGATCACGGCCACTCAGACAAGATCAGAATGAACAAGGAGCTATGCAGCATGCCCAGGCCATGCCAGCCGCACAACAGCCAATACAGTTTGTGCCAGCTGCACCACCGTTGCCTGCTGCTGCCACACAGACCACAACTCGACAAATGTATCAGACTGCACAGTATGAATACCCTGAGTATCAGCGTTACGCATGAACTAGCCTAGAGAGGGAAGTTGACTTACCCCTTATCGAGATTCCGGTAGATCAAGAAGGACCTTATGTACATAGTGAATTATTAGGTCAAGATAGAAAATTTTTACTCGATACAGGGGCAAGTCGAACAACTATAAAACGTAGTGAAGTTCCAGGGGCACCCCTCTCAGGCTCTCAGAATATTTCCCTTGGTTTTTCAGGAAAACCTATTGTTAATGAAGTATCACAGCCTCTTCCACTTACGATAGGACCTCTGACCCGAACTACAGATTTATTGCTTACCAAATCATGTCCAGAAAACTTGCTAGGAATAAAAACGTTGAAAGCCCTAGGAGCCATAATATGTTGTTCTCCGGAAGGAGTAAGGTTGTTTTTACGTGATTTTAAAGGTCACTATGTATCTAGAGACATGGATCCCCGACTGCAGACTTTACCTACACATCTATGGGCACAAGGCCCTACTGATGTTGGTTGCATGAATATTACACCATATCGAGTCACACTAAAGGCAGGAGTGGTGCTACCACGAATGCGACAATACAAGTTACCACCAGATGCTGTAGTGGCTTTACTACAAATCATTGACGAGCTAATTGCCCAAGGAGTAGTTGTAGAAACAGACTCCAATGTATGTAATTCACCGATAATTCCAGTTCTTAAACGAACAGATCCTACAGCCCCGCCAGTATATCGATTGGTTATTGACCTGCGCGAGTTAAACAAATGCATTGTGCCACAATTTCCTGTGGTCCCAGATATCTCGTCATTACTGACAGCTATTGATTCCGAAGCAACATTCTTTACTGTAATAGATCTCAAGAATGCCTTTTTCAGCGTCCCAATAGATCCGGAAAGCCAATATTTGTTCGGATTTAGTTTAAATGGGCGTAGCTTTAAATTCTCCCGCGCACCTCAAGGATTTACAGAAAGCCCCAGCATCTATAGCCAAGCACTGAAACGAGAACTTGACAGTATCCACATGCCAGTTAACACTGCTCTGCTTCAATACGTCGATGATCTGCTGATCACCGCGAGAAGCGAACCAGAATGTGAGAAAGCATCACTGACAGTTTTACAATTTCTAGCCGAAAAGGGGCACAAGGTGTCCCCTTTTAAGCTGCAATTCTGTGTCCAGCGAGTTGTTTATCTTGGACACTCGCTGTCCAAGGAGGGAAGGCAGCTTACACCCGACCGCATTCAGTTAATAGCTAACATGCCAATACCCAAGACACAAAAGGAAGTACGAGCTTTCATAGGCCTCACGTCATATTGCAGACAGTGGATCCCTCAGTACGCATTTCTAGCAAAACCACTCATTCAGTTAACCACACAGGAGGCAGCCACACCGACTGTTCTCCCTTGGACTCAGGAACACACACAAGCTTTTGAAAGCCTAAAGAAAGCTTTATGTCAAGCACCCGTTTTAGCAACGCCATGTTACAGAAAACAGTTTACACTCTTTGTTACAGAACGCGAAGGTACTGCCTTGTCAGTACTCACACAGGAACAAGCAGGAGCACACAAACCATGTGCTTATTTTTCTAGTACATTAGATCCCGTAGCTCAGGCTTTGCCTGCATGCCTAAAATCAGTAGCAGCGACAGCTTTAGCAATCAGACAAAGCGATGCCATAGTGTTAGGACATCCATTGACAGTTCAAGTACCACACGCAGTAGAGGTTCTTGTAAATAGAACGCAAACACAACACTTGACTATAGCGCGACTTACAGGATACGAACTTACATTGTTTCAGCCACATATAGAAATCAGACGCTGTAACACATTGAATCCTGCCACACTTTTACCTGTAATCGGAACAGACCCACTAGCTCATGACTGTATTGAAGTTATTACAATAACGACAAAACCCAGACAAGACTTAACCGATGTCCCATTGTCAGATCCAGACCTAACATTGTATGTAGATGGTTCTTGTATGAGAACAAGTACAGGAGAGTTAGTGGCTGCTTACGCAGTCACCACAGATACTGAAGTCATTGAAACTAATCGTATAAATACTTTGTCAGCTCAAGCCGCAGAGCTTATCGCTCTGACACAAGCCTGTATTCAAGCCACGAATAAAAAAGTCAACATATACACTGACTCACGTTATGCATTCGGAGTTGTACATGACTTCGGCGTGCTGTGGCGAGAGAGAGGTTATTTAACTTCCCACGGTGCCCACATTCAGCACGGACCCCTCATTCATGCCTTATTAGATGCAATACATCTACCCACTGCAATATCAATTATGAAATGTAAGGCTCATACGAAGGTTACTGATATCATTTCCCAAGGCAATGATCTAGCCGACAGAACAGCTAAACTGACTGCTCAAACTCAAACCCCCGACATGACAAAGACAATAGTCCCGATGCCGACACATTGTATGACAGTTAAAGATCCTACTCTTGACGTAATTGACATACAGACACATGCTACACCAGACGAAATAAAGAAATGGACTGAATTAGGAGGGATCCAAACGGACCAAGGATGGATGATGAAGGAAAAGTCTGTATGGTTCCTTCCTGATTCAATGGTCCAAGTTATAATTAACACTATACATAGTCCAGCACATCTAGGAGAAAAAGCTATGCTAGACAGCATTCAACACATTTGGTTCAATAAACATTTACGAGCAGCAGCAAAACAAAAGGTCCGTACCTGTATGATCTGTTGTCAGTTTAACCCAGGAAAAAGCGTTCCCGTAGAACAGGGTGGATTTCATACTCCTAATCATCCTTTTGAAGTACTCCAGATGGACTATATCCAGATGGAACGATGTCGAGGATTCAAATATGTTCTCGTAGTTGTCTGCGCTCTGTCCCGTTGGACGGAGGCATACCCGGTTTCAGATTACACTGCCCCGACTACTGCCAAACAGTTGGTTCGAGAATTCTTCCCACGATACGGTTTACCACGTGCTGTTCACTCAGATAACGGCCAGCCGTTCTCATCCGAATTAATGAAACACGTTTCACTTCTGTTAGGATATCAGTGGAAATTCCACTGTGTCCGACACCCCGAGGCAGCAGGTCTCGTAGAAAGACATAACCAGATACTGAAAATCAGAATGTCCAAAATATGCAGAGAGAAAGGTGTCGACTGGGTAGTAGCGTTACCCGGTGCACTCTTTTACATGAGAATGGTAGCACACTCTCGAACAGGGCTATCCCCGTATGAGGTGATCTTCGGCAGACCACCGAATATGTGGGGGACGCCTATACCACGCAAAATAACTGATATTGACTGTAATATGCTGACAGATTACTTGGCTTCCTTGATGTCTGCACTACAATCTTGTCGTTCACAGGTAGCTGCAGCCTTTCCCGACAACACTGAGGTGAAACCCCATGACGTTGTTCCGGGTGATCTTGTCGTTGTGAGGAATTTCGACCGAAAGACTCAGCTGGAGCCCAGGTGGAAAGCACCCAAGTTGGTCCTGTTGACCACAAGGACAGCCGTGAAGATCGAGGGCCGCAAGGGCTGGATTCATTCAAGTCATATCAAGAAATTTCATGGACTATCCTCGGATATAGACATTGTGCCCTGCACTCCCTCACAGACTGATTCAAAACTTCCCTTTGTTGAACCGAATGACTCTGAGAACTACAAACTAAAGCTTAGGCCCAACAAGTCGAGCAATTTGATTGTTTAAGTCCTCTCCAAGGTGAAGCGGTTGAATTGTCTCTGACATGTATCCCTTGGACCTGAGTAGAGAAAATACCCGAAAAATGTTGAAACGACAGGCGTATTGTAAATCACTGCGTAGCCACTGCATAGTGACATTATTAATTTTGTTTTTATTGAGTCTCATAATAATTATTACAAGTATGTTGTTGCACATATATTACCCTATTTCTAGACATGTTTATAATGTTGCTGCTGAACATTCTTTTAGTGACTTACCTCCGCATGAATTGTCTTATAGACTTGCGCTGCGCAATAACACTTTCATTAGTATGTTACATCATTCCCATCAGACTAGTAATGCCACTAATTGTTGGGTGTGTGGCCGACTCCCTCCCTATCAGAATTATGAAGGAGTCCTGCCTTTCTTTCCACATCCATTTACACATAATGGCTCCTGTGGAGCATGGTTTAGTTTAATCAATTCCATAGACTCAGACACAGCAGTTTACCAAGACCATTGGATATGGGGAAACCTGAACCTAGTTTTACTCAAGGTCTGCTACCCTAACAAGGAGGGTCGCCCCAAAAGAACAGGAACTGATCTAGAAAATGAAGTATATGGATTAGGTAATTTTACACCTAATCTCATGATTCTAAATGTCGTATCTGAAATTGAACTAGTCTTACCTACCATGTCAGTATTCCCAGCGAAAGGTGAATTGTGTGTAAGAAAGGTTGGTTCCATACATATGGGCCATAGTAAATGCACTACTATAGTAGAATTCAGTGATCAAGGAAAATCTTCATTTAGAGCTTCTCGCCACTCCTACTTTATATGTGGTCAGACTGCATATATGCGTCTACCTCTAGATTGGGATGGTACCTGCTACATTGCATTCCTTTTGCCACCTGTTTTCCTAGCTCCTCCTGATTATTACAGAAATATTCATTTAGTACACAACAGAGAGCGGAGAGATCTCCCCATTGTCGATTACACTGAGACGGCATGGGACAAGTATGTAGATTTTAATAAAGGCATCTTTCCCTATATAGGTACTGTTACTAATAGTAAGCTGATACGTAGATTAACTAGAACCCTTGAAGCAGTAGTGAATGAGACTATTTCCGCCTTAGGCAATTTAACGGAAGAGCAGTCTGCTATGCGGATTGTTGTGCTTCAAAATCGTCTTGTCCTTGACGTCATCCTGGCTGATAGGGGCGGAGCTTGTAGGGTCATCGGATCAAGCTGCTGCGTATTCATACCAGAAAATTCGCCATCTGTATATAAAGCCATCACTCGCCTTCATAAGATTGTAAGCCAGATACACCAGAACCCAGGCACTTGGACTTGGTCCAGTTGGTTTTGGAATGTGGTATCAGCCTGGGGATGGAGAGTTTTATCCTTCCTAGGTATTGGCCTTCTCATACTATTCAGTTGCTGTCTATGTCTACAATGTGGACCAGCGATTTGTGGTCTGTGTGCCACATCGTGTATTCCACCACCAAGATTTCATTCAAGATCACGGAAGAAGAAAGAAGAACAAATGATGCTACATGAACAGATCAATGGATTGATGAAGATTGATATCTCTTGAAGGGCAAGTAGGGGACAAGGAGGGAATGTGGAAATGTGGATTTTCCTGGTCAGTTATGTCCCCTATCTTGGACCCCAACGGTTCTATGTGCATGTCACAAGTACATGTATGTTCCCTCCAGTTCCAGTTATGAAGACGCAAATACATGTGCGTCCACCGTCAACATGTCCTCTGTCAGATCCGCCATGAATAGGCCGGATATTCTATCCCTAAATATAAAAGGCCACCGGCTTTATATGGTTCACTTATGCCATTTTACAGTCCAGGCAAGTAGGCCCTGATTCTGTCATCAAAACTCCTCTTGCTTTCTGCCTCTGAAAGCTCCAGTCTGAGCCTGCATCTGTGACCATGAACTTTGTCTCATTCTCTGCGCGGCTCACGAAGCCTGACATCAGCCTATTCTCTGCCAAGAACTGTATTTCACCTTCGAATTATCTGCTTCCCCCTCAGCCGATGCATTCCTGCCTAGTAGTTTAAGTAAACATTCTTCCAGTTACCAAGCAAAAGGCCCGGCTTCTCTGTCCTCATGCAAGTAATTCATAGCCCTGTTACCATGGAATATTCCTACCCCCTCGCATTCAGTGTAGACACTTAGACGCTTGTACACGCACGCACAGTCAGTATAGAATAGATTCTATCCGAGAGTCCTTCTTTTGTGGATAACATAGTTCTTTAAACATAGGATGTTAGATATGATTTGGGATTAGGTTGACTTGACCCCCCAGACTTCTCGTCTCCACATATAGAGCTAAATGTCAAGTCCCCGTCACCCCCTAGTTACACGTCAATTACACGTCATACTGCTGCGCGCGCATTTAGGCCAAGTATTATCTTATAGATCCACCTATGTATGACATCATAACCAATCATGTTCCTTTTTACTCATTATTACACCCATTTTCGGTTACGCAGACAAAACGTCAATTTCCTTATCAATTGTTACGCCTACTGTATTCACTTCATTATAATGTATGTACTATAAAAGTTACTTCTTGTCAATAAAGTATGTACTTCACTTCCTGAACCCCCGTGGTGATGGAACTTGGAGCATCCGATTATAATCGATCACTGGAATAAAGCCCATTCCGAAACTCTAATATCACGGATTCTGCCTCTCATTTTACTGAGCTATTTTATAATGTTTCTGTATCAAATTCAGTCCCGGTAAAGGAATTTTTATTTACCACACACCTCCCGGCTGTAGAGTAACGCAAGGCAGTGATTTGCCCTGTCTTGCGCTACTCTAGATTTATCAACCCACAGAAAGTGGCCTTGTGTGGCTTGGTAAATCTCATTTAGGTTTTCCATCACTATTGCACCCCCTTGTGGGATGCAAGCGTGGCGCAAAACCTTGATAAATAAGGGCCATGATGTATTTTCCCAGCTTTTTGGATGCAGCCCCAACCTGACTCCATCTAACCACTTCAGAACACTCTGACCCTACATAAACATCAAATGCAAAAAGTCAACAATCATTAAAGACAGTTTTGGCAATAGTTGGCGCAAATTATATCTGCTCATATAGCAACCAGTGCAGCTTTCTAGATATTTCTGCTCATGTGTTATAAACACAATATTTGTGTGCAGAGCTTTTTGCACAGAGCAGATATGTTTAACAGTGTCAGCTACTTTTAGAAGTTGTTACTTATTTTGTCAACATTGGAATGACAGCAGTAAGGTATTTTTAATGTAGCTCATATGCTATTTTCTAGCTCTGCAAATAGCATGTGTTTATGGCACCCAGGCATAGATAGATAAGAAGGGGGAAGTGCTACTAGGCGTTGGGAAGAGAGAAATTGGATCACCTCTGGGTAACATAAAAAAAGGAGAGAGAATTGAACAAATTAATTTTACTTATAATTTAATGTGCACGGGGCAACAAATTAACAGGGGGACACCTCCCGGAGCCAAGCCTAGGGTAGGATCTGACTCTAAGGGCCAGATGTACGACGCTTGCATTATGCGACTCGCAAATTGCATCGCTTTGCGACTCGCAAAGTGCAATATACAACAGTGTCTCAGACTGTTTGTGATTCCAAATGGGGTCGTAAATTGCATGCCTCATCAATATTCATGAGGCAAGCGCAATTTGTGATCCCATTGGGAATGGCTAGCACTCCCAGGGAGCAGATTTCTTTCCTTAAGGGAAAACGGGATGCATTTAAAAAAGAAAAATGCAACTTTTCAGTTTAATTTTTTAAGGGCAGGCAATGGTCCCTGGGACCACTGCCTGCTCTTAAAAAATATTATCTCACAGACTCATAAAGGGGAAGAAATCCCCTGGGGACCCCTTCCTGTTTGAGAGTGGTTTACCACCTACTTGAAGTAGGTGGTAAACTGCAAAGTGTTTTGCGGCCGCAAATGCGGTTGCAAAAGAATAGTACATGGCAGTGAGTCTCTCTATTAGGAAGGGACGCCCCTCCCTAATAGCGAGAGACACCAATGCTACTTTGTGAGTCAGTGACTCGCAAAATAGTGTTTGTACATGCCATTACCCATTTTTGCAGTTGCAAACGGGCCGATCTCCCGTTTGCGAGCGCAAAAAAGTGTCGTACATCTGGCCCTTAGACTCTAAGATGTTAATCATGCAAAAGCCTCATATTAGAGTAGGATAAATGTCTCCAGGGCTGGTAAATTAAATTATGCTAGTGGGCCTGCAGCACTTATTGTGTCTCCCACTTAATTAGCCCCTTAAACATGTCTCAGGCCTGCCATTGCAGCCTAAATGCATTTTAACCTGGAATTGAACTTGGCAAAATAATACCCTTGCTGTGTATTAAGCTCTCTTTATATCCCATATAATCACCCCTAAAGTAGACAAATGCAGCCCATAGGGCAGGTGAGTTTTTAGTTAAATGTTTGGACATGTATTTTTAAGTTTTACATGTCCTGGAAGTGAAAAACTCCTTCATTTATTTTACTGTGAGGCCCTGCTGTTCCATAAGATAACATTGGGTTGCACAAGGAGATGATGGACGGAGCGCTGAAACTTTTCAGACACTCACCCCCTTTCTGGTGCATCGGAGCGGGTAGGTGAGCCACGAAGCTCCGAGCGGGAGCAGAGACACTACACTGTGTGTCCAAATTACTCCGCTGTGACGTGATGAAAACCAAAGAGGTTTGCTGCCCTTCTCCGGGGCATTAACCCTCGGATAGAAAGAGTGGCAGGTAGCGTTGCACCACACCACCCACTGTAGATCATTTTTTAGTCACCTGGTCCTGAGGAATCGCCAACTGATCACTTTGTGACATTCTGAGGCGAGAAACATGTTGACCATCTGGGGGTAGAGCGAATTTTTGTCACATTAAAACAAAATAGTCGCCCCCCTCTCTTCCCCGTTTAGTCAGGTTGGGACCTTTCCAGAATAAAAGTAATCACAAAGGATTCCCTTACCTGTTTTAATCCACACACCACATCTACACGCCTCTAGACCCCTCACGCCCACGGCACCTATACGGCAAGGAACTAAAGATCTCCGAAAAAGAGCCCCTTTATGGGTGCCCGTCAAGCATTGCAGTGCCGGCTCGATGAGGAGCATCTTTCATTGTCTTCTAGCTTAACTCAGGGCAAGTACATTGGACCTCTATTAAGCCCTAGCTGTCCCTCTCTTTGTTGACTCACCCCCAGTCACAGATCTGGGTTAAATCCATCATCGTTCTTTAGCTCACTTCACCACAAACACCGCTATAGGCAAATCAGTCTCGACCCTGTGCCAAGCCATGTCTTCGCTGGACTGGAAACAAGCATCCTGAAACCAGTTTCGGGCTAACAGCCCTCATCAGCCAGGCTAGTTTGAATCCAGTGGCAAAGTGAGTAAGGGACCCACGTCTGGGCATATCCTGCCAACTTACGGCAAACAAAGTAAACCCAAGGAGATGATGCACGGAGCGCTGAAACTTTTCAAACACTCACCCACAGTTACAGTTCTGGGTTGAATCCGTCATCCTTCTTTAGTTCACTTCCCCGCCCCAGTTCAGACACAGCTATATGCAAATCAGTCTTCACCCTGTGCCTCATGGGAACAGTCCAGCCCGAATTGCCAAGCCATGTCTTCCCTGGACCGTAAACAAGCATCCTGAAACCAGTTTCGGGCTAACAGCCCTCATCAGCCAGGCTAGTTTGAATCCAGTGGCAAAGTGAGCAAGGGACCCACATCTGGGCATACCCTGCCAACTTAGGGCGAACAACTAAACACAAGGGGAAGATGGATGGAGCGCTGAAACTTTTCAGACACTCACCCCAAGTCATAGATCTGGGTTGAATCCATAATTGTTCTTTAGCTCACTTCGCCACCCCAGTTCAGACACAGCTATATGCAAATCAGTCTTCACCCTGTGGAGGACTTGGCCTGGCAGTTTGGGCTGGACTGTTACCATTGGGTGCAGGGTCAAGACTGACTTGCATATGGCTGGGTTCAAACTGGAATGGCATGGTGAACAAAAAAATGATGGATTTAAGCCCAGACGTCTGTATTGGGGTGAATGTATGACAAGGTTCTGCATTCTGTCCATCATTTGTTCTTTCTTCAATTGTCACCCCGAGTGAGACGGGTTTGCCCAGATGTGGGTCCCGTACTCTCTATGCCACTGGAGTCAAGCTATCCTGGCTGATGAGGGGTGAAATCCCGAAACCGGTACTAGGATGCTTGTTTCCAGTCCAGGGAGGACCTGGCCTGGCAGTGCGGGCTGGACTGTTCCCATTGGGTGAAGGGTCAAGACTGATTTGCATATAGCTGGGTCCAAACTGGAATGGCATGCAGAGCAAAAAAACGATATATTTAGGCCCTGATCTCTGTACTGGGGTGAATGTATGACATTGTTCTGCATTCTGTCCATCATTTGTTCCTTTTGCAATTGTCAACCCGAGTGGGACGGGTATGCCCAGATGTGGGTCCCGTGCTCTCCATGCCACTGGAGTCAAGCTATCCTGGCTGATGAGGAGTGAATCCCCCAAACCTGTCCTAGGATGCTTGTTTCCAGTCCAGGGAGGACCTGGCCTGGCAGTTGTTCTGCATTCTGTCCATCATTTGTTCTTTTGGCAACTTTTGATTGGAAGCTAGTAGGACTTTCATGTTCGGTGGCTGAGAAATTGTAATTTAAAATCATCTTTAATGATAAAGTTGGAATTTAAATTACATTTTTGAAAATGCCAATTTTAGAAAAGTTTCAAATATAACAAAGTTATCCTGAAGGAGTCACTTGTATATTTTCTCTTTAGGTTAGCATATTAATCAAACCTTTCGTAACTAATATCATAGTGAAATAGTATAAAGGCATACCAGTACAAATGAATTCGTATCATCAGCAACTTTTTTACTTGTCCATATATATCATACATTTCTTCACACATTCAGTCAGGGTTCTCAATAGTCACAATAACAGTAACCGACCACACTGACCATACAAAAAGATTTTCGGTTTTCAGAATGATAAGTATGGAGCGGTGTATCTACCTAACACAATCTGCATTTATAAACAGAAGTCTCTTCTAGATTACTGTAGAATGCAAGTAAATAAATGCAATTAGCTTGTTGATGTTGGTGAGGATAGTCTGTCGATGTTTCGGTCTCCAAATGCAAATCAGTCCACTAGACCATCATCAGGACACAAAGATTTGCATAAAGGCCATCTGAACAATCCCCTGAGAGATCTAATATTGAATTAAACAGAATCACCAAATGAACAAATACATATAATATAATGTAAATAAAGTGTATGTCGAAACAAGACAATAAATGTGGATCACTCACCCTCAATGTGCCAATACATCTCAAGTCCAGGCTACAGTAAAAGGAGTGTCTAAGCTACCACCAGTGAAGTGCCTATTTACACCTCATAAGAGCCAATTCACCATCAAGGGTTCGATTCCGATCTCGTTCGGACAGCCTTCCGAGAGCTGTCCGTAGCCTCACCTTGCGACCGACTTGTACCGGGAGCCAGTCCATCTGGATGATGAAGTACGATGCGCAAAAGTGTCACAATCCCGACCGACACGTAGGCTGCGATTTCAGCAGAATTTCCCATACGAGCCAGATCACCAAACGCCTATTTGAGTCGCCCATAAGCAGTTCCCACAGCATTTTGACGGCCGGACAAGTACGATGCGCACTTCCTACGCGCCGAACGGGTCACCACTAGCAGCACGTCACAGCATCCGGTAGAGCTGAATAGCAGGTCCGATTCGCGCCACAACACGATCCACGGCTACGAGACGGACCAACTCCCAACGTATACGTGATGGAGCAACAATCAGCAAGTATGATACGAACTAATGATGAATCCCATCGCGCAGGTCATCCCAGTACTGTATACCTATGACCGGATCAGGAACAGACAGGTACATCACAGACAGTAAGTCAGACACCCATGCAAACAAACGTCACGAACACGCGAAATGCCACACACACATAGGGGAGACATCCCTTCCACCAGCAACAGCAAAACCACAGGGGTTGCATGGTCCTCTCCATCAGCAGTTCCCACACCTGGGGGGATGCCCATCACCACTACCATCCCCACACATAGTGGGCTGGATGCCCATCACTACCAGTCCCCCACTCATAGGGGGCTGGATGCCCATCACTACCAGTACCCCCACTCATAGGGGGCTGGATGCCCAGCACCACTACCATCCCCACTCATAGGGGGCTGGATGCCCATCAATACCAGTACACCCTACTCATAGGGGGCTGGATGCCCATCACTATCAGTACCCCCACTCATAGGGGGGTAGATGCCCAGCACCCCTACCATCCCCACACATAGGGGGCTGGATGCCCATCAATACCAGTACACCCTACTCATAGGGGCTGGATGCCCATCAATACCAGTACCCCCACTCATAGGGGGCTGGATTCCCATCACTACTACCATCCCCATGCATAGGGGGCTGGATGCCCAGCACTACTACCATCCCCACTCATAGGGGGCTGGATGCCCAGCACCACTACCATACCAACTCATAGGGGGCTGGATGCCCAGCACTACTACCATCCCCACTCATAGGGGGCTGGATGCCCAGCCCTACTAACATCCCCACTCATAGGGGGCTGGATGCCCATCAATACCAGTACCCCCACTCACAGGGGGCTGGATGCCCAGCACCACTACCATGCCCACACATAGGGGGCTGGATGCCCATCAATACCAGTACCCCCACTCACAGGGGGCTGGATGCCCAGCACTACTACCATCCCCACTCATAGGGGGCTGGATGCCCATCACTACCAGTGCCTCCACTCATAGGGATCTGGGTACCCAGCACCACTATCATCCCCACCCAGAGGAGGCTGGATACCCATCAATACCAGTACCCCCACACATAGGGGGTTGGATGCCCAGTACCACTACCATCCCCACTCATAGGGGGCTGGATGCCCATCAATACCAGTACCCCCACTCACAGGGGGCTGGATGCCCTGCACCACTACCATCCCCACACATAGTGGGCTGGATGCCCCTCAATACCAGTACCCCCACTCACAGGGGGCTGGATGCCCAGCACTACTACCATCCCCACTCATAGGGGGCTGGATGCCCATCAATACCAGTACACCCTACTCATAGGGGGCTGGATGCCCATCAATACTGGTACCCCCACTCATAGGGGCTGGATGCCCAGCACTACTACCATCCCCACTCATAGGGGGCTGGATGCCCAGCACTACTAGCATCCCCACTCATAGGGTGCTGGATGCCCATCAATACCAGTACACCCTACTCATAGGGGGCTGGATGCCCATCAATACCAGTACCCCCACTCATAGGGGGCTGGGTGCCCATCAATACCAGTACCCCCACTCACAGGGGGCTGGATGCCCAGCACCACTACCATCCCCACACATAGGGGGTGTTAGACCTGGCACCTTGGCGTGAGTCTCCCTTCCACTTTTTTGTCGCTGTGCCTCATGTGTTTTTATGGTGCTGGCCGCTCAGCGCACTGTGCCACTGCCAACCAGTGCCACAGTGCAAGTGCTCCCTATGTAAAATGTATATGTTGGTTGGATTCCATGATTGGCTTATTTGGTTTACTGTCAAACCCCAGTAAAGTGCACCAGGAGTGCCAGGGCGTGTAAATACGAATACCGCTGGTGGGCTTGCAGCACTGCTTGTGCCACCCACAGAAGCGGCCTGGTAAAAATGTGTCTAGGGTCTGCCATTGCAGAACCTGCGTGCAGTCTGGTATGCTGACTGGCAAGTGCACACACTTGCCAGTCCCTAAACCTTCCCTTAACTTCATGTTAGTCACCCCTATGGTATTCCCAAGGGCAGGGTGCATTGTAAGCATAAGGTAGGACAAGCCCTGATGTCTGTGGCCTGTCCTAATAGTGAATTACAGCAATTTTCGTTTTTCACTATTGTAAGGCTACCCTGTTCTCATAGGCCAGAATGGGTGGTTAGGATTGTTACATCCTATGATCCTAACCGACCCAGGGAACATGGTAGAAGATCGAGTTTAGTATGCCTGAACTCGGAATAAGAAGGTTGATCTTTTCGTGAGGTTTATTTTAATATTCTGTGTTTGCAAATGCCACTTTTAGAAAGTTGGCCTTTGCTTGCCTAACCCTTTCAGCCCGCCTCTGCGTGATGTGTATCTGCTGTCTGGCTTGCGTGAGTGACAGGGCTGGGGGAACCCAGATGGGCAGGGCTAGGTAGCCTGGTGGTGAATAGAAAGATTGACAGGTAGATGGGTGGGAGGAGTACACCTGGACTCTGAATAGGACTGTGCTCTGCCACCACAATGCCGGCTCCGCCCCCTGTGTAGCATCTGATCACTCTGCCCTGCACTCTGAAAGAAGAAGCCTGCATCGCGTCAACAAAGTGCTCCAGAACTGGACTGAACTAGGCAAGGGCCCCCCCCCGGCCTGGGAGAACAAAAGAAATGCAGTATAAATGTAGGAGCCCTGCTCATAAGAAATCAGATCCACTTTTGACCCAAGAAGAATCTCTGCCTGAGGAGGAGGCGCCAGGAAAGCTGTAAGGAGGAAGACTGTCCCTATCCTGGGGGACTGTCCTGCAGTGGTGACCTTGCTGCCAAAGGAGAGAAGAGGAACCTTTTGCTAGAGACTTTGCTTTATTTTTACTTTCAAGAACCTTGTGCTTTTCAAAACGATCTGCAAGGGCTTGGAAGCGAGCTTGCCCCCTGAACTGAGCCCCAGGACCATTGAACTCAACCTGACCTTCACTCGCCCACCGCTGGACTGTGGTGTTCCTTCCCTCGCCGGAGCCGTGACTCTTGTGCCCCCCAGCCCCTCCTTGAGCCGTGACCCGACTGCTTAGCTGCCCCTGCCTTGGGAAGAGCCTCGCTTGATCTGAGCCGCTCCCCCGATGCCGTGCTGGGCTGCCCCCGTCACCTCGCTTGCCGGAGGCTCGCTGCGCACCTTCACCCCTCCCGCCGGAATCGGCGTTGTGAGCATCTTCAAGCCTCGGACAGCCCGGACGTAGACAGCGTGCCCGGCTGCCCCGCTTTGTTCACTTGCCACCTGTAACACCCCGCTCTTGCTCTGAGCCTGAAGGACCAGACTCACCTCGTGAAGTGTGGGAGCCCCGGACGCCGCCTCGCCCTTCTAAAAGAGCCGCTGAAGTCCCGCACCCGCCTTCAGGAAAAGGAACCAAGGTACTGTACTTACGAACTCGACCGCGAGCTTGCATCGGATCCAAGGTCCGCAACGTTCTGTTTTCGTTGCCGTCTGACGCGTGCTTCCCGGTCGCCGCCCCAGTGCGAAGCGCGCTAAGGCCCACAGTCACCTTGTTGCCCGCATAGGAACTTTCCGTATAATAAGAACTTTCCGTATAAAGAGAACATTCCGTATTCATAGAGATTGTGTCCCCACCGTTTTCACCGTTACTGGGTCTTGTACTAAATCTGCTGAAAATATATAAAAGCCTTATTTTTGTATACAACCTGATTGGTGTCCGTTTGTGGTGCATGCAAGGGGTTTACTGTGTGTATATTTGCAAATGCTTAACCGTGTACGCCCTGAAGTGTAGCCTTGACTGCTCGCCCCACGCACCTAGAGGGTGAGCAGGGGTTATTCTAAGGAGTCATCCTTTGCCCTGACTAGAAGTAAAGGGTCCCTGCGTGTCGCTGGTACTTGCCTGCGCCAACCAGAGTCCCCTCATTTCCAACAGGGGGCTGGATGCCCATCAATACCAGTACCCCCACTCACAGGGGGCTGGATGCCCAGCACCACTACCATCCCCACTCATAGGGGGCTGGATGCCCATCACTACCAGTACCCCCACTCACAGGGGGTTGGATGCCCAGCACCACTACCATCCCCACTCATAGGTGGCTGGATGCCCATCAATACCAGTACACCCTATTTATAGGGGGCTGGATTCCCATCACTACCACTACCCCCACTCATAGGGGGCAGGATGCCCAGCACCACCAGCATTCACACACATAGGGTGACTAAGCAACCCCCCCCCCACCATCTTGGCAAGATTGTATGTTTGTGTGTGCAAAAGGCCTACAACACAGATTCTGACAGTGAACATACAATGTGACTCCGATCACATGTGTGCCCAAAAGGTGATTGTGGTGTCCACAAATCCAGCATTGTAGGATCATTGTGGTATTGGGGTCTAAACCCCCCATCACTACAGTGACCAAAATGTGATTGTGGGGTTTAAAACACCAGCATATCAGGAACGTTGTGGTAATGGGGTCTAACCCCCATCACTACAGTGACCAAAAGGTGAGTGTGGGGTTCAAATCACCAGCATATCAGGAACATTGTGGTAATGAGGTCTAAACCCCCATCACTACAGTGACCAAAAGGTGAGTGTGGGGTTCAAAACATCAGCATATCAGGAACATTGTGGTAATGTGGTCTAAACCCCACATCACTACAGTGACCAGAAGGTGAGTGTGGACATAATAATAGCAGCATCACCAGACCGGCATGTGTGATTACTGGTCTCAACACCACAAGCAATGTAGTGGCAATGTGGTGGTTGTGTCACATACAAACATTGATTTGGGAGGCAAAGATTGCTGTGTATCACAAGAACTCCCTCTGCCATGTGCAGACAAGCATTGGCCATGAGCCCTGAAAATGCTCCAGTGTCCAATTAGACTATGTGAAAAGTGAGCATCATGATGCATACACACTTATCTTTATGAACAGACACACAAACTACAGAAGCCTGTGGAGACTGTTGATGTTAAGTGACCAGGGGGCATATGTATCAAGCCCTTTTCCCGTTCGCAAATGGGCCTATTCTCAGAATCGGCCCGTTTGCGAACAGGAAAAGGCCTTTTGGGATGTATCATCCTAAAAGGGCATCGCAAATTAGAAAATAGCAAAATTTGCGATTCTCTATTTTGCGATTGCATTTAAGGAATCGCAAATTTCGATTCCTTAAATGCATTGTATGAAGCACAGAAAAAGTGCAATTTCGCAAATTACCACCAACTTCAAGTTGGTGGTAATTTGCAATTTCTTTTAAAAATTCACTTTTTGGCATTTTTCAAAGTGCCATGTGACGCACAGACATGCCCTTAGGGCATGTATGTGCGCCACATGTGCACACATATATATTTCAGGGGTGCAACAGGGTGTCCTTTAGACACCCTGGCACCCTTGAAATTGCATTCTCATTTTGCGATTCTCAAATTTCGAATCGCAAATTGAGAATGTCTTCCCATTCATTCCTATGGGCCTCCTAGCCCATAGGAATGAATGGGAAGGTATTCCTTAATTGCGATTAGCAATTTGCTAATTGCAATTAAGGAATGCCAAGGAATAGCAAAACATTTGCGAATTATTTGTTACATCCCGTTTGCGATTCTCAAATAGCGAGTCCCTAAAAATCGCTAATTTGCGAATCGCAAATACGGTATTTGAAACATATGCCCCTAAGTCCCATATCATGGCAGCAATGGGACATACCAAACATGATCGATGTGCAGGTTGATGAGCTAGGAGACGCAGGGAGACTAGGGAAAAACCTCCAAACAACATCCAGCCAATGGAACGAAAATGCAGAGGTGCAGATGCACAAACACATACAGGCAGCCCCACACTGTATATCATACACAACACGTGTGTGTGTCTCAGTCTCCCCAGGTTAGTACACAACACATGAAGGTGGGCTGAACTCCAATGACACAGATGTGTGCACAGTGCCATGCAAAAGTAACTCATGAACTGTGCACCCCTTTGTGTGTAAGCAGGTATTGTCAGATGAGTGGGATCCCAATGGATTCATGTGACACAAGTTGGGTGGAACAGCAACCAACACAGCAAGAGACAGACCCACTACAGCACTACCCTCTGGGACCCTAATTTGGGGTGACAGTAGACTGTACACCAATCCCACTGTGATGACAAAGGTAGGTTTTGCCCCTACTGTGGAGCACAGTCAGCTGTGCGTACAGAGTAACCCTGGGCAAAGCACTACGCTACGCTCGCGTAGTTTGCGAAGTTTGCACTACTTCGCACTACGCGAATTGCACGTAGCACAGTGCAAACACGCGTAGCATAGCGTGGCGTAGTGCAGTGGTCATTTTTTGCTTGCTCGCGGTCCTCAACGTCAAGTTGGCGACCGCGAGCAAGCAAAATGGCATCCTGGCGAGACTTTTTCCTCGTTCGCGATCAGCAACATCAAGTTGCCGATCGCGAGAGAGGAAAATAAACATCCCGGCGAGTTTCTCAATGTGGGGAGGTCAGGTTTCTCATTGCGAGTGGTCGCGTATGCTCGCGACCACTCGCTATGAGAAACTGCCAGTCCGCTTTGAGAAAGCTGCCGCTCGAGTAAAAATCTACTCGAGCGGCAGAAAACTACAGCTCGCACTGTGCAAGATGCAGTTTTCCGCACTGTGCAATCATTGAAAACGGCATCTTGCACAGTGCGAACAGGGTACAACGCAGTTCGAGAAGTGCTACGCGTAGCTCGCAAAGTGCACTTTGCGCAGCTACGCGTAGCGCTATTTCACAAACTACGCCGTCATGTGTCCTGAACAACAAACTTCCATCACACCTCCATAAGCACAAATCACTGGCCATGGCCTGCAATCAATGGGCAAAATGTAGGTAGGGGCGTAGACATGAAACAACTCACATTTGGCTGCCCTCAACACCACACACCTTGATCTGCACCAACGTGCATCAGCTAGGCACACATGGACTGGTGACATTGCTCATGCACCCACGGCAATCCCAGGGGTGGTGGGGGGATCTAAGGTATCCGCAAATCCTCACACTTGGCCTGTCAACAACCCCTGTGAATGTCTGCCACACTGCACAGTAGGCGGTACATGGGCATGATGTGAAAACTACCAGAATAATTGGGAACCCTGCCACACACCCACACCAATGAGGAACCAAAGGAGAGCCACAAAGAACACATGTCAACACCTTCCAACATTGCAGAAATGACCCTGATGAGTGGGAGTAGTCACACACACATACAAGTGACCCACTCACTGACAGATACCACATAGGGAAAACAACATGATGTTGGTAACACATAAGTGCCAATGGGAATCCAGAATGTGTCGCACGTGCGATTGACAACATCCCGAGAACTTACAACTAAAACAGCCAGGGATGACACCCTAATGACCAGTAGTTTGCCACGCACTTACATCCCAGAAAACCCAGGGCAAATATGTTTGATGAACACAGGACAACTCAGCAAGCGCACCAAACAGGAACATCTGTATGGAACACAGGCTGTGTCGAAAAAAGGGAAGGGAACACACACAGACATGCTCACACAACACACACCATGTGCCCAGGCAATGTCACAGAATTACACAATGCCATGAGGGGTCCCCACTCCTGGGGAAGGTCAGCTGTGCAAAACATTGTCTGTGCAGGGTTCTGTCATGCCAGCACAACACTTGCCTAGTGAGCTAACAATTACAACACAATGAAAGCTCTGGTCACAGAAGCCTGTGTACGGGAGTGTCCCTTCAGTCATCTGCACATACGCAATACACATGTAGAGCTAATTGCACTGATGACACAGGTGACTTGTGTACCATTGATGCACAAAGATGCCTGTCCAGTGGAGATGGGCCCAGTCAGGGAATCTTACTATGTGCCCAAATGTAAGCACAACATATGTGCAACAGTGTATGCCAAAGATGTGAAGTAGCAAACTCTACGAGAAAATCCTGGACCCAACATTTTGCTATCATTACACCCTGAAATTGCAGCAAAGGCTGTCATGGGTACATAGCAGATAAGTACACATATCCCATGGACCACATGGAGTCCATCACATCAACATATCATTCTGTTGTACCTTTAAAACACCAGTACAACAGCAAGTCCATGACATTCATCATCAACATCATGTACATTAGATGCAACAACACTGGATGACAACAAGTGGCTTTATTAAACACATAAATCCATGTGACTGGTAAGTTGAGTCCAGAATGTCAAAGGGCCAATGGCCAGTCCATTACAACATTCAACCAGGGTGACATGTAACAAGTTGTCACCCATCGTTTGCCTGCACTGCTACGGTCAGGGGACATCACCCTTTGGAGGGGCACAGATAGGGGCAGGCCAGGCACCACAGGGACAGGATCAGGGGACAGCAGAATGGGGCAGGGCAGGGGTGGTGGGTGCAGGAGTGTCACTGGCAACTGCAGTGGAGGTGTCTGACACAGTGGGCGCCGTCACCACTGCAGGGCCCAAGGCAGATGTGGTGGGTGCCGTCACCACTACAGGGCTCAAGTCAGACGGGGTTGTTGCCGGCACCACTGCAGTGGGCAGATCAGATGGTGTGGACGGGGTCGCCACTGCAGTGCCCAAGTCAGACGGGGTGGATGTGCTCTCTACTGCAGTGCCAATCTCCAAAGGAGTGTAGTGGGGTTCAGGTGAGGTGGGCAGGACAGAAAGGGGGGGACATGGTCTCCACACCAGTGGCAGGAACAGGCGGGGCATGTGAGGTGGGGTGGAAGTGCATGTGGTAGGGGGAGGGCCTAAGCATTTTGAGAATGCGGTATCGGTGTGTGGGGGCACCAGGGGCAGGGTGTGCCAGGGGACCTGTGGAGTGGTGGCCTGGGGCTGCAGGACGGAGACTGTGTGGTGGAGCTGCAGGATTGTGGTGGGATCTTGTTTTTTCCTGGTCCGGGGGGACTTGCGGATGGGGGCCTCAGTGTCCGTACACCTGGTGAAGGGTATCCGTGTGGTAGGGGAACTCCCCCCTGTGCGTGGTGACTTCCTCTTCTGAGTTGGAGCAGATGGATCATGGGGAAGAGGCCAAGGTCACAGAGGAAGAGCTGCTGGGAAGGGGGATTGCAGGTGAGGCAAGGGAAAGGGTTTTGGAGGGAGAGGCATCTGAGGACTGCAGAGTGCTCGTGGATGTCTGTTTGTGTGTCTGTGGCTCTGGATTTTGTCTTGCGTGGCTGTGTGCTGCTTGTGTCTGTTTTGGTGCGTGCCGGTGCCGGTGTGTGTGTGCGTTGGACAGGTAGGGTAGTAGGGATTGTGGATGTGGCAGAGGTAGGAGGGGTAATGAACTGTTGGAGGAGGGATACTGCTGACGTCTGTGTGGAGGACATGGCCTGAATGGTCCAATGTAGGGCAGACATGTTTGATGAGATGCCCTCCATGAAGGACACCAGTTGTGTCAACAGAGTGGTGTGGGAATGGAGGACACACAGCATCGCTGTCTGGCCTGCATGGAGCTGCTTCAGTAAGTCCACAGACTCCACACTCAGGGCAGCAGGGGAGGCAGGGGGTGCGGTGCCTGGAACGAAGGAGACATGCTCTCTTACACGGGGGCCTCCACAAATATCTGGGATGGGAGCAGATGGGAGGGTGGAGATGGTGGTGGTGGTGGGGACAGACTCGCTAGGTGTCGTCTGGGGTTTCCTGACACCCTCCTCTACAAGGGAGTCCTCACTCGAGATGCTGTGTTGCTCAGCCGAGGTGGTCATAGCTGAGGTCCCCTCAGTGTGGCTCCCCTCACCCTCTGTGCCACTGGGTCCCTCCAACTCCTCTGCAGCGGACCCAGTCTGGCTCTGCAGCTCAACTTGGTCCGTGGAGCTGTCTCCTCCAGTAGCCGTAGATGTATCTGCAAACAATCAGGATAAACAGATCCACATCAGTCACCTGTTTCACCTGACACATCACAGTCAGTACAGCACATTACAGAGCACACCTTTGCATAATTTGCAAAATATTGCCAAAAGTGCTGACACATTTAGGAGAAGACACCTGTCAGTCTGCCAGTCAACCTTGCCCCTCATATCCTTCCCCTCCATGGACCCATCTGTCTGGTGCATGTAGTATGCCACTTCTTATATGTGCATACATGCACCACATAGACATATCTCAGAAGTGTAGGAATTGTGCGTTGAAATGTGGCACTACACACATATCCCAGCTCCTCCCACTGACTCAGTACATGTGTCATGATAAGGGATGCCCAAAGTCATTGTCAGTAAAATGGATATGCTTCCTTCACCAGACACCATGATGTGCCCATGTATTGATAGTCAATGCCACAATCGAGTGTATGCTGGACAACTGACATTACTGCAGGATACACATTAGCAAATGGGATACCATGCTATAGACTAGTTTGGCTAATCAGTCATCACTGGCTTCAGTTACAGGGGCAGTGCATCCAAAAACAATCAGGCTGCACTGTGTTACAACCGTTTTAATTTTGGGGAAGGTAAGCCCTACAGCTGTCAAGTGCACATGTCCCCCCACTGCTACCCACATCTTAAGGCATCTGATGATCCCATGTAATACAAATGTGAAATTGAGTGACTGCAAGCACCAATCTGTAAACATGATCACATCACAGTGTAATGCAAACTAATTGAGGCTGCCTGCACTTTAATGTTGAATACACAATTAGGCACCGTCAAGTGATTACACACCTATGTTTTACCCCATTGTGATGATCCAACAGCCACATCTCAGCTAACTGCCCAACCCAAAATGCTCAACACCCCAGGAGTCTAAAAAGCTAGGCCACTCCACAATGACCCCGAGGCAGACACCAGATTGCATATTTCACAATGCACTAAATGTAGGCTGACACACAGGAGTAGGAGAACAGAGTTTATTCCATGACCAGAGTAGGCATACCTGTCCAGGTCCATGTGCAACATGGGATTACAATGAACCCTAGGCATGAGTTCATGCATGTGTGACACACATAATGTACATTGTTCTGAGGCCCCAACATTGTCACACCTGCTGCATGGCTGTGTGGTAAATACCCCAGACACATATGGTGAGTCAAAGCATCAATTGGAACACATATCAATTGCCCACACAGAGTACATTTCTGATTTCTGGCAATGTGCAGACACATGGCAATCAATTGCCTCACTCATGAAGACAAAACAATGCACTGGTAGCAGACGGTGTTTACAACCTTAAGCTTGGACAACAGCAGGGACACACAACCCAAGTGACACAAGTCACAGACTTAAAAGGCTACACCTGTGTATCAGATGAAGATGGGCCATGACCTAATTCAGGCACATGACTCTTGTTCAAGCAGACAGGAGATCTGTGGGAGTGTACCCAGCATGAAAGGATGCAAAGAGCATGTGAGACATATTTCACATAAAAGCCATGCACTTACCCCCTCCTTGCTGCTGTCTGGCCTTTAACTGCCCATCCAGGTCAGGGAAGACCACCGCCAGAATCCGGAGCATGTGGGGGTTTAGTGTCCGTTGTCCACCCCTTCTGCGAGGAGGCAACAGCTTCAGCTAGACTCTAGCGATCCTCCGGGGCCAGCCACAAAGTTCCTGCCACCTCTTCTGGCAGTTGGGGATGCGGCGTCTGTAGACCCCCACAGATCGAGCAGCCCAGGCAATGGTCAGCCAGATCTTCTGTTTCTGATGGGCATCAACCTGTGAGGATGACAAGGATAAGAGTCCATAACCACACATGCAACATGTTTGTGCATCACACAGTTGGATATACATGTCGTTATCACAAGGGAATATGATGTACACAGGTAGTGCAACAATGGTGATTGACAGTTGTCCTGTATTAACAGCATGGAAACATTGCCTATGTATTATAACCGTGTAAAAATGCACTTTCCTGCACAGTACCTGTCCACTACAGGTACCTACACACTTTGGGGGTAACAACTACTCAGTGAGCATGCTAGCCACTGGTGTACACAATGCCATTAGTGCCAGTCAGACAACATGCACAATTAAAAAGGATGTGGACTGCACACTCACCTGCTCCCCTGGTTTCCCATACAGCTTGTTGTACTGTGGAAGGGGGCTGTCCAGCAGGGCCTTGTTCTCCTCCTCCGTGAAGGCTGGGGCCCTCTCCACAGTACGTGCCATTCTTGGAGCCAGAGGATGCAGAGACAGCAGCAGTGGTAGCAGTGAATGCAATCTGGGGCATGTAGTGCAGGCAAGTGAGCTCTCAGGGGAACAGACAGCCTTATATCTGTGCTGCAGAGGCAGATTCTGTCCCATGCGTCCAAAGCGATAGGTCTGACACGTTTGCATCCTATGAATCTGGTCAATCCATCGCATTGCACGCCTCGTACACACCTTCTGCATCTTTAAAAAAATTCAAATCCATGACACCAAAGAGTTTGATACATTGTTGTAGGGAGCTAACGGATTTTTCAGCACACGAATCGTACAAAGGTCAAATACACGTCAGTCCCCATTTTAGTCAATGTGGAAGGCGTGCGCACGACTTGATCCCTAGGTGTGCGACGCGTCTTTTGAATTGGTCAACAGCATCAATCCCCAATTTAGTCAATGTGTAAGACGTGCTCATGCCTCGCTCCCTAAGTGTGCGACGCGTTTTTTGAATTGGTCACCCCTGTCAGTCCCCATTTTAGTCAATTTGCAAGGCGTGCACACGCCTCGCTCCCTAGGTGTGTGACGCGTCTTTTGAATTGGTCACCCGCGTCAGTTCCCATTTTAGTCAATGTGCAAGGCGTGCGCATGCCTCGCTTCTTAGGTGTGCGATGCGTCTTTTGCATTGGTCACCCGCGTCAGTCCCCATTGCAGTCAATGTGCAAGGTGTGCGCACGCCTCGCTCCCTAGGTGTGCGATGCATCTTTTGAATTGGTCACCCGCGTCAGTCCCCATTTTAGTCAATGTGCAAGGTGTGCGGACGCCTCGCTTCTTAGATGTGCGATGCGTCTTTTGCATTGGTCACCCGCGTCAGTCCTCATTGCAGTCAATGTGCAAGGTGTGCGCACGCCTCGCTCCCTAGGTGCGTGATGCGTCTTTTGAATTGGTCACCCGCGTCAGTCCCCATTTTAGTCAATGTGCAAGGTGTGCACACGCCTCGCTCCCTAGAAGTGCGACTAGTCTTTTCAATTGGTCACCCGCGTCAGTCCCCATTTTAGTCAATGGGCAAGGCATGCACACGCCTCGCTCCCTAGGTGTGCGATGTGTCTTTTGAATTAGTCACCCGCGTCAGTTTCCATTGCAGTCAATGTGCAAAGGATGCCGCCCACCATAGCTTGCCAGGGACCCATGGGCACATCAACAAGAATACAGCCTGTGACACAGCATATCAAAGGGCAAGTCAGGCTGCATTACCTGTGTGTGTGTGTGGGTCCACATGTGATTTGGTATGTGGCACTTAGTGGCACACACTCCCAGGCAGGGCAAGGTGTCATGGGGAGAGATACCTTTGTGTGTTGTACACATAACCACTGCGATTGACTACTGTACAGTTCAGAGCACAAGGCATGTACACAGTTCCAGGGATACATTGTGTATGACATGTGACATACACCCTGAATCTTAGGCGGAATGGTATGTGTGTCACAGGGTGTCCCAGTGCCACAAATGTGATCTTCATCCACAGTATGTGTGCATTTTGCTACGCAGATGCCTCTGATTTCATGTGCTGAATCTCAAAAGGTCACCACATCCATGGGTTTTGTACATGTGGGTTGATGTTGCATCTGTGTGTCACAGACATCCATGTATGACCTGCAAATGAAACAGGTGGCACTTCATGTGGGTGTTATGTGTGAGTTGTGGTGTGTACATGAGATGCTACATCATGATAGTGTCCTTGTGGCATTACAAGGTCACTGTTTGTGTGTCTGTCAAAAACCTGTGATGTGGGTAGACATCTGTCCTCACTAGTCACTGTGGGGTGTGTCTGGTATGTGACACTCGTACTGATGTACTGTGACAGAGCCCATAGATTTGTCACAGCACAACATGGACCTTGTTGTGTGGACCTGGAGAGCTGAGATGTCAGATGATGGGCATGTATCTGACATGTGTGCCCATACCCAACAGCACACACATCATGTCCTTTTGTCCTGTCATGTTGTTTCATGCGCTATTTAGTGTGGACACTGGCACATAGATAGGGGAACTGACAAACTGTCTTTGCTCAACTATGTACTGCAGGAGACCAGCTGTCCACAGACTGTTCCCTGACCTTGCAACCATGATTGAACATGACTGTATGCGACGGTACCACTTCACTGGGCCACTGATTGAAGAATTGGCTGGGCAGTTGGCCCCACACTTGCAACCTGGCTGGACATATCCTACAGCGCTGACCCCCAAGGTGAATGTGATGGCAACCCTACACTTCTTTGCCACCGGTGCTTTCCAACACACTGTCGCTACAGCTGGTGGGATGTCACAGACCATGTTCAGCCGTGTGCTTCGAGATGTGTTGGAGGCGATGTTGCATTTCCTCAACCACTACATCTATTTCCCAACACCACAACAACTCGCTGACATCAAGGGTGACTTCTATGCACTGGGAAGGATGCCACATGTCATTGGCTCCATTGATGGGGCACATGTGGCTTTGGTACAACCACAGGCACATGAGCAGACATACCGAAACAGGAAACATGTCCACTCAATCAATGCTCTGGTGGTATGTCTGGCGGACATGACCATTTCACATGTGTGTGCATGTTTCCCAGGTTCAGCGCACGACGTTTACATCATGAGGAGTAGTCGCATCCCAACGATGATGTCACAGATGCAGTACCAGCGTGCCTGGCTTGTCGATGTGTACTGACTGTTTACCATTGTGTGTGTTTGCTAAAGTTGATTTACACCCTCTTTTCAGACTCATCTAATGTGCAATTGTCTTTATGTAGGTGACTCCGGATACCCCAACATGCCGTGGTTGCTGACACCCCTCAGGAACCATGTGACATTGGCGGAGATCCGCTAGAATGAGGCACATGGTCGTACCAGGAGAGTGATCGAGCGGACATTTGGACTCCTTAAAAGCAGATTCCGCTGCCTGGACAAGACAGGAGGGGCCCTCCCATATACACCTGCTAAGTTGTGCAGAATCATCATAGTGTGCTGCATGATACACAACCTGGCAGTGAGGAAGAAGTTGCCTCTCATCCAAGATGACGATGACCAACCTCCGCCAGCCGTGGAGGATCCTGCCCTGGGGCATGATGCCAGTGATGATGAGGATGAGGGTGATGTTCAGAGCCAGCTGATCCACAACTTCTTCACATGAATGTAAGTATACAGTTATGTGTTGTCAAAGTATTGTGTTTGCCTGATATATGTTGTTGGTGCACTGGTGCTGCTTGAGTGTTGCTGTGTGCTGCTTGTCAGGATGCTTGCTGTGATGTCCTTTCAGGTAGTCTGTACTCCCAAACAGTGTTTACCTGATTGATAGGTTGAGTGTACATAGTTTGGGTTTTGTTTTGGGCATGTATATTGTAGTTGTATGCTGTAAATCTGTGTTCTTGATTGTGTTTACTGTCTGTCCTTCACAGGGTACTTTTGGCTGCTGTATGGTGAGGTCTGAACCCCAACACCCAGATCCTTGTTCCAGAGTGCAAGTAGTCGTTGGCCCAACCAATGATGTGCCACACAACCCTGGACTTTCATTGTTTACCACTTTTTAATTTTTGATCACTGTCACGTGAGGTTACCTTGCATCAGTTGTGGAATTCTCACGTTGTGAATCTTTAATAAACCTGTGCTTCACTTTGGGATGTACTCCGTCTGTATCCACACATCTGACAGTCATTAGCATCCTGTACCTGTGGGCTGCTTGCCACTGACCCAGGATGGGTGTGGAGTATGTGCATTCTACTGTATTTTTCCTGTCAACATCAGTGTAGGCGATGAGTTAGATGGGCATGGTGAGTATGCGTTGTGTTGCCCTAAAGGTGTGTCTCCCTCATATGTGTCACATTACCATGACTCACATAAAGGTGTTCACATTGCTGTAGTAGTTTGCATGCACAGTGTTCTTTAGCAGATCATCATCGCCATGACACAAAGCAAGTATAAATCACGACAGAAGCAAGTATACATCACAACAGAGGCAAGTATTGTGTGAATGTGATTTCATTTATAGACATGTGTAAGGATAGTGAATGGAATTGGAAGTACTTTACAGTGTGATGGTAATTCAAAGTTACTAGGTGAGTTTGTAGTGTTGCTAGATGAAATGTTCAGAGTCGAATCCACAGTAATTTGAGGCATTGTCACAACTTTGACCCTCCATGTCAAGTGGGGGATTTGGGTGTCAGTTGACAAGGTTAAATGGTTTGCACACAAAGGACGATATC
Source organism: Triturus cristatus (assembly GCF_964204655.1). Taxonomy (NCBI): domain Eukaryota; kingdom Metazoa; phylum Chordata; class Amphibia; order Caudata; family Salamandridae; genus Triturus; species Triturus cristatus. Next base: position 827,684,825 of record NC_140585.1, on the reverse strand, counting down.
AAGAACAGGTGTGGAGTTCCTGGGGGATATGAATGGCCATCAGCGTCTCACTTGCCCTTCTTCGGACGACCCCTCTTCTTTCTCGGGGGACCCTCATGTGCAGGTTGCTGTGGTCCCGAGGACTCTCCGCCAGAGTCCTCGTCCCTCCTTGTGGAAGTTGCGGATGTAGTGGCAACAGATGTCGTGGGTGCACAGGGAGGTGCGGTCATGTTGGCGCTGATCTGGCGGAGGCATGTCAGAATGTCCCTATGCACCGCTGATATACCAATTTGTCCCACTTGGACTCCATGCTGGACATGTGTGTCTTCATCTGGGGCATGTGGGAGTCCAAGCGGGCATGATGGGCAGCCTGCTGTTCTTTGAGGTCCTTGAGGATCCCCACTACCTGGCCAAAACCTCCGGTGCTTTCATGATACGCATCAATGATGCATCCCAGGTGTGTATCATCCTGCAGTCCAGCCTCCTCTGCAGGCCGTGTCCTCTGCCTGCCCCCTGCACCACTCCTACCCACACAGGCAGGACCTGCCATGGCAGGCACAGGCGACACTGGGCCCCCTTGAGTGTTGGCGCTGGTGGTGTTGTTCATTGCTTCCAGGGTGCCCTGTGTACCTGTTACGTTGTTGGTGTATGGCCTCGGCCTGTCCGTGTCGGCAGGGGTACTCTGTCTGTTGTCAGATGTGGCAGGAGTGGTTGCAGGGGGTGCTGATGTTCCTACTGCTGGGGCTGCACGATGACTCACACCGGAGGTGCCAGGTCGTTCGTGGTCGTCGTCCGAAGAGGACAGACACTGATCCACACCGGGGAGCTCAGGGTCCGCCAGAGTCTGGGACTGGGACTCTTCTTCAGGTCCTGCTGTGTCCCCAGCATCCCCTGTGGTTCTAGGAGACACACAATGTATGTTATGTTTCTACTGACATCAACGTTTCATACACATGACAGGTGCCACTGGACATCATTATGAGAGTCTGTTCATTGCATTGTCCTAAGCTGTGACAGACAGAGGTTGATATTGTTGAAGCACTTTATCATGGCAACCTGAAGCATTTTGATGTGCACGTCAAGGTGTGTGCATGACCAGCTCATGTATTGATCAACTGTCTGTACATGGCCATTGCTACTCAAGTTCCATCACATGCCTGACACTCTGTATCATCCATGCCCACATTGGTGCTTTAACGATGACATACGTACAATTACACTTAGGGTATGTAGCAAGCTTGGCGCATGTGTGGTGGCAGTTTTTCCTTCGCTTTGTGCGTCACATTGGTGTGTCTGTGCAACATGGTCACAGTCCGGTATGCCTGAGATCTAAAGTGAGATACTATTTGGTTGTCTGTGTTCCTAGTTCACATCTCATTTCATACAAGTCATGGTGTTACCGTAGCTAATGGTTTTTGTGCTGAGTTTTGTCAGTGCTAACGTCTTTTATCTTATCTATTTCCTCCATGGTGAGAGGGATTGGGCACAGCAGCTCTCTTGCTTTGCCATGCTCATGACCGTGAAGGCCAGAGGTGTGTGTTGCAGTTCTGCTGCTATGAGTTGCATGCCTCCTCCAATGCACCATGCTACAGTGTCAGCTATATGGTTGTGTCCATTCTAGTCACTGTCATTTGTCCACTGTCAATAATGTATAGGTGACATTGTGTGTGCTTTGAGCTATGTACTATGTCTGCAACTCTCTAATTGTCATCTAGAAGACACACCTTTACAGCCAGGTCCGGGGACACTCCAGGGACACTGTATCTCCAGACAGTGGGAGGATACCTACAGTTCCAATGGCTGTGAGTGTAAATGTGTTTGAGTTGGCCAGTGCGTAGGTGTGACTTGCAGCCAATTCATACATCAGGACCATGTGTCAGCCATCTTGCGTAACCCTGGGCTTAGTTTGCATAGTATCACTACACGTAGCTACATGAAGTACACTTTGAACTACGCCCAGCTACTCCTCAAACTGTGTAGTGTGTAGCTGATAGCACTGTGTGCTTGTCTGCTCTGAGCAATAATTGCAAACAGCATCTTGCACAGTGCAAGTTATGATAAAAGAAGTATCTCTGTCTTTATATATATATATATTTTTTTTTTTAAACCTTTATTTAAGTTATATAAAGGTGCACATACAGGAAAAAGACAATCTACAATATGCTCAAAATATGTGAGAATCCCGTTACAAAATTACATTTCTCGCAGGTGTCAGAAAAAAAACCTATATAAGTGCCAATCCTTATAACCCGGTGGCAGGGTATTATGCATCAGAAAGGAGCAAACGTGAAGCCTGTGTTAAGTGATCCACCCCTTCCATTTGTCCGTATGCCAGAGTGCACCAGCTTCTGCCTCCCCCAAAAGTGCTCGGTCAACATAAACATAAGTCATTAGTTTGTTAAGGAAGAGGTTCCTGCAATCAGTGGCAGAGATTTCTTTATGCAACAAAAGGAACAAGTTCCTTGAGTCCCATAGGGATTCTTTACCACAGTTCAAAAGTCTCCAAGCCGTGGGAGGACATTTACCAGAGATAGAATGTCCATACAGAACAGTGTCCCAATTCAGCACAGCAATGTCTGCGATATGGAGAAGAAAAGGCTTTACCAAAGTCCAAAAGGCTTGCGCCTGCCTGCAGCCCCAGGACAGGTGAAAGACAGTTTCTTCGTGGCCGCAGTGGGAACGTGGGCATTGCGCTGATGGTGCCAATCCTCTGTGATGCTGGAACACCATCACTGGCAGGCAGTTGTGTATGCTCATCCATGCCAAGTCCCTCTGGCTGTGTGTGAGACCTCGGTGACCCACCATTCTCCAGACACGCAAGGACTGAGTCTCTGACAGGAGACCCACTTGTTGGGGTTTTTCACGGGCGACCAAAGCCTGTTTCAGTTTTTATGCATGGGAACATATCGCTCTAGAGAGTATGCTGGAGTCCAGAGTCTTTAGAAAGTTGCAAAGTCCATTATAATATGGGGGCACATTCAGTGCAAATGGCATTAAATTTGAGTGTGTAAACAATCCATATCCCCGCAGCATAGTTCCCAAGAAATACTTGGTGAAGAAACTTGGTACAGACATGGAGTCCAAATTAGTCCGTGATAACGCATAGCATAATACTTTAGAAAAGAGAAACACTTATATATAATATATTAAGCATACTTTGCCCCCCATTTTACCAAATGGTGCACATCTTTTCCCTGCTCAACCCTTCCATTTTCGAACCCCAAATAAAAGAGAAAATCAATTTGGAGCATTTCTGCAATGTGCGGGCCTGTAGAGGGAAAACCAGAGACAGGTATATTAGAATAGGAAGAAGAACAGCTTTTGTTACCATGATCTTACCCTTGATGGTGAGTTTGCGCAATTTCCAGAAGGTGATCTTTTTTTCCATTTTTTCCTGCACTTCTTTCCAGTTTTTCTCTATATGAGTATCAGTGGCGGAGTGCACCCCTAGTATTTTTGTGGGTTCTGTGGTAACTGCAACTGGGAGATTAGTTAGTCGGTCCCCGGGACCCATAGTGAGACACACACATTTGTCCACATATAAGCGGAGACCTGATGCTTCTTGGACGAGTGAAGCCTGTAGTAGAGCTCTGCACACAGATTGTGCATCCGTGCACAAGATTGTGACATTGTCCATGTATGCAACTGGTTTGGCAGGAGTACCACCCCCGCCCTCACCCCCCCCCCCCGGTACAAACACACCTTTGATGATTTTGTCACTTCGTAGCTTGCACAGGAAAGGCTCTCAAGCACAGACAAAGAGCGCTGGGGACAAGGGACATCCTTGTCGCACCCCAGCACGGATGGGAAACTCTCGTGTGTGGAAACCATTGATGCTCACTCTGCTGTGTGCTGTGTTATACAGAGGATATTTTGCAGTACATTCAAGCGTTGAAGTGCAGCAAAAAGGTATGGGTGAGCCACCCGGTCGAAAGCTTTCTGGAAATCCAGACTTAAAACCCCAAGTGACAGAGATCTTTCGTGAGCATACCACAGAACATCCCTAATGGTAACCAAACTGTCAACGATGGTGCATCCTTGAACTGCACATATCTGGTCAGGATGGATACATGAATGAAGAACTTTCCTGAACCTACGCACCAGGAATTTAGATTTCCACTTTGTAATCCACATTTAGTAGTGAAATTGGTCTCCAGTTTTGGAGTGATGTTTCATCTCCTTTTTAGGTCTCGACCTTGCTATCGCGTAAGCGATCGCAAAGCGAGACTATTGTGGGCTTTTCAAAGTGCTCCCAAAAAGCGGATTGCATGGCTAGCACGCGCACAATCACGCGCATCGTGCCGCCATGCACTCCGCTTTTTGGGAGCACTTCAAAGGGTCCGCTCCCCCGCCCCCGCCCCCGCCAAGCGCGCGCGCGCTTCCGAGAGCGCCATTGTAAACAAGGCTGTTCTTATCTTGTTATTAACATACTCTGGCTCCGCTCTCCCTACTAGGGTGCCCGGTTTCATGGTATTTGTATTAATTAATGCACCCGGGTGCCACTCTCTTCCGGCTGGAGCGCGGCGCATGCTGTTTATTTATTACTTTTTTACTTTTACATCGGAGCGCGGCGCCCACTTTAGGGACACCGTGCTCCGTTTATTTATTTACTTTAGTGGCTGCGGGTGGCGTTTTTTTTTTTTTTTACTTTGCTCAGTCACGAGCAGCCGTGGCTCCGCTTCCATTTTCTCCTCCCTCCTAGGGCCATTTCATTTAGATCAACAGCTCTCCCCACCCCTTTCCGGCTGGTGTATGCCCTCTGCTCTTCAACATGAAAGGCGGTTCTCCACGAAGGGGATCCCAAACTGCCCTTAGAGGGGCCTATGCAGTTTAAACAACCCCCACGCCTCCTAAATGATTAGACTGCACAAAATAAACAAGGCGGCATGAGGCCCTGGTGTTAGGGCTGGCACCGGCTACCTACCGCATGGCTGAGTCACCGGCCGCCCAGAGACAGCTTATCTATTCAACCGGTGCCTGCTATATCACCTGGTGCCTCACGGCAGCCGGCAGTAGCCCCCATCATCGCAGACCTTGGCGGGAGGATGTGCGTGGCCCGACAGTGTGCCCGTCGACTACAGATATGTGTAAAATGTCGGCGCTCTGAGAGGCTGCGCCTGTGATAACCCCTCTGGCAGGGGGCATGGCTGGGCGGATAGTTTTAGGTAAATACATTTGATATTCTATTCTGTAATCCGGTTGGTTCTAATTTGTAAAATGTGGGCATATGTTCTCTTATTGCTACTAGATGTTAGCGTGGCTGCGGGTGGCGTTTTTTTTATTTTTATTTACTTTGGTCAGTTACGAGCGGCCGTGGCTCCGCTTCCGTTTTCTCCTCCCTCCTAGGGCCGTTTCCGTTAGATCAGCAGCTCTCCCCGACCCTTTCAGGCTGGAGTATGCCCTCTGCTCTTCAACATGAAAGGCTGCCCTCCACGAAGGGGATCCCAGACTGCCCTTAGAGTGGCCTATGCAGTTTAAACAACCCCCACGCCTCCTAAATGATTAGACTGCAGCTTGTTCATTTTTGCCACAAGAGACACAGTTTATTCAAGGCATCTAGTGAATGACGTCACAGCTAGGCTTAAAACGTATCCAGACTCCACCGAGAAATGGACATGATTTGTTCATGGTTTCTGAGGGTGGCGCGGGATTGGGATAAAAGGCTGTTTTTTTCGTTTTCACTGACAGACACATTAACGGCGCGATCTAGTGAGTACTTCCACAGCTGGACTGAATATACGGTGTCCTCGAGAAGAGGTTAAATGGTGTGTACAAGTTATGAGGGGAATTAATCTGTTCTGGAAGAATGGCTTTGTAACAAGCCTGTGTCACCAAAGCGTTCCCCGCCAGTCCCTCTTCGAGACCCCCAAAAGTCCCCCATTTCATCTTATCCGCCCCGTCACTCCACCAGACTTTCTGCACAAACTAACAACCCAGCTGCAGAGCGGGGTCCGCTGTTCTTTTCTTTCCCGATCTGTATGATTATATTTTCGCTTTAGTTCGCCAGCAGCAACGCAGATGTTGAATATTCACTGTCTGTACCCAATGTCACTGTATCACTGGAGTGTGCATGTGTGCACCCCTGGCAGTCAGTGGCCGCCCCGCTAAGAAGGGGACACCCCCTACCCCTGCCCCTTCTCTGCTCCCAGCTCACATCTGCTTTACATTAAATGCAAAGGGAAAGTTTAGAGGAGAAAAAATGTGAAAAGAGATTTGGAGCGGGAGGCTTTCAGCCCCCCCCCCCCCCTTAATAACAAGCATTTGCAATGCTATAGGTCTCTATTTATGTTTTAAAAATAAAAGGCATTGTCATTTGCAATGTCAATAGCTCAAACTCGCGTAAATGCGAGACCTATTGCATTGTAAATGCTTGTTTATAAAGGAGGTTGATAACCCCTGCGGAAAAATCATGTGTAAAACAATCATATTGAAAACCCTCTTCCAGGACCTGCAAGTAGTCAGAGCATAACAGTCCCCAGAACTTCTTGTAAAACTCCCAAGTTAGACCGTCCAAACCTGGGCTCGAGCCTTTGGGGGAGGATCTCAGTGCGTCCAGAAATTCCTCACCTCCAAAAGGTTGCCCAAGGAAGTTACTTTGATCTAATGTTAACCCTCCTGTGAGTAAAGAACAGTACTCTTCTAAATCTGAAGCTGAAGGTGTTTTGACAGAAGCATCATTCAAGGACTGATAGAAGTCAAAAGCAATGGTCTGGCATGCATCTACCCCCATAATATGTCCCCTTTCGCATTTTGTAATTTAGTTAGCAGCTTGTGTGATGCGTGAGCTTTTTTAAAGAAAAAAGAAGTACACTTTTCATCCTCTTGGAAATTCTTGACCCTTGAGTGGAAGATAGCATTTTTGTTCCGTCTTTTTAACCATCTCTGCATATCTAGTTTTGTAGAGCGTCTTTAACATCACCCCCAGCTTCTCCCATTTGGTGGAGGAGTATAAGTCTCCTGTGTAAACGCTGGAAGTCCTGCCATTCCCTTTTACGTCGGAGTTTCCCTTGCTCTTGGAGGACCAGCCGTGTTTTAGTTTTAACCCAAGGGTACTGGAAAGGGTACTGGTGTAACAGAGCTGCTATCGGCGCAGAGAGTTTTAGAAGCAAACACATAATCAATGCGTGATCATGTGAGGCCGCTTTCCGCCTCCCACGTGTAGCCCTGACCTGGCGGATGATGCTTCGGGAAAGTATCATATAGGTGTAAATCCTGTATGAGAGTTAATAACAGTTTTGACGTAACATCCAGTACATAATTTGGTTGGGACCCTTGCCTGTCCCTGCTGTGTGTGATGCAATTGAAATCCCCAGCTAATAAGAGAGGTATAGCACCTTTTAATAAAGGTTTGATTAGATTGAACAAGCCCTCTCTCTCTGTTTTGGAGGCTGGTGCATAAACAACACAAATACGTAATGGTATACCATCCTTAAGTACTGAGATCAAAAGAGACCTTCCTTGGTATAAAACGTTTTCCTCCAAGATCTGCCAATGTTTTTTTTTAAGGAGGATGACCACCCCATCGTTCCCATTAGCTCCTCCTGACCAAGCCGATGGCCCATATGCCCATTGTTGTTTGAATGAAGTGTATCGCATCTGATGAGGGAGATAACACTCCTGAAGACATATAACATCAGCTTGTGTGTTTGCAAAATAATCCACTACAATTGCTCTGCTGACAGCATTACCTATGCCCCTCACGTTGCAAGAGGCTACTGTTACTGCCATAATGAAAACCATAAGAGAACCAGACATATTTACACCTTGGAAGGGGTAGTTGCCCTCACTGACTCTCCATCTTCAGTGATGCCCATCCGCTCGCAATTGGTGATTATGGAGGTTGAGAACAGGGCCTCCAAATCTGGTGTGCTTTCAATATCTATTATAGGCCCATCACTGACTTCCAAGACCTGTGCAACATCTGATAAACCCTCCTCGGTATCCGAGAGGGAAAGTAGAGGTCCATACCTGCCCCCTCGGGGAAAGCGGTCCAAGGAAGAAGGACGTCGCTTGGAGCGGGTGACAGCAGGTGAGTCCATTGGGCTTTTAGTACATCTCGTTTTGAGTTTGTTGGAAATGTACGTAGTCCACCCGCTGTGCTCCATATCCTTCCCCCTCTCTGAGGTCACAGTCGAGGAATGCAAAGAAAGAGCAGTGTCCTGTGCAGCCTGCCTCAGACCCTGTACTACCTGCTCTGTGGTGATGTTTTTAACAATTACTTGCGCTGTGGGGGGGGGGATCACCGAGACACCAGAATAAGGGACCTCAGTGATCGGACTCTCATCCTCTGCGAGGGTAGGTGTTGCGCCAGGAAAAGCGGAGGAAGTAGCGCCCTGTGATTTAAGATGCTCGAGCCGTGCTCTTCTTTTGAAAGCTGCAGTTTTAATCCACTTTGTTTCTATGCGCTCCACCTCATCCCCTGCCAGCTGAGACAGCAGAGGAACGGGGCTAGGAGGATCTTCCGTGTCTATGGGAGGCAGCCTGCCTCAGACCCTGTACTGCCTGCTCTATGGTGATGTTTTTAACAATTACTTGCGCTGTGGGGGGATCACTGAGACACCAGAATCAGGGACCTCAGTGATCGGACTCTCATCCTCTGCGAGGGTAGGTGTTGCGCCAGGAAAAGCGGAGGAAGTAGCGCCCTGTGATTGGACACTATAATATTCACTGCCCACTGCTAATCTTGTCCCATAATGCTTTGCAGGGCCTTTGGTTGGGATTGTATTTTTGCCCATAACTGTGCTTGGGGTGTTCCTAGGAGGAAGGGACCACCACTGAATCGTTCACCAGCATGATATGCTCTTTGTGTTCAAGGCATCTGCTTGGTCCTCCCCCTAGGTTAGGGGGACCCCAAAATCATCACCTCTCTCATTGCCTAATATTTTCATTCACAGTTCACTTTTGTGAATTGGTTATATGCTTTTTAGCATGTAAAATTGATTTATCAAAGCATTTGTGGGTATTGTTGATATTGCTGCTACACTACATGTTGTAGCACAGTTTTTGCACTGTGCTACGTGCACTTTGTGTAGTGCGTGGTAGTGCAAACTTTGTATGCTCCGTGAGCGAAGCGTAGTACTATGCCCAGGGTTAATCTTGACAAGGCATTCACTTTCGGGGTGACTGGTCCGAAGAGTGCTATTTGTTCTGGCTGCGAAGGTGTGTTTTGAGGCGGCCTTGATGGCATTTGGAATCATTGCAGGACCTCCTTCACCCACAGAGGCCAGGTAGTCCCCCGTATGGCATGCTTCCATTGCAGGAAATCGCAATTTACGTTCAGGCTGTCAGGCATTGGTGTCCTGTTGTTAGTTTGAGCCCAAGTCCCAGCAGGGCCTTGTGCTCCCCACAGCAGTGCCTAGTGTCAGCCATCTTGGCAGTATTTTTGCACTCCCTGTGAGGTGAGCATGGTTCAGTGTGTGCTTGCTGGGACATGTGGTTGGGGGACTGTTGGCTGTGACTGCGACTCCCATCATGCTTTTGGCTACACCCACCTTCCCACAATACTTGACCTAGCTTCCTTTTTACTCTGCTTCCCTGTGAGTGGGTGAGGCCAGCAATGGCAAGATTGCTGACAGTGGTGTCCTGTTGTTTGTTTGGGTACAAGTCCCAGCAGGGCCTTGTGCTCCCCACAGCAGAGCCCATTGTCAGAGATCTTGGAAGTGACTTTTCACTCACTCTCTTGTGTACCATAATCCCAGGTCTGTGTTTTGGTGTTGGTGGGAGGGGTGTTTGTGACAGGGGCTGCTGGTAGATGTAGTCAGAGCTGGCAGTCCTCCTCCCCCCAGTCCAGCTATCCCACCATGCAGCATGCTTTCATTGCAGGGAGTGTAAGTTACCTTTCAGGCTGTCAGGCATTGGTGTCCTGTTGTTAGTTTGAGCCAAAATCCCAGCAGGGCCTTGGGCTCCCCCACAGCAGGGCCTAGTGTCAGCCATCTTAGCAGTACTTTTGCACTCCCTGTGAGGTGGGCATGATTCAGTGTGAGCTTGCTGGGACATGTGGGTGGGGGACTGTTGGCTTTGACTGCGATTCCCATCATGCTTTTCGCTACACCTACCTTTCCATAATACCTGACCTAGCTTCCTTTTGACTTCCCTGTGTGTGGGTGAGGCAGCAATGGCAAGATGACTGACAGTGGTGTACTGTTGTTTGTTTGGGCACAAATCTCAGCAGGGTCTTGTGCTCCCCACGCAGAGCCCATTCTCAGCCATCTTGTCAGTTTTTTAAACTCCCTGTGAGATGTGCATGGTTTGGGGTGGAGCTTGTGGGATCATGTATGAGGGGGGCTGTTGGCTGTGACTGCAACTCCCATCATGCTTTCTACTCCATGCACCTTCCCAGCAGCCCAACCTTCCTTCATTTTGATTAATCTTCCCTGCGAGGTAGTGTGATATTGGTGGCAAAATGGATGACAGTGTTTGTTGGTGATTTATTGGAATGCCTTGCTGTATTTGTTGTGAGGTTTGTACGTGTTATGACGTAGTTCCAAATTACTGTGGGACGGCAGGCATGGTGTTTGTCTAACTGGCATACACATCACAGGATACTTGCCTTTCTGTTGCTATGACTTTGCTGACAGTACTTGGTTTCGCAGTCCCCTTGACAGTGATATATGTGTATTGCCACACAATATTGGGTATATTGGTTGTGTACTCACCTGGCTCTGGTATTCCTGTTAATCCATGGATGCTCTCTGGTGGTAGGATGGCCCGTACCTTCTCCTCCCAGGACCTGAAGTGTGTTGGTTTTGCAGGAGGGCCACCGCCAGTCTGCTTGCTCAAGGTATGCTCCCTATCGATGAGCTTCTTGACCCTCCTGCACACATCATAGTACCTGTTCTGTATATCATCCTTGTCGACAATCCTCTCCCACATCATTCCCTTTGGTTTTGCTTTGTTCGCCCGAAGTTGGCAGGGTATACCCAGACGTGGGTCCCTTGCTCACTTTGCAACTGGATTCAAGCTAGCCTGGCTGATGATGGCTGATTAGCCAGAAACCGGTCCCAGGATGCTTGTTTCCGGTCCAGGGAAGACATGGCTTGGCAGTTCGGGGTGGCAGAGTGAGCTAAAGAATGATGATGGATTAAACCCAGATCAGTTGACTGGGGGTGAGTTCTTGCAATGTTCAGCACTCCGTCCATCATTCCCTTTGGTTTTGGTTTGGCAGGAGGGCTACCCCCAGTGTGCTTGCTCAAGGTGTGCTCCCTGTCGATGAGCTTCTTGACCCTCCTGCGCTGATGAACTTCGATTTTCGATCGTGATCGTATCGACCCGCCATTTTGTGCTCCGCCGCCATTTTGTGTTGCCCTCACTCAGGCAGCACGATGATCAAAGTCTCTTTCTGCTTTTTCTGCAGCTTCGTGTCAAAATAAGCCTTCTGCCTCTATTTGCAAAGCTGGTGTTAGGATTGGCCGAGTACACTAATCCCTGTCTGGTTTTTCTAATCCTCGTCTCAACTATCTGTTGGTTCACACTATTCTCCTCTGACTTTATCTTATCGTCTGGCCTTCGCTGTCCTCTGCTAGCATTCTCTCATTTCACAACTGTCCTCCAACACACACAAACGTATCTCGCCACCTGCAAGTTAGTTGCAGATCAGTTAATGAATTAGCTTGTGGGGAGGATGACAAACACAGTTGGAGGAAAGGCTTCTTCGAGTCATCCGATACTTTGTTTTCAAGCCTTTTCTATTGGTTCTGTCCTGTTTTCCAACTTTTCTTATTGGCTCTTTCTTATATGTTCTGGGTGTGTATTTGGTTAATGTATATTTTACATATGTGCTATAAATGATTGTGCGCCACGGAGTGAAGTGGCAGTCTCCTGAGAACCTACCTCGTGTACTTCGGGGGCAACTGTACTAGCTGCAGCTAATAAATCTAGTCTTTTACGCCGACAGAGTGTCCCCGTGTCTCTGTATAGCTAAGCAGGAGAACCCAGGAGATTAAGGCGTACCCTGCGCCGCCAGGTCCAAAGGTGTGAGTTTGTCAGTGAATATGTGATTTAGTTTTTGAGTAGTGCAAATGGTGTAGTTGTTGTGTGGTGTGTGAGTTGTGAGTTGTGGTTTGTCTCTGCTGTGTGGTGGTGTTGTCTGCTGTCCTATGTCTGTAGTTTGCAAAGGATCATGGTAGAGATTTCTGGACTTTATGTGGGTGGAGTTGTGGGTGTGTCTTTGTTCCTTTATATTTTTTTATTTTTTATTTATTGGCTTTGTCATTGCTTTTTTGGTCCTTTTTTTAATCTTATTTCCTTTGGTTTTGTTGGGCATGATGGAGACGTTCGTTTGACTGGGTCGGACGCTGCCAGTGGCTCGTGCGGGGTAACCCGAGTCTGTCACACTGACATTCAGCTGTGTTTCTACGTTGGCGTACGCGTCGGACGAAAGGGGTCTATTGTTTGCTAGTCACTGTTTTCTGTACGTCTCGGTCTTCCGGATCGTGCTCCGTGCGAGTCGCTCTTGTTTCACACGTATTGCATCGTACTACGCGGGTCGTGCAGCGCAGGTATATTTCAGTCTGGTCCATTCCTGATGCGTGTCGGTCTAAACAATTCCCGGTCAGTTTATGGGCGAACCAATGATTTCTGAACAGGTCGGTTGTGTGGCTTGTGTTCCGTAAGGGTGGGATGTAATTCACATATGTTGCAACGTACCGCGTGGGTCGTACGGCACCGGTCCGTGTCGGTCGGTCTCCATTCACGGTCCATGTCGGTCGGTACGTTTTGCGACCGGAATCAGAATCAGCCCCCAAATGTTAAAAACATGCCAAGAAAAAAGTTACAAGTAGATTAAACTTCCAATCGATATCAAAATCAAAAATTAAAATTAAAACATTTCTATGTATTGTTAAATTGCATAACCATATCATGCACTGTTAGCATCCCTGATTAGGCATGGTCTATGAGTTCTACCCAGGAAGAGGCAGGTAGGACAACTGATTGGAACCGCTTCTAATAACTTGTTAGTAAAATGATATGTACATTTTGTGCGAAATTTCTACTAGTTTTGGATTAGTCTTTACTTGATTGTGAGTTCTTCTCATAATTTACAGATTAGTTTAAATGACTGGAGGACGTTTGAATGACTTTACCGTTTCTTTTCCATATCCACTTTGGTAAGCAAAATTTAGGGATATGGTTATGCAATCTAACAATACATAGAAACTATTTAATTTTAATTTTAATATATATATCATTTATAAGTATTATATGCGCAAGATTTATAGTGTCAGAACTCCGGTCAGACAATCCACATAGTGATGGCTGCCATCATAAGAGACAGGCTATCCATAAAAAGTGGTCACAGTCTAGTCGAACCAAACATGATCTTCAGTCCTTCTTTGCACAATTCATAGCATCAGGAAATGGCTGTCACAAATCCTTTAATTTACCTTATCATCACTATACAAGTTTAAACATTAATGGTCATGGCTTTCTTCAATCTCCTTGGCCCAAGAATCCGAAATTAAAGGAAAATGACACTTCTATGATCCGTTACAAGGGATGCTTCGAACAGCCAAACCGCTTATGTATGCTACATTAATCTTAGAGATAATTGAGTCTGGCGCATGTAGTGAGACTCTGAAGAAGTGAATTCAATGAACCAACTAAAAAAACAACTAAAAATAGTTTATGGAATAAATATGGATATAAAAATTTGAATTTGCTCCATAACACATCTCATTGTTATAACAATTGTACATACGTGTGTGCATGTAGGATTATATTCACCATCCATGTGAGTCCTACCTAACTGGCACCGATCATGCCCTCATAACTCTAGTACATCCTGCCAAAGTGGGCAAACAGATTTAGTATCCTCCATTGATAATTATAGTGTACAAGATTCTTGGGGAGGCAAGGCTAACAGTCAGATGGAATGTTCTACTCAGGATTTATCACACAATGAATTATAAACAAAAACAAAAACATTTGAAAATATAGTAACACCACTCTATTACCCTGGCTAACAGTAAGAAAATTAGTCCACATGTTATGGGTATTCTAAATGTATTGCTTGTTCCTTTTCCATATTTAACTCATCCGGGTGCTTTATGCCAAGGTTCGTAATCTGAAAGGTTAAGGAATAGCTGGGTTTATATTATTGAATGCAATGCAAAATGGTTGCTGGGTTTCCATGAACACTTGGCAGTGCATTGTGTGATCCGTACTCCATAAAAACAAGTGTAGATTGTTCAACATGAAGTTATTGGTTTAAGGATCAGGATTCCAGGACCAAAGGGTATTCAACCTTCATGATGATTAGAATAACCTTTGCACAGTTGTGTCAGATTAAATTGAATAAGGCTGGCAAGTCATTGAAGAAGATTGTAGAAATAGTGGAACATTTGTGGATTCTTGCACTGGAAGGGAAAATCCAAAGATACTTGCATAAGAGTTCAAAAGTGGAGAAGAAAAGAGTAGAAATATGACAATGTTTAATTTTTCTGAATGTTGTGAGGAAATCCAGTCCTGGGTGGTACTTGACTTCCAGCGTTTAATCTCTGAAAATGAGCCAGGTGATACACTGTGCTGAATGCAGAAGATATTCACGGGAGTAGTAGAGCAGTAACTTGTGTCAAATGGAGCCATAAGATCATTCCAGATGGAAATCAATGGATATTCCATCTCTCTGCCTGGGAAAAATCCTGTTTGATGGTCTAGGAGAAGGCTGTTTTCTTCAAATAAAGCATATTTCCATATGAAAATAGATATATCAATAACTTTGCTGGGTTCTTGTTTCTTTAGGCTCATGCTTGATGTGATTAGGATAGATATGCTGAGAAGTTGTTAATGAACACTGGCTGAGAAAGTGAAGAGGTGGTGAGGACGATCTTCTTGTGTATTAATGGTGATCACAGGTCTGCTGCAAAGCTGGTGCGCCACTAGAATTAGCTTTGATGAGTACCTTGAGCTCAGAGAATGAGAGTTGCTTAAATGAAGACAAAGTGGGTTGCTTGGATGGAATGCAGCTTCTTGGGAAATGAACACTGAGATGTGAATTTCCCCTTCAACTTGTGCATGAGGTAGTTTTACATGTTCTTGGCTTGAACAAGGTTGCGGTCTACTAATGTATCACAGAGGTTTGGCAAGGGGTCGGCTCCTAAAGCAGTGAATGTTGGCTTGCGGTTATTGGTTGATGAGTCTGTGAAATTCCTTATATGGGAATGCTGAAGTCTTTTCACCTTCATGATGGCTGGGGTCAGAGTCTATCATTGGGGACCATTTGTTTTTCTCTTGTCTTTTAGGGACTTTGGTTTCTTTCTTCATATTGCTTAAATCTTGGTAAAGCCAATGATCGGTCAACACATGTGAGGTGGTCTTGATGCCTTTAAAGAGCCAGATATAGAACTATTGTACATCTGATATTTATGCATGTGCTAATTTTCATCTGGTTGTAATTTGATAGCACCGAGGTTAGGTCTCTTCCATGGACTCTTAGGTCCTATTGGACATTGGTAATGGAGTATCAGGCAGGAGGAGAGCAGAGGTTCAAATCATGTTGAAAGGCATAGTGGCTGATCCAGATGATGGGCAGATATTTTATCATGGTTATATGCTGTGGATGCCCTAGGTTTCCAGCGAGGGTATGTGCAACTTTGTGCATAGGACAACAGAAGAGATGGAGGTGGTTTAAGCATGTTAATATCAAAGGCAGGGATCTGATTTGAGGCATGCCTGATTTATTGAAATGAGCAAGAAGGTTTGGTTGTCCATAGACTAATGTTAGGAATACCATGAGTAGGTTGAAGAAGGTAAGTAACCATTGAATAAAAATGTGTATAATGCTGAGGAAAAATCTTGAAAGCAGGCATTTGCTAAAGAGTGACAGAAAACTACTGCCACTCCATTAACAATGTTCTTAATGGGATGGTTTCTCATCTGGATTTGATAGCCAGGCTGTTTTGCCATGAAGCGTGATGGCTGCATCACCCCTAGACAAGTTTCACTCATGAAATGGCCTCTCCAGGAAGCACAATTGTAATCAGGAATATTTTGCCAAAAGAACCACATCGTAGTAACTAGACCACCTGGGGAAGGAAGTCAAACAAGTGTAAGGTAACCTACGTGAAAACACTCTTCTGAATCACTATGTTTATAATGAGTGTATGAACCCTCCCAAGACCAGCAATGAGGCCACCCACTGGAAGATATAACTTTTCAAAGCTTCGAACTTTATTAAGAACCTATGACGTCCACGCAGGAATGAAGGAAGTGCAACCCACTGAGAGAGGTAGCTTTGGAAAACCACCAAGTATACAGAGGCATTGTAAACCACTGGATGAGATGGTGTCCCAAAAAACATCAAGTGTAATGAGAGTCTAAGGAGTCCACACAGAAGTAACAGAAGTGAACCCTAGTATAAAACACAGCTTCCAAAACTTTCAAGTGTAATATAAATCCATGCAGTGAGCCTTTGAGTTATAGAGGTGCAACCCCCTGGAAGACCAAGATTCCCAAAATTATCAAGTATAATTTGTGCCTATGAAGTCCACCTATTTTGGGAAAGGATCCACATTTTTGAAGGGGATGTAAGATGTTTCTTTCTAGAGAACAAATGATCTCTACCGCAAAATTTTTTTTTTTATTGCAAATGCATATTTCAACATGATTTAAAACACATGCACAATTTTCACTCAATTGATTTTCACATGAAGTAATTTTGTACTCCTGCAATTCTATGGCTGTAATACATTTCTATAAACTCTCTTGGAATTTTGTGAATACCATAAATGTAATTGATCTGCCCAATGCATACCAATAACCTTATGCAAACATATTTCTGAATGTTGAAATCTGAACTCTGTGAATTGGGTCCACAGTTTAAATTGGTGGTTGATATTTATATAAATCCTTCTTGAACTTCTTGCCTGAAAGATCCCCATATGCCCAAAACTGTGTGGATTACTTTCCTTCCCATTTCAATAGTTTTTTCACATTTATTAGTTAAACTATGCTTTCTGAACTGCAGCCTGCACATATATATGGATTTAAGTGGTATTTGTATAGTTTAAACCTAGCCAAAAGCAGGAAAGCACTGCATATGGTCAAAGGCAAGGAAACAGGCAACGACTCCTAGAAGGAATTGTACGCATCGAGTGAGTCATGATGCTCCTTCATTACTTTAATAATAATAAAATTGGAGACCATCTGAGTGGAAACAAAGAACTTCAAAAATGTAAAACAAAAGGGAACCAACCTTTTCCATCTTCACTTGCTATATGGAGTAGCATAAGTGTATCCATCAGGACTGCCCTGCCCTTCTCCAATTTTGAAAGAGCTGAAAATAGGCCCATTTAAAAACACTACATTGCAACCCAGTAATATTCACCTTTATTCTTAGAATCCCCCATATTCCCCATTGACTCATAAAAACAACAAAACTGTACAGCACAAAACAATATTTACATTGATTGCTATTCAATATTCTCACCTTCAAACATAGGGCCTGATTACAAAGGCTGTTCATCTGTAGGACCGTCGACCTCCATCGTATCACGTAGGTGACCGTCCGAATATGGAGTAGGTGGTCCAAACGACCCTATTAGGTTAGGACAGCCGGGCAGGCAGCCGTAAATTGCTTTTTTCTTCAGTGGCTTGTGCTGTGGCCCAGGAAAAGGGACGCAGCACAAGCTGCAGTAGAAAAAGGCACTTTGTGCACATCCGTGCACCGTGTGCCAGGCACCAAATGATGCCTGGCAGACTGTGCATGGAAGTGTGGGGGGGCACTACATGTGCCTAGACAACTTCGCAGGAGCCCATGGGGGACAGGAGCCCGGTTTGGGTCCCCCAAAGTCACTTTCCGTCTGCCTTTGCATGGTGGTGGGACCGCCATGAAAAGGGAGTCAAACAGGGACATCCTAAACCCTACGTCGGTAGGCACACACTCCATTGTAGGGATACGAGTCAGTCCGCCACCCCGATGGGATCTTGAATCCTGTTGGAGGCGGCGGTCTTCCCCCTGACCTCTGAGCTCCGACTGAGGATATTCTAATCCGTTGGGCGGTTCGCCCGCCATCGTAATCAGGCTCATAGTTTTGTAATTTTGACAACCCATCATTGAATCAACTTCACTTATGAAGATAAAATACTCCACTGCATTACCGATTAAAAAAGATATGCTTTTTAGCTGATCTTCATTTTTACGGTAACTCATTCTAATAGAAAATTAAAATATTCTCATCATATTCACATAAACACTTTGGTTGCATGCTAAGAAAAATGTTCACTGTCAGACCCTTTTTTGGACAGAAAGCAGACAAGGACTAATGTGCCCCAACCTCTGTGGTTGAAGTTGTTTGCCATTGATTGCCTGGGGTCTGTCCTACGTTGGTTCCACAGCATTACCACACTTAACTCTCAGAGTAGTGAGGGAGAGCAACCAAAAGCTTCTAGGAGGGCTAGTGTGGGAGCAAGAGATCAGAACTCAACAATCAACAGACACAATAGCGTATTGTCCCAGCCCAATGCTCATCGTTTTGGTTAAAAGAAAGTACTATAATCATACAGCATAATGGAATACTATGTAATGCAATTAGGGGATTCAGACACAGGAACATAGTCCTGTATGCAAACTTACATAAGTACTACACCATTTAGTACCCTCCCTAGCTAGCTTAGCTCAACAGCATCTATAATACCTGCTGTGTAACATGAATAAAGAACTAATTAGGCACCGGTGTAGCTCCAAGTTATCCCCAAGATATAAATGCACACAACAGGTGGCGTGCCATGGGCATTAGGGTGGGTGTTCCACGTAGCACTAATAGCATTTGACACATTTTCCAGATTTATAACGTGCTGTAAACCTGGGAATGTGTCAAAGGCCTATGTCTCCCCAAGGGTGTTGAAGGGTTGTTTTTGGGAGGGAAAGTGTCCCTTCTCCCACAAAACAACCTGTTTTCAACACAGACACCTTTGCACCATGGTGCAAGTGTTCATGCGTTGGTGCATGGTAGCCATTTGTCTGTCAGTGCTGCGAAAGGGGACAGTAATGTGCCTTATATCAGAGATTCAGCACATTCCTGTCTTTTTCCCGTGACATAGGGCACTGCAGCAGAAAGGCCTACAGCTCTGCCCTATGTCAAAATATTGTAAATGAGGGTTGAGACTTCTTCCCAGTTTCATACTCACAGTTTTAGGCTCTGTAGTTACCTGAGATTTTGTCTTGCAGTGTCAGTGGTTCTGAACAGATGCCATCATGCTGGCATCACTTGGAAGTCAATTGTTGGAAGTGGTCTGTGCTGCAGCTCATAGGGCGGCTCCCGTCTTCAGCAGTATTGGCCCCAAATTTATCTGGGTGGCGATGAAAGGTGCGACCTTCAAGCCAGTTATGACCATCTTTGGTAGGTGCGACATCTGAGCTGTTCGGGGTACTCACCTCACCAGCAAAGTACTCCAAAGTCAGCAGCACCAGTCTCCTGGTCACCTGGCGGGGTGCCATTCACAGATAATGCTATGTGCTTTATATGTCTTGGTATGGTTCATGATAAGAACCACTGCGTTAGATCAAGCGGACCCCTACACACACACATGGACTGCTTGTGACTTCACTCCCTTATACTTATTCACTTTCTCTGACTGTTTACCACAGCCAGAAGGCACTAGGCTTTTCCTCTTGCACAGGTGTTCCTCATTGCAGGGCCAGGCACGCACCTCTCTTCTTTCAGCATGTAGGCAGGCTGCTAGGCTCTAAGTAGAACCTCAGCTCTTACAACTGTAAGTTGAGGGACAGGCTTTCATGCAAACACCAGCACTGCTTACATAGAAATCTTTTGTGTGCTTTGAGGAACACTCCCTTCCTTGTTCATGAAGAATCTGGAACCAAGTGGGCTGGTTTGGATACCATTTCTATGCACATTTTGTTCAGATAGAAGATGCAGATCCACTGCCTAATATTTCAGCACAAGTTGAGGTAATTTTGTGGCAAAGACACAGACTTTTTACAAGGGGTTGGCACTTACAGTAGGTAGCAATGATGCTGGCTGCAAGGAGAACTATCCACAATAAGGGCACAATTAACTATGAGATCTCTGCATCTACTTGTCATCAGCCTGCCTAAAGCAGTAATCAGGGGCAAACAAAAAGACACTGAGAAACTTCCACACCTTGAAAAACTTTAGCTGCAGTCCTACCCTTAACCCCTCCTATCTACCAAATGGCAGTGCTCAAGAAGAACTAATTAGAAGTACTTTACTAACAAAGTACTCATTGAATTTCTGAGGGGACGCCGTCTCCATCCTGCCATACTTCAGTGTCAAGTCTCCAGCTTGTAGATACAGGAATGAAGTCTATACATGTTGTTAGACTTGGCATCGTTTGGCGTGTTTTCCCTGAGTTTTTGCTTTCTGACCTCCCGGTTTTGACTCTGTTTTTGCTGGTGTAATGATTCTGCTCACTTTTCTCTTTTTTTTAATTTTTTATTTCATATTTTACTTTAATGGTCACAAACACAAATAGAAATAAAGAAAAGTTCATACATATCAATTAATTAGAATAAAGGCATTAAAAAAACAATAACAGTAAATACAGATGGATATAAGCACATACACTAAAAAAAACAAATATCATAACAAATAGTACAGAATTTAAGTATACATATTATTAGCCCCACTCGAGGCTAGACCAAAGCCTTCCTAATTTAACCAAAGATCTCAATCCCCTTGCTTTTGCCAGTGCCAATTCCATCTCATAAACCCCCCTTAATAGTAACCAAAATTCGATAATGGTAGGACTAGATTTTTCTATCCATACCCTGGCAATAGTCAGACGAGCACATGCAATAAAGACTGACACTAGAGAATTTGAAATGTTACCTGTGTCAAGTACTGACCCTAATACAATTTCTTTCTCTGATAGCACCGTTACTTTGCCGATTAGCTTGCTTAACTCATGTGCAAGCTTATGCCAAAAATCGGCTAGCTTAGGACAAGTAACAAACATATGTCGTAAGTCTACGGCAAAATCATTGCACTTAGGACAATAAGACTTAATTGTATTATGTGACACGGCCCATTTAGAAATAACTTCAGGGGTATAGTATAACATAAATAAGATGCGAAGGTGTTGTAATTTTAAGTTGACTGAGGTTACAGAAGAATTAATTCTGACCAGAGAGTCTGAGACCTCTTCGGGAGTCACCTCTATAGCAAACATAGTTTTTAATTTGGCTGTAACCTGTATAATATCCCCGTCAACCGTCTCAGTAAAACAACGATAAACTCTCCCTATAAGACCGCGATTGCTATTCTTAAAGATCGCTCGGAGAACCTCTGTTGTAGGGGAGAGGGCCAACAAACCTTCTCCCCGCATAAAAAAATCCCTAATTTGTAGATACTTAAAAAATGAATTATATGTAACCCCATACTCTACTATCAATGATTGAAATGGTTTAAAGCCGTGTTTATCATATAAATGCCCCAAGAGTGTAATTCCCTGTTGTTGCCATGCACGCGCAGCTGTATCCGAGAAGATGTCAGGGAGCCTCGGGTTGCCCCAAAGATAAATAAATTCATGCCACTTTGGAAAATTAAATGTTTTACATATATCTTGCCAAATGTGAAAAATATGCCGAATGGTCTTAAATCGGACTCTTTTGTAGTAATTTGGGTCGGACATATGCTGTAATAAGAATCCAGTGTTTGAGCCATATGCTAGCTGAAACGAGAGCCAGGGTTTCCTGACGACAGGTCCCATATTTAGAGATTGAATCCGACTGACAAAAGCAGCCCAAAAATAGGTTCTAAAATCTGGAAGTTTGAAACCGCCTTGCCTAAAGGACAACTTAATATATCTAATCGCCCTTCTTGCTCTCCGAAAGCTCCAGATAAAACTTCCAACAACACCATCCAAGCGTTTAAAAAAGGTTATTGGGATTCTTCGAGGGATGGCACGAAAAAGATATAAAAATTTAGGAAGTATGCTCATTTTCACTATGTTACATCTACCGATGATGGTCAGTGGGAGCCTATGCCATCTGCGAAAAATCACTAGTAACCTTTTTCAGCAGCGGTGTGTAGTTTAGGTCAAATATATCGTTAATATTGGCACTCAAACACACCCCCAAATACTTAGCCGAGACTGTAATACCTAGCGAGGATGGAGCTGCACTCGGCGTGAAATTAAGAATAGATTGAGTCTTATTCAGGTTAAGTTTGTATCCAGAAAAGGACCCAAAGCGCTGCGCCTCTTGAGTTATCGCTGTGAAGGCTGTCACTGGGTTTATAGAAAAAACAGCGATGTCGTCTGCATATGCAGTGACTTTCAAGAGGGTATCGTTAAAAAAAACGGTGTAGTAGACGCGTTATGAAGCAAGTGTTTGATGAAGGGCTCTATATATAGTGCAAATAATAAGGGGGAGAGCGGACATCCCTGCCGCGTACCACGAGAGATGCTAAAAGCAGACGAAGCGAGACCGTTATACTTGACTATGGCAGTGGGTGTACAGTAAAGTTTCTGAACAGCCGAGATGAACCCTCGACCGAGGCCAAAAAAGCCCATTGTGCACCACAAGGAGTCCCAGGCCACCCGGTCGAAGGCCTTCTCGGCATCTAGCATAATCATTCCTATATGCTGTTCCATATGCTTAGCGATATCGAATGCTACTATAGCGGTGTTAATATGTGCAGTGGTGTCCCTACCAGGAATAAAACCATGTTGTTCC
This sequence comes from Triturus cristatus, assembly GCF_964204655.1. Classification (NCBI taxonomy): domain Eukaryota; kingdom Metazoa; phylum Chordata; class Amphibia; order Caudata; family Salamandridae; genus Triturus; species Triturus cristatus. The sequence continues at coordinate 827,662,192 of NC_140585.1, read as the reverse complement.
TCAGATACCATCAGATGCATCAGGGGAGCTAAACGCGATGCCAAAAGTTTGGAGAAAATTTTAGCATCTGAGTTGATTAGAGATATTGGTCTATAAGAGCCGAGATTATCCGGTGGCTTGTCTTTTTTTTGGAAAGACAATGATGTTTGTTTTGTTCCAGGAAGGAGGGGAGTCACCTCCCTTAAGTATCTCATTGATCAGCTCAAGAAGAATTGGAGTTAATAAATCCCTGAATGTTTTGTAGAATTCGAGTGGTAGGGTATCTTCCCCCACTGCCTTGCCCACAGGGAGGGCTCCCATTGCAAGGTCAAGCTCCGCTAAATCGGCCTCCCTTTCCAAACTCAAAATCTGAAGCGGATTTAATGAGGGAAGCCCGCTCTATTGTATATACGCAATAGTTTGTTGGATGTTGCCGTTACTCGCTTCGTTATACAAGTCCATATAGAAGAGCCTAAACTGCTCCAAGATATCTTGTGGTTTCGAAAAGACATCACCATTTACCCCCGTAATTTTTTTAATATAGACCCCGGCCCTTTGATCAGCAATCTGATGAGCCAATATACGTCCAATCTGTTCCCCGTACTCATATTGCCGGTTCTATATTTAAAAAAATTACTAGCTACTTTATCTTTAAGCCTTCTACCTAACTTCGCTCTGATGTCAACGATCTGTAGATATATTAAATGTTCCTCGGTGTCTTTTAAAGCGATAGATTGGGCGTGTTGCTGTTCTAACTCCATATATTTCGCATGGTCCTTTTCCAGCTGACTAAAATAAGTCCGATTTTGTTTAACGATATATTGAAGGGTAACCCCCCTTATATATGCCTTTAGACAGTCCCAGACTGATGCGAGCGATGTGGAGTTTAGGTTATTAGCTAAAAATTCTTTAAGAACTTCACGCAAATATGCAATGTAATCTGCATTACTAAGAAGGTGCTTCGGATACGAAAATTCCCTGCTTTGATTGCCTTTATTAAAGCCAATAATCAGAGTAAGCATAACCGGATTGTGATCCGAGGTGATCTTGGAGCACACCACCATATTAGAATTCTCCAACAGGTTGTTTTTAACAAAAATCATATCTAAACGGGAGTAGTGTTTGTGCGGGTGTGAAAAAAAAGTAAACCCTGGAAGTGAGGGATGTAAGATTCTCCAGGCATCTTCCAATTGATGAAGATATAACATTTCTTGAATCGCTTTTGACTCTGTTTTTGCTGGTGTAATGATTCTGCTCACTTTTCTCACTGCTGATCAGTGGTAAAGTGCAAGCGCTCCTGTGGTAAAATGTGTTATGGATTGGTGTTTCCATGATTGGCCTATTTGATTTATGTGTCAATCCCTAGTAAAGTGCACTGCGAGTGCCAGGGCCCATAAATCAAATGCTGTTGGTGGGCTGCAGCACTGGATTGTGCCACCCATGCAAACAGCCCGTAAAGTGTAACTCTGGCCTGCCATTGCAGAGCCTGTGTGCAGCCTGGGCTGCCATGTCGACTTGGCAAGTGCACACACTTGCCAGTCCCTAAACTTTCCCTTTTCTACATGTTAGTCACCCCTAAGGTAGGCCCAAGGTACCCCTATGGGCAGGGTGCATTGTATGTGAAAGGTAGGACATGCCCTGGTGTGTGTGGCATGTCCTGATAGTCAATTACAGCCTACTTTGTTTTTCTCTATTGCAAGGCTACCTGTTCCCCATAGGCCAGAATAGGCAGTTTGATTATAACATCCTATAATCCTAACTGACCCTGGGAACATGGTGGAAATTCGAGTTTTGTATGCCTGAACTCAGAATGATAAAATACATATTTTAGTGAAGATGGTTTTAACATTCTGTGTTTGAAAATACCACTTTTAGAAAGTAGGTATTTTCTTACCTAACCATCCAGCCTGCCTCTGCTAGCTTGTGTATTGTCTGTCTGGTTTGTGAGTGACAGGGGCTGGAGGAGACTCCAGGAGACAGGGTGAGTCAGCACAGGGCTGACTGGACCTATCTGCATGTAGATGGGTGGGAGGAGTAGCACCTGGGTCTGAATAGGGCTGTGCCTGCCTTCCACAATGCTGGCTCCACCTTCTGGGGTATGTCTGATGATCCTGGCCCACACTGACAAAGGAAGAAGGTGCACACTGGCAGAATGCACCCAGAACTGGTTTGAACTGGGTACATGACCCCCTGCCTTCAGAGGACAAATGATTTGCTAGTATAAATATTGGGACCCAGATCCCAAGAATTCAGAACTCTTTTGGATCAGGGAGACTGCCAAGAAGAAGAGCTGGAGAAACTGTGAGGAGGAACTACCACTTTACTGTGTGCTTTGCTGTGTTGGCCTACAGTGGCTGCGTCTGTCTTGGGCAGTGAAAGGACTAGACTGGACTTTCTGCAATCTACTTTTGTGAGTTTCTCCAAGGGCTTGAGATAGAGCTTGCCCCCTGTTCAAGAAGTCTCAGGAACAGCAAAGACATCAAGCTCGACGCCGTCTACAACGCCGCTGCTGACTCCGTGACCTGAAGGCACCACAGAGGGCACCGCTGCAACGACGAACCATGACCCTGGTCTCACCGACGCTGCCACTGAGCCGCTGCTCGCACCATGACCTGTGGGCACCGACCTCTTCAACACCTCGCTTCACGACGACACCTTGGTATCCCCGACGACGATGCCGGAATCGACGCCCATGCTTGCACCGTGGTTCAAGGGCAGCGCTCGTAAAGTTACATGACGCACCACCTTCATCCCACACCGCAGCCTTGGCCTACTGACGTCAGTGTCATCGACTCCAGTTCGTCAGCCGACAACAGCCCTCCAACCACGACAACGCCACTGCTTGCACCGTGACCTGCCAGCACCGTGACGAGCACCGCCTTCATCTCACACCACGACCCTGGTCTCACCGATGACGCCATCTGACACCGTCACCGAGCTGCTGCTCGCACCACGACCTGAGGGCACCGCACGCCGCACCGCTGCACTTCTCACCGCAGCACTCGACACCCGCCAACGCCAGTGCTCCTGACTTCAACAAAGTGGAGTTTGAACTGCAACGCGTGTGACTTCGAGGGCCCCGATGACTCCTGCACAGACCTCCGGAACCGACGCCTGCGGACGCCGTGTTTTCGGAAGCTCAACGAGAGCTCATCGATGCAATTCTGAAAGTTACTGTTGCGGGTCTTCCCGACGCCGTAGCTGGCCCGCGATCATGCGGTCGGCCAGAACTGTTTGGATTTGTTTGCTCACGACGGCATGATAGCCCCGGACGGAGTTATCGACATCAAGGAACTGTTTTACAAGGTTATTTTGATAACTGAAGATTTTTAAGTACTGTATTGTGGATTTTTATCATTTTGGTCTTGTCTTAAGTATATAATAATATTGGATATTTTTCTAAACTGGTGTGGTGTCCGTTTCTAGTGCTTACACTTTACTACTGTTGGTTATGTGCAAGTGCTTTACACACTGCCTCTAAGATAAGCCTGACTGCTTGTGCCAAGCTACCAAGGGGGGTGAGCAGGGGTTATTTTAGGAGTGTAACCCACTTATCCTGACTAGGAAGAAGGGTCCCTATTTGGACAAATGTGCAAGCCCTTGCCAACTAGAGACCCCCATTTCTAACACATGTCCAATGTCTGCTCAAGCCGTACCCAGCTTCCCTCTTGTGCCATGCTACCCAAGGAGCCATCCAGAATTCATCCCACAGGTCTACATACTCAGACTCTCAGCACACACAGAATCCTACTACCATTCGTGTGCCACATTGTCTTTGCACATACATGCACTTGACTTGATAATGTCACCACAAATATTTGTGGTTCACAAAACAGCAGAATTTTAACAAAAGAAGTGTCAGTAGAGAAAAAGATAAGATCACACTAAGGATTCACAAATATCTGGGGTGCTTCTACCATCACTTTATGTGACCTGTCCTTGCACGGACAGTATTTATATGCCCGCTATGAGGGAATGCTTTGTGGATCCTTTCAGGTCACAAAACAGGTTCTAGACCCATAATGCTTTGTGGACCCCTCCAGGTCACAGAACAGGTTCTGGACCTTGCAATTCTAAGGACAGGCCTAGGCCTCTATGCATACACCATCAAATGCTCTGTGTGTCACAGTGGAAAACTTCTGTATACAACTTCTGTTCCATATGTATTCATGAATTTACTGACAGTTAAAGAAATACTGTATCTCCGAACAAATTCCAAATGTGTCACTTTGATCTGAATTTAACCCCTTCGATGACCATGACGGAATGGTTCCGTCATGAGCATCGGTGACCCTGTGCTCATGACACAACCATTCTGTCATGAGGCCAGAGGCACGAAATCCCTCTGCTGCAGACAGCAGAGGGATTTCTATTTAAGCCCTGTGACCTTGGGAGCTGGGGAAGAGCTTCCCCTGCTCCCGAGGCCCCCGAGGCCCCCTTCCTGGTTTCTGTGCCATGAAGATCAGCACGTACGTCGCGCTGTCTTCATTGCACAGAAACTGAAACTGCAATGAGCCTTTAAGCTCATTTCAGTTTCACTTTCACTTTTTTTGTGCTCAGGGGGCTATCTCAGCCCCCCCCAGGCACGTAGAAAGACGGGAGATGTATCATTGGAAAGGGGAGAATCCACCCACTAGACACCAGGGAGGGAGGAGCGGCCCCTTGGGCAAAGGCCTTTGCTCCCCCATACAAAAATGGGCTAAATTCAGTCTTTCTGCCCCCCCCGGTGGCAGATGGGGCAGGAGCCCCCAATCTACCCCCCCCCCCGGGGGGCAGAAAGCTCACTGAACACCAGGGATTTTTTTGGGTGCATTTCTTTTAGGGTAGGGGCTGCCCGTAATGGGCACGCCAAGGTCCCCACCCCACCACCATTACAGCCTATCTGCCCCCCCGGGGGGCAGATGAGGGCAGTAGCCCCCAATCTGTCCCCCCGGGGGGGCAAAAAGACCCACTAGATGCCAGGCATATTTTGGGGAAAATCTGAATTAGGGTAGGGGCTGCCCAAAATGGGCATGCCAATGCCCCCACCCCTCTGCCACAAAAATTACAGCCTTTCTGCCCTCCCTGGGGCATTAGCCCCCAATCTGCATACCCGGGGTGGCAAAAAGCCCACTAGTTGCCAGGGATTTTTTTTAGGCAAATTAGGGTGGGAGCTGCCCAAAATAGGCATGCCCATGCCCCCACCCCCTCCTCCACAACACTTACAGCCTTCCTGCCTCCCCTGAGGGGCAGATGGGGCATTAGCCCCCAAATCTGCCCCCCGGGGGGGGGCAAAAAGCCCAGTAGACAGATTTTTTTGGCCAAATTTTAATTAGGGTGGGTGCATTGGCATGCCCGTTTTGGGCTGCCCCCACCCTAATTAAAATTTTCCCCAAAAAACTCCCTGGCGTCTAGTGGACTTTCAGCCCCGACTGGGGGGAAGATGGGGCACTGTTTTATTGGGAGACCCGGGGGAACGCTGGGCGGTAGGAAACTTGTGTCACTTTTTTCACACATTTTTGTGTGGGAAAGTTGTGTCAGCCCGGTGATGCCACAACTTTCCCACACAAAAATGTGTGAAAAAAGTGATTTTTTCAGCTAAAATTGAGGTTTGCAGGGGATTCTGGGTAAGGAAACGTTGGGGGATCCACGCAAGCCATACCTCCCTGAAAGCCCCCAGGAGTCTAGTTTTCAGAAATGTATGGGTTTGGTAGGTTTCCCTAGATGGCCACCGAGCACGGGGCCAAAAACCCAGGTGACCCCCGTGCAAAAGCAGGTTGTTTGGTGATAGGCAATTTTGATGTCGCCTCACTAAGTTTTGTGCCCTTGCCTGTCACGGGTACTTGGGACTCCCACACGAGGCACCGTTTTTATTGGGAGACCCGGGGGAACGCTGGGTGGTAGTAAATTTGTGTCAGCCCAGTGATGCCACAACTTTCCCACACAAAAATGTGTGGAAAATGTGGATTTTTCCGCTAAAATTGAGGTTTGCAGGGGATTCTGGGTAAGGAAACGTTGGGGGATCCATGCAAGCCATACCTCCCTGGAATCCCCTGGGTGTTTAGTTTTCAGAAATGTGTGGGTTTGGTAGGTTTCCCTAGGTACCGCCAGAGCAAGGGTTCAAAAACTACAGCTAGGCACTTTGCCAAAAAAGGTTAATTTTTCACTGCGAAATTGAGGTGTGTCCACATTGCGTTTTGCACCGTTTCCTGTTGCGGGCACTAGGCCGACCCACAAAAGTGAGGTACCATTTTTCTCAGAAGACTTTGGGGAACGCGGGGTGGGTGGAAATTTGTGGATCCAAGAGGATTACAGAACTTTCCACGACAGAAATGTAGGCAAAATGTGTTTTTTGTACAATTTTTTAGGTTTGCAAGGGATTCTGGGTAACAGAACCTGGTGGGAGACAGTCAAGTCACCCCATCTTGGATTCCCCCGGATTTCTAGTTTTAAAAAATGTGTAGGTGTGCTAGGTTTTCCTAGGTGCCGGCAGAGGTATGGTTCAAAAACTATAGCTAGGCCAAAAAAGGGTCATTTTTCATTGCGAAATTGAGGTGTCTCCACGTTGCGTTTTGCTCCGTGTCCTGTCGCGGGCACTAGGCCGACCCACACAAGTGAGGTACCATTTTTCTCGGAAGACTTTGGGGAACGGGGGGTGAGTGGAAATTTGTGAATCGACGTGGATTCCAGAACTTTACACCACAGAAATGTGGGGAAAATGTTGTTTTTTGACAATCTTTTAGGTTTGCAAGGGATTCTGGGTAACAGAACCTGGTGGGAGGCAGTCAAGTCACCCCATCCAGGATTCCTCTGGGTATGTAGTTTTCAAAAATGTATAGGTTTGCTAGGTTTCCCTAGGTGCCGGCAGAGCTTTGGTTCAAAAACTACAGCTAGGCACTTTGCCAAAAAAGGTTCATTTTTCACTGCGAAATTGAGGTGTGTCCACGTAGCCTTTCACGCCGTTTCCTATCGCGGGCACCAGGCCGACCCACACAAGTGAGGTACCATTTTTCTTGGAATACTTTGGGGAACGCGGGGTGGGTGTAAATTTGAGAATCCACGCAGATTCCAGAACTTTCCACCACAGAAATGGGGGGAAAATGTGTGTTTTTGACAATTATTTAGGTTTGCAAGGGATTCTGGGTAACAGAACCTGATGGGAGTCAGTCAAGTCACCCCATTCTAGATTCCTCTCAGTGTCTAGTTTTCAAAAATGTATAGGTTTGTTAGGTTTCCCTAGGTGTCAGCAGAGCTAGGGTTAAAAAAACTACAGCTAGGCAGTTTGCCAAAAAAGGGTCATTTTTCACTGCGAAATTGAGGTTTGACCACGTTGCGTTTTGTGCCGTTTCCTGTCGTGGGCACTAGGCCGACCCACACAAGTGAGGTACCATTTTTCTTGGAAGACTTTGGGGAACGCGGGGTGGGTGGAAATTTGTGGATCCACACAGATTCCAGAACTTTCCACCACAGAAATGTGGGGAAAATGTGTTTTTCTTGACAATTGTTTAGGTTTGCAAGGGATTCTGGGTAACAGAACTTGGTGTGAGGCAGTCAAGTCACCCCATCCTGGATTCCCCTGGGTGTCTAGCTTTCAAAAATGTATAGGTTTGCTAGGTTTCCCTAGGTGCCGGCAGAGTTATGGTTCAAAAACTACAGCTAGGCACTTTGCCAAAAAAGGGTAATTGTTCACTGTGAAATTGAGGTGTATCCACGTTGCCTTTTGCGCCGTTTCCTGTCGCGGGCACTAGGCTGACCCACACAAGTGAGGTACCATTTTTCTTGGAAGACTTTAGGGAACGTGGGGTGGGTGGAAATTTGTGGATCCACGCAGATTCCAGAACTTTCCACGACAGAAATGTGGGGAAAATGTGTTTTTTTTTAACAATGTTTTACGTTTGCATGGGATTCTGGGTAACAGAACCTGGTGGAAGGCAGCCAAGTCACCCCATCCTGGATTCCCCTGGGTGTCTAGTTTTCAAAATTGTATAGGTTTGCTAAGTTTGCCTAGGTGCCGGCAGAGCTAGGGTTAAAAAACTACAGCTAGGCACTTTGCAAAAAAAGGGTAATTTTTCATTGTGAAAATGTGGTGTGCTCACGTTGAGTTTTGAGCCATTTCCTGTTGTGGGCACTATGCCTACCCACACAAGTGAGGTACCATTTTTATAGGGAGACTTAGGGTAATTCAGATTTGTAATGCAACTGTTATTATCTATTGACTTTCGATGCGTTTCTGCCTTCCAAATGAAAGACATTGTGTAAAAAAGAAGTCATTTTGAAAAATGACCGATAATTCTCAAGCTTGTATGAGTATTCCCAATTTCGAAAATGTGCAAATATCTACTGTTTCTAAACTCTATACTTTGTTCCCATTTCAGAAATACATAGGTGTCTTTCATACCGATTTTTCCATGTATACATTTTCCCACAATATTTGCTATATACCCGGTACATAATAAAAAGCCATTGCAAATTGCTGCTCAGTTATTAACTCTGGGTTCGTCTGGTTCTTGGTGAACCTACAAGTCCTATATATCCCCACAACCAGAAAGTTACAGCGGATGTAACAGTATATTGCTTTCAAAGAGCTGTCATAATTAGAAGAAGTTACAGGTGAAAACGTTGACACAAAAGGCTGGTTTTTTCAACAAATTTTCAATTTTTCCTTTATTTAACTGTTAGTTTCTATAAAGAAATCTTGAAAGATCTACACAAATGACCCCTTGCTGAATTCAGAATTCTGTCTGCCTTTCTAAAATGTATAGCTTTCCAGGATCCATTATAGCTTTCATACCCATTTCTACCATTAACTGGAAGGAGGTTGAAAGCACAAAAAATAGCAGAAATGGGCCATGTCCCAGAAAAATGCCAAAACTGTGTAAAAAATGTTGGTTTTCTGACAAAAGTCTGTCACTCCCTAAAAGATGGGAAACTGTGATTTCAGCCCCACAACCCCCTTTTTGATACCATTTGCAGGGAAAAACCCAGACACTTTAATTTGCAGCCCTTTTTTCCCATTTTTCCCACCAAAAAACAAATTTAGCTGTATTTTGGCTAATTTCTGGGACCCCTCCAAGGGAATCTACAAACTCTGGGCTTAGCACAAGGGGGAAAAGGCCTAGCAGAGAAGGGGTTAAGAGAGGAGAATGGAGTCTGATATTATATATATTTGTGCCAGGATTAAATATCTGGAATCTCCTGAAATGATGGTCACATATGCTGATTTTTTTTGTTTAGACAGAAAATAATATATATACTTTCTGAACTGCAGACGAGAGGGTTAAATCCAGATGTAGATCATTCCAGGTATTAGAGGCGCCCATTGAAAAGGCAAGTTTGCATGTCTTCTCTTTGTGACATTTCTAGATTTGTAAGCAGGGTTACATTTTCTGCTGTCACTTCTTTTCATAAATCTGGCCGGACAGATGATGCTTGTACCCCAGCCATCCTGCAGATGGCAGGAAAAATAATTGCACCATTACTGCTGCAACTCTTAAATAATTCGATGTCTTCGGCCTGTGTATTTACCGGTTGGAAAAGAGTTCAAGGGATCCCTGTGCTTAACAAACTATCCTCCAATCCAGAGACTTTGGTAAATTTTTGTCCAATCTCTCTGTTACCTGCGGATTCCAAGATCTTGTTATAGCTTGTTAATACATAGTTGGCTAAGTATGTGGAAGCCAACGGTATGTTACATTATATCCAATCAGGTTTCTCCCAACGGTCACAGCACAGTGACTGCACTCTTGCATATAATAAAAGCCATCAAACTTAAGCTGTACAGAGGAGATAGTGCTGTTTTGATCCTTTTAGCTTTAGCCGTGGCCTTGTTACTCTTTCGCATTACCTTCTAGTACAGCGTCTCTCTGGGACTGGAATCTGTGACCAACTCTGGGGATGGCCTAAATCTTTTCTGGAGGAGAGAGAGCAACACGTTTGGATGTTCCCTTTCCATTCTTCTGTAAAGAAGCTGAGATTTATTTTGCCCTAGGGTTCATCACTTAGCCCCACTTTATATAACATTTACTTAGCCCCATTGACAAAGCCTATTAAATCATTTTGCTCAAAGACCATCTCTTATACTGATGGCATGCAGCTCCTCCTCATGGTTAATACTTCCTCCCCTTTCCCCGAGGAGAAACCGAAAGATGGCTTTCCAAAACTTTGCATTGGCTGAAGACTAACCATCTACTTTGCAATGCAGATAACTAAGGTCCTTCTGTTTTGTCGTTTTAAAAGAGTAATGGTTGTTTGACTGCTGGCCCTTAGGACTGTCGCCCCCTTTGAAGCCTGCCTCCTCAGTAAGAAACCTGAGGGTGACAATTGACTATAAACAATCTTTATTCACTAGAAAAACTCAGTAGTATCTTCTTGCTTTGTTCTTTTGAGATCATTACGCAAATATTTGTATTTTCTACTGATGTCTACTCGCAAATCTGTTGTACATGCACTAATTGCATCCAGATTTCGCTTGTCAATGGACTTTATTTTGACTTACCAGATAGATTGATCAAAAACCGCAGATTGTACCAAAAGCAACAGCCCATCTGATCTTGGGCTTTCCCTGGAGAGACCATATTTCTGTTTATCTGCGAAAATTACATTAACTTTCTTTAAAGAAGAACATGGTCTTCAAAACCCTCATGGTCATCTACTGGGCATTCCAATATCAAGGCCGAAAATATCTTATCTTGCGATTTCAATATTATGTGCCCATGAGAGACTTATGTTCTGCTTCTGCCATGCCTCTTTCTGCCCCGAGATTCTGTTAGGGAAGATGTTGTGACTGTTCCATCTCTGTACTAGCTGGGGCTGCCTGGAACCATCTCCCCCCTGCACTGATCGAGATCCCACACGACTCAGCCTTCCATTAAGATATAAAAACCTCCCTTGGGTGACTTCTCTGTTCTCTATGGCTTTCTGTATTTTAGCACTGGAACACCTCTTGACGTAACCGTGCAGTTATAAATCTCATCATTCATTTATCCATTACGCACTTGTTTGAGGTGGCGAGTTTGATGCAAATTGACCTTGCTTCTTAGAGTAGTAACCTTGTCCATGATGCTGAAAACCATGAAAAGTATGCATGCATGAAGACTATTGCTCGTGGTCTGGGAGACATGGTCAAATATTCCCTGAACTCTGATTATAAAGGCTGCTGTATGGAATGCTGCTGTCAGAGAGGATACGAGGTAAATCAATCAATGAGGATCTCCCACATCAACTTGAGAAGGAATAAGGCTTGTTTAGTGGCTCATGCATTTAGCACGGTCCGAACCATGTTACCTGAAGTAGTTTATTGCCCATCTCAGTGATTAGGAGGATGACAGATTTGGTACTTAGAATGCATGAATGTTTTGCTGAATGGCTGTGTAAGAAGCTGTTTGACACCCTCTAAGGGTTTCTGCCTCTCCTTTGGTGAATGGAACATGCCGGTGTCTCCTTCCTGCGTTGCTTTGCACTGGCATGTCGATTGTGCCTTGTAGTGGGATGGTGGCCTGGCTTCTTAAAGTGTATATTTTTGTGGACGAGGGCGCCAGAGTAAGCCTGCGACACAGGCGGACATATTGGTAGCTGTTCAACACATTTAAGGACGCCCATGTGCCGATTAGAGCCTTAACCACCATTACTGCCTCTGTGATTTCACAGATTGGCTACTGGCTGGAGCTTTCTTCACGTTTGCTGTGAATGATACCGGGAAGACTTCCTCTTTATCTTCGGCCTGAGTGTCGTCATGGTGGCTCATTGCCCATGATCGCCGCGGAAATTGGTCCTGCTGTTCAGTCTCGCCCAGCGTGAGGCACCTGGCCGCTTTCGTGGGTGATGTTCTTCCACTTTACCTGCAGCTTCGAGGGCCACTCCTGCTGACCTTGGCGAAGTAGCTTAGTTTCTCACAAGTGGAGTGCATTTTGCTCTGTGCCGTGCTGGTGCCAAGTGGGTGCTCCTCCCTTCCGCAGTTCCAGCAGATTGTGCTGGATGTCGGGTTAACTGGTTGCACTCCCTCACTTTCACTCATGTTTTTATGGAATCTAGCTGGTGGGGGTCGATGGTTGCTTTAGGTGCGGGAAAGTGCAGAGTCATTTTGGCTGCTCGTGTCGCCGAGAGGTCATGAGACCAGGCAAGGATAAGAATGTCCTTCAAGCTGATGCCTGGTTTCTATAGAATCAGACCTATGAGCGCCTTTGATCTGCACCCCTGGATGAGCTATGTAAGTACTTCCTTTGGTTTATCGTCATCCGTGCAGGTGCTGGCTAGCTCCAGGATCCGTGCATGGAATGCAACAATGGACTCTCCCTCCTGCTGGCACGCCTGCCATAGCTTGAATCGCTCAAAGTTAGTGTTGAGTTAGGGGTCAAAATGGGCCTTAAGAGCTCTCACTGCTGCGTCGTAGTTGTCATTTGCACCAGTCGCCGGTAGGTACTCAAACAGTTTCTAAATCTAATTCCCTGCCTAGTGGAGTAGCAGGGTTCCTTTCCCAGCCCTGTCTGTTTTACTAGTGGGCCTGAATTAGTTGTTTAGGTAGCCCACCCAGGTTTTTCATCAAGGTGCAGCAGTGGCCAGGTCATCAAGCTCATTAAACAGTAGCAGAGCTGCGACTGAGGTGTGGACCCCCAAAGTTTGGGCCATTGGCAGAGTTGTTTCTGCATGCTGTGCAGGAGAGGTATCCTATTCCGTGGCGTGACATCAAAGAAGTATTCAAGGTAGGCCAGGATGGGTACAGAGTCCACTGCCCTGAGGGAAGGCAAAGCAGGGCATGGCCATGGCCCTTGAAGAGCAGCGCGGGATGAGCTGGAGTGCCCCAGGTAATGGAAGGATTGATGGGGGCTCAATCACACCTGATGCGTGTGGCTGATGGTGCAGTAGGTGCCAGGTTGAGGCTTACTCAAGAGCTTGGGGCCCATGAGTCCGAGGGGCCAGCCTGGGCAAGTTGCTGTTGGCTAAGGTCCAGGTAGCATCGTCTGTTGGGGCCTAGCGGGGAAGGCCGAAACTCCTTGTAGAGGGCAAGTGCGATGCAGGCAGCAAATTCCAGGGCAGGAGCGGTATGCCAATGCAGTAGGGCATAGTGAGTGGCGGTCGCACGGTGAGCTACCACTCTCATCACCAGTGTTGTGCGAGACTCAAAGAGCGGGTAGGCAAAAAGAGGTGACCAATGAAGGGGCACACACTTCATTTCTGATTATGGGCCGTAGACCCCAGGCAGCCTTGCTCCCCTTTATTTGTAACCTGGGGCCACACCCGGCTCCCAGGGTTGCATGCCCCATCGTGCTGGGATCAGGGATCTAGGCCTAGGGGCTGGCTCACTATACACATGAACTTAGGCTAGAGGTATGAAATATGTTGCCGTACAACCAGCCAGGACTGCCGGTCATTTCCCCTAGGGACAAGAGGCCATTGGACAGGGCCGGACTGGGAACCAAAACCCCGGGGGGTTGGGGGTGCAGCCGAGCTAATAGCCAGGGCTGGTTCCGGTCGATTTTGTTACCGGGGCGATTTTGCAGCAATGCTGCAAAAAACAGTCCTCTAACAAAACCGGCCCCCACCCTGGCGGCCCACCGGGGAACGCCTGGTGCCTGCTACGGCCAGTCCAGCCCTGTCATTGGAAGGTGGTTTTAGAAAGCAGAGGTAAGCTGCTGACCCCTCGCGACTTTCTCCATTTCTCCCAGAAAATTGAAACCGGCGCAATGGGTGCTTTAGAAGGGAAAAAAGAAAAAGGGAGAGAAAATGAGAGAGAGATTGGTGAAGGAGAGAAGGAAGGCAGTGACACTGTTTTAAGCATTTTTGCCAGGACTTCTTTTTGTTCCCACTCTGGCGCTGTGCACAACTAATGCAGAAATAAAAGAAACGCTTGCCTTATTTCTTTCACATAAATTTTCGCAAAATCTTTCAGACGAGCAATATTGGGTAAGATGTTATAAAAGTAGTTCACCAAAGGCTAGAACCTAACAGATGTACTGCCAGTACGTAACTGACACATCATAGCACCCTAAAGAGTGGCCCTGTATTGATGGACTGCACACGTTTGTAAGTGTAGAGTTAAATAATGTTAATCACTTGCCTCATTGCCCCTTTGATAGGCACATATGAATATCAATAATCTCACGGAGATCATAATGTGTATTTGCCTGTGATATTAATGAATATTTACATTTAATATTACACTGAATTCCTTTTTATTAGTTTCACTCAGGCAGCCAAGCAAAGAATAAACTCGGCAGAATGTTAGTTAACTCGTTCTGAAAAATCAGTCTGATAATCACAAGCCGCTGCACAGTCAGAAGGAAAGCGCTCCTGACATGTAATCCGCGCTTCCTAATTTAGTAATTATAATTGAAACAGTGGACTTCTTAATGCTGAGAAACTGTTTTTGGTTCTAATTACTTGATTTTGCCTCCCTACTATTACAGTCTGTCTTCTATCGAATGGCTAAATAACGTAGGCGATTTTTTTGCTACTAATATTTGTGTCTATTGTTTTCGCCCAAACATAGCTCATATTTGTCCCCTTAGAACGCTACATCTGAATGTAAATCAAATTTAATTCCATAATTTTCCACTTTTCACTTTTCAGAAATCCTATGGACAACGGCCATTCCACAGATTCACAGCACAGTGTAAGATATTGGATTTTACACGATTTTATTCTCAGAGTCTACATTGATGTTATTTATGGTTTATCATAAAGCGCTTTTTGCGTTTCCTTTACTTCAGAGATTGAGATGGAATACAGAGAAGGAAGGTTCCATGTCTAATAATCTTCAACCACTATTGCTGCAGATGGAAAAGGTGTTTTTCCCTGGAAAGCTGCATTTTTCAGAGCGCCAGATCTACTTTGAACAGCTGTGTGTCAAGGAGGCATTTTTCAGGGCGTTCAACGCGAACACCCAGAGCTTTTAACCCAATGCCGAATTAACTCAATTGACCGTACTGAACTTTGCATCAAGTACTAATGCTCAGTCGAAGCAGGTGCAGGAGCAGTGCGTTGATTTCCACACGAAGTCAATGCATTTCATGTTTGATGCAGTGCACAGCACCCATCCAATGTGTCTAGCCCTCCTGCTGTTATTTACACATGGTTATCTGTACTGGAAGGTCATAACTCCAATGCACATACAAGGCAGTGCACACTCTCTCTGTGCCATTTTGCGAGGCTGTGCATCAAGACAGCCCTTGTGTGACCCCAGGGCAGCAGATGAGGCCAGTGGCAGACCTATCTTTATAGATAGGGTGCAACGGAGCGCAGTAAATTTTGATTCCAGGCACTGTTTGAAATCTTAGGGCCATATCAACAAGGAAGTAATGCAGTGCGGTGCCTCAAGCTATTTGGCTGTGCCGTGCTGCATTACTTCTGAAGCAAAGGGATACATCATATTTACAACAATATGACGTATCTCTGAACCCTCCCCTGCACTGGCACACAATTGGATGCCACGCGCCAATGCAGGAGCCCTTGCAAGGGTTCCTGTGTTGCTAAGATGATTGTTTTTGTACAGGAAGGGACGCCTTCCTGCACAAAGACAATCACGAGAGGGGTTTTCCTCTTTCTATGTGTGCTGCAGAATGCAGCATGCATAAAAAGAGGAAAAAACGAAGAAAAATAAAATTATTTCTCCTCGTTTCACTTCCTTACATCTCCCCTGGGAAGGCATAGGATTCTGACACATTCCCAGGTTTACAAAACGTTGCACATCTGGGAATGCAGCAGAAGCCATGGGTGTAGCAATACCGATAGAACACCTCTTTCACGCAAAGTGCTGCGTGAAAAGGGGCTGTATTTACAAAGACACAAAAAGCCACGCAGTGTGTCTTTATGTGTCTCTGTAAACATGAAGCACCACGCTGCACCGCCAGTGCATCACAAAAAGTGATGAATCAGCAGCCCAAGGAGCTTGTCAATATGCCCATCAGTACATTTGGATCTGTGTGTTCCTTTTCCTAGGTCACCGTCCAGAAACTGTAATGCCCACGCCCACATAGCACGATATGGCTATTATCAATATTACTTTTGGAGATATCTGATGAAAACTGGGGGCCCTGAACATTCTAACACAGCCAACCCTAGCAGCATGATGATCTTGATGCATGCAAGTCACCTGAGAGACATTTTGGGTTAGGAAAACAGTCACTGAAATAGAAAAGACAGGATTCTCCCAATAGAATTTTGTTTGGGGGCAGGACCCTGACCTGTCCATCATGGGTTCCCCAAGCACAATCAGTCCGGACATGTTCTCCAATCCCATTAAGAACAGACAAATGGAGGAAGGTGGAAGATTTGGAAATAACTGGATATAGCTTAGCGCTATTCTGTCAGCCCAGAGTTGGTAATGGAAGGAGGTAGAGGTACCCTGACAACATCACTTTCTCTTCCACAGGCACGTGTAGTAGGTTCCTAAAATAGCCAGGTTCGGGATGTGTTAAAGGAGTAGGTAAAGGAGAGAGGAGAATCACCACAGAGAGAATCACCACTGAAAACAAACCCATAGCTATAAATAAGAATCAAATATCAAGTCAATCATTCCGTTGTTTTGCATGTGCATTATTTCATATCTGATTTAATAAAGTGAATCAGAAATATATTGACTCTGACCTTTATTACTGTGTAAGAAATCAGTTTACTGGTTGTGGGGGGTGAAACCCTTTGCAAGCAACAACCATTATTCTTCTCAGGGTGAAGTCACAGGAAAACCCTAACTTAGCCTGTGCTTAACCCTCGGGTAACAGGGCAGTCAGGCTTAACTCAGAGACAATGTGTAAAGTATTTCTGCAACACTTCAAACAGTGACACAGTGAAGACACCACAAAAAGATCCCACACCAGTTTAATAAATAAAACAAGACCAAAATGAAAAAGATCCAATTAGTAGAACCGGAGATATTCAATTTTAAATATTTTAGTGACAATAGCTCCAAAAGCCATAAAGCGCCCAATGGGACATCTGGTTGCAGAGGACTGCGACAAAGTCACAAGTTCAGGCTGACCGCGATGGAGAGTGAGCCGACTACAGGGTCCCTGTTGGACCCGCTAAACAAAGCACGTTAAATCCTGGTTTGTGGATTGAGACTTGTAAGCAGCAGAAGCGATTTGTCAGTTCAAAGATCAGTGAGACTGCGGTGCGTGGTCCTACGTTGTCATCAAGGTCTTGCAATGTGAAATCTGTAATCAAGGATGCATTGCACAGTCGGTTTGATGCGTTGGTTCCTAGGAGCTGTAGGGTTGTGATGCGAAGTCTGGTGTCATTGTTAAGGCTGCAGTTGATGAGGGATGCAAGGGCCTGCACCGAGGATACATCGTGCAGTGGCAGTTCCAATGCGGCAATAAAATGTAATGCAATGCGGGTCTTTGTGGCGGTTTTGATCCACGCAGTAGCAGCAATGTGCTGGTTCTGCTCAGGGTTGTGCCGCACAGCAGCGGAGATGTATTGGTTCAGCTGGATTAACAAAGGCTGGTAGAGCACTATTGACCCACTTTCAAGGGTCCAGGACTGGGGTGGCACGACTGGGTAGGGTAGACGCACAGATGGTATAGTTGAGGTGCTGGGTCAAGATTGTTGGAGCCGTCTGTCCCTGAGAATCATCACTAGACCAGCCAGCTGTCCCTTGGAGTCACTATCGGGTTCTGGGCTCAAGATATGCAGGTCCAGTTCTTCTCACCCAGCAAGCAGCAGGTCTGCACAGAAAGGCAGCAGCACAGCAAAGCAGTAGTCTAGAATGACAGCTGTTCAGCAGAGTGGCAGTCCTTCAGCAGCACAGCAGTTCTTCTTCCTCGCATTCGCAGGTCCAGAAGTGTACTGAAGAATTAGTGTCTGAGGTCCAGTTTTTATACCCAGTTGCGTCTTTGAAGTCAGAGAGAACGTTCAAGAGGTTTCCCTTTAAAGTCCCCAGGCATCCTGCCTTACCTGCCCTGGCTACAGACTAACTACAGGGGGTATGCAGCCCTTTGTGTGGAGGGCGACACAGCCTATTCAAGTAGGGCTGGGTCCAGCTCAGCCTTCCCATCCTGCCAGTGATTGCCTATCCAGACACATCTAAGCTCTCTATTGTGTGTGGCTGTCTTGGAGGAATACACAAAGCCCAGCTGTCAGCTACACCCAGCCATGTGGCCAGAGAGACTACATGGCTACGGCCTGTCTTCCAGATTTTAAAAGTGACATTTACAAAATTGTAATTTAAAATCCACCTTCACCATAAGTTAGGATTTTTAATTACAGTTCACCAAACTTGAACTGGATACCTGCTCTCATTTGGAATATACAGCTTATTAAATGTAATAAGGTAACTCCAATGTTAGTCTATGGGAGAGGTGGGTCTTGCAGTAGTGAAAAAGGAATTTAAGAGTCTTTCACTACTAGGACATATTAAACTTAAAAGTACATGCCCTACTTTTTAAAATGCACTGCACCCTGCCCTGTGGACTGTTTGGGGTCTATCCTAGGGGTGACATATTAAAAAGGAAGGTTAGGGCCTTGCAAAAGTTTACTTTGCCAGGTCGAACTGGCAGTTTAAATTGCACACTGCAATTCAAACTGCCTTTGCAGGCTTGAGACATGTTTAAAGGCTAGCTAAGTCAGTGGCAAAATCAGTGTTGCAGGCCCACCAGTCGCATTTAAATTACAGGCCCTGGGTGCATGTAGTACCTCTTTACTAGGAACTTAAAAGTAAATTAAATATGTAGATGAGCCAATGTTACCATGTCTTGGGGGAGGAGCACTTGCACTTTAGCACTGGTTAGCAGTGGTAACGTGTGAAAAGTCCAAGGCCAGCAAAAACGAGATCAGCAAAAAATGGAGGAAGAAAACAAAAGGTTTGTGGGAAGACCATCCGAAAGCTGACAGGACTAACATACTGCAAAAAAATATTACAGGACATCCCTTGCATGTGACTTTTATATATAGGCAGGGGAGGCAGAATCGCCATATACAGAGTAGTCATATATGTGAATATTTGATGAGAATATACGCTGATGTTTTGGAATTAAACATGTATTTAATTTAAATGCATTTTCAGTAACTGGTAATTTGTTGTTTGGTAGCTACATTGTCACACTTCCAAAAAGTACCATAAAGTAACAGTTCATGATCAGTTTGAAGGCGTATAGCTGTTTTCATTTTCTCTATGTGAGATGGAACAATGTCTAAAGCACCCGCTCAGCAATCTATTTTATTCAGAGAAAAACAACTCTCAAAGCATGAGTTTATTTTCTCCGAACAAAAAATATGTTCCCAAAATGCAGATAATTTTTTTTCCCTGCATGAAGAGGCAAGTTACCAATTTCCCTGGGACGCAGTCAGGTAATATGAGTGACGATCATGTCACCCTAGAAAGGGTGCCCGAGTGGTCCTCGGGACAAATGGACAGTTGGTTCAGGGGTTACCATCAGTAGAGAAAGCAAATGCTTCCAAAGCTGGAGTTTATTGTTGAGAAACAAAACAGAAATGACCCTCACATGCTGAAAGTTATATCCCAGCTTGTGGCTGTAATTTCTTTGCTTTCATGTGTTTGGGAGAGACAAGTGTACATTGGTCCTGAACAGAAAATAGTACTTGGACACATCTGCCCTAAATAGAGCAGATGCTCTGAGACACTATGACCAATGACTCAATATCCACTGGGCCATTGGACAAAGGTTTCCAACTCAACAACAAGCATTGGCTAAGCCATCAGAAACATGATGGTTCTTCTGGCTCTGAATAGAGCTGGAGGCTATTGGGTCCTAACTATCAAGTAGGGAATATCATTGTTTCTTAATTCCATAGCCAAAATAAAGAGGGCACAAATATCAACAGGTAAGAATGTATAGATGTTATGCCTAACTTTTAATCTTTTTGAGGTAAAATGAGCTGAAAAATGTACCCATTTTGGCAATATACTTTGCCAAGCAACTCAATATCCGACGGGTCATTGGTCAAAGGTTTCCACCTGAAGTCAAAATGTACTGAGAACTTTACTATTTTTATGACTTTTGTTTTGACCTTTTTGAGGTTGGTGAAGCACCAATACTCTATGAATGGTTGAACTGTTTTGACTAGTTTCCACTCGATGAAAACAGTGGACATTTTCATGAGTACCACTTGAGAAGTATTGTCTATTTAGAAAATTTATTTAAAAATTACTGTTACAAAATAAAATGAAATTATAAAAGGTGAACAGCTACATTAATTTTGTGTCATTTCTTAATGATGATGAAACATCTTAAAGAGGACCGTAATTTTATAGGGATCACATTGCATCGACATCAACGAATCACTTTCAAAACCTTGATTAGCTGGTTAAACAGATAATAACCGGCTTTTCTCTATGGAATAAGCTCCTCTTTTTAGCAATTAGAAGTTATAAAAATCCCTGTGGACTTCTAAAGAACATATGTCTTCAATGACAGTGTGATACGTTACACTTGTGAGGTTGACTTTATCTTAATTCATTATATCATATTATATTTTATTCAATGTCTGTTATATAAAAAGCTATGTTTATTTATTGATTTCTTCCACTTTTTATTTGTGTTCTCCGATACTTGAAAATGCAATAAACATGTTTCCATTCATTTTAGATCACATGACTGTATGATTAAGATTTTGTTATCTTCATCTAATTAAACGCATTCAATCACATTAACATTTATTTAGTTATAGGATGCATTTTCCTCACACAATGAAATATCTAAAAATAGGAATAGTTTGGTTTTTGTAGACCATGGGGATTTTTGTTTGCCTTGTAATCATCTGTTATGATTTTGTTTTCCCAAGAAGCAGTTTAACTTTTATGTTTGTTAAATAATTGTTGTTCACGTAAATCATCATTACAATTAGTTCACCACTATTATTTTATCTCGATAGATCACTCACACATTTCAAAACGTTTGATCTGAACATGATAGAAAATTTGAATCAGCCCTTTTTATTAAGCAGTATTGATCTCTTCAGTATTAATCAGTTTTAATCACTTCAGAATCTATTAATTCTTATAAAAAAGTACACCCAATTGAGTGGTAATTTTGGCTGGGCTATTTGGGTTATTTTACTTAAGTCTGATCTAAAAAACATACCACTCAGCCACTGCGTTGTGCAAACTTAATGGATTGGACCCCAGAGAAACATGGACATCTGAACAAAATTTAAAAAAAAACATAGAGTTATTTGTTAATTATTTACGTGTCCGAAAAAGGAAAACAAAGCATGTCTCCCTTGGCAGCTCAAAAATGTAAGATTGCAGACCGGGGACAATGAAATCAGATAATGGAAAACTAAGATCAGGCTGAAGTTTCAATTGTGTCATATCAGGAGACCTTATGAATATTTTGCATTTTGAGGGCTGGACATTGCTTTAGGTTTATGTCCCTAAAAGGAGACTTTGGACCTGATTTAGAGTTTGGCAGACAGATCACTCTGTCACAATCATGACAAATATCCTGTATGCCTTACCACCATCAAGATACAAAAAGTTTGATAGACAGCTGCTATTGATTTAGACTGCCATTTATCAAAGTTTTGCACTATTTGGTGCATTTCAGAAAAAACTCCCAAAATGTAGGTATGTTTCAGAAAACCTGAAAAGCGAATGCATATCACACCCTGGGGTTTTCTCTCAGGGTGTTGGGGGTTATTATTTGTTTTTTCGTGTCCCTCACTGCCAGGTTTTACCTGAAAGTGATGGACAGACAAAAAGGACTTTACACCGGCCACCCTAAATAAGGAGTGTAGTGTGTGTAATGCCATTCCTCCTATAGCCCCCTCCCATGGCCCCCTACTATGTCCAGCCACTGGAGGAACCTTTCTGTCAATGGAGTCTAAGGAGACTTCTTTGACAGAAAGCCGATGGTCTTGCCTGTATCTAAATAAGTCAGACGAACCAAGAATTTAGCAGACTGAATACATTGTGACATTTGTGATAGAGTATCCTGTCTGCCAAACTGTAAATCAGGCCCCTTGTGCTTCCGGGATATTTGTTTAAGGGCTCACTAGAATATAATTCAGCTCTTAATGAGAGCCTGATATAAATGTAAATGCAGATAGGTCTGTTTTTAAATAATATAAAAAAGTGATTGCAACGTGCTTGGTTTATTACCCTCGCAGGTGATTTGCCGCCGGTGATTTTTTGCGCTAAATAAATGTCTGCTGATTGATTGATCACTGTGAAGTGCCCTGTTAAAGTCTAGACCTCATATTTGGGAAAAGCATAAATTAAAGGCAATAGGCCTTTAGGAAGGCAAGGTTGTTTAACAGTAGGTATATATTTTATCACACAGAAAGTCATAAAATACTGAAATAGATTGTTGGGTTAGTTACCCCATCTGATAAATGAATATGGTAGATCATTTACACACTGTTAAGCTCCCAGTAGGATTTTCTGAGGTTTTGCCCACAGTAATCCTGAATATATTTGTGATTTTGTGAAGTACTGGTGTTGTATTTAAATATATATTTTTTCAATTAAAAGCACTAACTGGCTGAAAGGTATTTCATTAAAGTGCTATTGTTGTTGTTTACTGAGCTCTACACTTTTAGCCCACAGGAACTCCCTGAGTCAGGCTTGGACTGCTTTGCTCGAACATCACAAAAGTCAAGTGCTAATACAGGTCCTTGGTTTGTAGTTTGAGGGTCTGAATGTGAATGCACTAGCAATAAATGCCCTATGACCCCCTGAACTGGATTTCTTGCACAGATTTAAAGGCTCTATAAATCTTTTAATCAATTAAACATTTAGGGCCCGATTCTGATCTCGTTCGAAAAGCATACCGAACGAATTGGTTCCGGATGCTTTCCAGATGACTTGGATTGGGGGAGTCCGACCGAACGAGTTCCGGATACGATTCGGTCAGACTCCCATTGACTTCAATGGTAGCCTGTGTTCCGAACGTGAACACAGGCTCCCATTGAAGAAAGGGGTGGCTGGGGAAAATCGTGCACCCTGTGGCGGGTACCCCATGGTGCCTTCCACACTGTACATGGTAGGGTAGAGGGGACCCATGGGTACCCCCATGGGCCCGATTTGGAGGGCCCCGGGTGAAGGGGGGCCTGCTTTGTGCCCCCAAAGACAGATTCTGGCAACTGATTAGTTCCTGATAAACCGATTCAAAACGTCTGTCCGAATCGTTCATCGTACTTGCTCGCTCGGAAACCAAGTCCATAGAGCTGTACGAATCGGCTCCAGAAAGGCTCGATCTCTCTGAATGCCTTTCGGAACCAATTCTGTCAGCGCTAAGGGTTTTCATGCATCGTACTCAGTCGTTTGGAACGGGGGACGATTCGTTCAGCAACAAGGGCTCCGGATCGGTAGGAGCATAGCCGAATCCGATACGGAGTCCTTCCGACCGAGATCAGAATCGACCCATTAGACTTGTACAGATTCAGATACAAAGTGTTGAACTTTTCAATATTGATTATAAGTATCACAACCTATGACCTTTCAAAATGGGTAACATTGCTTAGTCATTTCTAAGTTGGGAGCAATTTGCATACACATATTTCAACTTTGCTTTCATTTTAAACATCTTAACACAATACACAGTCTAAGTAAGAGGTTGAATATGTTGCACAAGAGATAATCACATTAGCAAACCTCTTCAGATAAGTGCAGTGAGTTAAAAGACAGTGGCCTAGGAAATTAACTACAGTCATTGAGGGAGAAGAGGGAAGTTAACTAGATTATAAATAATTAAAGCCTTATAAGTGTGCAAATGAGGACACAGTTTAGACAGTAGCGTGAACAAAAAGGCAATATTATGCAATAGTAGTTGTATACAAATTTATGAAGATAGGTTTCATGCATGAATAAATAATACAATGCGTGTACAAGTATGTGGGGAAGAGGGGATCGGTCTCCATAGCAATAAATGACAGGTAATTAGTGAGTGGTTCTACCAACTATTAAGAGTTGGCTATGGAGATCAACAAGTTTCCACAGCATTCTATGAGAACTCCACATATCATATAAACTGCTCAGAAAGAATAAGTCAGGTGAGAGAGGTATGTAAACCTCTAATTATTAGAAAGTTTCCAATCTGGTCAGTTCTGTCACCCCAGCTCCTCTGGGCACGCTACTGGGCATCACATTTCTCTCCACCCAAGTCTCTTTCAGGCTACAGTCCTCTGTAGCCAGTTGGGCCCTCTTGATTTCAGACATGTTTTAGTATTTTGTGTCCCTGAAGCAGGTAAACAGGAGTCCAGCCACTTTACCCCGTGAGAGCAGTCATTGGGTACAACCAGGATTCATTGAATCATTGAATGAGATCTATTTCAGCAGGGATTTCTACTTCAGGTGGAGTCCTCCATGGTTCAGGAAATTTCTAAGGGGGTGGTGGTTAATGTGTCAAAATTATCCTGTGAACAAGCCACTGACTTGAAGAACTTTTACCATCCAATCCTAGCTATTTTTGTAGTTCCCCCCTACCTATCTTAGCACTTCCTCTTTGCCTCTCTGTAGAATTACACAGGAGGATCTCTTTAAAGATTGCAGACCCTGGTGCCACATGGCAAGCCTGAATTCAGGTTCTTAGCCATTCCTCTATTTTGTTGGTCTCTCCTCCCATTTAATAGAGACAAAACTGGTTTTTACTCCTACTAGCTGATTGGGAGGGTCATGGGGAATGAACGGGAGAAGACTTCCTTATCATCTCCAAGTCAAAGGAGATAGTGCTAAAGCAGCTCTTTGCTCTCTTGCTATTCACTTACAGATGGCTACGGTCGGCTAAGTGGTCAGCAATTAACAGCAATTTGTTTTTCCTGGGCCCAGAGATAGGTTTTTGTCCTCTGAGCCAGAGTCATTAACTCTCCCAGCAAAGGGTGTGTATTCTAGACCTAGGTGTGTGGTAAGTGGCAGAACTGCCTTTAAGCCAGTTCTTACTCAGGCAGCCTAAGAAACATTTCTACCAAGTTATTTTTTCACTTATGTTATCAAAAATCAGATTGCCTCATGAAAACAGATTTTCAAATTTAAGTATGAAATAGCTTTGAAATATTTTTCTAGTATTTACCTATGTGGAGACAGGAAATATAGTTATTGAGCCCATTTAGGCATTCTCAACGAAAGTACAGCGAGGCCTACACAGTGAAATAGCTTTTGGGTTTTATTTCAGTGTGAGAGCACACTAAGTCCAAAATGTAGTGTACTTTGTTTTCGCACCTTTAGTTTTGGCCTCCAGGGCATACTTTAGGGGCAACATGGATATATGAAATAGGCTTCTCTTGCATTGCAAGGGAGTGTCACTGTAGTGCATTTAGTCTGCCACCCAGATAGAGCGGAGTAGTTCTCCTGGCAAACATAGACTTTTGTCATACATGTGGATACAGTACACAGTGCAACCCTAATGAAACTTAACTTACCAAACCATTGATGCATTTTAAGCATGATTTACAATGGACTAATGCTGAAGTTAAATGGCTCAAACAGGAGGTTTCAGCATACAGCACAATTTTGTGTGGAAGCACAGGTATTTTGCTACTACTTACTTGTGAAAAAGCACACAGAGTCCTAAAGCCAGAAAACACAGGTTCCAGAAAAGGTAAAATCTTGTCTAGGGTAACTATGGGGAAAAGGCAAGTTTGTTTCACCACTTAAAATTTTTCAAGCACCAAGTCCTGAAGAAAATAAGACATGCTTTTAGTTGAAATAGATAATGTTTAAAAGTAGGTTTTCTGGATGTCAAGCGAGATTCGTTTGACATGCAACTGCAGTGTTTTAGGCTATACCCATTCACAATACACACTCATGCATGTGGGTATGGAAATATATACAGCAGCCAACAAACAACATTTAACTCTTATGCAGTAGTGGCTGATATTGAAGGAGGGGGTGAGGCGAGGGGATAACCACAAAAAAAGGGAGGGAAATAGAACTCGCCTGCAGCCTGCTGCATCGCCAGTCTTCTGCTCCTCCTGTGGCTCCACTGCAGGCACAGGCTCCCAGCCTCCCCTGCGGCCAATCCTGAAGCTGCTCTCATACATGAGAGGAGTAAAAAGGGGCATGGCCTGGACCACCTCTCTGCAACGCAGGCCTGTGGCCCTTACTGGAGGTACCTGGTGGCCTAGTTGGCCCCCAGGGGCCCTCAGGATTAAAGTGGACTTAATTCCCCAACTTAAAACGCGCCACAGGGCGTGTTTGCACCTGTCACTTCTGGCCCCGCCCCCTCCCTTTACCACTGTGCAAAGGCACTCTGTGGCACATTTTAAGTTGGGGTATTAAATCCCCTTGAATCCTGAGAGTCCCTGAGTCCAACTAGCCCATGGGGTACCTCCAGTAAGCGCCACAGAGCTGCATTGCAGAGAGGTGTAAAAAGGGGCGTGGCCTGGACCACCTCTCTGCAATGCAGGCCTGAGGTACCTGGATGATGTCATCAGTGATGTCATCAGTGATGTCATTTGAGATGTCATCAGTGATGTCATGAGTGATGTCACTGACCATGTCATGAGTGATGTAATATGTGACGTCATCAGCAGTGCATTGCGGGCGCGCGAGTTATAGTTAGCTGAACTAACTATAACGGGGGAATTTCATTGGTTTTTTACGAGTGAAATGTCCAGCTAACTATAACATGTGTGAAACCTTTGGTTTTTTCATTGAATTTGCAAGGTTTTTTAAATGCTAATTCCTAACTATAACGTGTGTGAAACCTATGGTTTTTTCAGTGAATTTGCAAGGTTTTTTAAATGCTAATCCCTAACTATAACGTTTTTGAAACCTTTGGTTTTTTTCAGTGAATTTGTATGGTTTTTTATATGCTAAGTTATGTATTTTTAATTAAAGATATTTTTTTTTATTAAAATAAAATTACTATATATTCATTTATATATTATCTGTATTTTTTTATAAATTATTTTGAAAAAAAATTCAATTAGGATATATTTTTTTTTTTTAATTTTTTAAATTATTTTATGTCCACTTTTTTTTTTTTTTATAAATTCTTGGGGTGCGCGCTCTGAGCGCGCTCCTAGTACTATTTCGTACGGTTTTTATGAATTCCGGCGTACGTTATTTACGTGCGCAAATATACTTCATGGTGCGCGCTGGGAGCGCGCACCCAGTACGTATGCGTACGTACGTACGCATGCGTCCTACGCGCTCGACGCAGTTTACTTCCGCATACGCTAAAATTATGCGCAATAACGGTCGCGTATACGCGTGTTCAACGTATGCGCGCTAGGTACGCGCATATGACGTATGCACCTGCGCGTTTACGCGTTCGTGCATACGTCATCACGGGGTGCGCGCTCGGAGCTTGCGCAGTGCGCGCACCTCGGGTTTATACATAATAAAACAATATTTCTTATTGGTTATCATTACTTTCAGTTTCTAATTGTTTCAATACCACACCCAATCCCCTCATGACAAGTCATGTCATCAAGAATCATCACTTTTGATTGGTTTGAAGTACTTTCTGTTCCAGATTCTTCCCAAACCACACCTACTCCCCTCATTATTAGTTCTGATTCCTTTGGAGAAGGAGCTATTCTGTTGTTGAGAGACAATGGCTGAACAGCAACCTACTTCAGACAGTGACCAGGACACTCTTGAGAGGCAGAGGAACAGGAAGCAGAAAGACAGCTTTATATGGCAGTTTTTCTCTTTTCCAGATGGTGAGAAAAAGGTAAATGCACCGAAAGTTACATGTGTACTTTGTAAAAAAGTCTTATCTCGTGGGAATCCTAACAAGAAATATTCTTTTAGCATTCACACTATGTTGAGACATGTTTACAAAATGCATCCAGTAACTTATCGTCGAGCTTCTGGAGAAAACCCTCCACCTGCTCAGCCGATGACATCAGCAGCAGCTCAGCCGAGCACATCTTCGGCAGCTCAGGGGAGCACTTCAGCTGCGATGGTGCCTTCACCTGTTTCTATACCTCTTGTTGGTCCACCTTGTTTGGCGAGGTTGTCTACACGGTGCACTGATTGCGGTTCTCTTATTTCTGTGGGGGAGACCAGTCTTGCTCTCCTTCAGAGAAAATTTGATGCGCATCCGTGCACTAGGCCATAGATGTTTTTTCTTTTTTTGCGTTTTTCTCTTCCTGTTTCCCTCCATTAACTCAAGGGCTCTTTTAAGAGCCACTTATAAACTTAACCAAACAAATTTTTTTTTTAGAATTTTTTTTTGAAATTTTTTTGAGGTGCGCGCACCCTGCGCGCACTCAAGGTTTTTTTTTTTTTTTTTTTTTTTTGAGAGACTACAATTAAAAATTGAAAATGTGATTGTAGAGAAGTAGAAAAAAAGGAACCATGATATTGGTGACTTACCATACCCACTCAAAAAAATATTTTTTCATTTATTTTTCTAAAAAATTGCTTTAAAAATGGTTCTAGTTTTCGAAAAATTTCTATATCAATCTGAAAAAAAAGAAAAAAGTATTAATATTTTTTAAAACATTTTATAATACAGTACACATATTTACATATTTATCAAAAAATATTTTTGCCTTATTTTTGCTGTTTTCAGAATATATTGCATTTCACTATAAATTGTGAAAGCAATTGCATTCATCATTTAACAGCGGGCAAAAAAAAAATAACAATCTCAAAGATTGTATTAAAAAAGCCCAGAATCTCTTCTCACTTAAACTTAACATTATAGAAATGCATAATATTCTAAAAAAACATCATCTAAAAACAATACTTATTTATTTAAAATACCGTCTGATATTTTTGTTTCAGAAGTATAATCACAATATTATATCTCAAATAACTCCACAATACATCTGATTCCATTTCCTTTAGGCCAAATAGTAATTTTAAAATTCTTTTTTGATTAAATTCCCAATGGTAATCCAATAAAATTCTAAAGTTAAATTTGTACAGATCTCACCGATTCTCTGTAACATTTTGGTTCCCGAAAGATTTATTAATAATTTAATAGGTCCACAATAGAATTGGTTACTTTTCCGCATGGCCAAATAGTAATTTTAAAATTCTTTTTTGAAAAAATTTCCAATGGCACTCCAATAACATTCCAAAATTTGAATTGTGCAGATGTTACCAATTTTATCTAAATTTTTGGTTTTTGAAAGTTTCATAAAAAATTATAAAAGTCCACATTACAATTGGTTATCTTTCCATTAGGCCAAATGATAATTTAAAAAATCTTTTTTTTGAAAATTCCAATGGTAATCCAATAAAATGGTAAAATTGTTTTGTCCAGATTTTGCCAAGTCTCTCTAAAATTTAGGTTTCAGGAAGATTAGATAGGAATTTGCTAAATCAAAAGGCAAACGTTGCTTAAAAACCAATTGGGAATCATTACACAGTGTCCAGCCTTTCTCACATTTAAGATAAACTGTGTAATGTCCAGAAGTAACAGTAGGTCCTTCATGGAAAATTATTGCAACAGTTACAAAAGTTTTTCCTGAAATTGATAATTGCTGTCCTGTAAACTTCTTTATTAAAGTATCCAATTTTCAACCATCAGCTCTACATCGTTGCATCATTAAAATTACATACTGTCCGTATTCCTTTAAAATTAATGTTGAAAACATGTCAGATTGACACTCACCGCATTGCATGCTATGATTAGCATCTTTAACTAATTTAGCAAAAGTGACTGTTTTACTCTCTGGTAATGTCAAATAAATAAACCTTTCATTATCAACATTAGAGCCACATATATTATAACAGTTTTCACAAGTATGTTCCCATTTATAAGAGAGACCAAATAAAATATCAATTGCAACTTCTTCTTCTTCCAGTACTTGAAGAAAAAACATCAAAAATTCATGTGCATCTTGCTGTTCATTTTGAGAAAACTGTGTTCGTCCTGAACATACATCTAAAAGTTTTCTAATTTCAGTAGCACTTTCTATTTGACTTTTATCATTACTCAGCTTATGAAAAAGGAGACTCAGCTCAGAACAGAATCTTTTTCCCTGATTTACTATTATCTGCTCTTGCAAACTTTCAAGATAAAATGCAACATTCAGCACTACATTAGCGTAGCAGTTGACACCAGAGCTATTTTCAAAATGACATCCTACAACCTGTTCTTCATTTTCCTTTTTCTTTTTGCTTGCAATTACATCACTCCTCTTTTTTTTCCTCCTCTCTACATCTTCATTACAGATATTCTCATTTCTCCTTTTACGAGAAACTACATGTTTCTCCAACACAGGATACTGACCTAAATGAGGAGCATAGGTTCTTCTTAATCTATTATACTCCTTTACACAATTTGCATCAGCACTAACTTTTGAGTCATCAAAGTCTATCATGAATAAACCAGATAATGTTTTCACTCGTGACAAAGCTACATAAGCCATACCTTCTTTGAACACAGTTGAACCAATGTTCACAAATGCACAATCTACAGTCAATCCTTGAGACTTATGAATAGTTACAGCATATGCTAGAGAAAATGGAAACTGCTTTCTACGTACATATAAGTCTTTCACAAGCATGAAACGAACTAAACAACGACAAATATCTTTAACTTCTTCTATCTGACCAAATTTTATTTTTAAACATTCAATTCCATCTTTTTTCTGATAATTAATAAAACCCACAACTCTTCCCATAGCTCCATTAACTAAACCTTTTTCAACATCCAAATTTCTCCTAAAAAATACTCTACAGTTCATGCAAACATATAGATTTTTTTCTAATCCAGCTGTTTTGGAAATGTTCTTCTCTAGTGAATTCAATTTATTTTTCAGTGTGCCTGTTACTCTGACAGTAATTCTTCCATCCTCAATTTTGTCAACTGCTTCCAATTTCCTGATCTCCTCCTTTTCCAATTTCAAAAGCTCCTCATTGAATATTGAGCATTCACGTAGAGTTGGCATTAAGCAGATGACACTTTTGTTTTCTGCAATGTTCTTGTATATCTTCTCTGCAACTATTTCTTCCTTTGGAAATAAATTATGTAGCAGCCGACTCTGTAATGCTTTTGTGCCAGCTTCAGTGAGTAGTCCAATTCTGATATCTTTCAGAATACTTCCATATTCTTCATCGTTTGCTTGCCTCATATTAGTAGTAAGTTCCTTGTACTCAAAGAAGGACCAAATATTTGTATTACCGATGCTTCCCAATGACTTCTTCGTGTCTTCATGTGTGACAGTATTAAACACTGGTTGTCCTTTAACTGGAGTAAGTTGCAAAAGATCTCCAAAAACTATGACGTGTTTTCCACCAAATAACATGTCATAGTCTGTCTTCAAAATTTGCTGCATTCTTAAATGCACAAAGGCAAGCATTAAGTTTGATACCATGCTCACCTCATCAATAATGAGAACTTTCATCTTCTTCAATACTCTTGAAACTTCCAAGGATGCTTCTCCAGTTAGCTTGTTGTATTGTATTTTGTTCTCATGCTCCACTGGTAACATTAGCAAACGATGTAAAGTGATTCCTTTTATGTTATATGCTGCTAACCCAGTTGGAGCAGTAACCACACAAGACAAAGTAGAATCCGTTTTTTGCTGTAGGTAGCTTCTGATGACTTTTATAAGGAAACTTTTCCCAGTTCCAGCTTGTCCGCTTACATACATCCTGATTGGATGAAATGATGTGCATGAGCACTCTTTTTTTTCATGTTGAAATCCGTGATCAATTTTGCTTCTGATCTCTTCATAAATTTGTTGCTGCTCTTCATTCAGTTGTCTTTCCAAATTTTGTAAGTCTATAAATTCTTCTTGAGCTTGATTCATAGCCGTTTCCACTTCATTCATGGCTATTGATGCTTCATTTTCAACGATTGGTTGTCCTAGAGGATCTTGACTGAGTGTTCCTGAACTTTGGCTGTCTTGAGAACTGTCTCTAGCTACTTCTGCTGCAATTGTAGTTTCCTGTTCAATTTCTTCATTTAACATTTGCAGATAAGTTGTGAATGTACTGCATTGTATGCTGTCTTTGCAAGCATTAAAAGAATCTTCATAGCTTTGAAATTCTCCCAGTAGTTCGTCCTCTGAACGCCATGGTTTAAACAGCTGTAAAAGAGCCAAGTAGTAAAATTCCTTTTTGTCAGTAGTGTCGCAACTCAGCTTCCTGTGATTTATCAAACTTCCTTTTGTTTGCTTCACCAAACATCCTTCCTCACCAATCACTTTATATTTTCCATTGTTGATGTCTTCTGCGGCTTTCCGTGAATAAATGTAGTTCTGCAGCACTTCATAGAGACACATGTTCTCCAGATGTTGACTTCTTTTTGGATAATATGTGTCCAACATGTTTGATTTCAAAATATCTGTACTTTGTGGGTCATTCTCGGCCAAATATTCAATTTCTCCAACAGATTTCAGTACCCGATTTCTCATTGCTGCAAGGCCTAAACTTGCCCAAATTATTCTTCTTGATTTCGAGTAGAGACTTGCAGAAGATAACCTATCTGAACATTCGTCGGATCCAATTTCTCGATGCGATAACATCTTCAAACTGAAACTGTACAGCTTCTTACTGACAGTCTTCTCGTGAGAAATCTCTTCCCACATTTCCTTCAATTCTGTTTTTTCTGATTTCGTAATGTAAGACGTTACATATCGAGCAACAGCAATGGAATTGTCAGCTACATACTGTATATCCATGTTAGCGTTCCACATGGATAAAATGACTGGGTTGTAGTCATTTATATTTTTTGATTCTTCTTTTCTTTTTAGGTTGTAGGTATTCTTAGGTGATTTTCTTGTGATAGTATGTCTCACAGCTGACATAAAACTGTTTACTCTTCCATTTGAAAGAACAGGTCTAGGAAATCCAAATCGACATTTAGTGTAGTATTTATCTTTGCTCTTGTATTTCCGTCGACAGTACTTTCCACACCGATGACTTTGGAAACGTAAAACTTGCTCCTTTAACTTTTTCTCTTCTGTGCTTTTTGGTATAGCACATGTTGCATATTCTTCAATGTAAGATAACACTGCTTCATCAGCATCTGTTCCAAACTTTGGGGCATCCTTGATCCACAACAGCATATGAATATGAGGAGCACCTCTTGCCTGGTACTCTTTTCTCCAAAAGAAATCTACAACTTCTCCAAGAGGTGGATTTTTTTTATTGCAGATGAAGGACATCATAGCCTCAAATCTATGATTGAAATATCTGCAAACATTAACTGGATCCAATGAGCACAGTTCTCCTGCTGTCTTGTATTCGATATTTTTAATGTTTGAATTTGCCTCTCGTAGAAAATCCAGTAAATCATCCCAAGCGTACTCGGCACAGCTTAGGGTAAGGAACCATGTTGGTGTTCCTAAATTCCGTAACATGCATTTTAATTCACCATGGCGTCGGTACCAATATTCATTTGTCCCACGCTGACAAGCCATCAGATTGATCAGTTGTGTTTCCAAATGATCATCTCGGTGCTGCACTTTCTCCATAAAATCCTTAGCAGACACATTTTGTAAATGTACTCCACTTTTTAAAATGTGATTTACTGCATAAGACAGTGCAGACAAGTCGCTTTCAAATAAAAGATGGAACAAATAAGGAATACTTTGTCGAAATCTGGGATCTTCAGCATATAGTCTTGTAGTCCGATACTCAGAAGCTGGAATCTGTTCCGGACGTTCATCGTATCGTCCTCCTTTTCCTTTAGGAAACAGCTGGGGAAAACATCGAGCTTCCAAGCTCTCCTCCCATACACTCACGGGAGTTCCTTTTGCTTTCTTCATCTGAAACAGATCAATATTGTCTCCCATAACTTCTTTTGAATGGAGAGGATGTATGCTAAAATGTTCATATATTTCTTCTTCCTTTGACTTGTCCACTTTTTCAATTTGTCCAGTTGGTGTTTCTGTGTCTTCTTGTAAATCTTCTTCTTCTTCTTCTTCTTCTATATAAATTGATTCATACCATTTGTTATTCCTTTTCAAATACAAATTTGCTCTTTGTACTTTCCGCACATCTACCAGCTCCTGCCAAATCTTCTTATTCTTTGTAGGTACACCATTAACCAGAATAATTAATGGTTCAGTTTCCAAAGTATCCGCATCAATAGTTTCCATATTTTTTTTCAAATCCAAGGGCAAATACACCACTCTACCTTTTAAACCTCTCAGTAAATCTGAAGGAGGTAATTTACCAGTTTTGGGCTCCATACGTACTATGGTCTGGAACGGATGAACACATTGAATGAGTATAGACTCATATGTATTTAATTCAGAAAGTTCAGCAGGAATAGCATCCAATTCTAAATTATTATGTACAGCTCTGGTCGGCATTCTATTTTCCTCTAACTTGTTGTAACAGTATTTACAAATACGCTGATCTTCACCCAAATCAAAACAATTTTCAAGAAATATATATGTGGCAAAATCCTTCCACTTATAATTATCTTCATTTTCACTCTTTCTGTAGAGATCAACATTCCTAGTTTGTTTTCTATAATGAGTTCTGCGGCAACAAATACAAGTAAAATTTGGTCTTTCATTAGAGATTATTGCAAATTTTGTTATGTGATCATTAAATGTGTTACTTACAGAGGGTTCTACATTCTCTTCCACTTCTTCCTCATTTACTGTGTCCTTCTCTGCACTGTTTTGTTCAGGACCAAAGTAACAAAACTGAATTTCATCAACAACCTTCTCTACATCTGATACCGTTCCTCGGAACAGAGCCCTATTCAATTCATTTCACTTTATTGCTGGACTTTTTGCAAAATACAACCGTCTCACAAACTTTCTCATTTCAGTATGATGAACAGCCAGCATCCTAAAATGATGGAAAACACTATTACACACTTTTCTAGATAGACAAGCCAGAGAATGACCCTGCAAACCAGTATTCTCTCTCACTCTGCATGGATCCAGACTTTGA
Source organism: Triturus cristatus (assembly GCF_964204655.1). Classification (NCBI taxonomy): domain Eukaryota; kingdom Metazoa; phylum Chordata; class Amphibia; order Caudata; family Salamandridae; genus Triturus; species Triturus cristatus. The sequence continues at coordinate 827,627,514 of NC_140585.1, read as the reverse complement.
AGCACCTTAATCTTCTGTTTTATACTTTTTTTACTATATTCTCTTAGAAACTCACGAAATTTGTCAATAGATTCCTGACGCACAGTGCAAATACTACTACAATTCCAAGTGTACACTGGGGCTTTAGGACGTCTCCCCATAGCCTCATCCGCCATCACTTGTACCTCATCTCTTGGAACCATTATCTCCTTCTCCATTATGCAACCATTTGTCACTTCGTAACCACGACCTCTGGTGTCAACTGCATGCAGCAAACTATTACTTTGAAAATAGCTCTCTTCATTAAAAAAAGGTTCACTACTTGAACTATGCATCCACTTTCCTAAAAACACTTTACAAAAGTTTGTTCTGTTCACTACTCTTTTCCTTTTGCTATGTGATTTCAGTACATTAACCATTTTGTCTAACGTACGCATCCTATTCAAAATTAAAATGAATAGTTTCCTTTTTAATTCTAATGCCTTTGCTGCAATGACTTCAATTTCTTTTTTTCTTTTATAAAACTTACTCTTTTGCTTATATTTCTTCACATCCTTTATCAAATTGGACATAACTCTTCTCTGAAACATTTTTCTACGTATCTCTTTAAACGCTGTTTTTCTGTTTATGTAAATCTTTTCAGTTGCAGAAGGTATATTTGCATTAACTAAATTCTCAATTTTTTCCTGTCCTTTTCGTTTCATAACATTCTTTCCAGTACAGACATTTTGTAAATTTTTCCTTCTTTTGAATATATTTTTAAGAAATTGTTTTTTCTGCTTACCAGAAGATTTTTTCTTTTTCCCAACATGAGCATCTTCTACTAACTTTGGTCCTCCAGTTGTCTTCAAATATACGTTTTTTTTCTGGGTTTTTTTAACTCTGGATTTTGTAGGCATCTTAAATTTTGTTCACTGCTCTTCAGCAATACCTGAAAAAAACTAAAAAAAAAATCCTTTATTTTATTTAAATATATTACTACATTTCTTTTCACATTAGTCACACAACGAAATTTCTTTGCCAATTTAAAAGCTCACTTACTGCTCTTTTTTTTTGACAAGTAATAATCACTTTTACAGACTGACACATTATGAATCCACTTTTCAGATTTTTTAAAAAGCCCATGTCCAGACTGCTTTTTCAGACCACCACCATATGTATGCTGGGTGACTGCCTACACTCCAGCAAGGGCAACCAGCCTTAGTGATGCTGAATGTATTTGCATTACAGACTGAAACCTCAAACCCCACTCGCTTGTGAATACTGTGCATGATTATACATGGAAAGGAGCTGGGTGTGTGCTAAGAGTCTGCTTCTGCACCAAAAAAACGCTCCCCCTTTTTCCTACTAATGCAACTGTGAATTCACCAGAGCAAAACGCAATAAATCTCTGCCTGTAATTCCTATTTGCACACAGAGTCATGTTTTCACATTAGTCACAAAACGAAATTTCTTTGCCAATTTCAAAGCACACTTACTGCTCTTTTTTTTTGACAAGTAATAATCACTTTTACAGACTGACACATTATGAATCCACTTTTCAGATTTTTTAAAAAGCCCATGTCCAGACTGCTTTTTCAGACCACCACCATGTGTATGCTGGGTGACTGCCTACACTCCAGCTTGGGCAACCAGCCTTAGTGATGCTGAATGTATTTGCATTACAGACTGAAACCTCAAACCCCTCTCGCTTGTGAATACTGTGCATGATTATACATGGAAAGGAGCTGGGTGTGTGCTAAGAGTCTGCTTCTGCACCAAAAAAACGCTCCCCCTTTTTCCTACTAATGCAACTGTGAAATCACCAGAGCAAAACGCAATAAATCTCTGCCTGTAATTCCTATTTGCACACAGAGTCATGTTTTCACATTAGTCACAAAACGAAATTTCTTTGCCAATTTCAAAGCACACTTACTGCTCTTTTTTTTTGACAAGTAATAATCACTTTTACAGACTGACACATTATGAATCCACTTTTCAGATTTTTTAAAAAGCCCATGTCCAGACTGCTTTTTCAGACCACCACCATGTGTATGCTGGGTGACTGCCTACACTCCAGCTTGGGCAACCAGCCTTAGTGATGCTGAATGTATTTGCATTACAGACTGAAACCTCAAACCCCTCTCGCTTGTGAATACTGTGCATGATTATACATGGAAAGGAGCTGGGTGTGTGCTAAGAGTCTGCTTCTGCACCAAAAAATCGCTCCCCCTTTTTCCTACTAATGCAACTGTGAAATCACCAGAGCAAAACGCAATAAATCTCTGCCTGTAATTCCTATTTGCACACAGAGTCATGTTTTCACATTAGTCACAAAACGAAATTTCTTTGCCAATTTCAAAGCACACTTACTGCTCTTTTTTTTTGACAAGTAATAATCACTTTTACAGACTGACACATTATGAATCCATTTTTCAGATTTTTTAAAAAGCCCATGTCCAGACTGCTTTTTCAGACCACCACCATGTGTATGCTGGGTGACTGCCTACACTCCAGCAAGGGCAACCAGCCTTAGTGATGCTGAATGTATTTGCATTACAGACTGAAACCTCAAACCCCACTCGCTTGTGAATACTGTGCATGATTATACATGGAAAGGAGCTGGGTGTGTGCTAAGAGTCTGCTTCTGCACCAAAAAATGGTTCCCCCTTTTTCCTACTAATGCAACTGTGAAATCACCAGAGCAAAACGCAATAAATCTCTGCCTGTAATTCCTATTTGCACACAGAGTCATGTTTTCACATTAGTCACAAAACGAAATTTCTTTGCCAATTTGAAAGCACACTTACTGCTCTTTTTTTTTGACAAGTAATAATCACTTTTACAGACTGACACATTATGAATCCACTTTTCAGATTTTTTAAAAAGCCCATGTCCAGACTGCTTTTTCAGACCACCACCATGTGTATGCTGGGTGACTGCCTACACTCCAGCAAGGGCAACCAGCCTTAGTGATGCTGAATGTATTTGCATTACAGACTGAAACCTCAAACCCCACTCGCTTGTGAATACTGTGCATGATTATACATGGAAAGGAGCTGGGTGTGTGCTAAGAGTCTGCTTCTGCACCAAAAAAACGCTCCCCCTTTTTCCTACTAATGCAACTGTGAAATCACCAGAACAAAATGCAATAAATCTCTGCCTGTAATTCCTATTTGCACACAGAGTCATGTTTTCACATTAGTCACAAAACGAAATTTCTTTGCCAATTTGAAAGCACACTTACTGCTCTTTTTTTTTGACAAGTAATAATCACTTTTACAGACTGACACATTATGAATCCACTTTTCAGATTTTTTAAAAAGCCCATGTCCAGACTGCTTTTTCAGACAACCACCATATGTATGCTGGGTGACTGCCTACACTCCAGCAAGGGCAACCAGCCTTAGTGATGCTGAATGTATTTGCATTACAGACTGAAACCTCAAACCCCACTCGCTTGTGAATACTGTGCATGATTATACATGGAAAGGAGCTGGGTGTGTGCTAAGAGTCTGCTTCTGCACCAAAAAATGGTTCCCCCTTTTTCCTACTAATGCAACTGTGAAATCACCAGAGCAAAACGCAATAAATCTCTGCCTGTAATTCCTCTTTGCACACAGAGTCATGTTTTCACATTAGTCACAAAACGAAATTTCTTTGCCAATTTGAAAGCACACTTACTGTTCTTTTTTTTGACAAGTAATATTCACTTTTACAGACTGACACATTATGAATCCACTTTTCAGATTTTTTAAAAAGCCCATGTCCAGACTGCTTTTTCAGACCACCACCATGTGTATGCTGGGTGACTGCCTACACTCCAGCAAGGGCAACCAGCCTTAGTGATGCTGAATGTATTTGCATTACAGACTGAAACCTCAAACCCCACTCGCTTGTGAATACTGTGCATGATTATACATGGAAAGGAGCTGGGTGTGTGCTAAGAGTCTGCTTCTGCACCAAAAAATGGTTCCCCCTTTTTCCTACTAATGCAACTGTGAAATCACCAGAGCAAAACGCAATAAATCTCTGCCTGTAATTCCTCTTTGCACACAGAGTCATGTTTTCACATTAGTCACAAAACGAAATTTCTTTGCCAATTTGAAAGCACACTCACTGCTCTTTTTTTTTGACAAGTAATATTCACTTTTACAGACTGACACATTATGAATCCACTTTTCAGATTTTTTAAAAAGCCCATGTCCCGACCAATACACCTTAATTTATTGTGAAAACATAGTCCATATTATTTTACATGTTCCTCACATTTAAATTTCTCCCAAAACCGAAAATAATAAACACAACTTCAACAAAAAGAATTACATTTCTATTATTCATTTCTTAATTTACCATATACATCTCCTCTCAAACTCTAACCTCACCTTTAAAATTAGTTAGTTGTGATAGAAATGTGGCACTCAAACAGCAGATTATCAGAGCCAGGACCTCTGTTCTCTACACCTCTCTCCTCTCAGCAGAACCAGATAATGGCAAACTTTCCCTCTCTTTTTCCACACATATACATGTTAATTTCAAATCTCAGTGCTTCCCCCTTTTTTTCAAATGTAATCACACATTTCTATTGGTTGAAAACCAACCCTTTTCCAAAAGTACCCTTCCCCCTACTTGACTTCTGCCTAGTACCCTTCCCCCAACTTGACTTCTGCCTGCTACCATAGCAACAGCTCATGGAACACTGCTGTGTGGAGTTAGGTCAGAAGTTCGCCACACAATGTTTCAATTCCACAGAGCAAGAGTGCTTGACTTTTCAAACCTTACAGCAAATCCATAGTACTGTTCTTTGGTAACACATTTTTCTGTACCAATACAAAACATGCTTCTATTATTTTACACATACAGCCTAGTTTTTAGTGTAGAATGGTATGAAACAGCCAATCAGTTCTTTTTTTTTATAAAAAAATATGTATGCCTCCATTTCCAAACTGTCTTTCATTTCTTTTTACCATTCTACTGAATTACACCTCCTGAGTGCATCCAGATCTCCTTTGAAGATGTTCACAGTGTGGATTGTAGGACACAGCTATGTCTTCTGGAGTGAAACATTTGCAGAGAAAAGAGGTATGGTGAGAGACCTTGCTTTGCCAAATGTAGACATCAAATGGATTGGTCAGAGAGGGTTAAAGTGGCACCAATTAATGCCTTTGGTGAAAACCTTTCAACATCTCCCACAGCCTAACCTTATTATTGTGCACTGTGGTGGTAATGATCTAGGCACTTTAACTGGGGTAGGTCTGGAAATGCTTATTAAGGACACCTTTGTGCAATTGATGTCGCTTTTTCCACAAACTGCCTTTGTATATTCTAACATATGCCAAAGGCAAAAGTGGAACTGGTCCAACCAATTTTGTCCGCAGATTGACAAAGCAAGGAAGCACGTCAACAAATCTATTTCTGCTTTCCTCAGAGACTATGGTATGGGTTCCATTTACCACAACAACTTGCGTTACGACATGCAAGACATTTATAGAGGAGATGGTGTGCACTTCAAGGATGAAGGGAACAGAGTCTTCCTCTTGAACCTCAGACTCTGCATCGGTACTTACTTGTAGGTACCAAAAAACAAACAATAAACACAAGGGATCTTTTTAGAGCCACCTTATATCTAAACACTTAAATGCGATTTTTTTTACATTTGTTTTATTAAGTTTTTTTTCGGGTGCGCGCTGGGTGCGCGCACTCGGCGATATTTTTTAACAAAATATTAATCTTTTTTTTTGCCCTACAAGGTCCTACTTTGACCCCCTTACAATGCCTACTGGGTCTATTTCTACCCACTCTGCCCCCTTTTCAAGTTCTCCCCCTTTGTTTATCACCCCCTCTTTATGCGATAGACAAAATGGCGGCCGCCGCTTCCTGATTTCCACCGATTCGAATGTTTACTAAGATCTAACAACCAATCAGAATTGCGCTCGCGCACGGCGAGGTGCGCGCACCCAGCGCGCACGGAGCGCGCTTAGATATATATATATTGATTTAAAGGCTATTTTCTCATAATCTACTGAACAGATTTACACCAAACCTACAAAAGGCACTTCCTTGACCTGGGGACTACCTCTCTGCCAAATTTCTAGTAATTCTGTTCAGCCGTTCGGGCTGTAGCCCTGTCTAAAGGTCCTATGGAAAAATGCATGGGGAAAACGCGTTTTCGGACCCCCCTTTTTTCTCAGCCCCCGCTTGACGAATCCCCCCGAGACTTTCAGGGACTATTAGTTATATATATATATATTATCTACTGGCGGTCGCCAGTAGATAGTTATAGTTAGGACCACGTTTCCATAGGAAATCCGCAACATTCTATTTTGAATAACTTTGGCGCCGGTTGACGAATCCTCGCGAAATTTTCAAAATAGGTGGGGCGCTACGCTCCGCTCCTACCCTGAAAGTCTCGGGGGGATTCATCAAGCGGGGGCTGAGAAAAAAGGGGGGTCCCAAAACGCGTTTTTCCCATGCATTTTTCCATAGGACCTTTAGACACAGCTACAGCCCGAACGGCTGAACAGAGTTACTTGAAATTTGGCAGAGAGGTAGTCCCCAGGTCAAGGAAGTGCCTTTTGTAGGTCTGGTGTAAATCTGTTCAGTAGTTCCTGAGAAAATAGCCTTTAAATCAATATATATATCTGAGCCAGCTTACGGTGCGCTTACCGTGCGCTTACGGTAAGCTTACCGTACGCGTACGGTGCCGTGCGCGAGCGCGATTCTGATTGGCTGTTAGATCCTAGTAAACATTCGAATCGTTCGAAACCAGGAAGCGGCGGCCGCCATTTTCTATCTCGCACTCTGAGGGGGAGGAGTAAAAACAAAGGGAAAAAACATGTAAAGAGAGCGGTTAGACAAGTCCTAACCACCTCGCCATGGTGAATGTGTCTCCCAAGAACCCACAAGGTCAAAAATTCATTTATAATTTTTTCCCAAAAATCGCCGCTTACGTTTACCGTACGCGTACGGTAAAAATTATATAAAAAAAAAAATTATCCACATTCTCCCCACCCCGAGCACAAACGGTGCCCGTAGGGCACCATTTGTGCATGGCATATGCATTCTAATTAAAAAAAATAAAATTTCAAAGCTCACCTTTCACCACGAAGCGCATAATATGTCCTCCATGTGCGCACGGCGCGAAGCGCATCGTGCGTACATGGCCCATCCAGCGTAACGTGGGCACGCGGTGCGCGTAGCGCACCGCGTGCCCACCGTGCGTGCAAGCCACTAACTGCGTAAAGTGGGCGCGCGGTGCGCGAAGCGCACCGCGTGCTCACTGTGCGCGCACGGATGCGCGAAGCGCACCGTGTGCGCACGGAATAAACTGCGTTAAGTGGGCGCGCACGCCACGAATGGCGTAAAGTAACTTAGCATTTAAAAAACCGTACAAATTCACTGAAAAAACCATAGGTTTCTCACACGTTATAGTTAGGAATTAGCATTTAAAAAACCTTGCAAATTCAGTGAAAAACCATAGGTTTCACACATGTTATAGTTAGCTGGACATTTTACTGATAAAAAACCAATGAAATTCCCCCGTTATAGTTAGTGCAGGCAACTATAACTCACGCGACCGCAATCCTCTGCTTATGACATATGTGTCTTTATGAAAAAAAAATATTTGTAATATATGTATAGCTAAAATTTAATGGAAGAAGACATGGGCAAATAAGTGTCTAAATACAGTATTAGCATCAGCAGAGGATTGCGGTCGCGTGAGTTATAGTTGCCTGCACTAACTATAACGGGGGAATTTCATTGGTTTTTTATCAGTAAAATGTCCAGCTAACTATAACATGTGTGAAACCTATGGTTTTTTCACTGAATTTGCAAGGTTTTTTAAATGCTAATTCCTAACTATAACGTGTGTGAAACCTATGGTTTTTTCAGTGAATATATATATATATATATTACCTACTGGCGGTCGCCAGTAGGTAGTTATAGTTAGGACCCCTTTTCCATAGGAAATCCGCAACATTCTATTTTGAATAACTTTGGCGCCGGTCGATGAATCCTCGCGAATTTCTCAAAATAGGTGGGGCGCTACGCTCCGCTCCTACCCTGAAAGTCTCGGGGGGATTCGTCAAGCGGGGGCTGAGATAAAAGGGGGGTCCCAAAACGCGTTTTTCCCATGCATTTTTCCATAGGACCTTTAGACAGAGCTATAGCCCGAACGGCTGAACAGAATTACTAGAAATTTGGCAGAGAGGTAGTCCCTATGTCAAGGAAGTGCCTTTTGTAGGTTTGGTGTAAATCTGTTCAGTAGATTCTGAGAAAATAGCCTTTAAATCAATATATATATCTGAGCCCGCTTACGGTACGCTTACGTACGGTGGCGTGCGCGAGCGCGATTCTGATTGGCTCTTAGATCTTAGTAAACATTCGAATCGGCCGAAACCAGGAAGCGGCGTCCGCCATTTTGTCTCTCGCACTGAGTGTTATTTATCAAACATGATGCCCAAAAACATGTTACGGGGCTGTTTTGACAACTCCCTCCCACATAGTCATGTTGAGGGAGTCCCCAAACATCCCCCAAGAGCAAAAACGTTTTTATTTTTTTTTCGGCAATTTCGCCGAGTACGCTTACCGTACGCTTACCGTAAGCGTACGGTAAAAAATAGAAATAAAAAAAACACTATCCACACTTACCCCACCCCCTGTGCTTTTGGTGGCCGTAGGCCACCAAATGTACAGGGCTTATGAAATCTGTAAAAAAACTATATTTTGGCAACATGAAATTATAAAATCGAAATAAAAAAAACACTATCCACATTGACCCCACCCCCTGTGCTTTTGGTGGCCGAAGGCCACCAAATGTACAGGGCTTATTAAAGTTGATAAAAACCGTGCACGGAACGCACTGCGTTAAGTGGGCGCGCACGCCTCGAATGGCGTAAAGTAACTTAGCATTTAAAAAACCGTACAAATTCACTGAAAAAACCATAGGTTTCACACACGTTATAGTTAGGAATTAGCATTTAAAAAACCTTGCAAATTCACTGAAAAAACCATAGGTTTCACACATGTTATAGTTAGCGGAAATTTTACTGATAAAAAACCAATGAAATTGCCCCGTTATAGTTAGTGCTGGCAACTATAACTCACGCGACCGCAATCTTCTGCTGATGACATATGTGTCTTTATAAAAAAAAATATTTGTAATATATGTATAGCTAAAAATGTATGGAAGAAGACATGGGCAAATAAGTGTCTAAATACAGTATTAGCATCAGCAGAGGATTGCGGTCGCGTGAGTTATAGTTGCCAGCACTAACTATAACGGGGCAATTTCATTGGTTTTTTATCAGTAAAATTTCCGCTAACTATAACATGTGTGAAACCTATGGTTTTTTCAGTGTATATATATATATGTATATATATATATATATATATATATATATATTATCTACTGGCGGTCGCCAGTAGATAGTTATAGTTACAACCTAGTTTCCATAGGAAATCTCAAAATTCTATTTTGAATAACTTTGGCGCCGGTTGACGAATCCTCACGAAATTTTCAAAACTAATGGGGCGCTCTGTTCAGCTCCTACCCTGAAAGTCTCGGGGTGATGCGTCAAGCGGGGGCCGAGAAAAAGGGGGGTCCCAAAACGCATTTTCCCCATGCATTTTTCCATAGGACCTTTAGTCGCAGCTACAGCCCGAACGGCTGAACAGAATTACGTGAAATTTGGCAGAGAGGTAGCCATAAGGTCAAGGAAGTGCCTTTTGCAGGTCTGGTGTAAATCTGTTCAGTATTTCCTGAGAAAATAGCATTTAAAAGCATATCAATATCTATACACGCGCACCGTGCGCGCACCCTGCCGTGCGCGAGCGCAATTCTGATTGGTTGTTAGATGTCAGTAAACATTCGAATCAGTCGAAACCAGGAAGTGTTGGCCGCCATTTTGTCTCTTGCAGTCTGAGGGGGTGAAAAAAAAATGTGGAGAACGTGAAAAGGGGACAGAGTGGACAGTTCCTGACCCCCTAGCCTTGGTCAGGGGGTCACAGAAGGACCCCCAAGGGCGAAAAAAACTTTTTTTCTTTTTTTTTTTAAATCGCGAGGTGCGCGCACGTTGTGCGCACGGCGAACCGTGGGTGCTCGGTGCGTGAAGCGCACCGAGCGCCCACAGCGCGCGCACGGAGCGCGCACGGTGAAAACCCTGAAAAAAAAAAAATACAGAACTTAGCATTTAAAAAACCGTACAAATTCACTGAAAAAACCATAGGTTTCACACACGTTATAGTTACGAATTAGCAGTTAAAAAACCTTGCAAATTCACTTAAAAAACCATAGGTTTCACACATGTTATAGTTAGCTGGACATTTCACTCGTAAAAATACAATGAAATTCCCCCGTTATAGTTAGTGCAGGCAACTATAACTCACGCGACCGCAATCCTCTGCTGATGACGTCAGATATTACATCACTGATGACATATGTGTCTTTATGAAAAATAAATATTTGTAATATATGTATAGCTAAAGATTAATGGAAGAAGACATGGGTAAATAAGTGTCTAAATACAGGGATGTAATATCTGACGTCATCAGCAGAGGATTGCGGTCGCGTGAGTTATAGTTGCCTGCACTAACTATAACGGGGGAATTTCATTGGTTTTTTACGAGTGAAATGTCCAGCTAACTAAAACATGTGTGAAACCTATGGTTTTTTAAGTGAATTTATATATATATATATATACATATCTCCATCAAAAGAGTTGCCCCAAATAAGACGCCGCACAGGGAAGGTTAACTCCTTTATTTGAAGACCGCAGTTAAGTCAGCACTGCACCCCAAATCAAATTGCAGGCCTAACACGTTTCAGACGCCACTCGTCCTTGTTCACAGGCTCAAAAGCAGGAAGGAAGCAGCCAGGAAAGTTAGTGGCAACACCTGCTTTGTCTTTAACATCCTGCCCCAGTGGGCGTGTGCTTCACTGCATCATGGTAGTTGCAGTTCCACCAACTAATAGTCCCAAGTGGGTGCTGTTGCATGTTTACCTATGTGCGCTAAATCTTACCCCAGTGGGTGGATCAGAGGTGCACAGTGCGGATAGATCTGCCCATATTCCGTCATTCAAAACGGACCTTCCCTTCCATCGGTGACACGGTTGAAATCACCTCAGATCTGCACTTCAGCAGCAGGGCATCTTTGCGACTGGGAAAGCCGCTCAATATCCATCAAACGAGTTGCCCAAAGAAGACGCCACACAGGGAAGGTTAACTCCTTTATTTGAAGACCGCAGTTAAGTGAGAACTGCACCCCAAATCAAATTGCAGGCCTAAAGTGTTTCAGACGCCACTCATCCTTGTTCACAGGCTCAATAGCAGGAAGGAAGTAGCCAGCAAAGTTAGTGGGAACACCTGCTCTGTCTTTAACATCCCGCCCCAGTGGCCGTGTGCTTCGTTGCATCATGGTAGTTGTAGTTCCATCAACTAATAATCCCAAGTGGGCGCTGTTGCATGTTTACCTATGTGCGCTAAATCTTACCCCAGTGGGTGGATCAGAGGTGCACAATGCTGATAGATCTGCCCGTATTCCGTCATTCAAAACGGACCTTCCCTTCCATCGGTGACTCAGTTGAAATCACTGCAGATCTGCACTTCAGCAGCAGGGCGTCTTCGCGGCTTGGCAAGTGTAGGAAGGTGGAATCTGACTATATGGTTGCCCCCACTTTTTTCCTGGTGTTTTAATGCTTTTTTACTAGTCTGGCTGGGATCCTGCTATCCAGGACCCCAGCCTATCTGCTTACTCCCTTAAATGATTGGTGTGCATATTAGATGCACTAGTGATTGGATACTGTGGTATCTTATGAGCCCCTAGTATATGGTACCTTAGGTACCTAGGGCATTAGTACTTCATAGGCCTACCAGGGGCTGCAGCATGTATTATGCCACCCCTGGGAAGCATTCTCAATCTGACACCACAGGCCTGCTACTGCAGCCTGTGTGAGGTAGTGTTAGCACTCCTCACTGAGGTATAGGTTCCTATATCTCACCATACACACACATATAAACCTATCAGCCACCCCTATTGCAGGCCCTATCAATCCTGAGGGCAGGGTGCTTGGTTTACTATGTGAGGGGGTGCTTCTGCATGAGCAGGACCCCTCTGCAGCTGGCAGAGTCTATTCTCTGCTGCTGTTTGTGGATGCGGTTAAACCATATACTCTTAAGTGCATTATAACCTCGCGGTAAATGCTAACTTTGGAATGACTGCATCAAAACATGTCGTGTTTGGTGTCAAACAACTTGGAATCATAACCCCACACCAGTAACTGGTGTGGGAGTATGATCCCACCCTTCTAGAGGGGATGACATGTACCCACTGTACTAAACGGTAGAAATCTTCTAGAGCCCTGGCATCACAAAATGAATGCCACCAGCAAAGACACTGGCTGCCCTCCTGCTGCTGACCGAAACTCGCAGTGGAGGAAGCCCAACAAAAGGTATCTTGTCACAGGGAGGTGTCACCACTTCCCAGACAGGATTTAGTGTATTGGAGCTGGGTGGGTGCACTCTTAGAGTGCTTTGAAGTCCTGCACTGGGGGAGCAGTAGGCTCCTCTGTGCATATGCCAGCTCAAACCGTTTCAGGGGCTACCTGCCCCTGCTCTGGCGTGAAACTGGACAAAGGGAAGTGGGTGTAACCACCCACTACCCTGACCCTCCTAGAGGAGTGGTCATAGAGCTAGTCCCTTCCCTATCTTCACTGTAAGATAGCAAGCATTGCCAATGAAAGCCAGATTACCCTGGACGACGCTCTACAAAGAAGAATCCTGGCCCTTCGACGTTCCACTATCTCTGGAAGACTGAAGAATCTCCCTTGGAGTCAAGGAGTGACTCCCCTGCTTGGCAGGCACCTGTAACTTCAATCGACGGTTGCAAACTTCACCGCTCTCGCCGGAGTCCGAAGTCCCTGCATCCCCTGAAGTAGATTTTCTGACCTCTTGACGGCCATTTTGAGTCCCCAGCGAAGCTGTGGCATCTGGACCCCACGAGTGATGAGGAACAGCAATACCAGGGAACCGTGCACTGATTTCAAGTGCAAACCCTAAACAACGTTCTACGAACTTGTGCTTTGGACCATTTATAGTCCAAGTCACTAGCAGGTTTGGTTCTGAAAATCAGCGGCCTACCCCGTCCCGAGTGACCGTGGGCTCCTGTGAAACTTTCCCTGCAAAGGCATCTTTGCAGTTACTTGCCTGTTGGCTAGTGACTCACCCGAAGACTTTCCAACTGACTTCAAGGGCTCTCCTGGTTGCTCCGGGCCTACCCTCACTTACCCTTGCTGGGTAAGTCCATCAGACCTTGCTGGTCTGCATCACCGACTATCTTCAGTCCACACGAGACTTGCAGTTGCCAAGGCTTGTTGGTGCCAATCCAGTTGCCGACACAGTCATCAGCTGCAGATGTTGTGGGACCCTCCGAATCCAGCTGCTGGTCATCTTCGATCCCTCCTGGACTTCGTGAGCAAAGAGACAAATCACCATCGATGACCTGAAACGACGCGACATCAGTGGTCATCCATCCTGCTGGCCACCGGTCACTGGCAAGTGACTTTGACCACTGCCCCTCAATTTTCAGGTCCTCTTCATCTTCAATCCACCTTCGGATTCCAGCGGACACCTCTCCAGTCGTCTCAAGCAGCAAGTCTTCATTGGTCTCCAAAAGACACCTATGCACCCGGCTTCCCTGGGTGAGGTAAATCGTGCACTCCGGTGCCCAAGTGTGTGTTGGCCCTCGAAATACTTACCCTGTAAGTGGCTTGCTTGTTGACTTCTTTGAAGTGCCCTAAAACTTTAAAATACAAACCGCGACCTGCTCCATTGTAACCTATAGGAAACCCGCGGCTGTGTTTAGACACTGCACGCGTCTCCCGTGGGCTTGTTACTTACCTGCTAACACTGCAGTAGTGAAGCCCCAGCAATTCCCAAGGCCCTAGGCTTTGTCATTTTGCAAGTCGACTTTGTTAAACCATTTTCTTAGTATATGGTCTGGTACACCCCTAGGGCTACAGCCATATTTGTGCTTAATTTATTGAGAACTGTTGACATTTGCAATGTGTATCTGGGTTCTAATCTCATAAAGAGATTAGTAGAGTGTATCTAGAAATAAATACATATATATTTGATATATATACCTGTGTGGTGTCCTTTTCACTTGGTAATTCAAGAGATTATAAGGTAAAACAAGCTGCTTTACATTCCTCCGAGACTTAGCCTGAAGGCTGCTCTCCACAGATACCACTAGGATAGCTTTCTTTAAAAGGTTGTCTTAAACCTATCTACCATAAGAGTCGAATTGGACTGGTGCAAGGTGGCCACTATAACTAGTGACCAGCATATGCCAGGCCAACTTCTCACATTGGTGGGCAGCGTGTGGGATTCCAGCTTGCCATTATTTTACCAGAAAATCTCTATTTGAATTACTAACTGAAAACCACTAAAGGTACTCAAGGTGCATATAAAGTCAAGCTAGTATCAATAAGTTCTACTGAACTTAGAGCTGTTTGTGAAGGGATGAGCACACCCTTGCTACAGCTCAAGCTAGGTTCAGTAGGCCTCAACTAGTGTAGGTAGTACAACGCTGCACAACACTAGTATGTCTCACCAAGGTGGAGCCAGTGGGTCCACCTCATCTCAGTACAAAGACATAGCCTACACTGACCTGAAGGCCTTATGCTTTGAAAGACAACTGAGGGTGGGCAGGAGTCCCTCCTCACAACACCTGATAGATCTGTTAGTAGCAGATGACCTGAAACAAGCTCTAGGAGCTAGTGGGTCTGCATCAGGGGGTGGGTCAACCATAGTCTCTGGGTCTGATGATGAAAATCAGGATGACCTGGAGTCTGTGATTGAAGGGCCAGACTCAGAAGAGTCTGAAAGGAACAGAGGAATTCTCCTTAAGAGAACTGACAAAGTGGGAGAAAGGCCTAGGTCCCCTTCAAGGGAATCTGACCATTCATACCACTCTGGAAGAGACTTTGTTCAACAGAGGAACTCCACCTATCCCAGGGAGACCTCCTCTGACAGAAGGTTCAAGATGCTCCAGTATGAGGAAGCTAGGCTTGCCCTCAGTACCAAGCAATTGGCTTTAGATAGGGAAGCCTTCGAGCTCCAAAGAGCTTCTAAGAAGGAGGGGTTAGATACCCATGGTGGCAGCAACCGTGTCCCTAGAGGCAGAGATTACATTCCAGACCATAGGAAGGAACCTGTCCAAGGTTGTTCCTCCCTAACAGAGTGGGGATGATGTCCACAAATTGATAACTGCTATGGAGAGGGCCTGTAGAGTTCAACAGGTCCCCCAGACACAGTGGGAAGCAATCTTGTGGCTCTCCTTTTCAGATAAAGGTAGAGACAAGCTCCTCACTGTTAGAGAGGAGGATGCTAATGACTATGAATCCCCGAAGAGTGCATTAATAGATGGGTTTGGCTTAACCACTGAACAATACAGGTTTAAGTTCAGAGACACCCAGAAAGCACAGACTCAGGATTGGGTGGACTTTGTAGATTGTGCTACCAATGCTCTGGAGGGTTGGATAGTTGGCAGTAGAGTCACTGACTTTAAAGGATTGTATAATTTGATTATGAGAGAGCAGATCCTTAATAATTGTCAAAACCAACTCTTACACCAGTACCTGGTGAACTCTGATCTGACCTCTCCCCAAGAATTGGGAAAGAAGGCAGACAAATGGGTCAGAACCAGGGTTAGGCCCAAGAACCAAGGTGGTGACCAGAAGAAAGATTCCACTAAGCCCAAAGAGAAAGGTGGGGATAATAAAACAGAAAAGTCCTCTGAAGGGCCCCAAAAACCCAGTTCTGGGGGTGGGTCCCAAAATCCTTCCTCTTCCAATAAGAAACCATATTGCCATGTGTGCAAGCAACCTGGCCACTGGAAAACTGACTCCAGGTGTCCAAAGAATGGCAATAAAGAAAATGTTCCTCCCACTGCAGCTCCAACACCTCCTGTTACTACCAGTAGTAATCCCCCAGGTGGTGGGAGTGCACCCAAAAACTTAGTTGGGTTTTCTTTGGGGACTCAGGTGGACTCTGGCCTAACCAGGTCCCCTACACAAGCAACTCTAGTCTGTGATGGTGGCATGGGGTTTGCCAACTTTACCATGAGTCCCAATATCTTGGGCAGGTACAGACACGAGCCCATGATCAGTGGTCAGAAGGCTGTGACCTACAGGGACACAGATGCTAGTGTCACCATGGTGACAAAGAGACTAGTGCCCCTAGAACAGCTTTTACCTGAGTTTGGCTACCAGATGACCAATATTGATGGAATTAGGACAGACCATCCCATGGCAGTGGTAAATCTCAGCTGGGGAGGGGTCACTGGCCCAAAGAGAGTGGCAGTGTCCCCAACCTTGCCTGTGGATTGTCTACTGGGAAATGATCTGGAAATCTCAGCCTGGGCTGAGGTACACCACAATGCCCATTTAAGAATGTTAGGCATCCCTGAGAAAGTGGATGAGACCCTGAGGGCCTCACCTCCACCCCAGGAGAAATTATGGGGAGTGAAGCCTGAAACTATGGATCACTCCACACAAACAGAGAGCATAGGGGGTGAGGAACAGTCCCCCCCCCCACCAGACTAAAGGTAAGGGTCAGCTTTCTAAGGGAACTGACCCTGCCCCTTGTGAAGTAACTGCCCCAGAAGTGGTCAGGCCTGTCCTGGCCACAACTCTGATGGCAGGGGATCCTTCCAAGGTGGCACCCAGTCTGGAGCAGGTATCCTGCCCCTCTATACCCTGCCTCAGTCAGCCCAGGGCTGCAGAGGTCAGGAAGGTCAGTGGACCTCTAGTGGACCCCTGTGCAGAGGAACCCCCTCATCAGCAGATTAGGGACACCCAGCAGAGTAGTTCTAGCCAGGTGAATATTCCTCTACACACTGAGGGATCCCCCTTACCCCTAGATACAGGTACCCCCCAGATGGACTTTGTTGGGCACAGGGAAACCTGGGGCATAGTTGCCCCAAACATTCCAATGCCCTCCACTATTCCAACCAGAGGGACCCAACCCCCAGCTGTAGGCAGCTAGAGGTTGACCCTTAGGGCCAGATATGACACAGTCATGGACAGAAAAGCTTCCATGGTGACCAGTGTCCTGAGGAGGTTGAGACCACCCCAAATAGGGCCTCACTTCCAGACTCAGACACCCCACCAGCCTACTTCTGTACCAGAAAACAATACAGGTAATTTCCCTAGACTTTGGAGAAACTCTAAAACCCCTTGGGGAAGGATTTCCCAAGTGGACCATGAGACAGGGAGCAACCATGCTAGTGCAGGTTCTTCCTTATATGGCCACTCAGGAAATAAAGGCTTAACTGGTCAAGTTTAGCCGTATCTCCTTCTGTTTTGGGGGAGGGGGGGTTATGTAGGAAGGTGGAATCTGACTATATGGTTGCCCTCACTTTTTTCCTGGTGTTTGAATGGTTTTTGACTAGTCTGGCTGGGATCCTGCTATCCAGGACCCCAGCCTATCTGCTTACTCCCTTAAATGATTGGTGTGCATATTAGATGCACTAGTGATTGGATACTGTGGTACCTTTTGGGCCCCTAGTATATGGTACCTTAGGTACCTAGGGCATTGGTACTTCACAGGCCTACCAGGGGCTGCAGCATGTATTATGCCACCCCTGGGAAGCATTCTCAATCTGACACCACAGGCCTGCTACTGCAGCATGTGTGAGGTAGTGTTAGCACTCCTCACTGAGGTATAGGTTCCTATATCTCACCATACACACACATATAAACCTATCAGCCACCCCTATTGCAGGCCCTATCAATCCTGAGGGCAGGGTGCTTGGTTTACTATGTGAGGGGGTGCTTCTGCATGAGCAGGACCCCTCTGCAGCTGGCAAAGTCTATTCTCTGCTGCTGTTTGTGGATGCGGTTAAACCATATACTCTTAAGTGCATTATAACCTCGCGGTAAATGCTAACTTTGGAATGACTGCATCAAAACATGTCATGTTTGGTGTCAAACAACTTGGAATCATACCCCCACACCAGTAACTGGTGTGGGAGTATGATCCCACCCTTCTAGAGGGGATGACATGTACCCACTGTACTAAACGGTAGAAATCTTCTAGAGAACTGGCATCACAAAATGGATGCCACCAGCACAGACACTGGGCTGCCCTCCTGCTGCTGACCGAAACTCGCAGTGGAGGAAGCCCAACAAAAGGTATCCTGTCACAGGGAGGTGTCACCACCTCCCAGACATGATTTAGTGTATTGGAGCTGGGTGGGTGCACTCTTAGAGTGCTTTGAAGTCCTGCACTGGGGGAGCAGTAGGCTCCTCTGTGCATATGCCAGCTCAAACCGGTTCAGGGGCTACCTGCCCCTGCTCTGGCGCGAAACTGGACAAAGGGAAGTGGGTGTAACCACCCACTACCCTGACCCTCCTAGAGGAGTGGTCATAGAGCTAGTCCCTCCCCTATCATCACTATAAGATAGCAAGCATTACCAATGCAAGCCAGATTACCCTGGACGATGCTCTACAAAGAAGAATTCTGGCCCTTCGACGTTCCACTATCTCTGGAAGACTAAAGAATCTCCCTTGGAGTCAAGGAGTGACTCCCCTGCTTGGCAGGCACCTGTAACTTCAATCAACGGTTGCAAACTTTACCACTCCCACCGGAGTCCGAAGTCCCTGTATCCCCTGAAGCAGATTTTCTGACCTCTCGATGGCCATTTTGAGTCCCCAGCGAAGCTGTGGCATCTGGACCCCACGAGTGACGAGGAACAGCAATACCAGGGAACCATGCACTGATTTCAAGTGCAAACCCTAAACAACGCTCTACAAACTTGTGCTTTGGTCCATTTGTAGTCCAAGTCCCTAGCAGGTTTGGTTCCGAAACTCAGTGGCCTACCCCGTCCCAAGTGACCGTGGGTTGCTGTGAAACTTTTCCTGCAAAGGCATCTTTGCGGTTACTTGCCCATTAGCTAGTGACTCACTCAAAGACTTTCCAACCAACTTCAAGGGCTCTCCCGATTGCTCCGGGCCTGCCCTCACTTACCCTTGCTGGGTAAGTCCATCAGACCTTGCTGGTCTGCATCACTGACTATCTTCAGTCCACATAAGACTTGCAGTTGCCAAGGCTTGTTGGTGCCAATCTGGTTGCCGACACCGTCATCAGCTGCAGACGTTGTGGGACCCTCCGAATCCAGCTACAAATCACAATCGATGACCTGAAACGACGCGACATCAGTGGTCATCCATCCTGCTGGCCACCGGTCACTGGCAAGTGACTTTGAACATTGTCCCCTCAATTTTCAGGTCCTCTTCATCTTCAATCCACCTTCGGATTCCAGCGGACACCTCTCCAGTCGTCTCAAGCAGCAAGTCTTCATTGGTCTCCATTGAAAACAGCAACGCGACCCGACACCAAAAGACACCTATGCACCCGGCTTCCCTGGGTGAGGTAACTCGTGCACTCCGGTGCCCAAGTGTGTGTTGGTCCTCGAAATACTTACCCTGTAAGTGGCTTGCTTGTTGACTTCTTCGAAGTGCCCTAAAACTTTAAAATACAAACCGCGACTTGCTCCATTGTAACCTGTAGGAAACCCGCGGCTGTGTTTAGACATTGCACGCGTCTCCCATGGGCTTGTTACTTACCTGCTAACACTGCAGTAGTGAAGCCCCAGCGATTCCCAAGGCCCTAGGCGTTGTCATTTTGCAAGTCGACTTTGTTAAACCATTTTCTTAGTATATGGTCTGGTACGCCCCTAGGGCTACAGCCATATTTGTGCTTAATTTATTGAGAACTGTTGACATTTGAATGTGTATCTGGGTTCTAATCTCATAAAGAGATTAGTAGAGTGTATCTAGAAATAAATACATATATATTTGATATATATACCTGTGTGGTGTCCTTTTCATTTGGTAATTCAAGAGATTATAAGGTAAAACAAGCTGCTTTACATTCCTCAGAGACTTAGCCTGAAGGCTGCTCTCCACAGCTACCACTAGGATAGCTTTCTTTAAAAGGTTGTCTTAAACCTATCTACCATGAGAGTCGAATTGGACTGGTGCAAGGTGGCCACTATAACTAGTGACCAGCATATGCCAGGCCAACTTCTCACAGCAAGCCGCTCCATATCCATCAAAAGAGTTGCCCCAAAGAAGAAGCCGCACAGGGAAGGTTAACTCCTTTATTTGAAGACCACAGTTATGTCAGCACTGCACTGTGGGCTCACAATGCACACTTTCGGGGTGACATGAATATATGAAATTTTCCTGCATGGCAAATGCATTTTCCTTTCCATGTGTCAATGCAGTGCATTTAAACTGCAACTCATATAGAGTTAAGTAGTTCTCTTGGCAGATATAGCTATTTGCCATATGTGTGGCTACTGTAAATACACACTGCAGCCCATGTATGATATTTTACTACTGTTTGGTTGTGGAAAAGCACACAAAACTAGAAAACACAGGTTTCAGAAACAGTATAAGAAATCTAAGGTAACCATGTAGAAAAGGCAAGTTTGCTTTACCACTTATATACTTGAAACACCCAGTTCTAAAGACTATAAGGCATTCTTTTACGTGACCTAACTAATGTTTTAAAGAAGATATTCTGCTTGTCAGAGATTCTTTTCACGTGCTACTGCAGTATTTTAGGCTGCACCTATTCACACTAAACACACATGGGTGTATAAATGTACCCAGCAGCCGACATGTGACATTAAACTTTTGTGCTACTAGTGCATTTCTTGCTCCTTATGTAAAAGATACTCAAGCCAATTAAATAAAATCAATTATCATTAAATCCAGTGTAACAAACTCCTAAAAACTTTGTAGGACTCTGCACAAAGGTGAATTTCTTACAGAAGGGATCTTTTTTCATTTTAAATAACTACACACTGGTTGCATTGCTTTGTTAACCCTTTCACTTCCCCCGTGCCAGGCCCTTTTTTTTTTTTACTATTTGGGGTAGGTTGTGCTTAGGCCCCATAACTTTTTGTCAACATAAGGTATCCACCCCAAATTTGCATCCTTTTCTTCCAATATCCTGAGAATTACAAAGCAACCAGAGGTTTATGGATTCCCCTGGAGGGGACCGAGAAACAAGGCAAAATACAGTTATATTTGTTTTTTTGTTTTTTGGGGGTAAAAATGTGATAAAAGTGCTGCAGAAGTAAGCATCTGTTTTCCCTGCAAATGGTATCAACAAAGGGGTTGTGGTGCTAAAATCACCAGCTTTCAGGAACAGGCAGACTTTCGTATTTTCTCTTCACATTTTTGGCAGTTTACCGGGACATAGCCTATATTTCTTTTTGTGCTTTAAACCTCCTTCTAGTTAGTGGTAGAAATGGGTGTGAAACCAATAATGGATCCTGAGAAGCTTTATGTTTCTGAAAAGTAAATACAATTCTGAATTCAGCAGGGGTTCATTTGTGTAGATCCTTCTAGGCTTTCCTAGAAAAAGTAACAGTTGAAAGAAAAGAATGTTGAAATTTTGTTGAAAAGAAACAGCCATCTGTCCCTACATTTTCACCTGTAACTACTTCTCACTAATTTAAATTTTTGAAAGCTATATACCGTTACGTCTGTGGGACCCCTCTGATTGCAGTGATATATGAGGCTTGTAGGTTCACCAAGAACCTGAGGTACCCAGAGCCAATAACTGAGTTGCACCATGCAATGGTTTTTCATTGGTTATGGGGTATAAAGTAAATCATTAAGTAAAACATAAAGAGTGAAAAACAAGTATCAAGGAAACCTATGTATTTCTGAAATGGAAATAGGATATGGAGTTTAGAAGCAGTGGTTATTTGTGCATCTCTGAATTTGTGTTATCCCATATTAGTATGTGAATTAGAGGGTATTGTTCAAAATGACTTCTTTTTTACACACTGTCTTACATTTGAAAGGCGAAAATGCATAGAAAGACATATGGAAATAACACTTCTTCTACTATGCTGTATTCACCTATGGCTCCCGATAAGAATGGTACCTCACTTGTGTGGGAAGGCCTAGTGTCTACGACAGGAAACGGCAAAAAACACAACGTGGACACATCACATTTTTCCAATTAAACCTGACCCTTTTTTGCAATGTGCCTAGCTGTGGATTTTGCAGAATCCCTTGCAAACCTCAAACTTTGTCAATTCTGGTTTTGAAAAACGCAGGTGTCTGTCTTGCAAAAACAGGGTGTTTTGTCATAGATAGGGGGCACCCGAGTTTTTGACCCAGGGCTCGGTGGCCATCTAGAGAAATCTACTAAACTCAGACATTTCTAAAAACTAGGCACCCGAGGGAGTCCAGAGAAGTGTGGCTTGTGTGGTTCCCCCAACTTTTTCTTACCCAGAATCCCCTGCAACCCTCAAATGTAGCTAAAAGGCCGTGTTTTCCTCACATTTCTGTGTGGGAAGGATGTGAGATCACAGCGCCGGCACAACTTTCCCAACACTCAGAATTCCCCTCAGTCTCCCAATAAAAATGATATCTCACTTGCGTGGGTGCCCAAAGCACTATCAGCCTAAAAACATATGAAGAAAAAAATGTCCTTCTGGACCCACTTTGGTTTCCCCTGACTTTCTCGTTTTATAAGTTTTTAGGTTCTCTGCTTTGGGCACCCACACAAGTGAGGTAGCATTTTTTTCTGGAGACTGAGAGAAACGCTGGGTGATGGGAAATTTGTGCCAGTGCAGTGATACGAAAAATTTTCCACACCGAAATGTGAGGAAAGTGTGAATTGTTAGCTAAATTTGAGGTTTGCGGGGTATTCTGGGCAACAAGACTCTGGAGGATCCACGCAAGGCACACTGCCAGCCAAGTGCCATCCATGCATACCACCAGCTAAGCGCCATTCACGCACAACGACAGCCAAGCACCATCCAAGTACATCGCCATTCAAGCAACAGTCGACACACACTGCCATCCAAGTGACAGTCCATGCACACCGCCAGACATGTGCCATCAATGCAGACCACTTGCCCAGCGACAGTCCATGGACACTGTGAGCCTAATGCGTGTCCACACACACTGCCAACTAAACACACGCTCTCACACACCGCCAGCAAAATGCAGGTTCACACACAGGCAGCCAAACACCAGTAGACACAGCCATCAGCAGAACTCCAGTTCATGCACACACAGAGACTTTTGCTAGTGTCTAGTGGTTTTCTGCCCCCATTGGAGCAGATGTGCCTAACAATATCGCTAAGGGGTCAGAAGCAGCCAAAATGTGTTCCCAAAAAAAGGGAGCGACAATTGCCTAGGGGGCTTCTCTCTGACATGCCCATAAACATATCTCTGGTGCCTAGTGGACTTTCTGCCCCTGCGGGAGGGGCATATCGGTGGCTGTCACCCCCACCTGCCCAAGGCGCAAAAAGACTGTGGCTATTTTTTTGGGGGGGGGCATTGGCATCACCCATTATGGGCAGCCCTCTTTTATTAAAAGAAAAAAATTCCCTCTGTCTATTGGGCTTTGTGCCACCCCGTGGGCAGATTGGGGGTAATAACCCCCATCTGCCCTCCAGGGTGAGCAGAAAGACTCCCTTTTTTGTTTGGGGGCTGGGGGCATTGGCATGCCCTTTTTGGGCAGCCCCCACCCTTACATATTCAAAGCAAAAAATCCCTGGTGCCTAGTGGGCTTTCTGCCCCCCAAGGGGGCAGATAAGGGGTGTTAACTCCATCTGCTCCCGGGGGGGGGGGGCATAAAGATTTCTGTTTATATAATTGTGCGTGGGGTAGGCATGATTTTGGCCATTGTGGGCAGCCCTATCTCTCTTTTATAATAAAAAACAAATTGCTGGTGTCTAGAGGGCTTTCTGTCCCCCTGGGGCAGATCAAGGATAATAACACCCACCTGCACCCAGGGAGGCAGAAAGACTGTCCCTTTTGTTTTGGGCAGTGGGGGCACTAGCATGCCCATTCTGGGCAACCCCCACCCCTCTTTTAGGAAGAAAAAAATCTCTGGTGTCTATTGGCCTTTCTGCCCTCCCGGGAGCAGATTAGATGTAATAACCCCATCTGCCTCCCGGGGGCAGGAATACTGTCCCTTTTGTGTTGGGGATAGGGGCATTGTCATGCCATTGTGGGCAGCCCCCACCCCTCTTTAATTAAAAAAAACAGTCATCCTTGGTGCCTAGTGGGCTTTCTGCCCCCGCCATGGGAGGCTGGTCACGTGCTATTGCCCCCTTCTGCACCCTTTGGGGCAGAAAGACTGTGCCACTTCTTGGGAGGAGTGGGGGCATTATAATGTCCATTTAGGGCAGCCCGTACATTTTCACACAAAAAAACTCTGGTGTCTAGTGTGCTTTCTTCCCCCCGATGGGGGGATGATTGGGGGCTACTGCCCCAATATGCCCCCCCAAGGGGGACAGAAAGCCTTAAAATTACCACATTTATATGGGGGAGTAAATGCCCTTGCCCATTGGGCACCCTCCCTGGTGTCTAGAGGGTGGATCCCCTATGGTGGATTGCCCTCTCGCAGGATCCCCAAACTGGGATCCACTAGGGAAGAGTACCATTGGAAAGGGGAAATTCTCCCCTTTCCAATGATACCTCTCCCGTCTGCCTACATGCTCGGGGGCTGAGATAGCCCCAGGAGCATGTAGGCAGTGAAAGTGAAATGAGCCAATCGCCTCATTTCACTTTGAGTTTCAGTGTAATTTTGTCAGCGTGCCATGCGCGACGATCGTCACTACACTGAAGAAAAAAAGGCCTCAGGCAGATGGGGAAGCTCTTCCTCAGCTCCTGAGGCTGAAAAAGAAATAAATACATACCTCTGCTGCTTACAGCAAAGGGGTTTTTCTGACTGCTGTGTCAAGGATGTAAGGGTTATGTCCTTGGCACAGCAGCACCACAGTTGAGGATGTAACCGTTACGTCCTCAGTAAGGAAGGTGTTAAAAACAATGACGGCACTCAGCGCATTGCTCTGACTTGGGTTACTTTGCATAAGGTTGACACCCATGGGTGGTGCATGGGAGTACTTGTGCATTCATCCATGGATTTTGACGCAAACCCATATCTATGAATATTTGTAGACATGTGTTTGTGCCAAAATGGTACATCTGCCTTACAAGTCGTAACAAGGGGAAATATCTTTATTTCTCCTCATAATTTCCTCTTTGCATGTGTTCTGTATTATGCAGCATATACAAAGAGCAAATAGCCTCAAAGGATACCTTTTGTGCAGGAAGGAACTATCCTGACCTTAATCCAGACACCCTTGCACTATGGCGTAAGAACGCCTGTGTTGGTGATAGGCAACCACAAGTGCAACAGCATATAGAGAGAGCAGAACTGTACCATTTCTTTGAAGATATTGCCTAGTATGGCTTGCTCTCATTCATACAGTGCAGCGCATCAACTTCACTTGCTGCGCTCTGTTGCATGAGCTCATTGAAAATCTGAACCTCAACCTGGTGGCAACAATCCAAATATGACTACTATGGGGCCATGCAGGTGCGTAACACAGGCACCCGCATCCCCCGCAGTGCGGGGGGCCCCCCAGCTGCAGGGGGCCCCTTCAGCACAGTACTCAGATCTGAGTGCTCCGGATAAAATCCGGAGCGGTGGCCCCTCGTGTACATTGCAGGGGGGCCCCTTAAACTTTTGTTACGCCACTGGGGCCTTGCAGTAATTATAAACCAATGATTTTCACTATGGCTGCCAGAACATTGGAGGCCAGGGAATGGCGAGTCTACATCGTTTGTAAAAAAAAATCCACATTGAGTATTTTGCATCTTGTGCAACAAGAGAGGATGCTTATTTAAACTTTGCTAATGATGACAAGCTTAAGGTAGATTTTTGTTAAAAAACGATCATGAATTATCGCAAATGAAGAACTAATGGGCACAATTTAGCAGTGCTCAAATCACAAATGTCATTTTGCCAGTAATCAATGAGCACACAGTTTAGACTGAGCTTCCATCTCACTCGGACCATGATAAGAGAATGTATTACTACAGCCCGTTAGAAATTATTAATAATGGTAACCAGCCAACACACAAATCTATTTGCTAATAAGAAAGAAATTCAAGAAGGGCATTCTTTGGGGGTCCCAAGGGTATCACATCCCAGAGTGTTTTCATGAAAGCGTTTGCCCTGACATAACCAATAATATCGATAGACAAATGACCTAATGAGGGGTTGAGATCTTCTATACCTCCTATAACTATATCTCCTAAAACTGTATGCTTAAAACTATGTTCCAGACTATACATATTTGTATGAACTTAGCCGAGGCAACTTCCTGAATCGCAGGCTACACAGCATCATGCTGAACTAAAAGCCCTTGACTGGCGAAGCGGGGCACAACATCAAAGCATCACGGTGCATCCATCCGGACACTGAGGGTCCACAGGTCTGGGGACTTATCCACTTGCGTGGGGGTTTACAGGATACATGAGCCAAGATCGCGGCCTATACGCACTAAATCATTGCCACTCCATTAAGACACGTGGCTGCACGCAATCTTCTGAAAACTGATATACAGTATGCTACAGATGGGCAGTTGAAAAACCATGAACACATGTTAGAAGTTTTTATCACCCCTGCAACCCCAGGTCATGCCAGGGTATCAGGCAGCATTTTAGTGCACTTACCACCAAATATAAGACGAGTCAATGAGGAGTCAGTCACATTTGGTCAAAAAGTAGTTTTCGTAATGAGTGGCACAGAACTTACTATATATAGATAGGTATTTAAAAGCGGCATTTTGGTCGTAGTGAAACGGGCCCCCAGAGATACTCTGAGTCGAATCCACCTCTCCGATCTCTGCTGAAACAATGAAAGAATTGAAATGGCATTGGATGTAAGTGCCTCCACCTTATCCTTGTGTACGAGGAAACCCACGTTTCTAATATGTTCAGTTGACCAGGGCTTCCCAAGGGAAGATCTCAAATATAGTCAAATTTACGTTTAATCTGACAACTTTATGAAACTGGTCAATCATAACTAAAGCTCTAGTATATCACCTGGTTGCGGGTGCTCTACAGGGCCCCCACGGCACGAGCAAGAACTGGTAACTATATCTCTGAGGAATATTTCATACATAAAGGGACCAGGCAGGGCTGCCCTCTTTCCCCACTACTCTTCATACTAGCACTAGAACCATCAGCAATTGCATTACGTAACGGCTTCACAGAGCATAGTAATAGGGAATATGACGCATCTTTTTTCAGCATATGCGGACGACATCCTATTGTATCTCCGGGAGCTAACTGTGCCGTTGGACCCAATACACAACATGTTCCGACAATTTGAACTAATTTCTGGGCTAGCAATAAACATAGGGAAATCATATGCTTTCTTTTTCATAGAACAAGCGGAAATCAGCAATGTGGCATTTGGAAATGATCAGCTGGAGGTGGCCCGGAATACTTTCAAGTATCTTGGCATACAAATATATAGGGCACACAAAGACATGCTGGAGGGAAATCTGCACAAAGCAATCCGGGCCCTGTGGTCCAGCATAGGGTTCTGGGCAACACTGCCACTCTCTGAATTGGGGAGGATCGCCATAGCAAAAATGGTGGTACTACCGAGGCTCATATACTATTTTACGAACTTACCGCTAAAAGTACCACAGAACACATTTAAATTACTGAATACAATTCTAATTGAACTTATTTGGGGAAATGGCAGGAGACGCATAAGTTTAAAGAATTTACAAATAAGCACACAAATGGGAGGCCTGGGTGTCCCGGATTTGAGAACATACTATTATGCTAGCCAATTACAATGGCTATCATACTGGACAGCGGGACGTAACCTGCAGGAGATAGGATTCACAATGGCAGACATAGACAGAGGAGTGCTACATAAGCTATTACTACCGGGTAGCAGACCACGGGGCGACCTTCCACCATTGCTGGCTACCGAGCTTAACTGCTGGAAGGCAGCGATACACTATACACGGGCTCCCCCAGCATACGCAGGAAACATTCCCTTACTGGGGACTCCCCTGCCAGGAGGCACGCTTACGAGAGGCAGGCTGCAGCCCTGGTTGGATGCAGGAGTTAGCACGATGGCAGATCTTTTTGGCGACGGCACATTATTAGACCATGACACCTTCGTAGATGAAACTGGGGCCCGGCACATTTATATATAATACACGCTGCATTGCTCAGATACATTAGGTCACACTGGGCCCCGCAAAGACAGGAACCCGTAACAAATGAACTAGTTAGGACGATATATTATATGGGGAGAGGCAGACACCTTATCCGATGGATCTACACCGGTATTAGCACACATACGGCGGCTGACCTCACTACACTGAGGGCGGCATGGGAGAGGGACATAGGTAGAGCCATCACGGACAGGGAATGGACACGGATACTGGAACACCCACGGAAGACATCTAGGAACGCAAAGTTCAAATTCATACAGACAATGGTAGTGCACCGAGCTTACCTTACCGCACATAAATTAAATCGAATGTTCCCGCATTCCCCACACTGCTGCCCACGATGCTTCTTAGAGGGAGCGCGCCTATTGCATATGTTGTGGACCTGCCCCAAGGTGCGGGGATACTGGGATGCTGTCCGGCAGAGGATAGGGGAGGCGACAAACCGGGAAATACAGAACACACTGGAGAAATGCATTTTGGGGCTCCACAAACAGGCCTCAAAGTATAAAGTACAATACCGCTTTATAGATTTAGCGCTCATTCTAGCTAAGCGTAATATAACTATGCGCTGGAAATCGCGGAGACCCCCATACACACTCACATGGCATTCGGAACTGGTGAAATGGGGCGCTGCAGAGAGCGCGGCATTACGCACAGAAGAACTCAAGGGGATGCGAAAAATACCAATAGCGATGGAATGGGATATAATGATGGAAGCGATAAAATCAGTAGGCGAAGCCTAAAACCCTGCACAGAGCACAGAATACCTCAATGCCCACGAAGAAGGGCCCCGGAGGCCTTGCGTTGTTAGCACATGGGTAAGATGTTGCATAAAATATATACGCAAATGGGGTTGAGCATACAATCGGGAACGTAAAACGCACATGGCACAGACACACACAAGTGAGAAGGGGGTGGAACGGGCAGGGGGGAGTTGGGGAATGTTTTACAAGAAATAAATATTGCAAAGACCTTACCAATAACGAGGGTGGATACCCCGGCAGGACTTGAAACACTTATCCTAGGGTAAAAGAGAATGTAACTATACAGCGATGGAATTATATTACGTACGCAGCTGGGTCGCTATGTAAAGAATAAGGATGCTACAAATGTATGCTATGGTGTCTTTGTATTGTGAAACCTTGAAAATCAATAAAATGTTTTAAAAAAAATAATAATAACTAAAGCTCTAGGTGCAGTAGTGCCAGGACAGTGACGTAACAAAACTTGAGCGGGGCCCTGCAAAGTACGTGGAGTGCCCCCCTCCCTCCTCCGCCCACCGGCTCACCACGACCACTAACTGGTCCAGACCCAGTTAGTGTACTGGGCTGAGTTTGCCTGGAGTGAAGTCGAAGCTTTATTTCTTTTTGAGTTCATTTAGTTAAGTATTATGCTCTTTGGTTTTAGCACCAGAGAATGCTTACCCAACTCAGAGGTTTATTCACAAGAACGTGTGCTAAACATCTCAAAAAAATGTTAACGCAACTTCACACATCGCGCCTATCGCGGGAAAATAACCCTGTGTCAGCGTGGATTTCACAACATGGCGGTACCATGCGATAGTCCACCGAAAACATGGCCATTGTCCGCGATACAACAACCTCAACGGTGATAAAAACACAAACCTCAACGCGTAAAAACATGTGATGTGCCCAAACGCGATAAGAAAACAGTAACAACCAGCGAGAGGCCAGCAAAACCCACACGTAATGTGGGAAAAAGCACAAGAACAGCATACGGAAAATGACACTAAAAAACGACATTAATTGTGGAGTACCACGGATGCACCCTGACCGACTACAGAGGACTACATAAGCCCCACAATCCCCACGGAGGAACACCCAAGAATACAGGGCCCGTCGAAGGCCAATGAGAAGAGGAGGAGGTAGACGGGGTACAGTCGCCAGGAAAACTAGATTATCACCACGGATTAGCCAGAACACCACCACCAACTGCACGTCACTTCCAAACGTGTCATTGGCAACAAAGAGGCAAAGATGGCACACCACCTCGGACCATGTGAATGCCGTCGAATGGCAGAGGAGAACAATGGAAGAGCACAAGAGGCCCTGGACTGATGTGAATGGCAAATCCAAGCAAAAACTCGCTGCCAACCCAAAAGCAGCAACGCACCCCGGAGGAGGGGGGCCAGCAGAATACCAGGAGCTGAATGACATGAAGAATATGGTGGCCACAACCACCAGTCAGGAGACGGTAACAGGAGTCGGGGATCCGGACACTGTCCAACATGACCAGACACCACATCAACAGGGTGTGCACTGACCAGGGAGTGGGTGGACGGGGGAGATGGGCTCAATGGCACACATTCACAATTAAGCAGAGCACACTGCACACCCACAAAGACTCGGGATCATGGCCCTGATCCCACAGGAACACTTCAGCACACACACACAAACACCGAGTAGTCCCACATACACCATGTGCCCAAGGGGCACCCACACAACACATCAACAAGCACACCACCAACACATGCACACGTGCGAAACATAGCAAACATGCATATATGTCAGCTACCCCGACAATGCAAGAGACACCACATGACGAGTAGCATGGTTGCCGTGCAACCACCATGACAATGTACATGGCTAGGCACTGAGGTGGCTGAGTGGGGACCACAACGAGAAAGGAGCAGGTCACACTCGGACACAACCACCTGCATTAACAACCCCTGACGTCAACAACGCATCTGGGGACAAACCATGCCCAAGGGTCACAACTCGACAAGCACAAGTTAGCCAAGTCTGCAACACCTCAGCACCGTGGAAGCACACAACTGACAGGCACACCACATGTAAGGGACCAGTGGTAGACAAATCAGAGCTGCAGGAGCAAATCACCCACCATGCAGAATGCGCACATATGTATAAGTGTACCTCGACATTGACAACATCCCTGTACAAACAGCAACACCTCCACAATGGAACACAGGACACAAATGGTGCCGCAAATGTACACAACATGGCAAATCACATCTGGCACAGCAGGAAACTGTGACATGACAATGTACAAGTACAACCTGTAATCTGCAAATATGTTTTATTCACACATGCTGTGCTTATGGACATATAGTACTGTCCCATGATTGCCAGGGACGGCCACATTGTCACGTGCTCATGAGAAGTAATTGTCAATGATGGTGTTCCTACGAGCCATTCTTGCTGCAGCTGCAGTGGGATGTGGGCCACCTGCCCCATCATCCCCACCATCGTCCGGTACTTCTGGAACTGGGATCCATGGGGCATTGGTGCGTACACAGATGTTGTACAACACACAACATGCAACGATCATCTTGCACATGATGTCCGGGCTGTACAGGAGCTTTCCACCTGTGCCGTCCAGGCACCTGAAACGTGACTTCAACACGCCAAATGTGCGTTCAACGATGCCCCTGGTGCATATGTGGGCCGCATTGTACTGCCTCTGGGCGGGTGTGTTCGGGTCTCGGAGGGGTGTCATCATCCAAGGGCAGATTGCATATCCTTGATCACCTGTGACAGTGCAGGGAGAAAAGAGTCAATACTTGGTTCGGCAGGATGTGATGGCAGGCCCACCAATCCAGTGATGCCTGTGCTGGCTGTGTGTGGGGTGAGTGTAAGCAAACCCTCAGGATGTTGCTGGTGCTGCCAACAACTCCAACAGTCATCAGGCACACAGAAATGCAATGTCAGAACAGCAAGGGGGGGATGACTTGAGTCACACAGGGTTAGTGGCCTCGGATGCACAGCGGCTGACACAGGCCCACCGCCATGGGACGCTGACCTGCGGGAGACTGGGGTAGGGTCATGAGGGCAGAGCAGGGTCTAGTATGTGTCATAGGTGCCTTCCGCAGAGTGTCACAGGGAGAATAGGAGGTCTACACCCAGGGCATGATGCAGAGGGCACTTACCAGCTGTGTCTGGCAACATGGCAGATCTGAATGCCACAGACTCATACCAGACACCAAGTCCATACCTGCCCGTTGCTGATGACAACCCCCAGACCACAGGCTCAGACACCAACGATGTTCCGCCGGAGGCTGACGGTCACTCACGGCGCACAGGGTTAGTGGCACCACTTGTCGCAGGCTTGCGTCACAGGCTTGCGTTGAACAGGGTTAGTGGCACCACGTGTCGCAGGCTTGCGTTGAACAGGGTTAGTGGCACCACGTGTCGCAGGCCTGTGATATGGAATTATGCCTCACTGATCAAAGGGAGTCTGGTGCTGTGGCCGCTGCCACGGACTTGGGGTCACTGCCATTCAGGACTCAGGACACAGTTCCACATGTGGGACCTACTGGTACGAAGAGGACGCCGGTGGAGTATGTCAATGAGAAAGGAGTGATGTGGGCCAGCGTCGTGGGTGCCATCAATGGTCTGCGGAGGGTGCAGACATCGCGGGACTGGAGCTTGGAGCTTGCCCCGGCACGTGGTGGGCCCTCTTTGACACACGACGTTGCCGCAGGTGAGCAGTGCGGCCTTGGGGCGCTGGGGCAGGCAGGCCTGGTCTGGGTATCAGTGTCCTGGGGTGCAGCAGGTGCACAGGGTCGCAGGCCCCACTGCTCACAGTGTCGGCCTCGTGGCGGACTGCGAGGGGCCACCCTGTCAGTGACGTTGGCCTTTCTGGGAGAGAACCATGCTCTGCGCCACAGGCTTTTTGTCCACACCCCCGCGCAGTCCTGGCATACTCAGGGCCAACCCACTATGCTCACGCACACAGGGGGGACGCAGCGAGCGACATTTCAGCTATGTGACCCACGGCCTGGGGTGACATGGTTGCGTCCACTGTTCACTGCTCTCCAGTCACCAGCAGTTGTGGTCTGCATGGACATATCTGTGGTTTGCATACCCATGTCTGTCCTGCACATCCACGCCTCACTTGTCAATGTGTACATTCCCATTCACGGGTCACTTGCATCCTTCACACATGGCTGCATTCCGCATCTATGCATGTTCAGCTGTTGTGTGGCTGTGGTGCCATGATATAGCTGTATTGTGTGCAGGGGTAGCCCAGGATCACCATGGAGTAGTGTTGTCATGTCTGGTAGGTGGGCATGTTGATTGACATGTTGTATGTGGTTTGGTCACGTGTGCATTCCCACAGTTTTGCGTTGTGTGATGGTGGCAGTGGGTGTTGTGGCCCTGTTGGGGCTCCGAGCTGCATGATGAGTAGCTCCATGGCGTCGTTTGTTCTTCGGGTGTGGCTGTGTGCGGGGCTCCATTGCCTACTGCAGGTAGTCGTCTGGCTTTACACCTGCAGGAGGCAGGTGTTAAATACCTGCTGCTACCACGGCTTATCACGTGGTTTTGACTCGCATCGCGGATCTGGCAGTTTGTTGTGAAAGTGGTGTTGTGGTTTTTTCGTGTGTTTTTGCACGGGAACACCTACTCTGAATCTCATTCGGGTTAGTTGGTGGTGTCCTCCGTGGAGAAACATTTTGGGGCAGTTATCACG
This sequence comes from Triturus cristatus, assembly GCF_964204655.1. Classification (NCBI taxonomy): domain Eukaryota; kingdom Metazoa; phylum Chordata; class Amphibia; order Caudata; family Salamandridae; genus Triturus; species Triturus cristatus. Next base: position 827,594,004 of record NC_140585.1, on the reverse strand, counting down.
GGAATACTGGCGTTGTCTGCAGTTTGCACCAGCTTGTGAATGGGGTGTTAAATCTATCTCCACTTTTGATGCGTTAAGGTGGTGATAAATCGGAGAGAAGTCCTTGTGAATATCCCCCTTAGATTGATGTGGACCAAAATAAATGAACGATCTACGTGAGTGCTAAAAATGTTAGTCTCCCACTGACCTTATGTGGCCAAGATGTAGGTGATATGTGAACTGCGCTTGATTGTCAGGCACTGCCGATCACTCCCTTGTTGTGGACTGAACACAGTTGACCTACTCTTATGATATCACAGCCTAATGAGGCAATAGTGTATGGTTTATGTGAGATTCCCATAGGTTGTGATTTAATGTTTAGCGTTATGTCCCAATAGATACCATTTTATCACTTAAGTGACTATACTATCAACGATATTGTGGACAAGGTATTTAACATTATTCTTTTTTGGTACACCTAGTATTACCAACTAAAACATGAGACTGCCACCTTGACACAGTCTTGGTTGTTTTTAACTTGCTGAGAGTGGTCTATTAAGGTTTAAATACCTCCTTACAACATGTTGACGGAGTTTCAGGGTGACTGTATTTATAGTGCAGCTGACTGTACAGGTGCATTCAGTATGCCACACACACACATAGGGTGGGGTTCAACAGTGAGGATCAGCCAAATAACATTCCAGACTACTCATGCTATTGACATTTCCTGATGACTGAATAATCAGGATGGTCTCCTATTTCAAAAGTAAACACTAGAGACACGCCCCCATACGTGTGTATTTATGTATATATTTTTCTTTACTACAAGCCCACTTCGTTATAAATATACTCCCTTCCTTTGCAGGTAACCTTGGATTTTGAGGTCAAATAATTAAACGGGCGTCTGTTTGCATGTCCACAGACTCTTTTTGGGGAATATGTTTTTACCTATTTTTTCCCCTTCTCTACATTACCCCATGACCTTGTAGATACACATGTATACACGTTGACTGTTGTTCTGTGAACCACGTGCGGTGACAGTTTGCTTTTATACTTTTTGATTGTCTTCTAAGAATATATGTCGTTACTACGCATTCCGTTGCAACGCATGCCTTTACCACGCATGCGTTACAACGGAATGATTTTTCTACGCATATCCTTTACCTCGATTATTCCTTTACCACGCATTTTTTTTGGGGGGGGAGACCGCCCCCCCCCCAAGCCCCCTTTTTTCATTTTTTTTTCCTTTTTCTCACGTCTTTGCCGACACTAAAAAAGGACTGAATCGGATGAGGAAGAAGACGTTCCGTGAAGACGTTGCTTGCGTGGTAAAGACGGTTGTGGAAGCAATACGCGTTGTAAAGACGTTTACGAGATAAGTGTACCGTTGTAAACGTAACACGTAGAAAAGCCTTCGTGGTAAAGGTTGTTTCCCGTCTTCTAAGCGTAGGTCTCACATACCCAGGTAAAAAAAACACAAAGCATCGCGTGTCCTCCATAAAATGTGAAACCGCTCTCACAATGTATGTCAATGGCTTGTTGCAGCAGCGAGTCACTGAACAATAGAGAACAGTGTCACGCATCGGTTGCAGCTTTTCAATGTCATTGTTATTCATACACAAGCACAGCAGGAATCAGTGTAAGCTCTCTCAGCAAATCTTCAACTTATCTTACAAGTAACCCCTGCAATAAATATCATGTGTGCTCCCTTTCTAAGTGATAGCGTGTCATTGAAAGCCCCGAAGTGTTCCAAGCACCAACACGAGTCATGTTTCGAGTGGTACAATTGACTGAGTCCCCGCTCTAGAATAGAGGACGAGCTGCGCGCCCGGCTCGGTGAGAGGGGGTGATGCGGCTCGAGTCTTATCTCCCTGCTATTGGTCTTGGCAGTCAGTATCTCCACTAATAAGACAAAGCTGCCTGCCCTGCCTTGTTAATCCTCTGAAGGAAAGCTCGGTAATGGCTTGTGGAATTTCCCCCTCCAATCCGAACATTGCAGAGTTAAACAAAAAAAAGTAATTCATAAAGAAAAATATATATATCAGATTCGAGGAAAAATGGCATTCAGGCCCATTCTAGAGTCACAATTCTCTCTCTTTGTCTGTCTGTGTTTTTTATCCATGTGTGATCTAGACAGTGTGTGTGTACTGGAGAGAGAACGCATGTGTGTGCAGGTAATAGAATGTGTGTCTGAGAGAGACCGAAAATGAATGTGGGTGAATGAATGAAAATCTGCAAGTATGTGTGTTTGTGATAGAGTGAGTGGTGCGTGTACGTGTGTGAGAGGTAGAGGTGTGTGTGTCACTATTTAACTGCGTATATAAAAGAAACTGCAAGTGACCCTCACATCTCTGCATGATAACGTGGCCGCCGTGTCTGCTCATTTTGTAGCGGAGTCTGAATAAAATGTGTATTGTGTTCTGTATCACCGACTGTCAAGAGGTTCATGAAAAATGCATTTTGCAAAGGAGTAGACACTTCGAAAGGAAGAACCCGGCTTTAAGCAGATATAAATTGAACTGTGTGCCAACGAGCAGTATCTTTTTATGTAAATACATGTTTTCCCTCGCAAATGGTGCACATATTTCAAGGATTGGGATTTATTTTATGCCAGAAAGCATTTAAACACTAGGAAATATATTCATTTAGTCCTCCTGTCTACATTCAGGGCTCCTTTGCAAGGATGGAGACCTTGCTGACTCATGGAAACGAAGCCACGAGGTTCTACACAGAGTAAACTAATATCCCTGGAATTGAAATCCTTTTGGCTATGAGAAGCTAAGCTGTCAAAGCGCTCTATGATCCTTTTTGATCTAGACAGTTAGGCTCTCATTCAAATGGCGCCGGCAATCCTGATTGAAAAGCAAAGGCCTATTCAAAAAGGTAAATTTACAGGTATACATTTGCTCACTTGTAAATCTACTCCTTCAACTAAGTGTGAATCTAGACTTTTTTGCTATTCACCATTTCCAAGTGTATATCTGCATCTAAGTGTAGGAGTAAAAGCAGGTGCCTCCTAGCCAACCTAGGACTTACCTCTGCCCGGTCCTTTGACCAGGCAAGGATCTATCCGACTCTTCTCCTGTGCGCATGAGGCTCCCGCCACTCTTCCGGCTACCTCTTCACTGTCGTCTCTCTTTAATTCTCTCTTGTCTCTTTCCCTCTCTCTCTTTCCTTTATTGCTCTTGCTCCACTCCTATTCTGACTTCCCTGTTACTGTTTTCTTGGGCCACTGTTCATTTGGTTGCCTTTCTGTTTACCTACTGGTTGCCCCTGACATTGCTGTTTTTCTGCTTATATGTTTCTTAATGCCATTTCAATTATTTTGCTGCCTTGTTTACTTGTTCATTTCACTCTCATACTCATACGTGCCTCTCTCTCAGCTCTTTCTCAGCTCTAAGTGATATTTGTTGCTATTTACTTTTTATTGTCATTAATTTTTCACATCTTGCTTATGTCTTCTCTGTTTCCTATTTTCACTTGCTTTATTTTTCGCTCATTTCTTTGTTCTCACCACTTCTTAAGCTTCCCTGCTCCTTTTCTCTCTCTCTTACTGCCCGCATGCTTCTAAACTCTTTTCCACATTCAGTCTAGCTGAGCTCACACACTCTCCCTCTTCTTGTCTCCCACGTCCCATTCCGTGCCTACCTTCTTCCCCCTGCTCTCCTCCCCTTCCCGGGTCTGCTTTATTTTGGCCATAGGAAGGACATGCTCAGAGGGCGCACCATGGCATGACAAACGCGCACCATGGATGAGCCATTCTGAGCTCACTCACAAACGGCCACCACCCAGCTCCAAGAACCCTGGTCATCCCCCTGTTACTATCCCGCTACGAACCTCTACATTCTCAATCCTGGTTGCTGCTGGCCACGCTGCGCTGCACCACACAACACCAAAGGCACCCTCTCCTGTGGCACCTACAAATTCTCCAGCACTCTCCAACACCCACCGGTTACAACTCCAGCACCATCACCATCCAATTCCTGACTCACTCACTCCTACACTTTCCAGCCACCAGCCACCAGCCAACTCCACGTAGTAGCACTCAGCCAACTCCACCCACCCTTAGTTGTATTGTAGTTCGGTATGTTAATGAGAGCTTACTTCCTGTAAAAAAAAAAAAGAAAAAAACTCAAAATTAACTGAAAAAAATAAAGGTTAAATTGACATTAAAGTGAGGTCTTGTAATAATATAAAAACTATTGTCTTAAAACCTAAAGCCACCGAAATTCACCAATTATAGTTTACTGGGCCAACCTGGGATATTTGGTCGTGCTTGAGCGGAGTAAATCCAAAGTTCAGGTCCAACAAGATGGAGTGTTAGTCGGATACAGGTACCACCTTTAGCCCACTTAAAAAGTACCATAGATTGAGGCTGCGTTGATGTCGATGACCCGATATGAGGAGCAGAGGAGGCGATGCGTCGCCGTCAATCCTTGGATGTAGGCGATGCGTTTGGATACCCACATGGAAGATTAGCTGCACTAGACAAATCCACATAATCTAACGCATCATAATGTAACGTAACATAACATAACATCCGACATTTCCCAAGACCAAGAGAGTGAAAACAGCACAAGGAGGAAGAGAATGGTGGAAAACCTGTCTCCAAGGTAAAAAGCAGGGGCCTGCAAGAGTGAGATAAAGGAGCAGAGAATGACTGGTAGTATATCATAGAGTCTAAGGGTACACAGTTCCTTAGAGAAGAAATGGAGAATTTATTGTCAGTTAGGGGCATATTAACAAGGGCCAGCCATAATTATCGCTGGCCCCAAATAGCGGCAGAAATATTATCGCCGGCTATTGCTGAAAATTATCGCCATGATAACGCTATATTAACAATACATAGCGCTATGGCGATAATATTTCAGCGATAGCGGTGTTTACCATGGAACATCGCTGGTTTTCCAGCGATTTTCCATGGAAAACAGTGATAACATTGCTGATACGACCCTGTGGTCGTATCAGCATAATCCACTTACCATTATTAGTATGCCTTAGTCTGGAATTTAACAGACGTTAAATTCCAGCGTTAAGGCTGAGGTAGCGCAATTTTTTTTATCGCTGCACCTCCTTGTTAATATCGCGAAGCTGTCTTCGCGATATTTTCATGTGTTGTTTTCACAGCCACACCTTCTTTGCATCTCATTAGCGATGCGAGGCGAGGCTGTGAAAAAACGGGCTCTACATCAAAGAAACACGCGCTAGCGTGTCCTTGATGATATTGCGATATAATTATCGCCGCTTATCACCCGAAAACGGACGCTAAAGCGGCGATAATTATATCGCCAGCCCTTGCTAATATGCCCCTTAGTTTCCAAGCAAGCAGGCAAGGGGGTCAGTTTCTTTAGTGATTGGAGCCCTCACACACCCAGATGGGTGTCATGCTTCATTACGGGGCATGCTCCTCATCAGCCCTGACAAGGGGGCTCTTTATGTGTGGTCATTGTGTTCTAATGCTGTATATGAACTGTATGTGTAGGGCTGTTGGTGTAGATAGAAGTGTGAGTGCATGGGGAGGTGTATTAAAATAGACTAAGCAGTACTCAACGTTGATTTTCCTTGTCTGATTAAAATTGGTAGCTAACAGTAGAGGCAATGGTTTCTGGTTGCTCAGTAAAGTGAAAGGGTCAAAAATGTTCTTGCCGTGATAGGAGTCAATGATGATCAAGAAGCAATTAGTCAGTACTGTCAATTTCACATCTACACCTTGAGACCTAGGATAGTATCAAAGGTAATCCAAACACACATAGACCTTATGCTGGTGTACTTTTGCACAGTGTATCCTAAAAGGCTGACCCAATTAGGGTAGTCCTACTGCCTCCTCAAAAATGAGTAGAGAGAACTCTAATTTAGTGTGAGAGCTATGGTGCTAATTTCACTGGAATGCGTACCCCGTTTCTGACTCCCAAAGTGGCAGAGACGGGGCAGGTCGTCTAGTGTAATTGGATACCTTTACTGATAGACTTGATCTTTAGGAATATGTCTGCTGGACCGACAAGCACTCCTGGTCTCTCTTCTTTTTTGACTTATATTGTACATTATAGAGGCCTCATGTGGATTCAGGACTGAGACTCCTTGGTATTTGCAACTCCGATATTTAATAATTCCAGTCGCAGGCTTCGGAGCAGTGCTTTTGGCACTGGCACTCATTATTTTGCAAATTGACTACTGGTCAACAGAAACTCTATACTCATAATAACTCAGCTCAACTAGGACCAAAAATAATCATGTTCAATTTAAAGTCCAGTATAACAGGACACTGTCCCAACACTGCACTTATCTGGCTACACCAAGAGGGAAAGGACACTCTCTATTCTCTCAATTTCTGAATCAGCTGCACCTGTCTGATTAACGTTGTCTGTCATTTTGAGGTGACCAGGATCTGTTGCTTTCTTGCACTACAGCATCCAAGACTTTTGTACAACCCTTGGCAGTCTGAGCATCAGTGAAGTAAACTTTCTCCTCAGTGGGATTTTCCGCGATATACCAGGCTGACCTCATCTGACACGATATGTGTCTCAGCATCTCCTTCGAAAAAAAAGGCTTTTGCCATGTCCATCACAGAATCAATGATTGCATCCAAATAGTTTGATAAGTCATCCAGTTTGATGATGTATGACAACTTACCGTGCAGAGTGACATTCATAACAGCCGACATCTAATTTCACCGTGGCTTAGCCTCATCCTCAGTGACAGGGATTTTTTCCTCTTTACTGCAGTCTCATCTGAATAGTCCAGAAGTTATATGGGCTTTGACGCTGTCTATAGTAAAGGGGCAACCTTTCTTTTTTCTCACTTGTTGATGGTGCAGCAGGCATGCAATGATTGGTCTAGGATGGTCCGATGCTGACTGAGCTCTTTTTCAGCCTATGTGCTCTTTGTGGTTCAGCAAACTGCAAGTTCGTCAGACATGGTATGGAGTCCTTAGGAAATGTCAACATGTTGTCCTTCTCCATCTACTCTGGGACACTATATAAATAAATGTTTTTCTGTCTGGATTGATATTCCATGTCTATGATCTTGCACCTAAACTGCTAAATCTCCATCCCCAGACCGGGTGATCATTAGCCCAGGGGAAAAATGTAAACTATGCCAGCATAATTCACATAATTTAGTGAATTTCGTGTTATGCGTGTTGCACGAAATTGCTGAAATTACGCAATTGTTGCACTTCACTTAATGTACAGCAAAATGTGCCATTTGCAGTATAATATTTAGGGAACACATGAGAAAAACAGAACGTAAAGGGCTGTTGTTGGCTGTGCTTTTACTGAAATGAGTACTCACACCACACATTGACACAAAGATGCATTTTTTGATCAAATATAGTGACAAATAACAGATTTGCATTTTGCATTTTTATTCCAAATTTTGCGGAAATTTTGTGTCATTACATGAAAGCAAATAATGTGAATTTTGCACACCCCTTGTGATCATTCAGCTGTGTTCTCATATCTACCAACCTCTGGTCTGCGGAGTCAAGATGGGTATGAATAGAAGCCAACTGCAGTCTGATAAATTTTTACCTGCCAATTAACTTCAGAAAGTTTGGTGTAAATGATGACATTTTGAAGCTTATGGCCAGCACCTCTTTCATTTCAGTCTGCAGAATGATCTCAGCCTTATGGGCAACAGTAGTGGGTCGGTGAGCCTGCTTTCCCATTGTAAAGCATCCAAAAAAAGAAGCTGTCGGGTTGGTTTGGAGGACTTCATGGAATACTGATACTGGGCAACGTATTGCCTGCGGGTGCTGGGTAAGAGGCACTTAAGAGTGATACAAGATCTAAAAATCCTCGCTATTTGGCAGTGGTGATTATCAACTGTTAATTACATTCCATTCAGTGCTCTATGTTGCCACAGTTCCTTCAGCACTGTAGTGGGCCTTCTGTAATAGTCAGGGCTGTAACTTCGGCAGCAACATTTATGAAAGGGCTTATCTTTATGTACCCTCTTCTACTTACCAGTCAGTCCATGCTGGCCCACAGTATATTTGACCTAAATTCCAGTTAATGCATTGAACAGAGAGTAGTATACTCTTCAATCCTAATTTTGCAAAAGGCACTGGAACCCCTGCAAATTCCCCTGTATCAGAGTCCTCAGCATTATGAGCCTCCTTAGCTGGAGCGAGACCACACCTTCCTGTCTTTCACCGCCATGTCTGTTCTCTCCATGAAGGCTGTTTTGTTCATGAGCCTGAGACAGGGTCCTACTAGGGTCAGCATTCATCAAAGCTGCACTACTGCTACCATATGGCCCCCCTATCACCAGCATACCTCTCCCAGCACCCTTCATTCTTTGTAAGTAAATTATCATGCTTTGGCCCCTGCCGGAATTGCACATTCTGCCTGGCACACCCTTCCAGGCTGACACCATGTCTCGATTCTGCACAGCAGCTCACCCTCATGGTTCTTGTGTTGGCATCTCTCTTGAAGCTGTAATTATTCAATGTCCACAGCAAGGACACAGGGGTTCTGACAGACTTTTCGGCTATTTCACTCCTGGATATGCTGCTAGTGCCAGGGAGGCTGAAGCAGTACTAGTAAGTTGCCATCTTGTTCAGCGACAAGCCTTCCCTCCCCCATGAAGGACCTTTTCTGCATAATAGGTTCTCTTTTCCATTTAACTTAAAAGCAAAAACTAGTCACTCAAAGAGACTTTTGCCTAACTCATGCTCACAGTGTGCAGAGCTGCATGCTAAGAATCCCAGTACACAACCGAACAATGCACATTCATGCAGACCTAAAAATGACACATGCATAAACTATATGCATATGTATACAACAACACATTTGTGCATGCACGTTCACACACAAAACACACTCACTTGACATGCACACACAAATAAACACACACATGTGCACACAACACACACAAATATTCATACACACACTTGAAAACAGAGATATCATGGAAAAGGTTACATTGAAACTTTCTATAATTCTGCCATTGCTTTACTTGTATGTTTTTATGTATGTATCTATGCATCTGTTATTTGCATAGCGCAAACCTAGTGAAAGACATTGCAACACTGTACAACTTTTTCTTGACCTAGGACAGGGTTTGAGTGGTCCTAATGGATACAGGGATGTTGTTCTATATCCTGGATGCCAAGATGTGTGTTTTTCCCTTTAATAACACGTCTTTGTCTCTAATCTGATGATGTCCTGGCTGTGGGTGTGCTTGAGACCCACCAGAGATGGTGAGCCTGTCAGCCAGATAGGAAGAGGTGCAGGTTGTAATGTGTTTGTAAATGATTCAGTTGGTTTTAAAGATGGTATAGGACAGCAAGCATGGTTGACTTCCATCAGTATGGAGATGTTTCTTCAAGCCCTGGTTTAGACATGTTCCCATATAGGAGGCCAGTGTTGAGCCCACAAATCAGAAGCATGAGTATGAGGGCTTAAACAGCTGTTCTGTAGACACCTCTGGAGAAGCATGGCTTAATTTTCTTCAAGTAGAGAGAACTTGTGCAGCACCATCTTTGTTTTCTTGGCAATGAGCTTCTTGATGATGAGTTTGATTTTCAGTGTGAATCCAAGTATCTTGGCATCGGGTGAAAGTTGGGGTTTGAAGCCATGAGGGATCATGTCACTGAGTCACTGAGTCAGATGCGTGTGTTGTAGGCAAACAACAGGAATTCTGTGTAGGTGTAGCTGAGATTCAGGTGGGGTCTGGACATCGTTAAATTACTACATTAAGTCTAGTCCCAACACTCAAGCCTATTAAAGTAAAAAAAGAAAATGTATACAACCCGTTTCTGTACACTGAATCGTTATATAAAGTAAATGCTGAAAAAGTAATCACATTTAAAATGATAATGATCAGACAATGGGCCTTCATTATTAGTTTGGCGGTGCGGGAGCGGGACTGCCCCGCCAAACCACCTGCCAAATCAGGAGTTTTTTCCTATCTGGTGGGCAGTTCTTTGGCGCTCCCAGGGTGGTTCCTATGAAATAGGCACTGTAATTAGAACATCAAAGGTAGTATCTGCACAGCATGGACTTCTGCAATCCATGCATCGTAGGTACTTGTGTGCATGCACACAGGCAGGTACATGTTGTGCCCCCCTGTGTGCATCCACATGACGTGAGGGACACGGAGTTCCTGTACGGCCCCCTTTGTTTCCTCACAGCCACACTTTTCTTGGCGATCACACCACCATGATAAGTGTGGTGGTGAGGAACCTCGTAGTGTGCTTGGCATATTGCGGCTCCAAACCATCACACCATCGGCGGCATTGTGGTGGTCCCAGGGCAGCCCGACTGCGCTGGTCGTAATGGGGCAGTCAGAAGACCGCCACCACTGCGCCCCCGCGAGTCTGGCAGTTCGTGCACCGCCAGACTCGTAAAAGAGCCCTAAACTGCACCTCACTCTGCTCTCATTATCTGATGGGCAGGCGCCAAAATTCATATGTGTTGACTGCATTTTTTCTATCGATTTACACAATATGTCAGCCCTTGCTTGTCAGATTACAAAAGTGATGTAGGGGGTTGATGCATGACTAAATTGAGCTCAGCCCTTCTACCCGAAATTCCTTTTCTGTTTTATCTGCACGCTACACAGACCTCTCTGCAGCGCTGAATCACATATCGGGAAGAGGAAACAGCGAGTACACACGTTTTCACCAAAATGTTCCTAAAATTCAAAAGGTGGAATTTAAGCAGACATCAGTTGGAATCCTTTTCACCTGTGAAGTAAACAAGGTAGGACTTGACAGTGGACTGTGGGACTCCGAGACAATTATACTGCAGCCCACAGCAGCCGAGTTCCTAAATGTGATTAACAGACCCATGCCCAGAAAGCTTCCTCGCCTGATGAGACATTCGCCGAAATACCCAATTACGTGTAAACAGACACTCTTGAATTCTCCCTCTGGGCTTGTGTCTCTGTGTACGATGGATTTTCATTCTTCTCTTTCATTCTTTTTTTTCTTTTTTCTTTAATATTTAATGGATCTAAAGGTTGCTGGTTTATTGTGGCGCTCAGTCAGGAGCGTCTCCCGGGATGGATTCTTTGATTGCTTACAATAGATTCTAAATTGAATATATTGACAGTCCATTACGCCTTTCTCTGTTCGTTAAATTAATTTGCAGATTTCGTTAGGTGCAATATGGTTTGCATTATGTCTCCATCTGCATTGTGATGTTTTGAATTCTCCATCTGTACTTATTTCCTCGCGCGGGTTTGTCGCGCACGGTACAGTGGATCGGGGCGCACTTACCAAGGAAGGCGCTGGAGTCACAGGGAACTCCTCGTTGCAAGATGGAAGGTTGTGAGAGATTTTAGTCCAGATTTCAGTGAGCAACTAAAGCAGCGTGATGCTTTTTTATGAGTATGCAGTGCTTAATTTGAGCAGTGGTTGCAGGTGGAGACTTCCTGAGCTTATTTTAATCATCAGTCTTTAACCCAAGCAAGAGAGAGAAAGACAGAAAAGGGGGAAAGAAAGGGGAAGAGAAAGACGGGAAAACAGTGACAAGGGTAGAAAGTGGGAATAAAAGGAGCCTACAAGAATGAGATAAAGGGTCAAGGAGTGTAGCGTGGTAGAAGAAAGAGGCGTGAGGTGGAACCAAGGCTAGGTTACATTGGTGTTCATCAACCCCGACATTCAACAGCGCTGGCAGTAGAATACTGTTGCAGCGTGGAACATCAAATTCCCCCTTTGTCACAGACCAAATACCTCAACAGCAAATTCACTCAAATACATTCATTGGTGGGGCCCATAACACCAATACTCACACTCCGTTGATCTGCTTCCCTAGAGGAATAGGCTTCCAAACGCTGACATGAAAGGAATACCTTTACCGTACTCTAAATACGTTGACTTCAATCCTAAAATATTCCCCTCATAAGGCAATGAATAATTTAGTTGTTTTATAGGTTTAGTGTCACAATCATTTATCTACTCTTTACATACTAAACTAAATTCTCTTCTTTAAATAATCAACACCACATTTGTCAATTAATCAAATATTCTTTATCTAAGAAATATTGCAAAATCGTTAGAAATCATCATCAGCGTTGCAGAACATCATATTTACCTAATCTGGCTAAAAGTCGTCCTCTAAGGTAGTCAGGTCGGGGAAAAATCTTTATTCAGCAAAGTTAGGCCGCAATTCAGTCTCTCAAAGATTCAGGATAACAGCTGTCCAGCAGTGTCACCGTCCTCTCCGTCAGCATAACGTCAGGAAATCGAGTTCGTCAAAGAAGAGCGAGTTTTTTTAGTTCAATTCCCTACCTACTTTTATAATGAAAATAATGTCAAAAAGTATCAAGATCTGTTTTTTAGAAACTTCTGATTGGTCGACTTGGGGTCGCGGGGTAAAGTTCTCATGGTGTCTGTATAATGAAATCATCGCACTTGCTGGTTCCGGTTTTTAAATTGGCCATTGTCTTGTCGTTGGCGGAGTTCCCGGAGAGACCTTGAAGGGTACATCTTCTCCCGGGGTCAGGCCCAGGCCACTGCTGCTGGCAGTGATGCCTGCGCACTTCACCCAGAACCTCGTGTTGTCAGGGGCAGTCACGTTCAACGTCTCGTTCAGCCATCTGGTCTAGGCCAAAATTGGGCAACTTAAGCAAAAGAAACACAAAAATGTAATTAAAACATAGAAATGGCTAATAAAATGTTAACCTCTCGCTAATACCCATATGTGTGAGTAATTATCTAGCAGAAAGCAACACTCAAAGCGTTTTATACTCACTTAATAAAGCACAAATCACAAATATATCACCAAAGCAACATATATCATGCAATATTCTAATTGTCTACTATTAGTATGCGTACACAAGTTAGTTTACAATTAATATAGCCATGCAAAGTGCAATTCCCACGTGTAATTCTTTTGTTAATATGATTGTTAAGTCTTTCACTGCAAACCAATTAATAAGATTACTATTAGTTAATTATTCAGATTAATATAAACATGCAGAATGGGAGGGTATACAACATTTTGTACTACCCGCTCTAGCACTACCAAGTAACATTTTGGGCCCCAGCACTTAGAGACATATTTATCAAAATATAACCCAGTGCAGCAGTTCACCTTGCTGCGCTGCTTTACAGTGAAGGAGCAGGAAGGAGCCGTATTTATAACAGTACAGCGCATTCCTCCCTTTTCCTAATGCTGGCGCACAATGTGCTGCCTTGCACCAATGCAGGCACTCTTGCACCATAGTGCAAGGGTGTCTACCTTGTAAGCAAGATTGTTTTTGTGCAAGACGTCCAACTTCCTGCACAAAGACAATCTCCTTAGGAATTCTCCTCTTTGCCTATGTGCTAAATAATGCAGTACACATAGAAAGAGGCAAAAACGAGGCGAAATTAAGACATTTCTCCTTGTTACGCCTTCCCTAGGCGTAACAAGCGTAAAAGCGTAGCATTTTGAAATATTCCCAGGTCTACCAGTAATGGTAAATCTGGGAATGCATCAAAATCAATGAGTTTTGCTTGCGAACATCCACATACCACCCATGAAACGCCTCCTTGGGGCAGAGTAATGCAGCACAGCGACCTGCGCTGCGTTGCATTACTCTTGATTTACCAAGCCAGTGAGGCTATGCAAGGGGCCCTTCTGTGGCTTGATAAATCGCACTTTAGGAGTTGCATCGCTTTTGCACCATATTACAAGGTGCAAAAGCGATGCAACCTCTTGACAAATATGGCCCCTGGTATTTTACAAATTAAACACTGAGAATATGCCACTGAGCAGGCGAAATCACAATTTCTTGTACAGATGCCTGGATTGCTAGCCTCCTTGAAAGACATTTATGGCCAGTCAAAGGCAGGAAAAGGAGCAGGTTTCATATTTGTCTTGCAGGGGAATAATATTCCTGGGCACTGAGGTGGAGTTTGAGTATAAAACTGAGATCCGATTTATGTTTTCAAAAAATTGCTATTGGGAGGAATCAAACTTCCCACTACACAGGCATTAAAGAAGAGGCCTTATTCGTTCGCTCAGATTGCTTGCTACAGACCAGTGAAATAATTAGGATATTTTCCAGGGCTGTTTTTGGTTCCCCATTGTGCTATATCATGTAATGAGATATTGTTGCACAAGTAGGTAAATGCTGGCAAGCCAAAGCAAAAGTCGCGTTGTCCTGCTGAAGTCCAATGGGGTGTACAGTAGGTTCTCAAGGGGAGGTTTACCTCCTGTCATCTGTGATGAGGCAGAGCCTTCCCACACAATATGACCAGGCAGGATATGATAAGTGCCTTGTAGGTTGGTGTAGTGGGCTGGCCCACGTGTGCAGGATGACAAGTAGACGCTGTGGACGTGGCCAGGTAGGAGTAGATGTAGTTTATTAAGGTCATAGGTGTAGAAGTAGTAAATCCAGAACAGGCTCCACAATAGGCCCCAACATAGGCCCCAGCATTAACCCCACCAGGAGCAGCCTCCTAGCTGCTCAGCCCATCTTCCCAACTGTCTCAGTCCCACACAGTATCTAAGCATTCCACCCACACTAACATTCTACGCGGAACACTGACACTGGCTGAGCAGCTAGGTACAGAATGAAGGGAACATAATAACATGACCTGAGGATACTACAGTTGGCCAATGTTTATAGTGAGCCACGCAATTCTTGTCCAATAGTTTTACTCGGAGAAAGCAAAGCATTCTTATTTCCGGGATGTCCTTTGTAAATATTTGTGTGATTAATTTGAATTTCAAGACTATCTGCATTATTGATTTGAATGTCCAGAAGCTCAGTTCATATCATCTGACAATTAGAGTGAAACATCATCACAGTGTTTCCTTTAACACTGCTTTCTAACTTTGCATCCTGGACTTGCCATTTTAATTTTTCTGCTGTTAATCTAGGACTTTAGGTACAAGAATGCAAAGGAACATAGCAGTGGGCAGGCGGCTCAATCGTGACATGGGTCAGCGGGGGACTCTGCATATGGAGTCAAACGATACATCACTGGACCTTCTTTTGAATGTTGCATCAGAAGGTTTCATTTGTTATTGCCATTAGTTTATGATTTAATTGGAGAGAGGGTCATGGAGGCAGTCGTTTGCATGACAAGGATGGGTACAGCTATGTCCATGGCTACAGCACATTATGTAAAATGTGAAATACTGAATGTTTCTTAAAGGGAAACTGCTCAGGTGCTTCATCCCTACGTGCCTGAGTAAATGACTGAGCCGACACGCTTTAGTCATTTCAAAGGACTTTCATTTTCACTTCAGCAGCTCAGGGACTCTGCTCCACTAGCCCGGTGTCTGGAATGGTATCATTTCTATGCCGGAGTTGGGGTGGAGGAAATGTATTTAAAGATTAATGCATTTTCTCTGCAGAGAATCAGAAGTCACACTCTGAATGTTAGTGAGAGGTGAAAAAAGAAAGGTAGGATCTGAACTAGAGCGAGACATTACAAAAGAGCTGCAGGGGTTAAATTAAAACCGCTCCATTATGCAGACGAGTGTTCATGGCAAACGTCCATCGTGCAGATTTTTATATTCCACTTCCTGGTGGTGTTTGGAGCTCACTTTTAAGGTGCACAGTGTGCTGGCAGTGCTAGCGTCATTGAGGGGGTTGGGAAAGAAGAGACAGCTGTCTAAAACTGAAAGGATGCCCAATCGGTTAGAAATAGTGAGTCTGTCAAGGGCGGCTGAGCACAAAAGGGGCTCATTTCAAATGTATGGATGGGACGGCCTGCAGATGGCCCTCACCAGCCTAAACTTCACACCGTGAGATAAACCGGTCACGAAATCGCAGCAGACAAGGCGAGTCATTTGATTTTCAAAAGTTAATAGGCAGTTGAAAAAAGGAAACACAGAAAAGATAAAAATCAAGATTAATGGCATTAAGTTTTGTTGCAGTTCACATCGTCTAAGAATTGTTGTGTGAACACCCTTACACAGAACAATAATGAGGGAGGTCTGACAGTGTACATAATTCGATTCAGAAATGTGAAAGCAGATTGGAGCACGCGGCGGTGGCAGCAAGATGGCCACGATCTGACGAGCTCTGTAGCGTCGAGCTACGTTTCCTTTTGAAGGGTTCCAGATTCCGCAACGAAATCGCTCGCAAAGCTGTGCACTTGCATCGGATGTTACCTGGATTGCGTGGGCAAGTTTTCAACGGCTTTTGAGGCCGATTTGACTTTTCTTCTTGAAGTGTTACTTTCACCTCAGTGCCTTCTATTACTGCGGCCGCCATTTTGTGCTTCCTGGTGCAGCGCGCTATTACCAGACATGCCGCCTTTCATGTGTTTTGGCACTGCTCCTCTCTCATCAATTCAGCGGTCTATGATAAAATGCTCCTTTCTAGAATTTTAAATGCCTCTATTTACTAGGAAACAAGGAAAGAAGAGCTATTTTTTTTTCCTGTCATGTTCTGATTCATGCTCCTTTCCCTGCTTCACATCAAGCTGGTGTTTTGGCCTTTTTCTGACACTAATTATCTATAAGGCATATATTTTTGGTATTATAGTGCCTTGCCATCGCCTACATTATTCTTTCAACAGCTACTGTTTATGTTGCACCTCTTCCTTGGCTTCACAAATTACCTACATGCCTGCTGGTTGCATCGCTACTTGTTTCCTGTTGTGCGGTGGTATTTTTGTTTTCGACTATGGCCCTCTTTGTCAGCATTGCTTTTGCAAACTGCAAACTGGTGGCTCAATACTTCTCAACCTCTGTTTGACTATTTATGGTGCCTTTAACAGCTTCTCCTGGCCTCTGCTGGTAGCGTTCTGTGTCCGCCTCCCTTATCCTCTTCATCATGGAGCATACGCAATCTAACAAACCTCATGGGGGTTCAGGTGTTTCTTCTGGTGGTCGCAAGGATTCTGCAGCTAACACTAGTAAGCGACTTAAAAAGGTTCCTTCCTCTCCTTCTAAATCACCTCTCCCTCTCACATTATAGGATATTATGGAGGAACTGCGCTTCATTCGTCCTTTTATGTCGGATACCACTGCTACCCTCCAAAGAATTGAAGAAAAGTGGTCTGGCCTCGATTTAAGACTTTCTGATGTCGAACAAAGGATTAGTGATGCACAAGATGTTATTGCCAAAGTTGTCAGTCTTGCTATAGAAGTTAACCAACTTAAAAAAACTACAGAGGACTTGGAAAATCGAAATCGGCGTAATAATCTACGCATTTATGGAATTCCAGAGGGTTCAGAAGGTTCTGACATGGTCTCCTTCCTGAAATCTCAAGTCTTGCAAATTGCTGGCCTTCCAAAATCAATGGATTTCAATATTCAAAGAGCGCACAGATTAGGGCCTCAGAATGCTTCTTCCTCCGCTAAACCTAGAGGTATCATTGCATATTTTCTGTTGTATTCTGACCATATGCAAATCCTCAATGCTGCCAAACAACAAAAGCAGATGATATGGTCTGGCCACAAAATCTTTTTCAGTCAAGATGTCTCTAAACCAGGGGTACTCACAAACTTTCTCTCGGGGGCCAAATTTACAGTGTGGTTTCTGGCTGAGGGCCGCACCGGTGGGGGCGGGGCCAGTGGGGGAAGGGGCGGGGCTAGACCCCCACAAAAATCTATGACCATGAGGTTGAACACAGGCCCCTGCAGCGGACGCCTTTGTCCACTGAGCCACCAGACCAGGCATTCACACATATCTATCTATCTATCTATCTATCTATCTATCTATCTATCTATCTATCTATCTATCTATCTATCTATCTATCTATCTATCTATCTATCTATCTATCTATCTATCTATCTGTCTGTCTGTCTGTCTGTCTGTCTGTCTGTCTGTCTGTCTGTCTGTCTGTCTCCCTCCCTCTGTCTCCCTCCCTCTGTCTCCCTCCCTCTGTCTCCCTCCCTGTCTGTCTCCCTCCCTGTCTGTCTCCCTCCCTGTGTCTCCCTCCCTGTCTGTCTCCCTCCCTGTCTGTCTCCCTCCCTCTGTCTCCCTCCCTCTGTCTCCCTCCCTGTCTGTCTCCCTCCCTGTCTGTCTCCCTCCCTCTGTCTCCCTCCCTGTCTGTCTCCCTCCCTGTCTGTCTCCCTCCCTGTCTGTCTCCCTCCCTCTGTCTCCCTCCCTCTGTCTCCCTCCCTCTGTCTCCCTCCCTCTCTCGCTCTCTCTATCACTCTCTCGCTCTCTCTATCACTCTCTCGCTCTCTCTATCACTCTCTCGCTCTCTCTATCACTCTCTCGCTCTCTCTATCACTCTCTCGCTCTCTCTATCACTCTCTCGCTCTCTCTATCACTCTCCCTCTCTCTCCGTCTCCTTCCTTCCCTCTCTCTCCCTCTGTCTCCATCGGGAGCTTTGCGGGTGTTTCTGGGGGACTGCTGGCATTGGGGGGGGCTGGTCCTTGCACCTTTCACAGGGGAGGCATCCCTCGGGGCAGCTGCTGTAGGACTCGGCCTCTCCACCGCAGGGGGAGTCACCTCTGCAGGGGCAAGTGTGGTGGATGCGATCAACAGCAAAATAGAGAAAGACGAAGTGGAGGGGCTCTTGAAGGAGTGTGAAAGGGGGCTGGAGAGAATCAAAGAACACATGACGGCTGCCAACCAGCTGGCGGAGGAAATCAGAGATTTGGCCGAGACTGTAAACCCGGATTTTGGGAACATGTGCTTCGGAGTCAGCCAGGCCGGCCTCCATCTCTCCAAATTAGTTAAAACCGTCCAGGTATTGAACAGTGGCCGCCTTCTATCCTGAATAGCCGGGAGCACAACCGTAGTGTTCAGTGCTTTCTTCGTGGTGTTTGATCTGCTCAGCCTCATACACTTCAGATGACATTCATTCCCAGGCAGAGCCAGGCGCGATGAGAGGGGAGGCGGGGCGGGGCACAGAGTGGACAGAGCGCACACGGCCGCCGCACCCAAGTACTTCATGGGTCTTTTAAAGACCATTCACTTGTTAATGAGGCTTTGTTGTATTTCATCTCTTCTTAGCGCCCCTGCATCTCCACTCATTCAGAGGGGAGATGCAGGGGCGCTAAGAAGAGGTGAAATACAACAAAGCCTTATTAACAAGTGAATGGCTTTTAAAAGAATCACCCGGCCCGGCCCGGCCCCCATAGCTCCACGCTGCTGCAACCGGCACGATGTCTGCAAGGTCCGCGGGCCGCCAAGGAAGGCTTGCCGGGCCGCTGGCGGGCCGCGGGCCGTACTATGAGTATCCCTGCTCTAAACCAACGGCTAACAGACGTAAGGATTTTCAGGACCTCAGACCAGCCTTGAAGTCCATGAATGCTCGCTACGGCCTTATACACCCCTGCTTCTTTAAAGTCACTTATAAAAACAGGACATATTCATTTGAGGATCCAGCTGACCTTCAGAAGTTCATCCACACTCACAGAGGAGAGCTTATGGAACTTAGCAAACATTGAATGTTTTGTAATTTGTTTCTCTTGGTCTACTCTTTCCTTTTATGTTCAATGTATGGTTTCTAGTATGTTAACTCTTATGTAGGTTTCCTCTTTGTTTTTGTTTTCTTTTCAGGTTCTGCTTGAGATGTCAGTTTTTGAAGACTCACGACTCCACCATCCTTTGTCTATTTTGTCTGACTTTTTTCGTTGCTCTGTTCCCTAATGTCCGGTAAGTTCCCTTCCTCCTGTTTTCACTTGTTTATTATCCTTTTGGAATTTTTCTCCCTGCCATTTTTTTACTGTTCTGGTATAGTCTTTTCGTTTTTTCTCGGTGCTCGTGCCAGTGGTGTGGTCATCCTGGTTTCGGTCGTCCCCCCTCCCACATTATTGTCCTTTTTTTTCGTGACTGTTATGGCTAAAGCCACCTGGCTTCCTGTTATCTTCTCTTTTCTATTTTTTTCCTTGCGAATGGTTTCCCTTTCTCTATTGTTCTTCCTTCCCTCCCTTTTCCCCTTTCTTCTCCTTTTCCTGCTGCATTTTTCCTTTTCTTTTTCCTCCACTCATCCTAGCATGTTACTGTGGTGGTCGTATTGTTCATCTTCCTCTCCTTCTACTGCACTTTGCTATTTTTGTCCTTTCATCCTCTTTTTACTCTTATTTTCTCTTCTCCTCCCCTTTTTTTTACTTCTTTTCACTCTTAAGCTTACTCAATTTTAATTTTCAAAGATGAATGGTATTCGTGTTTTTTCATGGAATGTGAAAGGTATTCGCAATCCTGTTAAAAAACAACGTGTTTTATCTCACTTAGCGAGATTGAAATGTCAAGTCTTAAGTTGCAAGATTTGTCTTCACTGCGCAAACAATGGGTCGGAGAAGCCTTCTGCTCCCCGGCAGTGAACAACAAAAATGGAGTTATTATTTTGTTTCATAAGTCGTTAAATGTTCAGTTACAAAATGAGTTTTATGACACTAATGGTAAATGGCTGTTTTTAAATACTATTGTAAACAATTCACAATTTTCCTTTTGTAATGTTTATGGTCCCAATGGCATTGATTTAACCTTTTGGAACGAATTTTCCACACTTCTCTCTTCACATGAGACTGATGATTTAATTGTAGGTGGTGACTGTAATCAACTCATGGACCCCTTTTTAGACCGGAAATCCCAAACTAGATATGTTCCCAATAAGATGCAAAAGTCTTTTCACACAGCTATTTCCTCCAGAGGTCTCATAGATTCCTGGAGAATATCTCACCCTGACACATTGGAATTTTATTTCTTTTCTCCTGTTCATACATCACATTCCCGTATTGACTATATTTTTCTTACCCAACACGCTTTCCAATTCATGACCAATTCCGAAATAGGCTCCATCCTTATCTCCGATCATGCCCCCATTATTCTAGATATGGACTATCCCTCACCTTCTCCCCCTCTCGGCGCTGGCGCTTTAACAACTCTCTCCTCCTAGATCCCCAGTTTACTGAGCAATTCACATCTTTCATGGAGGAATTCTTTCATAATAACCTTCACTCTACTTCTCAATTTTACTTTATCTGGGATGCTTTCAAAGCTGCTGCCAGAGGCTTTATCATTGACTTTGTTTCCCGTAAAAGTAAAAAGGCTTTTTCACAATCATCCCTCATTCTTATTTTATTTTTTTATTTATTTATTTTTTATTTTTGTCCTCATTTGCCTGCCTCACAATCCCAAAAAGAAACGCCGATCACCTTGGATGTCATCTGGAACTAGATACTATTCTCTGCCAGACCCGGACACCAGGAAAAAGTAAACCGGCGAAAGACGTTCTACGGGATGTTGTAGTGGGAGGAAAAAAGAATGAGAGGGCAAACCAACCCCTCACTACTCCATCTAGACTTAGAAAAGCCTTTCGGAAGGGACCACCAAGGAACCTGGAGTATGATGGCATAATCATCGGACCCGGGGGAAAAAGAAAAAAAAAAAATCCCCGGAAGGTCTCCTGAGCCTTTCTATTTCCACTGGACCAGCAAGTTCCAAAAGGAGAGGTTACGTTGGCGACATGTTCTGGCCATATCCACCTTAGATGTATCATATAGGGACAATAGCCAGCCTGCGTGAGATGGTGCCTTCTGGTCAACCCAAAATTTGCAGATCTGCCGTCTGGCCAGCAGAATTGCGTAAAACAAAAAGCACTTTGCCTGCCCCGTGATATTGTCATCCACCCCAAATATAATTAACGGCAATGTGACAGATATGGATATCTTCAGAATAGAGTCCAAAGTGGTCTTTACTTCCTCCCAAAAGGTGTTGATAAATGGACAGTCCATAAACATGTGAACATCGGAGGCTGCAGGAAGATTGTACTTATTACAGGATTTTCCAGTCTGAAATTTAGATAGCCTTTGAGGGGATAAATAGGCTCGATGGACAGTAAACAGATGGTTCCGCCTCAGCCAAGCCGGCTTAACTACTTTATACAGGAGAGTGAACGATCTTATCCATAGGTCCTCACACTGCATACCCATGAGCCCTCCCCACTGCTCATCGGGTAGAGTGAAGTCCCCATCCACCTCCTCCTGAATGGCCCAATACCAAAAGGCTACCTCTTTCCCCCCCTCTTGTCTCTCTACCAACTGTTCTTCCAGGAAGCTACTCCTTCCCAAATGTATCCTTTTACTCATCAATTCCCGGGACCAGCTAACGAGCTGCATATATTTGAATCTCAATAGTGTTGGGCCGACCTTCTCATATAACTCCTCCCAGCCTACCAGTGCCCCCCCCACTAGCAGATGTCCCCATCTAACTATACCTGCCTCCCTTATGGGAGTTGCAAAACTGTCCCATAAACAGGGAGGGAGCCCCGGAGAGTCCCAAATTGAGGCGAAACTAGAGAAATAGGGCAACCCTACTCTTTCTCTGATCATCTTCCACGCTTCAGCCAGTGATTGTAGGGTCTTTAACCTCACCTTCTTAAAGAACTTCCGGTCCCCGAATTTAAAAAGAAAACCATCAGGGGGCAGATCCGCCCCATTCAACATAGCCTTGAACATTTTGCCAATTGATACACTTGATGGAGATTTCAGCAACATCCTGGAGTATGACAGCTGAAACGCCCAGGCATAATATTGAAGGTCTGGAAGTGTGAGCCCCCCTTTCTCCCTCCTCCTTCTCAATTTTTCCAGGCTAGTCTGGTTGCTTTATAGTTCCAAACAAATGAGTTTATGTCCTGCTGACATTTTTGAATTTGCTTAGAGTCAAAAGCTAGAGGGATAGTATTGAAAATAAATGTATACTTGGGAAGGATGGACATTTTTACTAAACTAACTTTCCCAAGTATTGTCAATGGGAGAAAGACACAAGGTTTTAATAATGCCCGACATTCTCGAAAGACCTGATCCAAATTGGTATATGCAATTTTACCAATCTCCTGAGTGATCCTAATTCCCAGGTAGCGCATAGATGGAGTGACTACCAACTTCGGATTTTGGATATTCCAAGTCATAACCTCTGTCTTTCCTTCATTGATTTCATACCCCGAAATCCGCCCAAATTCTTTAGCCCTTTTGATAATGATGGGGAAGGCCTGCACAGGGTCAGTTGTATAGATAAGTATATCGTCCGCATAGAGTCCTATCCGCTTAACCCATCCTCCAAACTCAAAAGAGGGGATGTTATACTCCTCTCTCAAGATTTGAGCAAAAGGTTCAATATACATATTAAATAGGAGGGGGGAAAGCGGGCAGCCCTGCCTGGTACCCCTCGTTATCTTAAAATGCTCAGTGAGAACCCCATTAACCAGAAGTCTAGCCCTTGGATCCTTATAAAGAAGCGAGATAGCTCGACAGAATTTTCCCCCTAGATTAAACCTTTTCAATACCGCGGCCAGGTAGGGCCAATTGACCCTATCAAATGCTTTACTAGCATCCAGGGTAAAAGTGGCCAATGGAAGAGAGAAAGTAGCGGTGATATCAATTGCTCCAACCAGATCGTGGGTGAGATCTGCTAACTGTCGTCCTCTTATAAATCCCTTCTGGTCCTGGTGGATTATTGAACCAATCTCCTTCCCTAACCTTCCCGAAAGGATGGCCGCAAAGATCTTGTAGTCGTTGTTTAGGAGTGAGATTGGTCTATAGGACCCGCAATCAGCCGGGTCCTTGCCAGGTTTGGGAATCAGCACAATCGTTGCCTCATTCCACGACTCTGGCGGGGCCATACCTTCAAAAAATATGGCATTAAAAAGGGCAGTCAGAGATGGAACTATAACTGGACCCAATGCACCATACACCTCCCCTAGTAGGCCATCCGGGCCAGCGGCCTTCCCTCGCTTCAATTGTTTGATGGCATTACTGACTTCAGCCTCTGTTATTTTGGTCTCCAAATAGTCACGCAGATCTGACGAGAGGGTGGGGAGGTGAGCCTTATCTAGCCATGCCTCCCTGGCCATTGAGTCATCCACAATGTCTTCTTTATAGATGTTTTGGAAGAACTCCTGAAAGGCGGTCCCTATTTCTGTGGTGGAGGATCTGGCCTT
This sequence comes from Triturus cristatus, assembly GCF_964204655.1. Taxonomy (NCBI): domain Eukaryota; kingdom Metazoa; phylum Chordata; class Amphibia; order Caudata; family Salamandridae; genus Triturus; species Triturus cristatus. The sequence continues at coordinate 827,570,231 of NC_140585.1, read as the reverse complement.
AGCCTCCCCGACCAATTTTATTTCCTTAATATATTTCTTGGCCTGGTCTGCTTTTATTTTCCAAGCCAAAATTTTACCTGCCGCCTCTCCATACTCAAAATGTGACAGCTTGCTTGCCTCCCATCTCCTGGCCACCCTTACCTGAAGTAAATTTTCAAGGTTTATCTTCAATGCTGCCCGCTTCTCCTGATCCTCTACCGAAACTGGGCCACATTTTTGCTCTGTCTGCCTAAGTTTCTGCTCTATGTTGGTAATTGCAGTTCTATATGCCTTGCATCTATAAGAGGTTCTATTTGTTATGCAGCCTCTTAGGAAGGCTTTTAATGCTTCCCAAACGATGACTATCGAGGCCGAGTTTATATTGATTTCCAGAAATGTGCTTACCTCAGAGACGAGGAAGCAGATTTCCTCCTCTTCAAGCAGGATTGTCCGGTCAAAGGACCAAGAGGTATGCCTAGTCTGCTGGTGATGTAATAGGGTAAAAAAGATGGCCGAATGATCAGAGAGATGAGAAGGGATGTATGTTATCTCCTTCAGATCGTCTTTCAGCTTATGACTAAAAAATGCGTAGTCAATTCTTGACTTGTGTTTATACTTAAAATTGTGAAAGGAAACCCCTAGTATATTACCCGATCTCTGCCTCCATTCATCTACCAACCCCAGATTCGACATTATTGCTATGAGAGTTTGCCTGGATTTAGAAGGTGTCATTGCTCTTGAGTTGGACGATTTGTCAAGCTTGGGGTTTAAGACTATATTAAAGTCTCCCACCCAAACTATGGGGTCTTGTCATGAAATCGAGTGGTTCTGGATTTTATTTAGAAATGACGGGTCGTCTTGGTTCGGGCCATAATAACCCACTAGAATATATACTTGCCCTTCTAACTGTACTTTCACAAATAGCCATCTACCGCTAAGATCTTCCTTCTGTTCCAGAATCTGGGCTTTGATCTGCCTTTTAAATATTATAAGGATCCCTCGTATGTTAGCGTTGTGGTCCGTACATATAAATTTGTCCACCCACTTCAGATTCTTAAGCATGTCCCTCACCTCATATTTAAGTAAGTGTGTCTCCTGGATGACGATGACCTGCGCGGGTGAGTCTTTCAGGTATTGTAGGATTCTATGTCTCCTAGCCCTCACACGCAAGCCATTGACATTCCAGGATAAAAACGGCAACCCAGTCATAATGCATTATCACTTCCTGTCTTTCCTATCCTTCCACCTATAAAAATAGTCAGTCCAAAGTGAACCAAACGACATCTCTTAACCTGAACATATTCAAGAACTAATTTACAAAATATAGGCAAAACTAGGACAAACTTATGAGGACCTTTTAACTCTTCCCCCCCCCCCCTGGAAAACCCTCCCTTACTAATACTGACCTGGTGTATCGCCAGTTTTGCGTCAGAAATAGGACCGTCCCCTGAACCCCCACAATGCCTATTAGGGAAGGGAGCCGGCTTACCGCCACCTCGATATCCAATTGGCTACTAAGGCCAGAATGATGGCGAAGAGAGCATGAGGGATGTCAAAAATGACGATGTGGAATCTGGAAGGGGGGGGGCACTTAATACCCAAATTAACTTAACGTGTTTATCACCTTTTATTTTTTTTTCCCTTACCAAGATTTTTGGGGATTTTGTTTTCCCTTTTCTTTTCTTTCCCCTTCCTCCCCTTCCTTTTTTTCTTTTTTTTTTTTCCTTTTTATCATTTTGTTTTCCCCCCCTCCCCATTTCCTGACTTTTTTTTCCTCTTTCTTGCTATCCATATAAACCTTTCCCCCCTATCTCTCCCCTCCCCCTTATGTTAAGTTATTTTCTCTTGTAACTTCTCCCCTTTCTCATAGTTATCTAGTTATTGTGGTCCCCAGAGCTCAGCCCTCAGTTGACCTGATGGCTACCATCTGAGGTTCTTTCCAGTCAAACAAGCCGTATCGTTTTCATTTTAAACGAGGTGTTAACCCTGAGTATTAAGCCTGACATCCTAAGAGGAAAGAGAAAAGAGGAAGGAGGAAAGGAGAAAACAAAAAACCCACCGACCTGGAAGCCCGATCAGTTTCCCTTCTCAAGAGTGCTGACTGTTGGAAGCTATTAGCTCGTCTGCCTCCTGAGGGGATCGGATATTATGCATTTTATTGTTATACATCACCCTCAGGAAGGCAGGGAACCTCATCTGTACTGTTGCCCCTACTGCTCTAAACTTATCCATTTTTTGGCCTAGCTCCCACTGTCTGTTTAAGGTGGTTTTGGACAGATCTGACCGGATTTCAAAAGAGAAACCAGTAGCTTTCACTGATTTCGCTTTTAATGCTAGGTTAAGAATTTTTTCCATGAGGGAATAAGTGAGAAAATTCACCAGAATCTTTCTTGGTTTCACTCTCCCGGGGTTAAGGCGAAATGGATCTCTATGTATCCTCTGTATGTCCCTCACGAGACTTTCTGTCGTTTCCTCGAGGTTGAATGAGTCTTTAATTAGGGCCACCACAAATGCCTTGATATCGCTGCCCTCCTTCCCCTCTGGTATTTTCAGTAGACGGAGATTGTTCCTTCTAGAGTAGTTTTCCAAGGACTCGACTCTCTCCTTCATAACATCACCTTCCCTTAGCAGGGATTGAATCTTAATCTCTGCCGACTCCAGACTAGATTCTAGTCGCCCTACCGAATTTTTCAGATGCTCTGTTCTTTCAAAAAGTCCATCAACCTTCTTCTCGAGAGTCTCACATACAGCTCTGATCTCACTTTGGTTATTTTTTGATTCCGAAAAAACGCACCTTATCTCCTCCCTCATAGTATTCAAAAGCACCTCCAATGCACCACCACATTCTTTCCCCTCACCAGTGGGATCGCCGTTAGTAGCGTTGGTGGCGTTGGCCCCCCCAACTTCCGCAGTATGATCCACGAGGAGGCCGAAGCCCCCGGGATCCGGTAAGGCCCTCGCACCCTCTACTAATACATCCATTATGGGTCCTGATCCAGAGGGGTCGGCCAAGCCAATTGTATCCTCACTATTGGCAGTATCCACCTTATTTTTGCTGCTCATAGCTCCCACCAAGTTTTCACTGAGGTCGCCGACTGACTCTGAGCCTAGTTGGAAATCTAGAATTTGGGGCCGCACCCTAAAATATGAAAGCAACGAGGGAGTTATGCGGATCACACTTTTACGTATCTCCCTTTTGCTCTCTCTCCCGGCTAACTGGGAGCTGGCGTTGGCCTTAAGGAGTATAACCCCTTTACCGCTTTTTTCCTCAGGTGCCTCTGAAGCCTTTAAAGCCTCTAAGGTAGCATGTTGAGGAGCCTTAAGGCCGGCACCTTGCTTCCCCCCCGGGACACTGTTCGTGGGACACTTCCCCCTCCTTCTAGTCTTTCCTCCCCTCTCTGAAAATTTACCGCTGGTAGGTTTTAGGGCCTTTGGCGAACCTGCTCCCCCCACCTGTGCCCCCTCCTTACTGCTCAATCCTTTGTTATCCAGGAACAAGCGAGGGTCGCCAGCAGCACCTACAGTCTCTCTAGCCTTTACTGCTCTGTCCTCCGTACCTTCTTCTGTCTCCATAGGCTCCTTTGGGTGACCTTCACTTCGCTGACCCCGAGAACCCCCCCTCAGGAGCCCGTGAGCCGCAGCCCTGCGTCCGCGCTTAAGCTCCACGGCTGCCTGCTTCCACAGCAGATTAAAGGCGGGGAAGGGTTTCAGGCTCAAACTCGCACACATCAACGCCGCTCAGATGTTAGGCGTTCCGAACCTTGTCAAGTACACTACAGAGGTGCCCCGTCCCGTCCTCCAACCAGACCCTAACGGGCACAAACGGGCCTTGACTGCGGAGGATTAGGAGTGGTTTTATGCTCCCCCGGCGCTGCCTGCCTGCTGTCTTCAAAGGCACGGGCCTGGGGTGAGCAAGGGGCTGGTGGAGTGTGTATTCTACGCTGGCCGTTCCCCTCACTGCAGATTACAGAGTGTGGGAGGGATGCTGGTGGTCCCCCTTGCTGACCGTTTTCCCTCACTGCGGTGGATAGGTGAGTACACAGCAAGTTACTTATACCTGCGCCCCCAAATATCGGTGTACGCTCCCACGCAGTTTATTGACCACTTCCACCTCAGCGGCAATGCAGCTTCACTCACAAGTTATGGTGTGCACATCACCACCTCATTGCCACAGGGCCTGCTATGAGGTCACCAGCTTCCCTTGGTTATGGCCTTGTCTCCTTCTTCTCTGCCTTCTGCTGACCACATATGGTAAGGCAGCACTATAATGTTCCCGTAGTTGTGCCCCTGATCAGGCCAAGGGTGACCAAAGTCAGCAACTCGGAACCATATGGTTTCAATATTCGAGCCTGGGTGCAATATTTGAGCCTGTTTACAGTCCCTGTAAACCAGGCTGTAAAGAGGTGCAGAGCAGTTAAAACGACAAAGGAGGGATGACCAAGTATCTTTTGAGGCGTTCGCGTTCACTATTGCCGGATTTTCCGGATCGGCGCTCTGTAATGTGTAGCATCCCCCCTCCGGAACTCTTCAGCGTGGCCTGAAATCTGCCCCCGCATACACCGCAGATCTATATAGCGCTGCTCTCTCCACTCAAGACCGTCTACTAGTTCCACTTACGGTTTGCTGCCGTTGCATATCGCTCCCCTCTGCCTTGTACTGCGCCCGACATGAAGTTAGCGGCTGGGCATTCCACACTAGTTACGGGCGCTCTATTCCTCCATTCGGTTTTTCTCTCACCACCCGCTGATTAATCGGCACGGTCTCGTTCTTCTGCAGCCTTCAGTGCTACCTCCGCGAAACAGAACACCGCCGATCAGTAGTTGTCTGCACGCCAAATACTTCAAGCCGAAGGGTCCTCGATATCAAAAGAAACGCCGAGGAACCGAGGAGCCGGTAGCTACACACATCTCGACGGAGGCTCAGGGTGATCAAACTGCTGACGCGCGCACTGCCTAACCTGCGGCCGCCATGTTTTCCCTCGAGCAATGTTGTCATCATCCCTCATTCTTAAACAAATTAAAGAACTTGAACATATATATTTCACTCCGCTGAAACGTTAGCTTCTCTTATCAATACGAAAATGCAATGTAACAAGCACTCCTGGGACTCCGCAAGTAATAATCTCCTCAAATTCAATGCAAAAATGTATGGAGGGAGAAATAAAGCTGGTAAATCCCTTGCAAATTATCTTAAAATTAAAAAGCAAAAATCCAAAAATATAGCTATTACTGATACCCATGGAGTTCGTCAATCCGCCGATGACAAAATTCTTGATTGTTTTGTCCAATATTACTCTTCTCTTTATACTCCTGAATCTTGTCCTTCCTCTGCACAAATTAACTCTTTTTTTCATTCTATCCCCAAATCCCCCGATAACCTTACAGATCTTTCATCTCTAGATATTCCTATCTCAGAAAAGGAAAATTTACATGCCATTACTCTCCTACCCAAAGACAAAACACCCGGTCCGGACGGCTTCACCGTTCGATTTTACCTCTACTTTAAAGCCATTTTAATACCACACTTGCTTTCATTGATCAACGACTTTCTTACCAAAGGAGAATCTAAGGGATCTTTCACACAAGCAATGCTATGCCTAATCCCTAAAAAAGATAAGGACCCTTCCCTCTGCAAAAAATTATAGGCCCATTTCCTTAATCAATACAGACTGTAAAATTTATGCCAAACTATTAGCCATTCGCATTAACAAAATTATTCCTGACCTCATTAACATTTATCAATCTGGGTTTGTCAAAGGTAGATCTATTACTGATAATTCGAGAACTCTCCTCAACATTATTCATTTAGCTTCAAAGACGGATTCCCCAATTGCAGCCATCAAACTGGATGCTGAATAAGTGTTTGATAGGGTATGCTGGGACTTTATGTTTGGTGCGTTGAAATGGCACGGTTTTAGCCCCCCCATTATTCAATATATCCAATTGCTGTATTCTTTCCCCTCTACTTCTATTTGGGTTAATGGCTCTCAATCTAATTACTTCTCCCTCCATAGAGGCACTAGACAGGGTTGTCCCCTCTCCCCTCTTCTTTTGATTCTTGCTTTAGAACCTTTCCTTGAAAAAATTTGGCATTCACCATCTTATACTGGCTTCACATTTCAGAATATTGATATTAAATTCACTGCTTATGCCGATGATATCCTGCTCTACATTTCTAACCCATCCACTTCTTTACCTTCACTTTTTTCCTTGTTACAAGAATATTCTTTAGTCTCTGGATATAAATTGAATATAGATAAATCTGAAGTTTTACCGCTAAATCAATTTTGCCTTTCCCATATGTTTCACGGTTCTGGCTTTGAATGGAATCCCAGGAATATTAAATGCCTTGGCATTCTTTATGCTAACACTATTAGAGAAACTATTAAAATCAATCATACGGACATACTTAAGAAGATTTCTTCTCTCATTGATGGCTGGTCCCCTCTCTTTCTGTCTTGGTGGGGCAGACTAGCAACTATTAAAATGATGCTTCTTCCCATTGTCAATTTCTATCTCTCTATGCTCCCTATTTCTTTACCATTCTTTTTCTTTAAAACCATATACCGCCCCCTAACAAAATTCTTATGGAATAATCGCAAGGCTAGGATTTCTCTTTCCCGTCTCCAACAACCCAAGGATTTAGGTGGAGTTAACTTTCCTGACCTTAGACTTTTCATTCCTCTTTCACGTTAAAACAAATTTGGCCTTTATTATCAGAATCATTTAGTCATCCCTTAACAGCTTGGAGCTCAATTGAGCTTGCGCAACTGTCTCCTTTTTCATTCCTCACAGCTACTTGTTTATCTCAACCTCCGAAGTGGTTTCTCACCCCCATTTTTGCACACTCCAAAGCTCTTGCTCTTTCATTGTCTCGTTCTTTTCTCTCATTTGCTGATTCTCACTTCCTAACCCCGATCTGGTATAACAAATTCTTAAAGATTAATAACAGAGCGTTGTTCTGGAAGGAATGGATAGATAAAGGTATCATTACTTACTTAAAAATAATTTTACGAGGAACTTCGCAGATTTACGAGATTCTTTTGGCATTTCTAACACACACTCTTCCCAGTACCCCTTTCTTATAAATGCCCTGGCCTCTATTATCCCTCAAAATAATTCTATGTCTACTACCGCTCCGATCCTTTTCCCTCCCCCAGACTTCTCTATTCCACTTAAAGCAGCAGGTATTTATAAATTACTCTCCCGCCCCACTACTGATAGGTCTAAGTCTAGACTTGAACTTATATGGGAAAGGGATCTTGCTCAGGAATTCTCCTTCCAGGTTTGGGATTCTATATGGTCCAAATTACACGCTGTTTCCCACTCTGCTAGCACCACACAGACTCTTTACTTTTTTTATAATAGACTTTTTTCACCCCTACTGACTTACACAAATTCAAACTACTTGATTCTAAACAATGCTGGTCCTGTCCATGTGTTGAGAGTGATTTTCTTCACATGTTATTTCACTGCCCAATGGTTCAATCTCTTTGGTCTCGCATTTGGTCACAATTAAATGTTATTCTGGGCACAGACTATCCTTTTGAGATTGTTCATATTTTTTGGGGCGGTTCCTCTCCCCTATGGAATGTTCATTGTAATGTACGTAAATTTATTGATCTCTATATAGCCATTTCCTTTCAGGTAATTACATCCAACTGGAAAGACACTTCCAAAATTTCATATACTGCCTGGTGGAACCTGTTGTGTCATCATCACAGACTTGATCGTGCCTTTGCTACCACAGTACCTTTATTAATCAAGAAGACTTGTTATGGTTACCGTTAACTAATTTCCTCTCCAAACATGTTCCTTGATGTCTACTTTTTCTCCCTTTTATAGTTTTAGCTGTCTTTTACTGTATTGCATTTCATTTTTATTTTATTACACACTCTGTGACAATTTTTTTTTTCTTCCTCCTTTCCTTTCTCTTTCTCTTTTCTCCCTCCCTCCCTCCCTTCTCCCGCAATTCAAAATACCTTTAAAAAGCTTTTTCTCCTTGGTATAGTTACTATGTCCCTCTTTATTGGGACTATATTGCATATCTGGCAAATTGTAATGTATCTTTCACATTCCTCTATTGCCATTGTTTTTGTAATAATGTTTTACTATGCATATTACTTTCAATAAAGCTTTCTAAACTGAAAAAGAAATGTGAAAGCAGCAGCACTTGGAAAGTAATGGTGTAAATAAGAGGCAAACTATGTATTTCAGCATTCATATAGTATGATGTGATCATTTAGTGAGGAGCCCCTAAAATTTAATTTAGGTTTTTCCGCGTCGCAGATATATAACTACCTTGGGAAGAGTGGCCCTGCTTTGGGATAGATTCCCCAGTGCATCAGAGGGCTGCAAGGGCCTCCATTTCAACCATGCTTTCATTCAAATGTGATGTACGCCAATATAGTTCCTGATTATGAATGGGCAGGAGTTTGTCGACCTGTACAAACTCATGATGGTATAGGGTCAGAATTCTGAGTTGTGAAGAGTTATTGCACCTCGTGATTATTGGGTGCGATAATGTCTGCATCTTTCATTACATTTCTTAAGGTCAATCATACATAATGTAAACATAAGGAAAAAAGTATGGAATATGGTATAATGTGACTTGATTTCAGTACGCTAAGCATCAAAATCGATGCGATTGCCAAAAGTTTGGAATAGATCTAATTTATCACACCTGGGGCCATGTTGGACCTGGCCCTTTCTCATCCCCAGACCTTTCGCCTACCTCCTTCTAATTTTTTTATTAGTTTTTGCTGACCATAGGACTCTGCACACTTTGTGACTGCTGACCAGTGCTAAAGTGCTTGTGCTCTCTATTTCATTAACCTATAAGTCCCTACCAAAATCGTATTACACTGTACCCAGAGCCTGTAAATAAAATGCTGGTAGTGGGCCTGCAGCACTGATTGTGCCACCCACTTAAGGAGCCCTTTCAAATATATCTTCAGCCTGCCATTGCAGAACCTATGTGGCCAGTTTAAAACTGCCATTTCAACCTGGCAAAATAAACATGTTGCCAGACACAAACCTTCAATTTTAATACACATACCTCACCCCTAGCGAAGGCTCTGGACAGCCAGACGGCAGAGTGCAATGCATTTAAAATATAGGGCATGTACTTTTAAGTTTTACATGACCTGGTAGTGAAAAACATATCATAAAGATGAATTTCCATGCGTAGTAGAAGTGTAGTAACAGTTTTAATAGGTAACACTATAAAACAAAGCCCCAAACATCAGCGATCAAATCAAGTACTTATCTTGATGCCAACTGACTCATAACCTCATCAATAGATTCTGTATCCCTAGAAACAGTTCTCTCATCACAGCAGACATGTGTCACCTACCACAGATCATCTCCAGAATACCAGACACCTCCCTCACAATATACAATTTAACAACACTATAATAGCACTAATATATATATATAAACATATACATATATATAACTTCAGAAAAGATGAATCAAAAACTACAACTCAACAGAGAAGTTACACATAGTTATTGGAGTATGCAGATTTCTTTATCATGCTAATACCACTCTTTTTCTTCACTTGAGGAACCTTCTCTGCTCTAAGATTAGCACTTCCACCTTCCTTGCATGCATCCTACAATGCAATCCTACACAAACTCCACAGGCAGCGGTCACTGGTCTTCACAGCATTCTTGAACACCCTTATGACCTTAATAGGCTGGCTATATTCATCCACCAACCTTCCTAACATCGGATGTTTCACCTTGACCCAATCACCAACACACACTTTTGGTTACCTTTACTGCCTTCTTCCTGTCAAAATTCCCCTTTCTTTTTCACACCTGTGTTTTCTTTACACTCCTAATTTTCACTGGGTTGAACACTTCTCCCTGACAATCTCAACTAATTCACCCATTAGGGATCTACTTGGCTATTAGGAGATCTCCTCTTGAACAGAAAAAACAGAGAGACACTGGTGGTCGAGTGTGGTATCATCCTGTAAATGCATACCTTTGTCTTTTGTTCTTTCAACAAATCAAGCTTGTTCACTAAAGAATGCTCTCATTTATTACTTTGTTACAGCGCTCAATCATGCCATTCATTTGTGAGCGGTAAAGAGACATCTTCTTGTGTCTGAAGCCTTTTTCTCACAGAAAGATATCCATAGACCTGGAAGGTAACTGTACTCCGTAGTCAATCAACAGGGACTCCGGAAAACCTTCCCTTGCAAAAATCTCTTCCAAAAAATCCACAATAACACTGGTCTCTATAGAGTTTACTACCTTGATCTCAGTCCACTGAGAAAACAAGTCCATGCAAGTGATGATGTATTTGTTAGAACTAGAGATTCTGAATGGTCCAATTATGTCTAATGCAACATCAACCCATGGTCAAGTGACCTTGTCCCTTTCTCTCATGGACTGAGTCCTGCACTTGAGTACCTTGTCGCTTTTCCTGCACTCAGTGCTTTCCCATACCAACATTTCCACCACGAGATTCAAACCTGGCCACCAATCACCTTCTCTTGCATGCTCTTTGGATTTACAAATGCCAGGGGGATCCTCATGTGCACTTTCAATCCGCATAGCACCATCCTACTACCTCCATAATCACGCCATTTTCTTTCAATAGTTCATCCTTAACAATAGAGTAACCTTTGAGTGATTTGCAGACCAGCCTTCCTTCACACTGTTCTTCACAGCCTGCAACTCATCATCTATCTCTAGTTATGACCTCCTTTCTTCTTCCTGCACTATCTCACATTAAAACAAACACACTTTAACCTGATCATCTCCTAAAACATCATCACCACCTACTTAATGTTCGCACTAATCCCCTTTAACATACAGTCTAGAACAATCCATCACAATATTTCTCACCCCTGACAAGTACGATTCCGCAAATTCAAATTCTTGCAGTGCGACAACCCACCTTCTTATTCTGTTTAATACTGCGTCTAGCCCTTTCTTAGCAAATATTTCCACCAGTGGTTTGTGATCGGTTTTTACCTCAAAAGAAGCACCCCACACCAACTTCTTTCCTCATTGCCCAATAGACAGCCAACGCCTCCTTCTCAATAACTGAGAAGTTCTGCTCCATGTAAACCTTTTGACAAAAATAAAATAATAAATACAAAAAGAGCGAGAAAGAGGGTTGAGGCAATTCGCAGAACCCGCACTTGTCAATAAATATTAGGGCAAGTAATACTGGTGCAGGAAAACCTAGGAATGCAGCCCACGCCACTCCTTATTTGGAAAACCCAAAGTTATAACAGCAAGAAAGATTGGAATTCCACACACAAAAAATCATCAATACATTCAAAGAATATTTAAACCGAAGTTATTATTGATAATCTGAAGACATTTTTCAAGTCCATGCACTCTTGTTTTCTTTTAAAAGTAATTCTTTATTGAAGAAGATGAAAGAATTAAGCAGATAAAATTCAATATTCACAATCCAATTAGCCGACTTGTTTCGTCCCTGCAAGGGACTTCTTCAAGGCTCTAGAATTAGATCAGGATACATGTTCATACTCAAAGTTACTCTGTCAGCAAATGATTCTGTGACAAGAGGATAAAATTTCTGTATAGTTACCCAAGAAAAAGGCACTGAGCCGAAAACCAGTGTCACAGCGTCTGCCAGAAATGCATCCTATCATGTATCGTTTAAATGATGTTGAGGCTTGTTGTAGACCCGATCGTCGCCAATGTAAAAATGAATTTCCACCCGTAGTAGAAGTTTAGCAACAGGTTTAATAGGTGACACAGTACAACAAAGCCCCAACCATCAGCAATCAGATCAAGTAATTATCTTGAGGCCAACTGACTTATATCCACATCAATACATTCTGTATTCCTGGGTACAAATCTCTCATCACAGCAGGCATGTGACACCTGCACAGAATATCTCCAGGATACCACACTTTTAAATTAGTTTTTCACTACTGCAAGGCCTAGCTCTCTCATAGCATAACATTGGAGTTACCTTATTATATTTTATAAGTGTAATTTCCAAATGGGAACAGGTGAACCCTTTATGTTTGGTTTCATGAGATTGTAATGATAAACCCTCTTTAATGGTAAAGTTGGGTCTTTCATTACACATTTTGACAATTCCACTTTTAGAAAGATGACATTTTACTGCCCGTAGCCCTTTTTTGCCTGTAGCCACATGAATGGGTGTAGCTGACAGTTAAACATTGTGAACTTCTCCCAGACAATCACACAATAGAGGAATTAGATGTGTCTGGATGGACCATAGGCTGACAGGATGGGGGTGGAGCTGAGCACAGACCCATTTGAAACTGAGTTGCCTGTGATATGCCTTCACAAAAAAGGCCTGGCAACCCCACATTGTTACTGCAGCTAGCTTGGAGCCAGGGGAGGGGATGCAAGAGATTCCTTGCACTTCAAAGACACTGTCTAGAAGTTGCTCCCTCCTTCCAGAGACAGGATACCAGGGTACAAAAAGGGGACCTCAGGCACCAACTCTTAAGTAGACTTCTGGACCTGTAGATAATCTGCCAGGAAGAAGGACTGCTTTGCTGCTGGGAGGACTGTCACTCTGCTGGACTGGTACTCTATAGGACCTGCTGCCCTGCTGTTCTGACCTGCTGTCCTTTTGCCTGGGTAGTAAGAAATGGACCTGTAACTTTATCTTTCACCCAGGATACCAGAATGACTCTATGGGCTATACTGCTGACCTCCTGAACTGAGACCCAGCTACATAAATGGCCCTCCAACATCCTGCACCAGCCCCTGGACCCCACTGCAGCAATTTCCTGACCCCCATGTGGTGCCTATGAGGTCCTCGACCCTTGATGTGGGTGAAGGGCACTGAAATCATGTTTTTGGTCTCTTCACAACTGCAAACAGGCACATTTGCACTGAGACCTTGCCACTCTTATCACAAATCAGAGCAAAGCTCTTCAGCCTGATTATTTGCGCTGCAGCCTCGACCACTTGCAGGGCCCACCAATGCGAAGCTCCACCACTGACCGCCCATGACACCAACTGGCTCTTCGTGCTTCGTCAACAGCCTCCCACTCTCTCTGCTCCTCATGGTCCTCCTCAAAACAAACAGGACTCTTGGCAGGAAACTGAAAAGGTAAGGCTCAGCGGGTCTAACCAGGTGACTGTATCTGACCTGCACTCAATCACGGTTGGCCTGCGAGAATGACTTTCAGCTGCTCCAACCTGACCAGATATCCCTTGGTTGGTGCTTTATGCTTTTTGGTGCATTTTTCACGTTCATCTTTAAAAATTCATAACTCCGGTTCTACTGATTGGATATTTGTTGTTTTACTCATGTTTAATTTATTAAATTCTGCTGTATTTTTCTAAACTGGTTTGGGATCCTTTTGTGATGTGTTTTCACTGTGTTAATGCTTAAAATGTTGCACAAGTACTTGACACATTATTGACTCTGAGTTAAGACTGACTCCTATGTGTGAAGCTGGTCAAGGATGATCACAGGCTAATTTAGGGGTTGCTTCTGACTTCACCCTGAGAAGAACTGTGATTGCTGCCTGAGAAGGGTTTCAACACCCTCAATCAGTAACCCAATTTCTTACACTGGTGGCAATGGTGGGATTAGGACTTGTGTTTGTGCAGTGTCTTACAGTAACTGTATGTTACACTACCACCCCACATAAATAATTTAAGACCAATTTGAGTTGAAACACTCTGATTTGTCTTTTTGATTTTGTGGAAATATGGATTTTTCTGGTCAGTTATGTCCCCTATCTTGGACCCCAACGGTTACATGAGCATGTCACAAGTACATGTATGTTCCCTCCAGTTCCAGTTATGAAGACGCAAACACATGTGCGTCCACCGTCAACATGTCCTCTGTCAGATCCGCCATGAATAGGCCGGATATTCCATTCCTAAATATGAAAGGCCACCGGCTTTGTATGGTTCACTTATGCCATTTTACAGTCCAGGCAAGTAGGCCCTGATTCTGTCATCAAAACTCCTCTTGCCTTCTGCCTCTGAAAGCTCCAGTCTGAGCCTGCATCTGTGACCATGAACTTTGTCTCATTCTCTGCGCGGCTCACGAAGCCTGACATCAGCCTATTCTCTGCCAAGAACTGTATTTCACCTTCGAATTATCTGCTTCCCCCTCAGCCGATGCATTCCTGCCTAGTAGTCTAAGTAAACATTCTTCCAGATACCAAGCAAAAGGCCCGGCTTCTCTGTCCTCATGCAAGTAATTCATAGCCCTGTTACCATGGAATAATTCCTACCCCCTCGCATTCAGTGTAGACACTTAGACGCTTGTACACGCACGCACAGTCAGTATAGAATAGATTCTATCCGAGAGTCCTTCTTTTGTGGATAACATAGTTCTTTAAACATAGGATGTTAGATATGATTTGGGATTAGGTTGACTTGACCCCCAGACTTCTCGTCTCCACATATAGAGCTAAATGTCAAGTCCCCGTCACCCCCTAGTTACACGTCAATTACACGTCATACTGCTGCGCGCGCATTTAGGCCAAGTATTATCTTATAGATCCACCTATGTATGACATCATAACCAATCATGTTCCTTTTTACTCATTATTACACCCATTTTCGGTTACGCAGACAAAACGTCAATTTCTTTATCAATTGTTACGCCTACTGTATTCACTTCATTGTAAAGTATGTACTATAAAAGTTACTTCTTGTCAATAAAGTATGTACTTCACTTCCCGAACCCCCGTGGTGATGGAACTTGGAGCATCCGATTATAATCGATCACTGGAATAAAGCCCATTCCGAAACTCTAATATCACGGATTCTGCCTCTCATTTTACTGAGCTATTTTATAATGTTTCTGTATCAAATTCAGTCCCGGTAAAGGAATTTTTATTTACCACATGATGGCGCCCGAATAGGGACACTTTCTCATCTCACGCGCCGGCGGTGAGTAGCAGGCCCGGTCTCCTGCCACAGCTGGACGGACAATAACGCGTACCAACAGGATTTCCTGTATCTCCCTCCGGTCAAGCGGGGGCGACTGAGACTGCGATCAACACCCAGACGAGGCGGTGAGAAGTGCGAAGTATCCCGACCAGAGCCTAGCTGAGAGAGCAAGATCCGAGGTATACAGAGACCCACCAGTTCGAAGTCAAGCCCAGTTTCCGACGAGTCGAGTCGAGTCCAGTCCGGTTCAAGTTCAAGTTACTGAGGCCTTCCGTTTCCGAAGCTACCCGGTGAGTACCATTACTGGGGAGGCATTTCTGACGTGCACATAGGTTGTGCCGGTCAAGACGGGTTTGGGTACACAAATCCGGTCTGCACTGTTTTAGCAGTGTATCTGTACTGTTTAGCAGTATATCAAGTATTCCGAAGTATCTAGTTATTGTCAAGAGTTATGCTTGGTGATCAGTTATGCAGACGATCATCATTGTTGTTTATGTTAAAGGTTAAAAATGCTTAATGTTCAATGTTTAATGTGTTAAACGTCCTGCATATTGTGGTATGAATGGTTGTTCATTAGTGTGCTTTTGTATTAAGTGTGTTCAAGATTAAGTATCAGATCAGTTGTCAATATGCCGCTCTTCTCGAAATTAAGACAGATCACTACTAGAAAAGGGGTACTTGAAGAAGCCGTCCCTATTCCTCCTAGGGATACTCCAGGGCACTTCATGTATCACAAACATGGCTTAGACGCTATATTATTTCTTGATTTATGGGTAGACTACACCAATGGATTACCAGAAAGTCAGAGGTGGCCCGCAGCGGGGACCTGGGATGCAGAGTGCATCATGAAAGTCGAGGAAGAGTTATGGAAAAGGAAAGTCAGACAGTCACAGAAAGACGCCGTTGAGTTATGGCGTAAAGAATCTCATAGACGTACGGAAAAAGCACGTAGACAGGAAGAGAAGAGTAAAGAAAGTTCAAATAAAGTTCGAGACAATCTATTAATTGAGGAAGGTATCCGAGTGAAATCAGAACAAGTAGATAGACAAAGAAATGCCCTCATGAATGGTATGTATCCCCTTCTAGCCGAAGGATTACCTAAGGCTACCCCAGAGATACCAGAGATACCGAAAGACTTGCCACCCCCATTATTCCCAATTAAGGTACATCCTAAGGGGCATTCTAGAACCGCAGAAGATGTTTTTCTTTCCTCATATTTAGATGACGCAGCTCCCGAGTATGCTAATTCCGCCCCACATAGACCGCATACCAGGGAGGTCCAACGCCAAGATCCAGCACCCGTATCCCTACAGCAACAAATCGAGTCACAAGTTCCGGCAAGCACATCTGTTTCTGCATCTGTTCCTACAGGTACTTCTATAGCTGTGTCCACACCTATAGTTGCTGTGTCACGTTCGACGAATCCTTTCACACCCGACGCCCCAGATGGGGCCACGGGAGGTGCTACCAATGATTTTTCTACGCCACCTAGAATAAATAAACTTATTTTTCAAGAGTCAGCGCATTCACGTACACCCAAATTCGTAAGTGATCGTACGCTTAAGGAACTTCTTATAGATTGTAGATATGACCCGGTGCTCGGTAAAGAGGACGAAATGATCCTGGCATCATTACGTATCAGACGAGCCGCAGGGTATTTAGCGAAGCTACCAGGAATGACTGCGCATCTAGATAAAATATATCATTTTGTCCAAACAGGGCGAGATCCAGAATGTATTAACAGAGCTATGGAATACCAGAAAGTAGAGATACAGAGGGAACTGTTACGTTTCCTCATAAACTGTGTGATCAGAAATCAAGACCGACCGGGGGTAGACCCGGATGCAATGAAAATTCTTACAAGATGGAGCCAGAATATATCAGAAGGGAGACACGATAAGCAAAATTGTATAATAGCCATGTGCCGAAAGATCCGTAAAGAAATAGAACGCCTACACGAAGAGAGATTAGAGACAGACGAGTTCGAACAAAGCGAGGAAGAAGGGTCAGGACCGCCCGCGGAACAGCCAGACACCATAGCCTATGTAGGTAGAGGAAGATCTTGTAATAGGGATCAGACTAGATGTCATACTGATTCAATACGTCCAATATGTCTAGATAATAACAGGAATTTCCAGATACCTATAATTAATATAAGGTCTAACGAGCATTCGTTCCAAAACGCCGACAAACTACTCCGAGAACGAAGGGGTTATCATTTTCTCGACTCTATGGATGAACAAGATTTAGCCAGGGCAGCTGTCCACTGGGTGGACAGTCCCGGAAAATATAGTGATGCTACAGTAGTACGCACATTTTTGAATCTCACCCCAGATGAACAGAGGTTAGCTGGGATTTATATGATTCAACAACTCATTATACTATATCAGAGTCAGCATTCGGACCCTGGTCCCTTACCTGACATATTGACTGAATTGCTTATGAATAAATGGAGAGGTCCAGGTACCAAATTAATTAAAGAAATTCTAGTATCAAGAAAGCAGTATATTCTTTTTGTATGCTCAGAGCATGTCTCATTGCCCGGCAAGGAAAGAACCACGTATCACATGGATAGACAGAATCCCTTACGAGAAGTACACCCAATAAAAGGCGAGGACAATCAGTTTAAACGTGTATTTGTATATACGCCCATATCGAAAATAGAATTGTTAGAAATGAAGAAAGTGGTACCCAGTCATGACAAAGACCCAGCGGGTTTTCACCGAGAAATTAAAGACATGTTACTCATGGGAGAGTATACCTACCCCGACATTATGACAATATTAAAGGTGTTGATGCCTGCTGGCATTTATGAGAAACTCAAGGAAAAAGAGTGGGAGGTAGGAGACCAAAAGATAGAATGGTCAGCATTAGAAGCAGAAGAAAGGGCCCGAGGTCCAGGTTCGGGGCTTGGGGACAAAACTAAAGCACTACCAGGTCTACTAGTACAGGTACTGCCACGTTTATTAACTACGAAAAAGGAAGATTGGGGTACAATTTCAGCCTGTAAACAGAAGCAAGATGAAGACACTAGTGATTACTATGCCAGATTCGAGAAATGTTTTGGTATAAATAGTGGCATAAAAGCAAGTAGCGAATCATACCCACATCTGTTTGTAACAAAATTAGTGGAAAATGCCCTGCCCCCAGTAAAGAATAGAGTATTAAAATTCGAGAGTACCTGGCAAGGTAACACTCCAACACAAATGTTACAAATGTTACAGTACCACCACAATAGGATTAGAGAGGAACAAGAACATGAACACAGACGCATGAAAGACACGAAAATGAAAATGCTAGTTTCCCAGACAGTTCCAGCTGAAGGACATAAAAAGGGTATGACACATTCCGATTCAGCAGGACCTGTAAAAGGGACATGCAATTATTGTAAAAAGCCAGGTCATTACGTACACGATTGTCCAGTTTTAAAACATAATATCGCCATAGGTAAAACACAAGAGAGATCACGGCCACTCAGACAAGATCAGAATGAACAAGGAGCTATGCAGCATGCCCAGGCCATGCCAGCCGCACAACAGCCAATACAGTTTGTGCCAGCTGCACCACCGTTGCCTGCTGCTGCCACACAGACCACAACACGACAAATGTATCAGACTGCACAGTATGAATACCCTGAGTATCAGCGTTACGCATGAACTAGCCTAGAGAGGGAAGTTGACTTACCCCTTATCGAGATTCCGGTAGATCAAGAAGGACCTTATGTACATAGTGAATTATTAGGTCAAGATAGAAAATTTTTACTCGATACAGGGGCAAGTCGAACAACTATAAAACGTAGTGAAGTTCCAGGGGCACCCCTCTCAGGCTCTCAGAATATTTCCCTTGGTTTTTCAGGAAAACCTATTGTTAATGAAGTATCACAGCCTCTTCCACTTACGATAGGACCTCTGACCCGAACTACAGATTTATTGCTTACTAAATCATGCCCAGAAAATCTGTTAGGAATTAAAACCCTGAAAGCCCTAGGAGCCATAATATGTTGTTCTCCGGAAGGAGTAAGGTTGTTTTTACGTGATTTTAAAGGTCACTATGTATCTAGAGACATGGATCCCCGACTGCAGACTTTACCTACACATCTATGGGCACAAGGCCCTACTGATGTTGGTTGCATGAATATTACACCATATCGAGTCACACTAAAGGCAGGAGTGGTGCTACCACGAATGCGACAATACAAGTTACCACCAGATGCTGTAGTGGCTTTACTACAAATCATTGACGAGCTTATTGCCCAAGGAGTAGTTGTAGAAACAGACTCCAATGTATGTAATTCACCGATAATTCCGATTCTTAAACGAACAGATCCTACAGCTCCGCCAGTATATCGATTGGTTATTGATCTGCGCGAGTTAAACAAATGTATTGTGCCACAATTTCCTGTGGTCCCAGATATCTCGTCATTATTGACAGCTATTGATTCCGAAGCAACATTCTTTACTGTAATTGATCTCAAAAATGCCTTTTTCAGCGTCCCAATAGATCCGGAAAGTCAATATTTGTTCGGATTTAGTTTAAATGGGCGTAGCTTTAAATTCTCCCGCGCACCTCAAGGATTTACAGAAAGCCCCAGCATCTATAGCCAAGCACTGAAACGAGAACTTGACAGTATCCACATGCCAGTTAACACTGCTCTGCTTCAATACGTCGATGATCTGCTGATCACCGCGAGAAGCGAACCAGAATGTGAGAAAGCATCACTGACAGTTTTACAATTTCTAGCCGAAAAGGGGCACAAGGTGTCCCCTT
Source organism: Triturus cristatus (assembly GCF_964204655.1). Classification (NCBI taxonomy): domain Eukaryota; kingdom Metazoa; phylum Chordata; class Amphibia; order Caudata; family Salamandridae; genus Triturus; species Triturus cristatus. The sequence continues at coordinate 827,550,592 of NC_140585.1, read as the reverse complement.
TTAAGCTGCAATTCTGTGTCCAGCGAGTTGTTTATCTTGGACACTCGCTGTCCAAGGAGGGAAGGCAGCTTACACCCGACCGCATTCAGTTAATAGCTAACATGCCAATACCCAAGACACAAAAGGAAGTACGAGCTTTCATAGGCCTCACGTCATATTGCAGACAGTGGATCCCTCAGTACGCATTTCTAGCAAAACCACTCATTCAGTTAACCACACAGGAGGCAGCCACACCGACTGTTCTCCCTTGGACTCAGGAACACACACAAGCTTTTGAAAGCCTAAAGAAAGCTTTATGTCAAGCACCCGTTTTAGCAACACCATGTTACAGAAAACAGTTTACACTCTTTGTTACAGAACGCGAAGGTACTGCCTTGTCAGTACTCACACAGGAACAAGCAGGAGCACACAAACCATGTGCTTATTTTTCTAGTACATTAGATCCCGTAGCTCAGGCTTTGCCTGCGTGCCTGAAATCAGTAGCAGCGACAGCTTTAGCAATCAGACAAAGCGATGCCATAGTGTTAGGACATCCATTGACAGTTCAAGTACCACATGCAGTAGAGGTTCTTGTGAATAGAACGCAAACACAACACTTGACTATAGCACGACTTACAGGGTATGAACTTACATTGTTTCAGCCACATATAGAAATCAGACGCTGTAACACATTGAATCCTGCCACACTTTTACCTGTAATCGGAACAGACCCACTAGCTCATGACTGTATTGAAGTTATTACAATAACAACAAAACCCAGACAAGACTTAACCGATGTCCCATTGTCAGATCCAGACCTGACATTGTATGTAGATGGTTCATGCATGAGAACAAGTACAGGAGAGTTAGTGGCCGCTTACGCAGTCACAACAGATACTGAAGTCATTGAAACTAATCGTATAAATACCTTGTCAGCTCAAGCCGCAGAACTCATCGCTCTGACACAAGCCTGTATTCAAGCCACGAATAAAAAAGTCAACATATACACTGATTCACGTTATGCATTCGGAGTTGTACACGACTTCGGCGTGTTGTGGCGAGAGAGAGGTTATTTAACTTCCCACGGTGCCCACATTCAGCACGGACACCTCATTCATGCCTTATTAGATGCAATACATCTACCCACTGCAATATCAATTATGAAATGTAAGGCTCATACGAAGGTTACTGATATCGTTTCCCAAGGCAATGATCTAGCCGACAGAACAGCTAAACAGACTGCTCAAACTCAAACCCCCGACATGACAAAGACAATAGTCCCGACACCGACACATTGTATGACAGTTAAAGATCCTACTCTTGACGTAATCGACATACAGACACATGCTACACCAGACGAAATAAAGAAATGGACTGAATTAGGAGGGATCCAAACGGACCAAGGATGGATGATGAAGGAAAAGTCTGTATGGTTCCTTCCTGATTCAATGGTCCAAGTTATAATTAACACTATACATAGTCCAGCACATCTAGGAGAAAAAGCTATGCTAGACAGCATTCAACACATTTGGTTCAATAAACATTTACGAGCAGCAGCCAAACAAAAGGTCCGTACCTGTATGATCTGTTGTCAGTTTAACCCAGGAAAAAGCGTTCCCGTAGAACAGGGTGGATTTCATACTCCTAATCATCCTTTTGAAGTACTCCAGATGGACTATATCCAGATGGAACGATGTCGAGGATTCAAATATGTTCTCGTAGTTGTCTGCGCTCTGTCCCGTTGGTGATTACACTGCCCCGACTACTGCCAAACAGTTGGTTCGAGAATTCTTCCCACGATACGGTTTACCACGTGCTGTTCACTCAGATAACGGCCAGCCGTTCTCATCCGAATTAATGAAACACGTTTCACTTCTGTTAGGATATCAGTGGAAATTCCACTGTGTCCGACACCCCGAGGCAGCAGGTCTCGTAGAAAGACATAACCAGATACTGAAAATCAGAATGTCCAAAATATGCAGAGAGAAAGGTGTCGACTGGGTAGTAGCGTTACCCGTTGCACTCTTTTACATGAGAATGGTAGCACACTCTCGAACAGGGCTATCCCCGTATGAGGTGATCTTCGGCAGACCACCGAATATGTGGGGGACGCCTATACCACGCAAAATAACTGATATTGACTGTAATATGCTGACAGATTACTTGGCTTCCTTGATGTCTGCACTACAATCTTGTCGTTCACAGGTAGCTGCAGCCTTTCCCGACAACACTGAGGTGAAACCCCATGACGTTGTTCCGGGTGATCTTGTCGTTGTGAGGAATTTCGACCGAAAGACTCAGCTGGAGCCCAGGTGGAAAGCACCCAAGTTGGTCCTGTTGACCACAAGGACAGCCGTGAAGATCGAGGGCCGCAAGGGCTGGATTCACTCAAGTCATATCAAGAAATTTCATGGACTATCCTCGGATATAGACATTGTGCCCTGCACTCCCTCACAGACTGATTCAAAACTTCCCTTTGTTGAACCGAATGACTCTGAGAACTACAAACTAAAGCTTAGGCCCATCAAGTCGAGCAATTTGATTGTTTAAGTCCTCTCCAAGGTGAAGCGGTCGAATTGTCTCTGACATGTATCCCTTGGACCTGAGTAGAGAAAATACCCGGAAAATGTTGAAACGACAGGCGTATTGTAAATCACTGCGTAGCCACTGTATAGGGACATTATTAATTTTGTTTTTATTGAGTCTCATAATAATTATTACAAGTATGTTGTTGCACATATATTACCCTATTTCTAGACATGTTTATAATGTTGCTGCTGAACATTCTTTTAGTGACTTACCTCCGCATGAATTGTCTTATAGACTTGCGCTGCGCAATAACACTTTCATTAGTATGTTACATCATTCCCATCAGACTAGTAATGCCACTAATTGTTGGGTGTGTGGCCGACTCCCTCCCTATCAGAATTATGAAGGAGTCCTGCCTTTCTTTCCACATCCATTTACACATAATGGCTCCTGTGGAGCATGGTTTAGTTTAATCAATTCCATAGACTCAGACACAGCAGTTTACCAAGACCATTGGATATGGGGAAACCTGAACCTAGTTTTACTCAAGGTCTGCTACCCTAACAAGGAGGGTCGCCCCAAAAGAACAGGAACTGATCTAGAAAATGAAGTATATGGATTAGGTAATTTTACACCTAATCTCATGATTCTAAATGTCGTATCTGAAATTGAACTAGTCTTACCTACCATGTCAGTATTCCCAGCGAAAGGTGAATTGTGTGTAAGAAAGGTTGGTTCCATACATATGGGCCATAGTAAATGCACTACTATAGTAGAATTCAGTGATCAAGGAAAATCTTCATTTAGAGCTTCTCGCCACTCCTACTTTATATGTGGTCAGACTGCATATATGCGTCTACCTCTAGATTGGGATGGTACCTGCTACATTGCATTCCTTTTGCCACCTGTCTTCCTAGCTCCTCCTGATTATTACAGAAATATTCATTTAGTGCACAACAGAGAGCGGAGAGATCTCCCCATTGTCGATTACACTGAAACGGCATGGGACAAGTATGTAGATTTTAATAAAGGCATCTTTCCCTATATAGGTACTGTTACTAATAGCAAGCTGATACGTAGATTAACTAGAACCCTTGAAGCAGTGGTGAATGAAACTATTTCCGCCTTAGGCAATTTAACGGAAGAGCAGTCTGCTATACGGATTGTTGTGCTTCAAAATCGTCTTGTCCTTGACGTCATCCTGGCTGATAGGGGCGGAGCTTGTAGGGTCATCGGATCAAGCTGCTGCGTATTCATACCAGAAAATTCGCCATCTGTATATAAAGCCATCACTCGCCTTCATAAGATTGTAAGCCAGATACACCAAAACCCAGGCACTTGGACTTGGTCCAGTTGGTTTTGGAATGTGGTATCAGCCTGGGGATGGAGAGTTTTATCCTTCCTAGGTATTGGCCTTCTCATACTATTCAGTTGCTGTCTATGTCTACAATGTGGACCAGCGATTTGTGGTCTGTGTGCCACATCGTGTATTCCACCACCAAGATTTCATTCGTCACGGAAGAAGAAAGAAGAACAAATGATGCTATATGAACAGATCAATGGATTAATGAAGATTGATATCTCTTGAAGGGCAAGTAGGGGACAAGGAGGGAATGTGGAAATATGGATTTTTCTGGTCAGTTATGTCCCCTATCTTGGACCCCAACGGTTACATGAGCATGTCACAAGTACATGTATGTTCCCTCCAGTTCCAGTTATGAAGACGCAAACACATGTGCGTCCACCGTCAACATGTCCTCTGTCAGATCCGCCATGAATAGGCCGGATATTCCATTCCTAAATATGAAAGGCCACCGGCTTTGTATGGTTCACTTATGCCATTTTACAGTCCAGGCAAGTAGGCCCTGATTCTGTCATCAAAACTCCTCTTGCCTTCTGCCTCTGAAAGCTCCAGTCTGAGCCTGCATCTGTGACCATGAACTTTGTCTCATTCTCTGCGCGGCTCACGAAGCCTGACATCAGCCTATTCTCTGCCAAGAACTGTATTTCACCTTCGAATTATCTGCTTCCCCCTCAGCCGATGCATTCCTGCCTAGTAGTCTAAGTAAACATTCTTCCAGATACCAAGCAAAAGGCCCGGCTTCTCTGTCCTCATGCAAGTAATTCATAGCCCTGTTACCATGGAATAATTCCTACCCCCTCGCATTCAGTGTAGACACTTAGACGCTTGTACACGCACGCACAGTCAGTATAGAATAGATTCTATCCGAGAGTCCTTCTTTTGTGGATAACATAGTTCTTTAAACATAGGATGTTAGATATGATTTGGGATTAGGTTGACTTGACCCCCAGACTTCTCGTCTCCACATATAGAGCTAAATGTCAAGTCCCCGTCACCCCCTAGTTACACGTCAATTACACGTCATACTGCTGCGCGCGCATTTAGGCCAAGTATTATCTTATAGATCCACCTATGTATGACATCATAACCAATCATGTTCCTTTTTACTCATTATTACACCCATTTTCGGTTACGCAGACAAAACGTCAATTTCTTTATCAATTGTTACGCCTACTGTATTCACTTCATTGTAAAGTATGTACTATAAAAGTTACTTCTTGTCAATAAAGTATGTACTTCACTTCCTGAACCCCCGTGGTGATGGAACTTGGAGCATCCGATTATAATCGATCACTGGAATAAAGCCCATTCCGAAACTCTAATATCACGGATTCTGCCTCTCATTTTACTGAGCTATTTTATAATGTTTCTGTATCAAATTCAGTCCCGGTAAAGGAATTTTTATTTACCACAATTTAAAAAAAAGATTCTCTGTCGATTGTGCCTGAATCCATCTAGACGTGTATGGAGTCTGAGCTTGCAAACCTAGAGTCCAATACTGTGGCCCAGCTAAAAGAGTTCTGTAAAGAGAGAGGACTTGCAGCCAAGAGGACGACCAGGAAGGTAGAACAACTAAATGTGCTGAAAGCCTGGGTGGAAGTCCACCAATCACTTGCTACAGCAACTGAAAGAGATGGACAGGCAAGGAGAGCGTTTGGATCTCAGTCCTGAGAGGCAGCAGCCTGCTGAAGGGGATGACTTAACCCCATGTTTTACAGAGCTGCACCAGCACCTAGTTGACAGCACACTGACTGACCCCAGGAAGCTTGCTGAGGAAGTGTACCTCTGGGTCAGTATCAGAGTGTCTAAGAAGGTACCTAGGAGTGATCCCCAAGAAGGGAGGATCAGATTCCCCTTAGCAGAGTGAGGAGGAGGTTAAAGTTGACCCTTTCAAGTCCCAGAGTAAAGTGATGGGAAAAAGGTTCCTAAGCCCCCTATGAGAAGTAGAGGGTAGTTCTGGTGGGCTTTGGCCCAGGGCACCCCATTTCCAGCCCGCTGCTTTGAGTACGCCCAGTTAGGACAGAAGCAGGTGGACTCTGTCTGTCCTAAGAAATCACCCACCGGTGAGACCTCTAGATGGATAGATTATTTGACCTGAAGGATAACTAGTCCTCAGGGTCATAGACCATGCCATGATCCCTATGTCATGATCTCCCTTACCTGGGCGATAGACTCAGAGGCTGAACTTCTGATCCCGAGGGTGGGAGTTGTCACTTCCATGAGATGAATGTGAATGGGATCCATGTCACTGCTCTGAGGGACACACATATGTGTCAGACCATGATAGTGGAAAGGCTAGTTTCTCCATATCAGTAGACAGGCTGGGTGTGTAGGGTAGCTCAGGCCCATGGGCAGGACTTTTCCACCCTATGGCCTTGGTATCCATAGAGTGGGGTGCGTAGATGACCAAAAAGAGGGTCATAGTTAATCCCAAAATGCCCATTGACCACATTCTGGGGAATGAGTTGCCCCACTGCCAGGGGATCTGAGAGCAGTGGCGCCCTAAGAGTTATGGTTTCTGGGAGTACCACTCCCAAGCAGAGGGTGGTGAGCCCAGATAGAGAGGTAGGGTGAGGGAGGACTCACACCTGTCCCCTGTTCAGCCTCAGGGTACAGACTTCGGGCTGAGTGGCCAGTCTCAGGATACCAACCCTGCACTGGTGGGAGGTTGAGTGGCAGAAGGGTGCCTAACACCCAGTGCTGTTGCCCCCCACTCTGAGACACCGCAGAGGTCTGAGAACCATCAGGAGCCCATAGGAAACTCCCTGCCAGGGAGGTCTACCCAATGTCCCAGTTTAGAGCCTCCACCTGGCAGTGGATGGCTTGAGGTCTGGCTCCAGACACTGCAAGTTGTCAGTGTCCTCTGTTGGTTGTTGCCTCTATGGGCAGAATGTTCTTTGGGTTGGGGACAGAAGTAGGATCCAAGGGGTGGAATGGACCACATCACCTTGTTGGCCATGGTGGGCCTGCAGCAGTGATTGTGTTTCTCTTTTAGAAAGTTAAATGAAAAACAACAAGGTGGTGCATGGAATGCTCAAATTAAGCCCAGTTCTGGGTTGCTTGAATTCAAGTTTAGGTAGGACATGGCTTAGAAGTTCGGGGTGGACTGTTCACATTGGAGCAGGTTCAATACTGATTTGCATATAGCTGGAGGTGGCATGGTGTGCAAAATAACAATGGACAGCGAAGCAGCCCTGAGTAATTATCGATGACTGAGATTAATTCAAGTGGTACATCAATTACTTTTCGTTTACATTAATGTCCCCCTAAGTGGGCTGATTATGCCACGATGTGGGTCCTGTGAAAACTGTGTCACTGAAATCAAGCTATACCCAGCTGATGGGCCCATAACATGAGCTAAACCGGTCCTAGGATGCTTCTGTTCCGGTTCAGGGAGAACCTGGCTTGGCAGGTTGGGTTGGTCTATTCCCACTGGAGCAGGGTCAAGACTGATTTGCAGATAGCGAAGTCCAAACTGAGGTAGCACGGTGTGCAACATAAAAATTGATTGGGAAGAGTCCAAGGTAATTACCAGTAGCTGAAATTAACTCAAGCATTCCATCCATCACTTTTTGTATACTTTAATAATTTGTTGGCATTTTGTTGTCATTTTCCTGCCCTTAGCCCTTTTGTGCCTGAAGCCTGTTTTGGGTAACATGATTTGGTGTAAATGTTAGTCAGACTTTGTGAACTTCTCCCAGACATTCACACAATAGAGGGTTTAGGTATGCCGGATGGGCCATCTGCTGACAGGATGCGGGTGGAGATGAGCCCAGACCCACTTTCAACTGAACAGCCTGTGTTTAGTCTTCACACAAAGGGTTTAACAACCCCACATTGTAACTGCAGCCAGCTTGGAGCCTGGGCAGGGGAAGTAGGAGATTCCTTGCACTTCAAAGACACTGTTTAAAAGCTTTTCCCACCTTCCAAAACCAGGGCACCAGGGTATAAAAAGGGGACCTGAGACACCAACTCGACAGTACACTTTTGGACCTGTAGAAACTCTGCCAGGAAGAAGGACTGCTGTACTGCTGAAAGGACTGCCACTCTAAAGGAATACTGGACTGCTACTCTAAAGGAATTGCTGCCCTTCTGACCTCCTGCATTCTGCCCTCTTGCCTGAGGAGGAAGAACTGGACCTGCAACTTCATCCTAAACCCAGGACACTAGAGTAACTCCAAGAGCTAGTCTACTGGCCTCCTGATCTGAGACTCAGCGACATGAAAGGCTCCCCAACATCCTGCACCGGCCTCCTGACTCCGCTGCAGAGAGTTTCTGACCCCCAAGTGGTGCCTCTCAGGTTCTGAACCATGGTCTGGCTCATGGGCCCTAAAATCAAGCTTTTGGGCTCTTTCCAACCACAAACAGGTCATTTGCACCAAGACCTCACCCCTCGCAGAGTAATGCTCTGTCAGCCTGATTCGTCGCACTGCAGCTTTGACCGCACACAGGGACTGCCAATACAAAGCTCTAGAGATGCTTGCTCATGATGCCTGCCAGCTCTTCGTGCTTCACCAACAGCCTCCTGCAACGCTCTCCCTGCTCCTCGAGGTCCTCCTCAACCCATACAGGACTCTTGGCATGAACTTGAGAAGGAAAACCTCAGCAGGCCTAACCTGGTGACTGTATCTGACCTGCGCTCCATCGCGGTAGGCCTGAAAGTGCAACCAGATATCCCTGGTTGCCTCTATAAGCTTTTTGGTGCTATTTTACACTTTAATCTTTAAAAATCCATAACTCCAATTCTACTGATTGGATTTTTGTCCTTTTGGTCATGGATCTTTTTTTATTTTGGTCTTGTTTTATTTAATAAATTCGACTTTATTTTTCTAAACTGGTGTGGGATACTTTTGTGCTGTGTTTTGGCTGTGCTACTGTTTGAAGTGTTGCACAAATGTTTGCACATTGTCTCTGAGTTAAGCCCCACTGCTCTGTGCCAAGCTACCCGAGGGTTGAGGACAGGTTAATTTAGGGTTATTTGTAATTCCACCTGGAGAAGAATTATGGTTGCTGCTTGAGAAGTGTTTCAATCCCTCAACCAGTAACCCAATGTCTTACAGGCCGTATTAAGGATAGTGCCCCGGGGGTGTAATAAATAGCACTTACTCCCCGCAGCACTCGTAATCATAGCTATATTGTATTCTTTAAGGGCGAATGAAGACTACATTTGTTGTGAATGATGAACAGTAAGCTTCTGCTAAAAAGAGTGACTTGTTAGCCATAGTAGCTTTGTCTGGGTAATAAAACTACACAGCTGTAGTTAGAGATCTTAGTGGTTCAGCACTTCTGAGTGAAAATGGGAACAAACAGATGGATATGCTATGGCGGAGGAGCGTCGCCCCACTGCTTTCTCGCAGTGCAAGAAGCCAAAACATAAAATGGTAATAACTTTTAGTTATTACCATTTTATATATGCTTTGTGGGTGGGCGGGGCTGCTCTGCTCTCTGAGCAGGGCAGGGAAGTAGTGGTTTGCCCATTCCTGAGTACACACAGACAGTTTGGTCTGCCCACTGAGGCCGCCCAAACATGTCATGTGCACTTTGCCCTTCTCCATGCAGGAGAACATGCACACCCCTCTAGCCCCTGGCGGAGCGCTGTGTCACAGCAGCGCTTCAGACCAATCACAACACTGCATGCAGCATTGTGATTGGCTTGGGGGAGGAGCCTAGCTGCCAGCTCCCTGTTCCTGTCAGAGGCAGGAGAGCAGGAACAGTGAAGACGCGGGACCCGGCAGAAAGGTATGGGTTTTTTTACATTATGACCTTCCCACATGAGTCCCCTCCCCCGTGACTCCCTCCCCATGACCCCCCGCCACCAACCGTGAGCCACGCCGGCTGCTACTGGCTTCCTTACATTGTAAAATGAAGCACAGAGATGTGCCACCTTGCTTAATTTGGGATTTTGTTCTTATAACATACTCTCTGGTCTCCATTTCCAAAACATCAGGTTCCACATTCATGAACATCAATTAGGGGTGGTCAGGGGTAGAAGCTGCTACCCCTGACTTGCTTCTTATCACCCTTGCGTCCCCTGGTCTCAACAGGGGACAATCAGTAAGGGCTCATTGATTTATGTTTGGCACCCAGAGAAGGCACTCTGATGTATTAAAAGCAAGTCCTTTAACTTCCTCTCTCTACATGTACCATAGGAATAAATCTAGATTTTCACTACCCAGCACTCAGAGTATTTGCAATATGGGACTAATAGAGGTGGCTGCTTTGAAATGAGCTCAACTGGTGTGGGTTGCAGCATACCATGGCCTGTGACTTTGTCTTTGTCAATATCAGTTGCTGTAAAGCCAGGAGCTGTATCTGTGCAGATGCCAATGAAGCCAATGAGTCAGCTTGAGCCAGAGACTTCAACAGACAAACCTCTGGGTCTTGAGCAGGTAAGTCAGGCTCCGTTCTGCCTTTAGGCAGTATGATAGACTGGTAAAAGAAATGCAAGTTGACACATGACGATTTACTTCATTTTTACACGTATTAAAAGCAATTGGCGTTCTACAGCTTGGTAAGGTTCAAATGAATGTGTCTATAATTTATTTAAATTGATCCGAAGAGCTGTACCATATCTATGAAAAGGGAGTTAGTAAATAAATATGAACAGATCAATGGATTAATGAAGATTGATATCTCTTGAAGGGCAAGTAGGGGACAAGGAGGGAATGTGGAAATATGGATTTTTCTGGTCAGTTATGTCCCCTATCTTGGACCCCAACGGTTACATGAGCATGTCACAAGTACATGTATGTTCCCTCCAGTTCCAGTTATGAAGACGCAAACACATGTGCGTCCACCGTCAACATGTCCTCTGTCAGATCCGCCATGAATAGGCCGGATATTCCATTCCTAAATATGAAAGGCCACCGGCTTTGTATGGTTCACTTATGCCATTTTACAGTCCAGGCAAGTAGGCCCTGATTCTGTCATCAAAACTCCTCTTGCCTTCTGCCTCTGAAAGCTCCAGTCTGAGCCTGCATCTGTGACCATGAACTTTGTCTCATTCTCTGCGCGGCTCACGAAGCCTGACATCAGCCTATTCTCTGCCAAGAACTGTATTTCACCTTCGAATTATCTGCTTCCCCCTCAGCCGATGCATTCCTGCCTAGTAGTCTAAGTAAACATTCTTCCAGATACCAAGCAAAAGGCCCGGCTTCTCTGTCCTCATGCAAGTAATTCATAGCCCTGTTACCATGGAATAATTCCTACCCCCTCGCATTCAGTGTAGACACTTAGACGCTTGTACACGCACGCACAGTCAGTATAGAATAGATTCTATCCGAGAGTCCTTCTTTTGTGGATAACATAGTTCTTTAAACATAGGATGTTAGATATGATTTGGGATTAGGTTGACTTGACCCCCAGACTTCTCGTCTCCACATATAGAGCTAAATGTCAAGTCCCCGTCACCCCCTAGTTACACGTCAATTACACGTCATACTGCTGCGCGCGCATTTAGGCCAAGTATTATCTTATAGATCCACCTATGTATGACATCATAACCAATCATGTTCCTTTTTACTCATTATTACACCCATTTTCGGTTACGCAGACAAAACGTCAATTTCTTTATCAATTGTTACGCCTACTGTATTCACTTCATTGTAAAGTATGTACTATAAAAGTTACTTCTTGTCAATAAAGTATGTACTTCACTTCCTGAACCCCCGTGGTGATGGAACTTGGAGCATCCGATTATAATCGATCACTGGAATAAAGCCCATTCCGAAACTCTAATATCACGGATTCTGCCTCTCATTTTACTGAGCTATTTTATAATGTTTCTGTATCAAATTCAGTCCCGGTAAAGGAATTTTTATTTACCACAATTTAAAAAAAAGATTCTCTGCCGATTGTGCCTGAATCCATCTAGACGTGTATGGAGTCTGAGCTTGCAAACCTAGAGTCCAATACTGTGGCCCAGCTAAAAGAGTTCTGTAAAGAGAGAGGACTTGCAGCCAAGAGGACGACCAGGAAGGTAGAACAACTAAATGTGCTGAAAGCCTGGGTGGAAGTCCACCAATCACTTGCTACAGCAACTGAAAGAGATGGACAGGCAAGGAGAGCGTTTGGATCTCAGTCCTGAGAGGCAGCAGCCTGCTGAAGGGGATGACTTAACCCCATGTTTTACAGAGCTGCACCAGCACCTAGTTGACAGCACACTGACTGACCCCAGGAAGCTTGCTGAGGAAGTGTACCTCTGGGTCAGTATCAGAGTGTCTAAGAAGGTACCTAGGAGTGATCCCCAAGAAGGGAGGATCAGATTCCCCTTAGCAGAGTGAGGAGGAGGTTAAAGTTGACCCTTTCAAGTCCCAGAGTAAAGTGATGGGAAAAAGGTTCCTAAGCCCCCTATGAGAAGTAGAGGGTAGTTCTGGTGGGCTTTGGCCCAGGGCACCCCATTTCCAGCCCGCTGCTTTGAGTACGCCCAGTTAGGACAGAAGCAGGTGGACTCTGTCTGTCCTAAGAAATCACCCACCGGTGAGACCTCTAGATGGATAGATTATTTGACCTGAAGGATAACTAGTCCTCAGGGTCATAGACCATGCCATGATCCCTATGTCATGATCTCCCTTACCTGGGCGATAGACTCAGAGGCTGAACTTCTGATCCCGAGGGTGGGAGTTGTCACTTCCATGAGATGAATGTGAATGGGATCCATGTCACTGCTCTGAGGGACACACATATGTGTCAGACCATGATAGTGGAAAGGCTAGTTTCTCCATATCAGTAGACAGGCTGGGTGTGTAGGGTAGCTCAGGCCCATGGGCAGGACTTTTCCACCCTATGGCCTTGGTATCCATAGAGTGGGGTGCGTAGATGACCAAAAAGAGGGTCATAGTTAATCCCAAAATGCCCATTGACCACATTCTGGGGAATGAGTTGCCCCACTGCCAGGGGATCTGAGAGCAGTGGCGCCCTAAGAGTTATGGTTTCTGGGAGTACCACTCCCAAGCAGAGGGTGGTGAGCCCAGATAGAGAGGTAGGGTGAGGGAGGACTCACACCTGTCCCCTGTTCAGCCTCAGGGTACAGACTTCGGGCTGAGTGGCCAGTCTCAGGATACCAACCCTGCACTGGTGGGAGGTTGAGTGGCAGAAGGGTGCCTAACACCCAGTGCTGTTGCCCCCCACTCTGAGACACCGCAGAGGTCTGAGAACCATCAGGAGCCCATAGGAAACTCCCTGCCAGGGAGGTCTACCCAATGTCCCAGTTTAGAGCCTCCACCTGGCAGTGGATGGCTTGAGGTCTGGCTCCAGACACTGCAAGTTGTCAGTGTCCTCTGTTGGTTGTTGCCTCTATGGGCAGAATGTTCTTTGGGTTGGGGACAGAAGTAGGATCCAAGGGGTGGAATGGACCACATCACCTTGTTGGCCATGGTGGGCCTGCAGCAGTGATTGTGTTTCTCTTTTAGAAAGTTAAATGAAAAACAACAAGGTGGTGCATGGAATGCTCAAATTAAGCCCAGTTCTGGGTTGCTTGAATTCAAGTTTAGGTAGGACATGGCTTAGAAGTTCGGGGTGGACTGTTCACATTGGAGCAGGTTCAATACTGATTTGCATATAGCTGGAGGTGGCATGGTGTGCAAAATAACAATGGACAGCGAAGCAGCCCTGAGTAATTATCGATGACTGAGATTAATTCAAGTGGTACATCAATTACTTTTCGTTTACATTAATGTCCCCCTAAGTGGGCTGATTATGCCACGATGTGGGTCCTGTGAAAACTGTGTCACTGAAATCAAGCTATACCCAGCTGATGGGCCCATAACATGAGCTAAACCGGTCCTAGGTTGCTTCTGTTCCGGTTCAGGGAGAACCTGGCTTGGCAGGTTGGGTTGGTCTATTCCCACTGGAGCAGGGTCAAGACTGATTTGCAGATAGCGAAGTCCAAACTGAGGTAGCACGGTGTGCAACATAAAAATTGATTGGGAAGAGTCCAAGGTAATTACCAGTAGCTGAAATTAACTCAAGCATTCCATCCATCACTTTTTGTATACTTTAATAATTTGTTGGCATTTTGTTGTCATTTTCCTGCCCTTAGCCCTTTTGTGCCTGAAGCCTGTTTTGGGTAACATGATTTGGTGTAAATGTTAGTCAGACTTTGTGAACTTCTCCCAGACATTCACACAATAGAGGGTTTAGGTATGCCGGATGGGCCATCTGCTGACAGGATGCGGGTGGAGATGAGCCCAGACCCACTTTCAACTGAACAGCCTGTGTTTAGTCTTCACACAAAGGGTTTAACAACCCCACATTGTAACTGCAGCCAGCTTGGAGCCTGGGCAGGGGAAGTAGGAGATTCCTTGCACTTCAAAGACACTGTTTAAAAGCTTTTCCCACCTTCCAAAACCAGGGCACCAGGGTATAAAAAGGGGACCTGAGACACCAACTCGACAGTACACTTTTGGACCTGTAGAAACTCTGCCAGGAAGAAGGACTGCTGTACTGCTGAAAGGACTGCCACTCTAAAGGAATACTGGACTGCTACTCTAAAGGAATTGCTGCCCTTCTGACCTCCTGCATTCTGCCCTCTTGCCTGAGGAGGAAGAACTGGACCTGCAACTTCATCCTAAACCCAGGACACTAGAGTAACTCCAAGAGCTAGTCTACTGGCCTCCTGATCTGAGACTCAGCGACATGAAAGGCTCCCCAACATCCTGCACCGGCCTCCTGACTCCGCTGCAGAGAGTTTCTGACCCCCAAGTGGTGCCTCTCAGGTTCTGAACCATGGTCTGGCTCATGGGCACTGAAATCAAGCTTTTGGGCTCTTTCCAACCACAAACAGGTCATTTGCACCAAGACCTCACCCCTCGCAGAGTAATGCTCTGTCAGCCTGATTCGTCGCACTGCAGCTTTGACCGCACACAGGGACTGCCAATACAAAGCTCTAGAGATGCTTGCTCATGATGCCTGCCAGCTCTTCGTGCTTCACCAACAGCCTCCTGCAACGCTCTCCCTGCTCCTCGAGGTCCTCCTCAACCCATACAGGACTCTTGGCATGAACTTGAGAAGGAAAACCTCAGCAGGCCTAACCTGGTGACTGTATCTGACCTGCGCTCCATCGCGGTAGGCCTGAAAGTGCAACCAGATATCCCTGGTTGCCTCTATAAGCTTTTTGGTGCTATTTTACACTTTAATCTTTAAAAATCCATAACTCCAATTCTACTGATTGGATTTTTGTCCTTTTGGTCATGGATCTTTTTTTATTTTGGTCTTGTTTTATTTAATAAATTCTACTTTATTTTTCTAAACTGGTGTGGGATACTTTTGTGCTGTGTTTTGGCTGTGCTACTGTTTGAAGTGTTGCACAAATGTTTGCACATTGTCTCTGAGTTAAGCCCCACTGCTCTGTGCCAAGCTACCCGAGGGTTGAGGACAGGTTAATTTAGGGTTATTTGTAATTCCACCTGGAGAAGAATTATGGTTGCTGCTTGAGAAGTGTTTCAATCCCTCAACCAGTAACCCAATGTCTTACAGGCCGTATTAAGGATAGTGCCCCGGGGGTGTAATAAATAGCACTTACTCCCCGCAGCACTCGTAATCATAGCTATATTGTATTCTTTAAGGGCGAATGAAGACTACATTTGTTGTGAATGATGAACAGTAAGCTTCTGCTAAAAAGAGTGACTTGTTAGCCATAGTAGCTTTGTCTGGGTAATAAAACTACACAGCTGTAGTTAGAGATCTTAGTGGTTCAGCACTTCTGAGTGAAAATGGGAACAAACAGATGGATATGCTATGGCGGAGGAGCGTCGCCCCACTGCTTTCTCGCAGTGTAAGAAGCCAAAACATAAAATGGTAATAACTTTTAGTTATTACCATTTTATATATGCTTTGTGGGTGGGCGGGGCTGCTCTGCTCTCTGAGCAGGGCAGGGAAGTAGTGGTTTGCCCATTCCTGAGTACACACAGACAGTTTGGTCTGCCCACTGAGGCCGCCCAAACATGTCATGTGCACTTTGCCCTTCTCCATGCAGGAGAACATGCACACCCCTCTAGCCCCTGGCGGAGCGCTGTGTCACAGCAGCGCTTCAGACCAATCACAACACTGCATGCAGCATTGTGATTGGCTTGGGGGAGGAGCCTAGCTGCCAGCTCCCTGTTCCTGTCAGAGGCAGGAGAGCAGGAACAGTGAAGACGCGGGACCCGGCAGAAAGGTATGGGTTTTTTTACATTATGACCTTCCCACATGAGTCCCCTCCCCCGTGACTCCCTCCCCATGACCCCCCGCCACCAACCGTGAGCCATGCCGGCTGCTACTGGCTTCCTTACATTGTAAAATGAAGCACAGAGATGTGCCACCTTGCTTAATTTGGGATTTTGTTCTTATAACATACTCTCTGGTCTCCATTTCCAAAACATCAGGTTCCACATTCATGAACATCAATTAGGGGTGGTCAGGGGTAGAAGCTGCTACCCCTGACTTGCTTCTTATCACCCTTGCGTCCCCTGGTCTCAACAGGGGACAATCAGTAAGGGCTCATTGATTTATGTTTGGCACCCAGAGAAGGCACTCTGATGTATTAAAAGCAAGTCCTTTAACTTCCTCTCTCTACATGTACCATAGGAATAAATCTAGATTTTCACTACCCAGCACTCAGAGTATTTGCAATATGGGACTAATAGAGGTGGCTGCTTTGAAATGAGCTCAACTGGTGTGGGTTGCAGCATACCATGGCCTGTGACTTTGTCTTTGTCAATATCAGTTGCTGTAAAGCCAGGAGCTGTATCTGTGCAGATGCCAATGAAGCCAATGAGTCAGCTTGAGCCAGAGACTTCAACAGACAAACCTCTGGGTCTTGAGCAGGTAAGTCAGGCTCCGTTCTGCCTTTAGGCAGTATGATAGACTGGTAAAAGAAATGCAAGTTGACACATGACGATTTACTTCATTTTTACACGTATTAAAAGCAATTGGCGTTCTACAGCTTGGTAAGGTTCAAATGAATGTGTCTATAATTTATTTAAATTGATCCGAAGAGCTGTACCATATCTATGAAAAGGGAGTTAGTAAATAAAAAAGTTACCCACTGGGTTGTTTGGGTGGACACTCAAAATATTAAGACTAACAGTGTAATAACATGTTTTGTAAAGTCAGAGCCAAGGTGGACATTCCAGTTGACAAATGATAACTGTTTTCATTGAGCTTGGGCACTGGATGATTTTCAAACTTATATAGCATATTTCTGGAAGTACATTTGTGTTTCTCTGTACAAGATTTGGCTCCTTTCCTTGCCTTTTCTATAAAAAACCTTTTGAATTTTCCACGAATATCATATGAAGTAGAATACATTTAAAGGAGAACCAATATACTTTGTACGAATAGGACACGATACAACGCTAACATTTACAACACATGCCCTTATAAAAGCAGTTTTTACATCACAACATCCATTACAACGCATGATTTTACAATGCATGCCAGGACAACACATTTTTGAAAATACAACGCACAATACTTTTAGGGCAACAGTGGGGTAAGTGTTGGATAGTGTTGGGGTAAAAACTACTATTCCCACTCCAGTGAGTGCAAGAGTAGGGTAAGTGTTGGATAGTGTAGGGGTAAAAATTACTATTCCCACTCCAGTGAGTGCAACAGTAGGGTAAGTGTTTGATAGTGTAGGGGTAAAAATTTTTATTCCCACTCCAGTGAGTGCAACAGTAGGGTAAGTGTTGGATAGTGTAGGGGTAACAAATTACTATGCCCCATTCATTACCTTATAATGCGTTGTAATGGCATGTGTTGTAGTGACATGCGTTGTAATGGCATGCGTTGTAGTGACATGCGTTGCAATGGCTGCATTGTAATGGCATGCGATGTAAAGGCAGTTGCGTTGTAATGACTGCGTTGTAAATGTAGTGCATTGTAATGATTGTGTTGTAATGGTTGTTTCCCCTTCCGACAGTGCAAAGAAACTGGGGTACAATGTTCCTTCTTAAACCACATAGACACTCCACATTGTTTACATTAATTCAGATGAACATATCATACATCTAAGTGCAGTTATTTAATTTAATAAATGATCTCTCAATATGCAAATTAAACTTTTCGATCCATGCAATGCCATGTCACCCAATTGATAAATGTTTTAGATTTAGATGAGCCTGAGCCAGAAAAAGTCATTTATAGCTACATAAAGCCTATTCTGATAAAATGTCTATAACTTTATAGTTGGTA
Source organism: Triturus cristatus (assembly GCF_964204655.1). Taxonomy (NCBI): domain Eukaryota; kingdom Metazoa; phylum Chordata; class Amphibia; order Caudata; family Salamandridae; genus Triturus; species Triturus cristatus. Next base: position 827,532,549 of record NC_140585.1, on the reverse strand, counting down.
CAATAGCTTCACATGCAAAATGCTTGCTGCTGTTGCCTTGTAAAAGCCATGCAGTCATAGCTGCAATTACCAGCCAGAGAAAAGGCACAGCATCTGACTCATCAAGAACTACTATTATTACCAAATCCACGCAATGATATTGAATGTGCTATACACATGCCAAACATTAAGTGTACGCAAAGCCAAACTATCACAATTATCAGAATATTTTGTTTGTATGTCTATTCTACACAACACAGTCATTAATATAAGAATGATATTGCAAGAATAGACACCGCACTGTCTTGAGCACACAGTCGGCTGTTGGGACCAGAACCCAAAGGATTTGGCATTGTTGGTGAGCTTCATGGGCATAGGGGTGAGTGGTAAACTCAACTCCACTCCACCGGCGGAGTTTGCAGAGATATGTCCACTCCGCTCTCTGCCTAGAGTGCGGAGTTCAGCAAAAACTCAGCCAACTGCAGTGTATCAAAGTTTACTGCCAGTCGCCACACAGCTCACTCCTAGAAACCACCTCTGATTTTAAGAAGCAGCCACCCTGTATGCAACTACACCTGTTTTCTAACCCTTTCAGTGCTCATGGTTCCGCCATGAGCACAAGTGCTGCTGTGCTCATGACGGAACCATTCCGTCATGAGCACATGCTCAGAGAATCCCTCTGCTGCAGGCAGCAGAGGGATTTCCCTTTTTTTTTTTGCCTGGGGAGGTGGGGAAGTGCTCCCCCAACCTTCCCAGGTCTATTTTTAGTTTTCGTTGCAATGACAACCGCGTGCATACCATGCTATCGTCATTGAAACAAAAACGAAACTGAAACTTAGTTTCAGTTTCAGTGTTTCAGTGCTTGTGGGGTTATCTCAGCCCCCTGAGCACCGAAACACTTGGAAGAGGTATCGTTGGAAAGGGGAGAATCTCCCCTTTCCAATGGTACCCTTCCGAGTGGATCCCTGTTTGGGGAACACCCCAGGAGGGTGCTCCCCAAGCAGGGATCCACCCACTAGCACCAGGGAGGGGGAAGCGGCCCCTTGAGCAAGGGCCTTTGCTCCCCCATATTTTTGGGGCCAAATGCAGTCTCTCTGCCCCCCCCGGGTGACTGATTGGGCAGTAGCCCCCAATCTGCCCCCCCGGGGGGGCAGGAAGCCCACCAGAATCCAGGGATTTTTTTTCTACAGCAAAAAAGGGGTGGGGGCTGCCCAATATGGGCACGCCATAGCCACCACCCCCATGCACGATTAGAGTCTTTCTGCCCCCCCTGGGGGGCAGACAGTCCACTAGAAACCAGGGATTATTTTTTTTATTGACGTTGCAGTGGGGGCTGCCCAAAAAGGGCATGGCAATGCCCCCCCAGAGAAAGGTCAGTCTTTCTGCCCCCGGAGGGCAAAAAGCCCACTAGATGCCAGGGATTATTTGGGGCAAATCTGAATTAGGGTGGGGGCTGCCCAAAATGGGCATGCCAATGCCCCCACCCCTCCCCCATAAACATTAAAGCCTTTCTGCCCCCCCGGGGGGCAGATAGGGGCAAAAAGCCCACTAGACGCCAGGGATTTTTTGGGGAAAATTAGGGTGGGGGCATTGGCATGCCCGTTTTGGTCAGCCCTCACCCTAATTAAAATTTTCCCACAAGAATCCCTGGTGTCTAGTGGACTTTCTGCCCCCCCGGGGGGCAAAAAGCCCACCAGACGCCAGGGATTTTTTTGGGCCAAATTTTAATTAGGGTGGGGGCTTCCCAAAACAGGCATGTTCATGCCTCCACCCCCTCCCCCACAAAAATTACAGCCTTCCGGCCCCCCCTGGGGGGCAGATGGGGCAGTAGCCCTCAATCTGCCCCTCGGGGGGGCAAAACGCCCACTAGACACCAGGGATTTTTTTTGGAAAATTTGAATTAGGGTGGGGCTACCCAAAATGGGCATGACAATGCCCCCAACCTCCTGCAAAAACTGCAGCCTTCCTGCCCCCCTGGGGGGCATATGGGGCAGTAGACCCCAATCTGCCCCCCGGGGGGGCAAAGGCCACTAGACGCCAACGATTACGCTAGTGTTTTTTATGCCTGGGGGTGGGGGCTGCCCAAAATGGGCATACCAATGGTCCCACCCCCACAAAAAAAGCCACAGTGTTTCTGCCCCCTTGGGGGCATATCGGGGCAACCCCACCCCCCCTATATCCCCACCCATGGTGGCAAAAAGCCGACTGGGTACGGACTTGTTTTTAGCAATGTGCCTACCTTTGGATTTTGGGCCCTAGCACAGCCGGCATGTAGGGAAATTTAGCAAACCTTAACATTTTTGAAAACTAGACACCCAGGGGAATCCAGGATGGGTTGACTTTACTGGCTCTCACCAGGTTCTGTTACCCAGATTCCCTTGCAAACCTAAAAATGTATTTAAAAAAACACATTTTCCTCACATTTCTGTGGTGGAAAGTTCTGGAATCTGCGTGGATCCACAAATTTCCGCCCACCCCGCATTCCCCAAAGTCTTCCGAGAAAAATGGTACTTCACTTGTGTGGGTAGGCATAGTGCCCGCGACAGGAAACAGCCCAAAACGCAACATGGACACACCACTGTTTTCACAGTGAGAACTGACCCTTTTTCTGCAAAGTGCCTAGCTATAGATTATGAACCCTAGCTCTGCCGGCACCTAGGGAAACCAAGCGAACCTATACATTTTTAATAACTAGACACCCAGGGGAATCCAGGATGGGGTGACTTGACTGGCTCTCACCAGGTTCTGTTACCCAGAATCCCTTGCAAACCTAAAACTTTGTTTAAAAAAACAAATTTTCCTCACATTTCTGTGGTGAAAAGTTCTGGAATCTGAGTGGATCCACAAAATTTCACCCACCTCACATTCCCCAAAGTCTTCCAAGAAAAATGGTACCTCACTTGCGTGGGTAAGCCTGGTGCCCACAACAGGAAATGGCCCAAAAAGCAACGTGGACACACCACATTTTCACAGTGAAAACTGACCCTTTTTTTGCAAAGTGCCTAGCTGTAGATTTTCAACCCTAGCTCTGCTGGCATGGTGCTTTGTTGAAGTACTTGTTTTATCCATGTGAAATTGGGGATTTTGCTTTCTTAAGTTTAGTTCAGAAAACATTTGATTAAAAACAAGGAGGTTAGCGCCTTTCGGATTGTCATTGTGTTCCCAATCACTCTCTCACTTAAGCAACTTTGCTAAAAATTACTACATAACATCGAATTCACTACGGAGTTCAAGCAAAGAGATTTTTTTAAGGGTGCTGTGGTGAATGAGGACTCTGATAAATAACATTTAAACTTCAACGTTGTTCTTGGTTGATTTTTTGCTGTGCTCATAAAGTGTGAGGGTGCTGTTTTTCAGGTTTTGCAAGCTGATGTGGGAGGAGGGGCACAAGATATCTCAAACTGCTAATGGGCTATCAATGTGACTGCTGACTGTGTGGCTGCTAAGTGGCTAAGTCCAGATGACGAGTAATTTGAAAAGAATAAGGTTTTCACTGGAGCAGGCATGCAGTGGGCATATTGCAGCCAATGCTGGCCTTTGAAAAAACGTCTATAAGGATAGAACATTCCTGCTAGGGCCAACAATAAAAGAAGAAAATGGGCATGGCACGTTATAACTAAGCATGGAAAATGCAGCACTCTATTCGCAAAGTGTGATGCTTGCTTCACTTACCTTGCTATCGGAGTTGCAATATGAGCAAAAGAGAGCTAACAAGCAAAATAGCAAAACTGTCAATATCTGGAGCTAAAGTGAATTCTAACTAAGCTTATCTCTAATGTTAGGGGTGGGCGGAACTCCTCAGAATCTCGGAGAGTTCTTATGTAACTACACGGAATTCCATGGGGTAAAACTCTGCGTGTTCCACCCACCATGCAAAATGTACAGAGACTAGTTCTGAGGAGGAGAGCCAGCACAGATATTACTATGAGAATGTAATAGGGTATGTGAGACTATGTGTGGGAATATGATGATTATGTCTGAGCAGATGTCAGTACTGTCTTTGATTGCCTTGCCCTGGTCCACCATGTTTGCACTTCTGCCATACTATAGCAGCACCTTATTTAATTTATGGCTGGCAACTCAATCTGCTCTAGTATTTTTTCTGTAAATGTAGTTATTCTTGCTTTTATTGTAGGTGTTTTTGAAGTTAAGTGATGTCACATACTATAATATTATAAGTGTCAAAGGTCAAATGATTTGACACCATATGATGTCATCGGGGTCAAAGATTGTATAAGGCCTCTTCCTGTGAAGTCATGAGGGGAGGGATCAAAGAGTGCGATGTCACTTCCGCTACCCCAGGCATTTTGTTGAATCGACGTCCATGTCCACATTCAGTTCTTTGTAGCCATTAGGCCTAAATACCTCTGCTTGGGTTGCACCCTGATTGCCTGAGTGTATGCCCTCTAGAGTTTATGGTTCTCTGTACAGATATCCAGACTGGCATGCACCACATTTTCATAACAATGTCTTATACAAACATTTTCACATATCATAATCCATGAGGCTTTCACATTTTGTATGTTATATTTAGCAGGTAAATGCTTTACTTTTCTTTACATAAGAGAATTTATCTTATTTTAGGAACTAAACGTTTGAGTAAAAGTGCAGACAGGTGCAAATAATAATTGTAGGAGAGTAGGATCTGCACCTTATGTTGCCCCCACTTTTTTTCTGATGTTTACACTGGTTTCTGTCTATAGTCTGGCTGGGACCCTGCTAATCAGGGCCCCAGCCTCTCTGTTCTCTCTAAACAACTTGGAGTGCATATTAGGTGCACAAGTAATTGGATACTGTGGTTCCTTATGAGTCCCTAGTATATGGTGCCTTAGGTACCAAGGGCATAGGTACTTCACAGACCTACCAGGGGCTGAAGCATGTATTATGCCACCCCTGGGAAGCAGACTAAATCTGACACCACAGGTCTGCTACTGCAGCCTGGGTGAGGTAGTGTTAGCACTCCTCACTGAGATATAGGTTCACCATATCTCTCCCTGCACACACATTTAAACCTATCAGTCACCCATAAGGCAGGCACTATCAATCCTGAGGGCAGGGTGCTTGGTTTCCATGTGAGGGGGTGCCTCTGCCTGAGCAGGGCCCCTCTGCAGCTCTCAGAGTCTATTCTCTGTTGCTGTTTGTGGATGCGGTCAAACTATATATACTCTTAAGTGCATTATAACCTCACGGTAAATGCTAACTCTGGGATGGCTGCATCAAAACGTGTCGTGTTTGGTGTCAAACGCTTTCCAATCATTCCCCCGCACCAGTAACTGGTGTGGGAGTATGATCCCACCCTTCTAGAGGGATAGACATGTACCCACTGTGAAAACACAGTAGAATCCTGAAGAGCCCTGGCTTCACAAAATGGATGCTACCAGTCACAGACACTGGGCTGCCCTCCTGCTGATGACCGAAACTCGCAGTGGAGGAGGCGCAACAATAGGCATCCTGTCACAGGGAGGTGTGGTCACCTCCCAGACAGGATTTAGTGTATTGGGGCTGGGTGGGTGCACTCCTAGAGTGCTTTGAAGTCCTGCACTGGGGGAGCAGTAGGCTCCTCTGTGCATACACCAGTTCAAACCGGCTCAGGGGCTACCTTCCCCTGCTCTGGCGCGAAACTGGACAAAGGGAAGTGGGTGTAGCCACCCACTCCCCTGACCCTCCCATGGGTGGGGTCATAGAGCTAGTCCCTCCCTTCCTTCTAGTATAAGTTAGGGAACCATTGCCATTGCAAACTAGATATCCCTGGATGACGCTCTGAAGAAGAATCCTGGACCTTCGACGTTCCACTACCTCTGGAAGACCGAAGAATCTCCCTTGGAGTCAAGCAGTGACTCCCCTGCTTGACAGGCACCAAAACTTTGCATCAACAGTCGCAAACTTTCCCGCTCCCGCCGGCGTTTGAAGTCCCTGCATCCTAGGAAGAGGATTTCCTGACTTCTCCAAGGCCATAGTGAGTCCTCAGCTACGCTGAGGCAAGTGGACCCCACGAGTGATGAGGAACCGCAATCCCTGGGTACCGTGCATTATTTTCAAGTGCAACCCCTTCACGACGTTCTACGAACTTGTGCTTTGGGTCACGTGTGGTCCAAGCCTCCAGCAGAATTTCCACCAAAGATCAGAGGCCTACCCTGTCCCAAGTGACCGTGGGCCCCTGTTGAGTGAATCCTCCAGAGGCATCTTTGCGATCCCTTGCCGGTTGGCTTGTGGGTACCCAGAAGGCTTTTCTACAAATCCAAAGGGCTCCCCTGGTTGCTCCAGGTCTGCCCTGACTTACCCTCGCTGGGTGAGTCCCTCAGACCTTGCTGGTCTTCACCGCAGACTTTTTACACTTTCCACGAGACTTGCTGTTACCAAGGCTTGTTGGCTCCAATCGGGTCGCCGACACCGCATTAAGTGGCAGACTTTGTGGGATACACTGAATCCAGCTCCTGGTTGTCGTCGACGCCTCCTGGACCTCGTGGCTGAAGAGTCAAGACACCCGTGATCACCTGAAATCCCCCGACGACTGTGGGCATCCAGCTTCCTGGCCCGGGTCACTGCCAAGTGACTTTGAACACTGTCCCTTCTGCTTTCAGGTCTTCCTTCTTCTGAATCCAGCCTTGGATTCCACCGGACACTTCTCCTGTCTTCACAAGCTGCAAGGCTTCTTTGGCTCCCATTGAAAACGACGCCGCAACCCGACACCAAAAAGACACCTATGCACCCGGCTTCCCTGGGTGAGGTAACTCCAGCACTACGGTGCTCCTGTGTGTGTTGGCTCTAGAACTACTTACCCTGTAAGTGACTTGCTTGTAGACTCTCCCGCGTATCCTAAAACTTTAAAATTCCAACCTGGACTTTCTCCATTGAAGTCAATTGGGCTCCGCGGCTGTGTTCTCACACTGCATGCGTCTCCTGTGGGTCCTTTACTTACCTGCCTTGGGTGGATTAGTGAGGCCCCAGCACTTCTGCAGGCCTTGTCCCCTCTCAAGTTGTTGTTCCTAAGTCTCTTTTTTAGTATATGGTCTGCTACGCCCCTAGGGCCTCAGCCATATTTGTGCTTAATTTATTGTGAAACGTTGATTTGTGCATATGTTCCTGACTTCTAATCTCATAAAGAGATTAGTAGAGTGTGTCTAGTAATAAATACATATATATTTGATATATATACCTGTGTGGTGTCCTTTCATTTAGTAATTCAAGAGATTATAAGGTAAAACAAGCTGCTTTACATTCCTCTAAAGACTTAGCCTGAAGGCTGCTCTCCACAGCTACCACTAGGATAGCTTTTTTAAAAAGGTTGTCTTAAACCTATCTACCATAAGAGTCGAATTGTACTGGTGCAAGGTGTCCACTTTCACTAGTGAACAGCATATACCAGGCCAACTTCTCACAATAAACATTTTAATATGTGCTTCAAAACCATTGTCAACGTTGCAAGGGTATACTGATTCTCCTAAGCATTACTGGATGAGAATGTGACCAAGTTTAGGGAGCAAATACATAATTTACAGGGGCTGCTTTTCCATTAAAGTGCCTCTAATTTGCTGGACATAGTAAAAGTTTCCAATCTGTCATCAGGACGATTAAACATGTACATTTTAACAACATTAGTGTCAGTATCTGGCATCGTTCTTTCTGGCTTTCTGAGAGCAGATCAGACAGTAAGGCCACTTCCTACATATACAGGTGCCAACATATAGTACTCTAACAATGACGGCATGACGTAGAGCTTTCCTGTGTCCGAACGTCATCAGTGCCTTTGTACTTATAAAATGTAGCCCCAGCAAAGAACAAGAAGACTTGATATGGTGAAGGGAGGGATATTGACTGCTGTATGTGAAGGAGGAAAATTTCCAGTGATTGTCCTGGTGGTTTGATGTCAGGCCGTCAATAGAAAAAATATCACCCAACAGAAAATTCATGTGATAATTGAATTTGCAAAAGTATCTTGCTATTGGTTGTAGGTTTTCTATTTCTAACGGCAGTGGGCCAACATTTTTGCACATTTAGGCCACAATATTTTGAATACAATATTCTTGTATCCTACTATCATGGCACTTATCCTTGGGCTTAACGTTTAGGTCCATATTGCAAGTAGTCTGGATCTCTGTGTAGGTCCACTGAGGACTGGAATCTTCAATTCCATTCAGTATCCCTGTACCAAATTCCAGTGATCATAATGTTTTTCCCAGAATAGCAATTAATGCTTGTGCCCAGAGAAAATGGGTCCTATACCAGACAATTTTCTGTCTGCGTTGAGCAGCCATAAATTGTCCGTGAGAGGGCTGTGGGTGAGGCCTGATAGAAGTTGTGTACCGGTGGGTCTGGGCATGTTTTTGTCTGGCCAGGGGAAGCCTTGTCCTGGGAAGCTGCAAAGGTCAAGCGGGGACCAGGTGATGGTGCTGCTGCCGATAATCTCTCCCCTGCTTCTGCATCAGGAAAGTCAGGTCCAGAAGCTATGAGCCCATAATAATCTGGTCTGGAGGTTGCTAACCAGATAATCCTGGACCCAGAAAGACTTGTAATTTTGAGTTGTGGTATTTTTTGCCTAGTCGTCGCTCTGAGTGAAATACCTCAAATGATCATGAGGGACTTAATGTCAAGAGACAGTTTGCTCTATTTTGTGAGTGAAATGCATTCTTTCACTGACTCATTCCTTTCTTTGTTGAGAAGAGTTAGAAGGATCCACATATCTTGAAATGCTGAATACATAATATTCAGATCCATTTGTATCCTGAAATGGATTATGATGTTTGTAGCAGTGTCTCTAACGAAAGTTAGCGGGGAGCATGGCCAAGATGACAGCGGAGCAACATCAAGCTTGAGGAGCTCTGACCGCGGTGGCCAAAGAACAGTGCTTCCTGACGCATGTGGGGCCACCGGATGCTGGTCACGGGGTGCAGGTGTCTCGGTGCCCGTCCTGCCCTCTCCTGAGATGGCGGCTGTCCGGTGTAGGTACGATTTTGCAGGCCTGGCATTGAGGCCAGATCAGACCGGTGCTCGTGAGGAGCCTGCCGACGGCGTGAGAGGGCGCCAGGTGACGCGAAGACCCGGACCGGCTGAATGACATGCCATCGAGGCTGGGGGGCGCCAAGCAGAAGTCCAAACTCGCAGAGGCTGCCTGAAAGCCTACTTGAGGGGGCGAAGTGCGTAGGAGGCCAGGCGTGGTGGTGCCTGCAAGGGACCCCCTGGCCGCTGCGCCTTCATTAGAGCGGCGCTCGTCCCCGGGATGGCCCATTGAGCCCTGCAGAGTGGCGGAGGAGGTTACAGGATCCTCCGGACTCCAGGATGGGTCAGATTGCCAGAGCGGGCGCCTGAAGCAGCACATGCAGCCGAAGCTGCGCCGATCGGGCACGGTGCTCACCTGACAGAGGAGCGGAGGATTGTTCAGCCTGCCCAGATGCCCAAGACGAGGTAAAGGCGGCTTGCCAGCGCGTGTGTAATGCCTACCATCTGAGGCATCCATACAAGAGTGGTGCCCCCCCGGGAGACCCTGGAGAAGTGGCGATTGGGGGCCCCGGCTCTCCTGCACCAGATTGAGGCTGAGCAGTGGCTCAGGTGCCTGGCTTGTAGGATCCCAGATTGCCATAGGGGGGAGCCCGGCCCTGAAGAACTTGGTTGGCGGAGGGAGCTCAGGAATGCATGCTGGTGCGCCCCGCCGTAGCCAAGTACCTATCGTGGTGGGCCCTCTCAGCGGACATTTGTTGTTATGGGCTGGGGCTGTGGGGCATGAAGTGCCGTGCAGGGGAGGCCGAGACGAATGCAGTTTACTCGGGGGCAGGACTGCTCCTCTGGACTGACGGGAGCCCCTTGGAGCGACCTAGCTGAGAGCGACCGAGGTAGTAGGCCGGAGCGGCTGTTGACACCTATCCTGGGGAAGAGGAGGACAAATCCCTGGCACTACACCCTACCATCCATGCGACTGGGCCGTAGCAATGATATCGCTCCGCTCTAAGAAAGACTCTTCCATTAAAGACCTCCTGCAGAAGTCGGGCTCCAAGAAGGCGGACTTCCACGGGGCTGACAAGCAGACAGCTATGACGGAACTGGAGCCCACGCAAGACCCGGCGATGGAACCTATCACAAGGGGCTTCATGGAGCAGCTCTTTGGGGCCCTCAGGGATGACTTAGCGGCACTACGCCAGGAAATGGCCACAGATGTCAAGCAGCTGAAGGCGAACGTTCAGGAGATTGTGGACTTTCTTGAACAAGCAGGCTACCGCAGGGATGAGGAGATCACGGAGCAGACCAGGAAGCTCCTCGAGCTCAGAGACCGCAATGAGGACCTACATTACCGACTAGAGGATCTGGAGAACCACTCTCAGAGGTCCAACATATGCGTTAAGGGTGTTCCTTTGCAGGCAGACAGGGTAACCTGGAAGACTGGTTACTACACCTTTTTAGGCACGCAGCTCTGGACCTAGGAAAGGAAGTGATCACCCTTGACCGCACGCACCAAGCTGTGCATCCGGCTTCAACCACGAGCCAACCCCAGGACATTCTTATGTGCCTCCACTACTACAGAAAAAAGGACGTCATTATGAAGACAACCAAAGTTAAGGCCACCATCGCCTTTGAAGGCCTTCACGTGGGGGTACACCAGAATCTCTCCCCTGTCACCCTTCAATGCCACAGAGAGTTGAAACCTCTTACCTCCGTCTTGTGGGTCAAAGGAATAAAATACAGGTGGGGCCATCCCTTTTGCCTAACCATCAATTGGAAAAATGAGCTGCGTAGGTACGTTCCTTGAAAGAAGCTAAGGAGATTCTGGGAACCAACTTGCCTACGGACGACTCCGATGGTGGCTAGCAAAACCCCGAGGCGTCCAGGTGGCAAACTGTTAGATGGAGACGTCGGAGAACAGGGAAGGGGCAATCTGCAAGGCCCACGGAGCAAGAACAGCAGCCGGAGAGAGAAACTGCTTGGCCAGTTGCTGGGTAAAGAGGCACTGGAAGATCCTGCAGGAGACTAAATGTTCAGCACCGAGTAAGACTAATGTCCTAGGCTTGCTTTGCCTCTGAGGTGGCCCCCTTCCCTATGCTATTCGGCCACGGCCCAGACCACATCACCCATACCATGAATTCCAGCTGCCGGCAGAATGGACCCATGCATGTCGAAGTGCTTTACTCCTGCTGGCGAGTACTATCGGTAGTCTTGCTCAGTATGTTTATTACCTTGTTCATTCTTTTAATCCTTTCTTGCTTCTTTGCAGTCTCTTATGTCAGGGTTACAGGTGAGTCGACTATGAGTTAGCGTGTCTGGGCAGGAGGACATGGGAGGGGGTCAGACTAAGGCCTTGTGGAAACGGGGAGGGAGAGATGGGCAATTGAGACTAGAGAGGCACATGGAACTCAGATGGGTTGGACTGGTCCCCCTCAGTAGACTAGATTCGGGTGCACCTTTTCGAGCCTTTATCGATGCTTAAGGTTGGCATCTTGAGCTTCAATGTCAGAGGCCTTAACTCGCCAGTGAATAGGAGGGCCCTGCTGACACTTTTATGAGAATCAGGCAGTGATATTTGTCTTATTCAGGCGACTCATCTAGTGCGTGACGACTGGAAGCGTCTCCGCTCCCGGTAGTTCGACAGACAGTATTTCTTCTCTTAGGGAAGTAAGAAGGTAGGTGTGGCGGTCCTGTTTGTCACAAATTTCCCGGGTAAGGTGTTGGAAGTCCACACGGAACTGTTGGGTAGGGCCCCAGCCATGAGGGTGGAGATAGGTGGCCACACGTATACAATAGCCTCTATCTATTGCCTAATGAACGCCAGGAGTCGTTCCTCAATGACACTTTAAATACGATTCTTAATTCCCAAGACGAAGACCTGGGTTTAGGGGGATTTCAATATAGCCCGGGATGCACAACTGGATCGCTCTATTCAAAGACTGGGACACACTGGGGCACTCTCAGACACAATGAAGCAGCGACTGTTAGATTCCGATATATGGAGGCCAGAAACCCCACCTCCAGGGAGTACACATTCTTTTCAGCGGCGCACCAGACATACGTCAGTATCGATTGGTTCTTAACATCTCCAAGACTCACTAATGCCACGATGACGGTTGAGATAGGAACTGCGGCAATCTCTGACCACTCCCCAATCCGGCTTGAACTGAGCCTTGGATGGGATCCCCGGGGTCGCAGACACTGGAGGCTGAACCACAAGTTACTTGAATATGAGGCCATTATTGAAGAAATCCGGGACGCCATTAAGTCATATCTGGAATTCAATGATTTGGAGGGGACCTCCCTAGCTAGTCTATGGGACGCTTTGAAGTCAGTAATCCGAGGGCGCTGCATAGCAAAAGCGGCAGGTGTCAATAGAGATAGGAAAGAGAAGAGGGAGCACCTTGAATCCCAAGTGAGGGAATTAGAGGGGGTTCATAAGAGGACGGGCACCGTCCAGATCAGACGGCAACTGACTGCGGCTAGACAGCAGCTGAAGGCCCTAGATTATGACAGGGCGGAATATTTGCTCCTGCGAACCAAGCAACGTTATTAAACGGGCGGCACTAAGGCAAGGAAACTCTTGGCGTCTTTGCTTCGGGCCCAGACGACAGCCAAACGTATTGAGGAACATAGAGGTCCTCAGAGCGAAACTCTAAGATCTGATGGGGACATTTCCGCCAGGCTCAAAGCCTTCTATATAGACCTATATGGGGCTGTCAACTTAGCTTTCGATATGGCCCAACGATAAGTGACAGACGCCCTGGTGACGCCTCTTCCCCACTCAGAGGCAGCAAGCTTAGATGAGGATATTCGGTTGGATGAGGTTCTTAAGGCCATAGCGGGACTTACCACAGGGAAGGCCCCAGGGGAGGATGGCCTTTCATCCAATTTTTACAAAGTTTTCTGGGGCGACTTGGCCCCAGTCCTTGTCCATTTATTCAACTCCTTCAGTGCTTCTGGAAGGCTGACCCAAACGATGATTAGGGCTGAGGTAGTAGTGATCCCAAAGACTGGGAAAGACCCAAGGGAGTGTGCCTCCTATCGCCCCATTTCATTGTTGAATGTAGATCTTAAGATTTTCACGACTATTTTGGTCGCCCGTCTGGCGCCCCATATGCAGGGATTGATAGACCCAGACCAATCAGGCTTCATCCCCGAACGGAGTTCTAGTGACAGTACCCGACGACTGTGTCACTTATTGGACAAGACCCAACTATCCCAAATGCCCACGGGACTCCTCTCGATCGATGCCGAGAAGGCATTTGACCAGGTCCACTGGCCATATTTGCAACAGACACAATTTGGTGCACGAGACTGCTTCATGCAATGGGTGGGAAGCCTATATAAGGACCCCCAGGTGCGTATCCGGGTTAACAGAGTGACATCTCAGCCGTTCAAAATTCAAAGGGGCACACGGCAGGGTTGCCCCCTGTCGCCCCTGCTCTTTGCTCTGTATATGGAGCAATTTGCAGAGAAAATCCGCCAGAACTCATGGATTTCAGGGATCCGCATGGGAGATAGAGAGCATAAAATCTCATTGTATGCAGATGATGTAGTATCATTTCTGACTCATCCAGCATTCTCGATTTTCCCTCTCACGGAGGAGCTAGATCCCTTCAGTCAGGCATCAGGCTATAAGGTCAACGTCCATAAGACCCAAGCATTGAGCCTGACCCTCCCCCATGCAGAACAGCAGGTTCTGATGGCACATTTCAGTGGGCCACAGATGGTATCCAATATCCGGGTTTACAAAGGTTCCCTACCCTGGCTAGGACGGCCCAAGTAAACTATGCTTCTATCCTGGCCGAGTAAGGAAAGAGCTCTCTACCTGGAAGCGACACCTCCTGTCCTGGCTGGGCAGACTGGTGGCAGCTAAAATGACCACCCTCCCACATATCCTATATGTGATGCAGACAGTGCCGCACAGATGCAACGTCTTATTAATAACTTTGTATGGGGAGATAAGAAAGTGAGAATAGCCCATAATTTGACCTATTTGAAGCAAGGCGGTGGTGGCTTGGGTGTCCCATGCCCGGTGCGATACTTCCAAGCTGCACAACTCCGATATATGCTGGAATGGTATAAGTTGGAGTCCTAAAAGCACTGGTGCTTTCTTGTTCGATCGATAGCAGGCATGCATATTTGGAAGGTCCCATGGCCTCCTATGAAACACAGGCCTTATGGGGTATACGTGTCACCAGTTTTGAGAGCTACCCTGGGGAGTGGGATCGGGTTCAAGTTCCTCACAGCTTCTCGACCCCGGTATCTCCTTTGACTCCCTGCATTGGCAATCCCGACTTCCCACCAACTCACACAGGGTAGGGGTACCTTCACTGGCAAGAGGCCAAATGTAAACGTATTGGGGAGTTATTTGATGAACACGGGGTAACAGACTTCACGGGCTTCATAGAAGGATATGGGATCCCTCGCTCAGCATATTGGCAATATCTTGCCCTTCACTACTGGGTCACCCAACCACAGATATGACTTCATGCAGGGCGCTTTCTAACAAAATTTGAGAAGTGGTATATTACCAGAACGTCTGATAAACGGTTGTTGTCCGACATTTCATCTTCATTAGACATGGTGCTCCCCAAAACATGGACGACTAATAAGAAAGGATCCAACAGAGTAGCGTGGTACTCCCCACAGCTTAGAGAAATGAAGCAAAAGTGTAAACGTTTGGAAAAAAGATGGAGGAAAGACTTTCCTACTATTAATAAACCTAAATATAGATAGGTTATTAAAGCATACATGGCAGAAATCAGAAGTGCTCAGCCCCTGTATTATGAAAAAAGGATCATCTCAGCCTCCAAATCCCCTCGCAAAATTTTTCGCACTGCAAAATCCCTTCTTAATCCTTCCCTTCCTTCTTTTCTACCGGATGATACTTTAGTGAATTGCAATAATTTGGCAGTATTCTTTTTTTTTTTTAAATACAAGATATTTACTCTTCGCTTCCCCAGACCTCAGTATATCAAAATGTTCTACCTCTGGTTAACCAGCTTCAAATCCAAGATTGTTCCCTAGTGGAAATTCCTCCTATGGATTTGAATCTTTTGTAAAACCTCCTTAACCAATTGAAATGTGGCTCCCCCAGAGATGTGGCCCCCCTATTATTCTAAACCAGGTCATTAGCACGGTTGCCCCAACCATTCTTGACCTGATTAATATTTCATTTTCTATAGGGCTCGTCCCCCCGTCATGGAAACGAGCTATGGTTAAAGCCCTTCTGAAAAAAAAAATCTGGATCCAGAAGTGTTCACGAACTACCGTCTGATCTCGCTTTTGTCAGGAATTGCAAAAATTGCTGAAAAATATGTCAATTCTATTCTCTCTGCTTTTTTGGAGAAGAATGAATGTCTTCATCCTTCACAAACTGGTTTCAGACACCAACAAGGCACTGCTTTGCTGGTAGTAGTAGAAGAAGCCAGAAAAATCCTGGATGTCGGAGGCTCTGCGGCAATTGTTCTTTTAGACCTCAGCGCAGCCTTCAATACGGTTAACCATCAACTGCTCATCCAGAGACTCAGAGAGGTAGGAGTGACAGGGACGGCTCTTAAGTGGCTGCAGTCCTTCTTAGAGGATAGATCATTTCAAGTGTTTGAGGATAAATTTATCTCTGAGAGTATGCCACTTAGATGTGGGGTTCCTCATGGTTCTTCCTTGAGCCCCACTCTTTTTAATGTTTGCACGAGCCCTTTGGCTGTGGTTGTCAAAACCGTTGGTATTCGAATTATCACCTATGCTGATTGTCTCCTTCAACCAACTTGATAAAGCTGAATCTGATCTAGCGGGCTGTCTTGAAAGGGTGTCAGCCTGGATGGAAGGCTCTTACCTGAAACTAAATGGGGCTAAAACAGAGTTGATGTTCCTGGGTAAAGCCTCCCCCTGAAGGTTAGCTCATTCTGGCCTAGCTGTCTGGGCCCAATGCCCCCCTCCAAAGAACAGATCAAGAGCCTTGGCGTGTGGCTGGACCACCATCTAAACTTTAAGGAGCAAGCATGGACGGTGGCATTATCATTCTGAAGATGATAAGGAAAATCCTCCCCCTGCTGCCTTTCAATGCCAGGAGACTGTTCGTTCAAGCTTTGATTCTTTCTCGGCTTGATTATGCCAATGCCCTATATCTAGGATCTCCATGTTCAACCATCAAAAACTGCAGACTGTGCAAAATTGTGCTGCACACCTCATTATGCAGGTCCCTAATCAGGAATATGCAAAGGCCTTCTATCGCCATTCTTCATTGGCTCCCGGTTTCAGAAAGAGTCCAGTTTAAAGCATTGTGCATTGCTCATAAGACTATGTCATTCAAGGGGCCACCTATTATTCGGTCTACCATCTCCCCCTACTGTCCCAATAGGTCCTTGCGCTCAGGTAATAAGCGCCTGGCAGCAGTCCCCATGGTAACAGGGTCCCGGAGTGGAGGCCGTCTGGGGTGGGTGGGATTTGTGTAGTCGCTCTACGCAAAGTACTGCGAAACAGCAAAAAATCTCCGCAAGCACGCAGAATTCCACAAGCTCGCGGAATTGCTTGTGCCACCAGAAGAATTGTTGTCTCCAGCAGTGACCATGTGTGTCTATAACTTTGCCATTGCACCGAAAGGTACCGGGGTCCCTTGAGTGAGCTGTCCATCATAGTGGGTAAAGGGTGGGAAGAAGTTGCATACCGCTAGTGTGTGGGGGGCAAGGCTTCTATGTGAGTTCACATGCCTCTTGTTTATAAAAGGTCAAAGACCGATCAGAGCAGCATATGAGTAGAGAGAACCTCCTGTTCACAGGAACTACACAGGGATTGCGCTCGAGAAAGTCATGGATGCAAAGATCTCCATCAAGCATCACAGCTAATTTTCGACGGTAGATATGGGGAGAAAGCACACCTGCCCAGGCTCGACCGTGCTCACAAATGTTTGGGGCTGATTAATGTGTTACTGAATGTGAGCTTCAACTTGGGCACCTACTTTATTTTTATCTGTAAGTGCTTCCTGTTGAGGTTTAGTTTTTGTGGCAGGAGCATCGTGCCAGAATGAATCCTGAACTGCATATATATCCAAGAAGATGCCACCGTTTTGTGCAATACCTCTACTCAACTGGAGTACTTTCTATTGGCTAATCAGTAAGTGCTACCTTGTTGGGTAAATGTATGGTGCTCTTCCTACACTACAGCCGCGTACAGTGCCAGAAGTGTTGTCTCCAGTGACCATGTGTGTCTGTAACTTTGCCACAGCGCCGAAAGGCGCCGGGGTCCCTTAAGTGAGCTGTCCAACATATTGGGAAAAGGGCGGGAAGAAGTTGCATACCACTAGTGTGTGTGTGGGGCGGGGCCAAATGGGCAGGGCATCTATCTATGCGAGTTCACATGCCTCTTGTTTATAAAAGGTCAGGGACCGATCAGAGCAGCAGATGAGGAGAAAGAACCTACTGGTCACAGGAACTACACAGGGATTGCGCTCGAGAAAGTCATGGATGCAAAGACCTCCATCAAGGATCCCAGCTAATTTTCGACGGTAGATATGGGGAGAAAGCACACCTGCCCAGCATCGTCCGTGCTCACAAATTTTTTGGGCTGATTAATGCGTTACTGAATTTGAGCTTCAACTTGGGCACCTGGTTTATTTATATCTGTAAGTGCTTCCTGTTGAGGTTTAGTTTTTGTGACAGGAGTATTGCGTCAGAATGAATCCTGCCCTGCATATTTATCCAATAAGATGCCACTGTTTTGTGCAATACCTCTACTCAACTGGAGTACTTTCTATTGGCTAATCAGTAAATGCTACCTCGTTGGGTAAATGTATAGTGCTTTTCCTACACTACAGCTGCATAAAGGGCCAAGAGAGTTTTGCTCCAGTGACCATGTGTGTCTGTAACTTTGCCACCTCGCCAAAAGGTGCCGGGCTCCCTTGAGTGAGCTGTCCATCATAGTGGGAAAAGGGAGAGAAGAAGTTGCATACCGCTAGTGTGTGTGGGGCGGGGCCAAACGGGCAGGGCATCTATCTATGCGAGTTGGCATGCCTCTTGTTTATAAAAGGTCATAGACTGATCAGAGCAGCAGATGAGGGGAAAGAACCTCCCGGTAACAGAAACTACACAGGGATTGCGCTCGAGAAAGTCATGGATGAAAATATCTCCATCGAGGATCACAGCTAATTTACAATGGTAGATATGGGTAGAAAGCACACCTGCCCAGCCTCATCCGTGCTCACAAAGTTTTTGGGCTGATTAATGCGTTACAGAATTTGAGCTTCAACTCGGGCACCTGCTTTATTTATATCTGTAAGTGCTTCGTGTTGAGGTTTAGTTTTTGTGACAGGAGCATCGAGCCAGAATTAATCCTGCCCTGCATATTTATCCAAGAAGATGCCACCGTTTTCTGCAATACCTCACCATTGCCATGCCCACAAATTCCAGTACGCCGCGGATTGCGGAATTTTCTGCAATTCGTAACGTGGAATTGCCAAAATTTCACAAATTCCACGCGCGGAACAGAATTTACCGCCCACCCTTACTTCTCTTACAACATTGCAAAACTGTGGAACCAACTACCCAATTATATTCGTCTTGAGGACAACTCTTTGACTTTTCAAAAACTTCAGAAAACTTTTCTGTTTCCTTGAAGACTGTTATGAAGTTCTACTATGTCACTGCTTCTAGCTCTGGGATGCTTTCGGGTAGCCATGCGCTTTAGAAATGCAGATTCATTCATTCATTCATTTATGCCTTTTTAAACACACCCAGACAAATCCCCAGCACAGCGCAGGTGGGAATCCGAATTGGAATATGAGTTCTCCCCCAAGGAGTGGGAAGACATGATACACAGGACTGGGGCTTCCTCATGCAGCAATGCAAGCAAGGAGAAGTTTTTGAACATTGCACATATTTGGGACTACACTCCAGTGAGAACTCTAAAGTGGAATCTCGGCGGAAATGGGCAATGTTGGAGGCAGTGTGGACTACAAGGCACGCTCACTCATATCCTGTGGGCATGCCCAAAGGTACAACCTTTTTGGGAGACAATCCTGAGGGATGTAGATGATATATATATAAACTCCCCACATACACAATATTATGACTCCCGAATGCTCTGATGTACCCCCTTAAATCTAACTGGGGTAGAGCTATTACTTTGGCATTGGGGGCGGCCAAATAGGCACTCTTGGCTAGGTTGGGGACGGCAGAGATTTCCACACGTCTGGATTGGTTATATGATATGGGACCTCCTGGGGATGGAAAAGATTTCAGCGGGCCTCACCCGAACCCTTTCTAAATTTGATAAACATGGGGTACTACTATAGAATTCTTGTCCAATGAGTTTACTGAGCTCACCTGCCCGAATTACCTTAGAGTGCTGCGCCTTACTAACTCCTCCCTTCCCAAGGTTTAAGTTTAAACAAATGTTTCCCACCGGCCAGTGATGTAGGTGGCAAGTAATGTAATGATTACTTTTTCAAAATCAATAAAAGGATTTAAACCATGAAGAAAGTTAGTATTGGTAAAGAGTGATTTTCTTTTATTCAATAGAGTAGAGGTATCAGTAGTTATGGCCAAGGTCTGCAGACAGACGTTAATGTTTGTGATGGTGTTTGCTGCAGTGCCATGATCTGGGGTCAAAAAAGGAAGACAATCACAACACTGGCTCATTGAATTCATTAGTTTTTCCTTTTATACCTTTCATCACTTTCATCCTCCATTGTCTAGTTACAGTTCAATGAGGCATAAAAAGCTGGTCTCAAAATGTACCCTTAGGCAATGTATATGATGTGACGGATAAGGATTATTCACTTTCCTCAGGTAAGGACAAAGTAAAACAATAGTGCTGAGTCAGGACTGCAAGATTAGAGTTGGTTCATGGATATAACCATTGAACGTTTTTGTGGAGTTCCCCTCTACCATGAATGTCTTTCAGGATTAAGTTGACATAAGGAACGTACACCAGCTGTAAATGAGGGCTGCCTCAGTAGGAATTGTAAGTGGACAGATGTGTTTATAACTTAAGGGTTCAGTAGCCAAGTGCCAGTGTGGATATTTTACTGTGCCCATGGTAATAAGGCTGTGAGGATCCTCTGAGCAGCAAAATGATGTTTTTCACTTACTAAAGTATGTTCTTCATTTTTATGCACCATTTATCAACAAAGGCAGATGCAATACTCGTGCTTTGTTCGGCTTTTCTGACAAAGAAAGTAACAAACATAAATGAGATAGGGCATAAGAGGCAAGGGTCTTGAAAAGAAAAGTTAGTGGAGTATTAGCTCAGGAAAAATAGATAATATACAAAGCTAGTTAATGAAGGGTATGAGTAAGATAGTCAAGATAAAAGAGAAGATGCACATAAGGGTTTAGAGTGGCTTGGAGTGAGGAGAGCAATTATTTATGGTGGTCATTATCCAAAACATAACAGTAATTGATGTTAGAAAACCCATACATTGTAACAGGAGTTTGATAGATTCAAAGGGACGGAAGCTTAGGGGCATATTTACTCATGTTTAATGCAACCCATGGCAGCAAGCAAATCTGCTGCGCTGCGTTGTGTGAAAAGGGAGAGAGCAGAAGTGCTCCAAATTTACAAAGATATGGAGCATTTCTGCTCTCTCCGTGCACTGGTGCACTGTGTACTGCCTAGCACCAGCACAGTACAACGGTACCTGTATGAAGGAAAGGTTTGCTTTTGTGTAGGAAAAAGTACCTTCCTGCACATAAACAATCCTTAGAGACACTTTCCTCTTTCTATGTGTGATACGGAAAACATTTCACATAGAGAAAGTAATGAGGATAAATAATATTTCTGCTTTTTCTGTCACACTGGGGTAGGTGCAACCTTATGACTTATTCCCAGGTTTACGAGCATTAGTAAATTGGGAATGTGCCATAATCTATGGCTGGATGCATGGGAAAAACCATGCTCCACACATGAAGCGCCTATCAACTTGAAATGTAAAGGAACGCAGAAAATGTTGTTATTTTGTGTTAGATTTCTTTACAAAGTTATGCAAGCAGCCCCTTGCATAGCCTTTTTAATATTACTGAAGCCTTTGCATTGCTCTTGCATCACCCAAGTACCGGGGTGATAAATCTACGCCTTGATTTTGTTCTATTGTGAAGATATAGGTTAAAGATTTCAGCAACAGAGGAAAGTTTCTCTAAAAACTCAAAGAAGACTCAAGGATGACACTAAAGTTTTTATCAGAGGAGAAAAGGATAACAGAAAACATATACAGGAGGGGTGGAAATAGCCATGGAAACTGGAAAAATGAGGATCATAGTTTTCTCACTATTAAGTTAAAAAAAGTGCAAAGTACAAACTCATGATGCAACTTTCATCTGCATATATACGACCACAGTTATTAACATAAAGGATAGATTTGAGATGTATTGACATAGATATGAGAACTGAAGCTGAAGCATGTGATAACATAAGTAAAAGGAATTGTATACAGTGAAAAGAGTACAGGACCCAGAACCAAACCATGAGGAGTACCATAGAATAAGGGTGGGTAAAAGCTACAGCTCTGTTCCAGGAGGCTGAGAAGGAGTGATTTGAAAGATAAGAACAAAACCAATTAAGAACATTAGAAGAGATCCCATGTGTAGATAAAGAACCAATAAGAAGAGAGTGGTCTGCCATGCCAAAACAGCAGAATGACCAAGAACTTTAAGAATCAAAGAGTGTTTTTTATAACAAGCTTGAAGTTAAGAGTGAGAAACTGAAATGAATGTTAATTCTCTGGAATACCTAAGATGAAAGCCTGATTGAACTCGGGAAAGAACATCATTAACATGAAGAAAAATGGAAAATTGAGAAAAGAAGATATGTTCTAGAATGTTTGACAGAAAAGGAGGCGAAAATATAGGTTGAAAATTAGAGAGAATATTAGGGCCTAAAATAGCTTTATAAGTAAGGGATGAACAACAGCATATTTTATTTAAGACAGAAATAAGTTAAGAAAGATTTTCAAAGAGAGATAACAAAAGGAAGGACCAAAGAACAAACAGATTTGACCATGGAGGTAGGTGATGGATCCACAGAAGAAGTGGTGGGTTGAGCCTGAGTTCGGTAAAAAAGCATGCCCAGTTCTGAGAGAAAGCGGTACCTGAGGCCACGCCCCCTGACTACGGTATTTAGGACGCTGACTTACAAGCGCCACTAGATGCTTTGAATCTCCTGAGGCGGAAAGCCGGGAGCCTGACCACAGTAGCGCTTTTTTAATATTTGAGTGTCACTAATTGTTTGTTTGATTTTACCTGCACTTCGTCTTTGTGGCTCTGCCATTCTTCTGTGACACCCGCGCAGCGGAGTTTAGCGCTGCCGCGGGACGAAAACTCCAAAGTCCTTTGCCGCCATTACTGGCAAGCCCATAGGCCACGCCCCCTACCTGAGGCCACGCCCCCTGACTACGGTATTTAGGACGCTGACTTACAAGCGCCACTAGATGCTTTGAATCTCCTGAGGCGGAAAGCCGGGAGCCTGACCACAGTAGCGCTTTTTTAATATTTGAGTGTCACTAATTGTTTGTTTGATTTTACCTGCACTTCGTCTTTGTGGCTCTGCCATTCTTCTGTGACACCCGCGCAGCGGAGTTTAGCACTGCCGCGGGACGAAAACTCCAAAGTCCTTTGCCGCCATTACTGGCAAGCCCATAGGCCACGCCCCCTACCTGAGGCCACGCCCCCTGACTACGGTATTTAGGATGCTGACTTACAAGCGCCACTAGATGCTTTGAATCTCCTGAGGCGGAAAGCCGGGAGCCTGACCACAGTAGCGCTTTTTTAATATTTGAGTGTCACTAATTGTTTGTTTGATTTTACCTGCACTTCGTCTTTGTGGCTCTGCCATTCTTCTGTGACACCCGCGCAGCGGAGTTTAGCGCTGCAGCGGGACGAAAACTCCAAAGTCCTTTGCCGTCATTACTGGCAAGCCCATAGGCCACGCCCCCTACCGGAGGCCACGCCCCTTCCGGCTCTTTCCCTTACGAGTTATAAATGTGCATACTCCGGAAGCGCAGCGGACGAGCGCAACGGGAGCGCCGTTTGCGCGACGAAGGGGCGCCAAAGGGAAGCCCGTCTGCGCCCGTCCGCGCCTGGCCGGGCCCAGGGCCTTTAAACTCCGTAAAAGGGATTACCTATACACCTGACCTATTATGGTCTCTACGTCCCCCTGTCCTACATACCTGTGAAATACTAACTAACCATAGGAATCATAGTATCGCATGTTGTGCATGTAATTTCTATCTTGATACCCCGCAACTATGCGGCCAACGGTCTAGACCTAATGGCCGCAAGCCAACTCGTTCATGGTTACTTGGCAGTCTTAACTGTAGGTCGCTCTGCAAACACAAAAGGGACATTTTCGATCTTCTGTCTGACAACTCTCTAGATGCCCTCTTTCTTACTGAGACGTGGCTACATGCTAGCTCTGGCCCAGACATTGTCGAAGCCCTACCGTCTAATTATGCTATCATTCGACAAGACCGAACCTCCGGAATTGGAGGTGGGATAGCAGTCATCTTCAAAAAATCACTTCAATGTATTCTGGAGCCCATTCCTCTACTTGCATGTGAAGCTGTCTTTTTCAAACTTCAACTTCATCCGACCTTCACTTTCAATGGTCTTTTGATCTATCGTCCGCCTGGCCCTACTCTTCCTTGGGCCACCCAATTAGTGGACTGGATCGCTTCGATAAGGGTGAATTATAACCATCTGTCCATTCTAGGCGATCTAAACACTCATTTCGACGAGCCTGCAAACAAACCAGGCATAAATTTAATTGATGACCTGGCTGCCATGAATCTCACTCTATGGAACTCAGGCCCTACTCACAAAAGGGGACACCTTCTGGACCCTTTGTTTTCCAGCCTCCCCCAGCTACAGTGCCAGCAGGCTCTGCCCTTAGATTGGTCAGACCACTTTCTAATAAAATTTCATTTGGGGGACCATACAGCTGCCAGCCCTCCTAGTGGGACCAGTAAGTCCCTCAAAAGAAATTGGAAAAATGTGGACACCAACCGCCTCATGGCCATCCTTAGCGCGACCACACCGGAGGTTTCGCTTAAAACCAGAGACATTGAAATTGTAGCCACTAATATCAACAAATGGCTCCTAGGTGCTTTAGACATTTGCCTGCCCCTAGGTCATAAAAAAACCACTTCCCATAACCCACCTGCTCCATGGTATAACGAACAACTGAAGGCTACTAAGTCCAAATGTAAACGACTAGAACGCCTATGGAGGAAGGACTATTCCCTGGCTGCCAGCATACACTACAAAAGTGAGCTCAAGCTCTATCATAAAGCATGCTACAAGGCTAGAGCTAACTATGTAGCAAAATCCATATCTGAAGCTACCAACAAATCTAAAATTCTTTTTAACCTTGTAAAAGAACTAGCAGGTGCAAACATTTCTTCTAAACCTCCGCCCCTTAATAGTCTGCAATGTGAGGAACTGCGAAATATTTCACATCAAAAATTGAGAATATCTACCAGGATATAACAACACAACAGCAAGCTCAATCAAATAGTACGCAAAACTTCGGACCCAAGACAGACGACATCTGTGCCCAACCCCATTTACCCTACGCGCCACTTACTTCTTGGCCCGAGATCGATGTCCGAGGTCTGCGGGACATCTTAGGTATGGTTAAATCTGGATCTCCCGCCGACCCCCTCCCGATTTCTATTCTTAGACTCCTGGACACTCCTCTTCTTGCAGTATTATGTCAAACCTTAAATTTGTCCCTTTCCTCTGCCACGGTCCCGCCATCTTGGAAGCATGCCATGGTTTCGCCCCTTCTTAAGAAACCATCGGCCGACCCAAAAATTTTGGCAAACTTCCGCCCAATATCCCTTCTACCTGCTCTCTCCAAAATCTTGGAGAAGCATGTCCATAAATATCTCACCAATTTTACGGAGGCAAATAATATTCTACATCCCTCCCAATCGGGTTTCCGCACCGGATTCTCGACGGAGACCACTTTACTTGGAGTCGTGGAAAATCTTCGACATCTGGTCGATAAGGGTAACTCTGCCACGCTGATCCTTCTTGATCTCAGCGCGGCGTTCGACACCATCTCCCACAGTACCCTGCTCGCTTCCCTTTCCAACATGGGCATAAGAGGAAAGGCACTAGATTGGATTGCCTCTTTCCTGACTCTCAGGACATTCCAAATTTCTTCCAGCAATGCGGCGTCCAAGGTCCATCTTTCTCCACACGGAGTTCCACAGGGATCAGTATTAAGCCCCCTGCTTTTTAACTTTTACGCAGCCCCGCTGGCCCAGATAGCTGAATCAGCTGGATTAATATGTTCACATATGCTGACGACTTCCAAATCGTCTTTTCACTATCAAACGAAAATCAGGACTCTCCCTCACGCCTACAGACTGGCCTTAGGAATATTTCCTCCTGAATGAATAAAAATATGCTTAAACTCAATGGTAGTAAAACCGAGGTTCTGATAGTAGGTGATGGATCAAACCCAGATCTGTTGACTGGGTGTGAGTGTTTGATTGGTTCTGAAGCTCCGTCCATCACCACCCCCTTTTGTACCGCTTTGTTCGCCATAAGTTGGCAGGGTATGCTCAGACGTGAGTCCCTTGCTCACTTTGCCACTGGATTCAAGCAAGCCTGGCTGAAGATGGCTGAAATGCCAGAAACCGGTCCTAGGAAGCTTGTTTCCGGTCCAGGGAAGGCATGGCTTGGCAGTTCGGGCTGAACTGTTCCCATGAGACACAGGGTCAGACTGATTTGCATATGGCCATGTCTGAACTAGGGTGGCAGACTGGGCTAAAGAACGGTGATGGATCAAACCCAGATCTGTTGACTGGGTGTGAGTGTTTGATTGGTTCTGAAGCTCCGTCCATCACCACCCCCTTTTGTACCGCTTTGTTCGCCATAAGTTGGCAGGGTATGCTCAGACGTGAGTCCCTTGCTCACTTTGCCACTGGATTCAAGCAAGCCTGGCTGAAGACGGCTGAAATGCCAGAAAGCGGTCCTAGGAAGCTTGTTTCCGGTCCAGGGAAGGCATGGCTTGGCAGTTCGGGCTGGACTGTTCCCATGAGGCACAGGGTCAGACTGATTTGCATATGGCCATGTCTGAACTAGGGTGGCAGAGTGGGCTAAAGAACGGTGATGGATCAAACCCAGATCTGTTGAGTGGGTGTGAGTGTTTGATTGGTTCTGAAGCTCCGTCCATCACCACCCCCTTTTGTACCGCTTTGTTCGCCATAAGTTGGCAGGGTATGCTCAGACGTGAGTCCCTTGCTCACTTTGCCACTGGATTCAAGCAAGCCTGGCTGAAGACGGCTGAAATGCCAGAAACCAGTCCTAGGAAGCTTGTTTCCGGTCCAGGGAAGGCATGGCCTGGCAGTTCGGGATGGACTGTTCCCATGAGGCACAGGGTCAGACTGATTTGCATATGGCCATGTCTGAACTAGGGTGGCAGAGTGGGCTAAAGAACGGTGATGGATCAAACCCAGATCTGTTGACTGGGTGTGAGTGTTTGATTGGTTCTGAAGCTCCGTCCATCACCACCCCCTTTTGTACCGCTTTGTTCGCCATAAGTTCGCAGGGTATGCTCAGACGTGAGTCCCTTGCTCACTTTGCCACTGGATTCAAGCAAGCCTGGCTGAAGACGGCTGAAATGCCAGAAACCAGTCCTAGGAAGCTTGTTTCCGGTCCAGGGAAGGCATGGCTTGGCAGTTCGGGCTGGACTGTTCCCATGAGGCACAGGGTCAGACTGATTTGCATATGGCCATGTCTGAACTAGGGTGGCAGAGTGGGCTAAAGAACGGTGATGGATCAAACCCAGATCTGTTGACTGGGTGTGAGTATTTGATTGGTTCTGAAGCTCCGTCCATCACCACCCCCTTTTGTACCGCTTTGTTCGCCATAAGTTGGCAGGGTATGCTCAGACGTGAGTCCCTTGCTCACTTTGCCACTGGATTCAAGCAAGCCTGGCTGAAGACGGCTGAAATGCCAGAAACCGGTCCTAGGAAGCTTGTTTCCGGTCCAGGGAAGGCATGGCTTGGCAGTTCGGGCTGGACTGTTCCCATGAGGCACAGGGTCAGACTGATTTGCATATGGCCATGTCTGAACTAGGGTGGCAGAGTGGGCTAAAGAACGGTAATGGATCAAACCCAGATCTGTTGACTGGGTGTGAGTGTTTGATTGGTTCTGAAGCTCCCTCCATCACCACCCCGTTTTGTACCGCTTTGTTCGCCATAAGTTGGTAGGGTATGCTCAGACGTGAGTCCCTTGCTCACTTTGCCACTGGATTCAAGCAAGCCTGGCTGAAGACGGCTGAAATGCCAGAAACCGGTCCTAGGAAGCTTGTTTCCGGTCCAGGGAAGGCATGGCTTGGCAGTTCGGGCTCGACTGTTCCCATGAGGCACAGGGTCAGACTGATTTGCAGATGGCCATGTCTGAACTAGGGTGGCAGAGTGGGCTAAAGAACGGTGATGGATCAAACCCAGATCTGTTGACTGGGTGTGAGTGTTTGATTGCTCTCCGTCCATCACCACCCCCTTTTGTACCACTTTGTTCGCCATAAGTTGGCAGGGTATGCTCAGACGTGAGTCCCTTGCTCACTTTGACACTGGATTCAAGCAAGCCTGGCAGAAGATGGCTGAAATGCCAGAAACCGGTCCTAGGAAGCTTGTATCCGGTCCAGGGAAGGCATGGCTTGGCAGTTCGGGCTGAACTGTTCCCATGAGGCACAGGGTCAGACTGATTTGCACATGGCCATGTCTGAACTAGGGTGGCAGAGTGGGCTAAAGAACGGTGATGGATCAAACCCAGATCTGTTGACTGGGTGTGAGTGTTTGATTGGTTCTGAAGCTTCGTCCATCACCACCCCCTTTTGTACCGCTTTGTTCGCCATAAGTTGGCAGGGTATGCTCAGACGTGAGTCCCTTGCTCACTTTGCCACTGGATTCAAGCAAGCCTGGCTAAAGATGGCTGAAATGCCAGAAACCGGTCCTAGGAAGCTTGTTTCCGGTCCAGGGAAGGCATGGCTTGGCAGTTCGGGCTGGACTGTTCCCATGAGGCACAGGGTCAGACTGATTTGCATATGGCCATGTCTGAACTAGGGTGGCAGAGTGGGCTAAAGAACGGTGATGGATCAAACCCAGATCTGTTGACTGGGTGTGAGTGTTTGATTGGTTCTGAAGCTCCGTCCATCACCACCCCCTTTTGTACCGCTTTGTTCGCCATAAGTTGGCAGGGTATGCTCAGACGCGAGTCCCTTGCTCACTTTGCCACTGGATACAAGCAAGCCTGGCTGAAGACGGCTGAAATGCCAGAAACCAGTCCTAGGATGCTTGTTTCCGGTCCAGGGAAGGCATGGCTTGGCAGTTCGGGCTGGACTGTTCCCATGAGGCACAGGGTCAGATTGATTTGCATACGGCCATGTCTGAACTAGGGTGGCAGAGTGGGCTAAAGAACGGTGATGGATCAAACCCAGATCTGTTGACTGGGTGTGAGTGTTTGATTGGTTCTGAAGCTCCGTCCATCACCACCCCCTTTTGTACCGCTTTGTTCGCCATAAGTTGGCAGGGTATGCTCAGACGTGAGTCCCTTGCTCACTTTGCCACTGGATTCAAGCAAGCCTGGCTGAAGACGGCTGAAATGCCAGAAACCGGTCCTAGGAAGCTTGTTTCCGGTCCAGGGAAGGCATGGCTTGGCAGTTCGGGCTGGACTGTTCCCATGAGGCACAGGGTCAGACTGAGTTGCATATGGCCATGTCTGAACTAGGGTGGCAGAGTGGGCTAAAGAACGGTGATGGATCAAACCCAGATCTGTTGACTGGGTGTGAGTGTTTGGTTCTGAAGCTCCGTCCATCACCACCCCCTTTTGTACCGCTTTGTTCGCCATAAGTTGGCAGGGTATGCTCAGACGTGAGTCCCTTGCTCACTTTGCCACTGGATTCAAGCAAGCCTGGCTGAAAACGGCTGAAATGCCAGAAACCGGTCCTAGGAAGCTTGTTTCCGGTCCAGGGAAGGCATGGCCTGGCAGTTCGGGCTGGACTGTTCCCATGAGGTACAGGGTCAGACTGATTTGCATATGGCCATGTCTGAACTAGGGTGGCAGAGTGGGCTAAAGAACGGTGATGGATCAAACCCAGATCTGTTGAGTGGGTGTGAGTGTTTGATTGGTTCTGAAGCTCCGTCCATCACCACCCCCTTTTGTACCACTTTGTTCGCCATAAGTTGGCAGGGTATGCTCAGACGTGAGTCCCTTGCTCACTTTGCCACTGGATTCAAGCAAGCCTGGCTGAAGACGGCTGAAATGCCAGAAACCGGTCCTAGGAAGCTTGTTTCCGGTCCAGGGAAGGCATGGCCTGGCAGTTCGGGATGGACTCTTCCCATGAGGCACAGGGTCAGACTGATTTGCATATGGCCATGTCTGAACTAGGGTGGCAGAGTGGGCTAAAGAACGGTGATGGATCAAACCCAGATCTGTTGACTGGGTGTGAGTGTTTGATTGGTTCTGAAGCTCCGTCCATCACCACCCCCTTTTGTACCGCTTTGTTCGCCATAAGTTGGCAGGGTATGCTCAGACGTGAGTCCCTTGCTCACTTTGCCACTGGATTCAAGCAAGCCTGGCTGAAGACGGCTGAAATGCCAGAAACCAGTCCTAGGAAGCTTGTTTCCGGTCCAGGGAAGGCATGGCTTGGCAGTTCGGGTTGGACTGTTCCCATGAGGCACAGGGTCAGACTGATTTGCATATGGCCATGTCTGAACTAGGGTGGCAGAGTGGGCTAAAGAACGGTGATGGATCAAACCCAGATCTGTTGACTGGGTGTGAGTATTTGATTGGTTCTGAAGCTCCGTCCATCACCACCCCCTTTTGTACCGCTTTGTTCACCAGAAGTTGGCAGGGTATGCTCAGACGTGAGTCCCTTGCTCACTTTGCCACTGGATTCAAGCAAGCCTGGCTGAAGACGGCTGAAATGCCAGAAACCGGTCCTAGGAAGCTTGTTTCCGGTCCAGGGAAGGCATGGCTTGGCAGTTCGGGCTGGACTGTTCCCATGAGGCACAGGGTCAGACTGATTTGCATATGGCCATGTCTGAACTAGGGTGGCAGAGTGGGCTAAAGAACGGTAATGGATCAAACCCAGATCTGTTGACTGGGTGTGAGTGTTTGATTGGGCTCCGTCCATCACCACCCCCTTTTGTACCACTTTGTTCGCCATAAGTTGGCAGGGTATGCTCAGACGTGAGTCCCTTGCTCACTTTGCCACTGGATTCAAGCAAGCCTGGCTGAAGACGGCTGAAATGCCAGAAACCGGTCCTAGGAAGCTTGTTTCCGGTCCAGGGATGGCATGGCTTGGCAGTTCGGGCTGGACTGTTCCCATGAGGCACAGGGTCAGACTGATTTGCATACGGCCATGTCTGAACTAGGGTGGCAGAGTGGGCTAAAGAACGGTGATGGATCAAACCCAGATCTGTTGACTGGGTGTGAGTGTTTGATTGGTTCTGAAGCTCCGTCCATCACCACCCCCTTTTGTACCGCTTTGTTTGCCATAAGTTGGCAGGGTATGCTCAGACTTGAGTCCCTTGCTCACTTTGCCACTGGATTCAAGCAAGCCTGGCTGAAGACGGTTGAAATGCCAGAAACTGGTCCTAGGAAGCTTGTTTCCGGTCCAGGGAAGGCATGGCTTGGCAGTTCGGGCTGGACTGTTCCCATGAGGCACAGGGTCAGACTGATTTGCATATGGCCATGTCTGAACTAGGGTGGCAGAGTGGGCCAAAGAACGGTGATGGATCAAACCCAGATCTGTTGACTGGGTGTGAGTGTTTGATTGGTTCTGAAGCTCCGTCCATCACCACCCCCTTTTGTACCGCTTTGTTCGCCATAAGTTGGCAGGGTATGCTCAGACGTGAGTCCCTTGCTCACTTTGCCACTGGATTCAAGCAAGCCTGGCTGAAGACGGCTGAAATGCCAGAAACCGGTCCTAGAAAGCTTGTTTCCGGTCCAGGGAAGGCATGGCTTGGCAGTTCGGGCTGGACTGTTCCCATGAGGCACAGGGTCAGACTGATTTGCATATGGCCATGTCTGAACTAGGGTGGCAGAGTGGGCTAAAGAACGGTGATGGATCAAACCCAGATCTGTTGACTGGGTGTGAGTGTTTGATTGGTTCTGAAGCTCCGTCCATCACCACCCCCTTTTGTACCGCTTTGTTCGCCATAAGTTGGCAGGGTATGCTCAGACGTGAGTCCCTTGCTCACTTTGCCACTGGATTCAAGCAAGCCTGGCTGAAGACAGCTGAAATGCCAGAAACCGGTCCTAGGAAGCTTGTTTCCGGTCCAGGGAAGGCATGGCTTGGCAGTTCGGGCTGGACTGTTCCCATGAGGCACAGGGTCAGACTGATTTGCATATGGCCATGTCTGAACTAGGGTGGCAGAGTGGGCTAAAGAACGGTGATGGATCAAACCCAGATCTGTTGACTGGGTGTGAGTGTTTGATTGGTTCTGAAGCTCCGTCCATCACCACCCCCTTTTGTACCACTTTGTTCGCCATAAGTTGGCAGGGTATGCTCAGACGTGAGTCCCTTGCTCACTTTGCCACTGGATTCAAGCAAGCCTGGCTGAAAACGGCTGAAATGCCAGAAACCTGTCCTAGGAAGCTTTTTTCCGGTCCAGGGAAGGCATGGCTTGGCAGTTCGGGCTGGACTGTTCCCATGAGGCACAGGGTCAGACTGATTTGCATATGGCCATGTCTGAACTAGGGTGGCAGAGTGGGCTAAAGAACGGTGATGGATCAAACCCAGATCTGTTGACTGGGTGTGAGTGTTTGATTGGTTCTGAAGCTCCGTCCATCACCACCCCCTTTTGTACCGCTTTGTTCGCCATAAGTTGGCAGGGTATGCTCAGACGTGAGTCCCTTGCTCACTTTGCCACTGGATTCAAGCAAGCCTGGCTGAAGACGGCTGAAATGCCAGAAACCGGTCCTTGGAAGCTTGTTTCCGGTCCAGGGCAGGCATGGCTTGGCAGTTCGGGCTGGACTGTTCCCATGAGGCACAGGGTCAGACTGATTTGCATATGGACATGTCTGAACTAGGGTGGCAGAGTGGTCTAAAGAACGGTGATGGATCAAACCCAGATCTGTTGACTGGGTGTGAGTGTTTGATTGGTTCTGAAGCTCCGTCCATCACCACCCCCTTTTGTACCGCTCAGTTCTGAGAGAAAGGCAAAACTCATATAAATGTGATGATAAAGAGACACCAGAATGATTTGTGGACAATAGAGGAGAAGCAGTAGAAAAAAAGAGAAAATTAGAAAGATATTAAATGCTCAGCGTTGTACAAGTAATGAGAAAGTGAGTCTGGGGAGTTGGGAATAGTAAGTATTTGAATGTGAAAATGGACAACAGTAATCATGAAATTGTTCAGAGATGAATGAATAGAAAACATTCTGTTTGTCAGTTTTCAACTGTGAAACATAGGTATTGTGGACAGTAAGAAATTGAGTGAGAATAAAAGGTATCCTGTGTTTGGTCACTTAGCTTTCAAAATTGCAAGCAGCTTTTCAAAGAGAAACAGTCCCAGGGGAGAGCCAGGGTTATGGAGGTTTGCAAGTAGCTGTGGAGGCTTTCAGAAGGGACAGAGGATTAAAATACTTAGTAATATTAGCAGAATAAGTAGCTTGAGTAAGAGGTGAGGAAAAGTGAAAATCAGCAGAAGGTATAAAGTATTGTAGATCTAAGTTGCCAGTTCAGGTTGGCGAGCCACTGAAAGCTTGAGACAGGTTTTAACCTGAAACTGCCTCTGTCTCAGCTCAAGGTCCTATTGGAAGTTTGAGACCATGACAAGACAACCTTTCATGTAGTTTCTGCCTACCACCCTCCATCTGTCCAAGGTGCTGTTTCGGCCAAAGACACTAACTTTGGAACTGAGGAACCAGTTTTGAGTCTTGTGTCACCTGAACATCCCGTGATTCTGGGAAAATCACTTAATCTCCCCCTGCCTAAAAATAATGAAAGTGACCTTGTGTAATGTAACTGCTGCCCATGTCAAGTATTTCAATAGCTTCAGGTTGAGGTTGGGCTATTTAAAAACTGAAGTAAAATATAAAAACAGATAAAACCAAAGCATTAACATAAAAAAGGAAGGATAAATAGATACCTATTTAGTGGCTGATTTGTACAAAGTGAAACCAGAAATCCTGGATAAATTGTAGCATTCCCTTTGAATTTTGTGATCTTAGGCAAATATTATATTTCACAAAAACCTGTTATTCCTCATTGTTACATATGAAAGCCCTTTCAAATATGTGAGTTCAGAATACTAGTTGTATAAAAACCTATTGCGTTTGATTTAATCCACAATATTACATGGCAACCGTTTTGTCTTGGGTTCCAGTTTATAAAATCAACACTTTCAATAAGTACTTCTGAGTGCAGTGCTTTTATAGGACATAATAATGTCAAACCTTCCATATGTTAAAGAAATAACACTTATTTTTAATTTTGAAGAGACTTTTTCATTTTTTATATGATGTTTGTTGTATGATTTACGTAGTAAACATTTTCAGGGCTCGGCAATGGCTCTAAGAGCCAAGTCAAACCCTTGGCTCAGCACTGACTCAGCTATCCCTATTGATTTGTTGTCTCGCCCGGTAAACAGCCAAAATATCGAAAAAAAAATATCGAGTGGACAGAATATCGAGTTTTAAATATAGAATGGACAGAATATCGACATACCAAAATATAGTGGTGAAGAATATCGAAAATCAGGTAAGAAATATCGATTTGCATAATATAGAAGTAAGTAATATCGACAGTCATAATATAGTTGTAAAAAATATCGAATTTTTTTATAGTGTTTTAGGTGTTAAAAGTATGTATTAATTTTGGAATGTATGTTTGAATATTTGAATATTGAATATTTGAATATTTTTAAAGTAATGAATTTCATGTTATTTAATTTTTTTGTAATTTAATTCTGTAGCGGGTTGTGGGTTTATAGGGGATTAGGGTGGGAAGTAATTTAATTATAGTACAATAAATAATAATTTTTAGGAATTATTAATTATTTGTAATTTAAGTTTGCGTTTTACTTCTGTAGCGGGTTGTGGATTTATAGGGGAATAGGGTGGGAAGTAATTTAATTATTATTAATTAATTATTAATTGGTAATAACTAATTTATTGTAATTCATTATTCATTGGTAATTAATTTGTAATAATTGGTAAATAATTTTTATTAATTGGTAATTAATTTGTATTAATTGGTTAATTGATAATTATGTTAATTGTACTAATTTATTATTCGGTGTGGGTTGTGGGTTTATAGGGTAATAGGGTGGGAAGTAATTTAATCATAATTAAGTAATTATTGAATATATTTTTGTGTATTAATAAATAATTTACTGTTAATTATTAATTGGTATTTTTTAATATTTATCAATTTTTGTGACAGAAAATTAATTGGTTGTTGATTAATTATTAATTGGTAATTAATGTGTATTATTTGGTAATTAATTTGTATTAATTGTTTAATTGATAATTATGTTAATTGTATTAATTAATTATTTGTAGTGGGTTGTGGGTTTATAGGGGAATATGGTGGGAAGTTATTTAATTGTAAATAAATAATTTGTTGAAATTATTTTTGTATATTGTTAATTAATTTATTATGAATTAATTATTAATTTGTATTTGTATTCATTATTTTTTTTATTGAACATTAATTGGTTGTTAAATAATTATTAATAGGTAATTAATTTAAAAACATATTTATTGGTATTTATAAATAATTAATTATTAAAGCTTGTGTGATTGGTAAATAATGTTAATACATTTTTTATTACTATTAATAATTAATTTATTTTTAATACAATATTAAATTATTATTTTTCCTACTATTGCACTCACTGGAGTGGGAATAGTAATTGTTACCCCTATGCTATCCATCGCTTTCCCTACTATTGCACTTACTGGAGTGGGAATAGTAATTTTTACCCCTACGCTATCCAACGCTTTCTCTACTGTTGCACTCTTTGGAGTGGAAATAGTAATTTGTACCGCTATGCTATCCAATGCTTTCCCTACTGTTGCACTCACTGGAGTGGGAATAGTAAATTTTACCCTCCCGCTATCCAATGCTTTCTCTACTGTTGCACTCTCTGGAGTGGGAATAGTAATTTTTACCCCTACGATATCCAACGCTTTCCCTACTGTTGCACTCTTGGGAGTGGGAATAGTAAATTTTACCCTCCCGCTATCCAATGCTTTCCCTACTGTTGCACTCACTGGAGTGGGAATAGTAAATGTTGCCCTCCCGCTATCCAACGCTTTCTCTACTGTTGCACTCTCTGTAGTAGGAATGGTAATTTTTACCCCTACTCTATCCAACGCTTTCCCTACTGTTGCACTCTTTGGAGTGGGAATAGTAATTTTTACCCCTACGCTATCCAATGTTTTCCCTACCGTGGTACTCTCTAGAGTGGGAATAGTAATTTTTACCCTCCCGCTATCCAGCGCTTTCCCTACTGTTGCACTCTCTGAAGTGGGAATAGTAAGTTTTACCATCCCGCTATCCAATGCTTTCCCTACTGTTGCACTCTCTGGAGTGGTAATAGTATATTTGACCCGCCCGCTATCCAATGCTTTCCCTACTGTTGCACTCTCTGGAGTGGGAATAGTAATTTTTACCCATATGCTATCCAACGATTTCCCTACTGTTGCACTCTCTGGAGTGGGAATAGTAATTTTTACCCCTACGCTATTCAACGCTTTCCCTATTGTTGCACTCTTTGGAGTGGGAATAGTAATTTTTACCCTTGCGCTATCCAGCGCTTTCCCTACTGTTGCACTCTCTGGAGTGGGAATAGTAATTTTTACCATCCCGCTATCCAATGCTTTCCCTACTGTTGGACTTACTGGAGTGGTAATAGTAAATTTGACCCACCCGCTATCCTACGCTAAAATTATCGAATATTTTTTATTAATATTACGTTAATATATATAGGTATTAATTTTTTCTTTTTTTTTAACGTACATTAATTAATTATTAATTGTAAAGTTATTTAAGTATTTGTAAGTATGTTTTAGTTAATTATATTTATTATTTCATTAATTTTACATTACTTTTAATATATTAAAAAAATTCGATATTTTGACTAACTATATTTTTTACAACGATATTTTGGAATCGATATTTTAGTACTTACCTGTTTGTAGATAGGCAGTCGATATTTTGGCATTCTATATTTTTTCCTCGATATTTTTGTAGGTCGATATTCTTGTCATCAATATTCTGTCAGTGATCCGTCTCGCCCACCTCTGGTTGATCAGAGAAAAGAATATGGAAGACGATGCTAAAATGTTATGGGTGGAGAAACAGGCCATGTTCCAGTAAAAGGAATGAAAGTAAGATACAGTAGGAAATGGCCAGATGGTGGAATGATGGTAAAGAAGTAGAGCAAATTGATTGAAAATGGCAGGAAAATAAAATCAGATCAACAGTACTGCCATAAAAATGTGTGGGTGGACAGTGCTTAATTTCAGATCAATGAAGTTTGTGAAAATCTGCTAAGGAAAAATAGTAGCTCCATTGGCAATATGCAAATGAAAGTCGACTAACATGAGCACCAAATTGAAATATGACTCACATGCTTCTGGTCAAAAAACCTGATTCTATTGAAGAGTGAAAACATTAACAATAGTAATACACAATAAATATAGAATAATAACTTAATGAATTTACATAGTAGTAGAATTACTGAGGATATGAAAATAGTAACACAAGACTATGCATACAAAAATTAGATATATCATTTTATATTAAATAAAGATGGGGAGAAAGAGAAAGAAGGAAACAAAAGAGAAGGAAAAGAAATGAAAAGAAAAGAAAAGAAAAAGAAAGGAGGAAAGGAGAGAACAGGGTACAGAAAGACAACAGGAAAGGAAAAGGAATGATAATCATGGTACAGGTGAGTAAGAAGAGAGACAATTAGTAAAGGGTAACCAATATAATTTAGATGTAATATTCTGATGTCCAGACAATGAAGAAACATTGGCTATTCTATGTTCCGCAAACAAAATTACACCATGTTTTATAGATAACTTAGAAATGTCTTTCCAACAAGAAAGTATAACCTTAAAAGCAATTGCAATAAAAAGACCAAATAACATACGTTTAGGTGAAAGATTCTGAATTGATAGTTGAATATTACATTGGAAGATCTTTAAACATTTTAACCAAATAACTTCACAAAATCTAAACACGTGAGAACAACAGTAGAGTAAATGAATTAAATTACCAATAGAAGCGGAACAAGGCCAGCATAATGTTAATGTTAATTCGCATCTTTTATAGTGCACGGCTACTCCAAAGAGTGTCCCGGCGCTTTGACAAAAACCCGAGAGGTGAGACCAGGGCAGATGAGAGCAGACAGAAGGGTTACTGAGAAAAAAGCCATGTCTTCAGCTCCTTCCTGAAAGTCAGTAAGTTATTGACTTTCCTCAAAGAGACGGGCAAAGAATTCCAACATTGAGGTGCCAGATGACGGAAGGAGCGACCTCCAATTCTAGCCCGTCTAATGGAAGGGACAGAGGCCATGGACATAGATGTAGATCTCAAAGTTCTGCTAGGAACATAGAAGGCCAAGCGCTTCCTGATGTATTTGGGCCCTACCAGATGGAGTGCCTTAAAGGCAAGGGTTAATGCCTTAAATGTGATCCTTTTAGACATCGGGAGCCAATGCAGGCTTTTTAGTAGCTCAGATGCCCTCGTTCTCCGCTGAAGACCATAAATGGCTCTTGCGGCGGAATTCTGCACAATCTGTAGACGCGAAAGAAGAAATTTAGGCAGCCCCAGGTAGAGCACATTCGCATAGTCGAGGCGAGAGCCTATCAGGGCCTGCACAGTAATCTTTCTATGGTGCAGAGACAACAGCGGAAGAAACTTGTGCAACATCTTCAGGATGCCAAAACATTTACCCGCAAGCCCAAGGATCTGAGGTCTGAAGGAGAGACCATCGTCGATCTGAAAACCAAGATTTTTAGCCTTAGACGAAGCATCTGCCGGTGGAAACATATCGGAAGGCCACCAAGACTTCCATCTGGGGTCAGGGGAACAACCAAAGAAAAGCAATTCCGATTTATCGGAATTACATTTCAGACTGTGCTGTTGAAACCAGTCAAAAACAGCCCCCAGACAGTCTCTGATCCGCAGGCTGTCAAAGTCCGAACCCTTAGCACAGGTAAAGAGGAGCTTGGTGTCATCAGCGTAGGATATGATCTGGGCACCAAACGATTCCGCCACTGCCGCCAGAGGAGCCATATAGATATTTAAAAGGGTGGGGCTTAAGATGGAACCCTGAGGCACCCCAACCTCCAAAGGCGGCATCTCGGCGGAAAAAGGAGGAGCCCAGACCGTTTGCCGTCGGCCGGTCAGAAATGACTTAAACCAATTCAACACCGTTCTCCAGAGTCCGATCTCCCAGAGTCTTGAAAGGAGACCGTCATGGGGAACGGTGTCAAAGGCCGCCGACAAATCCAGCATTACCAAGATGGCCTTTCCTCCAGTGTCTAATACCTCCCTGATGGCATCGGTGATTTCAAGAAGAGCGGTCTCCGTGCTCATATTCGCACGAAAACCCGATTGAGTGTCATGCAAGATATTGTTACTCTCAATAAAGGTAGAAAGGGAGGCATGCACATGCTTCTCAACCACTTTTGCCAGAGCAGGGAGGAGGGAGATAGGCCTGTAATTGGAGTGGATTAGTGGGTCCAGATTGGGCTTCTTAACCAGCGGCAGGATCAAGGCGTGCTTCCAGGCTTGGGGGACAGCTCCAGTGCTCAGGGATATATTGAGCACCGGGTTAAGCAAGGGGTTCAAGGCAGGCGCTACTCCCCCAAGACATTTTGCAGGGCAGAGATCCTGCGGGGAGCCAGATTTCAGCTGGGTGAGGAGATCGAGTGAGGCTGAGGAAGATAGAGGGGGAAATTCAGATAAAGAAGGACCTTCCACCACCCCAGATGGAAACAGGGCCGGCCTGGTCTCAGGTGCAGATGCAAGACTCATAGGGGGAAAAGTATCTTGAATAGATTTGATTTTAGTGGTAAAAAAGATTGCGAGCTGGCCAACCCATGATTCGGTATGGGAGTGTGAGGGCAAGATCGAGGTAGGGGAGACAAACTCCTTTACGATGCGAAAGACTTCTTTACTTGTCTTCTCAGCATCGTCAATCCTTCTTTCATAATGGTGAAGAAGTTGGAGCAAATTTCGAGATACAATCAGGAGTAAAAACAGCTCTATTATAAACAAAAAATAGAGATTGGGTGATACATGCAGCTTTAGACGTTTTAAATATTTTAAGCCATATTTTGTCCCATATGTGAATGGGGAATGAAATAGAAAGGTCAGAGTCCCATAGTATTTTTGTTGAATTCTTTAATCTTACGGTAGTAGGGGATAATAAAAGCTTTGGGAATAGAGTTGTGAGCAATATTATGTAATGGTGTCAAAGTTGTGAGTGATACAGTGTCACAAGGGAAATCATTAGTCATTAAAAAAGATTGAAGAGCAGAAAATATGAAGTTGTATTGCTGCGAAAAAGAGCTTGGTAGATTATTTTGTGTTTGCATTTGGGGAAAAACAATATCAGAATTATGTTGTACAAGTTGATGAAGAAACATAAAACCATCTCGTTCCAATATTTGAAATAAAACGGTTTGCGTCAAAATTTTAAAAACTTGTTATACAGAATAGATGAGGCTAGAAAACATTGGTAAAAATTAAAAACAGCAGAAAATATTGTGTGGAGCAAATGTTGGGAACATTTTAAAATCTGTTTTTTAGAAATAAAGGTAAAATTAGATATATAAACTCTATCAATAAATCAAAAATCTTTCCGTGAAGAGCGTTCAAATACAATCCTTTGTGGTATGGAAAAAACTTGAAAATCATTCATTAGAGCATAAAATTGTCGAATTAAAAAAGCAGGGTGATACAACTTAAAATCAGAAAAACTGACATCTCCTTCATTCTTCTGGCATTTAAGTTTATGCAAGGTAATACATGAGCGGTTATTAATCCAGAGAAATTTGGTCCAAATGGAGTTGATCTGAGAAAAGTAGTAAGTGTTTTTTTTAAAATGTAGCATGGAAAATATATAAAGATCCTGTGGCACAATCATCATCTTGATGGTATCTAATTTAAATATTGTAGATTAGCAGTAGGGAGACAGGAACATGGGTGACAAGCTGCAAAAACGTGAGAGGAAATAAAAACACACCATTAATTAACATTCATATAACTTATAAGCAATGCAGAAACAATGACAGTAGAGACAATAGAGAACAAAATGCCCTCACAAAAACAAGAAAAAGAGTAGGAGAGTAGGAAGAAGAAAAAAGAAAGAGACAGAAGATCAGGACCATCCAAATTCTCTGGTAGTCCATATAGGCGAAAATTATTATGTCTGTTTCTGTTTTCGAAGTCTTCGGTATGCAGTTTAAGTTTGGGGATTTCTTGCTCCAGTAAAGGAATCTTAGTGGCAGCATCTTGGAGATCACTTATATGTTGTTCCATATCAAACCTCATACTTTCCGTAGCAATCCACTGATCTTCACTTTGTGGAAGCTTTTTGTTAGTGACACTCATAAAAGGTTTCAGACCCCTCACGACATTAAGTATTGCATCCAAAACCGGATTATGAGAAGACATAACAGATGACGGAGGATACTTTTTCGCCTTTTTAGGTTGGTGCCAGAGGAAGAGGTTTTAGAAGGATTAACAAGATCTCTGACCATTTTAGCATAGTACATAGGATGATGTGAGATCTTTTGGAGCGGTCTAAGCTTGCCCATACACTATGATGACAGAATGTAAAAGTATGAACAAAGTGATGTGCCCTCCCAGACGTAAATATGTCATAATGGCACTAAGTTCAGTTCATAAGCGTAGCTCCAGGAACATTAAATCCAGCAATGGAGTGAAAGACCTGATGTAAATATGTGAAGCAGCCATAAAAAGGAGAAAGAGGAGAAATACAGCAGAAAAGAGTCACTACTTTATAGTATAAATTAAGTTGAATGCCATTGGAAATAATAAAATGCAGGCAGCAAACTTAAAAAAAGGAGTAACATAGAGAAAATATTTTGAGGACTGAGCTACATGCAGATAAAATGGAGCATGCTAATTAAAAATAGTCAGTCAACAATTGCAGAAGGGAAATGTTTAAAAACAGCCCTCATTAATTATTTGAGAAAGGGCAACTGCATCACTGGTTCACAGCTTTAAACAGGCATATTTGAGTGTATGGTGAAGAGAGCGGTATTGTGAAGCAGCAGGGAGCCGAGAATGTGAGTGACGCATCAATAACATGGCGGTCTTTCATGTCTGACAGGAATTCAACAACGTGGCTCTGGAATGGAAAGATTGTTCCGACAGGGATTTGGATCAACTCAAAATGCAGAGCCACAGAGATGTCCCGGCATTACTGGCTGTGCAGAAAATGGCTGTAGAAGTTGTAGAGAGCTCTGCCCTGAA
Source organism: Triturus cristatus (assembly GCF_964204655.1). Classification (NCBI taxonomy): domain Eukaryota; kingdom Metazoa; phylum Chordata; class Amphibia; order Caudata; family Salamandridae; genus Triturus; species Triturus cristatus. The sequence goes on along the minus strand of NC_140585.1, from coordinate 827,491,153 downwards.
AAGGAGCTCAGCAGTGCGTCGCCATCTTGCTCGGTGTAGAAGCCACGTCCCGCCTGACTCATTTTCAATAGGAAAGGGAACGTAATCCTCAATGATGCATGTGCAGCAAGGGAATGGGGGTCACAAAAATGATACTGTGGCATTCTGCCAAAGATTCACATTCCGCCAAATTGAGGTGTCTCTATAGCTTATGTGGATATTGAGTGTAGTTGGTGTGTAGGAATGTGCTGAGGCACTTCACGTGTTCAGTTTTGTCAGATGCTTTATTAGCAAAATTTGCTGAGAACAATTGCATGTGTTTTTGGCAAACAGCTAGTGAATGTGAAGCATATTAGTATATGTTATGCGCTAGTTATTTCTGTATAAGTTCCGGCTCCCAGTTATTTAACCTATGGAGGTTGCTGATTAGACTATATAAAAGTCCTAAATTTATACTTTTTTCATTGTCTAGCAGAGACTTCTGTCGAGAAATAGGCAGCTGAAACATTTAAGTGTATAGCGAGTCTGGGACAATCCTTTAGATTATCATAAGAGGAATACAAGTTTGAGTCCCTTAAAACTAGAATATTTTAACAACTTCAAAACAACCAGCGATCATCAATTACAAAGCCTATCTGAGATTTCATCTCTTACTATCACAAATTAGTTTTTATGGGGTAAAATTTAAAAAATAACTTCTGGAAAGCGGAAGAGTAGATACAAAGATACAGACTGAAAAATCCTCTGTTTTTTCTGTTTGTGATGATTTTAGTTACAACAAAATCTGTATATAATCCAAATTCCCAATTATTTATGTTGGTCAATGGATGTTCGGATGCATTCATCTATGATGGTGAATCATGTTGGAGGGGACTACAAAATTATTCTTCGATGTCAAGATATAGGAACCTCAGATCTTTTCCTGCTCCCAGTTGAGCTTATTTAGGCCTGAACAAATTGATTTCTGAGTGATGGAATCCTTATAAGACATTCATGTGGAATAAAGCTCAACAGGGGTTGGAGATAGGTGTGCCCTGCATTTACAAATATACAGAAAGCAAAAGCAAATGCTTGCTCACTCAAACATTTGCCTTAAATGCTATTCCAAATCAATCTACTAGAGTGGGTATTGACTAAAGAAATGGAATCTTCTGCTCATAGTCTAGTCAAATGAGTTAAAAAAAATGGGCTAACCTAGAACTAATTGCAATACAATTTCTGTGAGTGGATTGTTTTCGAAATTTTTCTGTAGAAATCGATGGTGAAAAGTCTACCACTCTATCATGACGTGATAATCCAATATGACGGATTTTTCTAAATGGCTGCCCATTATTTGAGATATAGGGTATAACTGTTTATATGCCCATGTGTGGTATCATTTCATATGTTTTTAGGGACGGGAAAGTAAAAAATAACATCAAAAATTGTTTCTGATGACTATAACATCAAATTAGGATTAATACAATAAACAACGATAATTATATGCCAAACATAGATTTGACATTATTTTTTATTTACATTTTTTTAACATTATTTGAAAAAGATAATATAGCACTTCTCAATATGACACTGACAAATGAAAATTGTTAAAGAGATAAATTCAAACAGCACTCCTCAGTATAAGAATAGTATGATTTCAATCATCGTCCATGTCCACTTCCATGCAATTGCAACAGCTTATTCCTCGACAATCCGTGCACGCATCTTTGCACACTATTCCCTGTCTTTTGCATATACATTGCAGAGTTGCACATTTATTCTTGCTACAGCCACATTTCACAAATTTTAATAAATGATCTGGTGCTGGTGCTTGACTCATTCTAATGGGTGCCAATCTTCCATCTTTCACTTCAAATCCCCACTGTAATGGATCCATATGAATACCTATCCACTGCTCCTCCTGATGATATACTCTGAGTGAATGAAATTTGCAGGCATCCTCTGTAGGAGGCAAGACTTCCGGTTTCACATGCATTGTTGATTTTGTTGCCTTTGAAGTGAAAGTTCGAAGTCTCATATCATGTTGTGTGCTGTCTCCTGTTATTCCTCCATACAACTCTATAACAGCATTAAGACCAGCATTTTCAATTTCTTCTGTTGATTTTTGTGAAGTTTGGAATACGGCAGCACTTTCTTTGAAGCTGCCTGATTTTCTTAGCAAATTTATGGAGTCACGTTTTCCTAATCCAAATGGTTTGGAGATGGTATCATATCCTAATACGGCGTGAGCAAATAAGATGTGAGAGCAGACGTCATTACCTAAAGCTTTTGCTAATTTCCTAATATCATACATGGTTATGTTTTTGGAAGATTTCTTAGGTTCTGGGCAAAGGAAAATATCAAATTGGTTTTCTTGAAAATGATGAAGCATCAATATTATCAGCTGCATATTGAACGAATTTCGGAGGACTTTCAGAAGGTTCCACAAGGACAGGTATAGTATTTCCTCTTTCTGCTGCAGCTGAACGTTCTAAATGAAGAACTTCTGAATAGGAGCTGCAGAATCCCATATGATTTACTGCTTCAACTACAAATCTCGAGCTTGTGTTGTCATGTAATTGAACTGCCAGCCCTAACTGCAACAGTGCAACAAAGACTCGTGGGCGCACAGCTTGCATAATTGCCTGTCCTATAGAAGCTACTTTTCTCTCTCTGTTGGTTTTATCAGTAACAAAAACTGATAATAAGAGCCTTAACGAATCAGGAATATAGCTCACATTATAGTCAACACTACTCATGTTTTCAATGGGTGGATATGTTTCTGGTTCTACAGGGATGTCTTTAATATAATTTCTAATTATTTCAGCAGCTGCTATAAGGCGATTGTTTCGATCCTCTTCAACATCTTCATGGCTATGACTGTGGTACTCTTGCAATACATGAGCAGCTGTACTTTTAAAAGTAACGACATCAGCAGTCCCTGCAACTGTTCCTATGAAGATTTCATCTTCAAAATGCTCTTTGAGTTTTTGTTTCATATACTTCGAACTGTATGGTTCGCTATCTTCTGGCAGTAATTCTCGCATTTTACTAACAAGTTCTTTAACAGTCGTTTGTTCTTCATCATTTGCCTCCATGTATTTAACTACTTGAAGAAAAGTTTCCTGGCGAACTGAGTCCTCTGGCCGACCTGAAGATATTGGAGGGTTTTCAGTGAACTGCCCGGGAATTAATTTTCCAGTATAAAAATTGACGTAACACTGTTTGTGGTAGCATGCATCTCCAGCATGTAAATCAGACACATTTTGGATACGTCTCTTAACTTTGTCTGCCCATTCATCATTGGATTTGTTGCATTTTTGTAAAACTGATGATTTCAATTCAACTGTTCGTGCATTAAACCACGCATTTATTTTCCGAACCCTGAAGTATAAACTTAACTCAGTACCAAAGAAAAAACAATTTTTTTCTAAAATCAAACGGGGTTTCACACGACCGTAGAACACGAGAAGTTGTGGGATCTGATTCTTTCTCCTGGAACGGAGTTTTCAAGTTAACAAAACGCGCTCTACTTTTCTTGTGAACTTTCTGCCCAACACAAACGTGAAACTTAGATATTTTTCTCTCCTTGCATGTTTTTTTAACTCCTCCTCTTTCAGAGAGTACAGATACATCGTCATCTTCTTAAAACACCACATCACAAATGAAATACTTTTCTACGTCCATTTTCACTGTATCTCACAGCAACTCGCAAGAACCTGTAACACATAAATGAAACATTTTTGATTAACAAGAAAACAAACAATAACAACAACGTTACAAAACAAAACACAAACAATAGCATACTTTTTATTTCAAAAGTTAATTGTAATATTTACATTCCTTCACACTTTGTCATATAAGTCAATGAAAAAATTATACAAACTTTGTCTATCTGTCATATTTCGCGATTATTTGATATTATGGTCATCAGAAACAATTTTTGATGTTAGTTTTGACTTTCCCGTCCCTAAAAACATATAAAATGACACCACACATGGGCATATGAACAGTTATACCCTATATCTCAAATAATGGGCAGCCATTTTGAAAAATCCGCCATATTGGATTAACGCGTTATGATAGAGTGATAGACTTTTCACCATCGTTTTCTACGGAAAAATTTCAATAACAATCCACTCACGGAAATTGTATTGCAATTAGTTCTAGGTTCCGCAACAAATTGACTAGTCTATCAGGTCTCCTAAATTCTTATTTTAATCCAGTCTAGACTGATTGTTCTTCTGGCATGATCAATGTGATTGTGGTGGTGTAAATGCACAGTAATATAATGATTGAGATTAATTATGCTGGAGTAAGCACTCTGATTTAAAAATACTGACAACATGCAACATAAAGGCAACCCACTACATTGCATGTTCTTTTCACCAGTTTGAAAAAAAGCTTGAAACACACCTTGCTTGATAAGCATTTCTTTTAAGTGCCATTTTAGTGTTCTGTCCTCACAGGGAGTTGATCTGTGGTTTGGTCTCTCTTTTCCTGCTGCTTCTGTCATACTTGTATTATGGATGTACAGTTTTACTGTATAAATAAAAAATAAAAGCTGTGCTTTTTATTTAGTACTGTATAAGTAGCCAATACTTCTGTAAATATTTTTTCCATTCAATTTTAATAAACCTGTTTGTATTACCCATTAAAATAAGTAAAACCCTTTGATGCCCCTTGAGGCTTCGTTCACATTACATTATAAAAGGCTATAAATATGGATCTCTAAACAATTACAATAGAAGGAGAAGATTTATTTCGACTGATGGTGGTTAGTCAGCAACTTTTACCCATATAGCTTTTTTTTCAAGAGGAGTATTGCACAGGGCTCACTGCTTTCACCTTTGCTTTGTAATTTCTACCCCTAACCCTTTGTTAAACCTCTGGATTCCTATGTGGAGGACAGCACTCAACTCCTGCTCAGACTTGAGGAGTACCTGGACCAGTTGGAAATGTCTGTTATGTCCTGTATTTGCATGGCTAAACATTTAGGGGCACATTAACAAGCACCTTTGTGTCGCTCTTACACCACGCAACGTAGTGCAAGAGCTTTTTGTGCAAGAGCTTCTTGCGTGGCCCTATGTGGCTTCATAAATCTCGAATAAAGCAGCGCAAATAACTGCATTGCAATACTCTGCACCTCTGAGTCATTTCCATGGGTGCTGTGTGGGTGTTCCCACGCAGCAACCTTAGATTTTGATACATTCCCAGATTTACCAGAAGTATTGGACCTGGGAATGCACCAAAAACATACTCCTTAAAATGCAGGCACCCTTGCATTATGGTGTGAGGATGCCTGCGTTGGCACTAAGCAGCCGAAAGTGCACCAGCGCAGGGGAAAAAGCAGGAATGTGCCGTATTGCCTTATATACGGCACACTCCTGCGATTTCCCTGTCACTCAGCAAGGAAACTTGCTGTCCTGCACTGCATGACTTGGCCATAAATATCATTCAGAATGACTGCAAACTAGTTTACATTTTGCCCCAGTAAGCTGAAGATCTTGCCACCTCTGAATCTTCACTCTAGGATAAAAGAGTTTGACCAAAATCAAAAGATCGTGTTCCTAGACTAGCTACATGTAAGAGCCTTCTCTCATGGTGATTCTTCCTCTCGTACTTTTGCATACCAAGTCAGTGACGCAAGCAGTTTAGAACTACAGTTGATCCTTAAATTCAGTTTGTCCTAACTACAGTAGAAGCAAAATATATTTAAACACATGGCTCCAACCATAGCGGTCTTACCCTATCAATTAAAGTAAATTTAAAAGTCAATGTGTATTGGGCACCTGATCTTCTGTCAAAAAACTCTTATCATTTCAAATTAATTGACTGACCCTTGACTCAGTGACGAGCTCTTCTCTAATCTATTCAACTTAGTGGAGTCATTGATTAATGAATTTATAGGAACTCAGAGTAGGTGGTTGGACTTTCCAGGTTCAAGCCTAGAACTCACTGGCACAAAACTATCTCAACTTCCGTAAATCCACACTGGCCTCGCACTTAACATAATTGGTATTTATCACTTAGAAGTCTTAAGCTAAAACACCAAAAAGAAACAATTAGAAATATTTCTACAACACAAGCCCTGGCTCTAAACATAACATAACTCAGTCTCGATTTATGCCTTACATTTTTAGACCAATAATTACCGTGCCTCTCTCTCTCTTAAGGGAAAAAACAAGGATAGTTTGGTTAGCAGGTGCTAGAAGAAGTTTTTAGGTTTACCCTTGCAAGTATCTTGAGGATAGAAGCAAATCAAGTTTGGATAAAACTTTTTTGAGTGCCATTAAAGCCCATGCTATACTACATACAGACACCTGGAATAACAGGTAATAAACACTTAACTGAATGACGGTGTACATAGATGGCTAATTATTCTTAGAACAGACTGCGGCCCACTTGCATGTTTTGACTTGAGGGCATCAGCGGAGGAAGTTCACTTGTGCGAGTCTGTGCTGATGAAAGCTAATTGACCAGTGTGCAAGAGACAAATGAAAAGACTGTCATAACACAACATGATTAACTTTAAGAGATATGTGAACTTGAATGTGGTGAAGCTAAAGAGAAACTCATCTTACCACAATGTCATCACCCACGCTTGAGAAGCACAAAAGGGCTGTTTGTCTTATCGAAATAGCATCACATTATAAAGACTTATAGGAGAAAAAAAGCTCTGAGGGTAAGGAGGATGTCCCTGCATGCATCAAGTTAGGATCGCCCTGATTCGCTTTCTACTCACAGACAGTAGACTTTAGAACCTGCATGATTACTGACTTTCCTCTTAGTGCACTAATGGCATTGTCGTTGGGGGGCTAGTGATTAATGTTTCTAAAAACTATCACTTTTAATGGATAAATATATATGCCGTGATATTTTCTGATGCACTATATTCTGATGCACTTTTGCATGTTAGAGAAACACTTTTTTTGAATTTTGAAGCAATTGTTTGATATGTGTACATTATGTTTGTTGCATGATGTACATGCCAAATATTTCCCTTTTCATGGTGCAGCTTGTGCACAGACTCGTAGAGCTTGCCACATTAATATGCCTGTGTGCTCCCCTCTATTGCGATTCAGGCTTAGTACATGGGGTTATCAGTCACTTGATAAACTGATGTGTAAAAGGTAAGGGCTAGAAATGTGGAGCCCTGCCAATATGCACCAATTTGACAACTCTACCATCAAAGCTTCTTCTAGCCGAGACAAAGAAGAGTACATGCAGTGAAAATACATTTAAAATATTTGATCCAATGGCAGGAACTTCATGTCAATGTGTTGTACTTGACCATAGCCATGAGTTTCCAGGGAGAACTACCAGGCCCAGGTGGAACAGGCAGGGCAACCTTTGGTAGGATTGCAACCCATTGTTTGTTGCCTACTGTGCCATTCTAGACCAGCCTAATGCAAATCAATATTGACCCTGTTCCTCATGGAAACAGACCATCCCAAAACTTGGCAATCTCATCCCGCCACCCTGCAGGCCACTGCTTTTTTAGTTGGAAAATTTGAGCTTCATACCCCCAAAATGTCACTGAGTAACACACCTTTTTAATTTTTTTTTTATTGCCGCCTTGCACTTTAGATATTTTAATGCTGCAGGGAAATTTAATGTCTGTGTGATATTTCAAAGCATGCTGTACAGAAGACATGTTTTTCATTACTGTGGAATGCTACTTTAAGGTAGTCTATTTTAAAAGGATAAATTGAAACTACGAATATACTCAAAGTCCCAGTACTGACAACAGGAGGACTTTGTACAACTTCACTCAGAGGTGAAAATGCTACACTTTGAAATGCACCATCTTTGTCAAGGAATCAAACACATAACAACAATCAGTCAAAATATAGAATTATCCATGATTTTGTGTCAAAATATTGCTTAATCTAAGTCCTTATCTCTTGAGCAAGATTCAATCTCATGAATGTTCTTGTTGTGTCCTGCTGCACTGCCCCTGGAACCCATGAGATTGTACAAAGACTCAGGTAGGTGAGTTGGCTGTTTATGTATTTTTTGTCTCAGTGCACGCAGGCACCTCCGCTTGTCTCCCCAGTCCTCTCCTACTGACCCGAACCCCTCCCTCACAGGAGGTGGTGTTCGGTGGCTACTCCTCCCATCGTCCTTTGCAGGATCCTAGTGCCCCTCTGCACAGGACTCTGACATCTCCTCCATTAGTGGAAACGAAAAACAGACGATGACTGGTGATAAAGAAGACAGTAACAGAGGGACAAATGGATGATGAAACAAAAGATCTACTAGAAAACACTGTCACTACTAACACACACTTATCGGCCTGACAACAACTGTTGTCATGGTCTGCTTGGTCTCTGAAGGTGGAGTGTTTCTCAATGAGCCACTTTGGCTTTCTGCTCACTCTCTTAGGGCATGAAGTTTCTGTTCCTTCTTTTAGTGTCTCTCTTGTAGCTCCAGCTCTGTCCATCCTTTCCCTGCTGTGTAGTATCCTTTCTATGCCATCCTCGTCTTCCTCTTTCCTGTTGTTTTGTTGTTTCTGGGTGCTGCATCTCCTTCCAGATCATCTCATGTCCTGAATTCCTTGAAGTGTGAGGTATTTCTGGGGATATGGTGGGGATCTGCTGCCGCCGTTATCATGTGCCGTTTCACATTTGTTATTGTTAGCGGTTCACTTGAAAAAGAGCTGTCTGACTTTCTTGACTGCCGTTGACACACCAGCACTACATCCCCTTACTTCAACCCAGATTCTGTGGCATGATGCCGTGAGTCTGCATACTGCTTCCTTTTCCTCTTTGCCTCTTGATCTCTTTGTGCAATGCTGATGTTTTCAGGGGGGGAATTTTGTCTCCAGCTGAGGCAATGTCATTCTGCTTATTCTCCTCAATACCAGTTCTACTGGGCATCTCCCCCTGGAACTGTGTGGGGTATTTCAGCAGTCTCTCAATGATTGACCCACTGAGATCTGTGCCAGTTTGGCACGTTTGACGGCTTTCTTGATGTTTCCTATGAAACTTTCCACCATGCTATTTTCTTGTGGCCACAGAGGTGTTATCTTCCTGTGATGTATTCCCAGGTATGCATTGCATCTGAAAAACTCTTTTCACGAGAATGGCGGCCCACTGTCTGTCTCCATTGTTTGTTTGTGGAGCGCCCCATGATGCAAATATGTCATCCAGTATTGGCAAAGTGGCTGTTGCTTATGTTGATGACACTTGTCGTACTATGGGGAACCATTAGTATTCGTCAATGACTACTAGCAACTAGCCTCCAGTTTCCAATGGCCCATAGAAGTCAGATGCCAGTGTCATGCACCTTTGCCCGGAAGAGATTGGACATGTGTAGTTGTTCTGGCTTTGCTGGCCTTCTAGTTATCTGGCGGATCACTGACATAATATCGATTACCAAAATATCGACTACTTAAAATATCGTTGCAAAATTATCGACTACAATATTATCGACTCACCATACTTATTAAAGAAAGTACAAAAATATCGAGTACACAATATCGTCTTAACAAAATATCGTATATCATTATATCGAATTTAAAAATATCGTTAACAAAATTATCGTCTACTCTTAAATGACTATGTAAATGACAAAATTATCGAAACCAGAAATATAGACAACCAAAATATAGAATATTTCACAATATCGACTATGTAAAAAACTATGAAGAAAATATACTTTAAGCACAACACATACATTAACATTGTAATACATAATAAAACACGTAAATAACATTAAAATTTTCGTTCAAACACATACATTTAAAAATAAACATTCCATAAACAATATGAATACATTTCACTACATAAATAATTTTATAATTATTATACATGCATTAAACCACATTTAAAAATATCTTTAAAGCATTTAATACTACAAATAAACAATGACTTACTACTAATAAGTTGCAAATTAGCGTTTCCCTTACAAGGAAACAAACAGCCGGAAAAGAAAAAAACAATTAAGGTGGACCAATGACATGCTCACATTTCAAATTAAACCAATGAAATGAAGCTACTAATTAATTGCACACTATAAAAACACTACATTTCAACATCTCTTTCACACTACAAACTGAAAAGAAGAAATAAGACGAAACTCTACTCAACTGTTTCCTGAAAGAAGAATTACAATCCTAAAGAAAACTTAACAACTACAGAAAGTAAGTTAAACTCTATTTATAAAGCAACTAATCTAGAATGCTACAGCTGAAACTATTTCTATAAATGAATGTACCACACTTCATTTAATTACATTCATTTCGCCTCTCTAGATACCTTCTAAAAAGACAGAAATATTTTGGACATCCCCACAACTCTAATATTAATCAATGTAAGTATTGTTTTACTTTTTCCTACCCACCTACAACTATTAATTAAAAAAATAATTCTAAAAAATATTTATTCCTTATTTGTCTCCTCTACAGAAAACCACTGAACCATCCAAAACTACCTTCTACGCAATCACCTACTGCACCAAAGAAATAAGTAAGTATATAAACCTCAATCATTAAACAGCCTAAAATACGCAGCCAGAATGTTACTTTCCCCTTAAAACAGTAGCACATTCAAAAAAATGTATCCAACTATTAACACATTTCTTTCTATTATCAACAGAAAATCTATCTCCAAGATTAAACTGAAAGCTTGAAGTCAGCTAATTAACATCTTTCAACACATCAAATTATACTATGTAAGTATATTCACTAAAAAGTAAATATATTTAAAATATCTATAACATTGTTTATATTTACAACATATTTTTTCATCTCCCTTAGCATAATACAGAACAACATGACTGAAGGTGCTGAATTTATAACGTCTCAAAAAAATAAAATGTTGTTATGTTATATGGGTTATGTATATACACAAGAAAAACAAAGTGGTCTGAAAATGTTTTGGAAATGTAGCAAATACTACTCAAACAAATGCTATGGTAGAGCTATTACAAAAGAAACCACTGTTCTTTCTGTAAAAGAACATAATCACCCCCCCAATATTACAGAGATAGAAGTTAGAAATGCTCTTGAAAACATTAAAGAAGCAAGTACTAGCACTGATAAACCCACCACCCAAATACTCAAAGAACAATTAATAAAAATACCACACCATGCATCAGCACAATTACCCCCAATTGATAATTTAAAAAGAACTATAGCTAGACAAAAAAAACTAACGACCAAAACTTTACCTACCCCTAAAACATTTGAAACAGTAATCATTCCCCCAGAATTAAGCATAACTCACAGTAATGAACCATTTATTTTTTTTGACAACAAATCTCCTGATAAAAGAATAATTATGTTTGCTACTGCAAACAATTTAGTGAAATTACAACAATGTGACACTTGGATGATGGATGGAACTTTTAAAGTTTGTCCAAAACCATTTTACCAGCTGTACACAGTGCATGGATTGTACCAACATTCTAACATTCCATTCATCTATGCCCTCTTACCAAATAAACAGCAAACAACATACATAGAAATATTAACCAAAATTAAAGAAGAAACCAATAATTATTTCCCACAAAAAATAATTATTGATTTCGAATTAGCCATGATAAATTCAATACTAAAAAATTATCCACACACAGCAATCCAAGGTTGCTATTATCATTTTAACCAGAGTCTATGGAGACATCTGCAAAAGTCCACCCTAAGTGTACAATATGCTACAGATAGTACTTTTGCCTACCAGGTTAAAAAACTAATAGCACTAGCATACGTACCTGTAACAGAAGTAGCAGAACACTATAATATTCTAATTGAAAGTCCCTATTACAAGAAGAACGAAGACAAATTAAGCCAACTCCTAGACTACTTTGAGGACACCTGGGTGGGAAGATTACATCGATCAGGACATAGAAGACAACCAAAGTTCCACATTCCTTGGTGGAATGTATACCTGAGTACCTTAAATAAACAATCCAAAACAAACAATAGTGTTGAAGGATGGCATAATGCCTTCCAAGCAACTACAAGCAGAGGGAAACCTACCCTACAAAAACTCCTGGAATCTCTACAAAAAGAACAAAGCTACCAAGAATTACGGATGCAACAATCTGTTACTCAAATAGGTCCTAAATTACCTAAACAAACCAAACAAATGTTTGATCTACTACAAAGTCAAGTAAACCTATACCCATCAACAAGTGGCCTAGACTACCTATCACTAATAGCCAAAAGCATTTTATAATTAACATACACACAGCTAATAAATGAAATAGGTCAATACAATGAACAATTGCAATCATATATTAATACTATATTTTCCAAAATAATATATAATTGTCAGATACATTTCATTTTCATATAGGAAATATATATGTACAATTAAATATTATTTCTGTAAATATAATATATATAACAATAAACTATAATAACATTTCCCACCCAAATTATAACAAAATATAACTTACCATTGATGTAGCCATACAAGATGAATTCCACCAAGTAAAACTCCTTCCATTTCTATGTCGATCCATAGTAATAATAAAAAATTTGCGCCACCAAAAATGAAAAAATCTACACATCCAATGTAAATCCATCCTCGACAAATCCCAAAACGTGAAACCCTCAAAAACCCGAAAAATAGGTCAAAATAGTAACAAACGCTCCTGGAAATCCAGGTGAAAAAAACAGTGTGATAACTTTATTAGTTTCATTAACTAAAACACACTGTAAAAAAAAAAAACAAATAACGTCTCTCTTTCCATCATAATATCCAAACCCTCAAAAACCCGAAAAGAAGTGAAAAATCAAAAGAAACGCTCCATGAAATCCCGTAAAAAGTTAAAAAGTGTGTTAACAATATTACTTAAATCAAGTAACACACACTTTAAAAAAAAAAAAACGCGTCTTGGTCTTCGAAAAAACATCGATCAACATTTACCTGAAAAACAGAACAAAACATACCCACCCACACAATCACACCCAAATACATTTAATAAATACAATTACATCATTTCAAAACAACACATATTTAATCACAATATTTACTTCGAAAACTACGTCACAACCAGTAAACAACCAGACGTAACTAAATCATTACTAACACGTCAAAAACACCCAAAACATTTTAAATTATCTATCAATACACTATAAACATCCTAACTACCCTAAACATAAGTATTTAATAACACTTAATACTTAAAACACCCCTTACCTTGCTCAACGCGACGCAGCTTCCAACCGCGAGCTTCCTCAGTCCAAAATGACCCAAAATAACATGAAGCGGTTACAAAATAATCCCATTCAAATGAAAATCCCTACTTAAATCAGTGTAAATAAATTAAAACATTATAATCATATATAAATATAACATAAATGTATCAAAAAATTTTGAAAATTATTTTATAATAAACAATACCTTTAAAAATTATATTCATAATAATTATAAATACATTATTATTATGATTATAATACAGTATTTTTTTTTCACAACTGTACAAACTATAATAAAATGTTTATATTATTTAAAATTTATTTTCAAAATGTACATGTTGAAAAACAATTGTTTTCATATAATTATCAAATATAAAAATTAATAATATTAACATTTCCTACAATAATATTATTAATCATCATTAAAAATACATAGCATAAAAATATACTTTTTGTCATGTACTAATTATGTACAACAACAAAATAAAAATGAAACAATATTCTTCAGAAATTAAATATGCACTGATTTTTCTTATGTATATAGGCATCAAAAACATTATTATATGAATACTGTAAGAATATGTTTATTTGCAAACAATGTTAAAAAGTAATAAATGTTATGTATGTATTTTTGTAATTATCAATACTTCTGTTATAAAATGTGATAATATCAATACATTTTATTTTCCTTAAAACATTGCAAAAAGACACAAATGAATGCATATTTGCTGTATGTCTACTAATGTATACTCCATTCTGTAAATAAAAAAAAATAATCTGTCTACTTTGTTCAACAAAAATAAAGCTTATATAAAAATATAAAATGTGTCATTGGATTTCATAATTTATAACTCTTACATATATAAAGTAGCTCATTTAATTGTTTAAAAATGTAAATAATCACATTTTTTTCCCACCTTAAATCCAAAAACATACTTCAATAACACAATACATATACATTCAGCACACTAACCCTATAAAAATTACTATTCCCATTTCACCTACATTAAAGTTAGGAAAACTGCTGGACACTAACCCTATATAATTTACTATTCCCACTCCAGTTAACATAAAGTCATGAAAGGTGCTGGACAGTAACCCTATATCATTTACTATTCCCACTCCAGTTAACATAAAGTCAAGAAAGGTGCTGGACAGTAACCCTATATAATTTACTATTCCCACTCCAGTTAACATAAAGTCAAGAAAGGTGCTGGACAGTAACCCTATATAATTTACTATTCCCACTCCAGTTAACATAAAGTCAAGGAAGGTGCTGGACAGTAACCCTATATAATTTACTATTCCCACTCCAGTTAACATAAAGTCAAGGAAGGTGCTGGACAGTAACCCTATATAATTTACTATTCCCACTCCAGTTAACATAAAGTCAAGGAAGGTGCTGGACAGTAACCCTATATAATTTACTATTCCCACTCCAGTTAACATAAAGTCAAGGAAGGTGCTGGACAGTAACCCTATATAATTTACTATTCCCACTCTACTTAACATAAATTCAGAGAAAATGCTGGACAGTAACCCTATATAATTTACTATTCCCACTCCAGTTAACATAAATTCTGAGAAGGTGGTGGACAGTAACCCTATATAATTTACTATTCCCACTCCAATTAACATAAAGTCAGAGAAGATGCTGGACACTAACCCTATATAATTTACTATTCCCACTCTAGTTAACATAAACTCAGGAAATGTGCTGGCCAGTAACCCTATCTAATTTACTATTCCCACTCCAGTTAACATAAAGTCAAGGAAGGTGCTGGACAGTAAAGCTATATAATTTACTATTCCCACTCCAGTTAACATAAAATCAAGGAAGGTGCTATATAGTAACCCTATATAATTTAATATTCCCACTCCAGTTAACATTAAGTCAGGAAAGGTGCTGGACAGTAACCCTATATAATTTACTATTCCCACTCCAGTTAACATAAACCCAAGAAAGGTGCTGGACAGTAACCCTATATAATTTACTATTCCCACTCCAGTTAACATAAAGTCAGAAAAGGTGCTGGACACTAACCCCAAATAATTTACTATTCCCACTCCAGTTATCATAAACTCAGGGAAGATGCTGGACACTAAGGTGCCGATCACAATCCGGTAAAAACCGGGTACGAACCGTCGGACGGAGCATATTCTCCGTCCGACGCGTACCCGGTCGTCAAAATATACAAACATGGAATTACGATTCGCACGGGTACACCATTACCGTACGAATCGTAAAAAAGACCGACCGAACAAAAAACACCTACCAATGCGATCCGGGAAAGCGCCGACCTGACGTCGGGACGCACGCAGCCAGCCATTCACGACCCAGGAATCACGATTCGCACCGACGTCACCCCGCACGGTGAATATTTTGCGGCAGCCAAAAACTGCCGGGAAATCAGGACGACGCGAACAAGGACCACCAGTACGCGACGGACAGACGACGACGCGAACAAGGAGGACCAGTACGTGACGGACAGACATGGACCCGAACCTACGAGTCATCCCTGCCCTCATAGCAGTCCACCTCCTCTACAGGTTACGACGCAGACGCCGCAGAAGGTCAGAATAACTAAGGGAGGGGGGAAAGTGGGGTGGGGTGGGGGTGGCACTACCAGGGCAGGCCACAAAACAACCACATGAGTGACACACTACACATGGCCTGGACATACCTGACTCCCATGCCCTGGTCACCACGAGGGGGTGGGGGCGTGTCCTGATAATCCAGCGACCGCCACAACGGAAGTCCGTCACCACGTGAACCGGCAACACAACCAGACAGGTACGTCCCGTACCCACGCCTGAAGAGCGTGGGTACGAGTCGGACCACGCCCACACACGTCACCCCAACAATGGCGGGACGGATCGCACCCACGTGGCAAAGGCCTGGGTACGGGCCGCACAAACATCACATAGCGTGGGGACGGATATGTACGGACCCTACCCCCACCCCGTATGCAAGGAGCGTACCCCCCACCCCAACAGTGAAAGTACGACCCGTACCCCCACCCGCGTATGCAAGGAGCGTACCCCCCTGCCCAACAGTGTAAGTACGACCCGTACCCCCACCCACGAATGCATGGAGCGTACCCCCCATGCCAACAGTGTAAGTACGACTCGAACCCCCACCCACGAATGCAAGGAGCGTACCCCCCAGCCCAACAGTGTAAGTACGACCCGTACCCCCACCCACGAATGCAAGGAGCGTACCCCCCACCCCAACAGTGTAAGTACGACCCGTACCCCCACCCGCGAATGCAAGGAGCGTACCCCCCTGCCCAACAGTGTAAGTACGACCCGTACCCACACCCGCGGACGTACGGAGCGTACCCCCAGCCCAACAGTGTAAGTACGACCCGTACCCCCACCCGCGGACGTACGGAGCGTACCCCCAGCCCAACAGTGTAAGTACGACCCGTACCCCCACCCGCGGACGTACGGAGCGTACCCCCAGCCCAACAGTGTAAGTACGACCCGTACCCCCACCCGCGAATGCAAGGAGCGTACCCCCCTGCCCAACAGTGTAAGTACGACCCGTACCCCCACCGACGAATGCAAGGAGCGTACCCCCCACCCCAACAGTGTAAGTACGACCCGTACCCCCACCCGCGAATGCAAGGAGCGTACCCCCCACCCCAACAGTGTAAGTACGACCCGTACCCCCACCCGCGAATGCAAGGAGCGTACCCCCCTGCCCAACAGTGTAAGTACGACCCGTACCCACACCCGCGGATGTACGGAGCGTACCCCCAGCCCAACAGTGTAAGTACGACCCGTACCCCCACCCGCGGACGTACGGAGCGTACCCCCAGCCCAACAGTGTAAGTACGACCCGTACCCCCACCCGCGGACGTACGGAGCGTACCCCCAGCCCAACAGTGTAAGTACGACCCGTACCCCCACCCGCGAATGCAAGGAGCGTACCCCCCTGCCCAACAGTGTAAGTACGACCCGTACCCCCACCGACGAATGCAAGGAGCGTACCCCCCACCCCAACAGTGTAAGTACGACCCGTACCCCCACCCGCGAATGCAAGGAGCGTACCCCCCACCCCAACAGTGTAAGTACGACCCGTACCCCCACCCGCGAATGCAAGGAGCGTACCCCCCTGCCCAACAGTGTAAGTACGACCCGTACCCACACCCGCGGATGTACGGAGCGTACCCCCAGCCCAACAGTGTAAGTACGACCCGTACCCCCACCCGCGGACGTACGGAGCGTACCCCCAGCCCAACAGTGTAAGTACGACCCGTACCCCCACCCGCGGACGTACGGAGCGTACCCCCAGCCCAACAGTGTAAGTACGACCCGTACCCCCACCCGCGAATGCAAGGAGCGTACCCCCCACCCCAACAGTGTAAGTATGACCCGTACCCCCACCCGCGAATGCAAGGAGCGTACCCCCCTGCCCAACAGTGTAAGTACGACCCGTACCCACACCCGCGGACGTACGGAGCGTACCCCCAGCCCAACAGTGTAAGTACGACCCGTACCCCCACCCGCGGACGTACGGAGCGTACCCCCAGCCCAACAGTGTAAGTACGACCCGTACCCCCACCCGCGGACGTACGGAGCGTACCCCCAGCCCAACAGTGTAAGTACGACCCGTACCCCCACCCGCGGACGTACGGAGCGTACCCCCAGCCCAACAGTGTAAGTACGACCCGTACCCCCACCCGCGGACGTACGGAGCATACCCCCAGCCCAACAGTGTAAGTACGACCCGTACCCCCACCCGCGAATGCAAGGAGCGTACCCCCCTGCCCAACAGTGTAAGTACGACCCGTACCCCCACCGGCGAATGCAAGGAGCGTACCCCCCTGCCCAACAGTGTAAGTACGACCCGTACCCACACCCGCGGACGTACGGAGCGTACCCCCACCACACCAGTGTCAGTAGACTCGTACCCTCACCTCTAATGCAGTGTGCGTAACCCCACCGTGTATGTGCCAAGCGCACATATCCAGAAATCGGAGGTGTGTGTGCAGAGTCCACCCAGCAGTGCCCTGAGACAGGAGTGGTGGGTGTCGAGTCCTCCCAGCAGTGCCCTGAGACAGGAGGGGTGGGTGCCCATCACTCCCAGCAGTGCCCAGAGACAGGAGGGGTGTGTGCAGAGTCCTCCCAGCAGTGCCCTGAGACAGGAGGGGTGGGTGCAGAGTCCTCCCAGCAGTGCCCTGAGACAGGAGGGGTGGGTGCCCATCACTCCCAGCAGTGCCCAGAGACAGGAGGGGTGTGTGCAGAGTCCTCCCAGCAGTGCCCAGAGACAGGAGGGGTGTGTGCAGAGTCCTCCCAGCAGTGCCCTGACACAGGAGGGGTGGGTGTGGAGTCCTCCCAGCAGTGCCCTGAGACAGGAGGGGTGGGTGCCCATCACTCCCAGCAGTGCCCAGAGACAGGAGGGGTGTGTGCAGAGTCCTCCCAGCAGTGCCCAGAGACAGGAGGGGTGTGTGCAGAGTCCTCCCAGCAGTGCCCTGACACAGGAGGGGTGGGTGTGGAGTCCTCCCAGCAGTGCCCTGAGACAGGAGGGGTGGGTGTGGAGTCCTCCCAGCAGTGCCCTGACACAGGAGGGGTGGGTGCAGAGTCCTCCCAGCAGTGCCCTGACACAGGAGGAGTGGGTGCAGAGTCCTCCCAGCAGTGCCCTGACACAGGAGGGGTGGGTGCAGAGTCCTCCCAGCAGTGCCCTGACACAGGAGGGGTGGGTGCAGAGTCCTCCCAGCAGTGCCCTGACACAGGAGGGGTGGGTGCAGAGTCCTCCCAGCAGTGCCCAGACACAGGAGGGGTGGGTGTGGAGTCCTCCCAGCAGTGCCCTGATACAGGAGGGGTGGGTGTGGAGTCCTCCCAGCAGTGCCCTGACACAGGAGGGGTGGGTGCAGAGTCCTCCCAGCAGTGCCCTGACACAGGAGGGGTGGGTGTGGAGTCCTCCCAGCAGTGCCCTGAGACAGGAGGGGTGGGTGTGGAGTCCTCCCAGCAGTGCCCTGACACAGGAGGGGTGGGTGCAGAGTCCTCCCAGCAGTGCCCTGACACAGGAGGGGTGGGTGCAGAGTCCTCCCAGCAGTGCCCTGACACAGGAGGGGTGGGTGCAGAGTCCTCCCAGCAGTGCCCTGACACAGGAGGGGTGGGTGCAGAGTCCTCCCAGCAGTGCCCTGACACAGGAGGGGTGGGTGTGGAGTCCTCCCAGCAGTGCCCTGAGACAGGAGGGGTGGGTGCAGAGTCCTCCCAGCAGTGCCCTGAGACTGGAGGGGTGTAACACATGTGTGTGAGGCCAGAATTATCCACATGCATACTGGCTACAAGGGAACATGTCCCCATGAACTCATGTCAACAGACTCCACACACAAGTACAGTGATCACCAAGGATGCCACGATTGTCGCAGGTGGAGACATGGCCCTGCATGCATGGCCAAAGTAGAAGGGCTCCGTCACACACACAGCTCATGTAGACACAGCTCTGCGCTAAACATTGGGAACACCCTGCAGGGAAGAAAGCTGGGTACACAGAGGAAGGAATACACCCTTGGACAAGTGCACCATGCAGTAACTGCCTACATGAACAAAGAAAGTTAGCCAACACCTTGTGATGGCACACAGATCACAGGGTCCCACCAATGAGCAGTACACTACTACATATCCCACACACCCAAACCCTTACACACCACCCAAAACCATGTAGCAGCCCCACCAACACCAATACCAGCATAGCAGTAGTGTGATAATGAAAACAAAATTAAGCTTTATTCTGCAGGAGCACAATGTCCGTGGATCGCAGGCAGTTCAATCTTCACAAAGCCCATAGGGCAGTCAATGATTCTCAGCTGGATGGGGGACACAGTGGGATGCGTGTCCCCTACCTTGCCTGCACAGTCAAATGGCATCGTCTTCCACACTGGTGAGGGCATCAGGGGGGGGGAGCAACAGGCACCGCAGGGACATCAGGGCAAAGGGGCGGCGTTGTGGGTGCAGGGATGGAGGAGTCCACCACAGGGGGTGGGTCAGTGCCAAAGGCGGAGGCCAGGATGGCACTACACACCTTTGCAAGGTCATCCAGGGAGTCCCCTGCACCCGAAGGGACCTCAGGCCCCAAGGAGGGGGGGGGGTCAGAGGGATGGGTCGCAGCGCCACCGGGGGAGGGTGGAGACAGGGGGGGAGACTCAACCACCCTGACCGGGGACCTCCGTGACCGCTTGCGTGGTGGTGTAACTGTGGGGCTCAGGGACAGAGCGGCCATGAAGGAGTCCTTGGGGGAGATGTGGCCAGGAGAGCTGAGGGGAGGGGATTTGGAGGGAGTGGACTGGGTGGAATGCGGACTCCCACTATGGCTGCGTGTCACACGTTTGCCCCCCGACCCAGTGGGTGTGCCTACCTCACCCTGTGTGTGCGTGTCAGGAGGAGTGCGGTGGACCTTCCCTGCTGGTGTGGTGCCCGTGTCCGTTGATGTGGGTGCATGCCGACGTCTGGGTGTACGTGTGACAGGCATGGGAGTGGGAAGTGTGGATGGGGCAGGGGTAGGTGGGGGGAGGTCGCGCTGCAGGAGACCCACTGCTGCAGTCAGTGTGGAGTCGATGGACCTCAGCAAGTTGCGTTGGTCAGCCTGCGATGAATGAATGCCCTCCAAGAAAGCCTCGATGTTGGTGAGGGTTTTGCCGTGGGCATGGAGGACATTAAGGATCGCAGCCTGACCAACCTGCAGTTGCCGCTGGATGTCCACAGACTCTGCATTGGCGGCAGCAGTGGAGACA
Source organism: Triturus cristatus (assembly GCF_964204655.1). Classification (NCBI taxonomy): domain Eukaryota; kingdom Metazoa; phylum Chordata; class Amphibia; order Caudata; family Salamandridae; genus Triturus; species Triturus cristatus. The sequence goes on along the minus strand of NC_140585.1, from coordinate 827,470,300 downwards.
GGGGCAGGGGGCGCGGTGCCTGGCAGGAAGGAGACATGCTGTGACCGGGCACGCTGGGAAGGGACACGAGCAAGTGGGAGGCGGCTGGTGGAAACTGAGGGGGCGGTGCGAGGTGTTGTTCCGCTGTCAGCTGCTGGTGCAGCCTCCGCCCACTCGGAGACATCGTCCCCGGACCTGTCAGCTTCGTAGTCTGATGTGCCAGTCGACAGGTCCTCGGCCACACTCTCCTCCGCCTCTGTCCCACTCGATGTGCCAGCCCCGATGTCACGGCTGGCACTGGTGCTCGGTCCCTCCGCCTGGTCTGTGTCCATGTCTCCCTCTGTGTCCCCCGACGATGCTGTGGGCAGGGTGGAGAGACAGAAATTATTCAGACACCTGTACACATCTGTCACATGAGTCCAATCTACATAGGTAACATTGCATGGCCTGAAAAGGAAGATCCCTAACATCTACTGAACAGGGTACCGATGTAGGGCATGCAACACACAGTTGGTTGAGCCACCATGCCACTGAAATACCATGGAGAGCATGAGACAATAGCGAAACACAGGAAAAGGAGTCTGACATAGCACCCAGGTCCTGGGGACAATCCAGCACTGCATCTGCACCACACAGCGTTTGCGAAAATACCGATGACCAGGGACCATATCCATGAACTTGAGACACATGCTGCATAGGTAATGCTGAAAACATGCACAACATGACTCGGTCACTGCACATTGCGTGTGTGTCCAGGCACATCACACACTGCCCAGACCCAGCAAGTGGTAATCAGGATTTAACACATAGGCATTGCCCGCCCCAACAAGACCCTACACGAGGCAAATTGTGGAGACACAGGTGGCACCAACATCTCATGGTCTGGGTGATACACACAGGGGCAGGCAAAAAGCAAGATTGGACGCCAAACAGCCAAGGTGCGCCTGTACAAATAATGAGGTACCAGTGCCCATCCTCAGATGAGTATAACAAGACACACAGGCACTGGCAACTGTGAGTATGAAGAAGGACAATCAGGTCAGGCTGCACAGTGGACACCTGTACAAATTAGCACGTCTATATACATGGTGACAGGGGACAATGGCACAGAGCACAACTTACGCTGTAGACACTGACAGTGGCCACGTTCATGATGACACATACACCACTGAGGAAAAGGTGCCCCAGGGGACAGTAGTGGGCACGCAACTACATGCTACTGAATGGTAATGACAGCAACACACGTCACCATCCCTGCACTATGTGTATCGCACAGTCATGCACATCATGTCACAGGCCACTACATAGGACATGCGCGCTGTAAGGCATGACACATGAGAGACCAACTCCCATGTCTGGAGTCAGCATCAGTGCCAACTGACATGGAACCCACATGCAGTGAACTTGACAGTGCACAGGCAAGGTCCCACAACCTGTTACACACCACCCCCACACATGATGCTACAGACATTGTTCCCATGGACAAAGCGCCAGCCTACATTACCCTGGGAAGGAGTGACTACACACAGACCAGGGAACACATTGCAAGGAGGGGAAGGGTGGCAGGGGCACAGCGCTATACTGGGCCAAACAGGATCTGCACAGCACCTTTAAACCCTGCCAGTGGATTCATGCTACTGTGCCCTTACAAATGCCGGTGACACACAACAAACACACATGTACCTACCCCCTTCCGGCTGCTGCATCGCCTGTAAGCGCCTCTCCAGGTCTGGAAAGACCACCGGCAGCACACGCCTGTGGAGGTGGCTCAGACGGCGGCGGCCGCGGTTCTTGTGGCTCTCAGGTGAGTCCCCCAGCAGGAGCCGTGCAATCCTCCGCGTCCAGCACCGGATATCCTGCCAGCGTTTCCTCACCTGGGCCAGGCGCCGCCTCCGACCATCCACACCCCTCACGGCACTGACGGCGGTCAGCCAGATCTGCTCCTTGGCAGTGGCGCCTACCTGTGAGGAGGAACAAGTGACACCACATCAATACACCAGCCACATGTCACAGAGAGACATATGGCTACAAATTAGCTGGTAACAACAAGGCATGTCATGCAGCCAACGCATTGCACCTTTGTCATAGGGACATCATCCCCTGGTGAGGGAAAAAGCAGTACGTGCCACAGTGGGTACACAGGTGGAATGATGGCAATGTCACAATCAATGATCTAGGCTCACACTGTGCATCACACCCACCCCTCCTGGCTCAGGGCACTGCTGTGAGGACTCCACACCCACCCCTCCTGTCTCAGGGCACTGCTGGGAGGACTCTGCACCCACCCCTCCTGTCTCAGGGCACTGCTGGGAGGACTCTGCACACACCCCTCCTGTCTCAGGGCACTGCTGTGAGTGATAGGCCCCCACCCCTCCTGTCTCAGGGCACTGCTGTGAGGACTCCACACCCACCCCTCCTGTCTCAGGGCACTGCTGTGAGGACTCCACACCCACCCCTCCTGTCTCAGGGCACTGCTGGGAGGACTCTGCACCCACCCCTCCTGTCTCAGGGCACTGCTGGGAGGACTCTGCACACACCCCTCCTGTCTCAGGGCACTGCTGTGAGTGATAGGCCCCCACCCCTCCTGTCTCAGGGCACTGCTGTGAGGACTCCACACCCACCCCTCCTGTCTCAGGGCACTGCTGTGAGGACTCCACACCCACCCCTCCTGTCTCAGGGCACTGCTGGGAGGACTCTGCACCCACCCCTCCTGTCTCAGGGCACTGCTGGGAGGACTCTGCACACACCCCTCCTGTCTCAGGGCACTGCTGTGAGTGATAGGCCCCCACCCCTCCTGTCTCAGGGCACTGCTGGGAGACATCAGGCACCCCCCCCCCTGGGACCCCCCCGACAGTACATGGCATGTGTGTTACACCTGGACGCAATGGCAGAAGTCACAGTCACCACATAGGGACAGTCTGTGGCAGTGGCCTATGCACTCACCTGATAACCTGGTCGCCCATACAGCATGGAGTACTGTGGGAGGATCACATCCAGCAGAGCCATGTTCTCCTCCAGGGTGAATGGCTGTGTCCTCTCCACAGCCCTTGACATGGTTCCAGGGAATCAGTAGCAGCAGCTGGGTCGACGAATGCAAAGATGTGCAGGCAAGTGCTCCCTCATGGGACCTGGCTGCCTTATATGTGCCCTTCTGCCCAGTCTCATGCACAGGAGTACAGAGAGATTGGTCACTCACATTTGCATCCTATGTTTCCACCAATCCCTTCAAACCTAGCAGTCTGTGGGTTCTCTATCGGTTTCATTCTCCTGCATGATGTCAGCCCCACAAACACATTGCAACAAAGTAGACAAATCCCAACTGACTTCTGCTGTGCACCTTCCAGAACAATTTCCAATTTTGAACTTGGTCTCCATGACAACCAGCATGCATGTAGGCCTTAATACTTGTCCCCCATGTAATTTGGAGCATCACACACAGGTACGGTGCGTGTGGGGGCCATAGGGCACCCCAAATGCATGGCAACGGCCCGTACATGCATGCCTACGCTCTCCATCACTTTTGGTCTGCACGCGTATGCGTACTCGTAGTGGTACGGACCGTACACTCGCATCTACGCTCACTATCACTATGGGTCTGCACGCGTATGCGTACCCGTAGTGGTACGGACCGTACACTCGCATCTACGCTCACTATCACTATGGGTCTGCACGCGTATGCGTACCCGTAGTGGTACGGACCGTACACTCGCATCTACGCTCACTATCACTATGGGTCTGCACGCGTATGCGTACCCGTAGTGGTACGGACCGTACACTCGCATCTACGCTCACTATCACTATGGGTCTGCACGCGTATGCGTACCCGTAGTGGTACGGACCGTACACTCGCATCTACGCTCACTATCACTATGGGTCTGCACGCGTATGCGTACCCGTAGTGGTACGGACCGTACACTCGCATCTACGCTCACTATCACTATGGGTCTGCACGCGTATGCGTACCCGTAGTGGTACGGACCGTACACTCGCATCTACGCTCGCCATCACGATGGGTACACATACGGCAGCACTCCCACAGTGATTTGGGAACATGCACAGGCCCTCTCAGCAGCAGTACGGCGGATTTTACACATCACTGTGGTGATAGGCGACACACATGTCGGAATAGGGCGGACATACTTGTCCATGGATGGACATACTTGTCCAGGAATGGACACCAAGGCATCGTCTGTGCATTACCACATGTGTTGGGCACAGGTGTCACAGGCTGTGATGTGGAACATGCCTCCTGAGTGGAGAAGGCACCAGATGTATGATGAGATGTGTACATGTGTACTGTGTGAGGGTGCAATGTGTGCCAGGCATGCCCTTGACTCCTTTGACATGTGTGCATGTGGGACTGCGCACTTGGGGTGAGCGTCACTGGCATGGCACGGACACCAACACACGGAAGTGTCCCATGATGCCCGGTACAGGGGTCATGACACATGACTCATCACTACCCACAGTGCACAATGTGACTATGCCATATATGTGTCCGGGATTTACATCGGGTTGATGTTGTTGCACCCTCAAAAGCTGCAGCCGTTGCAGCAACCAACATGTGGCTGTGTGTAGATTGTCATTGCACACTGTTCCCAACACCATGCCACATGTGTTACCGGATGTGAGGTGCACATGTATGCAAGGGACACGGAGTAGCGTGACAAGGCCATGTCAGCAAACTCACAAGGAATGTGTGGGGAGTCATGACATGTGCACCTTCATGGCAAGGTGTGTGGGCTGGACTAGTGTAATGTCATGTGACCTGTGGCTCAAGTGTTCCGCTGCCAGTCTCTGCAATCAGCATCACACTTCTGCTGATGTGTGGGTGTATGTCACTCCTGTCTTGCGTCGGGCAGTGCACTTGCACTGGGACACAGCTATTCCCATGGCGTGGCATGGGGAGGTTCTCAATCACCGTGTGTAGCTGGGTCTTGGAAAGAGTGTCACCTTGCATCCATACGTGTCCTGGGCATGTAGCACATGCCTGACTCCCTATGTGGCATGTGTGTATTGGCAGATTTACATGTGCTCAGTAGACATGAGTTGTTCTCGTAGTGCACTCACTCTTCCTTGTCACTTCCAAATTACTGCAGAGCGCCTCCTGTTGCCCGAAGAATTCCAGACTTGGCCACCATGCAGGAGAATGACAGGATCCGGCTCTACCGCTTCACCCAACCGTTGATTCTGGAGCTGACGGCGAGACTGGCACCACACCTGCAACCGCAGCACAGGTATCCTACGGCACTGACACCCCAGCTGAAGGTAATGGCTGCCCTACATTTCCTTGCCACGGGTACCTTCCAATATACCATAGCTCATGTTGGTGGCATGTCCCAGAGCATGTTCAGCGGTGTGCTGCATGATTTCTTGGAGGCCATGTTGATTCACCTGGATGACTTCATCAAGTTCCCAACCCCTGAACAGATGACTGAGGTCAAGCGTGGTTTCTATGCCCTGGGAGGGATGCCCCATGTCATTGGGTCCATAGATGGGACACATGTAGGTTTGGTACCACCACACGCACGGGAGGTGGCGTACCGCAATCGGAAGCACTACCACTCCATCAATGCCCTTGTGGTGTGTCTGTCCAACATGGTGATTTCACATGTCTGTGCTCGTTTTCCAGGATCAGCACACGATGCCTACATCATGAGGCGTAGCGGGATGCCTGATATGATGATGCAGCTGCGCAACGAACGTGCATGTGTTGTTGGTGGGTACAGTCTGTCTGTCCTGTATTCTGTTTGGCCGAGCAGCACTACCGCTTCGCCAGTTCTAACGATATCCATGTGCTTTCCATTTAGGGGGCGCTGGCTATCCCAACATGCCTTGGCTGCTGACACCTCTCCGCAACCCCATCACGCCGGCCCAGCTCCGCTACAACACCGCCCATGGCCGGACAAGGCGAGTGATAGAGAGGACGTTTGGCATGCTGAAGAGCCGATTCCGGTGCCTCCACAAGACCGGCGGCGCACTCCCATATGCCCCGGCGAAGGTCTGCAAGATCTTCATGGTCTGCTGCATGCTGCACAACATGGCAGTTGAAAGAGCTGTGCCCCTCATCCTGGATCAAGATGACGAGGACCATCCACCCGTGGAGGACGAAGGGCTTGGCAATGGGGCTAGTGATGTGGAGGATGTGGAGCCGCAAGAGGACATCCGGACTCGGCTCATACGCGACTTCTTTGCTTAGTGGTGAGTACCAGGGTCTGAGTGTGCACGCATTGGTCCCCGTGTGGCATGCGTTGTGATGTGTGTCTCCACCTGCATGTATGGCACGTGGGTCAGAGGTGTGTGTGGGTGTGTCACTGGAGTGATGGTGGCAGTGATGGTAGTATTTCCCCAGGCATAATTGTGACCTAGCATGTTGTCATACATACATGTGTCGAGTAAATGCACATGCAAGTGGCTGTGCTTCTTGTGGCTGACTTCTTGTGTGTCTCTCTTCCCCAGGTACCTGCGCATGCCGTTTGCTGGTTGCATTGTTGTGGCACTGCTATTCCTCATGGACATGGCATCGTGGGCTGACTCAGCGTTACAGGCACGGACACGTTTGGAAGTCTCCATGGGGTAAGGGATGCATCTGGGGTGTATTGGGTGTGGCAGTTGTTCACGATGTGTGCACACTGCCCCGGTCGGGGTTTGGGTCCTCTGCAGACATGTGGCATCCCCATGGGACACGACATGCAGCTGGGTACACCTGAATAGATGGGCTGCCTGGTTGTCAGTCATCAGTGATGGGATGGTGGATTGTGATGAAGGCATCAATGTGTGTGACACTGCCCTCGGACACATACGGTTAACATTGTCTTGACATGGCGTGGGACTTCCACATCAGCGGATGTATGGTGTATGGCAGGCTCTCCGTGAGCAGCTGTGGGTATTTAGCTATTATCCGACACTTGTGTGCCAGTTCCATGGCTATCACGCATTTGTGCTGCAGAAGGGGGGTGCCAGTGTTGGAGCCACATGTTACTCCACATGATGTGTTCATGTGTACTTCAAGTTGCCTCTGCAATCCCAAACACATGACTATTAAAGGTGTCCCTATGCCTCCAAGGTGCCTCTTCTCAGTCAATGCTGGTGTGTTGGCACGGTGCATCCTGCATGTCTGGCATGGTATTCCCTGATTGTGGCTATGTGTCAATGTGTCGAGTGGCAAGATGCAAGCTGTGTGTGTGTGCTGAGACTGTGTAATGGGCATGATGTCCATGACTGTGTGGGTATTGTGACATGTGCCATCCCCATGCATCCAACGTTGTCCATGACCCCATTCTCTGCATCCACCGGACTCAAGCTTGCAGGACATGGTTCTGCCACCTGTCTACACGTACCTGGGTGCCCCCCAGGACACGGGCCAGGATCCCTGACCTCTGCGCATGAGTGTTGCTGTACTCAATGTGTCTGTCAGCACGGTTGTTCGGCCACCCCCTCAGCTGGTTCTGACCATCACGGGTGTGTATGGTGCTCCATGTCTGTCTTGCCTAGAAAACTGTGACCCATGTGTCCTGTGCCAGACTCAGGCCCCAGGGTGTGGATGGTTGAAGTGAACAGATGACTCAGGCATGTTTAGACTGTACAAGACACATGTTAGGTAATAATGCTACCAGCAGGCATCTACTCTTAATAGTGTGATTTATTATTGGGGGGGGGGGGCCAAGTGAGGGCCTTTCCGGGATTAGGGAATCCAAAGTTCAGTAGGGGAGTTGGTGTCCTTGCCATTGGAAATCCTCAGAGTCCATGCCACAGTCTTTGTCAACATTGGTCAGCCAGTGACCAGCAGGGCCATGTGGCAGAGAATGTCTCTTGATGCTGTGATGCTGTTGCTCCAGTGGGCCAGGTGCCAGGCCAGGTGTCCTGGGAGATGGTGATGTAGCAGCCACCCTCACGGTCCTTTCCGTGGACGACCCGGCTTCCTGCGGGGAACCTCAGCAGCAGGCCGTGACGACGTCTGGGATGCTCCGTCGGATGTTTCCTCCTCCTCCTCATGATCCCTCCCTGTGGGTGGTGATGTTCTCCGCCTTCTGGCACAGGGAGGGTCGGCCATGGTGTCGGCCATCCGACGGAGTTCAGCGTGAATCCCCTGGGACGCCGTCACTTGCTGAGCCTGTCTGTCCTCCATCCTCCGTTGGTGTAGCTGTAGACAGGCTATTAGCTCCGCATGTTGCTGGGCCTGCTGGACCTTGATCCCCTCGAGGACGGACACAACCTGGGCCATGCCCGTGGTGTCCTGCCGGTATGAGTCCAGGATGTTACGGACATGGGAAAATACCGGATCCCCAGCCAACTGGTCAGGCTCGCGCCTCCGCCGCTCTCCACTCCCACCACCCCTGCCCACTTGCGTCTGGCCTGCACTTGTGGGCACATGGGGTCTCCGGGACCCCTGAGGGGTGGCATTGGCGTTGTCGCCTGCCTCCTCCTGGGTGCCCGGGACACCGTGTCCCTCCTGGCGAGCCTGGCTGCATTGTGGTGTTGGGGCAGGGATCCTGGGTGTCTCCTGGGATGTGGCAGGAGTGGGGGTGGTGGTTGGCACGGTTGTACCTGACGCAGGTGCTGCAGGTGGTTGGACACCAGAGGGGCCAGGTCGGTCGGGGTCGTCCGCAGAGTGGTGAGAGTGGTCGCTGCCGGTGGGATCGGTCTCCTGCAGATCCGGGTCCTGTGAGTGTTCCCCCCCAGTGTTGGGGGGTGCAGCACGACGTTGACCTGTGTGTGAGAGAGACAATGTTAATTTTGATCCATGCAACATCCATGTTTCATCCGTTACAAAGTTGGCACATTTCCTCTTGGAATTAGGATCTGTCTTGCATTCCACTCACAGTGCACTTGTGCATGTGTGTGTCCCTTGGGCACCAATTTGGCCCCTTTAACTATGTGTGGCACAGTCTTACTTGCTGCGTCAAGTGTGACTGCAGTCAGCAGTGGAGTGTGCATGTGTGCCGAGCTATGCGTTTGCGCCTTCCTTGTAGCACTGTACATGTGCACATGGAGTGGATCCACACACTCATATGATGCAGGTGGCTGTCCTTGTGCTCGTGTACAGGTTGTAACATGGCCCTGCGTTTTGCCATGATGAAGAGGGGGGGTTCTGGCACTGGGCACCCTTGTCTACATGCACGCAGTCCACCTGCTGACGAGCAGACATTCCCACACACCAAAGGACTGATTTGCTCTCCCTGTGTCTCCCTCCTTCTCTGTCCCCCTCTCCCTCCCTCTCTGTCCCCCTCTCCCTCCCTCCGTGTGTCAGCCTCCTCCCTCTGTCCGTCTCCCTCCCTCTCTGTCCCCCTCTCCCTCCCTCTCTGTCCCCCTCTCCCTCCCTCTCTGTCCCCCTCTCCCTCCCTCTGTGTCCCCCTCTCCCTCCCTCCGTGTGTCAGCCTCCTCCCTCTGTCCCCCTCTCCCTCCCTCTCAGTCCCCCTCTCCCACCCTCTGTGTCCCCCTCTCCCTCCCTCCGTGTGTCAGCCTCCTCCCTCTGTCCGTCTCCCTCCCTCTCAGTCCCCCTCTCCCTCCCTCTCTGTCCCCCTCTCCCTCCCTCTGTGTCCCCCTCTCCCTCCCTCCGTGTGTCACCCTCTGTCACCTTGGCCCAGCTTCCTGGGCACACACTGTTAGCAGATCTTTGAGTGGCCCTTGGCCTGTTGATGTGAGTTTGTTTCTGATCTCCAGGCACCCATTTTGTCTGCTGTGTGTCTGTGCGCTGCTGCTGTGGTGGTGTGTGCTGCCACTCTTTCACACTGTTGGCTGTTCATTAGCTGCTGGCATGTGCAAAACAGTGCCTTCACCCCCATGTGTTGATGCAAGGCGTCCGCCATTTGCTGGCAAGTCATTCCTGTGTTGGGACACAGTGTTTGTCTGGCTGTGACCTAGGCCATATGGGCAGAGGGCATTGTTGTCTGCTTTGGAGTCGCACTATGTGATTCTTGGTGCCCAGCCTCCCGCCATCCGGGTTACCGTGTCATGTGTTGTTGTCTTCTGTGGCCTGTGACTTGACATTGTCCAGCTGGGTGCATGGGGCATGGTGGCAGCAGTGGCATGTGCCTGCTCATGGAGTGTGGTTGAGTAATGCGATGGCTTGTGGTGGTTGCGTGCCTGTTATTGATTTTGGTTGTGGTTGCAGTTCCCCCCATGTGAGGTGCGTTGTTTGTGTACTCACCCGGGTCTCGGAGTCCTTCTACTCCTTCAACTGCCTCCACCGGCAGTATGGCCATCACCCTCTCCTCCCAGGGATGGTACTGTACGGCTCTGCGGGAGGGCCCTCCTCCGGTGGCGTTGGCCTGGTCGTGTTCCTCCTGCCTCTTGGCTCTGACCCTCCTCCGCAGATCGTACCACCTGTTCTGGCAATCCTGCTTGGTCCTCCTGGTGTCCGCAACAGCATTCACAGCATCGACGATGGTCTGCCACATGGCTGTTTTGGCTGCCTGGCTGGTGCTTCTGACCAATGTTCCAAAGATCTGTGGCTCGACTCTGAGGATTTGATCAACAAGGACCTCCAACTCTCGGTGACTGAACTTTGGATTCTTGGTAGTGGGCATGGTGAGGGGTGTGGGTGGGGATGGTGTGGGTGTGGGGGGGGGTGTGGATGTTGGGGGGGGGGTGTGGATGGTTGTGTGTGTGTGTGAATGTGATGAGAGGGTGTTTGTGAGGGTGGTCGTTTGAAGGTGTGCAAGTGTAAGGTGTGGTGTAGCTTGTAGTCTGGTTCTGTGGTGTCTGGCAGCAGTGAGTCTGTTGGAAAGGCTCATGGTTTGTGTGTGTGGGCCCTTTTTATTGGTCCATGGGTGGGTGTGGCAGTTTTTGAATTTTGGGTGGGTGTGTTATAAGGAGTGGTGGTGTATTGGGCCTCTGTTTGTTTTTGGCAGTTGCAGGTCAGTGATTGTGTTATTTAAGTGGTTGTTGGCCATGTTTAGTGGCTGTGTGCCTTTCGACTGGTGTATTCTTGTGTTGTTTTATTTTGTCCTGGTTGTGTACGTGCGTTTTGAGCGTGTGTATGGTGTGTACATGGGCCATTTGGTTGTACGATTTTGTCCTTGTGTGTGGCTTTGTAAGACTCGTACATGCGGTTTTGATGTTGGGGCATGGGGTGCGCTCCGTACTTAGGAGGTTGTGTTGGGGGTGCGCCAGGAACGTACTGGGGTGGGGGTACGACTGGAACGTACTTGGGTGTAGGTACACGGGGGGTACGACACGTACAGGGGTGGGGGGTGTACATTGACGGTGGTACGACACGTACTGGGGTGGGGGTACGACTGGAACGTACTGGGGTGTAGGTACACGGGGGGTACGACACGTGCAGGGGTGGGGGGTGTACATTGACGGTGGTACGACACGTACTGGGGTGGGGGTACGACTGGAACGTACTGGGGTGTAGGTACACGGGGGGTACGACACGTCCTGGGGTGGGGGTACGACTCGAACGTACTTGGGTGTAGGTACACGGGGGGTACGACACGTCCAGGGGTAGGGGTACGACTGGAACGTACTTGGGTGTAGGTACACGGGGGGGTACGACACGTCCTGGGGTGGGGGTACGACTCGAACGTACTCGGGTGTAGGTACACGGGGGTACGACACGTACTGGGGTGGGGGGGTGTACATTGACGGTGGTACGACACGTACTGGGGTGGGGGTACGACTGGAACGTACTGGGGTGTAGGTACACGGGGGGTACGACACGTACTGGGGTGGGGGTACGACTGGAACGTACTGGGGTGTAGGTACACGGGGGGTATGACACGTCCTGGGGTGGGGGTACGACTCGAACGTACTTGGGTGTAGGTACACGGGGGGTACGACACGTCCAGGGGTGGGGGTACGACTGGAACGTACTTGGGTGTAGGTACACGGGGGGGGTACGACACGTCCTGGGGTGGGGGTACGACTCGAACGTACTTGGGTGTAGGTACACGGGGGGTACGACACGTACTGGGGTGGGGGTACGACTGGAACGTACTGGGGTGTAGGTACACGGGGGGTACGACACGTACTGGGGTGGGGGTACGACTGGAACGTACTGGGGTGTAGGTACACGGGGGGTATGACACGTCCTGGGGTGGGGGTACGACTCGAACGTACTTGGGTGTAGGTACACGGGGGGTACGACACGTCCAGGGGTGGGGGTACGACTGGAACGTACTTGGGTGTAGGTACACGGGGGGGTACGACACGTCCTGGGGTGGGGGTACGACTCGAACGTACTTGGGTGTAGGTACACGGGGGGTACGACACGTACTGGGGTGGGGGGGTGTACATTGACGGTGGTACGACACGTACTGGGGTGGGGGTACGACTGGAACGTACTGGGGTGTAGGTACACGGGGGGTACGACACGTACTGGGGTGGGGGTACGACTGGAACGTACTGGGGTGTAGGTACACGGGGGGTACGACACGTACTGGGGTGGGGGGGTGTACATTGACGGTGGTACGACACGTACTGGGGTGGGGGTACGACTGGAACGTACTGGGGTGTAGGTACACGGGGGGTACGACACATACTGGGGTGGGGGTACGACTGGAACGTACTGGGGTGTAGGTACACGGGGGGTACGACACGTACTGGGGTGGGGGGTGTACATTGACGGTGGTACGACACGTCCTGGGGTGGGGGTACGACTGGAACGTACTTGGGTGTAGGTACACGGGGGGGTACGACACGTCCTGGGGTGGGGGTACGACTCGAACGTACTGGGGTGGGGGTACACGGGGGTACGACACGTACAGGGGTGGGGGGGTGTACATTGACGGTGGTACGACACGTACTGGGGTGGGGGTACGACTGGAACGTACTGGGGTGTAGGTACACGGGGGGTACGACACGTACAGGGGTGGGGGGTGTACATTGACGGTGGTACGACACATACTGGGGTGGGGGTACGACTGGAACGTACTGGGGTGTAGGTACACGGGGGGTATGACACGTACTGGGGTGGGGGTACGACTGGAATGTACTGGGGTGTACATAGACGGTGGTACGACACGTACAGGGGTGGGGGGGTGTACATTGACGGTGGTACGACACGTCCTGGGGTGGGGGTACGACTGGAACGTACTTGGGTGTAGGTACACGGGGGGTACGACACGTCCAGGGGTGGGGGTACGACTGGAACGTACTGGGGTGGGGGTACACGGGGGTACGACACGTACAGGGGTGGGGGGGTGTACATTGACGGGGGTATGACACGTACTGGGGTGGGGGTTCGACTGGAACGTACTGGGGTGTACCTAGACGGGTGGGGGTATACATACACGGGGGGTACGTGTCGGACGTACGGGGGCTGGGGGGAGTGTTGGGCGCGTATGCGGGCACATGTCTCCATGGTTGCTATGGGTGTTCGGTGCGGACGGTGTTTTTTCCATACGGTTGTACGCTTGGACGCACGGGATGGATCGTGATTCCTCGGTCGGACTTGGCTTTTCACGTTTGTAAGGTAAATCGTCCGAGGACGTGTCGGACACATTTTCCGACCCGAGGACGTGTGGGGAATGATTCCCAGTGCGGTTCGTATGGACTTTTTACCATGCGAATCGTGATTGCCAGTTCGTACGGCACTTGTACGATTCGTACGGTAAAAAGACCCGATACGAGTCGCACGGGGGAATTTTTTACCGGATTGTGATCGGCACCTAACTGTATATAATTTACTATTCCCACTCCAGTTAAGATAAAGTCATGGAAGGTGGTGGACAGTAACCCTATATAATTTACTATTCCCACTCCAATTAACATAAATTCAGAGAATGTGCTGGACAGTAACCCTATATAATTTATTATTCCCACTCCAGTTAACATAAAGTCAAGGAAGGTGCTGGGCAGTAAACCTATATAATTTACTATTCCCACTCCAGTTAACATAAACTCAGGAAAGGTGCTGGCCAGTAACCCTATATAATTTACTATTCCCACTCCAGTTAACATAAAGTCAAGGAAGGTGCTATATAGTAACCCTATATAATTTAATATTCCCACTCCAGTTAACATTAAGTCAGGAAAGGTGCTGGACAGTAACCCTATATAATTTACTATTCCAACTCCAGTTAACATAAACTCAAGAAAGGTGCTGGACAGTAACCCTATATAATTTACTATTCCCACTCCAGTTAACATAAAGTCAGGAAAGGTGCTGGACACTAACCCTAAATAATTTACTATTCCCACTCCAGTTAACATAAATTCTGAGAAGGTGCTGGACAGTAACCCTATCTAATTTACTATTCCCACTCCAGTTAACATAAACTCAGGGAAGGTGCTGGACACTAACCCAATTTAATTTAATATTCCCACTCCAGAAAGATCAAACTGAGACAAGGTACTGGTTATAACATCACTTAAAATATTAATAATCTACATTTATTAACTATGAGATATCATTTAAAAACTCTTAAATTTAACAATACTATAGTTACAATACCCACCCCTATCCCATATTAACCCTAATTCAAAAAAAAATATGTACAATCTGTTTTCCATATAAATTGCAAATATACAATTATTATTATTATTATTTTTTTTAAATTTTAGATTTCACAATATTTACTAATAAATTGATTTGTTTTATGATCTATGTTTACACTATTATTTTTAAAAATTAATACCCACCCTTCTCCCCTAATATACCCACATCCCACCCATAAATACAACATAAATATTGAAATTATAATTTCCAATGTAAATTATATAATTAGATTTTGACATAAAATGTTCACAAATTTAAATTATTCCCAATTATAAAATTATTTATTAATCTATAATTTTGTAATAATTATTAAAATACTATCCACACCCTTACACCCTAATAACCCAAATTCCCAAACATGAAACAAAAAAATAATTTCGTAATTATTTTGAAATTTTGTTTTAAACATTGTCAAAATTACATTCAAATTTTAACATTTATAATTCTTTAGTATTAATATTTATAACTTATTATCCAATTTTACAGTAATCTTTTTAATACACTCCCCGCCCTTATACACTAATAACACTATATCCCACTCATAAAACAAAATTAAAATTTCATTATAATTTCTAATTATATAATTTCGAATTTATTTTGAAATTTTGAAATTTCGAAATTTTGAATATTAAATATTTTTACATTATTATCTGATTTTACTATAACATTTTTAAAACACTCCCCACCCTTCTCCCCTAATAACCCAACATCCCGCTCCTAAAAAATATATATAATTTCTTTTTTATTTTCTAAATTATAAATATTTAATTTAGAAATTTCATTACAATTTACTATTCATAATTATTTATTATTTTATATTTTTAAATTATTATCTAATTTTACACTAATATTTTTAAAACACTCCCCACCCTTATCCCCTAATAACCCAACATCCCGCTCCTAAAAAATATATATAATTTCTTTTTTATTTTCTAAATTATAAATATTTAATTTAGAAATTTCATTTCAATTTACTATTCATAATTATTTATTCTTTAATATTTTTAAATTATTATCTGATTTTACACTAATATTTTTAAAACACTCCCCACCCTTATCCCCTAATAACCCAACATCCCGCTCCTAAAACATATCATACAATAAATTACTTGACACTATTAATTATATTTTAAACATTAATTAAGTATTTATACATATAATTAAACAATTTACTTATTCAATATACACTAAATACACATTTTAAACAATATATATATTATATTTCGATATTTCTAACATAACTATTCAATCGATATTATCTTCAAACGATATTACTACATCGATATTTCATACTTCGATATTTTACTAAACACAAACAAAACGATATTACTTACCTCGATATTCTACACTTCGATATTAATGTTATCTCGATATTTTCACTTCGATATTCTTGTTGTTCGATATTATTTTTTCGATATTATGTCTATTTACCTTATCTGGCACAGGAGACAGTTCATTTTTGTATCTTCCACCAGATGGTCAAGACCAGAGAACCATACTTTTTTCCTTAGCATAAACTCCTAGTGCCCCTTTGCAGAGCACTCTGACAGTACTGAATGAGAGAATACATTTTGAGCCCTTCCTCCAGCAGTGGAACCCATTATTTCCATGTTCTAGTGCATAGATGTCCAGAAGCTGCTAATATATGCACATGCCACCTACAGTCTGACTGTAAAGTATTTCCTTGTATAGAACAATGGTGCAGTTCTTCTGTTTCTTTCTAGTATCTGTTTAATTGCATTTGAAACCTTACATTTTTCAATGTTTGCTTTTAATATGACCCATGTTTTGAGTTTATTATGCCTACTTCCTTATGGTCTATTTTAACCACTGGTTGCTTAGAAACTGCTACATTTAATATATGAAATTCAAGTTGGATGGTTGTGTGTAAAACACATTTCATGTAAACCAACATTGAAGATTAAAATGGATAGATGGTTCTCTAGCCAGCTGTCAATCACCAACTGCTAGGAGATATAGATGAATCATATCATTTTGCATCAAGATTTGGGGATTTCAGTTGAAATTATGGCAGGGCTGGCATAATGCAGGGTATGACTTAGATTTGACATATAGATCCCTAACAAGATGTTAAGATGCACTAAGGCATTGCATGCACATTTGTATAAGACATGCATTGGCAAAGCCAATAGGTCTTTTCATTTTTCACGAGGCATAGACCTAATGGCTGTACTAGTGGAAGATTGTATTGCATAAAGAAAATTGGCCTCCACTGTGTTAATATAAAATTTATGCATATGCATAAGTGCCCATCTTGGAATGCTTTATCTTTAAGATAAAGTAGATTCTAAGATGGCAGCCAAAGTATGAGCATGCATGTGCCCTACTGAGGGCCATCTGAGAATGTTATTAATCAAAAAGTAAGAAAAAGCATTCCAAGATGCCCATCCAAGCATGGGCATGCATATTTTTGCTTAAATTTAACATCCCTAGATGGCCGACAACTGTATAAAAATGGTGAATTGATGGACGGGTTTGCTCGGATGCGACACAAACACAAAAGAAGAAAGTGGTCTGGTAGAACTGTGCTGCTCAGGACACTCGTACAAATAAATAAAAATAAAAAAGTGGTGCGGAGGGAGCAATTGATGCTTGAGGGAGCAATGGACATGCATTAACGTGACCCAATGGCAATGTGCAGGTATTAGGGCCTTGGTAAAGCAGTGTAAAAAAAGCTTATAAAAACATTGAAGTGTGGAGCGAAAAAGAGGGGGATGATAGAGCATTGGACAAGGGCTTCAAGTGTGGGGGTCGTACACAGTAGGAATGTAGGGAAGAATAGAGGGCAAGGAAAGCAGGGCACTCTAAAAGAGTACTAAAAGCAAAACAAAAAAGTAGTGACCTCATACCAACAGTGGAAAGGCACAACACATCTTATCAAAAAGATTGTAAATCAACAATGTGCCATGGGTGAGACAACCACAAACATCGGGAGAAAATCAACTGACTCAAGAGCAGGGAGCTGAACTAGCCAAGAAATCTATCCAGTCACAATCTAAGGGGCTGGTTGAAAGCCCACTCTATGTATTGTATTACTCACAATAGGTGTTCAGTGACAGACAACTACAGACAAGACATCAGAAAGCAAGGCAATGTGTTTCCCATGGAGAGACCTATTACGGAATAGTCGTTCAAATCTTCATGAGCAGAAGATAGACAAATGATGTCTAAATCTTTCCAAACATTCCATTATCTAAAAATATATGACACAAACTGTAATATCAAGAGTCAAAATATGCAGAAAATAATCAACCACTGCTAGAGGCATGACTCCGTAGTCAGTCATCACAGCCATGTTAAAGGATAGAAGCACACATCCGGGTATGCACAAAGGCAGACATACACAAACACATACACACAGTCATGTTTCGGCTTCACTGTGACTTCCTAACACTGCCTTCCTTTGGTAGATTATTTTGCTATTTTACCTCCTATTCCGATTAGATCAACACAAACGTTATACAACTTGAGTAAAGTAAATATATCTGTAGCAAATGTAAAAGATCGAGCCTGAAAAACACAGTAGGGGTGCACTGTGCACTCGAGTCCCCAAGAAGATGGTCTTTGACATCATGTCAATGGTAACTAGGTCCTCATAGTGATGCTTACACTAGCCCCCAACAACTGCTCCTCTACCCCCGATACAAACACACAAATATGTGTATGGGTGCGGGCACGCACACAGACACACACAATTTCAAAATCGGGCTTCAGATGAATGCCAGTTCTGACATTGCCAGGGTCAGACTGCCCTAGAGGGCACTCATGCATGCCCGAAGGCTGGTCTGACAGGTCAGTTTGTGGGGTGGGTTTTTGGCTGTTTCTACCTGTTTTACGATCTTCTGTGCTGGTTTTTACTGTTTATTGCCCTGATAGCAAACAAACATTGCAAACTTAGCTCCATCACATCCATGATGTATTTGATACCTGCAAAACAACGCATGTCTTTAGAGGTTCAAAACTGCCCCAATTTGCAAACATAGACCACTTTTTTAGCTATCTAATTTACTAATGGAGACCACGTTTACTTTTGTGCCTGAGCCTATTTTCGGTCCCAGACCGACCCTGGACTTTCACTGTCATAAGTTACTTGGGATGTATTAGAAATGTGTTTACCATTAACGCTTTGAGAAATTTAAAAATATGGTGTTGGCGCGTTGAGTACATTACAAATAGCTATTTACATCACTGCTAGGCAATGTATTCATAATGATTGTGAGAGCGTGAGTACAAAGATGTTCACACTATGCCAATGACAATGGTTACATGTACGCAGATCTGCATTAATACACATTAAGTTTGATGCACCATTGATGGATGATACCCCTCCTACCACACATCATCCCCTGTTAAAGCATGGGAAAAGGGGGAAATTGCTCAGGCACCCCACTTTCTAAGGGACCCCCTGGGAAAGGGAAGTTTCTCCCTAGCTCACTTCTGTGCATTTTTGTATCTTAACCTATAATTTATAATTAATTATTTTTTGCCAACATAGGGCTCAAATTAGCAAACATTGAGCAATAAGATTTAAAATTGTTCATAAAAAGAGGTTCCCAAAATATGTTTTGCCTGGGCCCCCCCCACCGAAAGTGTTGCACGCTGTGTCCCCCCCTGTGTGCGTGAGCATAGTGGGTTGGCCCTGTGTACGCCAGGGCTGCGCAGGGGTGTGGTAAAAAACCCTGTTGCGCAGAGCGTGGTTCACTCCCAGGAAGGCCATCTTCACTGTCAGTGCGGCACCTCGCGGCCTGCCACGTGGCCGATGCCGTGAGCAGCAGGACCTGCGACCCTGTGCGCCTGCTGCACCCCAGGACACTGATGCACGGACAAGGCCTGTCTGCCCCAGCGCACCAGGGCCACACTGCTCACCTGCTGACACCGTTGTGTGTCAAAGAGGGCCCACCACATGCCGGTGCAAGCTCCAAGCCCTAGTCCCGCGACCTCTGCCGCCTCTGTAGACCATCGATGGCCCCCCGACGCTGGTCCACCTCACTCCTTTCTTATTAACACCATCCACTGGCGTCCTCTTTTGCCCAGTAGGTCCCACATGTGGAACTGTATCCTGAGTCCAGAATGGAAGTGACACCAAGTCCGTGGCAGTGGCCACAGCACCAGACTCCCTTCGATCAGTGAGAAATAATTCCATATCGCAGGCCTGTGACACGTGGTGCCGCTAACCCTGTTCAATACAAGCTGGCAACACGTTGTGCCACTAACACTGTTAAACGCAAGCCAGCGACAAGTGGTGCCACTAACCCTGTTCAACGCAAGCTGGTGACACATGGTGCCACTAACTTTTGTGCGCCATGAGTGATCGACATCCTCCGGCGGAACATCGTTGGTGTCTGAGCCTGGGGGTTGTCATCAGCAACGGGCAGGTTCGGACTTGGTGTCTGGCATGGGTCTGCGGCATTCATATCCGCCATGTTGCCAGACACAGCTGGCATGTGCCCTCTGCATCATGCCCTGGGGGTAGACCTCCCATTCTCCCACGTGGCACTCCGCGGAAGGCACCTAGGACACATGCGAGGCCCTGCTCTGCCCTCATGACCCTACCACAGTCTCCCGCAGGTCAACGTCCCGTGGTGGTGGGCCCGTGGCAGCCGCTGTGCATCCGGGGTCACTAGCCCTGTGTGACTCGAGTCTTTCCCCCTTGTAGTTCTGACATTGCATTTCTGAGTGCCTGATGACTGTTGGAGTTGTTGCCAGCACCAGCCACTCCCTGAGGACTGGCTTGCACTCACCCCACACACAGCCAGCACAGGCGTCACTGGATTAGTGGGCCTGCCATCACATCCTGCCGAACCAAGTATTGACTCTTTTCTCCCTGCACTGTCACAGGTGATCAAGGATATGCACTCTGCCCTTGGATGATGACATCCCTCCGAGACTCGAACACACCCGCCCAGAGGCAGTACATTGCGGCCCACATACGCACCAGGAGCATCGTTGAACGCACATTTGGTGTGTTGAAGTCAAGTTTCAGGTGCCTGGACGGCACAGGTGGAAAGCTCCTGTACAGCCCGGACATTGTGTGCAAGATGATCGTTGCATGTTGTATGTTGCACAGTACCTGTGTACGCACCAATGCCCCATGGATACCTGTTCCAGAAGTACCAGACAATGATGGTGAGGATGGGGCAGGTGGCCCTCATCCCACTGCAGCTGCGGGAGGAATGGCCCGCAGGTACACCATCATTGACAATTTCTTCTCATGAGCACGTCACATTGTGGCCGTCCCTGGCAATCATGGGACAGTACAAAATGTCCAAAAGCACAGCATGTGTGAATAAAACATATTTGCAGGTTACAGGTTGTACTTGTACATTGTCATGTTACATTTTCCTGCGGTTACAGATGTGATTTGCCATGTTGGGCCCATTTGTGGAACCAATTGTGTCCTGTGTTCTGTAGTGGAGGTGTTGCTGTTTGTACCGTGATGTTATCAATGTTGAGGTGCACTTATGCTTATGTGTGTATGCTGCATGGTGTGTGAGTTGCTCCTGTGGCTCTGATTTGTCTGCCACTGGTCTCTTTCTTGTGGTGT
Organism: Triturus cristatus; assembly: GCF_964204655.1. NCBI lineage: Eukaryota > Metazoa > Chordata > Amphibia > Caudata > Salamandridae > Triturus > Triturus cristatus. Next base: position 827,449,310 of record NC_140585.1, on the reverse strand, counting down.
GCCTGTCGGTTCTGTTCTTCCACGGTGCGTAGTTGTAGTGGGGTACATGTTGTCCTCTGCAGTCGGTCAGGGTGCATCCGTGGTACTCCGCAGTTGATGTATTTTTATCTGTGGCATTTTCCGTATGCTGTTCTTGTGCTTTTTCCTGCAGTCGCGTGAGTATTGCTGCCCTCGCGCTGGTTGTTACTGTTTTCTTATCGCGCTTTGGCCCATCGCAGGTTTGTTTGTGTTGTGGTTTGTGTTTTTATCTCTATCGATATGGTTGTATCGCGGACATTGTCCGCGGTGTCAGCAGACTATCGCATGGTACCGCCTTGTTGTGAATTCCACGTTGACACAGGGTTATTTTCCCGCAATCGGCTGCGATGTGTAAAGTTGCGTTAACATTTTTTGGTGTTGTTTATCACACGTTCTTGTGAATATAACCCAAAGGCTTTGGTGTAGAGAGGTGGGTCTGTTCCTCTGTCAGAATGAACATTTGGGCAGTGCCCAGACACTGAATTATCTTCAAAAGGGCCTCCCTGCCACTAGCAGATGTCAGAGAACACCTGCACTGTTCCCTACTTCACTCCCCCAGTTAGCCAGGATCCAATACAGTGGGGATGGTGCTACCTCTAAACTGTGTTAAAGTGTCCACAAGGAGGGATTGCTCATTCCTTTGGCCTCAACTCTAGTAGTTGCACACAGGCTCTACACAAAGGGAGAAAGGTTCTCCTATCTTGTATCTAGGTGAGAGAGGCACTGCTGGATTGCTTGCAGAAGGGCACACAGTAAATGTGGTAAAAGTGGGTAGAGTAACTTCAGGTACTTCACACCCATCCACAGGCTGGTCCCCAGCATAAATAAATAGTGCATAGTGCATACTCTCTTGGCCTAAATTTACTGAAGGTTTGCACTGGCTCATGTGTACAAAAAGCTTTGAAATGCGGTGCAAACATCAGCAACAGATCAACTTCCATGCACAAAAGCTTTTCCGCACCAAATGTTGACTATTGTGCTGCACCCAAATAAAGAGATTTCTCCTTGTTACGCCTGTTGGGTATACGCACCATTATGGCGCAAACTCAGGTTTACAAGTCTTTTTAAATCTGCATTTACATCAAAGTACGTGGGAGGATGCAGGGGAACGCCCATGCTACACCCATATAACACCTACCTGATTCAAAGTATTGCAAGGCACCGCTAAGCATTACTTTATATTTACTAAACCATGCAAAGAGGCTTTTGTGCGCCTTAGTAAATGCCAAACATGATTTTGTGTCAGGGCTGCGCCACAAAAGTTATGCTGCCCTGATGCAAGATCATAATAAATCTCAGCCTTGGTTTCCTTTGTGCAATACTCCTTTGTGTGAAAAAAAGTAAATCAGGGACTTTTGTGAGTACATCATCTTCCGCGTGTTTCCATTTCTCCTTTTCTCTTGTAGTAGTGGCTGTTTCTTTTTACCTCTCAGATAATTGAGAGTGGTTGTGTTAATTTTAGTGTCCCTACATTTTTTTTGCCATTCATTTATCAATCTCAGAAAATATCCACAGGTGTAAACTCTGCAGATGCTCTAAGGGAGAAGAGACTAGATATTGGCTTCATAGAAGAGGCAAGCAGGTTCATTCAGACTGAAGTAGTCACACATATGGATCTTGGCCTTATAGACTGCAGTCCAGTTGGGAGACAAAGCGGAGAACCAATTAATGGAAGCAAGATCCCCTATTATCATTGAAAGTATAGAGGGATGGATTTAGGTGGATTTAGGCGCTTTATGAGAAATGGAGGAGTATGGGAAAACCTAACTTTAGAGGAGAGTGAAACCTCAGTAACAGATTTGAAGGGAGATAACGCGTGAAGTGTTGGTCCCATCATTGAAGAGGTGATTACAACTAAATCTGTTTTGGCTATAAATTAAGATCCATAGAGAACGTGAGATACATCATCACAAGATGAGATAACATGTATGTAGCCACATTCTTATTTATCCTGATCAAGGCCTTAAATAATGTGGCCAAAACTATGGAGCCCTAGTAACTATTTTGTCCTTGGAAAGTGAAGAGGCTAAAGAGAGGAGCCGGGAGAGATTGGATAAAGCTGACGCCCTGGGGATAACTGGAAATTGTGTACCCCGTTCATCTTATAATGGCTCGCTCTTCCTAGTTTTTAATTATGTAGGATGAATGTGTTCGTCTGCTTGGTTAGGTATCACGTTTTTATGTATATAATGTATCAATTGACAAATTAAATTGTGAATATATATTGAATTATTTAAAGAATATATGTGTTTACAAATAATGAATTTACAGTACATGAGAATTTAAGTACAGATTCAAACAGATGTTTTATTGGTTTTCCTTAAACATTGAAATTATCATCTTTTAATAGGTGTCATTAATCTGTATGGCTGGGGCAAGAACATACCAGAGCTGAAAGTGGCTTTGTCGTGCATGAGTTGGCTGATTAGTTTTTACTTCCTAATGTGGCGTACTCTTTTTACATAATGGATACACTACATCAGGCACCTCGACTAAAACTATCCTGCTCTCTGAGTATTACAATAAACACTGTGGGATTACGATAGAGTTAAAGCTGCCATTGAGCCATCAGGGCTCACACGTTCAGAGACAGATACTGCACCCTTCTGCTGAAGAGTTTTTTTAGCATTGTTCAGAAAAGAGTTGACTGACAAATTGGTGAGAGCATTTTCTTTATGAAGGATGCTTTCGTTCACAGAGATTGCACCACGTGACACGGCAGTTGCTATGCTACCCACTCATCCTTCTCATCCTTTATTAAAAAGAAAGGTGAAGTTTATAACTTGTTATTGTTGAGCATCCTGCAGGGCTCTTTCAATATGCTCGGATTCATTTCTGTTTCGCCAGGTCACGTGCTTCTGCTTCACAAGGAGACGCACAATGCAGCCGGTCTGCGTGTTTCTAGATCTAAATTGCAATGTGCATTGCTAACAAAAGCGTCTAATTGAGTGTGAGCTCAATGGAATGTGAGCAACGTGCATCTATGAAAGTTGATCACAAGTAGTGTGAACAGTAGTTCCACAGGTGAGCACACGGGGAAATGATTGGCCACGTGTGAACAATTCAGCCACCTCCTTGAGAAACCAGATAACAGCCTCGCAACATTGCATTAAATCGGTGAATGTAATGTGTCTCATAACATAGGGCCAGAGATACGACCATTCCTTTTTGCAAGTCGCAAATTGCGACGTTTTGCGACTCACAAAATGGAGTGTATAACAGTGTCACAGACACTGTTTACGATTCCTAATATTCATTGGACAGGTCGCAATTTGCGACCCATTGGAAATTGCCAGCACTCTCAGGGATGGTGGCCTGCTGGGGTCAGCCGACCACCATATCTGTGACTGCTTTTTCAATAAAGCATGTTTTTTTTAATGCAGTCCGTTTTCCTGAAAGGAAAACCTGATCCATTTAAAAAAGAAAATGAAATGTTTCTGTTTCATTTTTTAAGCGTAGGCAGCGGTACGTGGGACCACTGTGTGCTCTTAAAAAATATTTCCGCATCCATTCGTAAAGGGGATTGGGTCCCATGCAGAACCCTTCCCATTTGCGAGTGACTTACCACCTAATTAAAGTAGGTGGTAAACTGTGAGTGTTTTGCGACTGCAAATGCGGTCGCGAAACAATGGTACATACCATTCTGTATCGCATTAGGAAGGGAAGCCCTTGGCACGCCCCCTCCTAATAACGACTCGCAAACACTATTTTGCGAGTCACCAACTCACAAAATAGCATTTGTACATACCGCCATCCTTATTTGCGGTTGCAAACGGGCAAATTGCCCATTTGCGACGGCAGAAAACGGTCGCAAATCTGGCCCATTAAGGGCTATTTTTTTTTTGTTATGAGTCCAGCTATTTTACTAGACAAGAACCGTGGGAAGCATTTTTAATTAGATGTCTGACTAAGAACAATACACACCTCATGAGAAACAGAAAATCTGTGAATAGCCAACTATAAAGAATGACATATAACCGCCTATGGCATTGCCCCTGAATGTAGACACTGCCATTGTTCGTACACCTTAGGTTGAGGACTTAAAGATCTGAACCTCTATGACAAACCACCATTCATAGGCAACCCACTATTCTGTTGCCATTCTGATGGATTATGTTGAAAGGATACAAGATCCACCTTGTTTTGACAGAAGCCCTATAGAGAAACACACACACTAAATCACACACCCTTTCAATTGCAAGTTCAGAACAAAATGACCAAGGGGAGAACCTCTACTGGACAAATCACACCCATCCACAGCTGCCTGCAGAGAGGGCAAGAGGCCGAGTAATGGGCAAATGCTGTACTATCCCATTGCCAAGTGCCATACCATAGGAAATTATACTCCTGGAACTGGGATTTAGAAATAATCAAGTGAGAAAGCTTTCTTCTGCTGATGGTTAGGAAGTTCAAATAATTTCTGGAGAATTATGGAGTGGTAAACCCTTCTAATCGCCCAATGCAGGATGAAATAATAATTACAACGTGTGCTATGAAAAACTGTATCCTGGCTGGTCAAAACCCAGATCGTACGTTATTTGATACTTTTTAGGTATTGCCTGGCAAACCTCATGCTCTGCATGCACTCTCGGTTGCGGGAGATGTTTTGTACTTCAAGGGCCTTGGAGCCCGCCCACAGCTTACCATTCATTTGCTTCATTGTCACTCTTATTTGCTGCCTTCTAATAGGCCAGCGTATGCCGGCTTCACTTCCTCTTCTTTCGTTTGGAGCATGGAGGAAGTACAGATTGCTTCAGCCTTATTGCTGTCCGTCTGCTCATTGTGCCATGGTGATTCAAGTACTGTTTTTACTTTTTCTTCCTATCCTGTCTTCCTTGTCCATTTTGTTTTTTCCCTCCCACCCCTACTGGTGCTTCTTCCGCTCCCAATCCCCATGACCATACTGCGTCTTTCCTGCCTTGACCTCGAGCTAAGATCTCTGTTATCTCTGTTCCCCTAGTGTGTGGTGTCGGATGGATATGTCTTTTATTTTCTGTGACAGAGTGCCAATGGTCACATATAGTAAAACTTATTAGAATCATCAACAAGGGAATACCAGTCTGTGGCTGATTTGGTGGAATCTATTTCTTTTTTCACTAAGCAAAGTCTCCTGTTGCATGGGTTGTTCTCTCGGAGTCCCTGAAGCCATAAAAACGCTGCAATTTGAGTGGGTTTACAGTATTTAGTGAGTCCAGTCAACTAATTCTTCATGTTTCCACTCTGTGCTGCAGCAAAAGTGCCATAAATGCCACCTTTATAAGACTGCTGTTCAGAGACTACCAGCACTCGACTTCATCTTTATGAGTAAGGGAGTCAGTCACCTCATGCCCGACCCTGCTGCGCTCATATGAGGCCCGTACCTCCCAGCAACAGACATCAAATCTACTAACCATCTGAATACCTGCTTCTGTTTGCTAATGTGTGTCCCTGCATATCTGCTGACCAAAGCACATGCAAAAGGCTTAGGGCCTCATGCACTATATTTTAATCCATGGGAGTGCAGCAAGCCTTCCTGCTGCGCTGGCGTGCATCAAAATAAAAAGGACAAGATATAGCACATTCCTGTCCTCCCCTGCCCTGGTGCAGAAGTAGCGTCTGCGGGCAAATGCAGACACCCTTGCGCCATGGTGCAGGGGTGCTTGCTTTGCGGGTATGATTTTTGTTGTGCAGGAATGCACACATTCCTGCACAAAAACAATCACTAATGGCATTTTGCTCATTCTATGTGTGCTGCAGAATGCAGCACACATAGAAAGAGCAAAAAATGAGGAGAAATAAAAGTATTTCTCCTAATTGTGCTACTCCTACGCCTCCCCTCGGTAGATGTACGATTCTGGCACGTTCCTAGGTTTACGATACTTTGTAAATCTGGGAATGTGTCAAGTTCCATGTATGTTACATGGGAAAACCCGCAGCAACACCCATGGCGCGCTCCTTTCACGTTGACTATTGTGTGAAATGGACCCATATTTACAAGGTCATGATAAATCAACCAGGGTGACTTTACGTGGCCTTTAGATATGAGCAGGTACACTTGAAAATCAGCCACACAGTTTTAATCAAATTGAGCTTAGCAACAAGGATCAGCTCGCTCAAATGTTCTTGTTCAGTGTGATCACCTCTACAATGGTCCATCCAACACAATGCTAGTGCATCGCAAAGTGCACAGTATTTCGTCGACTAAAGAGCGACGGTTGTCTCCGGGAGCTCAACGCTCACTGCTGACAAATCCCTGAGAGTTATCAGTTAGCTTCCTGGCGGTAAACTCAACCTTCATCCTTCTGAGCTTGGTAAATCGAGTTCTATAACTTGGATAGCGAAATAAAGAGGGTAATGGATGTGCAGAATCAACATTTAGTACTTACAGTGCTCCCAAACAAGAGAACAGACACGTGAAGCACTGTAGCCAGTATTAACTTTTTCCGAATTACATTATAAAGGGAGAGAGTAAGAGTTGACAGATTCTCTATGCTTTGAGGAAGCGATGGCCCAGTTCTGCCTGAAACAGTAATGTTGCCAATGCAGGCTTCCTTTTTAATATGCTTGCCCCACTGTTGATGCTCGCCCCATCGTTGCTTGCTCTGTTGTTGTGCTTGCACTGTCCCACTTTCACCGTTGCTCCAGCTGTCCCTGCCGCCTTCCTTGTTGCTTGCCCCCTCCAACCTGGAAAATTAGTGATACGAGGCAGCCAGCGTTAGCCATGTCATAGTACTTTTCCCCCCTAACTTTTAGCGTGCTGCACAGCAGCTGCACGACTTTACAACATGTCTATAAGACAATGAAAAAGCCAAAAGGTGTTGCATGGGTGAGACCTATTGGTTTGCCAATGCTTGTTCTTTATCTTATCAGCATGCTCCTCAACCCGTCAACCAACACTCCTTTTTATTGTTCATCTAAAATTTTATAACCTCCTCCATCCTCTCATTAGCAGTCGGTAAGACCTTTTTTCCTTACTGCACCCTTTCCTGGTCCAATTGGTTGCATCACTGTTTTGTTTCTCCTTTGCTTTCCTCTCCTCTCACTGGACACTGTTCAGCCTCCTCCTCTCAAACTTGCCACAGCGCTAAACCACAATCTGCACTAACCACCTCTGATTTATGCTGCTTTCTGCTGTCATTCACCTCTACCCACTTCAGCCTCACCCACTAAATATTGCTACCTAATTCAGCCACATTCAGGTCCCCAAATAATGATAATCTTATTAGAAATGAACCTTTGCCATCAAGTATACGAGCTTTCACGAAATGAGGGAACTTCGCTTTTGCATCGAACCACAGTAGAATCCTCCTCCTAACTCAGCTAACTTTGCATGATGTAGTTTTAGACTGATTTGGAATATCTGAATATACCCAGTTTAACCCTCCTGCCCTCATGAAACCAGGTGCAGAGACTAGCGTCTTGGAGGATGGTAGTTGACGATCAATGCCTTGGGTCCCTGGGGGCTTTCAGAAACCCTCAGCGCCCCAATGAGAAGGTCTGCGTCAATTTCTGTCAGCGGGTGGGGCAATAGGTCCATCTTTAGAAGCGCATTTCATGGCAGAAGATTTTCCACTAGGCAAATTCTCAACCATTGTGGTCCATTTGGAGGCCTGGGGCCTGATTCACAAAGGTAAACTTGTACTTTTGTATAAGTTTATGACTATTTGTTATCCACAAAAGGATTTACGAGTGCGGAGTCTCCGGCACATACAAACAAAAATAGGTCTTTTTATGTGCGGATCCTCGGCACTGGTAAAGATACTACTCGTAAATCCCTTTGTGAGTAGCAAACAATCATAAACGTACACAGAAGTGCAAGTTTAGCTTTGAGAATTCGCCCATAATATTCAAAGGTGGCAGATGGTCCTGGCCTGGTGCTGGGGAGAAGATATTGTTACCTGGTGCAGTTGTTTCATACATCAGTTTCTGTCCACAGTGCCCTAACCAGCCAACACCCGTAGCATGAAACATGCTTGAGAGTAAACCAGATGAGGGTGGCAGTTGAACAGGCCAGGATGACAACTATTCCCAAGAGGAGCACATCAAAAAGAGTGTCACTATGGAATAGTACTTCAATCGTGGAGAAAGCAGAGACAGCATGAGCTAGTATGAGCCATGCTTAAGGTTTATATATTGGTGAGTAACACAAAGTCACATTTCAAGTTAGCTGCTACCTACTAGTGCTATTACTTTTGCTTACAATAGTTTCCACTTGTTTCTGTTGCTTCCACAAAGCTCTGTTATCAATGAGTAGTTTTTTAACCATTTGTTGACCATCACAGTAGTATATTGTCAATGCTGTTATTTTTAAAGCAAACCTGGATCTGTATAGGGTGAGTCTTATGGTTTGAATATAACAGCTTGGAAAATGGCATAATCTGTTACAATTTCCTTATAGGAAAAACGACCTGCTTACAGACAGTACTTTAGCTGTTTACAAATGCAGGCCCATGGAACAACATAAACAAATGAGCAGGAAACACAAACAAGTGAGACACTGGACTCAGAAACTGTTCCTGATCTCTTACAACATCCTCAAAAATACTTGCCTCCAGCCCCCAGACATTTGCTGCTGCTCCCGACATAAACTGGCTTTATACTTTTGCAACACAACTCCTGCCACTCTACCTCTTACAGTTTGACAATTGTGATATTGAATTGGTTACTATCAACTTTACTAAATCCTCATTAGCCTTCACAAGTTATTGTGAGCCTGTGGGGATCACATAGCATCGAGGACTACAAAATCGAAGTATTCTAGCAGGGGGCGTGTCTTCTGGGCCGACAGTAGATTCTCTATTAAATGCATGACCTTCACCTCTCTTTTGGAGGTTATTCATTTGGAAAAGCCACGTTTCCTAGAGAAACTGTTTGAAAATCACAGAGATTGCGTGTGCTTCCATGTCAAACAGTGGTCTCAAGCCATTTTCTCAATTGACTCTCATGATGATCCCTAAGGGGTCCCATATCCCACCAGTGCTTCACTCGGTGCAAATGGGTAAAAATGACACAATTAAACTGGTCTTGAAATCATCTGCTATTCTTCGCAGAGCATTCAGAACCAGGATTCCACATCGAAATATTATAATTAATGCAAGGTATTAAATATCAACAATTAAATATCGAGGGCTACGTTCAACATTCCTTTCTGCAAGGCAAAAACAAATGTTGTTGCCAACACCGACCACTAGGAAATTATTGAATTATAGGTAAAAGCCAATAGAATGACGCAAGAATCCCCAAACAGCCGTCTTCCTTAGCTATGCTCATTTTTTGAGTCTACCCGATCATTAAGATGATTCAGCCCACAGTGACTTGACAGCTGCTACGCTCCGGTGCGGGCTTGCACCGAGCAGATGAGAAGCACACCTGTGACACACGAGCAGGAAGATGGCGTCTCTTTTCAGCTTTATGCCACTCCAGTTTGAAAGACCTGCCATCAAAACGCTCTCAAACATGCCAGTCTGCAGACCTTGTTTCTTCACTCTAATGATCTGGCGGAGGGAGGAAGGAAGAAGCCACAGTGCTCAGGTACCTGCATAAGGACAAAGAAACAAATCAGTTTATGCGAATGAATGGTTGTTAATATTCACTGACTTTATGATTCCCAGTAAATAATGACTTTAATTGGGCAGGAAGTCTAGACTAACAAGGCAGTTGCGCTGAAAATAATGTAATATGTTTTGCGACGTTTACCCTTAGTATTTTTTCCAAACTTAATTTAGGGATTTTACAAGGGACATTTAGTTAATTATGTCATAATAGGCGTTACAGCTCAACTATGCATCGTTAAACAAATAGGCATTCCATAACCCTTATTTAGGATGAATATGTTTGTGTTGCTTTATTCATTTTACCATAGCAACAAGTAGCAAAACATGTATCATGACCGATTGCATCAGTTGTACACGTTTCAACGAGCCTGTAAAAGGAAAAGAGGAAGGTAGGTCTGCACAACGACAGCTGATTCAGAGATGATCCAGGTCAGATTAAAAAGAAGGAAACCACATCAATTGCGTTCACATCTAATACGTGCTCTGCATCCTCTGGTCGGTAACACAGCACACATCGATGAAGGTCAAAAGAAAGGATGTTGCATGTCTGACACATCACACAGCCATTGCATCCCCCTCCCAGTAAGTGGGACCAGCACCCTTGTGGACCTCCAGAATCCGAGCAAATACTAAGCATGATAAAGATGTCTCAACTGGCCTAGAGGTGAACTCGACCAATGATGACTGTCCTCACAGAACCCGCAGCCAAAAGACAGCTAGACAGGGGCTGACTGAAGCTAAGTCAGGCAACGGTCCCATAATTCCTCGCATTACATTGATGTATCATTCAAACCATATATCAAGTTTTCAAACACTGCCAGTTCGCGCATACCCCCCCCCCACAATGTGTGTAGAGTTGGGGCTGTTGTTTTTTTCCACAATCCTAGGATTCCCATTTTCGCCAAATCCATAGACAGCCATCTAGTCATGCGTGCAGGCAGCTCTAAGAGGTCAGAGAGATCCTTTAAGAAAGCCAGTCAGGACATAAGAGGGCCAGCCACAGCTAAATATTGCCCCACTACCTTCCATATTTGCTACATGTAAAGCTTTAGGAGTGGCACTAGCACAATAGATGCACTGTATTGCCAGACTCTCGTCCGCATTACCAACACTGTGAAGGTCGACCCACCTTTGCTTTGTGTCACCTCTCCGGGGACCAGTGGCAGCGATGGAGAATCTTCAAGTGGCTGAACTTCAGCCGTGCCTCACAAAGCTCTTTGTCATGAGTGGTCCTCAGTACATCGTAGTCATCGTCTAAGAACTGTGGGGCAGATTTACAAGCCTCTTGCGCCACTTTTGCGTCACTTATTCCATGTTAAAGGTGGCGCAAAAATGGCGAAAGGGGCTTGTAAATCTGCCCCTGTGTGTATTGGCAGACTTTCCACCAGGTCCACATGGTTGTGGAGGTGGGGTGGGAGTAAATGGCATCTATAAGGGTAGAGTAAAGGCCTGAGACAACCTCTCTAAACTCCATCCATGTGTGCAGGAATTTGGAGAATTGGGGAATGTGGCAGAGCTATGATAACCGTGGGTAGGGCACTTTTCAGTGCATGCGTAAGTTGGGCATGTGTCTACCTCTGTGTAATTGGCAGGTGATGGGAATGGTGTAAATATGTAAAAGATTTTGGAGTTCTGCCTTGCAGCATGTCATCTAAGAGCGTTATGTGCACTCCCTCAAAGCTGATCAACTGGGTTTGGTGTCTTCCATCCGAGTGCAGCTGATGCCTTCATGTGCAGGAGATGGGAAGTCTTAAGCAGTTTATGACCTTTTTGCCAAGCATATCCAGATGCTAGTAGAATTGGATTATTCTGCTTTTTGGGGGAGGAATTAGGCACGTATAGTAAACAATTAGCTCATTGTGGGAATTCAGCATATATCATTGAATGTGGGATCAAAGCGGGCTTTCAGGTGCGTTTTCATATATATAAAGTGAGTCAAGTGACGAGCCAACCAATAGCAGCCCATCTTGGGGAGATGGAGTCCTCCCGCGGTTGTAGCCGCGTAGAGTTTTGAGCCTGGCAGTCATGGTTTGTCACACCCCAGATGAATGCAAAGATATGTCTTTCCAGGTCCTTAGGGAATTTGGTGGGGATCATTAGGGGAAGCAACCCAGAAATGTAATCATCATTTTTATAACCTGTGCTTTCCCCCAGAAAGACAGCTATAGGTATTTCTAGCTTTGAAAGTCCGCTTTTGTTTTCTCTTCTAGAGGTGCAATGTTATTGTGCACCATATTGATAAGACCTCTGTTTGTAAGTGTGCTCAGATATTTCATTTGGGATTGCTTCCACGTGAATGGTAAAGAGTGTAATGCCTTGCGTGTGGTGGGGTGGGGTCATGGGAAGTGCTTCACACAAAGTCCAAGTTATACGGTATCCCGAGAAAGAAGAAAAAGAGCTCACCAGGGCCATCAGGGTCCTAGTGGAGTCTAATGGCTCCGACAGGGTCACTTATACATCATCTCTATAATAAACTGCACTATGGTCGCCCTTGATCGAGGGAACCCCTTGGATGACGTCATGGCTATGGGTAGGTGTTCCAATGTTGCTGAATGTTGATGATTTAATATTCGGCAAGTGGACAAGTGATTGTCTTTTCCCTGGATGGTTAATTTGGCAGAGGGCAAAGAATTATTCATTCAAATACTGACATGGTCGGCAGAGCACACTTCCTTTTCCACAACATCCCCTCTAATCCTGCCATGCCCCACAAACACAGCAACAGCCCCACTTTCAATCCCTCCCAAAATAAAATAGTCACTCTAGGCATGCCCTGGATTTTCTAGGGTTCTTTAACTAATCAAACAGTTGCAGAGCCATCAAGCTGGACAAAAGAAGATGAACTCCCTGTAATCTTTTAACATATATGGAAGTAAAGAGTTCCATGTCAGCAAAAATAGCCCCTTTGATTCAGGTAGTCAGGAAGAGTCTGTCACCACTATGTCTCTTGATTTCAGGATCCAGTTACAAGGATGGGCTTGTGTCTTTTTTCTTTAATTTGGCTTTTAAAATTTCCCACGTCAAAATAAACGTAACTATTGTTATAGCAGATTTATTAATGGAAAATAATGTTTACTTGTGTGCGTTTTAGTTAGCATAACAAGACCAGAAAATAAATTAACAGGAATTTTCTCTGCTGAAGACAATGTGCCCTACAGAATGTGCATGGAACCATTCCAATGGGCATGTTACTCTCTTCTGTGTTTTTTTATTTGCATAAAATAGGTGAAATTAGATTCATTCTATGGTGAAGCTTCTCGTACCCTATCTAACTTGTGCTTTGGAGGAAGGAAGCCCTGCTGGAGATGTTCCCCTAAGGATGCAAATAATCAGGGCTGTTATTGCCTGCAGCCAGAACTGTTCGTGTATCCATTTAAATGTGTTATTGTTTAACAGCGCAATGCTATTTCCCCTGCATGTAGGGTTAAAGGGGATAATCAATTATTAAGTGTTTAGACGTTCTTCGGAATAGACTGTTTTCTATGAAGTTGATTGGTTTATGTCATGTAAATGTATTAGTTCAGCCCATGATGCCATGTCACACCATGCTGAGAGTGTGGTTTCCTGCTCCTCTGAATGTATAAATACTCCCTATTTGGAATGGGTGCAGAACTTCTCATTGCTATCATAATGAGCAGCCCCTGTGTTAGAGTGTCATTTGACTCTATACTTAGAACTTTTTCTCTTTATTTATGAACCATACTCATGCTGATTTAATTAAGTACCGTTTTTCCTTTCTGTGATGATTTCTTAAGTTTGAATGAACCTTAAGGTTTTGGACTTTGAATATTTGTCTTGCATAGGTTTTCCTTCTCTCTCTTTCGTGCCAAAGTCCCTGTCCTGCTGCCTATCAGCCCTTTGATTTATTGGTACAGTGAATGGACAGGTTTGTGGTTAAGAATGCGGACATGGGGAAAAACTGGACAAATTAAGGCAAATTAGTGGGCAGTGGGGCAAATTGGGGCAATATAGGACAAGTTCGTTCCAAAACTTAATTAAAATGTGATCTTCAAAAAATTGTCAGAGTTAGGTAATTCTGGAATTGTGTGGATTATGCTGGTTTATCTGTCCTCATGAGGCTGTCAGGAGTTATGTTACATGAGTATATATAGGGCTTTTGAGAAGTAAGTTGTCTTGCATGGTAGCTTGTCTTATAAGGGATTGTGATAGTGTGCTCGCATTGTTCTGCAGAGTGCGATTTGGAATGAGTTAATTGTTCTCTGGAATGTGCAAATTGCAAGGCATTAGATCAATAGTGTTTTGTGTGCCATGGGTTACATGTGTCAAAATCTGCAATGCATTGTAACATTTTGTGCGCGTAGTTGAAGTTTTTTTAAATTGTGCACTTGATAAAAATGTATTGTGTTTTCCTGTGATTTATGTTCCAAGTGTTTTGGAAATATATATAAGGTTTATGGATCTATGGGACTCCAAGATCTCAAGATAAAAATTATGGCTCTCTGCTGAAAAGATGTGTGACGTCACATCAGTTTATAGGTTAAAGTACTATAGGTGAAAGTCCTATGAAGTCCTTAGTAGTCTAACTACATATGAAATAATCAGGGCAGTAGTTCTTTTTTTGGTGCACAGGGAATAGACGCACTGGCTCAAATGTGGGTTACTGATGGTCTATACCTATTTGGGCATGATTACAAGTATATAGGGTGTTTCCCCTCCTTCGCAGTGAGTTTTATTTCTGTCCCTTATCCAGTAAGCGAACAAGGTGTTTGTTTTTGTTTACATATGTATAGTAAAATTGATGACATGACCATGACTGTATTAATGTGACAGAATAGTGCACCATCTAAGACTGGATTTTCCAGATGTACCATTCAATTTCTCCAATTTGATATTATTTGTGGGTGGTTCTTGTCTGAGAGACAATTATGAAATTCCTCAAACAGCATATGCTGTTTACACAAAACCATCTATTGTGGAAGCAGCAAACATATGTAATGTAACTTCAGCAGGAGTAGCAGAAGTAATTGCAATCACAGGAGCATGCTGCATAGCCAATGGAATGAATGTTATAATCTATACAGATAGTCAATACCGTTTTGGAGTGTTCCATTTTTTTGGACAATTGTGGTCACAAAGAGCTTTCTTGACATCCGTTGACACCCCATAAGGAATGGGCCACACATTATGGGGCATGATGGTATGTTGTCAACTTTGAAGAAATATTGGTATAATCTGCGCTTTAGAGCTATTGCAGATACTCTTTGTCAGTGATGCACTAGTTGCCAGCAGGTGAACACCAGGAAAAGAAAGGCAGTGACTAGGAGTCACTTAGGAAAATTACAGGATTACAGATACATTTTGTTGAAATACCCATATGCAATGGTTTAAATATTTCTTGGTGATTGTTTGCTTAGAAGCTGGATTGAGGCCTACCCAATCAGGAGATGTGATTCTCTCACTGTACCCAAGCTATTATTAAGGGGCTTGATCCCTAGATTCAGATTGCCAACTTCTTTAAAATCATATAGGGGAACTCATTGTAAGAATGAGGTCCTGAGAGCCCTATGCTTGGCACTGAAGATGGTACAGAAATACCAATGTGGATATTACCCTCAAGCATCAGTAATTGTGGAGAGCATGCCAATGGTACCCTGAAAGCAAGCTAGCAAAGGTATGTGCATCAACTATATTGAAATGGCCAGATGCCTCCCCCTTGGTGTTGTTAAGAATGAAGAGTACACTCAACAAGACTACAGACGTGTCTCCTTGTGAAATCTTAAAGGTCCAAGCTATGAGAATTCCTTGTATTCCTTCAGCTGCACTTGTGAATATTATTGATGATCTGGTTCCGGACCATTGCAATAGTTTGGCTGTCTGCTATGCTCTATCTCACACCAGGTGAATTTAGCCACACTTTAAGTGAAGAAACGTACCACAACCTAGAGGCTAGAGAATGGGTAGTGGTGAAGAAGCATGTTAGAAAAAAATGGTTCAATCCTCCATGGACAGGACCTTACCAAGTGATCTTGGTGATGGATATTGCAGTAAAGTGCAGATATTTAGTATAATGGATCAACAAGTCTCAGAAAAAGATGAAGAAGTGGTAAGTCATGTAGTCAAGCTAGGGTTCACTATGTGAATTCAGAGGGGGGAGGACAAGGAAAAAAGAAAATACAGATTACAACAAAAACAACAACACAAAGAAAAACAAGAAAAGAAAACCTCGAAAACCCAAACTCTGAAAGCCACAAGTGCAACTCTAGGTGTTCCAGTTGCAAGTTTAGCAAATCATGAAACAAATGAAGATGAAAATGAGGACAATTTGACAAATCTGGAAGAAGATGGAAGCTTAATATGAGCGGATTGGGCTAAAAGTGTGAGATAAGAGTGTTGCAAACGGTAACAGATCTGAATGACGAAGATTATGAAATGCCTGAGAACAGAATATCAAGAAAAGAGTGAGTGCCAAACAGGAAATACAAAGCACCTGAATTGGCATATTTGATAAAGATTGAACCAGAAGAAAGAAACATTGATTCAAGAGTGTGTCAATTTCTGTTGGAGGTACCTCCATAAATAATCATGAATTGAGAATGATGGTGATCTACATTGAATCATTTCCGAATTAAATAATTGAACTGAATTTTTGAATCTCAGAGAAAAGTTTTGACTTTTTGAATTTTTATAGTGTGTCAGCATAACTCGCCTTAATTAGAAACTGAGTTAGAGAATGTTCCCTATGCACTTGTTTAATAGTTAATACTCCTTTCAAGAAGATTGAGTTTGCAACTTCGGTATACTGCTAAAGATAGATGTGCATTGAACTTTAAGAACTGAAATCTTCAATTATATGCCTACATTTGCTTGTATTACTCTACTTTGAGAACGGAAAATACTAACATCAGAATTTCTAATGTTTTTGAGGTCTTTATTTGACATTTTTCACCCTGATTAAAGATTAATGAACTGATTTATATGGTGGCAAAAAGGATACTCCATTATGACAGCAAAAGGACACCCTCCCTACCAACATAATGATCTGCCCGCCAGATTTGAAAGGGGGTGGACCTTTGGTGTAACCACAGCAGAGACCACTCCATCTCCACAATGGTTAAACCACTCTAATGGCCTGACAGGGTAAGGGCTGTAAGAGGTTGACCTGAATTCCCACCCACCTACTTTGGATGGTCGGACGGACAGATGCGTTTTAACTGCCCATCACTGCCTGGAAAACCCTGGATGTAAGGGCAGTAAAAACTGCAAAATGCACCCCTCACCTTGGTAGATAACTCCCAGGGTGAGGCAGCATAGATTTTATTTTATTTTCAAAAACAAAATCCCACTTCAGGATTTTGTTTTTTAAAAATAAATAAAAAAGTTAACTTTTGCCTTGTGGCTCTGTCATGTTTGACAGAACTGTATAGCAAATTTATAGTGCAGTAATAGGAACCTCTTTGATGGCAGTTCCTGTCATTATACTAAATGTCCACCAGCCCGACGGTCATTCATCAATTCGGCAGTCAGAACCTGTACCAGAGCAACAGAAAAAAATACTTTTTCACCTTGAAGGTGAATCGCCCAAACTCCCATCTCCAATATATAAATCGTGCCCTTTTATAGTTTTTCATATAGAAATAAATAAATCAAGCAACAAATTATACTTGCCCTGAAAAAAAGTTTTTAGGATTCTCACTTTACTGCTTTTAATTGGTGTATTAGTGAGTTTACTCTGATGATAAGGGTCATTAAAGATAGTTGACTAGATCATAAAGATTTGCTGCTGCGAATTTACAGGAA
Organism: Triturus cristatus; assembly: GCF_964204655.1. Classification (NCBI taxonomy): domain Eukaryota; kingdom Metazoa; phylum Chordata; class Amphibia; order Caudata; family Salamandridae; genus Triturus; species Triturus cristatus. The sequence continues at coordinate 827,432,001 of NC_140585.1, read as the reverse complement.
AATACTTATGTTAGTCTGTTTACTGAATATCAAAATATTATGAATATAATGAGTTGTATTTATTTGTACATATCTTCCAACTTCTGTTACAGAGGTGGAGACCTACTATCAACTTCCTTTAAGTTGCTCTTTCTCTTGTGGTGTTTATTTGTAAGCTTCATTAGAACATAATTTATTGGTGGAGTTCTGTATTGATTTCATGAGTTGCCTGGAATAAATAATTTTGCATCTTTTAACAAAAATATTAGATCCATTATGCAAGATCAAACATATGACAATACTAATGAATAGAGTATGTGCAAGTTAACTGATGTGAAACATAATTGTATTTGAAAAAGTATAGACAGAAGGGTCAAAATAAGTATAAATTCTGCAGTAGCGAGAGGGATTCAAATACAGAAGAGTCTGAGGAGGGATTTGGAAATCAAAGATGCATCCTAGACTTAGAATTGATCAGGAGAAGAAAGGAGTTATTTGTATGATGCGTGAGAAACCTGATGAATGGAAAACTTCAGGGATGATTGAGTTGAGTGAGTTCATTTATAATCATATTGTTAGCAGAGATTATATTTGGGTAATGACCCAATATTTAGAGGCATGTATTACGACTGTGGTAAAACTGATTACTTTAAACTAGGGTTGGGTCATATAAATTGGTACAGCGTAAATACACAAAATGACAGTAAATTAAGCAAAATTAAGTGGAATTACACGAGGGGCGTAAGTCTGCATTTTGTGCTAATTTATTAGCGTAAAAAGCAACCTTGCATTAAAAATGGACTGAGGCTGTATTTTGCGCAAAATAAATATCGCTAAATGCAACAGAATAGGAGCAGCAGTAGCCAGCAACAACTCACTTTCTGCTCCTGTGCTCTTGGAAAGGCATTATTGCCCAAAATTAGGCAAACTGGAGTAATCACACCATTTTTGGCAATTTTGCATCAAATGAACAATGTGAAATTAGTCTTTTTACTCTTGCATAATTAAAAATTTGCCCAGCCCTAATTTTTATAATTCAAAATAACTAGGCTGGTTCCTGTTATTTAGCATTAGTTTTTCTAATAGTGTATCATGTGGGTGAGATGACGGATAAGAGTGAAAAGAGTCTTAAAAGAGTGAAACATGGGTTTGGTCAAGAACACATGGACCTATTTGTTGTGTTGATTCCTCCTATAGGTGTGGCTTTAAATTATGTGACGATTAGTTTTTTACATTATTAGATTGACTCGCTACTAATACTGATGATGCATAAAACAAGATTAATGAAGATACATTGCCATTTGTGCGATAGTTAGACATAACCTTATGGTTTGGGATATTTTGATCGCAAAAGAGGGTGGAGAGTGCCATGTAATAAATGTCAAGCAATATTAAACCTTGTTCCTCATACTATTATGCTAATTAATTAATATATTAATGACATCAAAATGTATTGCATGAAGCAAAGATTTGGGAGAAATTGAGGCATGCAAAAAAAGTGATTGGTTTATGGTTAAGTACAATTGGAAAGGGATTTGCAAGTAATGTGGTTGGTGGCTTATTGTAGAAAATACTGTCTCCCACTATTATAAATATTCGTAGCTTCATCAATCTATTTCCTCTACTAAACTTCTTGAAACTATTTGTTTGAGGGACGAATTGAAATGTGATTGTGGAAAGAAGATGGCAACCAGAAAAAGAAAGGCAGAAGAAATTGATATTGATTACATCAAATCTAGAATTTAAGATGAATTGGAGGCCATGGAGTAAATGAAGTTGAAGAAATAAAAATCAATGAATGATATGTAGAGTAGTGTAGTGTGGTCTGTGATCATTTAAAAAATAATGAGGGGAGTTGTCAAAGCAGATTTATTCATTACAATATCGTTAATTTGTGTGTATGTATAAATTAGCATAATAAGCCCACAAAATAAATTCACTGTGCATTTCTCTGCTTTTAATGACAGCTGAAGAGATCTAATGTGCATTCTTTCTCTCTTCCTTGAGTTATTTTTTTTGTTTTCGTAAACTAGTTGAAATGGGAATAATTCTGTGGTGAAGCTTCTCCGATGGCATCCAAGTTGTGCTTCAGCGGAAGCCATGCCAGGGATGTTCTTAGCTTAGTCAGTGAGATTTGGGGGTGTGAATCTGAAATTATCAAACTAAAAAAGCAGTGGTGTACTGCAGGTGAATTGGTGAGATGACTGATGTTTAAGATGAACTGTTTCTGCGAGGAGCAGGATAGGGCTGATTTGCATGAGGTGGGTATCTGTGGCATACTTTGATTTTTGGAGACAAGTACTTCATTGCAACAATGACAGAGTACCTTGTCCACCAAACTCAAGGACTGCCCACCCAGTTTTGGATCAGGCACGTAGGGTGCACACTTTATGCTAACAGAGTCAAATGTACTCTGTCAGTATAAAACTTCCACCAACTTCCCAACATAGGAGTGGGCATCTGTTCTGCTTGGGTTTTCAGATCAGATAGAACCCGCTCATCAGAGCCTCACTAACCCAGCCAGAACGTTACCCCCTCCCTCTCCCTAGGGCCTATCTACAATAGGTAACCACATATATCTTACCACCTAAGGACAGGGAATTCCTACTATACATACCAAGACCTCTTACAATCGGCGGCCTCGCGATCCCATACGGATCCAGACCTCTCTACCTAGACGGCAGTCTCAGCACAATCGGCGGCCTCGCGATCCCATACGAATCCAGACTTCTCTGCCCATACGACAGTATCACAAGTGGCGGCCTCGCGATCCCATACGAATCCAGACCTCTCTACCCAGACGGCAGTCTCAGCACAATCGGCGGCCTCGCGATCCCCTACGAATCCAGACCTCTCTGCCCATACGACAGTATCACAAGTGGCGGCCTCGCGATCCCATACGAATCCAGACCTCTCTACCCAGACGGCAGTCTCAGCACAATCGGCGGCCTCGCGATCCCATACGAATCCAGACCTCTCTGCCCATACGACAGTATCACAAGTGGCGGCCTCGCGATCCCATACGAATCCAGACCTCTCTACCCAGACGGCAGTCTCAGCACAATCGGCGGCCTCGCGATCCCATACGAATCCAGACCTCTCTGCCCATACGACAGTATCACAAGTGGCGGCCTCGCGATCCCATACGAATCCAGACCTCTCTACCCAGACGGCAGTCTCAGCACAATCGGCGGCCTCGCGATCCCCTACGAATCCAGACCTCTCTGCCCATACGACAGTATCACAAGTGGCGGCCTCGCGATCCTATACGAATCCAGACCTCTCTACCTAGACGGCAGTCTCATACGACAGTTCATCCTATGATCACCATAACATACAAAAAGGGAATCAGTCTCACTATTCATCAGATCACACAAGGATTGCCAGTTCGAGCATAGCCTGTTCTCAGGTTCGAGGGGCTCCTCTTTCCCTTATTCAGTTACCACTTACCTGATCAGGGTTAACATCTGTTCATGTAGCCGCAGCTGACTAGAAGAATAGGCTACCCTCTCATACAAGAACACGCAGCACATGTTGGTTCACTACAAACTGGGTACTTTATTACTCATTACATACACAATCACATAACATTACGATATAACACATAACCTGCAAAGAAAAGTGAAAGATTAAGTTGTACACTCTAATAAGAAAGGGTCGACATCACCTTAGTAGTATGTAGCCTGCACTCAGTGGTCATCTAGGTTCCCTTCTCGTCTGTGCCTCGGCTCGCCTGGAATCACCCTTCTCCGAGTCACTGGGACCTCTTCCTTATCGGCTACTCTCTCCTCTCTGGCTATTCTGCTAGGAGAGCATCTGTCTCTCGGTTCTTCTCCGCCTTCAAGATGGCGTCTGTCTTCCCTGAAATAAGTAGTAGCTTTACTGCTAACGGCTAGATGCCGCCTACGGACTGAACATGTAACTGCCTCAGACTTTCACTAATATAGAGGTGCGTTTCCTCATGGAAAATTCCGGCCCGTAACCTGCCGCCCACCAAATTCTTGTACCTCCCCGTACCAAGGACACGTTCCCAGCCGGCCGGCCTGATGTAGTGTCTTCGGCATGAAGAAAAATACAATCCTTCGATAAGGGCCGGCCTGAACCGGTTCTCTCCAAGCGAATAACACCTCATAGCTAAAACATTACATTTGACCTAGAAGCATCCCAAGCTGCCGGAGCAGAAAGAAAGATGGAGTCTCTCCCGTTTGAGGCCTACCAGGCCTGAATTCAGCACAGCTCCATGAAATACCCTCACTACAGGACAGGTTATCCCTAATACTAACGAATCTATCCCCTAGGCTATGTGTGCAAGCCCTGATCTATGGGGAAGAGCACAGAATCATGTCGAAGTGCCTAGTAAATAGGCTCCATTCACTACTCTAACCCTTAGACTTGAATGATAAGAGACTGAAGTCACATTCCATCATTGTTCCTCACAAGAAGGCCGGGAAAATCGAGCAGAACATTTCACCCTTGACTTCAGTCTATTATACATTCATTAAACAGAACTAATATCTGTGGAAGAATAATATGAAACAAGACTAACTGATCTATGTCTAGTACTAGGCGTGCAGAATTGAAGTAGTGAAGGAATACACTGAATAAAGCAACAGATAGAAATCAAAATGCCGATAGTAATCAGAATACCTCCTAATATCTGACGTAACATATGCAAATCAGGTAACCAATTAAAGAGCCAGTCAAACCAGCCCTGGTCAATGTGTTTTCTAACTTCTTCTGTCAAGTCATGTAGTTTATCAATGTGAGCTTGAATGGATTTTGTATGATCCGACAAGTTAAAACAACAAAGACCCTCAAAATCAGAACAATCGTGTCCATGTTTAAGCAAAAGATAATCAATCGCCGCTCGATTTTGCAAGATAGCCCTACGTTCACCCTGGGCGTCTAATAGCATGTCAGACAGGACTGTAGAAGTATGATTGATGGATTTTACCATCCAGCAGGCCATTTTCCCAATAGATTTGGCATTATAAACTGCCAAAGCAGGAACACCAACAATTGAAATAGCCAGGCTAAGGTATTCAGACTTGGAATATAAATACAAAGATGAGTCACAATCCTCCTGTAACCTCACTGTATCTCGAATCACACGAGAGTTGGCATTCGGATGTGATGAAAACATTAGCAAGCTCAGTCTAGTAATGGCACAAGGGCCTCCAGAAATATTTGCGGGAAAATATGGCCAGGAAGTATTACCACATGAGAAAAGCCATCCGGCAGGTAGTAACATCGTGCGATAATGACTGGGGGTAACTACCAAACTCTTGCAAGTCATGTTATTCTGAACAGAAGTACATGTTTTCGGTGTCCTTTGAAGGCACAAAGTTCGTTCATGAGCGGTGAATGAAGTGGCACCTTTCAATTTTAAACGCATACATTCAGAAATCGCACTAGGATCACAAGTAAGGAAAAAACACAAATCACCCTGTGTGATATTATAGGTAACTATTTGGGACTGGATGGGGGGTATCGGGTCTGACAGTACAGTACACAAGGGGCAATACTCATGGGCAGCAAAATCGCCCAGAAGAACATTGGGGCGAGCATTTGATATATTAAAAATATGAGTCAAAGTCTCCAATGAAGCAGGGACAGCAACTAAACAAGTCGCTAGAATGTCCGTCACCGATCTCATCGGTGTCAAGCAGAAATGAGGGGCTTTAGTCACTTGTTTGGCTAATGTAATCCAAAAGTTCGACGACGAATCCCACGCAGCGAAGGAACGCGACACTCGGGTTCTCAACTCAGCCCGGGTTGATGGGATCCCTCCTCTCTCGTCGTACCAGCCCAAAAGGAGTCCAACGCCGACACATCCTGCAGCAACAGTCCAAAGAATGATCTGAAAGAGAATCAAATACAGGCATTATTCATTCTCGTAAGTAACATTTGTCAGCCGGGACTGCTTCCCAGCTATCTTTCCCTGGTCTCATAACTAAAATGGTGTTGTCTTGACCGGTTGCAATGACTTCTGCTTGTTCAGGGGGATTCTTAGGCGACTGCACCCAAACCCTGGCCCCAGGATTATCTGTGGAGCCAAAACCTTTCTGGCCTCGTACAGTTAGCAACGTTGGGGCAGTGCCTTTTGTGATCTCACCACTGAAAACAGGCATTATTAGCAATTGAGCCACTCGGTCAGTTTGATGTATCAGTAAGTCAACCTCACTGCTATTCAGCAGGAGCACCTTAATCTCTCCCTGATAATCACTATCAATGATTCCTCCAAGCACCTGAATGCCTTTTACAGCCAGCCCCGATCTAGGGGCGATTAATCCGAAATTTCCAGTTGGTATATGAACACCAACACCAGTTTCAATGATGACTCGATCCTTACTTTTTATAACGGTGTCATCCATGGCATGCAAGTCTAAACCTGCCGACCCTGGGGTCGCTCTACATGGAGCCAAAGCTCCGGGAGTAATCTCCCAGTACATCACAGTCTCTCTGATTTCATTGGGCTTAGCATCAACATTCGGAGGAAACAAACGCATAAGTGGGGATTCAGCATTTTAGAAAAGGACGGTTATTCAAAATCAATAACGCTTGAGGCAAAAAGTCTCGCCAATTCTTATACTTGTCATCTGTTAATTTACGTAACTGGTTTTTCAGCAGGCCATTCAACCTCTCCACAAGACCCGAGGCCTGTGGATAATATGGTATATGAAACACCCATTCAATATTGTTTTCCACACAGAATTCCTGTACCAATCTTCCACGAAAATGGGATGCATTATCAGATTGAATTTGGAATGGCACACCATAATACATCATAATCAATTCCACTGTTTTAATAGTATTCAATTGGGTAGCTTGCTTACAGGGAAGGGCCACCAACAGGCCACTGTATGTATCAACAATAGTGCAAACATATTGACAATTCCTACTCATAGGAAGTGGACCAATGTAATCAATCTGCCAAATTTGAGCGGGTAATTTCCCGCGATGTAAATGACCTTTAACAGTTTGGGGCACTTTTCGCTGCCTGATATGCTGACAAATGGGACAATGTAGAATAACATTTTTGATTAAATCTAGGGGAATATAAATTCCTCGATCAGCAGCCCACCTGCTAGTGGCTTTCTCTCCAAAGTGTCCTGCTTTCTGGTGGGCCCATTTCGCCAATCCCGCAATATCAGAATCTTGCGTGTCCACCACTGCCTCAGCAATTTTAGATTTCTCATCTGCAATATTATGAAAGAATTTGTCAAGAGAGTCTATCGGGGTATGAGCATCCACATGGAAGATTGTAACAGTACTCTGTGGGAGCATTTCCCAAATCTCCTGCCATAATTCTTTTCCCCACAGTTCTTTTGAATGGATTTTCCAACTATGGGAATGCCAAGTCGGTAACCAAACTGCCAGTCCATTGGCAGTAGACCAAGAATCGGTAAAAATATGACATGTGCCAGGTAACTCTTGTTTCAGAACTTGATAAACAGCATAGAGTTCAGCAAATTGACTGCTCGTACCCTCACCAGTTGTACTCAGCAATTTTTGTGTGATCGGATTATAGGACACTGCCTTCCAATGCCGTTTCGTCCCTATGAACCTTGCTGAACCATCCGTAAACCAGACATGGTTTCTGTCCTCTGCGGACAAATCATCAAAAGGTTTACCCCACTTAACAGGAGACTCCTGTACTAAAGGTACGGAACATTCACTCTCAGTCTCAGTCGATGGCGCCCGCGCCACCTGCTCATGCAAAGATGCAACTCCTTTTTGTCCCACACGTGCCCTGTCTTGTATATACCATTTCCATTTAATCACACTCGCCTCTTGAGCGTGTCCAATTCGGTGAGTTTTCGGCGAACTCATAACCCACTGCATGATAGGAATTTCAGGTCGCAAAACTATATCATGTCCCAAAGTCAATTGCTCGGTATCCACCAGAGCCCAATAACATGCAAGTAACTGTTTTTCAAAAGGTGTATAACGCTCACCAGCATCAGGTAACTTTTTAGTCCAGAAACCTAACGGTACTCTACTCTTGCCTTGTTTCTGCCACAAACTCCAATTCGCATAAAGGCCTTGTACAGACACATTCAAATCCACATCACCATCACATACAGGCCATAAATCCAGAGCATGCTGAATTGCTTCTTTTGCCAGACTGAACACATCTTGCTGTGGTTTACCCCATTCAAATGCATTCTTTTTACGAGTGACCTGGTACAAAGGGGCCAATATTTGACTCAAATGAGGAATATGCTGGCGCCAAAAGCCAAACAAACCAATGAAGCTTTGGGCTTCTTTCCTATTCCTCGGAACTGCAAAATCAAGAATTTTCTGTTTAACCTGAGGGATCACTTCTCGGTGCCCCTCATGCCAATTAATGCCCAAAAATGTCACAGCCTGGGACGGACCTTGTAATTTATCCGGGTTTATTTCCCAACCTTTCTCACGCAAGCACTCAATGACTCTATCCAATTGGGTCTGAACTTCCTCTTGTGTTTCGCCTTGGATCAAAATATCATCAATATAGTGACATATCTGAATTTGCGGATGAACCGGTACCTCAGTCAAATGCTCTGCCACCAGCCGGTGACATATCGTAGGACTATGCACATAGCCCTGGGGAAGACTTCTAAACGTCATTTGACGCCCGTTCCACGTAAAACTGAATTGTTCCTGGCACTCAGGGGCAATCGGAATCGAAAAGAAAGCATTAGCAATATCAATGGACGCATACCATGTACCTGGATGTTTTTGGATTCTATCAATTAGGGTAATAACATCCGGTACTGCAACAGTCAAAGAGGGTGTGTGTCTATTCAATTCTCGATAATCAACAGTCATGCGCCAAGAATTATCACTCTTACGTACAGGCCAAACAGGATTATTCCAAGCAGAAGTAACTGGGGTTATAACTCCTGCATCCACCAACTCCTGAATAGTGGTACTAATCTCTTCATGACCACCTGGAAAACGATACTGCTTCTGACGAACCACTTTTGTCGCCTGGGGAACTTTTATGGGGGGCATTCTTAAAGGACCAACCCGTACAGGCCTGGACGATATATAATGTTTAGTTCCAAATTGGTAACATCCATCATCTAAGTGCAAAGTCATTCCTTTCAAAATATCAATTCCAATTATGAATTCTAAGAGTGGCACCACTAATACAGAGTATTCTTTTCTAGGAATTCTACCTATTCTCATTTCAAGTAAAGTTTGAACTGCGGGAGTTTCCTTTCCACCTAATCCAGTAATTGTAAAAGGCTGACCTTTAAACTTCTTTGATTTTCCATGAATAAGAGTGGCCTCCGCTCCTGTATCTACCAATGCTCGGGCCCTTTGGATATTATGATGTCTCCAATAAATATCAATATCTACATAGGGTCTATTTTCTCTGTGAGCCCATCTGTGTACTGGAGCTTGACCTATTTCCTAGTCCTTTTTACTGTGTTCTGTGTACCAGGATAAATCAGGATAAAGACTCTCACGTTTCCCAGGTATCGATACCTCCTGTTCATATCCATCTCCATTACGAAATGGATTCCTGTTCTCTGCATTGTACTGCGGGTTTCGATCGGCCAATATGTGTCGATCCTCTCTCCTTCTCAACTCAGGGGATTTATCCCTATCATCTCTACGTCTGCTGTTAACATAATCATCTCTCCCCCTCTCTCTTTCCCCCTCTCTCTCCCTGTCTCTCTCACGACGGGGGGACAAATCACGCACATAACGTCGATCATCACGACGATTAGAGCGCCCACGGCGGTCGTCATCACCGCTACCGTCAGAAAAACCACGATCACACTCAGTTGTCCGAACACGCCGGGCACCCTCCTTTCGATCCAAGCCACGTTTGCGAAACATTTCCCACAAACGAGAAGTAGTCTCACCATCAATGTCCTCCTTCCGCACACCATCGGCCATAAGACCAAAAAACATATCACGTCTAGTAAGTTTATTGTCACCAGGAGTACGAGTGTCAGGCCGGGACTGCCGTTCAGGTTTAAACCACTCACCCAACTCACCGAGTTGGCGTACCGATTCCAGCACCACAGATAACATGTTACCAGTCTGATTAATCAATAAAGTCATCATGACCTGCTTATAAGCAACAGGGGAAGAACGAATAATACGATTCCGCACAGAAGATGTCAAGAAACCATCAAGCAACCTGTCAGCAGTATTTAGAAAAATTGCCGTTTTCATCACCTCCTCTTTGAGGCGTTGCGCAGCATCGCGCAAAGTATACCACGGTTTGTCATTCACAGGCCAGTCAGACTCAGTAGGATATTTTTGATTACAACCCTCAGTCGCCAATTGAAGCAAAGAAATTTGACCACCAACATTAAAGTTACGAAAATGATCCTGTACAGTAGAATCCGAACTCAAGGAACAAAACTTCAAACAATCGCCAGCATCCAACATAATGCCAGCAGCGCCCAGTTCATAAAGGCGCACCATCCATGTGAGTAAGGTCTCACCAGCTCGCTGCCGAAATCGCTGCAAAATATCACTAATTTCTTGTTGAGTAAAATCCTCCAAAGAGTCTAAAGCAATACCATTCGGAGCACCGGGAGCCTGCTGCAACTTCCGCAGAAAAACTGGATGCACCGAGACCGCGGGACGAGCATCACAAGGAGCTCGACCAGGACACGTAGAGGAACAATCAGTGTAAGAAGCATCGACTCCGCTCGAAGGACGAGCGCAATCACGGGGTGCACCATCAGAGGCGCAAGAAGCAGACTTACAATCACGGCCGGAGCGAGAGGACTCGCGCTTGGCAGACTCCTCACCCGAGGAAGGAGAATCACTCGAGTTCCAGATATTACCATCCCATTCATCAGGATTCCAATCCAGTCCGGCTTTCGCCACGACCAGACGCACCTTTCGCGTCGAAACCCGACCACGCCGATTCTTGTATTTATAACGAGCAATTCGCACAGCCGCCCTTTCGGCAATAGTTTGGTACGTCTCAAGTTTATCAGCAAGCAACTTATTTTGACATCGCAACAAAGTATGTGCATTCTGAATCTCAACAAAGTTTGCTTCCAAATCCTTATGCAAGTTCTGTAACTTCAACAACCTCTCATGCAGAATCCTGTACGCAGACAGAACAATCCAACCTCTGCGCCCCAAAACGGGAAGCTCATCACCCTTAGATACCGGCGCCTTCTGTAAACAAGTAATCACATTAGCCGGCTCCGCCAGCTCCAAAAAAGAATTCCAATTCTCACTCAAACCAGTAGAATCAGCCCACTCACGGGCTAAGGCTTCATAAGGCGTTGAATCCCAGCCGGGAATATCAACGGGCAACTTAAAAGTAGATTTCGACTTTCTAGAAAACATCTCGGAAAAGAAAGAAAAAGAGAAAAAGAAAAAGAAGAAAGAGAAAAGAAAACTACACACAATTATATACAAATAATATACAAACGAAACCACGCACGCGCCGAAAGCAAACACGATACAACCACAACGCACACAGGTTTCGTAAACGGTTCGTGACGCCAAATGTTCTGCTTGGGTTTTCGGATCAGATAGAACCCGCTCATCAGAGCCTCACTAACCCAGCCAGAACGTTACCCCCTCCCTCTCCCTAGGGCCTATCTACAATAGGTAACCACATATATCTTACCACCTAAGGACAGGGAATTCCTACTATACATACCAAGACCTCTTACAATCGGCGGCCTCGCGATCCCATACGGATCCAGACCTCTCTACCTAGACGGCAGTCTCAGCACAATCGGCGGCCTCGCGATCCCATACGAATCCAGACCTCTCTGCCCATACGACAGTATCACAAGTGGCGGCCTCGCGATCCCATACGAATCCAGACCTCTCTACCCAGACGGCAGTCTCAGCACAATCGGCGGCCTCGCGATCCCATACGAATCCAGACCTCTCTGCCCATACGACAGTATCACAAGTGGCGGCCTCGCGATCCCATACGAATCCAGACCTCTCTACCCAGACGGCAGTTTCAGCACAATCGGCGGCCTCGCGATCCCATACGAATCCAGACCTCTCTGCCCATACGACAGTATCACAAGTGGCGGCCTCGCGATCCCATACGAATCCAGACCTCTCTACCCAGACGGCAGTCTCAGCACAATCGGCGGCCTCGCGATCCCCTACGAATCCAGACCTCTCTGCCCATACGACAGTATCACAAGTGGCGGCCTCGCGATCCCATACGAATCCAGACCTCTCTACCCAGACGGCAGTCTCAGCACAATCGGCGGCCTCGCGATCCCATACGAATCCAGACCTCTCTGCCCATACGACAGTATCACAAGTGGCGGCCTCGCGATCCCATACGAATCCAGACCTCTCTACCCAGACGGCAGTCTCAGCACAATCGGCGGCCTCGCGATCCCATACGAATCCAGACCTCTCTGCCCATACGACAGTATCACAAGTGGCGGCCTCGCGATCCCATACGAATCCAGACCTCTCTACCCAGACGGCAGTCTCAGCACAATCGGCGGCCTCGCGATCCCCTACGAATCCAGACCTCTCTGCCCATACGACAGTATCACAAGTGGCGGCCTCGCGATCCTATACGAATCCAGACCTCTCTACCTAGACGGCAGTCTCATACGACAGTTCATCCTATGATCACCATAACATACAAAAAGGGAATCAGTCTCACTATTCATCAGATCACACAAGGATTGCCAGTTCGAGCATAGCCTGTTCTCAGGTTCGAGGGGCTCCTCTTTCCCTTATTCAGTTACCACTTACCTGATCAGGGTTAACATCTGTTCATGTAGCCGCAGCTGACTAGAAGAATAGGCTACCCTCTCATACAAGAACACGCAGCACATGTTGGTTCACTACAAACTGGGTACTTTATTACTCATTACATACACAATCACATAACATTACGATATAACACATAACCTGCAAAGAAAAGTGAAAGATTAAGTTGTACACTCTAATAAGAAAGGGTCGACATCACCTTAGTAGTATGTAGCCTGCACTCAGTGGTCATCTAGGTTCCCTTCTCGTCTGTGCCTCGGCTCGCCTGGAATCACCCTTCTCCGAGTCACTGGGACCTCTTCCTTATCGGCTACTCTCTCCTCTCTGGCTATTCTGCTAGGAGAGCATCTGTCTCTCGGTTCTTCTCCGCCTTCAAGATGGCGTCTGTCTTCCCTGAAATAAGTAGTAGCTTTACTGCTAACGGCTAGATGCCGCCTACACACTGAACATGTAACTGCCTCAGACTTTCACTAATATAGAGGTGCGTTTCCTCATGGAAAATTCCGGCCCGTAACCTGCCGCCCACCAAATTCTTGTACCTCCCCGTACCAAGGACACGTTCCCAGCCGGCCGGCCTGATGTAGTGTCTTCGGCATGAAGAAAAATACAATCCTTCGATAAGGGCCGGCCTGAACCGGTTCTCTCCAAGCGAATAACACCTCATAACTAAAACATTACATTTGACCTAGAAGCATCCCAAGCTGCCGGAACAGAAAGAAAGATGGAGTCTCTCCCGTTTGAGGCCTACCAGGCCTGAATTCAGCACAGCTCCATGAAATACCCTCACTACAGGACAGGTTATCCCTAATACTAACGAATCTATCCCCTAGGCTATGTGTGCAAGCCCTGATCTATGGGGAAGAGCACAGAATCATGTCGAAGTGCCTAGTAAATAGGCTCCATTCACTACTCTAACCCTTAGACTTGAATGATAAGAGACTGAAGTCACATTCCATCATTGTTCCTCACAAGAAGGCCGGGAAAATCGAGCAGAACAGCATCAGAGGTAAGTCATCCGACGATCTTCCCTATTTTGAGATGAAGATCGGATGCCTTTTTGAAAGGTATGTCCTGGTAGTGAGGGGGAGTTAAAAATAGGAATGACCCCCACGTCATGGGAGAAATCTCCCATGATGTGTGGGTCATTATTATTTTCTTTTTAAACAAACTCCCACTTTGGGAGCTTATTTATGAAAAATGTAAAACCTTTTGGGATGTATGCAAAAATATGTTTTAAGATTAGGCAGTGTCCCACGGACCACTGCCTGTCCTTAAAAAATTAGAGGAAACATTTTCATTTTTTTCTTCTAAATGCATCCTGCTTTCCTTTAAGGCAAACGGCTGCATTTGAAAAAAAAAGTTGCTTTATTTAAAAAGCAAACACAGACATAGTGGTCTGCTGTCCCCAGCAGGCCACAATCCATGTGTCATGTGAGATTCCTAAGGGGTCGCAAAATGGGACCTACCTCACTAATAGTAATGAGGTAGGTCTTTAGTGACTCCATTAGGAATCATAAACAGAGTCTGAGACACTGTGCTACATTCCATTTTGAGAGTAGCAATAGCGAGTCGCAAAACGCCACAATTTGCAACTCGCAAAATGGAATGGTCATACATCTGGCCCCACATTACTGTGCAATACTAGAATGATTAAAGACCACATACTACCAAGAGTATTTGACTTTATGTAGAAATGCAATACATCTACTTGCATGACTTATCTCGGAACACCTGCAGGGCTACTAACGACAGAGTAACACTCTACCTGAAAATTTCCCTTTTCCCATGCCCCTTGCAGGCAGATAATACCTGCTTCTGAATTAGTACAAATAGCTACATTCCAATCATCTAATAGATGCCCTATCACAATCCGAGAGACATTCACTACATTTCAGATAAAATAAAGGAGGGACCGCTTCTGGCAGTGCACTCCTGTTGAGCACATTGGGTAGGCCTGAACATGTAGATAAGTCATCATTGTTCAATTCCCATGATGGGAGTCCTGTTCAGTGAGGTATATTTACCAACCTTTCCTCTCGGAATGAGTGGCCCTCTGTCGAGCTTGCCTCCATGATCAGGTCTTGAGACACTGCTAATTTGTTCCCATGAAGCTGCATGCCCCATTACCCAGGGAATATGCTAAAGTTAAAAATAGTATTTTTGAAAAGAGGCACGGAAACGGTGACACATTAAATCTTCTGGTGTGAAAGAAACCATCACACTTTAAAATTATAGATAGAGCAAAACTTTACCTGAATTGTACCCTACAAGGTTTGTAAGCGGTAATTTCACAATTAAGGCAGGTTTTACGTTGCTGGATCTCAAAAATATCAACTATGGATGATCATTGAAAAGTCTCAGAATTATTGCTCTGTTTGTTAGCAATAGGCCATCACTGAACAGATTTACAAACACTATTATTAATGATGAGCATGCCTACCCTATGCAGGGGTGTTGGAGCAGGATTTGCAGGTATTTGGGCGAACACTGTGGTAAGAACTGTTATCGAACAAAAAATTGTCTCATACTCCCAGAAAAACTGGCCTACAAATTCTAACCATTCATTACACATCAATGGGGAAACCCAGTAGACTGTAGGACCTGGGTACAGTCTAACACAAAACAAAAATGGTCCCAACAGAAATTATTTCTTTAGCACAGTAACGAAAATTAAGTTGGATTCCAAACTAGGTAGTCAGTAACCCCAGTGAACAATGTGAGCGGAAAACATATGCATTCACTCAATGTATCCAAGAAGATCACAACACATGAAATAACACACATAAAATCAAAATACATTTTAAAAATCGTAATGACTTTAGACAAATACATATATTATTTTGTATAAAACAGTTGCTCCAAGGTAGGTGGATATTAAGTGCTTGAAGAAATGCTTGTGATTAAGTGAGGAGAAGGTAAAGGAATATAATACCAGTATTTACAACCAAATAGTCTGAAGCCTGTCTGATTCACAAGCGTTTTACATATTTTTCATCAACAGTTTGAAGATACAGTGTAACAATTCCATGTTATCTTTCTATGGGAAATGATTTCAATCAATCAATCAAAAGAAGCTTTATTTCGGCCATTTGGTCATGAAAGCACATATAAAAGATTATACAGTGCATTTTATAAATCATTAAAAAAGTATTAAAAAAAAGAACATCATGCAGTTCATATACAAAAGTGCTATATTAAAAAATTATATGTATCTGATTTGTGGAGGGTTTTCTAGTTCATTCTTGGATGTACTCTCTCACAACAACACTCGATGCTAAACTTAGGTAAGTAGAGATTGTCATCACCAATTGGAATTTCTACCTCAACTGCACGCGGAATTAAAATGTTATGTGATGGAACAAATAGCCCATTCATACTATTTATAAAACCCCTAGCGGATCTAAAAGTACAATTGGCTTGTTTAGTAGACAATTAGATAATATTAAAAAACTATTTAATAAATATAAAAGAGGGAAAATGTTGTATTACAAATATCATACAGTACAATGAGTATGTGCAAACATAACATAGCAGCATATAAATTGGGCACAGGGGGCTAAGATTTTCCTGTGCTGGTTTTCTTTAAGACTGTTAAACGAATGCACCATATCGAGCAAAGAAACCCAGAGATGGCGAACACAATAGGTGTGCCAGTTTCATACTTGAGGAGCCTGCAAGTCTCAGTGCAATGTCTGATTCCCAAGTTTCTACAAAGTTGTAACACCCACTTGGACCTTGGTCTGCCATATGCGGGGCAAAAAAATAGAACATGTAATTCGGTCTCTTCTACTTGGTCGCACCCTGGGCAATCAAGTTTGAAGGCTCCCTGCAATTATTAGTAAATGCTCTAAGCGGGAGCACTCCATGCCTGAATTAGAGAAAAAGTTTATTTGCCAGTAGTGGTTGGATGTACTCAAGACCCGGTTCTGTCCTGTATTGCTGCTTGATATCCAGAAACCTGGAGGTCAAGGTACTTGCCCTCCCTATTGCCTGACAGGAGTTCCTGATATAGACCAGCCAGGGTAATTTCCCTGCACCAAAGTGGATCATACCGTCCTTCAACTCCTTTTTGTAGTCAGCTAATTCAGGTGTGCTCCACAAGCGGCACCAATATAGGAGAGGTCTAGAGGAGACTACGTCAGCTATGGGGCCAATCCCTAAATCCATTCTGAGCGGTGTTAGTGGGGTGCTTGTAGGGAGGCCCAGCAATTGCCTAAAAAATGAGTTCTCGGTCATGGATAGGAAGATAGATGAACAATGGCCCCATAATTCTGCCTCATATAATGGGCTCCCCTTGCCTGCGTTTTGTAGATTTCTACTGGTGGGCCTACCACTATGTGGGTGAAATTTTTATATATCTTTAAAATTCCCCCCGCCGACTGGGTCAGTTTTAAGCTAGCTTTCTTTATTAGTGACCCACAGTCCATTTTTTTATGTTAATGTGATCCCTAGATAATCAAAAATGGACACCCTGTCTAGAGCCCTTCCATCTAGTTGGGGATGTGGGCAATTTATGGTGTTAGCATTAAAACCATATACTTGGTCTTCTGGAGATTAATCTCCAGTCCCCTCTTCTTGCAAAAGAGGTTAAATGATTTCAATAGAGGCCAAAAGAAATAGGATTGTGACGTTTCGACCCCAGGATAGGGGAAAGGCCAATTCAACCTTAATGCAGGGTCTTCCTCTGGACACATGGGAGCAACCTGAGTACCATCGTATTCCAGTTAATGCAGCCCAGCCAGCTCCTTGTAGGAGAAAAGACACCAGAGCCCCCTCTATGGTCTGATCACATCCAGAGCGTTGTTGAGTCTAGGGGCTTCTTAGAGTGAGAAAACTATTCCCAAAGAGAACTCCCTTAGGGTGACGTAAGATGCTTCCAGGGGTACACTGTTGCCATGGAGATAGTACCTCAAATTAATCTGGGCTCCTGTGTACATTAACAAAGTATGAAGCAAGTACAGATATAATTTGGGAATTGTTTTCAATACTAAGCAATTGCTATAAAAGTTAGAACATATAATAAAATAGCAAGAAGAAAGAACCTACAGAGAGAAAAAAAGTAACTAGGGCAGATTAAGAGGAGGTCCTCTTTGCTGTGTCCTTTACGACCTGAATGATTTTCCGCATTGTGTCTGCGACTGATCTGGCAACACAGCGAGTGGGAAGGATAAACATAATGGAAATGAAAGTTAGTAAAACACAGCTTACTGGTTCTCTTTCTGAGTGATATTGCAGCAGCCGTGTTCCCTTTGCCTTTACCAGACCCAAGTGTTTTCCAAGATCAGCTTAGACCTACCCTCCCCGTGGCTGATCTGCATTAGTAGGCAGCAAGGCAACACCACTTCCGTTGTGGGTGGTGTCTGTGCAGCAGACGATAGGTGCGGGTGTTTGCAGTTGCTTGCTGCGGTTGACCTTTTGTCCCTTCCAATCGTTGCTTCGCTGCTGAGTAATCGATATATAAGAATTGGAATAATTCCTTTGAAATTATAAAGAATAAATTCACATGCAGATTAATATTCTTTCGTGAAACCTGCATTCGTTTCTTGTTTCTTACCCGCTTTGCTAGCTAGTTCTGCTGGAAGCTTTAATGCTCGGATCGGGTGGCCTAGAGATATGTGCACTGAAAAAAAAAATGGTTTATGCTTGTAATCTCCAAGCGGCACATCTGGGGAGGGGAGGAGAGCAGCGTTCTCAATGTAATCATATTTTCAGACAGCCCTTTTATGGCGCGTGAAACACATTGAACACATTCATAACGAGGCATTAAACAGGCCTGGAAAAAAAAATTGATCATCGTTCCACGACCATAAGCGCAATCGGTTTGGGGAATATTTATGGTTTCAGTGAATGGGAAGCCATAACTCACAGCCATCATGGCATGGCAGGCACTGCGAACACACATTGTATAAATGTCACTCTCCCTGGTTGGCTCTCAAGTGCAGTTAATATGGCATTTGGCTTTTCAACCTGCACTAAATATTCCCCACCTGTCCTCGGTTGATTGCTGCGCAATTAACACGAGGGAGGCACAGGTTTAACTACATATGACAGATATTTATTTAAAATTCATCCGGCTGCATATATTAACATTTCCCTATCTACCTTGGAAGTAGGTCTCCAGTTCCGCAATAAACATCAGATCCTCTCCATTCTGTTATGTTAATGACCGCGCGCGCAGGAATGCCTCATTGAAGGGGAAATCAGGCAGCTGCATAATAATCACGGATGCGTCTGCACGCGCTGCATAGCAAGGTGGCTACGAAGGGAAGGAACCGGGGACGTGGGGTGGGCTCTCGCGCATCACTTAGACTGGATGAATGAGGGTATGTAAGAGGGCAGGATGTCTATTCGACGACACTCGTGTGCCATTCAAAAGTAGGATATTACATGGGTCTATAGTAACGCCAATTCATTTTATTTACGTTCTTTACTTCAAACGGTTGTATCCCACACTACGACCAAAAGTCTTTGTACTGTGTGTGTGTAATTTTTTTTTTTTTTGCAGTTTTATATAGCGCGAACCCGACCCGAAGGTATTGAAGCGCTTTACATGAGCGCCAGTTACGTAACCCAAGGATACATTCATTTTTTTGGGCCGGCACGGGGAGATTAATTGATTTGATTTGCCCAGAATCACATCACAGGATGTAGGATGGTCCACCCTGTCACAGTACTAACCTTTGAGGCTGTCCCACCTCCGACAGGGATCACATTCACAGCCACTTGCAAAAGTGAAAACATAAGCAAGTAACTTCCGGTTAGTCACCAAGCTGGTGTAATTGTGTCGCAGGAAATTAACCTACAGTGGTGCAGAGGACCATCCTTGAGGCAATGAAGATTACCAGTAAGTCAAAGTTCATAATCCCCACGTATTGTTCTCCTCGTCACAGTATGAAAGTTTGAGGATGTACCAAAGCTAGTGGAGGCAGACAAAATACATGCTGTTCATATGTATTCAACATTTTCTTCACTGTTTATTTCGATACTGAAGCACCAAAATTAGCAGAGCCATTGGGAAACATTTGCAATCGGTACTGTGAAGGAAAAGTGTTAGGGTTAGCCCATGATGATGCTGTACATATTTCCTCTAGGGAAACACCCCTTGTCTCAGCCGAAGAAGTAGCCACAGTGTCAGTTGACCTGGCTAGGGCATTGGATGGAACCTGTTCCACCACTGAGGCATAAACTTGAGTTATCATCTGTTCGATCCATCTACTGACCGTAGCCAGAGCTACTTTCCTGCCTCTGTTTGCAGACCCATTAGAGACAAAAAGAGCCTGAGACTTCCTGAAATCCTTAGATGTATCTAACTATATCAGCAATGCTCTCCTTACATCAAGCGGAAAAACAGCAGTTGATGGACAGAATGCAGAACAATGTCTTACATTCACCCCAGTACAGAGATCTGGGCCTAAATCCATCATTTTTTTGCTCACCATGCTGTTCCAGTTTGAACCTAGCCATATGAAAATCAGTCTTGACCCTGTACCTCATGGGAACAGTCCAGCCCGAACTGCCAAGCCAGGTCCTCCCTGGACTGGAAACAATCATCCTAGGACCGGTTTCGGGGTTTCACCCCTCTTTAGCCAGGATAGCTTGAGTCCAGTGGCATGGAGAGCACGGGACCCACGTCTGGGCATACCCTTCCCACTCGGGTGACAAATGCAAAAACAGCAGTTGATGGACAGAATGCAGAACAATATCTTACATTCACCCCGTCCATCAATTGTGTGTCTTTTGCTTTCTCTCCCTAAGTGCACCCGGTATGCCCAGACGTGGGTCCTGGGCTCACTGTGCCACTGGAATCAAGCTATCCTGGCTGAAGAGGGGTGAAACCCCGAAACCGGTCCTAGGATGCTTGTTTCTAGTCCAGGGAGGACCTGCCTTGGCAGTTCAGGCTGGACTGTTCCCATGAGGCACAGGGTCAAAACTGATTTGCATATGGCCAGGTCTAAACTGGGGTGGCATGGTGAGCAAAAGAATTATGGATTTAACCCAGATCTCTTGACTGGGGGTGAATGTTTTGATTTGTTCTGCATTCCGTCCATCAATTGTGTGTCTTTTGCTTTCTCTCCCTAAGTGCACCCGGTATGCCCAGACGTGGGTCCTGGGCTCACTGTGCCACTGGAATCAAGCTATCCTGGCTGAAGAGGGGTGAAACCCCAAAACCGGTCCTAGGATGCTTGTTTCCGGTCCAGGGAGGACCTGGCTTGGCGGTTCGGGCTGGACTGTTCCCATGAGGCACAGGATCAAGACTGATTTGCATATGGCCAGGTCTAAACTGGGGTGGCATGGTGAGCAAAAGAATGATGGATTTAACCCAGATCTGTTGACTGAGGGTGAATATAAGACATTGTTCTGCATTCCGTCCATCAATTGTGTTTCTTTTGCTTTCTCGTACTAAGTGCGCCAGGTATGCCCAGACGTGGGTCCTGGGCTCACTGTGCCACTGGAATCAACCTATCCTGGCTGAAGAGGGGTGAAACCCCAAAACCGGTCCTAGGATGCTTGTTTCTGGTCCAGGGAGGACCTGGCTTGGCAGTTCGGGCTGGACTGTTCCCATGAGGCACAGGGTCAAGACTGAGTTGCATATGGCCAGGTCTAAACTGGGGTGGCATGGTGAGCAAAAGAATGATGGATTTAACCCAGATCTCTTGACTGGGGGTGAATGTTTTGATTTGTTCTGCATTCCGTCCATCAATTGTGTGTCTTTTGCCTCCTTACATCAAGGGCTGAAAGGGCATTGTCTGCTGTTTGAAAAACAAGAAGAATGATATCATGAGAGGTATGAAACTTAGAAGAATTGTTAGGTGTGAATGCTGGATCAGACCAAACAACTACCCTAGTTGCAAGACATTTTAAATAGGGGTTGGAAATAACCAAATTCTCCTAACCTCCTGGCAGAATTATGGTAATCAAAAATGCCCCCTTAGAAGCAACCCATGCAATATTAGCCTAATTCACAGGTTCAGAGTGTTCTTTTTGCAGCCCTCTAGCACTAAAGGCAAATCCCAAGAAGGAATTGGGTGATCTAGTCTAAGGGCAGAATGCACGACAAACCCCTCTTACAAAATCAATAATTTTACAAGGATCTCTACAGACTGGATTACGATTGGATGTTTGACACCATGAAGATGAATCAGTCCAATGTTTCGCATACGATTTAAACTTCGAAGACTTCTTTGTCAACCGGATGTCAAAGGCAACCTCCCTCAAACATCCTAGATGTTGCAACCTAGCCATTTTAATTTGCAAGCTGTCACATCAACAGGCAGAACTGTCTGTGATTTAAGACCAGAAACTGTAGTGGCCTGTGATGAAGTGGCAACGGAAGATAGAGATGAATTACCAGCTTCATCAGGAGAGGAAACCATGGCCTTTTTGGCAATAGAGGGCTATCAGAATTACCAAAGCCATCTCCCTCTGAATCCTCCAAATCAGCCTCTGCAGGAGGGAAATTAGTTTTTTTCAACCAACTGAAAAGAAACCACCTGCCCCACATTAGAACATACCCCAAAGGAAAAGCTACAAAATGGTGTGAAATATCTAAACAGAACATACATGTAAGTATACTTAGTAGAAGCATCTATTCTGATTAAGGTGGTAAGTTATAGGTCAATGGTGCTCTCTGGCAGTTCGCATTGGTATTCAGTGCAACGTGATATGAGTGCGGTGCAAAGATGTAGGGAAAACCACCTGTCCCCCTAATTTGAGGTCTGAGGTCATCCAAAGTACACATTAGTCCCCGGCACACGCTTATAGTGTAAAGTCAAGTGACAGAAAGATAAAATGTTATCTTTCTCAGACCTGAAATTGGGGGGACGGTGGCTTTCCCTACCTCTTTGCACCGCACTCATATCACGTTGCACTAAATACCAATGCAAACTGCCTGAGAGTGCCATTGACCTATAACTTACAACCCGAATCACATTAGAAGCATTTAGAATAGGGGGCAGCCCAGGATACACCTACTCAAATACATACACAGTCTGAAGATGAATAGGGGCAAAGAAGCAGAGGATCTTTTCAACAACCTTTAAAAGGACTCACAGTTGACTCGGCAACAAGAAGTGGAAACCCGCGACGAAATGAGGGTCTGAAAAACAAATTTACCCGACTAGAGAGACTAAAAAAAAGTGAGATGTCAAAGTGGTGGGATGGGGCCACACTCAAACAATACATCAAATTAAACAGAATACCCAGGGGTCTTAGATCGCAGATAATCCCGATTTACGACAATCTATAGGATGATTTACTATTGGCATGGGAAAAAGAGCTAACAGCCAACTCCAGTAAACTAATGGATATTGTTTTTGAGAAATCTGACAGGAAAGTGAGACAGTTGCAGTTCGAAATTGACACTGTGGAATCAGAGATAAAAGACCTTAATCTTCCAGAGGCTTCAGACAACAATTATGTCATTCTGAAGGAAGTAATCTTGAAGCATCAGAATGAGATCAAGCAAAGGAAAGCTAAAAAACTTAAGAGGGATGTACAAGACTATGTCAGTGGTAGGGTTTTCACCTTTGTAAGAAAGTACGATCATCTGATTCCCAAGAATACTACAGAGAGAACAGGAACGGCCATATCTATTAGCTCTAGTTCCACTTCACTAGACACCGCAGCAACCAGTGAAAGCGAATAGGAGAGAAGGGATGGTATCTCAGGTCGTGCATCCACAGAGAATCCTTTTTTACCGGAAGTTCTAAAAATCAAGAAGGGGAACCGAGAACAGAATTGGCGTACTACCACCCCAGGAGGACAAGGTGGGGAAAGAGAGGGGGCAAGGCAGGAAGAGAGGAGGTGCATGAAGACAAGGTCATGGGACAAGAGAAACTAGCAGATGTAACCGTGATTAACCTAACAGATAGGGACATTAGCCCTGACATGGTATCTCTTTTACAAAAGGGAATGAGTTTATGTCCAACGGACATAGGGCATATCTGTAGAACAAAAATTGACTTGTATAAATTTGTAAGACGATCCAAACTGAAGAAACACTTTACACTGAACCCATTTGAGAATAAAACTTTGAACATTTGACAACTACACTTTGTGTGTAGAGATTTATCTATACAGGATGTATTGGACACCAGGTTGTTACGTTCAATCACAGAATATGAGGGGGACCCAATGAAAGTAAATAAGGTTCTTGGTGATCTTAATGTACAGATGTATCCTAATGTCAGTAGTGGTCTCAAGGCGAAGTCCAAATGGACTCTGCAGTTGCCAGCTGGCAATAATCTGGACATTTTTTATAAACTGGTACTTTTTGACCTGGACAACTACACCGACATACATGCTAAAAAGTGCAAAAGGGCTGATAATCTCACCAGAAAATAAAGGGAAGAACTCCACTTACTGATGATAGATGACAATATCATGGTACGGGAGGTGGATAAGGGGGGTAATGTGGTTCTTATGAACCACTCAGACTATGAACTGGAGATTATTTCTCAACTAAGTGATGTTTATTGCTATGAAAGCGTTTCTTCAAACCCTACATGTGTGCTGATAGACAACATCAATTACAAACGTAAGGATTGGCATGGTTTATGCCTTCGGGACTTCAGCGAGTACACATATCTCAGGGTGGAACGTCCAAAATACCCTTGTTTGTAGACACAACCTAAGATACACAAGAACGACCTAAGATACAAAAGAACCTGAGCTTCCCTCCTGGTAGGCCAATAGTCTCCGCCATAGGGGGTCCAATGGAGAGACTATCCGAATATGTGTACACCTTGCTGCAGCCGCTGGTGGTTAATTTACCCTCTCACACAAGGGACACCAAGCATATACTCAGCACACTTTCAGATATATCCCTTGGGAAGACAATATGATATTAGTGACACTAGATGTCACTGCCCTCTACACAAGCATTCAACACAACGTAGGTCTACAGGCCCTAAGACGTACACTTAACTCCAGTTCTGCTAGTCTATGGGACAAAACTGAGATGCTGTTGGAGATGACATAACTCATTTTAGATAACAAGGTTTTTTTTCCAAAGATCATTGGTACAGGCAAACATGAGGGTTAGCAATGGGTTCTAAATGTTCCCCCTCCTATGCCAATCTGCCATTAAATCTTAAATCTTAAAGGCGTCATTATACTTTACCCTTTTCAATTGATCTGCAGGCCATTGATGTATAAGCAAAATAAAGTCGGGGCCAGCACGCATCCCTGTCTGACACCTCTGGTAACAGTAAATGGTGCAGTAAGCTCCCCATATTTCCCATATATAACCTGGGCAACATTTCCCTCATATATAAATATATTTATATTATTCGCCAGTAGGTGGTTATAGTTAGGACCTAGTTTATATAGGAATAGCATTTCTGTTTAACCAATAACTTTGGCTGTGTTTGACGAATCCTAGTGAAATTTGCAAAACTAGTTTGACACTCACTTCAGCTGCTGTCTTGGTATCAGAGTGATTTGTCAAGTAGGGGCAGAGAAAAAGGGTAAGTTCCAAAACACTTTTTCCTCATGCAATTTCGCTTAGGGACTTTTGATACACATACAGCACAAACCGCTGAATTACACCAAATTTGGCATAAAGGTGGTAGATATTGGTCCAGAGAAGTGCCTTTTTCTAATTTCGTGTAAATACGTTCAATAGATTTAGAGATCTTAACCAAAATCCAACTTTGTACATATAGGGATGCAAATTCTCCATGACGCCTATGCACAGGTTTGAGCACCCTCATGCCACTAGATGTACTGTGATTGGCTGATCACAACCTGTCTAGAGAGTTGCACATGCCATTTTGTAAACCGGGACTGTCCCCAGGGGATAAAAATAAAGATTGAAATGTATAGAATAGGGTAGGGGTACCTTGACCCCATGTGTGTATTGCAGGGGTTTGAGTTAGAAAATGCCATAAACCTTTTGTTTTGCACATGCAGGGAGCCGCGACTCCATTGCAATGCTCAGCACTCCCCCCGATGTAAGGTCACAGCAGAGTCACGAACCTTGCCAAGAAAATAAAAAAGTATGCAGACATTCAGTCACAGAGTAATATATGAACTCTCAGAACCACACAGAGTCACAAAGCTAGTCAGAGACCCAATCAGAGTCTTAGAGTCTTATTCACTGACTAACAGACCTACTCACACACTCAAGCAATCACTGACTCACCCACAGAGACAGCAATGCATCTACTCACAGCGCCACTCAGTAAGTTACATACTCACTCACAGACCCTAACAGAGACTGGTCTACCCACTCACAGACCCAATCAGAGACTTACACACACACTCAGACACCCACTCAGAGACTTACACACACACTCAGACACCCACTCAGAGACTCATGCACCCACTGACAGACCCACTCAGATAATAGCGCACCCACTGACTGACCCACTCAGAGATGCAGGCACCTTCTCAGTGACCCACTCAGACACTCACGCACCCACTCACAGACCCACAGAGACACTCACACATTCACTCAGTAACTGATATACGTACTCACAGACCCACTCAGACTCATGCTGCCACTTAGATAGTGACAAAACTACTCACATAGTAATTCTAACATGCATAGAGTGAAAATAAGAGTCATAAATCTTAAATGTGTTGTTGTGCATTGAACTTGCGCTTTAGATTCGTGGATCGTCGACAGGGTGGTTACTCCAGAAAATACTTAAAAAAAAAAAAAAGAATATAAAATGAACATTGTTGGGCAATAGGGTGGATCTGAGGAGAGCCTTTGTGTTCATTGTATGTTACAACTATATATAAGACTGGATGCAGAGTTTCAGGTTGCTGAGAAACACCCTGTTGCCTTCATCATTAAAGTGAACTCTATCACTTCTATAAATTCCATGCATGTCGAAAAGCAGATTGTTGTTCTAGATAGAGCCCATGTATTGGTCTCTGAGGAATGCAGAAACAGCTTTGTTAACATAATTCATGGCTTTATCAATCTGTGGACAGATTTTTTTGACCACTTCCATTTCTGTTTTTGGCATATGTTGAAGTGTGACAGTGTGAGGGAAAAGGGCTATTAATTGGCCAAAGGTCTCATTCATTGCGATTTCCAAACTGACCCCAATGAGGACCATTAATAAGATAATTGCTAATATAAAATGTAATTTCACATGATTTAGGAAACTCAAAGGACCAGTTGAATAAGATATAAACTAAAAACGATCTACCCACAGAGAAATGAATGAGTCAGAATCAGCAGGTTTTAATTTATGTGTTTAGTTGTTCATTCAGAGATAAAGAACATCCAATAGCATACAACCCTGGTATTCAATTAGAAATAGATTTAATGAATTCTCAGAGGTTAAAGGGTGAAATAGATATCTTCCTCAGGTGAGTGAGATTGGACTCATACAGAGTATGTATCGTTAAGAAAGTCAGTGGAACCTCATACAAACCCTAAAGAAAGTTCAGTAAGTTCCAAGTGGCCAGTTCCAGTTTGTTAATACAGCAATCTGTCGCAGTCAGTTGCAACACCAGCCCACCGGTCAGTGGTGAGCTGCAACATCACGTTATAAGTAGCCAAAAGCTTGGATGTCCAAAATCCAACCATCTTCAATCCACGGATGGGGCGTGCGGCCTTCGCAGTCCCCAAAATTTGAGCAATTATACTTCAAGTGTTTCCGTAGTGACACCCCAAGGCATCACCAGAAATGTCAGACCACTCTGTCCTATTGGTCGTTTTGATGGTATGAGAATGATCTAGTAGGTAAAAAGAATACATATCCGGAAGAATTAAGTAATTCAAATTATGTAGTTTGCTTAAACCATTCTAAGTAAGAGAAAAAACACTATGACTAGTCAAAATTCCATTCTCAAGCATCTGCTCTTGTATGTAACATATATTGTAGCAACTTATGCTGAGCTGTACTGTGGATGTCAGAAGAAACATTTGGGAGTTAGAATACAAGTGGCAACTTTGCTAAATGTTCCCACAGACTTCTGACTGATCAGTTCATGAGTTCACGTTTGGAAAATAGAGCAAGGTTTGAGACACACATAATATACAGATAATATATGATAAATTATAACCTTGCATTAATAACAACTGAAATTATTAATATCATAAGTTACTGAGTTATTAAACACTCAAATCAAATCGCAATGCATTCATATAAGTATAAGGTACTCATAGAATTTTGTAAGTGTCAATGTTACACATACAGGAAAGTGCACGTAATATGTCTTTGCGTATATGCTACTCAAAGCATGCATATGTGAAATGTACATTAGAGGAAGGTTTTATGAAAACAACTTTTAACTAAAACCCGTGTAGGACCTACTTTTCTTTTGTCATTTTCGGTGCACACGCTACAACATGAAAGGATAATTTAGTTATCTCTTACATGTCAAGTAAGCTATTACGCATATTCATTTACATCACATTGTCAAATCATAGGATCACAATTATTAATAATGGTAAATAATTCACATGTATTGAAGATGAACATAAAATATAACATAAGCTATTCTACCATCTGCATGCTTTTACGATGCAGTATATGAATCAAGTTTGGATGTCATCGTCAAATACGTGCAACTTATCACCTGTTTGTCATCATCTGTATAAAGTGTTGTCATAATCATTTCTTTTTGTCACAAATTCGTAAAATGAAGTCTCTGCTCTATTGGCTCCTATGAGCATAAAAGCTGACACATGTAGTTGGAAGTTTCAGTGAGCTACGTACAGAGTTATAGGACAATATGCACAGTTTATACATCCAGTCTTTCATCCTGATTTGAATCTCATATAAGCACATACAGTGTCAGATAGTGTCTGAAGCATCTAAACATTCACTCACATGCACAGACACAACTCTTATGTATCTAGCACTAATGAAGGTGGTGGCACACTGACTTAATGAACCCAATAGTAATTAACACACCCAAGAGGCAATTCATGCCTCCCCTTAAATATACATTTACAGAACCATACAGTCACAAACAGAGCCAGTGATGTACTAACAAACTTACTTACATATGGGAACTCTTAGGGACTGAGACACTCATTGAGAAATCTACTAAAGAATTGACACTACCAATTCACCCATCCAGAGAAGTAGCATTTTAAACATGTGTCAGGCCAGGTACACAAGAGGCTGTGCATCCAGTTTTACTGCTACGCAGACTTGGCATTTAAAACCCCTTGGCAAGTCTTAACCTGCTGTTCTACCACATATATATCACCCATAAGGTAGCCTGTAGCTAGGCCATAGAGTACACTCCTAAGTGAAAAAAGCTAACACATGTCATTAAAAGGATCAGTGAGCTACATGCACACTTACAGCCACATATGCTCATTTATATATGCAATCTTTCACCCTGATTTGAATCTCATACAAGCACATACAAAAGAAGAATTCCCTCTAAGACACCCCCTCACACAGTGTCAGTAGCATCTAAACATTCAGGGGACAACAGGGGAACCTATAAAGCCCCCACTGTACGAGCCTGCTCCCGTCTTCTGCTTTAAATGGCAGATCCCTGCTTGTGGGAGCACTGTTTTTATCTGTTTCCATGCACGCATATTTGTGTGGAAGGAAACAGATGAAGGTTGGAGTTGTTCGACATCTCCCACTTGCTTTTGCTTGGTGGGAGCTGTCAGCTCCCATCAACCAAAAGCAAACAGCTACCTCCTGAGGGTGGGCACCTGGGAGGTCCCAGGAGCCGGCCCTGGGGTTTGGCGGTCCCCAGGGCCATGTATAGCTCCTCAAGAGGAGCCAAGCGGCCCACCCTCCAATATTTATCTTAGCCCAGGGGAGGTGGTGGTCCTCGGGGCATGGGCCATGCAGCGCCCTAATACAATCTAATGGGGTACTAGGCAGATAGCCAATGCTGGGCAGTGGGGGGCGAACTGGCCCTACCACTTCTAATAAAATACATTTTCCCAAGCATTAATTTATTAACTTCAGTCCTGAGGAGATAGTGGCCCCCGGGATGCGGGGTGGCTGCGCGCTCCCTGCATTTCTTCTATCTTAGCCCTGGGGAGGTGGTTGTCCCTGGGGCTACCATAAGCCCTAGGAGAGGGGCCTGTGCATCTCCCTCCTTTTGTCAGTGCCCAATGCCCCTGGGACCTGGCCCACCAGGGGGCAAAGTAAAGGAACTGAGCGTGACACCACGTGTTTTTTTTTATCTCTGAAAAATCCACAGATCCATGTGAAGATTTTCTGAGTTTCATTTTTTTCGAAATGCTTTTTAGCCGTGGCCTCTAAAGGACCGCTGCAGTATAGCTAGAGGGTCAGACTGACCCTGGCCCTTTTTTAAAATCTTTTCCCAAGGTGGCTGCCAACACTTCCTGGTTGAAGTATTGGCTGCCAATCAGATTTCAGCACGGGGATCGTCAGATATGCGTCCCTAAATATCAATATTTGTTTACCTTTAATATCTCTACAACTACTAAATGGATTTACACCAAATGTCAAAAATCTTGATCTAGGTAACCAAATCTACATTTCTGCTAAATTTGGTGTAATTCTGTCCATCAGATTGGACTGTAGGTGTGTTCAAATTTCCTATCGGAATTACCATGTGGAAAATGCATTTTGGGACCCTCCTGCTTTTTCTCGGCCCCCACTTTACACATCACCCCAAAACTTTCAACACAGCAGCTGAACCAACTGAAGTATGTTTTGAAAATGTCATTAGGATTTGTCAAGCGGCGCCAAAGTTAGTGGCAAAACAAAAAACGCTCTTCCCACCGAAACCGGGTACTAACTAATTATGTATATGTGTGTGTGTGTGTGTATATATATTTATGTGTAGATAGGTAGATAGATAGATAGATAGATAGATAGATAGATAGATAGATAGATAGATAGATAGATAGATAGATAGATAGATAGATAGATAGATAGATAGATAGATAGATAGATAGATAGATAGATAGATAGATAGATAGATAGATAGATAGATAGATAGATAGATAGATAGATAGATAGATAGATAGATAGATAGATGTAAAATAACTTACCTGCATGGGGAAGGGGAAGTCCTGTGTTCTAAGATACCTAGAAATGGCCTGCTTGGTACGTATCTGCATGCTAAAGACTGAATGGTAAAGTTGCCATGTTGTAACAGATGCATTGTAGATGTGACATACCTACTGGGACCAATCATCTATCTTTAAAAACATTACATCCTGCGTTCACCATAATTCTTAAACATTCTCCTCCCACACACCCTCTGACCCTGACCCTGGGGAATCACCAGGCCTCCTGATTGCAAATGCTGTTCGTCCTGTCACCTATTAGTGTGGTGGGGTTGTATGACACAACTGTGCATGCCTAAACCACTCATTCTTTACAACAACCGCATATTTACCAAGCAATTCCTTTACCACGCATCCCTTTACAACAAATTTCATTGTAAAGACATGCTTGGTAAAATTATATGTATGGTAAAGATCCCACCCTGTCCCTTCTCCCTGAGCCCCAAAATTCGGCCCTCCTGCTTTAGAATTTATCCACCCCAGCCCTATTACCTACCCTGAGCCCTAAAACAAGACCAAAAAAAGTACCCCGACCCCGGGCAACCCCACTCTGAGCTCTAAAAACTGCCTCACCCTGATAACTTCCCCTTTCCCCTCTACCCTGAGCCCTAAAACTTCCCCTTCCCTAAAAACTACCCCGGCGCAAGCCACCTACCATGAGCCATAAAATCTGCCCCCCTGCCCCTGAAAACTGCCCCTCCCCCTGCCCTGGGTCTTAAAACTCTGCTGCTTCCCTTAAAACTACCCCAGCTCCAGCCCCTCCACCCTGAGCCCTAACAACTGCCCCCCGCTCTGAAAACTGCCCCTTCCCCCATGCTCGGAGCCCCAAAACCGGGTCCCCCCTAAAACCTACCCTTCCCCAGCGCAAGCCCAACTTACCACACCTCGTCCCGGTCCTTCCTGCAGCGCTCCTGCTGGTTCCTCTCCTCACCCGCCTGCTCAGACAGCTAACACCAACTGCCTTAACCATGCTTATGCCTGGTTAAGGCATTTGTGTGGTTAAGGCTTGCGGGGAAACAGCACGTGAACTTAAGGCCACGTTGTAAAGGCTGTTTCCTTGGTGCCAGGCAAGCACCTTTAGACATTTCAGATCAAAGAGTTGACCTCTGAGTAAATCCCTATTTTATCCATATAACATTCTATAAAGGTTATAGCAGTGAGAAGGGTATACATATATCTTAGCGAACACAACCTTTATTTTTGAACGCTCTGCTAAGGTTATGCGCAAACTAGAAAGTACCTTCAGAAAGGACGGATGCCTATTAATATCATGAACATTGACCAATTACGATGCCTGCTGCAATCATGTTCTGCCTTCTATGACAATTTCCCTTTTTTCTTCACTTCTATAAATAGAGAACCTTTCTACAGTAAGTTGTGGTTGTTGTAAGATGAGTAAATGATAGTTTTATTTGTTTAATTGCACAGCACCTATTTGTTTTCTTTCTATTTAGCTATTTTGGACTTTGCCAGTAAAACAAACTTTGCACACTCCTACGCCTGTTCATGTTTAACTAATTTGTATTAGTGATTAACTGCTTCCTGATGCTATTGTGTGGAATAGCTATTGGCTAGACATAAGGACTACCCCTATACTTTGGGTTTCACAGTCAATGAGAAATGAAAGGAAATGCTAGGGGTTTGGCAGAGTGGAAGATTCCAAGGAAAGAGGCATTTAAAGCCCAGAGCCAGTGACATAAAAGAGATGCATAGTTGGGGGCATACAATAAGGTAGGAGAATATGTGGCAACAATCAGAACAAGTCCGCTGCGGAATGGATTGCATTGTTGCGAGAAGGAATAACAAGAAATGTTTTATGTGTCACCGATCAAGTATTTGGTGATAGATTCATGTCAATTTTCCCTCTCTGTCTCTTGATCCTGAAATGTATTTAGGGTAGAAAGTGACATCACAAAAGGAAAGCTCTCTACAGATCAATCAATCAATCAATCAATCGGGGGTTTATAGAGCACACTACTCACCCGTGAGGGTCTCAAGGCGCTGAGGAGAAGGTGCAGCTCCGGGTCAGTCGAAGAGCCAGGTCTTGAGGTTCTTCCTGAAGGTGTTCAGAGGGGGGAGCGTCTGATGTTAACTGGGAGCTCGTTCCAGGTCTTTGCTGCGATGTAGGAGAAGGCTCTTCCACCTGCTCTGATTCCGCAGATGCGTGGGGTCTCTGCCAGGGCGAGGTCGGCGGAGTGGAGGTCCCTTTTCGGTACGTGGAAGGAGACTCTTTCATTGAGGTATTTGGCCCGATGTTGTGGAGGGATTTGTAGGTGTGGGTGAGTAGCTTGAAGGTTACTCTCTTCTCGATGGGGAGCCAGTGGAGGTCTTGTAGGTGCAGGGTCATGTGCTCGTGTCATAGGGTTCCAAAGACGAGTCTGGCTGCGGTGTTCTAGATGGTTTGGAGCTTGTGTAGCAGGGTTTTGTTGATTTCGGCATAGAGGGTGTTACTGTAGTCCAGTCTGCTAGTTACGAGAGCGTGGGTGACGGTCTTTCTGTATTTGTGGGGGATCCACTTGAAGGTCTTGCGGAGGATGCAGAGGGAGTTGAATTAGGTTGAGGTGACGGCGTTGATCTGGAGGGCCATGGTGAGGGAGGAGTCTAGTATGATGCTGAGGTTCCGGGCGTGATCCATCGGGGTGGGTGGGTTTCTGAGCCCTGAGGGCCACCAGGAGCTGTCCCACGCCATGGGGGAGGGACCAAGGACAAGGAACTCGGTCTTCTCCGAGTTCAGTTTTAGGCAGCTGTCGCTCATCCAGGCTGCGACGTCTTTCATTCCTTATTGAAATCGGAGTCTGGTGTCTTCGGGGTTCTTAGTGAGAGAGAGGCTGGGCTGGGTGTCGTCAGCGTAAGATACTAAGCTGAGCCCATGCTGTCTGACGATGGCAGCGAGGGGGGCCATGTAGATGTTGAAGAGCGTGGGGCTGAGCGAGGGTGCTTGGGCTACTCCGTAGTTGATCATTTGCGAGCACTGAAACACATTGGCGTATCAGCGCATGCAATGACATTTGTTTTATTTATTTATTTATTTATTTGCATTACTCCGGTCGGCCGTGAGCCGGAGTTTACTACCCCCCACCCTGCCCCTCCCCCACCTCACCGCCCAACGTCACTCCCTCCACGAGCCGCTACTGCGTAATTTTTTATGCCAATATTAGTAGGTACAGATTAGTGTCAAAATATGTGAGTGAGTGCATGGGACCCTCAATTTACTATGTAGGCCTCCTTGACATAAAGTAGAGCATAGTGCTACTTTTACTACTTGAAGGCTATTGTCTAACACAATCCAGGAATTGCTCTGGAAAGGAAGCCCCACGTCTGTGATGCAAACCAGGTGCAAAATGTTAGTAAACATGCCCTATAAACGAAAGACAATGATTGGAATACTTATAAAATATATTGGTGCACAAAGGAACCCTTTTTAGCAACCTTAGAATTGTGAAAAGTTGTGTGGAAAAAACAATTCACTCTTAATCTATCTCATTCAATTTACATGCAGCACTTTGATGCCAGTTCATAGCTCAAGGTGCTATATTAGAAGGATTGTTACTTATGAACTCCAAGTAACTAAAGTATTTCTGTGACAAAAGTAATAACTCACTTAACTATCTACATAAAGTACTAAGGTGTGATCTGTGTGTCACACACTCTGCTCTGCAGCAGGAACATTAATCCTCTGTGCTACTGTATCATGAGTCAAAAATGTGACTTGACAAACGGCAGATTTCTCCCTCAAGTGTGTTTACATTAAGAGTTATTAAGCCGTTGTCATCTCCTGAAAAATGTTGGCATATAAGGATCTCAGCAGGCTGCTTTTATCTCGCCTCAGCCGAGCATGCAAAGGGCTACCCCTTGACCTCTGCCCCCAATCTATTGGCACCAAGTGGCACCGTCCTAAGGTCCCAAAGCCAGCACTGCATTCAATAGCGCAGGCTCTGGGCTTTTAAGCAATGCTTTGGGGCCCCGGCATTTATTCTTTTACAAATTAAGCACTACCACTCTTCAGGTGTTCTACTTTCTTCACGTCAATTAAGGATTGGTTGATCCATAAAAATGGAATAAAATGAATAATTCATCATGCCGATATCCCTGTCAAACTTCTATCTCATGTTAGAATAGACTCAGAAGGAGAAAGGTGTCTATAATCAGGCATTGCCCGGATTAAACGACCCGGATCCGACTCTTCTCTCGTTACGCACAGATTCCAGCCGGAAACTTTGCAAAAAGACAATTACTTAGCAGAGTATTTTTTGCAGCTGAGATTGAAATGTATTCACACTTTCTTCAGTTTTCCAATACGGCATCCAATTAAAAATAATTGAAAATCTGTACTTCACATTTCCGTGTATTTTTCTTACTGTTTCTTGCAGTGTTCTTCTAGGGCTATTATGGCCATCAAGAAAGAAGTCAACGAGGCAAAACACCTTTATGTTTTGTTACTTTGCTGATGCTTTTTGCAACAGTGCAAGCACAGGGAAACCACATTGCACAGTGTTTAGTGTCAAATTACAGTATGCCAACACCAAAAGAGGAGGGCCAGGTAAGGGAAATAAAGGAAGTTATGGGAGGAGTGACAACCAAGGAGGGTGGAAGAAATGAAAAGGACAATGGGTGAGTGTGGATGAAAGGTAGGTCAAGGGAGGACATGAAAAGAAGTGACCAGAGCACCATAAAGAAGTGAAAAGAACAAGGTAGGCATTGAGACGGTAGAACAGAAGAAGAGTGAAATAGTGGGAAAAGATCATCGAGGATAAAAGGTGTTTGGAAAGGGAGGACAGAAGGTAGGAAGGAGGACAAGCAGATTTGTGTAGAAGGATAGGAAGGAAAGAAAAAGATTGGATGGGGCGTGAGGATTGTGAGGAGGGGTGAAGAGGTAGGACAATGAGGAGAGGATTATATATAACCTTATACCTTTAGACCTGCCTTTTTTCTTTGACAAGAGAGCATCCTCCTGGGTATTTTTTTTAATAGTTATTATTGATTTTCAAAGGATTTTCTGCGTTAAGACTACAGTGTAGCAATACGGATGCAACATCATTTCAACTGCAATAGAAGACATATATGAAGTAGGGGTGGGCGGAATTTGCGAAATTCACTTTTGCAAATTATCGCGAAAATGTTAAAAATCTCCGCAAACACGGGGAAATATCACGAAGATGCGAAAGTTTTTTTCCCGCCCATTTGCGGTATTTTCTGCGTGGTCGCGGCTCGCCAACTTACCCATGCGGTTGCTCGCGGGCGCGGCCATCTGGTTTTCACTTGTCTCGCGGTGCATGATCGCGAGAAGAAAGACGTGATCGCGCGACGAATGACGTTACTGCGGGCGCGAACTGTCGCGAGACAGCGCAAATGGCTACCAACAATCCAACATCTCCTGGAGAACGCGACCGGATCGGGAAAACTTGTCGGCGAACGCGGGGATTCAGGTAAGGTGATCGCCCGCACGCGAGAATGTATTATTTTACAGCGCGAGCAAGCAAAAAATTTCCGGTAAAATGCGGATTGCGGAAATTTTGACATTTTCGCGCTCTCCGCGGAGCGCGAAAATGTCAAATTATCGCAATTTCCACGAGCGGAACGGAATTTTAGCCCAGGCCTTATATGAAGTGTCCCTAAACTCCACCCATCCTCCAGCTGCTCACATTTTAATACAAAATCCTCGCTAGTACATACAATTTTCCGATGCGGAAGCAATGTGTGTGGGCACAAACTTCAGCTCAATTGGCCTGAATAAGTATCGTTTTGCAGCTCCTAGCCCTCCTGCATGAGCATTCCTTCTCATAAGCAGGCACTTCTCTGGACCATCCAGTCTCAGTACTCCCCTCATGCACAACCAGAATTCCTCTACAGCCTAGGAGTCCGAGTTGGCCTCCATAACTGTTGGGTCCCACAGGTGTGACAACATTTATGCCCAGGGTACTAGATCATCACCTAGGCGTTCATCACGGTATTGAGCCAAAATATCGAGAAACAAATATTAAGGAGCATAAATATCAACTTTTAATTATCGTGATGCACAAATATTGTGTGCAAAAGTATATTTGACAAGAATCTCAATTTTAAGGTAAGAAATGTCAATGTTAAAAATATCTATGTTGTTAATATCAATGTTGAAAATATCTATGTTGTTAATATCGTTTACAAAAATCGAATTGTTCATAATATTGTTTTAAAATAATTTTAATGTATTTTTGTAAATAATTGTATATGTTATAAATTGTCTGTATAAGTATTGCAGGCGCGGACGGCACAGGTAAGAGCAGTGGGGCGTGGCAGGGTGGGGGGGAGTTGACTGAAGATGGGATAGGCAAAATTCAATAAAAAATAAATAAACCACTTACCTTCCGCTCGCCGCATTGCCGAATTGGCGATGCGGCGAACGCAAAGTAAGTGCTTTTATCAATTTTTGTATTTAATTTCACCTAACTCGTCTGTCGACTTCCCCCCGCACCCGCCCCACCCCTGCTCCACCGCTATTGCTAATATTTTTTCATTGAGTTTGTACTATTTTTTAATGTTTTTACATTTCATTTATTATTTTATTAGTATTTTTAGTTCTGTAGTGGGTTTTGGGGTTTATAGAGGGGCAGGGTTTGAAGTGAATTAGTTTAAATTAATAAATAATGTTAATGAATATTAATTATGTGTTTGCTAATTAATTATGTTAATAGTGTAAATTTATTTTTCAATGACGTTAAGTTTTAGGTGTGGGTTTTGGGGTTTGTAGGGTTATAGGGTGGAAGGTAATTACATTTTACTTATCTAATAATTATTTTTTAATTGCTATGAATTAATTAATATTTCACTTGTGTAAATATTTTTTTTTATTAATATGTTTGGTGTTTGGTGTGATTTTTGCAGGGGTAAAAGGTGTGAAGGAAATTAATTATAATAATCAATAATTAATGTTAACTATTAAACATTATTTAATTGATAGGTAATTATTTAAATTGTGTCATTAAGATTTTTTTTAAGTTATACATGAGGTGCTGGTGGTGTTTGTAAGAGTAAAAGGAGGGAAGTTAAGTAAAGATAATTAATGCATTATTAGTTAATTTTTAGTAACAGATTAATTGATAATTATGTAAACTATCAAAGTAAGATTTTTTTCCAAATACATATTAGGGGCATGTTTTTGGATTTGTAGGGCTAAAGGGCCGGAAGGCAATTAAATATCATTATTTTATTATTAGTTAATTCCTATTAATTGATTAATTGATAGTAATTCATAATTAATTATGTAAAATGTGCACTGACACACTTACTGAAAGAATCATAAGCCTACTGTGATATCCACTCATAGACTTATATATGCAGTGACAGAACCACTCAGAGACTTGTGCATGCACTCAAATAACTGAGTAAATCATTAATACAGACTGTTATAGTGATATTGAGATATTGATCAATGTTTTTATAGAGTTAATTAGATAGTGATTTATCTAGTGTGATGGGTAGAATTAGTAAGATTGTTATAATTGCTGAATGTGGGGGTGGCTATTGAATTCCTGCTGTTGCTTTACATTTTCACGATGTATCCACGATGATTGCAGGTACCGATGCCATTGCGACATCCAGCGTCACCACAAAAACACAAAATAGGTTTTAGAGATGGTTTTAAGAGAATACTGTAAGAAAGTCCTAGAGTGTAAAATACTGTAATATGTGTAGATATATGTGTTTTAGACTTTATGGGAAAGGCATGATCGCCGCGGTTAATGACGTCATTGTGACATCATGAATAACAGCAAAAATGGAAAATTGGTCGGAAAGATGGTTTTTAAAGAACCTTATGACAAAATTATGAGTTTAAAAGTAGATATTCATATAGTAATGTGTGTAGTGTAATGTTCAGAATGGATTTTTTTACATATTATTTTTGGATGTGTTTGGATGTGTTTGTGGTTATTGAATGATTGCTCTTGTTTTCTGTTTTCACGACGTGTCAGCGGGAATCATGATTACCGACGTCATTGTGATCTCTGACATCACAGTGAAAACAGAAAATAGGTTCTAGAGATGGTTTTTATAGAAACTCTCTAGAAAAACATGATTTTAGAGAATACTGTAAGGAACCTCTAGTGTGTAAAATACTGTCATATGTGTGGATATATGGGTTTTAGACTTTATGGAAAATGTGTGATCACGTGGTTAACGACGTGATTGCTATGTCCCAAATAACCCCGGAAACGGAAAATAGGTCTGAAAGATGGTTTTTAAAGAAACGTAGTACAAAAATATGAATTTAAACATGCTTTGAAAGAAGTATTTATATAGTAATATGTGTATTGCAATGTTCTAAATGGATTTTTTTACATATTATTTTTGGATGTGTTGGTGGTCATTGAATGTCTGCTTTTGTTTCCTGTTTTCGCTACGTATTGGCAACAATCGCAACGTTGTCGCGAAGATTGTCAAAATCAAAAAAAAAATAAACCTTTACAAAAAAACTTCACAATGTTTTGGGTACTAGGGTGGCTCTGACAAGAGCCATTGCATCGGTTGTGTGTATATGACTGCTACACATAAGACCGGATGCAGAGTTTCAGGTTACTTAGAAATACCCTGTTGCCTTCATCTGTAAAGTGCACTCCCTCATTTCTATAAATTCCATGCTTGTCAAAATGCAGATTGTTGTTATAGATACAGCCCATGCGATGGTCTCTGAGGAATGCAGAAGCAGTTTTAGTGACATGTTTCCTGGCTTTGTCAATCTGTGGATAGACTTGATATGACCACTTCCATTTCTGTTTTTGGCATCTATAAGAGTACACCCCTACAGTGTGAGGGAAAAGCAACGTCAGTTTCACAAAGGTTTCTTTCAGTAGGATTTCCAGCCCTACCTGAGTCAATGGGCCTAGGTCATTGCCACCGCAGTGCACAATTATGAGGTGAGGAGCTTGGGAATCCCCAATGGATTTAAAGAAAGTCAGCAACTCTGGCCAAACCATATAATCTGTAGGGGTGGGTAGACTTTGCGTAGTCGCGCTACGCAAAGCTCCGCCAAATGGTAAAAAATCTCCACGAGCACGCAGAGTACCGCGAACACTGCTTGTTCCGCCCTTTCACGATGCTTTTTTCCTGTTCGCGAACGCTGTTTGAGTGATCGGGGGGAAATATCTTGCGAACACGCATTTTGAAAGCGCGAACAAGCAAAAAATTCCGCGAAGCCGCGTATCGCGGAATTTTTGGCAATTTCGTGTTCTCTGCAGAATACAAAACAACCCAATTCCACAATCGGAACGGAATTTACTGCCTAGGCAAAATAATCAGCACATTTGGCAAATCCAAGTCCCTGTAAATACCTTTTTTTTGCAGCCTCTTTAGCCCAATAAATATAGCTGGTGCCCACAATCCATACTCTAAGCATTTTGAAGTAGAAGAGAAATAGTAGTCAGGTGAAGGCTGGCGTGGAATAAGGTAGTTTTCCAAAGGATAAGTAGTTAAAATTGAGTTGTTTTAAAACCAATATATATATGCATATATTTCATTGGATGCTGTCAGCATGAAAGTAAATAAAATTAGGTAGTGTGTTGGATGCCTCAGGAAGAAGTCTTATTATTGGCTGATGTTTAAGAAAAGAAATGTAATACAGACATGGATATGTTTTTGAATCTGTGGAGTAAACCACACCTGCTGTTTCTCATTTGGAAGTAGCATGTTTCTTCTAGAATGTGTTATGAACTGGTGATATACTGATTCCGCTGGTTTTGTTAGGTACACTGAGCTAAGAGTTTGTTGGGGAGGAGGAATGGTGTTGAAGAGATAAAACATTTTTTTTTAAAGTTGAGGAGTGATAAGACAATTTAAGTAATAGCAAGCTTTAATTTCCAACTCAGGACTATGTAATAAACTGTGGCATAGCGTTTAAGTTTTTTAAAAGTGAAGCTAGATATAGGTTTGAACTCCAGTTTTTTGTTCTCGATTTCTCAGCGATGTTAGTGAAAACATCGCAAAAATGTACCTACAGGAACCTCGTTTTGAAAGAGAGGGAAAGGTTTAACAGATGCTAACCATTCACAAGTGGAGCTAGAGTAGTCTAAAATCAAAGACATGATTTAATTTGCTGCCTTTCTCTTGGTGATAGAGTGGAAAGTTGAAGAGGTTGCCATTTAATAATTGCTTTCTATGAGAGTGGTGTACCATTCTTGTGTTTAGTTTTTACAAATCTTAATAGTGTCAAAACTGTCCAGAAAGAGCTAAAAGAACAATATAATCCATGAGCTCAATTCACTGGTATGTATATAACTTTTTAATTATATAAAAATGTACATTAGAAATGACGATGTTTATGGGAGATTGATTAAAAAGAGTATCACAGTGATGTGAAAAAATATATATAAGATGAACTGTATCGGGCAGAGCGTATGTGTTTAAGATGTTGGTACTGTTGAAAATTACCACG
This sequence comes from Triturus cristatus, assembly GCF_964204655.1. Classification (NCBI taxonomy): domain Eukaryota; kingdom Metazoa; phylum Chordata; class Amphibia; order Caudata; family Salamandridae; genus Triturus; species Triturus cristatus. The sequence continues at coordinate 827,390,899 of NC_140585.1, read as the reverse complement.
AGCGATTTATTTAACAATGGCAATGTTTTAAATGACTAAACATTATGTGCAGAATAGATGCATCTATATTATTTACATTCTGGTAGTTGTGGTAGATTTAGTCACATTATTAAACAGGAGTACTGTAGTCATGAATAGAACATAAGAAAATGTGCTGTGCCTGTATATAAATTATAAAGTAGTAATACTTGTTAGGTATATATTAGGAAGTGTTTGTCAGTGTGGTTTTTAACTTATATGACTGCTTTGCATTTGTTTAGATGGTGAAATATGGCTTTTCTGGTTACAGATAGTTATATGTATGATGAGACTGCTGAGTTTACTGAAGATGCAGAGAACTATATATTTTTAGAAAGATGGCCTGAAAGTGTAGATCGTTTATGAAATAACATAAATGTGTACATGTTCCTCTATGTTCTACCAGGCTGTCAAACATTTCATGTATATAGTGAGGGTGGTGAATTTCTTTGAACATGCTCTGTTCAAATTTAGGAAGGGGTAAGAGTGCAGAATGTTTATTTAAAGTTTGCGTGCTAGCTTCATTTGGAATGTAACTTTTCTTTGAGAAATTCTGAATATATGTTTTAAAGACACAAGACATATTTGCAAAATGATGTAGGTGTGCCATTCGGAAAATGTTTTGTGTGTTGAAAAGGTGAAAAGTGTTGTTTTCAGTTTTAGAAATTTACTGATGCATGTGGACGCTGAGTAACAGAGCAATGTATACTCTTAGAGAGCCATTTATACAATTGAGGGGTCGATTCCGATCCTGTATTTTTTTTTCCCGTACAACTCGTATCTGTAATTATTTCCGTACGAATCGTATAAGTCCCGTCTGACCCGTGAAGTACGATTCATACGGGAAAAAGTACGATTCGTACGGGAAAAATACATATGGATCGGCCCGATCCGTACGAATCGGATTGGGAAAAGTTGTACGAGACGGACCCGGACACTTTTCCGTACGAATCCTAAAAATACAGTCCGACCATACAAGTACGATCCGGACCGGCTTTCCGATTTACGATTCGTACGGAAAACGTCCCGTACACGGGGAATGGCTTTACCCGCTACGAAGCGAACTTTGTACGACTGGTATCCCAGGAAAAGTTGTTCCCGGGGTGTGAGTAGTACAGGGGTATGAGTAGTACAGGGGTACGAGTAGTACATACAGGGGTACGAGTAGTATAGTACAGGGGTATGAGTAGTACAGGGGTATGAGTAGTATATACAGGGGTACGAGTCATACAGGGGTACGAGTAGTACAGGGGTACGAGTAGTACATACAGGGGTATGAGTAGTACAAGTGGTCTTTTAGCATGTATAAGTGAGAACTGAGATATGGTGCAGCTGTTTTGTAGGAGATGGTGCTATAATATTAAAAGGTAAATAATAAATCACGTTTTGTGTTTTGGTTTGGGATTGATACATTGAAGTAAGTGCTTGTAGTTATGTAGGTGGGTTGATTTGTATATTTAAAACTTCAACATAACAAAAACTATTTTTGTATTATGTTTAAGTCAGAAGTAAAGTAGCTGGTACATTAACTAGAAAAGAAATTCAAATATAGTTTGTTTTTTTTTACACAACAATATCTGCATAATTTAGACAGATTGCCTATAAAAGCTCACAGGGAAAAGGAACAGAAGCAACTACAGTATCTATGCAGGACTGATACTCAAAAGGGTCAAAATGAAGAAAAAGTGGTGAATGAAAAAAGAGCAATTGGTAAGAGGGCAAACTCGTTTCTTAAAAATATATGAGGACATTTCCAAAGATTATGAAATGATGAAAATAAAATTCAAACTATGAGAAAGAATAACAATGGACAATATATATATAGCAGGAACAGGAAATAATGTAACAAAGAAGTATACACCTTAACCAGGAGACAGAAGCAGTTTAAGGAAATCAGAGCTAGGTTGTTTCGTAGTAGAGTAGTAATAATCAATAAAAAATATGATGAAGTATAGAAGAAGGAGACATGCAGTGAAACAGAAAGAACAAGTTGAGAGAGTAGTTGATAAGGCCTTTGATTTGAAGGTGAAGGTTTTTATATATGAGATGCCTTGGAGGAGAATATAACTCCCTTTGACCCAATGCAGTGATGGAGAAAAAATAGTCGATGTAAGGAAAGCGATTCTTGTGATGCTGAATAAATGTATAAGCTTTACCACTAGGATGACACTTCCTCTATAAATCACAAAGGCCTAATGTGCCACTGTAATTAGCTAGCAGTGAACTTCTATGTCTTAGTAGGAGGTGCACCACCTGTTTCAATTTTGCTGTCCATGGTATTACCGTCACCCCAATGGGAGAATTTAGTAGCAGCCTCTGCAGCCTTCCCAAAGTTTCATACATAAGAGGAGATAGGGCATGGACACTTACTAGGGCCCAAGGCCGACCTTCCAGAAGAGCAGAGACCCAGATAAATCATGCCAGTTTGTCTGTATACACTTAGAAAATGATCAATGGGAATGACTTGTGCAAAAGGATCGCTGCTCCACAGGAAGCCCAATGTGATTCCTGCATGTAAGACTATTTTGGACTTTCATCTCTCTAAAAAGCCACATCTTGTGCTGATGAGTTGTGCCTCCTTCAGCAGAATAACAACAGAAGAGTATTGCCTGCTGAACTCAGGTACAGCTCCCAGTGTTACCACATCATTAAAGGCATTAACATTCCAGGATATTTCTTTGTATGTCAAGTCTCCAATGTGCGGTGTCTTGAGCACCATGGGATTGCAAAGAAAAAATGAGAAATGTGATGTCCCTTCCTCATGCAAAAAAGAAAAATTGATAGACAGAATGCAGAACAATTTCATACATTCATCCCAGTACAGAGATCAGGACCTAAATCCATCATTTTTTTGCTCACCATGCCATTTCAGTTTGGACCCAACCATATGCAAATCAGTCTTGACCCTGTGCCCAATGGGAACACTCCAGCCTGAATTGCCAGGCCAGGTCCTCCCTGGACAGGAAACAAGTATCTTAGGACCGGTTTCGGGCTTTCAGCCCTCATCAGTCAGGATAGCTTGACTCCAGTGGCATGGAGAGCACGGGACCCATGTCTGGGTATACCCGTCCGACTCGGGGTGACAAATGCTCCGCCCTCTGTTTCCACAGAGAGGTCAATCTGCGGGGGATGGACTTTGTCAGACAACATGTGTTTGGACCTAAGGACACCTGTCATACCAATGTCTCGAAACGCATAGGAACTGCCAACCACAAAAACCTGCCTCTCCTACCTCCAGCTGCTCCGCAACACCCCTCCTCTACATATTTTTGTCTAGAATCACCCCATACTAATGTCTTGAAATGCACAAAAACTGTCAACCAAAGCAATATGTCTCTTCATCCTCCTGTCCTCCTGCACCTCTCCCCCATACATTTTTATCACAGTAGCACCCGTCACCCATAAAAAACAGTAAACTCTTCCCAGGGATCTATAGCTTGAGGTGTATAGGTAGTACCTTACTCAAAGGTCAATACTTATCTTTCCATTAACTCCAGAATGAAGTGAAATTGAATTTAAGTGAGTGAATACTGTTAAATATATTCATATGTATGAAGTTGGCCAGCACTGTAGCCCTCCAAGACGTTGAACTACATGTATCTTGCTGAATCCGATGCTCTGGGAAGGCGACCTTCATAAATAAATATTCCATGCCAAAGAGTGCCCTCAAAGCCCCTCAGGCAACTTCATAAACCAGAGGTCAAGCATGTAAATGGACAGCATGCTAATGCACAGAGTCGTTTGCATGACTGTGTATAGTAGTGTGCATAGTATCTTAGGGATTGGCCAGTGCATTTGGTCCATAGAGGCCACGCTTTTCACAGGTTTCATATTTGTTCTTTTATGCAGCTGGCTCACTGCACTTGTTACTTATGTTGGCTTGAGTTATGTGTGGTTTTCTGGTGCCATTTTGCCTGATGTTCAGCACAGTCCAATCATTGCATATGGCTATGTCGATTTTCAAGTCCCAACAATTTGTTTTTTCCCTGGCCCACTCTCAAACTGTCTTGCGGATACTGAAAAACTGTGATGAATCTTGATATGGCTGGGAACATCAGAACAAAGTCCAGTTCCATGGCCATTAGAAAGCGACAGTTGTTGAACCAGGTGAGTATAATCCATGTACATTACTTTGTTGTCCTCAAATTTAATGTCACCAGCTCAGCACATCACTTTGATGACTGCATTTCTGTCTATATAGTATACAGTTAAGGAATTGTGCTATGATGGGGCAGGCTAATGCCGTGGGGTGGAATTGGCATCAGCACATGGCGGGCCCACTCAGTGATGAAGCACTGTGAGAGATCTTGGAATCTAGAATGCCAGCCAGCTATTGAAGAATGCTAAATCTTTCACCCTTCTGCCACCTTTTAGGTTGAGGGGGCGTAAACCCTTCTCAAGCAGAAACCACATTCCCTGGCAGGATGAACCTCAAAAGTCACTAAATTAACCTGTGCTTAATCCTCTGGTAGATTGGACCAAAGCAGTCAGGCTTAACTTGGAGGCAATGTTTAAAGTATTTATGCAGCACTCAAGCAATAATAAAAGAAACGTCCCACGTGAATTTAGAAAACTAGAGTAAATTCTAAAACAAAATTAAGAACAAAACAACAAATATCCAATAAGCAGAACCAGAGATATTAAATTTCATATTTTTTTATAAGTATTGCACCCCACGGAAGCAGGTGTCCTGTTCCCTTAGGGTTCCGCCACGGCTTAGCAGGCTGACTTCAGTCTAATGCGCTGAAGTGTTATTTTTCATAACTTTAGACTATAATGTAGTGCAATAATCCCTTAATTCAATTTGGTGCAGAAAGCAGGGAGGCTTAAAGACTGCACCCCGGCTCGCATTAGGGAGACGGCACCGGCTAAGCGTGCTTTATATCTTTTGTGTGAGCTGCATCTTGCTTTTGAGGCTGCCATGAATCAGCATTGTAAGCAATGTTCCTTCTGCTTGGTGAGCATCTGTGTGGAATCGTAAATGTGCAGCTACCAATAACGAGGATGCTTTCCGGTACCAAGAGCTGCCAAGCATGTTATTCCCCTTCTTTATAGTTGCCTATGTATGTTGCGCCTGGCTTGCACACATGTGTACTGGGGGCCAGTGGCCTTTTGTGGACCTTTTTGAGAAGCCGCTTCATCAGCTGCTTTAGCGGGCTACCCCCAGCGCGTTTTGCGCCCTTCTCCTGCATTTTCGGCGCCATCTTGGATAGGGGACGCTGTCAGGAACAGACGCGACGTAGCGCTCCAGCTGTCAGGTGGTCCTGGTCAGAGGCAATTACCGGGGAAAGTTTACATAAGGGGCTTTGAAAGGCAGGATAGCAGTTCAAGGCTGCTCAATTCTAAGCGCTGCGCTTTGATATTTAGGTGCGGATTGCATTTTTAAAAGTACCCTATTTTGTATTTTTGTTTTAATTATTTGGTCATTCTCCCCTGTTTTTAATAGGTCACTCTCACCTTCACTTTAAATTGGGCCCTCACCGCTGCTTTAGCGGGCTACCCCCAGCGCGTTTTGCGCCCTTCTCCTGCATTTTCGGCGCCATCTTGGATAGGGGACGCTGTCAGGAACAGACGCAACGTAGCGCTCCAGCTGTCAGGTGGTCCTGGTCAGAGGCAATTACCGGGGAAAGTTTACATAAGGGGCTTTGAAAGGCAGGATAGCAGTTCAAGGCTGCTCAATTCTAAGCGCTGTGCTTTGATATTTAGGCACGGATTGCATTTTTAAAAGTACCCTATTTTGTATTTTTGTTTTAATTATTTGGTCATTCTCCCCTGTTTTTAATAGGTCACTCTCACCTTCACTTTAAATTGGGCCCTCACCGCTGCTTTAGCGGGCTACCCCCAGCGCGTTTTGCGCCCTTCTCCTGCATTTTCGGCGCCATCTTGGATAGGGGACGCTGTCAGGAACAGACGCAACGTAGCGCTCCAGCTGTCAGGTGGTCCTGGTCAGAGGCAATTACCGGGGAAAGTTTACATAAGGGGCTTTGAAAGGCAGGATAGGAGTTCAAGGCTGCTCAATTCTAAGCGCTGCGCTTTGATATTTAGGCGCGGATTGCATTTTTAAAAGTACCCTATTTTGTATTTTTGTTTTAATTATTTGGTCATTCTCCCCTGTTTTTAATAGGTCACACTCGCCTTCACTTTAAATTGGGCCCTCACCGCTGCTTTAGCGGGCTACCCCCAGCGCGTTTTGCGCCCTTCTCCTGCATTTTCGGCACCATCTTGGATAGGGGACGCTGTCAGGAACAGACGCGACGTAGCGCTCCAGCTGTCAGGTGGTCCTGATTAGAGCCCTATATACATCCCACATGCAGACGCGCAGCGTGTGCGCGCGGCGTGTGTGCCGTAGTGACGCCGGAGTCACGCCAGAGTCCAGCCCGTCTGCGCCCGTCCGCGCTAAGCACGGGCTGGATGGCGGATTGACAGTACACAACGACCGGGTGACTACGGGGATTGGCTACTCGAGGCAGGAGTTAATCGCTCTGAAGCCGTCCAAACTCCCGTGTCATCACAGATACGTCCCGGAAGGGCTCTTAACCTCCCCCAGCTGCCGCTGCTTTCGGTCTTCTATTTGGGGGTCGGTTCCCCTTGTTGTAGCTTCGAGTCCTAAGCCAGGAACTAGTCCGAGGAGCGATAAGGGTTTTCTTCTAAATGCAAGGTCCTTAATTAAAAATAATCTTGCCTTCAAGGATTTTGTACTGGCCAGAGTCCCTGATTGGGTTTTCATAACTGAAACCTGGGCTAAGGATTCCTCAGGTCCGGATCTGGTTGAGGCAGTTCCGGAAGGCTACACTCTAGTGAGGATGGATAGAGTGGGTCGGATGGGGGGAGGGATTGGTATCCTATATAGGGACCATCTGTCCTGCCATATTACTCCCTTAGAGGACTTTCAAGATTCATTTCAGGCTCTTCAGTTCTCCATTAATGGATCATATGGAGTGCCGTTTAAGGGCTTTCTCATTTATAGACCCCCGGGTACTAAAATCGATTTTGGCCATCAAGTGCTTAACATTTTAGAGTCACATTTTGGCTGTGACCACTTCACTGTTGTCGGGGATGTAAATTTCCATTTGGAAAACCTGGAGTCTACTGAAACTCTATCCCTACTGGATATCTTCTCTGGGTGTGGGATGACACAGTTAGTTAAAGGTCCTACCCATAAGGCTGGTCATACACTTGATGGGGTATTTTCCAATGACACCCGGTTGGCTACTGAGATGCCCTTCCCTCTCTCATGGTCTGACCACTATGCGATCCCTTTGGTTTTAACGACTGCTTTGGTCAGCAGTAAGGGTAATGAGTCTAGCAAGATGGAACCGAGACGTAATTTAAAAAACCTAACTAACAAAGTGCTCGCCCCTAGACTATCGGGGTTATTGATCTCCCCAGGGGAGGATGTAACCTCTGCAGAAGAGAGGATGGAGAACGGTATTAAAACAGTTCTTGATGAACTGGCACCGGCCACATTGCGCTATTCTGCTAGAAAAACCCCCTCGGCCCCATGGTTCTCTGAATCATTAAGACTTCTCAGGCAGGGTTTACGGAGACAGGAACGTCTCTGGAGGACTAGCTGGGATTTGCGTGAGAGGGATAGTCATAAAATCCTTCTAAAGAAATATAAGAAGGAGGTAATAAGAACTAAACAAGAGTATTTCACCTCTCTTACTTCCTCTCTCTCCTCACCGAAAGATCTCTTTAATATCGTAGACACGCTTATCTCATTAAAGACGCCTGATCCAGTGGTCAGTTCACAGCAGCTCTGTAATGATATTGCACAATTCTTTAATTCTAAGATTGTGGATATTCATTCAGCATTAGAGCTTCAAAAGGTAACTTTATCTACCTCTTCATGCACTCCCGCCACTCTGTCACCACCATCCGAGGAGGTGTCACCAGGGTGTTTGTCCAGTTTTCCATCCCTCTCCTTATTGGAACTCGAAGTCCTCTTGTCTAAGATTAGGTCGGGATCCCCTCTAGACCCCTGCCCTCTGAAACTTCTTAAACAATGTAAGGATTGTTTCTTGCCTCCCTTATTGGGTATTATGAACAGGGCAATGAAGGACGGGATTTACCCTTCTCAATGGAAGAAAGCGGTGGTTAAACCCCTATTAAAAAAATCTACACTAGATCCGGGTGTTCTTAAAAACTTCCGCCCCATTTCGCTGCTCCCAGCTCCTGCTAAGATGCTGGAAATTCATCTTAACCAGCATCTTGCAGGCTTTCTGGAAACCTTTGACCGGTTAGACCACTCGCAGCATGGATTTAGGAGAGAGCACAGTACCGAAACTGCCCTTACTATTGTGCTTGATAACATCCGCACCAGAGTAGATAAGGGTCTGACTACTCTCCTTATCCTGTTGGATCTCTCGGCTGCTTTTGACACCCTGTCTCCCTCAGTCCTAACATCTAGGCTGAGAGAGATAGGGGTGGAGGGGCCTGCACTTAGTCTGCTTGCATCTTTCCTGAATCAGAGGGAACAGAGAGTAAAGCTGGGGGAGTTCTTGTCTCCATCCCTTCCTGTGCATTGTGGGGTCCCTCAGGGGTCGGCATTAAGTCCGACCCTCTTTAACATCTATGTGACCCCACTTGCCAGGCTTATTAGATCTTTTGGGATGGAGGTAATCTCCTACGCCGATGATACACAGATATTGCTGTCTTTCGCCCAACCTGCCATCTCTGCTGCCTCCAATTTTAGGAATTGTATGAAGGCAGTTGCTCAATGGATGATCTGTAATTCATTGAAGCTTAATGGGGAAAAGACAGAGATTCTGGTGTTTGGTGGAAAGGAGGATATATGGTCGGCGGACTGGTGGCCTTCCTCTATGGGTATGTGTCCAACTCCGACGACCCTGGCGAAAAATTTAGGAGTCTTGATTGACCCCTTCCTGGGGATGGACCAGCAAGTAAAGAGGACCATCTCTACCTGTTGGGGCCTTATAAACATCCTACGGAAGATCAGACATTATCTGTCCCTTCAAGCTGGGAAACAAATTGTCTTGACATTGATAGGCTCCAGACTTGATTATTGTAATGCCCTTTATCTAGGCATTAACAAGGGCCTGTTAATGCGACTTCAAATGGTGCAGAATGCTGCTGCCAAGCTTGTACTGGACTTGCCTAAACGTGCCTCTGCTCAGGCTGCCAGAAGGACTCTACACTGGCTTCCAATTGAGGCCAGGATTTCCCTTAAGTCCCTGTCCTTGATCTACAGGGCTTTGGCCCCAAATAGGTCCGGAGGTTTAATGAACCTGTTGGTCCCTTATACACCTTCCAGAACCCTCCGATCTGCCAATAAATCCCTGCTATCAGTCCCCCGGATCCGTAAAGTTAAGTGGGGTGGCAGAGCCTTCTCAACTCTGGCCCCTAAGTTGTGGAATTTTCTGCCTTTGGAAATCAAATCTCTTCCCTCCATGCATGTTTTTAGGAAGGCCCTTAAGACGTGGCTATTTGCCAATACCTACCCTTAGATTTGATTCTGCCTTTTTATGAATTTTTTTTGATTAGGCGCCTTGATGCCTTCGGGCTTAGTTGCGCGGTTATAAATTTCATTTCATTTCATTTCATTTCATAAAAGAGCAAAATATCACTCACTCTCATATGGTTGTGCTAGACCAGGGAAAAGTCACAAGTTCAAGCCAACCATGATACAGTGCTGCTCAGATACAGGTACCAGGTTAGTCCCAATGAAAAAGGTGCCTTCTCAAAGTTCAGCACAAAGAGTCCAGTTCATGGAGGAGGCCGAGAGAAGAGCATCGTGGATGGTCGTCACAGTACAGTAGCACGAAGAGCAGACCGTGCATTGCGGATGATTGCCTTGGTAGTGTGAAGATCCTGTCACAGACTGTCATTGCTGGATCTTTGCATTGGTGGTCATTGTGGGCTGTTGTTACTGTAGTGCGAAATACAGATATTTTGTTGCTGGTCGTCACTTGCCGTCACTGTAGCATAACCAGTCAGGTTCATCGGAGCTTCATGTTGGCGGTAATTGTGGTAAGATCTTGTCACAAACAAGCCTGTTTGCAGCCATGAAGAGCCCAACATGTGATATCAGTATTTCTCCCTTTCTTCACAGGAGTACCTCAACTAATGCCAGCCAAGGGTCTAGGACCTGGGGAGGCACCTCTTGGGGATCAGGAACTCACTCCAGCAGAAGCCAGCAGGGCTCAGGCAGGTCCAGATACAGGTCAAGGTGCGTCCAATACAGCAGGTCAGCTGTGCAGTTGCAGGGAGACCTCTGAATCATGTTGTGTTTCTGTAGCACAGAACAGGAGGTCACCCACCTGGTCCTTGGAGTTACTGTGCCTGGAATGAAGGTAGGCGGTCTAGTTCTCCTACTGAGAGTGCATGGGCAGACCTCAAGCAGCAGGGAAACCCCCTGGCATCAACAGTCCTTCTTCTGTAGTAGCTTCAGGATTGAACAGAAGAGTGGGTCTGGGGGTCCAGTTTTTACACCTGGTGCCAGCTTTGAAGAGAACAAACTACTGATGTTTTCCTCTGAAAGATGGTCCTGGAATTTCCTTCCTCCCTGGCCTGGTCCCATGATGTCTAGGGTGACAACAGGCTAGTGTAAATGCTTTGTGTGTGTTCTGAGGCAGTTCCTTAAAAATGTAAGTGGGGCTGTGTACTGCTCTGCCCCTCCCTGGCAGAGCAGTACACCTGCCAGCACCTCTTCTGCATGGTATCACTGTCTGGGGGAAATACACAAAGGCCAGCTGCCAAAAACACCTAGTCATGTGACCCAGGATACAGGCTGCAAATATCCAATAGTTAGGACAAGAAAAATCCAACTTTCTAGAAGTGGTGTATTCAGAACTGTGACTTGAAGTGCAACTTTGCCATTAAAGAGGGTTTTAAAGTACAATTAATTTGAGTATTACTGTGACATTTCTACCTGTTCCCAAATAAAAGTTATCACTTAATAAATGTAAGAAGGTAACCCAATGTTAACCTATGGGAGAGGTAGGCCTCAAAGTATTGAAAAATGATTTTAGGACATGTAAAACGTAAAGTACATGCCCAACCGTTTAATTACAATGCACCCTGCCCTATGGGCTTCATAGTTACCCCTACCTTAGGGGTAACTATTATGCAATAAAGGGTGAGTTTAAGGCCTGGAAAGGGGGTTATATTGCCAAGTTGAATTGGTAGTTTAAAACTGCATTCATGCTGCAATAACAGGCCTGGGACAAGTTTTAAAGTGTTACTTAAGTGGATTGCACAATAAGTGCTGCTGGCCCACTAATAGCATTTGATTTACTGGCCCTTGGAATATGGTATGACACTCTACAAGAGTTAATTAAATATGTCAATCAGGTGTAAGTCAATCAAACCATGTTTAGGGGAGTGAGCATAGGCACTTTAGCACTGGTTAGCAGTGTTAAAGTAAATACAGGCCTAAGGTCAACAAAAAAACGACTGTCAACACAAAAATGAATGTAAGTAGGCAAAATGTTTGGGGGAAGACCACTCTAAGGCTGACAGATCTAGCAGAAAGGCTGCAGCTTGTTGTCTGATGTTGATATGCATCCCTCTGCCACTGTGGCAGGAGGCTGTTTTGCCAAGATCCTACCTCTAAAAAGACACATCCACCCAGATATCATTGATTCTTCTTTCAAGGGACAACCTAGTTTTATTTATGACTTGAAGGATTGCCTCCGCAGACGGGCCCAAAACATTCTTCATGCCAGCTGTAGCCATCTCTGTGGGCCCAAGCTGTCACACTGATTCATCTTGGCATATTTATCCATCTTAGATTATGTAGATGGGGTGGCATTTGACTTTGGCCATATTGGCAGAGGGCGGAATGGAACAGTGAAGCGATTATGGACCCTCTCAGGCAGGTCTCAGCTCCAGCAAGCAGGAGGTTAAAGAACTGACCAGTCACTGACAAAGCACTCTCTCATTAAATATATGGATAATGTTGTACCTGGCCTTATTTACAGGGTCCCCACCAGTTGTTCGCCTTCTGTTACTGAGTCCATTTTTGTTGGCATTAGAACTCTGCACTCTGTCTACACTTTTTCCCTCGTAATCAATGGTAAGGCACTTGTGCTCTCTCCCTAAAATATGGTACAATGGCATACACCTGATTCACATCTTTAATTTACATGTAAGCCCCCGGAAAATAGTACTAAATGTATAATGGGCCTATAAATTGAATGCTACTTGTTGGCCTGCAGCACTCCTTGTGCCACCCACTAAAGTAGCCTTTTACAACATGTCTCAGGACTTCCACTACCGCATGGAATGCAGCTTTAAACTGCCATTTCAACCTGTCAAAATAAATCTTTCACCAGGCCTAGAACTTCATTTTTAATACATACAAGTCACCTCTAGAGTAGACCCAAAAGGCTCATAGGGTAGGGTGCACTATATTTAAAGCATAGGACATATGCACTTAAGTATTACATGACTAACAGTGAAAAACTAGTGAAGTTGTTATTCACTGTTGTAAGGCCATCTCTCACATTGATTAACACTGGTCACCATATTACATTTAATAAGTGCAAACTTTTGATTGGGAGAAGGTAGAGATATGGTGTTTACACTTAATTGAATTGTGATTTAAAATTCTCTTTAATTGTAAAGTCAGAAAACTAAACTACGATTCGGAAAATGCCACATTTAGAAATGTACTGAGCAAAATGAAAAAGAATGCACTCCTTTCCTTGAATGACTTAACGTGTAGATATTATACAACTAAACACTTGCGTGCAAAGAGATCGTGACCTGTCCCAAAATTCATGGAAATATTGGTGAATATCAAACTCATGGGCAAGCAAAGTACGCGCCCGTCCATCTCACTGCTCTATGTCGGAATATATCCTCCCATTAAACACCTCATCTTCTGTTATGCCAAATTTTGACCTAATGTCAAACCAATAACTGTTCAAATTCTTATTTCAAATGTAATCCATAAGTTCTCAATCACTTCACAGACACCTTGATTCCACCATACTTCTTTTCTTTCACATAGTCAGCTTGCATTGACAGTCATTCATATTAGCAGAATAATAGTACATATTTCTTTTATGTGAGTGAGTGTTTCTGTGTGTGTGTGCTTGTACGCTTTTCAATTTCAAGAAAATCATCAAAATAGAAGACTCAAGTGTGATGTCTGTACCGGCATATAAAGTAATGTTTTTGTTCACCCGAGGAAACAATGTTCAACATGTGCCTTTCTTATGTAATTTTCCAAGGTTGTCTGCCTATGTCTTGTGAATGTCATTCATTTGCTAACAAACCTTTGTGTTCCTGTGTTATATAAAAACATCAGTTTGTTTCCTTAGTTAGTTATGTATCTCCTAACCAATGAAAGGCATTAGAAAGTAAGTTTCTCTATAGGTATCTTGTTGACTAAAAGTTTGATGGGTTTGCAACATTACGAGTCCAACACTGTTATGTCATAATATGCCACAGATTGTGTGTGGCTTCTGTACCCTGAAATTTGGTAAAAGCTGTGTTATATGAAGATGAACCAGTCTTTTGTCTTGTATATTTGACTCAGACTATTTTTGTCATTCTGAGCAGACTAGGCACTTGACTGTTTATTGATTTCTACTTAGATTGTTTTGCCCTTGATTAGAGAGCAGACTCTAAGACTGTACTTAGTATTTCATTGGCTTTTCCTTAGAGGCTGGAGGCAGACCATATGTTAATCCTCTTGCAAAATTATACATTTAATTAGTATGAATTTGTGAATTCCCCTAATTGCATAACTAATTACTTTCAGCTTTCATCATATTTTTTAATAAATCCATGTGGTTTTAACCTGAAATCTTGTATCGCTCTGGTTTGTTTATTAGCATTGAACTAAGGGCCTGATTTATATATCTGCGGAGAGGGTACTTCACCAGCAATCTATGGTCATGAGCCAAATGTAATTGAGGGCGGACCTTAAATTTGGCCAGGGTGGAGACTACTTTGTCTCCGCTGTGGACAAACTTCTACAATGTAAGGACCATCAGAGAAATGTCTATGTGTGCCCTCCCAATTTAGATGGGGGGACATGTATTCACTTTTTACTGTTCCTTACCCTCGGGTAAAACCTGGTTGTAAGGAAAGTAAAACCATTCTAAAGCTCCTTTCACCATGAGAGAAGCCTCCCATGGCAAGGGAAGCAACACTTGTTTAGTTTCAAAAAGAAAATCCTGTTTTGGGATTTTCAATTGAAAAAAAAATAATACCATTTGTTGCAGGGTTGCATTCTTCCGACACAGCCCTGCAGCAAACAGAAAAATGCATTGACAGGAATCTCTGTGACGGCGGTTCCTGCCAATGTCTTTGTAAATGACCATCTGCTTGGCAGGCATTTATAAATTGGGTGGGCGGCCTCTCCCCAATGGGGATGGCGTCATTTATTCTGTCCCCATGTAGGACCTATGGGTTATCTTCCTATATCGAAATCAGGCTCTCAGCCTTATGAAGACTCAGTCTTGTACTGCATTGATCCTCCTAATTAGTGAATTGGAGAATTGTGAATCACAGGAGGGTAACAGATGATGGGGGCTGCAGTCTGGAACAGAGTTAATTTGCACCTGCCATCTTGGCTCATTGACCACACTCTCTTATTTCCTTTGTGGCATACTTGGTAGAATTAGTACAGGGAATCCTTGCACCCATGCTATTACAGGATGTTTCACTTGAACTCTTTGGCGATATCCAAAATGGCCAACAGAGGGGTGAATAATGCCTCTCGCTAGTGGAACCTTGGATCCACTGTACTATTATCACCTATTGTATCCTTCGCTTCATTAGATACTTATATTCAATGCATACGAATCCTTGCAGGCTTTATGTATGCGCATAGGTGGAGTTATGGTGGGAAGAGGTGGGGATGTTAATAAAACTTTTTGCAGATATTGAGCACAATGCTCTCCAACCGATCTGGTTGTGGGTGATAGTATGTATATGTTGGAAATGGGGTCTCTAGTTGGCAGTGGCTTAGACCCTGCCCAATATTGACACTTCCTTCTATCGGGATAAGGGAGTTACACACCCAGATTACCCCTGTCACCCCCTTGCGGAGATTGGCACAAGAAATCAGACTTATCTCAGAGGGAAATGTGTAAAGTAGTTAAAGATTCTCCCGCACTGTGGTGAGGTGTCAGAAAAAAACAGGCACTGGAAGGGTGATGCATTGATTTTGATGGTTTCAAGTAGGTCTTTGCAGCACAGGAACAACCTCCAATGGCTCAGAACTGCAATTGGCACTACTTGGCAGGGATGTTGCAGATGAAGTCTTTGCTGGGCCTGAGACTTCTTAACAGGAGGCAAGCACACACAAGCCCTTGAAGAAACTTCACAAGTAGGATACAAAGCAAAGTCCAGTCATTTTCCTCTCAAAAGCAGAAGCAGCAACTGCAGGCCAACCCAGCATAGCAACACACAGCAAAGGGTCAGTACTCCTCCTTGCACCTCTTCAGCTCTTCTCCTTGGCAGAGGTTCCTCTTGATTCAGAAGTGTTCTAAAAGTCCGGGGTTGTAGGTCGACTACATATAACCCTCTTAGCCTTTGAAGTAGGCATTCTTCAAAGGATTGTCTTTGTAATGCACAAGTTCTTGTTCTGCCTGGTCTTGACTCCAGACACACCCAAGGGAGTGTTGGAGACAACATTGTGAAAGGCCAGTCACAGCCTTATTGAGGTGTCAGTGACAACTCCTCCAACCATTTTAGCTCAGGAAGGCCCATAAGCCTGGTGATCAGCCATCAGTATATGCAAGGCACACCTCAACTCGCTTTGTTTGACAGTCTAGCTTGAATGCACAAACAGGACACTGGCAGTCTAAACCAGACCTTGATTCCACAGGCAGGCGGAGGCACTAGATGGTAAAGCAAGAAAATGCTCACTTTCTCAAAGTGGCATTTTCGAACACACAATTTAAAAACCACCTTTCCTTCAAGACGTGTTTTTAAATTCTGAGCTTAGAGAGCCCAATCTTCAAATCTCTAGTTGTTCCCAATTGAAAGTTACACTTGTAAAATGTTGAAATGCAGCTCCAATGATAGCTTATGGGAGAGCTAGCCCTTGCAATAGTGAAAAACAAAATTTGCAGTATTCACTTTCAGGACAGGTAAAACACACTGGTACATGTCCTACCTTTCACATACACTGCATTCTGCCCAAAGGGGTAACTTGGGCCTATCTTAGGGGTGCCTTACATGTAGCAAAGGGGAAGGGTAGGACCGGACAAGTGAGTGCACTTGCCAGGTCGACATGGCAGTGTAAAACTGCACTGACAGGGCAATGGCAGGCCTGGGACAAGTTTACAGGGCTACTCATGTGGGCGGCACAACTAGTGCCGCAGGTCCACCAGTAGCATTTGATTTACAGACCCTGAGCACATATAGTGCACTTTACTAGAGATTTACCAGTAAATCAAAGATGCTTTCATGGATAACCAATAACCAATACAATTTAAACAGGGAGCACATGCACTTTAACACCGATCCGCCGTGGTAAAGTGCCCAGAGTCCTTTAGCCAATAAAAAAGAGGGTCAGAAAAATAGGAGGCAAAAGGCAAAATGTTTGGGGATAAACCGGCGAAAAGGGCCAGGTCCTACAGTATATCTATCTAATTACAAAACCAATAAAACCAATTAATCGTAATATTGTGTTAGACAACATTTGTGATTGCATCAGGACTAGTTAAAGGCCATCAGTATGGAGAGAAAATAGCTTTCTTTGCCCAGTCAGGCATCTCTAACAATCATCAACAACAAGCTTTCTAGAATGTTTATGTTTCACAACGTCAGCTGGGGTTTTGTGACCTATTGTAACATCATTAATGCCCCCTTTAAAGCAATTAAGTGAGAGGACGAATTTAAATACACTATACCCATTAGCATATTCGCTGAATTAGTCTTTGCTTGGTGTGACTTTAGGTATATTTAGTTACAAACAATTTTAAAATCTGTTTCAGATTGATTGCAAACAAAAGCATTATTTGTTCAGACATGATTAAAGGGGAACGTGTTGATCCATAAGAAGTATATTTAACTATATTCCTTTAATATTAATTTTACTACCCAAACTTGTCCGTGACCGTATGGAAATATAGCGCTTTGTACTGAGGCAAAATATATCCTCAGCATTTTGTTACAGGCCCTTTCTTTGGTTGAGCGTTGGCCTTGGCTGGACAGATGCAGGCCATTTCTAGCGTTAAGAAAAGAGATGCAAAGCGTGTTTTCGCCCGACTGACGCTCTAGTTAATGCCGCTTCGCAGACTGGGAGTAGACATGACATTTGACTACACTGTCATTAAACTCTTGTTTTTGAATGTTAGCCCTGATGAAAAATGGGACGCCGCACCTTTGCAGCTATCAGCCATCAGGAGATTGCATTCATCACCGGGGCCTCAATCCATTCTGATGAAGCGGCCTCTCGGTCAGGTACGGGCGCGCGTCTTCGCCGCCGCCATTATGATAGAGTGCTCGGCGAGCCAGCCTTTCGTTTTCATTTGCAAGTTAAAATTACAAAATCATTCTTCGCAAAGGTTTCATTGAAAATAAAGTCAGA
Source organism: Triturus cristatus (assembly GCF_964204655.1). NCBI lineage: Eukaryota > Metazoa > Chordata > Amphibia > Caudata > Salamandridae > Triturus > Triturus cristatus. The sequence goes on along the minus strand of NC_140585.1, from coordinate 827,373,363 downwards.
CAAATTGTTTAAAGTCGGCAGGAGAGAGACACGAGCAGTAGAACTGACATCTGAGCAGTATGGAGGGACAAGGTATTGTGGTTGGATCATTTGCACAGTTATTAGTTTCATTATTGAAGGGCAATTGAAGGGCCCCATTTCATTTGGCAGGGGAATAACCTTAGGACACTGAGGGCCATATTTATGCCCCGGCTTGCGTCCGACGCAAACCTTAAGTCAGATTTTTGTAGCCATGCAAAGCCACTTTACATGGCTCAATGCAGATACAAAATTTTGGAGTAAAGCAAAGAAGGGTAAATCGCTGCGTTGGGTTACTCTGCCCTGGGTAGGAGTTCCATGGACGTTGCGTGGGTGTTCCCATGCAGCTCCCATGGTTTTTGACCCATTCCCAGATTTACAAGGCCTTGTAAACCTGCAAATGCGCCAAACAGATACACCTCCCCAGTAGAAGGATAATGAGGAGAAATCTCTGTATTTCTCATTGTTACTTCTTCTTTCTATGTGTGCCGCATAGAAAGGGGTAAATGCCTCTCAGGATTGATTTTGTGAAGGAAGGTATACCTTCCTGCACAAAAACAATTCTGCATGCAATGCAGGCACCCTTGAACCATTGCGTTGGCGATGGCGGCCAAAAGGACGCCATTGCAGGGGGAAATTCTGGAATGCGTTGTTTGCCTGAAATATGGCGCATTCCTGCCATTTCCCAGTGATGCAGTTCAGCACAGCAAGGTGACTTGGTGAGCTTCACTATGCCACTATTATATAAATATACACCCCTAGGTCCAGAATTGCTGCTATACAATGTATCTCATTTATGTGTTAAGTGGCCCGTATTAATTAAAGATTGTACGGACTCTCACACTTCACAATGCGGTGAAGGTAGCCGGATGAATTTATTAGCCATTTTAAAGGCCCAGAGGGCACAGCTCTAAATTGCACCGTGTGATGCGAATCATACCTAACCTCTGGTTATTAACGGCCATAGCAAGTTTCATGGCACACAAACGCAATATACCCTTGCGCCCATGTCACATTGCTTCATTAAAAATAATCTTGTGCTGAGTGTTGGTGTCCTATCTTATGACTGACAGATGACAATAACAATAACTTGTTTTTACATAATGCTTCACAGCGCACTTCTGTTGAATTTAATGGCAGTAAGTCATAAATGTCAGAATTTACCAGTTTAATGGTACTAACTTTATTGACCTCTGAAGGGCAGAAGGCTCAGTTTACTTTGCCTGGATTTGAACTAGTCACCTTTATATCCCTGCAGGCCTCAGTGGAAAGTATGTTAACTCACTAACCCATTTTAGAGCATCCAATGATGACATTATTGTCTTCAACAACATTTTATTGTTCAGCTATGCCATGATATAAAGTAAACCTTGTGATAGCTAATAATATCACCATCAGTTCCTGTGTTTTATAGATACCTCTTTTACCCGAAATAAGAGCAATTAGAACATCACTGTAATGTAGTAATATGTGCTGGGCACTAGGACCGGCACATTAGGCTAAGAGGTGGGGGGGAGAGCTGGGTGGCGGAAGAGGAGGAGCGACAGAGTGGGCAGTACAGAGGAGGATCAAGAAGAGTTTAGGTGCAGGAGGCGGAAGAGGAGGAGCGACAGAGTGGGCAGTACAGAGCAGGATCAAGAAGAGTTTAGGTGCAGGAGAATAAAGCTCCCGTAAATAAGAATAGTGTCTGCGTCATATGTACTGGCACAGCGACACTACAACTGTCGACGACGGTGGTCGTCAACTGTGCCTGCTGCCTACCTGTATCCTGGCGTGCGTGCGCTCCACTGCCTCGGAGCTGTGCTGAATCGCGGACCGTGTGCCCACCCCGGTCACGTTGTGCCCGCCGTGCTGCTGTTCGCTCCGCTGCCTCGGAGCTGGGAGGTCCGCCACCGCGCCCTGGGAGTCCACACCAGTTGCGTGTGCTGAGGCGGCGCGATACACTGTTTGCGATCCGGGAGCCCATCCCGGTCACGTGTGCTGAGGAGGCGCGTTATACTGATCACGATCCGGGAGCCCACCCCTGTCGCGTGCTCGGAGGCTGCAAGTGCCCGTGTCCAAGTGCTGCCTGCGGTGGAGTGCGGGGTCCAGTGCTGTGCCCGATGTCTGAGGTCGTCACTTACCAGGTACAGGAGACCATCTGTTCCCCGCAGCTGCTCTCACCGAATGCTTCAAATCCGAAATCTCGCGAGGAGCGAGATTTCACAGGCGACCATCTTGAAGTCAGGCGCCTCACCCAATCCCCTGCGAGGAGTGCCCGGCGGCCATTTTGGGGTCAGGCGTCTGCTGAAAAGTTCAACAAGCATTGGCAAAAGACTGTCTGAGGAGCTTTAGGTGCCTTACATTACGTTCAAAGGAAATATTAAATGGATTTATGGGTCTGCCAGCTCATCTGGTTGCCTTTCCTTGATGCTTATTGATGCCAGGGGCAATACATACATACATTTCAAGTAGCTGGTGGACTGCTCTTCTTATAGGTGCTCTGCTCTTGACCCTACATTATAGCGCAATTCAAGAGTGGTGCCTATGGTGACGTGTTGAACCGAGTGGCAGGCACTAGGAGGGTCCTGTGAGTCGACCAACCTTCAAAAGCATTTAAATTGGGCTAATCAGGACTTTAGTTGGGCCCGGACCATCCACGTCTTAGACCAGTAATTAAAAACAGACATTGAAATGGGTCCCTATCGAGCCCTATATTCATGTCCTGAACTTTACAGGCAAAAACCCTCAGTGATTTTGTGAAAAACGTTAAGGTAATTCATAGCAGCGATTTAATATCAACCATGTTTCACATGTTTTACCTTCTCTTGCATTCCCTAAGAGTGTTTTCTATTTCCAGGATGCTGTATTTTTATATATTTTTTTCATTTAGCATCTCACTCTTGTGTAAGCAGACTTTGATGGGAGTCACCTCTATGTGTTTATAACGGGCCATGATTGAGAGCTCAAGCGTTGAGGCTGAAGGCAGTGCAAATTTTTTGCAGTGCCTGTCAGTGGATCAAAAAGGTGTTCAGAATAGACGTGCCCAGCTCAATGATTACTTATTCTAGTTGAAATTTAGATTTTGTGCAAATGTGTGTGAAGGAGGTACAAAGTTGTCAAAATATTGACAAGGCAAAGCTAAAAAAAAATGCTGTGTCTACAGTCAGTGGGGACTGCCACACAACAAAAGTGGGGGGGCAGAGGGAATGGGGGAGGACGGGATAGGAAGTTGGGAATAAAAATAGTGTTTAAAAGAAAACATAGCGCTCGCTGCCCAGACGCCGATGGCGACTCAGTGCTTCGCTCCTGGCAGTCCCAAAGAAGGCATAGGCTACCCACCAAATCCAGACGCTGCTCCCATGCTATGAGAGCAGTGCCAAGATTGGTCTGAGAGGCCTAGTCTGCCACTTAGACACCGCCTGGTAGACTGCGGATTTACTTCAACCTGGCTGTGCACACAGCTGGGTTGGAGAAATGGAAGTGCGCTTGTCTATTTTGCCAGCCTATGACAGCCAGCCAAATGTACATGCACTCCTGCCTGTCATGGCCCAGGCCCACCCCTCGTGCACGCCAGAGCCCATCAGAGAAAAATAAAATTATATTATTGTTTTAATATCATTTTATTTTTCTCTGATTGACTCGGGGTGACACTCTTCCGCCATTACGGAGGAGCTGCCCCTGCAGTGAGCAGTGTGTTTAGGGTGGTAAAGTGACAAGAGGCAAGGATGTGCATTCAGGAGAGAATGAAAAAAGAGTACGAAGGAGGAAAGAGGTGAGGTGCAACATAAATATGGAGGCGATATGGGGAGGAAAGGGAGAACATGTTTAGCATCCAGTGAACAAAATGGGCCTAACTGAGACATTCTGAAGACCCCTTCTTCAGGCCTTAGAAATGTTTAATTCGCAGTCTTATAATTAATATAACATTCTCAACCCTAATTATTTACAACAAAGTAATTGACAAAGCCAACAGTCCTGACTGGTTTTAGGTGTACGTCAGTTGTTGTGTTATATATCAGGAAGCAATAACAGAAAGCTCAGAAAGGCACCAAATAGTGCTTGGGTGGCGCACTATCGAAGTCACAGAAATTGTTTAAATGTTTAAGCCACATCCTGAACTATACAGACAACAATCCTTTTATAGACCCCCACACACACTTTTTTCATCCCACTTAAAATGTACTTAGTATCAGCATCTATGCTCTTGCCATCCATCCAAGCTACTCAAACTACACCAAGCAATGGCATTTTGAAAAGCTGATGCTTTACCCCATTTTGTTGTAACAAAGGACTGCAATCATTGCTTTTGATGAGGCTCATAGATGTCCAGTCCGAGTTCTGGTTGGTTAGCATGGGGAAATTCTTCTAACTTAGCACCTAAATAAGTGATTCAGGCTAGTGGGAAAAGGTGGCCTGACCTGTGAAAACAATCCCCCCTAAATTTCACTAACATCACCAACAGCAGACAGGAGGAGGAAAAGGCAGATAAAGTCAGTGGCAGACTTTCCATAACTCTTTGTCACCACCCAGCATCCTCTCATGGACACCAAGGTAAGAAGTCAATCTTCACAAGCAAGTAATAAACATAAAGATATCCACAATTAGGAAAGCAGCAGTGATTATTTTCAGCGTACAGATATATTAGGCACAATGGTGTGAGATTTTCTTATTCACACATAAATAGTATAGCACAGCAGCATCTATTATGTAACCTATTAGCAACTCCTGTGATACATAGCACATAGAAAAGGTCAAAGTGAAGGAGAGCAAAGGGGAGGAGGAGACGGAAGGGCCAAGAATTGGAAACTGTTGACTTCGATTCTGATCCCAGTATGGGGTGTGCCCTCCACCTGTTCTTCTTCAAACACTGTACTCCACAGTGCAAGAGTGTATTCCACTGTTCAGCTGTAGTTTTGGGGATTTGTGAAAAAGAGTAGACCTCTCTCACTCTCACATTCATCTTTTCTCTGTTCCATGTTTATCTGGTTGTAAATCTTAGATTCTGGTTTTTAGAATATGATCTAATGTAAATTACAAGGTTGCATGTTTAATGGAGGAACAAAGATATCTAGTTAAAGTACAGTGCATAGTCCCTCATTTAAGTGGTAACATTTGCTTGTCACTGTGCTATCTGTTTTGAGTAAAAAGGTTTGCTTCAATAGTTTGTATTCAAGTTATTTTCTCAGGTTTGGGTTGAGATCATTCTGGGAGACAAGAGTGTGAAATAGATAGAGCTTGCACCTAGGCTGTGCCACCTGAACTTTAGTTGAGGACTCATGAGCTAGCTGGTGTTAGATCCTCGATTGTTCTGCAGCATATTGTCAGGTTGAGAAGAAAGCATGAACCCTGCTTACGAACATTTTGTGTATGGAGCAAAGTATTCTTCTGAATTTAATACACCAGTTCCCTCAGAACTGGAGGAAGACTTTTGACTGAGGCTGTGCGAAATAATAACTTCTTCTGCAAAGTCAGGTAAGTTGCAATACTTTGAGCTTTGTAAAGGTGGACAGAGCTTTCCACTTTGCCTTACATTTATGTGGTGAAATTAAACTGTGTTTCCCTGCTACGCCTGGTCACACCCGAGCATGGGCATGTCAGACGGCTTCTAGTCAAAACTCCCTTTAGAGCTGTGTGAATATAGTCCAATTTTACAACACCCTCCAGCCACCACTTGAGGGAAGCCCCATGCTTTGGAGTTGAAGTTCCAGCAGTTTGGCTGGAGTAGGAGTGTTGGCATCAAATGAGAGGCTTCAGGTGGGTTGAGAGGCATACACAACTGACAGCAGGTACCTTTTCTTGTTGTAACATAGGGCTCTCCTAAATAGAGTAAATATATGTGAAAAAGACTCCTGGCGAGTTGAAATGCGTTATGGCGGCATCAATAAACATCAGAAGGATTGCACTTAACTTGTGGTCTGTGTCCGTATGCAGCAAGCGAAAAGCAAGGAGCGTGTGGAAAAAACTATATATATAAATATATATAACATCTTCGATTCATCCAAGCCATCGAACCACGGCGGGTGCCTTCGGACGGGGGATGAGTCCGCCACTGTTACACAACAACTACAAAAGGAAGGGTCGAAGCACTCACGGGAGTTGTGAAGTGGTTTATTGCTGCAAATGCATTTCGGCATGAGCCTTCCTCAGTGCAGATTAGACCTAGCCTTCGACACAGCCAGTGTTCATTTAAATATGAATGTCTTTCCTTATTGGTGGGATAACAACGAAATGACGGGCGGCATCCTACGTCAGGAATGTATGCTTGGAAACTATTTATATATATATATATATATATATATATATATATATATATATATATATATATATATATATATATCTCACTATCACTTTCCCCATGCTTGCATAGGTTTTTTATAAAAATTTTGTGACGTTTTAAAATTGCCTTATTACTTGCTTCAGAGTAAGGATTATTCTGGTTGCCAGGTTATTTACTTTTTGAAACCCTCCCTTTTAATTTATTGGGGATTCAGGTACAGATTATGTTGCAATAACTCAAGTGTACCATTGTCAGGTCTTCCTTTATTACAATTCAATGGTCGGGTTAAAAGGCAGTTCTAATCTTTCACATTAAGAAGAGTTGAATGTTACTGCCTCATACCACTTTGTTTTTATCTCAGGAGATGGTGATGCTAGCATCAAAATCAGACTTTTATGTGGGTATTGTTTTTCTTTTCCGTTTGGTCCACTTAAATGGGAAATACTCATCCTCTGTGCTGCTTAATAAGATGCACTCCTTTGTGGCACCATCAAGATACTATTCACCAATAAGAAGCAAAAGGCCACATATAATATATTTTACCTTGGCTGCACGTTACCAATTTACTTTTGTGAGTTGCTGCTCTGTGTATCCATGGCGAACTATATCGAGAAGTTAAACTTGCAAGTAAATACTGATATCTGCCTAGCACCCTTAAGTGTCGATGACAGTGGACTGCATTTCACTTATAGGAACTAAGTGCTAGCACTAACCTCCTTTATTTGTTTTGTGCCAGTTTATCTACTTCCTTCGTTTGTTGTCTAGTATTATTTGCTTGATGGCACGATTGGGACCTGTAACCAAAGCATTAATGTGGTACGTTCCTCTGTCTTTCGTGGGAAGGCTTTAACAGAGTACCTGCTTTTTTCTGAGAAGTGCTGGTACTCTCCAATTAAAAAAGTATTACATTTCTCTCAAGAAGTGCTGGTACTCTCCCTCTCAAAATAAAAAAGTGGACAGTACCGGCCCATTTAAAGCACTGGGCTTTAAAAGACCTACGCTGTGGCTCTGTTTCACCGGTGCCCAAATGCTACACTCCTGAGCAGCCCCTGTAATGTCTATGAAGATCACTCATCATGGCTGCTAACTACACCATTACATGCCTCTCCTGGTTGGACCCTACAGGATGTTTACCCTGGGTTTTCTTAATAAGTTCATTCATGTGAGTTCTTCTTCTGGTGCTTATCGAGGGGTTCTATGTATATCATTTCTCATAACACCCCATAACAAGCGCATACCGTGCACTGCACCTTTTGCCGTTCCTAGGCAGTCTCCATAGAGAGCTTGTCCTGGCGAGCTTAAATGCCCCAGGTACTTATCGGTAATCTTCATTACTCCGAGTCCTAGTCTTCCTCGCCACAGTAATTAACAGTGAGCATTCTGCTCCTACAGAAACTCCAAGTTAAAAGCTACATACTAGTCTCCTATCCCTCCAATATGGCCCCCAGTGGCAACAACCAATCAGATAAAAGGACACAAAAGTCCCAACACGACCTGAAAAATAAAGCCTTAGACATGAACCCACCAGAAAGGGCCAGGAGGGAAGGGAAACTATACTGTGGCAAGGAAGACTAGGACTCGGAGTAATGAAGATTACCAGTAAGTAACCAGGGCATTACCTCCTCGTCCGTCTTCCTCGCCACAGCAATTAACAGTGAGATGATACCAAAGCATCAACAGCTTCATGTAAGGAACACAACTCACACAAGGAAGGCAGTAGAAAAATAAACTTTTATTGACAACAATGAAAAGAGACACACATCTCAAGAAACCACAGATTCCAGGACCGAAGACGCAAAGGCCACAGAAGCGCCGCCTCCAACCTCAAGCCAGTAATGAGACATGATGGTATGAGGTGAAGACCAAGCGGCCGCTCTGCAAATATCCACCATGGAAACACCCTTAAAGGTGGCCCAAGAAACAGCAACAGATCGAGTAGAACACTCCCTAATAGGATGAGAGGGAACCACAGATTGAGTATCATATGTCAAAAGAATAGCCTCCTTAATCCACCTACTGAGAGTGGGAAGAGACAGTTTCTGTCCCTGTCTAGCCAGACCAAAAGTGACAAAAAGTTGTCCACCTTACAAAAGGAAGTGTTGTGAGCCAAATAAATGACCAAGGAGCTTTTAACATTTAAAAGATGCAACAGAGATTCCTCAGGCGACGAAGGAACAGGAAAGAAGACTGGTAGGACTACTTCAGCAGTACAATGAAAGAAAGAGGCCACCTTAGGGACAAAAGTAGGATGAGCACATAACACCACTCTATCATCCAGAATCCACAAAAAGGGAGCAGATCGTAGGAAAGCACCCAACTCTCCAACACGCCTGGCAGAAGCAATGGCAACCAGAAACACCACCCTGAGAGTCAACAATTTAAATTCCACCAATTCCAAAGGCTCAAATGGAACCTAGTGCAACGCCCTCAACACCAATGAAAGTTCCCACGGGGAAGGGGACAGCATCGGGCGGGGACGTTGAAAGGCAAGAGATCTAAAAAGACGAGCCACCAACGGCTCCACAGACACAAATGGGAACCCATGAAAAGCCTGAATGGCAGCCCACTGTACACAGATGGTAGAAAGGGCCAAGCCTAAATCAAAACCCTCCTTCAAAAAATCCAGCACACAAGCAGGATCCAAAGAGTCAACAGACCAACAATGTCGAAGACACCAACCAGCAAAGTTGTCCCAATGTTTAGCGTATGACTTCAAAGTCAAGGGACACCTGGACTGTTGTATAAGACCAGCAACCTCCACAGAACAACCACTATGGATCAGGGATTCCCTCTCAAGAGCCAAGCCTGCAGACCCATGGACCAGAACACCGGGAGAGGAACTAGAGGACCTATCAAAGGAAACGGATCGAACGGCAACATCCTACCTGGACGCACCGCCAACTCCAACAAGAGAGGAAACCACGGGCGACGGCACCAACCCGGGACCACCAGAAGAACAAAAGCCCCCTCCCTCTTGATCTTCATCAACACCGCCGGAATCAGGGGAACCGGTGGAAAAGCATACAACAGGCCCCTCAGCCAAAGGAAGGACATCGCATCCACCTTCCATGCATCCGGACATGGTATAATCGTGCAGAAACAACGGGTCTTGGCATTTTCGGGAGACGCAAATAAGTCCATCACCAGACACCCAAACCTCTTCTGCAATGTCCGGAACATCAACTGGATCAGAGACAAAGACCACATGGAGGGAAAGACCCAGCTTAGACAGTCCGCCACGACATTCTCCCAACCCGGGAGATAAAACCGCCGTCAGGGACTCCAGATTTGATTCCGCCCAAGAACAAATCAGGCGACTGAGGCAACTGAGGGAACAAACTCTGCAACCCCCCTGGTGATTTATGTAAGACATGACCGCAAGCTAAAGAGTAATCTGCCACACTGGGGTAGCGCGCAGCGCACGAGTGCAGCGGTCACGCCGCTGGCGAGCTGAAGGTATGCCTAAGGCAAGCCTATCTGCGCCCGTCCAAACCAGAGCGGGGCCAGGGGCCAGAACCCCTGGTTCTCACCACCCCTACTCCACTGAGGAGCTCTTGGCCTTAGCCCAAGGAAAACCCCCCCTAAACAACAAGGTAGCAGACGCCCTCAGAGCGGAAGGCTAATTAAGGATGCAAGCAAACTGGCTGGGCCTGCTAGTCCACACGGACTGCGGGTGGTGGTTCTGAACACCCGCTACCTTCAGAAACACAACGTTGAGGTCTTCTCCCTCCTCCAGGATGGCTCCCTGGACATTCTGGGGGTTACAGAAACTTGGCCTGAGGACTCCTCTGCCCCGGACATAGTAGCAGCCCTGCCCCCGGACTATGCTGCCCTATGGCATAACAGGACAGAAAACTCCAGATGAGGGTGGTTGTGATTTTATACAATCGTCAGCTAAAGATGGAGACTTTATGTGCTGACAACATCGAGGGGGCAGAGGTGCTGGGAGGAAAAATTCACTCCCATTCCTCTTGCTTAATACTTCTGTTTGGTTACCGCCCCCTCGAACGACCTCTAGGTTCATCAAGATTTTTACCGTGTTAGTTAGTGACCTCCGCTCCCGGTATCAATGTATCTTGGTGATGGGGGATTTTAACTTTCATTGGGATCAGATACCCAGAGACTGTCATGCCAAACAGTTGGATGATGTACCATCAACCTCGGAACTCAAACAACTTGTAAATGCCCCAACCCATGTTAAGGGTCACACCCTCGACCTGGTCTGGACCACCCATCCATCTGCCAGCCTGAAGAATATCAGTCCCTGTGCCTGGTCTGACCAATTTCTGATCAAGGGCCTGATCCCGCTCGCGGGTCGAGGCCCCCCCCGAGGGGAAAGTGCTGCGTGGATAGAATAAAATAAAAGACTGTGACCTTGTCGGAACCCTGTGTAAATCAGCCCCAATGAGGCTAGGTCAGGGAACTCTTGACCAAGAAAGCGAGTCCCTTTCACTCAGACTGAGTAATACCATCGACACAGTAGCTCCTGCACGTAGGGAAAGAGTGAGGAACAAAGGTAAAGGGGCCCCCTGGTTCAATGAGGCTTTAAGAGGAAAGAAACAAACCCTGCGTCAGCTCGAGAGAGCCTGGAGTAAAGCATATGACCCAGAGGCTCTGCCTGAATATAAATCTGCGCTTGTAACCTACAAAAAGCCATAACAGCCAGGAAAGCAGAATATTACGAATCTAGGAACCTGGCTCCCGACAACAAAAAGAAAGAGACTTTCTGGATTTTAAAGGAACTGAGGCAGTTACAGGAACAGAAACCCCTGGTCTGCCCGGAAGATTGCAACAAGTTCTAGTCCTACTTTCTCAACAAAGTCAATGACCTCTTGATGGATATTCACCACACTCCCACCGTCCACTGTCTCCCGGTGGCGGACCCCACTCCACTCACCTATGGCAAGCCCATCACTATCTTCCGAAAGCTCAACCATGATTCTTTGAGCCTCTTAATGGGACACGTTAAATCAGGGTCCCCAGCAGACCCCTGCCCCCCTAGGGTGTTTCGAATAACATTCCCTGGAATAGGAAACAAGGTCCTCAACTTGCTTAGTCGGTCACCTAAAATCGTCCGGTTCCTGTCCAACTTCAAGGAAGCTAGAGTCATCCCCTTGCTTAAAAAACCAGGGGCGGATACAAAGAACCTCAAAAACTTTAGGCCTATCTCCCAGCTACCTTTTCTGGCAAAAGTGCTGGAACAGAATGTGCTGAAAGCCTTATCACATCACATAGAGGGAAATCAGGTACTTCAAACGAAGCAGGCAGGTTTCAGGGCCCACCACAGTACAGAACTGGTGATGCTGGCAGTGACGGACGAACTCAGGATCAGGGCCGACAACAAGAAGCCATGTGCTCTGATCCTGCTAGACCTGTCCGCAGCATTCAACACGGTCAACCACGGCCGACTCCTGTCACGGATTTCGGAGTTAGGCATCCATGGGATGGCATTCAAGTGGCTCTTATCCTTCCTGTCAGATCGATCCCAAAGGATCCAATTGGCTGATCAGACGACCGACACCGGCAAATTAACGTGCAGGGTCCCCCAGGGTTCGGCGCTGTCCCCCCTTCTTTTGAATGTCTATCTTCAGCCTTTGGTGGCCACACTGACTCGTATTGAGTGCCAAGTCTTCAATTATGCGGAGGATACTCAAATCATCATCCAGATCGATAACTCCCCCTCGGCCCACGCGCGGATGCAGAACATCCTGAAGTACACAGTCAACTGGATGACAGTTAACTCCCTCAAAATCAACCCCGATAAAACCGAGGTTCTGGCCATCACATCGGATATTAACCCTCGGTGTTACCTCTCCTGGCCACAAGAGCTCGGCGCAATTCCCAAGCCAGCCCAGGTCGTAAAAAGCCAGGGCATAAGAATTGACGCCAAGCTCTCCATGTCTTACCAGGTATCCTCCGTGGTGGGAACATGTGTGGACCTGCTAACATAGTTACGAAGACTTGCCCCTCTCCTCTCTTTCGCGGCACTCCGAATGGTAGTATCAGCCATGATCGTGTACCGATTAGATTATAGAAATTCCCTGTATATTGGTCTCCCAGAGATGCTGCTAATGAAACTCCAGGTAATCATGAATGATGTTGCGGGGAACAACCTTTACAACGCAACTTTTACAACGCACTACCATTACAACGAAACTGTTACAACGCGAGTGCATTGACAACGCAGGACATTACAACGCAAGTCTTTACATCGACTTGCACTAGATGGCGTGCTAACATTAAAAATAGTGTAGTTTACTATCCCAACACCTTCCCTACTGTTACGTGGACTGGAGTTGGAATAGTAAATTACACTTTTTTAATGTTAGCACGCCATCTAGTGCAAGTCGATGTAAAGACTTGCGTTGTAATGTCCTGCGTTGTCAATGCACTCGCGTTGTAAAACTTTCGTTGTAACAGCATGCGTTGTAACAGCATGCGTTGTAACGTCATACATCCGATGTTGCCAGAGTCATTTTTAGGATCCCAAGGCGGGCGCCTGCCACCCCCCTACTGCAGCAGCTACATTGGCTTCCAGTCAAGCAGAGAACCAGGTTCAAGGGGTTATGCATAGCCCACAAAGCTACATTAAGGATCGGCTGGTAAATTATGTGCCAGGGCGGTCCCTCCGCTCCTCAGACACTGGCCTGCTGGCTTGCCCCCATTTTAATACTTCCTCCAAAGGGGGCAGATCTTCTTCCACAATGACCCCTCAACTCTGGAACAAGCTACCCGTAAGTCTTTGTAAATAACCCATCCTCCTCCTATTCAGGAAGAAACTAAAAACTCTCCTTTTTATTGAAGCCTGGGGCACAACCTAAACCAAGCTTCTAGGCACATTCCCATAGAAGTGCCTAGATTGGGCTCTTTCTCATAGCGCTTAGAGACCTGGCGGTGATAATGCGTTTTAGAAATCCCAATTAACAATAACAAACAATACCAATAACCTGGTTGTCCGTCCGGATCTGAACATGGTGGCCCACCAGCAGGGCAGAGAAAGCCAAGAGACCCAACTGAACAGCCTTCAGTTCTCTGTAATTCGAGGAACAGAACATCAGATCCTGTGACCATTCACCCTGCACTGAGGCATCACCCCGAGTATCCCCCAGCCCAACCTGCTGGCATCCGTCGTGACCACACTAGAAGGTACAATCAGAAACGGATGACCCTGGGACAGAACGTCGTCCAGCCACCAACTCAGATCCTCCCACACCTGGGCCAACACAGGAACCCCTTGATTGAAATCCTGACCACAGGGGCGCCAATGAGACAAAATGTGGTTCACAATGGGATATAAGTGAAGATGAGTCCACGGAACCACCAACAAGGAGATGGACAGGAGACCCTGGAACCTCAACCACATTTTCACAGGAGGACAAGTCTCTGATAACAGGGATCGAACTGCAGAACCAGAGTCAACTTCATTGCAGGGGGCAGGAACACCAACCCCAACTGAGTCTTCAAGTGAGCCCCAATGTAGGTCAGATCCTGAGAAGGGATCAGGCAGGACTTCTTCCGATTCACAAGAAAGCTGTGACCCTCCAGGACCCGGCAAACCTCCTGGACATGGAGCTCTACCTTTGAAAGAGAAGAAGCAGAAATCAACAAATCATCCAGGTATGGAAAAATCTTAATACCCCTCCAATGTAAATGACCCATCAGAGGTGCAAGAACCTTAGTAAAGACTCGCGGGGAAGAATACAGGCCAAAGGACAATACCTGGAATTGAAAATGTTGACCCAGAACACAGAATCGGAGAAACTTCTGAGAGTTCGGATGAACCGGCACATGGAGATGAGCATCCTGTAGGTCGATGGAGGCCAGAAAATCCTCTTGACTGATCAGGGGGAGGATCACCTGTAAGGATACCATCTTGAACTTCAGGGGAGGAATGAACCAATTCAACCATTTTAGATATAAAACAGGTCTGGGGTCCCCGGTGCGCTTCTCCACCAGGAATAGACTAGAGTACACACCCAGTCCTTGCTGATCCACGGGACCTGGAATCACAGCGCCCTTTGCCACTAGTCCAACAGAGCCATCATCTTCATAGAGTCCCTGGGGCACGGAGTGACCCGAAAACAGTCTGGGGGAGTCTGGATGAATCCAAGGGAAAAACCTACTGACACCACTTGAAGAACCCATTGATCCGAAACAGTATGCTTCCAGGCTTCCAGAAAGAGAGACAGCCGACCCCCCACCGGACCCACTCCCGGAGCAATCCAGTCATGACTTGGAGGGGGCAGAAGATAAAGAAGATTTGTCAGAGAACCAGGATTTGCCAAAGGAAGGAGCACCCCGGCTACGTCCCTTCCACGAAGGTGCTGATGAGCCCGTCCAGGACCAAAGGACCGCCGAGCCCTAAAAAAGCAGGAATGCCCAGCCCTTTCCGGAGCCAGCAGTTTCCGATTCTCCACAACTTTTTGACTATAACCTCCAAGGGGGCCCCAAAGAACTTCACACCAGAAAAATGGATCTTCATGAGCAAGCCCTTCTGCGCAGAATCAGCCTTCCAAGAAGGGAGCCACAACTGGCGGTGAGCAGCTACAGAAGAGCCCGCAGTAGAAGTCGCTGCCCCCAAAGAGTCAAAGGAAATGTCAGAAAGCAGACGAACCTGCTGTTCCATCAGAGTGAGCGTAGGAAAAATGTCCTCTTCCTGGTCTAACAACTCAGCCGAGGATTAAAAGTCCTTAAGTAAAGTTTGAAGGGCATAGGAGGAATACAAAAGACCAAGGCAGGTGAATTGAATCCCCACAGGGATAATCCCGAAAGAGGACTGGAGCCCTCACTCACCAAGAGGTGACATGCTTCATCATCGGGTTCGTTCCTCCAGTGAAAAAACCTAGTTCCAAAGTGGGCTACAACCCCCTCACTAAGAGGGAGGAGTCCAGGGATTTTGTTCAGCAAGGATGAGGCTGTATGTACAAGGAGTAGTATTCCTTATACTGTGAGTGAGGTAAAAGAGAGCAGTGCTAGAGAATCAGTGGTGAGAAAACTAGTGGTGAAGTTAAAACTGGCTAGTGAATACCAAAAAAGGCTTTACTGTGTAGGTTTCACTGTCAGGATTAAAAAAGTGCATAAGGTAGAGTAGTGGAGATTCGACACTACTCTTCGCAATAGGTCGACATGTTTCAGCCCTTGGGATCTATACAAGGATCTGGGCTTTCTTCAGAACCGGGTGAAAGATAAAGCTACTGCTGTGGTGTGCTCAAATTGAACAAAATAATAGTAATAATACTACACCGATGATCCAGGTGTTCAGTATTTATTGGGTCCATCTGAGGGAGATAAAAAAACAACAACTCCCCTGGTCAGAAATGGTCACTACATATATACAGTTCTAGTAATGCAGGTAATCTATTTATAAAACATAAAAAATGCTAACCCCAAAAGTATGGGTCCCGCACTTACCCAAATAGTTTGGATGACACCCTCACCTCAACCTGGATACAACTCAGGGAAGGGGGCCCCGCTCTATAATAAACAAAATGTGTGATGTCAGAGTGAACAGACAGATCTCTAATCATATGGTTTACTATGAACACATCAA
This sequence comes from Triturus cristatus, assembly GCF_964204655.1. NCBI lineage: Eukaryota > Metazoa > Chordata > Amphibia > Caudata > Salamandridae > Triturus > Triturus cristatus. The sequence goes on along the minus strand of NC_140585.1, from coordinate 827,357,536 downwards.
TTTGATCAATTTGTGGGATCAATGGAACCCCATCCTCTGCGCACTGTAGCTATGGGTAAAACATACCGTGGTATGTCTACATCATTAACTTTCACAACTTCAAACTAATTTAGTGAATTACAAACATAGATCAAATCCACTTCAAACTCAGGTTTGTTCAAGTGTTTTTAACAATAAAGTTTTTCAAATTTCAATTGGAATAAATGTCCATAATTTCATCAAAACGAAACAAACGTTTTTCCAAAGTACATTCGGTTTAAATCAAAACTTTTCTTGATGCCCAATGCATTTCGAGCCGGTCTGGCTCTTCTTCAGGGGCTTGAATTCTTAAACATCATCGTAACACCGCGCTGTAAAGCGAACAGCTGGGAAACCACCTAAACAAGAGAAATCAATGCTCAGTCCATCCGTTAAAGAGGGATCAAAAAGTCGTGCACTAAACTCTTCTGCAGACTGATAAAAGAATATTACCAGGTGGGAAGGCTCAAGTCGCCGGAGATTCTTCTTGTTGGCTTTAGGGTGAACTCGGGAGTATTCTACCGCGTCCCCGCCGCGACTGAATGCAAACACGGAAGTCCGCGGTCATATCAGTGAGGCTAAAGACGGACTTAGATACACTCTCGTGAGGTGAGGTGAAAACTAAAAACGGACCACTTAATATCCAAGCTGAGGCGAACTCAAGGGATGAGTGACCGCCATGTTACCTTGGGTGCGCAATAACAACTTTCTATAACACCAGTGGGCTTATATGAAAAAATAGGATAAGATGAAAGATTAAAATAGAAATGGAAAAGAAAAGTAAAAGAACTAAACAATTGGGTAAAAATATAACAGCAAAACAATATGAGCACATTGATATACCAGCATTTTTCACGCAAAAATATACCGTAGACAGTAGTTAATTCAAATTATAAATAACATGAATAGTCTATTTGATCATCAATTCCCTTGTCTAACAGGGTATCAAGACGTCTAATCCAGAATGTTTCTCTTTGGAGAAGAGCTCTGGTCATGTCCATATCAGACTGGTGTGTTACTTTTTCTAACACTGAAAATTGGAGTTGGGCTATGCTATGCCTTTCCTCCTGCCAATGAGTAGCTAGGCTACTACTTTTGTTTTGTGTCCTTATCGTACTCTTGTGTTCCGATATTCGAACTTTGATCTTTCGTTCAGTTTTACCAACGTATAATTTTCCACATGGGCACTTGATGTAATAGATCAATTTCTCTGAGTTGCAATCAGAATTATGAAACAGTTTGATGATTTCTCCTGTAGTTGGATGATGTAACACATTGCCTACTATGACGTTGTTACAGTGTATACAATTCTGGCATTTCTTCATTCCTTTGAAGTTGGTAATCGGTGATTTTTTGGGGGAATGTAATAATTATTTCAAATTTTTTGAACGAGTGTAGGCAAACATCGGAGGATCTTTAAAGATGTTATTAAAATCGGGTTCGTTCTGCAAAATTTCCCATCTTTTCATGATGATCTTTTTTACCTTCATTGAGCTTGTAGAGAATTTAGAAACGAATACTTGCCTGGACTTTTGACTTTTGGATTGAGGTTGAAACAAACATTTTCTCGTGAGTTTTGAAGTACGTGATTTAGCTTGCTCAATGACTTCAAGAGGATAACCTCTGTTAAGATACAGTTCTTGTTGTAGAGAGAAGTGGTTATTCATATCGTTAGCTTCAGAGCAGATTCTTTTAATTCGCAGAAACTGTGAAAAAGGTAAGTTCTGTTTTAGGTGAGGGGGATGAAAACTTTGAAAGTGCAAGGCGTTATTGACATCTGTGGGTTTCCTATGCACTTGTGTTTGAATCAACTTATCTTTGATGGTGAGGGTTACATCAAGATACGAGATCGTCGTTTGGCTTAATTCATGAGTAAATTGAATATGATCATCAACTGCATTAAGTAATTGAATTTTTTTAAGTAAGAGCTCCTCAGTATTGGTCCAAAGGATAAAGATGTCGTCTATGTACCTACAATAAAGCAGGGAATTCCTTGTCCAATCTCCATCATTGTAAATATGATCGTGCTCAAATTTCGCCATGAATGTATTCGCGTATGCAGGAGCCCCTGCAAAGCCCATTGAAGTGCCTTGTTGTTGGAGAAAGAAACATCACCACCTCGTCAGAAGAGAGTGTGGCAACTGAGTCAGACACAATCACGTCCAGACCATCAGCAAAAAGTCAAATGCAAAGTGCAGTACATACCACAGAGAATATCGAAAGTGCATCCACCTCAAGTTCAGTGCATTTTTTGTCCAAGGACCTGGATTCCAGTCAACCACCAGGAACATCAAAACACGTAAAACCAGGAGAAGCAGCAGGAAAGCCAGGACGAACACGAAGCCAGAAGCAAACTTAGTTGTTAATATTTCTGCAAAGGAATTTACTTCATCCCAAATTCAAGTCTTGAACAAAGGTCTGGGCTTCGTTCCCACATATGATACTAACATCTTGGAATGCGAAATAACCCTCTTTAAATTCTTGAGAATCTTACGGTTAAGGCACTTTTTTCTAACGTGTTACCGCCGAAAAGAGAAAAAGAAACAACCGAATTCCTGGAATTTCGCCCTAAATCAAAATTTGAGGCTCCCACCTCTCATAAAACATTGGATTCATTTGAGAATTTAGTCAGAAAAGATTTCCATCACTTGCATTTCAATAAATCTACGAAGACTAATTTATCCAAACATGAAACCCGAATGTTACGCTCTATTCAAAACGATGATGATATACATATACAAAGAGCGGACAAAGGTGGAGCCATTGTTATAATGGATAGATCTTTTTACCATTCTGCTGAACGCGACCATGTTGGAGACATGCAGACTTACTTGATGTTAGACACAGACCCTATTTAGGAGCTTAAAACCACACTTAAGTGTATTCTTGATCATGCTTTTGAGATGGGCTGGATTACTACTGCTACCAAACAATTTTTGACTGTTGATCATCCCCGAAAACCTCTTCTATACATGTTGCCTAAAATCCACAAGGACCTGTACAACCCCCCCATGCGACCTATAGTCACAGGATGTGGAACCATTTTTGAAACACTTGGTCATTACATAGTAGATCATTTTTTACAACCCTTCGTCCAAGGATGGCCATCTTACATCAAAGACACTAAAGATTTTCTATTCAAACTAGAAACTTCAGTTCTCACCGAAGAAGTATTATTGTGTACCATTGACGTTAAATCTTTGTACACCTCCATACCACACATTGCAGGTATGGAAGCTGTCGAGTGGGCCCTGTTGCGTCAGTCCTCCCTTAGGGCCGATAAAGTCTTCTTACTTGAACTTGTACATTTTGTCTGTACCATAGTTATTTCTACTGGGACCACAGTGTCTTTCTCCAACAACAAGGCACTTCAATGGGCTTTGCAGGGGCTCATGCATACGCGAATACATTCATGGCGAAATTTGAGCACGATCATATTTACAATGATGAAGATTGGACAAGGAATTCCCTGCTTTATTGTAGGTACATAGACGACATCTTTATCCTTTGGACCAATACTGAGGAGCTCTCGCTTAAAAAAATTCAATTACTTAATGCAGTTGATGATCATATTCAATTTACTCATGAATTAAGCCAAACGACGATCTCGTATCTTGATGTAACCCTCACCATCAAAGACAAGTTGATTCAAACACAAGTGCATAGGAAACCCACAGATGTCAATAACGCCTTGCACTTTCAAGTTTTCATCCCCCTCACCTAAAACAGAACATACCTTTTTCACAGTTTCTGCGAATTAAAAGAATCTGCTCTGAAGCTGACAATATGAATAACCACTTCTCTCTACTACAAGAACTGTATCTTAACAGAGGTTATCCTCTTGAAGTCATTGAGCAAGCTAAATCACGTACTTCAAAACTCACGAGAAAATGTTTGTTTCAACCTCAATCCAAAAGTCAAAAGTCCAGGCAAGTGTTCGTTTCTAAATTCTCTACAAGCTCAATGAAGGTAAAAAAGATCATCATGAAAAGATGGGAAATTTTGCAGAACGAACCCGATTTTAATAACATCTTTAAAGATCCTCCGATGTTTGCCTACACTCGTTCAAAAAATTTGAAAGAATTATTACATTCCCCCAAAAAATCACCGATTACCAACTTAAAAGGAATGAAGAAATGCCAGAATTGTATACACTGTAACAACGTCATAGTAGGCAATGTGTTACATCATCCAACTACAGGAGAAATAATCAAACTGTTTCATAATTCTGATTGCAACTCATAGAAATTAATCTATTACATCAAGTGCCTATGTGGAAAATTATACGTTGGTAAAACTGAACGAAAGATCAAAGTTCGAATATCGGAACACAAGAGTACGATAAGGACACAAAACAATAGTAGTAGCCTAGCTACTCATTGGCAGGAGGAAAGGCATAGCATAGCCCAACTCCAATTTTCAGTGTTAGAAAAAGTAACACACCAGTCTGATATGGACATGACCAGAGCTCTTCTCCAAAGAGAAACATTCTGGATTAGACGTCTTGATACCCTGTTAGACAAGGGAATTAATGATCGAATAGACTATTCATGTTATTTATAATTTGAATTAACTACTGTCTACGGTATATTTTTGCGTGAAAAATGCTGGTATATCAATGTGCTCATATTGTTGTGCTGTTATATTTTTACCCAATTGTTTAGTTCTTTTACTTTTCTTTTCCATTTCTATTTTAATCTTTCATCTTATCCTATTTTTTCATATAAGCCCACTGGTGTTATAGAAAGTTGTTATTGCGCACCCAAGGTAACATGGCGGTCACTCATCCCTTGAGTTCGCCTCAGCTTGGATATTAAGTGGTCCATTTTTAGTTTTCACCTCACCTCACGAGAGTGTATCTAAGTCCGTCTTTAGCCTCACTGATATGACCGCAGACTTCCGTGTTTGCATTCAGTCGCGGCGGGGACACGGTAGAATACTCCCGAGTTCACCCTAAAGCCAACAAGAAGAATCTCCGGCGACTTGAGCCTTCACACCTGGTAATATTCCTTTATCAGTCTGCAGAAGAGTTTAGTGCACGACTTTTTGATCCCTATTTAACGGATGGACTGAGCATTGATTTCTCTTGTTTAGGTGGTTTCCCAGCTGTTCGCTTTACAGCGCGGTGTTACGATGATGTTTAAGAATTCAAGTTCCTGAAGAAGAGCCAGACCGGCTCGAAATGCATTGGGCATCAAGAAAAGTTTTGATTTAAAGCGAATGTACTTTGGAAAAACTTTTGTTTCGTTTTGATGAAATTATAGACATTTATTCCAATTTAAATTTGAAAAACTTTATTGTTAAAAACACTTGAACAAACCTGAGTTTGAAGTGGATTTGATCTACGTTTGTAATTCACTAAATTAGTTTGAAGTTAATGATATAGACATACCACAGTATGTTTTACCCATAGCTACAGCGCGCAGAGGATGGGGTCCCATTGATCCCACAAATTGATGTGTTTTGATGACATTGTTTGACTGTACATGCCTTACCCTGCAGCACGCTTTATGTTGAATTAAGTATAGTTTTTAGTACAAGAGTATCGTAAAAAACAGTTCTGACCAGGACTACTAAGTGTGTGCCTCTACAAACACATTGTTACTATGAACACAACCACCCACCTAGTCACAACTACAGTATGGCATAAAAAGAAGAACTCAGGACAGGATTCAGTCATTTTAAAATTTGAAAAAAATGATTTTTTAAAATAAATAATAATTATTTTGGTAAACAAAGAGAGAAACTGTTAGCTCTGTTAATGTAAGGAGAGAGTATCTAAATTCCAAGCGCAAAGCTTACCTGTCCGTCGGTACCCCGGGCGGTCAATGAGTTGAGACCGGAGGTACCGAACGGCTGGCCAGCTCTGCGCTTATATATTGAGTGGAAGACAGTGAATTGATCCCACCTGTGTCAGTCAGGAACCTGAGGTGGCCAAGTACATCGCCTGGCTTAAAGAATGAGGCCCTGTCATGACTGAGCATGCTCAGTAAAGGAGACACTTATTCATAGCACGGTGAGTGGGCATGCTCAGTGAAGGAGACACTTATTTATAGTGCGATGAGTGAGCATGCTTAGTGAAGGACATACTTATTCAAAGCATGAAGAAAAATACTCAAAATTAAAATTAATTAAATTAAATAGAATGAAATTAAATGGCATTGATGGAGTAAGGCATTGCTTAAAGAGAGGGGGATAGTTCACAGTGTGAAACAATCAAAAAAAGGTTCTGCTGTATTGTTGCGCATGTGCAGTGTCAAAGACACTAATCATAGCCCAAGAAGCAGATTTACATCTCCAAAAGATGTTATATAAAGCACAACCTTGTGCAAATTTGAGGAAATGATTGAGTGGTGCACCTCAGAGTAGGGTGCGGATACAAAGCATTGGTAGAGGAGAATCAACCACTGGAAATCATGTGTGCTGTATCTTATGTTGTGATGTAACAGATCAGTAGTATGATACATCTACAATAGAAGCCAGGGTATGTCATCATTCAGTCCATTGGCATCAGTACGTAGTTTGTGTACCCATCGTTGTTCTCTGATCAGTAAGAATTGATGAATGTCACTGATATGAGGGGGAATAGTTAGTTTCTCTAGTACCACCCAACTAATGTCATTCTCAGTGTGTCCTTGTGTAATGAAGTGATTGGTCATCTTAGTTGAACTTTTCTTGCGTCTCACATTGCTTTTATGTTCCAGAATTCTTGTCTTCACCTTTCTCGTTGTCATGCCTATGTACCGCATCAGGCAAGGGCATGTGATCATATAGATCAGTTTGTCACTATTGCAATTAGTGTGTTTCATAAGAGACCATGGTCTGTTGGTGTCTATGTCAATTTCTGTAGTCTGTTTTGTTTGTGGGCACGCTGCACAAGAACCACATGTGAAATGCCCTTTAACTGCAGGCAGGCCCCATAAGGACAACTGGTTCTGTGTCTGTTTGGGCTGGGGTCTGGTGTGCACCAGCATGTCTTTTATGTTCCCCATACGTTTGAAAGCAAATAGTGGTGATGGCAGTGATGTGGGTCCGATGTTCAAGATGCGCCAGTGTTTGAGGATGGTTTTCTTGATTTGGTTGGAGAAACCACAGAATGTGTTTACACATGTCAAACGCTGTTGTGTTTCTCTAGGTGGTGCTACCTCAATAAGGGCTTCTCTGTGATTGTTGAGTGCTCTCTTCCTGCATTTGCTTATGATGCTGTGGGGATATTGCCTGTCTTTCAGTTGTGTGGACAGTGATCTAGCGTGTTCTTCATATTTCTCCACACTAGAACAGTTGCGCCTCACACGTAAGAAATGTCCAAAGGGAAGATTATCCCGAAGGGCTTTGGGATGAAAGCTGTGGTAGGGCAATAGTGAGTTCCTTGCCATGGGCTTGCGGTACAGTTCAGTAGACAAAATCCCATTATCAGGATAGATTCTCACATCTAGGAATGGAAGACTGGTGTGTGAGAACTCATAGGTAAAGCGCAGAAATTCATTTCTTGTATTCAGCCAGCTATGAAAACCCCCTTCCCTGCGTTGTATCCGGGTTGAGGTGAGGGTGTCATCCAAACTATTTGGATAAGTGTGGGACCCATACTTTTGGTGTTAGCATTTTTTATGTTTTTTAAATAGATTACCTGCATTACTAGAACTGTATATATGTAGTGACCCTTTCTGACCAGAGGAGTTGTTTTTTTATCTCCCTCAGATGGACCCAATAAATACTGAACACCTGGATCATCGGTGTAGTATTATTACTATTATTTTGTTCAATTTGAGCACACCACAGCAGTAGCTTTATCTTTCACCCGATCCGGAAGAAAGCCCAGATCCTTGTATAGATCCCAAGGGCTGAAACATGTCGACCTATTGCGAAGAGTAGTGTCGAATCTCCACTACTCTACCTTATGCACTTTTTTAATCCTGACAGTGAAACCTACACAGTAAAGCCTTTTTTGGTATTCACTAGCCAGTTTTAACTTCACCACTAGTTTTCTCACCACTAGTTTTCTCACCACTGATTCTCTAGCACTGCTCTCTTTTACCTCACTCACAGTATAAGGAATACTACTCCTTGTACATACAGCCTCATCCTCGCTGAACAAAATCCCTGGACTCCTCCCTCTTAGTGAGGGGGTTGTAGCCCCCTTTGGACCTAGGTTTTTCCACTGGAGGAACGAACCCGATGATGAAGCATGTCACCTCTTGGTGAGTGAGGGCTCCAGTCCTCTTTCGGGATTATCCCTGTGGGATTCAATTCACCTGCCTTGATCTTTTGTGTTCACTACCTTCTTAGACCCGAGATGACCTCTGTGTTTACTTAGTATATGGGGAAACTTCATCTTGCTGGTCTATAAACTTTTTCCCTTTGACCCCCCTAATTCCTGTTGTTTATACATAGGAGGAATAGGCAGCAGCCCTAATGGAAAAATTGGCAACGGAAAAAGTGTGTTTCACCACTGCATCCACCTTTTTATCAACTGGATCAGCCGGGGAAGCATCCTCTGAAATAATAGTGCCTTGAGACGACATGCCAGCCATCAAGAAATCCACCTTTACAGAGGCAGGAAACTTAACTGCAAAGTCCTGCAAAGGATATCGTTTGGCCTGAAACCGAGGAAAGTTATTTTTATCAACATCTTTCCATTCAGCCTCCAACACCCTCAAAACAGATGAGTGGAGAGGTAATGACTCTGGTTCTTTCCTTTGATATTGCGCAAAGAAATCAGCGTCCTCCACATTCACCTCAGGAAACAACAGTTTGGAACGGATGTGTTGAAGAACATCCCTAAGATCCGACCCCTGCACAAAACGACCTTTAAGGTCCACATCTTCCTTCCCCTCCGATTCATGGGAAGGGCCAGGATCACATCTGGCCTTCTTGGGAGGAGGAACAGAGTCCTTGTCAATTAAGGCAGCTGCCACCGCAGCATTAATCATCTGCTGTATCAATGTAAGGGAATGGACTGCGTCTTGAGAACCAGAAGAACCCTCCATGGCAACAGAAACCACTTCAGCATCAGCCTCCATCATAGCCAAACACAAAATGACCAGCAATACCCCTACAGCAAGCAGGAGAGTTTAAAAAGTGTACCATTACCATGGAAACAAAAGAGAAATTTGCCTCAGGCCTGCATCGGCACGCCTAATCAATGACGTCACAATACGAGCCCCAGAAGAAGTGCAGCATACCACGTGCTGACCTTCACAGAAGACGGCATTAAGCCACGCCCCCCACACTACAGAGCCCATGAGGGAAGATGGAGCCTGCTCGTAACCGGGAGGCATGAAGAAGCAAGGTACACCGAGTCCGCGAAAGCAGGACTCGGTAGTACCCCGTGACGCAGGCATGTGAAAGGAAGGGAATGTACATGTCCCACCGCACCACCGGAAGGTAAGAGATCAATAACATACGCCGATCCACTAAGCAGGACTCGGCGTATAACCAAAGAAAAACATAAGTGGGAAGGAGGAAACCCGCGACCGATCCAGCTTCCCTGGTAGCCTAAAAAACAAAGAAAACACGTTGAGTTCGCTAAGGCAGGAGTCGAACGTGATAAATGAGAAAGAGACGCCGAGTCCGCTAAAGCAGGACTCGGCATCCCCAACAACAAATACATAGGCATGGCAAATCCTGGCATCTGCTAGAGCAGGACAGGGGAGAATGCCCAATGCCAAACAAAGGGGAGGAAAAACAAATAAAAACACATGAAACAGCGCCTCTGCCCCCTAGAATGGGGCCTAAGAGTCCGCTAAAGCAGGACCGCCGCCTCCAACTTACCTGAACAAACAGGAACATGAACAGCACTCGGAGTAGTGCAGAAACAAAAAAAACAGGTTTTGTTGGAACTTTTGTGTCCTTTTATCTGATTGGATGTTACCACTGTGGGCCATATTGGAGGGATAGGGAGACTAGTATGTAGCTTTTTACTTGGAGTTTCTGTAGGAGCAGAATGCTCACTGGTAATTACTGTGGCGAGGAAGACGGACGAGGAGGTAATGAACACATATCTGTGGGATGCGCCTCTACTGCTCAAACCCAAGCGAGAAACTGAAACTACACCCTCTGTAGGAGGGTAGGCAGCTCTCTGTGCAGGTGTCTCTCACTGTACTTCATTCTACCCCACACAAGGAGAAACTACACAACCACAGGGACATGAGGTGTGTTTCCACTGTTCATCATGCCTGAGACTAAAAAACGTATCACATAGATCGTATTCATAACCCACAAGGTTTCAATCAGACATAATGATAAATAATATAAAGCACATTCATTCCTTTCTTTACTCTCCTTTCATATATTACTCTCTTAGGCAAAGAAACCTGCATCAGAATAAAAGCACCACTCTGTTCCATCATGCGTGACACCAAAATGCTTTCTTTCAGCCACAACGCTGCTCTAGATTCTTGTAAACAAACAATGCCTTACAGTGCAGATTGCCACCCATCCCTGATCCACTTCAGAGCTTCATCATGATAAGAAGCAGCACATATAAATGCAAGTAAGAAACAATTATCTCATGACAATTAAGGAGTCCTATGTTTTCAAGCCTGAAACACTATTTCTAAAAGCTTACAATCGCCTTCTACTTTGATAGTTTCCTCCAGCGGTCCAAAGGCCAGATGTACTAAAAGTTTGGCCGTTAAAAGTGGCTGAAAATTGTGCACCAATTTTTGTGACACATTTATAATTTTGAAATTTGACTTATGTAGTAATAGGCCTCATCACAAAATCCCCAGTACCAATGGGTTACAGAACAGTCTATCTAATGAATAATAAGTAGACAGTCACTATTTGCGATACCCTGTGGCTGGCTGGACCAGAAAACCTGTGTTTGTTTTCCGAAATGGGATAACTTTTTTTTAAAGCATCCCCTTTTCCTTAATGGAAATGGTGAGGGGGGAGTAGAGAACACTATACTAAAGCTGCTGAGATAATTCACAAAGGGGAACAGTTATTGCTTCCTTTGAAGGGTTGGTAACTGATCAATGGTCGGTGGACTCGATTGTGGTTGCAAACCATTGCTACATGCTAAACTGAATCACGATGAGGAGGGGCACCTCTTTCATGCCTGTTAATAATTGTGAATTTTGCATGGGTTTAATGCAGGCCAAAACGCCATTTTGCTATCACAAGTCATGTAAATGTGTGAATCCCTGGTATTACAATTGAAGAATAGCTTTGTGCAACATGACCCTTAGTGAATTACAACTCAAGAGACTTAGGTACCTGGCACCATACATGTATCTATCTATATGTGAATACGTCTTTTACTACAATATCACGTTTTGAAATGTCATTTCTGCCAGAATGTTGTATGCAGAAAATTGATTTCCACAATATTGTGACAGTAGGCATATGTAGATATATGTATATAAGAAAAGATTGAATATTCTTTACTCCACATCGAACTGCCTTGAAGATAACTGTGAAACTGCATGTGTGCTGTACTCACAAGCTGTGCATGTTTATCTGGTTATGAATCGTAGATTCTGGTGTTTAGGATATAATCCAATGTTAATTACAGGGTTGCATATAAAATGGGCAAACAAAGATGTCTATTAGATAGGGTAAAGAATTTGGGGGCATATTAGCAAGGGCTGGCGATATAATTATCGCCGCTTTAGCGTCCGTTTTTGGGCGAAAAGCGTCGATAATTATATCGCAATTTCATCAAGGACACGCTAGCGCGTGTTTCCTTGATGTAGAGCCCGTTTTTTCACAGCCTCGCCTCGCATCGCTAATGAGATGCAAAAGAGGCGTGGCTGTGAAAATAACACATGTTAATATCGTGAACGCAGCTTCGCGATATTAACAAGGAGGTGCAGCGATAAAAAAAATCACGCTACCTCAGCCTTAACTCAGGAATTTAACACCTGTTAAATTCCTGACTAAGGCATACTTTTAATGGGATATGGATTATGCTGATAGGACCACAGGGTCCTATCAGCAATGTTATTGTTGTTTTCAATGGAACATCGCTGGAAAACCAGCAATGTTCATTGAAAACACCGCTATCGCTGAAATATTATCGCCATAGCACTATGCATTGTAAATATAGCGTTATCATGGCGATAATATTCAGCGAGAGCTTGTGATAATTTTTCTACCGCTATGAATGGCTAGCGATAATTATCGCTGGCCGTTGATAATATGCCCCAAAGTCCCTTACTCAAGTTGTAACAGTTGCTTGTCACTGTGCTATCTGTTTTGAGTAAAAAGGTTTGCTTCAATAGTTTGTATTCAAGTTGATTTCTCATGGTTGGGTTGTATTGAGATCATTCTGGGAGACAAGATTGCAAAATAGGTAGAGCTTGCACCTAGGCTGTGCCACCTGAACTTTAGTTGAGGACTCATGAGCTAGCTGATGTTAGATCCTCGATTGTTCTGCAGCATATTGGCAGATTTTGAAGAAAGCATGAACCCTGCTTACGATGATTTTTTTGTGTATGGTGCACAGTGCTCTTCTGAATTTAATACACCAGTTCCCTCGGAGCCGGAGGACGACTTTTGACTGAGGCTGTGGAAAGTGATAACTTCTTCTGCAAAGTCAGGTATTGTTGTAAGACTTGGAGATTTGTAAAGGTGGGCAGAGCTTCCCACCTTGCCTTACATTTATGTGGTGAAATTAAGCTTTGTTTCCCAGCAGCGACTGGTCACAGTGTAGGTTGTCACTCCTCCGCTAATCCACTTCAGAGCCTAATGATCATACGAAACAGCATACATAAATGCAAGTAAAAACCCTCTTTATAAAAGCTTGCAATCGCCATCTGCTTTGATATTTTCCTCCAGCCGTCCAAAGGCCAGATGTACTAAAAGATTGGTCATGAAAAGTGGTTGAAAATTGTGCATCAATTTTTGTGACCAGTTTATAATTTTGAAATGCGGCCCGTGTAGTAATAGCGCACATCGAAAAATGTCCAATCTCCAGTCACACTTGATTGCAGAACAAACAACCCAATAAATAATAATTAGACAGTCACAATTTGCGAGAAGCTGTGATTGGCTACACACAGAGGGATGGTGGCCTGCATTGAGCAGCAAACCACAATCCCTGTGTTTGCTTTCTGAAATGGTAAACCTTTTTTTTTTAAGTGCCCTTGTTCCTTGAAGGAACTGGCGCTGATATTAAAATAAAATAAAAATCCTACTTGGGAATACCATTGGGGGAGTAGAGAACACTTCACTAAAGCTGCTGATAGAATTCATAAAGGGGAATCAGTTATTGCTTCCTTTGAAGTGTTGGTAACTGATCAATGGTCGGTGGACTCGATTGTGGTTTCAAACCATTGCTACATGCTAAACTGAATCATGATAAGGAGGGGCACCTCTTTCATGCCTGTTACTAATTGTGAATTTTGCATGGATTTAATGCAGGCCAAAAAGCCATTTTGCTGTCACAACTCATGTACATTTGTGAATCCCTGGGATTACAATTGAAGAATAGCTTTGTGCATCAGACCCTTAGTGAAATACAACTCAAGAAACTTAGGTACCTGGCACCATACATGTATCTATATGTGAATGCGTCTTTTACTACAATATCACATTTTGAAATGTAATTTCTGTCAGAGTGCTGTATCTAGAATATTGATTACCACAATATTGTGACAGTAGGCATATGTAGATATATGTACATTAGGACAGATTTAATATTCTTTTCTCCACATCTAACTGCCTTGAAGATAATGGTGAAACTGCATGTGTGCTGTACTCATGAGCTGTGCGAGTTTCGCTTACCTTGTTAAAACAGAAACTGCAATAACCACTATGAGCAAAGAATATATGACGTTACAACGCATGCAATTACAACGCATTCTTTTACAACACAGTCTTTAAATCGCAACTACCATTACATTGCATGTTTTTACAATGCATGCCATTACAACGTATTTTTTAAAACTACCATTACAATGCATTTCATTACAAAGCATACCATTACAACGCATACCATTACAATGCATAATACTTTTAGGGCAACAGTTGGGTAAGTGTTGGATAGTGTACGGGAAAAAATTACTATTCCCACTCCAGTGAGTGTAACAGTAGGGTAAGTGTTGGATAGTGGGGGGGGGGAAATTACTATTCCCACTACAGTGAGTGCAACAGTAGGGAAAGTGTTGGACAGTGAAGGGGTAGAAATTACTATTCCTATGTACCCCAAAACCCATACCCACCCTAATTCTAAACAAATCTCCATTACTTACCTTATAATACGTTGTAATGGCATGTGCTGTAATGGTATGCGTTGTAGTGGCATGCGTTGTAGTGACAGGCGTTGTAATACATGCATTATAATGGCATGTGATGTAAGGGCAGTTGCATGGTAACAGTTGCGTTGTAAAGGTAGGTTGTTGTAATGACTGCGTTGTAATGGATGTTTCCCGTGAGCTGGTCACTTGTGCAGCTTTTGGTCAGAGGGTATCATAATTACGTGCATTACATGTTAAAAATACTAAGGGGCAAATTTACTAATCCATCGCCCAATGCAGCGCAGCATCCATAAATTCTGCACTGGGTTGTGTGACAGAGAGGAGCAGAAGAGCATCATATCTACAGAGGTGTGGCACTCTCCTCCTCTCTCCCTAGGCCAGAATTTTGCTGCCATGCACCACGTAGACACCTTTGCGCCATAGTACAGGAGTGCGTACAAGAGTCTAGCATAGATTTTGTACTGGAATGGTTTCCTTCCAATGTAAAATACTATGCCTAGATAACTTCTAAAATGTTGCTACTTTGTGTGTGTGCTGTACAGTGCAGCACACATGCAAACTCGGAAAAGAAAGGAGAAATTAAAACATTTCTCCATTTAATGACTGGTTTCAAAAGGCGTTTTTTTTTTAGGCATTACCCTGTTACATTTTTGGTAGATTCGGTTTTGCATAAAAAGAGTGGGTGATTGCATTGGAAAACCCATGCAACACCCCCTTAGTGTTATGTTTCATATAGGTACCCCACTATAGGCTCAGGTAGTCACCGAACCTTTCACCTATAGTCTTCCCTACCATTACACTACAAAACGGTTCTTGTGACTGACCTTTTACCTAGTTAAGATACTGCTTACAGGACGTAGGGTTTTCCCTGCAAACAATCCTCATTCATTATGCATGAGGATTCTTGGAAACTCGGCAGGACTACCGTCTCCTGCATAATAACTATATATCAGGATAATTCCTTTCGTCATCCTAAATCCGACATGACAAAGCAAGGTTGAATCCCTGAGGGCACTACCTTGGGTATATAAACGCCATATCTTGCTGAGGTAGTCAGAGAAAAGGACTTCCATGCTGACACACTGATGCAAGACGCTGCGGTTCCTGCATGCAGACACTCCAGCTCGCAGTGGTCTGACATCCCTTGCGGGGTGTTCATCTCGAGACCAAGACGGGGTCCCACAGTCTCTCACTTCTGGTAATGAGGTTGACTTTATCTTAGAGGGATTTTTGACTTAATACCTACATACATACTAGGTACACTCAGGTACATCTAGTTAGGATTGCATCATAGGAGTACGCATTTACTACTGTCATGTATTTTATATACTTGCCTGTATTCATTGTTTTAGCACGATGGTAGAAATCTACCACCCCTTTACTCTGTTAGTGCTTCTTATCATGTATATCTGTTTCTGTCTAATGGTTGTTTCAGCACACCTATTTTACACTAAAATGACGCTGGTTCAATAAATGCTTATTGAAAAACGTTCCCACCGTTTATTCTGTGTATCTATCTGGGACAAAGTGAGCACGAGTGATTGAGCGAAAAGTATCGCATTGTTTCCACAATCCTAAGGGATCACGGTTGTCATGTTCGATAGTTTCCAAGAACTATTCTCTCCTTAGTAAGAAGGGTTTCTAGTGGCACCGTGAGCTAGCTGTTATACAGGCTAACATGGGGGTGTCTAGAATAAGTCTGGACACCAATCCTACAGTGTATGTTGTCCTAGATAGGTTTATAGGGACTACACAATATTAGTAATGCAAAGCAGCTCTTTGCGCTACTTTGTATTACTGTTTGTCAATTCCTGCGCAAAAAAAGTTTTGCGACGGAAAGTGAATGTTAGACTTGGCATCTTTGGCATGGTTTCCCCTGAATTTTTTGCCTCTAACCTCCTGTATTTTTGGTGCTGTGCTGGATTTCATTATTGCTGGCTTAGATGCTTTGGGCACTTTGCCGCTGCTGATCAGTGTCAACATGCAAGTGCTCCCTGTTTATATTGTTATTGTAATTGGTTCTCCCTGATTGGCATATTTGATTTACTGGTAAGTCCCTAATAAAGTGCACTGAGTGTGCCCGGGGCCTGGAAATCAAATGCTACTAGGGGGCCTGCAGCACTGATTGTGCCACCCACATATGTAGCCCTGCAAATGTAACTCAGACCTGCCACTGCAGTGTCTGCACGCAGTTCTGAGCTGCCATGTCGACCTGGCAAGTGCACCCAATAGGTAGGACATGTACTGGTGTGTGTGACCTGTCCTGATAGTGAAATACTGCCAATTTCGTTTTTCTTTATTGAAAGGCTATCTGTCCCATAGGATAGCACGGGAGACACTTTGTAACATCTTACAAGTATAGCTTCCTTTGGGACAAGATAGAGGAATAAGGTTTAGGCTCTCTGAACTCAGAATTTAATAACACATCAGTTAGTAAAGATGGTTTTTAAATTGTGTGTTTGAAAATGCCACTTTTAGAAAGTAGGCATGTTCACTGTTTAACCATTCTGTGTGCCTCTGCCTGTTTGTGGATTGACTGTCTGGTTTTGGAGTGGCAGAGGCTGGGGAAGTACATTCACTCTTGACAGCCACTGTGGGGGGTTTAGGTGTGCCTGGCCCTTCCTGGATGTCTCAGAACTTCGCTGAATAGAACTTGGCTGCATTTAGAGTAGTGGGAAGAGTTTTCCTTGCACTTGAATAGGGCCTGTCTCCCTTGCACAATGCTGTCTCCACCCCCTGTGGTCATACTACACCAGTGAGGACAGAACTGGTTTGAACTGGTCTCAGAGACCCTTGCACAAAGAAGAACAAAGACACAATGGGGTATAAATAGTGGACCTTAAACTCCAGAACTTTACATTACATCTGGACTCAAGAGGAACCTTTCTCTAGGAAAAGAGCTGGAGAACTGTGAGGAGGAGTACTGCCACTTTGCTGTGTGCTGTGTGGGGTTGGCCTGCAGTTGCTGCTTCTGCCGAGGAAAGGACAAGTACTGGAACTTTGTTGAGAAACATACTTGAAGAAGAATCTCCAAGGGCTTGTGTGTGCTGGCCTCCTGTTCTGAAGTCTTAGGGACACAAAGACTTCACCTCAAGCTCCCCTGAACTCTAATGCTGGGAGTTCTGACCTGTCAGGAGGTGCCTGTTCCAGTTTTGGGCCGCTGTAGGTTAGTTCTGCTGTTGGGAGACAGGAGAAAACTAAGAAAAGAAAGAAAGCAATCTCCGACGCCATCAGTGATTCCGCCGTGACCAGCACCAAGGCCAGGGGCACCACTAGTGAACTGCACAATGTAACGCCCTACCTGCACCGCAGCTCCAACGCCCTTTCGACACCTGCCAACACCTGCAGTTATCAGCCTTTCTGATGCCAGTGGTCACACTGACAGGGTCATCGCCAGCGCCTGCACCATTATCGCTACACTGATGACCACAGAAGGTGACTCCATGAACTCGCAAACTTCCCATCTATTCACCGGAACTGACGCCTCACCGCGACGCAACCAACTTTCCCTGTCCTGGATTTGACACGTCGCCTCATTTCGGATATGATGCCTTGCCTCCCCCGTGGAAGCCAGGGATCAGGCCTCGACCTCGGTACCGATGCCTCACCTCCACGACGCAGTGCATCATCAAAGACTTCATTTTCTAAGGTATTGTGTGGTTGGGGGTCTGTGTGACTCCTTTCCCGATACAGTGCCGCACTTTGGATGTATTGCTGTCATGACAAAGTAATATCCCCAAGTGCAGCTATTTGTTTTTTACAATTTCTATTTTGCTATAATCTTTTTTAAGTCATATTTTAATACATGTATAGTGGATTTTTGTCGTTTTTGGTCTTGTTGAGTTTAGATAAAGATACTTTATTTTTCTAAACTGGTGTGGTGTCCATTTGTGGTATTATCACCGTGTTACTGTGTGTTTTGAATAAAAATACTCTACACATTGCCCATGGGATAAGCCTGTCAGCTCGTGCCAAGCTTCCAAGGGGGTGAGCAGGGGTTATCTAGAGTGTGTATCCCCCCTACCGTGACTAGACACAAGGGTCCCTACTTGGACAAAGGTAAATACCTCTGCCAATTGGAGACCCCAGTTCTAACAGTGAATAATAATAAAAAACATTTGTGCTGGTTTCGTCACTTTTATGGCGCAAACCCAGCACGAACTGTTAGTAAATCATCCCTTTAGTTTCCTCCTCTCCTTAATTTTAATTGTATTCCAGAAATTTCTTGAAGCACAACAGCTAACCTCCTAGACAAACCTCTGATCTTTTGCATAAGAACGCTAATAGCTAAATATTTTTAGGGCCTGATTACAAGTACAGTGGTCAATAGGAAAGTGCAAGAAGGTGCATGAAGTGGCAGTCTAGTTCAGCATATTAGTCTCTTCTATGAGCCTGACAGCTGCTGTCAGACTGCCACAGCATCGCCCACCAGACCAGGATTCAACTCCTAATATGCTGGGCCGCAGAACCATGGCTTTGGCAGTCCTACAGCTTACGGTGCATTGCACTGTCCATTGTAGGACCACCAAAGTGTAATAAGGCTCTTAGTGATTTTGAACAAAGAATACTTTTTAGGATTTGACAGGTGGTAAACATATAACCGCACAGAAAACTCAAACCTGAAAACAAACAAAAGATTATACTGACAAACACCTAGGAAGAATTTTCTGAGGAGAAATGAATCTTGCTATTGACGGATTGGTTAGCTCCGAAGGGTGTGGTCACTAAATTTGTGGAAAATGTTTGTAGACTGAAAATATATAATCCAAGGCAAATTCCCATACGAAAGCATGTCAAAGAAACTTGCCTGCAAATTCTAGAACTGGAAAATTTGTTGGGGAACACAGTTGTAGTGCAACGGAAACGTATTACTGCAATATATTTGTATTTATTAATTTAATAATTATGTATGCAACAAAAGCTGCATATAAACTAACAACATGGGAAGCAGTAAGCAGTACTGAGAGCAAGGTTAGACGGTGAAAACGTAATATAACTGTATGAGAACACAGTGGTAATTCGGAAAAAACAAGACAACAACATTAAATACATCAGTGAAATATCCACGTAGGCAACAACATTAAATGCATGTGTGATAGGTCCCTGCAAAAGAGACCCCAGCAAAATTTGATTTAAGGCTGCGTTTTTAAAAATAATTTATGGTATTTTGTTTTATGATTGCTATGCAAACTGCCGGCGATTACATCAATTCGGATGTTGGTATTTTGTGTACAAATGCGTAATTTTACATGATATTTTTTTCAATTCCATTTCATTTAAACAAAGAATATTACATAAATATCGCCCAGGCATAATTAAAATCCATAAATATTTTGGTTTCACAGTATCTTGAAGAGTAGGGGTGAAGGAATTGTATCCTCTGATTTGCTAGAGGCTCTTGTCACAGAGCAATGCTTATCTATTTAAATTCAAATTTTAATTTTACTGTATCTTATTGAATTCGCCTATTACAACACTATAGTAAAACTGTACTAATCAATCACCCTGTGCAAAGTAGTTGATTTTGAGTGAGATTTGAAATAATTCATGTAAAATAGTGAATGGCAACCATGCAGGTATAAACAAGCACTGGTATAGGGAAATCAATTGGAAATAGCTGTGCGATGTCTGAGCTTCTTCCAGCTCTCCTAGAAGGAAAATCGCAAAACAAAGCAACATTTGTGGCTATAACAATATGGAATTGGTGAGTAGGGCCTATTGCTGAACAGACTGCTTTAGCAGAGATAAACTGTACTTTCAACGAAGCGTATTATGAAAAGGAATTTAAAGTTGAAATTTGTGTTGAGTGTGGCGATCTTAAAGGGATACATAGCACCATATAGTGTAATGGATGCTTTTGACAAAGAGTTCATGAACCACATAGGGTTTAGAAAGCCTGTGTGTCTTCATGTCCCTAATTTCTGAGCACGTTTGAGGAATTCATGAAATAAGCTTAAAACCAACAAAAGCCATCTTTTAACTGACCTGAAAACTGTGTATATCTTTCCAAGAAATGGGTTTAATTTACTCTGTAACCCATCATTCAGAAAAACATTTTAGATGTGTGATGGCCTGTACACCTTAACTATAAAGATGGGTAATATCGTCATCACATTGGCATTTATAGAATATGCCAGGGTTTTGCTTCAGAGCGAGGGATGCACACCAACCACTCGTCTTGTATTGGTCACAAGGACATCAAATTCAAGAGCAGTAAAAGTGATAGGGCTTACGGCATTGCATCTCCTTAGCTGTCCTAAATTTTGCCAAATTGTCTGTTTCTTTTCTATAGCTAGAATGCTTCCTGTATTCTTTAACTAATTGTGGAAATGTATGTATTTCTGTGCTCAACACAAGCGCAGGGTTTGATCTTGTGCGCTGTCCAAGTACACATCCAGCCCCCTACACTGCTGCTGTGGGAGACGTTCGGTTACTATTAGGGGCTTTACATCTAGAGAACAACACCTACGTATGTGCAACGCACAGAACAAAGGGAAACACCACCCTCGGATTTACACAAATCCAAATGCAACGCAAGTTGGATTTCAGGCACTCAAATGAAATCTGCTGAAAAATGGGACGAGAGTGCATGTTTTAAAATGCAGTCCTGTTATAGTCGCCCGCACCGCCACCATATGACCTGCTTTAACTACCCTCTCCTTCATATTTTGCGGTCACCAGTTTTTGGCACTAGTCATGGACATCAGAAGAACATTCTGTAGGGTTTCATATTTTTCCCCCTGTAATCTTCTAATGTATTCATTAGTATTTACTATTTTCTACAAATTGCTCGGACATGTAGCCAAGAAACAATAATGTTTATATCCAGTGTTGGACATACATTGTTCTAGAGTATTTGTATATTTTTTAATCATTTAACAATAAATGGGTTTTCCCTCCCCAATTGCTGAATGCCAGCATCTTTGCTTTAAGAAGTATTTTGTATTTAAGAGACTTTACCAGAAGAAATTTAACATCAATAGGCACGACTGAAGTACTTTACATCTATAGTTCTCTTGCGAAATCTTTTTTTAATGAAACCAATTGAGAAGTGACTTAACCAATCTGTAGACACATGGAAGTGGTCTTCCGGCCTTTGTGCTAGATGGAAGGCGCAGAGAAGTCCGAGTGGCGCGCATGAAATACAAGAGTCGCCCTTTTTCGCTCCCGGCAATCCGTATTTTTCAACAGCCACAAAAAAAGGTTACCGGCAGTTAATAACACAATGTTACAACCGAGGCATCCCTTACAAAATCATGTCTCGTCTCTGCTGCCTCGTGATAAATAGAAGCCGTTTCTTGTGGCACTTGTGAACAATGGGTGAAATGGATATTAGAAAAATCTCATTTATCTTCCGCTTTATTTCTTGATAGAGGTCCTTGTCACCGGGGCTATTATGTGACCAGCTCTGGAAAGGCCATCTCATTAGTTTCCCTTATCAAGATAGCAGAGTCTCCTTGCAACAGATAGCACTTACGTGTTAAATTCAATTAGAAAGCGGAATATCCTGGCATGCCGGCGTTTTTGTCTTTACACCACCTGAACTATTTCTGTACTCAACATACAATGCGTTCCTTGCTTCTGCGGCGGGCTCGGGGTGTCGAAAGAAATTAGTTTGGACACAGATAGTATCGGAATGCTGAGGACGTCTGCATATGAAAGCGCTCTGTGCTTCGGCTTGGCCTCAGCACTGGTACTCTATGTACTTGTCCAGAGCAGGTGTTTAACTTTTACCTGTATTTTACATATTATTTGCACTGTAGCTTTGACGGGAATTCTCAGTTTTACTGTTTCATTTATTTATTTATATTCACACGAAAAATAGATTTCATTTGTTAATGCTAATTGATCCAGTTTGGTGAACTAAAGTGCAGAGAGTAGATAATGTATCTAAAGAAATGTAGGTATGAAGAAGTTCAAGGTGGTTGTGAGGACACTACTACCCTGCAGTGCAGTGCACTTACAGGTCCCCAGTCGGGACATTGGACACCGGTTCTTGCCCCAGAGATTGGAAGGAATTTGGGGGAGGATCAGAGCATTCTAGACTAGGATGGAGCTAATGAACTGCATGGGTGTTGACAAGCTCCCCCAGAAGAAGAATTTTAAATGTAATAGAGAGCATTCCTCCAATAAAGCATAGATGGTTCATGTACCTGGCTCAAGAGTCATCTATTCACCTGCTTGCAAGATATCCAAATCTGGCTATGAAGGTCAAGAGACAAATCCAGATGTTTTGGTCAACTCAAAAGGTGCCCTGATGCCTGTTAGTATGGAGTTCTGGCTCAACTTGCTGTGAACCTTAATTGCAGAGCACTGAATAGCCAACAAAGTGTGCTGTCCGGTGCTAGCATGCAGCTGCCAATCACCCCCAACCGCATGTAGGTGACTCTGTTACCTCTAATCTGGGTGAATGTGTGCATATAGTTTCATATAACAGAGCCTTCAACAGATGTGATATGTGGTGGAGTCACATGGCCATTAAGATGCTGGTGAGAGCAAAAGGGTGTTCCAGATGCCTGCACTGCTGCCTCATGTGACACGAATAGCTGTAAGCCTGACCTGTGCAGGGGACCAGAAATAGCCTAAGACTCTGATGCTCAACTGTGCACAAGCTCCCTCAGCCCAAGAGAGAGCAGCACTAATGGGCACATGAAGACGCCCTTGGTTAGCAGCCATCTTGGAATGGACTTCCAAGCCCATTATTGAAATCCCATGCTACTGCTGTGACCATATTAAAACGGGGTGACCATCTTAGAAAGGTTTGTCACCCAATCAAATATTAGTCTTTGTGATCTCTCAAACCCTTGAGTGTGGCACCTTGTAGAATGCGTAGGTAGGTAGGTGAGCAACAGAAGCCAGCAAGCCTCCCACCTGAGCACCTTTGCCTCAATCCACTGCACAGATGCTGAAAAAACACAAAGCATTATTAGAAGAAATGTTTTCGACAAAGCCGATTTTCAATTCTGGCTGCCACAATAAAATCAAATGGGCGCTTATTATAGCGTCAACTGCCACTTAAGAAATATAGAGAAGGCATTGTGATGGTTAGGCACCAGCCGGAGCACTGATCCCAAGAGTGAACATGGCTGTGGCTGAAAGAAAATAGTGAGTTTACTCATTGCAACATTTGAAAACTAAGAAAATGCCGATTTATAAAGGCCGTAACAAATACATTGCTTGAGGTCAAACAAGTCAAAATAGATTTCAGAAAAGAACTATATTTGTTCAATAATATGATGCTCTTGGTAAATAAACAAGAATATACAGCAACAACCTTGGGACACAGTAAAGAAAGTAGTCTGTAGATGCAGAAGGCAAACATATTTAAAGAACATCAAACAGTACAATTGTAAAATCACAAACTGTCTCACAGTAATGAGTGTACAAGGAAAGTGCATGTGAAAGAAACTGTGACTAATGCACGGGTAACTCTTACCGGCCATGAAACCGAAGAACAAATTCGAAAAGCTAAACATCACAGAACATAATATTGTGGCAATATAGGCAGACAGAAGTAAGACTGTCCCTGACAGTAGCACGGGTGATGCCAGAGCAGGAGAAAATTGCAGAACACCAGCCACAGAAGATCTGTCAATGCAACATCACACTGAAAATTGGTATACACATGCGCCCAAAAAAGACAGCACAAGGGTGAGAGAACTGAGGCAGCTAAATTTCACAATGGAGCACCTAAAATAATACTTATGACCCAAAGAAGGAGAACAAGAAATATCCACCGACATCATCAACAGCAGACACTAAACAGGGACGAGAAAGAAAATGTATTTTTGAGCTCATAGATACTCCCCAAGCTCTAAGTAGCACTCCAAGTGGAAAAGCATCTGAGAAGAGCGAATGGGTGAAATCCACCTAGAGATACAAGGAGAACGGCATCAAAGCTGAATTGACTGATTCATGATTTTCTCCACAATCAAGAGAGCTTCCTCATCAGAAAGTGCAGAAAGACACATCAGACTCAAAGCATGTCACCACAAACTTTCAGATTAACCAATTCAATAGTCGCACCAAGGCCAAATAAACATTCCTTTAGGCATCTACCATTCTCAGAGAAATATAGTATACTCCGAGAATCCAGTGCAGCCACCAGTTGAATAACTCAAATTGCCATGCCCGATGGTGCTACACAAGAGCACAAGCATCACACAATCTCCACCTACTGTTGCGGGGATTCTGCTCATGCACAGAACTATGCACAGGAAACCAGGACCTCAGTGAATTGTGGTGTACCAAAAAACTCACCTCAGTACCTAGAAACCCTATCCGACTAGCATCAGTGTCTCATTCGTTCTCTGTACCATATGGAAGCTGCCAATGATAAGACAACCCAGAACAAGTGACTTAGAATACTCTCAGGAATGGTGGGAATCAAGAACACCTTTTCGTTGTTATTCTCATATCAGTCCACAACATGAGTAATCAGAGACACGGAAAAAGTTTAAATTTTTTTATTTTTAAACACGTGCTCTAAGATGCAGAATTTTGGCTAACATAAGCAAACATATGATTAGAAATAAAACCATCAGTATTGTTACAATTCCATAAAAACAAAGGGAGAAATCATATTATAATGATAGTGGAAACAGGTCCTATAATACCTTGTGTACCACCCTCCCCTGGCTAATAAGCTAATTTTGTAATAATAATAGAAGGTCTCTAGGTTTGAATGGGGAACCCCATACCTCCAAGATCAGCTTAGGTGAATGACATCACAGGATCAGCACTGCTCTCTGTGTCTGGAAAGGTTTTCTCCAAGAGTGCCAGCATCATGCATGCAATGCAATATTAAAGGCACCCGAGTTTCAGATATTTGCAGCTGTGTGCTTGTTGTGTCTAGAGCGTGGGCCGATCAACCTGAATTCAACAGCATACATTGTTATTTGTCCTTGACGGTTTCTGCACACAGTGTTCAGACTAAGGTCGCAGTGCACGTCTAGCGATGTGAAAAACCGACCGTTCTCATGTGAAGATAAAGCAAGCAAGCAGTTTTACTTATAATAAGAGCTACCTGTAGTGTCGTATGCAAAAGCAGCAAAGTGGCAAAATAGTGTTAACATCTACAATGCTGATGCTAACATAGCAATGTGTGCAGGCAAAACCCTGTCTTCACTACACCCTCCCTTGATCAGACCACGGACAAAATAGGGAAGTAATGTAGGAACGCAGAGTTCAAGTTCGAGTGAGACAGAACCAAGTTCATATATTGGCAATCCATATAATTGGTAGTGAAAAGTTTGAAAAGTTTGTTGGGAAAAATTAAAAAACAAAAAATCAATCAGGGGCGGTATACAGCCCATTCTGGAGTAAAAAAATAAAAAGTAAAAATGTTTGAGTTAGTATGTGCGGAAGATGGAGAACTGCCAATTTAATCCATCAATGTGTAGGCACAGTATGTTGCAACAGCTTCCAAGAGGAAGTCATTGTAATCTTCGGTAAATGATTCAGCCATCCAATCTAATAAAGTAAACAAGCATACATGTTCTTCGATAACCGGAGCCTCTAGCACCATCAGAGGACAACTTGCATGTTCTTCAAGATAACTTCACGCCAGGAAGTCATGGGCTGCTGCATATATATCCCAATTTCCTAGGATTCAGTGCGCAGCTGCACAGGCCATGATCCCGATACCAGAACAGTCCAACTCATGAGCCAGTAAGGGACTCATTAGTCACTCATAGTCCGGGGCAGGAGACGCCGTGTTCGACAGGCACAAATCCAGAGCCCATTCAAATGAACAATCTAGGCAATGGAAAACAGGTTGCACGCAAGTAAAGTATGAGAACCAGAAGAACAAGCCATAGGCTACGCTCAAAGTGGCCAGTGGTAGTGTTCCATAGTATTCAAGCATCCGGTTGTGCAGTTGGAGCAGCCGGGGCAGGGTGTCGTGTGACACAGATCGTGCAGCCATTGTGGAGCAAACAAACCAACAGCAGCACACCAGCCGTCAAGGCGAGGATTAACGGAAGCCCGCTGAAGACACTGGCAAAATAGATTGAATGAAATGTCGGTATCACACCAAATATTGTTTGGAACGAGGTCACAAGGCCGGAACCCACAACTTTGAAAAAATGCACCAAGCCAGTTGTTGACGAGGCATTGAATATAGTGTGAATCAGAGCACCGAAATGAAGTGGGAGATCAGTATTTAAAAGGGCATGCACCTCGGTGCGTGTGTTAGCAACGTGAAGGACAAATGTTTCCCAAGAGGAAGTTAGGGCGACTTCTTTTTGAGACAATAGAGCCCTTATTCTGCTCATCTTGTTGAACTCTGCTTTCAAGGTTGGTATGGAAGGCCACATGGATACATCGAGTCTCCCATGCGGGGGTAGGATAAGCACATTCTTACAACAGACTACTCGTTGGGAGACCGTTACAATGTACGGAATCCCTGCCAGCATCCTGCAACACGCCTCTTTATTTAAAAGTAAATAGCTAACGTTAGCTAATAACGTAAAAGTTGGTGTAATCGCTGGCACAGGATTTCCCTTCAAAATGCAGGCTAAATTCGGTGCATGCACTTTGCAAGCGCCATGCAATTGGATGTTCCTGCAAACTACTGAGTGATCTGGTGTGGAAGTGCACTCCTCTCCTTTGAAATAAACCTCTTTTCCTCTCTCAGGCACCTGTATGTAAATGGGAGTGACCAAACTTCATGTATGAAAGCGGTAACTAGTGGTTCATATAAGCCTAAGGCATAGTGTTTCATACACGAACTGAACTTAAACAATGGAAAAGGAAGAGTGATTAACCCATGGATAAGCCACTCAGCTGAATTCGATTAGGCTACAGAGAATGGTAAAGGTTCTAACTTTTCAATATGCAAAAGTGAAAATGTCGCATCCTTCATGGACATGACCTGTTGTTTATCAGTCAGATTAAACGGCTAGAATAAAGATGATGTGTTCATGTCGTCCCAGGGAACTTTCCCAGCCTTCAATGTTTGTAAAGTCCATGCAAACTGCCTTATAGAACGCAATTGATTTTGACCATGGTATAGGACAAACATGTCATCCTGTACAATATCCACAACAGATGAAACAATATTATCTAATGTATAAATTCTGGAAGAAAGGGTGCTAATGCTATTATCAATGACAGCAAGCAATTTTTCCAAATTTGCTTGATCAATAGCTCTCAATCTAGAAGCAGCCTCAATTTGAGATAATTTCCAAACTTCGTTGTAAATAGCATACACCCATCTTTTGGACCTGCCACCCACATGGCCCTTAACAAAATCATTCAAATCTACATAGTCAGTTAATTTGTACAAATTAAGTTTAACTGACGCCAAGGTGGAATATTGCAGCCAGTTTTGACATCATTTTCCTACTGAATAGGTAGTAACAGAATGGGAGGATTCAAACCGGGGGTCAACCCTAGCCTGTGTGTAGCCTGATCTCTGCCCCAGAAAACGATGTTGATATGCGTCTGAAGTTTTTTGCCATATTAACCATCCGTAGGGATCTAAGTTGGAAATATTGACGGATGTATTAGCAATTAGTGATTGCAATTCATCAAGAGACAGATTTGTGTGATTGTCCCAGAAAAGATAAGCACCCAGATCTGGAATAGTAGGGGCATTCATCTTTTTAGAAGTAGCCAATCCAAAGCAGGTGGTCTGAAAAATAGTAGATTCAAAAATAACATATGGTTCGGGATAAGGCACACACAATGCAATGCCTCAGGGCCTTGCACTTGCCAGGCTTTAGAACCTCAAACAGATATAAGATCAATGGTATCTTTTCACAGCTCATAGCCCCCAATAGCTAATTCATCCATAAAGGACTTCGAATACAGTAATTTAGTGTGTGTCAGTCTAACTTTGGAAGCTGACTTAGCTGACATTTTAAAATAAAAGGCTTCAGGTTTAGATACACTGAAATCGGTAAAATATGTAAATTTGTTCACTAGAGTTTTGGAACTGCCTTTAATGGGAGTTTGTGTATCATTAACAAAATTTCTAAAAGTATTCGCTTTATGCAGCAAATGATTGCCATAGTGTTGGTAGCAAAACAACTCTCCATAACTGAGTCTAAATACAAATCTTCAGCATCAAAAGCAGCATAATATTTCAAATCAGAAAAAATAGCCTCAACGGCTTGGATATCCCAATCATCAGAGCGTATATTTTGTTTCACAACATCCCCCATAGAAACACGAAGTACATTGGGGACATTAATCACCTCTTTAGGGCCATGAATTTGAAATTTAACAGCGTCCCATACAATCCCATCTAACACAGGCCAGGCAGTAATATTAACAAAAGTCTGGTCCCTCTTCATGATGTGTGATGAGGAATGGGGTGCCAAAGTTCCATCAATTAATCTAATTGCAGATCTTTTGGTAAGATAATGTCCATTCAGTAGACAAAAAAAGACAACCCCAAATCCAATCGACATAAACAAAATAATAGATATGAGCACCAGCCAAAATGTCTTTTAAACCAAACAGCAAAAATGGAAATTTTCGATGGGGCATTCGATGTTGTAGAGTTAGTGTCAAATGAAAAACGTGACTGGTCAACTGCACTTGATTGCAAACCAGGCAACGACACATCTGTGGGATAGGTATACTCAGTATCTTCATGGGGATCACCAGCCTGTGGAGTCAATAAAGGATTAGTAACTGTATGCATCTCGATGGCAATGTCAGGCCTGTTCGTATTTGCCGGAGCCAAAACATAACTTCTCAGCATTGCTGGACAAGAGACCGCTGGAGTCATGCTAAGAAGAATCGGCCACTCGTTGTAGTTTGACATTGTCAATGGAGATGTACCTGTTATCCTTGCGACCAGGAAGTGGAGGTAAAATGACTGTTCTTGTACCCTGCATGCCAAGCACTGGAACAGGTGCACGATAAGAGGGGCCAAACTCCTTCTTCTTCTCCACCTTCTCACGGACCAGGTCACCAACTCGCGGTAGCCAGCCAACTACCGGAATCAGAAGTGCAGCATCAGTTGTGGAGGGCAAGTGATCATCTACGTCAATGGGTGCGGCCGGCGCCGCCATGTCTAGACCATCAAGGTCCGGGACAAACATTTTTATGCCAAAGAGCATTTCGTATGGGGTCCGCCCACCCAGAGACCTTCTAGGGAGATTATTAAGTGCATGCTGAACGCTATATAAATGGGCCAACCAGTTCCTGCCAGTACCTAAAACCCTAGCTGTCAAGGATTGTTTTAAGTCACGGTTCATTCACTCCACAACAGAATTGCCCCCAGGCCTATATGGAGACAAAAATTTGACCTGGACCCCCAAAGATCTCACGGCATCCTTGTACGCCTTAGAGGCGAAAGCCGGACACTGGTCCAAATGGAGGGTACCACATGCAAAAATTCCCACAAAAGACACGCAAATCCCTGATGACAGTTTGAGAATCAGCACTACTTTGTGGCCAGACCCATAGAAAACGTGTGCACGAATCCACTGCAACTAAGATGTACTTATACGCAGTATCAGAGTAGAAAGGACGGCAGTGATCCAAATAAACACACCCAAGTGGTTTATTAGATATGTACAACTGTGTCTGAAGTGGACGCGCTGCAGTCGAAGGTTTAATCTGCTGACAAATGTCACAAGCAAGGACATAATCACAAGTCTGTTTATAAAATCCGCGCCACCAGTAACGTTGTTGTAAGATAGTAGCAGTCGCTGAGACGCCTGCATGGGCTGAAGCCATACCTTCGTGAGCGGCTGTTATCAAAGCAAGTCTGCAGTCCGCGTTGGGTATCAATCTGTCACCAACGTCATTAATTCTCACATAGGGAACTTTATCAGGACTTAAATGATAAGAGTATTTAGAAGGGAAACCTCAAGGGTAATTATCACCCTTCTCTATAGCAGCAATGGCCGCCAAGATGTTATCATCAATCTTACTTTTGGATCTTGTAACTGCTGCTACCAGATATCTTGCC
Source organism: Triturus cristatus (assembly GCF_964204655.1). Lineage (NCBI taxonomy): Eukaryota > Metazoa > Chordata > Amphibia > Caudata > Salamandridae > Triturus > Triturus cristatus. The sequence goes on along the minus strand of NC_140585.1, from coordinate 827,327,383 downwards.
ACTGCTGTTCTCACTGCTTCATCAGCTAAACTGTTGCCAACAGCGTGTACCCCTACGCGCTGGTGACCCAGAGTATGAATTACATTCACGAGCGCCAGACGTTGTTTAAGTTCTGCAACTCGAACCCACAGCATTTTATGTTTGATTGTGCTACCTTTGGAATCACGATATTCATTTTGAGCCAAAAAGAATAAATTGTCGTTGAAAGACTGAACACAGTAGTATGAGTCACTTACAATAAGAGTAGTCACTCGAGGATCAGCAAACTCTAGTGCAAGCACCAGAGCCCGTAGCTCTGCCAACTGGGCGGTACAATCACCCAATGTCTGCGTATGCACGACATCAGACTAGAATTCTCCATTCACAAAAGTACCAGCCACTATTACGGAGGCCGCTGAATAAGCATGCTTAGAATCCGTCGCTGGTTGCGCCTAACCGTCAGTGTAAATGATACAATGGTAATCCTCAACCGGGTGCAAGGACAGAGGAGCTGGATGAACAAAATCATACTGCAAATACTCCTGAGTCTGCAATGAGGCATGAAAGATGAAAGTGACATCCGGAGACGTCAAAGAAGTGGCCCATTGTATCCAACGTGGATGCAGAGCTTTAGAATTAGGTACACTGGCCTTTGTCACTGCCTCAAGGGCAGGATATGGTGTGACAACTAACATGAGTTTGCCTTACGATAGCGCTCCCTCTTTTAGAATCGCCTTCTGTACTGCAATTAACACCTTCTCGACGGTGGAAAAGCACATTTCAGCCGAAGTGTACAAGTGTGACTTGAAAGCAATTGGGACGGTGTCCCCTTCATTAAATGTCAAGTACGTGAAACCCACTGCGCCAGGCACAATTCAGATTACGAGGTATGTGTGGTTATCACGTGTCAATAAGTATTTTGAAGCAAGAAGATCAGCCTGCAAAGAGTGCAGTTCAGCTGAATGTTCTGGCAGCCAGCTCGATTTGGCAAAAGTAGGTTGTACCAAGGCATATACCGGCTTGATACGCTGGGCATAATCGGGAATTTAAGTATGCCCGAAATTCAAACAACCCAGGAAAGATTGTAGTTTTTCCAGAGTTGTTGGAGCGCTCAAACACGCGCATTTCTCCAAGAAGTGAGGTGCTAAACCTTGTCCTTCGTTCTTGAGTTCATAGCCCAAAAACAATACTGTATACTCTGCAATGTGTGATGTTGCAAAGTTAAATTTGTAACCGAAGTCCGCAAACCTGACAATGATGCGGTCAACGCGACACAGATGCGGCCATAATTCGTCATCTGTGAGATAAATATCATCAACATACGAGTACGCATCAGGGTCAATGCTCTCTAACAGAGAGATTACACGTGCCGCAAAGACTCCTGGACTGTTTTTGTAGCCCATGGCTAATTTTTTTAACTGTTTTTGTTTGCCGCCAGAAGTAAAGGCTGTCCATTGACTACTAATAGAGGACAGGTTATGGCTGTAAAAGCCATTGGAGATGTCAAGTGTGGTCTTAAACCTTTTTCTCACGAGACTATCAACGAGGGCAGAACTATGGGTATTTTGTACTACGCACGTCCGGCAATGAGAGTTCAAATGGCGATAGTCCAATACTGGGCGGTACGACCCATCAGGTTTGGTTACAGTGAAAAGAGGATTATTCATGGGTAACACACATGTTTCAATTACACCTTGATATTCCAATTGTTCAAAAATTTCTGCGACGAGAGATCTAGCTTCTCGGCGCATGGGATATTGGGGTTGTGGCTGTGGCATAGAAATAATGGAATCTCATGCCTTGGTGATAATTTATCCCACCCAACCTGAGTACGGTACAACGCCAGAGCAAGCACCTGTGCCCACTCTTCTGCAAAGTTCTGAGCTTGCTCCTTCGGCACTGTGTACGCGAAAGATGGGAGGATTACCTCCTCCCCTCTGGGAGCGGCTAAAATTAAAGCTGGGGGCTAGTCCGCCTCCGCTAACAAAATGTCATATGTAGAGGTCAGATTTTCCCCAAAAATCCCTTTTATGGTACTTTGTATGTCACCTTCAATTAAAAGGACTATGTCATATAATCTGTCAGGGGTAGCCACTCTAGTGTCAGCAGTTTCTACAGTAATAAATGTCAGTTGCTGTCGCCTTCAGATATGGAAGCAGTGCTTGCCGCACTATTGTAACCTCCACTGCGCTGTCTTGCAGTGTTAGTGCCCATGTCAGGTTCCGAAGCTGTGTTCTCACTCTCTGTGGCATACCTCGTTGTTAGTGCAGCAACTTTCTTTTTCTGAAACGGAGGTCGTTGACATGCAAAGTCGTCCTGCTTGCCTTTACCATCAGTTGGGCGGGGCTGCTAACGTCCTTGAGGGGCACCCCGACCTCTGCCATGTTCACCTCCACCTGCTTGCGAGACCGATGTTTCCTGTGAAGAATGAGGAGAACGTTGTTCAGGAACTTGAAATCTATCAGGAGACTTAATTCTTGTGCAATCGCGCAATTCATATGTGCGTTCAATAGTCACTGGTATTGGTGATGCGGGACGAGACCCCTGTTTCTGTTGCTGCTTCCCCTGTTTTTTACCTTTCCAATTTTGTTTAGGAAAAACAGGACGGTCGTCTTTTGTAGACTTAACCATCTGAGTTTGCGGTTGCGCTGTTGTTTTAGTAAAAGGCTTAACCCCCAAACTATTGCGGCCAATGGTCTTATAAGCCTCCGCAATAATTCTTGGTAACTGCCGAAGTTTATCGACGTCGGCGACGAAGAGCAGCTCATTCGACACTTGAAATTAACCGCATCTCCCTTGACATTAGCAAGGATGACATCAGCAACTATGCCGAACACGCCGACAAGCCTCATTCCCAATTCCACAGCCGCCTCCGGACCGTGCTCATCCTGAACACGCTTAATTACGGAGGGCAGTACAGTCATAGACGATGCGCCGAAGCACTTCACATAGACCACTGCAAATACTTTACCCCAGTTCTCACAATCTGTTACCTCAGGGACTAAGTCTTTCTGCAAACTAATTGTAAGAATCCTGTATTTCTCCACAGGAGTATAATTAGGAAATACTGCTTCCAGCTGGTCAAATTTCTCAGCAAGCCAATAAGGTATATCGTCCTTATTCAGGGGGCGCTTGCCCATTACCAAATTAACTATGACAGGACTAATAGTAATCCCGGCCGGTCCAACTAGTTGCGCTGCAACCCCAGGTGCCCCCACCTGGACATTGCGAGACACGTATTGCACCGAAGCCCTATGCAGCGCAATCAAGGCGGTATGTAGTTGACGTAAGTCATCAATCAGGGCTTGCAAATATCGTGGATGAGGTGTGAACCCGGCCAAGTCTGGCCAAGTGGCCCCAGGAATGTGCAAGGGACCTAACTCAACCGGAGTTACGGTGTGGGGGAGGGCGCCATTGAACCAAATACGATGCTGCCAAGCGGAAATTTGAATTTCCTGTGTCTTATACGGTGTGTAATTCGCTGGAACTGCCACAGGAGTGTATGAGTGGAACGTCTTATCATCTGCATTCACCCCCAGAAAAGTAACCCAAGAGTAAAACAACTCATAGGGGAATGATGCATCGGCAATCACTACAAAGATAATTGACATTTCATTGCCTGGCACCCCGAACTGTGTCAAATGACTCCGGAGAGGTGCGCGACTATGTACTGCAATAGCAACTTCAGCCATAAGGACGCAGAGAAGAAAAACAATCTATATGAAACCGAGCACAAAAAGGGTCAGTAATTCAAAATGAAACCTTTTTAATTGTCAAGCTTGAATGAACCTATAAGTCAACTATAGAGGTAAGTTTAAACCATCACTCCCGTCAACCAGAAAGAAAAGTGAGGGTGTTGTGGACAAATATAAGCACTACTAAGGCATCTCAATCATAAGACCACAACGTTAGGTGCGCCATGTTGCGGGGATCCTGCTCATGCACAGAACTATGCGCAGGAAACCAGGACCTCAGTGAATTGTGGTGTACCAAAAAACTCACCTCAGTACCTAGAACCCCTATCCGACTAGCATCAGTGTCTCATTCGTTCTCCGTACCATATCAAAGCTACCAATGATTAGACAACCCAGAAGAAACGACTTAGAATACTCTCAGGAATGGTGGGAATCAAGAACACCTTATCGTTGTTATTCTCATATCAGTCCACAACATGAGTAATCAGAGACACGAAAAAAGTTAAAAATTTTTTATTTTTAACTACGTGCTCTAAGATGCAGTATTTTGGCTAACATAAGCAAACATAAGATTAGAAATAAAACCATCAGCATTGTTACAATTCCATTTAAAAAAAATGGAGAAATCATATTATAATGATAGTGGAAACAGGTCGTATAATACCTTGTGTACCACCTGCCCTGGCTAATAAGCTGGTTTTATAATAATTATAATAGAAGGTCTCTAGGTTTGAATGGGGAACCCCATACCTCCAAGATCAGCTTAGGTGAATCACATCACAGGATCAGCACTGCTCTCTGTGTCTGGAAAGGTTTTCTCCAAGAGTGCCAGCATCATTCATGCAATGCAATATTAAAGGCACCCGAGTTTCAGATATTTGCAGCTGTGTGCTTGTTGGGTCGAGAGCGTGGGCCGATCAACCTGAATTCAACAGCATACATTGTTATTTGACCTTGACTAAGGTCGCGGTGCACGTCTAGGGATGTGAAAAACAGACCGTTCTCATGTGAAGAAAAAGCAAACAAGCAGTTTTGCTTATAATAACAGCTACCTGTATTGTCGTGTGCAAAAGCAGCAAAGTGGCAAGATGGTGTTAACATCTAAAACGCTTATGCGAACATAGCAATGTGTGCAGGCAAAACCCTGTTTTCACTATACTACAGAAGCAAATCAGCTAGCTCACAGAATAAAGAGTTACCAATATCGGATGCCTGGATAGAAACCAACAGGTTCTCTCCTCAAGTTGAGGAAATAGTATTTCCTCCTTCTCTAATGGAGGAGGATGTTGAAAATATGTTAATTTTTCTTTAAAGGGGAAATGACATATTGTGAAAACACTATGGCCTTGTAATGTAGAGTCCTCACAGGTTGGCAATTGGGACCCCACCTCCTTCCCTATACACTGGACAGGAAGTGTATGAACTGTATGGGTAGATTAATGGTTGCAGAGAAAATTTCTATTAAAAAGGATAGGAAGTTCATGTACTTCTCTCCAAATTCCTTTATTCACTCTGTTTACACACTGTTATAAATTAGTGCCACCTTAATGGCTACATAGTCATATAACTAATTAAAACGCAGGAGTTATAGGGGCACATGCATCAAGATATGATTTTTCGAGTCGTTAATTGCGATTATTAAGGAATCGCAATTAAGGACTCGTAAAAGCCGATGCATGTTGGAATCGCTATAAAAATAGCGATTCCTAAACATTCCTTAATCGCGACACACAAATTTTGAGTCGCAATTACGGAATGCCTCTCCATTCATTCCTATAGGCCTACAAGCAGAATGAATGGTAAATTGAATGTGCAGTTTGGGAGTACCAATAGGTACTCACAAATTGTGCATGCAATTTCAAGGGTGCAAGGGTGTCAAAAGGACACCATGTAGCACCCCTGGAATTGTGATGTGCACCCATGTTGCGCAGACACATGCCCCAGGGCATGTGTGTGTGCAACTTGAAAATGTGAAAAATGCACTTTAGTGCATTTTTCAAAGTTTTTGGAAATTACCAACCAGTTCAATTGCTTGGTAATTTGCAGCCCCAAATAGCGAAATCGCCATTTAAAAGTGGTTATTGCACTGCATTTAAGGAATTGCAAACTGCGATTCCTTAAATGCAATCGCAATTTAAGAAATCGCAATAAAGTGTGATTTCTTAAATTGTGAGTGCCTTACACTTTGATGCATCGCAAAAGCCCTTTTTGCGGGCGCAAACGGCCAATTTTTGCAAATCGCACCGTTTGCTCTCGCAAAAAAGGTTGATGTATGTCTGTTCGTCATTTCAAATTTCACTATCATTAGAGCAATTGCATACACATCTTTCAGCAAGTGTGATAAAAATTGAATTCCATCCAAAATACATTATAGTACAGATACACAGAAAATGGCAAAGTCTCTGGAGTTGATCTCAAATATGGTATAAAAGTGTAACGCCTCATCTAATGTATAAGTAACTGTGGCTCTCAGCGCCCAATAAGGAGGGATTGCATGACTCATCTGTCGCTAGTTATTTTTATACTAAGCACACATTTTAAACTCAGTCTAAATATCTTTTCATGTATCCAGCTCCAGCGGTGAGGGCTTAGTACCAAAGTGCACTAGTTAATTAATCAATTTGAAGAAAATAATATATTCAAAGAATGATAGTGCTCACTCCTCGTGGTCCACCGCACAACAACCACCTTTATTGCAGAATAAACTTTCGTAGGAATTTTAGACAGAAACAGTGGTTCATGGAGGACAAACGATATTCATGAGTTGACTATATATTATTAGTGTTCAGCGTAAGACTTATGTTAACAGTAAGAAGTGGTTGGGAATATTGAATGACAAGTTTTCGATAACATAGGAACTCGGCAATACTGATTGGTTTATGAATTCGTTGTAGTGAATTACGCGAAGGCAGGTCGCTATTGGTGGTCAAACTTTCTTAAGTGCACTGTGTAACAGCACGCTTCTATTGGCTGAAAAAAGACTTCGGACCACGGAGGGAGCATGCGTTAGTAATGAGCAAGCTAGAAAATCTATCCTCTCATTGCTTATAGCAAATAATGATGGCGAGATTATGATTGGTTGAGGAAGGGTTTTAAAGGAAAGATGTTAGCGGAATTCATTATCAGCAGGATTTATCGGGCCGCGCTGATGAGGATACACATGGAACGGAAGGTGTGATGGTAGGTCGACTATTTGATAGGCCCGCACTTTGAGTAGACAACATAGAGAGGTTTTCAAGCCGTAATCTTTGTGTATCATTGTTTATTTTCAGTTTAGAAATTGAATAGAGGACATTTAAGAATTTATCAAGTTTAGTTGGAAATATGAGAATGGTGAGTAGAGTATTATAAGCGACAAAACCTTAGGAATAGAAGCATTTAATATAATAGTAAGGTAATAATGAGTCTGTTTTTGGCTTCCTCAGAATAATATTCTTCTTGAAGATAACTAATTAATGAACAGAACATAATACAACCAAAAATGAATACTAATTTTGGTGAGTGATACTACATTATATCAGTATATCGATAAAGAGGGAGGAAATCTTAATTTAAAATCTAAGCATTAAAGTAGGTCAACTATAAAGTTAGATGGCACATGCACTTGCCTTTCTAATACAAAGGTTTGACTAATGGGGGTAATACCCTTGTTTTGAAAATGGACATGGGCGCTCAGGATGGACGGATGTGGTCAATGAAGCGTTGATCATAATAACTCTTAAGGAATGAAAAAAACTTGAGGTGCTTTTAACATATCCACAAATTATCATGAATTGAGTGTTTATAAAATTTAAAAAATGTTTTGTCTCTAAAAAAACATTGTTGTAAGCTGTTTTAGTATGATTATCTGAACATGTTAATCAGCAGCTTCGATATTTTGTTTTTTCCCCATCTTGATTACAGAGGATTCAGAATGGATATAGGCAGGAGATGTTGTTTCATTATCAATACATATAAGATAGGTTAGATTAAACTGTCTTTGGTAATTATAAAGTAGCAATGATAAGAGTTTCTGATATAGTTTTTGTTTTTTCTATCCCTGATGATGTCCGTATAGGACGAAACGTGTTGGCTGACATTAAAAGCAAAGTATTGATCTAAACATTGGAATTTAATTCAGCTATTGGAACATGTTTGTGGTGAACTTTTATTGAATTATCAAAATAAAGAAGAAGAATTTTCAATTGAATCTACTGCCTGAGGACTCATCATTAGAAGAATGACAATAGTTGATTGTGTTATGAATTGACATTGACATTGGCGCTCCCCCTCCCTAAAGTTTATCTTTACATGTATGCCTTCAGTTTATCATGCACCAGTAGACATCTGATTCATCGCAGAATGTGTCCCCAAAAGTGTACAATACTTGAAGAACCCTGAAAAAAAGGTGAATAGGGCATTTTCTGGTACTCTCATAAATCTTCTCCTGAAGGAGTTAGATTAGATCAAAGGGCCTCTGAAGGGATTTGCTAGTAGGGGGAATGAACCACTTACATCGAATATGAAAAGTCTTGCAGCGGACCTGGGTAGAAGTCCAGGGGGGGCTACTCCGTTAAGGTGGAGGAGCGTTTCCCCACTGCCTTGAAGCAGTAAAAAATAGAAAAAATGAAATGATAATAATATAATATTATTATCATTTTATTTTGTCATCCTGCTGCGGCAGCTTTGTGAGATGGGGTGGGCATGGCTGTTTTGTCGGCTCCCTTGGGCCACCCAAAACAGTCATGTGCACTTTCCATGTTCTCCATGCAGACTGCATTGCAGCCTGCATTGAGAACATGTCCAGGCCCCCAGTCCCTGGCTGAGCGCCGAACCATGGTGCTTAGACTAATCACAAAGCTGCATTGCAGTGTTGTGATTGGTCGGGAGAGCCTGTGTGCTTACCAATCACAATGCTGCATTACAGCATTGTGATTGGTCAGGGGAGTCTGGATGTACTTCCTGGAGTCCGAGATGGAGAAGAGCAGGAGTGGAGACACGGGACCCGGCAGCAAGGTAAGTATTTTTTTTTTATATTGCGCCCCGTGACTCATCTTGCCTCCCTCCCCCTGCCCGCCATGCCACCCGCGAGCCGTGCCACCCACCACTGGAGAAGTCATGTATTCACCTCACCTATATTTTCTTTTTTTTACTGTGGCAAGTGCCAGGTCATAGAAAAACCATGTGAAGCAAAACAAAGAAATACATTATAGCCAAATGTGGTATACTCTCAGGCCTCTTATCACTTCTATATCACTGGTTAGATATCAAACGAATCTTAAAACATTGTGTGAGATATAGTAACCAGTTATTGATATGGCCCAGGCCGAAACATTTTTTAGAGAACAGGACTAAGAATATTATGTACTAAGGTGTTTAGCATTCTCCAACCCTATGATTCGGTAAATCAGAGGGTTGACGAATACTAAACCCCTTTTATCATGTACTAAACCCATTTAACATTTCAGAATAGGTTTTACAAATTGTTAAATGTTTTTAGTAGACATTAAAGAATCACTATTTAGAAGCAGCGTTTTAAGGGTGTCCAATTCCTTAAGGTATGTATTAGGGTTTTGCAATCAAAATCTTGGATCCCTTCCCCTTTGTGAATGAAGATTTTTTTTTTAAGAGTAGGTAGTGGCCCTATGGACCATTGCCTAATCTTAAACTTTCTAAACAGTCTCCTTTTTCTTTTTTTTAAGCTTCCCATTTTGTTTTTAGGAAAACAGGCTGCATTTAGACATGGTGGTCTGCTGATCTCAGTCTGTGATTGTAGCCAATCGTAGTGGGTTTAAATTTGAAACCAACCTCATTAGTATTTATTAGGTAGGTCCAAGGCTGGACTGGCCGTATCGGACATCAGGTGTTTCCCCGGAGTGGTGGAAGGGTGGAGGCCGGTTTTGTTACTGTGGTGGGCGGTTTTGCAGCAGTGCTGCAAATGTCAGCCCCCAGGAAAAATATCAGCAGGCCAGCATAATTCACACAGCACCCACTTTTGTTTCCAGCCTCTCTGTGTTTTTAAATATGCTATATAGTTATAAAAGCACTCAATGCAGAGTACTTTGTATATCAAGTAGTTTTCGGCAACATTAAAAGTGTCAAGATATCTCTGGTGATTTAGGTGCACATGCATCAAACTAAGAAATAGCGATTCCTAAATAGTGAAAATTAAGTATTCGCTATATAGGAATCAGTATTTCCAATGCATGACCAATTTCGCGAATATTTACCGAATCGGTAAAATTCACAATCGCAAATTGCGATACTGCCGCCAAGACGCGCTATTTCTGAAAAGGTTATTAGCAACCTCGCTATTAGCGAAATTGTTATTAGCGAAATCGCAAATAGCGAAATCACAAATAGCGAGGTCGCTTTTGATGCATGGTGATGACATCACAACCAGGAAGTCATCCAGCCCATGCTTCATTCAGTGCTCAGTGAGAGTGAGAGGAGGAGACTGAGTGCAGGAGCAGAAGAGCACATCCAACAACTGAGCTTGCAGACCTGTCCCTTACTAAAAATGGATACTTCAGCAACAGGGGAGAGTACACCAGGCAGGAAACGCAAGCTGAAGTTTAGTGAGAGGGAAATTGAACACCTCATTGAGGAGGTAGTCATCAGCCATGACAAGCTATTTGGCAAACTGTCACTGAAGGTCCCAGAGTCACCGAAGTGCAAAATCTGGCTCAGGGTCCAGAATAAAGTTAACGCAGTGGGGGTCACCCACCGCTCAATAGACAACCTAAAAAAGCGTTGGCACGACCTGCACAGCCGTGCCAAAGAGAGGATTGCTGAGAGGCTGAAGGAGGCCAAGAAGACCGGAGGGGGACCAGCAACACAGCCTGGGAACACACCCATGGAGGACCTGGTGGAGTCCACACTCCAGCCTGAAGCTGTGGGGAGAGTGACCCAGCCTGACACATCCGGAGTGCACAGCACATCTCAAGGTAAGATGCATGCAAGTGACCTTTACAAGAGACATATCAAAATGTGCATATCACCTCAGTTCAGCACAAGTGTACAGAAAGCCACCCCATTCCACATTTTCCACCCACACCCAAATGCATTAAGGGAGACACAGGCAGGTTAGCAGGTTCGTAGGCAAACAGACAATAATAAGTTAAAACACATGAACAATGTGCGACAGTCAATAATTTATTGAGAGCCAAAGTATGTTTAATGTGACACGACATAACCCTTCCAAAAAAATTAAACATTGCACTGTTTAACATCACAGATACAGCAGAAGGAGCGGCTGAGGACAGTGACTGCGGGGACACCCGGGATACTCTGGCTGTGGCTGACATTGAAACACCTGTGGTCCCACAAACAACAGTCCATGCCCCCACTACACACAGGGCCACAGTTCCACCACTGCAGACCATGGAAACTGAGGATGAGCCAGTAACAACACCAGAGACAAGCCAGCTTCAAGGTACCCCCAAGACAACACCCCAAGCACAGGTCCGGCACAGCACAGTCCAAAGCCGGAGGCGCAGAGCAAGGTCACGCTACACACCACAAGAGGACCAATCTAAAAATGTCTGGGATGGGCTGGAGGCACAGATGCTCCGGGTGCAGTGCCTGCAGGCCAAAAACATGAGGTTAGTGCAGGCCCAAATCAGCACGATGGCAAGTAACATCGCTGTCATGAGTGATTGCATGAGGGAACTCACTACAGCTGTGGTGGAGGGCAACAGACAGTCAAATGCGGCCATGCAGGAGCTGACCAGGGTGATGCAGGAGGGCCAGGTGACATAGAGGAGATGGCATCGCCAGTTGATGCAACGCTTATAAGGCTATACCCGATCAAACAATCGCCTGAGCGCCAACACTGCGCTGCTGTCCCATAGGTCCGTCTCCATCCAGATCGAGATGACCCATTGTTGTGGGGATGTGGCCAAGGCACTGGGCCAGGTAACCAATGCCGTGGAACTAATGCAGTCTGCCACTGTTGGGGCTAGCAATGTGATGGGGGAAGAGGGGAGTGAGGAGGTCTCAAGCCTCAGTAGCCTGTCAGTGCCAGTGACCACTTGCAGGAGGCTCCATGAGAGATGGAGATGAAGCAGGCGAAAGGAGTCTGGGGTTGTGTGGAAGGCAAAGGTAGACAGGCATGCCCAGAGCCAAACAACCATGGTGAAGTAACTATTGCCACTGACATTACTAGTGACTGAGTTTCAAGTCCTATGACTATGTCATTGTATAATTTTTCAAAAATGCAATCCTTGTGCTACTTGGCATGGGATATGTGTGCTTCAACACTACAGCATGATTTAATTATGATAAATATAGTACAGTTTGGAAATGCTGTGTCTTGTCTCATCATTGCTCACCTCAGAAAAAATGTTGTGTGATTTCTACACGTCTCCTTCGCCCTTCTGCTGAGCTTGCCCCACGTGATAGTCTTAGTTGTGGGCCCTTGTGGTTGTCCTCCTCTGGTTCACTGTCGGTGAGTTCAATGGGTATGCCCCTCCTGGTGGCAATATTGTGCAACATGGCACATGCAGACACAATTCTGCAGTAGGTGTCGGGCCTGTACTGCAATGCACCGCCGGTCTTGTGGATGCAGCGGAAGTGACTCTTCATCAGCCCAAAGGTGCGTTCGAGGACATTTCGTGTGGCGATGTGCGCTGCATTGTACCTCTGCTCATTTGGGGTGGCTGGGTTGAGGTTAGGCGTCATTATGTAGTTTCGCACAGCATATGCACTTTCACCTACAGGGTAGTGAGCAAAGGGTTAGTAACAATTATGCATTGCCATTTGACCATTGTGTGTGAGGAATCATTATATGAGTTTACCTAGCAGATGTCCTTCGCCAAAATCACCCCATAACAGACGGGTGTGTATGCCACTGTGTCTGAATATATAGGAGTCATGTGTGCTGCCAGGGTTTTGAGCCACAATGTCGGTTATGATGTGGTTGGTGTTGCAGACTACTTGTATGTTGATTGAGTGATAGGATTCACGGTTCCTAAAAATGTATTCATTCACTCTTGGGGGACAAATGGCAACATGTGTTCCATCTATGCATCCTATTACGTGTGGGAACCAGGCTACCTGGTAGTAGTCCTGTTTGGTCTTATTCAATTCCTGTGGGGTTGTGGGGAAGCTAATGTGGTTATGGATCCTTGTCATCATGGCGTTCAGGAAAGAATTAAAGATACGTGAAAGGGAACTTTGTGACACTCCTTCAGCAACAGCTACTACCTCCTGGAAACGGCCGGACGCAAGTAGGTGTAGGCAACATAGGACCTGCACATGAGTGGGGATGGCATGGGTCCAACGAGTGTGGCGCTGCATTAGAGGTTCCAATTCTGCTATTAGGTCAAGGATCATGTCACCATTCAGCCTGTACTTGTTGTAGATTTCTTCATCAGTCTGTCCCAACAATGTGATGCACACTCTGAAGATGCGCTCCTGTATTCTCCTTCTTCGCTGTGCTGCTGCCTGGAGCCTCATCCTCCTCGCCATCCGGTAGAGCGCTGCCATTGTGGAAGGTTCAGAGGCCTCCTGGGTCGGTTTAAGTAGGTTTCGGATGATTTGCACCTGTATGGCATTTTCACTGATGGTTACCACCTGATTCTGATCCTCCTTAAATTGCACTTGATAAATAGCGAATTTCATGAAAATCGCAATTTGTGAATGTTCATGCATTTTTTTGCGATTCCTTAATTGCGAATCACTATTTGACATTCGCAATTAATGATTTCGCTAATAAGGATTTGCAAAGTATGTCTCCGCAAAATTCCAGGGTTTTTCTCAGATTTGTAATCATGCATTGGGATTAGCTAAATTGCGCTTGCAAAAGGGCTTTATTTGCGAATCTCAAATTTTGCGAGCGCTATTTAGCTTGATGCATGTGCCTGTTAATGTTCCTGCTTCAGTGAGCTGGAGTTTTGTCTAGTGGCAGTTTTGACTCATCTAAGGTAGAGCAGAGGGTTAATATGCCTGCTGCAAAGAATGTGTACTACGCAGATCACATTAATGTATTTTAAGGCATAGCTCTGTGGGTTACTGCTCTTGTCACAGAGATTATTTTATTACTGTGCAGTTCATAAGGTACAATAGTAGTGTAGCACAGTTAGCTATGAACCGACATCAAAGAGCTGCATGCAAACTACATGGCACCGGTTACAAAGTTATTTTTTTTCCAGTCTTTCCGTCTCCTAATTTTGCTAAAAAGAGTGTGCTTGGGTAGAAATAAATTCTTATTAGTAAATGTAACCCTAACCGCTGTGTTACGATTTGAATCTGGAGTTTGTGCTTCTCCAGTCCAAGCACTACACCTCGCAGTGCCCTTTCTCTGATGTAACAGTTTCTATACACTGGCTTACACACGTATTATTTATTGTTTCTATGGGTGTTTGATGTAAAGTGCTACAACACCATCATCTGGTATGAGAGGGGCTATAAAACAAATGAAATAAATGTGAGAGAGGGCCTATGGAGGGGACAGGAGCACTTTTGGAGGGTGATAGTGAGGGAACTATTGAAGGCCCAATAATGATTGTCGTATGCTGGTGCACTGTAAGGCCATCATTTACTAAGCTTTAAAAGCTAACACAATTGACTGTATAATGAAAAATGTGTTGCAGAATGCCCAATTTTTGCCATTTCCCCCCAAGTTTTCTTGGAGAGGGACCCGCCCCACCCCAAATCCTCCTTGTAGTGGTCGAGCTCACTCGCTGCGATTTCTCGCTACGCAGTGTACAGGGGAGGGTCTGACAAAATTTGCTAGGGCTGCTTTGGGTTCCCAGTCCAGCCCTGGATAGGTCAAATTACAACCCAGTACAATTCTGTATTTTGTGAACCGACCTATTAGTACAAGTATGCATTCTGCAAAAGGAAGCTGTGCAAAGTTCGACCACTTTTGACTAATGCATTCTTCATACATGAGGCTCTAAGTATCTTTGAATCCCATCCAGTGTTGGATACATCTTCATAATTCATTTAATGAGTGTTGGTTTATATCTTTATTCAGAGATTCTGATTTTTGGGATGAAAAAGTCTACATCTATATTGCCCATGTTTATGGAGGTCACAGCCAAGATTAAGAAAGTTGAGTTTTCATAGCCCACTTTTCTGTGGTTGGGATTTAATTTTTGCGACTAATGCAAATAGCAATGTTTACCAAATGATGATTTGGCAGTTTCATTGGAGCATCTCATAATGTCTAGTTTTCAGCTTTCTTCTAAACTAAGTGTGAGGCTTTCTGTATACAAATCCATCTCTAATTCCTTTATAGTAGGCGATTTGGGATGTACTCAGCTGACAATTATATATGGGGTGAAATACCCTCTTCTGTATATAATAAGGATATTGCAAGCCACCAAGGAGCTCCAGGAGTCACAATGCCAGACGCTGCAGGTCAAGTGCTTTTATTGGTCACTGAACTGCGAACTGACTTGTAATATCCTTAAAATGTACAGTAGTGGGGTTTTTTATCCCATATAATATGTGAGCTTTTCCACTCCTTCTAAAAACACATTAAATGGCCAACAAGTGGCCATGTGTTATGTGTGACCCCTTTTGCTGGTTCTGCATTTTTAGCCTATAGCGCTTTGCATTTTGGGATTTTCAGTTTTCAAACAAAACTAAAAGTCCAAGAATGCAATGTGCTGCATGCTATAAAGGCAGGTGTTGCTGAAGGTGTGATACATAATGAGGGGCCCTTCGAAGCTGTGCTTAAAAGCCTCAAGAAATCAGCATATTTGGTCTATTTAAAAACGAAACAGATTACTATAATGTGTGAAAGGTAGAGGAATAAAAGAACAAATTCTTTTAGCCTTCACCGGTGAAAGACATTATTTTTGTTTCTTAGAATGGCCATATTCGCTCGTTCCTACAGGCTGACTTTGACAGCTTGCATTCCTTCCAAGAAATAATGAGGGAATTTAAAATGCTGCTCCAAGCAGTGTGTCTGTGAAGAGATAGTTTATTTTTAAAACTGCTTCTACAAACACATTGCTTGGACTTAACTTCCTTTAGAGTGAAAGTTGCTGTGCTTCGAGCATTGTGGCATCACAAGGCTCTTTTAATAGCTTATTACAAGTGACTGGGTGTGTCAGTGTTCTGATGTCAGAATCCACTGATTATAAGAAAACAAAAAACAATGCATTACAGAGAGATTAAGAGTTCCTACATATTGTAAAGTGACATATCTGCTTAACTGTAATAACTTACTACACTTCAGTTCTGATTTCACAATGCCTGCTGCCAAAGCCAGTAGGCAAGGACAAAGGCAGGCCAGGTCAAGGAGCATAATTTAAGCATCTGTTTAAAGAAGAAAAAAACGTTGCTTTTCTTTCTTCAGTTCTGTTCTGTTTTTCTAGATGTACAGAGACAAGCAACAATGAGATATTTATGGCAACATGTTTAATTTTTGCACTTCTGATGTAAATATAGAAATATTATAATCTTTCTACATGTTTCTACACATTCCAAGTTACTGAGACTTTTTGTAAAGAAACTGACAAATTAAACTGATCCTAATATGTTTTTGCAACAGATATCTACCAGCTTTTTTGATCTGTTTGATTTTGCACTAGAGATTCTACTTTTATTCCTCATATTTGCAAACTTGCTATCGCTTTCATATGAAAGAGCTATGCACCAAGGATTTAAGTGGTTTGTGGGAAATGTTTAAGGACATGTATATGGAATAAAGTAACCCCTGCCATACATAATAAGGATTTTTGCAAGTCACCTTGGAGTTACATAATCTAATAAAGGAACTCGGTCTTCAGCCTAGTTCCTCTATGGTTATGGAACTCCCCAGTGACTTTCAATATCCTTATAATGTACAGTAGGGATTACTTTGTCCCATATATCTCAAGGAAAATCCCTCAGCAATGAATTCTGGTAGGCAAGGATATTCTTTCTGCTAAAAGTGGTTTGAAACACATACTGTCAAAGACCAAACTTACAAAAAATCAATGCTCATTACTCAACAAAGGCCTGGCTTTCTGTCCGGAAATCCATCATGATACAGTGGAAACTAAAATTAAAACCTATAAATTTGTTCGAAAGCTGAAATTGGCAAAATATTTTGCAAAATTTCCCAAGACTGCTACACCAATGACAACAAGCAACACAATAAACTCCTCACCCCATATTGCAATAGATCAAATATCTGAAATAAAAAATAGTATATGATCTCACACATGATTTGCAAGATGAAGAACTACAAGAATTGGAGATTATAAAACAATTGGGTTTTGAAACATCTGGAAGAGAAAAAACATCCTTCAAACCCAAATCCAAATTCTGCCCAATCCTCACTCAAGGCAACAAGATCGATCTCTATTATGATCTGGTAATAGCAGATCTAGAAAATCTACCAAATAAACAAAGAAAGAAAAATGAGAATCTGACAAAAATAGAGAGAGAAGCTTTGAAAGAATAGATGGAAAATGAAAATCTTGAAATAAAACCCGCAGATAAAGGGGGAAATATTGTGGTGATGGATAAAATCCAATATAAAAAAGAAGCCACAAGACAACTTAATGAGATCAAAAACTACAAAAAGCTAAAAACAAATCCTACAAATCAGCTGACAATTGATCTACAATCTAAATTGAAAACATGGTAAAAAAATGGTCTATTAACCACTGATGAATTGCGATACTTGACAAAGGACAATCCCACAACACCAACGATGTACTTCCTGCCAAAAATTCACAAAACCCTAATAGATCCACCTGGAAGACCAATAATATCGAGTTGTGATAGGCTCTACGAACCCCTCTCAAAATATGTGGATTCATTTTTGGCACCGATGGTAACTACACTAAGCTCTTATATCAAAGACACAATCCCCATAAATGAGAGAGGAGGTGACAGAACTAAAAAATTGAGACAATTAGAATCAAAATTAATAATCAGATTTCAAACGAAACAGCCGAGAGGACTGAACGGTGATGAAGAACTTCATGTTCATTTGTAAATAATTTGTTCATGCATAAAAGACAACATCATAGACTCAATGCAAGAATTAGCAAAGAACTGATTGGCAAAAAATAGGACACATGTGGTACTATACCGGCAATCGGGGCACTTAGCTGCTAATGAACTGCCAAATGTACATACATAAATATATAAAAGAACTACATGTGTATTTTATACAAACTAAAAGATTAGATTCTTCCTTCAAAATTGTATAATATTGAGACACATTACACTGTATATATTAATCACTTTTTCACAATGTAAACTACATATCCCATGATGCATTTCAATGGCCATATGGGTAATTGGATATATAAAGACATCACTTGTAGCAAACAACTAACCGTGATCAAGACCACAGTGGTCGAAACGCATTGGTTAGCTAAGGGAACCTGATGGTGCTTAAGCTGTTTTTGAAATATTTGAAAGTAAAGAAACTTTTGAACTGTTCTCCTGGAGTGCGAGTATCTCTTCTTCTTGGTGAAAAAAATAAATAAAATATATATATATATATATATATATATATATATATATATATATATATATATATATATATATATATATATATATATATATATATATATATATATATATATATATCTTATGCCTTCCATTTAGAAATAGAATGCAGATAGAGCAACATCATTTTGTTTTCATGATTAAAAATGTTTTTATTGGAGCATCTTATGATGTCTAGTTTGGGCCTTTTTACAGGTTTGGCAGTCCTATGGACTGCTGCACTAGCGGTGGCGGTCTGAACGTGGAGAGCTCAATGGTTCAACGCCATATAATGAGTCGGGCGGATTGCCTTTGGGAAGACTGCGGCTGGACTGCCGAGACCACCAGCAGATCTCAGACCGCTGTGTTTGTGGTCAGGAAAAGGCAGCCTACATATGGCAGTACAGGAAAGTTACACCGTCGTGCGTATTATTAGTTGCCTTTTCCACAAGCTGACTGTGAAGGTCAGAAGTCCTGCTTCAAGGTGGTGGACATGAAGGATTTGGGGTGCGTAACTACTCACCCCTTTCTTGTTAATCCAGGCAGATTCCGATTTGGATCCCTTTCTCCAGGTCCCCCTTCACAGCAGGTTTATCACCAGGAGGAATACAACCGCGTTTGTGACGATCTACAGGTGAGTCCTTTTCGTGCCATATACCCATTGCCAGGACTGCCCACAGATGGGCAAGACTCTGGCATTGGGTCGATGGTATTCTCCTCATGCATCATGCAAGTGTGTGCAATCAACACATATGTAGTTGAAATGCATACACAGGCATCAATATGTTTGGCAAAAGTACTCGCCACCGCCTCAAGATCTCCGCATCCACACTGCCGGCACCATGGTCAACTCACAATACGACAGTCTTTGGACCACCAGAGCTGGGGGCTACTGGTGGGTGTGGATGCGGTTCTGGGGCCGCTAAACTCATAATCAGGCCCAAAGTGTGGGACTGGGCAAAAATAAAACAACTTTGACATTTTGAACTTGTGTGAGTATAGCACTTTATGCAGACAAAAATCTGGGAGATAAAGCAGCTGCTGAGGGACATACACCATGATGGAGGCCCACAACTCTAATATGTGCTCCCTCATTGGGGTGCAGCAGGACATTCACACACACCTGTGCAGGGCCTTTCCAGCATTTTCTACCTCTTCCTGTAGTCCAACTACATCCAGCCCATCTACATCTGTGGCAGCCACAGGAAGGGAGGCCCTGCCAGAGGAATACACACCTGCAGATACCCCTGTCACTGCAGCTGTGGATTCCCCCTGCACTTCTAAGCGGGGACTTCCACACAAATCACCAGGAGGTGCAGATGGGAAGACCGCAACCACGGTCAGCAAGAAACTTCAAACCTTCTTTCCTCCAGTGTGTGCAACACATTCACTCTGTGGACTATTTTTGGACACATTTACCTTTCTGATGAGAGTAGTATTTTGGAAATTAGACTTCAAACTATTTGCCATCTACAATTATGGTTTCAGTCACCATGACTGACTTCATTCTTATGTTATCCTGCTTGGTTTTGCGTAATGTTCATTTTCTCCTTGTTCACTTCAATAAATCCACTAGTCTGAAACTCAGGCCTGCTGTAGTGTTTATTTCTCATCTTGTGTAGTGTAGTTCCCACTAATTAGTATCAGCTGTGGGTTTGTGGACAACATAAACTTTGGGATGGTGTCAGACTGATTCTGTGTACCCTGCAGAATATGTTGACCCTTGGACCAGCTAGCTCACAGTTCCATTATAAACCAACTTAACCTAGACAGGGAGTGAACATTTCTGGCAACTGCTGAACTAGACAACCCTGTTCACTCATTAACTGCAGTGACAGATCTAGAACCTTTTGCTCATGCACTCGTGCTCTAGTTTGCTCCAAGAAATACACAAAGAATACACAAAGAAATTAAGTGATTCTTTTATAGAAAATATGTGCTGTAATGGTCACTAAACAGAAGCAGATGAAAGGTATAATAAGCATCAGGACAATGAACAGAACTAAAAGTTCCACAATGGTGCTAAGAAAGCATATATCTGCACACATATGAAATAATATAGCAATCTGGCGTACTCCTGCTATACAAAACCATAACCTACCTGTCTAGTTTGTATGTGCATGTTCTGCCAAGATACCCCTTACTGGATGATCCAACCCCATAACCTGATGGGTAAGAATGAAGGACCACATCTTGGTCATGAGCTGGACACCCCTCACATAGATGTCAGTCAGCTGCTGCATGAAAGCATCACCATGTAGGAACCTATCGAAGTCAGCAGAAGTATCTCTTCTGACTATGCTTGAAACAGATGTTTATATCTGTTTCCAGGAGATAAACCCAAGCGTCACAAATGCAAATGAGTGTGAAATGTCAATGTGGAAAGTGAAGGCAACTTTAGGAAAGATCTGTGTCTATGTAAAAAAGGCAAAGTTTCCTACTAGGCCTAAGTGGGACACATGACAATAGCAATGTATATATGTACTTCCATCTGCACTTTAAAATGCCAAAAATATCAACTTGTTACATGTACACAATGTTTAGCTCAGGTTCACAACCATGTCTCACCAACACATACATATGTGTGTTCCCAGATACCCTCTTTATTCCATTGTACCAACAATTGGCTGGCATTATGTCAGAAGCATAGCAAATCATAAATGACCCAAACATTCTGTGCCAGTGACATATGTGAAGAGTAAGCCAAAACTAATTTGACAGTACATGAATGTTTCAGATTGGAAAATACACACATTACTTATAAACAGTATATTGTGCAACATTCATCACAAATCCCCATTTTGGCCTTGATATGAGTCTTGACCATTAATATTTAAATATTACATCTTGGATGTATTACCATATATATATATTTTATTTTGGACAAATTACCGTCACCAACTGTGTACACTGCACTGCACTAAGATAGCCTTAATGCACAATAACACACTACACAAATGAAAAGTGTATCAAAATATTTTATGGCAATGTATTTGTGCATATTTTAAACATGTAACCCCTCATTGGAGTTGTGGTAACGCAGTTAACGGTCACCAATACAGTACTTTCAACCTCTAAAATGGCAGCTGCCATACCTCGCATCTTGGACATTGTGCTTCTGATACCACCGGCAGAAGTCAACTGTGTAGTGTGCATTTGACTCCATGACGGACACAGACATAGGCTAACATTAGTGATTGTGACAGGAAAGGACCAATGGCTGTGTCCGTATATACTGATGACCGTGTACATGTACTCTGTGGTTTGAAAAATACCTCACTTGGCCCCTGGCACTGCTGCTATCCAAACCTCCTCCACTTTAGCTGCTGCTTGCCACCTCTGGGAACATTCATGCCAGGCCAAGCAGATGAGAGGGCCCACACCTTGTCTGCAGAGGAGCTGGAGCTTCTGGCTGATGAGGTTCTTTCCCTGTATGGCCAGCTCTATGGCTCACCAGAGAAACCGATAACTATCTTACATACATTTGTTACTCTGTTTACTCCATCATTTTAATTCCCACAGGGTACAATGTGTCAACGTTCCAGAGTGAAGTCTGATTACAGTATCAACATTTTGTTGTCTAGGACAATAATACCATGGATTGTTGAGCACTGAACATTGTGTACTTAACATCACCATTGGGATGTGTGGTGTGTGGCAAGTGGGCCTGGGCTAAAATTTCGTTCCGTTCGTGGAAATTGCGATAATTTTACATTTTCGCGTTCCGCGGAAAGCGCAAAAATTTCAAAATTTCCGCATTCCGCAGCCTGGCGATAATTTGTTTCTTGCTCGCGCTGTAAAATAATACATTCTCGCGCGCGCGCAATCGCCTTACCTGAATCCCTGCGTTCGCCGACAAGTTTTCTTGATCTGGTCGCGTTCTCCATGAGATGTTGTATTGTTTTTAGCCATTTGTGCTGTCTCGCGACAGTTCGCGCCCGCAGTGACGTCATGCGTCGCGCGATCACCTCTTTCTTCTCGCGATCATGCACCGCGAGACATATGAAAACAAGATGGCCGCGCCCGCGAGCAACCACATGGGTAAGTTGGCGAGCCGCAACCATGCAAAAAATCTCGCGAACATGTAGGAAAAAAACTTCCGCTTCTTCGAGATATTTCCGCGTGTTTGCGATAATTTTTAACATTTTCGCGATAATTTGCGAAAGTGGATTTCGCAAATTCCGCCCACCCCTAGTGGCAAGCCCTAGATTTAACTTGTGGTGCATACACATATCACTGCATGTATACATTTCATGGTACCTGTGAGATATTTACTAATCAGATCATGCTAAATGTGCAAAAAAATGTATAGCCTTTACAGCATGAGCTGGGTGTGAATTCTGTAAAAGGCAGTTGAGGATTATGTTAGCTATGTGTACATTCCCATACATCACTCAGCCAATATCAGAGCTTGCCAAACTGTTGTCTGGGAGCTAGTTATACCTCACAGACCCATTCAGAGCGCCACACAGCCTTGAGGTCACATTTTGAAGTGGTGGAAATGTGATGTTCATGTGAGATCAGTATGCTAAGCCTGCATAGAGCAAGGCCTGACAATGAGTTGTGCCTGTCTCAACCATGGACCAGGCTGGGGCACAGTTACTGTGGCAATACAGTAATAATATCCTTGTAGACCTGCAGATCCTTGGATGATCCAAAAATGAGTTATCAGAAACAATAGTAGCCCTGATTGCTTTTAAATGGACTACATTTGGAATGGTGACTGAGGTAATCCCCTGATCTGATATTTATTTCCATTGATCCACATTGTCAAGGTGAGTTATTTACTTATGACATGCCCCTTACTCCCACGGGTCTGTTTGCATTCGTCCATAAGTCATGCTTGCATTGTAAAGGCCTATTTCACATGTGACACAACAGTGTGTTAGAACTGGGGGTCTCTAGTTGGCTGAGAGAGGTACCTTAGCTCAAATAGGGACCCTTGCTTCTAAGTCAGGGAAAGGAAGGACACCTTCTCCGATAACCCTTGCTCACCCCCTCGGTAGCTTGGCATGAGCAGGCAGGCTTATCTCGAAGGCAAATGTGTAAAGTATTTGCAACCACGCTCTCAGTAACCCAGTTATAACACCACAAATAGACTCCACATGAGTTTCATAAAAAAAACAATGATATGTTTATAAAAACAAGATATACGATGAGACCACACAATAAAAAATACAACATATGCGTATTTGTAATATTTCACCTTGCCCGTTAATAGGCCAGCAAGCCATTGTAGGTTCTTGCAGTATTAATGAGCAATTCTCGATGATCCAATGCAGTCCTGATGCAATGCTATGCAGTTCGCAATGCAAGAATCAGGCACTTTGTAAATGCAAAAATTATGCAATGCGCAATGCAACAATCAGGCAGTTCGTAATGCCAAAATAATGTACTCCGGCACTGATCGCGGTGCTCTGGAAGGTCTCTATGCCACTCTTACTTACTCGCGGTCAGCTACTGCCAAAATATGACCCCCAACATGGGTATGATGGAAAACAAAGTGCAGCTCCACACTCCGGCCCTGGTACTGCCACTCCTCGGCAAGAACGGGCCGCGATACGAGCTTGAGCGGAGGCTTGAGCTGCAAAGATGGGAAAGGCCGAGAGCGTTTCTCTCATAGCGCGCACCCCGCCCCAGGCGGCGACACATGCATGCTTGCTGAGTGTTACCTTGGAGGTACGATCTCACTCTCCTCTCCTCACGGCTTGGGTCTCCAATGCGACTTCGTTGATCTTGGGCAGTGGAACTCGGACCCCCGACGGTGATGGTTCAAGGTCTCTCCTTGGCAAAGGCAGGCTCGGGCTGGCGGCGGTGAATTCTCACAGCTCCTCTGGGGATGCCGGTCCGGGCTGATGGCAATGACGATCGCAGAGCTTCTGGTCACGCTGTCGAACGAAGCAGATAAAAAGACTGCTCCAGGACACACAGTCACGGGGCAATTTCCCACGAAGATCTCCGACTGCACGAAGCACATGCACACAGCGTCGCTGAGACTCACTTGGACTCCAGGTACACATGATCACAGGACAATCCTCACGAAGGTCTCAGGCTGCAAGAAGCACACGCACACCGCGTCGCTGACACTCACTTGGACTCCGGGTGCACATGATCACGGGTCAGTTCTTACGAAGGTCTCAGGTTGCAAAGAGCACATGCACACAGTGTCGCTGAGACACACTTGGAAACTTTTATGTTCTGGAGTTTCAACAACAGGGAGCCAGCTCTCCTCAGGCCCTTGGGGACAAGTTACTTCAGGACACAGCACACATCAAAGTCCCTTAGCCTCTCCTTGGTTAAATCAGCAAACTGCAGGCCAGCCCCAGAACACACAGCAAGGGCCAGTCTTTTCCTTCAGTCTCTTTAGCTGTTTCTTCCTTGGCAGATGTTCCTCTTGACCACAAAGTAGTTTCAATCCGTTACAGTCTTGATCAATCTAACATTCAGGGATTTCAGCTCTCATAGTTATACCCCTAAATGTCTTTGAAGTCTTTGTGTTCAGGGGGGCACTGACCCCTGTCCAAACCAGTTCTGGGTGTCTCCCTGCCAGTGACACCTTCTTCCTTTGATAGTGGGGGTATGGATCCTCAATCACGCAGCAGGAGATAGCACCATTGTTTTATGACAGCAGCCCAGGCCTCTTCACCTCCAGGGGCTACTCCTTCCCCCTACACCCCAGATGCAGGTCAGCCTGTTGCTGTCTTACCTCCTCCCCTGGGTAAAGACATTTCCCAGATCCTATCACATTCAAATCCAGACAGTCAGTCAACAACCAGGCAGAGACACACAGAATTGTTGGAACAAAAAAACCAGCCACTTCTAAAAGTGCGTTTTTTAAACACACAATGCAAAAACCACCTTCACAAAAAGATGTGTTATGAAATTGTGAGTTCAGGCACGCTAAACTTCACATCTCCATCTTAAGCCTATGGGAAGATAGGCTGGAAAAATATTACAAAGCCTTCCCATTCTGTCCTATGGTCAAGATGGCCTTGCAACAGTGAAAAATGAAATGGGGAGTATTTCACTGTCAGGACACGTTACACACCTCAGTACATGTCCTACGTTTCACATACACTGCACCCTGCCCAGGGGGGTACCCTGGGCCTACCATAAGGGCGTCTGATGTGCATAAAAAGGGAAGGGTGAAGCCTGGCAAGTGGATGCACTTGTCAGGACAACAAGGCAGTTTAACAAACAACGTGCAGGCACTGCAGTGGCAGGCCTGAGTTCTCTCTTTAGGGTTACTTGTGTGGGTGGCACAATTAGTGCTGCAGGCCCACTAATAGCATTTGCATTACCAGCCCTGGCACACATAGTGCACTTTACTAGACACTTTACTAGTAAGGCAAACATACCAATCATGGACAACCAATTACCATTACACTTTATACAGGGAGCACTTGTACGTTGACACTGCTTAACATGTGAGAACTACACATGTTGTGTGGTAACTATTGATTTATGCTTGTGCTAGATATATACAAAGTGTGTGTCAACAGAACAGATATCCAAAAACTTGCAGTTTTTTCATCTCTTGTATCCATGCAGGGCAACACCAATCAGAAGCGGTCCATTTGGAAGGCCATCGCCCAGAAGGTGCAGACCATGGAGGTCTATGGCCATCACAGCATCCATTGCAGAAAAAGGTGGGAGAACCTGAGGCACTGGTCCTGCCTGATCACATAGCTCCATGTCAGGCCTCCAGACCACCCAGCAAAAACAATCTGAACATTGCTAATCAGAAGGTTCAACAAAGCGAAGAATGGTGGAAGTAAAAGTCTCACCTGGAGCAAGTTGTGGCATGAAAGGAGTTCTAAGATGTCCGCCGATCTCTCAACCCAAATCGCGGTCTAGTTGTTTTTTTCACGAGCAGTTTAGAACCTTTGTGAAGCTCACTACCTGAAGACTGCGCACTTCAGTGAGGTAATTCCAGAGTGCGTACCTAGTCAAGTGTCACTCCGTGTTTCTTGAGAATATTCCCTTGTGCGGCAGTTAGTTTGCATCTGGAGAATTCCCTGCTTGTTTCCTGTTACCCGTCGGGTATAGGAATTCCCCTCGTGTTGGCGTCTTGAACCTGCGCACATCATCTGTAGTGAAGAATAAGGGGCCGACTCCGATCCTGGAAAAACCGGGTACGAACCATCGGTTGGGGCGTTTTCTCCGTCCGACTCGTAACCGGTAAAAACACCACACAAACTTGCAAGTACGATTCGTACGGAAACACCATTTCCGTACGAGTCGGAAAAAACACCATCCGAGAGCAAAATACATACGAATGTGACCCGGGACACCGCGGACGTGACGTCCGGATGGAGTTAGGCATGTTTTTACGTCCCAGCAAGTACGATTCGTACCGACAGCAGTCCGGACGGCAATTTTTTTACGGCACCCAAAAAGTGCCGGAAAAGCGAAGTACGCCGCGATGCAACCGGAATAGGGGGCCCGGTACGCGCTGCCCCCCCAGCCCCGCGTATGTACGCGCCGTCCCCCCCAGCCCCCCGTATGTACACGCCATCCCCCCCAGCCCCGCGGATGGACGCGCCGTCCACCCCAGCCCCGCGGATGGACGCGCCATCCCCCCCTCAGCCCCGCAGATGGACGTGCCGTACCCCCAGCCCCCCCGGGGATGGACGTGCCGTACCCCCCCAGCTCCCCCGTGTGTACGGCGCGGACCCCCACCCATGTATGTACAGCGCATACCCCCACCCCCGTAGGTACGGCGCGTACCCCCACCCGTGTATGTACGGCATGTACCCCCACCCCCATAGGTACGGCGTGGACCCCCACCCGTGTATGTATGGCGCGTACCCCCACCCGTGTATGTACAGCACGTACCCCCACCCCCGTAGGTACGGCGCGTACCCCCACCCGTGTATGTACGGCACGTACCCCCACCCCCGTAGGTATGGTGCGGACCCCCACCCATGTATGTATGGCACGGACCCCCACCCGTGTATGTACGGCACACTACGCGCTGGGGGTCCGCACCGTACCTACGGGGGTGGGGGTACGTGCCGTACATACACAGGTGGGGGTACGCGCCATACATACACGGGTGGGGGTCCCCGCCGTACATACACAGGTGGGGGTCCGCACCGTACCTACGGGGGTGGGGGTACGCGCCGTACATACACGGGTGAGGGTACGCGCCGTACATACACGGGTGGGGGTCCGCACCGTACATACACGGGTGGGGGTCCGCACCGTACCTACGGGGGTGGGGGTACGTGCCGTACATACACGGGTGGGGGTTCGCGCCGTACATACACGGGTGGGGGTCCGCACCGTACCTACGGGGGTGGGGGTATGCGCCGTACATACACGGGTGGGGGTACTCGCCGTACATACACGGGTGGGGGTCCACGCCATACATACACGGGTGGGGGTCCGCACCGTACCTATGGGGGTGGGGGTACGCGCTGTACATACAAGGGTGGGGGTACGCGCTGTACATACACGGGTGGGGGTCCGTGCCGTACATACACGGGTGGGGGTCTGCACCGTACCTACGGGGGTGGGGGTACGTGCCGTACATACACGGGTGGGGGTCCGCGCCGTACATAAACGGGTGGGGGTCCGCACCGTACCTATGGGGGTGGGGGTACGTGCCGTACATACACGGGTGGGGGTACGCGCCATACATACACGGGTGGGGGTCCGCGCCGTACATACACGGGTGGGGGTCTGCGCTGTACATACACAGGTGGGGGTCCGTGCCGTACCTACGGGGGTTGGGGTAAGTGCCGTACATACATGGGTGGGGGTCCGCACCGTACATACACAGGTGGGGGTCCGCACCGTACCTACGGGGGTGGGGGTACGCGCCGTACATACACGGGTGGGGGTATGTGCCGTACATACACGGGTGGTGGTCCGCACCGTACCTACGGGGGTGGGGGTATGCGCCGTACATACACGGGTGGGGGTACTCGCCGTACATACATGGGTGGGGGTCCGCGCCGTACATACACGGGTGGGGGTCCGCACCGTACCTACGGGGGTGGGGGTACGTGCTGTATATACACGGGTGGGGGTCCGTGCCGTACATACATGGGTGGGGGTCTGCACCATACCTACGGGGGTGGGGGTACGCGCCGTACATACACGGGTGGGGGTCCGCGCTGTACATAAACGGGTGGGGGTCCGCACCATACCTATGGGGGTGGGGGTACATGCCGTACATACACGGGTGGGGGTACGTGCCATACATACACGGGTGGGGGTCCGCGCCGTACATACACGGGTGGGGGTCCGCGCTGTACATACATGGGTGGGGGTCCATGCCGTACCTACGGGGGTTGGGGTACGCGCCATACACACGGGGGGGCTGGGGGAGGGACGGCGCCTCCATCCGCGGGGCTGGGGGGGACGGCGCGTCCATCCGCGGGGCTGGGGGGGACGGCACGTCCATCCGTGGTGGGGCTAGGGGTATGGCACGTCCATCCGCGGGGCTGGGGGGGACGGCACGTACATACGCGGGGGGGCTGGGGGTACGGCACGTCCATCCGCGGGGCTGGGGGGGACGGCGCGTCCATCCGTGGGGCTGGGGGGGGATGGCGCGTCCATCCACGGGGCTGGGGGGGGACGGCGCGTACATACGGGGGGCTGGGGGGGGTGTTCGGCGCATACCGGGCACCTGTTTGGACGTCTCCATGGTTGCTATAGGAGTTCGCTCCAGACGGTCTTTTTACCATACGGTTGTACAATCGGACGGACGGTACGAATCGTACTTGCGCGCTCGGACTTCAGTTTTCAGATACGTACGTAAAAATGTCCGGGGACGTGTCGGGGAATTTACCCAATGCGATTCTTATGGACTTTTTCACATACGAATCGTACTTGCCAGTTTGTACCGGACTTGTACGATTCGTTCGGTAAAAAATCCAGATACGATTCGTACGGGGAATATTTTTCCAGGATCGGAATCGGCCCCTATGTGTTCATTGTTTGAGCCTGTGCCCCCAGCTGGAAAACGAGTCAGTGGGCGTTACCAGAAGATAATGCTCCATCGCTGACAACGGATTCAGAAGGAGAAAAACAAAACGAAGAATTTCCTGGCAGTCAAAATAGTCCTAGGAGTAAAAGGACTATTCAAAAGCTAAGTGACATAACCTAATAGCAGAAAAGCTATCAAGCAATCTAACAACGAATAACTTTATTTAAAAAGGAGAAAAACATTACGCAATTAATGTAAATACTGTAACGAACTTACCTGTGTGAATCCTTGAGTTGTTTTCCTAGAGGAAAATAAAAGGATACAAGTTATTTTTTTAACTTCATTTAATTTTCATTATTCATACCAAAATTAAAGGTTCATGTAAACAATAGAAAGAATAGGAAAAGCATCATATCAGAAGCAAACGCAGTAAGAGAAGATTAGTTTCTCGGGTACTTCAGATTGATATACCTTAAAACAAAAGTACTAGAGAGCGCACCATACAACATAAAAAAGAATAAGATAAAAATGAGAGATGCCTTGAATTCAGGAAGACTGGTTTCCTCAAGTTGTCTCCATCAGAATACTATTGAACAGACCAGAACTTAAGAGAGAATCTGGAAGCCAGAAGTCCTGACGGCCTCTTCTGTTGTTTGTTATTTTATCCACTCCCTCTTCTCCCTTGGGGGTCATTTGGAGGCTTGGTAAATTATTGGCCTCTGAAGTATCTCTGCAAGGGGTTCGGGAAATAATCATCTTCTGTTCCTGTGCAAGTTCAAGGTAGGATTGCTCGGCACCTTGACACTCCAGCTGAGGAAGTTCTCCCAACATGGACAGGGCGCGTGCCACAACCTGACCCCCTTCTGACCAGCATACAGGTGGTAGCCTAAAGGTAGCATGATGGGCAGTTGAGAGCCCGACAGCAGCCACAAGGGGTGAGTCCTGGCTAGAGTTGTACATGTTACATT
This sequence comes from Triturus cristatus, assembly GCF_964204655.1. Taxonomy (NCBI): domain Eukaryota; kingdom Metazoa; phylum Chordata; class Amphibia; order Caudata; family Salamandridae; genus Triturus; species Triturus cristatus. The sequence continues at coordinate 827,297,378 of NC_140585.1, read as the reverse complement.
GTCAAATTCGTTGGTTCCAAACACACATTTTCCCATCAACTTTTGGGGTGACCAATGTGTAATGCACAAAAAGACTTCTTGTTTCTGTAGGTCTGGTTGTGTGTGCATGATGATGTGCTTTGCCTATTGTTTTTATGACCAGGAAAACAGCAGAGTCCAGTCCACTACCAATTTACTGTCTTGTGCAGACACATGGCTCAGTAAAGTAATTAATCATCGCATGTTCTTTGATGTCCAGGATGACAGTTGCAAACAGACCACTTGTCTTCATTGTGTCAGGAGTGATGCTCCCTCGCTACTGTGACTCATGTGATGGTAGCCCTATTAAGGGGCCGATTCCGATCCCGGTCGAAAAGCATTCTGACCGAGTCGGATCCGGAGTGTTTTCCGACCGAGCTGGACCCCTACAGTCCAACCGAGCGAGTACGATGCGCAAGTATGCTGTCGGACTCGGTTCGATCGGACTCCCATAGAAGTCAATGGGAGCCAGTTGTACGACGCGTACATGCGCTCCCATTGACTGAATTGGTACGTCTTGAACAAGTGCGCCCCTTACAGTGGGTATGCGTTGGTGCCATCCGCACCGTACATGCCTGTGTTGAGGAGACCCATAGGTCTCCCCCTGTGTGCGAGTCGTACGGCTGCGGGTGTCGGGGGGTCCGACACAGACCCCCGAAGTATGACTCCGGGAGCTTATGCGAGCCGGACACTCCGGCTCACACAGGCTGTCCAACTCGTGCATCGTACTGGCTCGGTCGTGAATCGCATCCAGTGCACGCCACGGTTAGCTTACGACCGAGACGTACGGAGTGGTTTGGACCCGGAAACAACTCGGTCGGTGAATGTCATGTAGCTCGCATCATACTGGCTCGCTCGTACAGCTGTACGAGTCGGCCGGAAAACACGCGTTCGGCTCGTAGTTTTTCCGGCCGGATCACGTTCGGTGCCCTTCCGACCCGGATCAGAATCGGTCCCTAAATGTGACATAGCATACACTGCACTTTTTTAATGTAGTGACTGGACAACACTGCCCATTGGTAAATTGGGATTCTGCCGTAACATGAGTGTGCAAACATCGCTGGTGCCATCAGCATTAGTGCCTACATGTTGCCCAAAGTATCTTTCCCTGTTTTTTCATCTGCAATACTGCTTCGAGATTCATTCTGTGACAGGTGAGATGCATCAGTGAGTGAGATGTAGATATGTAGAGATCATATGTGAATGTCTACACAAGTCAATTTGTGTTTGCTTTACCAAAGGGTGCTGGTATGTGCCATCCAATTAGGACTAATGTGATCCCACCTCTTCATGTCATATTCACTGACACACAACAGCCCTCAAAGATGTATTGGCTTGTAGGAATGCAATCTAAGAATGGTGTTGTCACCAGTACCAAGCAGGATTGGGGATGTTAATAGGGCTATATGAGCTCTTATGCTGTGTGAATTAGGAATATCTATCTCCCAATATGTTGGTCCTCAATGTCTCCAGGCTACTTTTCTGTAATACATGTAATATGTAGCAAAACTATTTCAGTACAGCTTTCATTTGACTTTTTTGAAGGTGGACATATGATGAAGTTTCATGTAAAAAGTGGCATCAGTGTGAAATGAGTATTTGCATGCGACATTATTTCAGTTATAGCACATATTATTTGCTACATTGCTATATAACGTGGTATTTATGATATCATGATGTTGTTTACGGTAAATGAACATTGGCTAATTTCTGGGTCTTGTGTGAACAGTGTCAACATTTATATTTAGTAGCCATCCTAGTGGGTGAAATCAGGTTACTATGATTTTCTACCAGGGCCAAAGTATACAAGGTGATTAAATATCCTGGTATAGACATAAGGATGGAGTGTTGACAAGTCCAATAATGTCATTGGAGCTGTCTGGTTTGTCTGGGCTCATGCTAATGTTTTGTGTTGACATCTGATGGTCAGGTGTGGTAATGCAGTTGCAATTAACTAATATTTTATGCAATATCAGATTCATCCCGGACAAGCGAAGGTTAAAGGGCCAACATCGCTGGGGATGCAGCGCGTCACAGTGGTTCCAGTCGTGAATGTACGGACACAGAGGAAACCAGTGACAAAGAGGTTATGGGGAGTGCCATGAGGATGCAAGCTCCACTTCATCATCTTCAGAGTCATCCTCCAGTGGACACTCCTGAGTGGTGGTGGACCCCACAGGATTTATTCCAACTTCATCCTTGTCCACCACTCCCCAGTTCCTTCGCCACCCTCCCTGTTGCCCCCCAACCAGGTGGCCAGGTTTGCTCCCCTAAGAGGGGAGCCATCTCCTTTACTCCAGGCACCTAAGCCCCTACTACTGTCCCCCACTGCACAAAGCGAGGAGGCTATTTACCTACTGAGAAACATCTCTCTGGGTCAGAGTCAACTACTGAATGCCATCCAGGGGTAAGGCAGCCATCTGTAGCAGATGGTGTCCTACCTGGAAGGCATTCACAGTGCAATGTCTGGCCTACAGAGATCTTTTCAGGCTCTGGCCTCCTCCCTCAGCACAGCCTCCCCAACCTTGTGTCCCTCCCCTTACCAATATCATGCAGACCCAAACATCTCATCCACACATAAGTAAGAACCTCTAAAAAAGCAGGCATGCATCCAAACATACATCCACCACCACCACCACACCACAGACACACCACCACCATCACATCCACAACTATCACTGACAACACCACACCCACATGCTTACACCACTCCCCATCACATCTCCACACAGCACGGATGACAGCACTCATGTATGCACATATCACATCCCCACACATCCACAGCCAGCACAGAAAACCCCACACCTACCACCGTAACCACATCACTTACATACACACACCACACACAACCACACTGACTGTCACCACCAGATAAGCATCCACAACACCCAGCACTTCCACTGCCGTAACATCCGCAGATACACAAGTCGAATTCTACACACCTAAGAAATACAGACACACGCAATCACCCGAAGTACACCACAGAAACAAGACACAACCCTACTTGAAGCACTTACACCTAACACACCTGCACCTGCAACAGACCCAAGCACATCACACACAGTCACTCCCTCTGCTTCCAAGACCTCACTCCTTACCGTTCCCACTACTAAGTACCCTAGCGCAGATTCCTAATTTTCCCTTGCCATCACCCCTCCCAAACCTCGAACCACCACTTCCAAGGACCTTGATACCCCACCCGCACCCAAGACCACCCCTTCCACCTCAAAAGCCACCCCTCTTACCCACCCAATCAATCAATCAATCAATCATGGAATTTATATTGCGCACTACTCACCCGGAAGGGTCTCAAGGCGCTTGGGGGAGGGGGTCTGCTACTGCTCGAACAGCCAGGTCTTGAGCTGTTTCCTGAAGGCGAGGTGGTCCTGGGTCAGCCGCAGGTGGACGGGCAGGGAGTTCCATGTCTTAGCCGCCAGGTAGGAGAAGGATCTTCATCCGGCGGTGGCTCTCTGGATGCGAGGGACGACGGCGAGGGCGATGTTCGCGGATCGTAGCTGTCGGGTGGGCGTGTAGAAGGTCAGGCGGTCGTTGAGGTACCTTGGGCCCAGGTCGTGGAGGGATTTGTGTGCGTGGGTGAGGAGTCTGAACGTGATCCTCTTGTTGACAGGGAGCCAGTGCAGGTCTCTCAGGTGGCTCGAGATGTGGCTGCGTCGGGGGGCGTCCAGGATGAGACGGGCGGAGGCGTTCTGGATACGCTGAAGTCTTTTCTGAAGCTTGGCTGTTGTACCGGCGTAGAGGGTGTTTCCGTAGTCTAGTCTGCTGGTGACGAGGACCTGGGTGACAGTCTTCCTGGTCTCGGTCGGGATCCATCTGAAGATCTTGCGGAGCATGCGGAGGTTATGGAAGCACCCATTTCAACTTCGTAAGACACCCCTGCCAAAAGTTCTTGAACTTCACATTCTCAAAGCCACCCTCCTAAACGTAAGTCCACCATTTCCTCTTCCAAAACCACAACTCCCCAACCCAAGGACACACTTCCCAAAACCAAACATACTCATCCCAAATAACACATTTGAGGGACCTGCCCTGCACAATGGATGTCCCTTTGTGAGGAGGTTACCCTAGCATTGTCAGTCGGGACAGGTGGCACTGCAGTGTGCTAAGCCACACCAATTCTCTGTGGACTGGCCATTGGCCTTTTGTAATGTTTTGTACCTATGTTTATTTGAACTAATTTAAATCTGCTTTGGTTTTTTAATACATTAACCTTGGCATTACTTTTCCGTAGCTATTTTTGGGTACCTATGTGTTTACACATTATGGTAGGTGGTGTGCAGACAGAATATCGAGTAAAAACTATAGAGTTGCACAAATATCGAGTATCAAATATCGTGGTTCAGAAATATCGACAGCAAGAATATCGTGGTCAAGAAGATCGACTTAAAGTAAGAAATATCAATTTTAAAAATATCGAAGTGTTTAATATCGTTTTCAAAAATATAGTTTCTAAAAATATCGTTATTTTAATAATGTTATGTATTTTAGTATATATTTTATATCTTTCTGATGTATGTTTTTCTGCATATGAATTGTTTGTATTTTTAATATGTGTTATATTTTTAGTGGTTATAAAAAAAAAAATTGTGTTTTTAGTTCTGTAGCAGGTTGTGGGTTTATAGGGGAATAGGGCGGGGCGTAATTTAATTATATTAAATTAATTGATTATATTTTATTTATTATTATTTGTTTGATTGAGATTTTATAGTTTTAAATGTGAAAAGTGATGTATTATTAATTAATTAATCATTGGTCATTAATGGGCATTAATTATGGTAATTGTGTAATTAATTTTAGGTGTGTGTTGTGGTGTTTATAGCTGTAAAGGGTGGGCAGTAATTTATTTTTAGTTGATGAATTAATAATTGGTTGTTAATTTTAAATAATTAATTGGTAAATAATTATGGTATTTGTGTAATTAATTTTAGGTGTGTGTTTTGGGTTTTATAGGGTAAAGGGTGTTAAGTAGTTTATTTATTTTTTATTATTAATTGTTTGTGAATTTGTAATAATTAAATTAATTAAAATGTTATTATGGTGATTGTGCAATTAATTTTAGGTGTGCATTGTGGTGTTTATAGGAGTAAAGGGTGGCAAGTAATTTGTGTTTAATTAATTAATATGTAGTTGTTAATTAATGTTAATTATTTGATATTTATTTTAGGTAATTGTTAATTTTTGTGTGTGGTGTTTTTACTTTTAAAGGGGTAGAGGGTGGGTATTAAATACATCTTAATTCCTTTATTATTAGTTGTTAATATTAATAGTTTTAATTGTGTTTTGTTATTTTATACTTTAATGTAGGTGTGTGTTGTGGATATTATAGTGTTAAAATGTGTGTAGTCAGTTTATTAGTTTTTGTATTAATAATTTTTTTAATTGATTATTAATTAAGTAAATTTAATTTAAAATGTTGAAGTGTGTTTTTGATGTGATGTTATAGGGTAGGAAATAAAATAAATACATTATTACTTAATTATTTTTTGTTTCTAAATATTTAGTAGTTTAATTTTTTGTTTGTTTTTAAGTTATTCATTATTTAATTTCAGATAATATTTGTAGGTTTTTGCAATATGTCTTTCTATATATTTAATATATTTGATTTTTCATTTAAAAAAAATTATTTTTAATTTTTTTATATATATTTTGTTATAACTGTTTGAGTGTGAATAGTCATTTTTACCTCTCCGCTATCCAGCACTTTCCCTACTGTTGCACTCACTGGAGTGGGAATAGTAATTTTTACCCCTCTGCTATCCAACATTTTCACTACTGTTGCATTCACTGGAGTTGGAATAGTAATTTTTACCCTTCTGCTATCCAACACTTTCCCTACTGTTGCACTCACGGGAGTGGGAATAGTAATTTTTACCCCTCCACTCTCAAGCACTTTCCCTACTGTTGCACTCATTGGAGTGGGAATAGTTAATATTACCCCTCTGCTATCCAACACTTTCCCTACTTTTGCACTCACTCAAGTTGGAATAGTAATTTTTACCTTTCCGCTATCCAACACTTTCCCTACTGTTGCAGTGATTGGAGTGGGAATAGTAATTTTAACCCCCTTAGCTAGCCAACACTTTCCCTACTGTTGCACTCAACAGAGTGGGAATAAAATGTTTTACCCCTCCGCTATCCAACACTTATCTGACTGTTGCATTCAGTGGAATGGGAATAGTAATTTTTACCCCTCCGCTATCCAACACTTTCCCTACTTTACAATAATTGGAGTGGGAATAGTAATTTTTACACCTTTGCTATCCAACACTTTTTCTACTATTACACTCTTTGTAGTGGGAATAGTGTTTTTGCCCCTCCGCTATACAACACTTTCCATACTGTTGCTTCACTGGAGTGGGGATAGTAAATTTTACCCCTCCGCTATACAACACCTTCCCTACTGTTGCACTCACTGGAGTGGGAATATAAAATTTTACCCCTCCGCTATCCAACACTTTCCCTACTATTGCACTCACTGGAGGGGAAATAGTAATTTTTACCCCTTCGCTATGCAGCACTTTCCCTACTGTTGCACTCAGTGGAATGGGAATAGTAAATTTTACCCCTCCACTATCCAACACTTTCCCTATTGTTGCATGTTTAGGGGGGAAATAGTAATTTTTGCCTCTCTGCTATTTAACACTTTCCCTACTGCTGCTCTCACTGGAGAGCAATAGTAATTGTTACCCCCCCCCCCGCTATCCAACACTTTCCCTACTGTTGAACTCACTGGAGTGGGAATAGTTATTTTTACCCTTTTCCTATCCAACACTTTCCCTACTGTTCCACTGATTGTATTGTGAAATGTAAGTTTAAATATTTTTTTATAGTTTAATGTTTTCATTTATTATAGATTTTTGTTTTTTTTATATTTGAAATCATTCATATATTTTTTTTATATTATTTTAACATTTTTAACATAAATTAAAAATATTAGTTTATTAATTGTTTTAAAGTAAATATATATGTATACATTATTATGTTTGTGTATTTTGTTTTTTTTTACATGTATTTGTTATATTTTATTAAAATGCATATTACAGGAGGAGGAGCCTAGCGCTTGACCAAGATGGCCGCGTGAGCTTTGAGCTCCCGAGACCCTCGTGCCCTCCGTCGACTATCCTGTCTCTAATCCTGTCTGTATGCATGGCATCGTGCAGACGACTTGTCAGGGAGGCGATTGATGCTACCCGAGGTCGGATCGCCCACCGGGAACCGGAGTTATGCATGGCGGAAGACTGAGGCCTATCCCCGAGGGATGCCAGGGGCTCGAGTTGGCAGGATGCCCGACCTCTAATTGAACAACAGCGGCCAGGCGAGGTGTGAACTACCGGACGGAGGTCCCCGTCCTTTCACTTTCACTTTCTCGCCCTTTGTTTGCCCTGCCCAGGGAGTGCTCTCGGCTGCTTTATTATCCTTTGGAAGCTCTGCACGCTACTCTGGCGGCCCATTGCAGGACTGATCACTCCTGATTCCTCTCGCTGGGAGAGGGCCGTCCTTTTTGAACCGACCTGCTTGGTGCCAGCCATGTCGGGCAAAGCAGAGGTGGATCGGCTGAAGCCTAAGGCCACCAGGAGGGGAGCCTATACTCAAGCCAATAATATGGACCGCTATGCCCAGCAGAAGGGGTCACCGGGGGGACCGAGCCAGTCGCCGGATGCACAGAAGACTGCCTCACCCTTGGCCCCGGAGCTCTCGCTGCAGGATGTCATGGGCGCGCTCGAAGGGCTGCAGACCTCGATTGGGAGACAGTTTGATGCCCTGGTGCACAAAGTGGATACCATCTTGGTGGACGTTAACCTGATCCGCGCGGATTTGGGCAAAACAAATGAACGAGTTAAAACCCTGGACCTCAAGACCACGGGCATCGCTGATGATGTCTCGGAACTACAGACCGAGGTCCGTAAGTTGCGGACCGAGAGTGATCTCGCCGCCCGTCGGCTGGAGGACTTTGAGAGCCGGGCCAGGCGCAACAACGTGCGCGTTATCGGGGTCCCGGAGTCCTCGGACGAGACTTCTGTAGACCTGCTCGTGGAGGACTTGGTGCTTAACCATCTGCAGCCTAAGGGTCTTGGGAAGTTTTTCGCAGTTGAGAGGGCCCATAGAGTGCTGGGTGGGAGGCCCAAGGTGGGAGCCCCACCGAGGCCGATTGTCGCCCGGCTCTTTCATTTTCGAGATCGGGACGCTATCCTGCAAGCATCGAGGGTGACGGGCCCGGTCCCCTTCCAGAACGCGTCGGTGAATTTCTATCCTGACTTCACCCAGCAGGTGCAGAGGCAGAGGCAGGGCTTCCTGGGGGTGAAGAGGCGGCTTCGGGAGAGGGATCTGAAGTATGCCATGCTCTTCCCTGCCAGACTACGTGTGGTGTACGAAGACCGAACATTCTTCTTTGAGTCGCCTGCCATGGCCGATGAATGGCTGGATGCTTTGCCCCGACGACGGACGGGAGAGGACACTGCCGCAGACGGGGACAGTGGCCGGGATGGGCAAGGTTGATGTCTTCGGAGCCGGACTGACTCGATTTGACTCTAGCTAATGACTTGAACAGTGTGCAGTAAATGCGGAGGGTTGCGGGAGGACGAGGGGAGCTCTTTCCTCCCTTAGGGTGCTTTTTGTAGATTTTGGGTTTTGTAGGGCGACAGGCACACTGCAAGTTGGGGGGCTTTGTAAGCTGCAGCAGGGGTGCAGGGTGGGGGGGATAGTTGGGATTTTGGGTTTGTTGTTGGGGGGTTTGTTTCTGCAAGGCGTAGTGATCACTTTCAGGACTGTTTCATGGTGGCTCTTCGGGTGTGGGGTGGGCCTCTTTGTGCTTGGGGATGGGGGGTAGGGGTTTAAGTGTTATTAGCTGGAATGTTAATGGTTTGGGGGATCGCATTAAGCGCGGGATTGTTTTGCAATTCTTGAAACGGTCATTGCCGGATGTCGCCCTACTGCAGGAGACACACCTTATAGGTAACACGTGCTATGCTCTTAATAGGAAGGGTTATAAATTCATAGCTCATTCGGGATTCTCCTCTGGGTCCAGGGGTGTGGGCATCCTAGTCAGAGCCTCGCTACCATTTGAGGTGAACTCCACCATTGTTGACGATAGGGGGAGGTTTGTGGCGGTGGCGGGGAGGTGGGAAGGAAGAACTTTGGTTTTAGTTTCGGTTTATGTCCCTCCGGCCCTGCAAGCCTCCACGTTTACAGATCTGGGTAGGGCCTTGCTGGATCTCCCGGGGGTATGCTAGTGGTGGGGGGTGATTTCAATGCTGTCGGCTCTGGGCTGCTGGATAGGTACCCGCCCAGAGACACTGGGGGGGCTCAGAAGTGGCTTCCAGACTTTCTAGACACACTTGGCCTGATAGACTGCTGGAGGCTCCGGCACCCCACACAGAGCCAATACACCTTCCACTCCGGGGCGCATGGTAGCCTCTCTAGGATTGATTACCTGCTCACTCTGGCTGCGCACGCCTCATTGGTATCTGAGGCCAGGCACATGGCGCGTGGCATATCGGACCATTCGCCAGTGTGGGTCAGGCTGGATGTCGGCCGCGAGGGAGGGGGAAGGGTGGCTCCTATTAACCCCTGGTACTTTCGAGACCCCAAGATGCGCAGCGCACTGGTGAAGACAGTTGATAATTTTTTCAAGGACAATCAGGGGTCCGTGGACTCGGCAGTGTCGTTGTGGGAAGCATTTAAGACCGTGCTGCGAGGGGAGGCCCTCTCCCTTGTAGTGGCTGCCAAGCGGCGGAGAGATGGCGAGGTTATGCAGGTGGAGGAGGAGATCGTGGCTTTGGAGGGAGCGCTAGAGGAGGAGGTTACGGAGGCCTCACTGCATGAGCTGAGCTTGAAGCAAGCCGAGTATAAGGACTTGGTGACAAATGCCGCTAAGACCCACAGCAGGGAACAGCAGGGCCGCCTGTATGATGTTGGTGACAAGGCCGGGAAACTCCTAGCTTGGCTGGACAAAAAAGAACAGGTCAATAGAGTAGTGCCGGAGTTGACGGGAGAGGGGGGAGAGGTGATTGTGGAACCTGAGAGGATTGTACAGTGTTTCTCGGACTATTTCCGCACGGTTTATGCCTCAGTGTCGGATAGGCTGCCCGAGGACTCGCGTGACCTCTTGCGTGATATCGCTTTGCCCTGTCTTTCTGACGTAGATAGGGATGATCTTGATGGAGACATAACGGTCGATGAGGTGGCGGGAGCTATCCGCGCGCTGAACTCGGGCAAGGCCTCGGGCCCGAATGGCTTGCCGATTGACCTGTATAAGCTGTTCCCGGATAGGGTTGCCCCTCACCTGCGCGCCATGTTCGTGGAGGCGCGGGGGGGTGGGACCCTCCCGTTGGATCAGCGACTGGCGTCAATTGTTGTTATACACAAAGATGGTAAACCCCGAGATAAGTGTGCCTCATATAGGCCTATCTCACTCCTTAACGCCGAGCCGAAGATTCTGGCTAAAATCCTGGCGGCCCGATTGGTCAGGGTACTTGGGGACCTGATCCACCCGGATCAATCCGGTTTTATTCCGCATCGCAACACTGCGTTAAACCTTCGGCGCCTTCATGGTGTGATCGCCAGGGCGGGCACGCTGCGGGAACCAGCTATTGTGGCGTCTCTCGATGCCACGATGGCCTTTGATACGGTGGAATGGGCATATTTGTGGGCTGTGCTAGCCAAGTTCGGCTTTGGCCATGGTTTTGTGAGCTGGGTGCGGTTGCTGTATGAGGGACCCCTTGCGAGTGTGGTGGTAAATGGCCGGGCATTGACTCCGTTTCAGCTTGGGAGGGGCACTCGGCAGGGTTGCCCCCTGTCGCCACTGTTGTTTGCCCTCGCCCTTGAGCCGCTGGCGGCGTGGATACGCTGGCACCCGGATATACGTGGACTTAGATGGTCGCCCGAACACGAGGACCGCATTTCGCTATATGCTGATGACATCCTGTTGTATCTTGCCTCGCCCAAGAACTCACTAATAGTGGTCTGTGACGTTCTTACATCTTTCGGTAGGAATTCGGGTCACGTCATCAACTGGAGTAAATCGTACTTATATGTTCTGAGTGGCGAGGTTCCACCGGTCCCGCGAACTTGTTCGATCCAGATCGCTCAGCAGGGCTTCGTGTATCTGGGGATCTTTATCTGCACGGACTCCGCTTTGCGGTATGAGAGGAACCTGCTCCCCCCCCTGGCGCGCCTGCGGCGGGATGTAGAGGGCTGGCGGAGGCTGCCGCTCTCCCTCGTTGGGCGCGCTGCCTTGTTCAAAATGATGTCTCTTCCCCGGTTCCTCTACGCATTGCAGAATACTTTAGATTCGGTACCGGCCAATTACTTTCGGGAGGTCGAAAGCCTCCAACGAACGTTGTTGTGGGATGGGCGGCCGCGAATAGCGATTGCTAAGTTGACGCTTCCATGGTATGATGGGGGTATTGCGCTCCCAGACATCCGACGATACTATTGGGCCACCCAGTTAAGCGCGATTAATCATGGCTTCTATGGCCCTGCCCTCAGCCCTGGTTATGCCATGGACAGATGGTTGCTGCGCGGTGGTAACTACCATAGGGCGTTGTACTCGCGGTCCCTGGACTCATCCCTCACGGGGCCCACTGGGGTGGCGGTGCGTGTGTGGAAGATGGCGACTGACTCGCTGGGTTGGAAGGATAGGCTCACCCTTGCTACCCCGCTGTTTGAATCTGAAAAATTGGGTAGGCTTTGGCATACAAAAGGGTTTGATAAATGGGACTTGATCGACATCTCCAGAGGTTGGAGATGTGCTGATTAAGGGGAGGGTGAAGTCCTTTGAAGAGTTGCAGAAGGAGAATGAGTTGGGGACATCCGAGTTTTTCCGCTATGTTCAGGTGCGTCATGCCCTCCGGTCAGTCCTCGTGGAGGGTGAGAAGGTGCCTGAGTCCTCTCCTTTGGAGGACCGGATCCTTGATGGCCATATGCCAGAGAGCACGATCTCGCTCATCTACAAGAAATTGATAAATGTTCGGGCGGATATGCTTCTGGGGCTGCGGGACCAGTGGACTAGGGACGGACTCGAGTTGGATGACGAGGATTGGCAGTCGGCTGTTTCCTCTCCTAAGGAGGTTGCGATCCCGTCGCGTCTGAGGCTGGTGCAGCTCAAAATACTGCATCGAGTGTATGTGACGGGGCCACGGCTGGTTCATATGGGATTCTCTGAGGAAGGCCTATGTAGGAGGGGATGTGGTATGGTGGGTACTTTCCTGCATATCATTTGGGAATGTGGTGTCATCATGAAATTTTGGAGGAGAGTCCATGCAGTGATGGGGGAGGTGACGGGCATTGCTATGCAGCCGGAAGCGCGGTGTTGTCTCCTGAATGTCTGGGGGCCCACTGATCACGATGAGGCACAGACCCAGTGGGTGACTCTGGGTAACATGGTCGCTAAGAGGGATATCGCGCGATTGTGGGGCTCCGTGGGGCCCCCCACATTGACCGCGTGGAAAGAAAATATGGACTGGAGTATGCTCAGGGAAAAGACAGTATATTGCGCTAGAGGCCGCCCTCGGAAGTGGCACGCCATCTGGGGGCGGTGGAATCAATACAGGGGGGAATATGTCTTGCCCCTGATTTGGATCCCCCCGAGGAACAGCTTTCTTCTTGACATTCTTTCCAGCTCAGTACACAAGATGTGATGGTTAATTGACTCCTTGGGCCTCTGCTGTCCCCCTTCTTCCTCTTTCACAGTACTTGGACTGTTAGACGATTGGGGCCCGGCCTCCCCTGAGGGGCTATCACCATGGGCATTCAGTGTTACTGCCTTGCTGGGGTTTGTTGTGTGGTTGTGTTTATTTAAAAATGGAACCTTTTCACTGCTCCTTTACTGCGATGTGGACGCTTCTTTGTCCTTCTCTACCGAAGCTGCCGAACCTCCGGGTTGTCGGCTGAATAGCTGTGTCCAGATTCTTGAAGAAATAAAGGTTTTAAAAAAACAAACAAAAAAAAAAAATGCATATTACATTTATTTTATTTTATTAAAATGATATTTAATATTTATTATGTTATTTTATATTTATATAAAAGTCGATATTTTCTACATCTATATTTTGTACATCAATATTTTTTAGTCAATATTTTTTATACTTGCCTGTTTAAGTATAGAAGTCGATATTTTTGTTGTCTATATTTTTTACTCGATATTTTTAACATCGATATTTTTTACATCGATGTTGTATCAGTGAACCATGGCAGGTTATACTAGAGTGTTCTTTGTTATGCACATGCACAATTTGATATCTTTTGTGAAGATTATTCTTCATGGGCAGGCATTTATCATAGTGTTGACCACTTGCACCACCTAATTCATGTTATTTGATACATTGGAATGTGCGACAACAGGTGTTTTTGTTTCACCCTGATTGGTGATCAACATGAACAGGTTTGTATATTTAGAGCTGGGAACCAGTGCAGGAGTCACATAAAACAATGGGTGAATATGTTGGATGATTCCAAATTGGGCCAGACATTGATTGGGGTGGTATTTCACATTGTAAATGTTTCAGCTTGTCTTGAGCAATGTCTATATCATTTTTCTTGCACTTCTCCCTATGATGTATGTTGAATACGTATTTGATGTGTGCAAGTTAGTTATTTGTTTATCCACACCTGGAGGATGGTTAGTTGTCATACCTTTTTGTGTAATGTTTTTGAACATGTGTCCATTATTTTGTGTGTACTCAAAACCTAATTTACCTATATGAGAAGAATGCTGCTATTGATGTGTTTGCTTTTTTATCATGCACTAACACATTACATACATATGCATGGCACTTGGTGATGCTATTGGTTATCCCTGATATACTTGAAGTCAGAGGGCCTGTGCAGAAAGATTTTTAGAGGCATGGGAAAAGTGGGCTCCGCCCAGGGAGCCAGACTTTCAGGGTGTCCCCTGATTGAGCCAACCCTATTCTACAGAGAGTCTTGCCATGATGACCTACTTTTTCAACAGATTGGTTTAATTAACATTCTACAAAAATGACTTTTTAATGTGGGTGATGTGTGAGAGTCTATTACAGAAATTCTGCAGAGAAGGTGTGTATCTGTTTCACAAAACATCCATACTTAAGTTTATTTGATATCAAAACAGAACCTAGCATGCGAGAAATGGGAGGGTGTCACAAAGCTTATTTGATGTATTGTTAGTGATTAACTGCTGTTGTGTTACAATATTAAAAACATGCATCACTATCCATGAATATTAGATGTAAGCACATTTGGAATTTGGAAGGGTGTGCCTGTGCAGTGTCAGTGACCTGGCCAAAGAGGGCATCAAAGAGGTCAATTTAGATCATACGTACAAAGCTGTTCTGAACAGGGACCCACAACATAGGTATGGGCCAGGGCACCCATAACATGTTAAGATGTCCCTGCAGTGCATCTGTTAACTGGTAAGTCAATGGAAATATGGGAAGATAGTCACATACCATCGGCAACAGCAGGCGGGCAGGTGAGGAGAAGGACCCTGTGGCGAACTGAATGTCTGTAGACCCCCCAGTCGCAGTCCGGTAGCCGGGTAGGGCCAGTGCACCTGGTAATGGACTGATGCTAAGTGCGTCCCGGGCTGCCTCGGAAGCCCTGCGGCGACAGGGGCTGTGGGTGAGCCTAAGGCTGGGTCCACCCAGGCCTGCTGGGGTGGCCTCAGTGTCAGCGCCATATGGCAGGATGCCTGATGTGACAGCAGCAGGCGAATTGGAGGCCTGACCCACCATATGTTGAGGTGCGGCACTGCTTGGCCTGGGAGTTGGTGGCAAGGAAGGTGAGGCCAGCTGCAACATTTTAAACGCTGCTTTATCGCTCCATGAGTGCAGGACACAGCTCTGGGCCTACCAAGTGGGACGGCGAGTCTCCTCAGCGCAGCTATTCAGCACACTGCAGAAATGTGTGGGGAGCACTCCTTGAGTGCAGCTTACTATACTGTGAGGCAGGTGGCCTCTATCCCACGTTAGGTTGTCTCACTGGGAGTCCCGAATGTCCAAGCTACATACGGACCATAGGTTGGTTCACCGCCCCTTTGCTGGCTGAGTTAGGAGCCCGATCTGAAAGGCTACAGGGCACAGACCCCGACACTATGATGGAGTGTAGGGCAGGCGGCACTAGAGACAACTTGAAGGCCCCCAACATGGGACACACTGATCCCAAACAGCGTAAGCTCCAATTCGAGCAGACAGGGGCGTCAAGAAGTGGTGGGACGAGCTCAGACCCCGATGATACCGCAGGCCCGCAGGCGAATAGGGCTCCAACTACTGACGCTGCAGCCATCATGCTGGAGCTCAGAGCTGGTTCCCGCTCCTGGGATGCCAGGTTTGATGCCATAGCAAACCCAATGGACAGGCTGGGGGAGCATCTGGATCATCAGGGAGCATGCCTTGATAAAGCAGAGGGGAGGATATCAATGCTAGAAGACACCTCATCTACTGTCCTAAGACGCCTCAAAAAAGTGGAGCGAGTGCTCAAACAGGTGGCTATCAAGAATGAAGATTTGACGGCCAGGTCTAGGCGCAACAATATTCGCATTTCCGGTGTTGCGGACTCCACGAATATTGGCAGGCCAGATTTCTTTGTAGAATAACTACTTGTGACTCTCTTTGACTGGGACAGTTTCTCCCCTGCCTTTTCAGTGGAGCACGCACATCATACGCTTCGCCCCCGGACCCCGGCTGGGGCAATGCCTAGACTGCTGGTTGCGCGGCTCTTGAATATAAAGACAGGGACACTGTGGTACGTCTAGCCCGGGAGTGAGGCTCACTGTAATACCAAGGATCATCCATATCCATATACCACAACTTCATGCCAACAGTCCAAGAACCCAGACGTAAGTTTGCAGAAGTGAAAGCCTCACTTCGCAAATTGAACATCAAGTATGCCATGCAGTACCCTGCCCGCCTGAAGATTGAACCCAACAGGAGACCGAAGATCTTCGATACCCCAGCAGAGGCAGACACATTCTGTAAAATGCTGTCCAGTAGCTAGCCGCCCTCCTCCCAGGAGCTCCCAGGTCCAGATGAATGACAGAAAAACCTCGAACCCGATGAGGACTTTGTGTCCCAGAAAATGTGAGACTATGCATGTCTTGGATCATGCCAAATTGGTGCCTCTGTCAGGTTCTTTATTTCTCTCCTCCCTCCCTTCTATACTTGCCTTCTCCTACTATACTCTATGATGCCGGCCCACCTACTGTTTAGCTTGTATTGTATTTAATGATGTCGGGCTGCCTCCACGCCCCTATGGTGTACACCAAATCTTATAATTGGGAACTTTTTTAGTTTTTTTGTTCTGTGTATTGGGTTTCACTGGATGTTATGATGTCTAGTGTGGGTTGGGGGGGTAGGGGACATCCAAGTTTTTTTTAATGGATGTTGTTTGATTGTTTATTTCCTAATACTTTGCATATCCAAACATTGCTAATGTTTTTTACCTGCAAGAATGGTCGTTACCCCGGCACTCTGGGAGGCCTATTACCCCTGATCATTATATCATGTATGCACGAGATATGACTAGCTCTCTTAAGGTAAAATGCATGATATAAATAATCCGCGCAAGGGTAAACAATTCCTGTCATATCTGAACAGGCAAGAGGTCAAGATAGCATATCTGCAGGAAACGCACCTACCTCCTGGCACCGCCCCAGCATTTGCCAAGTAATGGGGCTTGCACCGCTACTTCTCGTCCTTCAGTTAATCCTCCCGAGGGGTCTCCATACTTATACACAAAAGTGTTCCCTTCAGTCTCCACACTGCCTACAAGGATCAGGAGGGCTGTCATATTATTTTGCATGGCATACTTGCGACAAGCAGGTGGTACTGGTCGATATCTATGGGCCAACGGTGGATGATAATACCTCTCTTCAAAGTATCTATGCCCGACTGAGCCAAATGGATGCCGACCAGATAATTATGGGGGCTTACTGTAATTTAACCCAATTTAACCCAAAGCCCTAGTGACAAACCAAGAACCAGGGCTCTGCTCCGTCAGATCATGGAGGTGTATGCCCTTAGGGATGCCTGGAGATTTCTGTATCCCAGGGACCCAGGTTTCACCTTCTACTCCTTGCCTCACACCATTTGGACGTGAATAGACTATTGGTTAGTATCAGCTAATATATTGCACTGGTTAACACAGACCGATATCTTTCCACGCACATTATCAGATCATAGCCTAGTAGTACTGTGGCTTACTATCTCTTGCGGATATGAGACTGAGAAGATGCCGATTCCCTGGGGATGCCCTGCGGGACCAGGTGTTTAGGGGTGAAATGCAGAGCGAGTTGAAGGAATACTTACCACTGAACACCAGTTCCGTTACAACCCAAGCTACTCTATGGGAGGCCTTTAAGGCCTATATATGAGGGATAATCATATCAAAGCAATCTGGTATCCTACGTGATATACACCGTCAGATCCAGTGTGTCGAATCTGACCTACAAGTGCTGGATAAGGCTGGAGCTGCGGATGCTAACCCACGCCTGCATGACAGGTCCCTGTTATTGACGGAATTCAACACACTAGCTGATAGGGAAACTGTGTACCAAGGCGTGCATGTATGGGGAAGGTGAGAGACCAGGGCGCACCCTTGCCAGGATGCTGCGTCCCAATAGAGCAGCAGAGTACATCAACGAGGTGTTAAACAATGACGGCACGCATGCTGATAGCACAGAGGAGGTAAAAGCATAGTTTCTGAATTATTACAAGACACAGTATACATCCCGGGCTCCTGTGGCTCCACCAGAGCTACTCACATACTTAGACAGTATAGCAATGGTATGGCTCCCTGACCACCAACAGCAGTTCCTTAGTGTGCCCCTCACTCAGTGCTTAATTTGTGCTGGTGTTTTCCGGTGCTCGGCACCGGCACCTAATTCTCAACACTGGCACTTGTTTATGACAGTCTACCATATGGTCGTGCTGAATGGCTATTTTGAAACACATGACAAGCACAGCCTTTATCAATTCAATCTCAGTGCACACAGATCAACTTTATGTGACCTGAAAACGCTCAAATTTTCACATTTGTAGGAATATGATGGCATTTGGCTATAATGGCAGGGGCAGTGGGTGATGAAATCTGCAGTGGCATCCTATAAAATACCCTGGGCCCTGGCACTTATTTTTCTACAATTTAACTACTGCCCTCACTCTTGATGAAAGGAAGTTATAGAGGCACTGGACGGCTCCAAGGCCCCCGGCCTAGACGGACTGACGGGTGCCTTCTACAAGGCTTTCAAGGACCAATTGGCTCCACATCTTTTAGAAATGTATAATGAGGCCCTAACCTCAGGTGCGCTGACTCCCACCCTGAGGGAAGCCGTACTCACTTTATTACTAAAGCCAGGCAAAGACCCTGCCCTTTGTGCCTCATATCGTCTCCTCTTCCTCCTCAACCTGGAAAATAAAATGTTGGCCAAAGCCATGGTGACCAGATTAGCCCTGTTTATGGAACAAACGATATCCCAAATGCAATCCGGTTTTGTCTCACGCAGGTAAACCTCATTTAATCTTTGGACAGTCTTCTCGGTCCTCCATTGGATATCCCCAATGGTTCCTGCTGCAGTGGCCCTCCTAGATGCTGAAAAAGCATTTGATTCCCTCGAATTGCCTTTTCTGGTGGCGTTCCTGAAGAAACTCGGGATTCCCCCTCCCATCATTTCCTTGATTCAATTATGATATTCTGCAGCTAGGGCCTGCCTGCGGAATAATGGGTCGCTTTCAGAGTTTTCCCCATCGCAAGGGGCACCAGACAAGATAGCCCCCTTTCTCCTCTGCTTTTTATTATAGCTCTGGACCCTCTGGTCTGTCTTAATGCAGGCTAGTCATCTCCACCGTGGACTCCAACTTAAACAAGGGCCGTTGCTTCTTTCTCTTTTCTAGGACAACAAACTCCTTTTCATTAGACTTTCCGCTGGAAATCTCTCCTCCCTGGTAGAGGAGATAACGCGATTTGGGGAGCACTCAGGGCTACAGATCAACTGGGCCAAATCAGAGCTTTTTCCCTTAACAGACATCACACAGCCGGTACAGACTGAACACCCCCTTAAATAGATGGAATATCATTCAAAATACCTTGCATCCGGCCGTACAGAGACAAGAGCCAACTGTTACAATTAAACTATGGCCCAGCAATTACCCATTTGGAAATGCAAATTGAGAAGGGGTTTAAGCCGCACTCTCCATAGCTAGTCACGTGGCCATTATTAAAATGGAAGCTCTCCCCCGATTTTTGTATCTTTTTCTTAATCTTCCAATACCGCTACTGAGCTCTTTTTTTTCAATTCTGCATGGTCATCTCATCCGGCTAGTCTGGGCTGGCTCCCTGGCCAAGAGTGAGATGGGAAACCCTGACACTGGCGAAAGCACGTTCTAAACAAGAGCGTGTCACTCGAATTGCACTCAGATGAAGAAATCAATCATGCGATGGTAAATACAGTGATTTCAAGTTTATTCATGTGAATAATTCAAGTAAATGCTTTAAGAAGACTTTTCTTCACAAAATTCCAACATCACAAACGAGTAAATTTCAATTCATAACTCGATGTAGCCCAATGCATTTCGGGCTTCGTCAGGGGCAGCACTAAAATAAGAGGATACAAGGAAGCAGCTTTAATCTATACATTCCTGAATGATACAAACTGTGAAAACATTCAAAGGAAACTGAAAAGAAAGTCTTTGTGGGTTGAATGGAGATTAATCAAACGATGTGAAAATGAGTGCTGGTAAGTGGGTAACGAACGGTGAAAAGTGGATACATGCAAGTTGAGCCTCAAAAGAAGCTACAGAGTATCTACTACAATTTCGTTACGTGGGTGACAGCCGAAAGTGTCCAAAGTGTGCGTGCTCAGAGGATATATAGAAGAGTGAAAAGAATTCATAAATTGTAATGGCAAGTAAAATACCCAAGTGAAATGGAGAGTGAAATTTATGATAAAAACTGGGTGACAAAAATAATCGATCGTGAATGAGGTGAATAACAAAATGGCGTGAAAAAGAATTTAAGGATACATGAAGGTACCAAATACTGTGTAAAACACTTACGTGATGCAAAGAAACCGAATCGGTGAAGGCTATAGGGCCACAAGGTTACGGCATTTCAGCAGTGAGTCGAATGCTTAATGCGCATTGAATTTGAATGAGTCACGTGATCGTCGTAGCGAATAGGATGGGGCTGGAGCCCATCAACCGATCGTATAGGTTCTTACTGGTGAACGTAGCGTCAATTAATGTATGAGTGAAGGAAGAAGATTGGTACATCATGTGATATTGGAGTCCAATCACGAAGTGAAAATACAAGCCGGATGTGATACACAAGCAGTTGTGTATGGGTATCTATTTAAAATCAATGGAACGAAAAAAAATTGGGAACTACAGAGAAAACAGACTCGTAGTTTGAGAAGTAGTACACTGTAGGGAATTGAAATCCGAAAATAGGGATATCGAACGAGTCAAAAACCGGCGTGTATGAAGTAACCCAAATTGTAATAAAAAAGATACTGATATTGTGGCAGTAGAGCATAAGTTAGATATGTACGAAAACGAAAGTGTGTCAATATGATTGAAACATAGGGATATATTCAAACGTCATAACAAAGCCTAAAATGGGCTGTGCTGGAGGTGACAGAAAGCATATGTACTAAAACAGAAGAGTGTGTGTGTCGAAAAACTAAATAAATGAAAGTGTACTGTGTCTCGGAGTGTGTGGAGAATACAGTTATTGAACATCAGGGTACATAAAGCTACAGGGTCCCGGGTCTCTGGGAATTGAACCCATAACAAAGTATAAACAGATATACGAAGGAAACTGGAAATCATGTCTATAATGTTATAACAGAATCAGAGAATATTACAAAAAACAGCCAAGATCGTAACGTTCATTGAGTCCTTTAGGGTGAATCGAATCCAATTTGTTAATCCAGAAAACTTCACGTTGTAGTAGGAATTGCGTGTTATTGCGTCCTTTGATTAAAGGGACTTGTTCAAGAATCAGGAAGCGCAATTGGCAAATGTTGTGTTGCAAAAGATCGAAGTGATTTGCAATAGGAGATTTCATCTGGTGGGTGCGTATGTTGCTTTTATGCTTATTGAGTCTAATGCGTATTTTTCTCTCTGTTTTCCCAACGTAAACAAGTCCACAGGGACATTTAAGCAGGTAGATCACATTTTGTGTGTTGCAGGTAGCTGTGATCATCAGTTTAATAGGATAACCTTTGTGGGGATGTGAAATGCTGTTGCCTTTGATAATTGAGTTACAATTTCCACAGTTAAAGCAAGGGATAGTACCTTTGAAATCCGTAATGATCTGAGTTTTAGAGGTGGACAAAATCTGTTTCAAGTTGCGAGATCTTTGATAAGCAAATCTAGGTTGTGAATCAAAAATGTGTTGAAAATCTTGTTCATTGCTGAGTTTTGGCCAGTATTTTAGGATAATTTTTTTAATTTGGTAACTTCTGGTTGAAAATGTTGAAATGAACACAGATCTAGATTCCTGCTTTATTAGAGTTTTCGGTTGAAGCAATTTCTGTTGAGTGGAAGTATCTGCTTTGGTAATAGCATTTTCCAGAATGGTGGGTGGATAATTGCGTTTTCTGAATTTTTCAATCCAGTCAATTTTGCTGGATTCATACAAGTCATCTGAACTTGCAATCCTTTTTAATCTTAGCAATTGGGAGTAAGGTAGATGTTTTTTAGGGAAGGTTGGTGAAAGCTGTCGTAGTGTAACAAATTATTCCGATCAGTCGGTTTTGTATAAACTTGTGTAGTTAGATGGTTGCCTCTGTTGGTAACAAGAGTATCCAAAAAGGTTACTGAATCCTGGCTGATGGTATGAGTGAATTCAATTTGATGATCAACTGAGTTAAGTGTTTCAATGTGTTGTTCCAGTAAAGTAACTGAGCCTTTCCAAATGATAAAGATATCATCTATATATCTTTTGTAGAGGATCAGGTTGTCCATCCAGTCCTGTTTGGTTAGAATGTTGTCAAGTTCAAAACGGTACATGTATAGGTTGGCATACGTGGGCGCGGCACAATTGCCCATAGATGT
This sequence comes from Triturus cristatus, assembly GCF_964204655.1. Classification (NCBI taxonomy): domain Eukaryota; kingdom Metazoa; phylum Chordata; class Amphibia; order Caudata; family Salamandridae; genus Triturus; species Triturus cristatus. The sequence goes on along the minus strand of NC_140585.1, from coordinate 827,275,311 downwards.
ACCCGAACATTGGATGTAGTATGTTCCAGACATTCAAAGTAACTATGGTACAGTGTAAAATGAATAAGTTCCATGAGAAAGATTTTTAAGTTGTTGGGATTGTCTGTCAAGAGTAAAAAAGATTCAATTGCCTCGAGTCCTTTGTCGTGGGGAATAGATGTATATAATGACTTCACATCAATGGTAGATAATATGGTATCTGGGGTGATTTGATTTTGTATTGATTCAATGATGTTAAGAAAGTTGGTAGTATCTTTAATGTAGGTTGACATGGATTGTACTAGAGGTTGCAGATGTTTGTCTAAATATCTTCCCACGGGTTCATGAATTGAGTTTACTGTAGAAACAATGGGTCTGAATGGAGGTTTGGTAGCATGTTTATGGATTTTAGGTAGCATGTATATATATGGAATTGCCGGATCTTCTTTGATAAGATATTTTTTGTCATCATCTTTTATGATTCCATTGTCGTAGGCAGTATTAATAATGGTCTTGAGAATGTCCGTGAATTCCTTAGTTGGATCCAATGTTATAGACATGTAAATTTCCGGATTTTGTACATGCTCGTTGACACTTTCTAGGTAGAAGGTAGAGTCCATTATTACCAGGGCGCCCCCTTTGTCTGCTTCTCTGAAGGTAATTTTGGGTTTGTTTGCTAGTTGTTTCAAAGTATTGTGTTCTTTGCGTGTAATGTTAGCGAAAGTACTTTTGGTATGATAAGTGATGTTTTTGAAGTCTTTTTTAACAATTGTTTCAAAAGCATCAAGTGCTTCATGGCTCATGGGAGCCATGAATGTACTCTTGTTTCGTAAACCAAGTAAAGTATTGTCGCGTGGGATATCCGGCGTTTCATGATGTTATGAAAGAAGTGCTTCAATCTTAAAGATCTCATGAATTTAAAAAGACTGACTTCTGTTTCATGCTGATTAGAATGGTAGGTAGGTACAAATGAAGTGCCTTTTTGTAAAGTTTGAATTTGAAATTGTGTGAGGTTGTAACTGGAAAATGTTTATTATGAGGTTTTCTGACAGCGTGTACTTTTTGCAATTGTTTTTAACGTTGATTTTCCTCCTGGATCTCCTGGTGGTTTTGGGCCTGATCCTAAAAAATGCTGCCTGTTATCGCTGGTTGATGGTTCTTCGCTAGTTGATTGTAATATATCTGTTGATTCTGAAGTTTCCGTGATTGTTTTAGTGAGTGAGCTGGTGGAAGGTCTGATGTTAGTGGAAGAATCTTCGGAGGATGTAGCGTCTGAGTCGAAGGTACGGCCTGTCTGTTTGCGTTGTTGTCTTCTACTGGCATATACATCAGCCCAGGTATAAACTTCTCCCAGTTGATAGTCCACTGTATCACGTTTAAGCTTTCTGGTTTTTCTTTCGTTGATCTCATTTGTATATGCATCAAGTTGTTTGTTAATGTCTGCCAGTGTCGTATTCCAATCTATATCTGATAGGTTTGTGGAGATATCTTGATGTAAATCCTCAATTTCTTTGGTCAATTCGTCCATAAGTTTAGACGGTTCTTCAACGATTAAGAGGATTAGATCAAGTGAACACTTGTTGAGGATGGCCTCCCAACGTAATTTAAATCGTGGGTTATTCTTGCATAAGGTCAATTTTAATGCAATCCTTAGACCTCTTGGGATCCGTTGGACCTTATGGTACCTGATGAGAGTACTGGCATGTAACCGTTGGTTTATGGCTCTCTTTGAAGTGTATAACAATTGTTTTATGTTGGATTGAATGGAAGTTGTGCTGGAGCTGGTTCCTGTAGTGTCCTCAAAAAGTGCGTATATACGTTGGGTTTCTTCGGGCGTATACATGAAAGTCTCGGTTCTGCTTTCTTTGTTAATTTCTATGTCATCCATGGTCTGGTGGTGCGCGATCTTTGTGGCTCAGGAATGGGTAATAAACTTGATGAAAAATAGAGGAAGCGCACTCATGTAGATCAAACAAGGTAATCCAGTTAGAGCAATATATGGGTGCAGACGAGTAGATCCCCCTGAGTAGGGATTGAGTCTGGCGAAAGCACGTTCTAAACAAGAGCGTGTCACTCGAATTGAACTCCGATGAAGAAATCAATCATGCGATGGTAAATACAGTGATTTCGAGTTTATTCATGTGAATAATTCAAGTAAATACTTTAAGAAGACGTTTCTTCACAAAATTCCAACATCACAAACGAGTATATTTCAATTCATAACTCGATGTAGCCGAATGCATTTCGGGCCAGTGTGGCCCTTCGTCAGGGGCAGCACTAAAATAAGAGGATACAAGAAAGCAGCTTTAATCTATACATTCCTGAATGATACAAACTGTGAAAACATTCAAAGGATACTGAAAAGAAAGTCTTTGTGGGTTGAATGGAGATTAATCAAACGATGTGAAAATGAGTGCTGGTAAGTGGGTAACGAACGGTGAAAAGTGGATACATGCAAGTTGAGCCTCAAAAGAAGCTACAGAGTATCTACTACAATTTTGTTACGTGGGTGACAGCCGAAAGCGTCGAAAGTGTGCGTGCTCAGAGGATATATAGAAGTGTGAAAAGAATTCATAAATTGTAATGGCAAGTAAAATGCCCAAGTGAAATGGAGAGTGAAATTTATGATGAAAACTGGGTGACAAAAATAATCGATCATGAATGAGGTGAATAACAAAATGGCGTGAAAAAGAATTTAAGGATACATGAAGGTACCAAATACTGTGTAAAACACTTACGTGATGCAAAGAAACTGAATCGGTGAAGGCTATAGGGCCACAAGGTTACGGCGTTTCAGCAGTGAGTCGAACGCTTAACGCGCATTGAATTTGAATGAGTCACGTGATCGTCGTAGAGAATAGGATGGGGCTGGAGCCCGTCAACCGATCGTATAGGTTCTTACTGGTGAAAGTAGTGTCAATTAATGGATGAGTGAAGGAAGAAGATTGGTACATCATGTGATATTGGAGTCCAATCACGAAGTGAAAATACAAGCCGGATGTGATACACAAGCAGTTGTGTATGGGTATCTATTTAAAATCAATGGAACGAAAAAAAATTGGGAACTACAGAGAAAACAGACTCGTAGTTCGAGGAGTAATACACTGTAGGGAATTGAAATCCGAAAATAGGGATATCGAACGAGTCAAAAACCGGCGTGCATGAAGTAACCCAAATTGTAATAAAAAGATACTGATATTGTGGCAGTAGAGCATAGGTTAGATATGTACAAAAACAAAAGTGTGTCAATATGATTGAAACATAGTGGTATATTCAAACGTCATAACAAAGCCTAAAATGGGCTGTGCTGGAGGTGACAAAAAGCATATGTACTAAAACAGAAGAGTGTGTGTGTCGAAAAACTAAATAAATGAAAGTGTACTGTGTCTCGGAGTGTGTGGAGAATACAGTTATTGAACATCAGGGTACATAAAGCTACAGGGTCCCGGGTCTCTGGGAATTGAACCCATAGCAAAGTATAAACAGGTATACGAAGGAAACTGGAAATCATGTCTATAATGTTATAACAGAATCAGAGAATATTACAAAAAACAGCCAAGATCGTAACGTTCATTGAGTCCTTTGGGGTGAATCGAATCCATAGGGTGAATCTAATCCAATTTGTTAATCCAGAAAACTTCACGTTGTAGTAGGAATTGCGTGTTATTGCGTACTTTGATTAAAGGGACTTGTTCAAGAATCAGGAAGCGCAATTGGCAAATGTTGTGTTGCAAAAGATCGAAGTGATTTGCAATAGGAGATTTCATCTGGTGGATGCGTATGTTGCTTTTATGCATATTGAGTCTAATGCGTATTTTTCTCTCTGTTTTCCCAACGTAAACAAGTCCACAGGGACATTTAAGCAGGTAGATCACATTTTGTGTGTTGCAGGTAGCTGTGACCATCAGTTTAATAGGATAACCTTTGTGGGGATGTGAAATGCTGTTGCCTTTGATAATTGAGTTACAATTTCCACAGTTAAAGCAAGGGATAGTACCTTTGAAATCCGTAATGATCTGAGTTTTAGAGGTGGACAAAATCTGTTTCAAGTTGCGAGATCTTTGATAAGCAAATCTAGGTTGTGAATCAAAAATGTGTTGAAAATCTTGTTCATTGACACTGCCACACGAGCGTGGTGGACTGGGGGTTTTTGACTTACAAATCTATTACCTGGCAGCCCAATGCCAATATAGTCATAGTTGGTATCATCCTGATGCGCGCATTCCCTACTTGCGGCTGGAGTTGGACCAGCTACAAGGACTCACACACTCGGCTGTACTGCCCAAGGGCCTCCCTTTAGATACTACTGACATTTTGACAATATCATCCACCTGCTGATCCAGGCACAGGCTACGCCATAAATTGAAGGCTGGCTCTCTCTACTCCCCGGGGCTTCCCCTCCAGAACAATCCGTGGCTCCCCTTAATGAATGAACTACTTGTAATCCACGTGCTGCAGTAATATAACATTCATACTATAGGTGACCTATTCCCTAATGGTCATTTATTACAGATTAGGGAGGATCCCAGGTTCCAAAACATGACATATATGCAGCTATTCATAGTCCAACGCTTGAATGCGACGCTATGTTCCTATATACCCAGCTATCCCTTTTGCCCCGGCTGATTTCCCCCCTTGTCACTGGTAATATTGACATCGGACGGCGCACACATGACTTCTAAATTGTACCGCGCATGCCTTGCACTGAAGCTTGACACTAATGCCAGGGTGCGACAGGCATGTGAGAGGGAGCTGGATGCACCAATAACAGACAACATGTGGTTCTGCTGTTGCACCCAAACTCAGAAAATGTCCTCCAACCATGGACATAAACTATAACACTGCATGTTTCTTCACAGGACGTATCTCATGCCATTAGATATTGCTAGATACGATATTTCTAGAAGTGACTGCTGCCTCAAGTGCCGCGCTCCTAAGGCTGACTTTGCGCATCTCACATGGACGTGCCCTATTATCTCTGATTACTGGGTCAAGGTTTATTCGCATATAGCGACTATGTTAGCCAGTGACATACGACCTGACCCTGTGGTGGTGCTCCTCGGATATACTGCTAACATACTGAAAGCATCACTTAGGCACGCCTCCATATTCTTTTTATTAACAAAGTGTGAAATTGCACTACACTGGGGGGATACAAAGCACCCATCACCCACTGCATGGCTTCAGCAAATGGCTAATTGGGACAGATTGAGCACATACGATGCTTCCCTTCAACCACAGGCAGCGAACCCCATTTATATATGGGAACCCCTGCACAATTACCTCCAGACACTGGCTAGACCCCAATAATCCGCACTAGCCCCCATTCGAGAGCCCTTCCTGTCGGGTCCCTGCAGTGTATCACCAGAATTTACATACATTATGGTATATCCCCTGAACTGGGCACCAGGCCCAGTGTAGTGAAGCCCCTTCTCAAACCACAGTCAGACACAACGTGTAGTTCTGGAATTGCATGTCTTGAAGTGATGGAATATCTGCAATTTGTACAACTGGTGTATTGAGAACAATATATTGTGCTCAGAGGCATACGCACTTTCTTTTGTTTTTTTTCTGTTATGTTATCTGAAAAACTGAATAAAAACCAGTTGGAAACAACTCACGAACTGTGAAAAACAAAATTACCTGCAATGGTAAAAAAAACTAATAACACTTTGACCTAGTCCGTCCGGGAAGCAAAGGAGAGCCCTCACCTTCACTTATTTGCCATCTTTCATATAAATGTAGTAGCCTCATAGAGTAATGGACAAACCTACTCTAAGTATGAAGCGATCAAGAGGGAAGACCGCTAACTAGGCTCCACTGTGTGCATCCTATGAGCTGTGAGAATACAGTTGGGGACAGGAAGAAAGAAGAAAACCTGAAATTGAAGCAAAGTACACAAAGGTGTGAGAAACAGACCCTGCTCCCATAGCTGCATTATAATGAATTTTAGATACTTTAATGAAAAATTCATACAATTGAAATACTAAAGCTTCCATTGTGAAGAGGGATTACAAATAATGCTAAACCACCATGTGCCACGTTGATCTACTGCAACCAAGAAACAAAGGGGAGTTGATAAAATCCTCTGAACAATCTTTCCAAATGAAGTGAGATGACAAAGTAACATATATTACAAAAACATAGGAATTGCATGAAAAAACTGTAAGTTGAAGGGATATTATGGTTAGAATTTAAAACCAAACAACCAATGAAATTGTGGATAATAGCTCGACAATTGCCTCCAATTCACAGATGACACATCACAAATGACATAAAGGGCGACATAATCAAGGACATCTCAAATTATACTAAAAATAACATCATGATAAATCTCATTGATATTGCATTATATATGGAATTACATGGAGACGAAAGGCTGACAGCCAACAGATATCTGCATGGAAATTCTATAGAGATTAAAGACTGCACTGCGGGGAGACCGTAACGAAACTCTGCACACTGCACTTTAATCAGAGCCCCTGCCCTGCTCTGGACGCACCCTGCACTTTGTGGCCGGTCCCTGGAGGGACGTTAAATCTACGGCGGCGGTCCCGCTCCTCGGGAGACCGTAACGAAACTCTGCACACTGCACTTTAATCAGAGCCCCTGTCCTGCTCTGGACGCACCCTGCACTTTGTGGCCGGTCCCTGGAGGGACGTTAAATCTACGGCGGCGGTCCCGCTTTGCGGGACGTGAGCGGGCGTGCCCGGGCAAAGACCGGGCCAAGACGGGCCCGTCTTAGTCCGTCATAGCCCGAAGTAGACTGGACTGGGCCACGGCATTTGAATTTTAAAGGTACTGTGGTAGGCTATTGACTTTGAGATCTACAATTCCTACGACCTGTATGTAATAGGGCTATAACTGTTTCTAGTATCTACGGAAGTAGTCCTATACTAATTAGGCCTAATTGTGTGAAAAATGGGTAAAAGGAAGGCAATAACTGCTACTCATAATAACAACAAGCAGCCTAACACGGAAACACGCTCACGTCAATCACTACTCACTTATCTAACGGGGGCGGTGGGAGTTATTGAGCAGCAGATCCTCTCTGTAGAGGAGTCACTGAGCTCGGTTAATTCAGAGCCTGGAGCAAATATGGTAGCTGATAACATCTTACATGGGTGCCCCGATTTACTGACTGAAAGTCTTCAACCTATCAGTAATGGGGGTAGTGTGGATATATCGGGTCACATAACTGGAAGCGACCATGATCAGGAATGCCAACCACCCCCTAAGCGAGCTAGAAATCCTGTTACCCTTTCTAAAACAACTGGGAACTTAGGCTCATCACAGGCAATACCCCCATTGAAAGCACGCAAAAAGGCTTCCAACAAGGGTTTATCGCAAGTGTTACAGAAACCAGAGGACAGGGGAAAATTGATGGGTACCCCTAACACCCGTATTGAAAGGAGGTGAATAAGATAAGTGGCAAATTGGACTCCCTGGACTCCTATATTAGAGCAACACTAGATAATTTATCAGGTAGAATTGGGAAGCTGGAAGACGCAGTACATAACAGTTTATGCAAAACACAGCAACCTATCCAGGAATCATCAGTTGTGCATAAATGTAATAAAGTACTATGTGATAACAACGAGAGATGTCAAACTACCGATCTTGTACCCACCAGTAATAATGAACAGAGTAGAGCATTACAACGTAGACCCGAGAAAATCCCTACCCCTAACCAAGAGGCTTATTCTAACATCCCCTCTCTAGCCCCGCATTTACCAATTAAGCCTCCAGGACCTAATCGCAATATTACCAGTACCGGGCATGGAAATGAAGGTGATTGGCATAATAATAACCCGGATTTACCGCCCGCAGCCACCCCCTTTGTAGTCGTGTTAAATAATGTTCCGAGCTTACAGAAGGGGAGCATGGACTAATGGGAGACTCTAAGAAATAGATCACTACACTGGCTAGGCTCTAGGATAGGATTTACAGAGAGGTTGTATGATGAATTTAAGATGGCTAGAAGGGCACTGTGGGTTGGCAAAGGCCGGAAGATCATGAGCGGGGACTGTGTGATACTGACATTCAAATTTCCACAACTAGTTCCCGAAATACTGAATAGAGCTGGGTCCCATACAATCACCACCCAGGGTATTAATTTAGTACCACTAGGTTTTTTCTACCACCCAGAAAGTAACAACAAACTTACTTATTACAGGGAAGCACCTATCCCGGGTCCTATGAGTCAGTTCAATATCCCTGTTTATAACCGATTTGAAACATTCTCCAACCTTGATCTAGTTGATTGACAACAAATGGGGGAATTGTGCTGCATAGATATACCAAACACTACGGATCAGGAGCCCAGTACGGGACACCCTGATTTGCCACCTATCAATATATTAGTTGCTCTGCCCGCCCTTAATGAAATGGAAAGTATTGGGTCAGAGAGCGACACGGTGGGCTCCAGTACGCTGGTGGGAATTTCCCCTCCAACACAAAATACCTGCTATATTCAACCTTACGCTGAAAATGCTGGGATAAATTAAACTGGAAAAGATATAGAGGATAAGTGTCAAATACTGTTCTGGAACATCGCAGGGTTAAAATCCAAGGAATCTAATACCCTGTGGATGGAGTTCATTAACAACTTTAACATTGTTAACGCACAAGAAACTTGGGCAATAGACCCAATACATATCAGTGGCTATAAAACATTTCACACCCCAGCCATTGCAACAACTTCTGGCAGTGCTAAGGGGGGGTTGTGCACATATGTTTCAAATTACCTTATTGAAGGAAAAATTGAATTTATAGCCACTGAACCTCACTATCACATAGTGATTTTTCACGTGGATAGAACTCTCTGCTTGGCAATATTGAACTTTTATAACAATCTGACACCCGCTTTGATTAAAGATACACTTAGATCACTGAGTTGTTCCCTACACACTTTAATTACCCGCCTAAAAAAGGAGGTTTTTGTGATTTGGGGTGGGGATTTTAATTCCCCCGTCTGTAAGCATATAGGTGAAGATGTTTGTGGTCTAACGTATGGAAACGGGGAAAGTTTTATTCATTTTCCGCACACACTATATGGGGATTCTTTGAATGACATAATGTTTACTTTTGACCTAGGGTTTGCTAATAGTTTACGTTCTCCCATGGTTCCCTTTACCCCCACTTTTAACGCTCGTGGTTCAATATCCACTATAGATTTTATTTTGTCCTCGTGCAGATACTCTTCCTGTATTAACAATTTTATGACACATGAGATAGCCCTAAGTGACCATTTCCCTCTAAGCGTAGATGTGACCATGCTCAAACAGAGCACAAATGCCAGCCATCGATAATGTTAATAACATTGCTGGGATTAGGCAAAACGGCTTTGCACTAAAATGGGCTACTATAGATACCAACAAACTTATTTTAAAAATTGCTCTTAATTGTAAAAGCATGCTCTTGTCATGTCTGGACGAAAATACACTCAGCAAAGAGATTAGAGAAAACTTTTTGGCTATCTCAAATTATATACAGAAGTCACTCTTTGTCGAAAACACTAGGAGACCTACAAGAAATCAAGGCTGATTTAATGCCGAATGTACAAAGGCATATACCAATCTTAAAAACTGTATACACGCCCCAGTTAAAAATATTTAACACATCAGGGAGGCAAGACGAAATTATAAAACTGTACTTAAAGTCAGTAAGTCTACTTTAAAACAAAATACATGGCGGGCTTTACGAGATGCTGCTGATAGCCGTGATTCTTCTGCCTTTTGGAAAGTGGTGAATAATGAAATGGCAGCTATGGAGATTAGCATCTCAGAACCAGAATGGGTAAAACATTACTCAAACCTATATAAAAATCCGATTTCAGAGGCCCAAGACTGCGTATTAAATACAGTAGGTAAAGTACAAGATCTTAGAATGAACTTCACACTGAATGAGATTACTGCAGCAATCAATTCTAGCCCTGGTGGTAAGGCCCCAGGACCAGATGGTATTCCTGTGGACCTTTTTAAATCAAATGTGGCACTATGGGGTCCGCTTTTAACCCAGGTCTCTAATGCATGCAATAAAAGCGGCTTCCTACCAACATGGTACGAATCTACGATCGTACCAATTTTTAAAAAGGGAGACAGGACGAATCCGACTTGTTATCGCCCGATTTCGCTGTTGGACTCTACAGCCAAGATCATCGGACGGGTTTTACTGGATAGATTGCAGACCTGGGCTGATGAACAAGACATCATCAGCGACCTACAATATGGGTTCCGTAAGGGCTTGGGCACAGTAGAACAGGGCTTAAATCTGCATATTTTAAAGGACAAGTATTCCAGGGCAAAAAAGGGCAGACTTTTTATGACTTTTGTGGATTTAACGGCAGCCTTCGACTGCGTTATTCATGACAAAGTTGTGGTTGATTTTAGAAGACCTAGGTGTAGACTCACTAATAATCACATTTTTAAGGGAGCTTTATTCTGGAGCAAGGGCTAAGGTGAGATATGGGAGAGGTGGAGAATGCACGAGTCACTTTGGAATTGGGAGAGGCGTGCGGCAAGGCTGTGTCCTTGCCCCATTTCTCTTCACACTGCATATAAATGGTCTAGAATCTCTTTTAATCAAAGAGTGCAGGGACCTACCTAAGGCGGACAAGCGATGCATCCCTGCACTCTTGTATGCAGACGATGCAGTTTTAATGGCCCGTACACCTCTTGGACTTCAAAGGGTTGTTAACTCATTTACCAGTTTTATGTCCAACCTGGGACTTTCAATAAACTGTTCTAAAATGTATACTATGAATTGTGGGGCAGGGACAAATAAGAGGGTTAAAACCCTATATATTAATGGTAGGCCTATAGAGCGGACCAAAACTTTTTCATATTTAGGGATTTTATTCGCCAGGACAGGGACCTGGATAGAGGCGGTTAAAACTAGGCGCCTGCCGTTCGCCAGGGCTTTAATGGCCCTGTCAAACTTCAGCCGCAAATTAGGAAAGCGCCCTCCGGCCGAACTTCTACATATTTACAAGGCCAAATGTGTGTCTATTGCTACTTATGGAGTGGGCGTATGGGGTTATGCAGACTTAAAGGTTCTGCAGACCGCGGAAAACATGTTCCTCAAGTTTCTCTTGGCACTGCCCCAAAGTAGCTCAAACTATATATGTCATATGGAATTGGATATCCCATACTTAGAAGACATCATTAAGTCTCAACCTGTCCTTCTTTGGCACAGAATTTGGTTGTCAGACGAAACTGGTTTTAATCGCTATATACTGATAGACGCTTTGAAGTCTGATGGTGTTAAATTTATTAGGTGGTTGGAGTATGTGAAAAGGTTTCTTACAAACATAGGTCACTTGGAATACTACACAAACCCCTCCTTGATGTGTAGCATATCCAGGAAAGATCTTAAGGCTTGTTGCATGGGCTTTCTGGGTGAAACTAGAGCAGTTACTGAGATGAGAAGACCCATGGTCCAAGCCCACTACTTAACCTTGCTGACTCCAACTACTCAGTTATACCTATCCATAATAGATCAAGACTTTGACCGTCTTTTGCTGACTCGTTTCAGATTGAATATCTTATTTAGATCCCTAAGTTTTCCAGCGATGAACGACTGGTCTAGAGACTGCGATGTCTCACTACAATCCACCATCCATATTATGTTTTTCTGTAAATATTACGATGTATTAAGAAAGAGATGGATTGTACCAGTTTTAAAGAGCTTTGGTTTGAAACGCTGTCGACCAGCTTTTTTAGCATTGCAATTTTTAGAAAATGAATTCGTTATCGCATCTGTCACTGTATTTCTTAAAAATGTTTTTAGATGTTGGAAATCCATGATAATGTGACATGCAAATATGTATTGTACTGCTCAGGAATTTACTGTTTTTTAAATTTTTAACTGTGCTTTGATGGTTATTGTACATTTTAACCGAATAAAGACTATTCCACTGCTCAAGACTGCACTGCCACTGACAACTAACAGATGATGCCACAAGTTCATCCAGTGGAAAGACTGCAGGATTCCTGACAACAAATATCCTCGCACATTTGGAGATGGAAGCCTGGGAAATATCAATAGCTTTTAAGGTTTAAATTGTAGCCATAGAGTATGGTGGCCAGCACAGGTAAGAAAGGTGGGGTGGAGCTATGGGGCGGGCTGGGGAGTCGACAGATGATGGGATAGGTAAAATTAAATAAGAAAATAAATAAAAACACTTACCTTGCTCTCGCTGCATCGCCGAGTCGGCAATGCGGCAAGCACAAGAAACATGGTTTTATTTTATTTTTATTTAATTTTACCTATCCAGTCATCTGTCGACTTCCCCACCACCCTGCTCCACCCCCGCCCCACTGCCCCACCACTCTTACCTGTGCCACCCGCGCCTGGCCATAGACTAACCAAATGAAGAATTTTAAATACAGACATAGAAAGAAGCAACAGAGAGAGAATATACACCGAGAGAAAGAGCGAGAGAGAGTTTCACGCTCCATTTGAAAAATTAGATTGTGTCAACATGATTCTTTGTACGTGTTGGCTTTCATAAGGGCTCCTCCAATACCCTGCAGTATGAGAGTGATGGTTACGACCTTTTTCTTTATTATTGTACCTCTGGACCCTTGAGAACTTTCCAAATCAAACAATACATATTGACTCTTCTTTTCTTTTCACAGCATTATCTATTCTCAAGGCTATTTTACATCTTGGATTTTCAGTCCTGCGTTGTTGAAACAGAATCTATGTCTTTTATTTCCCTCCAGATGAAAGGCTGCTTGGAGAGATTGCATTGCTTTCATTAGACCATGCTGAAGCTGCAGCTGACAATGTTGTTGAATAATAATGCATTCATGGAAATTACAATATTATCGGAAACTAAGTCCAACTAAATATTATAAGGCCTTTTGTAAAAGTTTGGCTAGATAGTAAACTGACGACATAGAAAACAAACAATGCTTTGTGAAGTTTCATCTTTTAACTGCAAAGCGTTAATCTTAGTTTTTGGGGCAAATCGAAAAGGTTAGAATAATAGTGATTTTCACAAGCCTGGGGCCCAGGATACTTCTATAAGTAAATGATTGTGTGTTGTGGAAACCATTTCTTACGCTATGCTAAGTAAATTCACCGTCCCGTAGACATCTAGGAGAGACACCAAGAAGCCATTATAATCTAAGCAAACCGGCACAGTTAGGGGCATATCATCAAGGGCCGGCGATAATTATCGCTAAGCGCACTTAGCGCTAGGATCATTATCGCCGGCTATCGTGGAATTTTATAGCTGAGATAGCGTGCTATCAGCAACGTTTATCTCAAAAGCGATAAAATTCCTCGCGCTAGCAGCCAAAAGTGAGATTATCGCTGGAAATCCAGCGATGATCTCACACATTTTGGCATTAGTTTACTGATAAGGCAGGGCATACTTAGCCATTATATCCACCTTACATTGGATATAATGGCTAAATCAGGGTGAAAGCAGACGTAAGGAAAGTAGCGTTAACTGTGGTTAACGCTACTTTTCTTATCGCTATGCCTGTTAGCGATTCCCTTGATAATTGGAGAAATGTCAGTTAGCGACATTTCTGCAGTTATTTTGGTACGGAACGCCCACTTTGCATCTCATTAGAGATGCAAAGGTGGGCGTTATGGGAAAGGGAGCTTAAGCAAGGAATCACACGTTAGCGTGACCTTGATGATTAAGCGATAAAATTATCGCCACTTTTCGTCCGAGAACGGACGCTAAAGCGGCGATAATTTGTCATCGCCAGCTTGCTGATATGCCCCTTAGTGAGTAAAGTCAGACTAAGATTGAGCATAGACATAAGCAGATAAAATAAGATTATTAGCCCCTTCAATATCTGTATGACTTGGAAGATTGGAATATCAGAGATAATTTTTGTTACTTACCTGTTAGGGTGGTATTTGAGTTCTTTACTGCTAATGAAAATCAAAAAGTATTTAAAAAAAAGTAAAAAATCATTGTAACATCGTACATGTAAAATGTGGTTAAGAAAATGTCATCTGTCATTTAAATGAATCATTTTTGTACTTAATTTATGATTTAATGTGGCTATGACGCTTATGCCAAGTGGTTAAGATGAAGAGGCCAGAGCCACAGTATATTCCTCCTTGAATCCTGGAAAGTGCTGCTGCACCCTGAAAATCCTTCTACCGGCCAGTGAAACCTTAGGATACATCAACGACCTGAAAATCTCCCAGTAAAGACGCGGTTCACAAAGGCCTTTAATTTATAGGCGGAGTTTTGCCTTCTAAAACCCAGGAGTGCGTATGGCAACAGAAAATTAACATCACCTCCTTTTTCAGAAAATTGTGTAAGCTTCGGCTCTGACCTGACATGAAAAACCTTTTGGTGGAGCAGTTCCGAGATTGTTCAAATCCATTTTCTGTGTACAGCATGAAACTGCACATTGCCCATTGAAATATGAGAATCTGTATTCAGGTTTTCAATTGACGCCTTCCAAATACGACGTTCTGGGGAAAAACAATAGTCCCTTTGAGCTTCTTTCTCTCCATTGTATATATTAGGAACTGCATATTCTCTGTCTTGTGTGTAATATTACATCAGCCATTCAAATGTTCTTCTTTAGATGTGCAACCCAGTCCTTTATGAGTTTAAAATTTACTGTGAAAACAGACGAGCTATTCTTTTATGGAAGCAAAACCGATAAGGACTAGTTCAAAAATGTACTTTATTACCAGGCATGCTCTTGATGATATTTTTGCCTAGGTCTAAACATCTTGGAAATATATGGCTCAATTATCAGCATTCCTGTGGTGGCAGACAAGATAGGTCAAGACAGTCACACTGCTTTTCAAATGAAGATCGAGAATATGCAGTGGAAACAATATTACACAAGAGGCCCAACTTGGAAAACTTTGTTCTACACCAAATAGATTATCCTCCGGTCTGTATGTATTTAGCAAAGTTTCAATTTAGGCAGAAAAATCCAAGTGACCTTCATCAGGGCAGAAAATAATTCAGGAGCTTCTGCATGTCAAGTTATGATAGCCGGGAACCATTTACGTCATCAGGGAATACTAGTAAATATGTTTTAACCTTACCTTACCTGTAGCATTAATTACTTGCGACAGACACGGAAAAGAGGCGTGCATCTGCTTTTTGAGAAATCACACTGTCCATTGGTCTCTAATTGGAGAACACGACAAGTTAGGGTATGCACTCCAAACAGGTGGCACCCATCACCTTGCATTTCTCACTGTTTGCAGCACATGAACTACCTCAGGGTTCCCATGTAAGTTCATGCAATGTAGGCAGCTTGTTGTTTTAAAAATGGGTGCCTAACTCCCTTCTGCTTCAGTTTTGGATTATTAAAGGAGAACAGAGCACCACGTATGTACAGAAATCAAGAGCAGTGCATTAGGAACATATTATGTTGGGGAGGGGGACATCAGGGGCCAGAATACATAGTGAAGAACGGATGCAGAGCAATTGTGCACATATAAGTGAAACGATATTTGCACCATCTGACCCATCATCATTCATAACTTGCACCAATTGATGCTCTCTTGTTACTAATTGAGAGTAATTAGAAGAGCAGCTTGCAAAGTCGTTGAGATTTATGAATTGTTTTTTTCTCTTTCAGAAATGTTGGATATGGGTCTTACAATTTATTAAACATAATTCAATTCGCTTACCAGGTTTTTTGTAATAATTTGTCACCCCAATAGGGGATTTTATTGTCATAAAGCCATTGCGACTCAACATTTTGATACGTTCTGCTCGTAAGTGGGTGCATTTATGCTCCATTTACTGATGTGTCGGTGAATAACCGGCTCAATATGTTTTACTATAAAGTGTAGTAAAGGTCACAGAACATTTGTGTGGTCAGATTTGTGATGTAATGACTGATAATTGTGCTCCATGACCAGACTCAATTGATAATTCTTCTAGGGAATTTTTAAAAAACGAATTTCAATATTTTTTTATTTTACTTTATAGATATTGGGAGGGCTTTTAGTACAGCTAACAATTGCTCTTGTCTCTTTATAGATTACATTTAAGAGGTATGAATGTGTTTCTACTGCAGTATGGAATGACACTAAGTTTTTTCATTGGTGAGAGCTGCTTTCAAATTATTTTAGAAGGTAATCTCATTTGATTTAGTTAAGCATTGATTATACCTAATTATTTCAGTGTTGTTAGAAATAGTTTGATGCTTATTCTTGTAATGGGCCACTCACTTCAGCTGTTGTGTTGAAAGATTCGGGGTGATCCATCATGCGGGGGCCGAGAAAAAGGGAGGGGTCCCAAATTTTTTTTCTCCATGTTAATTTCCACAGGAAACTTTAGGCATGGCTACAGCCCAAACTGCTGAACGGAATTACACCAAATTTGGCAAAAACGTAACACTTGGTTTGTTGTAAATTGCAACTTCGATGTGATTAAGCATTTACTAAAGACATGAATTCTCCTCCCTTACACATGTTCCTTTCGTTATGTTGACTGAAGTCTGGACTCCATTTTGTACTGTCATGTCTCCACGTGCTCAACACGAGGAGAGTCTTATCTTTGTGTTAGTTGCTCTTGTAATCTGCCTAGTAACAGTCTATAAATAGTTCCTTTGTCCGTCTGGCGCATGCCCAGACTTGACCACATCTGTTATCAGTTAGTCCTTGCTTGACCATGTTTTCGCGGGCTTAAGGAGTATGTCAGCTCCGCCCACATATCGATCTTGTATTGCAAATGTCCATAAAAGGTAACATTCCTCGTCTCATGTCGTGCCCTCCCACTTATGAGCCCCTCTGTTGTGTATAAAAGGGGACCGTGTATGCAAGTTCTGTGTGCTACTCTATGCAATACTGAAGGGTATTGTATGGATTGTAGGACCACCCTTAAGGGTTAATAAACCTTGTCTTTGTACTTTGCAGTTTCCGTGCCAACTTCCTTATAGATTCCATTGCAGGAGAGCGAACCCTTGTGTCCTGCGGGCCTAGCTGGGGCCTGTAGTCATCAATTGGCGCCCGTCACGTGGGGCTCATCGGCGACTTGGATGCTCGAAGGATTGGTCGCGACGAAGGTGAGGAATTTGGCCGGGGATGTGATCACTGCCAGAGGCACTTTAGTCCTGGCATCCCGAGGTTTTTCTTCCTTCCCTTCCGAGCTGACCATCTGGGTGGCGCCGGTCCTCGACTGAGACCTCTTCTGTCGGTTCTGCCGTGACAGCCGTTTGGGTGAATTTCGGAGCTTGGCAGTTGGAATCTGGACTCTTGATTGGTAAGAACCATTGTACGGTACTTGCTCCGAGTTTTTGAAGCCTGGGTTGGCTATTTGAGTTTGATTTGCGATGACCGGTCATATCTTGTATTGATTATTGTGAGAATATATGCGTTGCAACACATATAGGCAGGTAATGTGGAGATATTTCTCCGGAACTGTGTAACTTTGACCAGCACAACGTTTAAGTGCCATTTTTTTGATAATACTGCATATTCTGCATTATTTTTGAGCATGCCTGCTTTTAGCGCACTCCGTAAGTGGTGCTGCTGTTTTGGAAACCGGTTAAACCTCGAGGAATCTGCTCCAGCTCCCCCAGAGGGGACTCCTAATAGGGATATGTATGTGAAGCATGGTCTTTCCTCCATAATGTACAGCACAGTATGGAGGAAATATACCAAGAAGGATCCTGAGTTACGGTGGCCGTTGTATGGGTCGTTTGATATACGTAAGATTGAGTATGTGGAACAGTGTATGTGTAAACGGCGTGCGCGGCAAGACATGTTTGAATGTGTGCGACTATGGGTGAAGGAAGTGCGTGAGCGAGAGAAACGCGAGAAAGCGCTGTTTGATAAAGAGCAACGAAAGAATGATCATGTGAGAGCGCAGGAAGCAAAGCGTCGGGAGGAAAGAGAACAGACGGAGAAACAAGAGAAAGAACATAGGTTACAAGTCTCGGGTCAATATGCTGTTCGTCAGCCACTCTATCCTGTCCTTAATAATCATGACGATGATTTTTATTTATTAGATCGTTCTCCGCCTCCTTATGTCGGCGCGTCTGCCCCGAGGCCACAAGATTCTGGATCGGGTTCGAGTAAGGTAGACACGCGGTCCATGTTATCGGCTGAGCGAATGGGTGAGCTTCGGCAGGTTTCTTATCGTGCATGTAAGGGCAAGTTATCCCTTGATGAACTGTTGGCTTCTTGGGAGTCGTGGCAGGATAGAGAAAGGTTGTATTTTTTGGGACACTTTTCTGATGAAGTGATTGGTGCCTTTCGGAAATATTCCAGCGTCTTTGAACCTGACGATGTGGTATTGGATGCTAAAGCATTGCGTAATGGTGTTTTCTCTCCCTCTAAGGCGCCTGAAGCAGTTCGGCGACTGTTTGCGTTGCGGGATGCGGCAGCAGACCTTAAAGAGAAAGCGCGCCAACATCTTGAGGAGGAAAGGCGGTCGGATTCGCGTACTGGAGGCGGCCATTCATCCATCTCTCAATCAGATAAGAGCGATCCAGTGCATGCTAAACCAATGCGCGAGGCGGCGCCTTTGTATGTTCCTCCTAAAGGAGCGGGGACTAGCTCGGATATTACCTCCGCCGATGCTAAGGGATATTTTGTGTATAATTGGGTTTATACTCCCTGGCACAGGGCTGACGTCACGGCATTAAAGAATGCGTTGCCTGATCCCCGCAAGAATCCAGCGGCCTTTTACGAAGAAGTCGAGGGGGCCTTGAATTCTTGTATTATGACCTTAGCGGATATAGATTTGTTCTTTGGGCTTATTCTACCACCAGATATGTGGCGATCCGTGTGGAAGGTAGATGATGTTGCCACTTTTAAGGCTCGATGGTCTGAACTTGAGGATGAGGATAGGGAGAGAAAGCCCGCGCAGAAACCACCTCAGATTATTTTAGATCTCCCCGCTGCTATTTTGACTAAGTTGAAGACCATCATTCCCCCTAAAAAGATTGACTGGAATATGCTAGCCTCGTGTAAGCAGAAAGCCGATGAATCAGTTGCAGATTTCTTTACGCGCTTTGAGGAGACGTTCCATGATTTTAGTGGTCAGTCTCTTACGGATGATACGGGTCGGCACCTTTTTGCTGACAAATATGTGGCGAATTTATTACCGGCAATTGCAGCTCGCCTCAAAGCGAGTGAAAGTTCTTGGTCCACTACGACCCCGACAGCCCTTCTGACTATAGCTCAGTACTATGAGCGCCAGGAGCTAGAAGCGAAGGGGCAGGAGGAAAAGAAATCGAAGGATTTAAAAACGAAGGTGATGTTAGCACAAGTATATGGTCCGCCCCGACGGGGTGTAAATAGAGGTAGGGGAGGATTTTATGGTCCTCCCTCGGGCCGATCTGATCTGAATAGGAATCAATGTGCGTATTGTAAGCAATCGGGGCACTGGGCCAGAGAATGCCCAGCGTTGCATGCTTCACGGCAGGGGCATGGTCAGGGACACACTCAGAGTGGCCCCAGAGGTAGAGGGGGTTTCTCGAATTTTAGAGGGAATTCTACTGATCACGCTCGTTTTGACCTTGCTGGGCAGCAGCGAGATAGGTCTAATGTTTTTGATCGACAAAATCAGTATCAAGTGTCGGGAATTGACCGGTCTGGGTATCATGATTCTCAGCATGCATAGGAATGCGTTGGATGGGGGTTAGAATCAGTTGAGGTGCCAGTTGATCAGAGGGGTCCTTACGTATCAGCTGAGGTTTTGGGCTCCACTGATCAGTTTCTAGTGGACACAGGAGCGACTCGTAGTGCGCTGTCTAAACAATTGGTTCCGAGGGCTCCCCCATCTGGCTTAATGGTTACATCGGTAGGGTTTGATGGAACACTCTCCCGAAGCCCTCTTTCACAGCCCCTTGCATTTCGGGTTAATTCCTTTTCTGCACCCTGTCCGTTTTTGTTAGCTCCGAGCACGCCGGATAATATTATGGGCCTTGATATGCTGAAGCACTTCAGAGCTACGATCCGGTGTTCCCCTGCTGGAGTGCGGGTGATATTGAATGACAATTACCCCCTGTCTGAACGGATGTGTGTGGCTACAGAAGATGCTGTGTTAGCTGCCCTCCCCCGTGCTCTGTGGGCCACTTCGGATACTGATGTGGGACAGATGGTGATTCCGCCTGTTCACATTAGTGTCCAGGAGGGGGCGGTGTTACCACGCCTTCCACAGAATCGTATTTCGCAGGAGGGGGAAGAGGCTCTTATACAGATTGTGCAGGATTTGATTAAGGTGGGAGTGGTGGAAGAAGTTCCCTATAATGTTTGTAATAGCCCGATTCTACCCATTCTGAAAAAGGATACGGATGCTAAAGTCTACCGGTTTATCATTGATTTGAGAGAAGTAAACAAGATCGTGATACCCCAGTACCCAGTGGTTTCGGATATCACGACGTTGCTTACTTTGGTCCCACCTACGGCGACCACGTTTTCTGTTATTGATTTGAAAAATGCCTTCTTTTCAATTCCCATTCATCCCGATAGTCGATACCTTTTTGGTTTCACTCTCAATAATAGGTCTTACCGATTTTGTAGAATTCCCCAGGGCTATACGGAAAGCCCTAGCATCTACAGTCAAGCCTTGAAAAGACAATTGGACTCCTTTGTTCTGCCCGAGGGTGTCGCCCTCATTCAATATGTCGATGACATCTTGCTGGCGGCTGACACCCCGGAGTTGTGTGAAACGAGTACGTTGTCTTTGCTTTCCTTTTTGGCATCCCACGATCACAAGGTCTCTCGGAAAAAGTTGCAATTTTGTAGACCAAAGGTGACTTATCTAGGTCACCTTTTGTCTAAGGAGGGACGTGCACTCACACCAGACCGTGTTCAAGTTATTCTGGATACACCGACGCCGTCCACGCAGAAGGACGTGCGCGCATTTTTGGGTCTTGTTTCGTTTTGTAGGCAGTGGATATTAGGGTTTTCGTATATAGCCAAGCCATTGTTAGCCCTTTTGACAAAAGATACACCTATCCCGCTCCCCTGGACGAATGAGTGTGACACTGCCTTTCAGAAACTGCGACAGGCCCCCTGTTCAGCACCAGTATTAGGGACACCTGATTATACCAAGCCTTTTTCGTTGTATGTGCATGAGAAAGATGGATGTGCATTATCAGTTTTAGTGCAGATGCACGGCGATAAGCAGCGCCCTTGTGCATATTTTTCGGCTGTACTTGATCCTGTTGCCCGAGCATTGCCTGGTTGTTTTCGCTCGGTTGCGGCGACAGCTGTGTCAATACGCCAGAGCGAGGGAATTGTGTTATCTCATAAGCTGTTGGTATTAGTCCCCCATGCTGTTGATGCCCTGCTTAATCAGACAAAGACGCAGCATTTGACCAGTGCCCGTTTAACGGGATATGAGCTGACGCTTTTGGCTCCTCATATCACGTTGAAGAGGTGCGTGACGTTAAATCCTGCCACATTGTTGCCATACCCCGAGACTCGGTCTGAGGCACGAGAAGCACATGATTGTATCCTCATGACCGAGGAACAAACAAAGGGTCATATTGATCTCCAGGATACGCCCTTTTCAGATGTAGATGGAGAACTGTGGGTGGATGGGTCATGCCTGAAGCTACCAGATGGTACGACTTCAGCAGCGTATGCGATTACCACATTGCAAACAATAGTGGAGACAGCACGCATACCACAGAAATCAGCTCAAGCAGCGGAACTGATAGCATTAACACGAGCATGTGAGCTCAGTACAGGATTGTGTGTGAATGTTTATACAGATAGCCGCTATGCCTTCGGAGTAGCGCACGATTTCGGCCTGCTCTGGAAGGAAAGAGGGTTCTTAACGTCGCATGGAGTACAAATAATGCATGGGGAGTTAGTTCATAATCTTTTAACTGCATTGACATATCCGAAGAAAATTGCTATCATTAAATGTAGCGCCCATAGGAAAGTAGTCGATAAAGTTGGAGAAGGGAATGCGTTAGCAGACCGAGTGGCGCGGGAGACTGCGATGCAGCCCGGTGCTACTGCCATGTATGTAGTAAAGTCGCAAGTAGAAAGATGGCATGATGCGAAGGAAGAAGTGCGAGAAATACAGAGGACCGCTTCTGATAAAGAACGGGAGCAATGGTCCAGTGAGGGAGAATTGGATGATGAGGGTTGCTGGAGAAATAAGCAGATGGATCGATGGAAATTACCCACAGCTTTTGTACAACCTATGGTTCATATGGCACATGGGCTAGCACATGTTGGAGCTTCCGCAATTGTAAAATTGCTTACCCAAGTTTGGGAGCATCCAGAGATTGCTAGCACGGCAAAGAGAGTGGTGCAGACCTGTATGATCTGCTTGCGGTACAACCCAGGAAAGGGGACTCGGACCCCAGCAGGAGGATTCGTAACGCCTACTGCACCCTTTGAGGTGTTACAGATGGATTACATCCAGCTGGAGCGTTGTAATAATTTGAAGTATGTTCTAGTAGTGGTGTGTGCCTTTAGCAAATGGGTTGAGGCATACCCCACGAAGGACAATACTGCAATGACTACCGCTAAGATGCTGTTGAAGGAGTTCTTCCCTCGATACGGCGTTTGTAGACTTCTGTGGAGTGATAACGGGCCCCACTTTATAGCGGACGTTATAAAGTATGTTCTGAAGGGTCTAGGCATCACCCAGAAGTTTCATGCAGTATTCCACTCTCAATCTGCAGGACTAGTCGAGAAGTATAATGGTACACTGAAGCTCAAGATCGCTAAAATTCAAGCTTCAACGTCTTTGACTTGGCCAGACGCTTTACCGCTGGCATTGTTGTCAATTAGGTCGGTACCGCACTCTCGAATCGGTCTTACACCATATGAGATTGTCTTTGGACGTCCAATGAATGTTTGGGGTCCGCCAAAACCTAAGACTGTGTATGATGTACCTTGCGTAATGATGAATGATTATTTGGCACAGTTAACGGATAACTTGGTTTCCATTCATCAACAGGTCCGGGAGACGCTCCCTGATCGGTCCACCGGCGAAGGACATAGTCTCCGGCCTGGAGACTATGTCATGCTGAAAATCTTCGATAGGACGAACAGCCTGGAGCCGAGATGGGTGGGCCCTGAGCAAGTCTTGCTGGCAACAAGGACGGCTGTGCGAGTTTCCAACAGAAAGAATTGGATTCATTCCCTGCACTGCCGCAAAGTACCGCCCGGATTGGTGGAGCCCGCTGTACTGACCGATCAACGAGAGATTCTGACCACAGAGAAAGGCCGTGCTGTGGAATCGAACGACGCTGAGGAGCTCTTTCCGGACCACGCGACTCCTGGAGGAAGGCGATATCATCTGAGGCCAAGAAAGTGAATCCTTCAGTATCGGGACATGTTGTCAGAACGGCCTTTGGGTTAGTGAAACGGAGAGCCAGTGAGGCAAGGGGGGGGATCAGCCCTGCATTAGTGTAGTGACACCCGTCTTGGCCCGTTGGTGAAGAAATCGACCGCTGCCCAAGGGGAAGAGTTCTGACAAACCTTTAGTTTCAGGAAGATATTGATTTTTTATTTTTTGACATGGAGAAGAAGAAGATCCTCTGCGCAACAGGTTTTATGCTCACAGTAACTATTGTTGGGATAACCACATGGTTTGTGGAGAACGTGACTCCTGCCCGAGAGTTGCTTGTGTTGACCACTCCAGTGCCTGCGGAGCACTATTTCTATACCCTTCCATACCAAGAATTGAAGCATCGTCAGTCTTATTTGAATAACACTTTCATTCAGATGTTACATCATACCCATGTTGCCACCAATGCTACGAACTGTTGGATATGTGGTATGATGCCAGCTCATCAGAAGAAGGGAGGAACGCCATTTATACCTCTTCCTTTCTCTCATAATGGCTCTTGTAGAGCATGGTACACTTTGCTTTTTGCCACTCGGAAACCCACAGTGGGACGATTACTCTTCAGACTCAATAAAGAATGTCATCAGGATAAAGATGGATATCCGCAAGCGAATGGGACAATTTGGGAATGGGAAGAGTATCGACCAGACAATGAATCGATTCCATATGTTTTTACGAACACCAGAGACACTGTGGGAAGAGATAAATTTGTGATTCAAGTGGCACAAGCTCAAGCGGACCTGTGTGTCCAAAGTGTGGGTTATATTCCCGTCGGTGTTAGCGATTGTATTACCATATTAAACATCGATGGATTGAATAACAGTACTTTTTTAGCATCCCATAATACGTACTTCGTGTGTGGAACTAAGGGTTATTATCGTTTGCCAGCCGGTTGGTCTGGAGTATGTTATGTATCCTTTTTGTTACCTCCTGTATTTCTGGCACCTGCATCCTATCATAAGGATTTAAAGTTGTTGAATAATGTGACTGTAAATAGGTATAAACGTACTTTATCAATTGATGATGTGGATCAAACTGACACCAGTTTACAGCAGTATATCGACTTCAATCTAGGATAGTTTTTCCTTGTTGGAGCTGCCCTAAATAGTAGGAAAATTCGAAGATTAACACGAGTGGTAGAGGCTGTGACAAACCAAACCGCTGCTGCTCTTGGGAATCTTACGGAAGAATTACAGATTACCAGAATTGTTGCATTGCAGAATCGTATGGTGTTAGATGTTATGTTAGCTGATCGAGGTGGAGCTTGTAAAATTATCGGAAGTAGTTGCTGTGTGTTTATTCCTGACCACACACCTTCAGTCTACAATGCAATTAACAGGTTGCATAAAATTGCAGCTGAAATCCATACAGAAAATGGCACTTGGTCCTTTTCTGGATGGTTTTGGGCATTGATCACTGCTTGGGGTTGGAAGGTTTTGACTGGTCTCTGCATAATTATAGCAGTTCTGTTTTCTTGCTGTATCTGTATTCAATGTGGTCCTTTGCTCTGTTCCGTATGTGTATCATTTTGTATCCCCGATAAGAAAGCTATTGCCAATGTCACTTATCAGAAACGTTTAGCTAAGGAAGTAGAAGAGATGATGATAATTGATATATATGATGATTATTCTAACAAGCCGGATGTCTTCAGTAAATGCTGAAAGGGTCGTCTGTTGTAAATTGCAACTTCGATGTGATTAAGCATTTACTAAAGACATGAATTCTCCTCCCTTACACATGTTCCTTTCGTTATGTTGACTGAAGTCTGGACTCCATTTTGTACTGTCATGTCTCCACGTGCTCAACACGAGGAGAGTCTTATCTTTGTGTTAGTTGCTCTTGTAATCTGCCTAGTAACAGTCTATAAATAGTTCCTTTGTCCGTCTGGCGCATGCCCAGACTTGACCACATCTGTTATCAGTTAGTCCTTGCTTGACCATGTTTTCGCGGGCTTAAGGAGTATGTCAGCTCCGCCCACATATCGATCTTGTATTGCAAATGTCCATAAAAGGTAACATTCCTCGTCTCATGTCGTGCCCTCCCACTTATGAGCCCCTCTGTTGTGTATAAAAGGGGACCGTGTATGCAAGTTCTGTGTGCTACTCTATGCAATACTGAAGGGTATTGTATGGATTGTAGGACCACCCTTAAGGGTTAATAAACCTTGTCTTTGTACTTTGCAGTTTCCGTGCCAACTTCCTTATAGATTCCATTGCAGGAGAGCGAACCCTTGTGTCCTGCGGGCCTAGCTGGGGCCTGTAGTCATCAGGTTCAGAAAGCACCCTTTTTGTTAAAGGGTGTAAATCCATCCAGTAGTTCCTGAGAAATGTAAAGATTTCTCAGATATACAACTGCGGCCTCCCAATCTTGTACCTGAGATTTGATTGGCTGCCAAAACTTCAAACCAGGAAGTGTTGGCAGTCATCTTGTGACTCGGTTTAACCGAGTCACAACATAAAATGTGAAAAAACAAGAAAGGGGGACAGGGTAGAAACACCCTGACACCCTAGGCCTGTTCAGGGGGTCCCACTGGGAACCCCAGGATCAAAAAAAGCAATTTAGTTTATTACATTTTTGGTGGGATTAGCGAATCCAGCAGAGAATGTGAAAAAAATGAAGCACGGGCTCCCGCGCTTCCTTTACTTTAGGCCCCAGGGTGGGTCATGTCCCAGGGCCAATTAAAAATAGTTATGCAGTGGATTGCCTCCTCCCCTGGGCTAATTTTTTGAAATGCAGGGGAGCCACATAGCCCCCCCCCCCACAGCCTTGAGGACTGCCACCTCCCTGGGGCTTTATTTACAAAAATGTGTATGGGTGTTGCAGCCTCCACCCAGCCCTGGGGACCACCACCTCCCTGGGCTAATTATGCAAATTGAGGGGGGGGGGGGACACGGACTGTCACCTCCTTGGGACTATGTTTACAATAATGTGTGGGGAGGCTCTAGCCCCCTGACACAGCCCCAGGGACCACCACCTCCACGGGGCTATTTTCCAAATGAGAGGGGGGCCAGATCCAGCAAAGTGCCAGGGAGGCCACCCCAGGAACATTGCAGTTTTCTATGGGATGGAGGGAGCACTGCTCCTGCCATCCCATAGCTAACAATTGCTCCACTTCGAATGAGCGAGAGCATTTTACTTTTACTCCCAGGGAACTGCATGTCAGCAGCTCCCTGGGGTATAAAGCAATGTTGGCTCCCGCAGGAGGTGGGAGCCGGCCAGGACCACAAGGGCCTTCAGGCCCCTGCGCAGTCCCAAAGGAGATGGCCATACCCCAGGGGATGGGGTCTCTGGTGCCAAAATGGCCCTAGAAGGGGGGCCGCTTGACCACCCTTCCTTTTTTTATTTTATAATAATGGCCGGGCCCCAGAGGGATGGGATTCCTGGGGACTGAAATCAGCCTGGGGAGGGGTGCTGCGTGGCCACCCTCCATTAAAATAAAATAACACAATTGTTTTAAAAATGGCGTGGCCATGGAGGATGGGGTCCCTGGGGCTGAAAATGGCCTGGGAGGGGGGCCATTTAGCCCACCTCCCTTGAAAATAAAAAATGTAAAAATTAAAATTGGATGGGCACCGGACAGGGGAACCCCTTCCTTTTTATTTTTATTGAAAAAAAAATTGGTCAGGGCCTGGGGAATGGGGTCCACAGGGCCCAAAAGGGTCAAGGGAAGGGGGGCTCACACAGCCCCCTTTCGTAAAATGAGAAACAAAACAAGCCGGCAACTCGCCGAGACCCCCCCTCTTGGTTGGGGGATGAAGTACCCATCGCTGGTGAGGGTCCCTAGGGGCCAACCAGCCCACCTGTTACCTCCAGTAAACCCCATAACGTGGGATTGCTGAGAGGTGGTCAGAGGCCTTGTCCCTTTTTCCACCACTCTGCAAACACACTTCTTGGTGCACTGCTGGTAGGACGATGAGGTCCCTTGCATCCTGAGGGCCTCAGGACTAAAATGGACTTCGACCCCCAAGCAGCAGTGCACCAGTAAGTCCATTTGCAGAGTGGTGGAGATGGGGGTGTGGCCTCTGACCACCCCTCAGCAATCCAGCTGTGTGGGGCTTACTGGAGGTAACAGGTGGACTAGTTGGCCCGCAGAGACCCTCAGGAGGCAAGGGTGATTCATCTCCAAATAGTAGTACCCCAGGAGGCACGTTTGCAGAGTGGTGTAGAAAGGGGTGTGGACTGTGACCACCTCTCAGCAATCCCACTGTGTGATGCTTTCTGCAGGTAACAGGTAGGCTAGTTGGCCCCTAAGCACCCTCAACATTGAAGGGGACTTCATCCCCCAACCAAAAGCACACCAGGAGGTGCTTTTGCAGAGTGGTGGAGAAATGGGACGTGGCCTGCTATCAAAACTCAGCAATACTGCTGTGTGGGACTAACTGGAGATACTAGGAGGGGTAGTTTGCCCCCAAGGATGTCCTGGGGGGGCAACTACCCCTCCTGTTACCTCCAGTAAGTCCAAAACAGCAGGATTGCTAAGAGGACTTCAGAGGCCATGCCCCCCCTTTCTCCACCACTCTGCAAACGTGCCTTCTGGTGCACTACTGGTTGGGGATGAAGTCTATTAATTCCTGAGGGACCTTGGGGGCCAAGAAACCCTCATGGTACCTCCTGTAAGTCCTACGCAGCAGAATTCCTGAGAGCTGGTTGGAAGCCCAGCCCCCTTTCTCCACCACTCTGCAAATGTAACTGCTAGGTAAAAAAACGTTAGAAATTCACCAAAAAAACTAAGGTTACAGGAGCATTATAGTTAGCAAATACAATTTAAAAAACCTTGGAAATTCACTAAAAAACACAAAGGGTTCAGGGTCGTTATAGTTGCGAATAGAATTTAAAAAACCTTTGAAATTCACACAAAAAAACAAAGGTTACAGGGATGTTATAGTTAGGATGACATTTCACTCATGCAAAACCAGAAAAATTCAGCTGTTATAGTTACCTGAGTTAACTAATTTAGACCCCTGCACTGCACTGCTTATGACCTCACATTTTACATCACTCATGGTATGGTCATTGACATCACTGATGACATCTCAAATGACATCACTGATGACATCATCCACATAATATCTGATGCACCCACTCATACCCCTATAGAATATTTTATACACCCACTGCAACTCCCACACAACCATTCACAAACCCATTAACAGAGCCATAGCACTACTTACACAGCTACTTGCTAATTCATGGAACTACACACATTTCCACTTGCTCACCCATGCTGCTACTCATACACCTACTCAGTCACCAATACAGCCATTGACATATCCACTCCACAGGCATGCACACAGACTGAGTGAGTCACCCATAGAACTACTCACACACAACTACACACTCACCCATACAGTCAATCATGCAGATATGTATTAACCCAGTTACATACACACCCAGTTACTTGCTCATACAAATAGTAACACATACTCATTCACCTATACAGTCACTGGAAGAAGCATGTACTCATCCATATAGCTACTCTCACATTCACTCACTCAAGCATAGTCACTCATATACCCAGTCGCTCACCTATACTGCCTTCCACATACACAGTTCCCCACCCATACTGACCCATACTGACACAAACACTCAATCACTGACACAGCCATACAGACACTCACTCACCCATACAGCTTCTCACAAACACACTCACTACCCCATACAGGCAGTGACTCACCCACTCATTCATCCATAAAGATAGTCACATACCTCCTCACCCACACACACAGATACACAGACAACCATAGAGATAGTCAACCAATCGATCACCCATATAGCCATTCACGTACCCCATAACACACTCATATACCCACTTAGACATTAACTGACAGACAGATACATTCTCAAAACCAGTCACTCATCCATACATTTACTGAGACACCTAATCACTCACTTATACAGTCAGTCACGCACCCACTCAGTGATCCAGACAGTCACACATACACACTCTGATTCACCAATACACCTTGGTGTATATATATTTAACACTCGTAAACTTTTTTTAAACACTCAGGGCCCGATTCACAGAACTAACTTAAGACAAAATCCTAAACTTACTACCTACCATTTTGGTATTCACAGAAGGCACTTACTCATTTTGGTATTCACAGAAGACACTTACTCACTTCCGTATTCACAGAAGTTAGGAGTCCTAACTTTAGGACTCCTACATGCCTTCTGTGAATACCAAAAGTCTTAAAATTAGGATTTTTCTCAGTTTAGGAGACCTAAAGTTAGAACTCCTAACTTTACTTCTACTAAACTGAGAAAAATCCTAATTTTAAGACTTTCGGTATTCACAGAAGGCATTTAGGAGTCCCAAAGTTAGGAGTCCTAACTATACTACTACTAAACTGAGAAAAATCCTAATTTTAAGGCTAGGACTCCTAACTTCTGTGAATACCGAAATGAGTAAGTGCCTTCTGTGAATACCAAAATGAGTAAGTGCCTTCTGTGAATACCAAAATGGTAGTAAGTTTAGGATTTTCTCTTAAATTAGTTATGTGAATCAGGCCCAAGGTCACTGGATGATGTCATCACTGATGTCATTTGAGATGTCATGAGTGATGTCACTGACCATGTCATGAGTGATGAAATATGTGAGGTCATAAGCAGTGCATTGCTGAGGCGCAAGTTATAGTTAACTCAGGTAAATATATTGGCTGAATTTCTCTGGTTTTGTATGAGTAAAATGTCAGCCTAGTTATATCGTCCCTGTAACCTTTGTTCTTTTTGTGAATATATATCTATATATATATATATATTATCTACTGGCGGTCGCCAGTAGATAGTTATAGTTAGGACCGTGTTTCCATAGGAAATCCGCAACATTCTATTTGGAATAACTTTGGCCCCGGTTGACGAATCCTCGCAAAATTTTCAAAATAGGTGGGGTGCTCCGCTCCTACCCTGAAAGTCTCGGGATGATTCGTCAAGCGGGGGCCGAGAAAAAAGGGGGGTCCCAAAACGCATTTTCCCCATGCATTTTTCCATAGGACCTTTAGTCGAAGGTACAGCCCGAACGGCTGAACAGAATTACTTGAAATTTGGCAGAGAGGTAGTCCTCAGGTCAGGGAAGTACCTTTTGCAGGTCTGGTGTCAATCTGTTCAGTAGTTCCTGAGAAAATCAAAAGTAAAATCATATATATATGTGGGCGGAGCCTAACCACACATCTCATCCTGAGATCTGATTGGCTGTCAGCACTTCATCCAAGAAGTGTTGGCAGCCATCTTGGGACCAATATACATGATAGCACCTCATTAAAAAGCATTGCAGTTAATAGAAGGTTTTAAGACTTTAGTTACATTATAAATCATTTGTTGATGGTACCATACTCATTTTAGGAATTGTGGTATGTTCTAAGGTGATTTCACCATGTGAAAAAGCCTTCTGCTGGGATATCATGATTGAGAGAAAAATATTTTCTCATGCTTTTCCCACAGAGGTTTGGAAGGTGATCTATAAGCTAGACTGAGAGCTTATTTTCTGTAAATTCACATTATCTTTCTCAGTCATGTGAGAATGAAGTCTGACATTCTCAGTAAAACATGTACATCCAACAAGGGCAGAGACTGTCAGTTGATTCCTTTGTGTTCTACTGCAGCTTCCCAGAGTGTTCCAAAGAACAACTAGAGCGCTAACAGTCCTACTTATGATAAACATATGGCACACCTGAAGCCATCTTGCTTGGATTAAAGTGGTAACTCTTAAAACATTTAATTTAAAAAGGAACAAAATGAGGGGGTTAATTTTTCCATAAAAAGTATGATTAGTGCTGCAGAAAGAAAAATTAGGGCACATTTTGAGTGACTTCTCAAATCCTCTTCTATTTCATTAAAAAATTCTGACATGCAGACTGAAACATGCATTTTCAATACCAGCAGCAGTTTTCCCTGGTGAGCAGTACCTTTACTACAGTGATCTAATGAGCAAAAAGAGTGCTAACATTCTGAATTTATGGCAAATGTGTGACACATCTGAATGCCTTCTTGATGGAATCAAAGTAAAAAACTGAAAGTATTTCCTACTGAGGAGACTGCAGTAAATTAGGAAATTAGGAAACTTCATAACAAATAAGTCTCCCAAGATGGCCACCAGAGACAAAAGAGCCCAAATGTAGCCCAAATATCACCCAGATGTAGCCCAAGTATAGCCCAATGACAGAATGTCCCAGAGTGTTCTTAAAAACAACTAGAGCGCTTACTGTCTTCATTATGACAAAAGTATGGCACACCTGAAGCCATCTTGATTGGAATAAACTGGTAACACTTAAAACATTTAATTTAAAAAGGAACACAATGAGGGGGTTCATTTTGCCATAGAAATTATGATTAATGCTGAAGAAAGAAAATGTGGGCACATTTTGAGTGACTTCTCAAATCCTCTTCTATTTCATTAAAAAATTCTGACATGCAGACTGAAACATGCACTTTTAATGACAGGAGCAGACTTCCATGGTGAACAGTAGTTTTACTACAGTGATCTAATGAGCAACTAGAGTGCTAACATTCAGAATTTATGGCAAATGTGTGACATATCTGAATACCTTCATGATGGAATCAAAGTAAAAAATGAAAGCATTTCCTACTGAGGAGACTGCAGTACATGAGGAAATTAGGAAACTTCATAACAAATAAATCTCCCAAGATGGCCACCGGAGACAAAAGAGCCCAAATGTAGCCCAAAATCACCCAGATGTAGCCCAAATATAGCCCAATGACAGAAGTGTGCAAAACACTTATTATTTTGTGTTTTTGCAGTGTTATATAGTGCAGACTTGTCAGGTATTGGAGTACTTTACATGAGCATTGGTTACATCACACAAGAACAAATTCATTTTGGTTGTAGACATGGGGAGACTAAGTGATTTGACCAGAATCACAGATTGTCGAGCTGAAGCAGAAACTCCAACCTGGTTCCCCAGTTGCAAAGTCTGCAGTTCTGGAAGTAACACCACATCCTCTCCCCTAAGTGCAACATTTAATCAAGTGGTCAACTGGATAAAAAAAAACATAAAGATAACAAATAATATAAAAGTGCTTTGTCGCTATTTGAAAACTCAGAAAATATGTCCTTATTTTAGTCTTTTAGAGCACTAACCCTAATTTTGATGCCAATAAGACCCTCTCATATATGTAATTTCTAAAGGAAATGCTCTAGGTATTACAGTTTTGATTACATCAAGATGACGTCAGGCGTTCCACACTTTTGTAATAAATATAGAATGTTAGCAATCTAGTTGTTCATTAGGATACTGTTGAGAGGCAGAGGCCAGGGGCACGGACTCTGAAAATTGAAGGCAGGTAGGAGGGTGCAAAGGCAACAATTTAACCACACTGAGCAGGCAGGGAGGGCCGTGGCAGCACAACAGACTATGGAGGGCAGTGGAAAGGGGGGCAGGGGCAACAAACCAACAATACAGGACTTGCAAGAGAGGCTGTGGCAATGTAATAGACCATTGTGGGCAGAAGGAAGAGGCAATGGTAGCACAACCATACATGCCAACAGACCCGATTCAGCCAGGAAACGTCCAATGTTTTTAAGCTCAAATGGGCTTTATTTTATCTGTCTCCTGTCTACAATCTCCTCTTTTTCAATGTAACTCAAAGGGGAAAATCAATACCCCAGTTTTTTTTCAAAATCTCCCTCTTACCAAGTTCAAAATGTTCGCAAGTATGGTACATTGGATCATGGAAGGAAATGGGGTAGGGACATGGACTTGGATAACAGAGGACAGGAGGGACATGGAGAGGTGCACCAAACTGACCCTGCAGGGCAGGCATCAGGGTTTGCAGCAGCACAATACACCACACAGGGCATGCGGGACGGGAGTGCAGCACAACAATACAGAGAAAGCAAGAGGGAGGGGACAGGACCATGCACATGGACAACAGAGAACAGAGGGGCAAGAGGCAATGGTAGCTAGCTGACCATAATGGACAGACAGGAGAGAAAGCTGCAGCATAACAGACCATAAAGGGCAGGAGGGACGGATCAGGGGCATTACAATGGAACAGACATGCCAGGAGAGAGGGAGTAGGGGTCTGCACATGTAAACAGAGGGCTGAAGGCAAGGGGGCAGGGCAGGAGCAGCAATATAGCCATGGAGGTCAGGCAGGAAGGGCACTAGAAGCAAGACACACCATGAAGAGCAACAGTGAGACTGTGATGGCATACACACAGACCATGGAGGGAAGGTGGGAGGGGGTCAGGGGCAGCTAACTGACCACACAGGGAGGGGCCATGGCAGCACAGAAGACCATGCATGGCAAGTGGGAGGGTTAGTGGCAGCACAATGGCTATGATGGGCAAGAAGGAGGGTGCAGGGGCATGCACAAAGGACGATGGAGGATAGAAGGGAGGGTCAGGACCTGTGCACAGAAAAGAAAGTTCAGGGGAAGGGGCCTCACAACAGACCGCACGGGGCAGGCAGGAGGAGCAGTTGCAGCACAACAGACCAGGGAGGGCAGAAGGGTGTGGCAGTACAATGGACCATGTAGGACAGGAGGAAGAGGATAGGAGCATGGCATGTGGACAGGCAGGGTGGAGGTGGCAGGGACAGGTTACAGTCATCTGACAATGCTAGGCAGGTGGGAGGGGAGTGGCAGCTCAACAGAACACTCAGAGTAGATAGGAGTGGCAAGTCCATGGAACATGGTGGGCAAAAAGGATGGAGCAGGGGCATGCACAAAGACATCGGAGGGCAGGGGGAAGGAGAATAGGGGCAGCAAGCTAAACACAGAGTTTAAGCAGGACGTCAATGATGGGGCATAGAATTGGGCAATGGAGGGCAGGAGGAGTGGACTGGTACATCATACTAAATTGAGGGCAGTGGCAGCACATCAGACCATGCATCAGACCATGCATGGCAGAAGGGAGGAGGCTAGTCCATGGATTCACACAACAGAGGATAGGGAAGAGGGGGATGGGGCAGCAAGCTAACTGTTCAGAGAAGGCGGGTATTAGGAACTTTATTGTTTTTAAAACATGTGTCTGTGTGAACTACTTAAAATATGAACAAGTATGCAGCATAATCTCACTTTTATTCAGGAAGAAGAGGACGTTTGTGACTGTGACTCCGGGCTCACTTGGCAGAAACACCCCCTGACCCTCCACCCCCTATCGCAAAATGTAATGCCCGTGAAAAGGGTAGGTGAATACAGTGTTATATAAAACATAGTCCTGAGAGCACGATTGAAAATGAAAACTAGATATAGTGTATGGTATAAACTATGCACCAAAAAGTGTGATATAAGATGAACCGGGCGTGAAATATAATATGCAATACATTGTGCGCAATGACAGATTCATTGGAGAGCGCGAGATAGCACAGGCACTAGCGTGTGCTATGCGATATGCGCCTTGGAGTGTAATATGCACAGGGCAGTGTTGTGTAACCTGACTAGTCTCTAAAGTTGTAATATAAAATATGTGCTGGGGAGTGTAACGTTGCATATGCACTGTGACAAAGATATGGATCCCAGATTGTAATATGTATGGCATAGCACTGTGCGTTATAACATAGGCATCGAGGAAAGCACGTTAGATGGGGCAATATAACCCGTGCGAAGACAAGTGTGGCATGACATATTCACGGGGTGGTGTTACAGTGCACATGGGCAAGAGAGTGTCATAGCATATGCACTAGCTAGTGGAATACAACACAGAGGTGTGTGGCAATCAGCAGGCAATGGTGGGTGTAACACAGCATTGTGCTCTGCCAGGAGCGCGCTGTGACTCTCAAGTGATGTTCGTCCCCTTTCCAGAGAGTAAAATAAAAAGTATTACACATCCGGCAGTGGTTATGTGTTTTATTAACCGTGAGGGGGGTTTCTTGCATAGTTTTGGTCGAATTTTTGTCGAATCCCCTTTGAATGGCTTGGTGTGCATGTGTATTAAATGTGCCCGTCAATAGCTACCCATGTTTGTATAAATAAACGACAAGGGTGTCTACCGGGATTAGGCACGGTAGAGCATCAGGCATGTCAGAGCTTCACTAGTGGTGTAAATACATTCCACGTGGATTCATTGTATGCATAGTCGCCTTTTAATGAATATCACGCAAATCGTCATGGTGATAGGTACGTACGGTTTGTCCAGCATGTCCTAGGTGTGTCTATAAATATGTATTTTTGAAAAAAAATAAAAAACAGTGGCCGGCCCTGGGGATTGGGGTCTAAAAAATATAATTAGGAGGCAGGCCCTGGGGGATGGGGTCATCAGGGCCAATAAATTAGAATAAGAAGGGGAACCACCCAGCCCCCCTTCTTAAAAAATTAAAATAAATAAAAGACTGGCATCGTGCCGGAGGCCACGCCCCCTCCTTGCAGCACTCTGCAAACGCGCCCCCTGGCGAGTTGTAAGTTGGGGAATTAATTCCTCTTCAATACAGAGGGTCCCTGAGGGCCAACTAGCCCAACAGGCATCTCCAGTATGCACCAGGG
The DNA here is from genome assembly GCF_964204655.1 of Triturus cristatus. Taxonomy (NCBI): domain Eukaryota; kingdom Metazoa; phylum Chordata; class Amphibia; order Caudata; family Salamandridae; genus Triturus; species Triturus cristatus. The sequence continues at coordinate 827,239,607 of NC_140585.1, read as the reverse complement.
AGCTGCGCTGCAGACAGGTGTTCTGAGGCCAAGCCCCTTTTTACACCTCTCTGCAACGCAGCTCTGTGGCGCTTACTGGAGGTACCTAGTGGTCTAGTTTGACCCTAGGGACCCTTAGGATTCAAGGGGACTTAATCTCTCAACTTAGAACAGCCACAGGGCGCGTTTACACAGTGGTGAAGGGAGGGGACGGGGCCTGAGGTGGTGTGTGCAAACACGCACTATGGCACGTTTTAAATTGGGGATATAATTTCCCTTCAATACCGAGGGCCCCTGGGGGCTAACTAGCCCACCAAGTGCTTCCAGTAAGCGCCACTGAGCTGCATTGCAGAGAGGTGGTCCAGGCCGTGCCACTTTTTACACCTCTCTGCAAAGCAGCTCTGTGGCACTTACTGGAGGTACCTAGTGGGCTAGTTGGACCCTAGGGACCCTCAGGATTCAAATGAACTTAATCTCCCAACTAACAAGCATTTACAATGCAATGGTCTTGGCATTGTTAAAGTTAGAGCTGTTGGCATTGCTCATGACATTCTTGTATGTTTTTGTTTTTAAAACATTTAAAGAAACGGCATTGTTATTTACAATGTCGATAGCTTAATCACTCTCCAATGCGAGACCTATTGCATTTGCACCCACACACAGAGCCACCCACACAGAGCCACCCACACATACAGAGCCACACACACAGAGCCACCTACACACACAGAGCCACCTGCACACAGAGCCACCTACACATACAGAGCCACTCACATAGAGCAATCTGCATACAGAGTTACCCCCACCACTCACATAGAGCATTCTACACACAGAGTTACCCCCACACAGAGTCTCCCACACAGCCTCTCTCACACACACACAGAGCCTCCCACACACACACACACAGAGCCTCCCACACACACACAGAGAGCCTCCCACACACACAGAGAGCCTCCCACACACACACACACACACAGAGCCTCCCACACACAGAGAGCCTCCAACACACACACAGAGCCTCCCACACACATATACGCTACAGCCAGGGCTTTAAGAGGGCCGGGTCTCACCAGTGAAGAGCATCTGCAATTTTTTAAATGGGGCCTCGAAACGGGTCTCTATCGGGAGAGACCCCATGAGACGTGTCCGGGAGGTTTCAAGGTCTCAACTATATGAGTACCTGCTTCTGGGACGGCGCATGGTCCGGGGGCGCGCATTGTCTGACCACCCGAATACCTGCTTCTTGGGGGTGTGGGCAGGGAGACTCCCGTAGCGTGTCCGGGGCTTCCAGGGTCTGAAGCGCACTTGTTCCAACTTGTCGGGGTAGAGACAGCCAGAGGCGTGAGATCTCAGAGTTTAACCCGATGCTCAGAAATGTAAGTTTAATTCCAACAGCATCCTCATAGTCGCCCACATTTTCGCTCTCAGGGTCCGGCCCTGCTACTCAGAAAGTCGGTTTTATATCCGTACGGTCGGCAATTCGCCCAGGGGCACTCGCATGTCTTCCAAACCCCCGGGCACTGTACTTCGTGGGGATTTAACTACCCATGTAAGTATGACACATAAAGATTGTCTTTAACTGTATGGTTTGGCCGCTAGTATTATTGGGGGTGGACTCCTCGAATCCACGAGCACGATCTGCAGCCACGAATTCTTTAACAAAACCTTCACGCGCATTGTAAGAAGCCTCGTGGGTGGGAAAAATGCAAACCCAGTGAAACTTTAAAGATGTATGCACTGTACCACCTTAGCACGTTCAATTCCGCGGCTCGTCAGGGGTCGGGAATCCCGTGCATACCTTGCACGCTCACTTCAGCGTCTAGATGCCTTGCACGCTCACTTCAGCGCCTTGTCAGGGGTCGTACATAGGATACGGACAACATAAACACATACACCACTTTGCAGTGTCTACAGTAAAAGGTGTAAAGCGGAGTGTGAGTATTCGAACTACAAGAATACAGTTATCGGCGAGGCGTGGCTGTGCCTGTGTTTTGGAATCGAGTGGTGTGAAGTGCGTGCTTGTGTGTGTCTGTCTTTAGTGGCGTCCACTGGCCGCCGCCGCTGGTTTCACATCACACAGCTTTAGGATCCGAGGCTGCAACCTGCCAGGGCGCAGACGTCTCAAGTGTCCCACGCCAGCGGAGAGTACGAAATACGAGTTTCTTTTCTATCTTTTAGTTTCTATTTTCCTAATATAAATGCAAATCTACAAATTCCAGAATGTACCGTGGTAAAAAAGCCTGCCAGCTGCTCACGCCGGGCATGGGGCAGCCTGACATCTCTCAGGATGTGGGCCCCAGTGGGTACAGTTGCCTCATGTTAGACAAAGTTTCAAGGGGACGATTCGCAGAGTTTTTAATGCACTGAGATCGAGTTTATGTGCACAAAAAGGTCAACTAAGCGTTAAGGTCGGATCTTCTGATTCAAAGTGTGGGACTCTGCGAAAGACAGGAGTGCATGCCTCGGTCTCCCCAGGGTGAAAACCGGAAGGCAGCACCGCCATACTCATTCACTGGCAAAATACGGTCCCTGTAGACAAGATGAAACAAAAACATTGTGCAAAAATCAGATATTTTGAATAAATGTTCCTGTGCGATCAACAGGAGTAGGTTTAGCGGATGTGAAATGTAAGCCTCCCACTTGCTTGGATTTCTGTGAGTTTTGTGCTCCCCTATCCTCTCACCACCCCCCCTAAAAAAAAAGAACTCTGTGCGACTCTTAGGTGCAGATTGAAAAGCGCAGTTTCCGATTTTTTACTAAAAAAGAGTCTACAAACAAGCAGCGCTGCTCCATTCTCACTGCGCTCACGCGTTGAAATAAAGCGCCTTGAGGCTATTCCGCTCTCAGAGCAGCGCTGCGCCAGAACATTCTTACAGGCATCACTCTTGGTTTGGTCATCTTCCTTCGAGTTTATTTCTTTTCCTCGGACTAGGGGCCTCGCACAGAATTAGACAGAGGGGTGTGTGTGAAACCAGCTCAGTGAAAACGGCTGAATGTTTTATTCAATTCAAGTGGCATCCGGGTGCAAATTCCAGTTGGCTAGAGCGATACATGTTTTCTAGTGTACGTGTTTTATTGTATGCGTGTCACATCATTTCCTCTTCGCTGCTGCAGAAAACATTTTACTTTATTGAATATACATTGTAGAACCAGTAATTATTGGGCATTTAGCTGGCAGGCGCTGCTCTCTGAGTTGTCTTTAAAATTTAAAGCTCTCACATCATAACCAAATCCAATGTTCCCTTTATCGCTCACAAAATGATGAAAGGAGGAGTCGGCATGGAGGGGATTTGAGCCTGCAGCATACCCGCAGATGTCTTCTTTTGACCCATGTGGCCGCAGCAGGCACAGCACTCACTGAGCTATCGCGCCCTGCATTATACACATTCCATTTGTTCTTTATATTTATTTGGAATTGTTACCATTTGAACAAAAGTCCAGTGCGTGGCAGCAAGCTTCATGCAGCAGCTTTAGCAGTTTGGACGGGCACCGAGATACATGAAGTGCTGGTCGCTCATTGGGCTCATGCACCTACTGCGGGGATCGGTATTTGACGGATCTGGGCGGGTTCACTCCCTTTTCATCCTCAGTATTGTAAGTACCCTTGAGTTGTGCAACAATAAACATATGTTCTTTAGCGCCAAGAAGCTGATAGAGGCAGAGCGCTTTACAAATAATACATGCCAGGTTACAAGATAGTTTAAATAGAGGTCCTGGGCACAGAGAGCCCAGTTACACGAGACAACTAGTATACATGTTTACATTACAGGCTTGATAATGGCGCTACAGAAAAGGTTAAACTGCCCACTGCCCATGCCTGTATCCCGCCTCCTTGAGGAAACCCGTGCCACCGTAATTAGGGCAGTATTTATGGACCCCAGGGACCCATGAGTAGACGAGGATGTCCTGGGGTGGGCGAGCCGTCCACAGGTGCTGGTCCTGGCCCAGTGACCCCTTCCCAGGGGCTCTCAGAGGGAATCGCCCTGAACACCACCCCGCCTTTCTCGAAGGCAAAGCAGAAATGCCTCGGAGAAACGCAGTGGAGTTTTCGGATTCGGGGGCGTGTTTTTCTTTTCTCTCCTCTTGCCATTGGCTGGAGGAGAGAAAAACACGCCCTGAGAAAACCTCGCAAAAAACACGCCCCCGAATCCGAAAAGGACGGGGCCTGTTCGGAGAGACAAAGCCTCTTCTCCAATGGCTGGCCAGCATTTAAGAGGCCAGCCAATGGAGAAGAGGAGAGAAGAGGGGCGGGTTCAAGCCCCTCTTCTCCAAAACATTAATTCTCCGGACTTCCGGTTCTGCCTTCGGCAGACCGGATGGTCCTGAGACCTAAAAACGGACACAGGGCGTGTTTACACAGTGGTGAAGGGAGGGTACAGGGCCTGAGTTAACGTGTGCAAAAACGCCCTGTGGCCTGTTTTAAGAGGTAGTTTTAATCCCCCTGTCCTATTATATACTAGGGGCTTACAGAGGAGGTCATGCTAATCACAGGGGGACCCCAACGCATAATGTTTTCTAGTGTATGTAGGTGTTTTCACTGTATTCTAAGTGTCTTTGAACATAGCACTGGCTCTAGGACTGGTTAGTCAGACTCAGTTACCAACAGTATCCGTCTGAAAAAGTTGAGGGTACAGGATGATTTTGCAACAAGGCTTCTTTCTGCTCTTCTTTTTGTTCTTTCTGCATGTTATCCTTCTTCCTGCTCTTTTCTTCGTCTTTGAGGACTTCTGTTGTTTCTTTCTGCACTTCTTTTTTTTCTTTCTGTGCATTTTTTCTTCTTTCTTCACATGTCCTATCTCTGTAGGCATAGTTAGAAATTAGCATTTAAAAAACCTTTGAAATTCACAGAAAAAACCATAGGTTTCAGGCACGTTATAGTTAGGAATTAGCATTTAAAAAACCTCAGAAATTCACTGAAAAAACCATAGGTTTCAGGGGTGTTATAGTTAGCTGGACTTTTCACTTGTACAAAACCATTGAAATTCCCCCGTTATAGTTAGTTCAGCTAACTATAACTCGTGCGCCCGCAATGCACTGCTGATGATGTCACATATTACATCACTCATGACATGGTCAGTGACATCACTCATGACATCACTGATGACATCTCAAATGACATCACTGATGACATCACTCATGACATCATCCTTGTGATAGAGTGGTAGACCTCCTCTCACCCTAATATAACCTTTGATACACACATTAAAAAATAGAGACAAAAATTTTCAAAACAATGGACATACCAATACCAGTTACAACAACCTCTTCAGTAATTCTAAGATCCACATACACATCCACTCATTCACCAACAGTCCTATACAGTCACTCATGCATGTACTCACTCATCATATGTACTCATACACCTATACATCCTGTTACACAATGCCACTCATCCATAGAGTTACTCACACACATAGTCACTCATGCTAATAAAGAATCAAACATACATTTACTTGCATATACAGTTATACACACACCACCACACTTACTTCTACGGAAACTTACACACGCTTAGTCTTTTAAACAATCACTTATAGAAACACATACTTATTCATACAGGAACTCTTTCAATCTCTCACTCTCACATATACTCACTGATATACACCAATAGTCACATATACTAGTTTAAAACATATGTAGTTACTCATAAAGACACTATTGAGACAGTCATTCACTCACTAACACACCCATACACACACTCATCCACCCATACAGTCCTGCACACATGCTGTCTTCAACACATACAAACAGTGAGTCACTCATTCATGCACCTATGCACTACGTAATACCCCCCACCGAACCATGCAGACACTCAGACTGATACTCAAAAAACCAACTAATAACCTATATAGACACCTATGTAGCTACTCACCAACCCATGCAGCCACTTATACACAAAGTGAGAGACTGATACAGATATTTACATATTTAAACATTACTCACTAAGCCATGTATTCACTATGATACACTTAATCAGTCAGTTACACAATCAATTTTTCAAAAACAAATCATCCATTTAGACACTTATATACCCATTTATTCTTCCATCGACCTTGAGATATACATATATAAAACATATTTAATTTTCAGAAAAACACACATTCACTGGATGATGTCATCAGTGATGTCATCAGTGATGTCATTTGAGATGTCATCAGTGATGTCATGAGTGATGTCACTGACCATGTCATGAGTGATGTAATATGTGACGTCATCAGCAATGCATTGCGGGCGCGCGAGTTATAGTTAGCAGAACTAACTACAACGGGGGAATTTCAATGGTTTTTTTACAAGTGAAAAGTCCAGCTAACTAAAACCCCCCAAAACCTATGGTTTTTTCAGTGAATATATATATATATATATATATATATATATATATATATATATATATATATATATATATATATATGTGTGTGTGTGTATATATATATATATATATTTTTATATATACATATATATACAAATGTATATACAAATGTATATGTATATCTAAATTCACTGAAAAAAACAAAGGTTTCAAGGACGTTGTAGTTAGTTGGACATTTCACTCGTACAAAACCAGAGAAATTCGGCCATTATAGTTAGTTCAGCTAACTATAATTAGCACCCCCGCAATGCACTGCTGATGAGGTCACATATTACATCATTCATGACATGGTCCGTGACAACACTGATGACATCACTGATGACATTTCAAATGGCATCACTGATGACATCACTGATGAAATCATCCAGTGACTATGTGTTTCTATAAAGTTTAAATATGTTTTATATATATGCCAAAGTGTATTGAAGAATGAGTGGGTGTATACGTGTCTGGATGGAGGATTTAGTAGGTGCGTGACTGACTGTATAAGTGAGTGATTACATGTGTCTTGCAGAATGCATGGGTTAGTGACTAAACTGTGTGTATGTCTGTATCAGTCTGTCTGTTGTTGTGTAAGCTGCTCCATGGGTTGGTGAGTAGCTACATGAGTGTCTATATGGGTTATTGATTGGTTGCCTGAGTATTTGTTTGGGTGTCTGAGTGTCTGTGTGGGTGGGTGGGGGTGTGTGACTTTGTGCATAGATGTGTGAGTGGGTGATTCACTGGGTGTATGGGTTCAAGAGTGTGTCTGTGAAGGGCTGTATGCATGAGTGAGTATGCATATGGCTGTGTTGGTGAGTGAATGGATGCCTCAGTGGTATATGTGTGAGTAACTACATATGTGAAAGGCAGTATATGTGAGTGTTGGAGGACATAAATGACTATATATGAGTGTGAGTGATTGTGAGAGTGGCTGTATGAATGATGTGTGCTTGTGTCAGTGATTGTATAAGAGAGTAAGTATGTGTTAGTATATGTATGAATAGGTGGGGCGGTGTGTGTATAACTGCATAGGTGAATAAATGGGAGTGTGATTAATTCTTTACATGACTTACTAGGTGTATGAGTAACTCCATGAGTGAATGGCAGTGTGTGAGTGTCTATATAGGTATGTGAGTTCATATGATGGTGCTGTATTGATGAGTTACTGCATGTATGAGTGACTGTATGGGTGATTGAGTGAATGTGTGCGTAGACCTAGGAATCAGTGAGTGAGTATGTAGTAATTGGTGTTGATGTATCTATGGTTTCAAAAATGGTAGTCTGTATTTTAGAGTGGGTATATCAAAGGTTATATTAGAATGTGAGGAGGTGCATCAGATTATCACATGGATGATGTCATCAATGATGTCATTTGAGTTGTCATCAGTGATGTCATCAGTGATGTCACTGACCATGTCATGAATGATGTAATATGTGACATCATCAGCAGTGCATTGCGGAGGCGCAAGTTATAGTTAGCTGAACTAACTGTAATGGCCGAATTTCTAACAATAAAGTCCCTGAAACCTGTGTTTTTTTCAGTGAATTCCTAAGGTTTTTTAAATGCTAATTTCTAACTATAACGTCCCTGAAACCTATGTTTTTTTCAGTGAATTTCAAAGGTTTTTTAAATGCTAATTTCTAACTATAACGTCCCTGAAACCTCTGTTTTTTTCAGTGAATTTCAAAGGTTTTTTTCATGCTAATTTCTAACTATGCCTACAGAGGTAGGACATGTGCAGAAAGAGGAAGAAAGGCACAGAAAGAAGCAAGAGAAATGCAGAAAGAGGCAACAGAAGTCCTGAAAGACAGGGAAAGGTGCAGAAAGAAGCAAGAGATGTGCTCAAAGAACCAACAGAGGAGCAAAAAGAGGCCTTGTTGCAATGTCATCCTGTGCCTCAAATTTTTGCTGATGGGTACTGGTGGTAACTGACTCTGACTAACCAGGCCCGGAGCTAGTGCTATGCTGAAAGACACTTAGAATACAGTGAAAACACCTACATACACTAGGGTACACTATGCGTTGGGGTACCCCTGTGATTGGCATGACCTCCCCTGTATGGCTCTAGTACATAATAGGGCAGGGGGATTAAAACTACCTCTAACTAGGTGGTATAGAAGGAGGCAAGAAAAGTGCAGAACAAACTAACGGAGGTGCCGAAAGAGGCAAGAGAGGTGCAGAGAAAAGCAAGTGAAGTACAGAAAGGGGCAAGTGATGTGCAGAAAGAAGCACGAGCAGTGCAGAAAGAACAAACAGGTGTAAAAAGAGGCAAAAGGGGTGCAGGAAGTATTAGGAGAGGTGCACAAAGAGGCAAGAAAGGTACAGAAACAGGAAGGGGGTGCAGAAAAAAGGAAGAGAAGTACAGAAATAGGCAAGAGGATTGCTGAAAGAAGCAACAGAGGTGTAGAAAGAAGCAAAAGAAGTGCAGAAAGAGGCAAGTAAGGTGCGAAAGAAGCAAGAGCAGTGCAGAAAGAACCAACAGAGGTGCAGAAAGAGGGAAGAGCGGTGAAGAGAGGCAAGAGGGGTGCAGAGAAAGGTAGGAGGGGTGCACAAAGAGGTGAGAGAGGTACAGAAAGAGGCAGGAGGGGTACAGAAAGAAGGAAGAGAAGTGCAGAAAGAAGAAATGGAGGTGCTGAAAGAGGCGCAAAGGGTGCAGAAAGAGCAAGAGAAGTGCAGCAAGGGGCAAGAGAGGTACAGAAAGAAGCAAGAGAGGTACAGAAACAGGCAGGAAAGCTGCAGAAAGAGGTAATAGGGGTGCAGATAGAGGTAAGAAGGTGCAGAAAGAGAAAAGAGGGGTGCAGAGAGAGGCAAGAGATCTGCAGAAAAAAGCCGCAGAGGTTCTGAAAGAGGCAAGTGAGGTGCAGAAAGGGGCAATATATCTGCAAAAAAGCAACAGACGTGCTGAAAGAGGCAATTGAGCTGCAGAAAGAAGCAAGAGAAGTGCAGAAAGAGGCAATGGAAGTGCAGAAAGAAGCAGCAGAGGAGCAGAAAGAGGCAAAAAGGATGCAGAAAGAGGCAAGAAAAGTGCAGAACGAGGCAACAGAGGTACAGAAAGAGGCATGAGAGATGCAGAAACAGGCATGAAAGATGCAGAAAGAGGGAACAGGGGTGCAGAAAGCAGCAAGAGAGGTGCAGAAAGAGAAAAGAGGGGTGCAGAAAGAAGCAAGAAATCTGCAGAAAAAAGCAAAAGAGGTGCTGAAAGAAGCAAGTGAGGTGCAGAAAGAGGCAAGAGTTCTGTAGAAAAAAGCAACAGAGGTGCAGAAGGAGGCACGAGGAGTGCAGAAAGAAGGAACAGAAGTGCAGAAAGAAGTAGCCAAGGTGCTGAAAGAGGCACAAAGGGTGCAGAAATAGTCAAGAGAAGTGCAGAAAGAAGCAACAGAGGTATAAAAAGAGGCAAGAGTGGTGCAGAAAGAGGGAAGAGAGGTGTAGAAAGAGGCTAGAGAGTTGCACAAAGAAGGAAGACGGGTCCAGAAACAGGCAACAAAGGTACAGGAAGAAGCAAGAAAAGTGCAGAAAGAGGCAAGTGAGATGCAGAAATAGGCAAGAAAGGTACAGAAAGAGGGAAGACGAGTGCAGAAAGAGACAACAGGGTTGTAGACAAAAGCAAGACAGATGCAGAATGAAGCAACAGGGTTGCAGAAAGAGGCATGAGAAGTGCAGAAAGAAGCAACAGAGGTGCAGAAAGAAGCATGCAAAGTGCAGAATGAAGTAACAGGGGTGCAGAAAGAGGCAATATAAGTGTAGAGGAGCAAGTGAGGTGCCGAAAGAGCCAACAGAGGTGCAAAAAGAGGCAAGAGAAGTGCAGAAACAGGCAAGAGAAGTGCAGAAACAGGCAAGAGAAGTGCACAAAGAGGCAGGAGAATTGCTAAAAGAAGCAACAGAGGTGTAGAAAGAACCAAGAAAAGTGCAGAAAATGGCAAGTGAGATGCAAAAACAGGCAGGAAAGGTACAGAAAGAGGGAAGACGAGTGCAGAAAGAGACAACAGGGGTGCAGAAAGAAGCAAATGAGGTGCAAAAAGAGGCAATAGATGTGCAGAAAGAGGGAAGAGAACTGCAGAAAAAGGCAAGAAAAGTGCAGAAAGAGGGAAAAGAGGTACATAAAGAGACAACAGGGGTGCAGAAAGAAGCAAGACAGGTGAAGAAAGAAGCATGGGAAGTGCAGAATGAAGCAACAGGGGTGCAGAAAGAGGCTAGAGAAGTGTAGAAAGGAGTAAGTGAGGTACAGAAAGAGCCAACAGAGGTGCAAAAAGAGGTGTTGGACTTGGCCCTTTTTGCAGCGTCATCCCTAAACTTTTTGCCTTTCTCCTGGCCTTTTTTCTGACAGGGGGTTGGTGGTTTTAGGACTCTGGGCACTTTAGCACTGCTGTCCAGTGTAAAGTGCGTGTGCTCTCTGTGAAAAACATGGCATGATTGGTCTACACCTGTTTGGCCTATTTAATTTACCTGTCTGTCCCTTGTTAAGTGGTATCCAATATACCCAGGGCTGGTAAATTAAATGCTACTGGTGGGCTTGCAGCGCTGACTGCGCCGCCCACCAAAGTAGCCTTTCAAACCTATCTCAGGCCTCTGCCATTGCATGGCCTGTGTGCGCAGTGTGACCCCCGCTGTGACGTGGCACCTAAAGTGTGGGCCATGTCCGTGACCCCCCTTTTCCTGCATATCAGTCACCCCTAAGGTAGGCCCTAGTTAGCTCAATGGGCAGGGTGCATTGGAGGTAAAAGATAGGGCATGTACCTTAAGTATGTGACATGTCCTGGTAGTGACAAACAGCCATTTTGGTTTCTCACTATTGTGGGGTTGCCCTCCTATAGGAATGCATTTGGGATTCCCTGATAAGTGTTTCAGTGGTAATTCCTGATATGAGAGGCGCAGTGCAGTCAAGTTTGGTATGTTTGAAATAGTAATAATAAATGCTACGCAATGGTGTGCGAAGATTTATTATAACTATTTTAGAAATGCCACTTTTAGAAGTTGAACGGGTAAAGGTGCCTTCAAGGGGTTTATTTACAATACTTAGTTATATTGCTTTAGTGTATTATTGAATGCAAGAGTTTTTCATCCACTTGCCAATTAATTTCTTTTGAGAGCCTTTTATAAAATATAATTCCAGACTTTTCAGTTCCTTATACAGAATAAGAACCCATAATCAAATCACAACAAAAGATATACAGAAAATATACAAAAACACGGGTTTATATAAAAAGAGGAGAATTTTATCTTTTCAAATTCATAAAGGGTACTCCAAAGTTAGACACACAATGTAACAAGAGGAAAATAAATACAGTTATTGGGTCCTTCAATGTCACAATTGTATACACTTTTTCTCTATCATAGATTCTTATCCAGAAAAAAGTGTTAAAGTCGACGTTTCGGTCTCTAAGCATTCGTCGATAAGACCATCTTCAGGACTATAGTGCATAAAACAGTTGACCCCTGAAATAAACTTCAAACGATCCAGACAACCAACACAGTTCATGTTGTCAACTTCCGTTTACAAGCGAAACCAATCACTCTTCAGTAACTCCGCTATATTTTATCTGAATGATCGCCACAGAAAAGAATGTCTGAATCCTGATACCTCTCGAATGGAGTCTCACAGTTAATTCTCCAGGGAGGATTCTCAAATATATGCATTCAATCTGATATTTCTTCATTTACGGAAAAAGTTGGCAGTCATTCGTTGGATCTGCAATTCTTTTTATGTGAGGCGGGTGCCCACCCCGCACTTTTGGAGAAGAGAAATCACCGCCCCGGGCCGAGACGAGTGAACGAAAAGATGCTGGCCGACCCGGAAGCCAGGCAGATTCCACCTGACTGTGGGGGGGGGGGTGCCCACAGAGTCCGGAAGTCAGCACAGGCCTGAACGGGGATCCCGTGAGCTGGTGGGAGCCCCGCGTACATCAGAGGAAGCCTGGCTGAGAAGGACCGGGTGAAGGGAGACAGTCAGCACTGCACCTAAGGCGGAGGCGGGGCTCCCATGTGGTGAGGTGAGCCCCGCGTGCAGTAGAGCTGGCCAGAGCCTTGTGAGCATCGGATCCAGAGTGCAAGGGTGTCTGTGTGCAGGAGAGGATTAGTTATGAGTAGGAAGGTGTCCCTTCCTGCACATAAACAATCCTAATGCAGCACACATGAAAGTTACAAAATTGCATTTTTTTAAAAGTTTGTTTATGTACAGGAAGGGACACCTTGTTTCGCCAACTTAAGACCAGGATTTTCCTGGTCTTAATTTTGGTGCTGCCTCCTATGTACACCACCCTTGTACATAGGGGGCAGCATCAAATACAATGGGTGTTGTTGTGGAACGCCCACCACAACACCCACTCTAACCATAGCGTGAAAGGGTGTCTTATGTACAAGGCAGCGTTAAGCCACGTTAAGTGGCTTAACGCTGCCTTATACATAAGGCGCAGCCCCTATTGCCACCACAACGTCCGATAAAGTGACTTTGTGGTGGCGATAGGGGCATGTACATATGCCCCTAATCCTGTTTGAATCCAAGTTTCGAGCGGGTCATATGGCACTCTGGGACATTCAGCTCATCTTGACTTCATTTGTGCATTTCACATACTGAAAGTGTCATAAACACATAACTTCACACCAAGTGGCACCCACACTTTGAACGCTCTCCTGATCTCTTCTGCTACTAACAGCTCGAACACAGCAGAATTTTGGATGAGCGCATTTCTGCTCCTGCCTGATGTACACAGGTCAACATGTGCTTCGCATCATGACACCTCCTTGCACTACCATTCATCGGTCCAACAACCAAAACCTTCATCATGTTAACTAACCGTCTGATGAAGGTGAGATATAAGACTCAGACTCCAGGCACTTGTGAAGGAGGACCTTGGGTTATGGGGCAATTTTTTAAGACAAAAATGCTAAAGAATGAGAAAACTCTAGAAAGAAAATAAAAAAAAGTGAATGTGGTATTCCCACTTTCTGGTTTGACCATGAATTGTACAAAATCTTTCAAAAACCTGAATCGTCGTGTATGAGTGCTCCTTTAAAAAAAATGGGAACACAGGAGGTTGGACCAGACACAGAAGCTCCAACCTTGGAGAGACTTTGTGAGCTCTATCAGGAGCCCTATAAGGCTTGAGGGCATTGCAAGTGGAACTGAGACTAGAAGCATGCATGATTCAAGTGATTTCATCAATCAAAATGCTATAAATATGAAGTGAGGACAGCTATATATGTTACATATGGTGTGCCTACTGATGCAGCCCTCTCAATGCCATATGCACATGTTACCCTTAGAAGAGGTAGTTGCAGAGGAGCCCCATCATTCTTGATTTAACATGTACATCTTACCAGACCTCAAATACATGTTTTATTAATGCTGATCATCTCATTAATGCACGAGGTTCCTATGAACACAAAAGGATGATTGGTCAACAAACACATATAGTAAAAATTATCTTTAATGTTGGGCTCAGTGTTGCATTGTAGTGCCAGGAAGCAACATCCTGTGAAGGTCAATAATTACTTTTTACGGACAGTCTTTGTGCATACAGATCATTGCCAATTAATACTGATTCTATCTAACCATAATCATCCTGTAGCTGGCACCAGTGAGCAGGCTTTAAATAGCAGGCACTTGCACCAAAATGTCAAGAGAGGAACAGGATGTTCTCCATCCTCTGGGATGGTTACTACAACTTACATGTGTGCTACCATAACTGCTACTGCCAGGGTCGTCACCATTACACCCCCTACCTCTGTCCCCTCACAGCACAGGAGGGACGTTTCACCACTCCAAACTATTCTATCACGGTACATATCACCTCAGAACCCTGTTATTAGTACCCTATTCCTCTAAAGCACTGCTGCAAATGTCACTGCTGCCTGTAGCTCATGGACAGCCACCCTTTGTGCACTGAAGAGAAGACTCAGAGAAACATCAAAGCAGGGAGGAAGAATAGAAAGAGAAACAGCAGGAACAAAGTTTCCAGTTATCATGGATGATGTAGGCACTGAAGCTTGGACCCCTGATGATGGAGAGGAGATGGAGCCACCATAACAACATCGAGCACAAGTGTCAGGTTTTTGTAGTTTGAACCACTTACAACCACTGTCATCCCTAAATCCCTGTGAACCAACTGACTGTAAGATAAGAAAACAACATCAATAAGTGGTATAATAGTTCTTAGACATCAAGTTATGCATGGGCTTACCGATCTTTTGACAGAGAGATGTTGCTATGAAACCCAGATTGCCTTAGAATCCTGGAAAAATGCCCAGTACACAAAGCAAGCAGTCTGTTCATCAATGGCAAAGAAGCAGAGATTCCGCAGTCGAAGATGAGGAATTAGTTAGGGAGAAAAAGAAGCTAAGAGTTAAAGGATGTGCTAAGGTCTAACTGTGAGGAAACCAGAAAGGGAAAACAAAAGAAATGTGAAGGACTGCAAAGCTGGATGTGAACTTCGTACTAAAGAAAAGATGAAACAACTTGCAACACATTGGCAGGTGTCTGCTACATGCCTTGCTGCTCCTGAAATGTTGTTCTGTTAATTTACACTGGAGGCGATCTAGCTTACCTGGAAATGAATGTCTATAGCAAGACTGACACGGGGTCCAGTCAAGCATTGTATGCGTTCTTGTCTTTTGTGAATCTCTAGCCTACACTGTTAATCTTTCACAGTTTTCACTCCCTTCCAGACATGTGAGGGATTATGCAAGATCTGTTTTATGTTCCTTTTAAGGAGAAATATGAATCGATTGTGATGTAATTGATGTGCTGATCCTGACATAAGACCACTTACACAGTCTCTGCTTCTGATGAATCAAGGGATAGTTGTCAAGCAACAGGGAATCTTGCACAGCAATGGGTGAATTTGACATCTTTAACATAGACCATATGAACAGTAATGATGTTATGCCTTTTTCACTTTCAGTATGCTTGCCCTTTTGCCCATTTCAGGACCCATGGGATGAGCAAGTGATCTATGGCTTGTAGCACATTCAGTAATCTTGCACATGCATGACATTTAGGCATTGCCTGGAATCTAGACCCTGATTTCAGGTCAGGCCGCTCCCCCACCCGCTAGCTCACCCTGCTGGCGCCGTGTCCTTGGACGCTACTGCCGTGAGTTCGAGGCCCTCCTCCACCCGCAGGCTCCCGCCTGCACTTTATCCCTGGTGGCCCAGTGGTGGGCTCGTGAGTATTCCTGTCTGCCCCTGACCGTTGTCTGACTCTGTTTGCGTGCGTTTTTGCTTTCATTTAGGTTCCGTCTATTCCGTTTCTTTATTTGTTACTCTGCTGACTGTACCCCCTTGTGTTGCCCCTGTTGTCTGACTCTGTTTGCGTGTGTTTTTGCTATTATTTAGATTCTGTCTCTTCCGTTTCTTTATTTGTTATTCTGCTCACTGTACCCCCTTTGTTGCCCCTGTGCCCCCTCTTGCTCTGTTAGCCTGCTCTCTCTGCCCCCTGTGCCCTGTCCGCTTGTTTACTGCGATTCCCCCCTCCCGCTGCCCCGCGTTTCCTGCTGCTGCCACCCCTGCGGCCCCACACCCCCTCTGTCCTGATTCGTCCCGCTCCCCCCTCCCAGCTGCTCCTCCCTCCCTCGTCCCCCCTCATAATGCAGGCCGCTGCGCGGTGAAGGAGCGACCCTAGACCCTGATTTCAGGTCACGCCGCTCCCCCACCGTGCTAGCTCACCCTGCTAGCACCGTGTCCTTGGACGCTACTGCCGCGAGTTCGAGGCCCTCCTCCACCCGCAGGCTCCTGCCTGCGCCTCATCCCTGGTGGCCCAGTGGTGGGCTCGTGAGTATTCCTGTCTGCTCCTGACTGTTGTCTGACTCTGTTTGCGTGCATTTTTGCTTTCATTTAGGTTCCGTCTATTCCGTTTCTTTATTTGTTACTCTGCTGACTGTACCCCCTTGTGTTGCCCCTGTTGTCTGACTCTGTTTGCATGCGTTTTTGCTATTATTTAGGTTCCGTCTATTCCGTTTCTTTATTTGTTATTCTGCTCACTGTACCCCTTTGTTGCCCCTGTGCCCTGAAGAACCAGAACCAATTGGGCCTGGCGGCGCAGGGTACGCCTTAATCTCCTGGGTTCTCCTGCTTCAGCTAACAGAGACACGGGGACACTCTGTCGGCGTAAAAGATCAGATTTTATTAGCTGCAGCTAGTACAGTTGTCCTAGAAGTACACACGGTATGTTCTCAGGAGACTGCCACTTCACTCCTTGGCGCACAATCTTTTATAGTACATAGGTGACATATACATTAACGAAAGACACACCTAAAACATACATGAAAAAAACAGTAGGAATAGCCCAAAAGAAAGTCAGAGCCAATAGAAAAAGTCGGAAATCAAATGTATCGAGTAACTCGAAGAAGCCTCTCCTCCAACTGTGTTTGCCACCCCTCCCACAGGTTAAGGTATTAACATGTCTGTAACTGGCTTGCAGGTGGCGAGATAAGTTTGTGTGTTTTGGAGGACAGTTGTGAAATGAGAGAATACGAGCGGAGGACAGCGAAGGCCAGAAGATGAGATAAAGCAAGAAGAGAATAGTGTGAACCAACAGATAGTTAAGACAGGGATTAGAAAAACCAGACAGGGATTAGTGTACTCGGCCAGTCTCTAACACCAGCTTTGTAAACAGAGGTACAAGGCTATTTTGACACAATATTGCAGGAAAAGCTGAAAAGACTTCGTTCGTCGTGCTGCCTGAGTGAGGGCAACATAAAATGGCGGCGGAGCACAAAATGGCGGCTCAATGCGATTGTGATTGAAAATCGAATTTCCTCAGACCCTCCTTTTGCCAGAACTCAGGCAAGATACACAGACTCATGTTAATCTAAGTCGATGTCGATGACCATGAGGTCATTGAGCTGTTGCTGTAACATCATTCTAATATTCTCTGTTCTTTGTGTCTTAGATTTTGGGATGCACATAGTAGCACAAAGGTCGCAGATGGCGGGACCACAGTGCATACAAAGACAACAAGAGAAAATGATGGCTAAAACCATACCAAGGAATGTTAGCACTTTCCAACCCCATTTGGACAGTAGTCCCCAAAACCATCCCAATAATGACCAATCTCCTTCGTCTTGATGAATCAACTCAGAGATTATATGTAATTTAGAGATGGCCTGGTATACTGTCGGAGCGTCATCAGGTATATAAATACAGCAACTCGATTTGATCAATTTACAGACTCCACCACGATCTGCAAGAATAATATCTAAGGCAACTCGGTTCTGTAAAGTCATAAGACGATCCGCCTGTAGTTCCGCTGTAATATTACTCAAAGCTCCTACAGTGATGTCTATGGTAGTCTCTACAACACGAACCAGTTGTCTCATATTCCTGCAGTTTGCCATAGGACCCCAAAAAGGATGAAATCCTTTTAGGAAGTCTCCTCCCTCTTGACCTGCTGTATCTTTGGAATCAATAATTCCTCTGCCATATCTGTTTTTATGGAAATTTGAAGAAGCAGTGTATGTAGGGGGAAGAAGAAAAGCTATATAGCAAGTTCCAGAAAAACCAGTCGGCAACCACGTATAGGCTCTATCGTGACAGATGAAATACATGCCCTGAGGTGGCACTAATGGCGGCGAATTGTGAGAGGTGTGGATATAAGTATGGGAACAAAAGCTTTTTCTCTGTTCGGGGTCAGTAGTTTGGCCATTTATTTGCAAACAGAAATTGCCTTGATGAGGTACAGTCCAAATTGGTGGAGACTTTCCTTGTTTAACCTTATCACTAAGGCTTGTGATATAATGAGTGACGTTCCAATTAGTATATGCTTTTCTCTCATCAACAGAAATTTTACTATTTTCCATGATTTTAGCCATAGCTACCATTCCCTTTATCAATGAACTATGACTGAAATCTGGACCACCAATATAAGAACTGACAGGTCGTTTCAATCTGCTTTGATAGGCGTTAGAGAAAATTACAAAATAAGCCCAAGCAGAACCTTCATAAGAGAATGGAAGGACTAAATATGGCATCCCTTTTTCTGTGGTACGAGGCATTAGTCCACATACCCAACAATCGGTTGTAGTAATTACTAATTGGTGTTGGTGTAATAATTGAATAAACGAATTATTGTAATATTCGATTCTTCTAACGAGTTCATGTTGAGGAAGTGTATGAAACAGATGTGGAGAGATAGTAGAATAAGAAGGCACAGAGATAGAAGAAGGGACAACTTTTTTCTGCATAGCGTAAACAATCCATCCTATACACGCCAATAAAATACACAATAATATAAAAACACATAAAGTTATACCACAACGACTGTATATTATTTTACAATGATTGTCTTTCATTTTGTTCTTTCTCTCTCTTTCGCCTAATGTAGTTTCCATCTTCTAAATGGATGCTCACGGCAATCTTCCTTAATCACTTGGTCATGATTGTCTGCCGTCCTATGACACTGCAAGTCCTGCAGGCCTATTGCCACTACTCAGGTCACAACCAAGACTCCTACCGTGACCCTGCAACCGGGATAGAAACAACATAGAAGAGAGAATCTTAAGTTTTCTTCTTCAGTCTGGGTCTTAAATCGTAATGAGCCTTATCAGGTACAGTCTGATCCTGAAACAATGTTCGTGGATTTGTGGTATTCAGACAAAAATGTGGTGGTACAGCTTCTTGGAGAATGTTGTCGCTTTCTTTTTCCGACAATGTTCCATTCAAGTGTGCATCACTAAAAGGTATGAATCGGAGAACCTTCTCACTCTCAGAGTCACTTATACCCTTACGATTCCACTGATCAAAGGGCAGAGGCAAAGGAACCTTCTTGCAATGCACGCCGTGGATCCTGTTCTTCTTTCCTTCAACCTTCACTGCTGTACGAGTAGCTAGGAGAACCTGACGGGGTTCTCTCCAGCGAGGCTCCAAGTTCTTCGTCCTTTGGAAATTCTTCACACAAACCCAGTCACCTGGTTGGATGGAATGACCTGAGTCTGTGGAGGCCTCTGGCAAAGCGCTCTGAACCTGTTGATGGAGAACACGCAATTTAGTTGTAAGGTCGTGCAAATAATCAATCAACATTGGGTATGGCAAGTCTGAATACTTCTTAGGGCGAGGGACTCCCCATAAATTAGCTGGGCGTCCGAAAACTATCTCATAAGGGCTAAGTCCCAAACGAGAATGCACAGCCGTTCTGGTGGATAGAAGAGCCAAAGGTAGTGCATCGGGCCAACTAAGGCCTGTACTGGCCTGTACTTTAGCAAGTTTGAGTTTTAGAGTGCCATTATAGCACTCCACTAGCCCTGCTGACTGTGGATGGTTTGCCGCATGGAACTTCTGTTTTATACCAAGACCTGCACAAACTTTTTGCATGACTTGGCCCACAAATTCGCTCCCATTGTCACTCCAGACAATGCGCGGCAAACCAAATCTAGGGAAAAATTCTTTAAGGAGTACTTTGGCTGTAGATAAAGCAGTATTGTCTTTCAGGGAGTAAGCCTCTATCCATCTGGAAAAGGCACATACCACCACTAGAACATATTTGAGATTGTTGCATTGTTCCATGTGAATGTAATCAATTTGCAACACCTCAAATGGATAGGTCGGAGGAGCAAAGTGACCTGCTGGAGTTGGGGTTCCCTTTCCCGGATTGTACATTAAGCAAACAATGCAATGTTTCACTACATTGTCTGCACACTTCGGGATTCCTTCGTTTTGCCATACTGGAGCCAGAAGCTTGCATATTCCTTTCGCACTTAGGTGGGCTGGACCATGCGCCATAGTAACTACAGGTAGTACATAAGCGTCTGGTAACAGCCAACGTTGGTGCTCGAATAATTCTACCCAACATCCCATCTCGTCTAACATTCCTGTACTTTCTTTCCACTTCCTCAATTCTTTTTCTGTAGCCTCTTCTTGAATTGATTTCACACTTTCTACTGTATCCTCATACATTCCTCTTTCTTTGACCCAATTTGCAGGGCCTGCAACATACATGCGACTTGTAGCATCTCTGGCTGTCTTTTTTGCTACTTCATCCGCAAATGCATTCCCGCGACCAACATCGTCAACAATCTTCTTATGTGCGCTACACTTCACAATTGCTAACTGGGTAGGCAAAGCAAGTGACTCAAGAAGGTCAGTCACCAACTGACCATGTTGTATCTTAGTGCCGTGGGAAGTAAGGAATCCCCTTTCTTTCCACAAACGTCCAAAATTGAACGCTACACCTAAAGCGTATTGGCTATCGGTGTACACGTTCACTCTTTTTCCTTTGGATAACACACACGCTCTGGTTAAGGCTATCAGTTCAGCTGCCTGAGCTGAATTATGTCTGATGCGTGCTGTTTCCACGATTGTATGCAAAGTAGTAACAGCATAGGCTGAAGTTGTCTCTCCATTAGGAAGCTTAAAACAAGAACCATCTACCCATAGCGTTCCATCCGGATTCCCTAAGGGCGTATCTGTTAAGTCAATTCTACCCTTTGTCTCTTCCTCAGTACGAAAGAAACAATCATGTTGTTCCTAAACACCTTTCTCTTCTGGAAGAGGCAACAAAGTAGCTGGATTTAAAGTATTACATCGTTTGATATGCACGTGACTAGCCAAGAGCGTCAGCTCATATCCAGACAAACGAGCACTCGTAAGATGCTGTGTTTTTGTTCTGTTTAACAATGTATCCACTGCATGTGGCACCATAACAATGAGAGTATTATCTAGCACCACTCCAGCAGACTGTCGAATAGAAATTGCTGCTGCTGCTGTCGCTTTAAGACAACTAGGCAATGTTTTAGCTACTGGATCTAATGTAGCCGAAAAATAGGCACATGGCCGCTGTCAATCTGCAAATCGTTGTGTTAAGACTGACAACGCACAACCTTCTCTTTCATGAACATAGAGCGTAAAAGGCTTACTGTAATCAGGAGTACCTAGTACAGGAGCGGAACACAGAGCAGCACGTAAGTCAGTAAAACTCCTCTGACATTCGTCAGTCCATGGAAGGGGCTGAGGCGTATCTTTCAAAGTGAGTGCCAAGAAAGGTTTGGACAACAGAGAGAAGTTAGGGATCCACTGCCTACAATAGGAAGTGATGCCCAGAAAGGCGCGTACCTCTCTTTGTGTGGATGGCACAGACATTTGTGCAAATGCTTGGATACGTTCTGGGGTTAATCGTCTTCCCTCCTTTGATAAGAGATGACCCAAGTAGGTAACCTCCCGATGAACATATTGTAGCTTAGAAGATGAAACCTTATGATTAACCCCTTCGACGCTCATGACGGAACGGTTCCGTCATGAGCGTCGGTTGAGCTGTGCTCATGACGGAACCGTTCCGTCATGACCACGCCCGCGCAAGCAGCGCTCAGCACAGCGGGGGAATCCGCCCCGCATGGAAGGGGTTAAGATTGGATAAGTGTCGCAACAATGCAACCGTCACATTCTTACATATATCCTCTGAATCAGCAGCGATTAACAAGTCGTCCATGTACTGAATGAGAGCAGCACCAGACGGCAAGGAAAAAGCATCAAGATGACATTTTAAAGCTTGACTATAAATAGAGGGACTTTCACAATAGCCTTGAGGTGCGCGTTTGAACCGGAAGCTTCGGCCTCCAAGAGAGAAGCCAAAAATGTCCCTACTCTCTTCAGCAATGGGAATACTAAAAAAAGCATTTTTCAGATCGATAACAGAAAACCAAACCGCTGTAGAAGGTTTCATCGTCAACAACGCAGTGATATCTGGGACAACAGGGAACTGCGGTACAACAATTTTGCTTACCTCCCGAAGATCAATTACAAAGCGATAAACAGGAGGCTGAGAAGGATCAGTGCGTTTAAGAACAGGAAGAATAGGGCTATTACATATGTTACCTCTCGTTTCCTCAACCACATCTTTCTGAATCAAGTCATGAATGATTTCCAGAAGCGCTTTTTCACCTTCAGTGGAAATTCTATATTGAGGAACGCGTGGCAATTCAGCATTGGGCTTGAGAGTAACAACATAAGGTGGAATTTCAAGACAACCAACATCATTTGGACCCGTGGCCCAAAGCGTTGTAGGAAGAGAAAGCAATTCAGGTGGGAATTGATCTTTTGACAAATACATTGGAGAAGTCAGTTGTTGTCCTAAAGTGAGATATACACCAGAAGGAGACCAAGATATTGTGGCATGCAATCTTTTTAATAGATCCAAGCCCAATAGATTCTCGCCGCAACCATTTGTTAAGAGAAGCGGAACTTCTAAATGATAAGGGCCAATTGAAATAGGCAAAGGGCAAGAAACCGGATTACGAACTGGGGCGCCAGAAAAACCTACAGATGCATTTGTTAAGCCAGACAAAGGTGCCCCAGGGAATTTTGAATGAATGATAGAACTTCTCATCGCACCAGTATCTAAAAGGAATGGCTCTGAAATACCCATTGTAGTGACATTAACATAAGGTCCATTCTGATCTACTGGAATTGGCACAACTCTCTTACTTTGTCCATGGCTGTCCTAGTTAACATGAAGAATTTCATTCCCGTCTCCAACATAACAATCCTCATTGTAATACTGTGTAGATCGAGTGTTTTGCTGATCAAAGTAGTCCACGGAATTAGAAGGAGGAAGGGAACGCTGTTGTTGGGTCAACATACCTCGACCTCTACCTCTGTTTGTTGACGGGAGGCCAGCACGACCTCGCGGAGCAGAAAGTGTCCCATTACGCTGCAATAAAACCGGACAACTATTCTTAAAATGACCTTCCTCTCTACAATAGGCACATTGATTAGGACCTAACAAAGGTCGTGGAATATATGGCTCAGGCTTTTGATACACCCTCTGAAACTGTGGAGGCTGTTGAAACTGGGGCTGAGCATAACGAGGTGGATAAGCCTGTTGCAAGAGAACCTTAGTTTTTAATTCTTTAGTCTTTTTCTCTTGCTTATCTTTTTCTTCTTTATCTCTATTTTCATAATATTGAGCAGTAGCCAATATCTGGGCTGAAGAAGAAACAGCCCATGAGCTTTCAGAGTCTTTCAGCTTATGCGACAGCTCGGGACGCAAATTAAATACGAACTTATCTACAAATAATCGCTGTCCACCCTCCGTAGTCATATCCTGACCACTGTGATCAATGAATGTTTCCTCGAAACGAGTGAAGAAATCGGAGACACTCTGATCTTTCTTCTGTTTACACGTGGCTAGTTTATCCCAGTTAACTCTCAAGGCAGCCATCATCGTTTTCATTAATGTAATAATCCTACCAGGGAGTTCTGAAATCAAAGCATCAGGCTTCGCACCACCCACTTGGTTTCTATCTGTGGCAATTATAGCATCCCAATCAGCACCTAATTCCTGTGCATGATTCTCCTTACGAATCCTAGCCCATAACGCTTGTGGGACTATATTCCCCATCAACATATCAATATCTGCTAAATTCATGATGCAAGCATCAACAGTCTGTGACAATTCTTTATAATAACCTGCAGGGTTCTTACGAGTATCCGGTAGAGACTGTTTAAGAGCCAGGACTTCAGATCTTTTCCAGGGCACATGTACCCATATACGCTGGAAATGAGCAGGAATAGCTAGATTACCACCTGCTGCCGGAACCTCTTCTCTCCATACCGGAGGAACCTCTCTCATTGGATAATTTTTCAGTGTCAACCTGACTGAGGGATCGGAATCAAGAAAAGTCTGTGGAGTAAATAAGGTTCTAAAGGAAACAAGTGTCTTTACAGCGTCGTCAACCTTAGAACCCACAATGATTCCCTTATCAAAATTAGCCTGAATATCTAACAGACCCTGAGGGACCAAACCCAAGTCCATATCCTCCCAATTTTTAACAAGAGTATCACACATAGTATTGAAAACATATCTCTGTGTAGGCGCATTCCACTGTGAGAAGGTAGGCATAATGTCGGGTACACTATATCGAGGACCCTTCTCAATCCATTTTGCAAGCGAGAGAGTCCAACCTTTCTCGTTCTTCGGAAGCTGGGAACTGACTACGAGACTGTCTTCGAGAAAATGCCGGAGACACATTTAACGCCTCAAAGAAAGGAGATAAAAGACCAGAGACCGTTTCTGTAAGTCGTTTACGCATAGACGGGGAATTAGACATAAGGATAGGGGACAAGGTATTAGACGAACTAACTGAAGAGAAATCAGTAATTACCGGGGGAGCAGAGGGTGAAGAAGTTGAAGGAAAAGGAGTTGAAGGCAAAGCTGGCAGAGGAGGCATTACTTGAGGGGGCAAATGTGGAAGAGCCGGAGCAAGTGGAGGTGCAACTGGCGGCTGAACAGGCTGTAACAATGGGGGTGCATTAGCACCTTGTACATAGGGCGGAGGCAATCTTAGTAGGTGAGACATCAAGGGATCTTCCTCTAAATCCTTTCTTTTATCAGAAGGGGAAGCTGGCAACATCGGATAGCATTTATATATCCCCATACGATGCTGTCTCTCTGAAATTTCCATCGCATTATCAACTTCATCATCTCTAAGTTGCTGAGCAGCCTGTATAATTGTCATACTCTGTGCTTTCCTATCTCGTTTTTCTTGCTTAATTTTTCTCTGCTTGGCTTCCTTACGCCAAAGGCGGAAAGAGTCAAACATTGCCAGCCGGGCTTTTCTTTTAAATAAAATAGTTTCCAAATTATCTAGTATATCAGGCTCAAAACTACCATTTTCTGGCCATTTTAAAACACCATCATTCTTCGTGTATCGGATCCATGTCTCGTTAAAGGCAATGGGGCCAACACCATGTTTAGAATAGAGCTCATAAGTGGGAGTTCCAACCGAAGGAATCGGACAAGAGTCCTCCAGCCGGGAATCCCTATTACAACCAAAACAACAAAGTTTCTCAAACTTAGTCAGACCAGGCATCGTTATTTCACTGGACTGTTCACAAACATCAAGGGGGTTAACTCAATTAACACAGCACAAATGTACTTACCCCTCAGCTTCGGTTATTGCAATACCCGAATCAAAGACCCAAAGAACCTAAGTACCAAAGAACCAAATGTGGGAGCGACCCACCAATACTTAACTAAGATGTCTTCTTACACCAACAGAGGCCCGTCTAAAGTCTCGCTTTACCATACATCACCAAAAAAGAGGGCCAAGGCAGGGCGGCAGTCAGGGCAGCAGTCGTCAGTAGCCGTCAGGAAGGAGTAACCACGCTGCAAAAGACCTTCGGACCACTTTCAACATACAGGGGTCGCTTGACGTGGCTCGCGATTCCTCCAGAATTTTCTTGCGGGGTTCCTCACGACCTTCAGGCAGAACCACTACCTCTGAAGCCGCCCCACGTTGGGCGCCAGTTGAAGAACCAGAACCAATTGGGCCTGGCGGCGCAGGGTACGCCTTAATCTCCTGGGTTCTCCTGCTTCAGCTAACAGAGACACGGGGACACTCTGTCGGCGTAAAATATCAGATTTTATTAGCTGCAGCTAGTGCGGTTGTCCTAGAAGTACACACGGTATGTTCTCAGGAGACTGCCACTTCACTCCGTGGCGCACAATCTTTTATAGAACATAGGTGACATATACATTAACAAAAGACACACCTAAAACATACATGAAAAAAACAGTAGGAATAGCCCAAAAGAAAGTCAGAGCCAATGGAAAAAGTCGGAAAACAAAAGTATCGAGTAACTCGAAGAAGCCTCTCCTCCAACTGTGTTTGCCACCCCTCCCACAGGTTAAGGTATTAACATGTCTGTAACTGGCTTGCAGGTGGCGAGATACGTTTGTGTGTTTTGGAGGACAGTTGTGAAATGAGAGAATACGAGCGGAGGACAGCGGAGGCCAGAAGATGAGATAATATCAGAAGAGAATAGTGTGAACCAACAGATAGTTAAGACAGGGATTAGAAAAACCAGACAGGGATTAGTGTACTCGGCCAGTCTCTAACACCAGCTTTGTAAACAGAGGCACAAGGCTATTTTGACACAATATTGCAGGAAAAGCAGAAAAGACTTCGTTCGTCGTGCTGCCTGAGTGAGGGCAACACAAAATGGCGGTGGAGCACAAAATGGCGGTTCAATGCGATCATGATTGAAAATCGAATTTCCTCAGCCCCCTCTTGCTCTGTTAGCCTGCTCTCTCTGCCCCCTGTGCCCCGTCCGCTTGTTTACTGCGATTCTCCCCTCCCACCGCCCCACGTTTCCCGCCGCTGCTTCCCCTGCAGCCCCGCCCCCCCTGTGTCCTGATTCGTCCCGCTCCCCCCTCCCAGCTGCTCCTCCCTCCCTCGTCCCCCCTCATAATGCAGTCCGCTGCACGGCCATGCCGCTGGCACGCCAGAGGCGCGCCAGTGGCAAGCCCTTCTGCGCCCGTCCGCGCCTGGCCCGCGCCCAGCGCCAGAATCCCTGGACCCCGCGAACGCCACTACGCCAGACTCTGCTACGACGCCAGCACCCTCCACGCACTCAACACTGGACGAAACCACAGCTGCTTCCAGACCGCCCCGAAACGCACCCACGGACCTTTCTCCTGCCGCGGCTGCAGCTTCACCTGCGACAGAGCTACCAAACCTTCAAAGACCAGACCCGACCACCTCCGCTGCATTCTCCTCAAAACCCGCTGCGCACGCAAACACGCCATCGAGCTATGGGACCTGCTCGACACCGCCGCCCCCGACGTGGCCTTCCTGACCGAGACCTGGTTGAACGACTCCTCGGCGCCCGACATCGCCATAGCCATCCCGGACAGCTACAAGGTCACCCGCAGAGACCGCACCAACGGAATCGGAGGAGGAATAGCCATCGTCCACAAGTCCACCCTCAAGGTCTCCACCCACGCAGAGGACACCCTCAAGACCGCCGAACACCTGCACTTCCAAATCAACACCGACTCCAACACCACGCTCAGAGGAACACTCATCTACAGACCCCCGGGACCCAGGTCGCCAATCAGCGACTCCATCGCTGACCTTGCCAGCACCCATGCACTCGCCTCCACGAATTACATCCTCCTTGGGGACCTGAACTTCCACCTCGAGAACAACAACTATGCCAACTCTGCCACCCTGATCAACAACCTGGCAAACCTCGGCCTCAGACAGCTCGTCACCGCACCCACCGATGCCACCGGCCACATGCTGGACCCCATCTTCTCCAGAGGCACCCACATTGCCTTCAACCACACTGCCGAACTCCACAGGACCGACCACCGCTGCATCCACTTCACCTTCAAGAAGCCAACCACGCACACCGCACCCAACAACTCCCACGTCGCTGCTGGAGCAAAGTCACCGAAGACCATCTGACCTCCGCCCTCGCCCAGAACCCATCAGAGGCCTTGGATTGAAGACTGCGCCAACACCCTCGCACCACTCAGGAAACCCCCCATCAACCACGCCAGCAAGAAAGCCACCTGGTTCACCGACGAGCTACAGAGACCTCCAAACGCGCCTGCCGGAAACTGGAGAAGAAATGGCTCCATGATCACACACCTGACAGTCACGCAGCCCATAAGGACGCCACTCGTAGACACCACCACCTCATCAGAATGGCCAAAAGATCCTCCTTCAAAAACAGACAGGACAACAACGCACACGACAGCAAAGAGCTCTTCAGCATCGTGAAGGAACTCTCCGACACCAACCACGTCCCGCCCTCACAAAAACTGTGCAACGCTCTGGCAACCTTCTTCCACCAGAAGAGAGCAGACATCCACCACAGCTTCAACGACCTGATCAACCCGACCACGCCAGACTCCTCCCCCGCGAACACCACCTGGACCAACCACCTGACCTCCTGGACGAACGACAACGACAAAGAAACACGCAAGGTCATGAACTCCATCCACTCTGGATCACCATCAGACCCTTGCCCTCACCACGTGTTCCACAAAGGCGGCGCAACCATCGCACCCCAACTACGGAAGGTCATCAACGCCTCCTTCGAGACAGCCACATTCCCAGACCGCTGGAAGCACGCCGAAATCAACCCCCTCCTCAAGAAGACCAAGGTGGACCCCAAGGACCTCAAGAACTTCCGACCCATCTCCCTCCTCCCGTTCCCGATGAAGGTCATCGAGAAAATAGTCAACGCGCAACTAACCCGCCACCTCGAAGACAACAACATCCTGGACCCGTCCCAGTCCGGGTTCAGACGAAACCACAGAACAGAGACAGCCCTCATCGGCGCCACAGATGACATCAGGCGACAACTCGACAACGGCGAAACTTCAGCCCTCATCCTCCTGGACCTTATGGCCGCCTTCGACACGGTCTGCCATCGCACCCTAAAAACACGCCTTCAAGAAGCCGGGATCCATGAGAAAGCCCTCAGCTGGACCACATCCTTCCACTCCGACAGAACCCAGAGAGTCCCACCCTTCCTATCCGAAGCCACCAACATCATCTGCGGCGTACCCCAGGGATCATCACTCAGCCCGACGCTGTTCAACATCTACATGGCCCCCCTCGCACAAGTAACCCGCCAGCACAACCTCAACATCATATCCTACGCCGACGACACCCAGCTCATCCTCTCCCTCACCAAGGACCCGCACACTGCCAAAAACGAACCTCCACGAGGGAATGAAGGCCCTCGCCAAATGGATGCAGAGCAGCCGTCTGAAACTGAACTCAGACAAGACGGATGTCTTCATCCTCGGTTCCATCCCCTCGGCCTGGGACGACTCGTGGTGGCCTACAACACTGTGAGCGGCACCCACACCTACCGACCACGCACACAACCTCAGATTCGTCCTCGACTCCTCCCTCTCCATGTCGACGCAGATCAACGCCGTCTCCTCCTCCTGCTACAACACCCTCCACATGCTCCACAGGATCTACAAGTGGATCCCGTCTGAAACAAGGAGACCTGTTACACAGGCCCTCGTCAGTAGCAGGCTGGACTACGGCAACGCACTCTACGCAGGAATCCCAGCCAAACACCTGCATCGACTACAATGCATCCAAAACGCCTCTGCACGTCTGATCCTCGACGTACCCCGAAGTAGCCACATCACCCCCCACCTGAAAGACCTGCACTGGCTCCCCGTCGACAAGAGGATCACCTTCAAACTCCTCACCCACGCACACAAAGCACTCCACAACACCGGACCAGCCTACCTGAACAACAGACTCAACTTCTACACCCCCACCCACCAGCTCCGCACAGCAAACCTCGCCCTCGTTGCTGTCCCCCGCATCCAACGAAAGACCACCGGCGGCAGATCATTCTCCTACCTCGCCGCCAAGACATGGAACACCCTCCCCACCTACCTACGGCAGACCCAGGACCTGCTCACCTTCAGAAGACATCTCAAGACCTGGCTCTTCGAGCAGTAGCGGTTCCCCCCTCCCTTCAGCGCCTTGAGACCCTCACGGGTAAGTAGTGCGCTATACAAATCCCCTGATTGATTGATTGATTGAATCTGTAGGAAAGACGATTTGAAAGATGATGTGCTGTCAACTATGCACGGCAGTGCATTCATGGTTTGGGTCCCTGTTTGTGAAGCATTGGCTTTGCTAACCTATGCACACATCCATTGCATAGGCGAATAAGTAGGTCACCGAGAAATTCAGTACTGCAAAACATATCTCAAGAGCAGCTATGGCAGTATTTATTGCAATGTTTAGCCTTCATATTGAGATGAACCTATGTCAAGATTTAGAGCTATGATATGTTCTTGAGGTACTGAGTCTTGTCTTGACAATCCTGGGCCTTCTCATCCATTTAAGACTGTTCTTTGCATAGGGAGCACAACAGTTGGGTTTTCTTCTTAGAGCAGCAAGGAATGTTGTATCAGGAATGGTGTGAGAAAGTGGATTATTAGATGGGGTGGATGGTGGTTTACCACAAGTAATAATGGCACAATTCCTGTTAGGTCAGTAGAAGCTTCAGTAATTTAAACCTGACCTCAACGTCTGGTAGCTATGACGTGAGAGATTTAACTTAAGAACATGTGCAAAGCATTAAGGAGTATTAAAACTGTTAAAATGTAAAAACAACATTCATTATAATTTATGAAAATAGAGACTATTTTAACCCCTTCAGCGCTGCGCGGATTCCTCCGCGGTGCTGAAGGGTTCGAGCGCGGGCGGGGCCATGACGGAACGGTTCCGTCATGAGAACAGCTCAACCGATGCTCATGACGGAACCGTTCCGTCATGAGCATGGAAGGGGTTAATGAACAAAATGAGACTTAACAATAAACAATCAGTAAGGTAAGCCAGAGAAATAAATTTGGGAGAGGATTAGATATAGATCCAAAAAGTGCCAACCGCTCTCAACTGGCGGTTCTAGACCAGGATGAGAGTAAGGTTCAAGGCTGCAAGCTACAGCCAACCAAGCCTCTCTGAGGCCAGATACCTTTGCCGTAATGTCCTGCCGGCATGGATTTTCAAAAGCTCAAAGCAGGAGTAACCTGAGTCTTTGGCTCAGTGGTAGCACATGTTCTTTGGATTGACTTGGCAGGTTTGTTCCCATCTCCAAGCAAAAAAAAGTGAAAACTTTTCTAAGTCCCTGCTTTTAGGATTAGGCAAGAGGACGTCATGCTCAAACATATATATGGACCACAGGATCTTAGGGACACCCCTTAAAGGTCTAGTCTCCCTCCAGGAAATTTCACCAGCAGGGTCCAGGGTAGATTCAGTTGTAAATGGTCAGCTGGCCCCTTCAGGAAATTGTCATTCTTGCAGCATTTGTTACTGTATAGCTTAACAGGTGGTAGGCCTGCTGACCCTTGGGGTTTAATTCTTAGTGGGAATAGGTGCAGCCCTTGGTGGTCCTCTCACAGGTCAATATAGCAGGTGTAGTGCTTTATCTGTCTTCCAGAGGTATTCTGAAGAGGGTGCTGGGGGTGCCACATGTATGCCTAGTACCAGCTTGTGGGTGGAGGAATCTCCTGGCCACTCCCTAACCAACTGAGTGAATTTTCCCAGGGGATGATCCTGCTCACACTAGCAGCACATTCTTTGTGTTTTATTGTAAACTAGCCCACAGTGCCCTACTATCTAAAACCAAGATGGTAGAACCTTTACCCCCTATGCATTGTCTCCTGTGCCAACCCAGATGAGTGACTAATATAATGGGCAAACCATCCCTAGAATTCACTTCAAACCAGGTCTGGGGCAGTTCCACCTACCACTGAGTTTGGAGACAGGCTGTCATGATGCCAAATGAAGACAGGTTTAGATGTGAGCTAAGTCTACTAGTGACACGGTAGGCTTTCTTGGAAGCTCTGAAAGCTAAGAAAGGGTCTGGGCAAGTCTAAGGCCACCCTGTTCAGGGACACAACTTCTCCCCACACTCAGACACTTTTTTCACTGTCTGAGAGCAAGACTCATCTCCCCTCAAGAGAGCCGTTTACAGGCAGATTACATTGAACACTGGCAGAAAAGCACATTTGACTCAGCTCTGATAATCGACTCAGTCTATGGTGACCCTCTCCTGGCATACGGGGGTTACCAAAAACAACCTTGCAAATCGGCTATGACCCGATAGGTGCACAGCCGAATCCTCACACCTTGCACAGGGAGTCTTCATGGTAGGACTCCTTACTAGACCTTCCTCCCAGCAAAACTCTCCTCACAGGACACACTGGTCTTGGTAAATAGGCAGGTGCCGGTGTTCTAGTGCAGGTTTTCGTGGTTTCCCTGAGTGGTGTCCCCTCATACAGAAGGGAGATGGTCACATGCTCAAGTCTTGTAGAGCTTTCTATTCTCACTCAGCCCATCTGGTTGCTTTGGAGATGGCAATGTGTTGGGGTTTCATCCTCCCCTTCTTATAGTCCATTTATCGACAGACACCAAAAGGTGATATAGGGTCTGGGTCTTTGAAGTTTTATGTTGGGTTTCTGCTTCTATTGAAGTGTACACTTTTCCCTCTCTTCTACCTCCTGAAAGGCTATCTATAACAGCAGGCAACACTTTGAAGCTGATTGACCCACAACACAATCAATGAGAGTGACTAGACTTCATACATGGATGGCAGCCACAGTGGTAGGTGGATCAAAAGGTTAATCTTAGCCTCCAATCCCTACTCTTTTTGTTTCCCTTATCAGTCTCATCTCCACCCTGAGATGTACCCATGGCCCTTCCTAGTGATCCATCTCTGAATCAAAGAGTAAC
Source organism: Triturus cristatus (assembly GCF_964204655.1). Taxonomy (NCBI): domain Eukaryota; kingdom Metazoa; phylum Chordata; class Amphibia; order Caudata; family Salamandridae; genus Triturus; species Triturus cristatus. Next base: position 827,207,287 of record NC_140585.1, on the reverse strand, counting down.
CTTTACAAGTGTAAAGGGGGGGATCTCGTCCTCCTTTCCTTCAGTGTGTGCACCACCCAGGTCATTGGAATACAGCTATGCACAAATCTATCTGGAGGATTCCTCTTCCCCTCACGGCTTCACTATGCAGGCCCGGGTTACCCAAAAGTGAACCCAACTTCCTCTATAGAATTCACTTTTGCAGGCACACTTGCACTCAGTGTTGTGGGCCATATTTATGACCCCAGTTGCGTCATGCTTTCACCACGCATTGTTGTACATGTGCAGCACAACTGAAAAATTGGATTTATGAAGCCAAGCAAGGCTACTTTGCATACTCCTGAGTGGCTTCATAAATCTTGAGTAAAGCAACAACATGCAAATCCCTGCAATGCCTTACTCTTAGGCAGGGAAGCATTCCATGGGTGTTGTGTGGGGGTTCCCACACAACTCCCATGATTTTTGAAGCATTGCCAGTTTGACCAGAACTTAAACCTGTGAATGTGCTAAAAAGATTTGCCTTCCCAGGAGAGGAATATCTTTATTTTTCCTTGTTACTTCAGCTTTCTGGGTGTGCTGCATTCTAAAAAGAGGAGTATGCCTCACAGTATTGTTTTTATGCAGGAAGGAGTCCATCCCTGCACCAAGACAATGCTGCATGCAACTCCGGCACCCTTGCACCATTGCGCAAGGGTGCCTAAATTGGCATCAGGCAGCCAAAAAGGCACCAGAGTAGTGGAAAAGGCAAGAATGGGTTGTATTCTTGTAAATACAGCGCATCCCTGCCCTTTCCCTGTCATGCAGCGCAGCAAGGTGATTTGCTACACTGTATGATAATGTCACAAATATGCCCCTGATTGTCCACTGTTACCTCCAAGCATTGTGCCATTACAGACACACACACTTTCATTTTGCATGCACTGCTCAATACTGTAGCTTTTCTGTATTGTACGAGGGTGTGCAGTTTGCAAACACACACACTGGCAGCGCACACACTCATGGTGCACAACTCTTCATCCCTCATATATTGTACTTCACACAATTACACATAAACTCAACACATGCTTCAATTGTGCACACACTACATAATACTATATCTCTCATGTAATGTATTCCCGGCAGGCACACTTACACTCAGCACATGCACTGGTTCCACATGTGCTACACAGTACTTCTCTATCCCTGTACTGTCCCCTTCCCAAGCGCACATACATCTAGCACAGAGTCACTACTCCTGCACTATGCAGCATTCCATATCTACCTGATGTAGGCTAAGGGTGAGTTAATCACACAGCAGCTGAATTTCTAAAAAGGTGGGTGAGCCTATAAGCCTTACTCCAGTGACACAGGGAAAAAGGACCTTTTCACTACTACTGATCAGTGCATGGTATGCTGCCACCACTGCGCTCGTGCTGCCAAAACTCATGGTGAAGGTGGTAACCTTCCATCACTATGAGAGTCGCGCTTTGGGTCCAACAAAACCGCAATCCTTGAGACAGGCCTATGGCATGGTGCACATGCATGATCCATGTTTGCCTATGACAAAACATCATCATTAGGGAACCAGACAACAGTACATCTGGGCACTTAGGCCAGGGGTACATATTTCTAACCATGCAGAAGACTTTACCATCACAAGCATTATAAGGTGTTATAATTTATCCCAGTGCTTTTCTATAAGGGAGCCAGCCTTGCCACAGGAAAAGAGGACTATGGAGATTTTTCACTGTGAAGACATGTAAAACATAGGTACACGTGAAATACTTTCTAAATACCAAGCACCCTGTCCTGGTGCATGTAGTGCCTACTTTACTGGTGACTCATAAGTATTAAAAAGGAATGTTTAGGCATGGCAAAACATTTCTTTTGCCAAGTCGAATTAGCAGTTCCAAAATAGCTTACATTAGCAGGACTGGTGGCATGTTTTGCAGGTGGCACAAAATGTGCTTGCAGTTCACTGGTGATACTTAACTTCCAGGCCCTGGGTACATTCTGTGACCATATGCTAGGGACTTATAGGTAAGTTAAATATGTTTATCAGAAGTGTAGCCAATTGAAACATGTCTTAGGGGTAAGAATGCATGCACTGGGGCCTGGTTAACAGTAAAAAGATCAGCATCTTCAGTCAAGAAAGAAGTAGGGGTGACCATACAAAAAGAGAGATTTTTCTACAAAAGGAATTTGGCAAAGTGGCAGAAAATGCCCTGCAAAAGCTTTTTTATCAAATATGCAAGTATTTATGAGAAATGCTACAGTGGTTTTGAGTGTAATCACTTGGGGGTTGTCTATTCTTGTGTTCAGCTGTTTAGGCTTATCATATGGGTGGCACTGTTATAGGTTTATTGTCTTGTCTTGTTGCAAAAATGTTTTATTTTTTTCTTCACACTCATATGCATATTTCGTGGTTTTCAGCTTTAAAGCATCATTTTACTTCAGGTTTGTTGAGATCATTTATCACCTCCTGTTGGGTGGAAGAGGCTATTAATGCTTATTTATCCATTTCAGATTATGGTCATGTAGTTTGTGATTGCTCTAGTTTAACACAGGACTTTACTGCATTCCAATTTACCTAGCTCTAATATGGCGTGTTGTAAAATCCATGTAGTAATACTAGCATGAGAAAATTCCTTTAGCCATGCTGTAAATACAATGGGGCAGATTTATGTTCCCTGGCGCATCCCTGCAAATCAGCAGGGATGCGCCAGGGAAGATGCTTCACGCAAGTTTGCCCTTGCGCCACCGCAGATGCGCCGCATTTACAATGCGGTGCATCGTGGCGCAAGGACAAGCAGATGCGTGACGCATCTGCCGGCGTAAGGTTGGCGCATTGCTGGAGTTGCGTCGCAGCCGCGACGCAGCTCCAGCAAGGCTCGGGGTGCCCCTATCCCTAATATGCTGCGTCAATCCTTATGCCTGCTTCAAGCAGGCGCAGGGATTTGACGCAGCATGGCCGGAAAAGTGACTGAGTGAAATCTTGTAGATTTCACTAAGCCACTTTTCGGAGGCGTTCCTGCGCCGGAACGCCCCCCCCTGTGGAGGTACGCCCACATGTGGCGCAAGCTTTACAACGTGATGCATCTCCCTAGATGCGTCACGTTGTAAATCTGCCGCAGCATGGCGCTGGCTTTGCGCCGCCGCTGCGTCACAAAAGTGACGCAACGGCGGCGCAAAAGTGACACACAGGGCTTATAAATCTGCCCCAATATGTTTAAGGTCGGAATGAGTGTGCAAAGGGAATCCTGAAGGAGTATCTCCACTTTTAAGCCAAAGTCTCCATTCCTGATCGTGCACCATGGCAACTTGCCTCCCTTTTATAGAAATTATCCAGAAGCAAGAAACTTGAAACTGAAAACATGGGAGGACTCACATAAATTAAATACATCCCAAAAATAAGAAATTGAAGACTTGAAACACAGGCCAACAGCTTAGCCTGCTTACCATAAAAACAGTGAAACCAACTTAGGCGCACAGCTTCCACCCAGAAAGTTATCAGGAATCAAAACCATTGCATGTAAAAACTGCATAAAATATATCACTTACTCCCACCCCCTAGTGGAATGGACTGCACGAAGCGGCCATATTGCTCAGGTAGAGAGATGGGCAGTTATTTCTATTCTGCATTACCCATTTACAACCTACTATGAATTAAAAGTCATGATCTCTGAAGGAAAAGTGCTTTCTAAGACATTCGTACCGTTGTACTTTTTCTTTCAAATATGCGTTGAGACAACCACTTTCCATGCCATTGTGGAGTCCAAGACTGATTATTGTAATGTGTTGCTGACTGGTAAAAGTGAATATAATTTCAAATTATAAACAGGTTTCTAACATCCCTCACAGCGGGCATCATTAGCCGATTCAATCACATATCTGAATTAAGTCTGTGACAATTGTTCACAAACAGGTCGAAGGGTAAGCCCCTGATCATTTGAAGAAAAGGCTAAAAAAGTAGAATACCTCTCAGAACGGGTGTTCCGGTGACTGCCTTATCCTCCCTCTGCACCCAAATGCTAGTGTGGGTGTGTTAGGCACCCTACAATTAGCCAGACGATGACACGTGGTAATTTAGTTGATTATGGTGGTTATCATCATGAGCTGGAGCGGTTAGTAAGGAGGAAGTCACAAATGTTATCAACATTCTCAAGGAAAGGTAACGTGGAGTGCAATACACAGTTGAAGTTGGCCGACTGAAAATACACAGTGGATTCAATCCACTTCATTGTAGCATCTCTGTTGATGGGGACAAGGCTGGCCTCCTGATTCTGTTACTCAGTCACTGGCATTCACTCCCATAAACTACAAAGCACCACGCAGGCCTCAGTAGAATTTTAGGGTGGAGTTTACTGTTCTCTGCTGATCTCTTATTTAAATTTAGAATCTTAAGATATCCCACCATTGTAGAAAGACTCGGTTCTCCCCCCCACCCCTTTTATGCCGAGTGTGTCATACAGTTCTTTTAAATCTTTTATAGTCTTTCGTGACCCTATTTGGACTTTTATTTCACATTATACATGTATTAAAACCTGGCTCATTCTGTGTAGCGATTAAATTGTGCTTTCCTGTATTTTTTGTTGTTAGTCTGGAGTCTTTATGGCATTTGGCAATACACAATGTATCTGTGCATTCTTCAAGGCATTGCAGAAAAGACATAAAATGGCAGGGCATCACATAACGTAACGTAGCACAACATGACATCACAACTTAGGCAGCAACTTTTGGCTTCTGCTGTTTGGGGAAAAGGTATTTTGGTGTTTGTTTGACATAATGGGGGAAGTGAAAGAGCTGTGGGGAAAGGGGGAAGAAAGGTAATACGTAGTAAGGGCTGGAGGAGTAACTGAGAGCACTGCTGTAGGAGAGTAGGATCTGCTTCACATGTTTACCCCCAGTTTTTTCTAGTGTTTCACTGTATTTCGACTTTAGTCTGCCTGGGACCCTGCAATTCAGGGGCCCGGCCTAGCTGCTTCCTCTCTAAAATGATTGCATGTACTTTAGGTACACCACAGATTGGATCCTGAGGTACCCTTGTGAGTCCCTAGTATATGGTGTAGTATGTACCCAGGGCATAGGTACACCAGAGGCCTACCAGGGGCTGAAGCATGTATTATGCCACCCCTGGAAAGCCTCCCAAAATGACACCACAGGTCTGCTAGTGCAGCCTGGGTAAGGTGGTGCATGCACCCCTTACTGAGGTATAGGTTCACTATACCTCACCTATCACTGCACATACAAACCTATCAGTCACCCCTATGGCAGGCCCTATCAATCCTGAAGGCAGGGTGCTTGGTTATATGCGATAGGGTGCCCAGGCATGAGCTGAGCCCCTCTGCAGCCTTCGGAATCTCTTCTCTGGTGTTGTCAGTGGTGGAGCCTGACCATATACTCTTAAGTGCATTTTATCTTAAACGGTTAATGCTAACTTTGGACTGGCTGCACAGAAACATGTTGTGTTTGGTGTCAAACACCTTGGAATCATACCCCCACATCAGTTCTTGATGTGAGGATATGATTCCATCCTTCCAGAGGGAGACACATGGCAGTATTGGTATACCCGGTAGAAATCTAATAGAACCCTGGCATCACAAAATGGATGCTGCAGCCACAGACACGAGTCTGGCCTCCTGCTGCTGACCGAAACTCCGGCAGGGGAGGCCTGGACAATAGGTTTCCTTTCACAGGGATGGGTAACCACCTCCCAGACAGGATTTTGTTTATTGGGGCTGGATGGGATCAATCTCTGAGTGCTTTGAAGTCCTGCACTGGGGGCACATTTAGTGTCCCTGTGCATAGTCCAGCTCAAACCAGTTCAGGGACTTCCAGCCCCTGTTCTGGCACAAAACCGGACAAAGGAAATGGTTGTAGCCACCCCTCTTTACAAACCCTCCCATTGGTGGGTCCCCAGAGCTAGTCCAACCCCTTCCTTAGGTATACGTAAGGAACCTCTGTAACCAGAACTTTAGATATCCCTGGACGAAACTCTGAAGCTGAATCCTGGAACTTCGACGCTCCACTCAGACTAGAGGACTGAAGAAATCTCCCTTGGGGTCAAGGAGTGACTCCCCTGCTTGGCAGGCACCAACAAAGCAATTTGCCGGTCTGCATTTCTGAAACTCCCGATGGACTCCGAAGTATTTGCAGCACAGGAAGAGGATTTCCAGACATCTCAGAGGCCGACCCGAGTCCCCAGCAAAGCTGAGACCCACAGCCCTTGTGAGTAGTGTGGAACTGGAACTCCTGGTCGCTGTGCACTTTTGCAAGTGCATTAACTTCTCGATGTCTCCTGAAGTCGTGCTTGGGCTGACATGTAGCCCCTACCTCGAGCACAGAATTCACTGAAGATCTTTGGCCTAGTCATCCCAAGTGACCCGTGGGCTGCCATTTTGTGTTTCGTCTTGAGGTCCCTTTGTGATCCATGGTCCATCAACTGGTGTGTCCCTGAGGTGGTAACTTTGAATTTCCTTGGGCTTCCCTGGTTGCTCCAGATGTGCCCCAACTCCCTACCAAGTGGTGAGTCCCAGAGACCTTGTTGATCTGCACCGAAGCATCTTTCTTGTTTCTGTGTGGGTTGCTGTTGCCAAGGCTTGTTGTGTCCAATCTGGGCACCGATGCAGCAGCACTCGACATCCTTCATGGGAAAGCTCGAATCCAGCTCCTGGTTGTCCTCAACACCTCCTGGTTGTCATGGCTGAAGAGTCAAGCTTCACCTTCTTCACCTGAAATCACCCGACATCGGTGCGCATCTGCCTATCGCCTTGCTGGTCACTGGCTAGTGACCCAGACTCTGTCCCCTCTGCTTTCAGGTTCTTCTCATCTTTGATCCAGGCTTGGATCTCTTCGGACACTTCGCATCTTCCCAGCAGCAGCACTTCTTCGCCAGCTCCCATTGAAATCGACAACGCAACCCGACACCATTTGACACCTATGCACCTATACCTTCCCTGGGTGAGGTAACACGAACATTCCGGTGCTCCCGTGGGTGTTGGCCCTAGAACTTCCTAAGTCCCAAAGGGTTTGGTCCTGACTCACTTCTAAGTGTCCCTAATCTTTGAAAATCTAACCGTGACTTTTCCCATAGAAGCTAACGGGAGCTCGCGGCTGTGTTCACACACTGCACATGGCCCCCGTGGGTCCCCTGTGTCACTATCTTGAGTGGTCCCTTGGGGTCCCAGTGATTCTACAGGCTCTAGGCATTGGGTCTAGTTAAGTCGTGGTTCTTATACCACTATTTTAGTATATGGTTTGGCTCGCCCCTAGGGCCTGACGTGTATTTTGTTCTATTTTACTGTAATATTTGAAGTGTAACTTATGTGTTTTGACCTCTAGTCTCATAAAGAGACTAGGAGGGTATGTTTAATAATAGATACATATATTTTACATATATACCTGGCGTGGATGTCTTTCATTTAGACACTCAAGAGATTATAGACTGGTAAAACAAGCTGCTGTACATTTCTTCAAGACATAGCCTAAAGGCTGCTGTCCATAGCTACCACTAGGATAGCTTTCAATAAAGGTTGTCTTTAACCTATAACCAATAATGGGTTGTTTGGACTGGTACAGGGTGCCCACTATAACTAGTGGACAGCATATACCAGGCCAACTTCTCACAACTGCCATTATTTAAATGTAAAACAGTTTCTTGCTAGGATCACAGATTCTATGACCAATGGAACCAGGGTAATTTCCCTTCACCACAATACTGTTTGTCCTTTGTCTGATTATGGATTTTTGTAGTGAACGGTCATTCTCTGTTAAAACTTAAAGTGACCGTGTCTGGCAGGTAACTGCAGTAGAGCATAGTGATGATGCTTCATGTGCACAAGGATGTTTTGTATTCCTGCCTTTAAAAGTTGCAGGGCCTTTGCTCATATATAAATTCTTCTTGTGCAAAATCAAACCTTAGACCGGCATGTGCTCCCTCTTCAGTCAATACCAACTTGTCCAACTAGTATGAAAGTCCAAACAATCCAAATAAACACACGAGGGACACAATCAACAGAAAAAGTTAATTTATTTTAGTCCACTATGTGGTCTGAACAAGCTAACACATGTTTCACGATATTAATCTCTTCATCAGGGTCGTAGGGTATAAATGGTCATTCACTAAAAAGTAGACTTCCTCTAACAATTTTATCCCGAATGTCTATAAAGTCTGGAAAGCTAGATCAAGTGTCTTGTAGCAGTAAGTCACATCTACAAGTTCACTAACAAGTTTGAGTAAAAACGTGGGAAACCCTCCCTTGTTTTTTTGTTTTTTTTAAACGCTATGTATAGACCTGCTGATATTGCAGATTGGTGCATCTGCAAGATAACTGGTGCACCCTAAACAATAAAGTAGAAAAAGTAAACGCATATCAAATTTACCACCAACAGTCCCTTACCTCAGACACAAAAATGCAAGCATATTCAGCATCAAATGCAATAACAAACTATTAGAGCCTTTAATTAATAACACTATTCCGTTTGATTAAAACTCGATCTTAATAACAAACGGTTTTCATTATACCTGTAAATCCTTCATTAATGAGTATGTCAGCTGATCTGTCAAGTAGTAATCTACCTAAAAAAAACATAATATGCACGAATAAATTAACTACAAGAAAAGAAACAATGATTCCTGAATCATAGAAACCAAAGTACTCTGGCCCTGATTGTGAGCGATCGAGTCCAACCACCATATAATGACTTTGGCAGTCGGACCGCCATAAGCCCACTGCTACCGTCAGGGATCTGTGATCCCTGGAAAACTTGCGGTGGCCTGAGGCCACAATATGCTGGTGATGCTGCTGCTGCACTGCTAAGCATAATATGGGTTTCCTCACTGCTCTCCTTCTCATGGCAGTAAGCCCGCCATGAAAAGGGTGGTGGAGAGGAAATCAAGGGGGCCCTGCCCTGGTGCCTGGGGCAAGGGGTGCATTCAGGGGGGCACATGTTGTGCCCCCTGTCTTTCAGCACCCCCAGTTCCTGCATGTCATGGACTTTATAGTCCATGCCATGTTGTAACGCGCTGTGGCAGTCCCATGGTGCTGCCTTTCTTAGGCTTTTCTATGAGCCTTTGGAAGGCAGCGCCATGGGCCAGCCGCTGCAGGACCTCCTGCCCAGATTACAACTTGTAATCCGGCGGGTGGGTGGAGGTGGAGTTTGACGGTGTGGGAGCCGGGTGATGGCATGCCACCCCGCTCCCACAAAGCTAAACTTATAACCAGGCGCTAAGACTTTTCAGTCAGCTAATTTGGTTTTCCTATTTACCTATAGGCTTGGTTGAGATAACGAGTATATTGCCTCTTGAACCTTTGTGCTGCATCAACCTTCCACCTCTCATGGGTTTACTTATTTACCCTCAAAATCTGCCAAAGTGCATCCCAGATGAACTGGCAGACATATCATGTGTTTATTAATGTCACTTGGGGCATCTCCTCGTTAAATAAAAAATTATATTTACTTTGCTTCCCACTTGGAAACAACAGACTCTTAACCTCCTCCAGGGCAAGTCTCACTCCTGTGGTGCTTTTCTTGAAACATCCTATCCATTTCCCTGCCCCCTCTGATAAGAGGGGCAATGCCATCTTTAAGTTCTCCTTGTCCAAATGTGGCCAATGTATGAGAATGTCACATGCTCACAGGCATCTTGAGTCTCTATGGTCTCAAATGTATAGTATTTATGGGAAACCAATACACTGTTGAGTTCCTAAATACATAATAACCTTGAATCAACAGATCTATCTCACATTATTGTTGATCTATTATTAAAAAGGAAAATAACGATAATTCTTAAAAGTATTTTTAAAAATTGTCGGATTTAAGATAAAATTAAAAGAAGGTAAGATATAGTCAGTGTGTTAATTTGCTCCCTTCAGGCAAATGTAACTTCTTCCTGAGAACATATTCTTAAGGAAATTAAATTATAAATGCAATTTCAATTTCCAATAAACCAAAGAGAAGCTATTCATTCTACTGGGGATCAAACCATTGTCCTTTATCCCCTAAATACATTACAACAGTGCCATTCTCTCTAGTTGTGTTTTACAGTGTTTAACAAAAAACTCCTATATAAATAGTACCTTAAAAGGAAATATCTCACCTCTTATGGGAAGGTGCTTAGCAGTTCAAACCCCAGATCTTCTAAAACATAAAAAGATTTTATAGCTAACCTACAGTGCTAATGGCTCTAAGTTTGCTTCACTGAAATTGTCACGAGGATTGAACTATTGCCTACTTTAATTCCCAAGCAGATTCACTGTCATGGTACTATACTGTCTCGAGGATCAAACCATTATCTTGCCTAATTAAGAAGTAATTTGGTTTGAATTTGTACTGTTTATTAGGATCTCTTATACACATATTCCCTCAGGGTACCAGCGACATTTTATCATATTACTAGCGCGAAGGCAAGTAGTTTATATTGGTTGCATCGCTTATAGGTATCTGGTTGAAAAACCATAATAAGATATAAGGTACAATGAATGGACTAGTCTATTTGGATGTCATATAAAGACAATGTCACCTATAATAAGTTGCTTCACTTGAAAGTCTTCATTTTTATTGATACCGTTCTTCTCTGCCTGCACTTTTTGTATCCAACTAGTATCTGTTTGGTGCAATCTCAGAATTCTATCACATTTCCTTCTATGAGGTCTAATTGTAGTGAATGATCATTTGTACCCTATGGTCCTTATACAGCAATGAATAATGTGAAACATGTGTTTGTCTGTTAAGACTACAACTGTGGATTAAAATTAATTAACTTCAACTGTGGTAGTGCCCCTCCTGTGTTTATTTGGAATGCTTGTGTTCAAACACCCAACTTGGACTACTGCTCCAATTTTCTTTTTGGTGAGTTGGCTGAATTTCACTAATTTAATGGTATCACTGAATTAAAAGCATATTTAGCCTTTGTGCATGTTATTGTCTGGATAACTGGACCTTTTGTGATTATTTTCCTTTGAAGTAAAAACACACACGGTGCTCAACTGCCCTCTGGCAAGTTTGGTGTAACAAATCCAAAGACTTGCCCCCCAAGCAATAACTAACACTCCACAGAAACCCATTAGTTAGCTATCACCTTGCTCTCAACTTTACTTTCCACCGTGTCACATTGCGGACAAGCATCCAACAGAACACACTAGACAAAAACTGCACACACACCTCCAACATGGACAAGAGACGCCATGAATTGTGGTTTTTATGGTACACAACAACATACTCTACTTCTATTCACTAATCTCACAACACAGCACCTCTGCTGTTTAGAAAATCATTTTCAGAGGGCGTGACAAAAGACAATCGAGGACCTGTATCCAGGAAGAACTGAAATGTCTTCTAGTTACCCATTCATAAACATTTTATACCAAAAATATATGATCAAACGTATTTTACTTTAACTAGCCCCTACTAGAAATACATGACAAAAATCGCCAAATACAACTACTGTTAAAAATGATAGAATTGTATGAAACGGATACAAAGGTTGAGTAAGATCTTTAGTGTAACACTAATGCTAGAAGTTGCTATAGAAGTATTAGTAAAACATAGCACAACATAAATTAACAACACAAAGCAACCCAGCATAACCCAGCAAAGTAACTCTTAGATGTAGAGCTAGAGGGTTTTGAGCTTTCAGGATAGAACTCCCAGGCACCAGTGTAAGTCGGAATATCTCCCACCTTGTTAGAGGTTTTAAATGTTTTTAGACTCAAAATGGAACAGTATTCAAATGAATATCCAGCTGGAGTATTTCTTTTAAAAAAAGTAATCATTTCAAAACTTGTATTAAGAATCATGAACACAATTAAATATATCAGTCCCTAGCACATTCCTTGGCAATTTTAACAAGTGCATACATTTCCTAACAAGCATAGATTGGCAAACTGAAAATGTGCATCTAATATTACATGACTTGTTGGGTGATACCTTTGCAATGCTAAGCATCACCATAATGCAGCCAAAGTGTCCAGGAAGCAGAAATTCCAGCCAGTTGTAATAGTCGGCTGCTGTGAGAAAGTGGGTTATTCATTTGGGAAGGAGAAATGGATCCCTGAACCCAGTTAACAAACCTCTCTGGATATATCTCAGCTCAAATTCCAGTAAAACTGTGCTCAACCCCTGGTTGCTATGGCACAAGAAGCAGACAGTTCCATGTAAGGTCAATCAGAACCAACATCTTTCAAAGTCAAGAAAATAAAACAAAATTATGACACCAGTTTAGAAAAGGGGAAAATAAGGTAATAACCAAAAAGGCATCGAAACCATTAGAATAAAATCATGGGAACTGGAGATTTGTTTCACGTTTTAGGGTGAAATGCACCCAGAAAAATTGTATATACCTCTTCATGGTTAATTGGAACTTAGGCGTGATTCAGACCAACTACAAGTGGAGGCCAGCTATGTCAAGCTGGTTGTCTCAGTCAAAGGTTTTACCTTCTTAGTCTTTCTTATAGAGGTCGAAATCTTCCAGTGGTTCGTGGTCTAAGGCTGAAACCGAAAAGGTTCCCTTGAAGTGTCATATGTATTTTTTAACTAATCCTGGAAAGGTTGTTTTTGCTGCCAAAAACTCACAGAGGTACAAAGCTGGATTTTGTAAGCAATGAAGTTGCTTTATGGCTGAGATTTATTTGCTGCCTCGCTTTACTCCAAGGTTTTACCTACATGTCCTTCACCATTCAAAGTCATTAAATCAACAAGGTATATTAATGAACGCAAGTTTAATCATAATACTCTAAATCAAGCTTGTTAACAAAAAAATGCTTCTTTTACCTGTGAAACCTGTGATGCATATTCCACTGGGTCTCAGCCATGAGAACAGCTGGCAATATTATGTGAAATCTAAACTGCAACTATGGACTCTACTCAGAATTTCTAGCATAGTTTAAGAGACATGTCCAACATTCAAAAGCATTCAGCAGCCAAAATACAGTGAACTAAAGAGCAGATCTCTCCAAACTTGTGTGCCCTACACTTTACTTAATGTTACTTCCTGTCCCCACATAATGATCTTCCTGGTGCTAAGCATCATCCACAAGACTTTCAATTGAAACAAGTATAATTTCCTTTGGTACCAAGCACCATTCAAGATGTACAATATACCCACCCAGAGAATCACTACTGATGGTACCAATCTGACACTAGAACATACATAGAAAATTTATTCTGTGTATCTACTACCCCATAATGGGAAGAATCTCAAGCAATAGCTGAGGTTTTATTTATCTTTCATCCTTCAGGAAAGCACTAAAGACATCCGCTTTCCACTGAAAACCTGCACTGACAGCCACAGCGCACCTGTAACGGCATTTGCATTAACATCTTCTCTGGAGCTGACATTCATATCATTGCTCAAACTGGCACTTACGTGAACACTCACTCTAGAATCCTTATGGCACACTTTAACTAGTATTAGCAGTGGTACCTACAACAAAAGACAACTACTTCACACCTCCATTACTGCTCACAATAGCAACAATAATTGTGCTGTCATTATTATTGCACTGGCATCTACATTGACACTCTCACTGGCACACATGCCAATAACCACATCGCCTTGCAATTCTACCAAGAGTATATCCACACTGCCTGCTTCCTACATGAGCACCAACAATGGCACTCACAGACACTAACACTGGCACAAGAACACAGAGACACCACAATACTAACACTGATGAGCACAAGTGCAAATATATACAGAAACAGAGCTATGCCCACACACATGAAGATTTTATCTGACAGACATCAGGAGTCCATTGTTTTGGGATACAAGGGACATGAGGACATAGACACTTAGACATATGCTCAAGAACACAGGCATAAAAACCCAGGCTCATGGACAGGGAATCTATAATAGCTTCTCGGACATGGTCACTGAAACAATGAATATTGCCCTAACACATCTACACTGGGGTATTGGGATACTATCACTTGAGCATGGACACTAGAGGGCAAATGTTTCAAGAATACATGCCATGTAGTGCAGCAAGGCATGTTGGGAGAGAGCTGAAGAGTGCCATATCTACTAAGATATAGCGCTCTTCAGCCCTCTCCCTGTGCTGGCACACTTGAGGTTGCCTACTACCAATGCAGGCACCCTTGAATCATGGTGCAAGGTTGCCTGAGTTATGGGCAGGATTGCTTTTGTGCTATAAGGAAAACCTTCCACCACAAAAAAAATACAAAGAGGCATTTTCCTCTTTTTTGTGATGCAGAATGCTTGGCGCATAGAAAGAGGAAATAACGATGACTAAAAATAGTATTCTCCTTGCTACTCCTCTCTGTGGTAGGCATACCAATTTCCCACAATTCCAGCTTTACAAACCTTAATAAATCTGAAACTGCATGAAATCCTTAAGTGGATGCACTGGAATGCCCGTGCTCCACCCATGGAACACCTACCACAACTGTATTTTTTAATTCATTTATTGCATTTATAGAGTGAGACTGTCCTCAAACTGGCACCCTGGCGCTGAGCATACAAATAGATACTATACTGACAATGTTTTACATGTGTGCAAGCACTGTAGCAGGTCTGATTACTTAGGAAATAGCCAGGTCTTCAAGGCCTTTCTCAATTTCAACATTTCCATTGAGGACTTAGGCAGGGGTGGTAGCTCTTTCCACAGCTTGGCCGGTTTGACTGTGAAGGCCCGACCTCCTGGTCTTGACTTCCAGAATTTGATTATTTAAACCACGTTTGCAGAGCTGGAGCAGAGACGTCTCACTGAGGTATATCCTTTTAGTCTGCATTGTAAAGGCACGGGGCCATTTCCCTGTAATGCCTTGAACACAATGCACATGGCCTTGATGCGGCACGATTTATAAAAATCACAAAACACGACACAGTTACTAATTGAAAACATGAAGAGCTGAAAGTATACGTTGCACACATTAGGCAAAATGCCACATGAAAATGAGACAACTGTAGTAGAAGTACAGTAGAAGGGTGCTTTAAAGTAAGATGACGAAAACATTCATAAAAGACAATACTAATACATATAAATTAATTGCACTAATAAGAGTTTATTATTAAAATGCTGTTTATTAACATGATACGATCTTGAAATTACGAATAGTAATACTAGAGCTTCTATAGTTAATAAAAGTTTTGAAATGAATTAAGAATTAAGAATTTAGAAAATTATGCACATATGAATATTGAGAAAATGTGTGGTAGTAAGGACTTTCTAATAATAGCTATTTTCATGTGATAAAGTTTGGTGAAGGTTCTATATATTCTCTGTATTTGAATTGATTTATATACGTTATATTTGATGTTGGTTTAGAGTTCATTTCACCTAAACGTGTGATGCCAACTTAAAGGCCTTTTGGAAATTATTTTTTCTAGTGCTGACCTTTCCCCTGACTTCATACAATAGGTTTTCCATTAGTGAAATGTTGCTTTATTTGTCATGTACATGTGTATACCCCTACATTCCTGAATGTATCTTCAACATTCACAGTGAAAAATTCCTGTGGGAACAGAATTTCACCTACTGCTATAAGATGATTACTTTGTATCTCCTTTTACAGATACTAGGCATATGTGTACTCTCAATCTTTCATTTCTCAAGACTAGTCTGGGAAACCATTTCAGTGTTGCAAGTGCCCTGATGAATTTATGTGAATTTGATCATACAACTGTCTACTGACGGTGGTGTGATGCTACATCAACGGGACATTGTTGGAACTTTATAAAAGAAGAAAACCCAAAGCAGGGACTAGACCATATTTTCCTTTTTCCCCGTGCAAGAGGATGCTATGCTGACCGATTTTTTATTAACTTTTCTCTTGATTTGGGGTGCCTTGCTGATGCTACAGTTGGTAGCTGGTGACTGAACCATCTTTGCCGAACCACTTCCATTTTTTCATTCCTTTATTCCTTTGTTTATGCCAATGGACTCACCCTTAAAGCACTTTAAGATTTGAACCTTTTCCCCATTTTGCAGGACTTGAGCTGCTATACGACAAAATATCCTTCTGCCTTATGGTGGTAAGACTCTGTAACTCTGTAGCTGATTCTGATTATTACCATGTGAGAAAGTTGTCTTAAATGTTTAGCACTGTTATAGAAGCTGTGATATTCTTAACTGAAATTCTCAAAAACTGCTTATTGCAATGAACTTTGTATCTTTACAATAACCAACGTAATCAAATACCTGTCTGAGTCTAATATTGAGTACCATGGATTCTTCCTTTTAAACTGTGCTGCTTAATATTGAATTAAGGTGTTGTAGGGAGCATCAGCAAGTTCTGACAGAACATCAGGGGCCCTATTATGTAAAGGGTACACTTTCCCTATTTGCACCCCGGTTACCAAAACACAGGTGCACTGGGTGCAAACAGGGAAAGTGTGCCCTATTTCAGGGAGGACTGCAATCAGGGAGTGCACTGACAGTGCACCACCTTTTAGGTGGTGTACTGTCATTGCGCTTCCTGGGAGCTTCTTTGCCTCTGTGCCACATCTGTAATACAGCGAGGGTGCAGAGGCAAAGGGATTTTCTCATTTTCATGGGGCCATGGGGCCCCGCCCCCATGCAATAGAGGGAATTACCTTGGAGGGTAACGCTGGTGCTTTATGTGCGCCAGCGCTATTGGTATTACAGAAGTGGATGCACAAGTGTCTGCAGCCCCTTCTTTAATTCCAAAGTGCCCCGGGGGGGGGGCACAAAGCCCGCATAAAATTCCCATTGCACCTCCGTGGCACTTCCATAATACAGCCCCATGTGTTACTTATTTTGTTTTCTGTTGCTGTTGCAGAGCTTTTGGTCTGCATAATCCTAACATGACTTAACTCTTTCAGGAGGTGTTTTCTTGTTGCTATTCCTTATTTCAACAGCATGGTTTTAAGAGTGGTGTACTCAAATCTGATCTCAAATCTGTGAGTTAGCTGTCAAATAATCGTTCTCATTGGACAGATAATGTGGTGTTTGTTTACCCTCATTTCCACCCCTCCTAATGGTGGAGAAAGATTTGTCAAAAGATATTCGCCTCTGTTGTAAATTGTAGTGCTGCAGATTGTCTAATCGTAAAGGGCCCAGTATGGTTAGAGTAGTAAAGGAGAATAAGAGTATATTAATAAAAAATTCCATGTTTACGCTGCAACAGATTTGAAGATAATCCTCTGCTTCATAGGAAGCCAGTGCAACTCATTTAGAGCACTGGATGCTGAGGATCTATGGGATCTATTTAGTGCCAATTTAGTGGGCAGCAGCGGCTGCACCTTCCTTACACTATGACAGAGTGCAAAGCAAGTGCCTGCTACTTTCATAACATGGCTTTTCATAGATAGCGTGTCACCAAATACAACACCAAGGTTGTTGACAGTGTCCGACGGCTGCAGCTCCTCTCCAGAAAAAAGGGGCCAAAAGTTATGGAGATTTGTCATAGGGATTCTGCTAGCCGAGCAGCATAAAAATTCTGTTTTGTCCCCATTTAACTTGAAAGAGTTTGCATTCACCCAGTTATCAATATCTGATATGCCTTCCTGAAAGGCCACCACTGTCTCCTTCTGGTTGTTAGTAACAAATAGTATCAGTTGGGTGTCATCTGCATAATTGGCCAGCTTGGTGTCATGTTCTTTTATGAGGGCAATGAGTGGTGTCATATATATGTTAAACAGAACAGGGCTAAGTGCCGAGTCCTGTGTGACCCGCTGTCGCAGGTTTTTGAAATTAGATCGATATGGGGACAGGGCGATGGCCTGACAAAGGTCTGACAAGTAGGAATCCATCCACTTCAACACAGTAACCCCCACCCCACTCCAATTGAGGTCAATCTGGCCAGAAGGATTCTGTGGTTGACCGTATCAAAGGCTGCCGACAAGTCAACCATGATCAAGACTGTCGACTACCCACTGTCTATCCTCATTCGTAACACATCCATGGCAATGGCAACAAGCAGAGCTGATTCAGTGCCATGTCCAGGTTGAAAACCAAATTGTTCATCCTAAGAAATATAACGCATTACAGTACAAGGTGCTGCATTGCGTTACATTTCTTTACAAATCCACGCATGGTCACACAAATCAGGCCTTCCGTGGCACTGTAAATTCCAATTAAGCCTTTGGATTGAACTGCATCACCTTGGGTGAAACAAAGTCTCAGTAAATCTGTCCCTTGGAAGCTAATGGTGGGACCCTGTGACTGGGATACTGGAACAAGGGCAGATACTAGAACATAATATAGGCCCTGGGAAAGAAACATGCTTCCATGGGCAAAGAAACAAAGAGACAGGGACATAGACACACAGTGATCTAGACACAGATGCTCATGCACATGTATGAACACAGATACATCAATTTCACTATACAAACACATGGTTGAATACGCTGAGACATTGACACTGGGAGACACTGGGTCTTAGACACTGGGGTATTGACAAAATAACACTGACATTGGGTCATGGCCACTGGATCTCAGATAGTATGACAAGAATATAGACAGATATACATGAATATAGGGACACAGATCCTCCAAAACAGCCATGTATCCAGAGATTGCATGAAAATGACCATTTAAAGGGCATGGACAAGAGCTGGGACAATAATACTAAGTAGAAGACACTGAAACAAAAGCATGAGGATATGACCACCAATATAACTAAACATTAATGCAGAAAACCAGACCCTGGAAAACAGACACCAAAGATGATATACAAACTTACATACTATAATATTGTCATAAGGACACTGGCATTCGGACACTGCGAATGGGGCTCTAAATTAAGTCAATGACAGTGAATCACAGAGAAAAGAACAAAGAAAATAGAAAATGACTCTTTAAAATGGCACAATACCATGGACACAGAGAAGGATACTGGGGAACAGACATTGATATAAGGATGCTGGGGCTGAAATGGAGACACTGGAACACAAACACTGACAATGAAATAGTGACTCATGGTCATCAACATTGGGACACCAAAATACAGGTACGTGGCCACACTGGGATTCAGGGAAAAGGGGCATACAGCATGCAATCAGAGACATAAATCCTCAGAAGTAGACATTGACATTAAAACACTTAGACCTGGACAGTGGTAGAAGGACAAAAATGGGGATAGCGGTACTTGCACAGAAACTCACCCTGGCACTTGAAGGCAACCACAACTGCACTGGCTTCCAAAGAGGCACACACAAGATGCTAGCACCGGAATCTACACTTGCACCTATATAAGTGTCCACACTGAAATCTTAGTGGACCCCATAAGTGCACCTATTGCACAGCCATACTGGCATCTGCTTGGCAATCAGCATTTCCCAGTAATGTCTGCAATATTTGCATCTGTATTAATACTGTCATCATGACTGCTCTTGCACCCACCACTGTAACCAAACTAACACCCACACTGGCAACCACATAGCATTTATAATGATAAAAGAAGAGCACAGGGACACAAGAACAACACCAGGTATGTGGGAGGAAAACATTAATACTTTCTTGACTGCTGGAAGTGGAGTAACGAGCTAAACAAAGAGCTCTGGGCAATGCCTCCATCAAAAGCAGAAAGATTTGAAAGCCCACACCAGAGCTCTACATTTTGTCAGCTGCTCCACTGATAGCAAACCAGAAATTATCACTGCATTCCCAGCATCACGCCATGTTACAAGAGCAAAGGACCCAGCTGAACCCAGCAGCTGAAATAAGCTTCAGCATGCACCTACTATTTAGACTCTACACCTAAAGGAACATGGCAAAGAATAGAACGTGATTTATGATATAGCAGTCCTGATCAATGGGATAGAACATTTTGGACCATGGAATCCACAGAAACATGTCGACCTATTTACGGCGTCAGATTACATGCCCGGTTATGTTTTTTAACCCTCTCTATTTTTTCAGTTCATTGAGATTATAATACTCTTGCAAATAACCTGATGCAATTTTATCATACCATTTTCGCCTCCCATCAGTCTTTATACCTGATGATGACCATTGCATAATACAGACACTCCAGTTTATGTGTTTGGAATGAAACATGATGAGAGCTGCTTCATATGACAGGGAGCACCTCCAGGATGTGCATACGCACAAACACACAGCAAACAGAAAACTAGCAAAGGAAATAATTGCGAAGTGCCCCTGGTTAGGGCCATTCTGAGTAGGACTTGATTATGAGTTGGGCGTATTGGGGCGCCGCTTCGCCCAATCATGAATGGCATGCTGCTCCTATACCCAGTTTTCCTACATGCGGGAAAACCTGCTTCAGGGTTTTCCAGCCGGCAAAATCATTTTAGGATTGGGCTGTAGCATCAGTGAGGCCTCACGAGGAACTCGTCCCGCCCTCTTCTATGACATTTAATGCTCCCTTTGTCATGAGACTTCTTCCCCTTCCCTTTTCCTCCCTATCCTTCTTCCTGTTGTTTCTCCCCGCCTCACACCAGAACCCTTTAAGCATTTACTACCTGCTTACAGCAGGTGACCAATCTATTTGTAAACCCCTTACAATAGGGAGTACTGTGTGGAATGCCACTCAGTAATTTCGGATCCATCCAGTTATTCCCCATTCTAAGGGTTTAACTCATGATTATATGGCACTGATAGCGTGGTGTAAATACTGGCACACAGTGTTGGTGATTATGGGTGCGGGTTTCGCACACAACCAGTACCGTGCAACCCGTAATCTGGGCTTCAGTGTCTTTATTGACCATTCTGTGGGCGCCCCATCGGGATGATCCTTAATGCGAAACTCAACTGGCCCACTAGTACCTGAAGCTGATGCAGCGTGACTTTGGGTCCCGCCAGGGCAGAATCTATTGCCTGTACTTTGTCTAGTGGCAACCTGCATTCTCCCACTATTGTATCAATCTCAATGCCCAAAAAGGACATGTTGGTAGCCGGGCCCACCGTCTTGCCGGGAGCCAGCGGCACTCCCAGTTCCTTGAACATAGCCACCAGCTTGCTCAATGCCTGTCCGCACCTTCCTGATGCAGGGGGGCCCATGATCATAAAATCATCCAAGTAATGTACTATATCGCTGTGCCCTGTTCTGAAGACAAACAGCCACTGCAGCATAGAGCTGAACATCTCAAAATATTTGCATGAAACTGCGCAACCCATTGGCATGCACCTGTCATAGTAATACTGGAAATACAGCTGGAAACCTAGGAGATGATAATCATTGGGGTGCACTGGCAAGAGCCGAAAAGCCGACTCAATGTCGGTTTTTGCCATGAAAGCGTTGGGCCCTAAGTCGCGCAGCCTCTGCAGAAGAAGAATAAGTCACAGAGCACAGGGACGGGTCTATGGCGTCATTCACCGATGCTCCCCTTGGCGCAGATAAGTTATTAACCATTCTGAAGTGGCCTGGCTCTTTTTTGGGAACCACTCCCAGAGATGAACACACGAATCCTGGCAATGGAGGAGTCATGAACAGGCCAGCCACCCGCCCCAGCGCCCTTTCCTTATCGACCTTCAGTGACACTACTTCCTGGTGCATGTGCGCAGACAACTAGTTCTTGCAATAGTCTACTAGGAGCACCCCCTGCGCTGGGATGCGGAAGCCTGTAGAAAAACCTTCATATAATGTCCTGGCTGCCTTCCTGTCAGGGTACTGATTTAGCCAGAAAATCAGCTTCCCTAAATCTACTGGCGTAGGTAATTTATTGTGGAGTGGTAGCTTGGATTCCCTCCCTTTTTCTTTGGACTTCTTGATACACTTAAACTCAGGATGGGAGGGGTGGCCGCAGTAAGCACATGCATGCTTGAACTTGTATGTCCCTGGGGCCCAGGTACACGTTTTATGATTAAAGGCCCAACATGTCCCTTTTTTTTCACCTACACCCCCTTGGGAAGTCCGAAAGGGCCGCCTCATGGGAGTCTTATTGATAACACTCTCTAACCATACATTTACCTCTGTTTGATCCCAACCCATGTCGGGGTCATCAACTTTGGCCCACCTAAAATCTCTATCATAATCCAACCAAGCTGCTCCCCCATACATGGCCTGCGCCTTTAGAATTTTGTTAGAATTACAAATCAGGGGTATCGCCAATTCTGGCTTCTTCTCCAACATTACTATTGAAAAGACATTGAAACCAAACAACCAATTAGTAATTGATTCTTCCACCCTTGGTTTCCTCTCCCTGAAGGAACCTTCTTTCTGGTCCTTCTCTCTAGTCTCCTCTTCCCTCCTCTTCGGCCTAATTAAGGAGAATATGTCCACAAATTCTCCCTTCCAGATCTTCTCTCTTGTGTCCAGCGCAACATGCGCTGCCAACTTACCCCGCTTCGATAACACAGACTCATGACCGCTAATTATTTAATAGTCTTTTTCTAAATCTTTGCCTGAGCACTCCACTGCCTTACCTGCAGTGGACCCTGCCATCACGGGTTGTGTGGGGGCTGCTTGACCCACCGCTTGCGGAGGTGTGTTCACATCTTTTTCCTGCACTTTTTCCAAAAGAGCCACATGCTCGCTCAACTCGCCCAGGACCCCGCCTGTCCCTGCCGGTGAAGCCCATGGTGCCACCGTTGCGCCGCTAATTGGGTACCCTACTGCAGGAGCCCCCAGCTGTGCCAAAAGAGCTCCTACTGTAGCCAATATACTGGCGGTGGTTATCTGCCCCCTCAGCTGGTGGGTTGGGGACCCCTTACTCGGTGCTCCTCCCTGCGGTATTGGTGCTACCACCGGTATTGGTGTTACTACTGGTACTACTTCTGGGACTGTGGGTATTGGAGGATTAGGGGCCTGCGTCAGGGCCTTCAGAGCCCCTCTAATTTCGGCCAATACAAGGCTCACATCATCCCGTCCCTCCCCTGGCACCCCACTAACTGGGCATGGGGGTGCTTCTTCCGGGGTCTGAGGTGCCATATTGGGCCCAGGCACTGGGGTTACAATAGGTAAGGGAGCAATAGGCCCCGGCGCCGCAGGCACAAGAGGCGGTGGAAGCGCCGGTTGTGGTGCGGGAGCTATGGGCGCCGTGTGCACCGTAGGCAGCGGGAATACTGGCTGCAACAAGGGCACTGGGGTAACTGGTGCAGGTCCATCTAAATCCCTGCCCCCCCTCCTTTTCTTGTTTCCCCTGGGCTTTTTTACTAATGGAGGAAAGGCTGCTTTGGGTGGAACTATGGCCCTACGAGGGCGCGTCCCTGTCACTGACTCTGGGACCTCCTCGCTATCTGACTCGAGAGCCTCACCCCCTGTACTCTCAGGCACTTCCTCCTCACTATCCTCGTCCCTGTTCAGTTTTGCCAGCACCAGCTTCAGCAGCTGCGCTATTTCAGACTCACCCTCCTTTCTCTTTGGGTTACGCTTGGGAGGCATTGTAAAATTATCTGGGTAATCAGAAAATGGGACCTGTCTTAATTGCTTATAGGTGCTGACCAGGTAACAGAAGCACTTAGAAATTCGCCCAGGCTACTCACTGCAGATAATTATGCACTTGCACTCACCACCCCTCTCAAATCCACTTGAAACTCACTCTCAGTCCCTTATTTTCTAGTAAATTGCCTAAACATAAATAATACCACTGCACTACAACATCGCATGCAGCTCTGACCACTGTGTTAATGAGGCATTAATCTGTTCAATTTGTAATAAATGCGTCTGAGAATCAACCCCAATTTTATTTGGTAAATTCCAATGCCTATAATTCAAACTCAGCAAAACAGTGCTATGGACAAAGCAGGTATTGCACGCCTAATCTTCAGTGAAAGGAACTAAAACTTTGAAAAACCATGGGGCTAGAGTGATTCTTTTGTGTGCTCTATACGCACGCTTGTTTGGAATCTCCAGCCCATTGTTTTAATACTTGCCCTACCCGAGCAAAGAGATCGCTAACACCGGCAGCCGCTTGTGAACGCTGCCCTCCCTTATGCGCTTCAGGCCCAACGCGCCTAATACCCGGTCCTCGGCAACGCCTCCCAATCCCAGGCTCCCAACCAGGCCAAGCGCGTCATAAATCCCCGTGTGTGCCAGTACCGCCCTCTCCCGCCCGCTACTGCCACACGCACGGCCTGACCAGAAGTAAGAAAGGCACAAATTTACCGCACGCCCGCCCGACTTAACCCCGCACTACCCCGCAGGATCACAATTATAAGCGCCGCTCCGAAAACAGCCCCGTGCACGCTACCGCTCTTGTACGGAAATAAACAGCCACTTTACTTTCCACCCTCATCCACAAATCCCTTCTGTCAATTCACCGAGGCCGCGGCGAAGTGCTGAGAGTGACTAGAGGTGATTATGATGCGGTCAGCAGGATTAGTGGCAGCAAGCACAAGCGGTAATAGAGGCTTGGAAACCACGCGCCCCCGTAATAACCGCAAGCACCTGGAGGACACCGCGACGCCACCGGGGACCAGCGGGGACCACGGCACAAAGATTGACGCACCACTGGCCGCCCACCGTGCCCTGAAAGCCACACAGCGCTCCCCACCACCCCAGACACCTCACCTTAAATTCCGCGACGCCCCGAGACGCTTCGATTGCACGAGACACCGACCATGACCGACCACACGAATAGAAGACCCGACGAGTACAAGCCGCCGCGAACACCGACGCAGATCGCAAAAGTCTTCAAGGTCCAGGCAGGAGCAGGAGTGAGCGGGAACAGAGAAGGAATGGAGGTGAGTCCGGGGCCTAAATAGCCCCACCCTAGCTCCACCTCTCCTGTATGCTACTTGCATCGGGCACCCGTCATGGTGCCCCGGAAGCACTACCTCCGGCCAGCAGCCAATTAGGCTGCTGGCCGGGCTAAGGGGGGTGTGTCACGGGTATGAGGGGCCGGGTCCTAAGTGCGCGCTCTCCAAGGGTCGCGCTTGGCAGTGTCTTTTTTGACCATTCTGTGCATTTACTGAAAACAGAGATCTGACTGGTAGGTTTTCAGAAATTTTAAATTGTTCGTTTCTTTCTAAGAAACATGGAGGGCTTCATTTGTCATTGGCATTGTCTGAAACATTTCAGGAAGCGAGAAATTCATAGAATAAATTCACTTGAGGACCTTGATGAAGTGAATACAGCGATTAAGAGGAAAACAGCAGTCGCTCTATGGAAACACAAATACCCAATGAGGAGGGGACAGGGCACAAGTTGAAGTCCTTTTAAATATCAGTTATTAACACCACAGTGCTCTCCAGTTTTGCTTCTGCAAACCGTAATGACTCTTGACCAGAATCTAATGACCCACAGTGTGCTTGGGCTATGAAG
This sequence comes from Triturus cristatus, assembly GCF_964204655.1. Taxonomy (NCBI): domain Eukaryota; kingdom Metazoa; phylum Chordata; class Amphibia; order Caudata; family Salamandridae; genus Triturus; species Triturus cristatus. Next base: position 827,182,180 of record NC_140585.1, on the reverse strand, counting down.
ATTGAATAAGATGTCTGCAGTTTGCACCTATTCGTGTCACTGAATGCCTGGTCCCTGCCTTTCTTCACATACAGCAGCAGCATTCCTCCAGAACATGGCGACCACGAACAATCCACCATAGCTTCCCGTGCAATCCCTCACCGCCATTGTCCCGAGCAGCAGACAGCATTGCATACACCGTGCCGTGTATACTAATAATTCACCCACTTTGCATAATGAGAGTGAGAAATCCTGATCATCTTTTTGCCTCTTGTGAAATGCAAGACGATAACGAGCCTAGTGCTGGATGGCGCTAAGTATTTCCAGTCTGAATGAGGGGAGCGATTCTTTTAAAGAAAGATGTCTTCGTTAAACACTGCAGCTGTCATGCAGCTGAATAAATAGCTTCTCTGTGTACCCAGAGAATATTTCCTCTCTGCATACTTTAACAGGGATTGCGCGCCAACGCCATTTGGGGACGAGCGTGCGTTTTTCAGTGATCATCTGTTTGACAGATTGCACAAAGAGTGTTTAAGCCCCCACTTGGAGATACAAAAGAAAACACAGGGGTCTGAAAGGCTCACCATTCGAGAAGCGCTTAAATCCAAGTGCGGGTTGCTTCACCGTGCTTTGACAATTATGAAGCCTTTATGTAAGGAAAAAATGAGAAAATCGGTTGTTGATTACCTCAAATTAAAGACCTGAGATAGGGTTAGAACCAATGCAAGAACCCTACTAGACTCAGCTTGACCTAATGTCCAGATCTAGCTTTATTGTCTTGTTAAGGGTATTTTTCCTGTACCCCCAATATGTTTCTCCACCTGATTTATAATGTATTACCTTATGCTTTGTGAATGTACGGCATGTGGTAATTGTAGAGTGACTGTTTAGTAATAACTTGGGGCAAAATGTACAAAGGTTTCTTGAGGTAGCAAACAGCCCGGTTCACAGAATTGGTCCGGTCCATATGCGACCGTAAAAAAGCTTACTTAAATATGCATGTGATTCGGTAACTTGTTTCTGAATCACAATTTATATTGGATAGTCTAATTTGGAAGGGGCGTGTTTAGAGCATCCCTTCCAAATACTGATTCACATTAATATGTATTAAAATGTTGCGAATCAATTCTGCTTTACCACTAATTGAAAAGTGATGTTAACCCGTTCCGAAAAAGGGAAGGGGTCCCCAAGGAACCCTTCCCCTTTGAGAATGTTAAAAAATATTTTTAAGAGCAGGCAGTGGTCCTACTTTAAAAAATGAAAGTTACATTTGTAATTTTTCTTGTTTAATCGCATCCCATTTTCCTTTAAGGAAAACAGGTTCCATAAAAAAATAAATGCTTTATTTAAAAAGCAATCACAGGCATGGTGGTCTGCTGACCTCAGCAGGCCACCATCCCTGTGATGGTTGCTATTCCTAATAGCTGACAAATTGCGACCAACCTCATTATTTTTAATGAGGTAGGTCAATTTGTGACGAACTAGGAATCACTAAGTAAGAAATAAAACTCTTGTACATTTATAACATGGATTGCCAAATAGCAATTTGGAAAAAATGCTATTTGGCAATTGCTATCTTAAAGGTATGTACATCTGGCCCTTGGGGCAATATTTTTGAGGATTGTGTTGCAGGGCAAGGCAGCCAACTAACTTTGCTGTATTGCCCTGCTTCACAGGAAGAGGACAGGAATGTGCCGTATTTATCCAATATGGCGCATTCTTGTCCTTTTCCCTTGTGCCCCTTTTGGCAGACTAGTGCCAACGACGGAATCCTTGCACCAGGGTGCAAGTGTGTGTTGTAGGCAGGATTGTTTTTGAGCAGGAAAAGGCACTTTCCTGCACAAAAACAATTCTGAGAGGCTTTTTTCTCTTTCTATGTGTGCTTCAGAATGCAGAACACATAGGAAGAAAAATAATGGGGGGGAAATCAACGTTTTTTTAGCGCTTTCTCAGGTTTACAAGGTCTTGTAAATCTGGTAATGCGTCAAAAACTATGCGAGGTGCGTGGGAACTCCCACCCAAAGCCCAAAGAATGCCTTCCCAGGGCAGAGTAATGCAGCATAGATTTGAACTGAGTTGCATTCCTCCATATTGTTGGAGCCACTCAAAGCCACGCAAAGTGGCTTTGTGTGGCTTCAAAATATGACTTAAGGTTCTCGTCACTCTTGCACCATGTTGCGTGGTGTAAGAGTGACGCAAACTGGGTCATAAATTTGACCCTTGGTCTGTAATGCATTTCACTAGTAGATATTGTTCAGCAGTTGTCGGTTTTCCCAACAGACTCTATGCACAGACAATTTTCAGTTTCCACTCATCTCAATGTGTGCAGGTGAAGTGTTTTAAGGGTGTGAGTTGTCAACACAACTGTATTATGTAGGAAGAGTGTGACTGATCTTGCACTATATCAGCCTCGTACATGTAGATAAGGCGTATTTTATAGCTTGTTACTCTGGAATGGTTTACATGGTGAAATTCGATTATGCAATTCTCTACAGAAGCCTGATCAATTATACAAAGTTCTTTCTTGAGTGTTGAAGAATTTGTTTTTTAGAGATTCTACCTGTTGATGTCAGCCTGCATCCAGTGCCCTGCATCCCATGCCCAGGAATCCTCCATCCCCTGCCCAGTGCCCAACGCCCAGGAATCTAGCACTGTTTCCCTAATAGAGACCCATGGTGCTGTAAGTGTTACAGAGTGCGATACCAGTGCTCCCCCAACTTCCTTTTCAGGACCCACTCCATTCCTGCTGCCCCTGATGCCCCATCTGGTCCTAATGTTTTCCCAGGCCGTCTCATGGGAAGATACAAGACCTTACCCGATCATGTGACCCGGTGGCCATCTTGGATGGCAACATTATTTAAGCCACACCCTACATGTACCCAGTACTTGGTTTTTCCAAGTTCCTGAAAAGCAGCAGCATCGGGCTTACCAGTTTTCCTGCTCCTTGAATCCAGCCAGCAATTCTGCTCTTAGTTTTAGTGTTTTTACATCGATTTCGGGCCTGTGAAGAGAAACAGAGTTAGTCACCTGTCAATTTACCATTTACAATAAGACTTGTGCTTGCAAACACTATTGAGAATGAAACACAGATCACGGGGATCTCCATTGCTGATTGTAGAGCTCCAACCCAAAACTTCTAAGGAAAAAGGAGCAATAGTTTATTGGACATTTCGGTTGTGGAAGTCTGAAAGACTCTCTTTCAGATAAGCATATCTTGGAACTGGAAACTTCCTGTTAGGGACCCTAACTACAACTCAGGAGCACAGTCACAAAGAAATATTGTAGAAGAAAACAACCTCAGTTATCAGAGAGTGAAGAAAACTTGTAAAACTGTTCCTAATATTGATCTCGGTAAGTGGAAACAAGGTTCAATTATAGTATAGAACAAATTTCTGTTGTGTTTAAATATAAGATAATATAATCATGTGGTAACCTCTGTTATGAAATTCCTAGGAAACTGTTGTACTAGTCTGAAACGAATATCCAAACAGTGAAACCCTGAGATCAAAAGAAGTCCATGGCCATAAAGACCATGCAAGAAATAAATCACTGATACCATCCCAATCCCTTATTCCCTGCCGGCACGTGCTCACCAATCCTAGAAATAGTGTTGGTGAGTGCACCTCATGAGGGACTCGGGTGGATCCGCGTTGCTTCCACAACTCCAGGAATCCTGTGCGTTGGGATTCAGGTGAACCCATAAGAGTTGAGTTGTTTTTTTATCTAAGGTAATGCCTAGGAATTTTGTGGCGTCCTTTGGTAGAGGGCTCATGGAGGATATTCACTGAGTCCATGCCAGAACTGAACAGGAATGGAGCTTTTTGAGAGAGAAATAGGGTAATATTCTATTTTGAGACAGGTTCTGCTTAGATGTTTTCAAGTAATACAGAATTTTAGATCAGCTAACATTTCGCATAGAGTTTTGATGTTGGGTACATTTGATTGTCTTCAACATATACTTGATAGGAGATGTTGGTGTGGTGAGGAGGCTCAATATAGAGTTGGGTGGGGGAGCGTATAAGGCTACACAGAATGGCTTGAGGGAGTACTGTTTCACCGTATCAAATGTTGTGGAGACATCAAGCAGGATGAAAATGCATGAGTATTCATGATTTTAGATGCATATGCTATCTTTAATTAGATAAAGTATAATTGTCCAAATGCTGCAGTCCTCTCTCAAGTCCCTGAGTAGGTCATATTTCAGCATATAATGGTTTTATTGTGAAGCTGCACAGCTCACAATGGATCATAGAGAAGTTACTGGCTGAAATGCATTCAGTTTCTCAGGAAATGCTGGAGTATTTTAGGAGAGCGATTACTTTTCATAGTTTCCAGCTTTCTAGCAGTACACACTGATTCATTTATGAGGTTTACTGAGGCGTATATCTCTTTCAGAAAATATATTGTCATTGGGTCTATGAGGTGAGAGGACTGTTTGGTGTTCATTGTACCCTTGGTCACTTCCTTTAGGGAACATCTTTGAAGCAATTCCATTTCTCTGTAGATTTATTGATGGTGGTTTGTGATCTTTCTCCAGGTTGAAGATTGAAAGGATAGAAAGGGAGGACTCAACTGTATTTTGTTTTGTGGTTAAAGAATTGTGAGATCTATCTATGAAGAAATATTTGTGACAAATTTTTACACACACATTGAAAAATGAACTTTGACAAAGGATTGGTACCATATGCACAGTAAGAGTGTTGTCAACATATAAATATCATATCATTTACAAAAATACCACAATATTGGCATTAATAATAGAAAATCAACAGCCAACAGGACACATTTTGTGCAAAAGATATTGAGGACATACTTTTTGTGTTGGCCAGTATTTCTAACTGTAATATTGTAGCATACAACTGTGACCAAGGCCTAAAACTTTGACAGACTGGTCTTTATTTATTTATTTATTGAGTTTTGTAAAGCGCGAACTTGGCCCAAAGGTATCAGAGAGCTTTGTAGAGTTAGCGCAATTGTGATTACATGAGGTGCAAGTGGCATACATAAAAAAGTACAAAAGGGGTAGTGACAGTATATAACAGAACAGTACAGAAGATAGTAGGGTAAGTGGACCAGAGGAGGATAAGGCAGCACTGCAGAAATTACACGAGCTGTATAAAGGATAAATAAAATAACAGGATTCAAAATACAACAATATATAAAAGATAATAAGAAGAAGCAGTAGGATATGTGGACGAAATAGTTTGGAGGTAGATTAAGTAATTCAGGAGTAGGGGCATGAAGTTGCAGTTTTCCCCCGAGAAAGTGATGTTCTGGCTCAATGGTGGGTGATAGGAAGGAGAGGCAGGCAAGATAATCGGTATGAGGGGGAGGGTATACCCATTTGTTGAGAAGAAGCAGTTTAAGTTATTTTTGCATCAGAGCACTTTACAGAGTTAACACAATGGTAATTACATGCATGAGGTGCATGTGGTGTACATAGAAAAATACAAAATGTGATTGTATCTAAGGAAGAGCACAGAAAACAGTAGGATATTTGGAAAATATAGTCCAGATGTAGTTATTGTAGTACAGCAGCAGTTACATGAGGTGCACAAATGGTAAATAAGAAGAATATACAAAATACATGGTGACATTATATAGCAGAGAATTACAATAGATAATAGGAATATGGGGTGAAATAGTTTGGAGGTAGATTAAGTAGAGTGCCTCAGGAGTAGGAGGCATGGATTCACAGTTTTTCCCTGAGGAAGATCTAATCACTCTCAATAGAGGGTGATAGGAAGGAGAGGCAGGCAAGGGAAGTTGGTTGAAGAGGGAGGGTTTAGGTACTAGTTGAAAAGAAGCAGTTTAAGTCTTTTTCTTAAGTGCAGGAATGATTAATATTATAACCAAATAAACATGATCTGGGGGGGTTCTCAATTATTTTACAAAGCCATTGTTGTTTGGCAGCATGTCGCTATTGTTAGCTAAGATCGAAAGCATGGAAGAAAATATTGACAAGATAACTAACCAAGAGAGTCCGGGTGGTTTGAGAACGACGGGAAACAATCAATGAAGTAATTTTTAGATGTAGGGTTTTGGCTTGCAATTAATGAATATGGAAAAGAATTTAAACACTTATAATGGAACTGGATACATTTCTATGAAAGTTTCTTGATCTCTCCCTGTCAGACAAATACCATTGCCCCTATTGTGTTGTGGATGCCTGGTATGTCAACAGTGTTTAATCTGAGCCTGTGATTGCAGGTGGGGCCCACATGCACTCATGTTTGAGAACCAGCAATTATTATTCCTCATCAAATTTTGTCCAGAACAAGAGAGATAAAACCATACAATGAAGTAAGAAGGAGAGAGAGAAAGATGGAAAAAAGATGACAGAGAGAAAGTATGGATTAAAAGAAGCCACAAGAGGGATATGTAAGAGGGCAGAGTGTCTCGTGATAGCCTAAAAAGGCATGAGATTGAATCAAAACTACACAGCTTCGTATTCAATAGCTGACCACGGTCTTCAGTATAAAACATTTGGGCCAGGCACTTATTCTTTTACAAATGAAGCACTGATATCAAATAATAATACATGAATACTGTTCTATGAACAACTCTATTCACAAAAAAGGTAACCAAATCCTTTAGAATTTCAACTTGAGATATGCTATGTGGTTATGTTTGCATTTCAGTAAAAAAAACTTTGACACAACTGTTTGCCTTGTTTCTCAGTCATATTAGGGAAGAGAAAACCCAGCCTGTAAATATCTTTCAATTCGGTCATTTTAATTGTATGTTGCTTGTAACTTAGTTATCAGTATTGTTCTTAAATGATGTAGACTTTAAACAAGGATAAACGAATTTTAAGAGTTTACTAGGGAATTTGAAGTTGATAGAGCAAGCTGTTTTACATAACCCAAACAATGCAGTAACTTGCAATCTGCTGACCCAATATTTCTCGATGCAGTTTAGAAACATCCCAATTAGTGCTGGTCACTAGTTGGGACATTTGGCAGACAGAAGTAGACCAATAGTAAAGTTCTCTGGGCACCATGATAATGATATGATTACATTTCCCAGAGAAGGCTGTTATTTCTAATTATAATAACCATGTTGTTAGCAGCTGGCAAATTATTTACTACCTTGACGTCTTGCTCGCGTATTTCTTAAAATGAAAGTAAGGCATTTAAACTGTCTCTACACCAATGTAATGGGGCATTGTCCCTGCTTGCACTAGAATGCATTGCACCTTGCTACATCATTAGCTGGTTTGCACTGTTAGACAAACTGGAATGCATCGTTTTATGATATTCTCATCCTTTGACTTTCAGTTACCTAGTATACTGACAACAGATTCTAAGCCTATGAAAGAACATTTGAAATACCTGGATCGATATTCCAGTACGTGTTTTCAGTGTGCTACCCGTTAACCTACCATTGTTTACGTTTAGAATTGAAGCAGTGGAATACATGTGTGTCTATTCAACACATTAAGGAGCTAGGTTTGCAGTCTTGGGGTGTCCTAACAATACATCGGAACCTCATCCATGTGTAACATCTTCAGCAAAGAAATTAAACTAAATTACAAGGTGCTATTTTTGTGTACATAAATATGTTTTATTGATCTTCAAATTGGAAAGAAATGAACAATATACAGACACTCATCGCAATTAAATTCAGGATACTAAAAGATGAATATTACATGAAGCAATCGGAAATATGGCTTTGCAGCAGGAGGCAGTGATAAGAAAGTGTCAGGTTAGCAAAATGAATAGATCACAAAAGACTTATAATGTATGTCACAATGAACTGAATATCAAGTCTTAAATTGTATCACGGGTATACATAAGCATTAGCTGAAAGAAAGAAAACACGGACTTCAAAAGATAGGTGCTGAAGAAAGTGTGCACTTTCTAATGGAAAATCTCAGCGACAGTAAAATAATAACGTGAAATGGCAACAGGCATGTGGATTAAAGCAGCTTGCTCAAGAGAAAAATAAATATACATATTCAGAGTAATGCAAAAAAATGTGCAATTTCAGCATCGTGGACACTTAGGGCCTGATTAAGAGTTTGGAGGTGGGGCGCTGGGTCCGACCTGCCACTGCACCACCAAACCCGTGGTGGGGTCTCCCACCAGATTATGAGTGTTTCTCATGTCTGTCGGTCTTTTCTTAATATTCCCACGGCGGTTCATCAGAAAATTGGCACCGAAATGTGAATTCCAAAAACAGTTCCTGCACGGCATGGACTATAAAGTCCATGCCGTGCAGAAACTGGTGTGCATGAACACAGGCGGGCACATGTTGTGCCCCCGTGTGCATCACCATGGCGTGAGGCACAAGGGGGCCCTATAGTGCCCCTTTTTTCCTCACCGCCGCACTTTTCATGGAAGTGGACCCACCATGAAAATCGTGGCGGAGGGGACACTTGAAATATGCTTGGCGGGATCGTGGTGGTCCCGCACCACTGCACCACCACCAGGGAACTACCATCCCTTGGCGGCTCCAGCAGAGCAATGGCGATCTGACCACCCTAATTGTAATAGGCGGTCAGGAGACCGCCACCACCGCACCCCCACAAGTCTGGTGGTCCAGACTCGTAATCAAGCCCCTAGGTGTATATTTACTAGAAAACGACGTGGTGCTGCAAGCCATCTTACTGCACAGAGCTGCATTATTAGAAAAGTGCAGGGATGCATCATATTTACAGCAATACAACTCATCCCTGTGCTTTCCTCTGTGCTGACGCACAATTCACTGCCTAGCACGAGGCAGGCACTCTTGCATGATGGTGCAAGGGTGCCGTTGTTGTAGTGATGATTGTTTTTTTGTAGGAAGGGAAACCTTCCTGCACAAAAACAATAATTGATGGTGTTTTCCTCAGTCTCTGTGTGCTGCAGAACACAGCATACTTAGATAGCACCACTTTAACACTTCCCACGGAGGCATTAGAATCAGATGCATTCCTAGGTTTATAAATCCTTGTAAATCTGGGAATGCGTCAGAATCCATGAATGCAGCATGGGAACACTCACGGAAACACCCATAGTACGCCCCTTTCACGCAGAGTAATGCGTGAAAGGGGTCCATATTTAGAAGGCAAAGAAAAGCCACGCAGGGTGGGTGTTAGTGGCCTTGTAAATATGGCTCAGGATTGTGCGCTACCAAAGCATCAAAAAAAGTGACTCTCCGGTGGCACAGGGGACTTCTAAATATGACCCTTATAATGCAATTAGGCAAATAAGGAAATAAAAAATATAAAAACAATAAGCAAGTTGACAGTAGGAGAAGCAGCTTGCCTGTAGTGGCAGATCAGTTCCCTTGAAAGATTGGGAGTGCCTAGTACAGTAACGCTGACATGCAATTGACTACTTTTTCCTCCACTCTTAACATGCTAAATGCATGTAATATTATATCAGTAGAGATTCTGAATATCCTGAAATAACATTCAAGGGGGGGGAGGGGGACACAGAACTAGCAAGTCAACACCAATTCTTCCAAACCATTATGATAGATGTAGTTTATAGTATTGTAAAATTACTATCACAGGCAGATGAATTTCTACCACCCCTGTTGGCACAGTCCACTGCGTGCTGCATTTCAGGACATGTGTTTCTGGGATTTTGCTCATCTTCAACCTAACATAGTACTCGTGTTGTGGACGCTTGATGTATTGCTTATAGCTCAACAGGTAAAGTACCAGTCGAAAGTCTCAAGGTGCAGCCTGCGGAGGCTTGTCAGCATTAGCACTCTTTGAGGAGCCCAACAGTCAAGGGGAGGTGGGGTGAGTGGAAACTGCCATCATAGGATACTGCATCAACTAGAATGAACACATCAGACAGTGTGCTTCTCTTCCACATGGCTTACATTTTTCAAGAATGTTGGGATGACGAACCCTGGAGAAGCACCTGTGTGCTCGAAGTAGTGCAACACTGATATATTAAAGTGGCTTGTTAAGCAGCAAAAAACACTTGATTGCCCTTGCCAATGAGGCCAATTAGCTTGAAACACATGCCCCAGGATATACAGCACTTGCTGTCCCAACACTTGCTTGGTTGATTATAAGTATGAATACTATTGTAGACTGCATCTGACAGAATGCATTGGGAGAACTAGTCTAGCCAGCCGGCAGTATGGCCAGGTACAGCCTCCTCCCCTCCTCCCTTAACTCCCGACCTTGGGGTGGTTGCCCATTTCCCGGTGCCCTAGTTGCTCACCACCCATCTTTCCCCAAGGCAAACAACTTCATTAATACCAACATTTGGATTAAGGGTTGAAAAATCCAGCCGTATTTATTACAAACAATAATCACACATTAACATATTTACATTATATACACAATACGCAGAAAGTCCAGTCCGTGATAGGTACAGTATGTTTTATTGGTTAACCTTAACATGTGTCTAATACATAGACATTCCTATCCTAAGCTAAACATTCCACAACATCACATTATCTTTCTGCGCATCCCTGTTTGAGCCTACGGCAAGGTCAATGACTGGCCCCCCAGATCCTGATCAAGCTATGGCCAAACTCCTACCGGAGTAACCTTGCACAGGGGGCCCGTTCACCGGGAGGATACCTCCCCCCGGTCACCCCCTATACCCAGAAGATTATCTCCATAAGGGGCCTGTGCAGTTATGCACAGCTTACTTGCGCCCTTGTGCGCATGCGGGCTGGCCAACCAGCCTACCCGAAAGCGTAGCTCCACTCCCCCTGCACCCTTCCAGCCTTCCGGCTGTAACTGCCCCTGGAGTTCCATGAGAGACCATCTGTCCCTCCCCCTCGGGCTTCCCCATTTTACAATGGAGCCACCCGCTAAGGACCTTAAATGTAAGCTCACCAATCATGACCTTACCGCCACAGGCCAGGATAGTTGCCCGACTATCTGGCCTCCCCCCTGTCCCACCGAAGGTCATGCCCTATTCCACGACCCTACTAACCAGGCAAGAAGGTTCTCCATGAAGAGCTCATTACCTAACTTGGATAAGTGGACGCCGTCTTGTAGGAAGCACGGCTGCCCTCTAATGCACCCATGCGCTATCGTCTGCAATTTTTGGGATCTGAACAGTTTATCCATCTTGTTATTGATTCTTTTTACCGAATGGTTCAAGTCCCACATGGACTCACCCCCCCTCCACTGAAAGCTTGGGATTATATTTGACCACACCAGTATAGACCCCGGGCATCGTTTTGCTAACCAACCCACTTCAGTGATCAAGGTTTCCACCAAACTCCTTCAACCCAGGTGGACTAGGTCGTTCCTCCTTAGGTGAAGAATAAAGACTCTAGGGGGAGTCCCTTCCCAGTCCAGCAGGCCTACCTCCAAATCCCTGAATTGGTCAAAGCCCATGAAAGGATACCTTAAAACCAGCCTGCCAGTCTCAACTCGTAATTGCCTGAAAGATAAAATTGATGTAACCTTTTCACATAGGAATCTCCAATGACCCATACGTTGTTTTTGCCATGTTCCCAGGCATGAACCTGGTCCGGCATAGATCCTGGCCGATGAGGAGCCGCCACGAGTTTCTCTCCCACATGACAGGATGTGGAAACTGTAATTTGAAACAGAAAAAAACATACTGCCAGTGAAACTGTCCTTCTACTTCTAGAGCATATGCAGCCGTACCATTCGCGTGAATTAACAAAGGTCCCCCTACGCCTTTTGGCCTGTGTTTCAGGAATACCTCCAGCCTGGTGATGGGGCAGCAAGGGCTTCCTTGTGCCCGTCGCAGCACCACTCCCTCCCCTCTGGCCTCCTGATCAGTCTTAGACCTGTGGATTGATATCAATAAGGAGTCTCCTTGCACTTTCACATGGCTAAACTGCAGCACTCCCTGCCAGTCCTGTTTATTCTTCGCTACCAGCTCCCCAATCCTGAAAGCGCTGTAAAACGCCAGTGAAAATGCGGCCCTAAACAATAATGCTTCCGTTTCAGTGTTGCAAACCTGACTAAGCACCTCCAGTATTGTGGCCAAAGTGTTAATACTGATTGGTCGACTTGGGTCAGACTGTGAACCTTGCAGACACTGCCACCCTTTGAAAGCTTTCCGCACTATAAATGTATTAGTGGGGTGTCGTCTGCCCTTCACTTGTACTAAGAAGGAGATAGCCGCTATGTGTCGCATCGCTGCTGCAACTGAGAGCCCCTCATCTTTTATTGCTCTCAGGTAGGAGAACACTGCCCCTGTGTCATGCCGATTCCCCTCCCATTCGTCCTCCAAAAAATTACAATAAGTCCAAAACGCTCCTTCGTATGCCCTCCTGGTCCTGGGTGCTAGGCCAGCTGCCACGAGGTTCGGTAATTGGGGGCACCAAGCTGCCAAAGCTGGTCTGGAAAAGGCGTTGGGTTCTCACCACTTCGGGATGATAGGACCTGAATACCTGCATTTTAAAGCGAGAGAGCGCGCCAGCAGCGTGGTTTAGCACCCCTGGGACATGTTTGGCCCTAAACAGCATATTCAGTTTCATGCACAGCAGTATTATTTCTTTCAACAGACGCAAGAACATGTTACACTTTGCTGATTGATGATTGATGCATTCAACCACAGACTTGTTGTGTGACCAGAAAACCACTCAGTTGCTCCGGCCAGACGGACAATGCCACTAGAATGGGAAACAGCTCCAAGAAAGCAATGTTACCTGTTAATCCGGTTTTGACCCACCATGCCGACCAGCGTTGTTCCACCCAGGATGGTGCCAAACCCTTCGCTACCTGCAGAGTCAGTCATCAAGCCTATCTCAGTACGGGGCTTGGGAGGGCCGGGCCACAATACCTTACCATTGAAGTCACGCAGGAATGCCATCCAAATCCGCATGTCCTGCCTGACCTCGCTGGATAACCTTGTGTGGTGGTGTTTCTCTTTGAGTCCTGACATGGCCTGTGCTCTGGAGTGTGAACATGGTTGTGCCATTGGAATTACTTTTAATGCAAAGTTTAACTGTCCCACAGTCTGCTGTAGCTGATGCAGTGTAACCTTCTCTTTTGCCAAGCATTGTTGTAAAGCTGCCCTGAAACTCGTGATCTTTTCTTTGTGCAGACGTGGGAAACCTTGAACAGAATCCAACTCTATCCCCAGGAATTCTATCACAGTGAATGGCCCGACAGATTTTCCCTGCGCCAGGGGTACCCCAAAATCCTGCATGAGCACACAGAATTCCCATAGTGCCCAGTCACAGTCCCGAGAGCCTGGCGCTCCAAGAAAGAGGAAGTCATCTAGGTAATGCAAAATGTACTGGTGCCCTGTCACCTGCCTGAAAACCCATTCCAAAAAGGAACTGAACTTCTCCAAGTAAGCGCAAGAAACAGAGCACCCCATAGGCATGCATTTATACATGTAGAACTTCCCCTGAAATTGGAAACCCAGCAGATTGAAATCTAGGGGGTGCACCGGCAACAAGCAAAAAGCTGACTCGGTGTCCGACTTTGCCAAAAGCGCGCCAGGGCCCAGACCTCTGAGCATCTCAACTGCCTGATCAAAGGATGAGTACCTGACAGAACACAGTTCTCCATCAATTGTGTCGTTCAGAGACTGGCCCCTGGGAGCTGAAAGATTATGAATCAACCTAAACTCCCCTGGCTCTTTTTTGGGGCCCACCCCCAGTGGAGAGCAAACAAAGCCCTCCACCGGAACGCAGTCAAATGGACCTGCTACTCTGCCCAGGCACAATTCCTTTTCAATTTTTGCGGATTCCACCGCAGGATTAGCACTCACCGATAGCTGATTCTGGCATTGTGACACCCCTGCGTAATCAGGCGCGGAAATTCCTAAGCCATCTCTAAAACCTTCTAACAAAAATCTGGCAGACGTAGGGCAATAATACTTTTTCAACCATGGAATCAAAGCACTGGTTAATATGGGGGACCGGGCCTTCGTGAGGGAAACACAATCATTCCTGTTTCTTACCCCTTTATCTTTTGATTTTTTAACCCTTTCGGTGCTAGGCCTGCCCCCCCCCCCCCTGTGCTAAGCCTTTTTTTGGCTATTTGGGGTAGTGCACGCTTAGGCCCCTGCACCTTTTTGACCACATAAGGTATCCACGCCAAATTTGCATCCTTTTCTTCCAGCATCATTGGGGATTCTAGAGGTACCCAGGGTTTGTGCATTGCCCTGGAGGAGTTCCAGAAAATAGCCAAAATACAGCAAAATTCTGTTTTTTGGGGGGGAAAATGGGAAAAAAGGGCTGCAAATGAAAGCGTCTGGGTTTTTCCCTGCAAATGGTATCAGAAAAGGGTTTGTGGGGTTGAAATCACCATGTTCCCAGATTTTAGGGAATGACAGACTTTTGTCAAAAAACCAACATTTTTTACACAGTTTTGGCATTTTTCTGGGACATAGCCTATTTTTGCTATTTTTTGTGCTTTCAACCTCCTTCCAGTTAATGGTAGAAATGGATATGAAAGCAATAATGGATCCTGGAAAGCTATACATTTTAGAAAAGTAGACAAAACTCTGAATTCATCAAGGGGTCATTTGTGTAGATCCTTCAAGGTTTCTTTATAGAAACTAACAGTTAAATATAGGAAAAATTGAAAATCAGTTGAAAAAAATAGCCTTTTGTATCAACGTTTTTACCTGTAACTTCTTCTAATTATGACAGCTCTTTGAAAGCAATATACCGTTACATCCGCTGGACCTTTCTGGTTGTGGGGATATAGAGGACTTGTAGGTTCACCAAGAACCCGACGAACCCAGAGTCAAAAACTGAGCAGCAATTTGCAATGTTTTTTTATTATGTACCGGGTATATAGCAATTATTGTGAGAAAATGTATACATGGAAAAATCGGTATGAAAGACACCTATGTATTCCTGAAATAGGAATAAATTATAGAGTTTAGAAACAGTAGATATTTGCACGTTTTCGAAATTGGGAATACTCATACTAGCTTGAAAATTATCAGTCATTTTTCAAAATAACTTCTTTTTTACACAATGTGTTTCATTTGGAAGGCAGAAACTCATCGAAAGTTAGGTAATAACAGTTGCTTTACAAATCTGAATTACCCTAAGTCTCCCGATAAAAATGGTACCTCTCTTGTGTGGGTAGGCATAGTGCCCATGACAGGAAATGGCTCAAAACCCAACGTGAACACACCACATTTTCACAATGAAAAATTACCCTTTTTTTGCAAAGTGCCTAGCTGTATTTTGTTTAACCCTAGCTCTGCCGGCACCTAGGGAAACCTAGCAAACCTATACTGGACACTGGAATCCACGTGGATCCACAAATTTCCACCCACCCTGTGTTCCCCAAAGTCTTCCGAGAAAAATGGTACCTCACTTGTGTTGGTCGGCCTAGTGCCTGCGACAGGAAACAGCACAAAACTCAATTTCGCAGTGAAAATGACCCTTTTTTGGCAAAGTGCCTAGCTGTAGTTTTTGGACCCTAGCTCTACTGGCACCTAGGGAAACCTACCAAACCCAAACATTTCTGAAATCTAGACTCCCAGGGAATTCCAGGGAGGTATGGCTTGCGTGGATCCCCCAATGTTTCCTTAGCCAGAATCCCCTGCAAACCTCAATTTTAGCTGAACAATGCACTTTTTTCACACATTTTTGTGTGGGAAAGTTGTGGCATCACCGTGCTGACACAAATTTCCTACCACCCAGCATTCCCCCGGGTCTCCCGATAAAAATGGTGCCTCACTCGTGTGGAAGGCCCAAGTACCCGCAACAGGCAAGGGCCCAAAACTTAGTGAGGCGACATTAAAATTGCCTATCTCAAAACTACCTGGTTTTGCAAGGGTGGTACCCAGGGTTTTTGGCCCGGTGCTCGGCGGCCACGTAGGGAAACCTACCATACCCACACATTTCTGAAACCTAGACACCCGGGGGATTCCAGGGAGGTATGGCTTGCGTGGATTCCCCAATGTTTCCTTACCCAGAATCCCCTGCAAACCTCAATTTTAGCTGACAAAATCACTTTTTTCACACATTTTTGTGTGGGAAAGCTGTGGCATCACCGGCCTGACACAAATTTCCTACCACCCAGCGTTCCCCCGGGTCTCCCGATAAAAATGGTGCCTCACTCGTGTGGGAGGCCCAAGTACCCGCGACAGGCAGGGCCCAAAACGTATGGCTTGCTCATTCCTGTAGGTGCATCCACTCTTTGTTCTTTTTGGCCTCCTCCCTTTCTGTTTCATCTAACAGCAAGGAAAACATATTCACGTAACTTCCTTTCCATATTTTTTCTTTCACCCCCTGTGTCACATGCCTCGCCAGTTTTTCCCTGGACGAGCACACTTCACCCAAGCCTAAGACTGGCAATGTCTGCCGCTTACCTGTTGCAGTTGTTTCCGCTGGTTTCTCTTTTCTCACAGGTGTGTTTACTGCTTGTGGTTCTTTACCGACCCCAGCAGGAACTGCTCCACCCACTGTTGCACCACCTGATGGAGCTGCCTTCCCTCGGCTTGCCACCCGAAGACTGCGCCACTATCTTTGCTGGTTTCTCAAGGGCGGATTCTCTGCCACCTAAGACCCCTGCCGCTGGAGTCCATGTACCTGACTTCTCCAACCATGGCAGAATTGCTGCCAAGCTCGCTACTAAATCATGCTGCCCTGGAGTGCTCCCCGATGGCCCACTTGTGTACGGAGGGTTTGAACCGGTCCCTGGTTGGCTCTCTACTGAGCCTCCCCCCATCGGGATGATTGGCGGCTGAGGCGGGGGTGCGGCACCTGAAGGTCCTGGCAAAGTATCCCCTGGGGGAGAAGTACCCGCTACCCCGGCTGATCTCCCCATCAGTAACCCATGGCACCCCCGCTGCCGCCACCGGCTGCACTGTCTGTGGCATCTCCCACACTGGTGCGGTGGCCACAGCGACTTCCACTGGTATCATGGCAGGTTCTACCCTTTTCCTGGATCTCGCCCTTTTGGGCATAGGGGGGAATGCTGCCTTAGGGGCCACCCCAGTTCGCCTGGGCCTGTCCTCCGCTCCTTCCTGCCCATCAACTCTTTCCCTTAATTCTGCCAAAGCTTGCCCCCTGTCTTTAACTTTCTTCACCATGGTCTCCATGGCCCCCATTTTACGCATCATGGTCTCCATGAAAGTGTCCATGCGGGAACGCTGCTCGCTCCACTTTGTTTTAGGGGCCATACTACTACCCAATGCAATGTACTAATATAAAATTGTCCTGAACACCAAACACTTAATAAGTGGTACCAAATACCCCAGTGCACTAACTAGAAAATTGACCTGACTGTCCTGAACACCAACACCCAATACGTGGTACCAAATACCCCCAGTGCACTTACTACAAACCGTGTCGCCACTCTAAGCAAACACAACACTTAATGCACATTCCAGCTCAAAGGGGATATAACCAAGAAAACAATTAGGCTAAAAGAGGGCCACAAATCCCACAATTACCCCAACAGATGAGACACACTACGATGCCCCTTGCGATGATCTGGTCTGGGACACTGCCCAGACCCTTACCTCACTGAAGTAGCAGCCCCAGGCAGGCCAACAGCACCCACGCAACCAGAGCCACGCCTACCAGCTATTATAATACGTCGGTGAGTATTCTCTAACCCGTGTGGCTCCAAGAGGCAGTGGAATGCAGGCCTGCCAGTCCTGCCCCAAATGACCTCCCTGTGTCCTTATAGTGAGCCCCAGTCTCCAGCAGTGCCCCGATTGCCTGCTCCTTAGCTCCTGGCCTTCTCCTTAGCTCCTGGCTCCTGATGCAATCACCTGCAGGACAAAAGACAAGACATGAAAGAAATCGGTGGGACTTCCGTGTGAGGTCCTGCTGCACGCTGTGTTCTGTCTGCTACAGGGGCAGCGGGGAAAGAGGACATCCCCGCCGCTCCCAGCCTTTTTATTGCCTTCAAATGCCGAAGCCGGTTCCAACCGGCTTACCTGGCGTTGCTACCACACGCAACTCAGAAGCGCTTCTTACTGCTTCCGGGTCACGCGCCAACGTGCCAATCACAGAGGGAGGCGAGGCGCCGCGTCACTTTTGTGCGCGGCTCAGTCCCGCCTCCCTGCTGCCACTGTGGGGGACCGGCATGACCGCCATAGATGCGGTGTGTCAGATGCCTTCTCCCGCCTTGCTATGTGCTCCCCTCTCCCCGTGCTTACATTTCTTAAAGAATATTGGGGTGACAAACCATGGGATGCACCGGTGTCCTTGGAGTGGTAGAGAAACAGATATAGTGAAAGTAGAGCTCTCAGTTTCCTAGGTCAAGGCATGAGGTTTTCATTGACTCCAAGTTTAATTTTTGTTTTCCGGACTTGTAGCCCAGATTTTATAACCAGATAAACAAAAGTACAAAGTAAAGAATGCAAAGAAACCTCTTGAGAGGATGAGCCACTCACACATGTATCTAGGAAACGTGACGTCTCTGACTGAAAGTGGCTTTCAAAGCACCCTAAACAACAGATTTGCTCTGTACCGATTAGCACAAACACATGTCTAAGGATATCCAGCGCTTGCTGTGCAAACACTGAGTGACAAATGTTCATTTATGAGTATGAATAATGGATCAACCCTACACTCATGTTCAGAGAGCAATACCCCAGGAGCACATCAAACAGTTGAAATTCATTTTAACAATCAATACAATTTCGTGGTTGTGCACTGGCACATTCATGGCATATTCATGTTCATTTATGAGTATGGACATTATTGATGACTGCATCCACCAGAATGCACCTGAAGTACTGGAGCAGGCAAGAAATGCACATCCCATTGTTTAATTTTTCTTGAATATGTTGGGTTAACTAACCCTTGGGATACAACATTGTGCATGCAGTGCTACAGAACCTGAGCTACATTAAGCAGTTTCCCAAGCACTCGAAAACCACAGGATTACTCCTTGCGGAGGAGTGGCAATTAGAATGAAACACAGATCCAAGGATATTCGATATTTACTGTGCCAACACTGGTTGAGAAACATTGCATTGAGTGTGAGTAGGAAAACTATTGAGGACTGCTTCTAACACAGGGCACTGGAAGAACTGGTGCAGGCAGGCAGGCTGTGGGTTTCCACTCCTCTCTGGTTAAATGCCCTGAAATAGCATCATTAAATCGGAACTAGTTGCTAGAGGCTATTCATCCGAACCTTTATCGTAAGGCTTTAGCATATTCACCAACTTAAGTCACCATCCTGAAATATTGCCATAATAAATATATCTTTTGGACAGTAGTGTTATGTCCTAGGGTTATTCCGTTGCAGGAGATATGGGCTACAGCTAATGAAGGCATACCTGGTTTCTCAGTTTTTAAAATCCTAGTAATAGTTAGTTAATTGCAATCAGCTCATTGTCATCTTTAAAATGATACCCACCTCTGCACTAGTCGGTGTTAGCTGTCCTTTCAGAAAAGCTAATGAAAAATACACATTGGGCTGGTTAAGGGAGTTGACAGTTAGATCTTGGAGGTCAATGGTAAGTGTGTTTTAAAAGCTGGGACTTAAACATCATTCATTCTAGTTTCAAGAATTGTACAAAGGAGACAGTGGGAGTCATAGTTCATCCTAAACACATGGCCTAAAACTGAAAGCAGGACAGTTGATAATGATATTATCTACTAACATGATCATGCTGAATTAAAAGGAAAGCCAATAGAATTTGACATGATGATTTGCCTTTGCTCAATTACACTGGGACATAATTGATAAGCCCATAGAGCAATTGTGCAAATTTCTAATGAAATTAAATTATAATGTAAATAAAACCATAACAGAAGTTATAGAAACTCAACCAATCATTGAGGTATTGCTTTCTTTAGTAGGTTGTACAATGGATAGTACTGGATTCTCTAATTGTATATGATGTTTTTTGCCACGCTGTTGAAGTTAATGCAAATAAGGATCGAATTTAAAAATGAGACCAAGTGTAGGGTATCTTGCACATCCTCCCATTGGTATGAAAACCTAATGATCTGTGCATGTAAAATGGTGTTATGGCAACATCTCAAAAATAAGATATCCATCAAACTGACAAGACTGTATAAGACATACATCAGTAAAACATATTCCACGTTTATATGAATTTTAAAAAAGTAAGAATAAATGTGTCACTACTAAGAACTAGTTTAGGCTGTTAAAAATTATTCAGAGTAAATCATTTTAGAAAATGTGTCGTCAGGTGCGGAAAATGTGAAACTTGGCCAGCTGGCCAATTTCATTCATACTGAAACATACATAGACTACCTCAAACTTTTAAATGAATGAACCATTATACACGCATAGTCTCATGACAGTCATAAGTATGGTCTAGAAGCTCTCTATCCTGATATCTGGAGCTCCTAATGCCCTTGTTCCAGGAGATGTTGTCCAAAGCAATTAAAGAACTATCCAATATGATGTGTTTTTCTTCATTCACATCTTTTAACATCTATTGGTTGCTGAGAATGAGTGATAGAATCCTTGAGAGGATCATATCTGAACCCAGTATTTATGAATGGTCCTTTATCCAACCTATGTTCACGTAGACTCTTGACTATATTTGATCCTACTAGTCCTATTCAGATGCTTTAACACATGGCCTACAAATATACAGGGCTGCACCTTATGTTCAGGGTGACCTGCAGGGTGACCTGCAGGGTGACCCTTAACCCAAACATGTTGTAATATATTCATGTTTTGTTAATTAAAAGCACTTAGAGGGAGCACAGGCTTTTTGACTGGGCTGTGAATAGCCTCCCTTGTGCCCACACATCCCCTCATTGCTCTGTGACTCAGGATAGTCTTTTGTATTTTGTATGTGTCATCTTATTCATTACAGAAGGCCTAAGTTTTGTATTGCAGAGGATTTCCTTGCACCGAAGATCAAAAAAAAAATGTGTCTTCTGTTTTAAGGTTCATTGTCTTTCTTTTAGTTTACTGTATTGCAGAGAATAGTGTTTCTATCAAAAGAAAGATCAAACATCTGCAAAGGCATGATCTATATTGAAAATTATTGCCCTTTGGGAGGCTACTGCTTTTTTCAGTGGTCATCCTCATTTTTTGTGGACTGATGCTGCTTGTTATATTTACTATTTGCACTGGGACACTGCTAACTAGGCCCCGGAGCATGTGTTTCGACCCATAAAACATGGCGAAATTGGCATTTTCAACTTTCCTATAAGGCCATAATATATGGTGTACCAAAATATACCCATGACTTGAAAAGCTAAATGTTACCTATAGACTACAATACTACTGGTCCATTGACAAGTGTGACAAGACAAATCTGACCCCAACCCTACCACTGTAGTGTGGCTGCTGCAGTTTAAAAACTGTAGCTCACTGTGTCAAAATAACATTTTTTGATGGGGGGAATCCTCCCTATTAAATATTAATGTAACCTCTAATTGGCTTTGTAGCCCCCATGGTGCATGGCATTTTAAAGCAGGATATGTAGAAATTCAAAGTTAACATGTTCTTAAAGGAACTACTGCCCAAAGGCTAATTTTACTGTAGGAAGGCTTGCTGGCCCATAAAGAAACACTGGGAAGCAATATTAAAGATTACTTCTTCCATCTCAGGCTAGGGACCAGCAAGGAAAATGATTAAACAACTATTTAATGTCCATTCAAAGCCCGACTTAATGGTGAAGTCAGATTTTTGATAAATATCAAGAAAAGGGAACTTTTAGAAAGTTAAATTTTCTCTGCCTGAAGCTTCCGGAGGCTAATGTACATTAGCTCCCAGCTCTCATCCAGCTGTTAAAAAGCCCGGATGAGGTGTGAAAATGGCTCCCAGAGCAGAGACGAAAGCCTGGGTGTGGGGATTTGTTTTTCTTCATCTGGCAGAAAGAACAGTTTGGCTGTTCCCAATAACCTAATTTATTTCATAGGATCTCTCCTGTCACAAAGAGTTTTCAGATGACACCTAGAAAGGTCCCTTCTTTTGTCCTCTCACTCAAGTAGGGACCAAACCCAGTTGGGGGAGAGCTACCCCCAGAACTCTTTTGGAGTGGCCACAGAGTAGGGGCTGCTTATTGCCCTGGACACACATCGGGATGGGACACATGCTTTGAATAAAGGAAGAAGGGTTTATTCATCTTGATTTTGTGAGCGAGAGGGCAGTGCCAGGACACCCGTAGGGTGACAGTTTTTGCGCTATGTAAGTTCAAGTTAAATTACATTACATTACTGTGAACTGTTTGCAGTAGTGCCTGCAGGAACTAGTTAAAAGTGGGCAGTGTTATCCCTGGAAATATTTACATAGAACAAAGACATGGACTCCAAGGGTTAGTTGTCTG
The DNA here is from genome assembly GCF_964204655.1 of Triturus cristatus. Classification (NCBI taxonomy): domain Eukaryota; kingdom Metazoa; phylum Chordata; class Amphibia; order Caudata; family Salamandridae; genus Triturus; species Triturus cristatus. The sequence continues at coordinate 827,160,056 of NC_140585.1, read as the reverse complement.
ACCAATTGTGTGGCCACAGAGACACAACATGTTCCATGAAGTCTTTCTCCTGAAGTGCCCAGCTGACAAGTACCAACTGGACTTGACGTGGTCCCCACTGGTGGCCTCTGATAGAGTTATTTTTTACCTCCAAGCTCTGTTCGTTAGGTCCTGGGACCCTTGGCTGTGTCTCACTGGACTTCACCTATTACCCCTGAAAACCTGGGATTTAGAAAATCTTTGGATACCAATACCTCTGGAGGACCGTGACCAACCTGCCAAGCTGATTCACCCATGGCACGGCTTCGCTAGGCTGAAGAAACAGCTTTTACCAACTTGGAGCTTCTCTGCAGCAGCAAATCTATTACAGCAGGACCTGATAGGGAAGGTATCTGGCCTTGTGACGCTCTCGTTGGAAACAGTTGGCTGCATCACCCTGGTAGAGCATTTTGAGCTCTGAAAAAGATCTAAGTCCATAGGTAAAAATCTTGACTTGGTAAAGGGTCAAAAACTATCCAGCAAGGCTATGTCCCCTGTGCACAAAATGGGGATTTCAGCCACTCAGGTGTTTTTTCACCAAGACCAACAAAATAATTGGGACCTCCTCCAATGCCTGCTGAATATCTTGGAGCTCTCCTCAGATCGAGCTTGTTGCCTTGCCCCATTGAATGATTTGACTTTCAAAAATAACACTAGGTTCCAAGGTAAATCTTCCATCTGGTTCGAACCTGCTTGATGTATCCGACCCGCACTCCATCTCTGTTGGTTTCAAATCATGCATAGGTCCCAGGGAACCTCAACCATTGACTAACATTGGTACTTTGTGTTTTTACAGCTATTTTTATTTAAATCTTTAAAGATTCAGATTGGATTTCTGTTGTTTTGATGTGATTTTGCTCATTCCGTTATCATCTAATTTTATAAATTGGACTGGTATTTTAATGAGTTGTCTTTCAGACTTTTTAACTGCTTTCATAATACTATATGCTTTACACAATTTCTTTAAGTTAAGTCTGTCTGCTCTGTGGCAAACACACCAAGGGTTGAGCTCAGGTTTAAATTACTGAAAGCTTTTACTAGACCTAACAGGATAGTGCTTTTATTAATTGTGGTGGACCTCAAACCATCCCAACTAATAAATCACTATCTCACATCTTTCCATTATGTCGATATTAAAGTAGGAATACTGTCTAGTGACATGGCTTTTTTACTGAACTGTGCACGATTCTACAATCATCTTCCATAAACATTAATCATGAAACCCACTTAACGCCTATAATACGAAAATATGTGTGAGTGAGATGTATTTTATGATTAAATAAATAAATACATATGCTTTTGACAGTTAATCCACATGTCAGAACCCCGTTCAGAGGGCCACAGGGCAAGCCTGGGTTACTGGGCCCAACGGAGGTGGTTGAGGCCGTTTACACCTGAAGTCCCAGGCCCCACCCAACTGTGGATCCCACTCAATTGGGTCAAGTGCCTGCTTCTGCACCTGACTCTCAATTGATAATGTAGCGCGAGCAGTCAAGGCTCCCTCAGAGGGAAATGTTGATACAGATTAGTGAATATGGCTCATAACTCACAGTGCATGCTGCGCACACAATAAATCAATGCCCAGTTGAATACTTATTTTGTATAAAAGAAGTATTTTAATTTTAATTCTACAAATGCAAAGGTAAATGACATTTAATATGCAATAACACAGTCCCCCTTGAAGTAGGCATGCTAGTAGTTGTCAGGCCACCCCCCTGGGCTACTTAGTTCCCATGTAACTGTTGTGTTGTTATTCCCCAAACACATGCTGCAACATCCAGGGAGCGTAAACTACTAGTCCCTGTTAACTCGGTTTCCCCCTCTTGGGCTCAGTCAATAAGGTGAAGCCACTTAGAGTTCAAGTAGGGTTGCAAAAACCAAAGGCAGTATATCTCTCGGGGCCTGGTAACCCAGTTCTCAGCTTACCTGCTCCAGCGGTGCAAAACCAGGCAGTGGTACAGTGCGGTCCTGGCGTGGATCAGCAAAGTCGGTTCACATGTGCAGCTCCTGGCAGGTCCTAAGTCCCACTTACCTGCTCTAGCCACATGCAGTAAGTCCTTGCTCGGGGATGGGTCAGACTCCTTGCTCCGTCATGGATCTGACGGCGTCTACTCGATGCTCAGGCCTCCTTGGATAAAAAGCCTCCCTCGTGTTGGTTGTAGCAGCAATTTGGTTCATGGGCAATGACCTGTGTCTCCTGTAAGCCTGGGCAAAGCACTACGCTACGCTCGCGTAGTTTGCGAAGTTCGCGCTACTTCGCACTACGCGAACTGCACGTAGCACAGTGCGAACACGCGTAGCATAGTGTTGCGTAGTGCTGCGGTCATTTTTTGCTTGCTCGCGGTCCTCAACATCAAGTTGGCGACCGCGAGCAAGCAAAATGACATCCCGGCGAGACTTTTTCCTTGTTCGCGATCAGCAACTTCAAGTTGGTGATCGCGAGCATGGAAAATAAACCTCCCGGCGAGATTCCCAACGCGAGGAGGTCAGGTTTCTCATTGCGAGTGGTCGCATATGCTCGTGACCGCTCGCGATGAGAAACTACCAGTTCGCGTTGAGAAAGCTGAAGCTCGAGTAAAAATCTACTCGAGCAGCAGAAAACTACAGCTCGCACTGTGCAAGATGCCATTTTCAATGATTGCACAGTGGTGGTTGCTTGTCCGCACTGTGCAATCATTGAAAACGACATCTGGCACAGTGCGAACAAGGTACTACGCAGTTCGCGAAGTGCTACGCGTAGCTCGCGTAGTGCGAACTTCACTTTGCGTAGCTTCGCGAAGTGCTACTTCGCGAACTACGCCCAGGCCTAGTCTCCTGCCTCAGCACGTCGAGTAGCTCCTCCTGGTATATGAGGTCCTTCTAACTAACCTTACTGTCTGATCACACTGGCCTCACGTTTCCACCTCCTTACCCACTCCTGGCATGCGGGGTCACAGCAACTTCCCACACATGGGCGATGGCATGATCGATGCTGCACATCATCTTAGCAAACAACAGCCCCTCCTCGCATACATGATCGCTAGCTTCCACAATGCTGCTCATGGGCAAAGGCCCGATCAATGCAGCACTGTCCTGGTGCATGGCAGCACTTCCTAGCATATGGGGTGACCAAACTTCACCATGTGACACATGGGATACAGTTCGAATGGTGCACCACAGCTCCTCACACCTCGTTCAGGGGCCCCACACTTCTGGACTCCCCTGTGGATTTCTCTTCCTCCAACATGCTCCACTCCCTCCCAGGCAGACCGGTCTTGGCGAGCAGGCAGGTACTGGTGCTCCAGACTCCAGGGCAGATGATCTTGGTTACCCTGGGCGAGGTCCTCTCACATAGCAGGGAGACTAACAGGGTAGGTCACTTGTCCCGGTCACAGCCAGAAGTCTTGCAGAGCTTCTCCTCCTCATGCAGCCCGGCTGGCTGCTCAGCAGATGACAAAGTATAGGGTCTCAGACACCCCTACTTATAGTTCTTTTTCAGACACAAAATGTGATTTAAAGTCCTTTATAGTTTTATGTTGGGGTTCTGCTTCTTTGATATGTATATCTCTGTCCCTCATACTTCCTTTAGAATGATGTCTGTCACAGCAGGCAGGACTCTGAAGCTGATTACCTCACAATATGATTCATGGGAGTGGCCAGAGTTCACATCTGGATGTCAGGCACAGTGAGCTGTGCATCAAAGAATAATCCTTTGCCCTCCGCCCTATCCTTTATGATTCCCTTATCAGCACCATCTCCCTCTTGTGAGAAATGTGCAGGCCCTTCACTGAATCAAAGAGCCCTTTGAAATAAACAGGGAGATCCTGGCAACACATCACCCAGTGCTTGTCGTACTCAGCTTACAGGAATGTAGCAATATACAATTCTACCTGGGGGAGATTCCTCTACCCTTGTGTTTTCACCAGGCAGACCTGGGTTTCCCAAGGTCGTCCTTGCAATGTGCTGGTGCAGGCATTTCTGCACTCAGCATACATTCACAGCACATTTCACTATCTAGCATTGTCGTGCCCATGTTCCATGCTACTATCAGCATTTCTACATGAAAGACACATGCTCAGTCTGTGCATACTGTTCAATACCACAGTCGCTCTGTACTGCACAACAGTATATTACTTTAAACACCCTCTGGCAATGCATTCACATTTACCATGTGCACACTGTTCCACACTGCACCCACTGTGTAGTGTATGTCTTGCACACTGACGTGTACTTGGCACATGTTTTCACTACGCAGGCACTTCTACATCAACCTTATGTAGGCAAAGGATGAGTTAAACACACAGCAACGGAACCTTTAAAAGTGTGAGTTAGTCTGTAGACCTCACTCCAATGACTCAGGGTAAAAAGGACCTGGTCACTACTAATCATCACAGGATAGATATACTGTCACCACCATACTCGTGCTATTTAACTCCAATGAGGGCAGTAGCCTTCCACCACTATAAGGGTAGCGCTTTGGGCACCCTTCCTGGTCCAACAAGATCACAATCCATGAGACAGTCCTAAGACATGGCCACACACGCATGATCCATTGTCGCCTATGACAGAGAAAAATCAACATTAGGGATTCAGACAATGATACAGTTGGGCACTCAGGGCAAGGGTACACATCTTTACCATGCAAATGACTTTTTCGTCCCAACACCACACTACAATAAAATTAAGATTTTTAAGCTGCACATAAGTTGATGTTTTTAATATTTCTTCTGACTAATTTGCCTTGCCATACCATTTGTGGAGATCTCATATATATCCATTAATTTAAAAAAAAATTGTAAGCTTTAGTCACCATTTCTCGGAATCTCTACTCAAAGTCATACTGTCAATGACCTAATGTTGGTCTATATCTTTCCATAAACGAGTCAACCTAAAGCTGCGATTCAAATTGGAATTGCTGACTATTAATTTTTACATTAGCCTCCCAATTGACCATTCCATTAGTGCATTCCTAACCACATTACTGCAAACAGCCTCTCATATACCAGTGCACTGAGCCTGTGCTTGCTTTTGACTGACCATGCAATGCCCTTTAAGAAAACGACACAGTCAATCAGTGTCAATCAAAATGGCAATGATTACTTAAAAAGCTTTCACTCAACCCCTGTTAGTGAATCATTCATAAAGTACCTCAGGCAATGAACCCCTCGGAAATATCCCACTTAGGCAGAGTCGCCTGTTCATGAAATTGCTGCAGTCAATAACCCATTAGAGAAGATCACTTTAAACTGTGTTCGCCCATGTGAAAAAGTAACACATGCAATGGGTCTCCACTGATAACAGGCAAAAGTGCATCTTAATTGTAACAGAAGCATCAGAAAAGAGACCATAGATTTCTTTCAGCTAAGAGTAATAATTCATTCGAGGTTGAGATGATTTCAGAACGGGTCGTGTGTGGAAGCCGTGTTCTTCAGTTTTATGTGTGTCACCATTTAAGTGGAGCTTTGTAAAAAAGAAAACAAAAGGCTGCAATGTGTAGTGTACTCAATAAAACATCAACAACGTGTAAAAAAGCACCTGCTCAAATAATTTTCCAGAGAATAACTGTTCGTCAATTTGACCCTTTGCCATTTTAAATTCCTGAATCCTGTTGCAGGCCACATGTCCTGTGCCTGTTTCTGTTTCAGTGTCACAGTATTTCTGAATGCTTTTGCTGTGAGCGATTGAGTAGACCACTGCTATTTCCGGATCTCGAAGCTCTTGTGTTTCAGCATATTTGACAATATAAATATTTATTCTGTGTATTTATTTACACGCAGCAAATCATCTTAAAGGGATATTCTGTATGTAGCAACCGCACTCGGCACAAATTATGCACAGCTGTGGGCTGGATAAGATGGATTATGAACAATTAGGGTAATATTTCCATGTAGTATATATACCTGTGAAGCTGATGCATGCTTCAACTGGAAGTCCCCAAGTTTAGAACCTCAATTGTCCAAAAACAATAATTTTCTGGAGCACCTTCTTCACCACAGTGCACTCTCTCCTCTGACAGAAGTTAACTGTTCCACTCATCTCCCTCTAGAAACAGCACAACCATTTAGACAATACCCAGGGGCGTAACACTGGCCCCTGCAGCACCTATGGTGCAGGGGAGAGCCCAACCATTCAAGGGACACCCAATCGCTCAAGGGCCCCCGTTCATTCCAACGCCAATGAATATCTGGGAGATATGGGAGACCTAGGGCCCCTCAACACATTCTGCAAGAGGGTCCCATCATTTTGCGTTACACCACTGACAATACCTAAAGTTGATGAATGGGATTTCCAAACTGAAAACTTCTCCTTTAACCACCTTGAATGAGGGTGTGGTGTCTGCAAAATAAGTAATAACATGTACATGATTGTATTGTATGTAATGCCTCCATCACTGTGTATGTGTTGCAGAATGAAGATGGTTGGATGGGAACTTCACTCACTAAGAAATAAAGTTAACCTGTTTGACCCACATTTGGCTGCTTGTATCCTTCTTAATACCAGATGCTACACTGGCGACGAGGATGGGATACAAAAGATCCCAACACTGTGCCTGTTTTATGACAATGGCTTTGAGTACGCTGCGGAGACTTTAACAATGCCGTCACGTCTGGTGATTAAAGGGAGCAGTAGACGTCTGTGATATGGTTTATGACTTTCATCTGCTTGGCTGGTGAAGTGAGGAAAGCTTTATCTGCGATTTTTGTTAAAATTTGGTTGGCGTCTTTTTTACTTGCAACGGGCTTTGTGCGTGACTGTAATCTGAGCTCGGTGCACCAGAGCAAGCCTCACCTGACTGGAAGGAAGACTGGGAGCGTGGCACAATGCAGTGAGATTGTTCTGCGTGAGGGCAGGCCGCACCGCGTGAAATCAGCCCACACCCAACTAGTAGAACGATTTTTAATGGGTGCAAGCTATCCAGCAGATAGGCCTGGTTTTGTGCAAGCCTATTGCCATTGTTGTAGGAGCATGGACCATTGCATGTGAGTCTGGAGAGTTTCCGGTGAGTCAACGTGTCTAACAGTGTATTCTACACTCCCCCACTCGAAGCCTTTGCATTTTATGCAGAGAGTAAAAGTGGCTAACAGAGGGTATTCCACATGTGGCTAACAAGGTATTCCATGCTCCGCCATTCAGCGCATCAGTGTTTGATGCATATGCAAGTCCGGAGCGGTTCCAGTGAGTCAACATGCCTAATAGTGTATTCTACATGCCACTACTTTGCGCATCTGCATTTTATGCTATGAGTAAAAGTGGCTAACCAAGGGTATTCTTCTATGCAACCCCAGTCAACAATTGGTTTTGGCAGTGCACGGCTGCCAGTGTGACTCAAAGTGAGAGATGCGCTGTAAGTGAACCATAAGCTGCAAGAGAAGAGCCAGCTACAATAGAAATTCCTTACCTCTTCTTAATCTTCATACGCTTTACTCTCTTTGAAGGCCCAAATCCTACTGGTGATCGAACCCTGACTTCTAATATCTGCCTGCTGTTTCGTTCTTTCTTCCTGCCTCACTGTTGGTCCAAGAGCAGGTTCCTGGATTCTGATTGGGTATTCTCTTGATTAGAGGAAAGATCCTTAGACTATTTATGATGGTGCACAATTAGCTTTTTATTCACAGATAGAGTCCTTGGACACAATTTTATTTAACCCTTTATTCATAGGGAGATACCTTTGACACAATTGGTGTGACTATATAGGATGGTACACACTTAGGGCCAGATGTACAACCATTCCATTTTGCGGGTTGCAATGTGCGATTTTACGCAACTCGCTATTTACGACTTGAAAAACGGAATGCACTAATGTGTCTCAGATACATTTAGTGAGTCCCAATGGGGTCACAAATGATCTGCCTGATCAATATTCATGAGACAGGGCACAATTTGCAACCCATTGGAAATGGCCAACACTCACAGGGGGAAACAGCGTTTATAACGCAGACAGAACCACGCAGTGCCATTACAACGCAGGCGCTTCAACGAACACGTTGTTACCACGTGTTCCATCACAACGCAAGTCATTACAACAGCTTGTTTTAGGGAATGCATTGTTGGATTTTAAATCCAATACCTTCTCTATTGTTGCACAGACTGGAGTTGGGATAGTAAAATATACTATTCCACAGTCCAGTGCTCCCCTAAGGCAAATAATTGGGTAATCCAGAGCACCACAAGAGTATAGTGATGAAGACCTGATAATCTCGTAGATAAAATGTTAATCTTTTCCAAACATTTGGGGGCAACTTATAACAAGTTAAAGTTTTCTATACAACTGGGTACATACTGGTGATTGCACCGTAGGCCACCTGGTCCTTGGGGCAGAATTGCTTATGTACTTTGATCTACAGATTGGAGATGGTCTAGGATGCTGACCATTCTAATTGCCATGAAAAAGTAATCGAATCGACGAAACACTTGACAGCTGTGAATATTATCTACTGACCTGAATGTCAACAAATTGTGTGATTCATGTAACAACAAAGTGTTAGATACAAATGTTTGGAAAAGATTAAAATTTGATCTACGAGATTATCAGATCTTAATCACTATATTCTTGTGGTGCTCTGGATTACCCAATCATTTGTTTATATGTGCAATTCTTTGTTACATATATTATTTACACTATTGTGGTGGCATAGTATTGATCAATTTGAGCAAACCACACCATACTCGTTTATATATGTTACACTTAACCTAAACTTTACAGATGTGCTGGTAGTTCTTAGTTACCACTGCTATCGATTTTTCCTGTTAACTTCCCTAAGGCAAGTTGGTGTAACGACTTGCATTGTAATGGAATGCATGGTAACTACGTGTTCATTGTATTGCCCACGTTATAAAGGCATGCGTTGTAAAAGCTTGAGTGAATACATCATACATCACTCACAGAGTGAACCCCCAAGGCTTTGCCTTCTTTTTAAATAATGATGTGTTTTTTTTTTTTTAAATGCGGCCCATTTTCCTTAAAGGGGATTCATTTATAGAAGAAAAATTAAATGTTTCTGTTTAAGTTTTTCAAGAGCAGGTAGTGGCTCGTGGGACCACTGCCTGCTCTTAAAAAACATTTTCACTGCTAGTCACAAAGGGGAAGGGACCGCTTTCCGTTTGCGACTGGCTTGCCACCTACTTGAAGTAGGTGGTAAACTGTGATTGTTTTGCGACTGCATTTGCGGTCGAAAAACAATTCTACGTGGTATTTCAACTCTCTATTAGGAAGGGATGCCCTTGGCATGCCCCATTCTAAGAGCAACTCACAAACCCTATTTTACGAGTCGCTTATAGGTGACTGACTCGCAAAATAGTGTTTGTACATGCTACAAGCCTTTTTAGAAGTCGCAAATGGTCCGATTTTCCATTTGCATCCTCTAAAAATAGCTGTACATGTGGCCCCAAACCTTTTATTTACAGTTAGAGACCGTGAATAAAGTTTTATTTAACATTTTACTCGCAGGACGAGATCTTGGACACAATTTTAATTAAACTTTTATTTACAGGAAAGGACCTCATACATAATTTCTCTGTGTTGGTGATTGTAGTTAAGTCTATTTTTTGGGAGGGGTCACTCATTGTAATACTTCTCCTGCCGAATATTATGGCTCACCCCCTTTTTTCCTAACAAGCCCTGGGTTGCCACCTATAAAATTGCAGAAATGAAAAAAGATGTTTGAAAGATATGTCGGAGTGTGTGTGGCATCTCTAAAAGCAGAGTAAAACAGACCCTCCACTCCATTGTCTCAGTTCAGAAGGGCAAGAAGGGTTCAATCATCTCCCGGAAATCTCTGATACTGAAGCCTTAGGCCAAATGAGTATGAGACATGAATTTAGAAAACTTGATAATCATTACCTACCAAAAGTAAGCACTATCTTAGATAGGTATCATTAGGGGAGAAGGGTCCAAAATGAAGGGGAGTCTTTTGAGAATTACGTAATTTATCTTAGGAGGCTTGCTTCTTCTTGTAAGTGTGCAGCTTTACTGGAGGAAATAATCTGTGATCAGTTTATGTTGGGATGTAACATCAAAAAAGGGAGTGAGGAATTATGGCTGTGGGATGTTCCGACACTAGAGGAAATCTTACTGGTAGTAAATAGATTTGAGCACTCTATTAAATTAGTGGAGTTGATTAAAAAGGATACTGATAAAGAGCAAAGTGTACATGTGGTCAGAGAAGGGCTTAAAAAGATTAGAAATGGCAATATAAATGATATGGCAAATGATTCAATCAAAATATGTTTGAGGTGTGACAAAAATAGTCATTTTACTAATGATAAAATATGCCCTGCACTCAAAGCTAAATGTATGTCCTGCAAAAAGAAGGGTCATTTTGCTGGTGTTTGCAAGATGAAAAGGCCAAAACAAAAGGTCAGAGAGGTAGATGTTTGTGGTGGTGAAGGGAGTGTCAATATTGATTTTGAATGTGAGCAGATTCTATTATAGGTTGGGGATAAGATAACATCCAGTCCTGTCCATACAATATTGTTAGAAGAGCAAAGTACCAAGGTCCTCTTTGGCTCTGGTGCAAATATCACAATCATATCTAACAAGTTCTTTCAAGATAAACTTAAAGACAAGGCAACATTGCTCAAGCTGGAAATTAAACCATATGCATACGGTGGTGAACCAATCAAATGACATGATACTTCTGTAGTCTAATCGAGTACACGGAGTGTTTTGTGTCAGGAAAAATATATGTGTGCAAGAAGGATGACAGTATCTTTAGCTGGCTTCACCAAGGTGATCTAAGGGTGATGTTGGATCCTAACGGCAGCCCATAAATTATTTTGAATGAAAACTGTGTGGTAAAGAAAGTAAAGATATATTCAAACGTTGTATTTTTAATGGAATTAAAAAAAGATTTCACAAATTTTTTAGGGATGGCCTTGGGTGTATGAAAAGCTATAGGCACAGGATATGTTTGGTTACAGATGCCAGACCTATTTGTTGTAAGGTAAGAAATGTCTCCACTGCCCCAGAAGAGATGTGTGCAGAAATAGAGAAACTGAAGACTAATGGCATTATTGAGGAGGTTGAAGGAATAGAATTGTTGGCACCACTGGTTGCAGCCAGGAAGTCAAATGGTTATCTGCGTTGTTGTGGACTTAAGACATTTAAATAAGAATGTGATAGTTGGCAGATATCCCCTTCCGAGCTTCTCTCCATCAATAATGCTACTTGGTGGGGCAAAGGTTTCCAGCACAGTAGACCTCACTTCTGCCTATCACTAAAATGAGCTGGGGGAGACATCTCAAGGTATGCCTGCCTTTGTAACACCCTTTGGTACATTCAGATATGTCAGATCATTATTTGGGCTTATATCTGCGGCATATGTTTTCTGGCGAGTATTGGAAAAAGATTTAAAAGACATTCTTCTCTTTGGCAGAGATGGTAAGGAACACATTGCCTGTGTTAGAGATGTTCTGTGAAGGTTATGTGATTGCAACCTTACTGTTGTAATTACCCTGCTGCCTCTCCTCTTGGTACCTCCCGTCCTCCCCTCCCCTCTTCCCGCAGTTAGTATGCCCGGAGCTCACTTTAGAATGTTGACCGTATGCTTCATGGTAGGAGAGCCGATGACCTGAATAAAGACACTTCTTACCTTTACTCCTGTTCCGTGTCTTCTGGATTGTTTACAACACTGGTACCAAGACACTTACCATCAAACTTGAGAAATGCAATTTTGGAACAAATGCTGTAGACTATTAGGGACACATAATCACTGGTCATGGGTTGTGCCTAAAACAGATTTGATCAATAACATTCAGCGGATGGGCTTGTCCACTTCACTGGAAGAGTTAATGAAATTCTTAGGTGGGTTGGAATCTTTCAATTGAGGATAAATCACGGACCACTGTGCGAGATATTAAAAAAAAGGAATCGATGCAGTGTCAAGGAGAATGTCTAAATCGGTGTGGTATTGCTAGAATACTACTTTGAAGTAAAATACATTGCAGGTGTGGATAACAAAGTGGTTGACACACTCTCCAGGGTGATATCCAATTAAGTATCAAGATGAAAACTTTGAATCTGATGAATGAACGGAATTTGTCTGTGAGGTGGGGAGTAAGATTATTTCCAAAGAAAGATGGCATGAAGATTTTAAGTGTGATAATTTACTAAATGGAGCAACAAAGTTTATTTGTGCTGGGTTTTGAAGGATAAAAGATAGGGTAGTGATGGCTGTAAGGCTTTGAGGTGGGTAAAGGATGAGTTATCTTCAAGTAATGGTCTGGTGTTCAGAGGAAGAAGATTTGTTCCTCCGACAAAACTAAGGGAGGAGTTGATAAATCTGGCTTCTAATTGTCATCAAGGAATGTCCAAGACCAAGGAAAGGTTACGGTACTCTCATTGGTGGCCAGGGATGAATATGCAAATCAAGAGAATGGTGAGGGATTGTTTACAGTGTGTGGTTAGTGAGAAAGCAATGAAGCCTAGAGTGCAGCCAATGTGGATCAGAGATGTTCAACAGGACCATGGAAAGAGACTGCTCTCAACATTCTGGAACCAGTTCATGGGGATGGCAGGAGAAAAAATTTAGTAGTGGTAATAGGAATGTTTTCAAAATGGTCAGAGGTATGCTTCATAAGGGGCATAGAAAATAAGCATGTGACTAAATTTGAGGGAGAACTCATAGGGAGGGAAGGTTTTCCCGAAATCTTACTCACCAATGAAGGTGTTCAATGTGTCTCCAAAGAGAACGAAGAATTCCTTGAGGAATGTGGAATAAATCACAAAAGATGTGCTACCATGCTGAAACAAATGGGATCGTGGAAAGATTCAATTGTTCTCTTAAGGAAACCATAACTTTGGTCAAGGTTGATTTCATGAACTGGAGAGATGAAGTAAAGAGGAAGGTTGATGTTTACAGATTTACACTACATACCACCACTAGTAAGACTCCATTTGATTTGTTCTGGAGTAGGTACCCCAACACAATTGTGGAACCTTAGAGGGTAAATGCATATGATTTCAGTTTGAGGAAGATTCCACTAAAGAGGACTAGAGTTTGAGAGACGATGTGAGAGTTAGAAAAAGAGAAGAACATTTTGCTAAGAGAAGTGTAGTGAACAAAACCAAAATATGTGTAGGTGATTTTGTGTTGATAAAAAGGCCAGTGGGATAGGAAGGGAATGGTTGTTTCTCCAAACCCATACAGTGATTGAAACATTCACCAATGAGGTCAAAACGTAGAATCTACGCATTTGGAACCTCAACAGAGTAATTGTGTGCAGAGGGAAGAAAATTGATTTGAGTGATAGGTGTGGTAGAATAATAGCAGAAAACAGGGGAGCTGATAAGTGTGCCGTGACAAGGAAGTCACACAGAGTGGTGCAAGCTCCTGAATACTTGATTACATTGAGTAATCTAGGTGTTCCAGGCACAAGTTCCTCCTATGCCCCATGATTTGTGGAAAGGTAAAACATGTAAGTATTGTGTATATGTATATATGTGAAAATCTTAGTTACATTATTTTGTTCGGTTAAAGGAGGGAGGTGCATGGTGGCTGTAAAATGAGTAACAACATGTACATGACTGTACTGTATATAACACCTCCTTTACATGAGAGGTTGGAATGGTCAGAGAAAGGTGGGAGTCAGTGAAAACAGTTGGATCTGATGTTAACGAAGAAATAAAGTAGCCTGCTTGACTCCCATATGTCTGCTGGTATCCTTTTTAATAAGATATGCTACAGAGGGCTCTTCACTCACACCGACTCCAGTCTAAATCTGAACACCAAAGCATAACAACCAGGAATCTGATTTGAAAACACACTCAGATTGAAGTAAAAACCCGACGGACCCGATTCACAGAAGTAATCTGAGACGAATGTCTAACTTTACGACTTTTAATTTTCGCATAAGGGCATTTATGAGTATTACAGTTAGACTTTTGGCCTAAGTTTAGACCAAAAGTCTAACTTAGACCAAAAGGCTAACTTTACTGCTACTAAAGTTAGACTATTGGTCTAAGTTTAGACCTAGTAGTAAAGTTAGACTTTTGGTCTAAACTTAGACCAATAGTCTAACTTCATTAGAAGTAAAGTTAGCCTTTTGGTTCAAGTTAGACTTTTGGTCTTTACTACTCATAAATGTCCTTTGTGAATACCGAAATTCGTAAAGTTAGACTTTTGCCTCAGATTAATTCTACATATATAATCATTACTTCTTCTGCTACTGACACAGCACAACATGCTGTGGGGAAGGGTTTAAGAATGTGTCCCTATATAGCATCAAACACTTGCACTTGGTCGTCAGTGGGTTCATAGATAACTTGTTCGCATTCTGCAATTTGATTAAGTTCAGACAACCATATGTATAGAGTGCATAGGTAAGGAAGGCAACATAGTTTGTCTCCTACTAACACTGTTGCCAGCCAATGTGGACTATGTTTTTTGGGCACATCACAGTACATCAAATCATGGAGAAGAGCTAGAGACATTGACGGTTTAAATCATGACCCTGTTGTGCCAGTGATAGCCACCCATACTGACACTCAGTAGGTGTAAGTCCAGTACAGCAGCATAATACGTGGTAAGTCTCACCCCTCTGATCTCTACCTTTAATATGTAGTCTGGGCCAATTACTCTGCTGAATATAGCCTCCGGCGTGACCAGTACAAATGATGTATTATGAAGTAGATGAATTTCAGTTTGGCCTCTGAGCAGACTGTCATGTGTCATTCAGTAACAGTATCAACCAGTCTTCTGGGGTGTAGTCACTGTGTCACAGTGCAGAACTATCTGCCAGAAGTCGCTAGTTCTCTCCTTGCTCAGTTTAGAAAATAGGTGGTCAACCTGACCACTGTACACGCCAGACAATACTACTTTACATTTTTCCCATGTCTCAAGATATCTGCATATTGGAGAGCATGGGACAGTACATGTGTCTTTACCCAATCTACCTCAGAGGCAACGCATTAACCTGATGTATTTCCATTGCTGTGATTGGGCTACCCCGAAATTTGTTCAAAGGTTATAGAAGATCTTTTTGGTATAATTGGTGAGAAGCTGTTCAGTGCACACAATGTCTGCTACTAGCCAATCAGCCCAAGAGCCAGAAATGTCCCCTAATCTCAGCCTAAAGCTGTGCTAAATGGAAGCCGAGATGTCTACCCACGGACTTATTTTCTGGGGACTACAGGCACATTTCTGAGTGGTCATCATTGCTCTGATCACTGGGTTGTCCATCTGTGGCAGGAAGGACTGAAACTTGTAAAGGACATCTATGTTACGTTCGCAAACAATATAGCCCATTCTAAATTGATCCAGGTATGGGTTTCTGGCTCGGTAGGGAGTCAAGTTTTAAAATGTGAAAGCTGGTGAGCATGAAAATATGAGCCCATATGGGGATTACAAAGCATTCCCGCCTTAGTATATGCAAACAACTTTTCAGGTTTTAACCATGGCTGCCTGTCCTCCATATAAATGACTTTATGCTTATGTGCTAGACTTGGCATCCTTGGTGTGGTTCCCTCTGACTTTTTTCCTGCGTACTGGATCTCGTTTGAGCTGGCTTAGATGCTTTGGGTATTTTGCCACAACTGATCAGTGTCAAAGTGCAAGTGCCCTCTGTGTAAAATGTGAATATGATTGGTTATCAATGATTGGCATATTTGATTAACTGGTAAGTCCCTAGTAAAGTGCACTGTGGGTGCCCAGGGCCTGTAAACTAAATGCTGCAAGTGGGCTTCCAGCCACCCACATAGTTAGCCTTTTAAATGTGTCTCAGACCTGCCACTGCAGTGTCTGCACATGCAGTTTTTAACTGCCATGTCGACCTGGCAAGTGCATCAATTTGCCAGGCCCTAACCTTCCCTTCTCCTACATATAAGTCTCCCATAAGATAGGTCAATCAAAAACAACAAGACCTGGTTTTTAAGGCACCTACTGTTAGTCTACACAATTCCAAAACGGAGGCAGGAATTTACCAACTGTGAATTCTATGTATTCCTCTCTTTCTTTTTATGAGGTAATCTATTCCTCTCTTTCTTTTTATGAGGTAATCGCCAAACATTTTCCGCCTTTATTTAAGAATAAAACAGTTTTTACAACTGGCAGTCACCACTTCTTATAATATTTCCATCAACGTGTAACAAATGTGAAAAGAACCCAAAGGTTTCAAAAAGGAAGAAGGAAAAAGGAAAAAAGGTGGAAAAACAAAACGACCCCTCATGTGCGCACCACCAACGGGTTCACTGGTTGGTACTCACCAGCTGTGCCCACTTTTCTCATCATTGGTGGTCATTTTGTCCGAAAAAATGAAGATTGGTGTCTAAAAGAAAATAACCTAGGTGCAGTGAAGTGAACAGGTCACATCTCACGATGTAACCGTGTGTAATTAAAATTGAAAAAACACACTGTATCAGCAACCCCTTTATTATTCAAATGTGTATTTTTTCTAATTAAAAACCGGTTGCTTGTCATGCATACCGTTTCCAGCGCGAACATGTTTCTTTGCCACCTCAATTTCAGGCAAATTCTTCAGGGCGAGCCACTTCGTCAAGGCACCAGTACAGGACACACCATACACCGTTATTGGAGACTGCCAAATGTAAAAACAAAACAAAAACAACACACTGCATCACTCTCACAACTTCCATTTCGTCAGAAGAACTTCTCATTTGTTACGCGTATAGTATGTGTTTATATATATTTACCCTCAAGAAGCCACTGTTCCACGTACCAGCTTGTTCTATTGAGGTCACACAGAGAACTCCATATGTGAGTCCTCAAAGTGGATTGATCATTCAGCTATAATGTCAATCTGTAAAATAATGTACGTGTAGTTCTGAACAACATAATAATCATATTAGGGCAAGTTTTGTACCAATTCAAAATCTCTTTTTATACTTCGGGCCATTTAGTTATACATGATGGAAAACTTGTGGCCCTCATTAAAAAATAATGTGCTATTCGTCTGTGCCTTTTAAATTTTGTAAGCATCTCACCATTATATCAACCCTTTATATTTAGCTGCCCTCATCAATTTCCAATTCACGCACGGTTTAGCAGTGAGCAGCATGCACCGTCGTCGTGCCGGTCGTTTTTAACGTCGCTCTCATGACTTTTGCGGATGTGCGGTTTCACTGGTCAAAGGGCCCTTTAACCTTAGTCTTTCTGCCGCCACCCGCTTTTCTACTGTTTACAGCATCTTACTGCCTCCCCCATTCGTCCTTACCGACCAGGGCCCCACGGAGCGCATTACATCCTCCAGTCGCCTCCCGAGACTCGCACGCCACCTATATCCACTTCCGTATACTGGATCACGTGGAGGGGCCGTGTGGTCATGTGGGGAGGCGACCTGGAGGTAGCGCCATCTAGGAAAAGGATCACATTCTATCACCAACAGGGAATAAGAATGGTTAACAAACGGGGGATTTTTTTATGAAAGCCGTTGACATTTGTTTCACATAAAAAACATCGACAGCAGAAACTTATTACTAAAAGCATCAAATACGATGGTGAGAAAATGTTATAACAACACACAGACTCGAAACGTTTTTTGTAAGCCAGTCACTATGAAGTACTCTTCTCAAGAACACCAAAGAACCGAATCTGTATACATCTATACAGATAAAACGTTCTATTTCTCAAAACGTCTTCAGAAACTGCGGGATAACACAGACTTTCAGTATTCTCTGTTTTTTATCACATACCATTGTTTTTATAATTACAATAATGGCATAGTCCAGGAAGGTTTTAATTCCGGATTCGTGTTGCCTTACCATGCTAAGGAAGAGTCATCTAACCTTATTCCATTCTATAAATTTGTTAAGCCCAAGCTGGTCACATTTTTCTTGAAAAATCCAGCGGGCTTCCTTTGAAGCCAAAATTCCATCAATGTTCTGTGGATTTCCCAATACCTTCTCTAGTACTACCCAGGTGAAAGTGTGTTTTTGCTCATGACAATGTTGCACTAATTTGGCAGTAAGTTTTCCTGTCTGTATTGTGCTTAGATGTCCCTGCATTCTGATTTTAATTTTTCTGGTGGTGAGCCCAGTATATTGAAGACCGCATTGACACGCCAGTCTGTACACCACATTTGTGGTATTACAGTTACTAAAACGTGTCAAGAACCATTCTTTACCAGAATTTAGTGTCACACTCAAAGTCTTCTTAGTCAGACCACAGACTGATCATGACCCACAAGGGTAATGACCATGTGAAATTGTGGTCTCATTTGACTTCTGTACGGGAGCTGTCTGAGCATGGACTAGTTTGTCCTTCAGGTTGCTCGACCTTTTAAAAGCAAACCTTGGCGGTGGCATCTTAAAATCTTTGTTAGATAAGAGTGACCTGTGCTTCCGTATTGATTGTCTGATCTGAGTTGCTAAAGGATCAAAAGTCATCACCACCGGAACGCACTCATCTTTTGTTTTTTCATTTTTCTCCAGCAATGCACTGCGGGGAGTATTCAAAGCCCTTTTCTTTGCCTGTCTAACTATTTTTGGGCGGTAATCTCTCTGCCTAAGTTTTTCACTTAACTCCTCTGATTGTTCTAGGTACGTGGCAGTTGTGGAACAATTCCTGCGGTAACGCAGGAACTGTCCCACTGGCAGGTTGTCCCTCAATGCTCTCGGATGGTACGATTCATATAACAGAAGCAAATTCCTATCCGTGGCTTTTTGATGGACACGAGTTACCAATGACTCCTCATTGGCCTCAATTTCCAAATCCAGATATACAGCTGTTTGATTACTGTATGTCCATGTGAACCTTAAACTAGGATCCTGATGGTTTAGCCAACTAAGGAACTCCAACATCTTCTCCACCAGACCAAATACAGAGCACATCATCTATCTATCGCTTCCAGAGGCGTAAATTCCTCTGGAAGGGGTTGGATGGATGATAGACGATGTGCTCTTCAAACTGGCCTACATATATGCAGGCCAGGCTGGGCACCATAGTTGCGCCATAGATGTTCCTGTGGTCTGTAATTACAGCTTCTCTTTGTAGCTGAAATAATTGTGAGTCAGTGCCAGCTCGATACATTGCAGTACAAAAGACTGTGGTGCATCATAGAACCACTCTTGCTCCCCCAGGGCACGTGCTGCTGCCACCAGCGTGGCATCCTGGGGTATGCAAGTGTAGAGTGATTTTATGTCTATAGTAACCTACAGTTCCTGACAAGAATCAAATTGCATATCTTCCAAAATGATCAAAACCTCTGTGGTGTCTTTAATGAAAGACCACTGTTTTATAACCGATTCACGGAGGAAAAAGTAAGCAAATTATGACAGGGGTTCCAAGATTGATTGGATCCCCGACACAATCGTTCGGCCCGGCGGCGGGCGTTGGGGCTTATGAATCTTAGGAAGAATGTAAAAAGCGGGGGTCCTAGGTTTCTCATTAATCAGGAACTCCGCTTCCTTCGCTGTGATCCATTTGTTTTCTCTAGCTTTGTCCACCATCTCTTGAATGACCATTTTGCAGTTCATTGACTGGATCACGACTGAGGGGCTGATAGTTGTTACGCACCTCCAACAGTCTGGTCACCTCAGTATTATAATCTTTAGAATTCATCACAACCACCGCCCCACCCTTATCGGCGGATTTTATTGTAAGCGAATGGTTGTTCTGTAAACTTCTGACTGCGTACCAATCCTCCCTAGTCATGTTACCGAATTTGTGCCCGTTGTTGTTACACTCAAGTGTGGCAATATCTTGTAACACTTTATTTTCAAAGACTACAACATCTGGTTCTACAGAGGTGGAAGGGGGACAGAACTGTGATGGCTTCTTTAAATTGGTATTAAACAGTGCAGGGGAATCTTGAGGTTTATTCGCAAAGAACCTCTTCAATTTTATCCTTCGCATTGTTTCATGGAACTCCACTCTACATTTAAAAGAGTTGTGTGCTGGTGTTGGGACAAACCCCAGTCCCTTATTCAAAACCCTCTCCTTACTGGCCGTGAGGACGTGGTCTGACAAAATAACCACAATGTTATTCAAGTTTGATTCCACCCGCAACTGCGTGTTATCATAGGGGTAAAGGATTGCCATTGTTGGCCCTGATTGCCCCTCCCATGGCCTCTGCCCATTTGCTCACCCCCTCTGTTGTTCCTCTGTCCTTGTCCTAAAAAAGACCGGAGTAATGCACCCAAATCTTCGTTGCTCTTGTCTTGTTGATTAAACCTTACTCTATTTGAATTGGATGGTGGACCCCCTTCCTCCTCTTCACTTGAGGTATTGTCAAAGGTCCAGTTGTTAGGTGTGCGTCTGATTTGTTGTCTCCCACCTCTTCCCCTTGAACGCTCTCCCACAATTTGTTGTTCCGGGCCTGCTTGATAATATCTATCCTCTACATCAGGGAATGCCCTAAGATAGGCCCAAGATACCCCCATGGACAGGGTGCAGTGTATGTTAAAGGTAGGACACGTACTGGAACGTTTTGCATGTCCTGATAGTGAAATACTGTGCATTTTATTTTTCACTATTGAAAGGTTAAAATGGTAGCTACCTGGCAACATTTTTACAAGTGTAACTTTACAACATGTGTTTAGGCTCTCTAAACTCAGAATTTAATAATATACCTTTTAGTAAAGGTGGTTTTTAAATTGTGTGTTTGAAAATGACACTTTTAGAAAGTGGACATTTTCTTGTTTAACCATCCTGTGTGCCTCAGCCTGTTTGTGTATTCACCGTCTGGTTTTGGAGTGACAGGAGCTGGTGATGTGCATTCACTCTATACAGTCACACGGGGGTTGAGGTGTGTCCTGTCCTTCTTGGGTGACTCATAGCCAGGCTGAATAGACCTTGTCTGCATTTAGAGTAGATGGAGGATTTTCACTAGCACCTGAATAGGCTGTGTGTCCTTTGCAAAATGCTGTCTCCACATCCTGTGGTCAAGCTGGACATGGGAGAACAGAACTGGTTTGGCCTGAGCTCAGAGACCCTTGACACAAATAGAACAAAGAAAAAAAATGTACCGAAAACCCCAGAACTTTAGATCACTTCTGGAAACAAGAAGACCCTGTCAAGAAGAAGAGTTGTGTGAGGAGCGCTACCCTTTCTGTTGTGTGAGGCATGGGTTGGCCTGTATTTTCTGTTCCTATCTGTGGGCAGAGGAAAAGGACTGACTCTTTTTGCCCTGCTGTGGTATCCTGATTGATAAGATCTCTAAGGACTTGAGTGTGCTTGCCTACTATTGTGGAAGATTCAGGGACAACAAGGTCTTCCCCATGCTCATCATGAAGTTTTCTGAGCACTCTGCAAAGTCTGCTCTCCCCCATCCCACTGCCAGCACTGAGGCACTATGCGAAGCATGTGCTGTGTTGAGAGCAGAGGCAGTGTACCAGCATGTGCCGTGTTGAGAGCGGAGGCACTGTACCAGTGTGTGTCATGTTGGGAGGGGAGGCACTGTGGAAGCATGTGCTGTGATGGGAGAGGAGAGGAGGCACTGTGCCAGCGTATGCCATGCTGGGAGCAGGGGCACTGTGTCAGCGTGTGAAACTGAGGTCGAGGGAAGAATTCCATTCATCAGCACCGCCAGCGCTCGGGAGATCACTGAGCGTGATCCCCCCACAGAAGCAAATGTGGGTGTATTCCAGCTGTTGCCGGATGAAAACACAGCCCACCTGACTCACCGCCGTAAGCTGCAGAATGCCTGAGCAGCCTGTTGGAAGGTGTGAGGCGCTGCCTTTCAAGCTGACCGCCACGAGGGATGACAGCGGTGTGACCAGCCCAGCGGGACCTCGGAGCAGTCAGGAGGACAGAATCCCCATAGTTTTTCAAAAGGGAGGCAGCCCCTGGAGTTGTGGGGCTGCTGTAGATGGTCTGAAGACCCCAAGGGCCGCAACATAGAAAATGTACTTCTGTGGTGTCTGGTGTCATTTTAAAGCCGTGCCTGCTTTGCAGACTGGTTTTAAAAGAAAACTATGTCTATATTCGACATTGGAATTTAGAAGTACTTCAGAGGCCCAAAACTACCTTTTTATAACTTATAAGCTATATAAGGTCTTCCCTAGGTGACCCAGGGGTAGAGTGTATTATCACACAAAGCAGGGACAACATAAAATATGCTGTATATGCCCTGGTAAGGAAAAACAGCACATTTTGTTTTCCCTATGGTAGTGCTGCAAGCCACATAGGCTAACATGGGAAAGCTTCATTATACTTAATAAAGTATATCTTTTGTTTGCTTGCAATATTATTCAAAGTATCAAATTAATGTCACATTGAATCCAACAACTTGCCAAAGTTGGATTTAATGTAACTATTACAGGAAAGTCGTTTTAGAACTTACTATCCTTGAGTTACCTAAAAAAGCCCTAAAGCAACTTCTTCTGATTGGTCAGCCTTTGATAGACTGAGACAAGCTAATCCTTCAGTAGGTGTGAAGAGGCATGGGGCTGAAACAATACAGCCATTTGCTGGGAGGAGATCTGCTTCCTGGAGAAACCAGGGAGAGTAAAGGGATGGACAGGAAGGAGATTGGAGGTAATCTGGACTTCAAAGGTAGGAGAACAGATATCACAGGACCCAGGCCATCCCCCACTTCCTTAATCCCCAGGTTGATGGGAGACCCCTAATTTGATTAGGAGGGGGGCTGGAAGGGAAGTGTAGTCACACCTTTGGGTTGGGTAACACCGACACACACATCAAGTAGAGATTTTTTCCATTTTGATTTTTGGCTGGACAGTGCATTCTGGTCAAAAATACGCCACACCTCGCAGGAAGTGGTCAAAGCAGAGGGAGGTAACTTTATCCCTCTTGCCAGCTGAGAATGGAGGATAAATATAAGAGAGCTGCAGGAGCTCCTGAGAACACCGCATGGAACAAAAGAAGATGAAGGACTGCCCTGCTGGACTCTTGGAATGCACCACAGAAGACTTGCACTCAGAAGGACTGCATCTGCTGCACTCACAAGGCTCCACAAAAGAAAGGAGTGTGTCTGACTCAAAGGAAAAGGAGTGGACTCCCTAATCAGTAACAGGCACAACAGAGCTGAAAGGAGTCAATTCAATTCAATTCAAGCTTTATTTCGACATATGTGTCATAAAAGCAACATACATAGATATTAAAACATATACAATACACAATCCAGATTCCAGACAATAAATGAGGAGATCAATCACAATGAATTTTATCACAGCTATGCTAAAAACAATATAAGTTAATTAAAAGCCAGATAATATTTAAAAGGTTATTAAATATATTTAAGAAAGGGGAGAGAGATAAAATTCATGGTGTCAAACCAAGCCAGGAGGTGGTATAACCAGCCTTTAAATATTACAGTTTACAGCCTTTCTGGTTCCTTATAAGATATACATTGAATAGGAATCTACTTATGCTGAACACTATTGGTTGTGAAGTATTTGACTTAAGTGTACGTTCTGCCTCTTTATAAAGTCTAAACCCCATGTTTTTACATAAGGGTTTGATCCATCGATCCCTTGGCTTTTTATAAACTGGGCAGAAAAACAGTAGGTGAGCATCATTTTCTTTTGCCTCTTGCGAGCAAAGGGTACACAATCCTCTATCATCTTCATTGCCCCTCCAGCTAATAGTGTTTGCGGAAATCTGCAGGATCCCATATCTGAATTGTAAATACAGTGTTTTTGCTAAAGGGGGTCTTATCTCGTCCATAAATTGTTCGAATATAGGAGTATCCTTAATGGACAAGAATCTCTGCGTCAATGTACCTAGTTGGGAGCTAGAGGATACCTCGTTCTTAACATATACCCAATAGGCAGATATCAAGAGTTTTTTTGAGGGTGGTGACATGTTCTGAGGGTTTTCCCAAAAATGGGAGAACCCAAGCCTTCTAAACCACTGGGAAATGTGTTTTAACCAAGGAATATTTTTGTATTCATCAATCCTAATTATTTCTATCAGTCCATTCTTATAGTCACTCAGCTCAGGGGTTGTCCATAGTCTGATCCAATAGAGTAGTGGCCTTAATGTGGCTTGATGGTCAGTCCTTTTAAGGTTGATATCCATGAACACTGGAGTTATCGGTGTTCTTAGTGGAATTTTAAGTAGCCTGCGTATGAAGATATTTTCTTCCTTCCTAAAAGTGTTGTTGCAGGAATAACCCCAGACCTCAGCGCCGTATAGTGCTGCCGATTGAGCCTTTGCTTTGAATAATTCTAGTGCCGGCGTAATTGCTTTAGATTGACTACTGCCGTGCACCTTTAGGATAGGCAATAGGTTTTGTTTCAAAGTTAGTTTACTTTTTTCCAATTGCCCCTTCCAATAAGGCATACTATCCAGCATGATGCCCAGGTAATTAAAACTCTCCACATATTCCAATTTCTGGTTATTTAAGGCCAAGTTCTTTCTAAATGATTTCTGAGGATTTATGGACATATATTTTGTTTTAGATGAGTTTATTTCTAACCCCTTCTCCACACAGTAGTTATTAAAGGTGTTTACTAGGTTTTGTAGACATTGCGGGGTTTGAGAGATGAGGATTGTATCATCAGCAAAAAGCAATGCGGTGATCACCTCATCTCCTAATTTCGGGGAATCATGTTTATAATCTCTTAGATAGGTGGGTATATTGTTAACATATAGAGAAAAGAGTGTGGGCGCCAGCACACACCCTTGGCGGACGCCCCGACCCACAGGGATATCCTTTGAAATTTCTCCTCCCTTACCCCATCTAACTCTAGCATAATTTCCTGTATGGAGTCTGATTATTTCCTTAAGTAACTCACTAGGAACTGCCATATCTTTAAGGGTGGACCATAATAGTTTGCGGGGTACAAGGTCAAACGCAGCCCTTAGATCAATGAATGCTACATACAAACTTCCCTTTCTTATATTAATATATTTCCAACAAATACACATGAATCTAAATACTTGATCCACCGTACTGGTTTTTAACCTAAATCCTGCTTGGTATTTAGATAAAATCTGTGCCCCTTTTATCCATATTAAAAGTCTGTTTAAAATGTGTCTGGCGAAGGTTTTTTGTAAAAGATCTATTAAACTTATAGGGCGGTAGTTGGCTGGGTCATAACGATCCCCTTTCTTAAAAATTGTAACGATTTCAGCCCCTTTCCAAGATTCAGGAATTGGTGTTCCAGCCGCTATAGAATTACATAAAAAATTAATGTAGGGTCCCCAAATTCCTACGTCGTGCTTTAGCAAATCACCAGGGATTTTATAGGGGCCAGGTGCTTTACCCATTTTAATAGCCTGTAATGCCTCAACTGTTTCTTCTAAGCTAAAATATAAAAGGGTATTATTATCAGTTAATATATTGATCTCTTGGTCCTCCATAACCGACTCCTCGTTGGTGTTACAATATAATTTAGAAAAATGATCACACCAGGTTTTTTCATCGAGGTATATATCCCTGGATGATCTGCCTTTTTTATTTCCCTTGGAGATAAGATTCCAGAATGTACCCTGATCTTTCTGGTTGGCAGCATTTATAAGGTCATCCCAGAGAGCATCGTCCCATGCTTTTTTTGCTTGGGCCAATTCCTTATTATATGCTAATCTACTATCTTGGATTCCCTGGAAGTCCTTTAATTTTACAGCCTGGATCAGGTCAGTCTTAGCTTTACGACAATCTTTGTTATACCATTGGTTTGTTGTCACTAAATGGTTGTCTTTCTGGCTCGAATCCTTTTTGTAGATTTTACTTAAATGGGGAGTCAGTGCATCTACTAATTTGTAATGTAAATCTAAAACATCCTGAGTACCTGGAGCAGGCATTTGGCGTTCCTCCAATATATCGGCAAAGGAGTTGTATATATTTGTCATTGTTTCATCCCTGGCCAAAATATAGGGCCACTTAATAACGCGCCTATTATTTGAAACCTGGAGTTCTCCTGCGGAGCTATTTTGCATGGCTACCACACTTATATTAGGTGCAAAAGGTTCTGGATGTAACCACAATTGGAGGGGGAAATGGTCACTCTCTGTTCTGTGGTCTATTTTAAAATCTATTATTAAAAACCATAGGCTCATGGAAACCAATAAAAAATCTATGTGTGACCTATAGTTTCCCCTGCCAAAAGTTGGAGCCGCTGGTCTATCAGACTGAAAACGGCCATTACACGCCCTTAAATCATGATTTACTGAGGTTTGTAAAATCTGCATAGCTGCTCTAGAATTTTTAACCTTATTATTGGACTCTAAGGGCAGGACATTATTAGCTGAGTCCTGTTCTTCGAATAGAGTATCCAAGCCCAATACTGGCTCATATTGACAATTAAAATCTCCTCCAATAATTATCTGCTTACTTGGACTTAAAGTATTTAAAAAAGAATCAAGGAGTTCTATCACCTGTGATTCTTTACTAAGAGGATGCGGTCTATTATATACATTTAGTAAATATATAATTTCTTTTCCCCTTGTTACTATTTTTAATCCCATTAGATCGGGGGAATCAATCGACAGTAGTGTGATGTCAACCTCCATGGTAACCCTTATCCATATCACCAAGCCCCCGGATGCTCTTCCTCTTGCTGATGGCACTGCGCCACGACTAAATGTTCTATAACCCAGTCTATGCGGTATTTCTATAGCCCAGGTCTCCTGCAGGAGGATAATATCATAATTCTCGATATAGGAGCACCAAACTTCATCCTGCAGGTTCCTAGTTAGCCCTGCTATATTCCATGATGTTAAACTAACAGATGGAAGTTCAGCTGCACCATCCGCAGTGGTGTGTGAAACATTATTTTCATATAATGGCGGCTTTGCAGTAGTTATCCCCCATTCACAATGTGCTTGGTACCACATTGTCCATCCTCGCCCAGGATAGCATTAGTTGACCTAGGATTTATATAGGGCTCCGTGATTGTCATAGGATAAGGTATCGGGGTATCATATAGTATTGTGGGGGTCTCCATCCTTATTTGATCAATTTCATCGTTAGGTTCCACTATGGTCAAAATCCTGTCCCCACCTTGTGTTGCTATCTTAGTCTCCACATCTGGCGCATTGGCTGACATTAGTCAGTCATTCAGATCCAGGGTACTTAATGCCAAATACCTATTGTTTGTGTTGATCTGAAAGGGTAAGCATTGATTATTGTTTTGGGACATACTTGGAGTGTTGATCTGTGTAGACCTAGCTAGATGGTGGTAGAAATAGCCTAAAGGATGTACACCCACACTATTCTCTCCCAGTACCAATGATGCTGCTCTAAGTAGTACAGTCGCCACATGTTGGGGGTGTTTAAAATTAACAATTATGCAATCACCTTTACAAGTTTTCCTGGCACCCCCAATCCAAGGGACCCGTCTAGTTGATAATATCTGATCCGAGTAATTGACGGGGAACCCACAGTTGTGGTTTAGCCAGGAAACTGTTTTTCGTTTAAGGGAATCATGTGATTCATTTTGTACATTAGAATGCATAATATCTAAGGGCGGAACATTTGTAAGTACTATAACATATGGTTCGCATTGTGGGGGTAAGTTAGTAGGACGAGTTTTCTTAACTTGAACCGTTGTCCAACCTGTAGTAGATGGTGCTACATTTGATGTAGTAATTTTATCCACCATCTCGTTGTTTGGTATGGGAATAGGTGGAGGGGTATTCTCCTTGATCGGGACTTGTGCATTTCTTCCCTGTTGCTCCATTATCCCACCTTGTGGTTTATTCTGGGTGTCAATTATTGTAGAAAGAGAGCCACCTAGTCTAAGCACTTCTGCAGATAACAGGTCTATTTTATCAACTAGTGATTTAACAACAGCCTCTAATTTATCCTCAAAAGCCTTAGTAATGCAAGACATACTATTTGTGCTCATGTATGTATCGGTGCCACAATTTTTAGTCATAGTTCCCTTTTGGCAGTAGGAATTTTTGGGAGTAGCTTCACAATTTAATTTGTGCTGAGCACCACCCCGCTCAGGTATCGTTTTTCTACATTCCCTTACTGCCCTTTTTTTTGGGGAGCATGCTAAGTGATCAATTCTAGATTCATCCAACGGATTCAAAGGTGTGGCGTCAGGGTCTGCAGACATAAGTAGAGGACATTCTGAAACTACAGGGGACTCTGGTAGCGCCAAAAACTCTGTTAGCAAACATTCAGTAGCTAGGGCATTAGATGCTGCAACATTTGTAGTAGTGTTAACAGCGTTACTCAGAGAGCCTAAGTCAGTAGTATTTTCACGGCCCAGTGATTTCCTTCTGTCTTTATTAATTTTGCTTACTACTTTCACGAGGTAGTTATCCATAGTGGAATTATTTTTTACCATAGGTTGGCAGTGTGGGGCACAGTTTTACTTCAACAACCCAATTACAGGCTGTCTGTAATAGACCTAGTTGCCCTAATCTTAAAGATACACTACTAAAAGATTTTACAATCAGCACATATGCAACACAATGGATTATGAATAGTAAATCGATTGCACAAAAAAGGGAACACGACTACCCTCTTATTTTACTTGATAAAAGATATGTATCTTAAATCAGGGTAGTCACTGGAAGCTCTAGCTAGATCGGTTTGCTAAAGGTAGTTCAAAGCAGATCAGGAGCACCAGACAGCAATGGGCGATGAAAGCACGAAGCAGACCAGCAACTGATCAGTCACAGTTTGATATTTATCCAATAATGGGGGACAGAGCCTCTAGCGTGCTCGTGGGCCGGCCTCCGAATTGGTGCGAGTCACAGGATCACAAGAGTACCTGGGGTTCATCAATAGATATGCAAAAAAGATATGTCCGAGCATGAAGTATTCACTTGCCTTAGAGAGGTGGCCCAGCCCGGCCTCGTCTGGCCCCAGACGGCCACAGACGGCCCGCCCTCTGCCCGGGCTCAGCCCGGCGTCGCCCGCGACGCGGAGGGAGCCTCTGATTTTGTAGCACCTCCGGGCGCGGAACTAACCAGAAGGAGGTCCTGGGCGGTGCAAAGGCTGGCGGGAGCTGTAGTTCCCCCCCACTGCGGCCAGCGTTGGTGAGTGGCGGCGAGGGGAACAAACAGAATCAGCGTCCCGTCCCGTAGATAGCCTGGTGGCCTAGCGGTGTCCAAAAAAGGTATGTCCCCCGCTCCACCGAGGGAGCCTCTGATTTTGTAGCGCCTCCGGGCGCGGAACTAACCGGAAGGAGGTCCTGGGCGGTGCAAAGGCTGGCAGGAGCTGTAGTTCCCCCCCACTGCAGCCAGCGTTGGTGAGTGGCGGCGAGGGGAACAAACAGCGTCAGCGTCCCGTCCCGTAGATAGCCTGGTGGTCTAGCGGTGTCCAAAAAAGGTATGCTGAAAGGAGTCACCTGCAAAGCCAAAGAGAGGATCACCCCAGCTGATTAGTTGCAACTGGATTGTTCCTGAACTTTGCAGGTGCATTGTGGAAAATTGAGTCCTAGCCACCAAGAGGCAACCTGAGTCTCTGAACCCTTGGCTGGAGCTACTGAACCCCTTTTTTCCTCCAGAGGAATCTCAGAAACAACCAGATCACAAAGTATGGAATGTTTTGCAAAATTTTACAGAAAAGCACCAGAAGGAAACCTGCTCGATGTTGAGAGTCAAACTGCTGCAGTCGAATCGCGAATCAGCTCTACTGTGCTGGTTTGTCCCGCTGAAAGCTCCGGAGCTCTTCGGCATCCATGTCGAGGACAAAGACTTCCAGAGGTTCACCAAGGCAATGCGCTTCATCAGGCTACTGTAGTTGAATCAAACTTCTGATCCAAGAAGCCTGAGGATCCGTCAACGATCCCGTCAATAAGAGAAATGCTCCAAGAAAAAGACTAAGTCCAAAGGTAAACTTTTGACCAGGACCTAGCTCTCATCCTATCCGACCCACACTCCATCGTGGTCAGCCTAAAGCTTTGGCTTTCTCCTGGTCCAGAGCAACCAGATTGCCGCGAGTTACGCTTTAAGCTTCAGTGGCGCAAGAAAGCTCACTTTTTGACTCAATCTTTAAAATTTCACATCTCTGGTTCCTTACATTGTATGTTTGTCATTTTGGTGTTGTTGTAAAGATAAATATATGTTCGAGTTTTATAAATTGGTGATGGATTTTTATTGTGTTGTCCCTTTTTACTTATTTACAGTTTTGGTGATCTTGAATGCTTTACACATACCTGTCTCTTAAGTTAAGCCTAACTGCTCGTTTGCTGAGCTACCAAGGGTTGAGCAAGGATTAATGTATTGAGATTTGACTGGATGTATTATTGATTGTGGTATTATTAGTAGCTGAAGGTGAATACACCCACCTACCAATAATGCACTTTATTACAGTGTCTATTCCAGCTAATATGGATTTCGAAATTAGCAGCCAAAGCATTCCAAATAATTAGTTATACCGAGAGGCAGTCACCATTGTACTTGCTTGAACTCACACAGTGACAACAGTAGCCTAGACCATGTCTCAAAGTCTATGCAAGTTTTCAGTGTAAGAGGCAGTATTTAGCTTCCACCATGTTATCCAAACCTTCATTTGGGAGGAACCCGATGTATTTAACTCTTTTTGTTACCCATTTAAATTGATAACCTTCAGCACAGGCCCTAGTCAAGACATGAAACATTGGCATCACCCCATATGTGAAAAGTTGGCCTGGTATATGATGTCCACTAATTATAGTGGGCACCTTGCACCAGTCCAAACAACCCCTTATTGATGATAGGTTAAGACAACCTTATTGAAAGCTATCCTAGTGGTAGCTATGGAGAGCAGCCTTCAGTCTAAGTCTTGAAGGAATGTAAAGCAGCTTGTTTTACCAGACTATAATCTCTTGAAAGACCAAATGAAAGGCAACCACAACAGGTATATATATAAAATATATGTATTTATTTCTAAACACGCCCTACCAGTCTCTTTATAAGGATACAGGTCCAAACACATAAGTTACACTTTAAATATTACAGTAAAATAGCACAAATACACGTCAGGCCCTAGGGGCGAGCCAAACCATATACTAAAATACTAGTATAAGAACCACGACTTAACTAGACACAAGGCCTAGAGCCTGTAGAATTGCTGGGACCCCAAGGAACCATCCAAGGTAGTGACACAGGGGACCCACGGGGGCCCTGTGCAGTGTGAGAACACAGCCGCGAGCTCCCATTAGCTTCTATGGCAGAGGTCTATAAACTGTGGGGCGTGCCCCCCTGGTGGGGGCGTGGATGGGTTCCCAGGGGGGGCGCTAATGCCTCTAAAAGTACATGTAAATGAAGATGGCCTGGAAGTGCAGCGATCTTTATTTGCTGCATTTCCAGGCCATCTTCATTTACACCCAGGCCTTGAAGTGAAAGTGACAACTGTTATCAGAGTGCTGTGGGGTCGGGGGGGGGCTCAGTGAGTCTGCGGGCAGGATCAAAGAAGTTTAAAAAAAAAAAAAGGGCAAGTGTTTTGTGTTATCACAGTCTTTTAAGTGTGTATAAAATAATGCAATAACAGAAGAATTAAAAAATAAATGCAAGTTAAACTAACTGGTGATAAATGCACTCTTTTAGGTTATAAAACCTCAGTTTGCAACTACCATCACTGTAGATGTGTGTGTATGTGTGTTAGCATTTTGAGCATAGTTATGGATTTCCTGCATTTGCCACATAATCCATCATCTGCTGCATGATTTGCAGATTTAAAAAAAAAACTCGTTTCGAACTCGAACGGCAGCAGCAACACGTTACCTTGCAGCGGAAAGACCTTTCTAAAGGTTGACTGGTCACCTTTCTGTTGCTTATTGCTATATGTGGGTGTTAAAGAGGTACTAATGAGGGGAAATATAATATGCCAGGACACTGTTAACAAGTAGAAAAATGGCAAAATAATGCAATAATGCTATCACAAAATAGGCAAGATTATGCAGCATTATTCGCCTCTGCTTGTTGCATAATTTGGCCTTCTCCTACCACATAATTCCAGTGGCCCTGTTTATAGTGCTATGAGGTCCCAGCCTGTAGCAGAAAGCATTCTGAATATTTAAGTCATTATTTTAAAATAGTATTTAAATATTCTAAACTAGGCTGCTGCTGCAGCAAAATGATGCAGTGATTGAGGTATAAAACAAGTTCTTACATAATATACTTTTTAGTAATAAGTAATAAAACTGTATCTAATGCAGACATTTTTGTAAGTGCCTCCACTATTCCAAATCTCAGCTAACACCCCTACATTACATCTAAAAAAAAAATCTTTGCCTCCATGAAGCTTTAAGCAGAGCCGCTGGAATATTTCAGTAGGAGAGGACCACATTATGCTGCAGGGTTGACTAAATAATGCAACAAAAAAAGGTTAATTATGCGGCACATTTTGTGGTTAGCATTACTTCATTATTTTGTTATTTTAACTCATGGTAACGCTGTTGAGGGAAATATTTCATCTCACCCAAATACAGCCGTAAGCAACTACAAGATTGCCAGTCAATCTTTGCAAAGGGCCTTCCACTGCTCCGGAACACTTTGCCTCGTTTTAAGTAACTTTTGTTCAGTTTAAGCTAAAATCAAGGTTTTTTTTTGTTGGAATCTGCAGATTATGGATTATGTAGCACATGCGGTAAACTCATAATTATGTGCAAAAATGATACTGCTGCAGAAACTCATAATTTCAGTGGCCCTGGCTTTAAGTGACTCAATCAATTAATGGCTGGTTTCTTTTTCAACTTTCTGCACTACCACCACACACCTCGCTTTCAGGCAGAGGCACCTCAAAGTCAATATTAACCATTCTGGAGCAGTTTTTTGTGTGAAAGCTGAGCCCATGGGGTGGCAGGTAGAAGGCCAGCAGGGTTGCATTCAGATGCAGAGCCCTAATACTCTAGACTACTGGAGCCTCACAGTAATAGTCTAGGAGACAGAGGAAAGGTTTGAGATTCATTGATATTGTCAAAGAGAAGGCCCAGAATATGGAACACTGTATGGGGACTCATTTTTATGTTTCCAAATGGCCAGAGATAGCTTCTTCAGAGAGATACCCGAAAGAAGGGGACAATATAAGTGGTCTCTTTTTTAATTTATTTTTAAAAAGGCCATTCATTAGTGAAGCTGGTACAGCTGCCAGGTGTGTAAGTGGCCACTGCTGGTTATCATTAGGCAAGCATATGAAGCAGGACTGGGGCTCAGGGGTTTGAGGGGCTCACTGCATCACAATTATGACAGTTTACCTTCAAAAAACATGTGTGAAATGAAACTGTGTAACTAGATTGTTGCCATGAGCAAGAACATGACGTCATTGCATACATTATGATGTTTAATCTGTCTGTGGTCTCAGATATTGTCTTGCGTCTTTATCTAAAACAGCATAGTCTGAAATAGGTATAATGCTATACTAACTCTGGGCAATGGTGGTTTAGGCCTTTTCACGTTTGTCATTTCTTTTCCCTTGAAATCTTACTTACAACGATATTTTCTGCACAAATTTTTACACCGATGTAAGAAATTCTCAATTATTACTTGTGTTACTTTTTGGTCTCTTTTCCTTCTTTTCTTTTTTACTAAAATAATGGTTTTCTTTAGCGCTTCTTAAACATCGAATACAGCACCAAGGCATGTTTAACACAATAAGTTTGGAATGGTCAAATGAGATATATTGCTCTCTTCCCATTCCAATATGGCGACCATACTGTTAAACGGAAGTCTGTCATCTAATCTGATTTCCTACTCGTGAATACGTAGTGAATACTTCCGGGGTACAATTGGTTCTTAAACAGACCTCGGGCGGGTCTACACGATGCAGGAAGTCCACGGACGGCAGGAATCTCGGGACGTTACGTATTGTGAATCCGGAGGTAAATGAGATGGGTAGTTAGTACATGACGGGAGGACCGTGTTAGTGGTTGGCAACTGGAATACCTGGAATCTTATAGGGATTGGAAGTAGAGTATTGTTCTGTCAATTTTGGGGCAATGGTCATGGCTCGCAATACAAGTAAATGTATGACTTTAAATGATGGAAGGATTTATTTAAAACATACGTCCAGGAACTATCTTGGGGGAAGGGGGAAATGGGGAGTGCCCCTCTGTTTCTGGGAGAGCTTGCTTTAAATATCACAGGCACGGTGGACGGCTCCGTGTTCACTTTTCTCCCGCGTCTTAGCCTGACACTCCGTATTCTTCTCCCTTTAATTACGTTAACTCCTTTCCAGCTTTCTAAAATATAACTGTTTGGGTCTAAAATGCTAACCGGACTATGTGAACATGTGACAATAGATATAGTTTGGTCTCAACTTTGACTTATCAGTCACACCCTTCTTTCCATTATTGAATCATAGGATCTTATCATGGTTCCTTGAATTTTCGAACAGACTGGATGCTTGACGAGAGCGGAGCATATGCTTGCAGAAACTTTCGTAAGTGTCATCTAGTCAGACATAACTCACCGCCGTTGCCTGAGAATTATGGGGAATTTTTTTTTTATTTTATAACAAAAGTGACTTTTTACATTACTTACTTTTTCCATACATCCCGTTTCTCTCCTGTCATAGTTATATACCTTTTTGAAGATACTTGTATGAATATCCATCACTTTAGGAGGTGAGACAGCAGAGAACCAGCACCTATCGCAAGCAGGATTTCTGTGAGTAATGGCAGCCTAATAGTTATGCCTCTAATGGATCTGGACTTATAAGCACTTAATATTCATTACTTTTAGACAGTAACACTCCACGCAAACCACAATCTGCTTAAGGTTCACATATAATAATGCCCATTTCTTTCACTGTTCTTAGGGGTACATGAGACACGGTCGTCTATGTATTAATGAGAATTTCTGTTTTTGCCTGACTTCCAGTGTATGCCTATCGCTCGAACCCCTTTATGAAATTGTTCACGGGACTCCAATATTCTCCAGGACTTTGGAGAACTTACGTGACCCAGCACAAGACAGCCGTATCCGAATAAAGCTGAATGAGGTGATTCTACAACTGTTTGGCTAAATAGTTGTATAAATTAATGAATGGGCTCAGGCCTCAGAATTATTAATACCTGACATAATCGATTAACTTTGGTGTTGCTAAGATTGGCTCGCATTTTGTTTATCTCCAGCTTGATATACTTCTCTATCAATATATGGAAATTTGGACATCCGGATTTCCCAACAGAATTCTTAGGACTTCAGAGAATACAGGGGATTAGGCCGACTTTAGCCATCCCTATTATCTTCAGAGCACCGAAATTAAAGGTGAATTTATTAAATGTTGATTATATAGTTTGTTAAATTTTTAAAACTTAAACTCTATGACCCGTTATATATTGGGTCAGTAGGGGCATTATGTAGAATTATTTTAGTGTTCACATAATGCTCTTCCTCCCTTTTTCTAAGCAATGGAATCTGCTTCTATTTAGCTTTGGAAACACACGCTGGCTTGTGGGTCTCCGTACACATACACTAGGATATAAGGATTTCCTAAATGATCAATATTCTTTGCTTAGCCTTCTCTAATATATGGACACTTGTTTCGCTGGGTGTACTTTGGAATCTTACTGTTCTATAGTTCCTATTCTGCTTTGGATTTTTCACACTTCATCTGTTGCCTCAACCTTTTTGTGTTTTTCACTTATTCATTTCTGTGGTCACAGGGTTAACTCCAAATCTAGTAATCCTTTTTAAATAGTTTTCTGTTATTGACTATTTTTAGGAGAAGAAAAGAATTTTTAGAAATAGATAATTAAAGCCTTTTTCGTATCTACGTCAGAACACTGAATGTATCATCCATGATTACTTTACAGCCTTGAGGAAGTCACGGTGGTGACGAAACGCGCGTTGGCTGTTTCTGATATAACGTTCTACGTGTCAAGTTTTGTGTCTACAAAAACTGCACAAAAGGAAATATGTATATCAACCTTTTATGACATGGGATGTAACATGTTAGATGAATTACTTTGTGTCTGATAACTATTAAATGTATGTTTACAGCATATACTCGTACGTCTCATAACATTTTCTATGTCAAGCGGTTATCTCTCTCTATTACTTGGTGCTTGCAGTTTATGAGATTAATTGCAAACAAATGTGTTTGGTCTTACTTTATTAGAGTGCCGGGGTTTCTCTGTTTGTTTGTGCTACGGGCCAAGTTGACCTGTTTGATTGATATCCATGGTAGTGGGATATCTGACCTCGAGTTGGCACCTTTGAAATGCTTGTTTCATCACTAAACATGTGTCCTGTATCGAAATGCCTCTTCATCTGACTCAAGTGTTTATGTGATTGTGCGACTCAATATCCACCACTACCTTGTGTGTTGGTCAGATTTAAAAAAGGGGCATGGCAGAATATTTTTCTTTCTAGCATTAGGGCCAAGGTGATGATCCGCCAAGGTAGGGAAGAGGTAAAAGATGCAAAGAAGATAGCCTGCTACTCAGGACTGCAGTTATGAGAATTGCAGCAGGTGTAGTTGCATTGGGGTCCAAGAGTGGGAGGGGCTCACTACACCCTAATTATGCGGGTAAGTATGTTTGGGATAATACATGTTTTTGTTTGATGCTTTTGCTGTTTTAGAAGTCTCATATTTAGTGAGGTTTATAAGCTATAGAAAAAGTACTCCTGAAATCATCTCATAAGCCCCACTCCCTATATGCACCCATTTCCCTCCTACTCCCCCAATCCTTGCCATAATGTTTTGGAGGGGGGCCCGACTTCGAAATATTTTGCTTAGGGGGGGGGCTCTGAGCAAAAAAGTTTGAAGACCTCTGTTCTATGGGGAAAGTCGTGGTTAGATTTTTAAAGATTAGGGACACTTAATGATGAGCTATGATCAAACCCTTTGGAACTTAGGAAGTTCAAGGGTCAACACCCACGGGAGCACCGAAGTACTCAAGTTACCTCACCCAGGGAAGCCGGGTGCATAGGTGTCAAATGGTGTCGGATCGCGTCGTCATCTTCAATGGGAGCTGAAAAATAAGTGCTGCTGCCGGGAAGATGCGAAGTGTCTGAAGAGATCCAAGCCTGGATCGAAGTCGAGAAGAACCTAAAAACAGAGGGGACAGAGTCTGGGTCACTAGCCAGTGACCAGGGGCACGATAGGCGAATGCCCACGATGTGATTTCAGTTAAAAAAGGTGAAGCTTGACTCTTCAGCCACGAGGACCAGGAGGCATCGAGGACAGCCAGAAGCTGGTTTCGAGCTATCCCACAAAGGATGTCAAGTGCTGCAGCGTCGGTGCCTGGATTGGACACAACAAGCCTTGGCAACAGCAGCCCATGCAGAAAGGACAAAGATGCTTCGGTGCAGACCAGCAAGGTCTGAGGGACTCACCACTTGGTGGGGATTCAGGGCACAACAGGAGCAACCAGGGAAGCCCAGGGAAAATCAAAGTTGCTTTCACAGGGAATCACCAGGCGACGGACCAGGGATCGCGAAGGGCCCACAAGAGGAATCACAAAATGGCGGCCCACGGGTCACTCAGGGTGACTAGCCTGACAATCTTCAGTGGATTCTTTGCTTGAGGTAGGGGCTACAAGAAACCCCAAGCACGACTTCAAGAGACGTTGAGAAGTCAACGCACTTGCAAATGTGCACAGGGACCAGGAGTTCCGGTTCCACATTACTCACGAGGGCTGCGAGTCTCAGCTTTGCGGGGGACTCAGGTCGGCCTCTGAGAAGTCTGGAAATCCTCTTCCTGGGCTGCAGATACTTTGGAGTTTGTCTGGAGCTTTGGAGATGCAGACCGGCAAATGCTTTGTTGGTGCCTTCCAAGCACGGGAGGCACTCCTTGACCCCAAGGGAGAGTTCTTACGTCCTCTAGTCTTGAGTAGAGAGTCGAAGTTCCAGGATTCAGTTGCAGAGATTCATCCAGGGATATCTAAAGTCCTGTTGCCAGGGGTTCCTTACTTATGCCTAAGGAAGGGGTAGGACTAACTCTGGGGGCCCACCTATGGGAGGGTTTGGAAAGAGGGGTGGCTACACCCATTTCCTTTGTCCAGTTTCACGCCAGAGCAGGGGCTGGAAGCCTCTGAACCGGTTTTGAGCTGGACAATGCACAGGGACACCAAATGTGCCCCAGTGCAGGAAATCAAAGCACTCTGAGAGTGCTCCCGCCCAGCCCCAATACACATCAGCCTGTCTGGGAGGTGGTTACACCTCCCTGTGACAGGAAACCTATTGTCCAGGCCTCCCCTGCTGGGATTTTGGTCAACAGCAGGAGGCCAGACCTGTGTCTGTGGCTGCAGCATCCATTTTGTGATGCCTGGGCTTTGTTAAGTTGGTACCGGGTGTACCGGTGCCGTCATGTCTCTCCCTCTAGAAGGGTGGGATCATATTCTCACATCAGGAATTGATGTGGGGGTATGATTCCAAGGTGTTTGACACCAAACACGACATGTTTCTGTGCAGCCAGTCCAAAGTTAGCATTAACCGTTTTAGTTATTATGCACTTAAGAGTATATGGTCAGGCTGCACCACTGACAACCCCGGAGGATAGATTCCAAAGGCCACAGAGGGGCGCAGCTCATGCCTGGGCACCCTCTCACATATAACCAAGCACCCTGCCTTCAGGATTAATAAGGCCTGCCATAGGGGTGACTGATAGGTTTCTATGTGCAGTGATAGGTGAGATATAGTGAACCTATATCTCAGTAAGGGGTGCATGTACCACCTTACCCAGGCTGCAGTAGCAGACCTGTGGTGTCATTTTGGAGGGCTTTCCAGGGGTGGCATAATACATGCTTCAGCCACTGGTAGGCCTCCGGGGTACCTATGCCCTAGGTACATAGTATACCATACACTAGGGACTTATAAGGGCAACTCAGAATCCAATCTGCGATGTACCTAAGGTACATAGAATCAATTTAAAGAGGAAGCAGCTAGGTTGGGGTCCTGAATAGCAGGGCCCCAGCCAGACTAAAGTCGAAAAAGAGTGTTACAGCAGCAAAAAGTGGGGCTAACCATGTGAAGCAGATCCTACTCTCCTACACAACACCCCCAAGAAGGGACATTAATCTAACCTTGACCAGTTGAGTCTTCATGTTCTAAGTGGAAATATCTGGAGAGTCCATCTGCATTGGCATGGTTACTTCCAGGTCTATGTTCCACTGTATAGTCCATCCCCTGTAGGGAAATGGACCCCCTGAGAAGTTTGGGGTGTTCACCCTTCATCTGTTTTAGCCATAAAAGGGGCTTAAGGTCTGTCTGAACAATGAAGTGAGTACCAAAAAAGTATGGCCTCAACTTCTTCAGACCCCAAACCACAGCAAATGCCTCCCTCTCAATGGCTGACCAACGTTTCTCTCTGGGGGTCAGCCTTCTGCTTATGAAAGCTACTGGCTGATCCTGACCTTCATCATTCAACTGCGACAGTACAGCCCCTACCCCCAACTCAGATGCATCTGTTTGCACAATGAACTTTTTGGAGTAATCAAACTTTACAGAATGGGAGCAGTGCACATGGCCTGCTTCAGGTAATCAAATGCCTTTTGACAGCTGGCTGTCCACTGAACCTTTTTGGGCATTTTCTTAGAGGTTAAGTCATTCAGGGGTGTCACTATTGATCCATACCCCTTTACAAATCTTCTGTAATACCCAGTCAGGCCTAAGAAGGCTCTCACCTGAGTCTGGGTAGTGGGAGCAACCCAGTCCATTATTATCTGGATTTTGCTCTGCAATGGTTGAACCCGGCTTCCACCTACAAGGTGGCCCAGGTACTCAACCTGACTCTGCACTTAGTAGCCTTGATAGTTAGGCCTGCTTTTTGCAGGGCCTCCAAAACATTCCTCAGGTGGACCAGGTGATCCTCCCAGGTGGAGCTAACTAAAGACAGCAATATCATCAAGATATGCTGCACTATAGTCTTCCAGGCCTGTAAGTACTTGATTCACCAACCTTTGGGAAGTGGCAGGTGCATTCTTCAAACCAAAGGGCATTACCACAAATTGATAGTGCCCACTAGGGGTAGAAAATGCTGTCTTTGGCTTTGCATCATCAGCTAGTCTGGTCTAGCCAGCTGTCAAGTCAAATGTGCTTAGAAACTTGGCTGAGGCCAAAGTATCTATTAGCTCATCTGCCCTTGTGATGGGATGGGCATCAGTCCTGGTGACTGCATTGAGACCCCTGTAGTCCACACAAAACTAACCCCGGGCGTAGCACTACGCTTCGCCCACGTAGTGTACGTAGCGCTGCCTGCTTCGCACTTTCCGAAGTAGGCGAAGCAGGGCAGCGCTACGCACACGCCGAGGGCGAAGCGTAGCTGCCTGCCACCCGCCACCCACCTCCCGCCTGCCCTCCTTTTAATAATATCAGCAATGAAAAATAAATTAAAGTAAAGCGACTTACCGTAAGCGCGGCGTCTCCGGGGCTCCCTCTTTCTCGTTTCTAATTTCTTCTGGCAAATGCGCATGCGCGGACACCCGCGCATGCGCATTTCTTGCGAGAAATGCGCATGCAAGGGCGTCCGCGCATGCGCATTTGTCAGAAGAAATTAGAAACGAAGAAGAGGGAGCCCCGGAGACGCCGGGCTTACGGTAAGTCGCTTTACTTTAATTTATTTTACATTGCTGATATTATTTAAAAGGAGGGCGGGCGGGAGGTGGGTGGCACGTATTGGGGCTACGCGAAGCGCGTAGTGTGCGTAGATTTGGGCACACTACGTGCTGCTTCACGTAGCCCCACTACGCCCACTACGCCCACCCTTACACAAAACCTCATCTCTCTCTTGCCATCTTTGGTGTGAGGTTTAGGCACAAGGACTACTGGACTAGCCCAAGGGGTATCTGAGGGTTCAATGACTCCCAAAACCAACATCTTTTGGACTTCTGTCCTTATACAGTCCCTGACATGGTCAGGTTGCCTGTAGATCTTATTCTTCACAGGCATACTGTCCCCAGTGTCCACTTCATGAGTGCACCAGGTAGTCTAACTTGGAGCCAGTGAAAACATATGTCTGAACTGGCTGAGACATTTTCGTAGTCAGTTTGTTGCTGGACAGTGAGGCTGCCTGCCAAGGCTACACCATCTACTGATCCATCATCAGGGTTCTGAGAGAGCAGGTCAGGGAGTGGGTCACTCTCTTCCTCCTGTCCCTCATCTGAGGCCATGAGCAAACCCATGTCTGCTCTGTCAACATATGGTTTTAGTCTGTTGACATGAAGTACCCTGTGGGGACTCCTAGGGGTTCCAAGGTCTACCAAGTAGGTGACCTCCCCTTTCTGTTCAACAATTGTATGGGGGCCACTCAATTTGGCCTGGAGGGCTGCTGGGACCACAGGCTCCAACACCCACACTTTCTGCCCTAGCTGGTAAACAGTCGGCACAGCCTTTTGGTCATGCCAGGCATTTTGCAATTCCTGGCTAGCCTCAAGGTTTAGTTGCCTTTTTCATGTACTCAGCCATCCTGGAGCAGAGACCAAGTACATAGTCAACTATGTCCAGTTTAGGGGGTTTGAGAGGAAACTCCCATCCCTCTTTCACCAGACACAAAGGACCCCTAACAGGATGGCCAAACAAAAGTTCAAAAGGGCTGTAATCAACCCCCTTTTGTGGCACCTCCCTGTAGGCAAACAAAAGGCAGGGCAAAAGGATGTCCCATCTGCGTCTAATCTTTTCTGGGAGACCTTTGATCATGCCCTTTAAGGTTTTGTTGAATCTTTCAACTAAACCATTGCATTGAGGGTGATAGGGTGTGGTGAATGTATAATTCACTCCACACTCCTTCCACATTGCAGTTAAGTAACTTGACATAAAGTTTGTACCCCTGTCAGATACTACTTCCTTAGGAAAACCCACTCTTGAGAATACACTGAAGAGGGCTCTTGCCACCACAGGTGCTGTGGTGGTCCTAAGGGGAATGGCCTCTGGGTACCTAGTGGCATGGTCTACCACCACCAGGATAAATCTGTGCCCAGATACTGTCTGAGGATCCATGGGACCAACAATGTCAATCCCCACCCTCTCAAAGGGAACCCCCACCACAGGTAGTGGTATCGGGGGGGGGTGGGCTTTGTGGTTCCACCTGCCTTGCCACTGGCTTGGCAGGTCACACAGGAGCGAAAAAAACTCCTTAGGGGCCAGTGAAAGTGAGGGACAATTATGTCCCAAGTTTTGTTCTGGCCCAGGTGTCCTGCTAAGGGAATATCATGGGCTAGTGTCAATAGGAATCCCCTAAACCTCAGAGGTATAACCAACCTCCTGGAAACATCAGGCTTGGGGTCTCTACACTCTGAATAAAGAAGTCCATCATCCCAATAAATGTTATGGGTGCCACTAGCATTCCCAGCAGCCTCATCAGCAGTATGCTTTCTGAGATGTTCAAGAGAGGGGCAGGTTTTCTGCTCCAGGCTCAGATCTGCCCTGGAAGAGTCCCCTGTAACCAAGAACTCAACCTGGTCAGGTTCAAGCTCCTCTGGGACACGTCCTTCTTCAGGTTCAAGATCATCTCTCTCAGGACGCTGATCTGTATTCTGAGTCGGGAGGAGGGCACTGCCTTAACCCTACTGCTCCTCCTCTTGGGAGGCACCTGGTCCATTCTTCCAGAAACCAGGGCCTGTCCGGTGTTAGACATTTTGGCCTGTGACCTAGTCACAGCAAAGACATGAGCAGAGATCCCTAACATTTCTGCATGTGTCCTGAGCTCCACTTCAGCCCAAACTGAAGTTTCCAGATGATTCCCAAGCAAGCATTCAACTTGTAGGTCTGCACTTACCACAACCTTCTTAAGGCCAGTTACCCCTCCCCAGGAGAAGTCAACAACTGCCAGAGAATGGTCTGTTCTGACATTGCTAGCATTGGTCACTTGGTACATTTCACCAAGTATAATCTGCCCAGGACCACAAGATCTTTTGTCACCATTGTGACACCTGCTCCTGTGTCCCTGAATGCCGAAGCCTCTTTTCCATTAATCAAAGGCTGCTGTCTGTATTTGCCCAAGTTACTGGGACTCACAAAGGAGGACATGTCCATGCCTCCATCACAGATCAGGCCAGCCTGAGTTGGAACTCTGACTAGGCCAGAGTCCATCTCAGAACCCAGGGTTAACCCTACTACACCCTTATTCTGAATATTACCACCACCAATTGTAGCAGTACTAGGGGGAACAGTTGCCTTAGGGGCAATGGTGGCTGGAGTTGAGTCTTTGGACTTGGTGCAATCACTTGTCCAGTGAGTCTTCTGTTTACTGATTTTGCACCATGGTTTCTTTTGGCCTTTTCCCTTGTTAGACTGTGAATCCCCACCTGAAGAAGACTTTTGGGGACCCTGTGAAGACTTCTGGTCTTTACCCTTCTCCCCACCCTTGTCAGAGTTTTTAAGATCTTGCTTCTTCTGGTCACCACCTTGGTTCTGAACCTTCTTCCTCACCCTGGTTCTGACCCACTTGTCTGCCTTCTTTCCCAATTCTTGGATACAGGAGAGATCTGAGTCCACCAGGTACTTGTGCAACAGCTGATTTTGACAATTATTAAGGATCTGCTCCCTCATAATTAAATTGTACAATCCTTGAATGTCAAGCACTTTGCTGCCTAGCAACCAACTCTCTAAATTTTAACCAATATTGTTCAGTGGTTAGGCCAATCCCTTCAATCAATGCACTCTTCAGACTGGTATAATCATCAGCATCCTCCTCTCTAACAGTGAGAAGCTTATCTCTACCTTTGTCTGCAAAGGAGAGCCATAAGATTGCTGCCCACTGCTCCTGGGGGACCCTTTGAACTTTACAGGCCTTTTCCAGTGCAGTTATCCATTTGTGGATGTCATCCCCACTCTGGTAGGGAGGGACAATCTTATTTAGGTTTCTATGGTCATGAGACCTTTCGCTATCACTCGGGATGTTGCTGCCACCATATTTTTCCTAGCTCTGTAGAGCTCTAGGGCCTCCCTGTCTGGGGCTACCTGCTGCTTTCTGATTTTGAGCTGGGCTTCCTCATACTTCAGCAGTCCCTCCCTCCTCTCCTGGGAGGTTTCCCTCCTATGAGCAGAGATAGAGGTCCCTATAGATGAACCAGAATGGTTAGACTCCACTGAGGGAGATCTAGACCTTCTAGGCCCACCACCAACGCTTCCAGAAGGGACAAACAGGGGACCATTGTGGCCCTCCCCCTCGTCTTCCAGGGGAGATGGATTTCCCAGGTCAAGATCATTGTCATCTTCCTGGTCAGCATCAGAGGTCAGGTCCTGGGGAATTTCACTCCTAGGCCCTTCCTCAACTGCTGCCTCACCCACTCTGCCTATCCCTTCACATCCTATAGGGCTTCTGAGATCATCCAGCCTGAGTACCTCTATGAAATGTTGGGTGGTTGGACTTTTGCCTGTCTTCAGTCTCCTAGTACTTCATAATGCTCTCAGTTCCAAGAATCGGAGGTTATCATACTTGGAGATAAGAAGCCCATTGGCTTCTGGCAGGGACCCACTGGTTCCTGGCCTTGAAGACATTACTTGTGAGGTGTGGTGTATTGCACTACCTACTCTAGTGTGGCCTACTAAACTCTCTTGAGTTGTAGAAAGGGTGTGCTAAGCCCTTGACACACAACTCTAAGTTCAGTGGAACTTGCTGTATTCTAAAGCTTGTATTATATGTACCTCAGGTACGTTTAGTGGTTTTCAGTTAGTCAATACAATTGAGATTATCTGTTAAAACAATAGTAAGATGGAATCCCACACGCTGCACACTAATGTGAGAAGTTGGCCTGTTATATGCTGTCTACTAATTATAGTGGGCACCTTGCACCAGTCCAAACAACCCCTTATTGATGATAGGTTAAAGACAACCTTTATTGAAAGCTATCCTAGTGGTAGCTATGGAGAGCAGCCTTCAGGCTAAGTCTTGAAGGAATGTAACGTTAGAAGAACAATGGTTCTGGTGTGGCCAAAAAAGGTCCAATTATAAAGTGATCCTAGGGAGAGCACTATGACTAGAGAGTTGAAAATTAACTTTCTTTAAGGGAGCAAAAACAATGTACATCGGGACAAAACACAGTTCATGAAGTGCTGCTGTTGG
Organism: Triturus cristatus; assembly: GCF_964204655.1. Lineage (NCBI taxonomy): Eukaryota > Metazoa > Chordata > Amphibia > Caudata > Salamandridae > Triturus > Triturus cristatus. Next base: position 827,115,311 of record NC_140585.1, on the reverse strand, counting down.
GAAGATGCTAAGTGTCCGAAGAGATCCAACCCTGGATTTAGGTCAAGAAGAACCTGAAAGCAGAGGGGGCAGAGTCTGGGTCACTAGCCAGTGACCAGGGGCACGGTAGGCGAATGCCCACCGATGTCGGGTGATTTCAGGTGAAGAAGGTGAAACTTGATTCGTCAGCCATGAGGACCAGGAGGCGTCGAGGACAACCAGGAGCTGGATTCGAGCTATATCACAAAGGATGTCGAGTGCTGCAACGTCGTGCCCTGATTGGACACAACAAGCCTTGGCAACAGCAACTCACGCAGAAAGGAGAAAGATGCTTCGGTGCAGACCAGCAAGGTCTGAGGGACTCACCACTTGGTGTGGAGTAAGGGCACATCTGGAGCAACCAGGGAAGCCCAAGGAAAATCAAAGTTGCCTTCACAGGGACCCACCAGTCGACGGACCAGGGTTCGTAAAGGGACCTCGAGAGGAATCACAAAATGGCGGCCCATGGGTCACTCGGGGTGACTAGGCTGACAATCTTCAGTGGATTCTCTGCTTGAGGTAGGGCTTAAAAGTAATCCCAAGCACCACTTGAAGAGACGTCGAGAAGTCAATGCACTTGCAAATGTGCATGGTGACCAGGAGTTCCTGTTCCATGTTACTCACGAGGGCTGCAGGTCTCAGCTTTCACTGGGGACTCGGGTTGGCCTCTGAGAAATCTGGAAATCTTCTTCCTGGGCTGCAGATACTTTGGAGTCCGTCGGGAGCTTTGGAGATGCAGACCGGCAAATGCTTCGTTGGTGCCTGTCAAGCAGGGGAGTCACTCCTTGACCCCATGGGAGATTTATTCCGTCCTCTAGTCTTGAGTAGGGAGTCAAAATTCCAGGATTCAGTTGCAGAGGTTCGTCCAGGGATATCTAAAGTCCTGTTGCCAGGGATTCCTTACTTATACCTAAGGAAGGGGTAGGACTAACTCTGGGGACCCACCTATGGGAGGGTTTGGAAAGAGGGGTGGCTACACCCATTTCTTTTGTCCAGTTTCATGCCAGAGCAGGGGCTGGAAGCCCCTGAACTGGTTTGAGCTGGACTATGCACAGCGACATCAAATGTGCCCCCAGTGCAGGACTTCAAAGCAATCTGAGAGTGCTCCCACCCAGCCCCAATACACATCAGCCTGTCTAGGAGGTGGTTACACCTCCCTGTGACAGGAAACCTATTGTCCAGACCTCCCCTGCCTGAGTTTCGGTCAACAGCAGGGGGCCAGACCCGTGTCTGTGGCTGCAGCATCCATTTTGTGATGCCAGGGCTCTGTTAAGTTAATACCTGGTATACCGGTACTGTCATGTCTCTCCCTCTAGAAGGGTGGGATCATATTCTCACATCAGGAATTGATGTGGGGGTATGATTCCAAGGTGTTTGACACCAAACACGACATGTTTCCGTGCAGCCAGTCCAAAGTTAGCATTAACCGTTTTAATTATAATGCACTTAAGAGTATATGGTCAGGCTGCACCACTGACAGTCCTGTAGGATAGATTCCGAAGGCTGCAAAGGGGCTCAGCTCATGCCTGGGCACGCTCTCACATATAAGCAAGCAGCCTGCATTCAGGATTGATAAGGCCTGCCATAGGGGTGACTGATAGGTTTCTATGTGCAGTGATAGGTGAGATATAGTGAACCTATACCTCAGTAAGGGGTGCATGCACCACCTTACCCAGGCTGCAGTAGCAGACCTGTGTAGTCATTTTGGAGGGCTTTCCAGGGGTGGCATAATACATGCTTCAGCCCCTGGTAGGGTACCTATGCCCTAGGTACATATTATACCATATACTAGGGACTTATAAGGGCACCTCTGAATCCAATCTGTGATGTACCTAAGGTACATGGAATCAATTTAGAGAGGAAGCAGCTAGGCTGGGGTCCTGCATAGCAGGGCCCCAGCCAGACTAAAGTAAAAAAAACAGTGTTACAGCAGCAAAAAGTTGGGGTAACCAATTGAAGCAGGTCCTACTCTCCTACACCACATTTCCTCCTGAATAACTTTATACCCCCAGAATTGAGAAAAAATGTATTAAGCAGAGTAATTAGGGCAGGTAGGGTTTCTTCCGGTTTGGTTACCATCATAATATAAACTGCATAGAGGAAGGAGGGTCCTGCTGTACTAGTAATACAGAGTATCTGCAGAGATTTTCTAACGGCAGCCGCCAAGGGTTCCAGTGCGTGGAGAAATAAGAGCAGGGGAAAAGGGCAACACTGTCTCATGCCTCACCTTATGAAACAGAACACTGCAAGGTAGAAAATCACTACAATTAAGTTGTTCCACTGCCACTTGCAATAACTATTGACTTCATCAATAAAATGTTGGCCTAGCCCATACTTAATGAGAACGTTAAATAAATAAAATAATTCCATATTGTTGAATGCTCAAAGCATTAAATAAATTCGCTAGTGTCTCCTCCTTGGTGTTCTTAGAAGTCCCCAGGAGGTGTGACTAATGTCATCAGTGATTTCTGGCTGATCACCCCAGGACAAAACTGATCTGAAAAGAATGAATCAATAAATGAATAACTTTTTCCTAGTTCAGCCTTTCCTAGTTTAATCACTAGTAGTTTGGTATCCACATTGATAAATGGATCTGTAGTTCCCACATTCCAGTGGGTCTTTATCTTCCATTGGAAGTAGCATAATGATAGTCTTATTGGAGAGCATCCTCAAAGGCATTATATATAATTGGAACCGCCTGGGATGTATATGAGAAGCCCTCCTCCCCTGGGGATTTGCATGTTGGATGTTTAGTGAAAGAATCACCAATTTCTTCAAATGTGAGTTCACCTTCCAGTAACGCACGGCCATCATTCATAAGGGAGAGGATGTTAAGAGAGTTCAAAAATCTCTCTTCCACTTGATGATCCTGCATCTGAGAGGAGACATATAGAGACTCCTAATAAGAGGCAAACACCTCAGGGTGAGTTACAAGTTTGCCTTGAAGGTCATGGATGATGGGGATCTCCAGTTGTGTCTCTTTCTGTTGTAGTTGGAATGCGAACATTCTGGCCACCTTTTCTCCTCTTTAGTAATGCCTCCATTTCAGCTTTATCGAGGTCATTTCTGCTGCCTATGAATTTTATTTAGTGCAAAAGCCTCTGCTCTACCTTATCTCTAAGTTGAGGTGTACGTTTGGCATTGTCCTACAGTCAACTTGGAGACTGCACTGTCAAGGCACCTCCTTTCCAATAATTATTGCTTTTTCTTAATGGCAGAATCCCTCATGAGGAGTTCTCTCAGGTTGCCTTACCCATAGCTCATAAGTTCTGTGGTGAAGCTACAGAGTGGTCATTCTCTGTTTCAAATATCCAAATGTGCAAGTTCAGGAGACATTTCTACGCAGGTAACTTATAATTAGAGGAATCCATCCTCTAGTACATTGCCGGAGAAAATGTGTGTCCCGTAAGTAAAAGGAGATGGATCAGGCAATGATCGGACACCTATCCTGATTCTATGTCCATCTGGAATAATGAGCAGAGTATGGAACTTTGTACATGGAAGAAGTCTATTAAAGAGAACTTGCCATGGACAAGTGAGTAGTATATATCGTCGTTATCTGGAGAGTGATATAAATGCCACACATCTACTAATCCATGGTCAGCCGTAGCATCAGCCAGTGTTGCCCTATAAGGCTTGTCGCACTTATCTAGAAGTCCAGTGCCGCCTAGCATAGGGTCTAATGCTACATTCCAAGTCCACCCTATAACAACTTGTGTATTCCCAAAGTCCATGAGTTGTTCGAATAGTTGGGATAAGAGCAGTGACTTGTTATCGTTGGGAGGGGGAAGTGCTCTCAGGATCAGTGTCTTTATTTTCTCAAAGACATACCTCCCTTCAGGGTCAAACTATGTGTGATGTTCTTTGTGTGGGAATGTTTTGCAAACAAGAATTGCAACTTTTTTAGTTGAATTAAATGCTTGTGCCTGGTTATTACTGCTGGCCATTATAACACATATGCACTACTTTTCTCACCCAATCTATTTTTAGTTTATCTCCTTCACAAGATGGCAATCATGACAATATCTTCATCTTGGTCATTCAGGCAATGTAGATCTTTTTTTTTGCTTTGCAAATCTATTCAGGCCACTAACATTTAACAAGATTAAAGTGCATGTGGTGGTGAAGCTAGGGCCAATATGACACAGTGGCAGCATCTCTAACTGATTATTGTAACGAAGTGTCCAGGCCAGGAAGCATGGATGAGGGTTGCAGGGGCAGCAGGGGCTAGCATGAGAGTCATCACCTGGAAAGTGGAAATGGGAGTGTTATACTAAGCAAAGCTAATTATAATGAAAAGTACCAGATGTCTCTGAAGGCAACAGAAAGTGCAAAATTGCAACAGCATCTGGAGGCTTCTTCAAACCTCCTTACAACATTAAGAATACTTTGGGGGAAAGACTGCTTGAGAAGAATCTAAAAAAATACAGAATTCAAATAAAGGCATTTCTAATTAAATAAAGAAGCTTTCCAGTTATAATATACACCAAGGTAAGTCTCCATGATGACAGAAAGGCAGTTAGTCTGTCTTAAACTGTAGAACTGAATTTGTAAAATTATAATTCTGGTGGTCAAGTTCACAAGAGGAAAGGAAAGTGAGCTACAACCCACTATAGCACAATTGGGGCTTTTTTAACGTCAGATGAATGCAGTCATCTATGTCCCCAAGATGTGTTACTACACTGTTTTACCATGGTATGTTCTTTCATGGAACTTTCTGTTGGGCTTTCGTGCCAGTGTATTCCTGTGCCAGGAGCTCCTGGACTCCTTCCTGTAGTGGTCTTCTACATCGGGGCAATTCCACCCATTACCTAGTCCATGTTGAAGGTAAGGCATGTGCGATAGCTCACATTTGCAAGGGCTGTAGCAAACCATCAACCTCTAAAACCATCTTCACCCATCATGACTGGAATCACGGACATTGCAGAATCTGTCTTGGTGTTGACTGTGAAGGAACAGATGGAAATCAAAGGATCCATTGCTGCAGCCAACATAGCAATGGCATCAATGACCGGAGTAGTTAATTCACTCCAGGGAGTCATTGCCAACTTATGGATCTGGCTCTCAACCATGGCGGGGTGTCTCTCAGATGTAGAATTGTGCCAGGACAGTCAACCAGACTGGAAATGAGAACTGTGGCAGCTGCACCAGAAGGCTACCAATATGGAGGACCGCAGTTGCAGAGATAATGTCCAGATTCTGGGGACACCGGAACAAGCAGAAGGGGAGGATATCTTGGTCTTCCACTGCTTTCCTATCCCTGCTCTGCTACACACAATCTTCACACCATCCCTGAATTTTCAGAGAGCTCACTGAGTGCGCACATGTGGAGATGCTCACTCTAGCCATCTTCACCACATCTTAGCATACCCCGCCGAAAGGCATGAAAGATCCTTCTCAAGGTGAAGACACATTGCACATACCATTATGTGAACAGTCAGATCCTATTTGTCGTAGACATCTCAGGGCCCACCAGTCTTAAACGAGCCCAAGCCTACAGAAAAAATACATTAAATATGGCCTCCTTTAGCCTTTTACTAAGGTTAACACATTTTAAGGCCACACAACAGAATCTCAGGACCCAGGGGATCTAAAATCCTTTTTGGATAATCTCAACATTGTAGAAATGGGCATGGCGCAGGAACACCCCGCCACCTCACTGACCACATTTGAGGGGCGAGGCTCAGTGAATCTCAAAAATCAAGATCCCAGCATAAGGTGGGACAAACACTGTTTTCCATACCCGGTTTGCAAATGTTGATGTTCAGTTATCTGTTTCCCAGCTCACAAGTTCACTTGTTGGTTTATGGATAATATGGACTGTGAGGTACTTGCATTTTGTTATTTTCAACCACCATTCCCCACCTCCCTCTCCCGCTTGCCACTCAGGGACCGCTCTGATGACATGATTGCTTATCTTTGCCTTACCCTGCCTCCCTCACACATTTATTGCCTCAAAATCACTTGTTTGTATCTTCTCCTGTCTGGGCGAGGACCTTCTGCTCCCACTAGTGTTGACGCCAAGTCCTTGCTAAGGTATTGGCGATCAAGCTATGGTGCGTAGAAAGCATCTACTGTAGTTCATTACACATTGGGCGTCCCTCAACTTGAGACACCTTATCATTTTGCTTTGCTGCATGCTGCCCCATACGACTCACCCACTGACGGTGACTTCTCTTACAGTCCATTGTCTAACACACTTCATTAAACAAAAGAAAAAACTTACATTTTTAGGCCATTGGAAGTTTAATTTACCCTTCTGCAAGAGATTCACCTCACCTCTGAAGAAAGTGACAAATTCAAGAGAGACTGGGTGGGTCACGGTATATATGCTAGTGGGACTCCATTACCGATGCTACCTGGGGCCCCATCTGCTTTCAGGAAGTGCGGAGTGTCTATCCTCTTGCAGAAGGCCCACCCCACAGCCTATTCCAAGAGTGTGAGATGCATCTTCTCTAAACTTAAGATTCAAAGTACACATCTTATCAGGGGCTCCATATAGACACCCCATGAGTGGCAAGCTCGACTTTCTTTCCAAAGTGAGTACAGTCATTCACATCAGATGGCACCACAAAAATCATCCTAGGAGGTGACTGTAATGTCACAATTGGCTCCTACACCCTGAGACATATTACACCACCACATCCTGCCATCACATGATCAAGACCAGGATTGACTACTTCCTGCTCTCCTCTATTCTCCTACAAAACCTGGCTGGTTCCTCTATTATCCTGGGCAGAGTGCCCAGCCATGACCTTGATATTCGCCTAAACCTTGGCGTACAGAGACCTCCAAAGGGGCCATTGACAGCTGAAACTTTCCCACTTCAGAGACCCACAAGCCAAACAACTGCTATACTTACACTTAGAGTGTGTCCAGTCGGACAACAAGGGCTCGGCCCCATCAACCCAAACTAGAAAGGCTACTGTGAGGGGATTGTTGCTGAGAGACTCTGCTCTGGCTAACACGCAGCAAACCCAGACCCGGCTCCATCTGGAGATTAGGATCAAAACCCTAGCCTCAGCCTATTCCTGTTCACTCTCTGCTGTCTCACTGACCTATCCTATCTCCACTAAGTTCACTCTCCTCACGTTATACACGACAGAAGTAGAAAGCAGGCTCTTCCATCTTAGGTAGCAACTTTATGAGAGAGGGGAAAAGGTGGTTTGATTGCTAGCTTCCCAACTCAAACTATAGGACCCATCTAGAGGGATCCCATGCATAGCTCCCTACAGACATAATCTAGGAATTCGAGTGCTGCTGTGAATCCGTTTTCACCGCCGACTCTGGCACTGATCAGCCAGACGAAATCGCATTCTTTGAAGATTTAACTTTCCCAAAATTCACACATAGATATAGATGATAAGGCCACTGGCAAGGCATCTGGAGAAGATGGCTTTCCGGTGGAATTTTATAAAATAACCAAAGCACTTACTGTTCCCATCCTAGTATCGGTATTCTATGTGGCACTGGACAGACCCATCTTGACAATGACTTTCTCAGATCCCAGATTATCATAATTCCGTAACAAGGAAAGACCCTTTGTAATGCTGGATTTATAGACCAATATCATTAATTAGCGCAGACGTTTACTTTTAAGCTAAAGTTCTAACAAACCTTTTGAGTAAAGTAATTACATCTCTGATACACTAAGTAGGCTTTGTGCCCAGATGCTTCTCTTTTAACCACCACCAAATTCTTTCCCAAATAATTTGGCAGGCGCAACATGACCTTGAGGACAGAGTCCTGATGTCTCTACACGCCCAGAAATACTTCAAATGGGTGGAATGGAATAACCTCTTCCGAACGATGGAAGGCATGGGATTGGGTCCACTTTACTCACTTTAACCAAGAGCATGTATTATACTCCCACAGTTTCGGTTTAATGTGGTGGTTTAAGCTTCCCGCACTTCCACATACAATGCAGTACTCGACAGCGATGCCCTCTATCACTCTTATTTTTCCTATAGTGGCATTAAAGGATTGCAACAAGGGAAGTTTAAAACAAAATGTTCTACCACAACGATGATGTTCTCTTAACCTTATTCCACCCTTTCACCTCAGCCACATCACTGATGAACCTCCTAGACTTCTTTTCCGAATTCTCTGGATACACAATTCTTTGGTCCATGTGTGAGACACTCCTGTTCACCCCCAGTACTACAAAAGCAGCACTTGGCACACTCCTATTCAACTGTCTCACTAGTAAACTGAAATATATTGGGTCCACCTCAATCGTGGTTTGCAAGACATGGTGTGGGATAACCTGCTCATGATTGTGGATCAAACAAAGAGGGGAATTTGCCAATGGGCCTTTCTTCGGACATTCAGAGCTCCATCACCAGATTGGTTTGGATGTTGGCGAAACCAAAACTATTTTGCTCCAAGCTGTTCACCTCTTCGATGAAGGGTGGGCTAGTTCTACCACGTGTAGAATGCTTCTGGCTGGCTTAGCAGCTAGCATACTCAGTTTAAATGTTGGCCGATCTCAGGACTGCATCCCGTGGGTTGTAATTGAACAACATCTTCCACGTACAAAGGACGAGCTGGCAACATTTTACATGTCATAACCCTGCTTCCCCCCAATCTCTAATTTCATCACCCATGGATCCCAATTGGCTTGGAAGTGGGCCTACACTCTTTTGAAAACTCCCTCCCAGTTTCACTCCAAAGCACTGTTATGTCACAAAGCAGACATTTAGGTTGGGGGAGAGGAGATTGCTTGGTCTCTTTGGAAAAAATTTGAGATTTGTTGCTTAGATGACATCGGCTCACAGTGTGAGTTGAAAAACTTTCCTGTACTTCACCACGGTTATGGCATACCCGCAGCCATGCTTCTCCAATTGAAGCTCACTCTATCTGGGAATCTTGGGAACCCACCGATAAGACCAGAGTGGTCCGCCCTCACGCATCACCTTAGAACTTGGAAAGATTACTAGGGGGGTTGTCTCATGTCTTTACACAACATTGATAGACCACTGTTTTTTGGACATCACCTCCTCTTCTCTGCATGTTTGGTGGCAGACCCAACTTGGTATTGAGTTCCAGGATGATGAATGGGAACACCTCCTAGCTTATATGTGCAGTACAGACCTAGTGTGTGGAAGACATTGTGACATGAAGGAGTTAATTATAAGGCTTAGGCAGTATTGATGAGTGAAAATGCATGCAAAAAAATCCATGAACCACTCTAGGATAGCAGAGAATCGTGACGCTTATTTTTGCTATTTTCAAAAGACGCTACCATTTGCCAAGGGGCTGTGTTGACTGTACCAGGCCAAGGCATGTGAGTAGTGGGAGACATACCGTTGACGTTGTACTGACCCAAAACGCACTTGGGAGTAGCTGAAGGCCTGGGAGACTGATTGATTGGTACCAGGGAAGCGAAGGTGCAAGATGCATCTGATAAGAGTCAGGAGGAGCCGGGGCTAGCAAAAACACCGATCACACCACAAAAACGAAAGGTACGTGAAAGGAACATGATCTTAAGTAAGCCAACTTTTAGTGTATAAAAGGAAGGGCGCAGAGCCCTCAGGGTAGCTCTCAGAAGGAGTTTTCCAGATCTGCAGTCACTCCCATAGCAGCAGCCCCTGCTACGCCATTTCTTGGCAGGGAAAGAGAGAGAAGTCAGAGAGGGCATTCCGGTGTTGTGAAACTTAAGTTCCAGGGGTTGAAGGACTAGATCCTACTGCTCGATCTTGATTTGCTATATTATAATTGTGCTTTTGGTTTAATGCATTCCAGTTGATTCAAGACTGTGTTTTTAACCATCATTGTGCTAGCATTACATATATATATCCATTTAATTTCTCTGCCAAAACCTCTGATCACAGCGGATTTCGTGGCTCGTGCGGATGGTCTCACGCATATGCCACCAACTTCCACGCAGGAATGCTACGCACTCTCGAACTGTCTGTCCAAAAATTACTTTATTGCTTGGAACCAAAAGAAACTGACAAACGCGTTTTGGCCTCCTGGCCTTTGTCAATGTCCGTGAACTACATAGAAACCAACTTTTTTATCATGTGGTATTTTCATTGGGCAACTGTGTTTGTTTAAACATAAACAGCGGACTGAGGTGCATTATTGTATGAATAGCTGACTAATCATGTGGCCATTTTATAACATCACATCACATCGGAAATGCAAAAAAGATTAAAAGCCTTCAGATCCCAAATATGTTTCTCTTATACATATCGTATATAGAGAAAAATATTTTTTCAATATGCTCAAAATTTGCGACATTGATGATCATATTTCTAAATTGCCATAATTCAGGGGTCTAAATTATTCAAATTTACAATTGTTCCTTAAATAGGCCTGCTGCATTCAACATGTGCAAAAGAGCAACCGAAAAACAGTTAATGCCAGATCATTCTGCTGCATTCCACATGTGCTAAAAAACAACTCATATTCATAGTGCCTAGTCATTACACATTTACAAAGCGCCCTGCATGGGCCTGCTGCATTCAACATGTGCAAAATAGCACTTGAAAAACAATCAAAAAGATGATGCCTGATCATTCTGCTGCATGTGCTAAACAACCATTCATATTTATAATGCCTGGTCATTACATATCACACACCTAAATCCTAAATTATTTAACATTCCTACTATATTGAATTTCAGAATTGCACCCTAGATGGGCCTGCTGCATTGCACCTGTTCTTAAAAACAATTCATAAACATAGTACCTGGTTGTTACCTATTGTGTACCTAAGTCTTACATCATTACATGTCCCTATTATAAATTGTCTAAGTGCTCCGTGCTTGATCTATGGGAAAGTGCCTCTATAGTGTAGTAGCCTATTATACACTATTTGGGGGCATATGTATCAAGCTAATTTTTACTCGCAAACGCTGCGAATCGCAAAATACAGCGTTTGCGAGTAAAAATTCGCAAAACGGGATGTATTAGGCAAAATCCCATCGCAAAATTAAGGAATTGCTAATTTAGCGATTTCTTAATTTTGCCTAACCATTTAAGAAATCGCACATTGCGATTTCTTAAATGATATGTAAAAAGCACCCAAGTTGTGCGAATTATCCTTAAGAAATCGCAAATTACCACCAACTTCCAGTTGGTGGTAATTTGCGATTTCCTTTCAAAATGCACTAATTTTAATTTTGCAAAGTGCCACGTGACGCTCATACATGCCCTTAGGGCATGTATGTGCGCCATATGCACACACATGCTCATTTCAGGGGTGCATCAGGGTGTCATCATGACACCCTTGCACCTTTGAAATTATTCTCAAATAGCGATTAGCAAATTGCGAATTCGCTATTTGAGAATTACTTCCCATTCATTCCTATGGGTCTCCTGGCCCATAGAAATGAATGGGCAGGTATTCCTTAATTGCGATTTCGCAATTTGCTAATCGCAATTAAGGAATTTTAAGAAATCGCAAAAAGTTTGCGAATTTTTAAATACATCCCGTTTTGCAATTCTCAAATAGCGATTCCTTAACAATCGCTATTTGAGAATCGCAAATGGTGATGTTGATACATATGCCCCTTGATCCTTTGCCTTAATAACCCATGGGGTTGGCAACTATTAAACACTTATTTGCTGTATTCAGGTTTTCTTTATCCTATCAAGGGATTGGAAGAACCTACAAATGTTCTTTTTCATCCAATATGTCTCCACAGCTCTACTTCACTATTAAGGCCCCATGGTGTATGGGTCCTCAACTCTACAGTCTATCTGAATTTGAGTTGCCTCAGGGATCTAACCCTGCCTCCTTTCTCCTTGTGAGCAATTTGCTTAATACAGAGGAAGCGTAGCAGGTTGCTCCTACTGTTATGTACCTCGGCAAAGTGTTGTGCTAATGGATACATGACATCCTAATTTGCTATGGCCCGGGCATGTGCCAAATACCATTTTTGTGGCAGGGTGGACTGTGCTGCCAATGTATTTTTTACCACAGGGACATACCAAGCACTATATAACAACATTCAAATTGCAGTTGAGAAGTTTTGTGATGTTCCTCTGCTCTCTTTCGCCTGGAATCTCAAAGTCCTGGACTTTTACACTGTTCTTGTGTTGCGGGGATTCTGCTCATGCACAGAACTATGCGCAGGAAACCAGGACCTCAGTGAATTGTGGTGTACCAAAAAACTCACCTCAGTACCCAGAACCCCTATCCGACTAGCATCAGTGTCTCATTCGTTCTCCGTATCATCTCGAAGCTACCAATGATTAGACAACCCAGAACAAGCGACTTAGAGTACTCTCAGGAATGGTGGGAATCAGAAACACCTTTTCGGTGTTATTCTCATATCAGTCCACAATGTGAGTAATCAGAGACACGGAAAAGTTTAAAATTTTTATTTTTAACTACGTGCTCTAAGGTGCAGTACTTTGGCTAACATAAGCAGACAAATGATCAAAAATAAAACCATCAGCATTGTTACAATTCCATAGAAAATGAAGGGAGAAATCATATTACAATGATAGTGGAAACAGGTCCTATAATACCTTGTGCACCACCCTCCCCTGGCTAGTAAACTAGATTTATATAATAATAGAAGGTCACTAGGTTTCAATGGGGAACCCCATACCTCAAAGTTCAGCTTAGGTGAATCACATCACAGGATCAGCTCTGTTCTCTATGTCTGGAAAGGTTTTCTCCAAGTGCCTGAATCATGCATGCAAATGCAATCTTAAAGGCACCCGAGTTTCAGATATTTGCAACTGTGTGCTTGTTGTGTCTAGAGCGTGGGCCGATCAACCTGAATTCAACAGCATACATTGTTATTTGACCTTGATGGTTTCTGCAAACAGTGTTCAGACTGAGGTCGCGGTACACGTCTAGGTATGTGAACAACAGACTGTTCTTATGTGAAGAAATAGCAAGCAAGCAGTTTTACTTATAATAACAACTACCTGTAGTGTTGTGTGCAAAAGCAGCAAAGTGGCAAGAAGGCGTTTAACTTCTAAAAACGCTTATGCTAATAGAGCAATGTGTGCAGGCAAAACCCTGTCTTGACTACACCCTCCCTTGATCAGCCCACGAACAAAATAGGGAACCAATGTAGGAAAGCAGAGTTCAAGTTCGAGTGAGACAGAACCAAGTTCATATATTGCCAATCCATATAATTGGTAGTGAAAGTTCGAAAAATTTGTTGGGAAAAAAGTAAAAAACAAAAAATCAATCAGGGGCGGTATACAGTCCATTTTGGAGTAAAACAAATTAAAAATTAAAAAATTTGGATTAGTACGTGCAGAAGATGGACAACTGCCAATCTAACCCATCAACGTGTAGGCACAGTATGTTGCAACTGCCTCCAAGAGGAAGTCATTGTAATGTTCAGTAAATGAATCAGCCATCCAGTCAAGTAAAGTAAACGAACATACATGTTCTTCGATAACCGGAGCCTCTACCACCATCAGAGGACAACTAGCGTGTTCTTCAAGATAACTTTGTGCCAGGAAGTCATGGGCTGCTGCATATATATCCCAATTACCTAGGATTCCGTGCGCAGCTCCACAGGCCATGATCCCACAACCAGAACAGTCCAACTCATGAGCCACTAAGGGACTCACCAGTCGATCATAATCCGGGGCAGGAGACGCCGTGTTCGACAGGCACAAATCCAAAGCCCATTCGAATGGACAATCCAGGCAATGGAAAACAGGTTGCACGCAAGTAAAGTATGAGAACCGTAAGGACAATCCATAGGCCACGCTCAAAGTGGCCAGTGGTAATGTTCCATAGTATTCAAGCATCCGGTTGTGCAGCTGAAGTAGCCGGAGCAGGCGGTTGTGTGACACAGATCGGGTAGCCATTGCGGAGCAGCAAACCAAGAGCAGCATGCCAGCAGTCAAGGCGAGGATTAATAGAAGCCCGCCGAAGACGCTGGAAAAAATAGAATGAAAAAATGCCGGTATCGGGAGGAGCCTAGCGCGCAACCAAGATGGCCGCGTAGGTGCGAGGCTCCCGAGGACCTCCGCGACCTCCTGAATTAATCCTGGCGATATCCTGTCCCTGTTGAGGGGACTGTGTTGGGGAACCGGAGCTGAGGCGCCACCCGTTTTTTGGGCTCGAATCGGACCCCGAACGCCGGTGGGAGCATCGATCGAAGGTTGCGGCCTTCTCCTCGCCTGCCCCCCGGATTGGAGTAGTGGGGCGATCCGGGGACAAAGTGAATAACAGCGGCGAGCGGGGCTGGGCGACTGGCGTACCCCGCACTTTCACTTTCGCTTTTGCGCCCTCCTAGCTCTCAAGCGGGGTCGGGCTGCGGAGCGGGGTGCGGTGGTGTGGCCTTGTCCAGGAGCCCGGCTTACCCGCCGGTGGTGGGTTGACCCGCGGTTCGGTGGTCGCCCCTGCCCCCCCCCTGGCACCCGTGACTTGGTATAGCGGCCCGTTTGGGGAGCTTGGCACGACGGTGGAAGAGCCAGCATGTCCACCAAACAAGATGGCGACCGGGCGAAGGTGAAGACGACCCGCCGTGGCACGGCGCACCAGGCCAACAGTATGGACCGCTACACGCTCCAGAAGGGTTCTCCGGAGACATCGCGTGCATCCCCGGTGGGCCCGACGGAGGCATCTGCTCATCCGGTGGATCTGACCCTCCGGGACGTCATGGGCGCCATCGCAGAGATGAAGGCCTCGGTGGACCAGCGTTTCGACACCTTAGCACAAAAAATAGACTCGGTCCTGGTGGATGTGAGCCTTGTGAGGGCAGACTTGTCCAAAACAAACGACCGAGTCGACTCCCTGGCCCACACCACAACGAGCCTCACGACAGACGTGGTGGCCCTCCAGAAGGAGGTGCGCCGGCTTGGCCAGGCGAGCGCCCTGATGGACCGGCGATTGGAGGACTCCGAGGGTCGGGCCCGGAGGAATAATGTCCGTATTGTGGGGGTGCCGGAGGGACGAGAGGCGGAGGCGGCGGATCTTTTCGTGGAAGAGTTGATCCTGACCCATCTCCAGCCCCGGGGGCTGAGTAAGCTTTTTGCGGTGGAGCGTGCTCACCGGGTCCCCGGGGGCAGACCTAAGACTGGTGCCCCGCCGCGGCCTCTCATTGCCCGGATTTTTAATTTTCGGGACAGAGATGCTATCCTCCAGACCTCCAGGCAACTGGGACCGGTCAAGCTTGACAACCTGGAGGTAAATTTCTACCCAGACTTTACTCCGGCGGTCCAGAAGCAGCGACAGAGCTTTCTTGGTGTTAAACGTCGCCTAAGGGACCTGAACCTCAAGTACTCAATGCTCTTTCCAGCTAAGCTGAGGGTAGAGGTGGATGGTCGCACGCACTTCTTCGACCGGCCCGAGGCGGCTGGGGACTGGCTGGACACCCTGCCTGGAGATCGTGGCCGGGGGGGCGGGGGGGGCGCGGCTGGCGAGGAGGGCCCGCCGGATCAGAATTGAGGGGTGACTGAATAGGCCTTGCTCTGGACGTTGTTCCTTCACCATTTATTGATTGCGTATGTTCCCCTCCTATGGAGATCGTGCGGGGTCTGTTGGGGGCTTCCCTCCTCCTCTGGGGGACTAGTTAGTATTTTAGCTACGGGGCGACAGGCACACTGCACTTTGGGGGGGCTGTCTGGGCTCATGCAGGGGTGCAGGGAGGGGGGAGTTCTGTTGGGACCAGGGGGTGGGGGGGGTGTGTTGTTTGTTAGCACCGCAGGGCAAACCCGCTACTATGTTGTTGATTTTAGGATGCTCGATGGGGGACAACCGATTGTTTTGACGTATGATGGGGGGTAGGGATTTGACTGTGTTGTCATGGAATGTTAACGGCCTGGGGGATAGGATTAAGCGTGGTGTGGTCCTGCAGTACTTAAAACGTATTTCACCAGATGTTGTCTTCCTGCAGGAGACGCACCTTATAGGTAACTCCTTTCATGCAATGAATCGGCGGGGATATCGTTTGGCGGCCCATTCCGGCTTCACCTCGGGCTCGCGGGGGGTGGGTATTATGATCAAGAACTCGCTCCCGTTGGAGATTGATGAGGTGCGCCATGATGAGAGGGGACGCTACACTGTTCTGGTGGGGAGAATGGAGGGTAGAGTGTTTATCTTTATATCAGTGTACGTCCCGCCTGGGCTACAAGCCACCACATTCGCGGACCTGGGGCGCCTCCTTCTGGACCTTCCGAGTGGCCTGCTGGTGGTTGGAGGGGACTTTAATGCGATAGCCTCTGGGTCTATGGATCGCCATCCCCCTAGGGACCTCCCCCGGGCACAGGCGTGGCTGCCCGGCCTTCTGGACACGCTGGGCCTGGTGGATTGCTGGCGATTAAAGCATCCCGCATTGCGACAGTACACCTTCCACTCGGGTGCCCATGGTAGCCTCTCGCGGCTTGATTACATCCTTGTCCCGGCGGCCCATGCAGGGAGGGTGGGGGAGGTGCGCCATCTGGCGCGGGGTATCTCAGACCACTCCCCATTGTTGTTGCACTTCGATGTCTTCCCGAGGGGGGATGGCAGGGTGGCCCCAATCAATGCATGGTATTTGCGCGACCCCACCATTCGTGCCGATTTGATCAAATCCTTACAGCGATATTTCGACGAGAATGTGGGGTCGGTCTCTTCGGCCATCTCCCTGTGGGAAGCTTTCAAGGTAGTCCTTAGAGGGGAGGCCCTCTCCTTTATCTCTCATGCCCGGCGGCGCGAGCGGGAGGAGGTGACCCGGGTAGAGGCCGAGATTGCAGAACTGGAGGGTGACCTGGGGAGCGGGGTAACAGACGCCAAGTTGCATGTTCTACACCTAAAGCAGGCGGCCTATCGGGCCCTCGTCACGGAGGCGGCCAGGGGCCTCAGTAGAGAGCAGCAGGGGCGATTGTATGATGTGGGTGATAAGGCTGGCAAATTGATTGCGTGGTTGGATAGGAGGGAGAGAGCGAGCCGCGTAGTGCCTTTGATTGAGAGTGTTGATGGTGCGTGTGTCACTGAGCCGGAAGCCATTGTCTCCTGCTTCGCGGATTATTTCCGCGACGTCTACTCCCCGGTTTCCCCCTGCTCGGAGGAAGATTCTCATGCCCTGCTTCGGGACATCGCACTGCCCTCCCTAGCGGTGGAGGACAGGGACTCGCTGGACGCCCCTCCCACCTCGGACGAAATTGCCTTGGCTATTCGTTCGGTTGCATCCGGCAAGGCCATGGGCCCCAATGGTATTCCCATCGAGCTCTACAAGCTACGCCCGGATGTGTTGGCGCCCCACCTGCGCGCGATGTTCCTGGCGGCCCACTCGCAGGGTTCCCTCCCGCCGGACCAGCGTCTGGCCACAATTGTGGTGATCCACAAGGAGGGGAAGCCCCGTGAACGGGTCACATCCTATAGGCCGATTTCGCTTTTGAACGCGGAGCCCAAAATCCTCGCCAAGGTGTTGGCCAACCGGTTGGTCGGCGTGGTGGGCGATTTGGTCCACCAAGACCAATCAGGCTTTATACCGCACCGCAACACGGCGCTCAATCTGCGGCGCTTGCACGGGGTGCTCGCGCGTGTCCCATTTGTGCGGGAGCCGGCCATCTTGGCGTCCTTGGACGCCACCATGGCGTTTGATATGCTTGAATGGCCATACATCTGGGCGATGCTGGCGAAATTCGGGTTTGGCCCGGGTTTCATTAGCTGGGTCAAATTGCTATATTCGGGCCCATTGGCGCAGGTGGTGGTGAATGGGCGAGTCTCGGCCCCGTTCGCGCTGGGGAGGGGTACGCGACAGGGTTGCCCCCTGTCGCCTCTCCTGTTTGCCCTGGCCCTGGAGCCCCTGGCGGAGTGGCTGCGGTGGCACCCTTCTATCCGTGGTCTCCGCTGGACCCCCGAGCATGAGGACCGTGTGTCCCTCTATGCTGAAGATATCCTTCTGTATCTCGCCTCCCCGCGTAAATCACTGATCGTCCTGGTTGATGTTTTGCGCTCATTCGGTCGCAACTCAGGCCTGGTCATCAACTGGGCGAAATCCTGTGTCTATGTGCTTTCCGGGGAGGCTCCGGCCCTACCACGGGACTGTCCGATCCAGATTGCCTCCCAAGGTTTTCGATACCTGGGTATCTATATCACACTTGACCCGGAGGCCCGCTATGAGCGGAATTTGCTACCCCCCCTCCAGCGCTTGAGGGAGGACGTGGTGCGCTGGCGGCGTCTGCCGCTCTCGCCGCTCGGCCGGGCAGCCTTGTTTAAAATGATGTCCCTGCCGCGCTTCCTCTACGCCCTCCAGAATACTATGGACTTGGTCCCGGCACGCTATTTCCGTGAGGTGGAGGGCCTTCAGCGGCGCCTGTTCTGGGACGGGAGGCCGCGCATTGCTCTGGCTAAATTGACGCTCCCGTGGTACGATGGGGGGGTCGCCCTCCCGGACATTAAACGGTATTACTGGGCCTCCCAACTAGCTGCAATTAATCATGGCCTTTATGGGCCCGCCTTGAACCCGGCATTTGAGATGGATAAGATGCTCCTACCCGGTGGCGATTACAATCGCGCGCTCTACTCTGGCGCGCCCGACTCCCGTTTGACGGGACCGACGCGTGTCATGGTGCGTGTCTGGCACGCGGCTAATGCAGCTATGGGGTGGAAGGACCGTTTGACCCGGGCGTCACCGCTGTATGCATCTGAGAGGTTGGGCTCCCTGTGGACGTCGAAGGGCTTCGAGAAGTGGGACACGATCGGAATCAGCACGGTGGGAGATCTCTGGACGAGGGGGGGATTCAAAACTTTTGAGACGCTGCAGGCGGAGTTTCAGCTGCAGGGCAGAGAGTACTTTCGGTACCTACAAGTCCGCCATGCGCTGGGCTCCGTCTTCCCGGACGTCGCATCCATTCCGGAGTCTTCCCCCCTGGAGGACAGAGTGCTGGACGGCCATGTACCGGACAGCACGATCTCCCTCATATACAAAAAACTAATCAACGATAGATCGTGCCTGCTGACTAGTCTCCGCGAGGCCTGGGTTGCCGACGGGCTGGAACTGGACGACGAGGATTGGATTTCCGCGGTGGCCTCTCCGAAAGAGGTGGCCATCCCGGCTCGCCTTCGTTTCGTCCAGCTCAAGATCCTTCACCGGGTTTACGTGACGGGGCCAAGGCTTCTGCGTATGGGTTTTGCTGGTGACGGAATGTGTAAGCGTGGCTGTGGTGCGTTGGCGACTTTCATGCATATACTGTGGGAGTGCCCGAAGGTGGAGCGATTCTGGCGTGGTGTGCATGAGGTCCTGCGTGTGGTTACGTGTGTCGCGCTGCTGCCTGAAGCGAGGAGATGCTTGCTGAATGTATGGGAACCGAATGACTATTCGGTCCCGCAGACGCGGTGGGTGACTCTGGGATACATGATAGCTAAGCGTGACATTGCTCAATTGTGGGGATCCCAGAGGCCCCCTGCGGTGTCGGCCTGGAAAGAGCATATGGATTGGTGTATGTTTCGTGAAAAGGTGGTGTATGTGGCGAGGGGTAAGCCTGGGGCGTGGGTGAAACTCTGGGGCCCCTGGAACGCCTACCGCGGGGGTATTTGTGAGCCACCACTGCTACCGGCTGCCTCGCCTGCTCCGTCTCCCTAGATGGCCCCCCTCCCTCGGCCGTGGGCGCGCGGTCCCCCAGTCCCTGATCTACTCCCATTTCCCTCCTCAGAGTTCTGCTGCTGGTTTGGATCCCCCACTTATGGAGCACGTGCTGTCACTCTGGATTGCGGGTTGCCTTGCGGGTGTGGTTTTTT
Source organism: Triturus cristatus (assembly GCF_964204655.1). Classification (NCBI taxonomy): domain Eukaryota; kingdom Metazoa; phylum Chordata; class Amphibia; order Caudata; family Salamandridae; genus Triturus; species Triturus cristatus. Next base: position 827,095,640 of record NC_140585.1, on the reverse strand, counting down.
GGTGTTGTTTTGTTTTAAGAAAAGGGAACCGTACTGTGGGCTTGGAGCTGTGTGGCCTGCACCATTGATTACTCCTGTTTCACTGCTTTGCACTGCCGAGAGACTTTTACTGTATGTCTGCAATATGCTTTTGTCATTCTAGCGGCCGGCCGGGTGGTTGTAGGCCCATACCTGTAACTTTTACAAACTGCAATAAACGGTTTAAAAAAAAAAAAAAAAAGAAAAAATGCCGGTATCACACCAAATATTGTTTGGAAGGAGGTCACAAGGCCGGAGCCAACAACTTTGAAAAAATGCACCAGGCCAGTTATTGACGAGGCATTGAATATAGTGAAACTTGGGCTTTGGCTGATATATATTGGAGAGGGTATTCTACATTTAGTGTACCAGCAACCACGAAGGGTAAGGGCAGACCATCAGGGGGACTTAGCATCTGGGTTGGTACACATCTGGGAGCCCAGGCAGTCCAGATCCCCACTGGGTCGTTAGATGTACAGTATGTCTTGCTTACTTTTTCAGAAAATAGACAAACTGCTTGTATAAACATCTATTCACGACCAACTGTGTGTGGGAGGGAATCTGGAACGATTGACCAACTTAGGCAGTTTATTCTAACCTTGAACCCATCAATTATTCTAATTGTGGGCGGTGATTTTAACTGCCAGTATGAGCCACTTACTGATACAACCCAAGATGGTCTAGATGATGAGGACCGGCACTGGCATATTGCGGAAACGCAGATTCCGGTAGTTAGAGCTTGGACTCCCCTGGTGTTGCAAATTAACTCTTTTACTCTTTTGTCCTCTTTTAGATCCTGTAACGGGAGGACAAAGTCAGATAGACCGGGGCGTATGACCTTTAATAGGGAAGGCCACAATTCCATCCTGGATTATATCTTGGTCGAACTTAGATCTTGGGGAATGGTTCAGGATTTCATAATATATGATAGGAAAGATAGTGATCATAATCCTCTGGTTATGATGTTAAAACCAGAGAGCCTGGGTATGTCAAATCTAATCCCAGATAAAAACTTAATTGGACCTCCGCTCCTATTAACTAATAACAGGCGGAGAGTCAAGTGGCCACAAATATTAGGCTCCCCGATTAAACTTGCGGATGTGTATCGAAGGTTTCTGCCTTCCCTGAGTGATATGGGTGAGGTGCAGGATAAAGCTAAGCACACAGGGATTGGCGATGAACCCTTGAAAATACATCAAGGGCTCATTCAAAATCTCTCTGATGTGTTTTACCCGGAAGGAAGGTCAAAGACAAACCCAGTTGGAGCCCATCGCTGGTTTAATGCTCATTGCAGGGAAGCCAAAATGGACTTGGTCCTTGCGGTCAAGTCAAAGGATAAAACTAAGATTAAGTACTGTCGGTGCTTATATAAGCAGGCTATTCAGAAGGGAAAGAAAGAGTGGGAGGCGGATAACTGGGAAGATCTTAGAGTTGCACTAAAGTGCAAAGATTTTAAATCCTTTTGGACAATTGTTAGTTGTGGGAGCAAGGCAGGTAGATTGGCCAATGAACCAAATATAGCTGTCTGGGAAAAGCATTTTGAGGCCCTGTATTCCCCACCGAGTAATGATGAATTTGAAACCACTCTCCCATGCCTCCACCATGAGTATCGACTGGAGGGGGCCTGGGAGATTACATTGGTGGAGGTAGAGGATGCCATTTTGAAATTAGCTCCAAAAAAGGCCCCTGGACTAGATAAGATACCGGGAGATCTATACCTTTCTGAACCGAATATATGGGTTCCTTATTTTCATGTTTTTTTTAATGCCATACTGAATGGTATGGATCCCCCGGAAACATGGCGGGGAGCTGAAATAGTTCCTATCTTTAAAAAAGGTTGCCCCCTTAAACCATCTAATTATAGGCCAATTAGCCTCATAGACGTGACGCAAAAATTGATTGGCAGAATCATTCAAAGTAGAATACAGAGTTGGATGGAGGATGGTGAGATTTTATCTCCGTTCCAGGCCGGTTTTAGACAGGGCATATCCACGGTGGATCAGTTATTTAGACTGCAGGTCCTATATTGTAAAACTGTAAAGGTAGAGGGTGGCAGCCTCTACATGATCTTTGTTGACCTGCGGTCAGCATTTGACTTGGTGCCTAGAAACAAACTGTGGAGGGTACTACAAGAATTGGGTTTACCACGCTATCTTCTTAATGTTTTAATGAGGCTCCATATTGGCACTTACGCCCAGGTAAGGTGTGGGAAGAATGGGGAATTATCAGGCCGCTTCCCGGTCAATCAAGGGGTGCGCCAGGGCTGTGTCCTGGCTCCCACCCTTTTTAGCCTTTATATAAATGGACTGGTGGATCACCTTCTGGGAGCAATGAATATAGATGCCCCGAGGCTAGCCACTGGTCGGGGGCCCGCTTTGATGTTTGCGGACGACTCTTTGTTGTTGTCCAAGACATCAACGGGCATCCAACGCATTCTTGATGGTTTTGATGATTTTTGTGTTTCTAGGGGACTAGAGATAAATCTAGATAAAACCAAGTTCATGATCTTCAACCCGCCGACGTAGACACGCCCGAATCCCGTCCTAGGTGGAACCCCGCTGGAGTAAAGACCTTTGAATATCTGGGTATCACCTTGGGAGAACACTTGGAATGGGATTCGCAGTCGGCCAAGGCTGCACTCAAGCTAACAAAGGTGGTGGGGGGGATCCAGAAGCTATATAGAGAGTCCGAATTTAATCCTGCGACTCCAGTAATTGAAATTTATAATATCCAGGCCAGATCGGCAGCCCTATATGGGGCCGAACTTTGGGAGCACCAAAAATCGCAAAACCTAGCCAAGGTGGAACATGCATTTGTGAGAAATATATTGGGTCTTCCTATAAGTACCCCATTGGTACCATTGCGTATGGACCTAGGGCTAATACCTATTGAGGAGGTTATGCCTTTACGCCCGCTATTATATTGGAAAAGATTGTGGTCCGTACCTGAGATCGCTTGCTATAGAAACAAATGTAGGGAAATTTGGGATGCACTGAGAAACAGGAATATCAGGTGGCTGGCCCACATTAAGTTAATTAGCTGCAGTCTAGGCCTATCTGAGCTTTGGGTATCTCCGGAAGTTGCCTGTCCGGAGATATCGAAAGCTGACCTGAGTCGCTGTTATAAGAATTATAATTTAGCATCCCTGCTTGCAGTTCTGATGGGGGCAGATTGACTACTGAGTTCCTCCAGATTAAAGTAGAGTATAAAAGAGAGGAATTCCTAGAGCTAATATTCCCTGCACTAGCACGAAAATTGTATATGCAACTTAGGCTAGGTACTCTCCCGCTTAGAGTGTTTTTTAGCAAGTGGGATAAAACTACGAGCAAGGAGTGCCCTGCCTGTGGTTCTCATTTGGAAAACAAAATTCATGTTTGCTTTTTTTGCCCAGCACATCAGGGTCCACGCAAGCACTGGCTAATTCCAATTTATAGAAACGTAGGGTTTCGCCAGTGTGCACATGCACTTAGGTTGTTAAAAAAGGATACCCATCCCCCCATAATTTTTGCTGTCTCCCGCTTTTTGAATGCAATGTAGCACATACAGAGGAAATTGATTACTGAACCCAGTGCTGTACACGAGTTTCTTGCTCTAAATTAATATAACGCTCGATAATGAATTTCAAGTTTAATCCTTGTTTTAATCGACGTATTGTATTGTATGTATATGTAAAGTTGTATATGTAACGTATTTTAAATGCTATTTTTATTCATTAATTTAAATTTTGTATTGCATGTTTTTTTATGAACTTTTATGGTCCTTGGTGCCCGAAATAAAGTTATCGAACGAACAAATATAGTGTGAATCAGAGCACTGAAATGAAGGGGGAGATCTGTATTCAAAAGAGCAGGCACCTCAGTGCGGGTGTTAGCCACGTGAAGGACAAATGTTTCACGGGAGGAAGTTAGGGCGACCTCTTTTTGAGACAATAGAGCCCTTATTCTGCTCATCTTGTTGAACTCTGCTTTCAAGGTTGGTATGGAAGGCCAGATGGATACGTCCAGTCTCCCATGCGGGGATGGGAAAAGCACATTCTTACAGCAGACTACTCGTTGTGAGACAGTTACAATGTATGGAATCCCTACTAGCATCCCGCAGCATGCCTCATTTTTTAAAAGCAAATAGCTACCGTTAGCAAATAATGTAAAAGTTGGTGTAATCGCTGGCACAGGATTTCCCTTCAAAATGCAAGCTAAATTCGGCGCGTGAACGTTACAAGCGCCATGCAATTGGATGTTCCTACAAACTACTGAGTGATCAGGTGTGGAAGTGCATTCCTCTCCTTTTAAATAAACCTCTTTACCCTCTCTCAGGCACCTGTATGTAAATGGGAGTGACCAAACTTCATGTAGGAAAGCAGTACTCAATGGTTCGTATCTGCCTAAGGCATTGCGTTTCATACATGAACTGAACTTAAACAATGGAAATGGTAGCTTGATTAACCCATGGATAAGCCACACAGCTGAGTTTGGTTCGGCCACAGAAAATTGTAAAGGTTCCAACTTTTCAATATGCAATAGTGAATATGTTGCATCCTTCATGGACATGAACTGTTGTTTATAAGTCAGATTGAACGGCAAGAATAAAGATGATGTATTCATGTAGTCCCAGGGAACTCTCCCAGCCTTTAATGTTTGTAAAGTCCATGAAAATTGCATTATTGAACGCAATTGATTTTGACCATGGTATAAGACAGACATGTCATCTTGTACAATATCCACAACAGAAGAAACTATATTATCTAATGTGTAAATTCTGGAAGAAAGAGTGTTAATGCTATTATCAATGACGGCAAGCACTTTTTCCAATTTCGCTTGATCAATAGCTCTTAATCTAGAAGCAGCTTCAATTTGAGATAATTTCCAAACTTCGTTGTAAACAGCATACACCCATCTTTTGGACCTGCCACCCACAGGGCCCGTAGGAAAATCATTCAAATCTACTTTGTCATTTAATTTGGATAAATGAAGTTTAACAGATGCCAAGGTGGAATGTTGCAGCCAGTTTTTACATTACTTTCCTACAGAATAGGTTGTAACAGAATGGGAAGATTCAAATCGGGGGTCTATTCTAACCTGTGTATAACCGGGGAGCAGACCCAGAAAAAGATGTTGACAAGAATCCAAACTTTTTTGCCATAACAACCATCCTTTGGGATCTAAGTTGGAAATATTCAATGATGTATTAGTAATGAATGACTGAAATTAATTAAGGGACAGATCTGTGTGATTATCCCATGTTGGATAAGCGCCCAGATCAGGAATAGAAGGGGAATTCATCTTTTTAGAAGTAGCCAATCCAAAGCAGGTGGTCTGAAAAATAGTAGAATTCAAAAACAACAGATGGTTGGGGATAAAGCATGCACGATGCAGTGCTTCTGTGCGATGTACCTGCCAAGTTTTAGAACCCCAAACAGATTTAAGATCAATGGTATCTTTCCACAGCTCATAGCCCCCTATAGTTAATTCATCCATAAAGGACTTCGAATACAGTAATTTAGTGTGGGTCAGTCTAACTTTTGAAGCTAACTCAGCAGACATTTTAAAATAAAAGGCTTCAGGTTTGGATACACCGAAATCATTAAAATCTGTAATTTTTTTCACTAGAGTTTTGGAGCTGCCTTCAACGGGAGCTGGACAATGTTCCCATTGTGTATAATTAACAACATTTCTAAATGTATTCGCTTTATGCAGAAAGTGATTGCCATAATGTTGGTAGCAAAACAACTCTCGATAATTTGCTGTGTCTAAATACAAATCTTCAGCATCAAAAGCAGCATAATATTTCAAATCAGAAAAAAGAACCTCGACAGCTTGGACATCCCAATCATCAGAGCGTCTGTTTTGTTTCACAACATCCCCCATAGAAACACGAAATACATTGGGGACATTAAGCACGTCTGTGGGGCCATGAATTTAAAATGTTACATCATTCCATACAATCCCATCTAACACAGGTCAGGCAGTAATATTAACAAAAGTCTGGTCTCTCTTCATGATGTGTGATGAGGAGTGGGGTGCCAAAGTTCCATAAATTAATCTAAATACCGATCTTTCGATTAGATAGTGTCCATTCACTAGATGAAAAAATACAAACACAAATCCAATCGACATAAACAAAAAAATACATATGAGCACCAGCCAAATGTAAGTCTAAGGGGGTATTAAAAAATGTCTTTTAAACCAAACAGAAAAAATCAAAAATTTCGATGGGGCATTCGATGTTGTAGAGTTAGTGTCAAACGAAAAACGTGACTGGTCAACTGCACTTGATTGCACACAAGGCAATGACACATCTGTGGGATAGGCATACTCAGTATCTTCATGGGGACCACCAGCCGGTGGAGTCAATAAAGGATTAGTAACTGTATGCATCTCGATGGCAATGTTAGGCCTGTTGGTATTTGCCAGAACCAAAACAGAATTTCTCAGTATTGCTGGACAAGAGACCGCTGGAGTCATACTAAGAAGAATCGGCCACTCATTGTAGTTTGACATTGTCAATGGAGATGTACCTGTAATCCTTGCGACCAGGAAGTGATGGTAAAATGACTGTTCATGTACCCTGCACGCCAAGCACTGGAACCGGTGCATGATAAAAGGGGCCGAAATTCTTCTTGTTCTTCACCTTCTCACAGACCAGGTCTCCAACTCGAGGTAGCCAGACAACTACCGGAACGTGGAGTGCAGCATCAGTTGTGGAGGACAAGTGTTCCTTTGCAAGACTGTCTCGAGTCTCTTGTAGATTCTGTAATACAGCAGAATGATCATCTGCGTCAAAGGGTGCGGCGTACGCTGCCATGTCTAGACCATCAATGTCTGGGACAAACATTTTTATGCCAAAGAGCATTTCGTATGGGGTCCGCCCACCAAGAGACCTTCTAGGGAGATTATTAAGTGCACATTGAACGCTATACAAATGGGCCAACCAGTTCCTGCCAGTACCTAAAACCCTAGCTCTCAAGGATTGCTTTAAGTCATGGTTCATTCGTTCCACAACACTATTGCCCTCAGGCCGGTATGGAGACAAAAATTTGACTTGGACCCCCAAAGACCTCATGGCATCCTTGTACGCCTTAGAGGCGAACGCTGAACCCTGGTCCGAATGGAGAGTACCGCATGCAAAAATTCCCACAAAGACACGCAAATCCCTGATCACAGTTCGAGCATCAGCACTCCTTTGTGGCCAGACCCATAGAAAACGTGTACACGAATCCACTGCAACTAAGATGTACTTCTACGCAGTATCCGATGAGAAAGGACCGCAGTGATCCAAATAAACACACCCAAGCGGTTTATTAGATATATACAACTGTGTTTGAGGTGGTCGTGTAGCAGTCGAAGGTTTAATCTGCTGGCAAATGTCTCAATTAAGGACATAAGCACGAGTCTGTTTATACAATCCGCGCCACCAGTAACGTTGTTGTGAGAGAGTAACAGTCGCTGAAACGCCTGCATGGGCAGAAGCCATACCTTCATGAGCGGCTGTTATCAAGGAAAGTCTGCAGTCCGCGTTGGGAATCAATCTGTCACCAACGTCGTTAATTCTCACATAGGGAACTTTATCAGGACTTAAATGATAAGAGTATTTAGAAGGGAAACCTCGAGGGTAATTTTCAGCCCTTCTCTGTAGCAGCAATAGCTGCCAAGATGTCATCATCAATCTTACTTTTGGATCTTGTAACTGCTGCTACTAGATATGTTGCCACTGCTGTTTTTGCTGCTTCATCAGCTAAACTGTTGCCAACAGCGTGTACCCCGACGCGCTGGTGACCAAGAGTGTGAATTACATTTACGAGCGGCAGACGTTGTTTAAGTTCTGCAACTCGAACCCAAAGCATATTTTGTTTGATTGTGCTACCTTTGGGATCACGATACTCATTTTGAAACCAAAAGAATAAATTGTCGTTGAAAGACTGAACACAGTAAAAAGAGTCACTCAATATAGGAGTAGTCACTCGAGGATCAGCAAACTCCAGTGCAAGCACCAGAGCACGAAGCTCTGCCAACTGAGCGGTGCAATCACCCAGGGCCCGATTCACAGAACTAACTTAAGACAAAATCCTAAACTTACTACCATTTTGGTATTCACAGAAGGCACTTACTCATTTTGGTATTCACAGAAGGCACTTACTCATTTCGGTATTCACAGAAGTTAGGAGTCCTAACTTTAGGACTCCTAAATGCCTTCTGTGAATACCGAAAGCCTTAAAATTAGGATTTTTCTCAGTTTAGTAGTAGTATAGTTAGGACTCCTAACTTTAGGACTCCTAAACTGAGAAAAATCCTAATTTTAAGACTTTCGGTATTCACTAAAGGCATTTAGGAGTCCTAAAGTTAGGACTCCTAACTTCTGTGAATACCGAAGTGAGTAAGTGTCTTCTGTGAATACCAAAATGAGTAAGTGCCTTCTGTGAATACCAAAATGGTAGTAAGTTTAGGATTTTGTCTTAAGTTAGTTCTGTGAATCGGGCCCCCAATGTCTGCGTGTGCACGACATCAGACTTGAATTCTCCATTCACAAAAGTACCAGCCACAATTGCGCAGGCCACTGAATAAGCATGCTTAGATTCCGTCGCCGGTTGTGTCGAACCGTCAGTGTAAATGATACAATGGTAATCCTCAAGCGGGCGCAAGGACAGAGGAGCTGGATGAACAAATTCATACTGTAAATACTTCTGAGTCTGCAATGAGGCATCAAAGATGAAAGTGACATCCAGAGACGTCAAAGAAGTGGCCCGTTGTATCCAATGCGGATGCAAAGCTTTGGGATTTGGTACACTGGCTTTCGTCACAGCCTCTAGGGCAGGATACGGTGTGACAACCAACATGCTTTACCCTTGCGACGCTCTCCCTTTTAGAATCGCCATCTTTACTGCAGTCAAAACTTTTTCGACAGTGGAAAAGCACATTGCAGCCGAAGTGTACAAGTGTAACTTGTAAGCAATAGGGACTGTGTCTCCCTCATTGAACGTTAAGTACGTGAAACCCACTGCGCCAAGCACAATTCTTATTACGAGGTTTGTGTGGTTATCACGTGTCAGTAAGTATTTAGAAGCAAGAAGATTAGCCTGCAAAGATTGCAGGATAGCTGAATGTTCTGGCAGCCCGATTTGGAAAAAGTTGGTTGTGCCAAGGCATATAGCGGCTTCATACGCTGGGCATAATCGGGAATGTAAGTACGCCCGAAATTTTAAAAACCCAGCAAAGATTGTTGTTTTACAGAGTTGTAGGAGTGCGCAAACATGCGCATTTCTCCAGGAAGTGAGGTGCTAAACCTCGATCCTCGTTGTTGAGTTCATAGCCCAAAAACAACACTGTATACTCTGCAATGCGTGATTTTGCAAAGTTAAATTTGTAACCGTGGTCCGTAAACATGACAATGATGCGGTCAACGCGACACAGATGCGGCCATAATTAGTCGTCTGTGAGATAGATATCATCAACATACAAGTACGCATCAGGGTCAATGCTCTCCAACAGAGAGACTACACGTGCCGCAAAGATACCAGGACTGTTTTTATAGCCCATGGCCAATCTTTTAAACTGTTTCTGTTTGCCGCCAGAAGTAAAGGTTGTCCACTGCCTACTGATAGAGGACAGGTTATGGCTATAAAAGCCATTGGAGTTGTCAAGTGTGGTCTTAAACCTTTTTCTCACGAGACTATCAATGAGGGCAGAACTATGGGTATTCTGTACCACGCACGTCCGACAATGAGAGTTCAAATGACGATAATCCAAAACTAAGTAGTACGACCCATCAGTTTTGGTTTCAGTGAAAAGAGGATTATTCATGGGTGACACACATGTTTCGATTACACCTTGATATTCCAATTGTTCAAGGATTTCTGCGACGTGTGATATAGCTTCGCAGCGCATGGGATATTGGGGTTGTGGCTGTGGCATAGACCGTAACAGAATCTCATGGCTCAGTGATAATTTATCCCACCCGACCTGAGTACATGACAAAGCCTGAGCAAGCACCTGTGCCCACTCTTCTGTAAAGTTCTGAGCGTGCTCCTTCGGCACAGTGTGCTCGAAAGATGGGAGGATTACCTCCTCCCCTCTAGGAGCGGCCAAAACGAAAGCTGGGGGCCAGTCCGCCTCTGCTAGCAAAATGTCATACGTAGAGGTCAGATTTTCCCCCAAAAATCCCTTTTATGGTACGTTGTATGTCACCTTCAATTAAAAGGACTATGTCATATAGTCTGTCAGGGAGAGCCACTCTAGTGTCAGCAGTTTGTACAGTAATAAATGAGTCAGTTGCTGTCACCTTCAGATATGGACACAGTGCTTGCCGCACTACTGTAACCTCCGCTGTGCTGTCTAGCTGTGTTAGTGCCCATAACAGGATCCGAAGCTGTGTTCTCACTATCTGCGGCATACCTCGCTTTTTCTGAAACGGGGGTCGTTGATGTGCAAATTCGTCCTGCTTGCCTTTACCATCAGCCGGGCAGGGCAGGGCCTTGAGGGGCACCCGACCTTTGCCACGTTCTCCTCCACCGGATTGTGAAACCGATGTTTTCTGTGAAGAACGAGGAGAACGTTGTTCAGGAACCTGAAATCTATCAGTAGACCTAATTCTAGTGCGATCGCGCAATTCATAAGTTCGTTCAGTAGTCACTTGTACCGGTGACGCAGGACGAGACCCCTGTTTCTGTTGCTGCTTCCCCTGTTTCTTAGTTTTCCAATTTTGTTTAGGAAAAGCTTGACGGTCGTCTTTAGTAGACTTAACCGTCTGAGTTTGCAGTTGCGCTGCTGTTTTAGCAAAAGGCTTAATGCCCAAACTATTGCGGCCAATGGTCTTATATGTTTCCACAATAATCCTTGGTAACTGCTGGGGTTTATCGATGTCGGCGACGAGGCGCAGCTCATTCGACACCTGAAAGTTAAGTGCATCTCCCTTGACGTTAGCAAGGATGAGATCAGCAACTACGTCGAACACGCCGACAAGCCTCATTTCCAGCTCGACCGCCGCCTCTGGACCGTGCACATCCTGAACACGCTTGATCACAGAGGGCAGTACAGTCATAGAGGGTGTGCAGAAGCACTTCGCGTAGACTGCTGCAAACACTTTACCCCAGTTCTCACAATCAGTTACCTCTGGGACTAAGTCTTTCTGCAAACTAATGGTAAGGATCCTGTGTTTTTCCACAGGAGTAAAGTTAGGAAACACTGCTTCCAGCTGGTCAAATTTCTCAGCAAGCCAATAAGGCATATCGTCCTTATTCTGGGGGCGCTTGACCATTATCGAATTAACCATGACGGGACTAATAGTAATCCCGGCTGGGCCAGCTGGTTGCGTGGCAACCCCAGGTGCCCCCACCTGGACATTGCGAGAGACGTGTTGCACTAAAGCCCGATGTACCGCAATCAAGGCGGTATGGAGTTGACGTAAGTCATCCACCGGGGCTTGCAAATATCGTGGATATGGTGTGAACCCGGCCAAGACTGGCTAAGTGGCCCCAGGAATGGACAAGGGACCTAACCGTACTGGAGTTACGGTGTGGGGGAGGGCGCCATTGAACCAAATACGATGCTGCCAAGCTGAAATAGGAATTTCCTGCATCCTATACGGCGTGTAATTAGCTGGAAATGCCATAGGAGTGTATGCGTGAAACGTCTTATCGTCCGCATTCACCTCTGGAAAAGTAACCCAAGAGTAGAAAAGCTCATAGGGGAACGATGCATCGGCACTCACTACAAAGATAATAGACATTCCATCGTCAGGGACCCCGAACTGCGGCAACTTCAGCCATAAGGACGCAGAGAAGAAAAAAACAATCTATATTAAACCGTAGCACAAAAAGGGTCAGTAATTCAAAAAGAAACCTTTTTAATTGTCAAGCTTGAAAGAACCTATAAGTCAACTATATAGGTAGGTTTAAATCGTCACTCCCGTCAACCGCAAACAAGAGTGAGGGTGTTGTGGACAAATATAAACACTACTATGGCGTCTCAATCATAAGACCAAAACGTTAGGTGCGCCATGTTGTGGGGATTCTGCTCATGCGCAGAACTATGCGCAGGAAACCAGGAACTCAGTGAATTGTGGTGTACCAAAAAACACACCTCAGTACCCAGAACCCCTATTCGACTAGCATCAGTGTCTCATTCGTTCTCCGTATCATCTCGAAGCTACCAATGATTAGACAACCCAGAAAAAGCGACTTAGAGTACTTTCAGGAATGGTGGGAATCAGAAACACCTTTTTGTTGTTATTCTCATATCAGTCCACAACGTGAGTAATCAGAGAAAAGAAAAAGTTAACATTTTTATTTTTAACTACGTGCTCTAAGGTGCAGTACTGTGGCTAACATAAGCAGACAAATGATCAAAAATAAAACCATCAGCATTGTTACAATTCCATAGAAAATGAAGGGAGAAATCATATTACAATGATAGCGGAAACAGGTCCTATAATACCTTGTGCACCACCCTCCCCTAGCTAGTAAGCTAGTTTGTTATAATAATAGAAGGTCTCTAGGTTTGATTGGGGAGCCCCATACCTCAAAGTTCAGCATAGGTGAATCACATCACAGGATCAGCTATGCTCTCTATGTCTGGAAAGGTTTTCTCCAAGTGTCTGAATCATACATGCAAATGCAATATTAAAGGCACCCGAGTTTCAGATATTTGCAGCTGTGTGCTTGTTGTGTTTAGAGCGTGGGCCGATCAACCTGAATTCAACAGCATACATTGTTATTTGACCTTGACGGTTTCTGCACACAGTATTCAGACTAAGGTCACGGTGCACGTCTAGGGATGTTCTCATGTGAAGAAAAAGCAAGCAAGCAGTTTTACTTGTAATAACAACTACCTGTAGTGTTGTGTGCAAAAGCAGCAAAGTGGCAAGATAGCATTTAACTTCTAAAAACGCTTATGCTAACAGAGCAATGTGTGCAGGCAAAACCCTGTCTTCACTACACTTGCATGCCTTACATCTTGTGCATGAATAGAATCCCATCAGCTCTGGCTTTTTCATTGGTTTCTCTATATAATGGCTGCACACAAAACAAGGACATCTCTTAGAGATACACTTTTTCTGTGGGTGATATCTGGTCTATCTGGCAATACTGCTCCAAATATAGAGTCAGGCTGTAGGATACGTCAATGTTTCTGAATGATCCCCTGAATTTGACCAGACTCATCAGCAAAATTCCATATCATTCTTGTGGTAGTCTATTCTCCTCTTTGTTTTTGCTTGTGAATTAAGAGGTCTTGTCTGTCTTTCTTCTGGACCTCATTAGCTACTTCTCTCAATATATTCTCAGAGTATGCCCTATCTTCAAATCTGATGAGTGCTTCTATTTCCGCTTCAGTATAGGCATTGGGCTGAGAACAGTTAAATATTGACTACAATAGTTCTCCATAGGGGATGCTGTTGACTAAACTGCATGGATGTTGACTCTGCACATGAAATGTAGCATTGCCAGCTGTAGGTGTTCTATACAACTTAGTACACAGTGTGTTGTTTTTGACAAGCACCAATAGATCAAGAAAAGGCACTTCTGTTCTGCTGCTATAGTTGGCAAAGTTCAAGTTTAGTTCGTTATCATTCTGAATTGAAATGTAAGTTTCAGCTTCAACCTGAGTACCCCGCCAGACAATAAAATTTTTTATTTATATACCTGACCCACATGGCCACCTTATCTACCCCCTTCTCATTAGGTTCTGCCCAGGCCACATGCCTCTCCCACCAGACCACAAAAGGATTTGCGCATCTGGTGGTGAAGCACGTGCCCATGGCGGTCCTCTGTGTCTACCGATATAGCTGTCCAGAAAATAAAAAACATACTGTTATTGAGGCAAAAAGAGGCAAATATTTCAATTATCTACTTTTCATAAAGAACTCCAATGCAAACAAGCCTTGTTAATGTACTTTACAGGTGCACAAACTGGTAAAGTCCATTGTAATAAGCATGAAATCATCCTTCTATTTTATGTTCTGTACAGTTCTGATGAAGTCTGGGGTATCTTGGAAGTATAAGCTTAGCTCTCTTTTCAGAGGAAACAGAAATGAGTCCATATACTTAAATGTTTTCTCCAATAATCTTCCGTTTGAGGAAAGCATGGGACGCCCTGGGGGGCTTTCTTGATCCTTGTGAATTTTGGGTATATGATAAAAAGTGGGTAATACACAATGGTCTACTTTGAGGAATTGATACTCTTCCTCGTCCAAGACACCTTTGCCTCGCAAACTGCTGATCATCTTATAGAAGGCTTCGATGCTGGTATAGTACTGTTCTCTTTTTAGCTGTAATTAGCTCTTGATGTCACTTAATGGTGATAATGCTTCTTCCTCATATGCTGAATTATCCAGCATTACAACGTTTCCGTCCTTATCAGAGGGTTTTATAACCAGAAATGCGTTGTTTTTAAGGGACATGATTGCTTCCCATTGATCCTTTGTGAGATTATACCTTTTTTTATGTTTTGGGTTTGGTTGTTATCCTAAGATTGTCCAATTCTCTGACAATAGCACCATGAAAGCAGTCAATTGTGTCAGAGGGAGTGTTGGGTATGTATCTATCTAGATTTCACCTTACATTGATTTTTCCTTTTTTTCTTTTAATACCTGCCTGGTCTAAAAGATGAAGCACACTTTCATTCTTGTGCTTCGCTGTTGCCAGGGGCAATTCCTGCAATTCATGCAAAATTTGTAATGTTTCCAAATCTCCCTCAGTTAGTATATCTGTAGCTGACCCCTCTGTTTCCTTGTATTTTGGATGTTGCATGTGAATCTTTCTTAATTTCAACTTTCTGATGAATTGGTAGAGATCAATACGCATCTGCATATAGTCCCAAGCTGTAGTGGGGTAAAAATGTAGACTCTTTTGAATCACAGAGGATTCTTCAACTGATAGTGTTCGATGGGATAAGTTGACGATTGTCAAATTATTCTGATTTACTCATGGTAACACCCCTCTCTTGCTCCTGGTGACTCTTGCCTGCACTGTTTGATTTCCTTTCTTTTGCCCCTCATCTGATTTTCTGCCTGTCTGGTCCGGTTGTGAACTTTGAAGAAATGTTCTCCAGGATTCCTTTATTAGTTGGTACTCTTGGGGAAAAGTGCGGAGTGCAGTGCCAACTGCCATTCGTGCTGGTCTTCCTGCTGCTCGGGTAGAAATTCTACCTGAGCTGCAGCTCAACGAGCGGGGAAAAAACTCTGCTGCACTACACGAAGCGGTGTTTTCTGCACTTTGCGGGCTCAAGTGCAGAAAATTCCACAAACTCCTCGAACGGAGCCAAGTTCACCACCCAGGCCTAGTCTGTCTCTGAAAAATCAGTGTCTACCTCTGATTCCGAAGTATCTCTGGTGTTTATCACTCTCCAAATATTTGTTTCCTATAGTATTTTACAGGGGCAATTATTGACAATATATGTACGTGTGCTGTGATTTTACTAAAGTCATTTTGCATCAGCTACCTGTGTGTTGCTCCTTACTGAATGCCCTTATTGATTTATACCTGATAGATATTGCTTGGGTAGGTTTCCTGCAGCCAGTCCAATACACTATGCCAAGGTCCTCCAGAAACTCAAATTGAGATATAGCTTCTTCGAGATATTACATTGCTGGCATTGGCCACGAGATAAACTCCATGTAATGAAACTTTGCCCTAAATCACATGGAGGTACGAAGAGCATGCTTGTCATATTGAAATATCTTGTGGGACTATATCAACCTCAGTGGGTACTGGTTCCAGACCTGGTCCCAACTATAAAATATCATTGACATGACTGCTCCACAACAGGTCCACCTAATCCCCCTATATGATGTTACTGGGCTCCCCGCTCTCACAACACATGTATATAAGTGGTTAGCCACAGTGTTAGGTGTCACCAAACTCTGCACCTTATGTCACTGGAAGTCAAACACCCTACCAACATTCTGGGCTAGGCCAGAGGACACGTATGAGATGGCTTCCTTTGAGTGGCTGATTTACAAAGTCAATGACTGATTGCAGATATTTGAGTACGTGTGGGGGCCCTTTCTCAAAGTCCGACCACAACTTGAGGTTTAATGCTCATCAACCTCATGAGCGCTTATTGTCTAGATTTCCTGGTTATCTCTCACAATGGATAATTGTATTGAGTGTCCTGTAGAAATCTTTTTGTTCTTTCACACTTTGTATGCTGAAGGATTGTAAAGGCAAATATAAGTACCCGATTCCCAAATGTGGACTGCTTTGGTTACAAGGTTTGGTCTAGTGGGAACGGGGTCTGAGTACTTAGATTGATTCCACTTCTGGATTATGGGGCTATGGCATTTTGTATACATCTGTCCAGGTATCCTTTGGCACTTCATAGGTCATCCCTGTTTCAGTGTATTATAATTGTGTGTGTCAGCGACACTTTTGGCATGTTGAACATGGATGTCTTCATTATTTGTTGCTATAACTGAATATTTAATATAGAACTATGATAAAAGAAATAACATACTCCAGTTGTTCAAATGTCCCTTCATAAACTAGCACAACCTTGCTTTGTATAATTCTCTTTGATACTGGTAATCAATGAGAAGGAGTAAATGGTCAATTGCATTCTTGGTTATTGTCTTTGTGTGTTTATTGTAATGCCTTCTTGATTAGATATGATATGGTGCTGATGACTGGCCCCAGGCACCTGCATGTTTTGTACATGTGTAATACATGCACCTCAACTAGTAGAGCAGATCCATAGAATCTACAGAACCTGCTTCGTTTTCATCTATCCATTGTTAAGTCCTTGATTGACCAAGTTTCCAGGGCCATGAACAAACCTTGCTTCCCCTGGTCAATCCTTGTCAATCCAATCATTCTCCGTTTGGAACTTACCTTTTAGTTCCTAAAAACTTGGACAGAGACTGGTCTTCATAAACAGAGAACTGTATGTGGTCCAGGAAGAATATATGTGCCAAGCGCGACCCTTGGGGAGCGTGCTCTTAGGACCCGGCCCCCCGTACCCGCGACACACCCCCCTTAGCCCGGCCAGCAGCCTAATTGGCTGCTGACCGGAGGTAGCACTTCCGGGGCACCACGACGTGGGCCCAACGCGGACTTCCTGCAAGGGGGGTAGGTGGAGCCAGGGTGGGGCTATTTAGGCCCCGTACTCACCTCCTCTCCTCCTCTGTTCCTGGCATTCTTGCTCCTGCCCTGGACCACCTGAGGACATTAGCGATCTGGATCTCGGTTGCGATCGTTGACGTCGTCGTGCACTGCGGCTTTGCTCGTCGGTCTTCGTGGTGTCGGTCCTGGTCAGTGTCTCGTAGATAACAGCGTCTCGTGGCATCGCAGAGTTTAAGGTGAGGTGTCTGGGGCGGTGAGGGCGTTTGTGCAGCTTGCGGGGCACGGTTGTAAAAAGGTCAGGCAGTTTCAATCGATAACCTTTAAATATTGCCCGGCGGTAATCGCCTCTCATACCATTCGATAATTATCAAACAAAGAGGCAGGCGCTGGAGACTGGAAGGCAGGAAACAAAGGTTTAATTTCCGGCGGAGCAGAACACGTCAGATCGGACAGCAAGGTATCGTTTCGAGGTGCTCTCCTAGCATCTCTGAGACCTGGTCTCTTATACACAATTTTATTACTTTATTACAGGTTTATTATACATGGCACATTCCTGAGATTGCTTTGATACATGAAAGGACATCCTCGGAGTCCCCGCCTCAGGCCCGTTCCCACACATAGCTACAGCAGAAGTCCCCACCCCACCCACAGTAGGAGATGGCTATCACACAGCTGGACATCCCACTGAATCCCGGAATGTGTGCGACTTGGTCGGGTCTCATGGGGTGAGGGCCTTGATCAACTGTAATTCATTTGAACAGGGATGATTCCTTACAGTGGGAGCAATAAACTGCATCCGCAGGGCTAGGTGATGGCCTGGGATCGGTTCAGACAATCGGGCACAGAGGAAGGGGGGTTATCAAAAGGGTGTGTGATCATGTAAGGGATGAAGGGAGGTGTTGGTCAGGCACGGGATGTGGTTCCAAGGCAGAGTCGCGCAGGAGGAGAGGTTTTATGGCCCGTGCATGAGAGAGTGGGGGTGGTCAGCGCGTGGGGGGGGTGTTCGCAGCACCAGAGGGACATGCTGGTGATCGGTAATGAGCAGGGAGAGAGGCCATGGTGCCTAAAATGGCTGCCGTGTGTTCTTACATACGGTGCTGGGGAAGAGGCAAGATGGCGCAGATAATGTTCAGTTACGAATTAAATTTCGACAGTCCTCCCTTTTAACATATCTCGCCAGCTTGTTAGTTCGGATCTATCCCCATAATATTACGTACTTCTACCTCATACAGAGCTTTCATACGTTCAGTTTCAAAGTCCAGAGTCTTAGGGCAGATACAGTTTGCAAAAAGTGAACACAGAGGTGGCAAGCATTGAATACCCAGGCAGCATCCACATAGTATCATGATTGGTATTAGGATAAACGTGAACAACCTCCACCCCCAGTTTCTCACAGTGTCTCAGAACCAGCTCCCAAGAGACCATCCTTCTTGTTCCTGATGAACCTCTGAGGAAAGTCTGTGGAGGTGTTCAATTGCTTTGTAGACTGAGGGTGAGTTATCCGGTACGTAGGTACAACAGCTGGATCCAATGATGCGGCACGCTCCTCCACGGTCAGCAAGAACCACGTCTAGAACGAGTCGGTTCTGAAGAGCCACCAGGCGGACGGCCTGAAGCTCGGCGGTGTTGTTGGCGAGGATGCCAGCTGTAATGTTCATTGTTGTCTCAACTGCCTGGGTCAAGTGTCGGATGGCACGGCTGTTCGCCATCGGACCCCAAAGCGGAACAAGTCCCTTTACTGCATCCAGGAACTGCGCTCCGGTGGAGTCAGCTCGCTCAATGTCCCTTGCACGCTTCTGCCGGTGGTGATTTGCAGGAGCCACATACGTCAGAGGAAGGATAAAAGCGATATAACAGGTGCCCCCCCAGCCTTTTGGAAGCCAGGTGTAGGCCTTAGTATCACAGACGAAGTACATGTTTGGGGAGGTAACAAAAGAGGGTGGATCAACTGAGTCTAATGTTCGAGTGATGTGGCAGGAACTGTGGCCCCAGGCCTTCGATGCATACAAGACCTGAGACGTTGACAACAGACAGGGCCACCGTCAGGGTGGCGGCTATTCGTTTCCGGAGGTAAGAGAAGGTGGGTCTGGCTGGATTGTTGAACACCTGCATTTCAACTCATTCTTTGGCAGGAATGTCCATAGGAAAAGAGGCGTTTGATGTCAGAGGGCAAAAGGGAGCAGAAGTTCCTCCTGTTTTGCTCAGCCAGAACCCATGATAGAAGTGTGACACAGTTTAGCTGGAGGTGGCATTATCTTTGTAACTCTCTTGTAAGAGGATCAACCAAGCGAGGCAGGAACCATGGACAGAGAAAGGCGAAGGGATGAAAGGGATAGAGTGTCCAGTGGCATGTGGTAGCAATCCACAGATCCAGCAATTCGTGGCATTAGCGGCAAGATTGTGTTGGTGTAGCAACTGCACAAAAGAGTTATTCCAGAACTCCTTACGCCTTTCTCGGAGTTGAGGTGAAAGTGAGATCAGATGGTGTTCTTTCACGGTGGTAGGCTGAGCAGTGGTTAGCAATTTCTAATGAGTGGGTGCGCTCTCTTCCACAATCCAGAAGGTGGCCATGAGGAGGAGGCAAAAGAGGAGGGCGATGAAAAGTGCAATGGTCTTTGATCTGTGCATTTTGTCAGTCTTTGGGTCTTTGTAGTGGATCTTCGGATGTCCGATTGCTTCCATCATCTCCGTATCGGGCGCTTCCATCATCTTCAAGGGACTTGGGACCGGGCAGAACCACAGACTTCGTTTAGCTTCTCTTCTGGAGGCCTTTGTTGTGTTTAGGCTACCGCTCTGAGATTTAACTTAGTCAGTGGTCTGTTTAGCCGAAATTCCCTCCTTTCGACGCAGATTATACCCTTCTTTGGATGGCACAGTGGGATCGGGAAATTTTGCCAATTCAAGTGTCTCTATATCAGGGTAACAGTTCAGGGATGGTCGGTCTTTGTCCAGGAGCTCCTCTTGGGTGGTGACGTTTTCAGTTGTCGCCAGAGTCGAGGATATCTTCTTGCAGTGATGTGCATGCAGCCAGTTACGCTTCCCCTCCACTCGAAGAGCTGTTCGGGTGGTGATCAAGACTTGCCAGGGGCCCGTCCACCGGTGCTCCAGACTCTTTTTGCGCTGGAAATTTCGCACTAGGACGAAATCGCCGGGTTGGATGTCATGTCTGGGGCCCCTGGAAGCATCGGGGATGGCCTGCAGCACCTGTTGATGGATAACAGACAGCGTTTTAGTCAAATTATACAAATAGTCAGACATGAGGACGTCTGGGACGTCGTGAATGGATGTCGGTTTTGGTGCAGTCCAGAGGTTCATGGGTCGCCCGAAGACGACCTCGTAGGGGGTTAAGTGGTGTTTGGTAGGGGTGGAACGCATTGATAGCAATGCCAGTGGGAGAGCGTCTGGCCATTTCAGTCCCGTGGTGGCTACTATCTTGGCTAGCTTGAGCTTCCGTGTGGCATTGTGTCGCTCAACCAAGCCTGCAGATTGGGGGTGGAAGACCGCATGAAACTTTTGCTTCACACCCAACCCCTTCAAGATGAGTTGGATAACTTCGGCTACGAAGTGGGGGCCGTTGTCACTCCACAAAATTCGACAAAGGCCGTAACGAGGGAAGAATTCCTTCAGTAGTACCTTTGCAGTAGTCATGGCAGTGTTGTTGCTGGTTGGATAGGCCTCCACCCATTTGCTAAATGCGCACACAACAACAAGTACGTACTTCAGGCCTTGGCACCTTTCTAGTTTGATGTAGTCCATTTGAAGGACTTCAAAGGGATGGTCAGGGACCCCGAACCCTCCCCGGGGTACAACGGTTCCTTTCCCAGGGTTGTGTTGCAGACATATTAGACATTGTTGAACCAGGCGTTTAGCTGAGTCTGGGATCCTGTCATTGTGCCAAACTTTGGAGATGAGTTTGATCATGGGGGCAGATCCTATGTGTGCGGGGGAGTGTGCCATGGTTAGTATGGGAATCAGATATGAGTCGGGTAGCAACCATTTGTTCGTGTCTTTAGTCCGCCAGCAGCCTTCATCGTCTTTCAATCCCACCCGTGCCCATTCAGTCAATTCGTGTGGTGAGCTGGCCAATTGGATGTCCCTAATGGTTTCCCTAGCATCCTTCCATTTTTCAGCTTGTGACCTAGTCACGTACATGCGCGTCGTCGTCCTATTCTCGGCTGTGGTTCGGGCAGTGATGTCAGCCAGACCATTTCCCTGTCCAATAATGTCCGTCACCCTTTTGTGCGCCTGGCATTTGATCACAGCTAGCCGTTTGGGGAGGAGGACTGCTTCGGTCAGAGCGGAGACTAGATCTCCATGCAGGATGGGTGTGCCATGTGAAGTCAGGAATTCCCTCTCCTTCCACAAGAGCCCAAAATGATGAACCACCCCGAAGGCATACTGGCTGTCTGTGTAAATGTTTGCGGTCGTCCCTGCTGCTGGAATGCACGCTCGTGTGAGAGCAATCAGTTCTGCCGCCTGTGCAGATCGCTGTGTAATGCGGGCTGTCTCAATTATTGTTCGGGTCGTGGTGACTGCATAGGCAGCTGAGGTGGTGCCGTCGGGGAGCTTGATGCAAGAGCCGTCTACCCATAGCTCTCCGTCAGCGTCTGGGAAGGCAGTGTCTCGGAGGTCAACCCTACTCCTAGTCTGTTCGTCCGTGAGGGTCACACAGTCATGTATGGGGGATACATTGGGATCAGTGTGAGGGAGAAGTAACAGGGTGGCTGGGTTCAGAGTGGTACATCGTTTCAGTGTGATGTGGGGTGCAAGCAGAGTCAGTTCGTAACCAGTCAGTCGTGCGCTAGTCAGGTGTTGAGTCTTGGTTTGGTTCAGGAGGGTGTCAACCGCATGGGGTACTAACACTGTGAGGGAGTTCGAAAGTACGATCCCCTCACTTTGTCTGATAGAGACAGCAGCGGCGGCTACTGCTCGAAGGCAGGCAGGCAAGGCTCTGGCTACAGGGTCAAGAGTGGCGGAGAAGTAGGCACAAGGGCGTTGCTTGGGGCCTATGGATTGAGTTAGAACAGACAACGCGCATCCCTCCCTTTCGTGGGTGAAGAGGGAAAAAGGCTTAGTGTAGTCTGGGGATCCTAGGACTGGTGCTGAGCAAAGGGCATCTCGCAATTCTTTGAAGGAGGATTGTCATTCGGGGGTCCAGGGGAGTGGGAAGGGGACATCTTTAGCCAGCAGGGAAAGCAGAGGTTTTACGATAAGGCTGAAGTTTGGCAACCACTGTCGACAGAAGGAGGTGAGGCCTACCAGAGAGCGAACTTGCTTCTGAGTTTTGGGAACAGGGGTTTCCAGAATGGTCTGAATTCGGTCAGACGTAAGCTTCCTTCCGTCTTTGGACAGGAGGTGGCCTAGGTATGTCACTTGGGGTTGGCAGAATTGCAACTTCTTCCTAGAGACCTTGTGACCATTCTCCGCAAGGAAGTGGAGGAGTTGGATGGTGGCCGTGACTGCAAGCGGAGTTGTGTCGGCCGCCAAAAGAATATCATCAACGTACTGTATTAACACCACTCCATCCGGTAGTTGGACAGCGTCCAGCTGTCTCTTGAGGGCCTGGCTATAGATGCTGGGACTTTCAGTGTAGCCTTGGGGTGCTCTACAAAATCTGTACGAACTGGCTTTTAAGGTGAAGCCAAAGAGGTAGCGGCTGTCAGGGTGGATGGGGATGGAGAAGAATGCGTTCTTGAGATCGATGACAGAAAAGGTGGTGGCAGTGGACGGAATCAGGGTCAGAATGGTGGTGATATCTGAGACTACGGGATACTGAGGCACAACTACTTTGTTAACCTCTCGTAGGTCAATGATGAAGCGGTACGCTTTCTCATCTCCCTCGCCTTGTTTCTTTACAATGGGTAGGATGGTAAATAGACATAATATCGAGAAAAAAAATATCGAGTGGACAGAATATCGAGTTTTAAATATAGAATGGACAGAATATCGAATTACCAAAATATAGTGGTGAAGAATATCGAAAAACAGGTAAGAAATATCGATTGCAATAATATAGAAGTAAATAATATCGACAGTCATAATATAGTTGTTAAAAATATCGAATTTTTTATAGTGTTTCAAGTGTTAGTATATTTGTTAAAAGTATGTATTAATATTGTAATGTATGTTAGAATATTTTTAAAGTAATGAATTTTATGTTATTTTATTTTTGTGTAATTTAATTCCGTAGCGGGTTGTGGGTTTATAGGGGAGTAGGGTGGGAAGTAATTTAATTATAATACATTAAATGATAATTTATTGGAATTATTAATAATTTTTAATTTAATTTTGCGTTTTACTTCTGTAGCGGGTTGTGGGTTTATAGGGGAATAGGGTGGGAAGTAATTTAATTGTTATTAGTTAATTATTAATTGGTATTGAAAATTAATTGGTTGTTGATTAATTATTAATTGGTAAATAATTAGTATTAATTGGTAATTAATTTGTATTAATTGTTTAATTGATAATTATGGTAATTGTATTTATTTAATATTTGTAGTGGGTAGTGTGTTTATAGGGGAATATGGTGGAAAGTAATATAATTGTAAATAATTAATTACTTAATTGATGTGTGTATATTGTTAATTAATATATCTTTAATTTAATTTAGCGTTTTACTTCTGTAGCGGGTTGTGGGTTTATAGGGGAATAGGGTGGGAAGTAATGTAATTGTTATTAGTTAATTATTAATTGGTATTGAAAATTAATTGGTGGTTGATTAATTATTAATTGGTAAATAATTTGTATTAATTGGTAATTAATTTTTATTAATTGTTTAATTGATAATTATATTAATTGTATTTATTTAATATGTGTAGTGGGTAGTGTGTTTATAGGGGAATATGGTGGGAAGTAATATAATTGTAAAAAATAAATTACTTAAATAATTTGTGTATATCGTTAATCAATATATTATTAATTAATGATTAATTGGTATTATTAGCATTTATTAATGTTTGTTATTGAAAAACAATTGGTTGTTAATTAATTATTAATAGGTAATTAATTAAACAAAAATATATTGGTATTTATAAATAATCAATTATTAAATCTTGTGTGATTGGTAATTAATTGTAATACTTGTTTTGGTATTAATAATTAATTAATTGTTAACAAAATATTAATTTATTATTTTCCCTACTTTTGCACTTACTTGAGTGGGAATAGTAATTTTTACCCTACTGCTTTGCAACGCTTTCCCTACTGTTGCACTCTCTGGAGTGGGAATAGTAATTTGTATCCCTACGCTATCCAATGCTTTCCCTACTGTTGCACTCTCTGGAGTGGGAATAGTAAATTTTACCCTCCCGCTATCCAACGCTTTCCCTACTGTTGCACTCTCTGGAGTGGGAATAGTAATTTTTACCCCTACGCTATCCAACGCTTTCCCTACTGTTGCACTCGCTGGAGTGGGAATAGTAAATTTTACCCTCCCGCTATCCAATGTTTTCCCTACTGTTGCACTCTCTGGAGTGGGAATAGTAATTTTTATCCCTATACTATCCAACGCTTTCCCTACTGTTGCACTCTCTGGAGTGGGAATAGTAATTTTTACCCCTACGCTATCCAATGCTTTCCCTACTGTTGCACTCACTGGAGTGGGAATAGTAATTTTTACCCCTACGCTATCCAACGCTTTCCCTACTGTTGCACTCACTGGAGTGGGAATAGTAAATTTTACCCTCCCGCTATCCAACGCTTTCCCTACTGTTGCACTCTCTGGAGTGCGAATAGTAATTTTTATCCCTACGCTATCCAATGCTTTCCCTACTGTTGCACTCTCTGGAGTGGGAATAGTATTTTTTAGCCTCCTGCTATCCAACGCTTTCCCTACTGTTGCACTCTCTGGAGTGGGAATAGTAATTTTTATCCCTACGCTATGCAACGCTTTCCCTACTGTTGCACTCTCTGGAGTGGGAATAGTAATTTTTACCCCTACGCTATCCAATGCTTTCCCTACTGTTGCACTCACTGGAGTGGGAATAGTAATTTTTACCCCTACGCTATCCAACGCTTTCCCTACTGTTGCACTCACTGGAGTGGGAATAGTAAATTTTACCCTCCCGCTATCCAACGCTTTCCCTACTGTTGCACTCTCTGGAGTGGGAATAGTAATTTTTATCCCTACGCTATCCAATGCTTTCCCTACTGTTGCACTCTCTGGAGTGGGAATAGTAATTTTTACCCCTACGTTATCCAACGCTTTCCCTACTGTTGCACTCACTAGAGTGGGAATAGTAAATTTTATCCTCCCGCTATCCAATGCTTTCCCTACGTTTGCACTCTCTGGAGTGGGAATAGTAATTTTTACCCCTACGCTATCCAACGCTTTCCCTACTTTTGCACTCTTTGGAGTGGGAATAGTCATTTTTACTCTCCCGCTATCCAACGCTTTCCCTACTGTTGTATTCTTTGGAGTGGGAATAGTAATTTTTACCCTCCCGCTATCCAACGCTTTCCCTACTATTGCACTTACTGGAGTGGTAATAGTAAATTTTACCCGCCCGCTATCCCATGCAGAAAATATTGAATATTTTTAATAAATATTATGTTAATATATATGTATTAAAAATTGTTTTACTTACATTAATTATGTATTAATTTTAATGTTATTTAAGTATTTTTAAGTATGTGTCAGTTAATTATATGTATTATTTCATTAATTTTACATTACTTTTAAAACATTTAAAAAATTCGATATTTTGACTAACTATATTATTTACAACGATATTTTGGATTCTATATTTTTTTATTTTCCTGTTTGGAGATAGGGAGTCGATATTTTGGTATTCTATATGTTGGCTTCGATATTTTTGTAAGTCTAGATTTTGTAGTCGATATTATGTCAGTGATCCGGGTAGGATAGGGCTGTTACAAACATTACTAACTACTTCTTCTACCACTCCTGCATCGACTAGGGACTGGATAATCTTTACCAATGCCTTCTCACCCTCGGACGATATCCGATACTGTGGGAATTTTGGGAGCGCTACGTCCTGTCGAACAGTTATATGTATAGGGTCGATCATCATGCGTCCTACTTCTGAGTCAGTTTTGGCCCATAGGTACGAGGGTAAGGGGTCGAGTAGGGACAAGTCAGCTTCGGTCATGGAGAACATACGTCGTGTAAGACAAGGCCCAGACAGATTTGGGTTATCATACAGTATGACTCGAACTCCGTCGGGGGAACACCTAATGGTAGCTCGGAAATGTTTTAGCAAGTCAAGACCCATAATGGCGTCGGGGGTGTTGGAGGAGAGCAGATGTGTTGTGTCAGTGGTGTTATTTTCCAAATCAAAGGAGATCGGTGTGGACAAGGGATTAGTGGAGGGCGTTCCATCAAAACCTATTGATGTTACATGAGAGCCAGACAAGGGTGCCCTTGGAATCAGTCGTTTAGATAACGCACTACGTGTCGCCCCAGTATCTACCAAAAATGGAGACTTCGTGCCCAGGACCTTAGCGGTGACGTAAGGACCTTGCTGGTCAACACAGAGCTCGACTGGATCCCTCCCTTGCTCCTGGCGGTCCTATGCAAAGTCATGGGTGTTCTCGTAGTCAGACTGTTGGTACTGATTCTGTCAGGGACGGTCAAATGTGTTCGGTCTACCTGGCCTGTCGTTGGTGTCATTCGTGTACCCTCGTCCCTGTCCTCTATTTCTGGGGCCATTCGCTACGTCTCTTGCTTCTCTATTTTTGTTCATTTCCAGAAGGGTCGGGCACTGAGATTTCCAATGCCCGAATCCCTTGCAGAACGCACACTGATTCTCATCTAAGTCCTTACGTCCAGCATAGGGTGCGGGTGTATGGTCTCTAGGGGGTCGTTTTCTAGGAGCAGTTAGTTGATAATTTCCCTTGGAAGGTTCCCTTCCTATTGCCACCCCCTGCAACTGTGAGATCATTACTCTTTCCTTCAGGTCCTTTTGCTTTCTCTCGGATGCCCTATCGTTCTCATTCTTTTGGTGTTCGTAGTACTGGGCCATCTGAAGGATAGCCGCGGGTTTGGAGGCCGCCCAACTACTCTCACTAGTCTGTAATTTCTGAGAGACTTCCTGCGACAGACCCTTAACGTAATTCTGGACAAAAAGGTGATGTCCGGTTGCAGTGGTCATGTCCTGGCCACTATAATCGGAAAACACTGTCTCGAATCGTGAGAAGTATTCCGACACGTCTTCCTGGGGTTTCTGGCGGCAAGCCGTTACTATCGACCAGTCTACCTTCTTTTCTGGTATCAGGGTCTTTAATTTCTGGACAATCTTGTCTCGGAGTTCTAATATGGCCTTTAAGGGTTTCTGTCCAGGGTCTCGCTGTTTATCTATGGCATCGAGTTGTACCCAGGTATATCCGAACGGCTCAAAGTGGTCGACTCTCCGGATTTGCTTCCACACATCAGCCGGCAGACATAACCCGAAAAACAAATCGATGTCCGCTAGGGTCATTATTGTTGAACCTAAGGCTGTGCCTAGTTCAGTGTAAAAGGCTGTCGGGTTCTTTCTCAAATCGGGTAAGGACTTTCTGAAAGTCAGGATGTCTTGTCGGTCCCATGGTTGATAGACCCAGTTATACACAACCCTCCCCTTCGCATCATGGTGGTTGATGTCATCGTGTGTTCCCTGACCTCGTGGGGGGACCCAGTAGGGAGCGGCTTCCTTGATGGGCATCATGGTATCAGTTTTTTCTGCCTGGGGTTCAGTCGCTACGGGGGTTTCTGTTTTGGCTTTCTGTCTTTGTTCTTTGAGGTGACGGAAGACTTCAAGAGTACGCGTGAAGAGGTCCATCACATCGCCCTTGCTTTCATCACCAATGTCAACTTTTCTATACAAAGTCGCTAAGCTCTCTGGACTCTTATCCTGGTATCTATCCTCATAGTCATTTAGGGTGTGGTAACAAAACCGCACGACAAAGTGTCGTCTGTGGCTATCGGCATATGAATTGTACATATCCGTCACATATTCCTCACTTTCCTTCCGTTCTACTAACGTTCTCACTACCTTATCGATTCCGGCTCGTTCACCTTTGGTCAGCCGATTCATTCT
This sequence comes from Triturus cristatus, assembly GCF_964204655.1. Lineage (NCBI taxonomy): Eukaryota > Metazoa > Chordata > Amphibia > Caudata > Salamandridae > Triturus > Triturus cristatus. The sequence continues at coordinate 827,067,539 of NC_140585.1, read as the reverse complement.
GGCGGAATCCTTCTTTCTATTCTCAGGGTCATCTAATGTTAGCACTAACGTTGTGTTCAGTGCAAGGGGTTCGGCCGGCGCGGAGGACGTGAGGACCGAGGCCCTGGCACTACTCTCGCTTGCGTTCGGGGATGGTGGGTGCTGTACTAAGGGTTGGGAGGGAGCGTATGGAGGGGGCATGTAGATAATTGGGGGGCTAATAGCAAATCATCGTTCGCTCGTTGTTTGGAAGGTAACTCAGGGTGGAGCGTAGAGGGGGTCCTAACAGGGCACTGGCCTGATGTTTCAGACTCCTGTTTTAGTCTAGCTTCCTCTCTCTCTTTTATTTCTTCTTCTAACTTTCTAGCGGCAAGGTGAGCTGCTTTTCGTTACTCTTTTTCTGCTTTCACTTCTTCTCTCTTTTTCCGTTGTGCTGCTTCCTTGCGCCACATGCCGATACTATCAAGCATGGTGGGCGTTGTTTTATTACTGCGAAGAGCTGTTTCCAGCGTTTCTATTTTACAATCATCAAAGGATCCTATCAGTGGCCACTGACTTTCGGGGTCCTTCCTTGTATATTTATGCCATAGTTTGCTATAGGCTACGGCGACTAGTCCATATTTAGTGAACATGTCCTTATTAGGGGTGCCTTCCAGTGGAGCTGGATGGTTCATCTCTAATAAGCGGTCCGGGCTGAACCAACTACCAATCAGTGGGGAGAAGATAGGCATGACAGATTACAAAGGGGGACAAAGGTCCGCACTACCTATCCTTCACTACTTGCAAAGACTAGACAGAATATTTCTATTCTACGTTATTTGCAAACAGAGAATGTCTCAAAAAGAACTATTCTTCAAACAATCAATGTTCGGACAATCAATCAGTGGGGAGAAAAATAGGCACGACAGATTACAGAGGGGGACAAAAGTCCGCGTTACCTACCCTTCACTATCTGCAAAGGAAGAGGGAGTATTTCTACTATTCCCCGTTTGCAGGCAGCGAATATCTCAAAGAATAACCAAATAAGCAATACTAGTATTTTCAATCAATCAAACAATCGTTTCGCAATTCGTCGTGTTACACGACCTTACCCGGACCGCATGGACAGTTTCTTGTCTTCCGCTTCCAGCGCCCGATCGTCCTCTACTCTCCGTTATTCAATTCAATTCCATTCAATTCAAATGATCTTTATTCGGATATATTTAAAACATCCATAAAAGTACATACAAATTGCAGCATTCATCCCTATACACAATCAAAGTTACATCATCAATAACAACTAAGATATGTGCAAAACCGCCAAAAAAAGTGCAGATAACAATGTACACAAAGTACAAATACTTCTGGATCTAACAGGCCATTTCCATTTTGTTCGACATCAAAGAATAAAAAGATAAAATTGATAACTCTATAAAATACATCCATTTAAATATATATAAGACATAAAAATCATCCCAATGAGCAAGGATAAAACAGATCTTATTAATCAAAGCACATCTAAGGGAACGCGCATTGTACAAAAATGCAATGCGCAAATAGTGATGCAAACTGTCAGGCCAGGTTCATTATGGTATATAAACAGCCATTATACAAAAGGTGCAATGTGCAAATGGTGCGAGATGGTAAACAACCTATCAGGCCGTGTTCATTGAGGCGCGAGAACGAACAGCAATTTTGAGAAAATGGCTAACTCTGGAGATTACATCGTCAGTGCTTAGCATCCGTAAAGTTCTGAAAGCCTCGTTAAAATCCGTCAAAGCACTAACTCTAAAATAGGGAATTAGGAAGTGTTTGGTATACTTTGCATAAAAGCCACAAAACAATGTAAAATGCAGCAAACTTTGCTTCCCACCTTGGTTACATGGACAATCTAAGTTTCCCAAATTATGGGTATAACCCAAGGGGAAACAAAGTAAATTTACCACACTTCCATCCCTAAACCTAAATAGCAAGCTCCTGTTCCATCTGCCCAATTTCTTGCGCAAATAACCTTGGGGCATATTATGTGGCCTAACACAAGGTTCTTGAATAGGAATATACCTGAGGATTGCTGGCTTTGCGAGTTCAATATTTTCGCGATTCACTCGGTACAGATCGAATAAGGCCCTTCTTACTATATTCTTATGCGAAGAGTCTATTGTTTCAGGGGCTAAGAAAAGGTGCCCCATTTCTACACTTGCTAAACTCTTCTGTACCACATTAAGCCAGGGAATGTAATTGGCCCACTCGCTTTTTAGGCAGTCTGAAATGATATCACGGGTCAACGAGGCAGCGGGGTTACGCCAAATTTTTAACCAAAACAAAGCGGGTCTTGATTTTATAAAATCCTCTATATAGGGGAGATTCAATTCTCTATGGCACACATAGGAGGGTGCCGAGAAAACCCCCCCCAGGGCCTTCCTACAGAATTTATTTTCTTCTGTCTGAATGTTGGTGCAATTCGAGTAACCCCACACCTCGGCACCGTAAGTTCCTGTAGGGACGCACTGGGTCTTGTAAATTTGTAAAAGGGATGGGATGACCTCGACGTGCTTTGGTTGGCGTAGGGTAATTATAGAATTGATGGCTTTGCCCAGTTTGTTCCTCCCTCTGGCAACATGAGGTTGCCAGGATCCAAAATCAGAAAACAACAAGCCTAAATAAGGGAAGGTACAAGTGCTGTTTAAAACATTATTCCCTGACGTAATATGGCGAATTTTGTGTTTCTTTGGCCCGCAAGACATTATGTAGGATTTTTTAAAATTTGTACATAAGTCAAGATCAGCCATATAAGAAACGAAGCCTGAAATCAAAGTGCGCAGTGCATTGGGTGTACGACCTATAAGTACCGCATCGTTGGCAAAAAGAAGTGCGGGGAGAGGGTTGCCATTGACGAGCGGAACATCGGTGGTTAGTTTACCCAGAGATGTGCTTAATTCATTTATATATAAAATAAAAAGCAGGGGAGCCAGGACACAGCCTTGTCTTACACCCCTGCCAATTAAAATCTCGCCCGAAACCTCACCATCGTTATTAATACGGACACAGGCTTTTAAATCACTCTGTAGATGGGCCAAAAATTGAACCAACAGTTCATCCAAACCGTATCTCAGCAAGGCTGTCCATAAACGGGAACGGTTAACAAAATCAAAAGCAGAACTTAAATCCATGAAACCTAAATAAAGTGGGGATTTTTTAGCTATGGTATATTTATCTAAAACTAAATTTAAGTTTAAGCACTGCTCCACCGTCCCTACATTACTTCTAAAACCTAACTGACATGGGTGTAAAATTTTATTTTCTTCAGCCCAAGTACTAATCTTATTAAAAATGACCCTACCCAAGATCTTCAATGTATTATCAATTAGTGATATAGGGCGATAACTGCCAGGGTCAAGTCTATTACCTTTTTTGAAAATAGGTACGATGGTGCTGTTAGACCAGGAATCGGGCAATGAAGTAATAGATAAATTATTAAAAACATTACACAATAATGGTGACCAAAAGTCAGGCTCTGATTTTATTAAATCAATGGATAATCCATCGGGCCCCGGCGCTTTCTTTCCTGCGCTTTGAAAAATTGCGTCCTCCACCTCCATTATAGAAATGTTCGGAAACTTAAAAGTTTGGGAATTTACCACGGAAGGGATCGGTGCCGTGTAAATATTTGTAAAATGCTCCACCCATACATCCCCTAGTATGCTACAGTTTATGGGAGTAATGTTGGAGCCAAACGATTTCAGGTTCTTAACCTCGCTCCAAAACCCGGCAACATCCTTCGTTGCTGCTGTGCGTACAAGGGATTCCCAATGGGTTTTTAAGAGCTCTTCGGAGCATGTTTTTAAAGTGCGTTTATAACTAGACCTCAGAGACCTCACCAGTAACTGATCAGGTGGGTCAGCTTTTAGGGCAGTTCTCTATTTGCTTTAGAGCAGGAGTTATCAAACCATCTTGGATTAATATTAGTGTTAATTAAAGCTGGCTTAGATATCTCCTTTTTTATGGTCTTGCACAGCTCCGAAAATGCTTCCACAATCGCGTGTCCGGGGCAGTCGGAGGATAGACAGGTGGATACTAATCGGGGGTTAGACTTTATAACACGAACTAACACCCCCTTATTGTCAATCCCCTTCCAGACCACCCTGAGTTTGTCTGTCGACGCGACTATGTTTTTAGCCCCTATTTCTGTCCGTTTCACCTTTTTGTTAATAGATTTGAAACTAGATAAAATCGGGTAGTAGTCGCTATGTGCCGTCCTAGCGACTATGGCCTCTGATAAAAGATCCACAAGTGGGGAGGTTATGAATACGTAATCAATTGTAGATGCACACCCCTGCCCAACATAAGTAGCCACAGGACATTTATTTTCCTTAGTATTTGCCTTTTCCATGACATTAGTTAAGTCCCTTGTGGCCAGGTGGTTAGACAGTTCTTTACCTCTTTTACAAGGAGGGGTTTGACGGTGAATGTGTGCATTAAAATCTCCTCCTAAACATATCCCATCAAGTTTACCACACTTTTGTCCTTCTGTAATGTCATCAATAAAATTAAACAACTTTATAAAATTCATATTAGGATGTGTTTTAAAATCATTATTGTAAAAATGTATTAAACATATTCTTATTCTACTGATGTAAAGTAATGCCTGAAAGCTCCTGTCAAATGTTTCCAGCTGTTCGACTTTAACATCTGCACTAATTTTGACCCAGATGGAAAGTCCCCCGCTGGGTCTACCCAAAACTGGGATTGATGCAGTTTGGTTAAAACAACTGTATCCATCAAAAAGTAGGGAAGTAGTGCACCAAGTTTCTTGAAACATCAAGATGTCAAATTTGGAAACCCAATCCACCCAGTCCCCATTTGTTACTTTAGCGTTGAGACCTGCTATATTCCAACTCAGGATTGTCAAATTATTAATCGATGTACCCAAGGTAAAAACATGACTGTTGCCCTTAGGTGCCTTGGCATCATTAGCAGTCACTGTAGTCGGATCAATAGTTAGATCCCCCGCTGGACCAGATATATTAGGATAATTCCTGCTTACTAGATCTGGGAGGGTAGTTGGTAGTCAGTCCAAGGTGCCCAAATCAGACAGAGCACTGAACCTGTTGTGCAGGGGAAAAGGTGGTAAAAGCAGGGCTAGGTGATCTATAGTGGGGTCTATAGAAATATCCCAATGGCAGAGAGGTTATGACAGTGGAGGGGGAAAAACACGTATTGGTACAACCAAGAATAAATTTAACTGTAGAGGGATTTCTAAAATTAATAACGATACAGTCCCCTTCTATATTCTTAGGTAGTGGCCCAACCCAGCTCACCCGTCGAACAGTCAAAATTTCTCTCATAATATTAGGGCCTACCCCTTTGTGTTTAGATAGCCAGTCTATACACTTGTTGTTTAGCTGCATCCATGACTCACTCTGTCCCTCCCTTAACTGAGGTACGTCTGCCAGGATTATTACATAAGGGCAGGCATCGGGGGGCAGATGGAGAGCAGACCCTGGGTGTATTGTTGGCCTTATAGCGGTGGTTTGGCCCTTATCTAATCCAATGATGGTAGGTACCTCCCTCCTTGTAGCTGGCAGGGTGGGAACATCCTTTAACATGTTAGTGGCCGTACTAGTAAGGTGTACCGGTTCCGTTGCTCCTATCAGAGTGTGCTGGGTGGTTTTTACAATGTGACTTCTCCCTTCGTTAACACCTTTGGATGCAGTATTAGAGGTAGATGCGCCACTAAAAGCATTTGGCCCTTCATTCAAAGCGCCCCTATTTGCGATTTCTAGCTCCTTCAAAAGGCGCTCTCCCCTTATTAAGTCAAGGCTGATAGCCCCCTTCCTTTTGACATCTTCCTTCTTTATCAGAGTTTCAATTCGGTCTAATCTTTTAAAGATATTATTAAACTGCTTGATCATTTGACATTCTAACTGTTTAAAAATGGTGTCCACAATGGTTTCCATAAAATTCACGTTAGACTTCTTTGATGTGATGCTTTCACTAACAAAATCGGTCTGTGTGCATGTGCAATTATAACCACTTCTTGGAGGGGTAATATCCAAGGGTCCTTCAACGAATTGTGATTGTTCGGCCATAACGCTACTACCCCCAGTTGTTTTTTGCTTCCCTCTGGTCCACATACACTGTGGTGTGGTGTGGGTTGGTCCTTATTGCATATAGCTTGTTTCTTTTTATTGGTTAATGATTTTGGAGGACCTCTTTTCCTTTTTCCTCCAACAGGTTTGGTTTTCGGGGTTACAAGAGGGATAGAAACATGTGCAGTGGCATCAAGCTGGGAGTCCAGGATAATAGTGTCACTTTCCCCCCCAGGGGTATCAGATGGTAAATGAGACGAATTGGGTTTGTTAACTATAACAGTTGGGGATAAAGATACGATATGTTCTATACTTAAATCCCGGGGCTCAGAGTGTGAACGTAAAAACTCCAATGACATCCGTCTCTCTGTGCTCGCAATTTCATTAGCAACCATGTTAAAAGCATTGTCCAGCATACTTTCTAGGGATAACGATGTTATGGGGTCGGTCACTGTCGGTTTACCAATAGGATTTGTGGAGCGTTTTCCCCTGATGGACATGTCGCCTCTCTCACCTGACTTCTCGACTTAGTGGAGTGGCCCGCCCGACCACTGATGACCTCTGAGGGCCTCAGAGGGCCCGCTCTTTGCCCGGGCTTAGCCCGGCGCTACCAGCGCGTGGACCCGTGAGGCGGTGGCTCTCGATGCTTTTGAGCGCTTCCAGGCGCGAAAGTACAGTGGGCGGGTTCAGGTTCAGGTTCCGCTTCCCGTCCGGTGCTGAGGATCCTGGGAAGGGTAGTCCCCATCCGCACAGCGGCCGTGTTTAGGATGGCGGCAGCGGGAGGGAGACAGACGGTGACCTCAAGACTGCACCCAGGGACACAAGCAGGTAAGATTTAATTTCGCCTCCACAACAAGGTCAGGATATCGCCCCGTTATTGTCGCGGCACTCCTGATGGTTCCCAGTCAGGACTGTAGATCACTCGAGAGAGGTCTGCTCGGAACCAGTGAAGTTTGGATGATTGGCCGCCAGACGAGGGTCTATCGGTCGGGAGCTCTTCCCGATCGTTGCAGTCGTTCACTCTGTCGTCAGGACCTCTCCCGCTGGATCCACGTGTCGCTGATGGGCCCCACGTTTGGGTCGCCAATTGTAAAAAGGTCAGGCAGTTTCAATCGATAACCTTTAAATATTGCCCGGCGGTAATTGCCTCTCATACCATTCGATAATTATCAAACAAAGAGGCAGGCGCTGGAGACTGAAAGGCAGGAAACAAAGGTTTTATTTCCGGCGGAGCAGAACACGTCAGATCGGACAGCAAGGTATCGTTTCGAGGTGCTCTCCTAGCATCTCTGAGACCTGGTCTCTTTTACACAATTTTATTACTTTATTACAGGTTTATTATACATGGCACATTCCTGAGATTGCTTTGATACATGAAAGGACATCCTCGGAGTCCCCGCCTCAGGCCCGTTCCCACACATAGCTACAGCAGAAGTCCCCACCCCACCCACAGTAGGAGATGGCTATCACACAGCTGGACATCCCACAGATTCCCGGAAAATGTGCGACTTGGTCGGGTCTCATGGGGTGGGGGCCTTGATCAACTGTAATTCCTTTGAAGAGGGGTGATTCCTTACAGTGGGAGCAATAAACTGCATCTGCAGGGCTAGGTGATGGCCTGGGATCGGTTCAGACAATCGGGCACAGAGGAAGGGGGGTTATCAAAAGGGTGTGTGATCATGTAAGGGATGAAGGGAGGTGTTGGTCAGGCACGGGATGTGGTTCCAAGGCAGAGTCGCGCAGGAGGAGAGGTTTTATGGCCCGTGCATGAGAGAGCGGGGGTGGTCAGCGCGTGGGGGGGTGTTCGCAGCGCCAGAGGGACGCGCTGGTGATCGGTAATGAGCAGGGAGAGAGGCCATGGTGCCTAAAATGGCTGCCGTGTGTTCTTACGTACGGTGCTGGGGAAGAGGCAAGATGGCGCAGATAATGTTCAGTTACGAATTAAATTTCGACATGGTGGGCGGCCAGTTGTGTGTTCATGGTGGTGCCGTGGTCCCCGCTGTTCCCTGGTAGCGGCGCAGTGCCCTTCAGGTGCGGGCTCGTTTTATTTTATACAGGCGCTGCATAGTTTTCGCGCTTCGCGTGCACTTCTTGGTGCCGGAAACAAATATTAAGTTTTGCGGCTGGTAGTGCGTGCAGGAAGTTTGGCGGACGGGGCGGTTTGTTGTAGAGCAGTGTTTGATTAGGGTCCAGCTACAGCGGGATAATAGTGCTCCGGGGGGCGCGTGCACGCGGTGGAAGGCGACGATTAGCTTTGTAGTGAGTGCTGGGCGCGGTGTTGTGATTCACGCCCTTCTTCCAATTCCCATGCGCGGAACGGTTAACGAGAGCAGCTGCGTGTGGCTTGCTGGGAAGCGCTTGTCCATTTAAAGAGCCGGGGGGGAGGAAGTGCAGCAGAGAACCGGCTCTGAGACGCGTGGGGGTTTGCAGCGCGTAAGGAGGGGCTGCAAGCGCCAGTGTTCTCGTGCCCGGCCGGGGAGATGTGAAGTGACTTTCGTTACTCCATAGTTTAGGCGGGCAATACCGGCCTTGTGCACAACATTGTTAATGTTTGGTATTATACAGCAGTGAATGTACCAAAGAATCAGGGTGAAGATTTCTTAAGCATTTTAGTATAAATCAAGCAGAAGCTTTCTTCGACTATAAATTGAACAGACTGCTGCCTCATTAGCACGTGGGTAGACCTACAGGCAGCAGTTGTATTAGCTATTCAAGTATTATACAGCGGTGAATGTACCAGAAAATCAGGGTGAAGATTTCTAGAGCATTTGGTATAAATCTAGCAGAAGCTTTCATCGTCTATAAATTGAACAGACTGCTGCCTCATTAGCACGTGGGCAGAGCTACAGGCGGCAGTTGTATTAGCTATTTAAGTATGATTGTATTAGTAATAAGGGGATTGGGTGAATTCAAGAGGAATTGAGAAGAGGGTGAGGGCACGTGTGGTTAGTAGGTCAACACAAATAGAAATTAGACAAACACCTGTCTGATCACACAGCAGTTACAATGCCTCCCAAGCGTAACCCTAAGAGAAAGGAGGGTGAGTCGGAAATAGCACAGCTGTTGAAGCTGGTGCTGGCTAAACTGAACAGGGACGAGGATAGTGAGGAGGAATTGCCTGAGAGTACTGGGGGTGAGGCTCCTGAGTCTGATAGTGAGGATGTTCCAGAGCCAGTGACAGGAGAGCGCCCACGAAGGGCTATAGTCCCACCCAAAGCAGCCTTTTCCCCTTTGGTAAAGAAGCCCAGGGGAAACAAGAGGAAGAGAAGTGGCAGGAATTTAGAGGGACCTGTACCAGCTACCCCAGTGCCCGTGCTAGATCCAGTGCTTCCACCACCGCCGGCGGTGCCTGGGCCGATTGCCCCCTTGCCTAATTTGACCCCGGTGCCGGGGCCCAATATGGCACCACAGGCCCCACAGGAGGCACCCACACGCCCAGTCAGTGGGGTGCCAGGAGAGGGACAGGATGATGTGAGCCTGGTACTAGCCGAAATTAGAGGGGCTATTAAGGCCCTGACGCCGGCCACCAATCCCCCAATACCCACAGTCCCAGAAGTTGTACCGGTAAGAACACTGATACCGGTGGTAGCACCAGTACACAGGGAGGAGCTCAAATGAAGGGGTCCCCAGCGCAACATCCAAAGGGGGGCAGATAGCCAATGCTAGTATATTGACTACGGTAGCAACTCTTTTGGCACAGCTGGGGGCTCCTGCACTGGGCGGCGCAGCGGTGGCACCATGGGCTTGTCCCTAGGAAGCTGATGAACTTTTCCAAATCCTGCTGTCCTACCTGTGCGTCACAGGTATGGCATGAACGACAGCAGATGCTTGTCACATTCCCCAAAAGATGGAAAGGACGTCAATGGTGACTAGCCAAGGGAATCATGGAGGAACTGCCTAGCCCTCCTGATGCGCCACTGAACAAACTACTGTTCATTGCTCCCACTTCCTGGTGGATAAAAAGGGATACAAGAGAGAAGCAAAAAGTGTTTTGGGAATCATAGCTCCATCTTCTACCTGGAATCTCTGGATCTATTTACCTTTTCTTGGTGTTTGCATGTTGAATACGTGTACCTTTTTTAGAGAACACCATTTATACTAGTGCAGGTAATTGAGGGTTTTGTTGCTGCACCAGAGAAAATGAAGAGACACTGTCTTCCAGTGCTCTGAGGCGGCACACACCCGCCCCTGGAAACCAGTGCCCTTCCCTGTCTGCTCACAGGGGTCTACAAGGTGAATTTGGGTCTGGGTGACGTCAGCATTCCTGTAGTTCGTCTGTCTCACTCAGTGTACTTGTTAGGATGAACCCATGATTTTGTGACGATTTATAGATATCGGTTTATCCCACTTTTCTCTTCCCCAGAATACTTTCATGTGTTGTGGACTGTACGATTTGTCATGCACTCACATAAATACATGCTTACATTTTAGGAGGGTGAATAGGCAGGTTGCTAATCCAATTTAATTCAGGTATGGTTCCCAGAGCGTATTCGAGACCGAAAGCTTACAGTCTTCTCAATAAGACACAATCCTCAAACAAAGGAAGGACAATCGATGGAGAAAACAAGGTCGTGCTCAAACGCATTCTACCGAAAGCTATTTGCTTAATTCACAGCGGCACCTGGAACATTACATAGTTAACTGCACACAGCGGGTCTGCATTCACACAGCAAACCTTTAGCGCAGGCTCAAACAAAGAAACATGCAAAAAAGTGCATTAGGTTGAAACGGCTTGTGGCTGACGCTGTGGGCTACCGTACTTCTGGATTGTTCGTCAAATATTAGAAATAAATAATTACAATTCTAGTAAGAATAGAGGCTTGCGTGCAGCCGCTTGGCACTGTGCGGCTAGGTCAATCAGGTTGCTTTTAGGCTTTTGATGAAGCACTACAGGAGCCTTTAATCCCAAGATAATAACAGAGGGTCCAATTGCTGCCAAAAGGAAGGACCACCCTAGACTCCAAGAAGTGCAAAGCTGATTAACAAGGGCAGGATAATATGTTGCCACTTAAAATACAAAGGCGCCCATGGACTGAAAGGAAAAAAGTTCCCTACAGCGCTTGAAAGCCAATTGGCCCTTCCTCGCGGTGCTGTTGTGATCGCCGTGCTGGAGTCAGGAACGAAATGATTCTACCCGAGCATGGCCGTGCTGGATTCCATAATCCTCACCAGGTCCCCTGCTGAATTACCTGGCTCCAGTGATTAGCAGAAGGTGGAGATTGGATTTATTTTCCTCTATAGGAGCTGCTGAATGCACCCCTTGTGCTGGTGTTTGTATTTTCCGCGCATTACTTCTGCTTCATTATATGCTTTGGACTCCATCCCAGCGCCCAGAGCGTTATAATCTTTTGGGCTCATCCTGGATGAGTCATCCACATTGAGGAGGTGTATCGTGGCGCTACTTCTCTGGAGCATTCCAAAGAGATGAGTGGATGGATACTGCTCTCAATTTGATAGAAGACATTTGCATTTACTTTGCTAGTAAGATTCATGTTGAGCCCTTAACATGATACCAAATGCCTATATTACTGTATCTGTATTTATATAGCAATTTCCACACCCGTTGAGAGGTCTATAGCGCCTTTCTAGGTGGCCTGCCCTTTCTTTACATGGGGTTTCCAGCCTTGAGTGCTCCAAGTTGTATTGGGATCCTGGACACCCCGGAAGAGCCTGATCGAAAGCATGCTGTGTGTAGTTTATCATCTATGGGACATTTAAGGTGAGATGTGTGAGGCCTGAATGAAGTGTTGGAAGGACAGTGCATCTAATATCACTGTGCAGAAGCATGGGGTGTAGGGCACAATGTGAGAATAGAGTAGACTGTGCTAAACATGCAAAGAAATAAAATACTTTAGGATGGAGAGTATCATATATGGAACGAAATGTTAATATTTATCACTTCTGTCCACCAAAATAGATGGAATCCACTTAATGGGATCAAACATCTTAATCCTTTGGACTCACTGGTAAGCCACAGTGTGAGCGCTATATCACATTCACCCAGGAGCGAGGGAGTCACAGGAACAGGTCACTGAAAGCGCTGTTTAGCCAATGAGAGAGTGCAATTTAAATCCAACCAGGAGCCACAGAAGGCATGCCAGTTGGAGGTGGAGGGTGTGCATTAATTGATATTTGATTTTAAAAATGAAATATTTGAAAAACGGAATCCATGTACAAGAGATCAGTTATTAAAGATAGTATTGCATGTATCCTCGTGAGCCATATAAGTATGGTAGCAAATAGCCACAAACAGGACCACAAGTTTCTGTGTTTGTTGAACATCTTTGTGTTAGCTTCCAAATTAACATGTGAAATACCTTGCTAAGTTAAGGCAGGGATTCTTGTAGTGTAAAATCTATCAATGTGAATCTCATCTTAAAGAATAGAGTTAAGCATTGGGGAGGCACATATATAAAATATAGATTTCTTACCTTTTTGGCTTTGCAAATGCGTGTTTTTTGTTTCAGAACAGGTTTTGAAAACGTTTATTGTTGGAGAAGCTGCTGGGCCCTCGTCAATCGGAGAAAAAAAAAAAAATTCAAAGCAAAACCTTTTGTCCTGGCACATACGAGAATTACTTTGTGTGCGAAGTGGAAAAGTGGAATACAGGCACTTACAGTGAAGTTAGCCAGTGGCTGAAGTGCGCTCACTCATTTTCAAACTCTGTATGCTGTTGTGAGTGAAAGAAAATTTTGTGAACAAAACAATAACAGTCCAGTGGATGAAAGGGGCTAGATGAAATCACCTACAAGAAATAATATCATACATTTATTTTTTAGAAAAATCTGAAGGTCTCGGTTAACACCAGACCCAAAAACACAGAAGCACAAACATAAAGGCTTTCTGCCAAGAAGAGCTCTCTGTTCTGGACAATGGCAGGAAACACAATTCCTGTGGTACTTCTACTTAAGGGCCACTAACTCATTATTTCTCAAGCAGAATGGAGTGCTCAGGGAAAGTTCAAGAAGAAAAAATGAGCTTATACAGAGTTTTGAAGAAAAGAATGCGTTTGCAGAAATACGTGTGCGAATCACCATTAATGAAAGCGTAGCGCCTGACCTAGAGACACTTGTACCAGGAATCTTTCATATAGGCTCTCCAGCAACAGTTTAATAACATAAGCAGGCAAGTCGAAGGGTTGAAATACAAGAAGCACTGATGGCGTATGTAAGGGAAGCTTGAAAGAACCTGCAGAAGGCAAGGACTAAGAAGGAGGCCTCGAATGCGTGTTCATTGTCGTCCTGGAAAATTGGCTGGGGAAGCAAAATAAAGGTACATACCTCTTGCATTGATGTGCAGAAAAGGTATACATCAGCTTTTACAAAGGCGATGCCACGCTAGCGTCTCTCTTGCTCTCTGCTGGGGAAGACTGAAGAAGCCTTTAGACAAAGCCCTGCTTGAGCTATACTGAGAATTATCTCTATAGACGAGGCTGCGCAAAAAGTAGACAATCAAGCCAATGAAAGATTGTTACACTAAGTTCAAAATAAAATATAGATGGAACTTACCATTTCAAAGGTGTCTCATATATAGAGAAAATCAGCATTTTTGGGAAATAACTTTTTGCAAAAAGAACTGGGAGAATGGGCATGTGCTTTAAATTCGTTGGCTGATCTCCAGCAACAATATATCACTGTAGTAGAGCCACTTCTAAAGGCCCAATCACCTCCTTGATTTCATCTTGGCTCATCTTTTGGTAGTGCCGACTCAAGGCTTAACTCAAGGCATTGTCATCTGAGAGCATTCGCTGGGCGGTAGGCTAGATCCCAAAAATAAGGAGCACCTGCTACTATAGTGTAGTGATGAAAAAGTAGAAATACCTGGGCATTAATTTCCTGTTTATCAATTAATTTTCAGGCATTAAATGCTTTTGCAATCGTTCCCAGTGAAAAAACAATCAGGTATTTGAATTGCTAAAGAGAGGATAAATACTTTGCGCAAAAAAACAATCAGATCAGCTGTGGGACACTCACGGGGATCTTGCGAGATATCTGGCTACAACTCGATAAGTGATGGCATAAATATCACAATGAGTCGAGACATCAAGGACGGTGTGCGGTTTCATGGTGCACTGCCAGGGTTCTGATTTGGAATTGAAGTTGTGAACGATACAGAACAATACTCGAGTCGTGGTTAGGGGTAGTACCACTGATGATGTATGACAAAGATTGTTTGCATTACATTATAAGATGTTTCATGTTTTTTTTCTCTGTGGATTGTTATTTTGAAGCATGCTCTGGGACCGAATGTCCACAAAGATCTGTTGCCGATGCAATTAACCATTTTTATTCATGACATTTTTAAGTAAAGTGTTACCAGAATATATTTCCCATGGGAGGACTATGTGACTGAGTCGTGTGCGACTATGGAAAACAAGTCTTTCCGGAACTTCCTCTAATACAGTTAAAAAAGTGGCTGCGATTGAAACAGACTAGGCCTCTCCCTTTGACTTACAAAATGGTCAGACCTATTGGTTTTGCCAGTGGTTGTTATTTACGGCTCTATTACACGAGTCTGGCGGGCCGCCAACATCTGTCTCTTTGGCTAGACCTATAGAGTAATTTTCCCCTGGCACTGAAATTAAAACAATGTATTCAATTTAAAAAATACGTTTTAACTATTCCCGACAACACCATTTAATATGAGGTTGTTAGGCTACCTTTTTAAACTTGGCAGTAACAACATATTATGAAGTACACATCGCAAAGGAATACAACAAACAGGTTTATCATCACATATACGTTAATACTTGAATCGCATCCTCCCCTGGAATCGACGAGCATTTCTATGTGGAAGTAACGCCGAGCCCAGCAATGATGGTTACTAATTGCGTGATTGGCAGTGATACCCAACCAATCAGGCAGCTCTGCTCAAAGTTCTGACACCTCACATATAAATATGCATAGCGAGGTGTCCACGGGCTAATCAAGAGTGGCGCTTTGCCAGTGCCAAGGGAGTGAGAAAAGCGAACAAGAGCAGTTCTGGTTCTCTGAGGATGGATGAGGTGACACTTTTGATTATGCAGCCTGTCTGCTACATTTATATTTTTTAGTTAGTTGTTTTTAAAAGAAAAGCACATGTCCCTCTTTTCAACTGTCAAGGCACTGGCTTTTCGAAACAGGCATTGGTTATTTAGTAAGAAAACATCAGTCGATTTTTTGATCGATTGGAGTGGCGCATGATCTTTAAAGGGGGTGTCGGCTTCAGTTGATGATGAAGAGGACAATGGGATTGTCATAGAGGAGAGACATCCAGGGCTTTAAATGAGATGAAAAGCTGCGGGGACTCTCAAAGGGGCGTGGCTGATGTAATGAAGGGCGTGGCTTAAAACAGGTAAGCTAAAAATCTGTGCTTAGCATAGTGTGCATCCCGACTGGTACTTTGCTGCTTCTGTCATTGCATCCATATATAAAATAACACAAGTAACATTACACCTACAATAAACTTGGACTATTGGCTTTGTCAATAGTTGTTAGTTGCCTAAGATTAATAAGCAACAACTATGGCTTCCTCGTACAGAACATTGAAAATGCTACAGTTTTTAAATGATGAGACTGAAAGAAGTACAACGAGTCTCTTTGAAGGTACCTCAAGGGCAGTGTAGGGTGGTACTGCTGCAGAGGTAAGATTTTATTTTCACCCTGGGGGTATAGGCAAAAATGGAGGACCCGATGGTGCTAAGCACGGCAGGACCAGCCCTACTCAAAGCCCAGGGGACATCCATGGGTTGTTATCCATAAAAATGCACCCTAAATTGAAAGACGCTATTCAATAACCTCACTTGGCAATAGGTGTGTACAGGGCTTTAAGTGGGCTGAAGAAACTGAGGGGGGGGGGGGGGGGGGGTGGGGGAGGAGAGGGTCTCTCAAAGGAGCGTGGCTGATGTAATTAGGTCGTAGCTTAAAACATCTAAATGAAAAATCTGTGCTTAGCAAAGCGTGTGGCGGGGCTGGTAGTTAGCTGCTTTGATCATTGCATCCAGATATATAATACAACAGGTAACATCACACCTACAAAAAGCCAGAACTATTGATTTTGTCAACGTTTGTTAGTTACATAAGATAAATAGGCAACAGCTACGGCTTGATTGTAAGTAACATTCAAAATGCTTCGGTTCTGAAATGATGAGACTGAAAGAACTATAACGAGTCTCTTTAATGTTATATCAAAGGCAGGGAAGGGTGGGACTGCTGCAGAGTTAAAAAAAAAATTCCTCCTGACGGTGTGGGCAAAAAGGGAGAGCCCGATAGGGACCTGTCTCAGCACCTGCCTTTTAGAACTGACGGTGCTGAGCACAGGCAGGACCCGGCCCACCTAAAACCCTGGATTGGTTTCCAAAATATTACAGTTTTGCGACAGGCAGCAATCCAGTAGTAGTAAGTGCAGGCTTTAGGATAACTTTTTTTGTGTTAGAGCTGCGAATTCGCCAGCTGTCAGTAATATACAGACACAAGCTCGCAGTAACAACGCAAACGTGCTACATGTGGATAGTGATTCTTAAACGCAGTATGTATGTATATCTTGAATTTTCAAAATAATATATATTCCGATTCATTTGGAAATAAAAGAAAAAATAACATTTCTGCTCTTCATAATGATGGAATCACAGATGGACTTCCCTGCTGTCGCTCAAATAAAGTGCAAAACGAAATGGTGTGTCCCCGTCCCTTGTCAGACGATGTTACTTACCTCTCCGGAATACATTAATTCTACTGGTGCACCAAAACCTTGCTGGTAAAATCCTATTTTTTTATCAAGCCATGTTTTAAGGCCTACCTTAAGTAAGTGAAAGCTCTCCAATTTCCATCTTTTGTGATATAATATAAAAGTCACGTACACTTAGAAAGCCTTGTGAAGGGCACTATATAGCATTTTCAAGGGACCATTGGTGCTCTCAATGTGTTAAAAGCATGGTCATCTGTTGGCCCCAAAAGGATGATCTTATGTTGAGCAACTCTTTGCTCCAGCCTAGGTCTGTATTTTTACCTTTCTCGTCTAGCATTTTGTGCATCTATCTACCGATGTGATTTCATTCGTGATTTTCTGTTCCCACTTTTGCTTTTCCTCATGAGCTTCCTGTCTTGTTTTCTGCTAAACTAACATTTTTTTAGGTCTTAAGCATGTGGATGGTGGGGCTGGCATGACATATGTAGGAATGTAGGATCCTTCTTCATGGTTGCCCCCCTTTTTGCCCGGTGCTAAACTGCATTTGACTAGTCTGACTGGGATCCTGCTAATCAGGACCTAAAGTCTGTCTGCTTTCTCCCTTAAATTGGTATGTTCAGTACTTAGGTACATCTGAGATTTGATACTGGGGTACCCTTATCAGTCCCTAGTATATGGTACTAAGGTACTCATGGCATAGGTACCCCAGAGGTCCCCCATGGGCTGTAGCATGCATTATACCACCCGGGGGGACCATTCAAAATGGAACTACGGGCCTGCCATTGCAGCCTGTGTAATCTGGTGGTAGCACCACTTACTAAAGATATAGGCTTCGTATATCTAGGGTCACTGCACGTAAAACCTATAAGTCACCCCTATAGCAGGCCTTATCAATCCTGAAGGCAGAGCGCTTGGTTCTAAGTGTGAGGGTGACCCTGCATGAGTAGAACACCCCTACAGCCTACGGAGTCCATTCTCCCGGGTTGTAAGTGAAGCAGCCATATACTATATAGAGGGACACTGCGTAATTACGCGATGACCATCTCGAAAATGGCTGCAACGAATCCTAGCATGCTTGGTATCAAACATGTTGGAATCATACCCCCACACTGTAAACGGGGTGGAAGGTATGATTCCAAGCACTGGAAGAGCCCTCCGTTAGGCTCTCAGTGCTCCCGGCACCAGCCTTCTTGACCCGGACAGCACAAAATGGTTGCTGCCGACCAGAGACACAATTCTGCCCTCCTGCTGCTGAGCCAAGCTCGAGCAGGGGAAGGCAGAACAATGGGCATCCTGTCACAGGGAGGTGTGACCACCTCCCAGACATGATTTACTGTGTTGGAGCAGGGTGGGTGCACTTGCCAGCGCCACTCAGTCTGCATGAGGGGCACATTTGCAATCCCCATGCATAGCTCAGTTCAAACCAGCTCTGGCAGCCATTGGCTCCAGCTCTGGCGTGAAACTGGACAAAGGATATGGTAGTAGCCTTCCCCCTGTCCAGACCCTCGCCTGGGAGGGTCCCCTAAAGAGTCCCAACCCTTTCCTTAGGGTGTTGAAGGGCTCACCTGTGGGTGGGTCCCTAGATTCGTCATGGGACAAGATTCAGATCCGACCCCACTTCTTCGTCTACCGTCTGGGCACTCTGGACTTCGCTGGACTTCGTTTGGGCACGTCTTCGTCTCCCTTCCAGTCTGCTGCATCATCTGTGCCCGTGCACCATACAGGAACCTTCCAAGGCCTGTGGGCATCAAAGACACCTGAATGAATCTCCCTTGGAGTGAAGGAGTCACTATCCTGCATTCACAGGCACCACAACTAAGTCACCGGTCTGCTGATCCTGAGATCTTCCGGACTCCGTAAGGTTCTGCAACACAGGTGGTGATTTTCCACAGCTCCCGAGGCCTGCCCTTGTCTTCTCACCAAGTTTGAGGCCAGTATCCCGCATGGGGGTTGCAATAACCGAACCCCTGTGCATATCATCAACTTGCAGTTGCAAAGGCTTGTTGGCTTCCTTTCAAGAAGATCTTCAGGCTTCAAGTAGCCCCAACCTCGAGCATCTCAAGAGATCAGAAACTTCAGCCACACCACATCGTCGTGAATCGTGGCCTGCATCTTTTGGTGAGCTGCTTGAGGTCCTCTCACAACTCCAGTGCCTCCGGCCTGAGGGTCTCTTTGAGGGTCACCTTTGTTTCTTTTGGGCTCCCCTGATTGCTCATTAATTGATGGTTCTAAAATTTTGGTGAACATTTTGGTGGATAGATTTTACTCATAGAAAATAATCACATGCTTCATGGCAGAACATGTTTCTCTATACTGTTGTAATTCCCCAGTTCTGCATGCTACTTCCCCATTATTATTGATGATCCCCTGAAAGCTCGGGTCTGCCCTGATTCCCCTGCTTTTGGTGAGTCCCCTGGACCTTGCTGGTTCCGATATTGCACCTTCTTTGACTTCTGCGTGGGTTGCATTTGCCAAGGCTTGTTGGTGCTCCCGCCAGACACCGACCCCTCAGCAATCAACATCCAACTTAGGACAGCTCGTGCACAGCCCCTGGTCTTCCTCAGCGTCACGTGGTCCTCACAGCTGCAGAGTCAAGGTCATCATCATCCATCCTGCAACACCCGACATCGGAGGACATTCGTCTTCCAAGTCGCTTGGTCACTTCTTAGTGACATAGACTCTGTCCCCTCTGCTTGCAAGTACCTCTCATCTCAAATCCACCTTCGGATTCCACCGGACACTTTCTCCTTCTTCAGCAGCGGCACTTTCCTGAAGTCCTCCATTTGGTTTGACTGTGATTTCTGACACCACTTCACACCTATGCACCCAGGTTCCCTGGTGTAGGTAACATGGGTACTAGAGTATCCACAGGTGGGGTGGCTCTCCAACCTTCTGTCTTCCATGGGTTACTTCAGGGTCCAGTGGGAAGGGTCCTTAATCTTTAACAATCGAACTGCGACTTACCCGTAGAGTTGTACGGAGCACGTGTTCCTACACTGCGCACGCTCTCTGTGGGGTCCCTATCTACTCACCTTGGGTCCCCAGCACCTCTACGTCCTCTCGACACTGTCTTGACCTGAGTTGTGGTTCTTATACCACTTTCCTAGTATATGGTTTGGTCCCCCCTGGGGTCCACTGTGTATTATGTGCTATTTACTGTGATTCTTTGCAAAGTATTGTGTGTATTGTGATTATCTCTGGGTAGGAGATATCTAAACGTGTTAGAGAATATTATATAATTAATGCATATTTTTTATAAATACCTTGTGTGGTTCTTTATCACTTAATCGATACAATAAGATTGCAGTCTGGTAAAACAAGCTGCTTGACACTCCTTCTGAATTAAGCCTGAAGACTGCTCTCCACAGCTACCACTTAGACGGCTTTCTAAGGTTGTCTAAGACCTCTTAAATCACCATAAGGGTTGTCTGGACTGGTACACGGTGCCCACTTACATTAGTGGACATCATATACCTGGCCAGGTTCTCACAACGTACTACAAACCATGTAAGTACGAATGTGTGCTACAATTGCGCCCAAAACTTTGTTGTTTAGATGTGGCGGTGTTCAATATAGTGAGCTTCTTTGGGTGATACTGTCATTGAAGTATGTGATGTTGAATACTGTTTGTGTCTTTCCTTGTGGTCTTTTCTTAGGTTGCCACCAATGGCTGGCAACATGTGTGCTGGACTGCCACATGAGAGTCTTTCTAAAAAATGACACTCTTTCTGTTTGGAAGCATTGAATTGGTAAGCCTTCAGTCATTGAGTAATGGAAACTAGTACGGCTTTAATGTCTTAGAAAATGCCTCAAGAAAATTTTGCAGCCCTTGTTGGGTTTCGGCGATCCACCCGCTTGGCTCTTGCACATATTTCAGTGCACAGGGCCTCGGGTGAAGTCACCACTTACCTTGCTGGACTTTGGAGGGTAGGAGTTGGGTGTCGGCAGGACAACTTTTCTCCCCAACAGTAGGAAACAGTTTAAGACACGCAGTGTTGGTGTCCTGACGTAAGTACTGGCACCATCTTGGATTGGGTGTCCAATGTGATCCAAGATGGTGTTCCTCATTCCAGGATGGCAATCCCCCAATCCAATATGGAGGAAAGTAGTTATTGTGTAGGATTTGTTACTTCCAGGTTAGATGGGTGTCTAGGGATTGGTCTTTGTATCACAACACTTAGCAGCCCCTAACAATACATATTCAATCCGGCTATATTTGTTAGGTCCTTAATGGTTATGGATTTCCTTTTTGTGCGGTACTGAACTGACCATCATGTTATTGTTTCTGTTCATTATATCTCGGGGAAGTAAGATATTGATTTATAATTTGGCAGATCGGGGTTTGGCAGTCAGGGCTACTGAGTAATTTACTCCGTCACCTTGATTGCGTCTCTGCCTCCAAAATTATGAATTGACCGCCATGCCCATGGTAATTTCTTAAAGGATTGCCAGAAGCAGCCATCACAGTGGTTCCTGTCAATGCTATTTGCACTTTGATGCACGGCTCAGTCAAGGATGACGGAGCCATACAGCAAACTGCTTTCTTGTTTATTTTCACAAAGAAAATCGTGAAGTGGGATTTTCTTTTTCAAAATAAAAACGTCACTATAGGAGCCCTAGCCCACGCTGAGGGTAGTCTTTTGTAGTTTTCACTGCCTCTTACCATCAGTGTTTTCCTGGTGGTGACAGACAGTGACAACTGACCTCTAATTCTGGCCATCTAAATTAGGTGGGTGGAATTAAAGGTCAACCTCTGATGGGCCTTACTCCGTTGGGCTGTCAGAGAGGTTTAATCACTGTGGAAACCGAGTAATCTCCGCCATGATTAAACCAAAGGTCTGCCCGGATTTAAATTGGGTGGCCAGACCACTGCGTTTGCAGTTTAGAAACTCCGTCACAATGGAGTAATCATACCTCCAAGATATAAATCAGCCACCACATCTCTGAATATTGTCTATTGAGCTGCTGTGGTACTGTATGGTGACTCACTGTATGGTGTGAAGTGGTGGTAACACTTGGTATGCACCACTGTAATGTGAAATAGTGGGAAGACAATAATTACGCAGCCTCCATTCCAGTAGCATTTTCTTATCAAATAAAAGGCTACTTTAACCTCTTCAGTGCCCATGACGAGCCGGACTCGTCATGGGCCGCGGTTGCGCTGTGCCCATGACGAGTCCAGCTCGTCATAAACCCCGCCCGCTAATGTAACGGCCGGCACAGGGCGGGGAAAGGGCGTGGCACTGAAGGGGTTAAAGTGTCACATGGTGTGTGTACTACCAGAAAAGAATGAATTGTTCAAAAAATAAAGAAAGTAGTGCACACAGCTGATGCAGTGTCACAGTGTGTGTGCATCGTTTTATTTATTTGTAATTTTTAAAATCGTTTCTAAGAGCACATTTGCTGGAAAGTTTAATAGAAAGCAGTTGCCTATGTTGCTTTACAGAACCAGGTACATTTTGATAGCAGATAAGAACCCCGCCAAAAAAAAAAAAAAAACTCTTGATTCTTGGTACATATCCTTCTGTTGCAACACCATAAACCAGAGGTCTTGAATCTGTGAGACGCGACCCCTAGAGGGGCTGTGGGTTCTTGGGACGACCATCCCAGACGGTTCTGGCTATTTGATTGAATCACTCCAATCATTGTGATGACAAAGATTTGTCTTTTTTTTGAGTGGTAGTGCAAAAACGTAAAAACTGGGCTGTGAAGTGATTCCATCATTTTTTTTTATGCTTATGCGGTGCAAACATCTCAGTCATATTTATGAGATGGCTTCAAGTCACCCGGTGTGGCTTTGTATGGCCTCATAGATAACCACTAAGACAGAGCAGGTCAAGTTGCTGCGTTGTTGCCTTACTATGCGTCATGGAGGCATTCCATGGGTGTTGCAGCAGATGTTCTCACGCAACACCCTTGAATTTTGATGTCCTAGATTTACAACATGACATAAACCTGTGGCAGCATCAAAACCTTATGCCTCCCCACAGCAGGTGTAAGGAGAAGACATTTTTTAATTTCTCCTTGCTTTTTCCTCTTTCTATGTGTGCTACATTCTTTAGAACACATTGAAAGAGGAAAACACCTCTCAAGATTGTTTTTGTGCAAAAAGGTGCCCCTTCCTGCACAAAAACAATCCTGCCTATGTTGGCGCTAGGCAGCAATTTGTGCGTCAATGCAGGGGGAAAGGACAGGAATGCCCCATATTTCATAAATACTGTTCATTGCTGCTATTACACATTGGCAGAGGGCAGTGCAGCAAGAAGGCTTGTGATGCTGCCCTATGCCAATTCCTCATAAATGAGACCCTTTGCTTTTAGCCACACCTCTGGCCATGCCCCAACACTCACTGATCTTTGGTTTGCTAAACACTGTTTAATATTATTTCCCCACCATAAAAATGATTTGCTATGGGTATAGGGGGAGTTTATGGTTGCTGATAGTTGTTGATGATGAGGAGTACCAGGTTCTAGGAATTTTTGTCAAGAGGGGGTCCTTACACCTAATAAATATTGACAGGGGGGTCTCAACATCAAAAAGGTTGAATACCTCTGCCATAAACTCTGCTCTTCTTTCAGGACTGTCTTTAAAACTGTAAACCCTTTAACCAAAACATAGGGCTCGGCTTGCACAAAAGTGTAAAAGCACTTGCAGAGAGTTCATATCTTTTCTTGATTATAGTAAGCCTG
The DNA here is from genome assembly GCF_964204655.1 of Triturus cristatus. Taxonomy (NCBI): domain Eukaryota; kingdom Metazoa; phylum Chordata; class Amphibia; order Caudata; family Salamandridae; genus Triturus; species Triturus cristatus. The sequence continues at coordinate 827,044,138 of NC_140585.1, read as the reverse complement.
GAAAACTGTGCCTGACACAGCTGTGTACACACAACATTTTTATGATTTCCCATTTCCCCAGGGCCTAATTGCACCTAGCGTCCAATTACACACTGTGAGGAAGGTGTGCAGTGTGCAAATATAGATTTTTTTCCTTCTTTTTTCTCAATAGGATGAAAGGATTTCTCCATGGGGAAAAAAAACACCTGCCCTTACACACTCACTAAGTTTTGCAACAATCAATTTCCCTTCCTATACTCAAATAGGAGCTAATCCAGCCAATTACTAGAGCTCAATGCTGAACGCATCTGTGATGGGAAGAAGATAGAGAAGAGTCTGTGAATGCCCACAAACGTATAAGGCAAACTACACCATGTTCCTCCCCTTCCCCAACACTTGCATGCGGTTTGCTAGACCCTAGTTCTATGTACTCCTGGTGGAGAATGAAATTGTAGTGAAACCATTTACAACTGAAAGGTACACTTATGTTGTTAGCTGTCAGAAGCAAAGGAAGCTATTAACAGTTAGACTTGAATTTATGGATTGGTTGTATTTTCTTTATTAGATTGATAACATTTATTTGGTTTATCGTTAACCAGTTTTATTTATGTTGTATCACATAATAAAACAACAGGAGATCATCTGCCTTTTCTGCATGGCCCCCCTTGAGTTTTTTTTTTTTTTTTTTTGAAAATCTTTATTTTATATCAGTGACACAGCTATTCAGCCGACATCCCGGAGGTACGGCAGCTTTAGAGGTTCAACACATGCTTGCGTCCACATATCACTGACAGGAGAGCCAAAGGTTCTATTTTGCATAAACATAAATACAACCCTAAACACAAGCAAGGCGAAAGGTACTGTAAACACCAAGAGAGGTTCCCATCAGGGGGGACGAGCCCCATCACGTCCAACAGGCACTGATCTATAGTAAGGGAAAGGAGGGAAAGGCAGAGACTCTAGAAACAATCACATATCAGCGGGAAAGTCAAAGCCGGAAAAGGACTAAGGGGAAAGTTGCTCCTCAGGCGGATCCGGGTCGGGGGGCAGGCATATGTCCCCTCTGTACTGGTTCCATGGCCCCCACACAGCATGCCATTTCCGAGGGCGCCCCCGAGCACAATACACTGTCTTCTCCCTAAACATGCTCCAGTCCATGTTTTCCATCCACGCTGTCAATGTGGGCGGCCTATTGGAGCCCCACAGCCGAGCGATATCGCGTTTGGCTACCATGTTCCCCAGGGTCACCCACTGAGTCTGTGCCACGTTGTGGTCAGTAGGACTCCAGACATTCAGGAGACAACATCGCGCCTCAGGCTGCATAACAATTCCTGTCACCTCCCCCATCACCTCATGGACTTGCCTCCAGAACTCCATAATCGCACCGCATTCCCAAATAATATGGAGGAAGGTACCCACCATACCACAGCCTCTCTTACATAGGCCCTCCTCAGAAAAACCCATGTGAACCAACCTGGGCCCCGTCACGTAGACCCTATGGAGTATTTTAAGCTGCACCAGCCGCAGGCGCGCGGGGATAGCGACCTCTTTGGGAGAAGAAACTGCGTACTGCCAATCCTCATCATCTAGTTCAAGTCCGTCACTTATCCATTGGGCGCGCAACCCTAGGAGAAGATCCACCCGAACATTGATAAGCTTCTTATAAATGAGCGAAATCGTGCTCTCTGGCATGTGACCATCCAGGATCCGATCCTCCAACGGAGAGGACTCGGGCACCTTCTCCCCCTCCACAAGGACTGACCGCAAGGCGTGGCGCACTTGTGCATATCGGAAGAACTCCGTGCTCCCCAGCTCGTATTCCTTCTGCAGCTCCTCAAACGACTTTATCTTACCCTTAACTAAAAGGTCTCCAACCCTGGATATGCCGATCAAATCCCATTTCTCGAACCCTTTTGTGCGCCAAAGCTTCCCCAGAATCTCGGAGTCGAACAGAGGGGTGGCAAGGGTAAGCTTACCCCTCCAGCCCAGCGAGTCCGTCGCCACCTTCCACACATGGACGGCCACTCTGGTGGGCCCCGTGAGGGTGAGGTCCGACGATTTCGAATACAACGCTCTGTGGTAATTACCCCCACGGAGCAACCAGCGGTCCATGGCGAAGCCAGGGCTGAGCGCCGGACCATAGACACCATGGTTAATCGCGCTCAACTGGGTGGCCCAGTAATAACGTCGAATGTCTGGAAGCGCGATACCACCGTCGTACCACGGAAGCGTCAACTTAGCGACTGCGATACGCGGACGCCCGTCCCATAAGAGCGCGCGCTGGTGGCTTTCGATCTCACGGAAATAGCTGTCCGGGACCAGGTCAAGAGTATTCTGCAGGGCATAGAGGAAACGGGGAAGGGACATCATTTTAAACAGTGCGGCGCGGCCAAGGAGGGAGAGCGGCAATCGCCGCCAGCCCACCACATCCCGCCGCAGGCGCACCAAGGGAGGGAGCAAGTTCTTCTCGTAACGCAAGATGGGGTCGGTGGAAATATAGATCCCCAAATACAAAAAGCCCTGCTGGGCTATCTGGATCGAACAGTTACGCGGAACAGGCGGGACATCCCCACACAGGACATACAAGTGTGACTTCCCCCAATTAATGACTAGGCCCGAGTTTCTACCGAAAGATGTCAAGACGTCACAAACCACTATCAGAGATTTCTTAGGCGAGGCAAGATATAACAGAATGTCGTCAGCGTAGAGTGAAATACGGTCTTCGTGGTCCGGCGACCAGCGAAGCCCACGTATATCCGGGTGCCACCGTATCCACGCCGCCAACGGCTCAAGAGCAAGGGCAAACAGCAACGGCGACAGGGGGCAACCCTACCGGGTGCCTCTCCCGAGCTCGAAAGGTGCCGACGCCCGCCCGTTCACCATGACGCTTGCAAGAGGCCCCTCATAGAGCAGCCTCACCCACCCCACGAATCCAGGCCCGAAGCCGAATTTGGCCAGCACCGCCCACAAGTATGCCCACTCTACCGTGTCAAAGGCCATCGTGGCGTCGAGGGAGGCCACAATAGCCGGCTCTCTTATCGTACCCGTCCTGGCAATCACTCCGTGGAGGCGTCTAAGGTTTAGTGCAGTGTTACGGTGCGGGATAAAGCCCGACTGATCCGGGTGGATCAAGTCGCCAAGTACCCGGACCAGGCGGTTCGCGAGAATCTTGGCAAGGATTTTCGGCTCAGCGTTGAGGAGCGAGATCAGCCGATAGGAGCCACACCTATCCCGGGGCTTTCCGTCTTTATGTATTACCACGATCGTCGCCAGCCGTTGATCGAGCGGAAGAAACCCGTTCCTCCGCGCCTCCACGAACATGGCGGTCAAGTGAGGAGCAAACTTATCCGGACAAAGCTTGTACAGCTCTACCGGCAGACCATTTGGGCCCGAAGCCTTGCCGGAGTGCAACGCACGGATAGCACCTGCCACTTCGTCTACAGTGATATCACCATCGAGATCCTCCCTATCAATGGCGGAAAGGCAGGGCAGAGCGATGTCACGCAGAAGATCACACGAGTCCTCAGTCGATCTATCCGAGACCGAGGCGTATACCGTACGAAAATAGTCTGAGAAACACCGGACTATACCGTCGGGATCAGTGACAACCTCTCCCCCATCCGTCAACAACTCCGGCACCACACGATTAACACGCTCCTTTTTGTCCAGCCATGCCAGCAATTTCCCGGCTTTATCACCAACATCATACAACCGCCCCTGCTGCTCCCTGTGAAGGGTCTTGGTGGCATTTGTCACCAGATCCCTATACTCCAATTGCTTCAGGCTCAAATTGTGCAGCGTGGACGTCTCAACATCCCCTTCCAAGGCCAACTCTAAAGCCGCTATCTCGTCCTCCACTTGTATCACCTCGGCGTCTCTCCGCCGCTTGGCGGCCACTACCAGGGACAAGGCTTCTCCTCTCAGTACAGCCTTAGAAGCTTCCCATAAGGACCCCGCGGAGTCAACTGAGCCCTGGTTTTCTCGAAAGTAGTGGTCAACTGTCTTCAGCAACGCGCTGCGCAGCTTGGGGTCCCGAAAGTACCAGGGGTTAACGGGAGCCACCCTGCCCCCCGCCACCCGGCCTATGTCCAGACGTGCCCACACCGGTGAATGATCTGATATGCCCCGTGCCATGTGCCTAACCTCAGTTACCAAAGAGGCGTGTGCCGCCAGAGTGAGCAGATAATCAATCCGGGAGAGACTCCCGTGGGCCCCGGAGTGGAAGGTGTATTGTCGCTGAGTGGGGTGCCGCAGCCTCCAACAATCTACCAGGCCAAAAGTATCACTAAAGTCGGGAAGCCACTTCTGAGCCCCCCCGGTGTCTCTGGGCGGTTACCTATCTAGCATTCCAGAACCAACCGCATTGAAGTCCCCTCCCACCACTAGCATCCCTTCGGGGAGTTCCAACAAGGCCTTGCCCAGATCAGCAAACGTGGAGGCCTGCAAGGCAGGAGGGACATAAACAGAAACCAAAACCAACGTTCTGCCCTCCCACCTCCCCGACACGGCCACAAAGCGCCCCCTATCATCAGCAATGGTGGAGTTAACCTCAAATGGTAGGGAAGCTCTGACAAGTATGCCCGCACCCCTGGATCCCGAGGAAAACCCCGAGTGAGCAATGAATTTGTAGCCCTTTCTGTTAAACCCTTGAGTTTTTTTTTTACCTTTTTCTGTACCATTGTTTGGCTGGTATTGAGAGTCTGTAACATGTGACAATGTTATTCAGTGGCTCATTTTATGTGCTCTGGCCCTAAAATTGTATCTGAAAAATAGTTTTCACCTAATTGAATAACGTTCCTGTAAGGCCATGTTAGATGGTGCAGAAATTGCACAAGCGGTGTGGAAGTTAAATGCCATGTGAGGGCTGTAGAGAGTAATTACACCTTCTGCATATATGATAAAAATATATGGCTGTCGGGAGCATCACTGTGCTGTCGCTGGGCTGTAGATTAAAGACAATACAGTGGCGCTTGGCCAGGAAAATGTTCTTTGTCTTGTAAGTAGACCCATGTTTTTAAATTAATAATTCAACCCTTAATTGTACTTTGTAAGTCTATAGGGCAGAGTACCTAACAAATAAAAAGTGGCATTTTCTAGTGATTAAAATATTTATTTCACATATTCACTTACAAAATGCTAGGAAAAAAAATCAATGTTATTTTCCACTTCCATTAAATCTGATGTAGTAGAATAGGGAACTAGATATGGGCCTTTCCAGAGTTCTTGTAGAGTGAAAATGGTTCAGCCATCTTGAACTTTAGATTTCTGAGAATGTTTACAGTGAAGCAAAGAGGAGGTGCTGCAAAAGATGGTGGGCATAGGGCAAGAACATTTTCCAAGTGAACAGAATAGGACTGGTATCCCACCACCACCTCCTCAGCACCTTCCTTCACCTGGAGATGACTAGACTTGAACAAGAGGGCCCTTCTCAAAGAAAGCAGGCTCCTAACTCCTGTCTTCTGCCTGAGACCCAGGGACAGGAACTGCTGTCAAAGACTGGAGTGACTCACGTCTTGTTTGCCTGCTCCAGTGACACTTTGTAGCCACCGGAGGACTAGGTCAATTTCTGAGACTTGTTAACAGGTGTTGCACTTTAGGCAGGCATGACAACAAAGTTCATCCATCTCTGAGCTTTTTGTCACACATTGTAAAAAGGTTCTATAGATGTGACAGAAAAGATATGTGTCCTTGTGGAGCCCTGCTTGGCTATAGCGTCCAACCTTGCCTTGCCAGAGGATTTTGAGAACTGAAATGGTAACTAAGTTAGAAGTTAAAATGTTGTACCAGGGTGAGGTGACAAATTTCCTGAGACAAAGCAGCCTTGGTAGCAATTACATCTAGCTTTGTCCTGCTTGGAGCTTTAGGCACCAGAAACCATTGCCAAATCCCTAATAGACAGAAGCTCGCTGGCCTCAGCCTCAGACATTTCTACACAGAAGAATTTTTGGCTTCCATTTTAGAATTAACGTCCTAAGGTTAGCAATCCGTCACCAGCCAGTAATCTTAACGGAGATGCCTCGTACTGCAACAAACTTGCTACCTTTTTTAAAAGAAAGGTAGAAGTGATCTTTAATGCTTTAACCTCAAGTGCTAGCTCTGGGGGGCTGTGCTCGAATGGCAACCCAGAAGCAGCAGTGTATAGTGACCCCAAAGCAGGACGGACTTCTTAGTACCTTCCCAATCCAATAATTCCACTCTTTCAGCATTTTCCCCCTTACAATAGACCAAGTAACCAACTTGTTCAGGCAAATTAAGTCAGGTTCACCTCTCGACCACCTAGAGTTCTGCGGCTTGGATCAGACATAGTTCCTGGACATCTCTTAGGGATTTTTAATCAAATGCTTCTGTCTGGTTACTTCCCTAAAAGTTGGAAAGTTGCATCAATATTTCCTCTTTTAAAAAAAACTTAATCTGGAGGCTGAAATTCCCAATAATTACATGTCAATTTCTCGATTTCCCTTACTGGCCAAACTGATAGAGAAAGCTATAAACACCAAGCTCTCTCTTTATATCCAGTAACCCAATTTACTGGATTCCTCTCAGTTTGGCTTTAGAAGCCAACATAAAACTGAGACAGCCTTGATCACAGCCGCAGAATATGTCAGAACAATTTTAGACAAAGGAGGGAATGCTGCCCTAATTTTGTTAGATCGCTCGGCAGCGTTCGATACTGTAAGCCATCAACTTCTTATCAATTGGTTGTTCGCGATAGGAGTTAGAGGCACTGCTCTTAAGCTTCTCAGCTCATTTCTCACTGACAGAATGTAGTACGTGGAATGTAACGGTCACAGATCTACATCGTTCACCCTTCCCTGTGGTGTACCACAAGGGTCGTCACTGTGTCCCACCATTTGTAATCTGTACTTTACACCTCTGGCGTCACTGATCAAAGGCCTTGGCTTCTAGGTTGTTTCTTATGCTGACAACACCCAAATTGTAGTGTCAGTCACAAAAAACACACAGCTAAATGCTTCAACAACTGCATGCTGCAGATTGGGATTTGGATGTCTAACAACTGTTGAAACTGAGGTGCTGCTCTTTGGTAATCAACTATCATTTTGGTTCCCTAGCTGGTGGTCTCAAGAAATGGGTGTACTCCCCACTCCTGTGCCAAAGATGAAAAATTTTGGAGTTCAGTTTGATGAAATACTCTCCTTTGTGGGTCATGCCAATGCCATCACCTTGTAATTTTTTTTCATCTTTAAATCACTTAGGAAGGTTGTCCTTTTTATCCCTCTGGACCTATGTAAAGCAGTGATTACTGCACTAGTCTTTTCTAAAATTGACTACTGCCATGGACTCTTCTTGACTGCCCATAAGAAAGCTCTGGACAAACTACAAATGGTCCAGAATGCGGCCGCCCGGTTGATTTTAGGGATCCCAAAATATCAGTTGGTGTCCAAGTCTCTCCCCTTATTCCACTAGCTCCTGGTCAAAAAAAGGGTTATGTTCAAATCCCTGTGCATAGCTTTTAAGGCCCTCCATTGTGAGGGTTCAGTTTCTATTAGGCAACTCTTCCATCGTTACATCCCTGCCAGAAACCTAAAATCTGCCTCCCAGGCTAATTTGGTTGTTCCCAAGTTCAAAAGAGCTTCCTGGGGAGGCAAGAGCTTTACAGTGGCGACTGCCAAACTCTGGAACACGATGCTGCTAACACTCAAAACCTCAAAAAATCTGCTCACATTTCGTAAAGCTCTTAAAACTAGGCTATTAAACTATTAGCTTAGTATGCTCTTCCACTTCTCTTGTGTCTCACTGATGTCTAGTGTTTTATTTACCCTGGCCCACCATTTTTTGAAAGCCAGCGCCTAGACACCCGCGGGTAGTAGCGCGCTTTATAAATCATAATTTCATTTAATTTCATAAGGTAAAGAGTAATCAGGGTGACCTTGTTGGTATCCGACCTCCGCTCTCTGCAGTTGACCTGAAATCATGCATAGGTCACTGTCAACAGTGAACTGTTATTTTTCAATAGTGCTCTACTTTTTTAGACAGTTTTTGCTTTGAAACTTTAAACATTCACATTTTTGGTTTCCCTCACACAAGTTTAAAGATCCTAGTGTCTTTTTCCATATTATTCTTTCTGTTATTCTAACTTGGTTTCTTTAGTTGTGTCACTCTCAAATTGCAGGTCTTGCTTGAGTTTAACATGCACTTCTTTGGGATATTGACTGCTGCTTGTACCTTACCTAAAAGAGGCTGACCATAGTTTTTTCTGAGAAATAGAGCAGTGTTTGGTCGAAAAACATTTATCATGATTTAATGAATGTGGTTTTCTGACAGCAGTATTGTGGTGCAAGACTATTTATTTGTGTTGTAGCAAACAGATTGATGTTAAGGACACATCCACAATACAACACCACAAAATACAATACAATGTCGTATTGCAATAAAAAACAAAAGCAGTCAATAACAAAATAGCAATAGACACAGCAGAACTCTACATCACAAAAATGACAAGGAACAGCAGAGCACTCCACAGGAACAACACTAAAGAATAAAGCACAACAACCACTAACAACAGAACATAACAATAAAACACAGGAAAGCAACAAAGATGATAACAACACATCAAAAACAGGTAATCAAAAATAGCAAGATATAAAAGAGCATAACAGCAAAATACATTACAGCAAAACCCAGCAACAAAATAAAAAACAACACAGCCACTCTGAACACCAATCTAACATATCAGCATAGCTCAGAAACAATGAACAATGATACAAAATACCAAAAGTCAGCACAAATAAATAAAACAAAAGCTATGACAGGATATAAAACAATCTAAAATACCAAAACATAACAGAATACAGCAACAGAATACAGTGCAAAATAATACAGTTAAAAAAACAAAATAGCACAGCACTGCACCACTTCTCACCAGCACATCATTGAACAACAAGGCGATAGCAAAACTTAACACCGAAAGACAAAACACAACACCACAACTGAACACAATAAAAAAATAATGCACTAAAAAGAATATGCAGCAATACAATTGTGTCTTTTTTCCACTTTTGTGTCATGGTTTTGTTGATGCATTGTTTAGGACCAGAAGGGGTAAGCGTTGTTTGAGTATATTCCTGAATTTGTAACTTAAGGTGACCAAGGGATGAATAAGTATGACGTTTGCTTAAAGAAGCTAGAACAACATTTTCTCCCAAAGGGTTCAATAATTTTAGAAAGATATACATTTTGGAAAGCAAATGCAAAGATGTATTGAGAAAGGTGATGAATATATAAAAGAAGTGAGAAAACTTGCATCTACATGTAATTTAGTGTTAGCAATGAAGAACATTTGAGAGATCAGTTTATGGTAGGCTGTTGTATAGAGAAAGCTTAGGATAGCTGTTGGCAAAAGAATAACTTTTCGTTGTAGAAACTGGTTAATGTGTAGTCATATGAACATAGCCCGGCCTGCGTAGTAAAATTAAACAAAAACTAAAGTCTAAACTCCACGTTGTGTAGCGACGGGGTACAAGTAGAGAACACCAAATAGTTGGAAATAAGAGCAAATAAGCTGCTCTAGATGTGGAGCTTTTGGACATATGGCAAACAATAAAGACTTTAGGATAGAAAGCCATTTGTAAGAAATGTTGTATCATAGTTTACTTGACTAAATGCTGTAGGTCAGGTGTTCTGCAAATAAAAGTTAGAGAGGAAATTGGCTATGATGAAATAGTCCTACAAATCAGTCACAGTGGAATGAATAGTCCTGTAGAAGATGTTCTAATTGAGAATGTACCTATAACATGTTAATCATCTCTAGTGGAAAAATCACCCTGCTACCCAAAGATATTTTGACAAGGAATTGAAGGCAAAAAGGTAGAAGCCTCATATTCCTCCCAAAAGATATGGTAGCGAACCATTATGTAAGAACAATAAACTTTAAGAATAGAGTTACTTCAGGAAATGTTTTTGTGTCTATCTCTCCCTAATATGCTGGTTTAATCAAAAGGCTTTAATAATCATCAAAAAGATGGAATGGTCTATTTAGACTTCAATGTAATTTCACCTCTGAGATTAAGAGATAAGGGAAAATGTAGAAGAGGTTACTAAAGGAAGGTTTGAGTAAGATAATTAATTTATTGAAGTGTCTCTGGTGGGGATTGGACTATGTTAAAGGCTATGTCCATTGAATTAGATTAAAGAAATACTCAGTACCTCACGTGGGAAAGGTCAGGCATGTTCCCATCACGGTAAAAGAAGCAATTTTGAAGAAGCTTAAAAAGTTGAAGTCTAATGGTGTAATTGAAGAGATGGACGCTAGCTAATTGTTGGCTCTATTGTTTTGACATGAAAGGCCAATAATGTAGTCAGATTGTGTGCGCACCTGTGCAAATTAAATGAGAATGCTATTGTGGACAACTATCCTATCCCAAACATAACAGAAATACTCTCAATGATAAAGGGGGTGACGTTCTGTGTTTTTTGTCACTAGATTTGACTTTGGTATCAGCAGCTGACATTTTCAAAAGGGTCATGGAGAAGTTTTTGAAAAATGTGATTGTTGTAAAGATTTATCAAGATGATGTTCTGATATTTGGGACGAATGCTAGTGAACATGATCAGAGATTAAATTAAGTGCTGTCACGATTTAAAGGAAGTGTTCTAACCATAATGGCTAACGAGAGAAAATTCAACCTAACTGAAATACCGGGCCGAGGGCACACATTCTCCATGGGTGGCATAGATCCTAAACAAGAATTAATCAGGGCAACAAGTAGCATGCTAATTCTTAGCAGCTAAGAAAAAGTACTTAAATTATTAGATATGAGTAAAAATTACAGTAAATTCATCTCAAACGTAATGGAAAAGAACAAACAATGAGAGGTCTCTTGAAGAAAGGCACAGAATTTCAGTGGATGCCACATGTGAGTCTGAATTCAACACTCTGAAAAGGTGTTTAGGAAAAGCCCTCTATCTGCTGAGTTTTAAATATGGTGGTAACACTTTAACAATTACTGGGGCTGTACAGCTGCAAAATGTTGGTGGCCTTGAGCACACAATTGTTTTTATTTCAAGAGTTTTAAAAGACACCGTAATAAACTATTCAGTAATCAAGAAAGAAAGTGTTTGGCTGTTCATTGGATCATAAAATAATTTAGATGAGGGAGCAAATTTGAAATGAAGACAGAGCACAAACCTCTCAAGGATCTATTCACAAAGATTGCAATAGATGTCATCAGGGCACATCTGAAAATGGGTTGTGGTGCTTCAAGAATTTGAGTTTATAGTGGGAGATGCAACTGTCTTGCAGATTGTTCCTCACAACTAGTTAGTGAAAAGGAGAACAATAATGACAAATAGGATTTTCTTACAGAAAATTGGAGGCAAGATCTCAATGAAATTAGTCCTGAAAGTCATCCTGGTATCTCTAAAACAAAAGAGCGAGTCAGAAGATTGTCCTGGTGCCCACAAATGGACATACGAGTGAAGATGTCCATGAGAGAGTATGTCAACAGTGACAAGATTCTAAAATATAGGCAGCAACCCTTGGTCCTTAGGAAGTTGCCCAAGGGTCTCTGGGAAGATATTGCCCTAGGAACTGTTGGTCTAATCAAATGTTTGAGTATTAACAAATATATCATTGTCTTAATAGACATGTTTTTTTATTGGACTTTTAATCACCTTTACCATCTCCTTTGAATCTCTAGGTGTAATCAAATTCTTGGATGGGATTTTCACCACAGAAGGATTTCCCAAAACAATCGTGGCTGGCAAAGGGGTACAGCTTGTTTTGAAGGAAAAGGAATACTTTTTGTAAGAAAGATGGATTGAGCACAACAAGTGTGCCCTTTACCATCCAGAAATTAATGGAATGTTGGAAATGATAAACAAAGTCATAATCACAATTCAGTGAGCTTTGGTTTATAGATTGTGTTGGGAACAGAAGTGGAAAAAAGATTAAAATAGAAACACTGACAACTCATTCCACCTCAGGTGTCACTCCTTTTGAGCTTTTTAGGAATAGGAAGACCAATCAATCGATTTGTCCGTCTTGGGTAACTGCAAGAATCTTGAATACACAGTGTAAAAATGAGGTTCATGGACTTTGCAGTGATGTGGATTGGAGAGCTGTAAAAAGCGAAAATCTGAAAAAGGAAGGAATGTTATGACATTCACAGTATGATGAAGAGAACTGAAGTGATGTGTAATGATCTGGTGAAAATCAGTATCCCAAGATATGAAATCTGCCTTCTAAATTCTCATCTCCTATGAACATAATTAAGGTTTTTAAGAAATGCCGTTAGGAGAGAAGATCATAAGATATGTAATTTATATAGTGTTGTGAAACTTTCATCACATGATAGCAAGGCATGTGTAGCAATGGACATGATGGATTTGAGAGCAAAATGTCATGTAAACCTGAGAAGTGTGAGATGTTGTAAAAACCGAAGCATCTTTTAGATTATGTGTGAAGAACGATCCTTGCTTTAAAATGATGAAAGACTGTTACATTTTGCTTTTAGCTCTCCATTTATATTCTCATCATGTTTAGCTTAGTGTTCACCCATTTATTTCTATGTCATTTTTAACATACACCAGCATCTCTGTTATTCTTATATTTTATTATTTCTTTTACAAGATGTACATATTTATACAAAGGAAGATGTGCGAGATCTTCCACCTTAGACAGTTGTGTGTGCTGCAGTATAACATTCCAAATAGAATGTTATAAGGTCAGTTGGAGCTGGAACTGGTGAAGGACAGCAGCATACAGGAGATGGCTGAGGTAAAAAACTTTGAACAAGAATACAACTCCTTTCATAATCCACTGGGTTACTTATTACAAAGGGCTATTTTAGTTTACTTGGGAATTACTGCGCAATTAGTCTCATTGACAACATTCAAAAAAAATTATCTAACACAGTTTGGATAAGTTGAACATGTGGATCACTGAAAACAAGGTCTTAAAATCACTTTCAGGTTGGCTTCAAATCTAACAACTAGTACTGTGGACCAGGTTTTATGTTTTCTCCTAAAAAATGGAAACTAGAGGACATCAATCACAACCACTTATATACTGCATTTCTTGCTTGTGTGTTGCTTGTGATCTGGCCCCAAGACTGAAGCTTTGGGAGGTGCTCACTGCGATGGGTGAGTGTGTGAGCATACTTCAAATAGTAATGTGACTGTATGCAAGTAACTTTAACCAGGTACACTGGGGGTAATAAAGAAAACATGCATTGGCACTGCAATCGGTCTCACCTTTGGGATCTTATATGTATGTAGCTATGCAGCACATTAGCCTGAGTGCTGAAACATCTACTGTTCTTTAACATGGAGGGAAAGTAAGAACCAAACTGTGTTACATGCCAGGTATGGGAACACATGGAGAGAAATATTGCCTTTCAGCGGGAAATGGTATAGTCCAAAGCTCTGTTTTTAATGTAAAATCAGGGCCTTCTGTGGTCATATCACTGAAAATACAAAATTTGAAAAAATATTATTGTCTACGGGGGCTTGTGGAAGACAATTCTATGGACTGGAATCTAGAGGATGCTAAAGTGATTCTGGTATTTTACTGACCTCTATTGGTCCTTTTTTATTAAGACAGTTAAATAGAGGTAGTTGAACAGAAAAAAAGTCCCAAAGCAGAAACAGACAAGTCCTAGAGCTGAACATTGTTAAGAGAGTATGACAGTGATGTGTTCTGCAACCAGTCCTTTCTTTGCTCTTTATGAACCAGTGTGTCAATTTTCTTTTAGATTTTGAAAGTGACTCTCCACAAATTGTGGGCCAAAAGATCCCACAATTACTATTCGCCAATGATTACGTTTTGGTCATTTTGGCTAATCGATGGACTTAAAAATTAATGTGACCAACATTAATGGTGTTCAACCCTGATAAAAGTTTCAGGGGTTTGATACATATGAAAGACACAGTTTTGTAGAGAGTCCCTGAGTTTGATTATTTGTGTATCAAATTAGCAAACTTGCACACGTGGCCGGCATAAATGACTAAAAGTCAATTTATGCTGAACCATAGGGTGGCTACGATCCTGAAGTTCACAAAACGCTCACCTTTACATCACATATCACCTGCAGTTGGTATTCACGGGACTCAAGCTATTACTCCTGCACTTTATGGGTCAGAGCTTTGGGGGCATTATGAGATAAAAGCCTTTAGAAAAGAAGTGAACAACTTTATTATATCACTCCTGAAACTTCCATTAATTACCCCCATGCTTGAACTTGATTTAAAATCTGTTAGTCATCTTGCAACACTGAGTTGCAAAACTGATTTGGCCCTTATTGTATTAGGTACGCATCTGGTTAACCAGTAAATTAAATCCATATAGAGAAGCTCTGCAAGATGTCAGATCTCGACCTGCTTCTTCTAAAAGTCCTTGGATAAGCTATGTTAGAGCATGTTTGGTGTTAGACCTGACATCGATTGTGTGGTTTTACCCCAAACCCCTTCCCTTCACTCCTAATGTTTTGCTGAATTTGATTTTGTTGTCCTTAGGACTGTACACTTTACCACTGTTACAAGTGCTAAAGTGCTTGTGCTCACTCCTCCAAACATGGTAAGATTGGTGTACACCCATTTGGCACATTTAATATTCGTATAAGTCCCTAATAAACTGGTGCTTCTTGTACTCAGGGACTCTAAGTTAAATTCTACTAGTGGGCCGGCTGTTCCTATTGGGCCACCCACTGACATAGTCTTTTTAACCCCTTCAGTGCCCCGCCCTTTCCCCCTCCTGTGCCGGGCCTTTCATTAGCGGGCGGGGTCCATGACGAGATAGTCTCGTCATGGGCACAGCGCAACCGTGCTCCATGACGAGACTATCTCGTCATGGGCATAGAAGAGGTTAAACATGGCTCAGGTGGATGTATGACATTACAACGCGGGTTTTTACAACGCGTGCAGTTACATCGCATGCGTTACAACGCATGCGATGTTACAACGCTATGCCATTACAACGCAAGTCTTTACATCGACTTGCGCTAGATGGCGTGCTAACATTAAAAAAGTGTAATTTACTATTCCAACTCCAGTCCACTTAACAGTAGGGAAGGTGTTGGGATAGTAAACTACACTATTTGTAATGTTAGCACGCCATCTAGCGCAAGTCGATGTAAAGACTTGCGTTGTAATGGCATAGCGTTGTAACATCGCATGCGTTGTAACGCATGCGATGTAACTGCACTGCGTGGTAAAAACCGCGTTGTAATGGCTGTTCCCCGGCTCAGGTCTGCCATTTTAGCCTGAGTGCAGTTGTAAGCCACTATTTCAACCTGGCAAGATAAACCTTTCCACAGGCCTAAACCCTATATTTTGTATACATATAGGTCACCTCCAGGGTTTACATTTTACATGTCCTGGTAGTGATAAAACTCTCACTTTTGTTTTTCATTATTATAAGGCCTACCTATCCCATAGGATAATATTGGGTTAATTTATTACATTTAATAAATGATCACATTTGCTTGGGAACAGGAAAAAGCATCATGTTTTGTCTCAATGAATTGTGCAATTTAAAATCCTCTTTCTTTCATGCTGAAGTTTGATTGTAAGTCACAATTCAGAAAATGCCACTTTTAGAAAGTTAGCAATTTTCTTATCCTAACCATTTGGTGCCTGCAGCCTGTATTCTGGGACACATGACTGGATGTAGTTAGCATTTGGCCTTTGTGTATTCCTCCCAGGCAGGGTTTAAAGCGGGACTTAGTGTTGGCAGGATGAGCCATACTGACAAGATAGGTGGGGAAGGAGCTGTTACATACCACACTTGCACTTCAATAGGGGCTGCCTCCTGCACTCACAGAAAACTTCACACTAGCCTTTTGTCACTCCAGACATCCTGGGACCAGGCAAGGGAGGGAGGTAATTCCAGAACAGGATGTGGGAGGAATTCTAGATGTTTGTCCCACTTCAAAGCTGGCAACAGGTATAAATATTGGACCCTTAGACCAACTCTTCAGTACACTCCTGGACCTGTGGATACTACGGAAAAAGGACTGCCCTGCTGCTTAATAACTGCCCTGCTGCTTGAAGCCTGCCCTTCTGTCTGAGGAGGAAGACTGGATTTGCTTTCTTCATCCCAGGCTACCTGAGTGAGTCCAAGGGTCAGCTGATTGACCTCCTGTCTGAGTTACAGAGACACAACAAGCTCTAGAGGCCTTCCTCCATCTTCCTGCTGACCTGCCTGTTCCTGCAACTGGACCTGCTTGAGTCCTGCTGCCCAGGTCCTGGGCCCTTGGTTAGCCTCAGAGTGCATGTCTCTGGACACAAATGAAAAACCTGCAAGTTTTGGGCTGCTCAGGACTGCGGACAGACCCATTTATGCTGAGATCTTGCCACCTGTGTTGACCGCCAACATGAAGCTCTGGTGAACCCAGCTCTTTGCGCTACAACAATTACCAGCGACGACTGCCAAAGCGAGGTCTGCACTTCATGCTACAGCATTGACAGACTGCCATAACCGCCAACGTTGAGCTCCAGCAACAACCATCCACAACACCCAACCGGATCTTCATGCTACCGACTGAATTGGAATTTGAGGAATTTTTTATTATATTATTTCCCTATTGACTAGGGCCTTATATATACAATTTAGATTGTCACTCTCCCACTTGCCAGTTATACTTGCTCATGGTTTAACAGTACATCTGAAACATATTACTGCCCTTATGTATCTATGCAAAACAAAAGGAGCATCTTTTGTTCATTTATGGAGTTCCAGAGAGTTAAATGGGTTATTCATTTCTGCCATAATATGGCCATTATTCGTTTTTGGGATGCTTTGAGAATATGCATATCCGATACTAACGTTTGTGTACTTTTTGCTGTCTCAAAGTGTCCGCAATCAGCTTGGCATATAACATCTAAGCTAACATGGCTCTGAAAATGTTTTACATTGATAGATTTAATGTATATTATTATTATATCATGTGTGATTTGTTAGTGTGAGAATTAGCTGATTAATTTTAAACTATAGTATTCTTACATATGCTTTAGGTGTTGATGGGCAAATTGCCCTACCTACCAACAATAAATGAAATGGTTTCTTGAAATTTCTAGTTGTGAAATGTGATTATTGCTTCAAAAAATAGGAGGCGTTTTAAAAACAAAAGAAGTTCCAAAATGTGTTTCCCAATCCCTGACTAGTTCGATAAATACGTTTCGATTGTTCCAGATCAGTTCTTAAATCCTTGCTGAACTTTGCCTCTTTGCTGACAAGTATTTTGCAACTCTAAAGGTGCTTCCTCGTGGCAAGATGGTATTGAACTATTTTTAGGTAAGGTGCGATGTTGGGGATAAGAACCTTGCTTCAAGGAGAGTAATTATGTGCTGTTTACCTAAATAAAGAATACTTTTCACCATAGTAGGTATCATTGCTACGTGTTTTTGTTGTGATGTATTGTCAATGTGTTGTTACTTTATTGTTACCAATGTACTTTTCTGGTGTTATGTTTAGTGATGTATTCTGTTGTGGTGTTTTGTGTATGGTTCTGTTGGTGTGTTGTTTCCTGTTATTGTGTTGCATTTTTCCGTGTTGCTTTGTTTTGGTGTTGTATTATTGTGTTCCTGATTTTATGTTGTATTATTGTTATTTTCTTTTGTGTTATGTAGCTTCCATTGCAGACATCAGGAAAAAAGTAGCATATAACATTAGCAGTTTAATGGAAACTAATCAAATACCACGAAAAAAGAGGCTAAATACCTCCTTCCTTCCTATACCTCTTTCCTTAACCCCTTCCCTGCTCATGACGGAACCGTTCCGTCATGAGCCACGGTTGGCGTGTGCTCATGACGGAACGGTTCCGTCATGACACTCCCGTTGGCGTGTGGTAAATATTTCGTTACCGGTACTATTTTTTATGCGGTAAAGTCTATCAAGAATAACTCAGTAAATATAAGAGGCAGAATCCGTGGTATTAGAGGTTTTAAAATGCTTTATTCCTATAAAAAGGAAGACAATTCGAATTGTGGGCCTTCTATTCCATCACCACGAAAGTTCAGGAAGGAAGGGCGCATATATTATTGACAGATAGGCAGTTTTATAGAAAATACATTACAGTGAAACAGATGCAAGAGGCGTGACAGCTGATAATACAGAAAAACTGTGCATACGTAACTAATAGAGGCGTAAACATGGGTGTAACTAAAATACGTCATTAAACATGATGTCACAAGTGGGTGGATCCATAGAAGAATCCTGCAATGTCAGCAGAAATATTTGGCAGAGATGCGTGCGCAGCCGCATGACGTGTGTTTGACGTGCAACTAGAGGGTGAAGGGGACTTGACATTTAGCTCTACATGTGGAGACAGAAGTCTGGGGTTATGTCAACCTAATCCCAAATCATATCTAATATCCTATGTTTAAAGAACTGTGTTATCCAAAAAGAAAGGTCTCTAGGATAGAATCTATTCTATACTGACTGTTAGTGCGTGTACAAGCGTCTAAGTGTCTACATGAGATGCGAGGGGGTAGGAATATTCCATGGTAACGGGGCTATGAATTACTTGCATGGGGACAGCGAGGCCTGGCCCCTTGCACGGTAGCTGGAGGAATGTTTACCTAAACTACTAGACAGGAATGCATCGGGTGAGGAGCGAAGCAGATAATCTTGAAGGTGAAATACAGTTTTTGGCAGGGAACAGGCTGGATCAGGCACCGTTAGCCGCTCAGGGAGTAGGACAAAGTTCATGGATACAGATGCAGGCTCAGACTGGAGCTTTCAGAGGCAGAAGGCAGGAAAAGGCTTGATGACAGAATTCAGGGCCTACTCGCCTGAATCTGAAAAATGTGGAAAGTGAACCACATAAAGTCGGTGGCCTTTCATACTTAGGAATGGAGTATCTGACCCATTCATGGCGGATCTGAAAGAGGACATGTTAACGGTGGACGCACATGTATTTGCGTCTTCAAAACTGGAACTGGAGGGAACATACATGTACTTATAGCATGCACATGGAGCCGTTGGGGTCTACGATAGGGGACATAACTGATCACAAAATTCATATTTCCTCATTCCCTCCTTGTCCCCTACGGACCCTCAGGAGATATCGATCTTCATCAATCCATCGATCTGTTCATATAGCATCATTTGTTCTTCTTTCTTTTTCCGAGATTTTGAATGAAAACTTGGAGGTGGGATACACGATGTGGCACACAGACCACAAATCGCTGGCCCACATTGTAGACATAAGCAGCAACTGAATAGTACGAGAAAGCCAATACCTAGGAAGGATAGGATTCTCCATCCCCAGGCTGACAACACGCCCCAGAACCAACCGGCCCAAGTCCATGTGCCTGGACTCTGGTGTATCTGGCTTATAATCTTATGAAGGCGAGTTATGGCTTTATATACTGACGGCGAATTTTCTGGTATGAAAATGCAACAACTTGATCCGATGACCCTACAAGCTCCGCCCCTATCGGCCAGGATGACGTCAAGGACAAGACGATTTTGAAGCACAACAATCCGCATAGCAGACTGTTCTTCTGTTAAATTGCCTAAGGCGGAAATAGTTTCGTTCACTACTGCTTCAAGGGTTCTGGTTAATCTACGTATCAGCTTACTATTAGTGACTGTACCTATATATGGAAAGAAACCTTTATTGAAATCTGTGTATTTTTCCCACGCTGTTTCGGTGTAATCGACAATTGGGAGATCTCTCTGTTGTCTATTGTGTACTAAATGGGTATTTCTGTGATAATCAGGCGGGGCTAGGAAAACAGGTGGCAGAAGGAATGCTATGTAACAGGTACCATCCCAATCTAAAGGTAGACATATATATGTGGTCTGGCCACATATGAAGTGGGAATGATGGGAAGCTCTAAATGTAGACTTGCCTTGATCACTGAATTTTATTACAGTGGTGCATTTACTGTGGCCCATGTGTATGGAACCATTCTTTCTTATACATAATTCCCCTTTCACTGGGAATACTGACATGGCGGGCAAGATTGGTGTAGCTTCAGATTCAACGTTCAGGATCATGAGGTTAAGTGTAAAATTACCTAATCCATATACTTCATTTTCTAGATCAGTTCCTGTTCTTTTGGGAAGTCCCTCCTTGTTAGGGTAGCAGACTTTAAGCAGAACTAGGTTCAGGTTTCCCCATACCCAGTTGTCTTGATAAACTGCGGAATTTGAATCTAGGGAATTAATCAAACTAAACCATGCTCCACAAGAGCCGTTGTGTGTGAACGGATATGGAAAGAGGGGCAAAACTCCCTTATAGTTTTGATAGGGAGGGAGTCGGCCACATATCCAACAATTTGTGGAATTGCTGGTCTGATGGGAATGATGTAACATACTAATGAATGTGTTGTTGCGCAGCGCAAATCTATAGGACAACTCATGCGGAGGTAATTCACTAAAAGAATGTTCTGCAGTTATATTGTAAGCACGTTTAGAAATAGGATAATACATATGCAATAGTACGCTGAAAACGGTGATCAGAAGACTTAGAAAAAACAAAATTAATAGGGTTACTGTGCAGTAACTACGAAGTGATTTACAATACGCATGCTTTTTCAGCTGCATTTGATGATTTCTTTCTCTATTCCGGTCTAGAGGATACATGTCAGAGACAAATTCAACCGATTCACCTTGGAGAGGACTTAAACAATCAAATTGTCTGACTTGCTAGACCTCAATTTTAGTTTATAAAGTTCTGGTTTTGATTTTTCAACCAAGGGGAGCTTAGAGTCTGTCTGTGAGGGAATACAGGGTTCAGTATTGACACTGGATGGTAGTCCATAAAATTTCTTGATATGACTCGAGTGCAACCACCCTTTCCTTCCCTCGATTTTCACGGCTGTCCTTGTGGTGAGTAGAACCAACTTCGGTGACTTCCACCTAGGATCCAGTTGGGTCTTCCGGTCAAAATTCCTGACCAAAACCAGGTCACCAGGAACCACGTCATGGGGCTTCACCTCAGTATTATCGGGAAAAGCTGCGGCTACCTGTGAACGACAAGATTGTAGTGCAGACATCAAGGAAGCCAGGTAATCTGTCAGCATATTACAGTCAACATCAGTTATTTTGCGAGGTATAGGCGTCCCCCACATATTTGGTGGTCTACCGAAGATCACCTCATACGGGGATAGCCCTGTTCGAGAATGTGCTACCATTCTCATGTAAAAGAGCGCAACTGGTAAGGCTACTATCCAATCGACTCCTTTTTCTCTACATATTTTGGACAATCTAATTTTCAAAGTTTGATTATGGCGTTCTACGAGACCTGCTGCCTCGGGATGTCGGACACAGTGAAATTTCCATTGATAGCCTAATAGAAGGGAAACGTGTTTCATTAGTTCGGATGAGAACGGCTGGCCGTTATCTGAGTAGACAACACGTGGTAAACCGTACCGTGGGAAGAATTCTCGAACTAACTGTTTGGCAGTAGTCGGGGCAGTGTAATCTGAAACCGGGTATGCTTCTGTCCAACGGGAAAGAGCACAGACAACTACGAGGACATATTTGAATCCTCGACATCGTTCCATCTGGATATAATCCATCTGGAGGACTTCAAAAGCATGATCGGGAAGTTGAAATCCACCCTGCTCTACGGGATGCTTTTACCTGGATTAAACTGACAACATATCATACAGGTACGAACTTTTTGTTTAGCTGCTGCTCGCAAGTGTTTGTTGAACCAAATGTGTTGAATGCTGTCTAGCATAGCTTTTTCTCCTAGGTGCGCTGGACTATGTATTGTATTAATGATAACTTGGACCATAGAGTCGGGAAGAAACCATATAGATTTTTCCTTCGTCATCCATCCTTGATCCGTGTGGATCCCTCCTAATTCAGTCCATTTCTTTATTTCTTCTGGTGTAGCATGTGTCTGTATGTCAATTACATCAAGGGCGGGATCCTTAACTGTCATGCAATGTGTTGGTGTCGGAACTATTGTCTTTGTCATGTCAGTTGTGTAAGTCTGATTCTGAGCAGTCTGTTTAGCTGTTCTGTCAGCTAGGTCATTACCCTGAGAAATGATATCGGTAACTTTTGTATGGGCTTTGCATTTCATAATCGATATTGCAGTAGGTAGATGAATCGCGTCTAATAGGGCTTGAATGAGGGGTCCGTGTTGGATGTGGGCACCGTGAGAAGTTAAATAACCTCTCTCTCGCCACAGTACGCCGAAGTCATGGACGACTCCGAATGCATAACGTGAATCTGTGTATATGTTGACTTTCTTATTTTTGGCTTGAATACAGGCTTGTGTCAGAGCGATAAGCTCTGCTGCTTGAGCTGACAAAGTGTTAATACGATTTGTTTCAATGACTTTAGTGTCTGTTGTGACTGCGTAAGCAGCCACTAACGCTCCTGTACTTGTTCTCATACATGACCCATCTACATACAATGTCAAGTCTGGATCTGACAAAGGGATATCTGTCAAGTCTTGTCTGGGTTTCGTCGTGATAGTAATGACTTCGACACAATCATGTGCCAATGGATCTGTTCCGCCCACTGGTAACAGTGTGGCAGGATTTAATGTATTACAACGTCTGATTTCTATATGTGGCTGAAATAATGTCAGTTCGTAACCGGTGAGTCTCGCTATAGTCAAGTGTTGTGTTTGTGTGCGGTTCAAGAGAACCTCTACTGCATGTGGTACTTGTACTGTCAATTGATGTCCTAACACTATGGCATCGCTTTGTCTGATAGCTAAAGCTGTTGCTGCCACTGATTTCAGGCACGCAGGAAGAGCCTGAGCTACTGGATCCAATGTACTAGAGAAATAAGCACATGGTTTGTGTGATCCTGCTTGTTCTTGAGTGAGTACTGACAAGGCAGTACCTTCGCGTTCTGTAACAAAGAGTGTAAACTGTTTACTGTAACATGGTGTTGCTAAAACAGGTGCTTGGCATAAAGCTTTCTTTAAGCTTTCAAAAGCGTGTGTATGTTCTTGAGTCCAAGGGAGGACAGTCGATGTGGCTGCCTCCTGTGTTGTTAACTGGATGAGTGGTTTTGCTAGAAATGCATATTGAGGGATCCACTGCCTACAGTATGAAGTGAGGCCTATAAAAGCCCGCACCTCCTTTTGTGTCTTGGGTGGTGGCATATTAGCGATTAACTGGATGCGGTCAGGTGTAAGCTGCCTTCCCTCCTTGGACAGTGAGTGCCCAAGGTAAACAACTCGCTGGACACAGAATTGCAGCTTAGAAGGGGACACCTTGTGCCCCTTGTCGGCCAGAAATTGTAAAACCGTCAGTGACGCATTTTCACATTCATGTTCGCTTCGGGCGGTGATCAGCAGATCATCGACATATTGAAGCAAGGCAGTGTTAACTGGCATGTGGATACTGTCAAGTTCTCGTTTCAGTGCTTGGCTATAGATGCTGGGGCTTTCTGTAAATCCTTGAGGTGCGCGTGTGAATTTAAAACTTCGTCCATTTAAACTGAATCCGAACAGATATTGACTTTCCGGATCTATTGGGACGCTAAAGAATGCATTCTTGAGATCAATTACAGTGAAGAACGTTGCTTCCGAGTCAATAACTGTTAATAATGAAGAGATATCTGGGACCACAGGGTATTGTGGTACAATACATTTATTTAATTCGCGCAGATCAATAACTAATCGATATACTGGTAGTGCTTTTGGATCCGTTCTTTTAAGAATCGGAATTATCGGAGAATTACATACATTGGAGTCAGTTTCGACAACCACTCCTTGTGTAATGAGCTCGTCAATGATTTGCAGTAAAGCCACAACAGCATCGGGTGGTAATTTATATTGTCGCATTCGTGGTAGTATTACTCCTGTTTTTAATGTGACACGATATGGTGTAATATTCATGCAACCAACATCAGTGGGGCCTTGTGCCCATAAATGTGTAGGTAAATTCTGCAGTCGGTGATCCATGTCTCTGGACACGTAGTGACCTTTGAAGTCACGTAGAAATAGTCGTACTCCTTCCGGAGAACAACATATTATAGCTCCTAGAGCTTTCAATGTTTTTATACCTAACAAGTTTTCTGGACATGATTTAGTAAGCAATAAATCTGTAGTACGTGTCAATGGACCAATCGTAAGTGGAAGAGGCTGTGTAACTTCATTAATTATAGGTTTTCCTGAGAATCCAAGGGAAATATTTTGCGAGCCTGAGAGGGGTGCCCCTGGAACTTCACTGCGTCTTATAGTTGTTCTGCTTGCCCCTGTATCAAGTAAAAACTTTCTGTCTTCCCCTAATAATTCACTATGTACATAAGGTCCCTCTTGGTCTACAGGAACCTCAATAAGGGGTAAGCCAACTTCCCTCTCTAGGCTATCTCATGAGTATCGCTGATAATCGGGATAATCTGCTTGTGCATACTGATACATTTGTTGTGTTGTTGCTTGTGTTGCAGCAATAGGCTGCGCTTGCGGTGGTGCTGCGTTCTGTGGTGCAGCTATTTGTTGCGGAGCTAGTTGTTGCGGAGCTAACCTAGGTTGTGCATGCTGAGGGATTGGTTGTTGATTCTGATCCTGTCTAGGTGGACGTGGTCTCTCCTGGGTTCTACCTGTAGCAATATTATGTTTCAGGACTGGACAATCGTGTATATAATGACCTTGTTGTTTACAATAGTTGCATGTCCCTTTCGTAGGACCTGCGGGATCAACCTTTTGATGACCATTAGCTGGTACTGACTGAGCAACAAGCATTTTCATTTTTGTATCTTTCATACGTCTTTGTTCGTGTTCTTGTTCTTCTCTAATTCTATTGTGGTGATATTGTAACATCTGTAACATCTGTGATGGGGTATTACCTTGCCAGGTACTTTCGAATTTTAATACTATATTCTTAACTTGCAGGAGGGAATTTTCAACTAATTTTGTCACAAACAGATGTGGATATGACTCACTACTGGCTTTTATACCACTATTTATACCAAAACATTTTTCAAATCGGGAATAGAAATCACTAGTGTCTTCATCTGGTTTTTGTTTACAGGCTGAGATTGCACCCCAGTCTTCCTTTTTCGTAGTTAATAAACGTGGCAGTACCTGCACTAGTAGTCCTGCTAGTGCTGTAGTCTTGTCCCCAAGTCCTGCTCCTGCAGCTCGGGCCCTTTCTTCGTTTTCCAATGCTGTCCAATCTATCTTTTGGTCTCCCACCTCCCATTCCTTTTCTTTAAGTTTCTCATAAACACCGGTGGGTAATAGGACTTTTAATATCTTCATAATGTCGGGATAGGTATACTCTCCCATGAGTAACATGTCTTTTATTTCACGGTGGAAACCTGCTGGATCCTTGTCATGACTGGGTACTACTTTCTTCATTTCTAATAATTCTAGTTAGTTATAGGCGTGTACACAAACACGCGTGTAAAGTTATTACCGTCACCTCTTATTGGGTGTACTTCGCGTAACGGGTTCTGTCTATCTATGTGATACATTTTTCTTCCCATGATGGGAACTGGAACATATTCTGGGCATACGAAATTTAAATATTGGTTTCGGAATTCTAGAATCTCTTTAATCAAATCAGTACCTGACCCTCTCCATATGTTTGTGAGTAGTTCTGTCAATATGTCAGGTAAGGGTCCTGGATCGGAGTGTTGGCTTTTATATAATATAAGGAGGTGTTGAATCATGTATATACTAGCTAGACGCTGTTCGTATGGGTCAAGATTCAGAAACGTGTGTGCAAGTACATCATCATTGTATTCGCTGGGACTGTCAGCCCATAGTACTGCTGACCTGGCTAATTCTTGTTCGTCCATGGAATCGAGCATATGGTACCCCCTTCGATCTCGGAGTAATTTATCAACGGCTTGGAATAGGTGTTCGGGGGATTTTGTCTTTAACATAGGATTTGGAAAATGTCTATTATATTCTGGACGTATTGGACGTATCGGGTCGTTAAAGTCTCTAGTATTATTATGGGGTCTTCCTCTACCTACATAAGCTATTGTTTCGACTCGTTCTGATTCTTGCTCCTCCTCCTCTTCTGATTCTACTCTGTCTGTTTCTCGTCTTTCTTTATGTATTCGTTCTACTTCCTTGCGGATCTTTCGACTCATGGCGATTATACACGCCTGTCTATCGTGTTTCTCTTCTGATATGTTCTGACCCCATTTGACAAGTCTTTGCATGGTATCGTGATCTGCCCCGGGCCTGTCTTGATTCCTAATTACACAATTTATGAAAAAACGTAGTAGTTGTCTTTGTACGTCCACTTTCTGATATTCCATAGCTTCGTTAATACTTTCTGGACCTCGCCCTGTTTGGACAAAGCGATATATATTATCTAGGTGTTCACCCATTCCTGGTATCGTCATTAAATATAATGTAGCTCGTCTTATACGTAGTGATGATATGAGCAATTTATCCTGTCTACCTGGTACTGGGTCGTATCTACAATCCACAAGTTGTTCTTTAAACATGTCGGATGTCGCTAATTGGGGTGTACGTTGGAGTGCTAAATCTCTAAGGGTCTGTTTATTTCGCGGCGGGGTGGCAAACATGTCTGTCGTACCTCCTGTAGCACCTTCTGAAGCGCTGGGCACGAAAGGATTCGTTGGACGTAGGATAGAGATTGTGGATGCGGGAAAGACTGTAGAAACGGACGGACCCGTTGGAACTTGTATAGGAGTTTGTAGTTGCGGGGATACAGACGGATGCTCTTGGTGTAGAACACCATCGGCAAGCGGTGTGGGTGGCATAGCATTAGCATACTCGGGAGCTACGTCATCTAAATAAGAGGAAAGGAAAACGTCCTTTGCTGTTTTGGGATGTGGTTTGGGATGTGCTTTTATCGGGAGTAATGGAGGAGTTAAGTCTTTTGGTATTTCCGGGATAGCCTTAGGTAACCCTTCGGCCAGAAGAGGATACATACCAGTCATAAGAGTGTTTCTTTGTCTATCTGTTTGTTCTGTTTTTACTCGGGTACCTTCCTCAAGTAATAGATTTTCTCGGGTTTTATTTGAATTCTCTCTACCTTTCTCGTCCTGTCTGAGTGCTTT
The DNA here is from genome assembly GCF_964204655.1 of Triturus cristatus. NCBI lineage: Eukaryota > Metazoa > Chordata > Amphibia > Caudata > Salamandridae > Triturus > Triturus cristatus. The sequence goes on along the minus strand of NC_140585.1, from coordinate 827,017,230 downwards.
TTCTGTACGTCTGTATGATTCTTTACGCCATAATTCAATGGCATCTTTCTGCGACTGTCTGGCTTTCTTTTTCCATAATTCTTCTTCTACTCTCATGATGCAATCTGCATCCCAGGTCCCAGCTGTGGGCCATCTCTGATTTTCTGGCAATTCTTTGGTGTAATCCACCCATAAATCAAGAAATAATACGGCATCTAGGCCATGCTTATGATACATAAAGTATCCTGGAGTGTCCCTAGGTGGAATGGGAACAGCTTCTTCGAGTACCCCTTTTCTGGTTTTGATCTGTCTTAGTTTCGAAAAGAGCGGCATTTTTAGATCTTATTATTAGAACACACTTAATACAGTAAACACAATAATGAACAGTCATTCACACCACAATGTATAGAACGTATTAAAACATTTTAACATTTAACAGTTTTTAACGAACAATGATAACTAATAGAAAACTAGTTACTGACATAATACTGACACTAGGTAATACTTATTTATATGCAAGACATATTATATATACCGCTAAACAGTACAGATACACTGCTGAAACAGTGCAGACCGGATTTGTGTACCCAAACCCGTCTTGACCGGCACAGACTATGTGCACGTAAAATGCCTCCCCGGTAATGGTACTCACCGGGTAGCTCGGAACGGAAGGCCTCGGAACGGAACTGAAACTGGACCGGACTGGACTCGACTCGACTGGACTCGGAACTTCGGAACCTGGTGGGTCTCTGTATACCTCGGATCTTGCTCTCTCAGCTAGGCTCTGGTCGGGATACTTCGCACTTCTCACCGCCTCGTCTGGGTGTTGATCGCAGCCTCAGTTGCCCCCGCTTGGCCGGAGGGAGATACAGGAAATCCTGCGGGTACGCGTTTTTGTCCGTTCAGCTGTGGCAGGAGACCGGGCCTGCAACGCACCGCCGGCGCGTGAGATGAGAAAGTGTCCCTGTTCGGGCGCCAATTTATGTGGTAAATATTTCGTTACCGGTACTATTTTTTATGCGGTAAAGTCTATCAAGAATAACTCAGTAAATATAAGAGGCAGAATCCGTGGTATTAGAGGTTTTAAAATGCTTTATTCCTATAAAAAGGAAGACAATTCGAATTGTGGGCCTTCTATTCCATCACCACGAAAGTTCAGGAAGGAAGGGCGCATATATTATTGACAGATAGGCAGTTTTATAGAAAATACATTACAGTGAAACAGATGCAAGAGGCGTGACAGCTGATAATACAGAAAAACTGTGCATACGTAACTAATAGAGGCGTAAACATGGGTGTAACTAAAATACGTCATTAAACATGATGTCACAAGTGGGTGGATCCATAGAAGAATCCTGCAATGTCAGCAGAAATATTTGGCAGAGATGCGTGCGCAGCCGCATGACGTGTGTTTGACGTGCAACTAGAGGGTGAAGGGGACTTGACATTTAGCTCTACATGTGGAGACAGAAGTCTGGGGTTATGTCAACCTAATCCCAAATCATATCTAATATCCTATGTTTAAAGAACTGTGTTATCCAAAAGGAAAGGTCTCTAGGATAGAATCTATTCTATACTGACTGTTAGTGCATGTACAAGCGTCTAAGTGTCTACATGAGATGCGAGGGGGTAGGAATATTCCATGGTAACGGGGCTATGAATTACTTGCATGAGGACAGCGAGGCCTGGCCCCTTGCACGGTAGCTGGAGGAATGTTTACCTAAACTACTAGACAGGAATGCATCGGGTGAGGAGCGAAGCAGATAATCTTGAAGGTGAAATACAGTTTTTGGCAGGGAACAGGCTGGATCAGGCACCGTTAGCCGCTCAGGGAGTAGGACAAAGTTCATGGATACAGATGCAGGCTCAGACTGGAGCTTTCAGAGGCAGAAGGCAGGAAAAGGCTTGATGACAGAATTCAGGGCCTACTCGCCTGAATCTGAAAAATGTGGAAAGTGAACCACATAAAGTCGGTGGCCTTTCATACTTAGGAATGGAGTATCTGACCCATTCATGGCGGATCTGAAAGAGGACATGTTAACGGTGGACGCACATGTATTTGCGTCTTCAAAACTGGAACTGGAGGGAACATACATGTACTTATAGCATGCACATGGAGCCGTTGGGGTCTACGATAGGGGACATAACTGATCACAAAATTCATATTTCCTCAGGCGGCCGCTCCGCCTACGCGGCGCTGTTTCTCCGCCTGTGCGGGGGGACAACGCAAATGGGCGGAGTCATGACGGAACCGTTCCGTCATGAGCACAGCTCAACTGTGGCTCATGACGGAGCGGCTCCGTCATGAGCACAGGCCCGCCGCGCTGCCCCCCCGTCCCCCCCAGCGCTGCAGCGGAATGTCCACAGCAGCGAAGGGGTTAAAAACAGTCAGGCCACCGACCAAGCGTTAAAATGGCACTTCCCATGTTTATATGATCCAGCTCCAGGAGCCTTATTTACAAAAAAGTACTCAGTGCGGTGCCGCAAGCCCCATGGCCGTGCCGTGCTGTGTTATTTTCGAAGCAAAGGGATGTGTCATATTTACAACAATATGACGTATCTCTGAGCTCTCCCCTGGTGCACAATTGGATGGTAGGAAACTTGCACCATTGCATTAAAGGGATGATTGTTTTTGGGCTGGAAGGGACACCTTGCTGCACAAAAAACAATCACAAGAGATGTTTTCCTCTTTCTATGTGCGCTGCAGAATGCAGCATGCATACAATGAGGAAAAAACAATGAGAAATCAAAGTATCCCCTGGGGAGGCGTAAAATTCTGATGCATTCCCAGGTTTATGAAATGTTGTAAGTCTGGGAATGCGGCAGAATCTCTGGGTGTTGCGTGGGAACACCCACAGCAACACCCATGGAACGCCCCTTTCACACAAAGTGCTGTGTGAAAAGGAGCCGTTACAAGGACAGGCAAAAGCCATGCAGGGTGGCTTTACATGGCCTTGTAAATATGGACCACCAAACTGCGTCAAAAAAGGTGATGCAGGGGCTTGTAAATATGCCCGCAGTTCTTTAGGTTTGTCAATATTTCTTTAATTAGAGGTGTATTAACCCCTTGTATGCCCATGACGAGCTGGACTCGTCATGGAGCACAGTAGCGCTGTGCCCATGACGAGTCCAGCTCGTCATGAGGCATACCCTAGGGAATCCCTCTGGTGCGGGCACCAGAGGGATTCCCTTTCATGCAAAATAGCCTCGGGAGCTGGGGAAGAGCTTCCCCAGCACCCGAGGCCCCCCCTCCCTTTCACTGCAATGACGATCGGCGCGCACGTCGCGCCGACGTCATTACAGTGAAAGTGAAACTGAAATGAGCCAAGAGGCTCATTTCAGGTTTCACTTTGTACGTGCTCATGGGGCTATCTCAGCCCCCTGAGCACGTACAAAGACGGGAGAGATATCGTTGGAAAGGGGAGAATCTCCCCTTTCCAATGGTACCCCTTCCCAGTGGATCCCTGCTTGGGGATCACCACAGGAGGGCGATCCCCAAGCAGGGATCCACCCACTAGACACCAGCGAGGGCGGAGCGGCCCCTTGGGCAAGGGCCTTTGCTCCCCCCTGTGTATTTTTGGCCATTTTAGTCTTTTTGCCCCCCCTGGGGGGCAGATGGGGGCATTACCCCAATGTGCCCCCGGGGGGGGGGGGGTAAAAAGCCCACTAGACACCAGGGAAGTTACATAAATAAATACATTGGGGTGGGGGCTGCCCAAAACGGGCAGGCCCATGCCCCCACCCCCTCCCAATTACTACAGTCTTTCTGCCCCCCCAGGGGGCAGATGGGGCATTGGCTCCTAATCTGCCCCAGAAAGCCCACTAATCACCAGGGATTAGTTTGTAGTTTTATTTTTAGGGTGGGGGCTGCCCGCAACGGGCAAGCCAATGCCCCCACCTACCAGCATTACAGCCTTTCTACCCCCCCTGGGGGGCAGATGGGGCATTGGCCCCCAATCTGCCCCCCCGGGGGTGCAAAAAGCCCACTAGACAGCAGGGAATTGCAAAAAAAAAAAATAGGGGTGGGGGCTGCCCAAAACGGGCAGGCCCATGCCCCCCCCAATTACTACAGTCTTTCTGCCCCCCCCGGGGGGCAGATGGGGCATTGGCCCCTAATCTGCCCCTTCGGGGGGCAGAAAGCCCACTAAACACCAGGGATTTGTTTTTAGTTTTATTTTTAGGGTGGGGGCTGCCCGCAACGGGCACGCCAATGCCCCCACCCCATCCCCCAATTATTACAGTCTTTCTTCACCCCCCGGGGGGCAGATGGGGCATTGGCCCCTAATCTGCCCCTTTGGGGGGGCAGAAAGCCCACTAAACACCAGGGATTTTTTTGGCGCAATTGTTTTTAGGGGGTGGGCTGCCCGAAACGGGCACGCCAATGCCCCCACTCTCCCCCCCACAAAAATGTCAGTCTTTCTGCCCCCCAGGAGGCAGATGGGAGCTGTAGCCCCCAATCTGGCCCCCCCCTGGGGGCGCAGAATGCCGACTAGAAACCATGGATTTTTTTGTTTTATTAGTGTAGTGGTAGGGGCTCCCCAAAATGGGCAAGACAATACCCCACCCCACCCAGAGAAATTCCAGTCTTTCTGCCCCCGGGAGGGCAGATGGTGGCAGTGGCCCCTGATCTGTCCCCTGGGGGGGGCAGAAAGCCCAATAGGCGCCAGCGATTATGCAGGCTTTTTTTATGCGTGGGGTGGGGGCTACCCAAAATGGTCATACCAATGCCCCCACCCCCACAAAAAATAGCCACAGTCTTTCTGCCCCTTTAGGGGCATATCAGGATGAAACCCCCTTCCCCGATTCCCCCCCCAGGGCGGCAGAAAGCCCACTGGGCTCCGATTTTTGTTTTACCAATGTGCATACCTGTGGATTTTGGGCCCTAGCGCAGTTGGCACGTAGGCAAACCTAGCAAAACTGTACATTCTTTAAAACTAGACACCGAGGGGAATCCTGGATGGGGTGACTTCACTGGCTCTCACCAGGTTCTGTTACCCAGAATCCATTGCAAACCTAAAAATGTGTTCAAAATAACACTTTTTCCTCACATTTCTTTGTCGGAAAGTTCTGGAATCTGCGTGGGTCCACAAAATTCCACCCACCCTGCGTTCCCCAAAGTCTTCATAGAAAAATGGTACCTCACTTGCGTGGGTAGGCATAGTGCCCGCGTCAGGCAAGGGCCCAAAACCTATTGAGGAGACATCAAAATTACCTATCACAAAACAACCTGGTTTTGCAAAGGGGGTCCTATGAGTTTTTGGCCCCAGGCTTGGCGGCCACCTAGGGAAACCTACCAAACCCACACATTTCTGAAAACTAGACACCCGGGGGATTCCAGGGAGGTATGGTTTGCGTTGATCCCCCAACGTTTCCTTACCCAGAATGCCCTGCAAACCTCAAATTTGGCTAAAAAAATCACCTTTTTCACACATTTTTGTGTGGGAAAGTTGTGGCATCACCGGGCTGACACAAATTTCCTACCACCCAGCGTTTCCCCGGGTCTCCCGATAAAAACGGTGCCTCACTCATGTGGGAGGCCCAAGTACCCGCGACAGGCAAGGTCCCAAAACGTATTGAGGCGACATGAAAATTGCCTACCTCAAAACGACCTGGTTTTGCAAGGGGGGTCACCTGGGTTTTTGGCCCGGTGCTCGGCGGCCACCTAGGGGAACCTACCAAACCCACACATTTCTGAAAACTAGACACCCGGGGGATTCCAGGGAGGTATGGCTTGCGTGGATCCCCCAACGTTTCCTTACCCAGAATGCCCTGCAAACCTCAAATTTAGCTGAAAACATCACCTTTTTCACACATTTTTGTGTGGGAAAGTTGAGGCATCACCGGGCTGACACAAATTTCCTACCACCCAGCGTTCCCCCGGGTCTCCCAATAAAAACGGTGCCTCACTCATGTGGGAGGCCCAAGAACCCGCGACAGGCAAGGGCCCAAAACGTATTGAGGCGACATGAAAATTGCCTACCTCAAAACGACCTGGTTTTGCAAGGGGGGTCACCTGGGTTTTTGGCCCAGTGCTCAGCGGCCACCTAGGGGAACCTACCAAACCCACACATTTTTTAAAACTAGACACCCGGGGGATTCCAGGGAGGTATGGCTTGCGTGGATCCCCCCACGTTTCCTTACCCAGAATGCCCTGCAAACCTCAAATTTAGCTGAAAAAATCACCTTTTTCACACATTTTTGTGTGGGAAAGTTGAGGCATCAACGGGCTGACAAAAATTTCCTACCACCCAGCGTTCCCCCGGGTCTCCCGCTAAAAACGGTGCCTCACTCGTGTGGGAGGCCCAAGTACCCGCGACAGGCAAGGGCCCAAAACGTATTGAGGCAACATGAAAATTGCCTACCTCAAAATGACCTGGTTTTGCAAGGAGGTCACCTGGGTTTTTGGCCCGGTGCTCAGCGGCCACCTAGGGGAACCTACTAAACCCACACATTTCTGAAAACTAGACACCCGGGGGATTCCAGGGAGGTATGGCTTGCGTGGATCCCCCAACGTTTCCGTACCCAGAATGCAATGCAAACCTCAAATTTAGCTGAAAACATCACCTTTTTCACACATTTTTGTGTGGGAAAGTTGAGGCATCACCGGGCTGACACAAATTTCCTACCACCCAGCGTTCCCCCTGGTCTCCTGATAAAAACGGTGCCTCACTCGTTTGGGAGGCCCAAGTACCCGCGACAGACAAGGCCCCAAAACGTATTGAGGCGACATGAAAATTGCCTACCTCAAAACGACCTGGTTTTGCAAGGGGGGTCACCTGGGTTTTTGGCCCGGTGCTCAGCGGCCACCTAGGGGAACCTACCAAACCCACACATTTCTGAAAACTAGACACCCGGGGGATTCCAGGAGGTATGGCTTGCGTGGATCCCCCAACGTTTCCTTACCCAGAATGCCCTGCAAACCTCAAATTTAGCTGAAAACATCACCTTTTTCACATATTTTTGTGTGGGAAAGTTGAGGCATCACCGGGCTGACACAAATTTCCTGCCACCCAGCGTTCCCCCGGGTCTCCCGATAAAAACGGTGCCTCACTCATGTGGGAGGCCCAAGTACCCGCGACAGGCAAGGGCCCAAAACGTATTGAGGCGACATGAAAATTGCCTACCTCAAAACGACCTGGTTTTGCAAGGGGGGTCACCTGGGTTTTTGGCCCGGTGCTCAGCGGCCACCTAGGGGAACCTACCAAACCCACACATTTTCTAAAACTAGACACCCGGGGGATTCCAGGGAGGTATGGCTTGCGTGGATCCCCCCACGTTTCCTTACCCAGAATGCCCTGCAAACCTCAAATTTAGCTGAAAAAATCACCTTTTACACACATTTTTGTGTGGGAAAGTTGAGGCATCACCGGGCGGACACAAATTTCCTACCACCCAGCGTTCCCCCGGGTCTCCCGCTAAAAACGGTGCCTCACTCGTGTGGGAGGCCCAAGTACCCGCGACAGGCAAGGGCCCAAAACGTATTGAGGCAACATGAAAATTGCCTACCTCAAAACGACCTGGTTTTGCAAGGAGGTCACCTGGGTTTTTGGCCCGGTGCTCAGCGGCCACCTAGGGGAACCTACCAAACCCACACATTTCTGAAAACTAGACACCTGGGGGATTCCAGGGAGGTATGGCTTGCGTGGATCCCCTAACGTTTCCTTACCCAGAATGCAATGCAAACCTCAAATTTAGCTGAAAACATCACCTTTTTCACACATTTTTGTGTGGGAAAGTTGAGGCATCACCGGGCTGACACAAATTTCCTACCACCCAGCGTTCCCCCGGGTCTCCCGATAAAAACGGTGCCTCACTCGTTTGGGAGGCCCAAGTACCTGCGACAGACAAGGCCCCAAAACGTATTGAGGCGACATGAAAATTGCCTACCTCAAAACGACCTGGATTTGCAAGGGGGGTCACCTGGGTTTTTGGACCGGTGCTCAGCGGCCACCTAGGGGAACCTACCAAACCCACACATTTCTGAAAACTAGACACCCGAGGGATTCCAGGAGGTATGGCTTGCGTGGATCCCCCCACGTTTCCTTACCCAGAATGCCCTGCAAACCTCAAATTTAGCTGAAAAAATCACCTTTTTCACACTTTTTTGTGTGGGAAAGTTGAGGCATCACCGGGCTGACACAAATTCCCTACCACCCAGCGTTCCCCCGGGTCTCCCGATAAAAACGGTGCCTCACTCGTGTGGGAGGCCCAAGTACCCGCGACAGGCAAGGGCCCAAAACGTATTGAGGCGACATGAAAATTGCCTACCTCAAAACGACCTGGTTTTGCAAGGGGGGTCACCTGGGTTTTTCGCCCGGTGCTCAGCGGCCACCTAGGAGAACCTACCAAACCCACATATTTCTGAAAAACTAGACACCCGGGGGATTCCAGGGAGGTATGGCTTGCGTGGATCCCCCAACGTTTCCTTACCCAGAATGCCCTGCAAACCTCAAATTTAGCTGAAAACATCACCTTTTTCACACATTTTTGTGTGGGAAAGTTGAGGCATCACCGGGCTGACACAAATTCCATACCACCCAGCGTTTCCCCGGGTCTCCCGATAAAAACGGTGCCTCACTTGTGTGGGAGGCCCAAGTACCCGCGACAGGCAAGGGTCCAAAACGTATTGAGGCGACATGAAAATTGCCTACCTCAAAACGACCTGGTTTTGCAAGGGGGGTCACCTGGGTTTTTCGCCCGGTGCTCAGCGGCCACCTAGGAGAACCTACCAAACCCACACATTTCTGAAAAACTAGACACCCGGGGGATTCCAGGGAGGTATGGCTTGCGTGGATCCCCCAACGTTTCCTTACCCAGAATGCCCTGCAAACCTCAAATTTAGCTGAAAACATCACCTTTTTCACACATTTTTGTGTGGGAAAGTTGAGGCATCACCGGGCTGACAACAATTTCCTACCACCCAGCGTTCCCCCGGGTCTCCCGCTAAAAACGGTGCCTCACTCGTGTGGGAGGCCCAAATACCCGCGACAGGCAAGGGCCCAAAACGTATTGAGGCAACATGAAAATAGCCTACCTCAAAATGACCTGGTTTTGCAAGGAGGTCGCCTGGGTTTTTGGCCCGGTGCTCAGCGGCCACCTAGGGGAACCTACCAAACCCACACATTTCTGAAAACTAGACACCCGGGGGATTCCAGGGAGGTATGGCTTGCGTGGATCCCCCAACGTTTCCGTACCCAGAATGCAATGCAAACCTCAAATTTAGCTGAAAACATCACCTTTTTCACACATTTTTGTGTGGGAAAGTTGAGGCATCACCGGGCTGACACAAATTTCCTACCACCCAGCGTTCCCCCGGGTCTCCCGATAAAAACGGTGCCTCACTCGTTTGGGAGGCCCAAGTACCCGCGACAGACAAGGCCCCAAAACGTATTGAGGCGACATGAAAATTGCCTACCTCAAAACGACCTGGTTTTGCAAGGGGGGTCACCTGGGTTTTTGGCCCGGTGCTCAGTGGCCACCTAGGGGAACCTACCAAACCCACACATTTCTGAAAACTAGACACCCGGGGGATTCCAGGAGGTATGGCTTGCGTGGATCCCCCAACGTTTCCTTACCCAGAATGCCCTGCAAACCTCAAATTTAGCTGAAAACATCACCTTTTTCACACATTTTTGTGTGGGAAAGTTGAGGCATCACCGGGCTGACACAAATTTCCTACCACCCAGCGTTCCCCCGGGTCTCCCGATAAAAACGGTGCCTCACTCATGTGGGAGGCCCAAGTACCCGCGACAGGCAAGGGCCCAAAACGTATTGAGGCGACATGAAAATTGCCTACCTCAAAACGACCTGGTTTTGCAAGGGGGTCACCTGGGTTTTTGGCCCGGTGCTCAGCGGCCACCTAGGGGAACCTACCAAACCCACACATTTTCTAAAACTAGACACCCGGGGGATTCCAGGGAGGTATGGCTTGCGTGGATCCCCCCACGTTTCCTCACCCAGAATGCCCTGCAAACCTCAAATTTAGCTGAAAAAATCGCCTTTTTCACACATTTTTGTGTGGGAAAGTTGAGGCATCACCGGGCTGACACAAATTTCCTACCACCCAGCGTTCCCCCGGGTCTCCCGCTAAAAACGGTGCCTCACTCGTGTGGGAGGCCCAAGTACCCGCGACAGGCAAGGGCCCAAAACGTATTGAGGCAACATGAAAATTGCCTACCTCAAAACGACCTGGTTTTGCAAGGAGGTCACCTGGGTTTTTGGCCCGGTGCTCAGCGGCCACCTAGGGGAACCTACCAAACCCACACATTTCTGAAAACTAGACACCTGGGGGATTCCAGGGAGGTATGGCTTGCGTGGATCCCCCAACGTTTCCTTACCCAGAATGCAATGCAAACCTCAAATTTAGCTGAAAACATCACCTTTTTCACACATTTTTGTGTGGGAAAGTTGAGGCATCACCGGGCTGACACAAATTTCCTACCACCCAGCGTTCCCCCGGGTCTCCTGATAAAAACGGTGCCTCACTCGTTTGGGAGGCCCAAGTACCCGCGACAGACAAGGCCCCAATACGTATTGAGGCGACATGAAAATTGCCTACCTCAAAACGACCTGGTTTTGCAAGGGGGGTCACCTGGGTTTTTGGCCCGGTGCTCAGCGGCCACCTAGGGGAACCTACCAAACCCACACATTTCTGAAAACTAGACACCCGGGGTATTCCAGGAGGTATGGCTTGCGTGGATCCCCCCACGTTTCCTTACCCAGAATGCCCTGCAAACTTCAAATTTAGCTGAAAAAATCACCTTTTTCACACTTTTTTGTGTGGGAAAGTTGAGGCATCACCGGGCTGACACAAATTCCCTACCACCCAGCGTTCCCCCGGGTCTCCCGATAAAAACGGTGCCTCACTCGTGTGGGAGGCCCAAGTACCCGCGACAGGCAAGGGCCCAAAACGTATTGAGGCGACATGAAAATTGCCTACCTCAAAACGACCTGGTTTTGCAAGGGGGGTCACCTAGGTTTTTCGCCCGGTGCTCAGCGGCCACCTAGGAGAACCTACCAAACCCACGCATTTCTGAAAAACTAGACACCCGGGGGATTCCAGGGAGGTATGGCTTGCGTGGATCCCCCAACGTTTCCTTACCCAGAATGCCCTGCAAACCTCAAATTTAGCTGAAAACATCACCTTTTTCACACATTTTTGTGTGGGAAAGTTGAGGCATCACCGGGCTGACACAAATTTCCTACCACCCAGCGTTCCCCCGGGTCTCCCGATAAAAGCGGTGCCTCACTCGTGTGGGAGGCCAAAGTACCCGCGACAGGCAAGGCCCCAAAACGTATTGAGGCGACATGAAAATTGCCTACCTCAAAACGACCTGGTTTTGCAAGGGGGGTCACCTGGGTTTTTGGCCCGGTGCTCAGCGGCCACCTAGGGGAACCTACCAAACCCACACATTTCTGAAAACTAGACACGCGGGGGATTCCAGGAGGTATGGCTTGCGTGGATCCCCCCACGTTTCCTTACCCAGAATGCCCTGCAAACCTCAAATTTAGCTGAAAAAATCACCTTTTTCACACATTTTTGTGTGGGAAAGTTGAGGCATCACCGGGCTGACACAAATTCCCTACCACCCAGCATTTCCCCGGGTCTCCCGCTAAAAACGGTGCCTCACTCGTGTGGGAGGCCCAAGTACCCGCGACAGGCAAGGGCCCAAAACGTATTGAGGCAACATGAAAATTGCCTACCTCAAAACGACCTGGTTTTGCAAGGAGGTCACCTGGGTTTTTGGCCCGGTGCTCAGCGGCCACCTAGGGGAACCTACCAAACCCACACATTTCTGAAAACTAGACACCTGGGGGATTCCAGGGAGGTATGGCTTGCGTGGATCCCCTAACGTTTCCTTACCCAGAATGCAATGCAAACCTCAAATTTAGCTGAAAACATCACCTTTTTCACACATTTTTGTGTGGGAAAGTTGAGGCATCACCGGGCTGACACAAATTTCCTACCACCCAGCGTTCCCCCGGGTCTCCCGATAAAAACGGTGCCTCACTCGTTTGGGAGGCCCAAGTACCCGCGACAGACAAGGCCCCAAAACGTATTGAGGCGACATGAAAATTGCCTACCTCAAAACGACCTGGATTTGCAAGGGGGGTCACCTGGGTTTTTGGCCCGGTGCTCAGCGGCCACCTAGGGGAACCTACCAAACCCACACATTTCTGAAAACTAGACACCCGAGGGATTCCAGGAGTTATGGCTTGCGTGGATCCCCCCACGTTTCCTTACCCAGAATGCCCTGCAAACCTCAAATTTAGCTGAAAAAATCACCTTTTTCACACTTTTTTGTGTGGGAAAGTTGAGGCATCACCGGGCTGACACAAATTCCCTACCACCCAGCGTTCCCCCGGGTCTCCCGATAAAAACGGTGCCTCACTCGTGTGGGAGGCCCAAGTACCCGCGACAGGCAAGGGCCCAAAACGTATTGAGGCGACATGAAAATTGCCTACCTCAAAACGACCTGGTTTTGCAAGGGAGGTCACCTGGGTTTTTCGCCCGGTGCTCAGCGGCCACCTAGGAGAACCTACCAAACCCACATATTTCTGAAAAACTAGACACCCGGGGGATTCCAGGGAGGTATGGCTTGCGTGGATCCCCCAACGTTTCCTTACCCAGAATGCCCTGCAAACCTCAAATTTAGCTGAAAACATCACCTTTTTCACACATTTTTGTGTGGGAAAGTTGAGGCATCACCGGGCTGACACAAATTCCATACCACCCAGCGTTTCCCCGGGTCTCCCGATAAAAACGGTGCCTCACTTGTGTGGGAGGCCCAAGTACCCGCGACAGGCAAGGGCCCAAAACGTATTGAGGCGACATGAAAATTGCCTACCTCAAAACGACCTGGTTTTGCAAGGGGGGTCACCTGGGTTTTTCGCCCGGTGCTCAGCGGCCACCTAGGAGAACCTACCAAACCCACACATTTCTGAAAAACTAGACACCCGGGGGATTCCAGGGAGGTATGGCTTGCGTGGATCCCCCAACGTTTCCTTACCCAGAATGCCCTGCAAACCTCAAATTTAGCTGAAAACATCACCTTTTTCACACATTTTTGTGTGGGAAAGTTGAGGCATCACCGGGCTGACAAAAATTTCCTACCACCCAGCGTTCCCCCGGGTCTCCCGCTAAAAACGGTGCCTCACTCGTGTGGGAGGCCCAAATACCCGCGACAGGCAAGGGCCCAAAACGTATTGAGGCAACATGAAAATAGCCTACCTCAAAATGACCTGGTTTTGCAAGGAGGTCACCTGGGTTTTTGGCCCGGTGCTCAGCGGCCACCTAGGGGAACCTACCAAACCCACACATTTCTGAAAACTAGACACCCGGGGGATTCCAGGGAGGTATGGCTTGCGTGGATCCCCCAACGTTTCCGTACCCAGAATACAATGCAAACCTCAAATTTAGCTGAAAACATCACCTTTTTCACACATTTTTGTGTGGGAAAGTTGAGGCATCACCGGGCTGACACAAATTTCCTACCACCCAGCGTTCCCCCGGGTCTCCCGATAAAAACGGTGCCTCACTCGTTTGGGAGGCCCAAGTACCCGCGACAGACAAGGCCCCAAAACGTATTGAGGCGACATGAAAATTGCCTACCTCAAAACGACCTGGTTTTGCAAGGGGGGTCACCTGGGTTTTTGGCCCGGTGCTCAGTGGCCACCTAGGGGAACCTACCAAACCCACACATTTCTGAAAACTAGACACCCGGGGGATTCCAGGAGGTATGGCTTGCGTGGATCCCCCAACGTTTCCTTACCCAGAATGCCCTGCAAACCTCAAATTTAGCTGAAAACATCACCTTTTTCACACATTTTTGTGTGGGAAAGTTGAGGCATCACCGGGCTGACACAAATTTCCTACCACCCAGCGTTCCCCCGGGTCTCCCGATAAAAACGGTGCCTCACTCATGTGGGAGGCCCAAGTACCCGCGACAGGCAAGGGCCCAAAACGTATTGAGGCGACATGAAAATTGCCTACCTCAAAACGACCTGGTTTTGCAAGGGGGGTCACCTGGGTTTTTGGCCCGGTGCTCAGCGGCCACCTAGGGGAACCTACCAAACCCACACATTTTCTAAAACTAGACACCCGGGGGATTCCAGGGAGGTATGGCTTGCGTGGATCCCCCCACGTTTCCTCACCCAGAATGCCCTGCAAACCTCAAATTTAGCTGAAAAAATCGCCTTTTTCACACATTTTTGTGTGGGAAAGTTGAGGCATCACCGGGCTGACACAAATTTCCTACCACCCAGCGTTCGCCCGGGTCTCCCGCTAAAAACAGTGCCTCACTCGTGTGGGAGGCCCAAGTACCCGCGACAGGCAAGGGCCCAAAACGTATTGAGGCAACATGAAAATTGCCTACCTCAAAACGACCTGGTTTTGCAAGGAGGTCACCTGGGTTTTTGGCCCGGTGCTCAGCGGCCACCTAGGGGAACCTACCAAACCCACACATTTCTGAAAACTAGACACCTGGGGGATTCCAGGGAGGTATGGCTTGCGTGGATCCCCCAACGTTTCCTTACCCAGAATGCAATGCAAACCTCAAATTTAGCTGAAAACATCACCTTTTTCACACATTTTTGTGTGGGAAAGTTGAGGCATCACCGGGCTGACACAAATTTCCTACCACCCAGCGTTCCCCCGGGTCTCCCGATAAAAACGGTGCCTCACTCGTTTGGGAGGCCCAAGTACCCGCGACAGACAAGGCCCCAATACGTATTGAGGCGACATGAAAATTGCCTACCTCAAAACGACCTGGTTTTGCAAGGGGGGTCACCTGGGTTTTTGGCCCGGTGCTCAGCGGCCACCTAGGGGAACCTACCAAACCCACACATTTCTGAAAACTAGACACCCGGGGGATTCCAGGAGGTATGGCTTGCGTGGATCCCCCCACGTTTCCTTACCCAGAATGCCCTGCAAACTTCAAATTTAGCTGAAAAAATCACCTTTTTCACACTTTTTTGTGTGGGAAAGTTGAGGCATCACCGGGCTGACACAAATTCCCTACCACCCAGCGTTCCCCCGGGTCTCCCGATAAAAACGGTGCCTCACTCGTGTGGGAGGCCCAAGTACCCGCGACAGGCAAGGGCCCAAAACGTATTGAGGCGACATGAAAATTGCCTACCTCAAAACGACCTGGTTTTGCAAGGGGGGTCACCTAGGTTTTTCGCCCGGTGCTCAGCGGCCACCTAGGAGAAGCTACCAAACCCACGCATTTCTGAAAAACTAGACACCCGGGGGATTCCAGGGAGGTATGGCTTGCGTGGATCCCCCAACGTTTCCTTACCCAGAATGCCCTGCAAACCTCAAATTTAGCTGAAAACATCACCTTTTTCACACATTTTTGTGTGGGAAAGTTGAGGCATCACCGGGCTGACACAAATTTCCTACCACCCAGCGTTCCCCCGGGTCTCCCGATAAAAGCGGTGCCTCACTCGTGTGGGAGGCCAAAGTACCCGCGACAGGCAAGGCCCCAAAACGTATTGAGGCGACATGAAAATTGCCTACCTCAAAACGACCTGGTTTTGCAAGGGGGGTCACCTGGGTTTTTGGCCCGGTGCTCAGCGGCCACCTAGGGGAACCTACCAAACCCACACATTTCTGAAAACTAGACACGCGGGGGATTCCAGGAGGTATGGCTTGCGTGGATCCCCCCACGTTTCCTTACCCAGAATGCCCTGCAAACCTCAAATTTAGCTGAAAAAATCACCTTTTTCACACATTTTTGTGTGGGAAAGTTGAGGCATCACCGGGCTGACACAAATTCCCTACCACCCAGCATTTCCCCGGGTCTCCCGATAAAAACGGTGCCTCACTTGTGTGGGAGGCCCAAGTACCCACGACAGGCAAGGGCCCAAAACGTATTGAGGCGACATGAAAATTGCCTACCTCAAAACGACCTGGTTTTGCAAGGGGGGTCACCTGGGTTTTTCGCCCGGTGCTCAGCGGCCACCTAGGAGAACCTACCAAACCCACACATTTCTGAAAAACTAGACACCCGGGGGATTCCAGGGAGGTATGGCTTGCGTGGATCCCCCAACGTTTCCTTACCCAGAATGCCCTGCAAACCTCAAATTTAGCTGAAAACATCACCTTTTTCACACATTTTTGTGTGGGAAAGTTGAGGCATCACCGGGCTGACACAAATTTCCTACCACCCAGCGTTCCCCCGGGTCTCCCGATAAAAGCGGTGCCTCACTCGTGTGGGAGGCCCAAGTACCCGCGACAGGCAAGGCCCCAAAACGTATTGAGGCGACATGAAAATTACCTACCTCAAAACGACCTGGTTTTGCAAGGGGGTCACCTGGGTTTTTGGCCCGGTGCTCAGCGGCCACCTAGGGGAACCTACCAAACCCATACATTTCTGAAAACTAGACACCCGGAGGATTCCAGGGAGGTATGGCTTGGGTGGATCCCCCAATGTTTCCTTACCCAGAATGCCCTGCAAACCTCAAATTTAGCTGAAAAAATCACCCTTTTCACACATTTTTGTGTGGGAAAGTTGAGGCATCACCGGGCTGACACAAATTTCCTACCACCCAGCGTTCCCCCTGTTCTCCTGATAAAAACGGTGCCTCACTCATGTGGGAGGCCCAAGTACCCGCGACAGGCAAGGCCCCAAAACCTTGCAAAACTAGGTCGTTTTGAGGTAGGCAATTTTCATGTCGCCTCACTACGTTTTGGGCCCTTGCCTGTCGCGGGTACTTTGGCCTCCCACACGAGTGAGGCACCGTTTTTATCGGGAGATCCGGGGGAACACTGGGTGGTAGGAAATTTGTGTCAGCCCAGTGATGCCACAACTTTCCCACACAAAAATGTGTGAAAAAGGTGATTTTTTCAGTTAAATTTGAGGTTTTCAGGGCATTCTGGGTAAGGAAACGTTGGGGGATCCACACAAACCATACCTCCCTGGAATCCCCCGGATGTCTAGTTTTCAGAAATATGTGAGTTTGGTAGGTTCCCCTAGGTGGCCGCCGAGCACCGGGCCAAAAACCCAGGTGACCCCCCTTGCAAAACCAGGTCGTTTTGAGGTAGGCAATTTTCATGTCGCCTCAATACGTTTTGGGGCCTTGCCAGTCGCGGGTACTTGGGCCTCCCACACGAGTGATCCACCGTTTTTATCGGGAGACCCGGGGGAACGCTGGGTGGTAGGAAATTTGTGTCAGCCCGGTGATGCCTCAACTTTCCCACACAAAAATGTGTGAAAAATTTGATTTTTTTCAGCTAAAATTGAGGTTTGCAGGGGATTCTGGGTAAGGAAAGGTTGGGGGATCAACGCAAGCCATGCCTCCCTGGAAGCACACGGGTGTCTAGTTTTCAAAAATGTATAGGTTTGCTAGGTTTCCCAAGGTGCCCGCAGAGCTAGGGTTCAAAAACTACAGCTAGACATTTTGCCAAAAAAAGGGTCATTTTTCACCGCGAAATTGAGGTGTGACCACGTTGCGTTTTGCACCGTTTCCTGTCGCGGGGACTAGGCCGACCCACACAAGTGAGGTACCGTTTTTCTCGTAAGACTTTGGGGAACGCGGGGTGGGTGGAAATTTGTGGATCCACGCAGATTCCGGAACTTTCCACCACAGAAATGTGTGGAAAATGTGTTTTTTTTGTCAATTGTTTAGGCTTGCAAGGGATTCTGGGTAACAGACCCTGGTGGGAGGCAGTCAAGTCACCCCATCCTGGATTCCCCAGGGTGTCTAGTTTTCAAAAATGTATAGGTTTGCTAGGTTTCCCAAGGTGCCCGCAGAGCTAGGATTCAAAAACTACAGCTAGACATTTTGCCAAAAAAGGTTATTTTTCACTGCGAAATTGAGGTGTGACCACGTTGCGTTTTGCGCCGTTTCCTGTCACGGGCACTAGGCCGACCCACACGAGTGAGGTACCGTTTTTCTCGTAAGACTTTGGGGAAGGCGGGGTGGGTGGAAATTTGTGGATCCACGCAGATTCTGGAACTTACCACCACAGAAATGTGTGGAAAATGTGTTTTTTTTGTCAATTTTTTAGGTTTGCAAGGGATTCTGGGTAATAGACCCTGGTGGGAGGCAGTCAAGTCACCCCATCCTGGATTCCCCTGGGTGTCTAGTTTTTAAAAATGTATAGGTTTGCTAGGTTTCCCAAGGTGCCCGCAGAGCTAGGATTCAAAAACTACAGCTAGACATTTTGCCAAAAAAGGGTCATTTTTCACTGCGAAATTGAGGTGTGACCACGTTGCGTTTTGTGCCGTTTCCTGTCGCGGGCACTAGGCCGACCCACACAAGTGAGGTACCGTTTTTCTCATAAGACTTTGGGGAACGCGGGGTGGGTGGAAATTTGTGGATCCACGCAGATTCCGGAACTTTCCACCACAGAAATGTGGGAAAATTTGTTTTTTTTGTCAATTTTTTAGGTTTGCAAGGGATTCTGGGTAACAGACCCTGGTGGGAGGCCGTCAAGTCACCCCATCCTGGATTCCCCTGGGTATCTAGTTTTCAAAAATGTATAGGTTTGCTAGGTTTGCCAAGGTGCCCGTAGAGCTAGGGTTCAAAAACTAGAGCTAGGCACTTTGCCAAAAAAGGGTAAATTTTCACTGCGATATTGAGTTGTGACCACGTACCGTTTTGCGCCGTTTCCTGTCGCGGGCACTAGGCCGACCCACACAAGTGAGGTACCGTTTTTCTCGTAAGACTTTGGGAAACGCAAGGTGGGTGGAAATTTGTGGATCCACGCAGATTCCGAAACTTTCCACCACAGAAATGTGTGGAAAATGTGTTTTTTTTGACAATTTTTTAGGTTTGCAAGGGATTCTGGGTAACAGACCCTGGTGGGAGGCAGTCAAGTCACCCCATCCTGGATTCCCCTGGGTGTCTAGTTTTAAAAAATGTATAGGTTTGCTAGGTTTCCCAAGGTGCCCGCAGAGCTAGGATTCAAAAACTACAGCTAGACATTTTGCCAAAAAAGGGTCATTTTTCACTGCGAAATTGAGGTGTGACCACGTTGCGTTTTGCGCCGTTTCTTGTCGCGGGCACTAGGCCGACCCACACAAGTGAGGTACCGTTTTTCTCATAAGACTTTGGGGAACGCGGGATGGGTGGAAATTTGTGGATCCACGCAGATTCCGGAACTTTCCACCACAGAAATGTGTGGAAAATTTGGTTTTTTTGTCAATTTTTTAGGTTTGCAAGGGATTCTGGGTAACAGACCCTGGTGGGAGGCAGTCAAGTCACCCCATCCTGGATTCCCCTGGGTGTCTAGTTTTCAAAAATGTATAGGTTTGCTAGGTTTCCCAAGGTGCCCACAGAGCTAGGGTTCAAAAACTACAGCTAGACATTTTGCCAAAAAAGGGTCATTTTTCACTGCGAAATTGAGGTGTGACCACGTTGCGTTTTGCACCGTTTCCTGTCGCGGGCACTAGGCCGACCCACACAAGTGAGGTACCGTTTTTCTCGTAAGACTTTGGGAAACGCAAGGTGGGTGGAAATTTCTGGATCCACACAGATTCCGGAACTTTCCACCACAGAAATGTGTGGAAAATGTGGTTTTTTTGACAATTTCTTAGGTTTGCAAGGGATTCTGGGTAACAGACCCTGGTGGGAGGCAGTCAAGTCACCCCATCCTGGATTCCCCTGGGTGTCTAGTTTTCAAAAATGTATAGGTTTGCTAGGTTTCCCAAGGTGCCCGCAGAGCTAGGGTTCAAAAACTAGAGCTAGGCACTTTGCCAAAAAAGGGTAAATTTTCACTGCGATATTGAGTTGTGACCACGTTGCGTTTTGCGCCGTTTCCTGTCGCGGGCACTATGCCTACCCACACAAGTGAGGTACCATTTTTATCGGGAGACTTAGGGTAATTCAGTTTTGTAAAGGAACTGTTATTATCTATTAACTTTCGATGCATTTCTGCCTTCCAAATGAAAGATATTGTGTAAAAAAGAAGTCATTCTAAAAAATGACTGATAATTCTCATGCTAGTATGAGTATCCCCAATTTCAGAAACGTGCAAATATCTACTGTTTCTAAACTCTATATTTTGTTCCCATTTCAGAAATACATAGGTGTCTTTCATACCGATTTTTCCATGTACACATTTTTACAGAATAATTACTATATACCCGGTACATAATAAAAAATCATTGCAAGTTGCTGCTCAGTTTTTGGCTCTGGGTTCGTCGGGTTCTTGGTGAACCTACAAGTCCTATATATCCCCAAAACCAGTAATGTCCAGCGGATGTAATGGTATAGAGCTGTCATAATTAGAAGAAGTTACAGGTGAAAACGTTGACACAAAAGGCTTTTTTTTTCAACTAATTTTCAATTTATGCTATATTTAACTGTTAGTTTCTATAAAAAAACCTTGATGGATCTACACAAATGACCCCTTGCTGAATTCAGAATTTTGTCTTTTTCTCGAAAATGTATAGTTTTCCACGATCCATTATTGCTTTTGTACCCCTTTCTGCCATTAACTGGAAGGAGGTCAAAAGCACAAAAAATAGCAAAATTAGGCTATGTCCCAGAAAAATGCCAAAACTGTGTAAAAAATGTTGGGTTTCTGACAAAAGTCTGGTATCCCCGAAAAGCTGGGAAAATGGTGAGTCCAACCTCACAAACCCTTTTTTGATAACATTGGCAGGGAAAAACCCAGATGCTTTCATTTGCAGCCCGTTTTTCCAATTTTTCCGAAAAAACCCAAACTTTTGCTGTATTTTGGCTAATTTCTGTGACCCCTCTGGGAGAATCCACAAACCCTGAGTGCCTTTAGAATCCCCATGATGTTGGAAGAAAAGGACGCAAATTTGGCGTGGATACCTTATGTGGTCAAAAAGTTACAGGGGTCTAAGCGCGCACTACCCCAAATAGCCAAAAAAGGGCGTGGCACAGGAGGGGAAAAGGCCTGGCAGCGAAGGGGTTAAGCTGAACTCTTAGGAGTTTTAATCCAGTAACAAGGCACACATTTCTGCACCCCGAATTTACAAATGAAGAATGCGATGAGTAATTTCCGGGTTTGTGAATTCTCCAGAATGCCAGTTGGTGGGGAATGATGAGAGGAACTCGATGTTTCCCAACATTACATGAATGTTTTACACCATTTTCTTGCACGTTTTCCCCAGGACAGTTCGTATACTTTCATAAGGCAAATGTCCAGGTTAAATGAAAAATACTCGAAATGCACAGTAGTTCTGCTATTTTTGGTATCCCGATGCACGAGGTAACTCCCGTCGAGTGCCCTCCTGGATTAAGGGGGGCTCTCAACCTGCAAAACGAGGAGACTTATCTTATTTTCTACAACTGTTGATGAGAAATATTCTTTTGTAAAGCTTGTACCCAAAAAGCGTCATGGTCCTTTAAACTGAAATGTTAGTGTCTTCACATGTACTTTGTGGTGGAGGAGACAGTGACCTGAGGTAAAAAATAATACTACTATGTCAACTCAGATTGCGTCAGAGAAGGTGAACGCAGACATGCTTTGCCGAGTTCATCCTTCTCTTCTTATACCAATTACATAGCTTCAAGAACTATGACCAAATGCATAGAAGGGGAATTTTATTTGAAACAGCTGTGCGCTCCAGATGGAAGTGCTTAAAGAGATGGAGATGTAAGTGAAATGAATAACTTTATGATTTGAAAGAAGACCTACTGCGGTTTGGGGAATTTTACAAAGTACCACAGAGACATTAAAATGCGGTGGACTGTACCGCGCAGATTAAATATAATAGCAATCTGGAATTGGTTAATTTTTCAGAGACCTTATTTCCGCCTTAATCATATGGTAAATTGGGGGTATGAATCAAAAGTAAATGCTAAAAATGCCACAGCGATTACATCTAAAGTCACAAGGGCCGCACATTCCACACGGACATAATAGAAAAATAATTTCCCATGAAGAGCTACATATCATAAAGCACACGGCAGGCCCCTTGCAGCCCTGTGCATCTAGCAACTTGAAATCCAGAATTTAAACGCAAGTATTAATGATGTCGTCCTCCCTGACTAAGATGTCGACCACTGTTCCTGCTGGTGCTGTAACACATTTTGGTGTTATGTTGCTAATAGCAACAGTCTAAACACAGCGAATAATTTGACATCCTCTCACTAGTCCACTTTGGGGTGTGCCTGTTTGGAGGGGGGCGTGTGTGTGTTTCTGCATGTAGTGTGCCTTCAAGGAGGTTTGTCTGCAATCTGTCACATCATCTGCAACTGTGGATGCGTAGTTTAGGGGGATGGGCCTCATCAGAGGCGCAACTAGAGCTAAATTACGGGGGGGGGGGGGTCATACTAAAAATGTCGGGGGGGGGGCTAATTCTTACAGCAACATGCAGAGTGGAGATGTAGGGGCTGTAAAAAGGGGTGAAAACACAACAGAGCCTCATTAGCAAGTAATTGGTCTTTTAAAGACCTGTGAAGTACTCAGGTGCGGCTGTGTGTGTGCCTTGGATTGCTGTCTCGGGCAAGGCTGCCACACACGACTGGGGGGGGGGGAGGGGGCTGAAGCCCTTTGAGCCCAATAGCCCAATGTGCGTTGCACGCCTGGGCCTCATTTATTTGGAAACAAGCTTCAGTTGCACGCGGGAATACCGCATGCATGTGCAGTTAGCCCCCTGAGACGGTGTGCTAGGCAGGCAACCCCTGTCTGTAGTGGTGCAAGCTACACACCACTCAAACCTTTTATATATGTGCTTGTGAGCCCTACGGGGTTTGAGGTCAGCAAGTGCCTGCTCACCTTTTCTATCTGAAGAAAGTAAAGTGAGCAGTTCATATGAAGAAGTAAGAGGCAGAGGCAATAGACCAAGTAATATTGCAGCACCCAAACCGTTATCTCCCAAAGTTGTTTTTTAGGGATATATCTCTTACTGTGTGCATTCCCTGTAGACACCCTCTGCCCAAAAAGCGCCACCCCAACATAGGGAATATTAATAAACATAAAGAACAGAGGTGCACCACATTTGTAACATTTATATAAATTAGAAATACTATACACAAAATTCCAGAATGCATAAGACATTTTCTCTTTATTATTGCTTCATATGTGCTGGCAAAAACCAGCCAACGCATTTCATTCCAAAACAAATGGACTGCTTCAAGGCACAGATGTAGTGGGAGATTCTGTTGGAACGTCCAACTTAATAAGGATCTATTTAATTCATACGTTTTTACCATCAAAAATTACAATTAGAATTCCTGAAATGTTCCATCCAAGAGAAATAGGGGTCATGAGATAAGCAGCATCTCATCCATAATATGATTTTGTGTTCAGGTGTGTTCTATATTCCGAACATATATGAGAAAAAGGGCATGTCCACTCCATGTCAAGCACTACAATTGGTGCCAAATCGTCAGGAACCGAAAATCTCCTCCCAGTCCTAGGAACATGATAGACGGAGAAGGAGAGTTCAACTGGTGTTTGCACAGTGAGAATGTATTCTCTGACAGCATCATTTTTGTAGCTGTAACCAGGACTGTCAGATATAAGTCGCCTTCTTCTTCCGAATGCTGCAATCACACGTGTTGCTTGAAAGTTTTAAAAGGTACATTTGCAATGAAAATTCTACTAAGGAAAAGGCACAAATGTTCTAACAAAATGGACAATGAGTGTGAATTTCTGAAACCATAGAAGAAAATTATACTTCATGAGGGATTTTCTTTGCCTCGATAGGGATTCTGTAATCAAGGTAGACTATCTCCTGAGTCTGTCCATTGCTGAACAAATTAGGTACCAGAAAGACCCCACAGATTCCAATGACTGGATGCTACGTCATAGGTTGTTCAAGTAGCTTCCAGAGATCTGGGGTAATGAAAAAAGAGCTTTTTCTATCAGGTCTGACAATTCAGCCATAAAGGTTATTTTGTTTCAAACTGGAACCCGGGGATGCTCACCACCGTTTCATTTTTTTCACCCTCAGATGATATAACATGCACTTCATCAGTTCTTTTTTAATTTCCACTGTAGTTCTGCCAGACAGGAGGCACTGCTTCCTTTGGTAATTGTACTGCTAATCTGAATGCCTTTATTCAATTGTTGAGAAAATTATTTTGTCTTTGATTGAAAGGGGCATATGTACAAGGAGTTAACGCCGCCTCAGCGTAAATTTTTTGACGTTAAGTGGCTTTTTTTAATCGCCATATTTACAAGTTGACGCTAACCACAGTTAGCTGCAGTTTTCCGGCATAAACGTGAAATTTTGGGATCGCCACTTCTGTTAGCGGGACTTAACAAAAATGAGATGCAAGATAGGAATTCCTGTGCAAAAACTGCTGCTAACCCCACTTTGCGATATTTACAAGGAATTCCTTGTATGGTGCAAAACCAAAAAAACGGCCTCTAACTCCAGTTAGAAGCAGTTTTTTAAGATCAGAAAATAGCTGGTCTTAAAAATAGTGCAAACACTTGGGGCCTCATTTCAGAAGGTTGTGGTGCTGGACAGCCCTGCAACAAAACTACAGGGCAGGAATGCGCACCATCAATAAGATAGGGCACATTCCTGGGCCTCATTCATGAAAAGTGTTGCATCGCTGCAACAAAACAGCGTTGCAACACATTTCACTCTGCCCCTCTTGTGACACCAAGGATGCGCTGTATTCACTGTACGGCACTCCATGTCGCAATTAATGACAGATACGTCTGGAATCCTGATGTATCTGTCATTGCTAAAGTCACGCATTGCTGCAGCTGTGTCACAAGCATGATGCAACTCCAGCAATGCATGGGGTCATCCTATCCCTGTGGCAATTCGTCACTCTTACATCTGCCATGGGGCAGGCATAAGGTACTGACGCAGTGGCGTCCTACAATTGTTGCAGTGAAATCTGATGGATTTCACTGCTTCACTCCTATGAGGCTTTGTTGCGAGGGAACGCCCACCCTTCCTATGATACCTGATACCTGATGCATGTATAATGTGGCTCAGGGCTTCACAAGGTCACACATATGCCTAGATGCGTCAATTTGCTGCAAGTACGTCAAGAAAATGAAACACCGGCAGGTTGAAACTGTCAGAAGGGGCTCATGAATAAACCCCACTGTCTTTTTCCCCTACATTGGTACACAATGGCTGCCATGCGCCAATGCAGGTACCCTTGCGCCATGGTGCAAGGGTGACTGTGTTGCAGAGTTGATTGATGTTCTGAGTGACTCCATCTCTTCTCAAGATGTCAGCACGTGGGGCTGGACTAGTGGAGGGCGTGAGTGAACCAGTTGGCCTTCTTGGAGTGTTGTTTGACTGGTCTTTTCTTGAGGGGTGCCATCGTGTTGGCGCAGTAGGAGATCGGCATCTGTAAGCGTTGGCGGAGTGGTGGTGCTAAGGGAGTTGATGGAAAGTTCTTTGGTGGCTTTGATCCAGCTGCGACCGGGGGGTAATGATGGCAATGGTGTATGGTGGGCGTGGTGAAGGCGTGATGTAAACAATGATGGTCAGTACAAGAGAGTCCCGTGGTGTGACTGTAGTTGAAGTTCCTACTGGTGGACAAGACAGGCCTGAGCGTGTGTCAGGTTATGAGGGATGGTACTGTGGTTAGCAGCTTGAGTCCGAAGCTGACGAGGTTCCCCAGGAGGGGGGGTGGTGTTCTGGTCACTGGGGTTGTCCAGGTGGAACTTAAGGTCTCCAAATAGGATGCAGTCGGTGGATGGGAGAGCCCGGGGTGCGATGAGGTCTAAAAAAGTCACGTTGGGATGACTAATGTAATTTTTTTTTGCCACTAACGGGCCTATCAATTTTCGCCCACTAACATCAGAATTTGTATCGCCATGGTGCTGGGCACGGTCCAGGGGCACGCAGATACAGATGGGCTTGCCTTTATTGCACCATGCTGCAATGCGGTATTGTGATTATTCTTGAAGGCTGTGACAAGGTGTTCAGCCAGGGGCTGGAGGGGTGGGCATGTTCTCCATGCAGGCTGTAATGCAGCCTGCATTGCGAACAGGGATGTGCGCATGGCTGCTTTGGGCGTTCTGAGAGGGCTGACCAAACAGTCATTGCACATGTAAGTGGGCATACCACTCCACCCCTGCCCGGCTCCATGAGTAGTGTAGCCCCACCCACCCTCCTGCCTGCAAAGGAAACATAGCATGAGTACAACAGAAAGTTATCATCATTTTAAGCTTCCTCTTCTTTCACTGCTTGAAAGCAGTGGGGTGACGCTTTTCAACCATAGCGGATTTCACAAGCCTGGGTACAGCAGTCAACATCAAGTCCGCTGGGAAACTCGGGATGCAGGTGATACAACAGGGCCCCCTTAGGCGTGAAGTTGCAGTGCTCCCACCACACTGGTTCGGAGCAGCTCAGGAGCCCCACCATCCACAACATCCGGCCAGAGCAACATCCTCCGGCCTGTGATGCACCATTGATAATCTCTTCAGTGCACCCCGGTGTAGTGGTGGCACGTGGTATGCAATGCAGACCTCCCTACGTTGGTGCGCAGGAGCACCTCTACCATTCACAGCTCCAAGGGGCACAAAGCGGTCTTCTCACACAGGTCAGCAACGTGTCTCCATGCAACCTGGCAGACTTCACCACCAGGTAAGGGCGATCGCAGATACATCAATGTCTACCACCAGGGCACAGCAACTCCACAGCACCTTCGCGTCCTACACCGGGTCTCAGACACAGGCCCAGCAAGGCCTCCAGGCCCTGGGGACTGTCCACAATTTCAAGGTTGTGGATACCATGGTGTTGCATGGAGTTCGCAATGATAAGTGATACATCACTGGTTTTGCCCAGCAATGCATCTCTTTTCATGATTATAACCCTGAATTTCCACTTCACCTGGGACTCTGGCTGGTCATCCTGGCTGTTGGGTGCTTGGGGGGGTTGTTGATCTGTGCTTAACTTGGCCCTGGCTGCTCCATTCAGCATTCCATTGGTTTTGTTTCCTATTTTTCATTGGAGCTGGATTTATAGTCTATTTTTGCCTCTAGAGGAAAAAAAAAGTCACGTTGGGATGACTAATGTACGTTTTTTGCCACTAATGGGCCTTTTATCAGTTTTCGCCCGCTTACGTCAAAACTTGTATTGCCTTCATGCTAGTGTTAGTGGCAGTTTTCACCATGGCTACCTAAAACTATCGCTATGTAGCGACGTATTGTAAATACACCACTAACAGCCTGTCATACCTATGGAAGAGTGAGATCCAAGTGGCTGAGACAATTTGTAGAATCCTGGGCTCTAGAGATTATGCAACTGTGTTACGTATTTTAAAAACAGATACATCATCTCTTTTTGTGGTATGTGGACTGGCAAAGTACCTGGGATGTGCTTGGCTGTTGAGGGGAAAAAACTCGTCACACTTGTGCACTGAAATGTTGTCGAGGCTTGGCTGCACAACCCTTTTTATCCTTCTTCTACCAATTTTTTTATAATGAATTTCTTGTTTTCATTGTATATAGTATGTTATTATATCATGTGATGTAGTGTACTTTAGCCATAATCATGATAGTTGATCCTTTTCAACTTTTATTGTATGTTGTGCTTTTATGATATTTTTATCGAATAAAGCTATACCTACCTACCATCACTAACAGGGCGCTAGTTTTTGGTGATAGGCCGCGTTAAGAAAACTGCCGCTAACTAGCGTTTGCGTTAGTTAGCGGCAGTTCTTGTAAATATACCCCAAAGTGTGCTATCGCAATTTTCTGGATTTGGAATATCTCCTGTTCATGTCAATGAATTTTAACAGATTCAAATACTATCTGAACAGAAAACAGATTGTATTAATGAAACCTCTTCAGGACCAAAGAAAATACAAATCATTCAGTTTTATTACGATGAGTGGAGCCGGGAATTATGCATGTATTAGTGCTGAAGCTATGCAAACTTCCTGGTTTTACAGTCTCTTCCACTATTAAAATGCGATGATGGTACTCGTTTGGGAAACAGAATTTTCCTCAAAGGTGCTGACACTTAAATGATTATAAAGTTATGCAATTCTGACATTTGTTTGGTATATGCTTTCATGGTGGATAATCAATGGTAAAATACATTTTCTCAAGTTTCAGGGTAATAAAGAGAATTTATTTGATGGTGATCGAATATCCTGAAAAGGATGCCTATGTCAGAGGCATGGGCCTCCTTTCTGAGGGAAGATCATAAATAATTATCACTTACTCTGATTGTTAGAAGCTATGTTGCTGTTTTCAATTTCACTGAGAGGGCACGTCTACTTAAGCACTATTGGCATTACCAGCAGACATGCACCTTCATTCCCTTGACAAAAACCTTCATGCATTAGTCCTTCAAAGTTCTCACAGATCGGCTACGTTCAGAAAGCTGAAATTTGATTACAAATATAAAACTTTTCTTTTTCTTCTTCTTTTTTTTTTAATGAAGCAACATCTTTGTACCATGCTTGCTGCTGTATTATAGGAAATGGAGTAAATAGGTCTGGCCCCAACTTTAACACTGTCCATACTTAATTCATTTTTTTCAATAACACTTTTAAGCCTGCTGGACTTTAGTTGTTCATTCTACAAGGGTTTCACTAAAACAAAATAACAAATACATTGATTTTGCACTATATTTGCTATATTCATAATGGAAAATGAATTACTCCAGATGTGCCCTGTTAGACCCGACAGCCTTTGGAGAGGTGCTCCCTCAAACCTTTTGCCTTCTCACCTGATATTTGCTGAAAATTGTTTTTGTTGTCTTAAGGTCTCTTGGCACTTTACCACTGCTAACCAATGCTAAAGTGCTTGTGCTCTTTCCTTTAAACATGGTAAAATTGGCTTACAATCAATTTGCACATTAATTTTACTTTTAAGTCCCTAGTAAACTGGTTGTACATGTACCCAGAGCCTGTAAATGAAATGCTACTAGTGGGTCTGATGCACTTATTGTGCCCTTTATAACATGTCTCAGGGCTGCCACTGAAGTCTGTGTGTAGTTTTAAACTACCATTTTGACCTAGCAAAATAACCCCTGTTCCAGAGCTAAACCTCCCCTTTTCAAGTATTTAATCACCCCACAGTAGGCACTAAACAGCCTAAGTTAACATTGGGTTACCTTATTACATGTAATAAGTGCTAATGATTGATTGGGAACAGGTATAAATATCATCTGTATTTGTAATTTAAGTTCCTGTTTAAAGGCTATGTCTGATTTTCAGTGGACCACAAACTTGTTGGATATTGTCTTACTGTTAAGATGGCACAAGAATATCCAGTGGGGCCACAATTCACCTGAAAAAGGATTGTAAGCATTTGGAAAGAAGCTGGAGAAGGTCTTATGATGAGGCTAGCAAACTCAAGTACAGGAAAGCTATTAGATTTTAGTATGCGGAAAAAAGTGTCCCAAGTCTCTTACTTCTCTACAAAAATTGAAAACTCCTCCGCCTCCCCTAAAGAGATCTTTCAGATCCTCAGAGAAATCACAGAACCCAAACTAGCCAGCGCTACTCTGGAAGCTTCTATAGAGCACAGCAACATCCTTCCACTTTTCTTCAAAAGAAAGATAATGGATTCCTACTTCCACAAGAGATCACATTTGGGTGACTCCTCATCCAGTAAGCCCCTTTTAGACCAACCAGAAGGCAGTCTTACAGCCTTCCCCAATCTTACCTTTAGTCTTCTGACAGACCTTTTAAATACTATAAAATGAGGTTCCCAGTTAGATCCTGTCCCCTTCACATCTTCCGCCAAGGGTCTGAAAGCACTGTACCTGCTCTGACAGACCTGCTAAATCTTTCTCTCACTAGTGGGCAGGTTCCCTCTGAATGTAAGCACTTGATAAGCAAACCACTTCTAAAAAAAAGACAACCTCGACCCCCTCTGTTTGAGCGATTACAGGCCGTTGTCCCTGTTACCATGAGCCTTGAAGCTCCTGGAAAAACATGTTAACAAACACCTCTCTGCCTTCCTTGAATTCAATGAAGTCCTTCACCCCACTCAAGTGGGGTTCTGACCACAGCACAGAAACAGCTTTGCTGGCTGTGGCTGAAGAACTAAGATGACTGCTGGATCAAGGAGATTCAGCAGCCACTATCTTTTTAGATCTTAGTAGTGCCTTTGATAAATAAATCATACTACACTAATTCAGAGAATTTTGAATGTAGGTATCGAGGGCAGAGCACTAAAATTTCTTTCCTCCATTGTGGAGAATGGACTCTATCAAAGTTGTAGATCAGTGCTGCTAGTCTTCCTCTAAGGTATGGGGTACCTCAGGGGTCCTCCCTGAGTCTTACCATTTTTAACCTGTATATGTACCCAGGGACTGAAATCGTGATTTAATTTGGGTTTTCACAGGTTTATTACGCTGATAACACCCAGCTGGTTATGTCAATCTCCCCAACCCCAGCTCAAGCCACCTTTTTCTGGCCCCATCCCTTCAAAAAGTATCCAGATGCATGGCTAACTGCTGAGTATAACTCAATGAGGTCAAGACAGAGGTTATGTTGCTGTACAATAATCTCTGTAGCAACATTCAGACTCCAATGCTGGACTGCCTGAGTAGGCTCCCTAGCCCCAACAGTTTTAAAAAGAACCTTGGGATGTGGTTGGAATCTAGCCTAACGATGGACCACCAAGCAAAAAAGTTTTCTGCCAGTGGATTTGGCATTCTGAGACTTTTGAGGAAGGTCCTCATTCCTCTCCCTTTTACAGCCGGAAGAGTGATTGTCCAGGCCCCATGTTATCGTGCCTGGACTATGGGAATGCCCTATACCTATGCTCACCCCAATATATGGTTTAAAGGTTACATATTGTCCAGAACGATGCTGCCCAGCACCTTATGAACATGATAAGAATCCAGTTTGCCAAAAAAACTCTGGCAGATCTACATTGACTCCCAGTGAATCAACAAGTGCAATTTAAGACCTTACGCATTATGCACAGGGTACTCAACAAAAAAGGCCCCCTACTGCTAAGACCTCTTGCCTCTTCGTACATGCCTGGGAGGCTCCTCAGATCCTCATCGGCACATCTGTTGAACATCCCTAGGATTCGCAGATCCAGATGGGGAGGCCGCTCGAATGACCTTTCTTGGCTCCCAAACTCTGGAACACCCACCTTCAGACTTACGTCAAGTGGAACATGAACTTTCTTTCCACAAAGCCCTCAAAACTTGGCTTTTTGTGAACTAATCTTGCACTCTGTGGTGATCTGGAGACCTGTGATGTCTGTTCCAGCGCTGGGAGGCCTTCAGGTAGCCATGCACTATATAAGAACTCTAGACTAGACATTGGGACCTGGTCTAGATCTTAGCGGACAGGTTACTTCATTACAACAGTGATGGATAACAGGTCAGCCGAAATATAAATCCCATAGTATATAATAGGATTTATATTTTTCAGTGGATGTGATATCCGTCACCGTTGTGACAGAGTAACCTGTCCGCAAAGATCTAAATCAGGCCCAAAGTGACGATTCTGAAAATGCCACTTTTAGAAGGTTGCAAAAACCTATAGGGGTTAAGCCCAACGGACCGGGGCCAGGTAGGGCTATTCAAAATTCAGAATACAAAACAATGAACCCAGCTCTGTACTACCGTACACTCCTACTACTTATGGAGTAACGAACAGTCAACTCTTTTATCTGATTTTTATTAGACCATTCCTGTTTCTTATTAATGAAAAAATTGATCAAAACTATTTTTTGGACTGAAAAAGAAACACAGACTCATCAAATTCACACATGAACTTACACGTATATACAATTCACATTAACATACACTTAAAGACAAAAATGGACTTAGACACTGTGAAAAAATTATTGGCAACAGCTTGCAACATGACAAAAGCAGCAAATGAATTCATACATTAATCTGATGCAAAACACATTTTTAGGAAAATTTACATCCATCGCTAGAAAACAGAATTTCCGGTCCATTTTTATGAAGCCCTGATGATATTCCCAGTACTATTCGCCTGGGTCTTGAAACGCGTTGGCATTTTGGGAGGGATTTAGTTAAATCTGAATGCGGCAAGAGTTGAAGGAAATTATTTGATAAAGGATTGATATACTATTCAGATACTCTTTTGACGCTGGAGTTGGAATAACACATGTGGTTCATAACTTTGGATATTTTCATGTTTATTACTAAATTTTGTATATGATGTAAATTTTCCTAAAATGTGTTTTGCATCAGATTAATGTATAAATTCATTTACTGCTTTTGTCATGTTGCAAGCTGTTGCCAATAATTTTTTCACAGTGTCTAAGTCCATTTTTGTCTTTAAGTGTATGTTGATG
Organism: Triturus cristatus; assembly: GCF_964204655.1. Lineage (NCBI taxonomy): Eukaryota > Metazoa > Chordata > Amphibia > Caudata > Salamandridae > Triturus > Triturus cristatus. The sequence continues at coordinate 826,985,093 of NC_140585.1, read as the reverse complement.
TGAATTCTATATACGTGTAAGTTCATGTGTGAATTTGATAAGTCTGTGTTTCTTTTCCAGTCCAAAAAATTGTTTTGATCAATTTTTAGATTAATAAGAAACAGGAATGGTCTAAGAAAAATTCCATTCGGACAGATAAAAGAGTTGACTGTTCGTTACTCCATAAGTAGTAGGAGTGTACGGTAGTACGGAGCCGGGTTCATTGTTTTGTGTTCTGAACTTTTAGAAAGTTGGCATTTTTTGTCCTAACCATTTGGTGCCTCCAGTCTGTGCCATGGGCCACACGACTGTGAATAACTTGATAGCTGGCCTTGTGTATTCAGCCAAGACAGTGAGACAAAGGAGGGCTAGGAATTGACATGATGGGTCATCTAGTCATGTTGGTTGGGGCAGAGCTGTTCTCTGCCCTACTTATATTTCAAATGACTGCCTCCTGCACAAACACAAAGGGACTTGACACCAGCCTTTTGTCACCCTAGACTACCTTGAGCCTTAGCACAGGAAGGAAGGAACTTTCCAGAACCAGATGTGGGGGTTGGCTCCAGTTATAAATATTGGACCTCCTGGACCACTTCATCTTCAGTACACTCTTGGACTTGTGGACCACAGAAGATTTTCACCAGATGACTGCCCAGCCTCTCAGAGATTTCCCTGCTGCTACCAGAGGACTGTCCTGATGCTTGAGGTCTGCCCTGCACTCTGCGAAGGAAAACTAGATCTGCTCCTAGCTGACTTGCTGCAACTGGACTTGCCTCGATCTGCAATGGACCTGACTGTTCACACTACAGCAACCGCCAATGACAACCAGCAAGGCAAGATCTGCACTTCACTCTACAGCAATGACCGGAACTTCGCACTAGAGTGATTACCGTCCATGACACCAGGCCTGCTCTTCATGCTACAGCATCCACAATGCTTTCCCTTCTTGACGCAGCCCCCTCCACCACAAACTGGACTCTTCACTTCGGACTTTGAGAATGTAACTTTTTCAGTGGGACTAACCTGGTCCTAGCATCCAGCCCACACTCCATTGCAGTTCGCCTGAAGTTGTTTCTTTCGTCTGGTCTAGCGTGGGTAAGGGACCGCAAGTGGTTCTTTGTGCCTTTAGGCACTATATGTATTGAGAACTTTGAAATTCAGTCTATCCGATTCTATTGATTGGATTTGATTAATTTTGGTGTCAATTTTTTAGTTAAAATATATACTATTTTTCTAAACTGATGTGGGATTTTTCTTGTGTTGTGTTTTCACTTTATTACTGCTTGTGTGCTGCATAAATACTGTATTTCTAAATTAAGCCTGACTGCTTTTGTGCCAATCTACCTGAGAGTTAAGCACATGTTCATTTCATGGTTCACCCTGACATGGACTGTGGTTGCTGTTTAAGAAGGTTCTTCACCCCCCTCAGCCAAAAACCCAATTTTCTACATGTCCGCTTTTTTAAACATGTAAGATGAGACTAAAGTTTGAAGCAGCATCAGTTTGCCTCATTCCATTTGCACTGTAAATCTTAATATAGAATAATCCAGTGGCATCACCAGCTTGCTGTTATTAAAGACCTTTGAGGTCTGCTCCCTTATTAGTTTGGGGAAGCCCTTTGAAGCTGCAAGGCACAGGAGGGGGCAGAGAACACTACAAGCCCTAGTGGCTCTCCCGGCCACAACACCAGTCACGCGCCCAGAGGCGCTTACTTCTTTCATTGGGGGCTCTTGCTGCATGGGACATGCCCAGGCACCTGCCCGGGCGAAGACTGTGCCAAGAGCGGGCCCGTCTGCACCCGACCGTGACTGGATGAGGCTGGGCTGGGCCCACCTTCTTTGTTGGCTGACTTTGGTGTTTAACTCATCGCCTTCACCTCCTGGCCAACATTGGCCGATATTGCTGTCATTGTCAATGCATTAGCTCCCATCTAGGGTGGACTCTGGACTTATGCGCAGTTAGTAAACTCCTGACTACCTTTGGTTCTCAGTTTCTCGTGGGCATGTGAGATCGGCACATAGCCCCTGTTGTGTTTGGGGGCTTTACAGACATCTTCTTTTGTTGAGTTTACCTTCATGGGAAAGAAAAAGGCTTTACCCTCTACGTCATCGGGACAGCCTTGTATAACAATTGATTAGTTCTTGGCAAAAAAGCTGTAAGGGTCATCCCCAAATAAATTGATCGGGCTCAGAGGCGGCTTTCAGTTGATTCAGGAAGTACTGGACCACAGCCTTCACTTGTACCACCTCCTCCTTTCCCCGATGATCAGGATCCAGCCACAGCCACTTCTAATCTAATTCTTGAGTCTCCTCCACCCAACCCTGCTGTAATTGTGTCCCTCTCAGCTGGGCCTTCTACTTCCATGCCTCCTTCTTTTTCTTCCTCAAATACCAATGTGGTGAGCCCCCCAGCACCTAAACAGAAAAGGAAAGCCAAGAAGACGGTTGAAGCTCCTGCGGTTACACAACAGGGTATGGCAAGCATGCATGCCAGGATCAGCCTAGAGGACATGATGAATTCATCTGGCCCCAGCTTTCCATAAACCTACAGCTATCTTCTCTGACTTATTAGTAGCCCCTTTGTGGGCTAGACTTGATAACTTGGAGGCAGTTTCTAGGGACCTGTCAAGCAAAATGGGTAGCCTCTTGAGCCTTAAGGATAAGTCCCCTCATTACTCACTCCCTCATCCCCCATTCACTTCTACCGACATGCCTTCAGCCTACCCCTCTAGTAGTATCAGAAATCAATACGTAAATGTAAATGTTCTCCCTAAGCCTCAGGTCTTTTCTTAGTCAGATTAACCCTTCGGAGCCTAGGGTCCTTTACCAAAACCTGGTGCGTTTGGTCCAAACTAATTTGCCTCCATTGGCCCCTCAGATGGCAGGAGTCCCTTGCACTGGGGATCAAATATTAAAGGCCTCACAGCTCCCAGTGATTGATCTACCTCCGGCTTGCGCCCCCTATACTGTAGTTTTGACTGGGTGCCTGCACTGATCACCCACAAGGTGGAATCCACTGGACAACTGATTAATAAAGCTTCACATTGGTTGGTTCTGCATTCGGATTTCACCACTAGCGACCGCAAAGACATTCTTATGGCGTGGAGGGTTGCCTGGAAAGAGCCTACTAGGAAAACAATGGGTGGAGATTGTTTTATTATCTCTGTGCGATACCCAGAATTGGCATGTAAAACCTTTCATGAACCTTCTAACAGGGGCGGCTCTTCCACTAGGGCGGAGGAGCGTTGCCCCAATGCTTTCTCGCAGTGCAAGAAGCAGAAACATACAATGGTAATAATTACCACTTTATGCTTCTGCTTCTCACACTGTGAGAAAGCAGAAGGGTTTGGTTGGGGACGGGCGGGTGGGCGGGTCTGCTCTAGGGCGGGGCAAGAGTGGTGTGGCCACTGCTGAGGGCGCTGACTGTTTGGTCGGCCCTCTGGGGCCGCCCAAAACAGTCATGTGCTCTCCATAGTTCAGTCTGCATGGAGAACATGGCGCCCCTGTAAGCCCCCTCATGGGCGGCATCCCCACAAATCACAATGCTCCACTGGAGCATTGTGATTGGCTTAGGGGAGGGTGGCTGCCTGCTTCCTGAAGACATGGGACCCGGCCGGCAAAAAGATATTTTGAAATATTGTTATTATTATTAATTAAAGGAAACACCCCCGTGCGACTCCCCCATCCCAACGCAACACCCCTTACTCCCCTGGCCTTGAGACATGCCAGCCACGCCTGGTTTCTAAATTGTTCCTTTCAGGTTTGTGTATTAAACCACTCCTGTTGGGCTTTTTTTATAGACCCCGATGAGCATCTCAAGGGTAGAGCAACACTTGGAGGGGGGTGGGGTGCACTGGTAGCAGAGCAGGGACATTACATCCACCTTCAAAACGTTATGCTCCCCTGGCGGACCTTAATGATTTAGATTGACTCCATGAACCAAAGGTGACATTTATCCTGCCACCCCAAAAACTGGGTCTTTCATCTCACTCCACAGAGTAGAATAGCGTTTTACTAATCTCAAGAGCAATTCAGTTATTCCTTGACCCCCCCACTTATTAAGTACCCATCAGGAAATTCCAATACTATGGGGACTCAACATCTGCTCCTTCCTATACCGTCTCCTTTTGTGGGTGTTATCCCACATCCTGGGAAATGGCTTATCTCTTGGAATGTCGCAGGTCTGTCTTCCAAGTTTTTGGATGATAGCTGGCTATCATTTATTAGGTCATTTCACATTCTTTTTTTACAACAGCCATGGGAATCAAAGAACAAAATCTTTTTAGAGGGATATAATACCTTTTTTTGCCCAGCTTTGGCCTTGAACATGGGCAGAGCAAGAGGGGGCCTTAACACGTTTGTAAATGTTTCGTTTTGCAACTCCATACAGGCTATGAAGTGGGACTCCCACGTGTTTCATGGTGTAAAACTGCATATTGGGAGAGTCCTCCAAATGGTAATAATAAACTTTTATAACGCAAATAGGTGGTTGGGCCGGTCCTCTAATATCTCAGCATTAAATAGTGTCTTAGACACCTCAAAGGGGGAGGGCCTCTGGCACGTGAATTTGATTCTGGCAGGTGATTTTAATTGTCACCCTTGTCCACAGTTTCTTAAATCAATCACCCATTGCACAGTCCTGTCCGATCTTTGACGACCTGCACCTGGAGCATACCACAGAAGGAGAAGAGATAAACAACTTCTTACACACACATAACCTGTTTTTCACTTTAGACCAATTGTTAACCGAGTCTAGATCTCAAATCCCCCCAACATAAAAATGACGGGGATCTGCTACAATTATAGATTTTATTTTTGTAACTGCCACAATGGGTGGGCCACTTGTTTCTTTTAATATTGTATATAGAGCCTTCACTTATCACAACCCTCTGATCCTGTCCATGGAAGGGAATCAATCGAAGGGCACTCGAAAGCCCTTGGGAATTTTTATACCTACTGACCAGGGAAGGTGCCTACGATGGTCTCAAATAGGTGTTAAGGCTTTTAATCATAGTCTCTTTGCTACTAGTTGGCAGGAGATACTCACTTGCCTCGTTTTTTATCACCCGGCGAGGAGGTTTTAGGCTCCTTTGCCGCCATTGCTCAGAAAGTTCTGGGCTATTATTAACACATGCGGTTGAAGGCCGTTGAAGGGAGCCCTGAAACAGCTGCCATGAGATAAGACAAAAGTATCAAATTGCTGATAATATTATAAAGAGGCCCTGAAAGATTGCAGGCTTCAATTACAGAAACAGACCTGGGATGATTTAATCAAAATGGGGGCAATCAGGGATACAACACCTTTTTGGAAGATAATTACAAGCTCCTGCTTTGCAGAGCCTTCTAAACCCACCTTGTGCCAACACTTTACTCCAGATCAGTGGGTTACCCATTTTGAAAGTGTATATAATGTAGGCCTTTCTGAAGAGCCCCCAAGTAGATATCATGCCCAGTGTGGCTGTTAGACCACTTACCTTCTCTTTGGAGGAAGTGTACAAGAGCATTGAGTCCGTCACAGAATAAAGCTCCGGGCCCTGATGGGATTTCCCCAGACCTCTTCTGTGACTATATTGAAGTGTGGGCTCCAATATTGACACTGGTTCTAAATGCCGCAGCATTGAAAGGAACTCTGCCCTTCTGGTCCACTGCCACCCTAACCCAATTTATAAAAAGGGGGATAAAGTCAATCCGCAATGATACCGCCCTATTTCTCTCATTGATGCAGTGGTCAAGGTGTCGGGCTGGGTCCTCTTATCTAGACGTTCTGTGTGGCAGATGATAATCAAATATTAAAGGCGGTCCAATTTGGTTTTCGCCCGGAAATGTCAACCACTGGCCAATGTCTTAACCTTTACCTTTTAATAAATAAATACATGGATGCACACGGTCGAGTTAATCAGTGGAAGTTGTGGGACATATTGACCGCTTTGGGAGCCGATCCCCTCCTTGTGTCACTACTTATGACTCTTAGTCTTCATGCCCACACAACAACAGCGGTCAGATTCTCTCAGGAGGAGGGGTCTACCCAAACAGTTTAATTGCTCCTGGGGGGTCCGTCAAGGTTGTATTTTAGCCCCTTTTTTTTTCTATTTATATTAACGGTCTAGACGCCGCTCCTATGGCATTACAGTCGGATTCCCCTAGAGTAGGCAGGAGATCCTTGCCTGTTTTATTATATGCCTATGATGCGGTACTTATGACCCGCAGTGCCCGGGGCTTGCAGGTTTTAATTGATGGGTTTGTTGCTTTCATGGACAGCTTGACTTGTCAGTCAATTTCACAAAGTTGTATGTCCTTGTAGCCGGCCCCCGGGGTCTTCGGTCAAAAACTTTTAAAGTAGGCTCCTACACTTTAGCAAAAGTCCTGGTCTCTTCGTATTTGGGAACTCTATTGGACGACCAACTAAACTGCTAAACATAACTGGAGGGTAAGCTGAGTGACCTGAACAAATCTACGGGCGCCATTCTTAACTATGCCCATAGATTGGGATCCTGGGCACCTGAGGTGATCCTAAAATTATACCAGTCCATAGGCACCTCTACGTAGACCAGGTGGCAGTCAAACCTTTATTGTGTTGGGTAAAAAAATGGTCAAGGGAAAATAAGGACCTGAATCGGTTGATCCTCTCTGACTGCCTCTCACTGGAACATGCCTACAAAATCCCTTGGCTACGCTATCTAAAGGAATCATTTCATTCTCTAGGTAGGCCAGATATCTTTCTCTTACGGGATTCTTTAAGGCCTCAGGATTTTTATATTACAAAAGATCTTTAATTTAAATATATCTCTGCCCACCTTGAAAACATTGAGCTTAGGAAACCTACAGTGAGGGCTTATGTTATGTTAAAGTCTGTTATGGGAATGGAACATTATCTCTCAGCCCTCACTAATGCTCATGATAGATTTTTAATTACCCATTTTAGGCGTAATCTTCTTCATTTTCTTTTGGCATACGCGGCAGGACACTTCCTGTCAAGTTTAAGAGGACGATGTGGTTGCAACTCTAGGGGCCCGATTCACAGAACTAACTTAAGAAAAAATCCTAAACTTACTACCATTTTGGTATTCACAGAAGGCACTTACTCGTTTTGGTATTCACAGAAGGCACTTACACATTTCAATATTCACAGAAGTTAGGAGTCCTAACTTTAGGACTCCTAAATGCCTTCTGTGAATACCGAAAGTCTTAAAATTAGAATGTTTCTCAATTTAGTAGTAGTAAAGTTAGGACTCCTAACTTTAGGACTCCTAAATGCCTTCTGTGAATACCGAAAGCCTTAAAATTAGGATTTTTCTCAGTTTAGTAGTTGTAAAGTTAGGAGTCCTAACTTTAGGAGTCCTAAACTGAGAAAAATCCTAATTTTAAGACTTTCGGTATTCACAGAAGGCATTTAGGAGTCCTAAAGTTAGGACTCCTAACTTCTGTGAATACCGAAGTGACTAAGTGTCTTCTGTGAATACCAAAATGAGTAAGTGCCTTCTGTGAATACCAAAATGGTAGTAAGTTTAGGATTTTGTCTTAAGTTAGTTCTGTGAATCGGGCCCTAGGTCTCCACAGGACACATTACACTTCGTTCTACTTTGTAAATTGTTTTCTCTTCCAAGAAAGTAATTTCTTTGTCCCCTTTTAAAGAGTTTGAAGTTTAGGCATGCCAGAGTGGCACTTATGTATTTACAGTTGTTGCCTAATGTTCTTACACTTTGTGCAGCGACACGTTTCTTACAGGCTGCCTATAGATCTAGCCTTTCTAGACACGATTGAACTGTGTCTGACTTGTCTGTTTAAGCTGTATTGTTTTTTTTAATATTTATTAGCTATGACACTGAGTGGATCTTGTGTTTAGGCCTACTCTTAAAAATGGGATGTGCAATAGTTCTATCTAATATTTTAATGATGATTTTTTTTTATGTATGTTTGTATCTTTTATGGTGGTTGTTAAAAATGGGGGTCTCTACGCTAGTTGGCAGAGGTAGGTACCTTTGTCCAAGTAGTGACCCTTCTTCCTAGTCAGGGAAAGGGAGTTACACTCCTAAAATACCAAAATCTCTTGTTGAGCCTCAAAGAGCCAGCATCCACAGACGACAGTTCCGGAGGTCGGTACAGGAGTCGTCAGGCCCTTGAAGCACACGTGTTACAGATCGAACCCTCGTGGTTGAAGTCGGGAGCACCCGCATCGGCAGGCATCGGGGCTGCGGTGAGAAGTGCAGTGGTGCAGCATGCGGTGCCATCAGGTCGCGGTACAGGCAGCGGCTCGGTGATGGTAGTCCAGCTGCATCTGTGAGACCAGGGCTCCGTTGTGAAGTGATGCGGTGCTCGTCGCAGTGCGGGCAGGTCATGGTGCAAGCAGCAGCGTCGTCGTTGCAGAAGAGCTGTCATCGGCTGATGAAATGGAGTCAATGGCGCCAGTGTTGGTAGGCCGAGGTTGTGGTGCGGGATGAGGGTGGTGTGTCGTGTAACTTACGAGTTGTGCCCTCAAACCAAAGAGCATGCAGCAGCGTTGATGTTAGCGAGGAGCGTCATCGGTGATAACAGGACAGTGGCGTGAAGTGAGGCAGTGCGGACAGCGGTGCCCACAGGTCGCGGTGTAAGCAGTGGCTCAGTGGCGGCGTCTGGTGGCGTCATCGGTGTGACCAGGGTTGCATTGCGAGGTGCGGTGGTACCCTCTGAGGTGCCTCAAGGACACGGAATCGGCAGCAGCATCTTTGTTGGCTTTGGGTTGCTTTTTCTTCTGTTGCAGCACAAAACAAACAGTCCCCAGTGCAGTTAGCAGATGAACTTGAATTCTTTGCTGTTCCTGAGACTTCTTGAAGAGGGGGAAAGCTTTACCTCAAGCCCTTGGAGAAACTCAGACAAAGAAGTTGCAGAAAGTTCAGTGCAATACTTTCACTGCCCAAGACAGAAGCAGCCACTGCAGTCGAACACAGCAAAGCATATAGCAAAAAGGTAGTCTCTCCTCACAGCTTCTCCAGCTCTTCTTCTTGGCAGTCTTCTTAGTCCCAAAAGAGTTCTCCAATGTCTTTTATCTCCCTGAGACTTCCAACAGGAGGCAAGTCTACTTCAAGGCCTTGGAGAAAACTCTAACAGCAAGATGATGAAAGTACAATCCAGTCCTTTACCTGCCCAAGGCAGAAGCAGCAAGCAGCAGGCCAACACAGCAGAGCATGCAGCAAAGTGGCAGTTCCTCTTGACAGCTTTACCAGCTCTTCTTCCTGACAGATTCCTTGGTTCAGCAGTAATCTAAAGTTCTGCGGTATTGGCCCCACTTTCTATAGCACAAATTCCTTTGTTCTCTGGTGGCAGAGAAGCTTTTTGCCCAGCCAAAACTAGTTCTGTCCTCACTGGTGCAGCTTCCTGGCAGGAGGTGGAGACAGCATGGTTCAAAGCAGACAGGGCCTGTCGAGGTGCTATGGAAATCTCCTCCTACTACTCTAAATACAGATAAGGCCTATTCAGGTGCTAGTGAAAACACCTCTCACAACTCTGAATGCAGCCCAGGTCTAGTCAGCCCAGCCCTGACTCATTCTGGTAAGGCAGGACAAACCTCAACCCCCGGTGGACATCTGAGAGAATGCATATTCCCTGCCCCCGTCACTCCAAAGCCAGACAGTCAATACACAAAACAGCAGAGGCACACAGGATGGCTAAGCAAGAAAATACCCACTTTCTAAAAGTGGTATTTTCAAACACACTGTATAAAATCATCTTTACTAAAAGATGCATTTTTATATTCTGGGTTCAGGCATACTAAACTCAATCTTTCCATCTTGTCCCCATGGGAAGTTATATTTAAGATGTTATAAATTAACTCCCATTCTATCCTATATAACAGATAGCCTTTCCATAGTGAAAAATAAAATGCACTGTAATTCACTTCCAGGACATGCCACACACATCAGTACATGTCCTACCTGTAGCATACACAGCATCCTGCCCACAAGGGGTACCTTGGGCCTACATTAGGGGTGACTTATATGTAAGAAAAGGGAAGATTAGGGCCTGGCAACTTGCCAGGTCGACATGGCAATACAAACTGCACTCAGACCCTGCAGTGGCAGGTCTGAGATACCTATACAGGGCTAATCATGGGTGGCACAATCAGTGCTGCAGGCCCACTAGTAGCATTTGATTTACAGTCTCTGGCACTCTCAATGCACTGTACTAGGGACTTACCAGTAAATCAAATATGCAATGATGGAAATACCAATCCTTAACACAATTTACCTGTAAGCATATGCACTTTAGCACGGAATAGCAGTGGTAAAGTGCCCAGAGTCCTAAACCCAACAAAAACTGTGTCAAAAACATGAGGCCAAAAAGCAAAAGGTCTGGGGGCAACCTGCTGAAAAAGCCAAGTCTAACAGTCGCTTCTGCTTCTGAATAAAGATTTGTTATTATTATAGTGTGGGTCACTCCACTGTAGGTGTTAAATTTCTTCCTCTGTGCTTCTAGATCTTCTTCACACCTTCTGTGCTATAGATCCTACCTCACAGTCATCATTTTAACAAGTGCAGCTCACATACATTTATCTCTGTGCAGCTCACATTCACAGTGTAAAGGGTGGCTAAGGGACATGCATCCAGGCTCCCTTGAGGCATCTCAGTGTTGAGATCGATAAATACAATAGCAATGTCCACCCTGATGTATTCGCGCATAGCAGCGGCAGTACCAATAAATACAATATCAATGTACGGTGTAATCTATACTCACACAATGATGTCAAAACCAGTAAATGCAATGTCAATGTATGCCGTAACTTATGCACGCATAATTACATCAATCTCGGTGAATTCAATGTTGATGTATGATGTAACAACTGTATGTACCATAATGTGAATATCAGTAAATATGATATCAATGACCGCCATGTTACATATGCACACACTCACAAAACCCTATCATTAGGTCCAAGCAAGAAATACTTGATCAGACAGGCCCTGCAACCCAACCCCAAGCCTACGAATTGAGAGGTCACAGGTAGGGTTACACTTCACCCAAAGACAAACGCGCACCGCAGGAAAACCCTGATTGATCCCACAAATAGGTAGTCATGCCACAAACAGGACAGAGGAGATTGGTTTCAATAAAACATGTTTGGCCAAAGATGCACGTTCCCAAAATACCACAAAGTTAGATGCCACATGTAGTTACTCCATGGCACAAAAGGGAACTACTTTGTGTGTGCACATGTTCCTTGGTAAAGGGCGGCATGCTGTAACTCATAGTAAAGTCAGCCAATGCTGAAGTGGTAAAGTGCTACATTGCCCCAAAATGCATGATGGAGTGGGTGGACAATAAATGTGAATGACACCAACCATAGCCTAATTGTTGAAGTCTGACTGAAACCCCCATAAGTAAATTGTTTTGCAATTCATTTTAGGAAAATCAAATGTTTTGGAAAACACAGACCTAAAAAAATCAGTCACTCTAGCATTGACTGCAAGCCTCTTGCCTTTATGACAGAAAGAGAAAAGGAAAGAAAGAAAGACAGAAACAGAAACAAAGGAAGGAACAAAGAAAGAAATATAGAAAGAAAGAAGGAGAAAAGAGAAAGAAAAAGAATAAAAGACCACAAAAAGAAAAGAAGTAAAGAGAAAGAGAGAAAAAGAAAGAAGGAAAGAGAAAGAAACAGAAAAGAAAGGAGAATGAAAAGAAAGAAAGAATGAAGGGAATAAAGTAGGAAAGAAAGAAGGAAGGAAAGAAAGAAGGAGAGAAAAAATAAATAAAGAAGATAATCTAATACAGAACAGTTTTAAATGGATGCTGGTATGCTATGAAATAGCAGCAGTCAGAAAAGCAAAACACCCCAAAAGGAATTTACAACACAATTGGCAGCAGGTGGGATCTGATAAACATGGAATGTGCATCCAAAGAATCCTGTCATCACACCAGGTGCTACACACAAAGGCCACACTAAAGTAATTATAAAATCAAAATCAAAAATATTGCCACTGAAGGGAAATAGCTTGTGTGCAGATGTGCTCTTTGTGAGAGAGTAAAATGCAGTCACTCAAAGTTAACCACTGCCCCAAAGTATATGCTGTAGCTGGTGGAATCAAAATGTGAAGGACACAACTACATACCAATTGATGAGGAGAGGTGTAGGACTTGGCCTTTTTGGCTAAAGTTCCCTAAATGTTTTTCTTTTCCCCATAGACCATTTTTTTCTGACATAGAGTTGCCAATTCATAAAAAAAAAAATATATTTTTTATTGGATTTTTTTACCCTTTTTGTCCAAGGCATTATATACAGATAGCAACACAAGGTTATGATACATATCAAACACATAGATAAGTGTTAATAAATACAACAGAGTTGAAAAACAAAATAAACAAAAGAAGCAGGACTGTTGAGCATTCAATGGACAGGGTTTCCCAGACATTAAATTATTTATACATACTTTTCACTTCCTGTAATCGTCATACTTGTTCCCCCACCTTTAAATTAAACTAGTCATCGCAAATTAAGATTAATTACAATTTAATTATTTTCCAGCCCAAACCGAGGATCTGCTCATAAATCCTTACAAACATAGCCTAATTCATTGGATCCAAAATGATATTGGAGACCAGATTTTGCGCCCATGACTCTTTTCCTTCTGCCTTTGGTCTTATAAATTGATAGTTCAAAATTATACATGGCTAAGAGTCTTGAATGCCAATTAATAAGTGTGGTTGGATCAGGGCTAATCCACTCATTAGTAATACAAGACTGTACCACCACCATGACAATGAATAAAAGAGCAGTTGTAGCTTTCGTTCTTAAATTTGCCGCCCTATCAGACCCTACACCAATAATTACTAATTCTCCCGTGATTGTCATTGGGGATCCAAGTATTAAACCTAGGAAGTTCTCTATTTCTTGAAAAAACTCCCCAAGTCTAGGACAAAAAAAAACATGTGTCGATTCCACTGCAAATAATCCACACCGATTACATTTGTCCCCCACTGTTGTACCCCATCTAGCAACCTTACTATGAGTGTAGTATAAATCATAAAGGGCCATATAGTGCTGACTACGTATTCTTCCAGTCATTAAAACTTGGTTAGCAAGCTCAAGGGATTTTATTATATTAATATCCTCAACACCCAGTTTGTTTTCCCATTTGGTTTTACATATTTCCAGATCATCCAGAAATATTTATACTAATTGTTGATAAAATTGACCTATTGGTGTTTTTTCGTCATTTTTTCAATTAAAGGGATTTTCGCAAACTGTTGTCCTATTCCTGACCCCAGCCGAGCCAGAAAACTACGGATTTGAAGATATTTAAAGAAGTGTTGCTTGCCTAAACCGTATTTCTCCTGTAAGTCTAAGAAAGCTAACAGATGGACTTTATCAAACATATCCCCTAAGCATCGTATTCCTTTTAGGCCCCATCTGATTGTTACTTGATCCCGAAAAATTATGGGGAGCAGCCCGGGAGCCGAGAAAGGGGTATAAGCATTCAAATTTAGAACCCATAACTTCAGTTTAATTTGTTTCCAAACTGCATAAGCTGCCTTGAGTATCTTGCATTGTGTATTTTTAAAGTAGCTGGGCTCAATTACCTTAACTAAGCAGCCATTAATCTCTTCTCCCAGCCCAAATTCATAAATTGATGGTCTATAACAAACAGGGATCTCAGCTTTAGCCCCGACTACCAAGGGCCCCATATATTGCATCATAGCTGCCCAGTAATACATCATAAAATGTGGAGTGCCCCAGCCCCCCGGCGTTTAGGTAAAACCATCTTCTTATATGTCCTTCTATGTCTTCGATACCCCACAAAACACAACGAGGAGAACTCTAAGGGGATTGTTCTAAACATATATAAAAATTTAGGAAGGACTAACATTTTTAATACATTACATTTCCCATGAAGGGATAGATGAAGATGATCTAACCTTTCCAAAGTTGCGTTCACCTTCTTCATCACCGGGAGAATATTCAGATCGGGGATCTTGTCCACTACAGATGTCATTTTTATTCCCAGATATGCTAATTCAGGAACAATTAAAATATTTGCCAGGGGATCCGTACCTGAGTAAAGTACCTGAGTTTTTTCTATGTTCAGTTTGTAACCAGAGAAACAACCAAACTGAACAGCCAATGACTTAATTGCAGGAAGAGCAGTAACAATATCAATGGAAACTACGACTATATCATCGTCATAAGCCAATGCTCTATAATCAATATTACGAAAACTGACTGGTTTAATATCTATGTGCTGATTTAGTTTATTCAAAAATAGATCAATGTATAATGCAAATAAAAGAGGGGAGCACGGGCACCCTTGCCTTGTGCCCCGGCTGATATTAAATAAATAAGACTCTTGTCCGGATATACGTTAGTGGCTACCGGGCGTATATATAGGGTCTTAACTGCTTGTATCAACTGAAAGTAAAAACCTTTCCATCGCAAAACCTTCCACATATATTGCCAGGAGACCCTGTCGAACGCCTTCTCGGCGTCCAACAGGATCACCCCCAATACAGATTTGGTTGCCTGAGCCGAATCTAGGAGGGCAATTACACATCTCACGTGATCAGCAGTATCCCTACCTGGGATAAACCCATGCTGAGATTTGGATAATAGAGGGGTGATGACTGATCCTAGACGCTGAGCAATGATTTTAGAAAAGATCTTACTATTTGAATTAATCAATGAGATAGATCTATATGAGGATGGGTACAATTCAGGTTTGTCCTCTTTAAAAAAAACAATAATGATAGTTTTAAGCCACGAATCTGGTGCATTTCCGCGTTGAGCAGCGAGGAACAGTGTCATAAGTTCCGGTCTTAGGACTTGACGAAATGTCTTATAAAATTCTAGAGGCATGCCATCCAGACCTACCGCTTTTCCTATAGCTAACGACATTATTGCTCCCTCCACTTCCTCCCAAGTTATATCTACTGCTAATTCCTCATTATGATCTTGTGTAACTTTATTAGTTTCAATGTCAGAACTGAATTCCATCATTTTCTCATCTGTATCTACTATTTCATCCTCTGTATATAAGTTGTGATAAAAGTTGCGAAAAACATCCAAAACTTCACCTGGGGAAGCCTGTATCTGATCAAGATGGTCCCATATTTTATAGATTCTATTAGTTATTTCCTTCTGCTGTAATCTGTTTGCTAAAATCCTACCAGAGTTTTCCCCCGCTTCATAAATTTGAGTCCTATATATAGCCAGTTTTGTGGCAATTTCCATAGCAAAATGCAGAAGAAGTTTTTTCCATATTTTGTTGCCGGATTACTTTCCCCATAAGCTCTATTTCTAATAGCCCTAGCTGATTCATCCCACCCTTAATTTCTGCCAAAATGTTACATTGTATAAAGTTGCGGTGCGGCATTGCAGCGGTGCCCTCTACGGTATCTTCAGGACACAGAGTCAGCAGCACCATCGTAGATGGCGTCGAGTTGCTTTTCTACTGTTGCAGCACAAAACACACAGTCCCCAAGTGCTGATGGTAGAAGAACTTGAAGTCTTTGCTGTTCCTAAGACTTCTTGAACAGGGGGCAAGCTCTACCTCAAGCCCTTGGAGAAACTCAATAAAGAACTTTTAGAAAGTTCAGTCCACTCCTTTCACTGCTCAAGACAGAAGCAGCCACTGCAGGCCAACACAGCAACGTGGTAGTTTCTCCTCATAGCTTCTCCAGCTCTTCTTTTTGACAGCCTTCTTTGGTCCAAAAGAGTTCTAAAGTTTAGGAGTTTGGGCCCCACTTTTTATAGCCCAAAATCCTTTGTTCTCTGGGGGCAGAGAGTGTCTGTTCCCAGCCAGAACTAGTTCTGTCCTCTCTGGTTCAGCTTCCTGGCAGGAGGTGGAGGCAGCATTGTCAGAGGCAGACCAGGCCATTTCAGGTGAAAGGAAATCTCCTCCCCCTACTCTAAATGCAGCCGAGGTCTATTCAGCCCATCCCTGACCCATCTAGACTCTCTGGAGCCACCGCTCCTCCCCAGCCCCTGCCATCCCAAAGCAAGACAGTCAATCCACAAACCCAGCAGAGGCGCACTGGATGGCTAAGCAAGAAAATACCTACTTTCTAAAAGTGGTATTTTCAAACACAGAATGTAAAAATCACCTTTACTAAAAGGTGCATCTTTAGATTCTGAGTTCATTCATACTAAACTTTATTTTTCTACCTTGTTCCCAGAGGTAGTTATATTTATAAGATGTTAAAAACAAACTTCCCATTCTGTCCTATGGGAATAGGTAGCCTTGCAATATTGAAAAATGAAATTGGCAGTAATTCACTTTCAGGACATGCCATACACACCGGGGCATGTCCTACCTTTCACATACACTGCACCCTGTCCACAGGGGTACCTTGGGCCTACCTTAGGGGTGACGTATATGTGAGAAAAGGGAAGGTTAGGGCCTGGCAAGTGGGTGCACTTGCCAAGTCGACATGGTAGTACCAGACTGCACACAGGTTCTGCAATGGCAGGCTAGGGTTACATTAACATGCTGCTTGTACGGGTGGCACAACCAGTGCTGCAAGCCCACTAGCAGCATTTGATTTACAGGCCCCGGGCACACACGGTGCACTGTACTAGGGACTGACTAGTAAATCAAATCAACCAATCATGTAAACACCAATCCATAATAACAATTTACAACAGGAGCAATTGCACTTTAATACTGAACAGCAGTGAGAAAGTGCACAGAGACACTAAACCAGCAAAAACAGAGTCAAAACTGGGAGGGCAGAAAGCAAAAAGTCAGGGGAAACACGCCAAAAGATGCCAAGTCTAACATATCACTTTCCCTAATGGTTTTTAGATGGAATCACAATAGTATTTCAGCCTCCCCCGCCAATGTATGCACTTTCTCCATTGATTGTTAGAAGAAAGTTAGAATAGTAAATCTGAGACCCTCAATGTATGCATTTTTTCAGTGTTCATTAAGCTGGAGATAAAACAGCAAATCTGACGCATCCATTACTATAATTATCATGTATTTTCTATTATAGGTATCTTAAAGGATACATGTTGTGTTTTTAAGTATAGGTTTAAATATAAATGCACATTTATACATGTTGTTATTGGACATAATAACAAAAATAATTTTTCTGTATGGATTACATTCTCCTTTCCAATGGTTATTTTTAAATGATGTAGAAGGCTACATAAAAGCTGATAACTTCATTTCTCTTTTATTGTTTGTAAACAATAGACAAGGTTTAGTAAGTAAGTTAAAGGATGCCAGAGTCTTTCTGCCTATTATTTATTCTGGAAATGTTTGAAAATGTTCAGATACATTATATAACATAAGCAACAAGTGTACTGAGATAGAGAAGAGCCTCATACCATGGATATGAGACTGAAGAGTCATAGAAAGCTGAAATCACCTTTCTTTACTGAAGGCTACCGTGAGGCGCATTCATCCTTCACTCGGCAGGCTTATTTGCCTACCTGCTTGCACAGATGAGAATAGCAGATGCTGCTGCTTACCGGACATTTTTCCATTATTCAGAAAAGGTATGCAAGTGCGAACCATCTCTGAAACTCAAAATACGCTGCTTATGTTGCCAAATTCAGCTCAGTAACCTAAACCTGCAAGTAAAGTGGGGTTAGAAAAATCAGTCTGATAATACAACCACAATGTTACAATACTTTCTATGATTCACCCTCATTATAAGTACATTTTCCACTATTTGGTTTTTATATTAGTTACTATTCACATTGTAAGCACTAGAATAGGATTTTTATTTTTAAATAAAACTTGAACATATATTCCTGGTTTCCTCGTGTTCTTAAGTGTGCCTTTTGGTGATGGCTGAGGGTTTGGGTTCCACCAACTCTCCATGTGATATCTCAGAGGATTGATTAGTACCTAAACCACATCTCACTCACGTAATGCTCGGTGGGCTGCAGAGTGGTTGCAGTCCATCTGTCTTTCTGCCTCAGGTTGGCACAATAGCAAATTCCTTTGTGCCAACATTTCTAGAAAACCTACTACTGGACCATGTTCTAGAAAGAAATCCAGAGAGGTTCATTTTGTTCAAATACATATATTTGACCAATAACGTTGATAGATTGGATCACAATATTTGGTAGTTAATATTTTTGTATTTTATATTATGTGGATACAAGGTTGATCATTTGGTTGACATTATTTTTACAATGATATTTTTGTATCTCAATTATTTTTGTGTTCAATATTGAGTCATACCCTGTGAATAAAGGTAATGGAGGGAAAGTTTTTTATTCTGTGGTTTGGATGTCCTAATACACCATTGATTCTGGGAGTGTTTTGATGTAAACACTGAAAAAAGCAGTGACATGAGTACCTTTGCTGAACTCCCCTTTCAATGCTGCATGGTTTGGATGAGAATGGGGAGATAGAGAAAATGCTTGACTTGTCTTTCAAGTAGGAATCAATCCCATCAAGAACATTTCTTTGTTACTCATATCATCTAGTCTGCTGAGTAATGTTTCATGATGTATGGTGTCAAACGCTGCTGGTAGGTCCAAAAGAATGAGTGCAACTGCTACCTCTTCTCCTAAATGGAGATCGGGGAGGATTAACTGCCTCCTCCCAATCAGAAGGTGGTTTGGTGGTCAGATAGTAAGGTGTTTTCCTCCAGGTATTTTGAGGTGTGGTAGAATATGCCGCTTCTCATCAGTTTTTCAAGGAAGGGTCCATTTGAAATAGATCTGTAGTCATCAGCGGTCTGTTGAGTCATAGTTATTCTCCTTAGAGAGCGGTCCTATGTGTGATATTTTGAGTTCTGAAGGAAACGTGCCTGGGAATAGAAATTAGTTGATGATATTCAGTCTTGGAATTGCTGCAAAGTTTTATATTAGGATTTACTTTTAATTCCTTTGCTAGCAGAATACAAGATATGTGGAATGCGAAAAGAGAATGATCATTTTTGAAAACATTGAACAAGGGGAGTCAAGTGAGGAGCATATGTTGGCATACTACTAACTAAAAACCTTTCTAGTAACAATCCCAGACAAACCAAACAACTGGTTGCATATCTGTACTTTGCAGGAATGTTCACCCAAACAATATACAAATTTAACTATGCCATAATGCCCACAACATTAACCACTTAGGATTTGCCACTCATGCCACTACTATGCATTATTCTAAATAAATCATCTCTTTCCAGTACATCGAGGTAGGAAACTTTTAGCCTTTTCTCATATACGTAGATAGGATTGGGTCCATATCCTAGATATTGTTGATGGAACAAGCCGAATGTAGTTCCTTCTCAAAAGAAACAGACGTATTGAACAAAAAAAGGAAAGGGACTTGAGATTTAGAATCATGGTAAAATGATAGGTATCAGAAGAACAAAGAGATGCTGGTTTGCAGTTAACAAAAGTGTCCTCAAGTAACACTCCTAGAGGCACATGGGAAAACTCATGCAAAATGTTCCCTCATCATCATATGAATCACCATTTGACATTCATTAATTAAAACAAATTACTTGTTCTAAGTGTGGTGTCCATCTATATACGCATCTGGGTTTCCCTGGAAATCACATTCATAAACAATGCAGTTCCTTGAATCATCAGTGATAGTCAAGCATCGGAATTAAAGGCTGAGCATGGGTGTCATCTTGTTCTTTTGGAAAATTAAGGCTCACCTTGTAGACATAGAGGCTCTTGTTCATTGCAAAATCTAAAGGTGAACATCTGCTTAATTGGTTTTCTTTCTTTATCATCTCAATCCTCAGTTATCTGACCAAAATTGTTATGCACTCCTATATTTACTTTCTGATATTTATTGATGTTTCATAGCACACCAAACATAATTTAGTTTTCTCTTTTTTACAGGAGATATTTCACTTATGTTACTAGAGTATTACTTATTAGTCCAGAATGTAGAGTTCATCTTCCTCTTCATATTCACCTGGAGAACAAGCCAGTTATGGTTGTCACCGCGTAGCACGGGTGGGGCGGAGGTGGTGGGGAAGAAAAATAGGCAAACAAATTTGCGTACCTTGGTTCCAGACCACCGACTTGTCTCACGTTGTCCTCTTGTGTTCCTTCTTAAAGCCGGAAGCTCAACCAGGCTCCCCTAAGCCAATCACAACGCTGCAATGCAGCGCTGTTATTGGTCTGAGTGCCGTGGTTCAGCGCTCAGACAAGCAGTGGGAGCCTGTGCATGTTCTTCACCAGGCTGTGCATTACAGCCTTGTGGGGATCATGCAAAGTGCGCATGACTGTTTGGCTGTCCCAAGACGGTCAGCCAAACTGTCATGCGCACTTAAGTGCCCACCACTCCTCCCCTTGCTGGCTAGGACACAGCCAAGTCCTGCCCGCCCCATAAAACTTCCTTACAATGGAAAAATAAAATGACAATTACACAGTGTTATTATCATTTTATTTTTCCCTTTTCCACTTTTCAAAATGCACTGGGGCAGGGCTGCTTCACCTTAGCGGAGAAGCCGCCGCTGGGACAAACATCTCCTACATGTGAGTCGAAGACATCACCCTATTTCACTACCAGCTGCACTGAAACCTTTCAGAGGATACACTGTTACATTTTCTCATGCCAATTGGCTGATGGCTCTAACTTCAATTAAACTGTTAAGTGATCCAGGTACTTAAACTCACTCTGCAAGAAGGCCTAAATAAAATCCCTTCAACTAGGGAAGCAGCAACAGGGTGGAAAAAAATCACTGGAAACCAAATAGGTTATTAAAATTGTTCTCACCCACTAAGTGGTAGCATGCTTCATTATTGGGATGCTGACACACCATGGCGCAGACCAACACTCAGGGTGGGGTGCATATTTTGAGAAATTTAACTTGAGGGATCCATATTGCAGAAAGAAAAAATTGGTAAAACTGTCTAAGTGGGTACCCGTGTACTTTTATTATGCGCGCCCCTTGGCAGAATTAAGAAATGGATCGGGTATATCAGAGAAACAACATCTCCATTACCCTATCGGCGTGTGCCAATATGTTTCAGCCTTTACCACGTGTCCAACTGGGTCAATGCCCTTACTCAGGATACGGATCCCTTTTATTATGTTCCCTCCTAGTTATAGACTATATGGTAGGGATAGGTTTTTGGCAACACTTCCCCTTTGTAGACACACTCCGAAGGCATACCAGAATCTCATTATTTGTATTCCAAGCCGGGGAAAGAGAGGGGACGTTGCCCTGTAGTCAAGGTGCGACTTCTCGTGCTACTCTGAACCCTCAGACCGTCAGTTTTCCAGTAAGTTTTTTCCTCCCCGTGGCTGCTCCCCTAGTTGTAGTGCTTTTATATAGTCCTTCTCCTAGAGTGAGTTCAAGTGTTTGTTTGGGAGAGTGAGGAAAGGCTTAATCTCTGGTCCCTTGAAGCTGTGTGTGTAGTAAAGTGATCCAGGTAGTCATGTACCATCTTCTATATTGTTATAGATGTTGTAGTGTGCTGACGCTGAGTTTTGCTGGGCCTGTGTGCTTGATTTAACCCAATGAACTGCCACAAACTAACGCATTGCAGATGATGAATAATGTGACCCCTTCGCTGTGGTTGATTTAGTAGCAGATGTGTTTTGGAATGGTGATTGTTTTACCACGGTGGGTGCTACTGCATTTCTGACATGCTTGTGCACTTAAAACCACCACCACACTCTCCAGATCTTGGTGTAGACTGCACTTTACTTCTTCTACGTCCTCGAAATTGCAATGTTTTACCTTCCAGTTCACACTATTTTCTGGTGATCCACTTCTTATACATGAAGTCATCTAATGCTGACAACAAATGAAAGTGGATAGCCCTAGTTTGCACTCTGGACCCAGTATAGTGGCACACACACAGTAGCGGCTCTTGGAGGGAGTGCTGCGGGGCTGTGGGGCGGGGGAGGGTGGGAGGTAGTAAACTCCAAAACCAGTGATGCAGTGCGCAATGTAATTTGTTTTATTTATTTATTTAGTTACTGAACTCTGTTCGGCCTTAATCCAGAGTTTACTACCCACCACCCTGTCCCTCCCCCACCCCGCTCACCTACCCACAGCACTCCCTCAAGGAGCCGCTACTGCACACACATACTCTTCGGTGGTCACAATCTCTTGTTGCAGTCTGAGACTTGAATTAGTATGAAGGATTATATAGCTGACCAATCCAGCTGTGTTTACTTTTACATTGGTAAGAGGTTCTTCCACTGTAAACAGATAGCCCTACAGGAAGTGCAAAAATGGGATGACTTGGTTTATGATACAATGCTCTTTGCTGACTTCTCATATCAAACTCTCAAAAGGTGCTTGTATTACGCTCAGAAACTCTCTTAGCCACCATTTATGAAACATAATAGTTTTAGTAGTTACAGCCCCTCTCCTTTGTAACAAATAATCAGTTATAGATCTGTGCTCCTCAAGCAGGCATCACACATGCAGAAGGTGCAGTTCCTATGGTTTGGGCCTATCTGTAAGAAATTGGGTTATTATTTGAGAGAGTGAGGGTCCCACTTAACTAATAACACCATCCTGGTCAGGATGAACCACAAAAGTCACTTAATAGCCCTCTGCATAATCCTATGGTAGCTTGGCACAACAC
Source organism: Triturus cristatus (assembly GCF_964204655.1). NCBI lineage: Eukaryota > Metazoa > Chordata > Amphibia > Caudata > Salamandridae > Triturus > Triturus cristatus. The sequence goes on along the minus strand of NC_140585.1, from coordinate 826,962,629 downwards.
CATCCAGGCTTAACTTAAAGGCAATGTGTAAAGTATTTATGCAGCACTCAAATAGTAAGAGGGTAAAACCACAACACAAGAAAAATCCCAGTCCAAATTTAGATGACAAGGATACATTTTAATAAATAAAATGAAACCAAAATGGTAAATGTCTGATAAGTGCAACTGAAGTTATGATTTACTATGATTTTGCATCAGGGTTGTGTCACTTTGTGGTGCAGCCCTGACCCAAACCATTTTTGACATTTAATAAACCACTCAAAGCTACATTGTAAATGCAAAGTAATGCAATGTAGTGTATAGCGCTGCTTTGCCTTACTTTGCATAGGGTAGTCATTACATGGATGGAGCAAGGGTAGTCGTATGCACCCACCCATGTATTTTGACGCAAACCCAGATTTGCAAAGACTTATAAACCTGGGTTTAAGCCAAAGTGGTGCACCTAAACTGATAGCGGTGTAACTAGGAGATGTTTCTTTATTTCTCAACGTTACTTTCTCTTTCCATTTCTGCTCTCTCTCTTTCAATCATGCAGCGCAACAAGTTTTCCTTTCTGTGCCACATTGCATGAAATAATAATAAATGTGCCTCATAGTCTGCAGCTTGTCAGCCAGTGCACCTATCTATAGTGAAATGAATGGACTACACCGAGCTCTCCTTCATTGTATCAATAACTAATTACAACTCTTGATGGTGCAGGTGTGGTACAGGTACTGTGGCAGTTGAAAAATAGGTCCAGATTGTACACATTTACTTTAGACAAAGGGCCTCACCAAGTTTTAGAAACCTCTCGCCTTCCACCAAAGTAAAAGGTAGAATGTCAAGTGCTAATAATATAGCCAGTTTTCTCTTATATAAATGGACCAGATAGTGGACTCTGAACTACTTGGACATTCTGTTCAACATAGTGTGTTTTTGTGGTTTTTTTACTGGTCATGAGACCGTAAGTGACCTTTGTGGAGGTCAGCTGTTTGGATGCTCTGTGGTGACAACAGCATCCATCTCTTGTTTATACCAAGTGGAGGTTGCTGCTAGCAATGAGTATACACTATGATTGACATGTTGACAGGGCTGTTTCACATGGTGACAAAAGCTTCTTCATTATTAGTGTTTTGCTCTCTCTCAGTAACAGCCATCTTTTTAGGTACTAGTCACACAAGATTGAATGTTGGTTTTTCATGTGGTGCCATAGTGTCAACCTGGCTTCTCATGATACACCGGTCTATTGTAAACTGTGCAGTCTGCTTTATAATCCTCATTTAGTCTAATTATAAATAGGTCTCAAACCAGGGAAGAAAGTTTCCTTATAGAGCCAAAGCCAAAACCTGTGGTGGAGTTCGGCTGAGTTTGCTTTTCCTTATGGCAGACTGCAATGGTGGTACAGGTGGTTGGGGCTGTTTTAAAAAAATATTCAAAGATAGAAGCAGTTGGTGATGGTACAGGAGAAGGTTGAATAGGCAGGATCTGCACTTCATGTGTGCTGCTCTTGATATGAACAATCACCCGCTCCTCCTCCTCATTGTCAACTAGGGTTTCACAATCCTTCCTTTTCTATTTTTTCCTGGTACTGGATTACTTGTTCCATTCCATTTGAATTTATAAAATTTATAACGCATGCGGCTACTCAATAGAGTGTCCCGGCACTACAGATTGTGGACCAACATACTTAGAAGGGGAGACAAGCATTAAAGGGCAGCCTTAGGATGCCAGATTTTTAGGCTTAATTTCAAAGAGCCCTGATCTCTATTGGCATGAGATAAAAGGGAAGATTATTCCAGCTAGCCAACGCCAATGCTGAAAAGGAAGTACCACCCCATCTCTTCCATTGTGTCTTAGGTGCTGCAGCCAACAATGCATAAGCTGAGCATAGAGTTCTAGAGGGAAGATAGTGAGGAAGTTGCTTCGATAAATATTTGGGACCACATGCATTAGAAGCTCTAGGGGCTAGTACCAGTCCCTTAAACTTCACTCTCGCCCATATGGGAAGCCAGTGTAACTCTTTCAAATGGACCTAACAAAGACATTCCTCTGGACATTCAACAGGAGCCCGGCTGCTGAGTCTCTTAAGTAGGTACAGAGGGAGGCCCCAGTATAGTAGATTGGTGTAGTCCACCTGTGATGGTATACGGGCATAGACTACTGTCTTCTGACAAGGAGCAAAAAGAAGGAACAAAAGCTTCCATAGAAGCCAAAGGAGGCTAAAACCTGTACCAACTAATAGGGGTTGGAGGAGATGAAGCATAGCTTGGCCAGATCTCACCACCCCACAACATGTGAGGGCACCTAAAACCAGAATCTCTGTTTAACTCGTATTGCAATGAAGATTGTTATGGCACATCCACTGGAACACGGTTGACAGACATGCCTCGAATCTGCATTGGGCACTAGAGATATTGCCATCCCATGTCAAGATTATCAGTGTGTTGTCAGCGTAAGAGATAACCTGCACTCCAAAGGATTACACCAGGGTTACCAGAGAGGACATGCAGATATTAAACAATGTCTGGCTCGGAGCAGAGCCCAGAGGAACCCCAAACTCCATGGATTTTGCATAAGGGGCAAATGGCGGCATCAACACTGACTGAAATCTGTTCGAAAGGAAGGAATGCAGCAAGGCCAGGATGGTCCCACCAATCCCAATCTCTTGCAAGCATTGCACCAGAATAGATTAGGAGACCTTATCAAATTCTGCTGAAAGGTCAAGAAGCAGCAATGCCACTTTCTTACCAATAAATCATGGTAAGTTTAATAATGTCTGAGACCTCCACCAGCATGGACTCTGTGCTATATCCATTGCGAAAGCCCGATTTGGATGGATGCAGCAACTGCTTGGCATCAAGATAGCTGAAAAGTTGGATGTTAATAGATTTTTGAGGATCTTGGAATAGGCCGGTAGCAGAGAGATTGGTCTATAGTTAAAGAGAACAGTTTTATCTGTCGAAGGCTTTTAAGCAGAGGGATCCGTCTAGCCTTTTTCCGGCGACTAGGAACAGTGGCCTGGCTCAGCAAGTGATTTATTAACGCATTCAAGGTGGTATTTATGGCCTCTGCATTAGTGTTCAAAATTTGAGGATCTACAGACAAAATGGCTCACTGCTATTAACAGCAGTCGATGCATTTTGGACATCAGACCCAAAGGTGTCGGGATTATTAATCAAGTTCGTTGTTGTTTAAGGTCTCGACAATGCCTAAGATTTTGCTATAAAAAAACTCAGAGTTGAAAGCAGGGTGCCGGCGAGGCTTCCAGGGGCTGGTATACTTCCTCCCGATGTTAAAAACTGCTCTAGGTTTATTATTGGACCTTGCAAATTTGTTACCAAAATACTTTACTTGGGCTGTTTTTATGCCACAATGGTAAATAGACAGCTCCTTTTGATAGAGCTCCTTATCCTCGGGCTGATACAACTTGTGCCAGGCTCTTTCGTGCCTATTACATTGCTGACATTATGATTTGAGCTCTTTGTTCAACCACGAGCTGATGAGTGTCTCAGACCACCAGAACTTGATCCCACCTGATTGGCCATAATACTTAACCAGGCATTCACTGCTAATGCATCTACTTCAATTTTACCAACAAGCACTGGAGGGCCACTATTGAGGATAGTGGTTATTACTTCAGTCCTAGCCTTAGCCCAAATACGATGAAGAAGTGCAGAGTTTAACCCTTTGCATCTGGGGCTGTGCTCCGATAGCCAGGAGAAATACACTGAAGAGTGATCCGACCAGATGTTGCTCTGAACCTCAGTGATTTTGATATAGCCATTAGGGAAAATTGGATCCAGCAGGTGCCCTGCAGCATGTGTAAAGTTCATCTTCCAGGTGGACATAAGGTCCAAGATATGGGAAGCATGGTGATTCTCTAACTTATTCACATGGATTTTCATGTCACCAGAATTGAAAAATTTGAGTATTTTAACAGGAGACTGTATAAACAGTTGTCCAATGAGAATAAACTATTTGTGTCCTGACCGGGAGGATGATAGATTAATATTCCTGCCATTGTTTTATGAGCTGAAAAAGAAAAACAAAAGCCTAACAATTCAGCTTCACAAGTTCTGAAATCCCAAAAGAGGTGAACTTCAGCGAGCGTTTAAAAACAATGGCGACATCCCCACCCCCTTACCCACTCCATCACGGTGGGCGATTTAATAGCTCGCAGGGACGCTAATGCGATATCCGGTGCTGAGGCCTCACCCACCCATATCACCTTTATCTGCAGCGGGACATGGAGAAGATGGAGGAGTGGACTTTCTCTTCCTCAGAATTGATTTTGAATATGATGTGTCCAATGTAAGATCAAGCACAACATTCTTCTGTGCAGCAAGTTTAACATCATGCTCTGCTACTGCCTCAGGCAGATCCGTTGAAACAGACACTCTTATTGCGTGTGAGTTTTCTTGGAAGAATATGCTTGCTGGGGCAGTTCTCTTTCAGACTCACTGGTTTCGGTCTTGAAATCAGTCACTGCATCAGCAAGAGAAACCTGATGTTGATCTGGTGGTGATGGTACTGGTGTTGATCTAGGAGTGATCCTCCTCCTAATGGTTTCTTGCCCAGGAAAGGGCTCCGGGAGCAGGGTGCATTGCTCGCCTTGGTGGGAATAGGTTGAGAGTTTGATGCCAGTGCTGGCCACAGACTCCTTCTTTGCACTGGTTGCATTCTTTGCAGGAGCCTCTTTCTTGGGTGCCACTTTCTTCACTTCTTGTTGTCCAGTAGCACAAGAAGTAGCACTCAGCAGAGAGGTCTCTGATTTCAACTGTTTTACAGACTTCTGTCTCAGTCTCGTCCATTGCAGGTAACAAAAATGAGAAGACAGACTGTCGGACATGGCCATTCTTATCAATGCAATACACGTCATCATCACAATAATCATATACCCATGTGTAAACTAACTGTTTTGTTAGACGGGGCACTACCAGGGCCGTACTGGAAATTCAAAGCAGCCCTGGGGATTTTTTGGGACTGGGCCCCACTCCCATGGAGGGGAGGGCGACGAGGAGGATACACGTGTCAATCTGTGCTGCTTTACAAAACCGGCCCTCAGCACTGCTTCTTTTGTTACTGGGGGCTGAAAACCGGCCCCCACCCTTCCAGCCTCCCAGGCAAACGCGCGATGCTCGTTACGGCCTGGGCACTACTTACACCAAAGTCATTAAAAAACTACATAATAAATACCTGGTGCCCCTCAAGGACCCGTGGGACATTAAGCTCTGATGGAGTTCCCATACCCTGAACTTAGCGACGTGGTCGGCACTGAGGATAACTTTAGTCATTGTCAATGAGTTAAATGTTTGATGGACGGTTCCATCAAACATGACGGCTGCCTGTCAAACTTCTAACTTGTATTTGTTACTTCAAAAATAACATCCCAAATGGGACTTTGTTTTTGAAAAAAACAAAAACAAATCACTCCCACACCATGGAAGTTTTCCCCAAGGGTGTGGGGGTCATTTAAACATGTTTGCAATCTTTTACCCCCATTTAATTCATGGCGATAAGGGAAAGCAGGAATTGTCCACTTGACTGCCAACTCTAAATCAGCCAGATGGTCAAATGGCCAAACCTCAGACAGCCGTTACTCCACTGTGTGGAGGACTATGTCAGTGATGGAGCATGAGTAGGCTTCATTGGGTACACATTTAAGGTCTCCCCACTGTAAGTTGGGTGGGCGGACCTTCAGTTTGGCAGCGAGGGTACTTCATCGCCCTTGTGATGGAGTTCCTTCTCTGCCAAACTCCGCATCTGCCCCATAGTTGGGTAATAGTACTTCCTACAGTGATCTTACCTTCCATTATATTCCAGTAGACAGAATAAGGGACAAAGAAGAAATAAGTTTGGTTTGAGTATTTATGGCAAGCGATCCTTGATAAAGGGTTGTACTCAGCGATGAGTTCAATGAGTGCAAGAAAGCACAAGATCATCTGTTATTTTATGTAGTATTTAGTGTAACCTGCTCAAAATTTCTGGATGTTTTGGTCACTAGAATTGAATGTTTCAGTAACTGCGTAAGAAGGAAGCAGAGCTCGTTTGAAGCAGAGAAATACGAAGGCATTTACTGCGGTCGTTTCTTCTTTGGCATCATTCGCGGACGAAGAAATGTGCTGTTTCTCGGTCGTCGCCAGCACTTATGGATTAGCAGTTGTTTCCATGGGGAGCCTTCTTCTATCCTGGTTGCCAGGTACGAACATTCACACGTGTTTTCCGTGAAATGTCAACACCTATTATTTTGCCCAAACAACAAATACACTTGTCATAGCCGATTTTAGCAAAATTATCAGCGTGAAGAGAACTTGATAAAATGACAATATAGCACAGGTTCTGCCTGCAAATAGAAGGGCTCCCGACCGCATTTTTCAAGCCGTTGAGTCAAATGGCTCCTTTAGGTCTACGACACCTAGGAATAAAGGGGCATATTATCAAGGTCCGGCGTTAAGATTATCGCCGCTTTAGCGATAATGGGCTTGATAATATGCTGCAGAGAATTCCCATAGAAGCCCATGTTGACACCAGAACATGGGCTTCTATGGGAATTCACAAGGGCATATTATCAAGCCCATTATGGCCGCTTTAGCGGCAGTTTTCTGCCGCTAAAGCGGCGATAATCTTAACGCCGTTTCTCGATAAAATGCCCCCAAAAGCGTTCCCTAACAGGGATGCAATTCAGGCAAAGCTGCTAACAGTGTTTAAATGTCCTGCTCTCTGAACTCAACACGAGTGACAATATGCAGGCATAACTAACTATGGGGCATATTATCAAGACAGGCGATAAAATTATCGCCGCTTTAGCGGCAGAAAACTGCCGCTAAAACGGCGATAATGGGCTTGATAATATGCTCTATGGAATTCCAATTGAAGCCCATGTTAGATGTGAAGGACATCTAACATGGGCTTCAATTGGAATTCCATAGTGCATATTATCAAGCCCATTATCACCGTTTTAGCGGCAGTTTTCTGCCGCTAAAGCGGCGATAATTTTAACGCCTGTCTTGATAATATGCCCCTATGGTTGTAATTCAAAATAGCCTACATTGGAGCATATTAACAAGGCAGCGATATGAAATTATCGCCGCTTTTGCGTCCGTTTTCGGGCGAAAAGCGGCGATAATTTCATCGCCTTATCAGCAAAGACACGCTATCACATGTTTTGCTGACTTAGCGCCTGTTTGCAGCACGCCTCCGATCGCATCGCTAATGAGATGCAAAGGAGGCGTGCCTGACAAGACTCCCTTGGGAAAATATCGCAAAGGCAGCTTCGCGATATTAACAAGGGAGGGTAGCGATTTTTTAAACCTCTTTAAGTATGCCTTAACGCAGGAATTTAACGTCTGTTAAATTCCTGACTAAGGCATACTTAACATGGGGGGTGGATTTTGTGGCTAATACCACAGGCTCTATCATCTAGGATATCGTCGTTTTCCACCATGGAGAACGGCGATATCCCAAATATCTCTGGAATTTTTATCGCTTCGGCGATGCGCGTTGTTAATAACGCGCAAACCGGGCGATAAATTCCAGAGATAGCCGGCGATAAATATGCAAGCGCAAAGCGCGCTTTGCGATATTTATCGCCGGCCCTTGTTAACCCCTTCAGCGCGGCGCTGATTTCCGCGCCACGCTGAAGATTCCGAGCGCGGGCGGGGCCATGACAGAACGGTTCCGTCATAAGCACAGCCCAACCGACGTGCATGACGGAACCGTTCCGTCATGCGCGTCGAAGGGGTTAATATGCCCCTACGATCTTTTTGTGAAAGTGTCAAGTAGACCAGGCGAAGGTTTAATTAGGCAGACACAACTATAAAAAAAACACATTTTTTTGTTGCATGAAATCGTGATATTTTTCCTGACATTTTTTATTGCGTGATTTTTCATAATTTTCGGCCGCAAGAGGCACTTTGTTCAATGACTTGGGAGTTAAGCTGACAGGCATGAGTGATGGGAAAGGGACATGAAGAATAATACATTTGTTTATTGTCTTTTTCTGCCATATTATTTTCACAGAATCATGTCATCCTCAAGACTGCAATGTGCAGATGTGGCTCCTGGGTCCAATATATGGTCGAGATGAGAGAGAGCGGTCTCTGCTTCAAGCTGAGAGGAGTGAGTTGCCCTTTTCTGCTAACTCCTTCGTAGCTTAACAAAGATCACCTTTTACAGTAAAAATAAGATAAAACTTTAACACAAATTTAAAAAGAAATGTTCTATGAATAGCGTACTCTGTAAGTGTGACCTCTTTTAAGAAAAATTATGGGCCTAATTCACAATGGTAACTTCAGTCAGTTTAGGTTTAAATTTACCTTCTTGTTTCTGTCAGAAATTCATGCAGTGATTCCAGAAGGCATGCATTGTAAGAATGCAGACCACCTTTGTGGACATCTGCACTCATAAGTCCCACTCAAGACGTGGAATGTGGGTGTCCTAAGGCGTTGTTTGCCATTAACGTCAAAGAACGTTCACAAAAATGCATGCTTCTGGTTGTTTCCAGACTGAGATCTGACCCTTCCTATCAATGATTAGAGTAACTCCCCCTCCAAGATAGGAACAGAAATGACTCACCCCCACATTTGGTAGGGATATGGGGAAAGGGCGTTCTCTATGGGAATATAGGATTCCACGGGAAGAGAACTTCGACATTTTCGTTAGCATCCCTGGAAACCTGGCCCTGGTATAACTTTGCAAGTGTGCTCTTGGGCATATTAGTGAACATCAAAATGAAGTAAATCTGCACCCGCGTGTAGATGTAAATCTATGGGTTCAGATTTATTCTTTTTTTGTGTGATTCTGACACATAGGTCCTCATTTACAAATAAAATGATGCAGCGTGACGTCGCAAGCCATTTCTCTGCACCGAGCGGAGTCATTTTAAAAGGCACAGGAATGCATCGTATTAACAACACTATGATGCATCTGTATGTTTTCCCCTGTACTAGCACACAATTGGCTGCAATACACCAATGCAGGCACCCTTACGTCATGTTGCAAGGGTGCCTGCGTTGCGGGGATTATTGCTTTTGTGCAGAAAGGGACCCCACTCCTACGCCTCCCTTGGGGAGGTGTAGAATTCTGAGGCATCCCCAGCTTTCCAGAACTTTGTAAATCCGGGAATGTGTCACGTTCCATGGATGTTGCATGAGAACATCCACAGAGCAGAGTGCAGTGCCTAATTTGTGCCGGTGCTTTCCAATGCTTAGCACCAGCACTTACTTATCAGGGCCGGGTCTACAGGCGTCTGCACATCACATATGACATTCATGATATAATTACCTCCCTGACAAGGCGCAGAGTGTTGTTCTCATCTCCCGAGTCCCGGTGAGTGTTGCGGCTATGAGAGCGTGAGCCAAGATTCATGCCTGTGTAGCTAAGTATTTGTAATCCTTAACACCTCCAAGAGCGTGACAGCTAAGACACATGACTCTAGGGGGATATGTACTAGGAAGTGGCGGAGCGTGTCGTTAGCCTCCTTGGCTAAACGACATACTCCGCCACTTCTGAAATGCAAGGCTGCACCATATTTACAAGGATGTGGTGCAGTCTTGCCTTTTCTCCTGAGATGGCGCTAAGTTTAACAATAGCGCCAACACAGACACCCTTGCACCAGAGTGCAAGGGTGTCTGTGTGTAGGGGAGGATTGGTTATGTGTAGGAAGGTGTCCCTTCCTGCACATAAACAATCCTAAAATGCCATTATGTAACTTTCATGTGTGCTGCTTCATGCAGCACATATGAAAGTTACAAAATTGATTTTTTTTATATACAGGAAGGGACACCTTCCTGTACCTAAACAAACCATGGCATTTCGCTTTTTCCATGTGTGCTGCACAAGGCAGCACACATGGAAAAGGTAAAAATGATGAGAAATAATGTATTTCTCCTCGTTTTGCCAACTTAAGACCAGGAGTTTCCTGGTCTTAATTTTGGCACTGCCTCCTATGTACGCCACGCTTGTACATAGGGGGCAGCATCAAATACAATGGGTGTTGTGGTGTAACGCCCACCACAATGCCCACTGCACGCCCCTTTCATGCTAACTATAGCATGAAAGGGTGCCTTATGTACAAGGCAGCCCTAAGCCACATTAAGTGGCTTAACGCTGCCTTGTACATAAGGCGCAGCCCCTATCGCCACAACATCCCTAAAAGTGACATTGTGGTGGTGATAGGGGCTTGTACATATACCCCTGGATATCTAGTCTAGACCTTTTGTGTTCTATAGTATTGATTTTACTATCGACCACTGTATGCTGCGTGGCACAACCTAAATTGCCTCTGGGTGGTTAATAACATTATTATTAAATAACTACTCCAAATAGCTCAGCATACTTCCAATGCAAATGTGAGTTATTGAATTGGTACCTTCAGGCTATGAACTTAGAGAGTGCATTGTTGTAATTTAGTTTTTAGGTAGCGGTTGCTACAGCACATTTTGTCATTTCACGCTGCATAAGAAAACAGAGCCAATCTCTCTCTAATTCTCTCCTTCATTTGATCTCTATCACACTCTGCCTCTAATCCCGTTCCTCTCTTTTCTTTTCTATCTCACTTTCTCTGCCATGCTTGCCATCATTAGCGATCCTCACACTTGACATGTGATGTGCGCTACTAAATTATACATGAATAAGCACTGGTGTGGGTTCAAAACAGATGTGGATAGAAACATACACCAGGTGCAGGTGCTTATGTACGGCCCCCCAAAAGTACAAGAAAGAAGAGTTGCTGTTCTGCTGGCAAGTGACAAACTCTTCGTTGCATGTAGTACTGCTGGGTCACTAAAAGTGAAGTGGCTGCCGCGGGTAGGAACGGGGGGGTCGCATCAGGTGGTACCGCTCTATTGAATATATTGTTGCTGTGTCTTAGTAAATGTAACGAAGTTATGTTTTGAAGTATCTGTTCCCACGAAGAGTAATGTTCTTCTGCTGAACAGTACCTGATGTATTGAAAATCGTTTCATTAAAAGTATTGCTGGTTTCTGAACAAAGCAGGCACTGCCCACTTGAGTATCTATGGATTTATAGAGAATTACCAGTCCTGTCCCATTTAAAGTACTGCAGTCTTTATTTCAGTCCAGTGTTTGCCAGTAGGACCCACCAACACTTATTTTAGGTACTAACACTCAACTTTTTCTTAACACACTTTGATTCCAATGTAAGAGAGAGAAAACACAAAAAGGGAAAATAAGGAGGAGGAGAAAAACGGAAAGACAGTGACAAAGGGAGAAAAAGGAAGAAAATGAATGTGAAAGATAGAGGTAAAGAGGCAGGGTGTTCTGGTGGTGAATGAGAGAGGCATGAGGTGGACTCAAGACAACGCGGTCTTAGTATTAACCACCTCGACCTTTGATAGCACTGATCGCGTTCTTCTGAGAAATCTTTGGCACCGTCACTGATTATTTAACAAATTAAGCACTGGCAGAGTGGGAACACCTGTAGAGTACTGAATGAAAGAGGTCCATATATACAAGGCCATGAAAAGTCAGGCAGGGTGACTTTACGTGGTCTTGTAATTATGGGAAGGCACACTGCGCCACTGGAGTGTCAAAAAATTAGGCCAATCATGCCTAATTCACAAGCATAACTTCAATTGTAAATGAAAGTTTATCACAGAATTTACATTTTGAGTCCGCCAGGAATCTACAAGGTGGTTTCTAGTTGATGGTAATAATTTTATGAGTGTCGACTTCCCACCTCGAGTGCACTTAAATACCACTCAGGGGGTGAAAAATGTAAGTTCCAAGGTTTGGTTTACCTTGGAAGTTTGGAAACACCATAACATACAAACTTTGATTGGCCCCTTTCCCAAATGATCAGCAATATATTCCAATAAAAGGCTGAAGTAACTCCCATTCCTGGATGGCAAGAGGAATGGGTCAGTACCACATCTGCTGGAGGTGTAGAGGAAGGTCTTTCTCCCTGTTGGGAAAATAGTAGTAAGTTTGCACCAGCATGTAGACGTGAATCTATGTCTGCAAATGTACAACATATTTCTGTGATTTAGGGTTCATGTTACAGTGGTGTTTAGTGCATGCTGGGGCTGATGCATAGTACATACTTGGACGTGGCACTTTCAAATTAGTCTGTGCTTTTATTTCCACCATTTAGAATAATGTGAGGAATTCAAGTTTGGCCAAAATTCAGTGTGGCATGCTCAAAAGTAATTCTAGTTTTTTTTATGTTGAATAAAAATGTACAATACTGAATTTGATTTTGATGTTGCATTTGTAAATGGTTTGCAATTACTTTCAGCAAATCATAAAAAATCATTAGTCCTTTAATACTTTGGCAAATTTTGCGCTTGACAATCTATTATATAAAGCATTGAAACTATATATTTCATTTTGCGACGGTTCTATGTGTGTTCCCATTAATTTATTTATTTAGAGGTTTTTTCTAACGCTCTCTATGTCTTCTATTGTTACTTCAAAACGTGAAAGAAAGGGTGTGCTCAGTGAAGGGAGGTTCCTGGTCTAATATTATTCATTCACTACCCTAGCAGGTGTGATTTTAGGCAAATGCACAAGGGGAGAGTATGATTTTCAGGACTCTCTGGCGCAGCTGTAGTTTGTTTCTCCCAGGGAGCATGAGTTCAGTGAATTCCACACTCTATGTCTGTGAACTCTCTGAGACCTGCCTCTGTATTGGTTCTGTCTGAAGGGTCTCTGATAGAATGAATGAATGATTGATTTATAAAGTGCAACAATACCCTGAGGTGTCTAGGCGCTACCTGAAAGCACGTGCTACTAGGTACAGGGGGGATGTGTGTTTTATGCCCTGAAGAGCCATGATTTTAGTCTCATCCTGAAAATTAGCAATGCTTCCTTGTTTCTGTCGGGCACAGATTGTGTGGTCAGTCTCCAGCTCTATCTTGAGACACTGCATCAGTAATCATTCTATAACTTGCAAAGAACTGTAAACCTTCTTATTGCATCTACGGGGAACCAATGGTGTTCTTTTAAAGCTCGATTTATATGACTGTGAAACCTTAATGTAGACACGTTCAGGTCGAATGGTTCTAGAGCATTTCAAGTCTATTGATGAGCGTCTTTGGGGTCCTTTATAAAGAGTGCTAGAGTAGTCTAAGCAGGTCATCAGCAGAGCTCTTGTCCTCTCAACCTGGTGGTCAATGCTGAGAAGAAGAAGTTGTTTCCAAAGTAGGGAGAGCTGGAGATTGATATTCCTTAACAAAACATTGAACCCCAGATTAAAGGAGAGTTCAGAGTCGAAACTGAAACATACATGTGTGGCAGAAAATAAATGGGCAGAACCATTTTTCCCAGGCAGTTGTTCGTGCTTTTTAGATCTAATTATTTATTCAATAAAAATGTTATCCATAGATTTTACAACTAGATAGACAGGGTAGAAAGAAAACATGGTGATGTGTAGTGCCACTTTTGTTGAACTCTATTCGGTAAATAGAAGTGAAACCATATGCTCCTTCATCCACATGACATGACAGAATGTCATTCATACAGGTGTTCTCCCTTATTACCAGATATTGGCCTTCATTCAGAAAGAAATGTGTTAATATGTACCTGCAGGTTTACCACCTTTCATAAGTATAGATTAATCCATTGCACACATTTGTAAAACCCTTCTGCTTTGTGCCTGGAAACCTGAGCCAGTCACGTGGATATGCACTGTGAATTAGAAGACTATATCGTTGCATGGTTACATTTTTTTTAGAACAAGTGCAAATGCATTTGCCATTGTGTATGTTTTTTTTCTCCTCAGGGAAACTATTGTTGCCCTTGGAGTAACGGCTTCCCCTGCACCCCCACTATTTGTAATAGTTGCTTCCTTCAACTTTCCAGCCTGAAATGGGGCTGCCCAACACATGAGTACATCCCGGACCTTTTCCAGGATGGAAAATGGTTTGAAAACCCAGAAACATTTTTGGGGAGTGCAAAAACTTTCATTTAATGCCCACCTGGGAAACGTCCACCTCCCACCCAGCTATATGCACTCGGGGACCAAATTCCATTTTGAGTGCATTGCCAGCTTTCCTGTTTAGGACAGAGCCTTGGCTAGGGGAGTCAAAATCATATACTTTTCTGTAAAAGCATACTTAAAATTTGTCCTGAGCCTCTTTTTGCAGGCAAAATTCAGAATGTATATTAGTTAGACTTTCACAAGTAGCTATGTATGCACATATGTGGTATTTGTTTAAAACAAACCCTGCCAAAAGGTGGTGGAGCTCTATACGGTATCAAAGGTGAGGAACAAGTGACTGGAGAGGTAGCTGGTTCATCATGGTGTAGTGTTCTTTAAAGAGGTGCATCTTCAGCACTTTCATGAAGTTCAGCAGCATTGGTGTGATCCTGATGGGTACATGGATATTGTTCCAGACTATGGGAGCATAGATGGGAAAAAGGTCTTGCCTATTTGTTTCTTTTTTACACTCCTTTGTCTCCAATCTGAGGGTGTACTGGCCACAGATGTGCTGAGAGCCACCGGAGGTCATGAGCTTGTCAGTCGACTAGATTAAGGTGCAGGTTGTTGTGGCTTTTTTTAACAAAGGAGCTCGTTTTGAAGATGTTGCTGATTGAAAGGGGAGCCAGTGGAGTTTCATCAGGATGGGAGTGATGTGACCTTGTTTCTTCAGTCTCCGGATGACACGTGCTGCATTGTGTAAGATGCCTTCCGACCCTGGATAGGAGGTGCTGTGGTGTGTAAGAAAAAGAAACACAATTGATGGACGGAATGCAGAACAAATCAAAACATTCAATCCCAGTCAAGAGATCTGGGTTAAATCCATCATTCTTTTGCTCACCATGCCACCCCAGTTTAGACCTGGCCATATGCAAATCAGTCTTGACCATGTGCCTCATGGGAACAGTCCGGCCCGAACTGTCATGCCAGGTCTTTCCATGGGGCACCGGGTCAAGACTGATTTGCATATGGCTGGGTCCAAACTGGTGTGGCGTAGTGGGCAAAAGAACGATGGATTTAACCCAGATCTTTTGACTGGGGGAGAATGTTTGCATTGTCAGCATTCCATCTATCATTTGTTTGCTGTAACACTTTTCGCCCTAAGTGGGATGGGTATGCCCAGACGTGGGTCCCTTGCTCACTGTGCCACTGGATTCAAGCTAGCCTCGCTGAAGAAGGGTGTCATATCATGAAACCGGTCCCAGGATGCTTGTTTCCAGTCCAGGGAGGACCTGGCCTGGCAGTTCGGTCTGGACTGTTCCCATGGGGCACAGGGTCAAGACTGATTTGCATATGGCTGTAATAGCCATCTATTGCCTCATCTACTCTGTAATGTACATATCATATCATAAGAGTTCGGTCTAATGTGTCTTGTTGTAAGTTAGTCAGCATTCACCTGTGTTGGTCATGCCATTTATTGGTGTGTTGAACGGCCTGGTTGAAAGTGCTTTGTGAGCTCACTAGTGCCAAGCGTTAAGACATAGCTCTGGTTTGTGGGACGTCTGTGAAAAATTCCATATAACATTGAGCGAGTGTGTGCCATGACCCTGTTATAAGCACACTGATGGCCTAAAATGTGGCATATTTGTGCTGTGTTGGATGTCTTTAAAGGGTTCTCTTATTCTGGTCAATGTCCCGCTTGTGGCATCCACCAGAGACAAGTCCAAGTCTAGGTAATAGGTTCCTGTTGAGGCATTACAGAGAGGAACAGCATGCAAGAGGAAGCACACCGGATCAGTTCCAAAGCCCACCCTCTCCTGTACCCTATTTCCTGTCACACCTTTCTCAGTCATCGAAAGCCTGGTTTGGGATCCTGTAATTTGCTACTTGGGGCCAATGAACTTGGCTGAAGAGCACATCTTCTATGAGTTCATGATGCTCCAGATTATGTTATTATAACTTGTAAACAGGAACTGTCTTGGGTTTGCCACTTTAATTCTGTGTTTGTTTTGGTCATTTCAATGAATGCCTGCTCTCCATGCTGTTAGGTGATGTCATTCTTTCTTAGTGAAGGAGTGGGATATTCTAAAATGGCTGCGGTTCTTAAATTCGTAAAATATACTGTCTTCGCAAATGATGCAACATTACAGCATTATGTACGCTTTCCTAACAGATAGGTGCACACCACAGATATTTATTCAGTTCCCTCAAGGCCCCACAGCATGAAGGCACGGCTGCATACAATGATCTATTCCATAAGGACCTTAGCAGCAGCAGCTTCTTTGGAGGCGTTAATGATGTTGCTTACTGTGCATAGTTCCCTCGTGCATTGCTCACTGTGCTACAGCATTAATATTAATTTTATGTTTTAACTGATCATTACACATGTAAGTCATAATCTGACATAATACATGAATCAATTTATTTCAGAATCCACCTGAGAGTATGCAGATGGCAGCGAGCATTGCACCAGGGAAAGGGTGGATTCTAAAATGAAATACCCTATCTATTTATGTAATCTATTTAGGTGTTTTGTTGAGCATCAACATGTGACCCTCTGCAGCAAGGGTGCCAGTGGGCAGCCTGCACCTCTGAGAACAACACCGCCATCATCATAGACTAGCCGGGCATCAATTGTGGATGAGCCTAAGGGCATCGTTCCGGAAGGTAGGGATAGCAAGAGTGATACTGTAATGGCAGTGGTAAGATCAACGCTGACTTTAAATGCATTATTGCTGTCGATGATTGCAGTATCTCCAGATAATATGCTCTAGGACTTTTTGTGCAAGTGAGCAAATATGTAGGTGTTAATAAAGATACAAACAGGCATTAATACATTAATTCATACATGGTAGTAGCAAATCAGGACCCAGCTATGCAATGGCAATGTATATATATATGTACCCGCCGACGCTAACTACAGGGACCACAATTCCTCGGGGTAACACGCTAGTGGGTGGAGCAGTGTGCGACCAACTCGGATATATATTTTAGTGGCTCTCTGAGCCCGGGAGTCGACGGGCTCATGGTTACGCACCTGCGTTCGCTACGAGAGGTACCAGACCTGATATGATTTTAGCAGCCTACACAAGCAACCCTACACTCTTCCTACTCCCTGCTGACGAGCGGCAACTACCGCGAAACACGTGTCCAGGGATGGCTAACGCTACTCTGACTTGCACGCACCACTGAGCATAGGCGTACCCGCCGACGCTAACTACAGGGACCACAATTCCTCGGGGTAACACGCTAGTGGGTGGAGCAGTGTGCGACCAACTCGGATATAGGCAATGTATATATATATATATATATATATATATATATATATATATATATATATATATATATATATATATCTTACCTACTGGCGGTCGCCAGTAGGTAGATATAGTTAGGACCTATTTTCCATAGGAAATCCGCAACATTCTATTTGGAATAACGTTGGCGCCGATTGACGAATCTTCGCAAAATTTTCCAAACTTTTGGCCAGCTCCGGTCCGCTCCTATCCCAAAAATTTCACGGTGATTCGTCAAGCGGGGGCCGAGAAAAAAGGGGGGTCCCAAAACGCATTTTCCCATAGGACCTGTTGACGCAGCTACAGCCCGAACTGCTGAACGGAATTACACCAAATTTGGCAAAGAGGTAGTCCTCAGTTCAGACTCGTGCCTTTTGCTTAAATGGTGTAAATCCCTTCAGTAGTTCCTCAGAAAATTAGAGTTAAAAAGATAGATATATCTATGGCCTCGGAGGATCCGCGCACCCTCCCCGCACCCAGCGCGCACCCTGCCGTGCACGAGCTGAATGCTAATTGGCTGCCAACACTCTGAATCAGGAAGTGTTGGCAGCCATCTTGTGCCTCGGTAGACCCGAGGCACAAGAAGCCCCAAAAAAAACATTGCAAAACACGAAAAGGGGGCTGCGTAGAAACACCCTGACCCCCTAGGCCTGCTCAGGGGGTCCCACAAGGACACCCAAGGCCAAAAAAATGTTTTATTTATTTTTTTAAATTGCGGGATGCGCTTAGGGTCCGCACTTTGTTTACAATTAGCCCCCGGGGGGCCAAGTCACGGGGGCAATTTTTTATAGGACTGGGGGGCCCCTCCCCCCAGTCCCGGGGACGACCGCCACCCCCCAGGGATTGTTTGTTTAAAAAAAAAAAAAACCTGTGTGGGGCAGCTCGAGCCCCCCCACACGCCCCGGGTACCGCCACCTCCCCGGGGCACTAATTTTTTAAAATAGGTGGTCCGTTACGGACCCCAAGCCCCGGGGACCACCACCCCCCGGGGCTTTAAATTAAGTGGGAGGGTGGCCGCGCGGCACCCCTCCTGGAGCCAAAGATGACCCTGGGGACCGCCACCCCCGGGACTCTGCTTTTTGCAATGGCAGGGCGGGAGCCTCGCGGCTCCTACCCTGCCATTGAAAACTGCTTTGCTTTATTGAAGCGAGAGCAGGGAAACCTGCTCTCGCTTCAATGAAGCAAAGACGATTGCTTTTCCACATGGGGAGCAGCATGTTAGCTGCTCTCCATGTGGAAAAGCAATGTCGGCTCCCGCAGGGATTGGGACCCCCCCACGGTCCCCAACGAGATGGCCAGGCCCCGGGGGATGGGTTCCCCGGGGCCAGTAGTGGCCCAGGAGGGGGGCCACGTGGCCGCCCTCCAAAAAAAAGTTTACTTTTTTTTTTTTAAACGGCCCGGGGGATGGGGTCCCCGGGGCCTTAAGTTTTTTGTTTTACCTATTGTTTTTTCAGTGAATTTCTAAGGTTTTTAAATGCTAATTCCTAACTATATCAGGTCTGAAACCTATGGTTTTTTCACTGAATATATAAATATATACATATATCGCACAACCCCACATTATATTGACGCCGCACATTGGAGGTAATCATATTTTTGGTGGAATTTGACAAAGATTCGTGATTTCACCATCTCAAATTACGTTCTGTGATACTGTTTAAACAGAAACAGTGTACAACACTGTCATGAAAAATCAGTTCCACGCTTCCTCGTGTTCCATTTGCTAATAATACATACGCGCAATGCTTTTGTGATAGCCGGCTGGCCTGAGCGATGTGTCTGCGACCGATGCATATAATTTGCCAAAGTCCACATATTAAAGCACATCTGGCAATTAGAGAGGAAATGGCCGGGTCCAGCGCGCGCACGGCCGGCCCTTCGCTGATAACTCCAGTCCTGCGCATTGATTCGAAAGTCATTAGAGCCACGATATGCAGGCTTTCCGGTGTGATATTTAAACTAAACATTCATTTTCTCTCGGAATTCAGTTATTTTCAGCCAGAGTAATTGTATTCTGAGACCTCTGACATCTCTGGTGCCAACTCAGTGTT
The DNA here is from genome assembly GCF_964204655.1 of Triturus cristatus. NCBI lineage: Eukaryota > Metazoa > Chordata > Amphibia > Caudata > Salamandridae > Triturus > Triturus cristatus. The sequence continues at coordinate 826,943,425 of NC_140585.1, read as the reverse complement.
TCGCAGCAATCACATTGATTGCGCTGCTTTGATGGACACGATCACCCTTTCAAGTCCAGCATCGGCGGGTCACATGGAAGCAGAGCTTCGCCCGTTGGCTGCCTTCTATCCCAGTTAACAGTCTGATCATTTATGCCAAAATCAATAGCACTTACAAAGCCTCGCTCTGCGCCGGCCTCATTATGTTTCATTTCTTAGGCTGTTCTTGATCACGCACTCGGTGCCGGTCTCTTTTAAGGCCGTTTATAAGGGCTGCATTTGTGTCTTCCTCTGTCTGTGCCATTAAAGGGGGGCTGAGGGGGGGCTGGTGACCCGAAGCTGACTTCCAAAGCCCTTACCAGATGTTGCTAAATAAAGGTCACGGTAACCTGGCTCATTGCAATACAACTGCTTGTAAGGAGCCGTCACATTGGCTAATTAAAACCCACAATATCAAAGATGAGGTGAGATGCTACAAAGTCTCATCCAATGCACGACCGCCTGGCCCTGTCACAATGGAATATTTTACCACGTTTTCCATCGCATGAAGAGAAGGCAAAGTTCCAGATGAACAGTGAAACAAACGTGCTGAGATCAGATAAGTAGTGTTTTGTTTAACAAGGACTAGAGGACACTGTGAGAGACAGACTCACATTTTACAGTTTGTCATATGCCAGTAGCTCTGGTAAACTCTGTAGGTCGCTCTATTTTGTTTATATTTTTCTTTTATGCTCTTAATCCTGTCTCCTTCGATGGCTGTTGCATGAAGTCATCCACTGTCACCGCTTATGAATCTTAGGCAGGTAACAAGTATAGAGAAGAAGTGAAGGGAGTACGGAATGTGCCCTGATGGTCGTCCTGTATATGATTGACATTATGAGACTTAAAGAGATGTGTCAGGGTGCACTCCATTAGATTTATCCTTCCAGCATTGACGGTACAAGATGAAGTCTCAGAGTACGCAACTATTCAGGACCTATAGAGAGAACTATGTAGGAGATATCCAATGGCCAGCCAAGTGCAGCATTTCTCTCTGCTCTTAGCTAGCCTGTCCATTTAGTTTTTAGTGCTTAGTTAAGAGTGTGGGTATAGTTTGGATCTGCGTCCTCCAGTTTCTACCAAGGGTCATAAGGTCCTTTCATCCATTCCCATTAGATTTGAGGGATAGGTAGTAAATTGGCATATGATATCATATGGTGACAAGGAGAATATCAGGTTGAAGCTGGAGGGACCATCAAAAAGGCTTAGGTTACCGTCTTGTGTATAGCGGCAGGAGGTATGGTAGACACTGATTACTGTGGAAGTGACATGTGGAGATAGACTATGACTAGAGTCCTCCACCTCATCAGTCAGGAAGCATATCTACAAGTGAGGAGTGTTAGTGGGTACTTCTAATATTGGGTGGAGAGGTGTCTATTACACTGATGACCAAGTTTTATCCATTTACATTTTCATGATCATTGGGTGACCATGAATGGTGGCGGTCCCCAGCTTGTGTTAAGCACCTGTGTCCATGATCTTGGATTGGTCTGCTGGTCGGGGACTGTTCCGTAAATCTGGGTCATAAAAATGTTGATAGGTGGGATTATTATTCAGGGTTCCATACCAGGGTCAGTGTTTGGCATCGTTATCTCAATAACCACCAAGTTTTTATCTCTCTTCTAAACTTTACATGTTCCTGAATGCTGCAAATCTTAGCTGGCAAGCAGTTCTAGAGTTTGGCCACTTCAACAATATAGAGGAGACAGTATGCCAATGGGAAAAAAGCTTGAGGTGTAGCAAGGGTTTCAAATACGCTAAATCAAGCAAAGAAAATGGCCCTTTATCTTGTGGGTAGGTAGTGAAGATCAGCCTTTAGTGGGGTGGAGCATGTGCCACAGAGTCCTGGACCACAATGCCATTGCATTTTCTGCACTGATGATAAGTAAGATTTTATAATTGCCCCAATGTATTTTTGGGAAATTAAAAATAAAGAGAACTCTTTCTGTATTTGTATTGCAAAAACAACAGTTGATGGACAGAATACAGAACAATGTCATACATTCACCCCAGTACAGAGATCTGGGCCACAATCCATCGTTTCTTTGCTCACCATGCCGTTCCAGCTTGAACCCAGCCATATGCAAATCAGTTTTGACCCTGTGCCACGTGGGTACAGTCCAGCCCGAAATGCCAAGCCAGGTCCTTCCTGGACTGGAAACAAGCATCCTAGGACCGGTTTCGGGGTTTCACCCCTCTTCAGCCAGGATAGCTTGATTCCAGTGGCATGGAAAGCACGGGGCCTACGTCTGGGCATACCCTTCCCACTCGGGGTGACAATTGCAAAAACTGGTGTGGCATGGTGAGCAAAAGAATGATGGATTTAACCCAGATCTCTTGACTGGGGGTGAATGTTTTAATTTATTCTTCATTCAGTCCATCAATTGAGTGTCTTTTGCTTTCTCGCCCTAAGTGCGCCAGGTATGCCCAGACGTGGGTCCTGGGCTCACTGTGCCACTGGAATCAAGCATTTTGGCTGAAGAGGGGTGAATCCCCGAAACTGGTCCTATGATGCTTGTTTCCGGTCCAGGGAGGACCTGGCTTGGCAGTTCGGGCTGGACTGTTCCCATGAGGCACAGGGTCAAGACTGATTTGCATATGGCCAGGTCTAAGCTGGGGTGACATGGTGAGCAAAAGAATGATGGATTTAACCCAGATCTCTTGACTGGGGGTGAATGTTTTAATTTGTTCTTCATTCCATCCATCAATTGTATGTCTTTTGCTTTCTCGCCCTAAGTGCGCCAGGTATGCCCAGACGTGGGTCCTGGGCTCACTGTGCCACTGGAATCGAGCTATCCTGGCTGAACAGGGGTGAAACCCCGAAACCGGTCCTAGGATGCTTTTTTCCGGTCCAGGGCGGACCTGGCTTGGCAGTTCGGGCTGGACTGTTCCCATGAGGCACAGGGTCAAGACTGATTTGCATATGGCTAGGTCTAAACTGGGGTGGCATGGTGAACAAAAGAATGATGGATTTAACCCAGATCTCTTGACTGGGGGTGAATGTTTTAATTTGTTCTTCATTCCGTCTATCAATTGTGTGTCTTTTTCTTTCTCGCCCTAAGTGCGCCAGGTATGCCCAGACGCAGGTCCTGGGCTCACTGTACCACTGGAATCAAGCTATCCTGGAAAGAGGGGTGAAACCCCGAAACCGGTCCTAGGATGCTTGTTTCTGGTCCAGGGAGGACCTGGCTTGGCAGTTCGGGCTGGACTGTTCCCATGAGGCACAGGGTCAAGACTGATTTGCATATGGCCAGGTCTAAACTGGGGTGGCATGGTGAGCAAAAGAATGATGGATTTAACCCAGATCTCTTGACTGGGGGTGAATGTTTTAATTTGTTCTTCATTACGTCCATCAATTGTGTGTCTTTTGCTTTCTCGCCCTAAGTGCGCCAGGTATGCCCAGACGTTGGTCCTGGGCTCAATGTGCCACTGGAATCAAGCTATCCTGGCTGAAGAGGGGTGAAACCCCGAAACCGGTCCTAGGATGCTTGTTTCCGGTCCAAGGAGGACCTGGCTTAGCAGTTCGGGCTGGACTGTTCCCGTGAGGCACAGGGTCAAGACTGATTTGCATATAGCCAAGTCTAAACTGGGGTGGCATGGTGAGCAAAAGAATGATGGATTTAACCCAGATCTCTTGACTGGGGGTGAATGTTTTAATTTGTTCTTATTTCCGTCCATCAATTGTGTGTCTTTTGCTTTCTGTATTTGTATCCCACAACTTTATCGAGATGATTGGCGCAGCAACCCAGTCCCTTTCTTTTGAAGCAACAATCCCAAAATTGAACAGCTATTACATGCAAGGGGTGGGGAGAAAACTGTATGAGGAGCCAAATTGCCTCATTATCCCAACCAAATATCTGCTATTTGGTATGAAATGAAGTAATGGCATCGAAGGTCTCTTTCTCTTTGCATCAGAAGAAAAAGGACAGCGAACAGGATGTCTTACGATATTAAACCAGAGGATGCCTCTCCATGGGCTCTGTGCACATATAAAACAAGCATTGGCAAAGCCAATAGGTCTGGCATTGGCCGTCATGCTTTTGGCAATTCCTATTTCGTTTTGCCATATTTTTTGCAAGCCTTTAATGCTTGGGAAGCTGCTAGGTCCTCCTCAATCTAAATAAAAACATTGGCTAAGGGTAAAATTGCTGTTTGGTGTCAGAAAACCACATTTTGCCATATTACCCACTGGTCCTAAAGAGAATGTCTTTGTGTAATGATGTGCTCCTTGTGAAATGACAGCAAGCCATTATGCATAGTGAAGTCAGCTAGTGGCTAAATTGGGCTACCACATTGCCCCTTGATGCGTGCTGGAGTGGGTGGAAGAAAAATGCGAATGGCAGAACTACATATTAATGGACAAAGTCTGGCTGAAAGCCTCCATAGGTAAATACGTTATACACATAATTTTTGTAAAATTAAAAGATCTTGGCTAACAGAGACCTAAAAAAGCCAATTGATCTGCCATTGGTTTCCATCCTCTTGACTTAATGAAAAAAAGAAAGCAAAAAAGACAGAAAGAAAGAAAGGAAGGAAGAAAGAAGGATAGAAAGAAGGAAAGAGAGAACGAAAGAAAGAAAGAAAAAAAGAAAGAAAGAAAGAAAGAAAGAGAGAAAAAGAAAGAAAGAAGCAAGAAAGAGAGGAATACAGGAAAGAAAGAAAGAAAGAAAGAAAGAAAGAAAGAAAGAAAGAAAGAAAGAAAGAAAGAAAGAAAGAAAGAAAGAAAGAAAGAAAGAAAGAATGAAGAAGGCAAGAATAATAAGGAAAGGAGAAAGAAAAGAGGGAAGAAAAGTTGGAAGGAAAGAGTAAGGCTAGGAAAAAAGAAAAAGGGAAGAAGGAAAGAAGTTAAGAAAGAGGAAAGAAGGAAAGATAAGCAGAGAAGGAAAGAGAGAAGAAAAGATAAGCAAAAAAGGAAAGAAAGAGAAACAAAAAAGAAGAAAGAGTGAAAAAAGGAAAGAACGAAGCAAATAAAGAGGAACAAAAGAAAGAAGGAAAGACGGGATGGCAGACAGACCGGTTTGCAACAATAGAGCACCCTCATGAGCTTTTATTCAGAGTTCATGTGAGCTGATGCAATGTTATGGAAAATCGGCAGTCAGATTTACAAAGTCCACTTCAAAATTAATCTACAACAGCATTGGAAGGAGACAGAAACTGATAAAGCTGGAATGTGCCCTGTGCTTAGCTGGAAGAAAGTGCCCTGCTATCACATTAGGCTCCGCAAGCAAAGGCGACACTAAAGTAATAATAAAGTAAAAGCAAAAACACAGGTACTGAAGGGAACAATCTTGAGTGTGACTGTGCTCTTTGTAGAAGGGCTAGATGCAATCACTCAAAAGGAAGTTAGCCAGTTGCTGAAATGGGCAGATTCAGTGCCCATGCTGTATGCTGTATTGGGCTGAAGCAAAATTTGAATGACACAAGAACAGACCAATGGATGAAGAGAGGTGGCTGTAATCCCTTTATGTAAGTATATTACATTATTCTCATAAAATCGAAAGGTCTTGGCTAATCCCAGACCTAAAAAGTAGACCTCACACAGAAACAATGAAACTCTGCAATGCTAGCACTAGAAATAGCCATCTTCATTATTCTAGTACTTGTTCATGCGTCACTCCATTACATAATTAAATGCCACTTTTTAATGGTGGAACATGCATCTGAAGCAGGATCATTAACATGTTGAGTTGCCATGCTGGTTGTGAAATTAGAGAATATGTTTTTTCTCACAGGTAGAACACTTAAATAAAAAAAAAGAATGGCACAAGGCAGTAAAACATGTAAGTCCTCCAGCACCCACAATGCCAAACACAAGCAAAAGTGGATGAAAAGAAGAGAGGCCTGCATTGAGCAGCACACTCATGACCACTCCATTACAGTATATTGGTAAAAAGGTGTTCCATGCTCACAGCTCCTGATCCTAGGCAAGCTTCACAAACACAAGTTCATTGTATCACAGATGCAGCAAGGTAATATTTTGCCTTTCGTTGAAAACCTTGGAGTGGGATTGGAGGGCATTGGCAGCCATGGTGCTGCCCTATAGTTTCTGTGTGAAAGGCAGTGTTCACCATTTGCCTGGTCTGCTCTACGCAGTCTCCCACCTTCACAAACATACTAGCACTTCAAACTGCAGTCTGTGCACTTTGATACACCCAAGGCTATCAGTTGTGAGTGTCTCGCTAGTCCTCAGACCAGGCTGTAATTAAAAACTGACTTTAAAACAGGATATATTCACATCCTTTCCTTTACAGGCAGACCACTGGTTGACTTCTCAATAATGATAGTAAAAAAAAAAAGTTGTATTAATCCACATCATCAATGTAGTCTTTGTTTACATTTACCATGTTTTACTTCATCTCGCTCTCCCCAAGAATAGTTGTTTTAATCAAATGTTGTATTTCTATGTTTTATATTCGTGAAACAGGAGTCTTGTATAAATGCACTGTGATTCTTGAGTAAAATACATGTGTTAAAATAAGCAATAGAAGGAAACAGAATAATGCAATTAGTATTATGAGAATGGTGAAAAAGATAAACCATTCCACTATTGTGCTAGAACCGTGACTATACTGGCATAGGAATACTGTATTATAGTGCACTCCTACCTAGTTCTTCCTATCCTAGTTTGCCTAGGCTGGGTGAGCTGCCAAATCTCTGTCGGGTGCTCTAACTCACGTATGCCTGTGGGTAAGTGTCATCCGGCTGCCCGTCTTGGTGTAGATTTGGACATCCCTCATGGAGGTAAAAAGGAATCAGCTGAGCTGGAAATCCGGCATACAGTGACCTCACAGTGTCAACTAAAATCTCCTCAGTCTAAACAAAGGATGGATGATATATATATATAATACGATCCTTCATGTTGCCATGCTGAAGCCCTAGCCAGGCTGCTATTGTGTATTCTATTGGAATATCGCTGTCGCAGAGCAGGCAAACAAATAAAAACATCTTGCGTGATGATCTTAGCCCTTGCACAGAATGTTCAAGGTGTTCTGATAGTGTGTCTGTGAAGTAGTAGTGTGAGCAAAACTGAGTTTGAAGAATATCCTGCTTGTGCACACAAATGAATGTGCGTCAAATGTCACTGTTTTCAGGGAGAGAAGGCAACTTAAGTACTTGGGCATGTAAAAAGCCATTTCTTAACTGGGTCTAATGGATATCCACTCCTTGGACGTGAGAAGATAAAAAACAAGGCTATTCAAACTACCTGAATAAAATGCTAAACTGCTATGTAAAAACATAAAACCCCAAAATATAAAAGGGCACTATGCTAGTTTCAGGTAAAAGCATACAGAAAGCCAAATCATTAAAGAGAAAATATGTAAAAGCAAATTAAAAAGAAGGTAAAAGCTGTTCAAAATTTAAAAGCATTGCCGTTCCTACAAACCGCAGACGTTGCTGCCAGAGGCACTGAATGCAACAGGTCCACAGAGAAAACTTGTCCAGTCTATTTGCCTCAGCATCCGCCAAGGGAGGAACAGCTGGTGCTGATTCTGCAGATGAAAAGCAAGGATTCAGCTCCCCAGGAGCTGAAGCATCCCAGGAGGGCTCATAGTATGTATTTAGGAGCAATAGAGAGAGTGAAGGACAATGGTACAAGTGAGCCATTAACGGACTCACCAATAGGTCAGTGTCAGAGATTGACCCAGTTGAGTTCCTAAGCATATGTCCAGGGCACACTCAAAAGTGCACAGCAGACAGCGGAATACGGGCTGCACACAGTTTAGCCTAACAGGCCGCTGAAATAAGGGTCCACCAAAGGACTGTATCCTGTGTTCATGACACAGGAGCACGTGTGGTAGTGCTATCCCTATATTAACTCGTAATGGGACATCCATTGTGGCGCAGAAAAAATAAAAGCATTTTCCCTGCAATTAAAAATAGGACAAGTGGTAGGCCTCCAAAAATGCTGCCAAGCACAGAGTGTATGAGTGATGGAATAACTCCGAAGACTGTCTGGAAGGTACAAACCAACCCGGAGCCAATTGACTTAAAAAGGTGCCCAAGTCCTGAAGTGGTGTGGGAAATTATTGTGGAGTAGCAACTGTACCTCAAATGAGGTCCATGCAACTTGGAGATAAAATGCCTCCATATCTTTCTGGAGCAATAAGGCTTTCTGTCTGCTTAAAGCATCAAACTGGAATGTTAATGGGCTACGCTGTCTGCGAAGAAGAAGGTTAGTGTTGAAATATATAGAGCAGTCTCAAGCTAAAATATTTCTTCTTCAAGAAACCCATCTCAGCTTTAGTGAGGGCAATGAGTTATTCAGCAAACTTGGATGGGTTGAGGCGTTCTGTTGTTCCGGACAGTCAGTAGCAAGTAAGGGGGTAGCAATTTTGATAAAGATTGGAGCAGGTGGTACTATTAGATCGACAATAACAGATCATACGGGAAGATGGATTATGGCTGCAGTAGATCTCAGCGGGGAAATGCATACCATTGTCTCATATTATGGTCCTAACACAGATGACCCTACTTACTTGCTTAAAGTGCAACCCCATTTGGTAGAGGTTAGTTCACCTATCATTATGGGGGGGGATTTTAATATCCTTCTCGATCCAAGACAGGATCGCTCTAATCACTCTAAGTGTGTCACTGTAATTCGGTCCAGGCGTGTTATGGTCAACATGATGAATGAGATCGGGCTTATAGATGTGTGGAAGGTCAAAGGGGGGGCAGCTCCTGGATACACCTATTTTAGTAAAAAACACGGCCATGCATCGAGACTGGACTATCTTTTAGTGGACAGGCAATGTCTAGAGACTCTGGAAGACGTGAGAGTTCTACCTATTATTATATCAGATCATGCACCTATTATGTTCTCGATAGCTCTAAATGGAAATCTAAAAATGGCACGCCCTAGATGGACCTTAAAAAGATCTGCATTAGGTAATCAAAACATAGTCACCTCTGTCAGTGAATCTATAGATAACTATTTTACTGACAACGATGGTTCAACTCTCCCAGAATATGTATGGGACGCTTGGAAAGCAAACATAAGGGGTCATCTCCATAGTTTAATATGTTCAGAAAATAAGGAGGAGACGAGGAAGTTAAAAACTTTGGAGAACAAAATAACCTCGCTTGAGAACGCCCTACTGGGAGGACAACAAATAAACTCAACTCAAGTACTTGAAGAGCTGGAACTCCTTAGATTAGAGTATAGAGGTTTATTAGATTCAAGAATCAAGTCACAATGGGATGCTCATGCCATGGACAATTATGAATATGGTGAGAGAGCTGGTGCAGTTCTGGCAAGGAAGATCAGGACGGATAGGGTCCGGAATAATATAGATAGGTTAAGACTCGACGACCAGGGGAATATATCTTGTAAACAGAAAGATATGGAAGATCATTTGCTTTCTATGTTCTCTAAACTGTATGAGGAAGAACCAACACGGGAAGACTCAATACAATGGCTGACGAGCAAGGCCCTCCCTACCTTGACTGACGACGGTAGAACCATTCTTAATAGTCCCTTTACAGAGGAAGAGGTTAGGGATCATATTAAAAAATTAAAAAATAATAAAGCAGCGGGGCCCGATGCTCTCCCGGGCGAAATATATAAAATCTTTGAGGAGAATCTGGATCCCAGACTGTGTGAATTATTTAACTATATATATTGCAGAAAGGGAAGGATACCAGCATCATGGAGGAGATCTATTATCGTGCTCATTTTAAAGCCAGGGAAAGACCCCCTTAGTGCAGATTCATACAGACCAATCTCCCTGCTGAATGCTGACTATAAAATCTTTACTAGTGTTCTAGCAGGGAGGTTGGCCAAGTTAGTCCCACAACTAATTAATGTTGATCAGAAAGGCTTTGTGCCTGGTAGATATATCCATGAGTTGAACTTACAGCTGATTGGTTGTATAGATTTAGCAGTAACACGGTCGGAGCCCCTGGCAGTGGCTGCATATGATGCGGCAAAGGCTTTCGATCGTGTTAACTGGGGATTTCTGTGGGACACACTTGGGATAATGGGGTTTGGTGAGACTTTTGTTCAAACTATGAGAGGGTGCTATGAAGGAGCCTCGGCGGAAATCCTTCTGAACGGTCGATTAACATCTAGCTTCAAGATAGGGAGGGGCACTAGGCAGGGGTGCCCTATTTCTCCTCTCCTTTTTGATATTTATATTGAACCATTGGCACAGGCACTCAGGATTGATGAGACAATCACACCCTTCAAATATAAGGATTATAGCTGTAAGCTTGCCTTATATGCTGACGATTTGTTGATCTATACAAGAAATCCGATGGTAGTACTTCCTAGGGTAGAGGCGATAATGGAGGATTTTGGTTACCACTCGGGTTATCAAATAAATAACCTAAAAACAGAAATCATGTGTTGGGGGATTGATGACTGGGTAGGTCCTTGCAGCAGCCAGTTTAGATATTTAGGAACTATCATCACCCCAGACATTAATAATATAGTCCAAGTTAATATCAAGAAATTAAGTAAGGATATCGATCAGCTTTTTTCTAGATGGCAGAACCTTCCCCTCACAATTTATGGTAGAGTTAATTTGGTCAAAATGGTTATTCTTCCTAAATTGACCTATTTGTTTAATTCAATCCCCCTTTCATTTACTGATAAAACTCTTGCAAAAATCCAGGGGAAGATTGGTAGCTTTATATGGGCAAAAACAAAATCTAGGTTATCATGGAAAAAGTTAAAAAGAAGATTATTAAAAGGTGGGCTAGCACTCCCAGATATAAATTGGTATGCTCTATCTTTCCAGCTCAAAAACTTTAGGTGTTTATTGTCATGCCCCGACAACTCCAATTGGGGGAGAATCTTGAATTTAATGGTAGGTTTAGAGGGTGGAGAATCCGGGTTCCTGTACAAATTTGGAGCGGTCAAATTTTATTAAAAAGTCCGTCTAAAGGTATTAAAATCAGCCCTTAGAGTCTGGAATAAAGCTAAAGAGATATGGGGGATTAAGTATTATTCTGAGTCTGCCCCAATTTGGGAATCCCCAGGCCTACCTCTATGTTTAAGGGACAGTTTGTCCCTTCCTATTAGGGGAGCAGGAATAAATATATGGTCGGATCTGATAACATCGGATGGAGTCCTCCCATGGGAGGTACTGAAGTCCAGGATCGGGGACTCCTTCTCTAGGTTTAAATACATCCAACTTTGCTCTTGGTTTAAGGCTGAGGAAGAGAATATCGGAGGAAATTGGGAAATTGAGAGTATTCTCTCTTCTCCAGGGCCCAGGAAGAGAGAAGCGGGGTTCTGGTATAGGAAGATGTTGGAAGCGGAGGAAGCGCACTCTCCCGCACCAAATAGGGTATGGAACTCAACGAGACTTGAGGTAGACTCAGCCACTCTTTATGATTATTCTTTAAAAATACTATATAAATATGTGAGAACTGTTTCTCTTAAAAAGAACCATTTTTTCACTTTAAATAGATTATATTACACACCAAAAAAACTTGCGAGGTTTATAAATCCACCACCCTCCTGCCTTAGATGTGGGTTGGTAGAAGCGGATGATATCCATATATTCTATGAATGTGTGACAATAGGACTCTTTTGGAGTAGAGTGGAACGGGCTATAGAGGGTATTTTTAAATTAAAGCTTTTTTTGAACCTAGTTAGAGTCATGTTTGGGTTGGAAGTAGAACTTATTGATGAATTGGGAGAATCACATGTTGCATTATTTTTTTGCTTTATTTTGATCGCTCGCAGAGAAATCTGCAAGATGTGGAAGGATCCTAACCCCCCGCTGTATGATAATTGGTTGAGAGCTACACTGAGAATTGCACGATTAGAAACACTTTTAACTCACAGAAGGAATAGCACTATTTGGGAACCTTTTTTTGAATGGCGAACTGCAATGAGGTTGTAATAATATACGGTCCAATGATTAACACCATGCCTTGGTATAAAAAGGCAGGCCAGGTCGGCCCCAGGCGATAGCAAGAACTCCGGCCTGGGCCACCCAGGATAAGATTGGGCCACAGGAGACAAGTTGCATTCGTTAGTGGTGAGATGAGGATCAAAAAAAAAAAAAAAAAGCATCAAAGTGCATGTTTGAAAGCTTTTTCGAGGGGCGACAGCGTTGCATCCCTAACTGTGTAGGCAGGTGGAAACAGTATTTGAGTGCAAAAGGTCACGACCGCAGAACCTTTACCAGATAGGCAATTCCCGGTTTCATCCCACAGCAACCTTGATTATTCAACATCAAATAACTCCCATTGGAGAGCAATCTGAAAGCCGGACAGATCACGACAGCTGGAGAACCCGTCAGATAGCACAATACAATTGCTCTTGATGCATTGCATGTGCCATGAAGCGAAATTTCCCCGCAAACTTAAGAATGCCCTAAAATACTCTTGCAGTCAATCCCGCTAAGCAAAAACTTAGTGTTGTCATTCATACAGTGGTATTTGAAAGGTAAGATCCATGACTCACGCACATACTCCTCTTCTAGCACCTCATATTTGCACACTTGATGGTGTTGTAAGCAGTATTGGAAGTGAAAAATTGAAATTGGCACAGAAATAAACTTGTGGATTATCCAATCCACAGAAGGTATTTCTGCAACAGTGAATGGTATTTTCTCTAATTTCTCAATGCGCAACATAGTGTATGTTGTGTCCTTTCTAGCAATGATAGCTTGCTGTTTGTAACATTCTATGGTAAAAACAAACTTGTGGCATTAAGGTGTCTCTCTGGAACGCGGCCAGCATGAAGTGTCTGAGGCATCCAACTCAGTAACATAATAGCCCTAATCTGCGACTGCCCATGTTGTAAATAAGACTTATCACTCTGTATAATGTCTATAGCAGATGATACGATGTTACCCAAGGAGCATATTCTAGTGGATAGTGTAGTCCTACCATTGTCAACGACTGCCAGAGCCGGTTCCAAATTTGCCCTGTACATTTTGCACAGTCTCTCAGCAGCCTCCTGCTGTGAAACCTTCCACACCTCATTGTATATTGCATTCAAGAAGCACTTTTGACATGGTTTAAGAGGACCTAGTAAAAACTTCCTGAAGTCCCATGTCATCAGAAAGAAGGGACAAGTGTTGTTTCACCTGAGACAATGTTGAGGTTTTTAGCCAATCTGGGCATAATGTCCCAACACTGTAAGTTGTTTCCACCCCGAGTGTTGTGTCTGCACGTAACTTAAGACAGGCCTACTAATCTTTAATCCATTGTTGTTACCCAGAAAATGTGTCTGACATCCTTTATTCTAAAGTTCACACTAACCATCCGTCTTGATTGGTACACGATTAATGTTATGTGCCCTGTGAAGCATAGTGTCTAATGTTTCCTCCATGTGATTTGTGAACTACTGCCAGTTCGCAAAATGTGCAAATGTGGAAATGTTTTGTGTTTTCAAATCTATTATCTTAGCCAGGCCACGACACGATGATTGCTGCATAGTTTTGTACAGGAAAATCAGTTGGTATGGTATAAGGCAAGCTTTAAATAAAATCTAATTTCCCTGAACCTGCCAATCTTTAAATACCCATACAGATTTTACATTGAATTTGCGCTTCCAAAAGTCAAACTCTTTCACAGACAGCTGAGACATAAAAGATGAGTAAATCAGCTTAGTATCAGTGAGCATACTCTTCTCAGCCCTAGAATGTGTTAATTTATAATACTAGGACAATGAGTCAGCTGTATCATGACTAGAAAAAAGTTAAAACGTCTGTGCAAATGCTTTCAAGCTGCTCCATTGTGGTGTAGGACAGTGTTCCCATTGTGTGTAATTAAATACTGCATGTGGAGTACTTGCTTTATGCAAGAAATGTTGACAATAATGTTGCAAACAGAACATTTCATCAGCATTAGCTGTTCCATCATACATTTAATTTGTGTCAAAAACAGTTGAATGCTCTAGATCTTCTAGCATTCCATGAACTGCATTAATGCCCCGATCATCAGAGATGGTACTAGGGGTGATAATGTCATTCAAGGAATTGCAGAATCAATACGGTACTCACAAAATTTCATTTGGTTCACATATGTCATACGATACCCTATCCCTAACAATTCCATTAGGAACCGGAACAGCAGAGATGTTTACCAAGAAAAGGTAACTTCCCACTTTTTTGTAATGATGAATGGGGTGTTAAAACCAAGTTCACCAGTCCAACAGCAGAGCTTTTTGTAACGTCCATTCAGAAGAAGGAAAAGACTGTCAAAAAAATGATACAAATGAAGAAGAAAGTAATTAAATTGTAATCCAAAGATAGATCCATGGCAGGACAAAGTACGTCTTTTTCAAACAAATGTAGAATTCATGCAGTATATCTCGGGATGTAGCAGTGGTGGGTAACATGAATCCGAATAGAGGTCATCAAAGTCAACAAAGTAGATGGATTCTGTTTGATCTATCTTTTGCAGTGTCGAACTGGGAGAAGACTATAAGGGTGGTATGTTACAGTAGAGATCCTCTTTGTCAGTTTGCAGATGTACAATTTTTGTTTTCATGCATGTTACTTGCAGTGGTGGCTGCTGACATTTGAAAGTGGTGAGGCATAAAAGCTCCCGCTTAGTGACCTGTGCCGAGTGAGCACAACCACCATAAAGAGGTTAAGGGAGGTTCTACTCCCAAGAAAATATTGTAAAAGAGTGGGTTAAATGGTGTGTTGTCAAGCAAATTTGCAAAAGCAAGAAAGTTAATAAGGAAATGGTGAAAATGTAGTTATGACATTATAAAAAGATTTGATATGATAATGATGTTCAAAGTGTGCTTATGTTTGATATTTTGACACCTTATGACTGTCATGTTGAGTGACACTTTATTCCAAGTAGAATAAAGCAGCTATATTGGACGAGCATACCTTTTTAATCAGAGAGAGGCAAGTTACTCCCATACTATAAGTATGCGGGCAGTGACTTTTGCAAGTAAAGTATGCATTCAGTTTGTGCTGTACAGAAGAGGCAATGTTTTACAGTACACTCTTATAAGTGGGCAGGAATTTCAATGTGAGTGAAGATAGCTCAGAGAGTTGAGCACTCACTCCAGCAAAAAGCACAACTTGAATATTAATCCTATGAATTGTGCCAGGGCTGACACAGACAAACATCTTTTTGTATTAGGTACAATGATAATGATTGAACTCGACACTAGTAATGCACTTTTTACCCAGCCTTACCTACCTACTGGTTACATCTAATGTCTCTCACTCATTTTCATTTCAAGGTAAGGCAAGGTGTATGTGCAAAACCAAAAGAAATCCACAACTCTGCTGCTAAAATATGACACAGATACAGTACAAATAAATGCTACATAACAGATGCACACACTTCCATCCAAGCATTCTTACTGTATTAAGTGCTATGTAAATGACGCTACAATAAAATAGAATGTCTGAAAGTTCAAATGGGTGCGACTCGAGTCTGGCCACATCAGAGTTCACGAGGTGTGGTCTCACTCTCCATCTGGTCTAACAAGTCATCTCTCTGGCTTCTTAACCCTTGTGCAAACTATAAACAATGTTTGGCATACGATTCACAAAGAAGGGAAGGGAGATGAGACTCAAACTGCTGCGCTTTGTTGCTCGCAGAGTCCTCACTCGCCCTGTACAAAATGAGGGTATTAGCTGTAAATTATTGGTTGCTAATGCTATAGAATGTGGAAGTGAGGTAACATCAACAGTGTTAAACCTCCGCTCCGTGCTTTATCTGTGAGATGTGTATGGTAGAACTCATTTTACTGGCTCAGGTGTGGCATAGCAATATGGATAATGTCACTCAACCATTAGTATATACCTTGAGAGCGGGCTCAGAGGCAAGTCTCTGGGAGGTGATAATGTAGGGTGATTTGCATGGGTCTTCCAGTAATTTCTATCTGTCTGTTGTGTGTTGTGCACCTATGACTGACCCTTCTGACTTGTATAATATATATATATATATATTACCTACTGGCGGTCGCCAGTAGGTAGTTATAGTTAGGACCACGTTTCCATGGGAAATCCGCAACATTCTATTTGGAATAACTTTTGCGCCGGTCGACGAATTCTCGCGAAATTTTTAAAATAGGTGAGGCGCTACGCTCCGCTCCTTCCCTGAAAGTCTCGGGGGGATTCGTCAAGCGGGGGCTGAGAAAAAAGGGGGGTCCCAAAACGCGTTTTACCCATGCATTTTTCCATAGGACCTTTAGACAGAGCTACAGCCCGAACGGCTGAACAGAGTTACTTGAAATTTGGCAGAGAGGTAGTCCTCAGGTCAAGGAAGTGCCTTTTGTAGGTCTGGTGTAAATCTGTTCAGTAGTTCCTGAGAAAATAGCATTTAAATCAATATATATATCTGAGCCAGCTTACGGTGCGCTTACCGTGTGCTTACCGTACGCGTACGGTGCCGTGCGCGAGCGCGATTCTGATTGGCTGTTAGATCTTAGTAAACATTCGAATCGTTTGAAACCAGGAAGCGGCGGCCGCCATTTTCTCTCTCGCACTCTGAGGGGGGGAGTAAAAACAAAGGGAAAAAACATGTAAAGAGAGCGGTTAGACAAGTCCTAACCACTTAGCCTTTGTGAATGTGTCCCCCAAGAACCCCCAAGGCCAAAAATTAATTTTTAATTTTTTCCGAAAAATCGCCGATTACGCTTACCGTACGCGTACGGCAAAAATTATTTAAAAAAAAAAAATTAGCCACAATCTCCCCACCCCGTATGCAAATGGTGCCCGTAGGGCACCATTTGTGCATGGCATATCTTTTGTAGCATTCCAAAAAATAAAATGTCAAAGCTCACCTTTCACCACGAAGCGCATAATATGTCCTCTATGTGCGCACGGTGCGCGAAGCGCATCGTGCGTACATAGCCCATCCAGCGTAACGTGGGCACGCGCACCGCGTGCCCACCGTGCGTGCACGCCACTAACTGCGTAAAGTGGGGGCGCGGTGCGCGAAGCGCACCGCGTGCTCACTATGCGCGCACTTAGTAAATGTGGACTGAACTGCGTTAAGTGGGCGCGCACGCCACGAATGGCGTAAAGTAACTTAGCATTTAAAAAACCGTACAAATTCACTGAAAAAACCATAGGTTTCACACACGTTATAGTTAGGAATTAGCATTTAAAAAACCTTGCAAATTCAGTGAAAAAACCATAGGTTTCACACATGTTATAGTTAGCTGGACATTTTACTGATAAAAAACCAATGAAATTCCCCCGTTATAGTTAGTGCAGGCAACTATAACTCACGCGACCGCAATCCTCTGCTGATGACATATGTGTCTTTATGAAAAAAAAATATTTGTAATATATGTATAGCTAAAATTTAATGGAAGAAGACATGGGCAAATAAGTGTCTAAATACAGTATTAGCATCAGCAGAGGATTGCGGTCGCGTGAGTTATAGTTGCCTGCACTAACTATAACGGGGGAATTTCATTGGTTTTTTATCAAAAAAATGTCCAGCTAACTATAACATGTGTGAAACCTATGGTTTTTTCACTGAATATAGATATAGATAGATATAGATATATATATTCACTTAAAAAAACCATAGGTTTCAGGAACGTTAAAGTTAGGTAGACATTTCCCTCGTACAAAACCAGAGAAATTCCACCGTTATGGTTAGTTCAGCTAACTACAACGCGTGCCCCCATAATGCACTGCTGATGATGTCACATATTACATCACTCCTGACATGGTCAGTGACATCACTGATGACATCACTGATGACATCTCAAATGACATCACTGAGCGACCGCAAGTAGATGATATATATATATATATATATATATGCCACAAGGAATCGCCTCACGAAATGCACACCATGGACGAGCAAAGAGACGAACACGGACCCAGTAGTAAGTGCCGATTTTCTTTTATTTAGTCCAAAACTGCACCACCGCCATCATATATATATATATATATATATATATATATATATATACTGAATTGTTGCTCTTGCTGCTGCCCTGCACAGGTTGCCCGCACTCCCGGTAAATCAGATAATGCATGCTGCTTAGTCAAAGAAAAAAGAATCCACAAGTCAAAATAAATTCTGTGCTCATAAAAAATATAACATAAGAGATATAAACACAATAAAAAGAAATTTCTCAGAAAAGCAAACTATAAAGATAAGTATTCCATATAGCCACCTATTATACTGCTCTTCTTTTCATGCACTGGGGACAAAAGTATTGTCGCGTGTAAGTGTCAAGTGACTGAAATAGGTTCACACTGGTGCTGTTAGCCTTAAACAGCCTAATCACAATGAGGCAGCGAGCATGGGATTATAAAGGTCAAGTGACCAAAGGAAGCAGAGAGGAAACGGAGAGTGTAACACATAAAACAATGATGTGTCCAAACTACCCCATGCTCACTGATCCATATAGCAATCAAATGGTAGATGAGAGCCAAACATAAAACCAGTGCATGCAGGTCTAGGGCTGTGGTGTCATGGAACTGCTATAGCAGTAAAGTATCGGAACACAAGGAAGGTGGTGCCCTGAGGGAAATATACGAAAATAGGCTGAATTCAAAAAGCTCCTAATACCCAAACTGAAATAAGGAGGGATAGATTCTCATCATCATGAAGGGTTGAAGAAGTCCATAGACTGGGACGACAAGGAGGAGCAATGGACTGAGGTAAAGAGAAAAAGAAAAAGAGAGGAAAACAGAGAGAAAAAGTATAGTGCAGAAGATACAAAGAAAAAGGAAGAGAATGAGAAAATAGGATCAAAGCTAATGAATATGGCTATCTGGGGAGCCAGGGAAACTGACAGAACGAGAGAATCAGAGTTCTATCCTAATTGTACATGGAGCTCCTCATCCTGATTGAGGCCACCTGGGTATTTGCTGTTGAGACTGGTGATCTATCAGGATTCAAGCCTTCTTAAGGCGTGTTCTCTGTCACCACCTCTTGTTTTGTCTAGAACTCTGTCAATTCCAAAAAAGAAAATGTTAATTTTGAGACCCTCACTGTCAATAGGACTGTACAAAGAGTTACAATGTCTGGCCGTGGGGTATGTCAAATCATTGTTCCTAATGGCCCTGAGATGTACCAGCACTCTCTTTTTGACAGGGAAAATCGTACTCCCTACATACCACATACCACATACCTCAAACCAGAAAAATGTCAAGACATATACTAGAAAATCACTATTGCAGTTGATCTTGTGTTGTTTGCCATTGGCCATGGATACCATCCTAATATTGGTGCTGTGTCTACATCTTTTCACTTACCACATTTGCAGAATCCCGGAAGTTCCCTTAACCAAGTGGCGCCTTGTAAGAGACCTGGGTACAAAAAACAGTGGTCCTCAAACGATTTAGAATAAGGGTTAGATAAATATAGTTCGGAATCGATGCTATATTCTGGATGTCCAGCCGGACAACCGGTTTAATTTTGTAGTAAAGCGATGTACACATAAAGGAACAAATTACATGTGGGACACAGTCCTGAATCCAGTGAGAACAATTAACATTACAAAACACACAAGGGCATTTCAGGCAAGACAATAGGAGCTTTGTACATTATCCAATGTTTTAAGCTTTTGCAAAACAGTATATGCACTTTTTTTTAACACAATGGATTAATGCGCATACTGTTTAGGTTGACGATGTTTCGATCCTGTCACGAGAGTAGTAGGATCATCATCAGGACATTGATGAGTACATGCCTGATTATAACAGAAATTGCCTGTGGAGAAACAAACAGGGATGATATAGAAAAGGGAAGGGGTAAGCGGTGAATGAAGAGAGTATAGAGAGAGGAGATTAGGGCGATCCTCTCAAGGCGTGTTGGATTAAGTCACAACACAGGCGCATAAGGTGCAGGTGTGGAAACCAGGCGGCATGCTGGTGTGTGGGCATGCGTCGAGCTCATAGATACATGAGGCGCAATGGAGTGGGTCAAGGAGGGGTGGTTAGACGTGCTAGTGGTGTGAGTATTGCAAAAACAATGGGGAGTGTCAATTACGTTCGAGGTAAGATGCTGACTGAAAGGATAAGAGTAAGCGCGTACTCCTGTCAACAGCGTGGTGCGGGAAGAGGCGGCGCTAACCTTGGTAAGGTGGTCGAAGGGATTCAATATCCACGAGGGGAGCGGTGTCCCGGAGGCAGGAGAGAACTGGCAAAAGGTGGCAAGGGGATATGTGAACTAGTAGGACAGATAGAGCAAGAAGGCGCGTGGCAACGAGCAAGAGTGGAAGACAGGGGGATGGAAAGGGGAACTGAATGAACAGGTGGAGCCCGGGGCATCAACCAGAGGAGGAAGAAGAGGGGAGTGGGACCGCGTTAATTACAAGAGAAGCCAACCCCCATGGCTGCATGGGGATGACACGGGGAACTGAATGACCATGCGGAGCCCGTGGCATCACAAGAGGCGACAGGCGGAGTATAACCGCGTTGAGGTGAACGAACGGACAAAACGCGTGGCTGCAATAAAAATTGGGATGGGGGAGTGTTCAAACCTTGGTATGGGAAAGTACTTTTGAGATACTTGTTTTGAATGATTTATCCATTTTGGAATCTAAAAAACGATTCATTCCCTACAGCATTATCCTTCCAGAAAAGAAAGCCATCACCTCTCTTAAAATGAATGATTCGTTAGTCATAAAATCAGCCGATAAGGGTGGTGGCATTGTACTACAAGAAAAGGCTACATACAAAGCCGAAATCCAGCGCCAATTATCCAATACAGACCATTATTGTAGGCTACCTACGAATCCCACAAAAGAGTTACAGACACTCATCTTACAAATCACCACTGAAGCAAAATTGGAAGGCTTCCTCAGCCAGAATAATTTCTCTTCCTTAATGTTAAATCACCCCGTACCCCAGTCATTTACACCTTGCCAAAGGTCCACAAAAACCAGACCAACCCCCCAGGACGCCCCATAGTTTCTGGATGCGGTTCCATTTTAGAGCCTTTGGGCCAATATATTGACCACTTCATAAAGGACTTCGTACCACTGACCCACTGCTATATCAGAGACAGCATGGCTATGATTACCCTCGTTGAACATCACCCTTTCGACCCTGCCCAGGATATACTTTGCACCATGGATGTAGAATCACTCTACACTAACATTCCACAAATCCCGGCTCTAATTGTGATCCAAGAGATACTGGACTCCAGACCCCGCCCCCACTCTGTTCCCACACTTTTTATTATCCAGTTGCTAGAACTATGTCTGAACCCAGAACTTCTTCAGTTTTGAATATTACCAGCAAGTTAAGGGCACTTCGATGGGCGCAGTCTTCTTCCCAATCTAGTCATCCTCTACATGGATCACCTAGAAATGACTTCTATCCTCTCTACTACCAACCCATTCCTCTCAGGTATCACTATGTGGCGGCGCTACATAGATGATATTTTCTTGATATGGCATCAAAATGAGGTTACACTTTCCCAATTCCTACACTGGCTCAATAATAACTGTTCTGGTCTCAAGTTCACCAATACACATGACAGATCACATATCCCATTCCTTGACCTAACCATATACCACTCCAATGGTGAACTACTCACTAAACTATACAGAAAAAGTACAGAGAGAAATACATTACTCAGGTATGAAAGTCACCACCCCCGAGCACTCAGAGATTCTTTACCTTATTCCCAATTTCTCCGCATTAGGCGCAACTGTTTCTCTAAGGATGATTATTTCTCTGAGGCCTCTACTCTTACCAAAAAACTCAGAGCCCGTGGTTACCAGAAAAGACTAGTACGGAATGCACAGAAACGAGCTTGGTATTGTCCTAGGGAAGTTCTTCTCTCACCCAGAGTTAAAACCAACACCAATCGTTTAGTTTGTATCACCACCTTCTCCCCTGCTTCAAACCAAATCCGCAAATCCATTTTGCTACATTGGCCTGTGGTGAATGCAGGCAACCTCTCAATTGAGTGTCCCATGTTTGCCTTCCGGAAGAACCGGAACCTAAAGGACCATCTAGTAAGGGCTGCCTTACCTTCTTCTCGTCCAATGGTGACTCTTGATGCGCACTGGGGGTTAGAACCTCTTACCGGACATGCGAAATGCGGTAATTGCAATGTATGTAGCACTACCATGGAAGGCAAAGATTTTGTATTTAACAATGTTTCTATCACCCTGAATTCCTTTTCCAACTGCAATACAAGCAATGTTATTTATTTAATCTCATGCCCATGCAACAAAATCTACATCGGCCAGACAACACAAAAAGTCAAATTACGTATTGGCCAACACAGAAGCAGAGTGCGTTGTAAAACCCCTAATGCCCCCCTTGTCGAACATTTCATTGAAATGGGGCACAAAGAAGATGACATCAAATGGACAGTGATCAAAACCGCCTGAATCGCAGCGAAGATTGAACAAACCTCATTTGATAAACTCTAAATTTGTCATTTTAATGCTAGATTGAATGTTTTCTTTAAAACTCTCCCCTGCGTATGCTAATTCCCTTACAAAATTTGTTACACGTTTCACCTTTGTTAATTTTAATTTTATTGTATTATGTTGATTGAATCTCGCCGTAGCAGTATTTCAAGTTCATTTACGCGACGGTTGCTTTTCTTTCCTTAATCAGGCATGTGCTCGTTTTCATTGTACTCATGTACCAATTTTTTCTTGATATGATTTAATAACGTGTTAGCTTTCCTAGTATTGCTCATTATGTCAATTATCCTGCACAGAATGCCGTTTATACAACTATCCTTATTTACACTTTTAAATTGTCCCCCCAGATTTGCTTGGTCAGTATTATACGTATTTGTTCATTGTAAACTTTCTTGCCTCTACCTCTTTAACTCCTAAGTCTTTCCACTTCACTCTCCCAAGATGGTGCCGCTCACACACGCTCTAGTCATCAACACACACCGCCTGCATTTATACGCGCCCATCGCACCGTCATTTCGTTACTCGGTTCACTACACCAGAGGACCTGGCTCGATTCCGGTAAGCACAGATCACTACCCCCTTCCCCACCTCCGCCGGCCAAGCACCTTCATCGAACTAATGTTGAGCGTTTCCTTCCCCAGTGCATTGTCACGCCGCCTTAACTTCTCAAACCATTGCCACACCCGTTGGACTGTCAACTTTGGGAATCCACTTCTGAATTCCTTCTAGGTAATTTGGTTCCTCCGTAGTACTGGTTCACCATTTTGTCCACTTTTGACCCACTTAATGCGCTACCTTTTACTTCCAGTGGACCTTCACGCAATTGCAGCACCGTTGATCCTTGAAGCACCCGCCGGACCGTGCATACTCACGAAATTAGCGCGGTACTTTCCTATACCAAGGTTTGAACGCTCCCCCATCCCAATTCTTATTGCAGCCACACGTTTTGTCTGTTCGTTCACCTCAACGCGGTTATACTCCACCTGTCTCCTGTTGTGATGCCACGGGCTCCGCATGGTTATTCAGTTCCCCGTGTCATCCCCCGGCCTCCCACTCTTAATTGTTGCCACGCGCTGTTCTTGCTCAACCAGCCCAACTAGGCCACATCGAGTTCGCTCCCTCATTCCATCAATATAGCAGCCATGGGGGTTGGCTTCTCTTCTAATTAACGCGGTCCCACTCCCCTCTTCTTCCTCCTCTGGTTGATGCCCCGGGCTCCGCCTGTTCATTCAGTTCCCCTTTCCATCCCCCTGTCTTCCACTCTTGCTCATTGCCACGCGCCTTCTTGCTCTATCTTTCCTACTAGTTCACATATCCTCTTGCCATCCTTTTGCCAGTTCTCCCCTGCCTCCGGGACACCGCTCCCCTCGTGGATATTGAATCCCTTCGACTACTTTACCAAGGTTAGCGCCACCTCTTCCCACACCACGCAATTGACCGGAGTACGCGCTTACTCTTATCCTTTCAGTCAGCATCTTACCTCGAGCGTAATTAACACTCCCCATTGTTTTGGCAGTATTCACACCACTAGCACATCTAACCACCCCTCCTTGACCCACTCCATTGGGCCTCATGTATCTATGATCTCGAAGCATGCCCACACACCAGCATGCCTGCACCTTATGCGCCTGTGTTGTGACTTAATCCAACACGCCTTGAGTGGATCGCCCTAATCTCCTCTCTCTATACTCTCTTCATTCACCGCTTACCCCTTTCCATTTTCTATATCATCCCTGTTTGTTTCTCCACAGGCAATTTCTGTTATAATCAGGCATGTACTCATCAATGTCCTGATGATTATCCTACTACCCTCGTGTTAGGATCAAAACGTCGTCGACCTAAACAGTATGCGCATTAATCCATTGTGTTAAAAAAAGTGCATTTACTGTTTTTTCAAAAGCTTAAAACATTGGATAATGTACAAAGCTCCTATTGTCATGCCTGAAATGCCCTTGTGTGTTTTGTAATGTTAATTGTTCTCACTAGATACAGGACTGTGTCCCACATGTAATTTGTTCCTATATGTGTACATCGCTTTACTACAAAATTAAACCGGTTGTCCGGCTGGACATCCAGAATATAGCATTGATTCTAAACTATATTTATCTAACCCTTATTCTAAATCGTTTGAGGACCACTGTTTTTTGTACTCAACTATTACCCAAGGTCCTCTTTTACCCTCTGGGTTCCCTTGTCTCTTATAAATATGGTAAGAGACCTGGGTCATTCAATTTGTGTACTAGCACATCCCTTAAGGAGTTACTTCTACAATATGTAATATGATGGCTCAGGCTAACCAGTTTACCAATGGTAGGTTCTAATCTCACCACGTTCCAGTGTTTCCTAACTATGGCCTGTACTGATGTGGAGTTGGAGTTAAAAGTCATGATTAATCTGATTTCCTGTTTTATTCCCTTCTGGGATTTTGATTTGAGTAAACTCTCTCTGTTAGTCTTGCTGACTTGGAGTCTGGCATCTTCCACCACCTTGCGTGTGTATCCTCTTTGGTGAAATCTCTTCACCAAATTTCCCTCCTCCCTCTTGTATGCCTCCGGTGTGCTACAGTTTCTTTTGGCCCTTAGGAGTTTCCCATAGGGGAAATGCCATTTAAGTTTAGTAGGGTGGTGACTACTGGCATGCAGGATGCTGTTTCCCCGGTAACCTTCCTGTGCAAACTTGTCTGTATGGTTTTGTTCTGTGCTTCTACCACAACATCCAAGAAGTCTATTTTGTTGCTACTAGTTTTACTCATGAACTTAAGGTTCAGATCATTAGTAGATATATTGTCTAAAACTCATCTAGACTTCCTTGTGGGACATCCCAAATGAGGAAGAAATTGTCTATATATCTGTTCCATAGAATCAGGTGTTGTGTATAATTGTCAAATCTTTCTGACCTCAGATTCCCACCAGCCCATTGACATGCAGGAATAACTTGGTGCGAAGCAACTACCCATGGCAGTTCGTGTGAGCTGCCTGTACCACTGGTTACCAAACACAAAATAGTTGTTCTCAAGACAAAACTGTAGCATCTCTAGGAGAATCATGGTGTGGCCATATGATGCTATAGGTCTATCCCTAAAGAAATGCTTTCAAACCCAGATTGTGTTGGATGCATGTATACAGAGAGACAACATCCACTGTTGCCAAGATGTAGCAGGATTTCCAGGGTATGTCTGACACATTGAAAATGAAATCCATGCTGTCGCAACAGTAAGATGGGAGGCTGCAAACATATGGGAATAGGAAATGGTCAAGAAAGACCGAAGTGTTTTCTAAGAGATTATAATTGGCCGATATGATAGGTCTACCTGGTGGATTGGTGCTGTGCTTGTGGACTTTTGGCAACATGTAGAAGCAGAGGGTCACTGGTTTCTTAACTGTTAAAAACAGCAATTCATCCTGATTCAACAGTCCATTTGAGTGCCAGTTGGAGAGGATGTCATAAAAGACATCATGGTTAAAACA
The DNA here is from genome assembly GCF_964204655.1 of Triturus cristatus. Lineage (NCBI taxonomy): Eukaryota > Metazoa > Chordata > Amphibia > Caudata > Salamandridae > Triturus > Triturus cristatus. Next base: position 826,917,640 of record NC_140585.1, on the reverse strand, counting down.
TATTGGCTAGCATTAGTTTTAGCATTGCTGCCCAAAAAAATCCAGTTGCTCTTGGCCTCAACCATGTATTTCTTAACATCCCACAGAACCACATTCCCCCTTATCAGATGGCTTGATAACAAAGGTGGTCGCTTTTTTAAGGGATCCAGTGCTGCTTGTTGACCTTTAGATCGATTTTCCGGAGCACGATTGATATTTGCAGGCTCCCAGTTAAAAAATATCATGTATGACTGCCTCACAAAAGGTGTCAATGTTATCATGAGGGGTAGTAGGGTTAAATCTGGATTTCGGTTTGAAGTCAATGTGACTTCTCCTACCAATCTCTAAATCCAGATTGCATAGAAGTTCCCGTTCAGAGGCCCAGTCCCTATTGCTTAGTTCCAGTTCCCTCAGGGAAGCCAACCCTGCAATGACTCCAATTGATAAGGGATTTGAAGGCGTATCAGATTGTGTAGGGTTATTATCCACCCTGACATCCTCTCCTGTCCCTCTAACCCCTTTCAGTGTGTGGATTTTCAAGAGTTTAAGTTTCCTGGTGAAAAGAAACATGTCTATACGGGTACGTGAGTAGTCCATATTACTGGTAGAACAAATGGAGAGGCCTAGTTCCAGTAATGATTGCGTATCAGTGCTAAGGATATGGGGAGATAGGTTGGAAACTGAAAATGTTTCCCACCCATTACTTGTTTCTCTTCCTCTGCCGTACTCCTTTACCATGCAGCTTCTCTGTTTGCTTGTCTTCCTCTACCTCTCCGGATTTTCCTCTTGCGTTGATTTCTTCTTTTTCTTTTTGAGGTTTTTGTCTCGGCCCCTCGTTTCGTCATTAAAAAAATACTCTTCCAAAGTGGTAAAAGGTGCTGGGCTACTTCCAGATGTTGTTTGCCTTTTGTCAAGATCTGAAATATTGGAGCTTGATTCTGATTTTGCAGTCTCTTGCTGCCTCAGGGCATAAGTGCACCTGAATTCTTTACTTACCACATCATACTTCCTTCCAAAGGTCAAGATGTGACCGGAGGCGTACTCAATCTTATCTTGTGTAAACTTCCATTTCTTCTCTGTTTATATCTCTTCTTCATACGTTTTGATTCTTCCTTCCATCTCTTTACAGAAAGTATGTATTTCTTCTTGTTGTAAATGTTTGTCCAAGATTTTCTGTATTTTCTTTAGCTCCTCCACCATCTATTCCAATTCCATCGCAGCATATTTAGAGAGTAATCCCAACATTTGCTTACAGGTAGATAGCATCAAAGTACACCACTCTTCCAAAAGCCTTATGTGCGGGTCCTGATATGAAGGGGATAATAAGAATGCGTAGTCCTCTGGGGACCCTCCCCACTTTGATATCATTATCAAGGGAAATTACCTCCCAACTGCGGTTGACCTCCTTCCTATGTAGCTTCTCATAAGAAACGAGCGTTTGTTTCAAGGTGTTATTTTCATTACGGTTTCCAGAGGCTCCAGCCGTAGTATTTGCCTCCCTTATGTCATTTTCTTCATTAAATAAATCTTTTGCCACGCCTAGTCGCTTGCAGATAGCTTCACGCTTGGTTGAATCCTTTTCTTGTGGGGGCACCCCACCAGTGTGCGGATAGCAGTTTGTTACACTATGGGGACATATGTCACAATGTTCCAATGGTAAATAAAGCTGATTTACACACCACGGATATAAAACCTGCCGTCCAAATCGCGTTGTCCTTCATACGCCGGGGATGGGACCTCTACTGATACAACACAGATGAAGATTTGATTACCCCAGTGCTGGATGCGTCTATTGGTATGGGCCAAGCTGCCGCCTGTCTCATAGGAGACGAGCCACGCAGCAGTGACACCACTCCCAGTGCACAACAATCTCTTGCAGCCAAGTCAGGACAAGTTCAAAATCAGCGGCGGGGATCGGAGATCGGATACCTCCACACAGAAAGATTCCTGTTTGAAGAACCGATCACATCCACCTCTCGAGATCGGTGCTGGGCAGACGGACGCAGAACCCGCCAAACATGCTGAATTTTCACTCATGCTGCTGCGCTGCAAAGATTGCCTGCACTCCAAGTAAATCCAAGAATTTTATTTTTGCTGATGTGTTTCAACCAAACGGTCTTTGTCAAAGCATTGGAAACATTATAACAGTGTGCCCTATTTACTCTAGAATGAAAGAATGAAAAGAGCATTTGTAAAGCGCGATGGATACCCTAAGGCGTCCCAGCGCTGTATAGAACTGTGTGTGCGTAAAACAAGAAGGAGACCTAATCTGAAGTATTAAACAGCAGCGTTTTTAGCCCCTTTCGAAAAGATAGGTGGTTAGGTTCTGAGCGTAGGTGAAAAGGAAGAGAGTTCCAGAGTTTGGACGAGTTGTAAGAAAACAACCGGCCACCGGATCTGGCTCTCTTAATTTTTGGCACCGTGGTCAGGAACATGGAAGCTGATCTGAGATGTCTGGTGGGAAGGTGAGGGGAGATCAGGGAGTGGTTAATGGGGGCGCCTGTTTTCCAAAAGGCGCGATGGGCGATACATACACTTGAAGGATATTCTTTCCCTGATTGGAAGCCAATGGAGCTTCCTTAGTTCAGATTTTACTGACAGATGGCGAGGGATCTGCAAAAGAATTAGTGCTGCGCAGTTCTGAATGACCTGAAGCTTATTAAGAGTAGCCTGGGGAGCCCCCAGATAGAGAGCATTCCCAAAATCTAAACGAGAAAGTATGAGACCTTGGGTCATGATCTGTCTGGCTTTAAAGGGAAGTAGGGGAAGGATTTTTCGGATAAGCCTGAGAATACCAACACAGGTAGCTGAGAGTTTGGCTGCCTGGTGGGTGGGAGTTGGTCCAAGGCATACTGGCCAGAAGGAGTTATTGATGATGTTAGAAGAGTTGCCCAAGAACATCAGCTCTGTCTTGTCCCCATTTAATTTGAGACAGGATGAGGTCATCCAAGAGGCAACTGCTTCTAAACAATCCCTCATGTTGTTATTTGTCTGTATGTGGGTTTGATTTAAGGCTACCACCAGCTGGGTATCGTCGGCATAAGTCACAATTTTTATCCCAAAAGGGAGGACGATTGCAGCCAGGGGAGCCATATAAACGTTGAAGAGCGTGGGGCTCAATGAAGAGCCCTGCGGCACCCCACATCCCAGAGGTTTGCATGGAGAGGTGGCATTGCTCTCAAAGACCTGAAAGGAACGATCAGACAGAAATTATTTAAACCGTCTGAGGACATGATTTGAGATTCCTAAATTGGTGAGCCTCTGGAGAAAGATGCTATGGTTTACAGTGCCGCAAGCGGCACTCAGGTCCAGGAGGAAGATGGCGACAGTGCCTCCTTGATCGATAATCCTCCTGGCCTCTTCCGTCACTGTAACAAGCGCGGTCTCAATCCCATGCCGGGGCCGAAACCCAGTCTGGGAGGGGTCCAGCAGATGGTTGGTCTCGAGAAACTCCGTCAGTGTCTTATTGACGTGTTTCTCTAGGATCTTACTGAGCCAGGGTAATAGAGAAATTGGACGATAGTTCGCCGTGTTATTGCTATCTAGGTTTGGTTTTTTTAGAAGAGCTTTGACCATGGCCCGTTTCCATGGTAGCGGGACTATGCCGGTAGCTAAGGAGGCGTTAAGCAGGTCCAGGATAGTGGGTAAAATATGAGAACTGACTGACATCAGAGATCGCGGGGGCGCTGGATCATTGGGGGAGCCAGACTTAATCTGTGGCATGATGGACTGTAAAAAGGGACGGTCGAGAGGGGGGAGTATTTCAAGTGTTGCCAGGGGGGAATGCTCTGGCTCAACAGCTTCGACGGTCGTTGAGGAAGTCTGGATGAGAGGAAAAGAGGTGTAGATGGCTTGAATTTTATTATGAAAGAACTCTGCCAAGTCATTGCAACGGAGATGAGCATTAAGGGGATTGGGAGTTTTTTCAGGGATTTTTAGAAGAGTTTTAGCAATGTGGTAAATTTCCCTGGGCTTAGAGGCTGCTGCATTAATCTTAGTTTCAAAAAAAGCAGCTTGCGCGGTTGTAATTTCATTCTTATAAGATTTTATCGCAGCCCAATTTTCCTGGGAAGTGAATAATCCAGACGCTATTTCCTCTCCAGTTTTTTGCATAGACGCTTGCTAACTCGCAAGTCTTGGGAGTACCAAGGGGCAGTTTTGATTCCGCGCTTGGGTTTAATATAATTTATGGGAAGTACGGAATCTAAAGAATTTAGAATCCATTTATTGTAGTTTCGATTGGCTAGGATAGGATCAGAATTAAAAGGAGGTCTGGATGATTCGAGGGGCCGAGCCCAGTCAGCCCGAGGGAGTTTCGACAAATTTCGTTCCTTCCGAATGACTATAGAGGAAAGAGAGGGGCTGTGTGCGGTAGCCAGGCGAAAGGGGATCAAAAGATGATCTGTCCAGGGCAACGGGGAGGGGTTTTCCACCAGGAGATCTGTGCAGTTGCTGAAGATGGGATCCAGCAAGTGACCCTTACAATGGGTGGGTTTCATAACTAATTGCTGAAGTTGTAGCGCAGCAAGGTTTGTGGACAGATCTAAGGCATTGCGGTCGGTGGTATCATCAAAGTGAATGTTGAGATCTCCTAAAAGAGTGTCGTTTGCTGAGCTACATACTAAACTAGCTAATGAAGAAGATAAGGCATTAAGGAATTGACCCATAGGCCCCGGTGGGCGGTATATGAGTGTCCCTGAAAAGGTATTGGTGGCAGAAAATTCGAGAGAGAAAGCTAAGCTTTCACAGTTGGGTGGAAAATTAGACAGGCTACGGCAATTATAGCAGTCCTTATAAATAATTGCTAGTCCACCTCCTCTCCCAGTGGGGCGATCTGCCTGTAAGATCTGATATTCTTTTGGCAGTACCTGGATGATATCGGGATCTGATTCAGAATGAAGCCAGGTTTCTGTTAAAAAAAGAGCATCTGGTTTTGTTTCCTCTAACAACAGAGAGATCTCTGTACCATGTTTGGGAAGCGATCTACTATTCAGTAGATACATGCTAAATTGGCTACTTTTTTCCATCGGGTTGCTGAGGAATTGGAAGCCACAGTGTGGGCAGGCTGATCCTCGATCTACTGGATTGCACAGAGGGAGGCATAGGGGAGAGGCCTTTATTCTAAGTTGGTGAAGCACCGAGGAGCTATACCTCCTAATAATAGTGGAAAATGGAGCAGGGGTCATGGCCCCTAGCCGCGGTCGGCCGCGGACGGGCGCAGACGGGCTAGCCTTTGGCGCGCCTTCGGCACGCTGCCAGCGCGCCCGCTGCGCGCTTGCACCATTGCCCGGTTTATAGCGTGTGGTAAGCAGACGCTAGACTGCTCCCCACGCTACTCCCAAGATGGCGGGTGGACAAAATCAGGTACTACAGCGTTTCTCAAGGATGTTTAAAGTGTGCCACAGTTAAATGAATGTAAAAGTTTAAAATCACAATAAACAATCACTTATTTTAAAAGCCCCCTAAAAAAACCACAGCAAGATAAAACTGCCGTTTTGTTAGGAGGACAGAATAAAATCGCTTCAGCGCTCCACGCACACGCAGTCAGCCTCGATCTCCCGGCTCAAGCCTCAGAAGATGTCGATGCTGCGCGCTTGCACCATTGCCTGGTTTATAGTGTGTGGGAAGCAGACGCTAGACTGCTCCCCACGCTACTCCCAAGATGGCGGGCGGACAAAATCAGGTACTACAGCGTTTCTCAAGGATGTTTAAAGTGTGCCACAGTTAAATGAATGTAAAAGTTTAAAATCACAATAAACAATCACTTATTTTAAAAGCCCCCTAAAAAAACCACAGCAAGATAAAACTGCCGTTTTGTTAGGAGGACAGAATAAAATCACTTCAGCGCTCCACGCACACGCAGTCAGCCTCGATCTCCCGGCTCAAGCCTCAAGAGAGACACTTACCAAATGCACAAACATAGGAAAAAGACTATCGCAAAACAGATAATGCATGCTTCTCAGTCAATGAAAAAAGACTCCACAAATCAAAATAAATTCTGTGCACATAAAAAATACAACATAAGATATGTAAACAAAATAAAAAAGAAATTCTCGGAAAAGCAAACTATGAAGATAAATATTCCACCCATTATACTGCCCTCCTTTTGATGTCCTGTGGACAAAAGTATTGTCAAATGTAAGTATCAAGTATCAAGTGACTAAAATAGGCGCACACCGGTGCGGGTAGCCTTAAACAGCCTTATCACAATGAGGGGGCGAGCATGGGGTAATAAAGGTCAAGTGACCAAAGGAAGCAGGTAGGTAACAGAGAGTGTAACACATAAAACAATGATGTGTCCAAACTACCCCATGCTCACTGATCCATACAACAATCAAATGGTAGATAAGAGCCAAACATAAAACCAGTGCATGCAAGTCAAGGGCTGTGGTGTAATGGAACTGCTATAGCAGCAAAGTATCGGAACACTAGGAAGGTGGTGCCCTGAGGGAAATATACGAAAATAGGCTGAATTCAGAAAGCTCCTAATACCCAAACTGAAATAAGGAGGGAAAGATTCTCATCATCATGAAGAGTTGAAGAAGTCCATAGACTGGGACGACAAGGAGGAGCAATGGACTGAGTTAAAGAGAAAAAGGGGCATATCAACAAGGGCTTTATCTCTGCTTTTTTGGCTTTAAAAGCCAAAAAAGCAGAGATAAAACTAGCGCCCTATCAACAACAGGGTGCTAAGACGCAAATTTGCATGTTAGCACCCTTTTACTCTACGCTTCCCCTTGCATCTCTAATGAGATGCAAAGGGGGCGTTCCAGAGTAAAATAATAGGAGAAATGTCGCTAAGCGACATTTCTCCTATTATCAAGAATGTCGCTAACCCTGTTAGAGACAAAAAAAGCAGCGCTAACCGCGGTTAACGCTGCTTTTTTACGTCTACTAATTTTCAGACTTAGCCATGATATCCTATGGAAGGAGGATATCATGGCTAAGTTTGCCTGTCCCTATCAACAAGGTAACGTGTGATTATCGCTGGGTTTCCAGCGATAATCTCACGTTAGCCTGTTAGCGCGTAGATTTTTATCGCTATTGAGATAAGCGTTGCTAATAGCACGCTATCTCAGCGATAAAAATTCACGCTAGCCGGCGATAATTATCCTCACGCTAAGAGCGCTGAGCGATAATTATCGCCGGTTGTTGTTGAAATGCCCCAGAGAGAGGGGAAAAAATGCAAAAGTATAGCGCGGAAGATACAAAGAAAAAGGAAGAGAACGAGAAAATAGGATCACAGGAAAACTGACAGAACGAGAGAATCAGAGTTCTATCCTAAATGTACATGGAGCTCCTGATCCTGCTTGATTATATATACCAGCTGAAAGGCGCTGGAACACATCGTCCAAGATGAATACACAGTCAATGTGTGATAGTCACTGGGTTTTGCCTGGGGACCATACCGCACTGTCTGCGATTGTGAATCTGTATGAGTGTGTGCTCTTGTGTGTTTTTGTGTATGCGTTTCTTTATCAACACACCTTAAATGTGCATTGTCTGTAGATAATTGCCCAGATTTTCACTAGAAAAAGTTTTACGCCCACACTACTGCTGGCAAGTGCTAGTATGTGCTTTCTGCAGTGGGTTGTCCTTACCAGGACTCAAGATTATGTTTCATGAGTCGGCCACACAGTCATTAAAAGTATCTCAGTCAATAGGTAGAGCTGTAGTGGGTTCTCCGAGGCCCTACAAGGTCTCTGTGCATCCGCGAACAGACAAAATGAACCAAAGATGGTTTGCAAGTGAATGCTCCTCAAATGGCACTCTCGTGTTAAAAGATATCCACCTACTGTAAGAGGTCTTCAAGGCACGGAGTGCACAAAATGTGGTTCTCTATGAAAGTGCCAACATTAAATACAGGGGAGCCCTTGAAAATGTTTCACATATCACAGTGCCGCCAGATGAACCATGTGTAATCGGTGTCCTTCTCACTAGAGCTCGGAAATTACCTGATGTGTGCTGTCTCACCAGAAATATGGTGCCTGCAGATTCATCACAAACTTGTGAGTTCACAAGAAACTCGAGGCCACCAAAAGACTGGCAAATCTCTTTTTCTTCCACAAATCTTAGTTTTTGCACGTTATTCTGGATATGTGACATCAGTTGTCCCCAGTGGCATACGCTTGTTAGGTCTCGCCTGACCCAGCGCATTCGCGCTGATCTGGCGAGACTTATTGAGAGGGCTCCAAAAAGTGCTAGCAGGCCAGCCTGGAGCTACAGTGCATGTGCGCGGGCGCGCGCGCCGCGCTTTACAGCGATTACTTTCACTTTAGCGGCCGCTTTGATGTTTGATCGTGATTGCGATCACTTTTAGTTTCGCGGCTGCACGGCCTCTTTGCATAGCCAATAGGTCTCGCTTTTGGGACCTTATAAGTATTTAGTTATGCAACTGTTGCATGGCTAAACACTTTTAAGGTCCCAAAAGTGAGACTTATTGGCTATGCCAATGCTTGTTTTTTACCTGCTTCGCAGCATATGACAAAAGTACGTATGTGGGTCGTCCTCCTTAACCTAGGAACTAGGGGCACTTGGATAATACCTCTTTAAAGTATTGCCCTCGCTCTCCATGCTCCCTTCCCCACTACTGCCTTCCTGTTCAGCTGCATATTCGCCTCTCCAGACACCCTTCTATTCTGCCTATAGTCTGTTGAGGGGCACCCCTTTAACGGTCACATGGGAGAGGCTTTGTGTGCCTTGGGGCTTATCTTCATGGAATGTGTATGGTGATCCCCACCCGAAATAAATGCATTCTAGGGTTAATAGTCTGGCCCTGGAGTCTATCACATTTTGCACATATGCATCTCCTTTCTCTACTAAGAGAACTTGTTTTTAATTGTAGATTGCACTGGGGTCATAAACAGGGCTGAGGCAAAAGGTCTATGCTGCTACATAGACTGATGCAAAGGAAGCAATTGATGGACGGAATGCTGGACAATGCAAGCATTCACCCCCAGTCACAAGGATCTGGGTTTAATTCTTCATTCTTTTGCTCACCACACCACCCCAGTTTGGACCCAGCCATATGCAAATCAGTCTTGACCTTTTTCCTTATGGAAACAGTCCAGCCCGAACTGCCAAGCCAGGTCCTCCCTGGACCAGAAACAAGCATCCTGGAACCGGTTTCAGGGCATCACCCTTCCTCAGCCAGGCTAGCTTGAATCCAGTGGGGTAGTGAGCACGGTACCCACATTTGGGCAAACCCTTCCCACTTAGGGCTACATATGCAAAGGAAACAATGTAATGGACGGAATGCTGGACAATGCTAACATTCACCCCCAGTCATTCTTTTGTTCACCACATCATCCCAGTTTGGGGGGTTTTGCATTTGATACATAGCCTGAGGCATCAGGAAGGTATTAAATAAAATTGAGCAGGCAGGCAGGAGGCAAACTCACCACCTGGTCACTCAGTCACGGTTACAGAGAAGAGAACACTTTGCCTCCAGGCTACAAGATGAAAGTTCACTGTTCTTCATGAGCTCTGCGCCCACCACTTCCCTACTTCTGAGCCAATCTTTGCGCTGCTCTCATGGTGTAAACAGCATGAGAGTAGCACAAGCATTGGCTCTGTCAGGGGCTGCCTGTGCTCCTTTGGAGACTTGGGGGCTGTGGATGAAATGCACCCCAGGCTCCTCCCTCACCTGACTATACAAAACAAAAACAGCAAAGTTTGTCCAGGCCATGCTGCACAATGCTGTGGCTAATTAATGGGAAAGTATTTTAAATGTGGTACGGGGGCAGGTGGGCAACGCCCCCAATACCCCATAAAGAAACAACCACCGGTTGATTGGATTGTAGTAGTTGTTGCAACAGATAGAAGAGATACGGCACTGTTAGCTGTCCCCAGCCAGACAGTAGAAGCTTCATCACTGATCAGAACTTCCATATGGACTTCTTGTAGGGTAGTGAGAGGAGACAGGTAACTACCCAGGAGTCCTCTTGGCCTACTGTGTATACTGTGTAGAACCGGCCACATAATGTGGTTTGAAAAGATCTATTGGAACAAATCTCTTGTTTTTGCATTCAGCAATGGGTGGTAGAAGTGCAGTTCTGGTACCTTCAACAGCTAGGACAGCTACAGACAATCTGGAGGACTGCCCTCATTCTTTTTTGTCCACAATCTTCTCTCAAACCAGATCCCCAATTTTTGCAATCCAACCAGGAGATGCTGGTGCTTCCTACACTTCTTCATTGGTGATGCATTTTGCTGGGACTTTGCTTAGTGCATCCCAGAAGCTATTCAGTTCCTGTAAAACAGCCACAAAAAAAGTTTATTGATGTTAAAAGGTGCTTCTGCCGCTACTGCGCTGGAACTGTCGAGGTCTGGAACGCACTGCTTAACCCCGAACAGGATTTGATAGGGAGTCTGACCACCCCGAGATTTTCTAGGCAGATTGTTTAGGGCTCTTTGGATCCCATATAGGTGAATGACCCAGCTGCAACCTGAGCCTAATACCCTAGCTATTAAAGACTGCTTTAAGTCTTGGTTCTTATTCTCCACTACCACATTTCCCTCAGAATGATAGGGGGAGGAATACCACATCGTCACACCCGATTTTCCCATAGTGTCTTTGTAAGCCTTGGAGGTGAACGCCGGACCCTGATCGGTATGGAATAGGCCAACTACATATGTCCCAATATAGACTTGCAGATCGTTTATAACAGTTCCGTTGTTAGCCAATCACTGTGGTCAGACCCATGGCAATTGAGAGCGGGAATCCTCTGCTACCAAGATGTATTGGTAAGCCCCATCTGATTGCACAGGGAGGCAGTGGTCCAGATAAACACAAGTGAGAGGCTTGTCTGAGATCAATAGAGGTGTCTGTGGTGTGCGTGCTATGGTGTAACCCTTCATCTGTTGGCAGATGTCGCATTTAGGGACAAAGTCCTTAGTTTGTTTATATAGATACTGCAACAATGAAAGTGTAGATTAGATTAGATTAAAATACTTGTAAAGCACATGGCTGCCTCAACAATGAGGCGTCCCAGCGCTGAAGCAAGATGGAGTGAAGAGCAGGCGAGGAGTTAGCATTGAGAGAAAAACCAGGTCTTTACTAACCTTCTGAAGGCCTGGTGATCAGAATTGCTACGGATGTGTAGAGGGAGGGAGTTCCATAAGGCGGGGGTCAGTCGCCTGAAGGAGCGACCGCCAAATCTGGTCCTTCATATATGTGGAATCCTTACAAGAAGCAAGTTCGCAGAGCGCAGCGCACGTGAGGGCGCATAATGGATGCACAGATCGCTCAGGATTTCCGGGCCGATGCCTGTCAGAATCTTGTGCGTGATACAGAGTGCCTTGAAACTAACTTGTTGTTCAAGGGGCAGCCAGTGCAGACGGTGGAGGAGGTTGGAGACATGGCAGTACTTGGGGAGGCCAAAGATGGCATGGGCTGCAGCGTTCTGGACCCACTGCAATCGGTTCATCACAGACTTATTGGAGCCCAGAAGAAGCACATTGCAATAGTCTAATCGGGCCAGTACAGAGGTTGGATGATCAGCTGACGCGTTTGGGCGTCAAACAGACCAAGTATCGGCTTAAGGCCACGAAGTAGCCTGAAACATTTCCCGGCCACTGATTTGGCATGCGTCTCAAAGTTAAGATCTTTATCGAGCATGATACCCAGATTCTTCACCACCAATTTAGGGGCAGGAGAGACTCCAAGGGCAGGAGGCCACCATTCATTGTCCCAGAGATGGGAATCTTTGCCAACCAGAAGAATCTCAGATTTGGCTGAGTTCAACTGCAGAAAGTTGACCGTCATCCACTCTGCAATGGCCGATATGTCTTCTTTGAATTTCGCTCTATCCTGGCTAGGATTAACTGACAGGGTGATCACCAATTGGGTGTCATCTGCATATGACACCAAGGAGATTCCCCGCGCTTTGGCCATCTGCGCCAATGGGCTCATATAGACATTAAAAAGTGTGGGGCTCAATGCTGATCCCTGTGGAACCCCACAACGGAGTGGGTGAACACGGGAGGCAAAATAGGGAAGCTATTACTTGGAAAGTCCGATCGGCCAAAAAGGACAAGAACCAGGATAAGGCTTTGTTGCTGACCCCTATCTCCTCCAGACGGAGAAGCAGAATTTCATGGGAGACCGTGTCAAATGCCTCACTCAGATCCAACAGAACCAGAGCTGAGGTTCTGCCGGCATCCAAGGCGGTCTGCAGTTGTTCCACGACCGTCAGCAGGGCAGACTCGGTACTATATCATGGTCGGAAGCTATTCTGGGAGATATCTAGTATAGACTTAGCTTCCAGGAAATGAGTTAAAGTTGAGTTCACATTAGCTTCCAAGATTTTGGATAGTAATGGAAGTAACAAGATTGGACGATAGTTTTTCGACTTGAATGCGTCCAGTGTTCGTTTCTTAAGTATGGGGACCACTTTGGCATGCTTCCAGGATTTTGGAACCACCGCTTCCAAGTCTTTAGGGGAAATAGGGGAAAGTGACGTGAGAGAGACGGTGTCAGGGCCTGTGTACATGTTCCTCCCGGTGACTTTGGGTGTTACGCCGTGGTCAAAATTATGATAGATACATTCCACCTTCTCCAGAAAGAAATATGCCAGCTCTTCGCATTGTAGGCTGGAAGATATAGTGCTGTCTGATGGCGAGGGAGATGTAACCAAATCCTTCAAAAGGGAGAATATGGTTTTGCTACGATTATTACTTGTAGTGATCAGGCTGGAGTAGTGGGCTGCCCTAGTTTTACGCACCAGTTTATGGTATGCCTTGATTACTGATCTGTACTGCAATTTAGCCTGGGAATCATATGAATGCCTCCTGGCTCTTTCCAGAACCTTGCAATTCTTCCGGGCTAAGGTCAGGGCCTCATTGAACCAGGCAGTAGCCCGAGCACCTTTGGAGTGGGTGAGTTTAAATGGGATACAGGTATCAAGTGATTGGGTTACCCACCTTTGAAAGAGCGCATCGGCCTCTTCCATATTTACGGCTTTATCTAGTGGCTGTGTGCTCAAGGCTGTGAGGAAAGCCGCCTGGTCAGGTTTGTGCCAAGGCCGTTTCAATGAAGGGTGCTGGTTTGAACGGTGCTTAGGACCGGCTAGCGTTAGCCGCATTAAGATGAGAAAGTGATCTGTCCAGATCATAGGGAGGGGTGCTTGAACTTCCAATGACTGGAGGTTTGAAAAAATCGGGTCGAGGAGATGCCCAGCGATATGCGTAGAACCCGGGACCAATTGAGTCAATTGGCATGCTGCCAAGTCCCCAAGGAAACTTAAAATGTCCGGGGATTCCAGCAATTCTAGATGAAGGTTCAGGTCACCAATAACATTAAAATTGGCTGTCTGGAGTGCTAGTACCGTGATAGTATTTGCCAGGGCTTCTCTAAAAGTTTTAGATGGACTAGGTGGGCGATATATGAGTAGCCCAAAGAAAGTGAAATTTGCACTCAGTGCGATTTGGAAGAGAACACTCTCACAATCCGGTATGTCTTGGGGGATAAGGCTACACAAGTGGACTGCTTTATAGATAATCGCAATACCACCCCTCTCCCCCTGCTCTATTTAGGCTGCATATTACATATCCTGCTGGGAGGGCTAGTGCGGGTATAGCCACAGAGGCCTCGGAAAGCCAAGTTTTCGTTAGAAAGAGGACCTCAGGTGACCGATCCTGAAGGAGGTCGAACACCTCCGCGTGGTGTTTGGTCAGGGAGCGACAGTTGATACTCAGAATAGTATATGTCTGAGTCCTAGGACCTGAGAGTGTGGGGTACCCAGGAGGGTTATTCCCAAAGGTGCATTGTCCACAGAGGATGGGGCAATCCTCTGGGGCCCAACCCTGATTCCCACATGCGCCCACGCCTTGTACGGCGAGTAATGCTTCACACGAGTAGGCTAGTCTCTGTACCTCAGATGGAGCAGAGTCGCTCCTGGCGACGTCCTGCCGCGGACGGGTGCAGACGGGCTTGCCTTAGGCGCGCCCGCTGTGCGTGACCGTGCTGCGGCGATCATTAAATGCCTCGGGGGCTCAGCGGTCTAGGCTCTGATTGGCTGTGGACTAACCAATCAGCGCGAAGGCACTGCCAGAGATAGGAAGTGTCCAACGCTTCACACAACGAGTGGAAAGCAATAGCTGCCACCCCTGCATGAGCAGGTGCTAGGCCTTCCTGTGCTGCTAGGATTAAACCTTACCTTCGATCAGAATTTGGTATTACTTGATTCCTCATGCTAGGGATATGAGCAAAGAGTATGTTTTGTGCACTGAACTAGTAGGAGTATTTTACTGAAAAGCCTTTCAGCACGTATTGTAATTGCATTTATATAGTGCTTACTACCCCTGACGAGGCATCAAGTCACTTTTTTGGTGACTTGCATGCTACTCCAGAACCCATAAAGGATTAGTGGTGAATTAGTATAGTGAAATATGAAAGTAATTTGAGTGGTGGATATGTCAGTCAGTTATTTAAATTGAGAAGGATAGTGGAGGGATTAAAGAGGGAAAAAAGGTTTGCATTTATATTATGCTTGCTACCCCTGAAGGGGTGTTGAAGCACTTTTCCAGCGAGTAGCATGCTACTCCGTAACCCATAAAGGTTTAATGGTGAATTAGTATAGTGAAATGTGAAAGTAATATGAGTGGTGGACATGTTAGTTAGTTATTTGGATTGAGAAGGATAGTGGAGGGATAGAAGAAGGAAAAAAGGTTTGCATTTAAATAGCACTTGCTACCCCTGATAAGATCTTGAATTGCTTTTTTGGTGAGTAGCACACTAGCCCGAAACCCATAAAGGATTAGTGGTGAATTAGTATAGTGAAAATATGAAGGAAATTTGAGTGGTGGATATGTTAGTGAGTTATTTGGATTGAGAAGGCTAGTGTGGAGATAGAAAAGGGAAAAGGTTTGCATTTATATAGCCCTTGTTACCCCTGATGAGGTGTTGAAGCACTTTTTCGGTAAGTAGCAGACTACTCTGGAACCCATAAAGGATTAGTGGTGAATTAGTATAGTGAAATATGAAATTAATTTGAGTGGTGGACATGTTCGTCTATTATTTGGATTGAAAGAAACGTGGAGGGATAGAAGGGGGATAGAAGGGGGGATTTTGAAATTTTCTTTTTTTCTTTTTTTTGCAGCGTATGGCGGTAGGAGGAGGCTTGGGATGAATAAAAGGGAGGTAGACAGGGAAGAGTCAGAGGAAAGGGTTTAGAAAGGCTTGTTTGGGAAATCTGTGTGGTTTGCTAGGTCTGTATCCCAAACTATCTGTATCTACATCACATAGGTTTCTGTGTGAGTAACTGAAGTATAGCCAAAGCTACTGATTCCCCTTTAATGTTACTTAACATAATGGCAGACACTGCGGCAAAATTGTCCATCAGTTTCATCCCCAAATCCAAGGCAGGGGCTTCCCCGTACTCATTTTGGGTCTGTTTAAGCACCTCTGGCAAAACAGCTAATGAGGGTGGACCATGAGTTCTGTTATATACTGTAGCAAAGACTGTACCCCAAGTGTCAAAGTCTTCCACTGGGGGATCCATCCCCATTCGCAAGCATCTAGTGAGAATTCTGTTTTTTTCCTGGGTTCCTGTATGGGGAAACACTGCTTCGAGCTGATTTGTTTTTTGTGCGATCCAGAATGGAATCGTTTCCTGTCTGTTGGGAATTTTACCCATAACAGCATTGATAGTCTGTGGACTAATGCCTGGTGTAACAAATTATGATTGTTCAGCTTGAGCAGCCCTTACAGGATTTTCTGTCATTGTTTGCATGATGAATGTGTTAAACATTTGTATATTCTGACTAATTCTGTGTGCAATGTACGCAATTGTAGTGTTGTTAGAGTTGGTATGTCTGGATATGGCGTATAGCCTGCTCAAACTGGCCATGTTGCTCCCTCATTGCTAAAGGGACCTAGTCTAACGTCTGCTGTGGGATGTGGTAGGAAGGCTTCAAACCAATTTTGGTGTTCTAGGTATGTTAGTGGTATTTCTAGTGCTTCACAAGCTGTGTAGTTGTTGGGAACTTCTTCTACATTGTATGTGTAAAAAAGTTGTGATTGTTCATTTGCTGCTGGGAGTGTAACCCATGAGTAGAATACCTCTGTCCTAAATGCTTTGTGGGCTTCAACCACAAAGGTAATGTCACCGACCATAAGGGGCAGTCCACATTGTAGGAGCGCTTGAGTAACCACATGCCTTCAGTTATGTTTATTGCTCCTTCTTCATTAGCCAAATTCAACTTGTTGAGTTTAAAGAGGGTACAGTTATGAGGTGATCCTTTGAAAGGTTCCCGCTTGAACAACCTATGGCCAATACATAGGTGCTACCTATTCAGCTGAGGAGGGTTTTTCACTAAAACACAGACGTCTCAAGTTAAGAAGTGAGTAGGGGTCTTTGGGAATAAGAAAAGAAAACTACTTGGGTGATCCATTAAATAAGAACCCAAGCTAGAATGCTGGCAGTGCCATGTCTTGTGGCTTTACACTTTCTCAGTTAATTGTGCATTTGTTGGACAACATAAATGTGGGGATTGTGCCAGAGGAATTCACTGCACACCCTCAGGGTATGTTGGCCTACAGTGCACCATCTGTATCCCTAAACCTGTCAATGTAACAAATGGATTGGACAACCTCAGAACATGACAACTCCCCAAGGAAATCGCGTTAATAGATCTAGAACCTTTTTATTTGTTTTCTAATGCATACCCAAATAAATACACAACCTGTGGTTTCAATAATTATTGAAGCATTGTGATTCAATGTACTCCCACCTAGCACTTCCTATACTAGTTTGCCTAGGTTGGGCGATCTTCCAAATCTCTGCCGGGTGGTCTAACTCCCCAATACTTGCAGGTGAGTGTCACCAGATTGACGGTCTTGGTGTTGAATTTGATATCCCTTGTGGAGTTAAGCAGGAATCAGCTGGGCTGGAACTCCAGCATTCAGCGACCTCGCAGTGTTGGCAAAATTGTCCTCTGTCTAAACAAAGAATTGTTGCCAGATGTATAATAACATCCTCCATGTTACCATGCCAAAGCACCAGCCATGCTGCTATTGTTTATTCTATTATGATAGCCCTGTCGCCGAGTGGCTAAACAAATAACAATATCTTGCGTGTTGAACTTAGCCCTTGTACAGAAGTGGCAGTGTAAGCAAAACTGAGTTTGAAGAATATTATTCTGATTGTGAACGCAAATGAATGTATGTCAGATGTCATCGTGTTCAGGGAGAGAAGACAACTTAAGAACGTGAGCATGTAAAATGCCATTTTTTAACCTGACCTAATGTACTTACATGACACCACCTTTCTTTTGTACTGTCTTCCTCTTTTTTACCCCACCCTCAAACTATCTTCTATTCCTTCAATTAACCACCCCTAACATGTTTGTAATATTAACATAACCCACAGTAATATTTACTCCAGCTTTCCCTAATCATGTTTATCAAACTTTCCCTTACCATATCCCTTACTGCATGTTACCTTGTAACCCTAACCTTAGCTCCAGGTGACCTAACCACTAAAAAATAAGACATGTGTTGGATTGTTGAAACAATTATACATTTGAAGGGAGAGGTGTGGGAGAGGAAGGGTAAAGGTATTGAACAAGCAGGTTTGTGTGCCTTTGCACACACACACACACACACATATGCATCTGTGCTTGTATGTATGTATATGATGATATATTGCATACAGTGGATTTTGGGTGATGATTTTAATGGTGTGGCGGACGTTGATCTGCAGCGTTCATATTCCCCTTGCAACACTCCCCCTCAAAAGGCAGCCACTGATCTTCTGATGTGGTGCCAACATTGGTCACTGTTGGAAGTGTATTGGAAGAATATTCCTTTGTATCTGTGTGAAAGCTTCTCCAAGCTTTCACTCAGATACAAAGGAATAATCTAGGTGAAAGCTTCTCCCAGATTTCCCCCAGATACAAAGGAATATTCTTGGTATTCTTCAGTGTGTGACTTCCAGAATAATAAATACTAGATTATAAACTGTACACAGGATGTCTATAGAATGACGGGTTGATCAAAATACTTAAGCAGAACATTATCAGACCACAACCCACTACTAGTCAAGTGACAGTTATGTAGACAACTGGCTCCTATTCCCATCTGGCAACTACAAATGCAAGATGTAGTTTACCAAGCCACCTTAAAGGAGGCATTAGATGAGTACATAGCCATATAAGACGAATGGAAGCCCTGAACATAGTCATTCTGAGGATATCAATAAAAAGGACTGTAGGTTGCTGTATGATAATACCTAAAGAAATACTAGAACTAGGAGGTAAACTAAGAATACAGGAATGTAAAACAGTAGGGAATCACTCTCAACCCCTACGCTGTTGCAGACCAAGAAGGAGTAAGATATGTTTTTGAAGAAGGATATGTTGTTGATGTAATGACCATAGGGAAAATGTCATATGAACACGCACCCATGTCAGCAGAGAGATTACTGACCAGAGTCCTGAAGGATTAGACTAGATACCCTCCAGCCACAGCTGTAAACGATTCTCCGAGGAATGCCCAACTAGTGCAGATGGCCACTACTATGGCATTTTTCACATACTATTCTGAATTAAACAAAAATACTTATCAAGTCATGCAAGATGAGATTATTAGAAACATTAACTGTCCCCAAAATTGACCCAGATGATAGGGTTGAGTTTGACTCAGGGCTTTAAATGGGCCGGGTCTCACCGGTGCTGAGCACTGGCAGTTTTTTAAAGGAGGGCTTGAACTGAGACTCTATTGGGCTCTGTTTTGTGCCATGGCAGTCTGTTTTTTTTCTGAACTGCAGCGACAGCAGGCAGGTCGATGTGTGAATGCTCACACTGCTCACGTCTCACTAGCGGAGAAGTTACGGCATGAGGTCATGCCAGGTGAGCTTTGTAGGGGAAGGGAAATCCTTTAAAGGGAATCATTTTCTCTCTCGATTTTCCTTCTCTTTTTTAAACTTGAGCAGCAACATTGTCGTGGTGTCATCAGGGCATTAAGTGGAAGCTTTTTCAAATTTTCAATATTATATAACAGCCATAGTTGCTGCTTATTTATCTTAAGCAACTAACAAACATTGACAGAGCCAATAGTCCCAACTTGTTGTAGGTATGATTTTACTTGTTGTATCATATATCTGGTTGCAATGACAAAAACAGCAAAATACAAGTCGGGCAGCACACTATGCTAAGCACAGATTTTCAGCGTACTTGTTAGGTCTCGGCTAGCGAAGGCTGCGCTTGCGCAGTCTCGCTCGCGAGATTTAATGACTTGGAGAAGAGGGGCTTGAACCCGCCTCTCTTCTCCCCTCTTCTCCATTGGCTGGCCTCTTGAATGCTGGCCAGCCATTGGAGAAAAGGTCAGTCATTCCGATCAGGCCCCGTCCTTTTCGGATCGGGGGGCGTGTTTTTTTCAAGAAATCTAATTATTGCCGGCCGGCCCCTTTTTCCGCTGGTGGGCGTGTTTTTTTGTTGTTGTTGTTTTCACTCTTTCCACGGTCATTTCGTGTCTGTTGCTGTGAGGCGAAGGCTTCCCGGAGCTGTCTGGTAAGCGATGTTTTTTTTTATTTATGTTTGTTATTGTTTTCTTGCTTTTTATCCTACTTTGTCTTTGTTTCTTTGTTACAGGGCTTCCCCGTTGCTTCCCTGGTTCCAACTTATTCGTCTTCTAAACTTTTTCTAAATGCGGGAATGTATGATCAGTGCGGACTTCCCCATCATCCCTGTTAGCTCCTCCTACTTTCAATGGTCCCTGTCCTCCCCTATTACCAATAGCATTTCAGTTTCTTAGACTCGCCGCCCGCTTTTGCCCGATTATTTGGCTTCATTCTGTGCTCCGTTCTCCCCGCCTTCCTTTTAGTATTGCTCCCAAAGACTCCTCCCTTACGTACTTGCTCCTCCCTTCCACTAGTGTGCTTCAATGCACTCTATAGTCAACATTTCCTCCCATACCCGCCGACTCCTCTCCCTTGCTACCTCCCTTGGGACCACCATCCCGTTAATATCCCTAAGTTGTTTATTCCTCCCCCTTCGTTTTGTGTGTCTAACCGTCGCCCCGGTTATTTTTTCTTATGATTTATCTCACTCCCCCCCCCGCCTCCTTCCGTGACCCCTCCTTTGTGCTTCTTCGAATCAGGCGACACTGCGGGCAGCCCTATCTCTGCCGCCGGGGTCCTGGCAGCCCGTGCAGAGAGGCCCGGGAGAGCCTGTGCTACCGCCGCCGCTCAGACACACCACAGTGAGTGCGAAAGAGCGCGGGACGCTAAGGGGGAGCCCGGTGCTGGGAGGGAGGGTTACTAGTTCCCACTCCCTGTGGGCGAGAAGGCCCCGCCTTCCTTGAGGGAAGAGGGTATCAGGCATACCGGGACAGAGGCCCCAATGTACATATCGACACCACAAGGGGGGAGGGGGAGGTGGCGAGCAGTACTACCCTGCCATCATAGACAGAGGGGTGGACTGCAACACAGGACCGTAGGCCTGGGGCGGTGCACCATGAGGAGAAGGCGGCCGGATTATACGGCACGTCATCGTGGGAGCCCGGATTGGAGGAGGATTTTTTAATGTAGAAATATGCGTGTGTGGTTATGGGGATATTAGTTACATCACTGTCAGTGGCACAAGGGAAGGAAGGGTGTTCGATGCAGCATCCTCGAGAATACTCTTTTGGGCTGGGGTCACTGGATAGGGGATCCTATGACAGGGAGTGCGAGTTCCTGGACAGTATCCTTGAGGACAATTCAAGGGGGACAGACACTTACCATGAGGTGGCAAAAGATTGGGATACGGAAGGGCATATTAGACTTGGTGGTGCAGGTCCAGAGAAGCAGATGCATAACTAGCGGATACTGAATGAGAGACCGCCCCCACCCCAATTGACACGGCTCGTTCTGCTAGGCACGACAGTTTTTGGGTCAAACAGTGAATGCCACAGTATACCCGCCTCAGTGAAAATCTGAAGTGTCATTCACTTCAATGCAGGACCCGCAATACCTGATCCTTCAAAGTTACACAAGTGCCTAGGATCCGGCGTGCTTCCGATATACTGTATAAATCACATGTTGCATACCTCTCTGCCTGGTCTGCTTACTTGATGGAAGATGTAGACTGAAGTCCAACTTTTGAAAGGCAGTGCAGATGTAGACTAAAATCCGACTTTTGAAAGGCAGTGGCTTTGTTGCTGCTCACAACCCACTGCAGTGATTTAAAATGTGTTTGTGCTTTGCGTGAAGTTGCGTATTTGTTTTGAGAATTCTTGTGATCCCGATTTATTTGTTGATCTGACTCGTCGAGTTCAGCAGTGTCCTCCTTCCTATTCCGACACGTCTAGTCTTCACCTATTCGGGTCCGGTCAACATTCCCGATTTGCCCATGAGCAGAGATATGCCCACTTGTGTGACCAATTCAACAATTGCAAGTGCCTGGAACGTTAGTCCTACCACAGTTAGTTACTGTAGCTTAGTTAAGCACTCATATGGTTAGTATGGCTTACGATGTAAGCTTTTTTAGCCGGCAATTAGCCAGGACCTTTTAATTCTACAAATATGAAATATATTATATGCTTATTTTCTTTCGTTCTGCCCCATTGGTCTGTTATTGTGTCATTCACATTTCTTCTGCCCACTACAGCATACAGCACGGCGCAATGCGCCAGCCCACTAAAGCCATTGGAAAACTTCAGTGTAAGGGACCGCACTCCTCCCTTTTGCAAGGAGCAAATCGGACACAAAGTACTGGCGACTACCATGACAATGTGTGCTTTTTGAGACCAACAAAATATTTTTACAGTTAGCCAATGTTTTTTTTCATTGATGAGGGCACTGCAGCTTTAACAATGCCTTTTTATTTTATTAAGTGTGTTCAGCCCGTTGGAATAAGTCACTTTTGTCTATTTATTTTAGTAAATCATCAAGGATTGGAACATGCTTTAGTTTGCTTTCAGCCTTGGTGTAGTGTGACTCGCCTGCAAAAGATCATCATTTAAAGTAACCACGTTTTTGTTACTGAGATAGAACAGTATTTGGATCATTAAAACAGATTTTTCTTTTGTAATTCTTTATACTCATGGTACTGCCACCAGCCCCTGCCTTTATTCCTCAAGTCCTTTAAAGTAAAGCAACCTATTATTGGCCACTTTGTTGTTCCTTTTTTCGCATTTTGATTTGAATAAAACATGTTATCATACATAATAGTTATGGCATGTACAGTGGGCGATCGATGTGTGCCCACACACACATATTAACTGGTGGGCATTGAGCTATCAACGGTGCTTCATTAGTAAAACAAGAAGTGCCAGGGCTCTCGCCAGGAGGCCACTGCAGCTGGCACAACACCCTGCCCCTCCCATCGCTGCCAATGACGATACTAACACAACTCCTAACTGTCTCACTCCTACATATGTAACAATTCAGACGATTCCAGGACCCCTAACCTAAAAACATGACCTGGGAGGCAGGTATTAACATTTTAATGTATATTGAATCAACAAATACCTGCTGTGCTCATCTTTAAATTAGACAGATACCGGCACCAGGTGGCAGACTGCCATAAGTGCGTACAATTAAGTGACGGTGCCGAGCACTGGGAACCACAGGTTTAATGTAGGCACTGTCTGCGAGTTCGCTCTCATCACCTCAAGTTTGCATGTGGGCCTAAGTGTAAAGAGCTGATTGGTATAATTTATTGTGTTGATAAAACAAACTCCCGAAGTAGGAGCTTTTTTTGTTATTGAAACAAAAAACAAGTGACCCCTGTGCACGTGGGCTTTCTATATTTTCCTAGTCCATGTCCTCCATGCCTGACATATTGGACATGAGCATGAAAAGTCAGTGATGTTCGCCTGCCCTCAAAAGTGCAGGGAAACCATTGCTTTGGCGTATGACCCACAAGGTCAGAGGTTTACACTGGTAGATCCAGTGGAGGTACCACTTGTGCAAAAATGCCACCCACAACTCTTGCAGCCTTTCCCTTTCCGATGCATAATACCGTTTTTAGGTCTCGCGAGCCAAAGGCTCAAAGAGACATTTTATATCTGGGCGTTTTCAAAGTGCTGCCGTGGCCTAAAGCTACAGTGCACGTGAACGTGCACGCGCGCAGCGCCATGTGTCTGCGCTTCACATGAACAGCATCTGCGCGTTGAGTGCTCCTCTCCGGAAGACCTGCTGAGTTAATTATAGGTCTGCAGAGGCATGCTGTGATAATGACCGCTCCCCCGCCCCCGCCAAGCGCGCGTGCCACGCTCCACCGGGCTTGTCTTGTTTTTTTTGGTGCATATTTCTATAGCGCGAACTCGACCCGAAGGTATTGGAGCGCTTTACATAGCACCCCATTTACATTACACATTCAGGCATATAGTGAGTTTTACGCACTCCTCTTCACCTGACATCCGCTTTTCTTCATTCTGTAATCTGCCCCTACTCCCCATCTTTGCAGAGTGGAATGAACCTCGCCTTTCCCAGTTCCTTACACCCTCACATATCTTAAAAGAAGGAACAAACAGGCCACTGCTCACACTCCTTTCACATACCAATGCCGCACACACATTCTCACAGTATCTATCGGACTATGTGAAAACAGCATTTTGTAGACACTAACAAGCTTTCACCTGCAAAACGAGTACAAGACAGTATAAATAGAGCTTTCACTGTGAAAACCACACGCCCCCACCCATCGTAGGCAAACTTGAGGCCCGCTAGTATTGTGTTCACTTTAGTCTCTACGTTATAGGTTGAGCGAGTGAGGCACGCTTTGATCGCTCGAAAGAGGCAACTTATTTTTCAAAACTGCTCCAGGGGCCGGCATGTTTGCATATCGGCTTATTCCCCGGCTTTGCACAACGCCGGGTAAATGTACTATGCAACACGGACCGACTAACTCTCAAAAGTTTCATGCTTAGAATTCAGTACCTCAGGGGAAAAAAAGTCAGCAACATTTCTGAGCATTAGAGACAGTGACTGTTTTTCCGTTGGTTCAAGAAAGACTCGTTATCACCCTCAGCGTGCCTTTGCAAAATATACATGTGGGAGATAAAATAAAACAGCTTGGCTCTAAATATTATTTTTTAAGGAACCATAGAGGTAACTGCTCGCATTTAAAATGGACATGTTTATGCATTCATTATACATGTTTATGCATTCATTAACTTAACGTGTGGGTTCACTCACGAGGTGGCTTTTAGAGTGGAATGAACCTCGCCTTTCCCAGTTCCTTACACCCTCACATATCTTAAAAGAAGGAACAAACAGGCCACTGCTCACACTCCTTTCACATACCAATGCCGCACACACATTCTCACAGTATCTATCGGACTATGTGAAAACAGCATTTTGTAGACACTAACAAGCTTTCACCTGCAAAACGAGTACAAGACAGTATAAATAGTGCTTTCACTGTGAAAACCACACGCCCCCACCCATCGTAGGCAAACTTGAGGCCCGCTAGTATTGTGTTCACTTTAGTCTCTACGTTATAGGTTGAGCGAGTGAGGCACGCTTTGATCGCTCGAAAGAGGCAACTTATTTTTCAAAACTGCTCCAGGGGCCGGCATGTTTGCATATCGGCTTATTCCCCGGCTTTGCACAACGCCGGGTAAATGTACTATGCAACACGGACCGACTAACTCTCAAAAGTTTCATGCTTAGAATTCAGTACCTCAGGGGAAAAAAAGTCAGCAACATTTCTGAGCATTAGAGACAGTGACTGTTTTTCCGTTGGTTCCAGAAAGACTCGTTATCACCCTCAGCGTGCCTTTGCAAAATATACATGTGGGAGATAAAATAAAACAGCTTGGCTCTAAATATTATTTTTTAAGGAACCATAGAGGTAACTGCTCGCATTTAAAATGGACATGTTTATGCATTCATTATACATGTTTATGCATTCATTAACTTAACGTGTGGGTTCACTCACGAGGTGGCTTTTAGGTTTCAGTCAAACACCAAACGTAGAATGAGAACGTACCTCTGAATACAGGATACCCATGGCTGCTCCACACGGGTCTGGAGGAAATTAATGCAGGATTCTGGGATTGCGGGGGCGGCGTCCGACTTTGCTTGCTTAAATCCAATCGTTTCAAGGGGTAACTTCTGCCTGTAAACACACGGCAACTGCCAGGCGCGCAACACTCATTGGACTCAAAGGGCTTCAGCGCCCGTCCCCCCCGCCCTCCCCCTCGGGTGTGGCAGCACCGGATGAGACAGCTTCCCGGGCCACACACAGCCGCTCCCGAGCACTTCACAGGTCTTTAAAAGACCATTTGCAAGTTAATGAGGCCTTGCTGTTGTTTCACCCTTTCTAAGTGCCCCTCCAGTTCCACTCTTTATTATGGCTTAAAAGATTCAGCCCCCACCAGACTTTCTCAAGCGTTCTAAAAGCAATATGGCACGGCCAGTAAAAGCGAGATTTAGAAGAAACTTGTGATAGCTTCTCACTTTGCAAGAAAATCATTTTCTACTTTCAACTCGTGGCTCGTGAGTTGTTGTGAACGGCGTGTGCTCCATTGATTTTGACCCTTTTCTGGTCAATTTCAAGTCCAAGCTCGTATGCTCACGAGGTAGTGGGGTATCAGTTAGCCCTCTTATCACGTAACGTGATTCTAATGTTTGTTTTGTTTCCATTCTTACCCTTTTGCGCACATGAGACACCCAACATAACTGCTGTTCCCAGCTTTTTGTATGCATTTTTTGTTTGACGATGAGCATGTGTTGTAATGAAGCAGCCGCATCTCTAAGCCTATATGTGTGCTCTCAACCAGATTTAGAGTCAGTGCCACACTTCTAAGAGGCGAGGTTGCAATTTGCACAACAGCGTTGCAGCTCTCACATGCACCAAATGGGCCCTGCTTGGAGCACAGCGGGAGTGCTGCTCAGTGCATGTCAAATAATGCTTTCAGATATATGTATTGGACACACACATCGAGCTTGTCACATAGCACGTTACACAAACCATTGGCATTGTAAATGACAATGGCTTTTATTTATGTGTTTTTAACAACCTGCAAGCGGTGCGTAAACACGCACTTTGTACTTATAGTCGCTGCCTATGAGAAGCAAGGCTGGCAGTAACTGAATCTCTTTTACTACCAGCCTTGCTTCTCGTAAGCAAGGACTATGAGTACAAAGTGTGTGGTTACGCACCGCTTGCAGGTTTTCAAAGCACATAAATAAAAGGCATTGTCATTTACAATGCCAATAGCTCAAACTCTGGCAAATGCGAGACCTATTGCATTGCAAATGCTTGTTTAGAAATGCTCGCTGCCCTAATTTCTGACTCAAATGACATTTCTTTTTTTGCTTAATAATATGGCAAATAGGTTGCCCATTGTGGTATTGAAGAAACACATTGTCTTTAAACATGGTGGTATATTTGTCTTTGCATAACAATTAATTTGCACTCTTTTTACGGGAGACTTTTCCTTATAAAGTAAATTTTTGGCGATTGATAAATGTAACCCCTTTTGTGGTGGTTGTTTTGGTTCTGCTTGCCACAGAGGACGCAGTGCTTTAGTGCACTCTAAATATTTGCGCGTTTCCGCCTTTATCGCGTTGTCTGCGAGTGCCCGAGGCAACCTTGAAATTGTTTATCTACAAGCTTCCCCATTCAGTAACGCGTTTCTAAGGTCTTGGTCTCTGCCGTTCTATATTACAGATTTGCAGTATACACTACTTAAAAAGTAGGAAAATTGTACACCCTTCTTCCACTAGTCAATAACAATAAACAAAATGGAGCAAAAAAATATTCGTATTGTGGGAGTGAAAAACATTAAATATGTTTGTGCATCTAAATGGGATATAAACAGTAAGTCTCTCCATGGTAGGGCCTAATAAGACAATTAAGAAGATGACATTTGTTTATTACTTTTTGTTGCTTAATTCTACCTTTTGGTACTTTCTAAAAACTGTATTTAGAATTTATGAGCCTACAACGGCAAATCCAGATTGCTACTTCGATTGAGAAAGAATGAAAGACTCCAGCGAGTAAAGAGCGAGATAGTTAATCCTTTCTTGTTACGCATGCACACGAAATGGGTGAACTGCACAGATGTAGCCAGCACCCAAAATGGGCCTGCAATGTATGAGAATACAAAGGCATGTTGGCAACATAAGTTAATAAAATAATTTTATATATATTTAGGGCTTAATGGATGCCCTATGCTAGTTTGAAAAAACAATCCTGCATTTAAGTAGTTAACCTTTACTTCAGTGGTACAGTCCTCTATTTGTGAAATTAGGTGGCTGCAGATGTTGGAAGGAGCGCTAACAGAGTGGACAGGCCAGGATGCAAAAGCAGAAAACTCATAAAGAGACACATAAATGCTGGTCAGGTAACATGCTGAGTGAAGCATAGCATTGTAGTTCACATGTTTTAAGCTACCCTTAATTGCTTAAGCCATGAAAAGAACACTCTTGTTTTTAAGCCATGCCCTTAATTACATTGGCCACGCTCCTTTGAGAGACCCCCCCCCCCCCAGTTGTTCCATCCCACTTAAAGCCCTGGTTGGACTCTCCCACAAACAAACAGAAACTAAGGGGTGCTATACTAGGATCACCAAAAAGCGAAAGCCTGGAACTGATGACCTACCTGTGGAATTTCATTATACGTTTTCCAGTTTACTAACACCCAAGCTGATGTAGCTATACAACGCCTCACTGGAGAAGAGTGGCCTCCTAGCTACTACTCATAAAGCTCTAGTTGTTGCCTTACCCACACCAAGAAGTGCCCCCGGGCATGGCATCAAATTGTTTTCTTTCTATACTCAACACAGATTATACACTCATCCACTCCCATATACCAGGCATTGTCTTCCTCACCTTGACCTGGTTCAATCCTTCATCTGAGCCCTTGACATAGCCAATGCTATCCCACAGGGATACAAGATTCTGCACCAGGACCGAACTAAAAAACCGGGTGGTGGCATCACCATCATCCACAGAGATACAATTAAAGGCACTGCCACCAGTGGCCCAGAAGCAACTTTTTAGAACACCTACATTACAACTTCCAGACAGATGTCAAAGTCACCATCAGGGGTATCCTCACATACCTGCTGCCTTGATCCCAAAGCAACTTCAGCAACCTACTCACCGACCTCGTCACCCTTTTGCCATAAACTCCAAAGATTTCTTATTCCTGGGCAACCTGAACTTTCATCTTGATGACTCCGCATACTCCAACACCACAGGCATACTAGACAGCCTACAAACCATCATACTCACTCAGCTTGTGAAAAGGCCCATGCATGCAGCAGGACACATTGTGGACTCCAGCTTTACCTCCACCCCCCTATCTTCCCCGATGACACCAACAGAAACACAGACTGTTTCAATTACTGGATCTCCACCACCAGTGCCAGCATACTCAACCCCTCACAAACACCAACCTGCAGAGGACAAACAAACATACAAGCTGGTACACCAATGCACTCACAGAGTCCAAGAGATGATGCAAATGGTAAGAAAGAAAATGAAGGGGAGCGTGGCTTGTGGCTCCAACCAAGATGATAGCAGTTCTCTGGGCTCCAGCACTCAGCGGAGCTTATCATATTCATTAAAGCCACTTTGCAGTGGCACAAAATGATCCGAGGCATGCCTCTATGTCCTACCTAAATTCCTCACTGTGGCAGTGTCTTGGCTGCCATTTCTGTGCTCATTTTACATGTCCCAGAGTTGCGGCAGTGATCCTGGTAATTGCGTAGGTGGCCGCCATTTTATCAGCACACAACCCGCTTTCTTTTCTCCGCATATCTCTGCTTCTATACTTTCAAGATTGGCCTAAATTTAATTAATCGTCATGCTTCTAAATGTTTCTGCAGTAATAGTCTTCTGATTACCTTCTCTACCTACTTTATCAGCGCACCACCCACTTTCTATTCACCGCGTTTCTCTGCTTTAATATTGTCAGGAAGGGCTTGCACTTGATCAAGCTTCATGCTTCCAAGTGTAACTACAGTGACAGTCTACTGATTACTTTTTCTACATGCTTTCCTCTTATTCCGGAGCTGCGGTAGTATTTCCTAGTAGTAAAGTGGGAGGCTGCCATTTTGTTAGCATGCCACCCACTTCTCATAATTTTTTCTTTCACGTACCTTCTCATAATCGCTTGGAGGAATGGCCTGAATGCTCAGCTATGGCCTCTGTGTCTGTCTTTTTACTGCTGGTATCATTCCCTATGTAACTTGAAATGCTCTATAAACCTGCTCAGCTTTTCTCTCCCTTTTGCTTCAAGACTTACCTTTTATCATATGATTTATGTACTATGAAGACTTTTCTTTGATAAATGTGTGTTGCTTCAATATAAGTCAATGCTGTGATTCTACTTGCTACATATTTGCCTAGTTCAGCAACATAACTCACAGCTGGTTCAAAGCTATTGTCGAATTTTCATGGTTCCTACCATATATTTGCTGCCTTTATACTGCGCTTGTGACATCATTTTGTTATATGAGCAGGACCAAATCTGCCCAAACCAATCATCGTCACACTGCATACTACATAAAGATGGCTAGTGACCTCATTGTGAATGCTAAAGCAAGTACAAAAGTGAAGAGGGTAAAAACTGACCCTCCATGCCCTATTATATCCTCTCATTATCCCGTTCCGGACACCATCCTTGACAAGGTGAAAGGTTTAAAACCTTTTATGTGTGCCACTAATGAAAAACTTCAACAAATTGCGGATTGCTGGATTATTATGGAGGGTAAAATGATTGAAATGGAGCAACATGTTAATTCTCATCAAAAAATGGCTGCTAGAATTCCTGTCCTTGAGCAGGAAATTCTGAAACTAAATCACCACATGGAAGATCTTGAAAACAGAGAATTGTTGTAACAATCTTTGCTTGTACAGTCTGCTAGAGTCTCTTGAGGGTCTTGATATACTTGTGTTCCTGAAAATATGCCACAGTATCTTTTGGAAATTGAAGCTAAATTAAAAGCGCTCTAGTTAAATTAAAAGCTCTTCTTCAAACTATTACATCTCATTCTATGGACACTAATGGAAATCCAAATTCTTATTATTTTTTTGGTTTGACTTTGATCTTTTTCTCTTCCCAAGTTTCTTGAATACATGGTTTCTTTTGTCATAACTGCATTTATCTTTTGTTTGTTGTTGTTCCTGTTATGGTGTTGACATCTCAAGCAACTCTTCAACACTTTTCTTCTCAGATCTGGATTGATATCCACAATCGGTCTCTTCTTCTACTTTTCTGTATCTTCTCTCTCCCTTATGTCCTGTTACACTTTTTATTTCCATTACATGAGTGCTTATATGTCATCCAATATAATTATTTCAACTAAGTCATGCTCTATGTTGTTTTTATTAAAGTGTGCCATTTTGCTTCCCTTTCTGTTGTTCCTTTACCCATATCTTTGTGTTTCCAATATGTTTACCATTGTATCGTGCAACGTTCGTGGACTTGGGCACCCGATTAAATGACAAAAGATAATTTCTCATTTGTTTAAGCTTAATTCCCAAAAATGCCTTTTTACAGGAAACTCACTGTAATGATGTGGAATCGGTTAAATTGAAACAACAATGGGTTGGCCAGGTTTGTTTTTCTCCAGTTAATAATCACAAGGGTGATGTCGCTATTCTATGTCATGAAGCATTGAAAGTACACGTTTTAACCGCTGATTGTGATACCAATGGTCAATAGGTATTCGTTAATGCCATAATTCCTAATAAACCTTGTTTAATATTTATGACCCAGTTAAACCTACTCCTGATTTTTGGTGTAATATTAAAGTAAAACTGGATACTATTGGTACTCCTAGTATCATTGTGGCCAGTATCTTTTTGGATAGCAAATCTAAATGCAAATTTAACCCAGACAAATCATATAAGCCATTCTAATCAGCATCACTTCTCTGCCATTATTTGATGTTTGGAGAACTTGTAATCCTTATAAGTTTGAATTCACTTTTATTTCTACATCAGACAATGTCCAGAATTGATTATATCTGAGTTACAAAATAGGTTTTATATGACAAGATTGCATTTAGGCACAGTTCATGAACTGGTTGCTTTCCCAAAATGTGAGAAATGGCAGAAAATCGTCTCTAAAAGCCCATTTGATGGGAAAGCAGATCAGTCCGCCATGTACTTTATGCTATTTTGTAAATGTTATCGAGACATTAGAAAAAAAATGTTTACGGCCAATTTTTATTGCACAGAAATTACTTTTTTATAAGGACACTATGAAATGTATTTGTACCGTTGTGCTGCTGCTGGTTATATCAGCAGGGCTGTACATAGAAGGAAACTCCTCGCACACCAACACCATTTTTTAGTCTATGAAGTTGATTTAAGAATGCCCCCAATTGAAAAGTAAAATTAATAAATGGGATAACAAGGTGATTTGTACATATGAAGTTTTAACAGCCAGATTATGTATTATATAAAATTAATTGATAACAATGTTTTTAAATTGTATGTACTTTTATGGATCAAAACAAGATTTGAATATAGTTTTATGACTGACTGAATGAGTTACAAAACCCTTTTTTCTGTCTATACAATCATCTGAAATATGTTCCATTTTTATCTCATATCATGTACCAGTAATTTCTTCCTTTGCTTTATCGCATACTGACTCCAAAACTGGCAGATGGAGATTTAATAACTCCTTATTATCTGATACACATTTTTTAACTGGGGCTACTGCTTTTATTTAAGAATCTTTTTAATTCATCCAATCTAGTGATACATCCATTTCTAACAGTTGGGATGCTTTTAAAGCCTCATCTTGAGCTTTCCCTAAGATTTTTCTACAAAATGGAAAAAAGTGAAATTCTCAAAAAATTAAATTGCTTTAACAAATTATAACACTTGAACATACTCACTTTACTTCGAAATCTTCCTCAACAATGGATGAATTGATCAAAGCCAAATTTAATCTCAACAAACTTGCTATTGCTGATGCATGTAAAATCTTGCTTAAAGTTAAATCTAAATTCAATGGAGATCAGAATCAAGCTGACAAAATATTAGCTGTTAGAAATGGGGGTCTCTAGTTGGCAATGGCTGGCCACTGTCCAAGTATGGACCCTTCTTCCTAAGTCAAAGTAAGAGGGCTACACCCTTTGATAACCCCTGCTCAACCCTGTGGGAACGTAGCACGAGCAGCTAGGCTTGTCTCAGAGGCAGTGTGTGAAGCATTTATGACCATGTAACACAGTGAAGAACACAACAAAGGGACACCACACAAGTAGTTATAAAAGAATAAGTATCTTTATATATAGACTTAACATAAGACCAATAACGGTAAAAAGCAACAATACTATAAAATAGGATTACTCTTGAAATGCTGCAAAAATAGTTCAAAGTGTGCAAAGAGGAATTCAGTCCAAAGCAGTGGTCTCTGCGACCCTTTTACTTACAAAGTACCTGGATTTCATAGCAAAACAACCAAAATGTCGCAAAGGAGCTGTAGCGATGATTTTCGGCACGTGAGGCCGGCGATGCGTTAAATCCTTGCCGCTAGGGAGGATGAGCGCCGATCTGCTGATGCGTGCGGAGACGATGTGACAACCTTCTGCACTCTAGGCCATTGATGCGGTGACTCCTTGCCGCGAGGGAGGAGATGATGCGACGATCATGTTGCATGTGCGACCAGGTTGGGATGCAAAGAAATTGCACTCCTCGAGGGAGCGACGATCCTGATGCAATGCGATGAAAACGGCTGACGCCCAGCGTCCGCGCTGTGATGTCATGATGCGATGATCTCGATGCGATGATCTTTGGTTAGCGAGCACTTGGCAGCCCGCAAACGTGCGATGCGATGATCTTTGGGTTTAGCGAGCACTCGGCAGCCCACAAACGTGCGATGCGATGATCTTTGGTAGCGAGCACTCAGCGGCAGCAGCGCGATGATTTTCCATGCGCTTTCAGCTGCGGCCTCTCGCAAACGGGCATTAGTGACAGATTTCAGCACTCTCTTCTCTGTAGTAGTACTAGAGGCCCTGGAACTCACAGGAGCCTCACCTGCAGATAGAAATCCTCGCTGGGAGGAAACAAGAGGCTGGTGGTGAAGTCTGATGTGCCTGAGACTTCAACAGGAGGCTAGCTCTCTTCTAGCCCTTGGGTGATTGCTGTAGCAAGGTAACTAAAAGTTCCTTCAAAGTCCTTTTCTCTCTTCTTCCAAGTCCAATGGTAACTACTGCAGGCCAATCCAAGAAAGAGCACACAAGGACAGTCACCTCCTGCAGATTCCTTCAGTTACACGGACAGGGGTTCCTTTTATTGTCCAGGAGCAATACAAATTGTAGGGGTTTCAGCACAGATATTTATACCACAAAAGTATTTGTTCTCAAAAGCTACAAGTCACTGAACCCAGCCAGAACCAGTTCTGCCTAGTCCTGGAGCACTTTGTTTACCAGGCTGCATCCTTCCTTTCAGAAAGAGGGGGTCTGCCATCAGACGCACAGTAGGAGGTGGAGCCAGCATTCACCTTGCCAGGCACAGCCCTATTCAGGTCAAGGAGCTACCCCTCCCCATACTCCAATGCAGATCTCTCTATTCAACCCAGGTCTGCCCTGTCCCTCCAAAACCAGACAGCCAATACACATAACAGCAGAGCACACTGGAAGGCTTAGGCAAGAAAATACCTACTTTCTAAAAGTGGTATTTTCAAACACAAAATATAAAAAAATAAACTTCACTAAAAGATGTATTTTAATACTCTGAGCTCAGGCATACTAAATTCGCTTTTCTACCATGTTCCTTGGGTCAGTTAGGATTATAGAATGTAATAGTAAAACTGCCCATTCTGGCCTATGGTGAACAGGTAGCCTTACAGTAGTGAAAAATGAAATTGGGTGTAATTCACTACCAGGACATGCTACATACACCAAGGCATGTCCTACCTTACACATACAATGCACCCTACCATAGGGGTGACTTACATGATGCCAAGGGAAGGTTCAGGGTCTGGGAAGTGGGTGTACTTCACAGCCAAGATGGCAATCCTGGACTGCACACAGACTCTACAGTGGCAGGTCTGAGACAGACTTTATAAGCTGCTTCCATGGGTGGCGCAAACCAGCGCTGCAGGCCCACCAGCAGCATTTGGTTTTCCAGCCCTGGGCACACACAGGCCACTCTACTGGGGACTAACAGGTAAACCAAATAAGCCAATCATGGATATACCAATTCACATGTCATATTTACACAGGGAGCATTCGCGCTGTGGCACTGAATGGCAGTTGCACAGTGCCCAGATCATCTAATACCAGCAAAAACAACAGCGAAAAATGGAAGGGAGACCCACGTCAATGGTTCCAGGTCTAACATTAGCCAACTATTTCAAAATAAAGACAGAATGCAAAAATATAGGTCCCTTATTTAATCAATCGCCTAATACCTCTTCGACTTCTGATTCTGACATCTCCAATCCAATAAAAAAATACTATATACAGAAGATAATACCCCATCAGAATCTAACATTCAACAGTTTCTCAATGCTCTCTTCCTTTCACATTCATTTGAGGAATTAGAGTTTGACATTCCACTTGAAGAGATTTTGGGCACAATCAAATCTTCAAAAATATCTAAAGCACTTGGTTCGGATGCATTCTCTATTGAACTAATTTACTCCCTCTCATTTTTTTTCTCCCCACATTATTAGAACTTTTTAACTCATTTCTTTTAAGTTGGAAGGCTAGTGGCTCCTTTTCAGAAGCCTTTATTGTTATCATTCCTAAACCTGATTAAGATCTCACCCTTTGCAAAAATTACCGACAAATTTCATTGATCGATTACGATTACAAACTTTATGCCATGATCCTCTCACCCCCTAGAAACTATTCTACCATTTCTTGTCAAATCTGAAAAATCTGGCTCTAGTAAGGGCAGACTTGCTGCAGAAAATATTAGGATGCTTTCTAACATTCTTGCACTGGCTGAATAAAATGATATACCTCTTGCGGCCCTGTCCCTAGATGCTGAAAATGTCTTTGACTGCATTTATTGGCAATTCATGTTCACTACTCTTCACTGGTTTGGCTTTGGGCCAAAATGTGTCTCATTTATAAAAATTACTATACTCTGACCCCCGTGCTAGTGGTTTTTATCAATAATTGTTTTTCTACTTATTTTATTTTAGATAGAGGTACTAGACAAGGTTGCCCTCTTTCCCCTTTATTGTTTCTTCTTTGCCTGGAACCAATTTTTGAGCGTATATGTTGCAATCCACTTATTTACGGATTTTAAGAAAACTCCCTAGAGGTTAATTATCTGCCTACATGGATGATGTTCTAATCTAATTTGTCTAACCCCTTGACCTCCTTGCATCCTTCCCTACAGGAGATCATATTATTCTGTAGTATTTCTTAATATAAACATAATTTTTCCAACTTCACTTTGAAACCCTTTTGTTAATAATATATGTTCACCAATGCTAATTTTAAATGGTGTCCGTCCAAAATTAAATATCTTGGAATTTGGTTTTCCCCTAGAATATCTATCACACAGTCATAATTTTGCAACCTTAAAATCTAAATGACAGCCATTAACTTCAACTTGGCCTCCTCTGCATTCATCATGGTGAGATAGACTTGATACCATTAAAATGATGATTGTACAGCTTGTTCTTAATACAATATCTTTGCTACCCTTTAAGATCCCTAATTATTATTTTGCACAAATTGATTCCATTTGTGCAAACTATCCATAGAACGATGAACATCCACATATGGCCCTATCTAAACTTAAATGCTGAACAAATGAAGGGGGTGTGCTATTTCCTGATTTTCAGCTTTATCACTCTGCTTATCTGATTCGGCAATTTTATGCCCTGATTAATGACTTTCAAGATTTGCCTGCCTCATGATGAATTACATTTCTAAAAATCCTTACTGAATGGTTTCTCTTTCAAAGATATCATTCACATGTCTAAATGTACTTTTATATCCAAAAATCCCATTTTAAAATACTAACACTATTTATTACATGCACTATTTTCTAATAATCTTGATTTTCAACAATGCTTTTTATCCTTGTCAATTTAGTATAATACATTTCTAAAATTCCTTCATAAATCTTTTTACTATAAACATTGGGAGGAAAAGGGTATTATCTTCGTTCAATTTCTAAAATAACAGTTCTATTGTACCTTTCACACAATTACAAACAAAATATTACTTATCTAACTCCTTTTTAAAATAATATGAGTTAATTTCCTCGGCGCTCCTTTACTTTTTTCTCACTCACCAATTCCTTCCTCCCCCAGACACGCCTTCACCTGTGAGAACTTTAGATATGGTCCACCATGATTCTATTCCCAAAGCTACTTATATATATTTAAAACATTGTCAACTTCTGTTAGAATTAAAAGTTCTCTTGAATTACTACTTTACTTTAGTCTTTATTTGGTTTTTGCAAAAAACAATAAAAGCACAAATAAATACAATAAAAGCATATAATAAAATATATTCAAGGTTAGAACCATAGCAGCAAGGTTCCAGTTAAAAATACTTAAAAGCGTTCAGGGCTTGATAAAATACATAATACAGTAGATTCCAAGTGGAAGTGCAAATGTTGAGTACAAATCATTGGCCAAATCAATAATACAATTCATTGAACAGGGCTAAACTACATAGAAACAATTAATTCCTATGGTGCAAATGTAAAACATTAGGTACAACCCATCAGTAACAGGAATCCAGTCCATAACCTGGTGCTTGGCTATAGGTTCTTGCATTTTAAGCGCCAGGCATGTTCCAGATAATTAGTGCAAAGAGTAACCATTCTGTTCAATCGCTTCTTAGGATTCTGATAGTAGTCTTCAAGTGTCTCATGGAAAGAATACGACACATCGAGATAAGCCAACTTCCCTTAATAGCAGTGTATTTTGGGCAAAAGAATGAAGATAATTCTTCTGTTTCCCAGCCAACCTCACATGATGGACACTTTGGGGAAATATTGCAACCATTCCATCTACTGCAAAGCCCATTTACTGGCAAAATACCATATCTGAATTTCAAATACAGAGGGGGTTTTAATCGGTTCAAAAATCCCTCACATTGCATTTGGTCTTTAAAATCCAAGAACCTCCCTGTTAACTCTCTAACGATATTGTGGTTCAACCGAAGATCATTAATATAAAGCCAATATCTCGATTTGAGGTAATTCAATGTATTTCTTTTGATACGGCCCTGGTTAAACCATAAGTCTCTCAAGCCCAGTCTGAATAATCCTTGTTTAACATATTTAAACCAGGATATACTCCCTTTATTATCAAGTGCAAGCACCTCAGAAACAGATTACCTTAGGGGGAGCAGTGATTTATTAGACCACACTTGGATCTAAAAGGCTAGAGGTTTAAAAGCTACCACATGCACTATATTTTTAAGGCCAAGTCCCAATCGGATAGCAGTAAGTGTTGCATTCCTAGGTAGCCCAAGGCTCAATCTCATTAAAATATTCCCTGATCTTTCAATGACCCCCTACAATATTATATCCTTAAATCTCTGTGCCGTACAGTGCAGCTCCAATACCTTTGACACAGTAGATATTAACGAATATATGACTTTTTTTGCATGCGTTTACACCGCATGCCATAACAACGCGGTCGTTACAACGACCGCGTTGTTATTTCGCATACCGTTACAATGCAAGTTGGTACAACGACTTGCTTGTAGGGGGCCCTGTAATATTCCAACTCCAGTCTGTGCGGACACTAGAGAAGGTGTTGGATTTTAAATCCAACACCTTCTGCCCCCTAACGCAAGTCGTTGTTCTGACTTGTGTTGTAACGGTATGAGAAATAACAACGCGGTCGTTGTAACGGCCACGTTGTTATGGCATGCACTGTTTACCGATCCTAACTGCTGGAGTAACTGGCTTGAATTTAGATAATTTCAACTTTTTCACTAGGGCTGAACTTATGTGTTGAAGTGACAAATGACTCTTTGAGATTTTTGGTCCCAAGATTGTATGTTTGTATACGTGACCCTCAAATAATCAAATTGCTTTACTTGCTCTAGAAGAGTGTCGCCCAATTTAGCCTTGCCTTTGAATGTCTTATGTGGGCTGAATCTCATAAATTTAGTCTTAGCAACATTCACTTCCAATCCAAAGTTCCCGAGTGCTACCATAAATTGATCCAAAATATTCTCTAATCCCATTGGTGTCTTTGAAATAAGTAGCATACCTTCAGCAAATAGCAAGGATGCAAGGGAGTGGCCAGCAATCTTATTGGGATTGCAATTACAATCAGCTAGGGTCTCAAACAGGCAGTTAATGTAGAGGGTAAACAGAGTTGGAGCCAATACGCCTCCTTGCCTCACCTCTCAGTTCACCCTTATCATTCTGTTTATTCGCCCCAACTTCCCCATTTAATGTGGTAATATCCATCCATGTGGAGCCTAATTATGGTGTCTAATAAATACTTCGGAACACTTAATTGCTCCAAAACTGGCAACATTTTATCTCTGGGAAGAAGATCAAATGCAGCGAGGAGGTCCACAATCACTACATATATGTGTTCTTTTTGGCTGACAGAATATTTCCATAATATGGTGAAGGACCTAAATAATTTTTCGATAGTGTTGTGTTTTCCCTAAACCCTGCTTTAGGGGTGATAATATCTGGCCCTCCCTTCACCAGTCCTATAGTCTCAGCAAAAGATGCCTGCAAAATAACGTCTGTGGTGTATCAATTAGTCTAATTGGCCTGTAGTTAGATGGTTAATTTTTGTCACCTTTCTTAAATACAGGTACTACCTACGCACCCTGGCCTGGAGTTTGGTACCGCAGCACCCTTTAAAATGGCAATTAAACATTGGTTAAGAATGACACTCCATATATCAGGCTCAGAAAGAAAGAGGTCACCTGAAATGTAATCTAGTCCCGGTGCTTTATTCCTTAGTAAAGACATAAGGGCTAACTTAGTTTCCTCCGGACTAAAAGGAACCAAATCTGCATCCTGTGTTTCGACGTGTGTGTCTGTGTGGGCTGCATCACTTGCCCCCATCTCATTGCCCACCTGACTGGTGTAGAGTAGACTAAAATTGTTTACCCAAAACTAGGGCTGAATATAAATGTCATCCTCAGCGATGTGGCTCTCTGACCCCATCTCTAGTATATGCCAAAACTGATAACAGTCTTTATTTTTGGCCACTACAGCTAAGTCCCTCTAGAACCCCATTTCCCAATTCCTTTTGTCCTCTATTTGAATTGCTTTGCATTGTTTCCTTGTGAATGCCACAATAGCCCTCCATCTATTTTTGATAGCACACATCAACTCCACTCTTGCTTCCTTACAACCATCATCAAACCATTCAACTTTTTATTTATCAGCTGACTCTTCCCTGCCTTATCAAATAATTGTTTAACCTTGCGCATAAGTTCACAGAACATTTTTGGGATTGAATGGACCACATTTGTGTGATAATTAAGTTCTTCAAGTGATTGTGCACCTATAAAGTATATTTGTGCAAGAGTAACTTGATCGCTCTCAATCACAAGCCACTTAACCGTCCTATTCTTAAAAAGGACAGTTGTATGGGTTAATTTACCCTCCGTTTGGTACTGTGAGGAGAGAAGCAAGTGGTCCAGCTCTAATATCAAGGCATTGTGATCACTGTCTCATCTGTCAGTTACCCTCATATCAACCAGTTTACTCCAAAGAGATAGATCCAGTAAGATGTAGGGTCTGATTATGAGTTCGGCAGTGTGGGAGTGGGGGAGTGGGCTGCCATGCCAGTGCACCGCTCCCACACCAGCAAACTCCACCACCGGCCACCCACCAGATTAGCAGTTTTCTCCTTGTTTGGTGGGCGGTGCACCTTAGAAAGGCACTGAAATGGGAATGCCAAAGCCATTTCCTGCATGGCATGGTCTATGAAATCCATGTCGTGCTGGAACAGGGGATGCAGGCATGCAGGGGCATGCTAAAATTCCCTGGCCCTGAGACAACAGGGCCCCCTTTCTTTCCTCACTGCCACAGTTTTCATGGCAGGCTCACCGCCATGAAAATTGTGGTGGTGAGGAAACTCCTAATATGGTTGACGGTGCCACAGTAGCACGGCCAGAATATTAGGGCTACACAACACTGCACCACCCCTGCGGGATCCATAATCCCCGGTGTTTGCAGTGGACCTGTGGTGGTGGGACTGCCGCATTCGTAATGCAGTGGTCGGACCGCCATCGTGGTGGTTCCCGCCACGCCACTGTGAGTTTAGTTCCTTGTCCAAAATTAAATGCCCATTACTGGCTTGCAAAATATTTAAGAGCAAGTAAGGCCACTGGAAATGCTACCTGTTCCTGGCTGATCCGTTGTGACATAAACCGGGAACTCCCCATTCTCCATCCTCCTCCCCAGTAACGTTTGAGATTACTTCAAGGTACTCATAAGTAGTGTTCAAATCTCCTACAAGTAGTGGATATTTGACGCCCTTTTAAGAGTGCAATTCAGCAGTATATTGACCCAAATAATAAGTACCCCTGATGGACGACCAGAACATGACAGCGAGGCTTCTGAACTTAAGTCAGTCAACCCCACCCTATGGACTACATCAGTAGCCCATGTCTCCTTCAAGACACTTATAATAAAACTATCTATAAACCCCTCCATTCCTCACTAATCAATTTGGCTTTTAGGCCCACCAAATTTCAGGACAATATCCTCAATTTTTGGTCATCCCCTGATATTGCACACATCTCTGTGGTGTCAATGCCCGGGGTAACATCCTGCAGGCTATTAGGATGAGACAATTGTGCCCTTTCAGATTGCTGCAGTATTTCTTCATGTTTCACTCCTCAAATTAGTTTCAGTTTGGCGGTGAAATCTGTCATTACTTGGGAGATAAGGATGTTTATTGATGGATAATTGGTTACCAAACAAACCACGAGGGGGATGTACGAAGTAGCTACGTGGAACAATCATAATGGACTCAGACAAAATGGGGGTACTTGAGCAGGTATAAAGGATCTTCTCAACTTGTGGGCTTGTGGGTGGGCTTGCAGAAATTGATCAGAATACAATCCCCGTTCTGTGACTTATCTCCTTTGCCCACCCAATTGACCAATCTAACCATGATCACATTTTGATACAGGTCATTGGTCATGCCCACCCTACACCCCAAACATTGTACACATTTGCTTTTGAGCTCACTCCATGTTTCAGATTAGTTTCCTTGAAAGGAGGGGACACCTATCATAACTAATACATACGGGGCTGAGTCAGGAGGTAGGTCCAGGTCGACCATAAAAATGCAATGGAATCATCAGACTGGGATCAGGAAGGGATTGACCCCTTGCATTGTGATGCCTGAACCAATCTCAACCAGTAATCATTGTCCGGACACTGTGGAGGGTATTATGATCATGGCTTGCATCCCCAAAGTTGACCCTCAATCCACTAACCCCGCCCTCCTTTTGGGTTGTAGGTGGAACTGGATGCTTCAATGCTTACAAAATTTACAGGACTGTGATTGTAGCTGGGACTGTAACTGTGACTGAACTAAGTGACTAGAGGGGCCCGAGAGAGTTCACACCGAGCAATGAGTCTCAGACCTATGTAGTTCGTAATGAGCATATGATCTAGGGAGTAAATCTTACTGCTCTAAAGGAGGGGGAAGGGTGTAAGATAATGCCATCAACTTCTCAATTTTACCTTCTAGGATTAATAGATCCTGTGTCAGGCCTCTGGCCTCACTTCTCAACCCATCAATTGCCCCCATAAGTTTCCTAATATTGATTTGCTCACCAGCCTGAGTAAAGTGGTCGGTAGACTCTATCTACTCCCTCCAGCCCACCTTTGTCCACTTCCTGGAAATTTTTTATCTTTTTTTCTTTGTCTGAGAAGTGCTCGAGTTCAGTAAGCCAATATCATCCGAGGCGACAGAGTCAGCAGAGGGACTTAAAATCTCTTCTACTTCATCTAGCAGGTCATCTATTCTATCCATAATACAATTACCCCCAGCTGATTTATTTCTCTCTTTTGCTTTGGGGGGACCATTGGCCACATCCACACCCTTCTTGTTGCCCATCATGCAACCTATAAGAACTAGGGGGATTAACCTAGGGATCAACAACTCCTGATGGAGAGAAGATGATAAGGCTTTAACAACATTTGGGCTAGATGTAAGATAACACAAGCGGCACAAGGGAAAAGCTCAGATCAGCCAAGTGAGGTGACTCCAAGGGGTTCCGATGGATTCAGCAGGGTCAAAAGATAAGTTATTATTTTTTCTTTTTTCCTCTTTGTAGATTTCGCCCTCTGCTTCCACCTTAAAGAACTTAATGAACGGGAACAGGAAGGACTAACCTCCTTCGCACAACCAAAAGTCTAGTTGGTCAAGCTAAGTTCTATGCAAGGTTAATATTAAGGTCTATGCATGCAGAAACAGTCAGAGATGAGTACTGTGCCAGCATTGAGATCGACACCAATGGCCTCCGCTTACCTCCTCCCCTGATCCTTACTGATCCAAAATGGCTACAACTTTGCCCACTTGGCCCCCGCGAACTGTTTTCGCTAGTAGCCGCTAGTAACCACCTGCCTGGCTTGCCGCACACCGTACTCACTCTGCTCCGATGTGAGAATCATGCAGTGGTGGCGGCAATTAATGCAACAAGAGACCATAATTCGATCCAAAGAACCACGGCATGAACAGCTTAGCTACAGCTCAGAAGGGATGACAAGTGTGAAGCAGCAAGGGTCAGTGCCCACCATGGATTCCAACTGCAGGCAACATGCTCGTGCACTGGATACTCTGCAAACCATCCTGTGCGTGGGCACGAGCACGCCAACAGGGAAAGAGCAGCACTTGAGTCCAGTCAGTGACTCTGTATTGATTCCATCTGGATCATATCTGCCGAATTACTATGGGAAACATATCTTTTTCTGCACAATTCTGTGACACAATTCTGCTTAAAATATTTAATACCTCCAGTGCTGCTCTAATTACATAGTCCCTATTTTTTGTTTGCAATAGGGCTGTCAATACCCCAGAAGATATTTCTAAATTTGACCGATATTTTTCTTCTCTTTGTTGGTCATGTTCCAGTTGCACTGGCGCTTTAACACATTTGTTATATTATTGTTCTCATGCTAATATGTTTTGGAACTCCATTTGGTCTCAATGTTCAAAGATTTTCAAATGTAATACACCACTATCTTTTCAAAATGTTTTTTTAGGTTCTTTAGTCCCTATCGTTGAACATTTTTATTGCACTTGCTTTTAAAGTTATACTTTCTCGTTGGAAAGATGTTTCTGAAGGTTCTATGTTAATATGGTGTAACTTTATCTGTGATGAACACAGAATACATACTGTTTCTTTAATTATGTTACATCAGAAGATTAAACCTGATTTGTATTGCTTACCTTTTACTACCTTTTCCTCACAATCTTCAGTATCTTAATTGACTCTTTCTTTCCACTTCTCCTTTGCCCACCTCTCTTCTCTTTACTGTGCCTTTTACTCCTCATCTGACTCTCTTTTCTCACCTATCTCCTTTTTCCTTTTTTTTTAAATGGCACAACAATCTTTTTATGATATAAGTTGGTCTCTTGCACTTGCAATACTTGATGCATTAACTTTTTTGCAAATGTTATCTCTTTTTGTATTGCTATTTGAATCTTCAATAAAAATGATTTCACAAAAAAAAAGAAAAACATCACAAGAGCCTGCCTCCAGGAAGGTCCAGGAAAGTCTACAAGACCTTACTCAGGAGCTACTACCACAAACTTAAAGGGACCAAGAAGAAAGCTCTGAATCAGAGGATTGAACTACTACAAAGAACTCTTCAACATGTTAAGGAATTTACCCATCCGGCAGCCACCTCTAACTCCATCACCCTGTCACAAGCGTTCTGCAACCAACTCTCTAACTTCTTTCACAACAAGATATCTAAAATCTACAGGAACGTTGACCCTCAACCACACCCTACCTTACCTCCAGCCTCCATCGCCAAGATCACCCCACTCACGGAGATGGCCCTGATGACCAACGAAGACACAGCGGCTAATATAGCATCCATCCACTCGGGTCCCACAAATCGATGTCCCCACTGCTTCATCAACCTAGGAAGACCCATGATAAGCATGGCACTCACAACCATCATCAACAGCTCCATCATTAAAGCCACTTTCCAGGATGCCTGGAAACAGGTGGAAGTAACCCTGCTCCTCAAGTAGCCATCCGCGGACCCCAGAGTCCTAAGCAACTACTGACACATCACCCTACTCCTCTTCCCAGTCAAAGTCATAGAAAAGGCTATCAACTGTTAGCTCTCCCACCACCTAAAACACCACAAACTCCTGGACAGTTCACAATCAGGTTTCCGCAGCAACAACAGCACAGAGATTACCTTTATCGCAGCTTCAGACAACATTCGCACCATACTAGATCAGGGCCGCACTCCTGCACTCATCCTCCTGGACCTCTCTTCCTCCTTCGACACAGTCTCCCACAACAAACTTGTCTCACACTCCATAAAACTGGAATCCAAGGACCAACTCTCAAGTGGATAGCCTCCTTCATGACCTAAAATACGCAAGTGTCAAGTTTTCTGGGTTCACCTCAGAACCCAAAGACCTCATCTGCAGTGTCTTGCAAGGCTCCTCACTCAGCCCCATTCTCTTCAATGTATACACGACTCCTCTAGCAAGCATCATTTGGACCCATGGACTCAACATCATCTCTTATGCCGACGACACCCACCTCATCTTATCCCTCCCAGAAGACACCAATACCGCCAAAAGTAATTTAAAAATGTGCATGACCAGAGTAACCAACTGGATATGGGACAATTACTTCAAACTCGACGCAGACAAGACGGAAGTGCTGATATTCAGAAACAACAACTTACCTTGGTCACGACTTCAC
The DNA here is from genome assembly GCF_964204655.1 of Triturus cristatus. NCBI lineage: Eukaryota > Metazoa > Chordata > Amphibia > Caudata > Salamandridae > Triturus > Triturus cristatus. The sequence goes on along the minus strand of NC_140585.1, from coordinate 826,872,876 downwards.
CTGGTGACCAACAGAACTAGGCCCCACTCCCTCACCCTCCGACCTGGGAATTATCTTGTACACCAACCTCACAACGAGACATCAAATCACCATCGTCACCTCCGCCTCCTTTCACATACTTCACATGCTCAGAAAAATCATCAAATGGTTCCCTCCTGATACTAGAAAGACAACCACCCAGGCCTCCATCACAAGCGGACTGAACTAAGGCAATGACCTCTACTATGGCATCTCGGTACACCTGCCACAGAAGCTGCAAACCATCCAAAATGCTGCCGCCAGACTAATCCACAAACTTCCTCACCGCACGCACACAACAACTCACCTCCGAAAACTACACTTGCTCCCCATTCAGAAGCGCTGCCTTTTCAAGATGCTCACCTACACCTCCCATGCACTCCACAGCAAGGGTCTCACCTACCTCAACCACCTTCTACTCTTCCACCAAACAACCAGTAACCACCTTACCCACCCCTCAATATCTATACAAGCAAAATAAGAGGCGGGGCTTTCTCTTACCTGGCAACCAAACCCAAGAGCGACATCCCCCAGCACATTAGGACATCTTTGTCACGTATGGATTTCAAACAGAAATCCTAGCTCTTCAACTGATCCTGCTTGCAGACCCCGTACCTACTCAGCGCCTGGAAGCCCTCATAGGTAACAAGTGTTGCGCTCTACAAATCTATGCTTGATTACATTAAGCAGCATCATTGCCACTACATGGCTGCCATATATGTCCATACTGGTCTCTATGGACCAAAATTGCTTTATACGAGTACATTATCAAATATTGGGGGGCATATTTACAACAAAATGTCAGAGTGCGGAACTTTGACAAATTTGGCAGTGCCACGCTCTGACATTTACAAAATGCAGGGATGCGCAGTTTTTACAACAATATGGCGTACCTCTGTGTTTTTCCTAGTGCTAATGCAACAATTAACTGTCTAGCGCCAACGCAGGCACCCTTGCACCATAGTGCACTATAGGGCAAGGGTGCGTGCATTACAGGGAATGATTGTTTACATGCAGGAAGGTGTATATTCCTGCACATAAACAATCCACAATGGCGATGTGTTAATTTTAGGTGTGCTGCAGAATGAAGCACACATAGAAGTAGCAAATCGTCATTATTTAATGATTGTTTATGTGCAGGAAGGGATACCTTCCTACACATAAACAATCAATTGTGTTTTCCTCCTTCTGTGTGTACTGCACACAGAGAATAAGCGAAAACGAGGAGAAATAAAATTATTTCTCCTCGTTTCGCCATTCTATCACCTGCTCATGCATGGCAATAGTTTTTGGCACTGCCTCAGATTTACAGGTCCTTGTAGATACGGGGCAGTGTCAAAAAGCAATGAGTGTTGCGGAGGTATGCCCACAGCAACACACATTTCATGTGCTTTTTATGCTAAGTGATGTGTGCTACAGGGCCGTATTTACAAGGTGGCGTTTAGCCACACAAAGTGGCTTAATGCCGCTTTGTAAATATGGAGAAGGGCGCAGCACCACCAGAACATTGCTAAAAGTGATATCCTGGTGGCGCTATCCCCTTGTAAATATGCCCCTCGGAGTCTAAGTCAGGTTATAGAAAGTTCCTTCCAAACATACCCATGTTTGGCTACACTCATTTTGGATATGGAGAAGACCCTCAAATCTTTTAACTGGAAAAACGTATTCCTGACGCGACGCAAATTTGACATAAGGGGCCATAGGCTCCAATGGTTGCAATTACTATAACTCGCACCACAGCTAGAGTCAAAATAGGCGTTTCCATCTCATAACAAAATGATATTGAAAGAGGGAATTCCAATTATCACCCATCTTATTTGCACTGGCAGGGGAGCCATTTGCTGAATATTTGCGAAAAGATGGTGGCGCTTGGGGTATCCCTCTTAGTGATGGAACCCGCTTGATATCTCCATATGCAGATGACATGATATCTTTCTCAAGGATGTTAGTGGGAGCCTCGACTATATATTTGAGATACTTCATAAAATGGAAGCACTTGCAGGAATTGGTCCAAATCCTGTACATACCTTTAGGTAGAGGGTGTGTATCCAATTCACTTTACTCATAGGCAGGGATACTGTTTTTATGCGGCATAGGAGGTCCAAATCATGCAGCAGTGTTAATTAAATTATATGTCAAGCAAAGGCATTTTATGTAGGTTAAACCTATTTTGCAATAGTATTAACTCAAATTTTTTCTTTTTTACACTTGGGAGCATTAGCTGGACAGACGTCTAATGTTAATAATACCAGTTTGACACAAATATAGAAATAAGCAACAGAAAGGTGATCAGTCAAACTTTGCAAAGGACTTCCGACTGTGCACCAACACATGTTGCCACGTTTTTAATAACATTAGAACAGTTTGAGCTAGAAACATTCTTTTCGTTAAAATCTGCAGATTATGCAGTAGATGATGAATCACATAGCAAATAAGGCAAATTCATAACTATGCAGAAAACGCTCCAGCATAATTTCAGTGGCCATGCTCATGTGTTGTGTGTTATAATATTTACAAAGACAGCTGCCCCATCGAAGAGGCGTCCCGGCCTTACTGCAGAGAGAGAGAAACAGAGTCATGGGCAAGATAACATAATATGGGAGCTGCATGCAGTTAGATATCTTTGGATCAGAGTGTAGATAAAGGCATATTAGAGTGCAACTTGGCAGCCTTGATTTCTTCTCTAAGACTTCTGGCTTCTTTTTTAGAAGAGATCGCCTTTGGCCTGAGTGGGCCATGTGGCAATTGCAAAAATAATAATGCTTCTCAGATTGCTCTGCGATTTTATTAATCTACCAGTGCTGATGCCCTCAACTATCTCTAAGGAATTAGATAGCTTCTTGGGAGAACTGACTGGGGAAAAGGTGGGAGATGAGTTGCACTGTCTAAATTAAAAGCCCCCAAAGACGAAAGACAATTGGGGGCTCAAGGCGTGTCATTATATTACTTAGCAACTCAGCTTCAGTGGTTGACGCATAGGCTGGTAACACGGTAGAGGCTGGAAACTGATAAGCTTTTTAACATGTTGTATGTTAAAGATAAGCCATTGGATCGCTGCTCAAATTACTAAACGTTGCATTGCTGGAGAGTATTTAAATGCACTATATCCCTGCATTGCCTTCAGAGGCCTCCCTAATACAAGAGATTATTTCAATATTAAAGGCAGAGAGCATGGGGATGAAGAAGATATGTTTACAATTGGCGACCTGTTTGAGAATGGTTAGTTTCTTTCGAGTAACTTAATTATGAATAATTTTAAATTACACGATGGTCAATTTCGAACACAAAATTGCCCCACTAACACACTCAAAACAAAACGGAATATTGCAAATACTGACCCATCAGCCCTTGAACACATTCAGACAATCTACATGATGGGAGAGGGGCAACATCTAATTAGTTCATTATAAAAAAAGCCCTACTGAAGATTATGGTCCTTATTGAGAGTTTAGCAGTCCAAATCCGTGGTGGCAGTCCGCAGACCACCAGACTGGACTGTGGTGGTTGGACCGCCGCGGGACCGCTGCTGCCACCAGGGATCCACAATCCCTTACCGTGGTGCAGCAGTCTGATGCCTCTAATATGCTGGTAGTGCGGCTGCGGCACTACCAAACACATTAGGAGTTTCCTCAGGCCACACTTTTCATGGCAGTGCGACTCCCATGAAAAGTGTGGCAGTGAGGAACCAAAGGAGACCCTAAAGGGCCCTCTGTTGCCGCTGCGCTATGGGGTGCATGCAGAGGGGCACATGTGCCCCCCCCTGTGTGCATGCACCCCCGGTTGATAGTCTTGGACTTGATAGATATGGACTTGATAGTCCATACTCTGCAGAAACTGCCTTTGATGCTCCCATTGCGGTGCCTTTTCAAAGGCACCTCAGAGGGACCGCCAAAGAACTGCCCACCAGAGTAAAAATAGGTTGTACACTGGAGGGTGGCCTTTAATGGCTTTGGCGGTCTCAGAGCAAGGCGGCAGCGTGGCAGCCCTTCTCCAAGACCGCCAAAGTCATAATAAGGCCCTATGACTGGATGAGCCTAACAAATATGATTCATTTTGGCCTGCTCCCCAAACCAATTAGGGCTCCCCACAGATATACTTGTTTACTGCATCAGGCAAACTCTGTGCATAAACCCTAGTAGAAATTTGTAGCTAAGTTGTGTCCAGCAAATACATTTCCTGTACTTGAATGTTAGAAATGTGTATACCTTGGTTCCAGAAGCACCAGTAGCCCACACCTACACTATAAATGTAATTCAATTGCACATACACTTTTGTTTGTCAGATATACTATTTTGAGTAGAAGCACAGCTGAACATTTAATCTAAGACTGCTTTAATAGTCTTTTTGTTCTCCCTTTATTAATTGCTTACATACCACTATGTGGCAGTTTTTTGTTGCAAGTATTGAACACACAATTCTTCGCATTGAATTATACATTTGATGTACAAATAATAATGACTCTGCACCGTAGGACTTGTTCTTAAAATATGTGCACAATGTTTTCTAGAAACTCATTTATAAGATGCTAATTAGATCTAGGAAAATGAAAATGTTACAAGCAACATTTTGTAATGATTACAACCTGAAAAATTACAGTCTATTAATTTTAGCATACTATAAACACCAATAAACGTGATGTTAAAAAAGAGGCACTGGATTTCTCTTACATTCCCTTATGAGCATTGAATGCGCAAAGAGCTTTAACTTCTCCAGGGTTTCATGTGCTGACTTTTCTACTTCTTTTAACTAAGCTACATGATCTTGCATTAAAGGAACTGCTGCACCTAAAGGTTGATCTAAAGGTACTATTTAAGGATAATGACCATGCATGCAAAAACAAGACAGACGTTCCAATAGATGAGTGTTCAGTATTATTGTATGTTAGGTGTGCCAACAACATCTTACCTCAATCCTCACCTTATTGCCAAGTTTTATATCTCAGGTACTGCTCAATAGATCTAATTAATCTCTCAGTCTATCGCCTGTCTGAGCATGGTAACTGGGTGACAGGCAGCCTTCCACATCTAACTCTCTATACAAAGCAACCACAATTTTGACCCTCTGCCGGCATCAAAATTGTGCAACACCATATATTTTAGCATTGTTTGGGCAAAAACAAGTACTAGCTCTTTGGGAGAAGGACACCCTGACAAAAGTCCAGAATGCCCCTTTATAAATTATCACTGAAATTACTTTGCAACATTTCCTGTATTCCACAATAAAAAGTAGTCTGTATGCATAGGTGTAGATGGAACGTCAATGGTCTCAATAACTCCAAGGGTTAAAAACAGTGGCAAAGAGACAGATAAAAGGGAATATTTAGCCAGCTATTGTCTTTGTGCCTTTCTCTAGGTAATATTACCAATGCCTGATTATTGAATGATTTTGGTTTACTTCTATAGTCCTTAACAACATTACCCGACTTAGTACAATATAATCATAGGGTGTGTGTGTGCGTGTGTATGTGTGTGTGTGTATGTTAACAGAAGTCTGAAAATATTATATAACAGCATCTCGTATTAGGTTTACAGAAAAAATTTAATCAACATTGATAGAGAAATAGCACAAATTTCTTTATATCTTTAACAAATCCTTCAGTGGGTGCCAGGGGGTATATTGGTACACCACAACAAACAGGAAGGAGTAAGTGTCTTAGGGCCTTATTTATGGTTTAGCCAATTGGACACTCTGTCAAAATGCTGTTGATATCCAATCCGCTGTATCAGAAGTTCCTTAGGGATAAATGCACTTGTAATACATTGGAGAGACATTGGTTGTGATGGACTATCCCTGCCAAACTCTAAATAGGGCCCTTAGTCTCAGTATGAGAGGCGATAATGTCCAAGGATCTCTGTCCCTTGATTCTGAAGGCAAAGCTACTTAACTTGCATCTTGTCTTTCGGTTTTCTTTCAGTTTCTTCCATGGTGCTGATCTCTTGTTTAACTGCAATTAAGCGTGACCTTAAAGAACTGGCCTACTGTTGATTTGAATAGAACGTTTCTGAAACCAATGTCAGAATCCATTGCCTAAGTTTATTAGTATTGTGGGCTTGGCAATATCTCAGAAAGCACTAATCCTGTACTCTGGATCCAAAAGAAGGAGCAATCCTTCGCTCATCGCCCCAATCACTGTTGACCACAAACAGTGTGATATATGAGACAAATAGCAGAAGCAGGGATAGAAGAATGGGAAAAGAGAGAAAGCAGAGACACTTGATACCAATCTCTGACTTTTTTCTGCGAGGTGCATATGTCTATAGATGGTAAGTAATGTCTAAAGGCAAATAAGGACACTTTAATCACCTGGCATAAACATTCTACACATTTATAAAATAGTGACATGATATATCTTTAGAATTATCTCTGTATTAGCAAATCTGTGTTTCTGTATAAAGCAGACTTGCCTGAAACTAACATGTAGCAAGATAAAAGTGACCAATAAGATGCTGCTACCACTCTCTCCCAATTGGCAAGGTTAAATGTTAAGTTCCTACATGTGTGCCTTTTGAGATTGATTAGCTAGTTTCTGATTCAGCATTTGCATAACTTACATGCCTCCAGTTGACCATCAATTAACAATAGCATTTAACAATATACTAAAAGATCAATTAATTTAGCATTTTTCATTTATAGCCTAACAAAACACATTAAGGTCCAATTAGAAAAAGTAAATTTGTGAACATAGATACAATTCTATAATAAAAATATTCAACAACCATCAACAAATGCTCCAATTATTCTGACATAACATCATGCATACACATTAGTATGTTTTGAATAAAATATCTCAAAAGACGTATGCAAAATGTCCTTTTTTTAGTTCAGAGTAGGAAAAATGCCTTATCTTTAAAGTTGATTTTCCATGTTTGAAGGATATACCCTCCTCTTGCTGAGGGTACAGGAACATTCATTCTTCAAATCATAAGTTATTTTCATAAAGAGCAATTCTGCGTGGTATTATTGTCCGAATAATTTAGAGAATTCCTTAGCTAAAAAAGTTGAGAAGTTGTGCTTCATCTTCCTGCACAGGGCAGTAATTTCACTGCGGCCTTTATCAGGGCTAAGATCCTTTGTTGTTGTTCATTTCTAAGCTGAGAAAATAAATGACTTGAGCTGGCTCCCCACTATGTTAACATTTGCAAAAATCAAATGAAATGTGACTCAGCCACTGCATTCTATACTGAATTATTCCACCATGGATTCATAAAATATTTGTTCATGTAATGTTCAAGTCTATTCAATACTTGAGAAGACACAATTGCATATTTGAGCCAATTCCAAATCATAAGCATGCAAGAAATGTAGAGCACTACCACCATGCTCTTGATCAAATACATTGAGTATCAAACTGTGTGACAAAAGAAAATTCTAAAGGTAGACAATGGAGAGAATTGTCAAGATATGTTTCTTCTGATTTACAATTGAATGCTGCGATGCTAGACACGGAAGTGAAGTGAGGGCTGGCAGTCAAACTAGAGAACAGCAGCCCTTGGATATTTAGCCATTTGTAACTCTCCTACAATAAAGCATGGAATAGTGGCTAAATTAGACTCGATGATTATAGAATTGAAATAAGAATATACTGATGCTCACTTTCTTATAACAAGAGATTTTCATTTCCACCTTCTTTTTTCTCATCATGAAAAGGAGCAAATTCCATTGCAGGTTCAATGGTGGGACATTCCATCTCAAGTGACTGAAAAATGTAAGCGATGTGACAAACTTGTTGAATCGATCTTAAGCTGAAAGCAGCTGGCCTTATAATCCTCAACAGCAGGTTTTGTAAACATAAACCTCCGATCATCAGCTCTATTGATACAAACTCACGCACCAATATAGATTGTACCGCAGCAAGTCCATTTCTATTCAAGTAAACTAGCAACTATAAAATTGACCAGAGACTGGAAAGCGACCATTCTCCATAAGTTATGAGCCTTTCCAGCAAGACCATCTTACATCAAAAAACAAACACACTACTGGTGTAAGTACAGTCGGAAAATCAAAAAAGACTGAAGTAGTTTGCATCTCTAGCAATCTCGATAATGCCTGACTGCCGGCAAATTTTGGATCATTGGAATAAATCGTAGGGTAACTTATGAATGAATGGAATTGTTTTAGCAAAAAATTACCTGTGCAGATTTGCAGCTCTCCTTCAAAAAGGGTTCGCTTTCTTGGCCAGACTTGGCCTAGGTGGATAAGTCTTACTATGGTGTTAAGAAGCTTGAAAAGAGGCTTAAACCGTGGATTGTGCTTGCTACGAAAGAAACCAGACAATAAAATCAAAAAGAATAATAATATTCAAATAATATTTAAGGAATAATATGAAGAGGAGCTGTGGCTAGCAAAAAACACCAGCTGGATCGTTTTTGGGCTACTCTCCTCCACGCAAGTACAGACAAGAACTCTACGGAATTTTGTGTATTTTTTTCTCTGACCTAAATAGACTCCAGATTAACTTTTTCTATATGAAACGTATCATAGGTGGCAAATGGAATCTTATGCAAGAACTCTTTGTTGACAGGTCCCACCCTCTAGAAATGGGAAGAGAAACAGATAAAAGATTATTGTGCTTCCTTGAAGGTCATGCTCTCGTAGATATCAAATAAACAACCATTTTGAGAGGTCTCAAACGGATATTCGAGCTGTTTGTAACCACTAAAAAGGGTTGTAGCATGTATCAACTTTATCTTTCGAGTCGGTAACTCACAAAATAGGGTCTGTAAGTTGCTATTAGGAAGGGGCGTGCCAAGGGCGTGCCTTCCTAATAGTGGGTCGCAGGAGATGCCTGATTGTTTTGCAACCATAATGTAGTCGCAAAACAATCGCAGTTTACCACCAACTTCAAGTAGGGGTAAGCCATTCGCAAACAGGAAGGGGTCCTAAGAGAACCCTTCCCCTTTGTGATTAGCAGCAAAAATATTTTTTAAGAGCAGGCATTGGTCCCATCGATCACTGCCTACTGAAACATTTCATTTTTGTGTTTGAAATGCATGCCGTTTTTCTTTTTAGGAAAATTGGCTTCATTTAAACAATAAAAAGTTTCTTTATTCAAAAAGCAAATACAGACATTGGGGTCAGCTGTCCCCAGCCGGCCATCATCCCTGTATTATTGCCCATTCCCAATGGGTCACAAATTGCAAACCTGCCACATGAATATTGATGAGACAGGTCATTTGCGACCACATTAAGAATCACAAAATGTGTCTGAGACACATAAGTACATTTCCTTTTGCCACTCACAAATTGCCAGCAGCTAAAATTCTCAAATTGGGAGTTGCAGAAGGAAATGGTCGTACATCTGGCCCTTAGATCCCTGGGGCTTTTTGAACCCTTGAGATAGATAACACCATATATATCTTCCGCTTTTGGGACCAAAACCAGAATCATCTACTTTTTTTACAGCTGATGCTATCTCATCATGGCTGTTCAATTGCAATATACTGGACATGGCTTTAAGCCTATCCATAGACTTCGATCTTCTTTGCCCGCTGGCCTAGTGGAAAATGCCTGCAGGGAATTTAAGGAAGCAAATAAAAAAGATAAACTCAACTTAATGCCGAAGGACTTCATGTTATTTAATGAGCAGTCTGTCCTGTCTGCACCAATTCTTTGGGTATATTGTAAGGCACACATGAGAGGGCCCTTGATGAGGGACACCGAGGTACAGAAACATAAACTGTCTAAGGAACAAACAGATCTGGAAGGTGGATTAAGGTCCTAACCACCACATACAGGTCCTCACCGACTGCAGAGGCCCAGCAAAAATGACTCAAAGCTAAATTTTACCTGAACTCTATTCACCTTGAAAACTGAGCGAGCACTATCCCTCTCATGCTCCAGCACTATGAACATAGTAAAAAAGTGGTCAGGCTCTTGGCACTACAGCTCAAGAAATAGAGCTCTATTAAAACGATTCTGGCTATCCGATCACAAGAAGGACAACTGATTTGCAACCTGATATAGATCATCTCAGAATTTGCTGAATTCTACAGAATTCTTTACACAACGGAAGTGACAGTCAGTGGTGTAACTAAGGAAGAAGCTTTCCTCTGTGCTGTATGCTTACCTAAGCTTACTGGAAAAGCTACTCTGAACCTCAAGGGGGACATTACAGAGGGGGAATTCTGGAGGCCATTAAGATCTTGACAACAGGTGACAGTCCCAAAGAAGATGGCTTCCCTATGAGACTTTGTAAGACTGGCATTGACACCTTTGCCCCTCTCTTATATAGGGTCTTTAAAGAGGCAGAGACCAATGGAGGCCTCTTGCAGGAATATAACACAGCCAAAATTGTATTATTACTGAGACCATTATACTAATGGGCAGCCCAATTATTAGTAGTAAGTGACTGATCCTTCACGAACCAGAGGGAGCACTCCTGCCTAGCTGATCAAAGGACAATGGATCGCCAGGGTTATGTGAAGAAAATATATAGACAAGATAGCAACCTGCACCTCCAGGGGCTCGCTGCTTTGGTGGTCCAGATATCTAAACAAATGTTGTGTAAGATGGACTGGGAGGACGCCTGACATTTGAGACATCACTATGGGACTCAACTAATCTTTCAAAACTACGTGGGATACTGGGACATCTACAATAGGATATAGTGGGTATCTCTAAACTTGCGGACATGAGAGATAAAAAAGGGTATATGCAGGTTCCAACAATACTTCACTGCCTCCTGTGTCACCACTTGAACCAAGAAGAGGACAACCCACTGGACTATAGGGTCTCCCTTACATAGACACACCATCTCCCAAATATACCCTACACCCTGGGTACACTGCTAATCCTCCCTGAATGCACTAAGAAAAAACTGGGAGGGGGATCTGGGCAAAATAGAGGACAACAATTTGGGTGATGCTGGTCGGCACCCAGGGGAAGTGGCCATTGGGGCAGGGTTTTGATTAATCTAGCTGGAAATTCTTCACTGCTCCTACTTCACACAAAAGAGGCTACATGCGATGAGTGTGGTTACTACCGACTGGTGTCGAACAGGGTGCGGAGACAAAAAACCCTACTACATGCGATCTGGGAATGCTCAAAACTATGTGGATATTGGTCAGAGATACAAAAAAAGATTCTCCCAGGTGGTGTGCGACACCCTGGTGCTCACTCTCCAGTTAATAGCTCTGGAATTCTGAGGGGAAGTCATGCTGCACAGATACATGTTGGCCCTGTGCAACAATGCCTTAGCTGTGGCAAGGAGAGACGTTATGAGCAAATGAGGGAGTTAGGTCCCTACGATGTTTCAGGACTGAGCTTCTAATGTAGAGTGATGCAAACAGGCAGAAGAACCAATATACAAGCCAAGTGAATGCCCCCAAGAGCTTTGTCAAATATAAGATCCATGGCAGGAGGAGGTAGCGGAATGAGGGAGAATAATCATGACCCTGAGATAGCGTCAATGGGCGTAGGACCTTGACTGGTCGTAGTATTGGTCACAAATAAGTACTAGGGGGCTAGGACCAGGGCTGGACTGGGAACCAAAACCGGCCCTGGCAAAATGCTCGCCGGCCCCCCTGGGGCTTTGGGGTGCCGCCGAGCTCTTTTCCAGGGCTGGTTTTCGCCGATTTTGTTACAGGGCCGATTTTGCAGCTATGCTGCAAAAACGGCCCTGTAACAAAAACGGCCCCCAGGGGCCCAAAACCGGCCCCCACCCGTGCGGCACACCGGGGGATTGCCCGGTGCCCGCTACGGCCAGTCCGGCCCTGGCTAGGACCACCACCTGCTTATTTAAGATGCCCTCTTTCATGGAAAATGTGGGCCTGTGACATGAAGTGAACCACAGTAAAACCAATAAGACATACTTGTCACGCATCAAGGACTTAGGCAACATGTGTAATGTTTTGACATTTTGAAAGAAACACTGTAATACACCCTCCCAACCTGATGGAAAACAGGGGTAAAAACTAAGAGACCCATCTAACTGAGATCCTTGGAGTTCAGACTGCTTATCTGATTCTCCTTTGGAGGTGCTCCGACCACTTCATCGGCCAAAAGGGGAGGAGGAATTGGCATAAAAAGTATCATGGGCCTTGATTTAGAGTACGGTGGAAAGGGTACTCCCTCTCACAGGCAATGTAGTATCCTTGCTGCTATGCTGATGGTCCTTCAGCATGTCATCCACGGAGAGTACACCGCCTCTGTAACTTACACTTGTCCAACAACCCAACAAAGATAGGGCCATCAGAGGTTTTGCCATTTGACCTCCCACCCTATTTAGAGTCAGCACACAAATTATTGTAAAGTTTTATTTCCACTGACCGCCTTCCAAAACGTGGTGGTAAGTTAAGTAAAATACTCCAAATCCCTGACCGGGCAGCCCCAGTCTAAATCAGGCCCTAGTGTCCTTTACCTTATTGCTCCTGATGGTTCCATTTATAAAATCGATGCTTATAAGGGGTGCCTCCTTGTCTTTTTTAAAATTGTACTTGCTTTTTTTTTAAATTGGTATAAAAAAATCTCATCAAAATGATTCTTAAAGTTGCAGCATAGTCTTCTCATTTAAGTATTGCAATGCACTTTATGGGAGGGATTAGTTGAACTTTAAGTGTTCCTGTGGTTGTGATATTATGTTTATTATTGGTACGAATAAATGGCAATCGAGTGGGATTACTCACAAAGTAATTTTGGAGTATGTAAAGTACTCTTTAACATACTCTTACATGATTTTGTGAATTGGGCCCAAAATATCTAGAATGGAAATTAATGGAAATTTCAGGTTATAACCATATGCAATTAGTACAAACAGAAAATATTGTGACCTCTTAGTACTTTTACTTAAAGTAGTTAGGGGTTTTAGGCTGATTGTCAAAGACATGGTGACAGCATACAAGAGTACAAGAGTACTCCTGTAGTGCTAATTCCCTTACTCATGAAAGACTTTGTGATGGTGCTCCATAAAGTTTTTAAAGGTTTTAAAAAATGCAGTCTTTAGTAACCAAGAGGTACTCACAATTATGAAATGGTGGGGACAAGACATAGGGAGGCTTGATGATTTAACCATCAAATGCCAATGCTTTTTGCAGATTAACTACAAATAAGTAAATATATATATTTTTTAGCAATATATGGTGGGGCTTTACTGAAGAAAGTCGAGAGTACAAGAGAGCCATAAGATTGCTGCACAAATTTAAAGAGTGGTGAAAGCAAAGCTGGTGACCACCATACCCTTTGGGGCCGATTACAAATTTAGTGGTTTTCCTGCAGGCCACCAAGCCAGCCCCCCATTGGAGGAACGCCAAAACCATATTCACACTGTCCACTGGATTACAATTGTAATTCTTGGCGGGCGGTGCTGCAGCGGTATCATGGTGGTGCCTGTCTAAAGGCCCATAGGTGAGCCTCAGACAGTCAGCACTGTTACACTGTTGCACCATGCAGGAACTGCGGTGCACATTTGTAGGGGACAGTACTGGCAGGGCCCCTTTTGTTGCCTCACCACCAGCCATTCCATGTTGAGTTCACCACCATGGAAAGGTTGGCAGTGAGGCAAATCGTAATACATGCATGGCAGTGCCTCTGCAGCACCACCAGCATATTACTCACCACTGCAGGATCCAGAATCCCTGGCAGCAGCAGTGGTCCATTGGCTGTCCTCCCGCCAAACTCAGAATACGGTGAGTGACCCACCAGACTGGCTAATGGACCACCAAACTCGTAATCACCCCCTTTGTCCTCAGTATGCAACTTGTGCCAGATGCTGTGAGAGTTGGTTGAGGTTTTTGCCAGAGAAAGAGGTGGTTCTTTAAAGCAGTTTTTCAAAATCATCATGAATTTGAAAACCGAGGCACAGCATGAGGGTGTTCTACTCTGAGTGCTAAAAATACCGAAATCTGGAATCAGCACAGGGAAGTTAGATGCTCATATGCTTTTGAAAGCATGCTTATGTGTTTTTTTTGTTAAAAAGGACAGAACCTTGGAAAGAAGCATGGTGCTTTTATTTACTTTTTCATATGACAAGGGCTCATGCAGACGCAGAGTAAGCCAACAGGTGTTTGGACAAAATATTGAAAGAAAGCTATTGTGTTGCAAACATTGTGTGTCAAGAACATCCAGATGACAAAAATATTGCGGACAGAAATATCAAGGGTAAGACTATCGTCTTAAGTGATGTTTTAATATTGTTGTATCAAATAGCGTTTTCCTAAATATCATTGTAAATAAAATTGTTTTTATGGGCAATTTCTTAATTTTTCTGTAGTATTTAATTAGTGGTGCATGTGAATTTTAGTGTTAATAGTTAGTTTATATTTTGTTTTAATTCATTTGTATATATTGAAAATATTTATTTACATATTATTTAGATTCATGTATTAGATTTTATAGATTTTATTATGTTATAGTAGCAGTATGCAGGGGTTATAGGGTAAAGGGTGAGGAATTTGTAAAGTTTGGTGAATTAATATTAATCTGATATGTTTTTACATTTAAATATAATGTTTTATATAATGTAATAATTAGTTTATATGTTGTGAGTATTAAAACATTACTTTTATGTTTTATAAATATTTTTTCATGACATATAACTAAATAAACAAAGTTGTATTTTTTGGTAGCATTTTAAATGTTATTTTTAATTCATATTTTAAAAGAATTGTATTTTAAAAAATATTTGAACTGTTTTTAATGTGTGTTTGAGTTAAATATTGATTTTTCTAATTGATTCCCTTTGAATGTGTAAATATTTGTGTTTTTTATCTTCTTCATTTTGTAATGTAAAATGCAATGGGGCCGATTACGATCTCAGTCGGAAAGCCTTCGACCTTAGGTCGGAGGCTTTTTTAATGAGATCTTCAGTTTCACTTCTGACCGGCTGATTACAATGCAGCTGGTCAGAATCGAAACCGGCCAGTCATTCTGCCTGGCTTCTGATGGGTTCGAGGAACCCGTCAGCCAGTCAGAACCGGACCGTAATCCATATAGACAGCGTTTAACGTCAGCCGGATTATGATGCACAGTTTCCGGCAGGCTTTCCATGGCGGGCTCTACAACATGGAAAGCATGTTTGGGGGCCCCTAGTAGGGCCCCCTTCTATTTTTAGCCTGCGGTTGGTCCCTGCAACTTGTGGCAGGCACCTTCTGGTGCCTGCCACGGGGTGCAGGGATTAACACAATCTCCCATTTCTCTATGGGAGCTTGTGTTACGGCCAGTTTTAGAGTATGTGACTGCACCATGAGTGGTAGCATCGTAATTAGGTGGTCAGGACCACCGACTAGAGGACGGTTGGTCCCGTTTCTGCGACAATGTAGGGCAGACGCAAGTCCGCCAAATATCGCAATAAGCCTGTATGTGTTTTAGGTGTTAAAATATCCATTTTTTATATTCATTTATAATGTCTATGATTTCAATATTTTAAATATTCTTAGTAAAATTATTGATTATTAGTTATATTAGTTAATATGTATACTTAATAGATTCTGTAACTATGTGTGTTAGTACTAAAATAGTTTACACTAAACATTTCCATATGAACATGTTTTTTTATTGTAGTTAATTTTCATTTTTCTTAAATTAACAAATGGTATTTGTAATTGTACAAATTCATTTGTTTTTATAATGTTTATATATTTAGGTATTTTAGGTGGTTTTTATTTTTTATTTCTTCTATTTATGTTATGGAAGATGATCATATAATATATATGTATATTATTTATGAAAATATTTTGTTATTTTATAAATTTCTACCAATGTATGTTGCTTAGGAGCTGATTGCGACCTTGGCAGTGCTGGGACGACTCTGCGCCAGCTCTGCATTACCAAAGCCATGCAGGGACCACCGGCCAGATTATGAGTTCAACCAATGTCTGACAGGCCTTTCCTGTCTTTTATTTTGCCTTTCCCTCGGCGGTGCCCTGAAAACGAGCACCGCAATGGGAATGCAAAAGAAGTTCCAGAACGGCATGGACTGTTAAGTCCATGCCACCCTGTAACTTGGGGTGCATGCAAACCAAATGCATCCCCATGGTGGTGGGGGCATGTGGGCCCTGTCAGGCCCCCTTTGTCTCCCCTCTGCCAGCCTTTTCATGGCGGTGAGCCCACCATGAAATGGCTAGCAGAAGGGAAACACATAATATGCTCCATGGACCATGGCGGTCAAGACTTGCATATTATATATGCCCTCTGCGCTACGCCACTGACAGAGAACAGTGGCTTCTAGGCGCAGCCGATGCAGCAGTGGCCAGTCCTAAAAGATGCCTCACAATGCCGCGACAGCAGGACCGCCACAGCGAGTACGGCGGTCAATGACCACCAACTCGTAATCGTCCCTTAGTTTTTAAAATAATTATTTTTCTAGTTGATTCAAGTTATAATATGTATTTCTTCTTAAACAATTAATTATTTAGTTGATTTTATGCATAATATGTATTTGCTATCAATATTTTTCTTAATCAAATTAATGAATAAATTATGACACAGTACATGAGTTTTATTTTTTATTTTTACATTTTATTAAATGTATATATTTACTTATTTCAAAACACATATATTTTAGATATAAGAAAGTACTGTTATATTTTAATCCCATTTTTAGACATTTTCAAAACTCAAAACATATAGATTTTTTTAAACATTTAACATTTTCACTTTTTCACAAATATGGAGCAACATCTTTTTTCGGATATATATATGAATTTTTTCTAAGGCATTTTATAAACTTTTTAAAGTATATCATAAATAATACTGTATTATTGTAATTTTTGTCTTTATAGTAATATTTATTGGATTGTTTCCCTAAATGTTATCTGTTCATTAAACATTTAATCACATTTTTGATATTTTTATAACATTTTTAAACACTTTATAACATTTTTTAATAATATTTTTTTTAAAGTCCCATTGTTTATATAGGGAGATAGACTTTTTTTGTTTTAGCAGACTTTTTTTACAACTAAGGGCCTAATTATGACTTTTGACAGAGCGGTGGAGGGGGAAGCTTGATCCCAGTCCTTGAAGGTGAGATCGCTTTGCCCAGACCCCACCCCTGCACTGTGGGAGCCTGTACAAGCAGTAGCTCAGGAATGGAGGCCAGTGAAACAGGCCCCCCACCTTATTTTTTGTGATATCTGGGGGGGTATCAGGGTGAACTGGCACTCTGTCCAGCACTACCCTCCTACAGCTAGCCAGCAGATACTGGACTAGTGGGACACCAGTAAACTTTGAAAAGACATCAGGCACCTGTGGTCAGATCCCTGACGCCACCAGAGCAGTGTCCTCACTCAGGACAGGAGGGCACTTCTGTTGCTTTGGGTGAGGGTTATGAGGCTGATCAAGAACCTTTGCAAACACAAGGAGATGATGGACGGAGCGCTGAAACTTTTCAGACACTCACCCCCAGTCACAGATCTGGTTTGAATCCATCATCATTCTTTAGCTCACTTCGCCACCTCAGTTCAGACCCAGTTATATGCATCAAGAACCTTTGACTTCACATCATGTGCTGAATCTATACCATTTCAATCCAAAGATTGTTATCCAGGCTCTAGCTAGTGAGAGCAATAATACTATTTGGGGTCAGAACTCTGGTCCAGAGAGTTATAGAGACATCTGGCTGTCACTGTTTATCCTAGTTTTATGTGCACTATAATTCTCTTGTGTGTATTAAAGTAACTTTCTTTTATAAAAAGTAAAGCACTGACTGGACATTGTTTTTATCAGCTGGTAATGCAGTGTGCATAGTATTCTGAATGTCCAACCCCACCTCACCTCCTTGAGTAAGCCTTTAGACTGCGCTGTCTCACTACCCTGAGACAGACAAGTGCTGGAGAGGAGCACTTGGGTATCCAGTTTTGAATCCAATAGTACTGAGGCCCCAGGACGCCGGTGGGACACACTCCAGTTGATGCGATTGGGACCCAGCGACCCCTGAGTGCCCTGGTGCCAGGAAGTCAGGTCTAACTTTGGTGGCAAGCAGTGTTGGATCACTAAACTTCAGGCTCAGTGGACACTGAGGCCAGTTGATAAGTCCAGCAGATACCCATAAGATATATAAAATGGCAGATACCATTGAAGAGGAATTTGAACTGCAGAACTTGACTGTGGAGCAATTAAAGCAAATGTGTGCTGACAGGGGGTGGAAAGTACCAAGGTCTAAGGACAGGGAATACTTGATCAGCCACATGACAAAATACTTTGAGCAAAAGGTCACTGTTGGGCAGGAGGTGGAGAGCACTGCTATCACAAGCCTGCCAGGTCAGTCAGTGCAGGCTTCCCCAATACCAGCCCTTAGGCTTTCCCCTATGCTTTCCCCTAGTTTCCCCCAGACCTGCCCCTAGACTTTCACCTCCCCGTATCTCTAGAGCTAACTTTTCCCCTGCCCCAGAATTCACCTCCTTCAGAGGGACTGAGCTAGCAGTGACCATTAAACTTCAGCTGAAACTCTAGGAACCTAAGGATTTAGCAGAGGAAAAAGCAAGGGATTTTGAGAGAGAGAAGCTGAGGATAGCCCGCCAGGCAGAAGAGGAGCAGCAAAGGGTCAAACAGAAAGAGTGGGCTTGGAAGGGAAAGGAGAGGGAGAGGTAGGAGAAGGAGAGGCAGGAGAAAGAGAAGGATAGGGAATTGGAGAAAAAGAGGATAGCCCTGGAGAAAGAGAATTTCACGTTAGCAGCTGATTGAGGGCCAAGCTCTGTGATTGGTGAGTCCACTTCAAAATCCCGAGAAAAGAAAACACCACCAAGGTACCAACAGAATTGAAACACATGTATGTCCCCGGCACTGATATTTTCAGATGGATGCATGCCTTTCATCTCGCATGTAAGGCTTAAGGTCCTAATAGTCAGTCCAAAGCAGCAACTTTACTGAGTCGCCTCCCTTGGGAAGGGACTGAAGTCATTGAAAGGATGCCTGAGAAAGACAGTTTGACATATGAGTGCATGAAGGATACTTTGATTAGGTGGTTTGGGTTGAAACCAGACCAGTACTTGTAGAGGTTGTGCAAGAACAAGAAGGCGGAGGGAGTTCCTTTTGAGAATTTGGTCCATGACGTAGTGAGAGACTGGATTGCATGAGAGGGATGTAAGCAAATGATTACCAGTCCCTAAATCAAGTGATGATAGCAGAGCGTCCCTGGAAGGACTACTCTATTCCACTCAGACAGTATTTGTCTGACCTTCCTGAGAGGGATCCTGACAAATTTGCAGTGAGGGCAGATAAGTGGCTTGCCAAAAGAGTGAACAGGGGGCAGGGGGAACCCAGTTCCAAGCCCAAGGGGGAGAAGAACTCCCAGAGGACTGGCCCTAAACCAGAGGGGAAGGGCCAAAACAGTTGTTAAGGCTCTCCGCCAGGACAAGAGTCTAAGGGGAACGGGGACTGTAGTCAGTACCAGAATGGGAAATGAGGTGAGGGTCCTTTCACTCCCAAGGTGATTAAATGCTAAAAGTGCCACTGAGAGGGACACTTAAAGGCAGACTGCCCATTGAAGGCCATGGTGCCAGTGGCACCCATGATAGCAAGTGTGCTTTCAGTGGGGGCAGAAATGAAGGGAGTCTCAAGTGAGTTTAACTTAGTCATCAGGGACATCTGAGAACTCGACCCAGAAGCCCTTAAGCATAATCACCCCAACTCAACAGTGTACATGAGTGTGGAAAGTATTAATGGGGGAAGGTTCCTGCCATGAGGGATACTGGTGCCCACAGGACTACGGTTGAATGGAAATATCTCACACGTGAGAAGATCATCCCTTATTCTAAGGGTGATGGACATGTACCTACTGGTAATGACATGGATTACCCTCTTGCTAGAGTGGAGGTAGAGGTGAGTGGCATGAAGGCCATGATCAATGTGGGGGTGAGAGAGAAGCTGGGTGCTAGGTGCTTCCTGGGGAATGATCTGGTTGAACCTATGTTAGTATCCGGATCTGAGGGCTATATGACCTGGATTTCATCAGCTGTGCTCACCAGGACACAGACTGTAAAGCTGCTTCCTAGTGAAGTGGTGACCACTCTAGCGGAGACGAGAGGGGAACAGACCAAAACAAGAACGAAAGACAGATTCTGAGAAGGCACCTGTCCTGTTGTCTGCACCTCCTGCTCCACTTGGGGAGGGGAGAGCATCCAGAAGCAGATAAGATGTTGTAGTCTTGGTACCTGCCAGAGCTGCAGAAGCGGCTAGTGGCAGGAGGACCATCTTGTGAGGAGTTTTGTAAGGCACGGGCTGAGTGTCCTACACTTGTTGGCCTGTGGAAGACTACTCAGGCAAAAGTCTCTACTGGAGTAGTCGGAAAGCACCAGGTGGCTTGGGAAGATGGACTCCTTTATAGTGAGCCCACTGACCCAGAGCCAGGAGCCAGCAAAAAGGTTGGTGGTTCCTCAGGTGCACAGGAATTTCCTGTTGCAGCAAGCCCATGAAGTAGCCCTAGCTGGTCACTTGGGCATCAAAAAGACAAAGGATAGGTTAGCACCTTTTGTTTTACTGGCAAGGAGTTGGTCAGAATGTGAAGACGTTTTGCCGAACCAGCCTGGTCTGTCAGGCAGGCAGCAAGTCTGGTGGTCAGAAAAAGGTACCCTTGGTGCCCCTACCTGTCATGGGGGTACCATTTGAAAGGATGGGGATTGATATAGTTGGTCTGTTTGACCCTCCATCATCCTCAGGCAACATATACATTCTTGTTGTGGTGGATCATGTCACCATGTACCCTGAGGCAGTGGTATCGAGGAGCACTACTGCCAAGGTGGTAGCTAGGCCTCTTCTAGGGATCTTTGCCAGGGTTGGATATTCACAGACCGTGTTTACTGATAGGGGAACCAAATTCATCTCTTCTTATATGAGGCTATGTGAGAAGAGGTATGTGTGACTTACCACTTCTCCACCGCTTACCACGCCGCAACCAAGGGTTTGGTGTAGCGCTTCAATAAGACCCTAAACAGCATGATGGGGACTCTGTCTGATCCCCTCAAGAGGAAGTGGGATCGCCTCTTGCCGTGCTTGTTGTTTGCTTACAGCGAGATACCGCAAAAAGGAGTAAAGTTCAGTCCCTTTGAACTTTTTTTTGGGCATACTGTCCACGGTTCCCTGACATTGGTCAAGGAGGGCTGGGAAGACAACCCTAACTCTCCTATCGATGATGTGGTGGACTATGTCCTGGGCCTCCTTAGGCTGATGGCACAGCTCATGACTAAAGCAAAGAACAATCTGCAAGCCAGCCGACAGCTGATGAAGAAGTGGTATAAAGCAAGCACAAGGAAATGATGGACTGAGCTCTGAAACTTTTCAGACACTCACTCCCAGTCACAGATCTGGGTTGAATCCATCATCATTCTTTAGCTCACTTCGCCACCTCAGTTCAGACCCAGACATATTTGCAATTCAGTTTTGAACCTGTGCCTCATGGGAACAGTCTAGCCTGAACTGCCAAGCCAGGTCTTCTCTGGACCAAAAACAAGCATCCTGGGACCGGTTTCAGGGTAACACCCCTCATCAGCCAAGCTGGCTTGAATCCAGTGGCACAGTGAGCAAGGGACCCACGTCTGGGCATACCCAGCCAACTTAGGGCATACAGAGCAAACACAAGGAGATGATGGACAGAGCTCTGAAACTTTTCAGACACTCACCCCCAGTCACAGATCTGGTTTGAATCCATCATCGTTCTTTAGTTCACTCCGCCACCCAAGTTTAGACCCAGCCATATGCAAATCAGTCTTGACCCGGTGCCTCATGGGAATAGTCCAGCCCAAACTGCCATCAGTAACAGAGTCACGACTGATTTGCATATGGCTGGGTCTGAACTGGGGCTAAAGAACAATGATGGATTCAACCTAGTTCTGTGGCTGAGGGTGAGTGTCTGAAAAGTTACAGCGCTCCATCCATCATCTCCTTGTGTTTGAAGGAGTGGTATGACAAGAAGACAATGCTGACAGGGTACAAGAAGGACCAGGAAGTGTGGGTCCTGAAGGCAATTTGTCCCCGGTCCCACGGACAAGTGGTGTGGCCCCATCAAAGTTGTTAAGAAGATTTCTGATGTCAACTATTTAGTTGACACAGGTACCACACGGAAACCCCAAAGGGTGTTCCATGTCAATCGGCTGACATCGTGTCTTCACAGAGAGTACACAGTTTCGTTACTTACAATGGCTGAAGAGGTGGAAAGGAAAAGTGAGCCACTCCTTGACTTATGCAAGGTGACGAGAAGGATGATTCAGTTGAGGGAGTTAAGCTTGCCTCCGAACTGACACCTGAACAGTAGGTGGAGTGTAAAGAGCTGCTGGGGAGAATATTCCATCTCTTTTCACTTACCCCTGGGCTGACACCTGTATGTGTGCATGACATAGACACAGGGGGCAGCCTGCCTGTTAAGAGCAATATGTATAGAATGTCATACCGGGTTCAAGAGTACATCAAGACTGAAGTGGCCAAGATGCTGGACCTGGGGGTTGTTGAAACTCCCATAGTCCCTGGGCCAGTTCAGTGGTGTTGGTACCTAAGCAGGGGTCAGCTGACCTTCCCTTCTGTGTGGACTATCGCGGTCTAAATACTGTGAAAAAAAACTGATGCCCATCCTATTCCCTGAGGTGATGAGCTGGTGGATAGGTTGGGTGCCGCAAAGTACCTCTGTACTTTTGATCTAACCAGCGGTTACTGGCAGATTTAATTAACACTTGATGCCAAGGAGAACACAGCATTTTCAACCCCAGGGGGCCTCTACCAATTTAAAGCTATGCCTTTTTTGATTGAAGAATGCTCCAGCCACTTTTCAGCGCCTAGTCAACAATGTATTGTTAGGCTTAGAAGAGTTCTGTGTGGCGTACCTGGATGACTTTGCTGTGTTCAGCTCCACCTGCGAGGACCACATGGGATACCTGAAGCAGGTGTTGGTGACAATGCAGGGGGCCAAATTGGCCATCAAGGCAACCAAGTGTCAAGTTAGACAGTCCTCTGTTGTTTATCAAGGGCATCAGGTGGGTAATGGGAAGGTTCACCCTCTGGAGGCAAAAGTCCAGGTGATGCTGGACTGGGAGAATCCCACTACTCAGACCCATGTAAGAGCCTTGTTGAGCCTTACTGGTTACTATCGGAACTTTGTAGCAAACTATGGGACCATAGTTGCTCCATTGACAGCCCTGACTTCTAAGAAGCTGCCCAGGAAAGTGATCTGGGCTGAAGAGTGTCAGAAGGCATTTGATGAATTGAAGACTGCACTATGCAATGCACCTGTGTTGAAGGCTCCTGATTGCAGTCAGACTTTCGTTTTACAATAGATGCTTCAGACAAGAGAGTTGGGGCAGTTCTTGCCCAGCTCAATGATAAGAGAAGGGAGCATCCGATGGCCTTTATCAGCTGCCAACTACTTCCCAGGGAGTAGAACTGGTCTGCTGTTGAAAAAGAATGCTTTGCCATAGTGTGGCCCTTCGAAGATTCAGGCCTTACTTGTTTGGTGCAAGGTTTGTGGTACAGACAGTTCACAAGCCCCTCAAGTGGCTCATGGCAATGAAGGGGGATAACCCAAAGTTGCCCAGGTGGTCCACTTCTCTACAGGGACTAGATTTTGCTGTGGAATATAAAGCTGGCTTACAGCACAGTAATGCAGATGGACTTTGCTGCCTTTTTACTCAATCAGATGATCGGTCTTCTCCCACTGGGGAGTAAGTACCAGCCATTCTAATCTGAGGGGGTGCATATGTTGATACAGGAAGTCTTCTGCATGTCTCTGGAGAGAGTGCTTCCCCTGCCTAATGCTGCTCTCCAGGCAAGTCACTTAAAAGTTACTGTATGGTTTCTAGATCCTTAACTCAGTAAGCATGAAAATCATACATGTCCACTGAGGGTCTCCTTGTTTACATGCATTGAGACCCTAGAGCTTGGCTCTGAGGTCAATGGGTTATGCCTAGTGCACCCCTATTTTTCAGAGAATGGCTACTGCCCTCTCTACCCAGGCTGTGGTAGACTGACAGGGGTGGCAGCAATTAATCTATAGTCAGGAGTGGTGATTCACTAGCCATCCTCCTGATCAAGTTTGTGCAGTCTATCCTTTGCCTGGGGTCCTGTTGCCTTTGTCTACCTGACGTGTTTGAGAGCCAGTGGGTGTCCTGGGGAGGGATGTTGAGCTGAGCCATTGTGTGTAATGTGAGTGTTCTGCTGGACATACCAGCTCCCTGTGCCTGCCAATGCCTTGGAAAGGCCTGGTGGGCTGGGGTTGACACCCAGCTCTTATCTGGGTTTCGCTGCACTAACTGTGCTAAAAGGACCCCCCCCCCCGGTCAGCGCCTCCTGGTCTGGAGTTAATTAAAATTTCTCTACAGAGAATAGCACGGGCTGGTACAAGGGAAGACAGTAGGTCATCCTGTGCTTGCTTTGGTCAGGCTTTGAACACTCCATGAATATTTTTTGATTGGAGGTGTAATCAGGATTCAAAAGTAGCAGACCCTCTGATTGGATCAGCCTATCAATCAGAGGTGATAAACGTCTGGCCTTAGTGGTCAGCTGTTGTTCAAGACTGGTCTATAACTGAAGAGGTGGTTCACATCAGGCCCGTTCAAGGGAAGCCAGCCGCAACCAGCAGTGTGAAGGAAAGATAAGACACTTTCTCACTGCGTCTGGAACTTGAGGAAGTTTTTTCTTTGGCAAGATCAGCTGTTTCAATAAGGCTTATTGAGCTGGCATTTTGAACAAGGAAATTGCAGACATCTGCGCAAGGAGGTACGGAAGATTGCAGGACATCAAGGGAGACAGAGAAGGGGAAGCTTGATCCCAGTCCTTGAAGGGGAGATCGCTTTGCCCAGACCCCTCCCCTGTGCTGTCGGAGCCTGTACAAGCAGTAGCTGGGGAATAGAGGCCAGTGAAACAGACCTCCTTTCTTTTTGTGATATCTGGGGTATCAGGGTGAACTGGCACTTTGTTCAGCACTACCCTCCTACAGCTAGCCAGTGGCTACTGAACTAGTGGGACTCCAGTAAACTGTGCCAAAACATCACGCACCTGTGACCAGGTGCCTGACGCCATCAGAGCAGTGTCCTCACTCAGAACGGTAGGGCACTTCTGTTGCTTTGGGTGGGGGTATGGGGCTGATCAAGAACCTTTGACCTCACATCATATGCTGAAACTATATCTATTCAAACTAAAGATTGATGTCAATGCTCTATCAAATGAGATTAACAGTGTGCAACATGGTCTGTGAGAAGCAATGCTAATTGTGTGTCTTCATGTTAACTGTGTTTTTATTGTGCTTGGCATCTAGTTGCTATAATACTGTTTGGGGTCAGAACTCTGGCCCAGAGGGTTGTAGAGACATCTGGGTTTTACTGTTTATCCTAGTTTTATGTGTAGTATAATTCTCTTGTGTGTATGAAAGTACTTTTCTTTTTTTTAAAGTAGAGCTGTCTGGACATTGATTTTATCACTGGTAGTGTTGTGTGCGCTGTATTCTGAATGTCAAACCCCCACCTCACGTCCTTGAGGAAGATTTGGACTGCTCTGTCTCATTACCTTGAGAGAGTCGAGTGCTGGAGAGGAGTACTTGCTTATCCAGTTTTGGGCCCAATGGTACTGAGGCCCTGGGACACCAGTGGGGCACACTCTAGTTGATGCCATTGGAACCCAGTGGCCACTGAGTGCCCTGGTGCACAAGAAGCCGAATCTAACAGTCCTGGTGTAGAGTGCAATGGTCATAGTAGTTTAGGATGTGCAAAGACATCCATTGGTTGAAACTCATTATGATGAATATCTAATTATTCAGGTGAGTTTCAATATTTGTATTAGGTGATGACATCTGTCTCAGTTTTTTTCCTCCATGCTTCGACCAAATTTTTGTGCTTTTAATCACTTTGCACTGACTAAAATGTCACCTACAGAATGGGATGTGGAGAGCCATGAATTGATGCAGAATGACCAACCCAGCAGCTGTCAACCTGTTACTGCATTCCGGAAGTGTGAGTGAACGCCAGCTGAACAAGTTTGGGAAAGGGAAGGTTGTCATAAAGATGCTGTCATCATGATTGAAGTCTGGCAAGCATAACTGTAATCGCAGTCACAGTGATTCATTCCCCACACCATATTTCTGCTTCATTAGCATGCTGATTCAAAATCTGTTTCTCGCGTTTTCCTAATAAACTGGAATAGACTGGAAAGCAAATTTATGCTCAAGCTATTAAACAGGTTACGAGTAGAATTGCCAGTGCCCCCCCCCCCCCTTTACTGGAAACGTCCGTAGTGTGAAACAAATGGAAATAGAACAAGACAAGACAAGAAAATATCACACTGGGGTCCTTTTGGGAGATAAGAGCTGCCTTAAAAATGCATGGAATGTGAACACAGGGCTGGAGGTCAACTGTCCCTTGCAGGCCTCCATCCCTTTGTCATAGCCCAGTGAAAAAGGTTGCAATAAGCGACATCCCTTAATAATTTTTACTTTTTGTTCAACCGGTCTGAATGCTATATTATTGAACTAATGTCTTATTCCTGTGCCTTCTTCAAACTCCTGAAAAGCGCTCTGATACCCCCGGGTCTAGCCAGCGCTATGTAAAACGTCTAAATGAATAAATAAATTAATTAATATTAACATGGCAAGAGGTTTTGAGAGTCTATGAATACAAATTTTGCAATGTAACTGAATAACTACAACAGTTGCATCGCAAAATCGCGAGTAGATCAAAAAAGGTTGGCGCGCGACTTATAACTACTATTCGGAACCATCCCATTGATTAATAGGCCCTTGGGCATATGCGACGCAAACTCTCAAATGTGATTTTTCAAGCCACACAAGGCCATTTTGTAAAGCCCTGAGTGTCTTGATAAATCAGGAGTAATGCAACACAGTGCAAATCACTGCATTTCGTTACTGTGCCCTGGGAAGGCATTCCATGGGCATTGCAAGTGTTTTCCCACATAACTCCCATGAATTTTGACTCATTCCCAGATTTACCATTGCTGGTAGACCTGGGAATTCACCAACATGCTATACCTTCCCAGGGGAGGCAAAACAAGAGCAAATATCTTAATTTCTCCTTGTTACTTCCTCTTTCTATGCGTGCTGAATTCTGCAGCACACATGGAGAGATATACCTCAAGGGATTGAGTTTATGAAGGAAGGTGCTCCTTCCTGCACAAAAACAATCCTTTATGCAACGCAGGTGTGCTTGCACCATGGTGTAAGGGTGCCTGCCTTGGTGCTAGACAGCCCATTGTGCGCAAGCGCTGGGGTAGGGACAGAAATGTGTCGTATTGTAATAAATACATCGCATTGCTGCCCTTCCCCTGTAATGCAGCACAGCAAGGTAACTTGCTGCTCTGCACTGTGTTATTTATTCATAAATATGGCCTTTTGCATGATTGCTTGTATTTTTTTAGGCAGAGCAGCATCAGTCGTATGGCTCTAAACATAGGGTTGCATTATTTCACAGTACTTTCTATAAAGTAGACATGATCTCAGCGTCAGTAATACATAGATGATAGAACAAATACAAGTGAGCGGTGTTAATCACCCATTTAATTAGCATCCTTATTGCGTGAGATCTCTGCTCATACAAGTGTGTTGCGCTGCTCACCTGCCTTGTAAATAGCCATGAAATATGTTTGGTCATGTTGTTCTGTGCATGTGCATAGAAAGGCACAAAACAAACCATTTATTCCGTATCTAAAACACTTGTTAGGTGAGTATCAATGTCCTGAGAAATCAGATGTGCCCTGCATAAGGCTTAAGTACCTAATTTATCAAGGACCACAAGGGTTGTCATTCCTTCATGTACACGATGAGAAGTCCTAGAAAAATGTGATGCACAATGGCGGAATAACTAGTCAGTTAAGTAGGGAAGACCCAAGAAGAGGACTGAAATGTGTGCCTCAGAGCCCATTGCGAAGAGTAAGTGCTGCAAAGTATTTGGATTGACTATGGATCCAACAGCATCTCAGATACACTTCACTTAAAAAGCAGTAGGTAATCCTGGGTTACTTCCTGAGACAACAGAAGAGCTGTGATTTCTAGTGAATTAATTTTTTGCCTTCTATCTTTCTGATCACCCTGAGGCAAAGACGTGAAACAACGACCTATCTGATCACACCCTACATGATATTTTCAAAAAGTACCACTTGGAAATAGTGAGTAAGGTTTGCCACTTTCTGCTTCTAAGCTAGGCTGTCTGAAAATAAAGCAGTAAATCAGAGAAATATCAAGCAAAATTAATTTACTATACACACTGCAGGCACATAATAGCAAGCACTTGGCTCTATGCTGCACCAATAAAACCCATCATTATACAACCCCTGGGGCTGCATCATGCAAAAGAGTACACTTTACCTGCTTGCATAGCAGCACATTTTGAAGTAGGTGCACTGGGCACAGGGACCATGTGTCCTATTGCAGATCGGGACACGCTGAAAGAGAAGGGGACTCGCTGCTCATCGTTCCCCTGCATAATCACCCTGGCGGGAGCATAAGTCCAGGGCTCCACACCACATTTACCAAAACTCTCCCCGCAGCAGCCACTGGGGCCACCGACCACCCTGGTGGGACCGCAAGTTCCAGGGTGCAATGCGAGACAACACCATCTCCGCCTCTATTGCCACAGCTGCCACAGGTGAGGGGGAGGAGTCTCCATCCCTCTACAAAGAGCAGCCTCCCTCACCGTGGTGCGGGATGCGCTGAAAGAGAAGGGGACTCGCTGCTCATCGCTCCCCTGCATAATCACCTTGGCGGGAGCATGAGTCCAGGGCTCCACACCACTTTCACCGAAACCCTCCCTGCAGCACCCACTGGGGATGCCATCTACCCTGGTGGGACCGCAAGTCCCAGGGTGCAACATGAGACAACACCATCTCCGCCCCTATTGCCACAGCTGCCACAGGTGAGGGGGAGGAGTCTCCGTCGCTCTACAAAGAGCAGCCTCCCTCACCGCGGCACGGGACGTGCACGGGCCGCGCCCAGGCGAAGCCCGGGCCAAGGGCGGGCCCCTCCTTGCCCGTCAGTGCCAGGAAGAGACAGGGCAGGGCCACCTCCCTTTCACCCAACTGCAGGACTGGGCCGCATTCCGTCTACAAACCAAAAGGTACTGTGTTATGAGACATTGTCTCTACCTGGGTCCACCCTTACTTATTTTCTCTTTTATCTGATGCAGGGCCATATCTGGAACTTAATATTGTAATCTTCGTATAGGGCTCTGGGACTAACTGTGAAATAATTGACTTTAATCGAACGCTTAACCCTGTACATTGTGGGCAAAACATTCTAGGGGCCCACTGTATCGCATATTGGTGACGCACCAATCCAACTGGGGCAACAAAATGGGCAAAAGGAAATCAATGGCAGGAGCGGGGGTGAGTATTGGCCCGCATGGGGGGTAGGGAAAGGAAAAAAAGCAAAAAGGACACACAAACGCGCCGCCAATAACTGTGTGATGGATAGGATAGACACCCTTATCAATGAGTGCGAAGACATTCTAGTTACAGAATCACCAACACCCAACCTTAACATGCAATCATCACCCCAAAGTTCCAGCACATTACACACACCCACCATCCCCTTAATGTTCCGCAAGCAGTCTAGGAAGGAAGTATTGAAGCACAGTAATGAGACACCACAGGAACTCACCGAGCTACAGACGACAGATCCCTCCCCTTGCGATACACTTTCTCAGTCCTCGGCCTCGCCACTTAAAATTAGCAGTAGTCAACCTGGCCTCCCTGTTCTCTGCACGAATAGGTTTGCAGTCTTGGCACACATTACTGACGCCTTGGTGGCTCAGCTCACGCTCTCATCGCCGCCAATCCAAATTGAGAGCAGCGAAGAGGTGATTCCATCATTGCAAGACCTCTACCAGCTCGTTATTTCTCGCAGGCAGGATATTGGAGACATGAGATACAAGATCAAGGAGCTTGTTAACATGGTCAAACTCCTAACTCCGAGTAACACCTCACACAAGCAGCCCTCATGTCCTTTGGTTGAACAGCGCTCACAGGCCCAGCTAATCTACCCCTCCACTCAGGAAGAAAGAAACCAAATAGGTGGTAGATCACTTGCACTCCCCCCAAAAACGCATAACAAAGTATCTTCATCTTACATCACAGGACAGCCTGTGACCTTAAAACCTTATCCCCAGAAAGGGGAGGACAAATGCAATCTGAAATGTTATACTCTGTCCCCCATACGGAACATCAAATACTCTATTTTTAACCATGATCTTATTGTTTTTATCTCACTAATTGGAAATGAAATGCTCAATTCAGGAGGAAATAGCTTTGTATCTCGATTGTTTTAAAATGTTGGATTGCTATATTTTATTAATCTTAATAGACTGTATTTTTCTCCTTTTTATACTGATGGATTGTCTGATGCTTTTATGATATTTGATATTGAAATAAAGCTATTTGACTGACTGACTGACTATTGCAGATCATTACCATTTACAGATAACTCATGCCTGCCCTTGGGGCAGCACTTTAGTGAAAGGTACAGTGATGTTTAAAGCCAACCTCTGTCTTTCATACTTCACACAGGTCCAATGAGTGATTGTACCCACCTGCAGGAGAATGTGGGGCATCCATGAGACCCTCTCAATCCCTTTGGCAGGATCAACATCAGGTTTGCCTCTTTTTTGTGGGACATAATCAGTGTGATTCCTGACAGCTTCTTTGCCTCTGGGCCCAGTCCACAATACAGCCCGACTGCAGAGGCAAAGTGTTTCCCTCAGTTGCATGGAGGCCTGCCCCCACGCAATTGAGGGAATGCACTTTTACGGTAATGCTGGCTATACATATGAATCTGAGGTATTACAGAAGGGGCCTCACAAACATCTGCAATCCCCAGGAGCACTTTAGATAATACAGCCCCAAGAACTAAACTCAAGTTGACATGGGGACATACATCTAGTGTTAAACTTGGTGTGCTTTCTCCTGACTTTTTACCCTCAGGCCTCCTGTTTTGCTGACTTCATTTTTTGCTGGCTTTATGATTCTGGGAACTGTACCCCTGCTAACCAGTGCTAACGTGCATGTGCTCTGTACTCTAAAAATGTTAAGATTGCCTTATCCAGAACTGGCTTATTTATTTTACTTATAAACCCCTAGTAAAGTGCACTACATGTGCCCAGAGCTTGCAAATTTACTGTTACCAGTGGATCTGCAGCACTGATTATGCCACCCACTCCAGCAGCCCAATAAACATGGCTCAGGCCTGACACCGCATAGCCTGTGTGTGCAGTTTAATCTGCCATTTCAACCTGGCAAGTTAACCTACTAGCCAGGCCCAAACCTTCGCTATTATTACATATAGGTCACCCCTAAGGTAGGCCCTAGGCAGCCCTATGGGCAGGGTGCAGTGTATTTAAAGGGTACACTATGTACTTTTGAGTAACCATGGGCATAGGACTACGCTACGCTCGTGTAGTTTGTGCAACTATGCGCTACGCGAATTGCACATGACACAGTGCAAAAACACGTAGCATATTGGGCCTTTTTTCCTTGCTCGTGGTCCTCAATGTCAAGTTACAAGTCAAAATAACATCAAGTTGCCGATCGAAAGCGTAGAAAAAAACTCCCGACGAGATTCTCGACGCGGGGAGGTCAGGTTTCTCATTGCGAGTGGTCGCGTATGCTCGCGACCGCTCGCGATGAGAAACTACCAGTCCGCGATGAGAAAGCTGCCGCTCGAGTACAAATCTACTCGAGCGGCAGAAAACAACCACTTGCACTGTGCAAGATGCGGTTTGCATTGATTGCACAGTGCGGACAAGCATCCGGCACTGTGCAATAAGTGCGAACAGCATTTTGCACAGTGCACTACGTAGTTTGCGTAGCTTGCGTAGTGCAAAGTGCACTTCGCATAGCTACGCGTTGCGCTACTACGCAAACTACGCAAACTACGCCCAGGGTTACTTTTGAGTTTTACATGCCCTATTAGTGAAATACACTTACATTTGTTTTTCACTACTGCAGGGCCTATATCTCCCACAGGTTAACTTGGGGACTGCCTTATAAAATGTTATACGTGCAGTTTCCCATTCAGACAGGATAGGAAAATTAAATGTGGAGTTTGTGAACAATTAAAAGCAAAGCTTAAGGTGAAGTTGGTTTTTAAATTGCAGTTCTGAAAATGCCACTTTTAGAAAGTTGACATTTTCTTATTTAAACAATTTGGTGGCTTCTACCTGTCCCTGGAATATGGGTCTGGTGTAGGTGGCAGCTGTCTTCCTGCATTCCCTCTAGACAGCCACACACAAAGGCCATCTATATGTTGATGGGTCATCCTGAGGCAGGATGAGAGGGAGGAGTTGACACTTGCACCTGAATAGGCCTGAGCATGTCCCCAACAAAGGGTTGCATACTCCCTTGTAATGAGTCTGGGGCCAAGGCAGGAAATGCAGGGCATTGTGCAATTCAAAGCATCTCTTTGAAGTCTCCCTACTTCAGTGGCTAAATTGGGTATAAGTACTGGACCTCTGGCACCATGATTTCAGAACACTTCTGGATCTAAGGACATTCTGCCAGGAAGAAGAGCTGCTGTGCTGCAGGAGGGACTGCCAATTTGCTAACTGCTTTGCTGTGTTGGCCTGCTGCCTGCTGGGTGCTGTGCTGTAGGAAAGACTGCTACTTTGCTGCCTGCTTTGCTGTGTTGGCCTGCTGCCTGCTGCTTCTTGCCTGGGAGAGAAAAAGACTAGACCTGCTCTCTACATCCTTGAACCCAAGTTTCTTCAAGGGCTTGCTGGCCTGCCTCCTGTTTTGAAGTCTCAGGGCCATCAATGTCTTCCTTCAACCCTGCTTCTGCTGCTGGACTCTGCCAACTGTGAGTTCAGCCTTGCCTAAGGTGCCAATCCAGTCCTGTTTTTCCACAGAAATCGATGCAGCAATGACTTTGCCCTGATCGGAACAGACCTAGTGCCCTTTGAAGCCAATGCAGTGCCGATTCAAAGACATCCGTGTGAGGCTCGACGACGACACAGCCCCTGCATCGTAAGCGGTTCGACACAGGCTCTGACTGCGCGGCTCAAATACACATTGCCTGCATCATAAGGGGTTCGACAATGGCACTGGACCCCACTACAAGGCTTGACACCGATGCATCAACCCAAATGCGTGGATCTGAACCAACACATTGAGTCTTCGATAGCCACACATTCTCCATCCACAGTACTTTTTCAGCGGGCCCTGCATGAGTCCTGTAGCCAGCTTGCTGTCCATCGCCGTTAGCCTGAACTTTGGATTCACCCCAGTCCACCGCGACCTCAAGTAACCCCTAAGCACTAATGGCTTTTAAGCACTAAATTTCAGTTTATTCTTTAAAAATCCATATCTCAAGTGTTCTACTTTTTGGATATGTGTTGTTTTGGTCTTGTTTTACTCAGATAAATATTCCTAACCTGGTGTTGAGTCTTTTTGTAGTGTTTTCACTGTGCTACTGTAATCTGAGTGTTTCACAAATACTTTAAATATTGTCTCTTAAATTAAGCCTGACTGCTCTGTGCCAAGCTACCAAAGGGTGAGCACAGGTTATTGTGGGTTGTGTATCTGACTTACCCTAACTAGGATTGTGGTTCCTACTTGAACAGGGTGCAAACCTCTGCCAACTAGAGACCCTCTTTCTAACATCTAGTAATTACAAAACCACCAAAGACTTTACTGAAAAAGGGTACTTTGTCTTTTAGTCCTCATTTTCTTTCTATTTTGGCCAGAAAAGTTACCAATATTGTGACTGATAGTCGTAGAAGCAGCCAAAGTTTGAGTTCAGTTCACATCTTCAGTCTAATGCACATTTGTGAACTGTTTCATCGCATTCACACCCACCCACACAAACTCAACTACCCACATATTTGTTAATTTTTATGCCGTTTCATAAGATTCGGCTCGTGTGGGAGAATTTCCATATTATTCGTTCAGATCAGGTATATATATGATTTTTTTTCATAGAGAAGACAAGTTTAGAATTCAGGACATTAGCAAATTGATATTAACATGATAACATTAAAAACTCACTTAAACACAATGCTTTAGTAAAACCTTTTATGATGATTTCTCTTTTTTTAAGCCAGAGAAAAGCCCTAAATTCACCAAACATTAGGAAAAAGGAAGTCTGACTTCCAGATAAATCATTTCCAACAGCAGCACTTCAAAAAATGTATGAAACTAATTACGAAATATTTTTTTTCCTTTTACTATCTCCCTAAATCCCCAGCTCGTAATACCATATTAGGATTTTTAGAAATCTCATTTATGGCTTTGCTGACTACTTCTCGTTCTCCTGCTTGAGGAAAAGGAAAGCAGAGGTAATCTGCATGCTCAACACCTAACTTACATATTTAATTGCCTGCTAGCCATTTACATCGAATTTTAAAAACACAGGAATGCTTAGAATGTAAATATGCATATATATATATATATGTATATATTTTTTTTTTGTCAGAACGTTAACTAAAGCACTGGTTGACAAGTACAAAAACAATGGCCTGACATTCAAGAGAATGCTGAGCAGGTCTAAGGAACACACTGTTGTAAGCATTGTGCCCCAGTTATACTGTGCCTAAATGTGCCCCAACTCACCTGGCAGGAAAACTCTCACCTTGGAGCAGGGCAGAGGAACACTTATCAGAAATCATGAAAGTGCATATTTTGTCACAGCCAATCTGCATGTGTTTTTTGGCTGGCTCAGAACTTGCTTTTCTTTTTCAGAAGAAAAACTCATCAGGACTACTATGAGTTTTCTCTTCCCACGTTTGCTGTGCCGTGCATTCCCGACACAGAAAGGGAAAATGAATGACAACCATCTTACGTAAATAGGACGCCTTAGTGATAGATGGGTCAATATGTCAGGGGTTTTCTATTGCAGCTCAAGTTGAGGCTCATTTATTGGAATGCCTGGAGTTCCCCCACTTCTAATTGGGGAACAGAAACCTCAAGAAATCAGAGCATCCTAATTTTTGGCAGATACCCTTCATCTGCTACCGTCTAAATTGGCTACCGATCAAAAATAGGGCACACTTAAAAACCTTGTACATGGTGCAACTCCATTCATGCTCTTGCAGCAGGTTGTTCAAATGCCAGAGATCATCTAATGCTATTCTGCTGTCTATTCAATGTCTTTATGTTCAGGGATCCTCTCTCTGGGACTCTTTCCGACAAACATTGATGATAGAAAACACTTTGTAAAGATCACATAAGGCCAAAAGGAGTACCTTTTTTTTTTACTCCTTAAATGGCGCAGATTATGCAGATTTCAATCGAACTTCTATTTGATTTCCCGGCCAGGTGTTTATTGATCATCCCTTAGCAGGGTATGCCAGTGGAGAGATGGCCCAGTAGTTGGCTAACATTGTTGGATCGGCTGAGGGTTTCTTGTGGAGGGGATGTACTGTGGCATGTTTCCTAGCATCCAGGCAGGTGGCTGTGGTGATAGAAGCTCTCAGGATCAGGGCGAGTGCTGTGCTGATGTTTTCCAGTCCTTTGATGAAGACGTGTGACGGCTGGGGGCTGAGGGAGCTCTGGAGAATGCATGGTGGTACCAATTCCTTCCTCGGTGATAATGAGCCATGTGGCCTGTATGGTTTCTTGGGTAGTGGGTGAGGAGGACAGGAGCACTGCGAGGCTGGAGGGGTCCAGCTGGGGTTCAAAGTTGTCATAGATGCCAGTGATCTTGTTACTGAAGAATAGATATAGCTTGGTGCAGAGGTTTTGAGAGGGGGTGATGCTGATGGAGCTGTCTCTGGGGTAGGTGAAATCTTTCACTGACAAATTTTTATTTTTGCACTGTTTTGCTGCCATTTATTGATGTCTGTGAGCTTGGAGCTTTGGGTGGCTCAGATCTGCTGACAGTAACATCTAAGGGCAGATTTGTAGGGGTTTATGCCTATGTCATCCTGGCTTAGTCGCCATCTACAGTCAAGTTAATTGAGTGGTGCTGGGGCATCCTGAGGTTCTTCCATGTACGAGCTAACTTGAGGTCTGCTTCTTGTGGTTTTGTTGGGTTTTATGGGGCCAAGGCATCTGCACAGATGGAGATCCAGGCATTGAAGTTGGAGATAGAGTCTGGCTAGTGTTCTTGAAGTTTGAAAAACCAAGATGCTTCTGAGTCCTTGTACCACTCTTAATCTGAGGTTCTTGTGGTGGTTTATATATGGTGATGCAGGATGGGAATGCTGAAAGACGTGGTTGGAAGAGGTGATCAGTGTGGGCTTGTCTACAGTGATGTTGCTGAAGTTGGTGACTATGGATTTCAGTTCGTGTCTGGCAGCATGTGTAGGGCCTTGCACTCATTGGGTGAGGCTTAGGTGGATATCTCCTTGCAGAGGAAGGTCATGTTGTGATCAGGGGTGTTATGTAATCCACAATGGTGCTGGTTATGTTGGTGTGAGGCCCTGGCAGGTGGTAGAGGGAGGTACAGTTGGTGGTGATGCAGAGCTTGACAGTCAAGCTCTTCATGCTGTTGGAAATTGTTTCCAACAATTGGTGGTGCAGCAGAGGGATTCTTTTAAAATGATGGCAATTCCACCTCTGGGTTTGTGTGGTCTGTCCTGTTTGACAATTTTTTAACTGGGGCGCCTATTTCCACGGCGATGTTGGGGGATGATGTGAGTATCAGCTAGATTTCGGTCAGGAAGAGCTGGTCCAGTGAGGGGTGATGAAGAAGATCTCAAATATTGATTGTTTGTTTGGTGAGTGTGCAGATGTTGAGGAGCGTGTAGGATAGGGAGGAGTGTGGTGCAGTGTCTGCCAGATGTGTGGGGTTGTGAGTGTGATGAGATTTGAGTGTTGGGATGCAGGTATGCAGGTATGCTGAGGGGAATGTGAGAGGGGCTTCAATGAAACTGACAGGTGGTGCAGGAGAATATCGCCTCTATGTTGTGTGGCACAGAAGGAGCGCTGAGGGAAGTATCCGGAGTTCAAAAGGTCATAGATGCACTTTTCTTTGGCGTGCCTTAGGTGCGCCAGTGGCACATCTGTGCTGCGGTGCCATTAAATGGGTCCAGAAGGGGAACTGGGGGCAGTGGGTCGGCTGGGTGGAGGCCGGGAGGCAGAAAAGCAGGAGAATTGGAAAGCAGGAGAGTATGTCAAAAGGTGGCAAGAGATAAGGAGTCAATGGAGGACCAAGAGGGTAAAGGAAGCACATAAAGTGGGGAAAGAGGGATAAGCAAAGGAGCAAGAGACATAATGCAAAATACAGTAGTAAAAAAGCTAAATGGTCACAAGGCAGCATTCACAAAAGGGGGAAGTAAGCACAGAGCAACAGTGCCAATAGACCAACATAAGCACAGAAAAGAAGTGGTAAAAGAGCAAAATTAGCAAAGAAAAAGAGTGGGAATGGAGCTAAATGAGCACAGAAAAACTGTGGAAAATGAGTGATATTAGCACAATAGACACAGAGGCAATACAGCGACATTAGCACAAAATAGAAGGTAAAAAAGACTAAACAGCAAAACAGAAGCAAAGCAGGCAAAAAGATGTGAGATAAAGAGAGTGGAGTGAGAAGATGAGAGAGAGCGTTACAGCAGAGAAAAGCAACAGGAGAAGGAGGTAAGGTGTCTCAGAACTCACAAGAGTGTGCCCTGCAAGGGCTGGGAATGGTCGGAGGACAGGTAGGGGACCACCAGTTCCTACCTGTTGATGTGCACTAACCTAACTCAGTCCAAGCTCATCATCCCATCTTAATATCTGTATGGCCACCCATGCTTGCATTCCTTTTTCCTGCCCAGTCTCCTTTAAAATGCTTCAATACATGGTGGAGACTGGTCCGTGTGAAACAACACTGTACAATACATATAAATGCACCAAACTATGGTGTTGAAAGCTCAGTGATGTGTTTTCGATCATTCAATTGACTTCACTTTTGGTGTGACTTCTTTTCCAGCAAAATAGCAATATTGTGTTTTGCTCTGTGTCTGTTATCAATTGTCAACATGCCATGACATAGCTATAGTTGGTGCAGCAGGTAGAGTGGCACCAGTGCCATAGGGTATGAGATACCCGCACCACCTCTCTGTCTTTTACTTTCCTACCTAGGCAGGAGCGGCTC
Organism: Triturus cristatus; assembly: GCF_964204655.1. Classification (NCBI taxonomy): domain Eukaryota; kingdom Metazoa; phylum Chordata; class Amphibia; order Caudata; family Salamandridae; genus Triturus; species Triturus cristatus. The sequence goes on along the minus strand of NC_140585.1, from coordinate 826,834,937 downwards.
ATACAGGTAGGAGTGGTGAGGCAGGGTGGGGGGTGCTCGAAAGACGACGAGGAAAAATTAAATAAATATTAAATTTTCCCTCATCTGTCGACTCAATCCCCACCCCGCCCAACGTCCCCACTGCTCTTACCTGCACGAACCACTCTAGTACCTAGGACAGGAGGAGGCATTTCTTAGGTTTCACCTGCACACCTCTTGCACTGGTCTTGTGAAATCTCTTGTAAATATTAACTTAGAAGGGGCATTCAGCCTGCCTGCGATTTACCATTTGTTGGCTTTCTTGTCACTCTCATTTCCTTGCTTTCCATTGGTTACTGCATGTGATTTTATGTTAGTCTCCTGTATCCCTTTGTGTGTTTGTGTTTTCTCTGGAGCATCGAACAAGTACCTCTTCCTTTTGGAGTGTTCATCCACTGCTTTCATTACTGGAGTTTACTTTAGGTCTCGCCTGACCCAGCGCATGCACTGGTCTAGCAAGACTTATTGAGAGGGCTCCAAAAAGTGCTATCAGGCCAGCCTAGAGCCACAGTGCATGTGCACGGGCACGCGCGCCGCGCTTTACCGCCATTACTTTCGGTTTCGCGGCCGCACGGCCGCTTTGATGTTTGATCGTGATCGCGATCACTTCCACTTTCGCGGCCGCTTTGCATAGCCAATAGGTCTCCCTTTTGGGACCTTATAAGTATTTAGTTATGCAACTGTTGCATGGCTAAACACTTAGAAGGTCCCAAAGGCGAGACCTATTGGCTATGCCAATGCTTGTTTTTCTTTGTAAACAAGCACTTTCTGCTACTGCATGTTTTTTCGAAGCTGTGCTTCTTTGCCTCACTGTATTTATGCTTCAATGCCACTTTTTGTCATCTGTGCTTCTTTTACTTTTTATGATCTCTGCCGGTCTTATGGACTTTTTGTTACGAGGACTAATGTTTATGTTTTATTGCCAATTGTTTTGCTAGCTGTGCTTTCTATTGGAGGTGGTGATTGCAGGCTACAGATGGGGCTTTGCTGCCCAGCTGTGATAGAGAGCTCTTGATTGCTTCTTGCGCTCCCTCCACGCCATACCTTCTTTCCCTGCCCGAATTTCACATCCCAGCTCGCCTCGCCCAGCATGTCCTCCCAGCATTGCTGAACCTCTGTGCTGTTCTCGTCCTGCCCTGCGATCATCCATCCCCAGAGAGGACAAAACCCCAGACTCGAGAGCCCGGCTCTGGACAGCTCACACCCAAACATGGTGAAGAAGGGACGAGCCGCAGTGATGGCCGGCCTGCTCTTTCTCTGCCACCTTTGTGCCATAAAGTCCACCAAACAGGAGCACAAGATAATAGAGGGCTGATCACGGGACAACACCGCCCGAGAATGGTCCTCCGGTGCCTTATCCGTGTGCATCCTGTCTAATGGCCGTATTCACATCCAGCTGCTTCATGCATACTTTTTCTAACGAGTGCAAGATCCTGAGCGCCAGTAACTTCTACATGCTGCCCCTTTCCCCTGGTATATACCTGCAGCCTCAGGCATACGGCGCTCCCCTGTGCACGCTGCCTCTTTCAGCCTTCCCAGCTGGCTTATGTTGGTTCCCGGTGCCCATTCATCTCCCACCACGTGTGTCCTATGCATGCTCCACCTGTCATGTGCACCTTTTATTCATTTGTTTTATGATAATGCACATCGTCAAGAAAAAAACGAAAGCTGTAGAGCACGGCCAAAAGGCATGGCAATAGCTCGAAAGGCGAAACCTATTGGCTTTGCCAATGATTGTTATTGTTTGCATCGGGCCTCCTGGCACACTCGGACGCCAGTGAGATGTTAAGCTTTAAAAGAGCACAAGCTTCCGCTGGCTGCTTGGAATGTATGTGAATTGTTTGCCAGGCCAAGCTCCCGAACATACAGTCAATGTGAACGAAAACGCAGATTCTGTTTCCAGCCCTGCATTCTTTCCTAGAAGAGTCCCTGCTAGTATGTTGATATCGGCAGGCGCCAGCCACCGGAGGAAACCAAATGTGAAAAAGGTTTCTATTTTCAGCCTGCTTGGAGCAATATGTTTGCAAGCTCTCCCACCACATAATTGCCCATGACCTGTTGTCAAGCCCTTGCCTTGAGCTAGAGACTACAACTCGGGTCAGTCGGCAATTATCGGGTGTTATTGAGCCGGCAACCAGGCATGCTGCAGATTATATTGGCTGGGTTTGCCAATAGCAATGAAAAGGGAAGCTAGGGTAGAGGTGACTGACGTTTAATTAACTACAGCGGGGACGGGACAGGAGGGCGCCGAAGAGAGGACGGAAGAGATAAAGGAAGAGAACAAAAGATAAAGAGCCGAGAATCACGGCCGCGGGGACTATTCTCAGGAGAAGCAATGCGCGTCCGTATGCACGAGTTAAAGCGAGAAAGAAACTCCTGGAAAATGATGTTATGGTTTCTTTTCAGGTTTCTCTGTCCTGGAATAAGCCACTAGGCGATATGTGCGTAAAAAACTAAGCCACATCGTTTCTAAATGAATCCTGAAAAGTTGTGGCCTTTTCATTAATAGGCGCGCTGGCTTCGTGCAGAGTTTAGCCCCTGCAGTTTCCGTTTGCAATGTCTGAAGCACATACGTTTAATTCGCTATTTCCCTGAATTAACGCATGAGAGTTAAGTGTTTTCATTACAGACAGGTGTTCAGGTCTGCGCTGCCATTGCAGATTTATGACAAAGCCCCGTCTGTCTATGCAACAATTGCCAGTGATGTGCTCTTACAGCTATCCCTAGTCAAAAAGGAAGATCATCCTGGAATCATTCTGGACTCATCCGATGATTACAGTCAGGCTATTCCTGCAATTATCTGGGGAAGTCATCCGAAGCCATCCTGGAGTATGCCTATAGGAAGAAATATTTAAATGAGATGACTCTATAGACTCATCACAAAAACTACCCTAGGATGGTGCTCTGATGACTTCCACTGGCAGGGAGTGATTACCTTTTACAACTCCACGAATACTAATTGACAACTTCAGGATGAGTGAGAATTACTCCAGGATGGGTTCTAGCCAATTTAAGGATGGCTGTCAATTATTCCTGGATGATCCTATAACCGCTTCAGGATGGAAGTTGATTACTCTGGAATGATCCCATGACAATTTCCGGATGAATGTGGATTATTCCTGGATGATCCTATGACAGCTTCAGGATCGCTATTGATTACTTCAGAAAGGCCCCATTATATTTTTAGTAATGAGTGTAGATTACTCTAGGGTGCTGTAATGCCAACTCCAAAAGGAGCTTGGATTACTCATGATTATTTGAAATACTCCTGGATGACTTTAAACCAACTGAAGGATAAGAGTAGATTACTCCCAGATGATTTAATTAATAATTTAGAATGTCTGTAGATCACTAATAAATCATTACAGATGCATTACACCTTGACAATTCCATGTTAGGAGCACGTTAGCCGCCTGCCAGTATTCCCTACTAGTTTAGGACTATGAATTTGCTGGTAGGAAAACATTTGGCAGACAACCTTAGATGTACTTTCCTGTTGAAAACAGGTCACTTTGATGTAATATGCCTTTTTTTACACAATACCAAATATTGTTTGCAATGCCACAAGTTCTAAAGTAAGGCCCAGCTTTACAAATCTGTCACTGAACGCAGTGCAGCACCCGATTGGCTGTGTTGCATAACCAGGGAGAGAGCGGGGAAGGGTCATGTCTATCTCTCTCTCTAGCACCACTGCACTAGAATGCAATGTCTGTGAGAGTCTAGCCTGGGTTTTGTCCTGGAAGGGTACTCTTTTGGTTACCAAAAAATACTGGGGCATATTTACAAGCCCCTAACAACTTGTGCAGCTACTCCCATACTCCTGACTCACTGGGACTTGCCTTACTTTGAAGTACAGAGCATTACTGGAAGCTGTTTAATGAGGTGACCAGTGGCAAAAGACGGAAAAGGTAATGGTTAAATGAAAAAGAATCAAAGGGGGTGTGTTGACATGTAATTTTATTGATCTAAAACACACCTTTGGCCCCATAGGAGCCAGGATACTGAGCATGAGAACATAAAGAAAGTCCAGGACACTGTTCAAGAGGGGAAAAAATATGCCAGAATACTACAAAAAGAACAACCAGGCTTAATGAAAGCCAGCAACTTCAATTTTTGGATTCAGAGTTTTCTTTAGTCCTCTTCCAGTATTGCAAATCTTTATAGCCAGCTTCCTTCTCATAGTTCTGTTGTCCAGTGATGGCCAGCCTTCATCCCTGCACATGGACTTCATAGAGTCTGGAGGAAAAAGAAATTAGCATACATCAGCATCATGTTAACACCACTATTTTAGGTTTTTAATAGGACTGGGCTGCCTTTAAAATGTTCCAATCCTTTTATTTCATATAGTGTGCCCGAAGAGATATGGTTACAAGGGTTTATAAGTTTAACATTAAGGTTACTTGGTCAAAGAGGTAATGGTGAAAGCAAGGCATTGATGAAGAGGTGGGCTGGAGGTAAAGAAAGAAGACTCACCTGTCCAAGTGAAGAAACCGCTGCTGTCCACCAGACGCTGTCACGCTTACTCTGCAAACAGAAAGCAATCAATACCACATTACATTTACAAAACCATCATGAAGGCAGCCATGTTGAGCCTGAACTCTACTCACAGTATTCTTATTTGGAAAACAGTCTAAAAAATTACCATACTGACCAGAAATCCAAATAGGAGCTTACAACCAAATGCTAGGAACAGGGCAACTGATCTAATTATTGGGAGAGCTGAAATTAAATCCCATCTCAAGGCTATGCGCCAAATTTGCATGCCATTTGTAGTGCAAATTCTCAATGAGTTACAACCCCTCCCCCATTGCTCTTTTGCAGACGGCTGTTAGTTCAGTGTGAAGGAGTCCTTGTACAATAATATGATCCAGGACCACATATGCAAACATATATTTTAACACTGTATGTATATTCATGTATTTTCATAGTCCTAAATCAATCAGAGTGGAAATTGTGCCAGTAGTGGCTGGGTGTGGTTCTGTTTGGGCAACAGAATGCCCCAATACCAGTTGACAAGTGCAAACAGAGCCATGAGGCCATGCTTAGTAAGAGCAAAGCAAGGCAAGTTTGCCCCATGGCACTGTTCACCGCCATGCGGAATGGGGCACTGACCACATAATTAATGGACTCCTATAAGGAACAGGCACAACTCTGTGTTCCAGACCATGGATATATAATGTCAGGTCACCAGTTGCTATTTCTTTTTTCAGGTTGTAAGTTGCTTAGTCTTACTGGCTGAGAAAAACTTGGAAAAACTAGGGGTTAACTATATATTAGCACATGGACATACTTTAATATTTTTGCCAAGGTAGCATGAGAAAGGTAATATTATCGCTGCAAGGGTTCAAACATTTGTGTAAGACTGAATCTCAATGCACAGCCACGGTTGCAGTGGCTTTCACATGGCCAAGTCATAAATAGACGTCTAAGACATCCAGAGACAGGAGAGAGATATCCTGTGTGTTCTTTTCCAGCTTGGGGGAAGTGACAAGCTAGGCATGTAACAGTTGACTGATTCAATGTTGTCCCTTTACAGGTGCATGACTGTGGCACCAAGCCCCTTCACCACTCATTCAAACAAATATGCCTCTGGAAATACTATCAGGGCAGAGTAATAGCTTTCCAGGATACCAGTGATCTATCCGTTTCATAACTATCAAAGCATTTCAAATTCGTTGAACAAGGATCCATTCTACATCCTCCTTTCAGCATCTAAAACAGGTAATACTGAAGATGACCATAATCTATGACACAAAAGCTGGTTCACAAAAAACAAGGCCCTGAACACCCAGCATTAGACAGAACAAGGCTCAAGGAGAGCAGGGTGCGGGCATTACCAGTCACGCCCGCTCCTATTGCAGACAGGGAGCTGGGTGGAGTCAAGTGCGGATAAATTGGTCGGTCCGTGACAAGAACGTGGTTCGCATTCAGTCACAGATCTGCCTAGCATTTCCCGCTCTCCCTTTGTGTTGTCGACTTACCTGCTCGGGTCCTGTTGTCCCGCAGTCGGGAATTCGTGGTACCTTGATTGGACGTCTGACATGTTACGGCTCCGACACGCGGGTCTTCCTTTTACAGGTAGTTGACCTCTTCTTCCGGTTCCTGTCCGCATCCATGTTCCCTCGCCAGAGGTACCTGCTTGTGTAGCTCTGTTTCTTCGCGCCTGAGTTTCTTCAGCCTCTCGTCCTGTACAGAATACAATGAGAGAAGAAAGATATATTTAACCAAAGAATCCTCGTCTATCAGGTATATGGTAGGATGATGATGTTATATATGGTTAGAAGGACATAGTTACTTATCTGATCCACGGAGAGTGGAAAAATGGTTATTCTTTTGTTTCCCTTATTTAACAATGGCTGGATATAAAGAGAAAATAGATGTAAGTTAGTTTAGTTAGTGTAGGGTTTTAGGGTTGTGTTGGGGGGTCGTGCAGGGTAGTGTAGTGTTATTGTAGGGAGAAGACTGTGGGATCGGGGAGGGTCCTGCAGGAGTACTACATTAGATGGTATGGTAGTGTAGAGTCACTTACCTTGCAAACGTTTACCATGAGTATCCCTTTACTATGCATGCCTTTGCGTCGCAATGGCATGCGTGGTAAAGGCATAGTCGTGATAAAATTTTGCGTTGTAATGGTATGTCATAATTGACATCGCAAAGTAATACCTACCCGCGTTATAATGAGATGCGTGGTATTGCTATGCGATATAATTAGTCATATTCCTTAAAGGCCAGTTCGTGCAGCATGTGCATTAATTCTCTCAGCAGTCTCGCTCGGTTATGTAGATCGGTTTGGCTATCTCTGCGCCCACGCCAGAGTAGTGGGTGCGAAAGGAGGATGCCCACTACAATCCTTACATGGGACATTAATGAGGGCTCCTTAATACATGTTTGGCTGTGTGTGGGGTGGCATTTTCCATTATGCCGCTGCCGCATGTACCCCTCACTAAAAACATTAGGTACCAAGGACAGTTAATGCAGGAAAGTGGATCGCAGTGAGCGTGGGCACTCCATCTTTTCCCAGGGAAGGACAAGCAGGGAGCAGACCAAAGGGTCGCGCCCACCACTGCACAATCTATAGTATTGGGCCCTTTAGGAGATTCAGTTTGAGGCATAGTAGCCGGGAAGCAAAGGGCACCAGCAATCTGCAGCTTTATTAGTTCCAGGCCCCAGCGATGGTGCGAGTGAGCTGCTTTGTGTTTCTTTGGGACCTCAGTACAGTGTACCTAGAAAATAATAGTCGGGGCAAGACTGCAAATGGCAGGGTCAGGTTCGCTCCCCTCGGTGTTGTTTATCAAGCAGGTTGAGTGAGGACCTCCATCCTGTGGACCTAGATGATGGCATAAAAGAGGAGCACTGGGGCTGCCGCTTCCTGCGCTGGTGGAGAACATCCTACAAGGGACAGACCATGCCCCGCCACCGAAATTAAACCGGATCCATTAATGGGGTTTACTGGCCTCGATGCGATGTCTGTGAGGTTCTCCCAAAGGCTAGGTCGCAGAGCCAGGGCAGGTCAGCTTGAGCCCTACCACCCGAACAGGCACACCATCCGGTTACCGCAAAAAGCCAGTAAGTTAAATCGGTAGGTGGGGTTTAAAAAGCAACGCTTCTCATTACGAAGTGCATCTGTACCACTTCCCTCATTTAGGAGATCAGGTTGACCTTTTTGAACTTTTGGCCACAAACTAACCAGGTGAGTATAAGCATATATGAATACCCGACCCAATTTCCCACAAACCGGTTCTGCATGTCCAAGCTTACCTGAGATGCCCAAATCTCATGCAGTTTTCCTTTGCTGCGCAAAACTCTGGAAAAGAATCAAAAGGAGAGAGTGCGCGTCTTCGTACCCCATCCACCATTGCAACCTTTTGTGATTCCATTGGTGCTGCAGTGCAATGACGCCACAAAACCAATGGTAAGCAACGGGCAAATGCATCCCGAGGTCAGTTTTCTGAATCTCCCCAAGATTTCTTCAGCAAACCAGACAGCTGTGCTCTCTGGTAGACTTCAACCTAAACGGAAGCTTAAATAAGTAGATTAGATAAAAAAATAGAAAGGAAGACTATGAAATATGTTAGGAATAACAAAATTGTGATGAAAAGATGCTGAAAAAAAATTGAGAGGGAAGGGTGACAAAAAGGATTAGATGAAAAGAGAGAATAAAGGTACGAGAGGCAAAAAGGTGACAGAATGAGTTTCAAGCATATCTTATAGAGGTTATCTAGCCCAGGTGTTTTTATATCTTGTGATTTCACTAAAATTATATACGTAATAGATTTATATTTCAAGGACATTCAGCCATGCCTCTAATCCACTGGCCTGTTATGTCATATACCTTTTTGTACCACCCACTGCAACATATATTGACCAAAGGGTCAGCTCACTTCAGCCAATGACTAACTTCACTTTAACGTCATTCTCCCCTTTCATAAGGAACACATTGTGAGACAATGTAGTTCATTTCACTGTCATCAGCTGATATAGCAAGTGTGCTATCTGAGAAAAAAAATCTTCTCTTTTAGCTTTATTTAGATTGACGAGATTCATGCAACTTCAGCTAACAAAGTTTTGCAAAAGGCATGAAGATACAAAACTACAACTGACAGTCAACTTCAGACCTATTTGCTTTGCCAGGTCCGGTTTCCCACTGTATTTTCTCCCTATAGTCCCAGTTTTATAATCTGACAAACAGAACTACAAAGCAGAGAATGCAAAAGATAACTTGTCTGCGCTACTCATACATACATGGATGTGAGAAACAGCTTAAGTGCAGAGGTCCGAGTAGAGACACATGTTGGATATATTGAGATGGACACTACCAAACTTGACAGGGCAGAGTAGATTGGTGCAGTGGCATGGAGTGGTGTGGTGCAGAGTGCAGTGGTGTAGATGTCTCAGAGTAGAGTGAAGTGGCTTAGAGTGGAGTCGGGTCTCTATCGGGCTCTATTTTCGTGGCTACTAAAGGTAGTCCGTTCTTTTTTTTTTTTTTTTTTCGGACCCGTTTTGAGGGCCCCAAAAAAAACTGCCGGTGCTCAGACTGGTAACCTGACCCCGTCTCCCTTCGCCATCCTCCACTTTGCTGAACTAACTTGCTTGCTCAGTGGTCACGGCCTGACGTCCACGGTACGACGGCATGACGTCATGCCAGGTGAGCTTTGTTGGAGGAAGGGAAATCCTTTAAGAGAGCCATTTTCTCTCGGGATTTCCCTTCTCTTCTGCTTTTCGTGCGGGAGAGCAACGTCGTGGTGGTGCCAGCGTGGCCGCGGGACAAATCCAGGACCAGGAGCATGAGAAGTTGTGTGGCTTAGTCCAGCTGTGTAGCGTGGGTTACCAGCCCCTGGGGCAAGGCAAGTATCCTTCCACTTTTATTTTAAAACTGTGCCCTTGTACTGCACACTGTTATTACTGGTTCCAGGAAATGTATAGTTTAGCCGCCCCCTTCTCCAGCTCTGCCAATGAACCTCAATCATGCTGGACAGTAGCAGGAACACCCCGCTATTCACATATAGAGAGCGGTGTCTGTGCACCTCAAACCTAAACCGCAGCTCGACTTGGTACTTTGGCCTCATGGGTGGGACAGACAGGGCGAGGGGTGGGTGGAGAGTATTCAGTTGCACTTGCGGCGAGGACCGCGCCATCTAAAGAACTAAAATAAATATACATCTTATGAGGGCTTGGGAGGGTACAAAAATATTCAAGCAACCGCAAATCGGGGCCTATTTGCCCATTCTCTCCTCGGCCCCTCTTCGTGGCCAACTCCTCGCGTCTGCATCAGTTGCATAGCCGGAGACAACACGGCTCAGGGGCGAGGAGAATACAAAGGGACGTGCACAGAGCGGGCTTGTTGGTGGGGTGCTGGGGTAGAGAAAGATATCTGCGAGGGGAGAAACGAACATGTTTACATCTTTTTTAAAGTGTTTGGTATTTTTATGGGTTATACTTAATAAATATACCTTTTTGTCTATTTTATTATCCTTTGCTGGATGCGACTTCATGATTTTCTTAAGCACACAGTGCTAGTTATTTTGATTTAGACCACGCCCCTAATCGGATAGGCCACGCCCCTTCAAGACATTAACCACGCCCCTTTTAGAGCACCCCCAGTTTTTTTTCCCCACTTAAAGCACTGGTAGGGGTTATCACCATTAGTGCAGGAGTGGTATTTAGTGAGTAATTATGCATGAATGAGACTGCTCAAGATGTTGTACTTCTGTCTTCAAGTAAGCCTTCAAGTGGATTTGTGAGTGGTCTAGGGGGTATTGCAATTAATCTTGTAGTTGTGAACTGTAGAAGTAACTGATTGTGGATGGTTTGATCAAATGAAGTGAGCGGCCATGGAATCTGTGAGAGACTAAAGAAGTGCTTTGTGTGGCTCTGGGGTATTTTGAGTGGCTTTAGTTTGTAGTGTCATGAAGGTCTGATACCTGAAGAGGTCCTGGATGTTTGTGAATGACAGCTTTGGTTCAAACAGGCTGAGAAGGATTATATGAAATATGTGGTTGAGGACAGGCAATTTTTTTGGTGGTCCAAAAACACTCCACTTTTAAAATTCTTTGTCCCTTCATGTAAGTCATACCTTCTTGTACCCTCTTCTGTGTCACAAACTCCACCTGCCTCGTAACCACACGTGCCCCTATTCTCAACCAGTTCCATCATGCATCTCATGTCCATTCTTGCCACCTGTACACTACACCTCCCACCTGTCACAAATCTCCCTTCACCCTACCTGTCCGCCATCAGCTGTAACATGCAGTTTGCACCTATTTCTTGCTCCCACCTGTGTGGATAGGAGTGTCATGGAGTGGCAGAGTGCTGCAGTGTGGCATTGTGTGGAATGGCGTAGAGTGAGTCGAGTTAAAGTGGCGTAGAGCAGAGTGGGTTGATAGTACTGCACAAAACTTAGAAACATTGGCAAAGCCAATAGCTCTCGCCTACGTGAACACTATTGGTTTTGCCAATGTATTTCAGTCATGTTGTACAATTGTGTGGCTGCTGGTCAGCAGGGTTAAAAGTTAGTGCGTGGCATATAGGATAGTGATGTCGAACGAACTGGCATAGAGTGGAGTGGCTTAAAGTGGCATACAGTGGAGTAGAGTGGCAGTTCCGGAGTAGGGTGCTATTTGCCGAAAAAGCGCTTTAACACCCCATCAGAACTAGCAAGCGCTATATAAATGCAAACCTTTCCCCCTCTTCTATCCCTCCACTATCCTTCTTAATCAAAATAACTGACTTACAAATCCACCACTCAAATGACATTCATATTTCACTATACTAATTCACCTTTATGGGTTCCAGAATAGTACTAACTAATGGTATGCTGTGGGTGGGCTGTAACCCCCCTGAACAGGTAACAATATGTCCGACAGCATAGCACTCGCACTCTGTCGCAACACCGAAAAAAACATTCTCATATTGCATGAACCATTATTGTACCAGGCCTGGGTTACAATGTGAAAACATTTTCTCAGGTGGAGGAGTAGGAAAGAACAGTGGAGAAGGAGCAAGGAAGCAAGAAGAGGAGGAAGGAAGAAAGAAGAGGTGGAAGTCATGAAGGATAGGTGTGAGAGGGAAAAACAGATAAAAGGGAGAGAGAAGGAGGAGAGATCAAGGAGAGATCTAAAGATGCAAGGAATGAGAAGAGTGACGAGAACTGGGTAAGGCAGAGAATGGAGTGCAACAAAAACAATGAGAATAAAAAGTGGAAAGAGGGGAAGTGGAAGGAAAGAAAAGTGGAACTAGAGGAGAGTGTAGAAGGGGGAGAAAGGAAAGTTGAAGGAAAAGACAGGAAAGTGAAAAGCAGTTAGTAGCGAGCAAAAATGGAGAGAAAGGACAAAAGCAGGCAGAACATGGAGAGCAGGAAAGGAACGAGGTGAGAAGGGGAGTAAAAAAAGCAGATAGTGAGGGAGAGTGAAAAAGTCTATAACTCTGCTTCATAATGTATGCAGTAATAAAATGTAAAGGTGAATGATGACTACTATCACTCCTGGGCCTGCCTCACCTAATGTACAGATTTGCTGTCCAAGACACACAATAGTGATTCTTTCATCATGTTAGGGTTTCCTGCCAACAAAAGAAGTGTGGAGTAAAGCAGAGTGGCGTGAAGCAGAGTGACTGGAGTAAAGCAGAGTGAAGTAAAGCGGAGCAGAGTAAAGCAGAGTGGCGTGGAGTGGGGTTGAGCAGAGTAAAGCGGAGTGGCGTGGAGTAAAGCAGAGTGGAAAACAGCACAGTGGAGTAGAGCAGAGAAGAGTAAAGCAGAGTGGCATTGCATGGAGTAATGTTGCGTAGAGTGGGGTGGCGTTGCATGGAGTGACACTACATAGATTAGAGTGGAGTGGGATTGCATAGAGTGGAGTGGCGTGTAGTTGTGTGGAGTGCAGCGGCGTTGCCTGGAGCGGAGTGGCACTGCATAGAGTGGCGTTGCCTTGAGTCTCACTGCTTGGAGTGGCGCGGCATAGAGTGGAGTAGGTTGGGTGGAGTGAACTGAGGTTGTAGGAGTACACCTGCATAGAGTAATTTTGCGTTGCGTGGCCTTAGTGAAACAACTGGATTGAAAGGAAATATCAGATTCAGAACTACATTAAAGAATTGTACTTCAACTGCAGAAGGAGAAATAGCAAAACTGTGAAAAGTTGCATAAACAGCATTAGCAGTAACAAAGCAATGTAATCAGTTCCCTGTTTACAGAAATAGATGCGAGGGCCTTTTAGCTGGATTGGGTGGGTAGGAAGGAGAGAGAGAGAGGCTACAGGAGACAGAGAGTGAAGAGACATATTTATAACATTGGCCACAACATGCACCAAGTCTTAACAGGCCTATTAATTAGTTTAACATAAGGACGTGAGAACCATCTATCGCATAGGGGGTCCATGAATGCACAGCAAATGGGACAAGATTAGAGCAAGATTTACAGCCCTGTTTACAACAGGGCTCTGTAAAGCACTGTTCTTGAGTGCTCTAGCTTAAAGAAACAAATAGTGCCACAAACTGTCTGAGTAACCATACATGTAACAGGGACAGTCCTTAAAAATAGGTGGAGCTTATTGCCCATATTCAGAATACAAAATGTGTCCTAAAAACAGATGAGAGGTAGGAAGGAGGAGATATCAGAGCAGTAGCCAAAGACAGGGTACAGATGGAAGGAGAAGAGTAAAGAAAACTGGTAATAGCAGAAATTGGAGTGTGAGAAAGGAGGATGATGAGAATTAAAAGTGGGAATGGAAGGGAAAAAGCAAACCCTAAGAAGACAGCGTAAAAAAGGAGGGAAAGGAGAGTGAGCAAAAAAGATAAAAAGTAGTTTCGGAGGGGAGAGTTGGGAGAAAGCATACAGCAGAGCACGAAAGACTGGGTAATAGGAAAGGAGCATGGTGAAAAGGGAAGGAAAAGAAAATAGTGCGGTAGATGGAAAAAGAGTACGCCTCTGCTTTATAATATACATGTATAAAAATAAAATATATAACGTTCAGGGAGGACAGGCCTGTGCCATTGCTGGACTTCACCTAATGCATAGCTCTGCTGCCCAGACATACAATAGTGATTCATTCACCGTGACAGGGTTTTCTGCCATGGCTATGTTTTATCTTAGTTAATTGGCTCAGGGCCAAAATATGAAAACGTCACCAGAAAAGGAAAAATAGGCAGAGATAAAATCTGAAAGCTTCAACAGGAAAGGAAAAATAGGCAGAGTGAATTAGGTGTCTCTCTGCCTATTTTTCCGTTCTTGGTGACGTTTTAAAAAAAAAAATTCCCCGAGCAAATTCCCTAAAATTAGGTAAAATATATCAATTGACAGATGGCTGTGGAATGGGGAGGTTCATGATGGATTAATGCTCTTTACTTGCTTTGCGAGGGTTTATGTGAGGAGGCATTGTCTGCTAAAAGCCAGGAAAACCTTCCTCTGAAGCAGTCATAGGTATTAATAGGCGACTAAAACAGCTCATCCTACCATCGCAACATTTCTGCATGCAAGTACTTTAAGCATTACTTGGTTTCCATCTACTAGGTGATTTGCCCAGAATCACAGGATGTGTATCCGGCGCTGGGACTCGAACACGGGTCCCCAGTTTCAACATCTACAGTTGTGACCGTAAAGCCATACCGATAATCTGGTACGGTGATACAAAATCCCACATATAATCTCTACCACCCATGCTGTATCAATAGAGCACGTTATATATATATATATATATATATGATCTTGAAGCGCCCATGAGGTGAGCTCAGACACACTGCCTCATTTGGGTGTCACATTCAGTGCCCTGTAGCGTCCCAAAAGCACTCAAATTATGGGATCCTATTCCCACACTCAGTAAAGTTAAGTGAGGAGCGGAATCATACCTCCAGCTGTCTCACATAAAGCATCAAATTTAGCGCCATATGTTAAAGGCGGGCTCCCACCTTTCAAAATGAAGCGCGCGCTTGCAGAGTACCCCAAAGTGAAAGAGAGGCGGGAAATCATACCCACCTCACTTTCCATGTCTCACTTGCAACCCCACCCCAAAAATACCACCGAAACGGAGCAATGCTTTCTCTTTCCCTCTGAGCCTGGTCCATCTGCACACACGCCGGTACAGCAACGTGTTAGTCTTCTCTCTCGGCCATTGTACAATTCGGCTAAGGCTTCCGCTTCCGGTCAAGCCAGGGACGGCTGCGGCATGGTAGCCTGGACCCTACCAAAACTAGCCCAACGGTAGCCCTTAGTGCTACTTCGAGGCTGGAGGGGCTGGGCCAGGTAATTCCGCCTGACTTCCGAAATTAAAGAAACAACCCACCTCCGCATCAGAATAAGTGTGCAATGGCTCCAGACAAGTATGAAATAAAAAAAAAAACGTTACTCAATCAGTTTCGATAAAAATAGATGTCTGTTCCTGCTGCTTTTAGGCAGTCTTTGCGATGACAGGAAGTGCAGATGGATGGTTCATTTTTGTCTCAAATGACCCACCCCTGGCCTTGATGCTGGAAAAGATGATTAAATAGGGTCGTGGGGAAGACCTGGAATTATCATAGCAATAAATAAATTACATTATATAAATAAGAGCATTGTTGCAAAGTTCTACATTTTGAAAAAGAAGTACTGAAAAAGAAAATAGATTGCGGAGGTATCGTAGACAGAAGAGAATTTGCATAAAGAAGGAAGGTTACTCGAGCAGTACAGTATGGATCAAGAATGCGGATGAATGAGCTACAGGAAGCAGCCATGAACAGGTTGATTGAAAGTGACAGATTGGAAAAACTAATCCTACCAGTAAATGATACTCTGAATAGTGAATAACCTGCCAAATTTCAAAGTGCGTCTCACATCTGCACGAGTAGCTTTATATTCACGTCAGATGTTTGCATGTGAATATCACGGTGTTAAATAGGCCCTAGCACAATCTGGATGGAGGCAAAGGAGCACTAAAGGAACTAGTCGTATAGGGGAAGTTGTTTGATTTAGCCTTAGGATATAGCGGGCTCTGAGAGTAGATGGCACAGTCCGGGGCAGACAGAACTGAGGTTTAGGCAGCTCTGTTATGATGTTGCTCTTACGGCCCCACACTCAAAGAACCACGTGCACACACGGTCGTGGTGTACTGCGTTTATTCGCCTACACAGGAGCGCCAGAGCGGAGCTCTACCCTCGTTGAATTCGGCGCTCTTACTCCTGGAAAATGGCCGCCGCCGGACGTCCTGTGACGTCACGCGGCGAGCGTAGAACCGCTAGACCGCTACACCACATCTCCCTCTTTTATAACACAACCCAACTGACAAACCCCGTAGAACATATACAGTCTTACTTGTTGTCCATGCTGAATTCCCCGAACCTCGGGGGCAGTATGATTCTTCTTCCTCGCCTTGTCCACTTACTGGGTTCGCCAGCCTTCGGAGTTGTTATGAGTCCGCAATACGAGCATTTGGCGCCAAACGCCGGGCAACCCTTGTCAGTGGCTGCATGGGTGCCGCTGCCGCACCTGTAACAGGCCGTCTTGTTCCATTGTCTTGGTCCTTGTGTTCTCGTCGTCCTGGTATTGGATCTTCTGTGTGTTCGTGTGCTTTGTTGCCACGCCGGTTGTTTGCTGTCTGGTGGTTTCCGGTCTTCTACCTTGTATATCGCCTGCTCTGGGTGGTTCTCGCGTTTGGCCGCCCCAGCGCACCTCCTGGTTCGTTCTGCTTTCTTTACTAGGGCTACGACCGTTTTCAGTGGCGCGTCTCCATTCGTCCACAGTTTTTCCTGGATGTTCGTGTTCACCGTGTGCATGATGATTTGGTCCCTTATTAGCTGTTCCTGTAGGGTACCAAACTTGCATGTTGGGGCCAGTTTCTGTAGGGCCTCCACGTATTCGTCGATCGATTCTCCTTTATTCTGTTTCCGATGATAGAAGTTGTACCTGTCTATCGCCGTGCACACTACAGGGCGGTAATGGGCGTCCAGGTCATCTATCACGTGTTGAAACACGTTGTCGCCTGCTGCCGTCCTATCTTCCTTCACAAGGTCTTGGTACACTCGTTGCCCTGCCGGGCCCAAATGATGTAGAAGAATCTTCTTCCGCCGCGAGCTCGTGTATGGAGTGTCACCCTCTTCTTCCAGGGCTGCGAGGTAGTTTAGAAAATACTTTTTCCAGTCCTCTCACGGCATCTCGGGCTCCCCTGGTTTGGCCAGGAATGGCACCGGGTTCGTTAAGGAGCACATCTGAGAGGTCATCTTCTTCCCACTGCCGGCGTGTCGTCCTCTCGGTATGGGCGCGCCCAACGTCTCCTCTTCTCCGACGTCGCTGCCCCTCTCGTCGTCCTCCTGACCGGACTCTCCACCTGCCTCGGGACCGCTGCCGACGTCCTCCAGGGTGCTGGCCACTCTCCACCTGGCCGGGTTCTATGCCTTCTTTACCCTGCACTGGGTTGCTCCGATTTACGCTGCGGGCCCTTCTTGCCTGTGCGCGAAGCATGGTGTGCTCTGTACGCTTCTCGGCGCTTTTGACGGTAGGCGCGTCCTCCGCTGCTCTGCCGCGCTCCTGCGTAGTGCACTTGGTGTCCTCTGCCGGGTTTCCTCGTTATCAATGGGGCTCGGGTCCAGGGTGCAAGGTCATCCCCCCTTCGCCATCCCTCGTCGCCATTGTAATGATGTTGCTCTTACGGCCCCACACTCAAAGAACCACGCGCACACACGGTCGTGGTGTACTGCGTTTATTCGCCTACACAGGAGCGCCGGAGCGGAGCTCTACCCTCGTTGAATTCGGCGCTCTTACTCCTGGAAAATGGCCGCCGCCGGACGTCCTGTGACGTCACGCGGCGAGCGTAGAACCGCTAGACCGCTACACCACAAGCTCGGCATGGTCGATGCAGGCAGTTTCAGGTGGCACAGGCAGAGACGTATGAGGCAAGCAGACCTGCATTTGAGACAGCCTGATGGAGATAGAGACAGAGACAGACAGAAACGCACAGATAGAACAGAGACCGATAGTGACAAATACAGATAGAGACAGAAACAATTAGAGAGAGATAGAGACAGAGGCAGATAGACACAGAGACAGATAGAGACAGAGACAAAGACAGACAGAAACAGAGAGACAGAGAGAGACAGATTGAGAGAGACAGAGAGACAGATAAAGGCAGAGAGAGACACCCTGAACCCTAAAAATCCCCCAGCACCTCTAAACCCAAACACACCCTGAACCCTAAAAATTCTCCTACACCCCAAAACCCTAACCCACCATGCCACTTAAAAATACCCCAGCACCCCAAAAACTAAACCCACCCTGAACCCTAAAAATACCCCAGCACCCCAAAACCCAAACATATCCTTAACCCTAAAATTAGCCATGACCACTGAAAATAAACCTGCACCCCAAAACCTACAACGACGCTGAACCCTAAAAATACCCCTGCACCCCAAAACCTAAACCCACCCTGAACCCCAAAAATACCCTGGGCACCCCAAAACCCAAACATGCCCTTAACCCTAAAACTACCCCTGACAACTAAAAATAAACCTGCACCCCAAAACCTAAACCCTAAAAATACCCCTGCACCCTAAAACCTAAACCCACCCTGAACCCTAAAAATACCCCAGCATCCCAAAACCCAAACATGCCCTTAACCCTAAAATTACTCCTGACCACTAAAAATAAACCTGCACCCCAAAACCTAAACCCACCCTGAACCCTAAAAATACCCCTGCACCCCAAAATCTAAACCCACCCTGAACCCTAAAAATACCCCAGCACCCCAAACGCCTTAACCCTAAAATTACCCCTGAACCCCAAAACATATAACCCTACACTCCAAAACCCAAACCCTATACATACCTTATACTTACATATAAATCACATATGCTTCTACCATTCATGCATTTACAACAAATTTCGTTGTAAAAGCATGTGTGGTAAATGCATATGCATTGTAATGCCATGCGTTGTAATGGCATTGCCGAGTAATGGTAGTTGCATTGTGATGGTATGCGGGGTGATGGTAGTAGTGGTAAAAGATTAGTTGTAATGGGTGTTTACCTCTTGCACTAGAAGTATAATCATTCTCAAAACATAAGGAGCAATTTCATCATGTTAAGAAGAAATGATGCTTGTGGAGAATTTGGATATTTATTTTCAAATCATCAAGCACAATTGGATCTTATGAAGTAATCACATACTCATTCTTAAATCCTCCTGAAGTCATCAGGAATAGTCACACCTTGTGAAGTCATCGCATACTCATTCTTAAGTCTTCCTGAAGTCATCAGGAATAGTCACACCTTGTGAAGTCATCGCATACTCATTCTTAAATCCTCCTGAAGTCATCAGGAATAGTCACACCTTGTGAAGTCATCAGATGCTCATTTTCAAGTCATCCACAAGTCATCGAGCTCAAGTTTCTAAACTCTGCTGATGACTTCAAGAGCTTGAAGATGTCTGATGATGTGAAAATGACTTCTAGAGTAGTTGGATGATCATCCAATGACTCTGGGATTGCTTCTAAAGTAATCCTGTTTGACCTGGGTATGTGTTCTATAGCACCTACAAGTTCTACGTGAAGCTTGAATTCATGAAAAACCTGTGCCATCGCGTATAACTTTACATAACAACATGGAATAACATAGCACGACATGACATAATTAACATAGTTTGGTCCAGTGCGGTAATGTATTATTCCTGTATTTTATTTTATTTTATTTTATTTAGGTGCTAACTAACTGGCTTGAGAAGTGTCAGAAGAAGGTTTTTTTGCAAACAACCAGACCTTCAGATGCCTGTGAAATGCTGTGACTACTCTTACTCCACGGTGATGTGCTAGTAATTGTGTACTTGTATCGTGCTGACACGCAGAGTTTTTGCACCCGAACATGTTCTGCAATGACTGAAATGTCAGGAGGCCCAGGGCCTATAACAATTTGGCGTCTGGGAATCTTCTTGAAGTTGGAAATTTGGCACGAGTGTCAATCTTACTGTCTAAATGTGCGAAGTAGAAAACACGGAAACAAAAGTCTGTGACTTTTTCTTATACATATTCATTGTGACTTTCCGAAATCTGACTGGACAGTACAGTTATATGGATCAATGTGACCCTCTATAATAAATATGTTGGTGGTTTCTGGTTAAAACGACCTTTGTATTTCTTAAAGCAACCACCAGTGGCAGCCGGTAAGTTTAGGAGGGAAGGGGGCGGATGGCACACACGCACACATACACACGCGCAGTCATGCATTACATGCACGCACTCACACACACACAAACACATCCATTCACAACACTGATTACCAAACATTCATACATATACGCACACACCAAACATTAATTTAAATAAAAAACACACACACTTACCTGCAACTCTGCCTTGGAGGTCCCAAGCCTCTTGGGACCTCTGCCTTCCCTCATTGGCTGACCTTATGTGAGCCAATGAGGGAAGGCGGCAGTCCCAAAGTCATCACAGAGTGGGATGGTGTGAGAAGTTGGCCTGGCATATGCTGGTCAATAGTTAAAGTGGCCACCTTGCACCAGTCCAATTCGACTCTTATGGTAGATAGGTTTAAGACAACCTTTTAAAGAAAGCTATCCTAGTGGTAGCTGTGGAGAGCAGCCTTCAGGCTAAGTCTCAGAGGAATGTAAAGCAGCTTGTTTTACCTTATAATCTCTTGAATTACCAAATGAAAGGACACCACACAGGTATATATATATAAAATATATATGTATTTATTTCTAGACACACTCTACTAATCTCTTTATGAGATTAGAAGTCAGGAACATATGCAAATATCGTTTCACAATAAGTTAAGCACAAATATGGCTGGGGCCCTAGGGGCGTACCAGACCATATACTAAAAAAGAAGTTTAGGAAAGTCGACTTGCAAGGGGACAAGGCCTAGGGCCTGTAGAATCGCTGGGGCTTCACTAATCCACCCAAGGCAGGTAAGTAAAAGACCCACGAGAGACGCCTGCAGTGTGAGAACACAGCCGCGGGTTCCCTATTGGTTTCAATGGAGCAAGTCGCGGTTGGATTTTTAAAGTTTAAGGGTACTTCTAGAGAGTCTACAAGCAAGCCACTTACAAGGTAAGTAGTTCGAGGGCCAACACCCACAGGAACACCGGAGAGCACGAGTTACCTCACCCAGGGAAGACGGGTGCATAGGTGTCTTTTGGTGTCGGGTCTCGTCGTCGTTTTCTATGGAAGCCGACAAAGTTTTGCTGCTTGTGAAGACTGGAGAAGTGTCCGGTGGAATCCAAGGCTGGATTCAAGATGAAGAAGATCTGAAAGCAGAAGGGACAGTGTTCACAGTCACTTGCCAGTGACCCGGGGCCAGGAAGATGGATGCCCACGGAAGTCGGGTGATTTCAGGTGATCAAGGGTGTTTTGACTCTTCAGCCACGAGGTCCAGGAGGCGTCGACAACAACCAGGAGCTGGATTCGGAGTGCCCCACAAAGTCTGCAGCTTACTGCAGTGTCGGTAACCGGATTGGAGCCAACAAGCCTTGGCAACAGCAAGTCTTGTAAAGGGTGAAGAGAGTCAGCGGTGCAGACCAGCAAGGTCTGAGGGACTCACCTAGCAAGGGTAAGTCAGGGCAGGCCTGGAGCAATCAGGGGAGCCTTTTGGTTTGACGAAGAAGTCCTCCGGGGACCCACAAGCCAGCCGGCAAGGGATCACGAAGACGCTTCAGGAGGATTTGCTTCACAGGAGTCCACGGTCACTCGGGATGGGGTATGCCTCTGATTTTCAAGGGAAATACTGCTG
Organism: Triturus cristatus; assembly: GCF_964204655.1. Classification (NCBI taxonomy): domain Eukaryota; kingdom Metazoa; phylum Chordata; class Amphibia; order Caudata; family Salamandridae; genus Triturus; species Triturus cristatus. The sequence goes on along the minus strand of NC_140585.1, from coordinate 826,813,730 downwards.
GAGGCTAGGAACACACGTTTTCCAATGCACAAGTTCGTAGAACGTCGTGAAGGGTTGCACTCGACAATAGTGCGCGGTACCCGGGTATTGCTGTTCGTCGTCACTCATGGGGTCCACTCACCTTAGCTCTGCTGGGGACTCACAATGGCCATCGAGAAGTCCGGAAATCTACATTTGGGGCTGCAGGGACTTCGGACTCCGGCAGGAGTGGGAAAGTTTGCGACTGTTAATTCAAGTTTTTGGTGCCTGCCAAGCAGGGGAGTCGCTCCTTGACTCCAAGGGAGATTCTTCAGTCTTCCAAAGGTAGTGGAACATTGAAGGGCCAGGATTCTTCTTCCAGAGTGCCGTCCAGGGATATCTGATTTGCAATGGCAAGGGTTCCCTATCTTATACTAAAAGAAAGGGAGGGGCTAGCTCTATGACCACTCCTCTAGGAGGGTCAGGGGAGTGGGTGGCTACACCCACTTCCCTTTGTCCAGTTTCACGCCAGAGCAGGGGCTGGTAGCCCCTGAACCGGTTTGAGCTGGCATATGCACAGAAGAGCCTACTGCTCCCCCAGTGCCGGACTTCAAAGCACTCTAAGAGTGCACCCACCCAGCCACAATACACTAAATCCTGTCTGGAAGGTGGTTACACCTCCCTGTGACAGGATGCCTATTGTTGGGCCTCCTCCACTGCGAGTTTCGGTCAGCAGCAGGAGGGCAGCCCAGTGTCTGTGCTGGTGGCATCCATTTTGTGATGCCAGGGCTCTTCAGGATTCTACAGTGTTTCCACAGTGGGTACATGTCTATCCCTGTAGACGGGTGGGATCATACTCCCACACCAGTTACTGGTGTGGGGGTATGATTCCAAGGCGTTTGACACCAAACACGACATGTTTTGATGCAGCCATCCCAAAGTTAGCATTTACCGCTAGGCTATAATGCACTTAAGAGTATATGGTTTAACCGCATCCACAAACAGCCACAGAGAATAGACTCTGAGGGCTGCAGAGGGGCCCTGCTCAGGCAGAGGCACCCCCTCACATGGAAACCAAGCACCCTGCCCTCAGGATTGATAGGGCCTGCCTTAGGGGTGACTGATAGGTTTATATGTGTGTGTAAGGTGAGGTATAGGGAACCTATACCTCAGTGAGGAGTGCTAACACTACCTCACCCAGGCTGCAGTAGCAGGCCTGTGGTGTCAGATTTAGTCTGCTTCCCAGGGGTGGCATAATACATGCTTCAGCGCCTGGTAGGCCTGTGAAGTACCTATGCCCTTGGTACCTAAGGTACCATATTCTAGGGGCTCATAAGGTACCACAGTATCCAATCACTAGTGCATCTAATATGCACTCCAGGTTGTTTAGAGAGTACAGAGAGACTGGGGCCCTGATTAGCAGGGACCCAGCCAGACAATAGCCAGAAACCAGTGTTAACATCAGAAAAAAAGTGGGGGCAACATAAGTGCAGATCCTACTCTCCTACACAACCCCTCCCAAACGCAGGGACACTAAACTAACCTTGACCAGTTGAGTCTTCGTGTTCTAAGTGGAAATACCTTGAGAGTCCATCTGCATTGGCATGTTGGGTCCCAGGTCTATGTTCCACTGTATAGTCCAACCTCTGTAGGGAAATGGACCACCTTAGCAGTTTAGGATTTTCACCTTTCATCTGTTTGAGCCATAGGAGGGGCCTGTGGTCAGTCTGAACTATGAAGTGAGTGCCAAACAAGTATGGCCTCAGCTTCTTCAGGGCCTACATCACAGCAAAGGCCTCCCTCTCTATAGCTGACCAACGTTTCTCTCTAGGGGCCAGCCTTCTGCTTATAAAAGCTACTGGCTGGACTTGACCTTCATCATTCAGTTGAGACAGTACAGCTCCCACACCCAGCTCAGAAGCATCTGTTTGGACAATGAACTTTTTTGTGTAGTCTGGACTCTGTAAGATGGGGGCAGTGCACATGGTCTGCTTTAGGTCATCAAATGCCTTTTGACAGCTAGCTGTCCACTGAAACTTTTTTGGCATTTTCTTTGAGGTAAGATCATTTAAGGGGATCACTATAGATCCATATCCCTTAACAAACCTCCTATAGTACCCAGTCAGGCCTAAGAAGGCTCTCACCTGTGTCTGGGTGGTTGGAGCAACCCATTCCATGATGTTTTGGATTTTGCTCTGCAAAGGTTGAACCTGGCCTCCACCTACAAGGTGGCCCAGGTACACAACCTGACTCTGCCTATCTGGCAATAAGTGCCCTTGATAGTGAGGCCTGCTTTTTGCAGGGCCTCCAAAACATTTCTGAGGTGGACCAGGTGGTCCTGCCAGGTGAAACTAAAGACAGCAATATCGTCTAGATAAGCTGAGCAATAAGTTTCCATACCTGTCAGAACTTTGTTCACCAACCTCTGAAAAGTGGCAGGTGCATTTTTCAAACCAAAGGGCATCACCACAAAGTGGTAGTGCCAACCAGGGGTTGAAAATGCTGTTTTGGCCTTGGCATCATCAGCTAACTTGATTTGCCAGTAGCCAGCTGTTAGGTCAAATGTACTTATATTTGGCTGAGACCAAAGTATCAATGAGCTCATCTGCCCTGGCAATTGGATAGGCATCAGTCCTGGTGACTGCATTGAGGCCTCTGTAGTCTACACAAAACCTCATTTCTTTCTTACCACCCTGGGTATGAGGTTTAGGCACAAGGACTACTGGACTAGCCCAAGGGATATCTGAAGGCTCAATTAGACCTAGTTCCAAAATTTTCTGGACTTCAGTCCTGATACAGTCCCTGACATGGTCAGGTTGCCTGTAGATTTTACTCTTGACAGGCAGACTGTCTCCAGTGTCCACCTCATGGGTACACCAGGAAGTCTGACTATGGGTCAGGCTAAACATATGTCTGAACTGCTGCAGAACTTGTCTGCATTCAGTTTGCTGATGGTCAGTGAGGCTGCTTGCCAAAGCAACACCATCTACTGACCCATCATCAGGGTTTAGTGAGAGCAGATCAGGGAGAGGGTCACTCTCCTCCTCCTGTTCCTCATCATTTGCCATGAGCAAGCCCATGTCAGCCCTGTCAACATATGGTTTCAATCTGTTGACATGGAGCACCCTAAGGGGGCTCCTGGGAGTTCCAAGATTCACCAAGTAGGTGACTTCTCCCTTTTGCTCAGCAATTGTATGGGGGCCATTCCACTTGTCTTGGAGAGCTGCTGGGGCCACAGGCTCCAACACCCACACTTTCTGCCCTGGCTGGTATACAGTCAGCACAGCCTTTTGGTCATGCCAAGTTTTTGTAGTTCTTGGCTTGCCTCCAGGTCTTTCGTTGCCTTCTTCATGTACTCAGCCATCCTGGAGCAGAGACGAAGTACATAGTCCATCACATCCTGTTTGGGAGGTTTGAGAGGTAACTCTCAGCCCTCCTTCACCAAACATAATGGACCTCTTACAGGATGCCCAAACAGAAGTTCAAAAGGGCTGTAGCCAATCCCCTTCTGTGGAACCTCCCTGTATGCAAACAGAAGGTAGGGAAGTAAAAGGTCCCATTTTCGCCTAAGCTTTTCTGGGATGCCTTTAATCATTCCCTTTAGGGTTTTGTTGAACCTTTCAACCAACCCATTGCATTGTGGGTGATAGGGAGTAGTGAACTTGTAGTTAACACCACACTCCTTCCACATTGCCTTTAGATACCCTGACATGAAGTTGGTATCTCTGTCAGATATAACCTCCTTAGGGAAACCCACTCTGGAGAAAACTCCAATGAGGGCTCTTGCCACCACAGGGGCTGTGGTGGTCCTGAGGGGAATTGCTTCTGGGTACCTGGTGGCATGATCCACTACCACCAGGATAAACCTATGCCCAGATGCTGTTGGAGGGTCAAGGGGACCAACAATGTCAATCCCTACCCTTTCAAAGGGCACCCCCACCACAGGTAGTGGTACCAGGGGGGCCGTTGTTGTGCCACCTGACTTGCCACTGGCTTGGCAAGTGACACAGGAGCGACAAAACTCCTTGGTGTCCTCTGACATATGTGGCCAATGAAAATGTGGAATAAGCCTGTCCCACGTCTTGTTTTGACCCAAGTGTCCTGCCAAAGGGATGTCATGTGCTAGGGTCAAGAGGACCCCCCTAAACTTCTGAGGTATTACCAACCTCCTGGTGGCTCCAGGGGTTGGATCTCTAGCCTCAGAATATAGGAGTCCCTCATCCCAATAAACTTTATGGGACCCACTAGCACTCCCGGCAGCCTCAGCAACAGACTGCTGTCTGAGGGGTTCAAGAGAGGGGCAGCACTGTTGCTCTTTGCTCAGATCTTCCCTAGAAGGTCCCCCTGCCCCCAAGAACTCAACCTGATCAGGCTCAAGTCCCTCTGGGGCAGTTCCTTCTTCAGGATCTGCTTCTCCTCCCCCAGGAGGGGAATCTGTGATCTGAGACAGAGGGGAAGGCACTGCCTTAACCCTACTGCTCCTACTCTTGGGTAGCATCTGGTCCATAGTTTCAGGATCCAGAGCTGGTTCAGCTTTATGCATTTTGGCCTGTGACCTGGTCACAGCAAATACCTCTGCAGGTATGCCCAACATCTCAGCATGAGTCCATAACTCTACTTCAGACCAGGCTGAAGTCTCTAGATCAGTGCCCCATAGACATTCGACAGGGAGGTCTGCACTGACTACTACTTTCTTAAGGCCAGTTACCCCTCCCCAGGAGAAATTCACAACTGCCAGACTATGGTTGGTACTGACATTGCTTGCATTGGTAACCTGGTACATTTCACCCAGGATGATCTGCCCAGGGTCCACAAGATCCTTTGCCACCATGGTGACACTAGAACCTGTGTCCCTGAATGCCAAAGCCTGTTTGCCATTTATTACAGGCTGCTGTTTGTATTTACCCAGATTACTGGGGCTTACTAGGAATGACAGATCAATGTCTCCATCACAAATCAGCAATGCCTGAGTGGGTACTCTGACTAGGCCAGAGTCCACTTCAGAACCCAGGGTCAACCCTACTACACCCTTATTCTGATTACCACCTCCACCAGTAGCTGTACTAGGGGGAACAGTTGCCTTAGGGGCAGGAGTGGTGGTGGTTTGGTGTTTGGACTTTTTACAGTCAGAAGTCCAGTGCCCTTTCTGTTTACAGATTTGCACCAGGGCTTCTTTTGGCCTTTTCCCTATGTAAACTGTGAATCCCCACCAGATGCAGATTTTTGGGGCCCTTGTGAAGACTTCTGGTCTTTTGACTTATCCCCACTGTTGGACTTGGCCCTTCTGGCAGGCTCACCCCTGAACTTTTTGCTTTTATTGGTGACCTGGTGGTAGTGATTTTTGGTTTCTGCACACTTTCCCTGTGTCCCAGAGTAAAGTGCGTGCGCCCTCTGAGTGCATGTGGTGAGATAGGCCTGCCCTCCCATAGGAATGCATGGGGAATGTATGTGTCCCTGGTAGTTCCTGATGCGTGGGGTGTGCAGGCTCCAGTTTGGTATGTGCGGACTCGTGTGATCGAATGCTTCGCAATGATGTATAATGCGTGATTATGTCATGTGCGGAAGTGCCACTTCTAGGAGTTGGCATATTAGTGTAAAGTGTGTCTGGCATGTGATTGGCTGGAGCTGGCTGGTGAGCCTGGCTCCAGGAGTCTGGTTGGGTCTGCCCCAGTGGTGAGTGTGAGATTAGCATGCTGATGGCTGGGGAGGAGTGCACCTTGGACCTGAATAGGGCAGGGCTTTCCCCACACAATGCTGGCTCCGCCCCCTAAGGTGCGACTGATGACCCTAGCCCTGCCAGTGAATAGAGTGAGGGGCTGAGCACATCAAGGGTGCTCCCCAACCAGCTGCGACTGGTTTTTCCCCTCACCCTGAACACAGAACAAAGGGAAAAGGTGTATAAAAATGGGGCTGCGTCCCCACAGAGTTGTTCTCTTCCAGGATCCAAGCTCAGGGGGGCTGCTGCTGCTGAAGGCCAGGAGGAACCGCCACTTAGGACTGCCTTCCTGCCTGGAGGGCCCAGTGAACTGGCCCCTGGCCCAGCCTTGCCCCTCTGCCTACCTTACTAGACTTTGCTGGACTTGCCTTATCCCCTAAGCGCCTGGAAGCGCTTTTCTTCCATTTATAGCGCTAGGAGCGCTTTGTTTGTGGCCAGCAGCACGGAGCTGCGATTATTAGCGAGGGAACCCCGACATAGGGATTCCCTGCTATTTTGCCGTGCTTGCGGGTGCCTACCCCGCTTATTTGTTTATTTTACGGCGGGAGGCCACCCCGCCGTACATCCGCTATCACGAGGGAGCCTACCCCTCTTATTGCCGAGATTTAAAAATCACCGCTGCAGCCCGGGCCGGGACATCCAGGAAGTCAGGCGGGCCGGGGGCGGGCCGCCGAGACAACCGGAACAGGAAGTAGGAGGGCGGGAGCCTACCCCGCCTCCCACTTAGGACTCGCGGCTGGTTCTGGGGGCCCCGGAGCAGGCAGGTGCCTACCCTGCGCCCCGGTGCCCTCGCACTTGGAGGAGAAGCGTCCCACCCAGGCGGGAGCCCACCCCGCACTGGGACGAGCTGCCGTCGTGTTCGGGGCCCGTAGGCCCAGCCTTCCTGTAAGATTGCCGGCCCCGGAGCAGAGAGAGAGAGGAGGCGACGCGGGAGTCCCCAGAGCAACAGCCCGGTGAGTACGGAAGGGCTGGGGGGGACTCCGTGTGCGTGCTGGCTTAGAGCGCTAGTGCGCTCCAACGAAGGCCCGCATTGGTTGGTTCTCGAGCCCCGTGAGGCTCCAACATTCGGGGGCATTCTTGATTTAGAGCCCCGAGGCTCTAACATAAAGGGACATTGTGGTTTCCTGAGCCCCGTGAGGCTCCCAGGTAGGAGGGGGCATTTCCTCAGTGATTGAGTGGCCCGAGATGGCAGCGGGCCACTCCCACCTTGCCCCACAGAGTTGTGCAGAGCCCCGGAGGCTCTAGGGGGCATTTCTTGTTGTCTTGAGCCCACGAGGCTCCAATGAAGGGGCAGAGTATTTGTTTAGAACCCACGTGGCTCCTACGTTGCTTTGGGGGCATTAGTCATGCCCAGAGCCCGGTGAGGCTCCAGCGTTGGCCCCATCATTTGTCTAGAGTCCAGGAGAGGCTCCAACAACTGACATACTTGTGTGAAAGGGCACAGTGGTGCCCACGCTCCTTTTCCCAGCCACCCAGCACTTAGTGGGCAGCTGCAACGTGTAGGTTGTGCCTTGTGCGCCCTGGTTTGCGCAGCCTGCGCCGGCGCGCCCTGACTTTGCTGGACACAGGGCGTCCTAGCCCTGACAAGGCCAGTTGGCCTAGGGACTGCCACAGGTGGTGGCTAATGTGAGGTTTGCGCTATTTTTCCTTTCCTGCACCTCTGAATGTATTTTATGCATCATGTGTTTTCCTTCCCTACACCTCTGAATGTGTTGCGATGCATCATGTGTGCTGTGATTAGACCCCTACAGGTATTGTGATACTTAGGTGGTTGTTTGTCTCCCTAGTACAGGTGGTGCTAGTGAGGTCCTGGTTCCCTGCGTGACATTTTCCTAAGGTGGTTAGGGTTGTGTAGTTGGTACTTACCTGTTACCTGTAGTTACTGGTTGTGTGCTACATGTTCTATTTTAGTGCTACAGTGATTGTATGTGCTATGTTCTAAAGTATTATTCCTACGTTCTAAGTGCTATTCTAAAAGTGCTAATTCCTGACAGTGGTCCATGTGGCCCTGTCCCATGTACATATAATCCCTTGTAAATTCTGCCCGTGCCTGTTGGCACATTGTAAAGTGTGTGTGTTTATCTAATGTGTTTTGGTATAATACAAAGGCTATTTTTATATAATACCTTGTGTGGAGTTTCCTTTGTGGTGGGCCTTTGGTGTTGTTGCTGGGTGCGCGCGCAAACGCTTTACACATTGCCTCCGGGATAAGCCTGACTGCTCGTGCCAAGCTACCAAGGGGTTGAGCAGGGGTTATCTTTGGCGTGTAACTCCCCAGCCCTGACTAGAGTGGTGGTTTCTGCCTGGCTTTGGCGCAAGCCCTAGCCAACCAGAAATCGCCATTTCTAACACCCACCTTTCTCCGAGCCAGGATCTTGCTTCTTGGTGTCACCCCCTTGGTTCTGGGTTTTCTGCCTCACCCTGGTTCTGACCCATTTGTCTGCCTTCTTTCCCAATTCTTGGGGAGAGGCCAGATCAGAGTCTACCAAGTATTGATGCAACAACTGTTTTTGGCAATTATTAAGGATCTGTTCTCTCATCATAAGATTATACAATCCCTTAAAATCAGTAACTCTACTACCAACCAGCCAACCCTCCAGAGCCTTGGTTGCACAATCAACAAAGTCAGTCCAGTCCTGAGTCTGTGCTTTCTGGGTGTTTCTGAACTTCAACCTGTACTGTTCAGTATGCACTCTTCAGGACTTCATAATCATCAGCATCCTCTTCTCTAACAGTGAGGAGCTTGTCTCTACCTTTATCAGAAAAGGAGAGCAACAAGATTGCTGCCCACTGCTTCTGGGGGACCTGTTGTACTCTACAGGCCCTCTCCATAGCAGTTATCCATTTGTGGATATCATCCGGACTCTGGTAGGGAGGAACATCCTTGGACAGGTTCCTATGGTCTGGAATATCTTCTCTACCTCTAGGGACACTGTTACTGCCACCAGGGGGTTCTAACCCCTCTCTTCTAGAAGATCTCTGGAGCTCAAAGGCTTCTTTGTCTAATGCCAACTGCTTGGCCTTGAGGGCTACTCTGGCTTCCTCATACTGCAGCAGTTTGTACATCCTGTCAGAGGAGGTCTCTCTTCTATTAAAGTAGGAGTTCCTCTGTTGGACAGATTCTCTGCCAGAGTGATATGAGTGGTCAGATTCCCTTGAAAGGGACCTAGGCCTCTCTTCCACTCGGTCAGCTCTCTTAGGGAGAATTCCTCTGTCCTTTTCAAATCCTTTTGGATCTGGCCCTTCAATCACAGACTCCAGGTCATCTTGATTTTCATCATCTAACCCAGAGACTATGGCTGACCCACCCCCTGATCCAAATCTACTAGCTCCTAGACCTAGTCTAAGATCATCTGCGGTCAGCAGATCTATCAGGTGTAGTGTGGAGGGACTCTGTCCTAGCTTCAGGTGTCTTGCAACCCACATGGCTTTCAGGTCAAAGAAAGTCATGTCCTTATACTGAGGCTGGGAGGACCCACTGGCTCCACCCCCTGAGGACATTCTAGTGTTGTGCAGTGTTGTACTACCTACACTAGTTTGTGGCCTACTGATCCTAGCTTGAGCTGTAGCAAGGGTGTGCTATCCCTTCACAAACAGCTCTAAGTTCAGTAGAACTTATTGATACTAAGCTTGACTTTTATATGTACCTTGAGTACCTTTAGTGGTTTTCAGTTAGTAATTAAAATAGAGATTTTCTGGTAAAACAATGGCAAGCTGGAATCCCACACGCTGCCCACCAATGTGAGAAGTTGGCCTGGCATATACTGGTCACTAGTTAAAGTGGCCACCTTGCACCAGCCCAATTCGACTCTTATGGTAGATAGATTTAAGACAACCTTTTAAAGAAAGCTATCCTAGTGGTAGCTGTGGAGAGCAGCCTTCAGGCCAAGTCTCTGAGGAATGTAAAGCTGCTCGTTTTACCTTATAATCTCTTGAATTACCAAATGAAACGGCACCACACTGGTATATATATATATAAAATATATATGTATTTATTTCTAGACACACTCTACTAATCTCTTTATGAGATTAGAAGTCAGGAACATATGCAAATATCAACGTTTCACAATAAGTTAAGCACAAATATGACTAGGGCCCTAGGGGCGTACCAGACCATATACTAAAAAAGAGGTTTAGGAAAGTCGACTTGCAAGGGGACAAGGCCTAGGGCCTGTAGAATCGCTGGGGCTTCACTAATCCACCCAAGGCAGGTAAGTAAAAAACCCACGACAGACGCGTGAAGTGTGAGAACACAGCAGCGGGTTCCCTATTGGTTTCAATGGAGCAAGTCGCGGTTGGATTTTTAAAGATAAAGGGTACTTCTAGAGAGTCTACAAGCAAGCCACTTACAAGGTAAGTAGTTCGAGGGCCAACACCCACAGGAGCATCAGAGTGCACTAGTTACCTCACCCAGGGAAGCCGGGTGCATAGGTGTCTTTTGGTGTCGGGTCGCGTCGTCGTTTTCTATGAAAGCCGACAAAGTTTTGCTGCTTGTGAAGACTGGAGAAGTGTCCGGTGGAATCCAAGGGTGGATTCAAGATGAAGAAGACCTGAAAGCAGAAGGGACAGTGTTCACAGTCACTTGCCAGTGACCCGGGGCCAGGAAGATGGATGCCCACGGAAGTCGGGTGATTTGAGGTGATCAAGGGTGTTTTGACTCTTCAGCCACGAGGTCCAGGAGGCGTCGACGACAACCAGGAGCTGGATTCGGAGTATCCCACGAAGTCTGCAGCTTACTGCAGTGTCGGCAACCGGATTGGAGCCAACAAGCCTTGGCAACAGCAAGTCTCGTGAAAGGTGAAGAGAGTCAGCGGTGCGTGCAGACCAGCAAGGTCTGGGGACTCACCCAGCAAGGGTAAGTTAGGGCAGGCCTGGAGCAACCAGGGGAGTCCTTTGGTTTGATGAAGAAGTCTTCCGGGGACCCACAAGCCAGCCGGGAAGGGATCGTGAAGACGCCTTGGGAGGATTTGCATCAGAGGAGCCCACGGTCACTCGGGACGGGGTAGGCCTATGATTTTCAAGGGAAATCCTGCTGGAGGCTTGGACCATACGTGGTCCAATGCACAAGTTCGTAGAACGCCGTGAAGGGGTTGCACTCGACAATAGTGCATGGTACCCGGGTATTGCTGTTCCTCATCACTCGTGGGGTCCACTCACCTCAGCTCTGCTGGGGACTCACAATGGCTGTCGAGAAGTCCACTTCTGGGGCTGCAGGGACTTCGGACTCCGGCAGGAGCGGGAAAGTTTGCGACCGTTGATTCAAGTTTTTGGTGCCTGCCAAGCAGGGGAGTCACTCCTTGACTCCAAGGGAGATTCTTCAGTCTTTCAAAGGTAGTGGAATGTTTAAGGGCCAGGATTCTTCTTGTAGAGCGTCGTCCAGGGATATCTGATTTGCAATGGCAAGGGTTCCCTATCTTATACTAAAAGAAAGGGAGGGACTAGCTCTATGACCACTCCTCTAGGAGGGTCAGGGGAGTGGGTGGCTACACCCACTTCCCTTTGTCCAGTTTCACGCCAGAGCAGGGGCTGGTAGCACCTGAACCGGTTTGAGCTGGCATATGCACAGTGGAGCCTACTACTCCCCCAGTGCAGAACTTCAAAGCACTCTAGGAGTGCACCCACCCAGCCCCAATACACTAAATCCTGTCTGGAAGGTGGTTACTCCTCCCTGTGACAGGATGCCTATTGTTGGACCTCCTCCACTGTGAGTTTCGGTCAGCAGCAGGAGGGCAGCCCAGTGTCTGTGCTGGTGACATCCATTTTGTGATGCTAGGGCTCTTCAGGATTCTACCGTGTTTCCACAGTGGGTACATGTCGATCCCTCTAGACGGGTGGGATCATAATCCCACACCAGTTACTGGTATGGGGGCATGGTTCCAATGCGTTTGACACCAAACACGACATGTTTTGATGCAGCCATCCCAAAGTTAGCATTTACCGCTAGGTTATAAAGCACTTAAGAGTATATGGTTTAACCGCATCCACAAACATCCACAGAGAATAGACTCTGAGGGCTGCAGAGGGGCCCTGCTCAGGCAGAGGCACCCCCTCACATGGAAACAAAGCATCCTGCCCTCAGGATTGATAGGGCCTGCCTTAGGGGTGACTGATAGGTGTATATGTGTGTGTAAGGTGACGTATAGGGGACCTATACCTCAGTGAGGAGTGCTAACACTACCTCACCCAGGCTGCAGTAGCAGGCCTGTGGTGTCAGATTTAGTCTGCTTCGCAGGGGTGGCATAATACATGCTTCAGCCCCTGGTAGGCCTGTGAAGTACCTATGCCCTTGGTACCTAAGGTACCATATACTAGGGGCTCATAAGGTACCACAGTATCCAATCACTAGTGCATCTAATATGCACTCCAGGTTGTTTAAAGAGAACAGAGAGACTGTGGCCCTGATTAGCAGGGACCCAGCCAGACTATAGCCAGAAACCAGTGTTAACATCTGAAAAAAAGTGGGGGCAACATAAGTGCAGATCCTACTCCCCTACAGATGGGGTCAGTGAGACTGCTGACCCCAACCCACTTTGTGATGAAGTGTCAATGATTGACACTCGACCTTGGGTGCTTCAGGGCTTAAAACTGAAGAGCCCAGGTGCGAGGTAATCAGTGACGCTACCCCTCGCCACTGAGTGTAGAGCCTCAGGGACCTTTGCTGAGCTGAAGAGGGCACATCCACAGGAGCTGTGACTTTCTCAGCCCAGCAAAGCTAAGCTCTGTCAGCCAGGAGCCTGCGCATTTGGCGCATGTCAGGCTCCTGGCTGCCTGACCTGAAAATGAACAGTGTCTGTCAGGGTGACCTTTGTTCAGCCTGACAGACACTGTTTGTGAGGAGCAAAAGGTGGGGGGGGGCTCCGTCCCAATGACTGGCTGCAGCTTGCAACCACAATGTGGTTCATATTTATTTACCTATGCCTACTACTCCTCCTGGGCTAAAGGCCATCAACCAGGTTGTTAGAAATGGGGGTCTCTAGTTGGCAGAGGTATGAGGAAATTCGATTTTCGATCACGATCGCATTGAGCCGCCATTTTGTGCTCCGCCGCCATTTTGTGTTGCCCTCACTCAGGCAGCACGACGAACGAAGTCTTTTCTGCTTTTCCTGCAATATTGTGTCAAAATAGCCTTGTGCCTCTGTTTACGAAGCTGGTGTTAGAGACGGGCCGAGTACACTAATCCCTGTCTGGTTCCTCTAATCCCTGTCTTAACTATCTGTTGGTTCACACTATTCTCTCCTGACTTTATCTTATCTTCTGGCCTTCGCTGTCCTCCGCTCGTATTCTCTTGTTTCACAACTGTCCTCCAAAACACACGAACGTATCTCGCCACCTGCAAACCAGTTACAAACATGTTAATACTCTAACCTGTGGGAGGGATAGCAGACATCGTTGGAGGAGAGGCTTCTTCGAGTTACTCGATATCTTTGTTTTTCAACCTTTCCTATTGGACACGTTCCGTCTTTAACTTTACCTTATTGGTCCTCTATGTATGTTTTAGGTGTGTTCTTTGTTAATGTATATGTTATCTATATACTATAAAAGATTGTGCGCCACGGAGTGAAGTGGCAGTCTCCTGAGAACATACCGTGTGTACTTCTAGGACAACTGTACTAGCTGCAGCTAATAAAATCTGATCTTTTACGCCGACAGAGTGTCCCCGTGTCTCTGTTAGCTGAAGCAGGAGAACCCAGGAGATTAAGGCGTACCCTGCGCCGCCAGGTCCAAAAAGGTTCTGGTTCTTCAACTGGCGCCCAACGTGGGGCGGCTTCAGAGGTAGTGGTTCTGCCTGAAGGTCGTGAGGAACCCCGCAAGAAAATTCTGGAGGAATCTCGAGCCACGTCAAGCGACCCCTGTATGTCGAAAGTGGTCCGAAGGTCTTTTGCAGCGTGGTTACTCCTTCCTGACGGCTACTGACGACTGCTGCCCTGACTGCCGCCCTGCCTTGGCCCTCTTTTCGATGATGTATGGTAAAGCGAGACGATAGACGGGACCTCTGTTGGTGTAAGAAGACATCTTAGTTAAGTATTGGTGGGTCGCTCCCACATTTGGTTCTTTGGTTCTTTGGTTCTTTGGTTCTTTGGTTCTTTGGTTCTTAGGTTCTTAGGTTCTTTGATTCGGGTATTGCAATAACCGAAGCCGAGGGGTAAGTACATTTGTGCTGTGTTAAGTATTTAACCCCCTTGATGTTTGTGAACAGTCCAGTGAAATCAGGAGATGCCTGGTCTGACTAAGTTTGAGAAACTTTGTTGTTTTGGTTGTAATAGGGATTCCCGGCTGGAGGACTCTTGTCCGATTCCTTCGGTTGGAACTCCCATTTATGAGCTCTATTCTAAACATGGTGTTGGCCCCATTGCCTTTAACGAGGCATGGATCCGATACACGAAGAATGATGGTGTTTTAAAATGGCCAGAAAATGGTAGCTTTGAGCCTGACATACTAGATAATTTGGAAGCTATTTTAGTCAAACGAAAAGCCCGGCCGGCAATATTTGACTCTTTCCGCCTTTGGGGTAAGGAAGCCAAACAGAGAAAAATTAAGCAAGAAAAACGAGATAAGGAAGCACAGGGTATGACAATCATACAAGCTGCTCAGCAATTTAAAGATTATGAAGTTGATAATGCGAAGGAAATTTCAGAAAGACAGCATTGTATGGCGATAGATAAATGCTATCCGATGTTGCCAGCTTCCCCCTCTGAAAAAAGAAAGGATTTAGAGGAGGATTCCTTAATGTCTCACCTATTGAGATTGCCTCCGCCCTATGTACAAGGTGCTAATGCACCCCCGTTGTTACAGCCTGTTCAGCCGCCAGTTGCGCCTCCGCCTGCTCCGGCTCTTCCCCATTTGCCCCCTCAAGTATTACCGCCTTTGCCAGCTTTGCCTTCGGCTCCTTTACCTTCATCTTCTTGCCTTCCGCTCCTCCGGTAATTACTGATTTCCCTTCCGTTAGTTCGCCTAATACCTTGTCCCCTATCCTTATGTCCAAATCTCCGTCTATGCGTAAACGACTCACAGAAACGGTCTCTGGTCTTTTATCACCTTTCTTTGAGGCATTAAATGTGTCTCCGGCTTTTTCTCGAAGACAATCTCGTAGTCAGTTCCCAGATTCCGAAGAACGAGAAAAGTTGGACTTCCTCGCTCGCAAATGGATTGAGAAGGGTCCTCGGTATAGTGTACCCGACATTTTGCCTACCTTCTCACAGTGGAATGCGCCTACGCAGAGATATGTTTTTAATGCTATGTATGATACTCTTATTAAAGGTTGGGAGGATATGGACTTGGGTTCGGTTCCTCAGGGTCTGTTAGATATTCAGGCTGATTTTGATAAGGGACTCATTGTGGGTTCTAAGGTTGAGGACGCTGTAAAGACACTTGTTTCCTATAGAACCTTATTTACCTCACAGACTTTTCTAGATTTCGATCCCTCAGTTAGGTTGACACTGAAAAATTACCCAATGAGAGAGGTTCCTCCGGTATGGAGAGAAGAGGTTGCAGCAGCAGGTGCTAATCAAGCTATTCCTGCTCACTTTCAGCGAATATGGGTACATGTCCCCTGGAAAAGATCTGAAGTTTTGGCCCTTAAACAGTCTCTACCGGATCCTCGTAAGAACCCTGCAGGTTATTATAAAGAATTGTCACAAACCGTTGAAGCCTGCATCATGAATTTAGCAGATATCGATATGTTGATGGGGAATGTAGTCCCACAAGCGTTATGGGCTAGGATTCGTAAAGAGAATCATGCCCAAGAATTAGGTGCTGACTGGGATGCTATAATTGCCGCAGATAGAGACCAAGTGGATGGTGCGAAGCCTGATGCTTTGATTTCAGAACTCCCTGGTAGGATTATTACATTAATGAAAACGATGATGCCTGCCTTGAAAGTTAACTGGGATAAACTAGCCGCGTGTAAGCAGAAGAAAGATGAGAGTGTTTCCGATTTCTTCACTCGTTTCGAGGAGACATTCATTGATCACAGTGGTCAGGACATGACTACGGAGGGTGGACAGCGGTTATTTGTAGATAAGTTCGTATTTAATTTGCTTCCCGAGCTGTCGCATAAGATGAAAGACTCCGAAAGTTCATGGGCTGTTTCTTCTTCAGCTCAGATATTGGCTACTGCTCAATATTATGAAAATAGAGATAAAGAAGAAAAAGATAAGCAAGAGAAAAAGACTAAAGAATTGAAAACTAAGGTTCTCTTGCAACAGGCTTATCCACCTCATTATGCTCAGCCCCAGTTTCAACAGCCTCCGCAGTTTCAAAAGCCTGAGCCATATATTTCGCGACCTTTGCTAGGTCCTAATCAATGTGCCTATTGTAGAGATGAAGGTCATTTCAAGAATAGTTGTCCGGTTTTATTGCAGCGTAATGGGACACTATCTGCTTCACGAGGTCGTGCTGGCCTCCAGTCAGCAAACAGAGGTAGAGGTCGAGGTATATTGACCCAAAAACAGCGTTCCCTTCCTCCCTCTAGTTCTGTGAACTACTTTGATCAGCAAAACACTCGGTCTACACAGTATTACAATGAGGATTGTTATATTGGAGACGGGAATGAAAGTCTTCATGCTAAGTAGGACAGCCATGGACAAAGTAAGGGAGTTGTGTCGATTCCAGTAGATCAGAATGGACCTTATGTTAATGTCACTGCAATGGTTGTTTCAGAGCCATTTCTTTTAGATACTGGTGCGATGAGAAGTTCTATCATTCATTCAAAACTCCCTGGGGCACCTTTGTCTGGCTTAACGAATGTATCTGTAGGTTTTTCTGGCGCCCCAGTTCGTAATCAGGTTTCTTGCCCATTGCCTATTTCAATTGGCCCTTATGATTTAGAAGTTCCGCTTCTTTTAACGAATGGTTGTGGTGAGAATCTATTGGGCTTGGATCTATTGAAAAGATTGCATGCAACAATATATTGTTCTCCTTCTGGTGTATATCTCACTTTGGGACAGAAACTGACTTCTCCAATGTACTTGTCTAAAGATCAATTTCCTCCTGAATTGCTCTCTCTTCCTACAACGCTTTGGGCTACGGGTCCAAATGATGTTAGTTGTCTTGAGATTCCACCTTATGTTGTCACTCTCAAGCCCAATGCTGAATTACCACGTGTTCCCCAATATAGAATTTCCACTGAAGGTGAAAAAGCGCTTTTGGAAATCATTCATGACTTAATTCGGAAAGATGTGGTTGAGGAAACGAGAGGTAACATATGTAATAGTCCTATTCTCCCTGTTCTTAAACGCACTGATCCTTCTCAACCTCCTGTTTATCGTTTTGTAATTGATCTTCGGGAGGTAAACAGAATTGTTGTACCACAGTTTCCTGTTGTCCCAGATATCACTACGCTGTTGACGATGATACCTTCTACAGCGGTTTGGTTTTCTGTTATCGATCTGAAAAATGCTTTCTTTAGTATTCCCATTGCCGAAGAAAGTAGGGATATTTTTGGCTTCTCTCTTGGAGGCCAAAGCTTCCGGTTCAAACGCGCACCTCAAGGCTATTGTGAAAGTCCCTCTATTTACAGTCAAGCTTTGAAATGTCATCTTGATGCTTTTTCTTTGCCGTCTGGTGCTGCTCTCATTCAGTACATGGACGATTTGCTAATCGCTGCTGATTCAGAGGATATATGTAAGAATGTGACGGTTGCATTGGTGCAACACTTATCCGATCTTAATCATAAGGTTTCACCTTCTAAGCTACAATATGTCCGTCAAGAGGTTACCTACTTGGGTCATCTCTTATCCAAGGAGGGAAGACGATTAGCCCCAGAACGTATCCAAGCAATTGCACAAATGTCTGTGCCATCCACACAAAGAGAGGTACGTGCCTTCCTGGGCATCACTTCCTATTGTAGGCAGTGGATCCCTAACTTCTCTCTGTTGGCCAAGCCTTTGTTGGCACTAACCTTGAAAGATACGCCTCAGCCCCTTCCATGGACTGACGAGTGTCGGAGGAGTTTTACTGATTTACGTGCTGCTTTGTGTTCTGCTCCTGTACTAGGTACTCCTGATTACAGTAAGCCTTTTACGCTCTACGTTCATGAAAGAGAAGGTTGTGCGTTGTCAGTCTTAACACAGCGATTTGGCGATAAACAGCGGCCATGTGCCTATTTTTCGGCTACGTTAGATCCAGTAGCTAAAGCATTGCCTAGTTGTCTTAAAGCAACAGCAGCAGCAGCAATTTCTATTCGACAGTCTGCTGGAGTGGTGCTAGATAATACTCTCATTGTTATGGTGCCACATGCAGTGGATACTTTGCTAAACAGAACAAAAACACAGCATCTTACGAGTGCTCGTTTGACTGGATACGAGCTGACGCTTTTGGCTAGTCACGTGCATATCAAACGATGTAATACTTTAAATCCAGCTACTCTGTCGCCTCTTCCAGAAGAGAAAGGTGTTCAGGAGCAACATGATTGTTTCTTTCATACTGAGGAAGAGACAAAGGGTAGAATTGACTTAACAGATACGCCATTAGTGAATCCGGATGGAACGCTATGGGTAGATGGTTCTTGTTTTAAGCTTCCTAATGGAGAGACAACTTCAGCTTATGCTGTTACTACCTTGCATACAGTCATGGAAACCGCACGCATCAGACATAACTCAGCTTTAGGCAGCTGAACTGATAGCCCTAACTAGAGCGTGTGTGTTATCCGAAGGAAAAAGAGTGAACGTGTACACCGACAGTCAATATGCTTTTGGTGTAGCGCTCAATTTTGGACGTCTGTGGAAAGAAAGGGGATTCCTTACTTCCCACGGGACTAAGATACAACATGGTCTGTTAGTAACTGATCTTCTTGAGTCACTTGCTTTGCCTACCCAAATAGCAATTGTGAAGTGTAGTGCGCACAAGAAGATTACTGACGATGTTGGTCGCGGAAATGCATTTGCGGATGAGGTAGCGAAAAAGACAGCCAGAGATGCTACAAGTCACATGTATGTTGCAGGCCCTGCAAATTGGGTCAGAGAAATAGAAATGTATGAGGATACAGTAGAAAGTGTGAAATCAATTCAAGAAGAGGCTACAGAGTAAGGCTGGGCGTAGTTCGCGAAGATGTCATTGCACTACGCGACCTTCGTGAAACTTCGCGAGCTTGCGTAGTTGCTTGTGGCAACCTGTTCGCGATGGCTTTTTCTTGTTCGCGAGCGCGGTAAGCATGTTCGGGGAGCTGTTTGCATGCTCGGGGGATATATCTCACGATCTTACCCATGCGGTCGCCAATGGGCGCGGCCATCTTGTTTTTCTATTGTCCCGCCCACTCGCGATGCCTTATTTCCTGTTCCGGGTCGCGGATAGCGTGTTCGCGATGTGCATTGACGTGTTCGGGAGCGCATTTTACTTGTTCGCGATGAATAGTACATGTTCGCGAGAAATATCGCGCGAACTTACCCACGCGGTCGCGAATGGGCGCGGCCATCTTGTTTTTCACTCTATCCTATGGTTCTGGGCCTACTTTTGTATCCTCCCTTTATCTTTGCCATCCTTTGTCTTTAAAACATTTTTTCTGACTCTCTTTGCCCAAGTTTATATTTTCCATTTTATTTCTACTTTTACTGTGTTTTTGTTACTTTTATAAAGTTCTTTCTATCTTCTTCCCCCTAACTTTTTTTTCCCCTTCTAACTTTTCTTTTCCGCCTCCCACCCACCCCAGAGCCATGGCCAAGGGCACAGCAAGTCCCAGTGGCAAGGGCAAGGGACCTGCAGGAGCACAGAAGGCCCGCCTGCCTTGCAGCAGAATGCGTCCTGCAGGGGTGCAGGCCCGGCAACTATTTGGGGAGGAGGAGGTGGCTGCCCTTGTTTTTTTTATCCAGCGCCACCTCCCCTTGACCTTGGCAGCAGGCGGCAGGCCCGGCTCCGGCTAAGCTACCCAGGAGCGGCACCGTCGGTGGGAGAAGGTGCGCCGGGCCGTGTTCCGGTGCTCTGGGGTCCGGCACACCCACAATCAACTAGCCCACCGGTGGTCCGACATCCTGGACCGGGAGCAGGACCTGTTGGACCTGCTAGGTGTCGAGGTCGTTGGGCTTGGTGAGTAACTTATTGTGTATAATAAATTTGATGAACAACAAGATTACTGCTGCGTGCCAGGCGTTGCGGGTAAGTTAAGTTCCAAAAAGCAAAATGTTCTTTGATTTAAGGACCCAGGTGCTCGGTGGTACTCTTACTTGTTTGCAACTTAGTTTGCGCTAGCTTGTGCTGATGCTGATTATATAAGATTTTATTTTACAGAACTGAAGTTAGGTAATGCGATTTGTTAGAGAGACTAGTCCTTCCATTGTCCTACTGTGACATAGTGGTGGATGGATATTGGATACTAGGTTTAGTTTGTTAGTATTAGTTAATAATTGTTTTATGCGGTCTGCGTGATGCCTCCTCTGTCACTGAGTGCTGCTTACCCCAGTCCTCCGTCGAACGTTTTGTACTTTGTTTAGTGAGTGGTAGGCTTAGCATGGTCAGTCAGTAGCAGAACTAGATCAGAATCATGCAACCAACCCACAATTAGTTGTATCTATGTATGCACTAATGTATGCATGTGTCCTCCATCTCATCTATGCATTTGATGGCTGAAAAAAAAATGGAAATGCAGACTTAGTGAACAATTGGCCCGTCTGGAATAGGTGGTGTAGGTCAGGTGGTACTTACTAGGCTTCTTTAGTATTTGTAATCAGAATGATTATGGAACACTGGAGTGTTCATAAATAACTAAGTAGACAATCTGTGAATGCAGGAAGAAGCCAGTAGTCGATCCATCTGATTAGATAGGTCAATTTTATTGCAATTGTTGTTTCCTAAAATGTTGTTTGACCTATTTTTCCAAATGATTTATTATTATTTCTTTCACAGCACTCCTTAATGTTTGTCTCTTTCTTTATTATATTTTACATGATCATCAGCACCACCCAGGGGCAAGAAGACGGGGTCGGAGTCGGCGGGGGAACCACAGGAGGACCGCTCCTCTACCGAGGCTCCTGCTGCTGGCCCCAGTAAGTACTCCAGTGGTTATTGACATTTATATTTCCCTAACTTTTACTGCATCTTTTTTTTCCGAACTATAAATTATGGTTCCAGTTTCTAATTTTATTTTTACAAAAGCTTACTTCTTTGACCTTGACTATCTGTTTACAAATTCTGTTTATCCCTGATTCTAACTAAGTTGCTTCTAACTGCCTCTGCTATGACTCTCTGTACTACTACTACTATTACTATTATATTACTCTGTCTGTAGCGAAGCTTGCACAGTTGCCCACTCTTTATAGAAGGTTTTCTTTGGAATAATGAAACTCTGATTGACCAATAGCTCTAGCCACTGTGTCCTGTCCTTTGGGTTGTCCTCTTCAAGTCTTCTCAATGTTGAGGCTTTGACAGTTACCACAAACAAAATGGCCAACCAGATATTTGACTAGTATTTTTGATCGGATAGTACATGATACTACTATTGTCTAGTGATTCTGCAGAGCCACATACAGAACAATGCACAACAAAATAGGATGTTGCTGATGGGAGGTTGGACCTTACTGATCACACCTCAGTCCGAAGAACCCAGGATCCCCTGACCGACTAGCTATAATGTCTCACATTAGGGTCCCACTCCCGAACCCCCCCACGAAGATACATAATGTTGATGATGACTGAAACAGACAACCCAGAACATAATAATACCATTTTGCACACTCACTTGTGTAAGTCCACCCCACCACCCCAAATACCACAGAGTCTATGTGTAAGTTCAAAAGGTTTATTTAAAACAAGTATCAAACTCGGTACATCAAAATTTATTTTACTACAGCCATAGTCAATAAGCCAGCAAAAAGCCTAACATTAAAACAGTAAACATTTACAAGTGCATGACAACAAGAACAATAGCCAAGATCTTTCGAATACTGGAAGACCCCTCACCGTAGAACGTAGAAATACTGGTTACATAATCTTGCATCATTATATGTTCTGTAAATCTCTGGTTTGTAGAAGGGAATCATCCGCCTATTATATGAGAAAAATGCTGCGAGTTAGCCGTTACATAGTATACTGGTGAATGGAAGCATTTTGCAGTCATGGCAAAAATTGTAACATGTATGTGATGGCTAAGCAATATGAACTAAACAAACTCAATAAGTGTGTTTTTTCCAACCTCGTCACTTGTACGCAACAGTCAAGTGGCCTCAAAGGCATCTACTCTCCTGCACATCTCACTAAGCTTGCAGGTATAATTAAATATGCGCCAAAAGAGTAGTAGTCGACATGATGAATCTAAAAGGGTTACACATGGCTCAGGCTAACTTTCAAAAGAGTAGAGTAGGACTAGATGACCCTAGGAAGTGGAACCATATCACCACTAGTGTCTGTCTACTGACTGTACAACATACTGTCTAGTGCTGATGTATGTTGTATTAACTTTTTTTTCAATGTTCCAAGTGAACAACACTTTAAATAGGGGGAGGTTTCCAGGCATCTAAAAATTTGTGATGTTTTTTTCTAGGCACACTACCATCCACCAGTGCCGTCGGGGCCAGCGATGCGGCCATTCCGGAGGGGGCAGGCGAACTGGCGGCACCTGCAGGCGAGACAGGGGGGGATGCAGCAGCAGTGGCCGGCGGCGGTAAGTTATATTCATTAATTCTTGACATTACTAGATGGAAGTGTGTTCACTATTTCACTGTACTGTGCGACTTATTATTAAACAACGGTTGAAGAAGACACCCTTTACTTAGCATTAGCAGCGTGAGTAGAGTAACCAATGGCCTCTTCGATTTGACTCCAAAATCAGCTGTGAAGGTTTTATGGAGAAGACAAACTCAGATCAGATGACCTTGATGGATGTGTTGAACAAAGAGGGAAAGAACTAAGGGTGGAAGGACGGGCGAGATAAATAATATGACTGACTGGCAGAGAAGGATATGTTCTTGGAAGCATGCATAGGTGGCTGATAGTGATAGTAATCAGATCAGATGCATGGGTTGTTGAAGGATGGGTGGAAGGTGAAAGAATGCCTGCCTGGGTGGGCGACAAAGTATGGGTGGATAGTGCTAGATAGCAAAAACCAGCATTGTTTCGTTCAAATTCAATCTCAAAGCCAAGGCAAGCAAGGAAGGAGCGGAAGCATGGGTGGTTGTTGGTGAAACCAACTAAGTATGACAGATATAAAAAAGAAGGATAAACGTTTACTTGAATGGATGTATTCCTGGATGTACTATAGACAGTATAGGATTGGAAAGTGTCACTGGAGATTCTTACTTTGAAGAAAATTTAAAAGAAACTGTGCGACATGAGCAAAGCCTAGGGGAATATAGGGAGTATTTTCCGAATACAGTACACTTGCAGTAGTTTGCAAGCACGTCATATATATTTATATATATATATATACATTATCAAGCGGAAGCCCCTTCCTCCCACTCTGGGGACCACTCCCTACCTATTATTAATGTACTATTTTCGCTTATGGCAGCCAGCCTGCAAAGGGTGGCCTATCTGTTGTTTATGGTTGTTGGTTACACAATCAATTAAAGCAAAGTACCCTCTGCAGTAGCGGTTGGTGGTGGGAGTGTTTGCAGGCGGTGACATGGGGAGGGGACGGGTGGGTGGCACTGGCGAGTAAACTGTGTATTACGGCCAAATACATGTAATCAACATAATAATGTAACAGAATATGAGCTTCCCCACCTGCAGACAGTAGTAGTAAATAAAACTAACGTGAGTCTGCATCATGTGGCTCATATCTGTTTCTCTTGGGTGCAAGCTTAGCTGTCTGAGCTGGCATGCCGGCTACAACAAGGTTATGTAATTGGGCTAAACTACAGATAAGAACAACACGACTGGTGTACCGGTCCAGAGTACATAGTACGATTATATTTATAATGTCGGAAACTCCCACAAATGTTAGAGTCCAAGGAAGTAGGAGTAGAGAATAGATACTTACCACCAAATCTCAAATGTTATGAACTTTGTTTGCTAGTGATACTGTGACACTATGTGTTGAATGATTTTAGTGTTTCTGTTTTGCTAAGAGTATTGCCTTCAACATGTTCTTTTTCTTTCTTGATATAGATATTCCTTCCACACCCACGAAACCATCAAGGAAGGAGTTGGCCGCTAGGGCCCGGCGCCGGAAACTGGAGGCCATCTGAGAGCATTATCGCCGGCTGGTGGCTCAGGCGGAGGAGGAGGAGGAGGCGGCTGCAGCCTCCTCCAATGCCCCGGGCCCCAGTCAGGCCCTGCCTCCACTTTCACGGCGCCGTGGTCCGGCAGCCGGCCGCCGGCGCCCATCAATATCAAGCACTGCTGCCCCCCACCCTGCATGTAACTGCAGGGCATTTCGCCGCCAGCTGCTCCGCCGGGTGGCCCGCTTAGAGGAGAACCTGGGGGAGCGGGTAAAGATCCTGGTTGATCAACACCTTAAGGCCCGCCGACGATAGAGGACCTCGTCATTTGCCCCTTTTTTAATTCCTTTTGTTGGTGGGTGGGTTTGTGGGCGTTGGAGATTCATTCGAACATTGGGACTTTGGACTTTCGTTTCGTTTCGTTGTGGACATTGGTTGGGGTTAGGGAGGGGGGTGGGTTAGGTCAGAACGGGATAGTTTATCTTTGTTAGGGAAATTAAAATATATACTATTTACTTATACGATGCTAATGTTTTGTGGTGGGTTACAGTTTTCCGAATTCAATCTAAGTTACATCGTTGTTTACTTTGTTTCCGTGCTGCTACATGCCCACAGCCAGTGTTTGATTTAAAAGATCTGCCGATTTTGTAACACACAAACCGATAGATGCAGTACCCCTCACTGAGTTATTTTAATTGTCATAATAGTACTGTCAGTCTCTCCTCCTGGTCCATACCTCTCACCAAACTTAACTTACCTGCAATTGATTATGAAGTTCGGCACACTGATGGCTGCATGGTTGGTTTCCCAAATTAACGGACAAGATGCCATTATTGTGGTGGTAGTAGTAGACACTGGCAATAACATTTGAAAAAAGAAAGAGAAAGTCACTTGACTGAGAGACTGTGGGAGGAGTAGTAGAACAGAACACAAAGTAAACTCCAGCATGGGTGGGCTAGCAGAAGAAGATCCTTGCACAGCCTCAGTTGAAATTCAATTCGTGTTGCTTTCACCACATCTGCCCCAGCAAGCGTGTGATCAATTGGTGTACATTTAATGTAGTCATTACATCACACCTCAATATAAATCACACAGCCCGGGGGAAGAGGGTTAGGGATTGAAGAATGGATGGGAAGTGGGGTTTTGGGAAAGGTTTGAGAAAGAAAAACAGACAGTATGCATGGACAATACAAAAGTAAAACACAATCTTGTAAGACGACCATGATCCATTATCAAAGAAATCAAAGTATAAAGTGAGAAAAAGCAAATGCATGCATGCTGAGGAAGAGAGAACTTGATGGTAATGATAATGAGTTGTACTTACTATAACTACTATTACCCAATGAGACAGTACAGTCAGGGAAGAAATTGAAATTTGCCTTGCCTGTCTGACGCCCTCAGAGCTCAGACCGAACCCAATTACATGATGTACCGGGCTTACTTTTATTTTTCAAGCAAGCAAAGGAAATTAAAAAATAGTTGTAGGGATCAATTACCAAACAAACCACAAGACACAGTCGTAATGATTGAAGAGAAAAAAGCAATCAAATAAATTTAAAGACGAATGATCAATGAGACTAAAGTTACTGTATTATCCTTTCCCAAATGTGGAGTTGCATCATTATCGTCATTCCTCTTGGTCCTCTCTTCCATGGACACTCCGACTCCACACATCAATCTTGGGTACCACTGCCTGCCTGATGCGGATTGGTAAGGTAAGTGTGAGTCGTTTCTCCCACTATAGCACAGGTTAAAGGCCGGCCTGTAAGTGTAGATGGAAAAACAAACGGGGTATTGAAAAATTACTGCATTTAAAACAATAAACTCAATTACAGTGGAGTGCAAGACGAGAAGACAACACTCTGGAGAGAACACTTTCAGACTGAGGCAGCTTGGATAGGATACATAAGTGTCTACTCTACAGCATTAAGGTACAACAACAACGGGACAGGACTCAGGAGCCAGCACAGCCACAGAACAGGAGAACCGCGGCACAGGCCAGGCACCCTACCCCTTAATTACATTTTGAGCGAGCCAGAGAAATGTCATATGCACTGCAGCAACCGAGCATTTTCCAAACAAAGTGAATAAATCAATGCGCCACTGTCCCTCATACCACTACAATCTACTCCAGTCCACACCACTACACGGACATCTAGCCTAGGTTTGTGCTGTGGTCCTTGTTCAAACTGTTTACCTTTTAAGTCAGCCCATGAAACGCAGTTATTCCATCAATTTTCTCCGATCCAACTGACTGTGTGCAAAGATAGTATGCTCAGCAGCATCATGATGATGACCGTGTGGTACGTCTTCTCCAACACCAACTCAGTCTGTAGTGACTGATTAAGTTTAGAATATATTCCATATTACTAAATTGCAACGGATATTGGCCGGCACCTGCAATGGTAGGAGTACAATGTGGTTATTATTAAACAACAAGGAAACATTAACTGTCACCACACCTGAGTCACTTTTACTTTGTCGATAAACTAGTCTAGTTCTACTTCATGCACAATTATTCGTAGTCAGCCAGCATCCAATGCAATGCATGCCACCATCATTCACAATAATCACTCAATACCTGTCTTGGTGTTCTCTTTGGCTGTCTGATCTGATGCCTGCCTAGCCTTCTGCCAGTCAGTGATGAGTTTCTTTCGGCTTGGAAACAAAATGGAATATAGCTGGAGTCACGTTTCACTTCTTATGGAGGTAATGTTAGAGGCAACATGTATTGTACTAGTCTCCATCTCCATCCAATGTCTGGCTTGCTTGAAATGTACTTAGGGAGAGTAAGGAAGATGGAGCAGGACCCTGAGGAGTGGAGTGGACAGTTATGCACAGACGTGCAACTTCAATAGGGAAATAAAAAGAGGAGACTGTTGATGGATTTGTTGTGATTAGATTTTGAACCAGAAAAACAGATGCACAGTCACACACAAATAAAGGAAGGGAGAACAATTTGTAAGCCTAGTTGTCAGGGAAGAGAAGCTCGTCCTCAAACTCTGGTGGTTCAGACAGAAGTATGTCTAACAACCCACTACTTATGTCATCGAAGTCGCTCTCCTCTTCCTGCTGTGATTCACGTATTTTGTACTCCGGTGGTATAAGGTGTTGATTCATTTTGATCATGGTTAACCTCTCAACGCTTTTGGGCGAGAGACTGGTCCTTTTGACAGTAACAATGGCACCAGCAGCACTGAAAACACACTCTGAAGAGACACTTGCAACAGGGCAAGCCACATACTTTATCGCCAGCCTGCTGAGCACTGGCCATTGGCTTCTTTTCCCATGCCAATACACCAATGGGCTTTGCTCCATGAAGACCACTGTTGTGTCATCTAGATAGGCCTGAACCATCCGCTCAATGTTCAGGGGTGCTCCGATTTCCTGGGCCTCTTTTGCCTTTGCATCAGTCATGGACGTACAATACCCTTTCGTAGAAACCAATCACCTGCCGTTTTTTTAAATGTGCCTGATGATCCTGTTGGTGCTGTTGATGTTATTGCTGGCAGTGTTGTTGACTGCTGGGAGGCAAACGCACTGCTCTTGGCCTCTGAAGTAGAACTTGGCTCTGGGTGCCCTGCAGTACCTTTCTGCCCTGGGGGGGCGGGCCTTTAATGAAGATCCTTTCGTTTTCAAACTCAGTGGCTTCCTCAGCTATCAAAGTTTTGTACTGGGCAACATTCACTTCTGAAAAAGGAATGACTTCATTACTGCGCAGAAATAATTTGTAACGTGGATCCAAAATTGAGGCAGTAATGTAATGTGGATGTGACACAATGTTATTTTGAATCCTTGTATTGTGAGATAAGCGAGTGGATAAGGTGTCTGCCAAATAATATGCGTCTACTTTGTCATCCACACCTGCGTACATTTCTGACACCTCCTTCAGCTCTTGCTCTAGCATGTACAACAATGGGATAGCTTGGCCCATAGTGCAGTCCTCCCTGCTCACTTCACGCGTGAAGACCTCAAAAGGAAGTAGCATCTCTGTCAGGCTTTTGACAAGGTCCCATTGGGCCATCTCAACTCTCATGCCGTTCACAGTAGGATCCCCTGACCTTTTCATGACATAAGCATTAAGTGGTATGTACTGCTCAAACAGACGCTCAAGCATGTAATACGTTGAGTTCCAACGTGTTGGCACCTCTTGGATGAGTGCTTTGACTGGCATTTTATGGTCACGTTGAATGACCCTCAGCTCCTTCCGGGCTTTAAAAGAATGGTTGAAATGTGTGCATATTCTTCTGCAGGTGGTCAGTAAGCTGCTGACTTTGCTTTCATTTTTCAGAAAGTCTTGAACAACAATGTTAATGCAGTGTGCCAAACATGGCACCCTGAAATAGCCACCATCTTTCATGGCCCTAACTACATTACTGCCATTGTCCGTGGCAACAAAACCAATGGTCGCAGCCACTCAAACACCTTGCTGTTAAACTCATCCAAAATGTTAGCAGCAGTATGAGATTTCTCCATAGCAAACATGGCTACAGTTGCATGTTTGCGAGTGTGTCTTTAAAAATCTCAGCGGTGTCAACAACACCGTCAGATATCTTATCTTTAACACCCGAAAAAGAGAACCAGTGTGCAGTGATGCACATGTAATCAGTGGCTTGGCAACTGGTCCACATGTCTGTTGTCAGGTGTATACTCTGAACAGCACTCTGTTTTAAGGCTTTTCCAAGCAATTCCAGCACGTCGTGATGTAGTGCTGGAACAGCAACTTTTGCGAAATAGTAGTGGCTGGGAACTTTCCATTTTGGGCAGATGGTGGTCCCAAACTCAAGAAAACCGACCCCTTCAACAAAAGAAAAAGGGAGAAGGTCCAGTGCTAACATTTTTGCCAGCTTTGCATTGTACAAACGTGCTATTGGGTGGTTGCGTTCGTACTGCCCCTCCGGCCTACTAAACATGCTAAGAATGGTAGGCTGCATGGTATTCCTTCCTGTGGTCAACGTCGCACTTTTTGGGCCAGCAGTACTCCTTGGTGTCTCAGGCTGACTCTTAGTCTTGTGCCAATGAGATGTGGCTGAGGATGTGGGCATTACCACTGCAGTGCTGGGGACAGGGCTACTTTGTGTACCACTACCACAGAGAATGTCTCCCTCTTCTTCCTGTTCCACCGGGAGCGGACTTTCTACTCGTTTATGGCCAATGGTTCAAGTTTTGAAGCGACTAAGGTGCTCCTCCCACTGGATTGCGTGGTGTTTTTTCAGATGGGTCATTTGGCCTCTGGTACCATAGTTTGTACCAAGCTTACCACGACTAACAGAGGTATGACAAACGGAGCATATAGCAATGTTCTCCTCCTTTCCGCTAACCGTAAAGAAGTCCCACACTGGGGAGCTTAACTTTTGTCTCCTGCTGGAGGTGCCACTCCCACTTCCAATGCCGGATGAACTGGAGGGTGTGTGTTGAATTTGACTCTGTGCAGGACCACTACCTACTTCTGCTGAGGTGGTGCTTGTTGTGCTGGATGTAGGACGCTGCCGGCCCTTTGCTAATGTAAATATGGAAGCTGTAGGTCGTGTTGGTGTTACCTGTGTTGAAGGCATGCGTGCTACATCCCTCGCATCCATTTTGGATAGTGTAAAAATGTTGGTCTCCATCTCCTCAGGCCCAGGAGTGATGTTTGTGATGACTGGCTCATCATCATCATCATCATCATCATCCTGCTCTTCTACATCAACATCCATAAGTGTAAGGATTTCTGGAACCTTCCTTTTCCCATGCCTGCTCTTGTGATGTGTTTCCCTCTCAGACTCAGTTTGTGGCTTCCAAGTGGCATCTAGATCATCAGAAGGGGGGCTTGGTGAAGAACTTGATGTACTAACCCTACTTTTCCTTGCTGGGGATTTGGAAGCCAATGGAACTTCTAAAGGAGTGGCTTCCTCTTCTTCCTCTGCATGAGGCTCAATTTCCTGAACTGCCCCTACTTCGGGAGGAACAACAGCTACTATTGCGGGCGGTGGCTGCGGCTGTTGACCACTTATCTGCTGTGTTGATGATGTTCCCTCCTGCGTTGATTGTGTACTACTTTGAGATAGCGATAAGTTTAGTTCTGGCTCAGCATCACTGCTTTCCACCATAAGGCTGGCTACCTCTTCCACACTCATCTGCTTGGGCCTGGGTTGGTGGGTTGGGCCCACTGATGTGGAGGTGCTGCCCCCAGCTTGGCCCCCCGACACCGCTGCTGCAGGCGTCATTTTTGGTGTACCAAAAAAGGTTTTGGGAGGCACACCAGACTTAAGTAACACTTCCTTCTTCTTCTGTTCCTTCTTCTCCATGGCAACTTTCTTGGTACCAGAGGACCTGCTACCTGCTTTCTTTGGGGGCATCTTCAACAGATGTCAAAACAGCACTCAGTTGCACAAGTTGCAGAGATGCCTGGTCAGGTCACTCACACGTCACGTTGTGTACAGCAGCAGGACGTCGGTCTGGCACCACAACAGTGGATGATGATGACACACCTCCTCTGTATTTTGTGCACCTAAAAGCAAAAAAGCCAGAAGAACATCAGTCAAAACATCCATAATATAATATATAACTTATTAGTGTCTGGTGGGAGGTCATCACAATTATTAAATTTTATAAAGTCAGTGAACAACAACAGTATAGCCAGCCATTAAGAGACTGACAAGGCCAGGGATCCTGTTGTATTTGTACTGTGTACACTCATGAAGAAGAATAGCAAGGAACAAAAACATAAATGTAGTCTAGCCTGTTTGACCTAAATAAAAATGTGTGAATCTTTTGGGATGGATGCGGCATCAGGGAGC
The DNA here is from genome assembly GCF_964204655.1 of Triturus cristatus. NCBI lineage: Eukaryota > Metazoa > Chordata > Amphibia > Caudata > Salamandridae > Triturus > Triturus cristatus. The sequence continues at coordinate 826,783,191 of NC_140585.1, read as the reverse complement.
AACAACACAATGAACATATACACATAAAAACTAAAGGCGTTTATTTCCAACACCCAAAAATTGAAATCTAACCCCGTAAAAAAGTAAAGGCCACATTTTACAATTCAATCCAAAGCCATACATGATGTTGAAATTTAACGCACAACACATAAACAGTTGTTTAAATTCCATGCACCCGTGATGATTGATGACTGAGTAGTACCCCTGGGCCTACTGTACGACTAGGCCACAAGCTTGGAGGCCTATGCAAAAGCACAATGCCTGCCTTCCTAAAATGGCCGCCACACACATGCACAGGCCACCCACCACAAACCAAAAAGTGATTACAAAGGACAGGAACAGGAAGTTGTAGTGTCTGTGGAACTTACTTCCTCTCATAAAAAAAATTTCAAAAAAATAAAAGCTTCTCCGTGCTCCAAACCTACAGCTCAATGACAGCCTGAGGAGTTTTTTTTGCAGAAATGCACAAAAAAGCGTTTTCGAGAAGGATCTATGTTGCTCGCGAGATATTGTTTGCCAGATTACAAAAGCTGCGTGTTCGGGATCGCGAACTGTACAAAAAGGCTTTATCGCGTGCGCGAACATGCATATTGCGAGCGCGAAAATGACGAAAACTGTAAGTCCGCGTTGTCGCGCTGTGCAGAGTTACCAAAAGTACGCGAGCTGAATCCCTAGGCTTACATACTGGCTAAAAAGCCCAATTTATTTAACACACACCCAAAAAATGCTATTCCACCCCAAAACACACCTTTTGCAATAAAATCCAAAGCCATCCATGGTGTAAAAGAAAATCAACAGACAACACAAACTGTACATTTAAATAACGCACCAAAGATTGGAGGCTGACTACCTCTGGGCCTACTGGCAGACTAGGCCGCAAGCTTGGAACCGGATGGCAAAAGCAAGCACACTGCTTGGATGGCTCCACAAAATGGCCGCCACACACCCACAACCACAAGAAATGGAAGACAGTCAATGTACGCCTATGGCAAAAGCACAATGCCTGCCTTCCTAAAATGGCCGCCACACACATGCACAGGCCACCCACCACAAATAACCAAAAAGTGGTTACAAAGGACAGGAACAGGAAGTTGTAGTGTCTGTGGAACTTACTTCCTCTCATAAAAATATTTTCAAAAAAATAAAAGCTTCTCCGTGCTCCAAACCTACAGCTCAATAACAGCCTGAGGAGTTTTTTTTGCAGAAATGCACAAAAAAGCGTTTTCGAGAAGGATCTATGTTGCTCGTGAGATATTGTTTGCCAGATTGCAAAAGCTGCGTGTTCGGGATCGCGAATTGTACAAAAAGGCTTTATCGCGTGCGCGAACACGCATATTGCGAGCGCGAAAATGACGAAAACTGTAAGTCCGCGTTGTTGCGCTGTGCAGAGTTACCAAAAGTACGCGAGCTGAATCCTTAGGCTTACATACTGGCTAAAAAGCCCAATTTATTTAACACACACCCAAAAAATGCTATTCCACCCCAAAACACACCTTTTGCAATAAAATCCAAAGCCATCCATGGTGTAAAAGAAAATCAACAGACAACACAAACTGTACATTTAAATAACGCACCAAAGATTGGAGGCTGACTACCTCTGGGCCTACTGGCAGACTAGGCCACAAGCTTGGAACACTCAATGTATGCCTATGGCAAAAGCACAATGCCTGCCTTAACAAAATGGCCACCACACACATGGCCAGGAGGACACAACAACAACAAGCATAATCTAAGGGGAACAAATAAAAGAAATACAGGCCTTTATGGAAAAAGAAGCAAGAACTACTAAACTACCACCACAAAATTGCCACAAGCCACATGGGCACACAGTCACAACAGGCCATGGAAAACAATGAACTGAAGCAGGCCTATAATATATGACCGGACAAAGGAGGCCTGCTAAACAACACGGCTTTAATACACAAATGAAAATCAACAGGGCTATGAAGGGATTGATAAGAAGTTACACATCAAGCACACACATCCCAACAGAGAAATACACCCCAGCCACATTTAGAATTTCAAATAATCCTATGCCATCCATGCCCGACATGATGTTGAAAATTCTACAGACACCACGAAACATGAACCCATGGGTACCCTACTGGCTGAAATTGCAGAGAAAAACAACTAGGCCCCTATTGAAAGCACAGGCCACCCGCCACAACAATAATTTTAAAAAGCAATGAAAAACCCAGAAAAATGTAGGTAATACAAGCCCCAATGAAACAAACACACCAATTCTCCAACTTACTTGTAGTAAATTAAATCTCAAATCAAAAAGTCCTCAAAAAAATCCAATCCAATGGTATGAGCAGACAGACACAAAAAGTGATCCTTCCAGCTCCAAATCCAAATGAAAGTGAACAGCACATGCACAAAGCACTGGGAGGAGCCTGCTGGACAGGAACAGGAAGTTGTAGACTCAGGGGCACTTCCTTCCTCTGGAAAAAAAGAGTTAAAAAAATTAAAGGACTCCTCCTTACACAAAAGACTACAGCAAAATCACAATCTGAGGAGTTTTTCTGAGCTAAATAATCATTTTAGAGAAGGTTTTATGAAGATCGCGAGATATTCTTCGCCAGATTGTAGTTTTTGCATGTTCGGGATCGCGATCTTACCAAGACAGCCGCCGGAAGTCAGCTCGCGCTCCCGAATGACGTGTTCGCGTTCGCACACTCTCGCGGGCTTGGGCAGCCATAGTACCAATCTCGTGGCGCTCACGAACGGACAGAAAAGCAAGTTGGCGATCGCAGAATCACGGTAAGACGTTACCGCGCGCGCGAGAATGAATATTGAGCGCGCGAGGAAGCAAAACTACTACGCTACGCGCTAGATTGCGTAGCAATCTGCAACTTCGCGCTCTATGCGAATCGCGAAGTTGCCTAAACTTCGCAAACTCCGCGAACGGAGCGTAGTTCAACACCCAGGCTTACTACAGAGAAAGAATTGAGTAGGTGGAAAGAAAGTACAGGAATGTTAGATGAGATGGGATGTTTGGTGGAATTGTCCGAGCACCAACATTGGCTGTTACCAGACGCATATGTACTACCTGTAGTTACTATGGCGCATGGTCCAGCCCACCTAAGTGCGAAAGGAATATGCAAGCTTCTGGCTCCAGTATGGCAAAATGAGGGAATACCGAAGTGTGGAGATAATGTAGTGAAACATTGCATTGTTTGCTTAATGTACAATCCGGGAAAGGGAACCCCAACTCCAGCAGGTCACTTTGCTCCTCCGACCTATCCATTTGAGGTGTTGCAAATCGATTACATTCACATGGAACGATGCAACAATCTCAAATATGTTCTAGTGGTGGTATGTGCCTTTTCCCGATGGATAGAGGCTTACCCCCTGAAAGACAATACTGCTTTATCTACAGCCAAAGTACTCCTTAAAGAGTTTTTCCCTAGATTTGGTTTGCCGCGCATTGTCTGGAGTGACAATGGGAGCGAATTTGTGGGCCAAGTCATGCAAAAGGTTTGTGCAGGTCTTGGTATAAGACAAAAGTTCCATGCGGCAAACCATCCACAATCAGCGGGTCTAGTGGAGTGCTATAATGGCACCCTCAAACTCAAGCTTGCTAAAGTACAGGCTAGTACAGGCCTTAGTTGGCCCGAGCACTACCTTTGGCTCTTCTATCCACCAGAACGGCTGTGCATTCTCGTTTGGGACTTAGCCCTTATGAGGTTGTTTTTGGACGCCCAGCTAATATATGGGGAGTCCCTCGCCTTAAAAAGTATTCAGACTTGCCATAGCCAATGTTGATTGATTACTTGCACGACCTCACAACTAAATTGCGTGTTCTTCAGCAACAGGTTCAGAGCGCTTTGCCAGAGGCCTCTACAGACTCAGGTCATTCCATCCGACCAGGTGACTGGGTTTGTGTGAAGAATTTTCAAAGGACGAAGAATTTGGAACCTCGCTGGAGGGAGCCCCGTCGGGTCCTCCTAACAACCCGTACAGCAGTGAAGGTCGAAGGAAAAAAAAACTGGATTCACGGCGTGCACTGCAAAAAGGTTCCTTTGCCTTTACCCTTTGATCAGTGGGTCCGCAAGGGTATAAGTGACTCTGAGAGTGAGAAGGTTCCCCGATTTGGACCCTTTAGTGATGCACGTTTGACTGGAACATTGTCAGAAAAAGAAAACGACAACATTCTCCAAGAAGCTGTACCATCACATTTTCGTTTGAACACCACAAACCCACGAACACTGTTTCAGGATCAGACTGTACCTGATAAGGCTCATTACGATTTGAGACCCAGACTGAAGAAGAAAACTTGAGATTCTCTCTTCTATGTAGTTTCTATCCCGGTTGCAGGGTCACGGTAGGAGTCTTGGTTGTGACCTGAGTAGTGGCAATAGGCCTGCAGGACTTGCAGTGTCATAGGACGGCAGACAATCGTAATCAAGTGATTAAGGAAGATTGCTGTGAGCATCCATTTAGAAGATGGAAACTACATTAGGCGAAAGAGAGAGAAAGAACAAAATGAAGAACAATCATTGTAGAATAGTATACAGTTGTTGTAGTATAACTTTATGTGTTTTCATATTATTGTGTATTCTATTGGCGTGTATAGGTTGGATTGTTTATGCTATGCAGCATAAAGTTGTCCCTTCTTCTGTTACTGTGCCTTCTTATTCCACTATCTCTCCGCATCTCTTTCATACACTTCCTCAACATGAACTCGTAAGAAGAATCGTATACTACAACAATTCGTTTATTCAATTATTACACCAACACCAATTAGTAATTAATACAACCGATTGTTGGGTGTGTGGATTAATGCCTCATACCACAGAAAAGGGGATGCCATATTTAGTCCTTCCATTCTCTTATGAAGGTTCTGCTTGGGCTTATTTTGTAATTTTCTCTAACGCCTATCAAAGCCGATTTAAACGACCTGTCAGTTCTTATATTGGAGGACCAGATTTCAGTCATAGTTCATTGATAAAAGGAATGGTAGCTATGGCTAAAATCATGGAAAATAGCAAAATTGCTATCGATGAGAGAAAAGCATACGCTAATTGGAATGTCACTCATTACATCACAAGCCTTAGTGATAAGGTTAAACAAGTAAAATCTCCACCGATTTGGACTATACCTCATCAAGGCGATTTTTGTTTGCAAATCAATGGTCAAACTACTGAACCCGAACAAAGAAAAAGCTTTTGTTCCCATACTTACATTCACTCCTCTCAGAATTCACCACCGTTAGTGCCATCTCAAGGCACATATTTCATCTGTCATGATAAGGCCTATACGTGATTGCCGACTGGTTTTTCTGGAACTTGCTATATAGCTTTCCTTCTTCCCCCTACATACACTGCTTCTTCAAATTTTCATAAAAACAGATATGGCAGAGGAATTATTGATTCCAAAGACACAGCAGGTCAAGAGGGAGGAGACTTCCTAAAGGGATTTCTTCCTTTTTGGGGTCCTATGGCAAACAGCAGGAATATGAGGCAACTGGTTCGTGTCGTAGAGACTACCATAGACATCACTGTAGGGGCATTAAGTAATATTACAGCGGAACTACAGGCGGATCGTCTTATGACTTTACAGAACCAAGTTGCCCTAGAAGTTATTCTTGCAGATCGTGGTGGAGTCTGCAAATTGATCGAATCGAGTTGCTGTATTTATATACCTGATGATGCTCTGACAGTATACCAGGCCATCTCTAAATTACATATAATCTCTGAGTCGATTCATCAGGACGAAGAGGGATTGGTCGTTATTGGGATGGTTTTGGGGACTACTGTCCAAATGGGGTTGGAAAGTGATAACATTCCTTGGCATGGTTTTAGCCATCGTATTCTCTTGTTGTCTTTGTATGCACTGTGGTCCCGCCATCTGCGATCTTTGTGCTACTATGTGCATCCCAAAACCCAAGGCACAAAGAACAGAGAATATTAGAATGATGTTACAGCAACAGCTTGATGACCTCATGGCCATCGACATCGACTCAGATTGACATGAGTCTATGTATCTTGCCTGAGTTCCGGCAAAAGGAGGGTCTTAGGAAATTCGATTTTCGATCACGATCGCATTGAGCCGCCATTTTGTGCTCCGCCGCCATTTTGTGTTGCCCTCACTCAGGCAGCACGACGAACGAAGTCTTTTCTGCTTTTCCTGCAATATTGTGTCAAAATAGCCTTGTGCCTCTGTTTACGAAGCTGGTGTTAGAGACGGGCCGAGTACACTAATCCCTGTCTGGTTCCTCTAATCCCTGTCTTAACTATCTGTTGGTTCACACTATTCTCTCCTGACTTTATCTTATCTTCTGGCCTTCGCTGTCCTCCGCTCGTATTCTCTTGTTTCACAGCTGTCCTCCAAAACACACGAACGTATCTCGCCACCTGCAAACCAGTTACAAACATGTTAATACTCTAACCTGTGGGAGGGATAGTAAACACCATTGGAGGAGAGGCTTCTTCGAGCTACTCAATATCTTTGTTTTTCAACCTTTCCTATTGGACACTTTCCGTCTTTAACTTTACCTTATTGGTCCTCTATGTATGTTTTAGGTGTGTTCTTTGTTAATGTATATGTTATCTATGTTCTATAAAAGATTGTGCGCCACGGAGTGAAGTGGCAGTCTCCTGAGAACATACCGTGTGTACTTCTAGGACAACTGTACTAGCTGCAGCTAATAAAATCTGATCTTTTACGCCGACAGAGTGTCCCCGTGTCTCTGTTAGCTGAAGCAGGAGAACCCAGGAGATTAAGGCGTACCCTACGCCGCCAGGTCCAAAAAGGTTCTGGTTCTTCTGGTAGGTACCTTTGACCAAATAGGGACCATTGTTTCTAGTCAGTGTAAGGAGGATACACACTTTAGATAATCCTTGCTCACCCCCTTGGTAGCTTGGCACAAGCAGACAGGCTTATCCCCAAGCAATGTGTAAAGTATTTGTACCAACACTCACAGTAACACAGTGAAAACACCACAAATGGACACCACACCAGTTTAGAAAAATAAAATATCTTAATCTAAACTAACCAAGACCAAAAACGACAAATTCCAACATACAGATACTCAGTAGAATGTCTTTAAAAAGGATGTTGCAAAAATAAACTTGTAGATGGTAAATGCAACACTTTACTCTCAAATGACCTAGGATGCGTAACGCCAAACAAACAAAACAGGCGCAGAGAAGGCGATGCGTTGATTCTTCCTGCGCTCCGGTTACGATGTTACAGGATGTCGCTTTGATGCATTGCGACGATCCAGTGCGATGCGACTAAATGCAGTCTTTGCTAAGATGCGACAACGTGGAGGCGATGCGTGCACGCCCGACAGCCGTGCGGTGAACTCGGTGGTTTTCTGAGCCGCAACAGGCCCTGCGACACTCGTTTTTCCGGTGATGTGACGACACCCTTAGTGACGGCGTCACGCTTCTCCGGTGTTGCAGCGGTGATCAGCGGCAGCGCGCTTCCTCAGCGATGTGACGGCCCTGCGACACGCTTCTCTGGTGATGCGACGGCACCCTCTGTGGTGGCGGCACACTTCTACGTTGATGCGACTGCGGCTGCTACGGCGGTGTGCAACGCTTCTCTCTCATTGCATCGCACTTCCAGCTCCCAACAGCAAAAAGGCCTCCCGCACAGTTACAGGCTCTCCTGGCAGACTGGAACTCCCAGCAAGGAAGTTCAGGGAAGCAGGGGATGAAGTCCTTTTGTGCCTGGGACTTCAGAAACAGGAGGCCAGCTCTTCTCAGGCCCTTCTCAGCCTGGTGAGCAGCCCCCAAACCTGTCCAGTTGGAGCAACAGCCTCATTTCCTCTGGCTGAGGACCAATTATCAAATTTTGAGATCTCATGCCTCCTGGGTCTGGATCTAACTGCCTTTTGTGCATCTGTTTTTGCAGTCAATGGGCCTTTGTTTAATCCTGCCCAGTATACTTATTTGTTTTTCTGGAACCAACTTTCAGCAGTCAAAATCTCTAAGTGAAAATCAAGGAGAAATAGAAGAATTACTGGGGAGATTGAACCCAGAGTTAGTGTTAACCCAGTAATTCCTCATTTCTAGTGGGACATTCAGGTTTTACTTGAATTGGCCTGGATTTTCCCACCCTGGAGTTACCTAAATGTCCAGTATCGGTAACTTGGGGGTGGGGGCATTCCAGACCAGTTGTCAGGCCACTCGTAATGAGGGCCAGAGTCAAATACATCCGTAATATCACTACAGCACATCCATCATCTCAATATGAAACAAGCACCATAATGATCCACCAACTGCTGTAAAAAGTGAAACAATTATCCTGCTAAAACTTATCAAACACAAAACAGACATTAGCATCATAAACAAATACGGACATATAATATAACTTCAGCACCAGTCATATCACCATATATCCACTATGAAATGCAACCACAAAAAGTATGCATAATAAAATTACAATTAACATAGCCAATTATACCAATATATACTATGTCACCTTCTGACTTGTGTATCCTCTGAGGCGGAAGCCGGAGGACTGTGTTCCCACTGATTTTTTAAAACTGCACTGTTCACTTGTGTTTATTTTAAAAAATATAACTTAGAGCTCACGTGCTTGGAAGCGCCGACCCGAAACGCGCTCTCACAGCCCTCCCCGACCACACCTGACACAGCGATCAGCGCTGACTCAGGGAACGCCCAAGGCGGTAGCCATGCCCACCGCGAGGCCACGCCCACCCACAGAGACTATAAAATACGCGAATCACAAGCGGACTGGACTCTGACTTGTGTATCCTCTGAGGCGGAAGCCGGAGGACTGTGTTCCCACTGATTTTTTAAAACTGCACTGTTCACTTGTGTTTATTTTAAAAAATATAACTTAGAGCTCACCTGCTTGGAAGCGCCGACCCGAAACGCGCACTCACAGCCCTCCCCGACCACACCTGACACAGCGATAAGCGCTGACTCAGGGAACGCCCAAGGCGGTAGCCACGCCCACCGCGAGGCCACGCCCACCCACAGAGACTATAAAATACGCGAATCACAAGCGGACTGGACTTCTGACTTGTGTATCCTCTGAGGCGGAAGCCGGAGGACTGTGTTCCCACTGATTTTTTAAAACTGCACTGTTCACTTGTGTTTATTTTAAAAAATATAACTTAGAGCTCACCTGCTTGGAAGCGCCGACCCGAAACGCGCTCTCACAGCCCTCCCCGACCACACCTGACACAGCGATCAGCGCTGACTCAGGGAACGCCCAAGGCGGTAGCCACGCCCACCGCGAGGCCACGCCCACCCACAGAGACTATAAAATACGCGAATCACAAGCGGACTGGACTTCTGACTTGTGTATCCTCTGAGGCGGAAGCCGGAGGACTGTGTTCCCACTGATTTTTTAAAACTGCACTGTTCACTTGTGTTTATTTTAAAAAATATAACTTAGAGCTCACCTGCTTGGAAGCGCCGACCCGAAACGCGCTCTCACAGCCCTCCCCGACCACACCTGACACAGCGATCAGCGCTGACTCAGGGAACGCCCAAGGCGGTAGCCACGCCCACCGCGAGGCCACGCCCACCCACAGAGACTATAAAATATGCGAATCACAAGCGGACTGGACTTCTGACTTGTGTATCCTCTGAGGCGGAAGCCGGAGGACTGTGTTCCCACTGATTTTTTAAAACTGCACTGTTCACTTGTGTTTATTTTAAAAAATATATACTTAGAGCTCACCTGCTTGGAAGCGCCGACCCGAAACGCGCTCTCACAGCCCTCCCCGACCACACCTGACACAGCGATAAGCGCTGACTCAGGGAACGCCCAAGGCGGTAGCCACGCCCACCGCGAGGCCACGCCCACCCACAGAGACTATAAAATACGCGAATCACAAGCGGACTGGACTTCTGACTTGTGTATCCTCTGAGGCGGAAGCCGGAGGACTGTGTTCCCACTGATTTTTTAAAACTGCACTGTTCACTTGTGTTTATTTTAAAAAATATAACTTAGAGCTCACCTGCTTGGAAGCGCCGACCCGAACGCGCTCTCACAGCCCTCCCCGACCACACCTGACACAGCGATCAGCGCTGACTCAGGGAACGCCCAAGGCGGTAGCCACGCCCACCGCGAGGCCACGCCCACCCACAGAGACTATAAAATACGCGAATCACAAGCGGACTGGACTTCTGACTTGTGTATCCTCTGAGGCGGAAGCCGGAGGACTGTGTTCCCACTGATTTTTTAAAACTGCACTGTTCACTTGTGTTTATTTTAAAAAATATAACTTAGAGCTCACCTGCTTGGAAGCGCCGACCCGAAACGCGCTCTCACAGCCCTCCCCGACCACACCTGACACAGCGATAAGCGCTGACTCAGGGAACGCCCAAGGCGGTAGCCACGCCCACCGCGAGGCCACGCCCACCCACAGAGACTATAAAATACGCGAATCACAAGCGGACTGGACTTCTGACTTGTGTATCCTCTGAGGCGGAAGCCGGAGGACTGTGTTCCCACTGATTTTTTAAAACTGCACTGTTCACTTGTGTTTATTTTAAAAAATATAACTTAGAGCTCACCTGCTTGGAAGCGCCGACCCGAAACGCGCTCTCACAGCCCTCCCCGACCACACCTGACACAGCGATAAGCGCTGACTCAGGGAACGCCCAAGGCGGTAGCCACGCCCACCGCGAGGCCACGCCCACCCACAGAGACTATAAAATACGCGAATCACAAGCGGACTGCACTTCTGACTTGTGTATCCTCTGAGGCGGAAGCCGGAGGACTGTGTTCCCACTGATTTTTTAAAACTGCACTGTTCACTTGTGTTTATTTTAAAAAATATAACTTAGAGCTCACCTGCTTGGAAGCGCCGACCCGAAACGCGCTCTCACAGCCCTCCCTGACCACACCTGACACAGCGATCAGCGCTGACTCAGGGAACGCCCAAGGCGGTAGCCACGCCCACCGCGAGGCCACGCCCACCCACAGAGACTATAAAATACGCGAATCACAAGCGGACTGGACTTCTTACTTGTGTATCCTCTGAGGCGGAAGCCGGAGGACTGTGTTCCCACTGATTTTTTAAAACTGCACTGTTCACTTGTGTTTATTTTAAAAAATATATACTTAGAGCTCACCTGCTTGGAAGCGCCGACCCGAAACGCGCTCTCACAGCCCTCCCCGACCACACCTGACACAGCGATAAGCGCTGACTCAGGGAACGCCCAAGGCGGTAGCCACGCCCACCGCGAGGCCACGCCCACCCACAGAGACTGTAAAATACGCGAATCACAAGCGGACTGGACTTCTGACTTGTGTATCCTCTGAGGCGGAAGCCGGAGGACTGTGTTCCCACTGATTTTTTAAAACTGCACTGTTCACTTGTGTTTATTTTAAAAAATATAACTTAGAGCTCACCTGCTTGGAAGCGCCGACCCGAACGCGCTCTCACAGCCCTCCCCGACCACACCTGACACAGCGATCAGCGCTGACTCAGGGAACGCCCAAGGCGGTAGCCACGCCCACCGCGAGGCCACGCCCACCCACAGAGACTATAAAATACGCGAATCACAAGCGGACTGGACTTCTGACTTGTGTATCCTCTGAGGCGGAAGCCGGAGGACTGTGTTCCCACTGATTTTTTAAAACTGCACTGTTCACTTGTGTTTATTTTAAAAAATATAACTTAGAGCTCACCTGCTTGGAAGCGCCGACCCGAAACGCGCTCTCACAGCCCTCCCCGACCACACCTGACACAGCGATAAGCGCTGACTCAGGGAACGCCCAAGGCGGTAGCCACGCCCACCGCAAGGCCACGCCCACCCACACAGACTAGATATGGGTCGGCCATACCAGCGCAGCAGACGAGCGCAGCGGGAGCGCCGTTTGCGCGCCGAAGCCGCGCCAAAGCCAAGCCCGTCTGCGCCCGTCCGCGCACGACCGGGCCTAGGGCCAGAACTCCTGCCCGATTCATTTTACCCTAACATAAGGTACTCTCGTAGAGAACTACTGAGCCTCAGACCCCCCCCACCCTCCTGTGATTACACCTATGATCTCAAGGGACCTTTCACTTGCTGTTTCTTATGCAAGCCAGTCCAGCTCACGCTCCCCACTAAACCTATCAGACCTGCCATCCTTAACCTTGCCTCTCTAAACTGTCGTTCACTTCCAAAGCATGCGACACAGATTACCGACATCATAGAAGATCATAAAATTGATATACTCTTCCTCACGGAAACGTGGCTCGGCCCTCACTCGCAATCAGACATGGTACTAGCAACACCACAGGGCTACTGTATCCAATCCCTACCCCGCCCTCTAGGTAGAGGAGGCGGTGTAGCTATCATCCATCGAGAACACCTCCACTGCAAAACCCACGACGCACAGATTACCGACGCAGAAAGTCTGCATTTTACCGTTACACTCAACCCAACCATTTCTCTAACAGGACTCCTTGTTTACCGCCCCCCTGGCCTCCCAGGCCCCTTCACCTGCTCTCTTCTAGACCTAGTCACAACTCAGGCCCACTCCCTATCAAACTATATGATAGTTGGGGACCTGAACATCCACCTAGAAGATCCGGCCGACTCGGTAGCCAATGATCTGATTCAAGACCTAGCGGCTTTTGACATCCGCCTATTAAACTCCGGAGCCACCCACACCAAGGGCCACCTATTAGACCCTGTGTTTACCAGCTCGCCCTTGATGCTGGCGAAGGAGGCCCTTCCCCTCCCTTGGACAGACCACTTCCTTGTCCCCTTCCAATTACCTGGAACCTTCAGGAAAAATCGAATACCCCCCACCTTCAGTAAGGACAGGACCTGGTCCAGACTCCCCACGGATGAATGGGCTAAGACCCTTGAAAAAAACATCCCTGCTCACGCTGGAGATCCAACTACGGCAGACAGAAGATTCAGGGACTGGATTACCGCCTCCCTAGACCTAGTACTCCCACTCAGAAATAGGGAAGACAAAAACGGCAAACATGGCTCAGCACCATGGTATTCCGCAGATCTAAGAATACTTCGTAAAAACTGCAAAAAAGCCGAACGACGCTGGAGAAAAAATTGGCAACATGCCAACAAAGAAGCCTACCAGTCTACGGTCAAACTCTATAAAGAGGCCATTAAATCAGCTAAAGCTTCATACTATGATACACGTATACAAGAAGCATCTAATTCAGCCCGAGAATCCTTTTTAATCGTCAAAGAGCTGATCAAGGTCCCCACCACCTCCCCCTCCAACACCCCCAAAGTTGACAGAAGTAATGAGCTAGCGAACTTCTTCAACGATAAAATCACCCGCATCCTGGGCTCCCTCCCACCCCCCAGCTCCCCCAGCCTCACGGAAAGCTGTACTCCCCTCGGACAGACTGAAAGCATCTGTCGCCCCACGCTACAGACATTCCGACCTGTCACCCCCCTAGAGGTTGAACGAACCCTAACAAAAATGAAAAGTGGATCACCCTTGGACCCAGCCCCTATCAGGTTCCTCAAGACCGTAGCCTCAGTAATTGTTCCTACCATCACGGATCTTATCAACTGCTCGTTCGACCACGGAACTGTTCCCGACAGCTGGAAGAGTGCTGTGGTCAAAGCACTCTTAAAAAAACCTCAGCTAGATCCATCGGACCTGTCCAACTACAGACCAATATCCCTACTCCCTGGCATCAGCAAAGTCACTGAGAAACTGGTAAACTTACAACTTTCCCAGTTCCTTGAAACTAATAACCTGCTCCGACAATCCCAAACCGGATTTCGCCCGGGCCATGGAACGGACACCGCACTCCTCGCAGTCATTGAAGAGGCAAGGGGCTTACTGGATTCAGGAGGATCAGTGGCAGTGATCCTCCTGGATCTAAGTGCAGCCTTTGACACGGTCAACCACCGTGTCCTTCTGCATAGACTGGCGAATGCAGGACTTACCGGGACAGCAATCAAATGGATCGAATCCTTTCTTACAGGACGCACTTTTCAAGTGTGGGACGATAACCATCACTCATCCACCCTCCCACTCACCAGCGGCGTCCCCCAGGGCTCTTCCCTGAGCCCGGCGCTTTTTAATGTCTATATGGCCCCCCTCGAGGACGTGGTAACACCATTTAACATAAAAATGGTGAGTTACGCTGACGACACCCAACTAGTCGTCTCCTTGTCCCAGTTGATCGACCATCCTGAAAATTTGACTAACTGCCTCATAGGTATCCACAACTGGATGAATGACTCATCACTAAAATTGAATGGGACAAAGACAGAAGTAATGCTACTTGGCAAGCAATGGACAACTATCCCTCCTACACTATGGCCCGATGTGTTCGGAGAAATTCCCCCCCCAAAACGCGAAATCAAGACACTCGGGGTGTGGCTTGAGCCACAGCTCACGATGAAAACCCAAGCAACCAAAACCTCAGGCACATGCTTCGGGCTCATGCGCACGACCCGTAAAATCCTGCCCTTACTCCCACCTATGTCCAGGAAGCTCCTTATCCAGGGACTAGTGCTGTCCCGCCTGGACTACAGCAACCTGGTCTACTTGGGAGCCCCCGAGTCTACTATCACGAAACTCCAGCGGACACAGAACGCGGCAGCACGCATGATTACTAACACTCCCTCCAGAATGTCCGCCAAGCCAGCCCTCAAAGCCCTGCACTGGCTCCCCGTGCGCCAAAGGGTGCACTTTAAAGCAATGTGTACTACACACAAGCTTTACAACGGATCTGGTCCAGCGATCCTTAGTAAAATGATCACACCTTACACAGCAACCAGATCCCTACGATCTCAAAATGAGAATTTAGTCAGCACCCCCAGATTCAAAAGAACCCGCACAGGAGGTCGACAATTCTCCGTTCAAGCGGCTAAGGGCTGGAACGCACTCCCTCGCGCCCTCAGACTAGAATCCAACTACCTTGCTTTTCGTAAAAAACTAAAGACCCATCTGTTTCCTAAATAACACCCTTCGGTCGCCTTCCCCCCTCTCTCCCCCTCACTAGGATTTCAAGTTACATAGCGCGGGGATGCCCTTGGGTCACCAGGCGCTTTAGAAATCGCTAAAATAAAAATAAAATAAAATAAATATACATTGTCGTACAAGCCCAAAACTAGCTTTACAAATCCATACACCAGCCTCAATATATTGTTACACACAGTGCAAAATACTCCTATCTAAGCAGTGTCTAGACAAAACACTAGTATTAAAGAAGAATCGATCCACTGTTATAGTCTAAAATAACACACATAACAAATACAAATGTGTAAGAAATCGGGTTATTGGTTGAGGGTATTAGAAGCCCCACTCAAGCAACAACCACAATCCTTATCAGGGTGGACACAAAAAGTTTTTAAATTAACCTGTGCTTAACCCTCTGGCAGCTTGGCACAAAAGTAGTCAGGCTTGAGGCAATGAGTAAAGTACTTATGCAGCATACAAACAGTAATAAAGTGAAATCACAACACATGAGAAATACCAAACCAATTTAGACAAAATAGAGTAAATCTTTATTAATAAAATGATACCAGAATGACAAAAATTAAATCAGTAGAACAGGAGATATGTCATTTGAATGTTTTAGGTAAATATAACTCTTACAAGCACAAAGAGCCAACTAGGGTTATATAATCACACAGGACCGGAACAAAGTCACAAGTTCAGGCCGTCTAAGATGGAGTGCGTGCCGTAGACAGGGAAAAGGTTAGTCTCGCTGAGAATCGTACATTATGTCCTTGAGGCGAGGGTTTGGATCACACTGTGTTGGTTCCAATAAGGAAAAATGAGAGCTGCAATGCAAAGACCTACGTCGATTTGCGTTGCACTGTGTTGGTTCTGATGGAACCAACAGTTAGGCGGGGAGAAAGTACACTTTGATGCCAAGCAATGGTCCAGGATTTTGGAAGACACCTCTTGGGGATCAGGAACTCACTTGAGCAGAAGCCAACAGGGCTCAGGCCGGTCCAGTTGCAGGTCCAGGCAGGTTCGGTTGCAGGTTCAAACAGGACCAGTGCAGCAGGTCAGCTGGGCAGTTGCAGGGAGGCCTCTGGAGCTTGTTATTTCCCTGTGGCTCAAACAGGAGATCAGCCAACTGACCCTTTGAATCACTAAGGTTATCCTAGGATGAAGGTAAGCATGTCCAGTCTTACTTCTCAGACAGCGAGGCAGTAGTCAAGCAGCAGGGCAGTCCCATACTAGCAGGGCAGTCATTTGGTAGCAGGACATTCCTTCTTCTGTAATGCCCACAAGTCCAGAAGTGTATTAGAGAGTTGTTTTGATGGTCCAATATTTATACACGGTCCCAGCCTTTGTGTGTGGGGTAACACGCTGTCCTACCCCAACATCTGGTTCTGGAAAGTTCTTCCAGTCCCCTATTAAGGCTAATGTAAGTCTGTGGTGACAAAAGGCTAGTGTCAGATTATTTGTGCATACTGGTGGCCAGCCCTTTGAAGGGTAAGTAGGGCAGGGAACAGTTCTGCCCCCCAGCCATCCTGGCAGGATGGCCCATCCTGTGCACTGCTTGTCCCCTTTATGTGACTGAGACAAAGATTGTTAAAATGAAAGTGGAATTTGGAAACCTATTCATATCGAGGGAGGACTAATAGTTAAGGTAGGACACACAACACTGTGGTTAGTATAGAGGCTATTCTCCATTATAGTCATATATTAAATCACAACACAGTGCAAAAAGTGGTTTTGTACATTAACAAATATAATATGAAATTTTAAAATATGAGCTAACAGTACAATGAATTTTGGATCACAGCTAAAGACAGTCTGCTTTCTATGAACATGATCAAATACATGATGCAATTACTGGACTAAATGTGAGATTATGACATATATTTTCATATGGATTCATTTATGATAATTGCATTAATGCAAAATGTGTGTCGTTTGTAACTACTGCTTTGTATGTACATTTACATGCACTTATTTTATTAGGCATGTATTCTATATCTATGAACTTTGGGTGTTATATTGAAAGTTAATGGGCATGTGCATTTATTGCTGAGAAAGGCAATCAGCCAAATTGTGTCCAGCTCAATAAAACCTATGGAATGATTTTGGACTGGCAGAACACTTTCTTCTTTTTAAGCATAAAAATGAAAATAAAATAATAAACAAAATAGAGTGTGTGTGTGTGCGTGTGTGCGTGTATGTGTGTGTTACCTACTTGTATGGATTTGTTATTTTCCCTTGGTGCCAGATCAGCCCATGTCCAAATACAATAGCTACACACAAGACCAGAATGGGTCAATTTGCAAGCCAAATGTTGATATTTTCATGTTGTGTTTTGGAGGTTGGCCTGTCGTGAGCAAGAAGCCCACGTGTGGATACCATTTTTCTCAGGAGAAGTTTCCTAAACACATTATAATAGAACATTCGTCATTATGAAGCCATGTTCTCTGCTGTTTTGGTACATGTATGCCTGAAGCCATGTTTTCCTTGTCAGCCAATAAATGGAACAGTAGGTGCTGCGGTCAGCAGGTGACATTTAACTTTCTATTCCATTGGTGTATTTTCTTACGCCATATACTGTGGTCTTAATGGAAAGTTTAATATGCAAATTAGGGATTAGCCAATTTCACCATGTGTTAGGGGTCTGAGCACATGCCCAGTGTAATGCAGTACCACAGTGTGCAGAGTTAAAAGAAACAGCAGTATCAGTCTACAAAAAATAGGGGTGACCATGCAAAATGAGGCACTCTCTCACGACTACCACATAGAAAAATAAAACACTGCTAAAAATGTTTTTTACAACTCTGCCAGTACATTAAATTGGAGAAGAGGGTGATATTGCACAGCAGTTTCTCCCATTTAAATTTAATTTTTCCATAAATAAATTACTGTCTCAATACCTGTCAAGGAAATCCACAAACCCTGTGTACTTCTTAATTATCAAAATGTGGGGTAAAAGGACACAAATGTGACCTGGATGCATTTTGTGAAAAAAACAAAAAAGTTATGAAGGCTTATGAGTGAAGTGCCCCAAACATCAAACAAAAAGTGTCAGCACTGGGGGTGAAGGGGCAAAAAGACTCAGTAGTTGAGGGTTTAATGTTGTTTCTCTTACAGTGGTATTTAACTGTGCTGTTCTGTCTCAATATTATTGGATGTTTACAAAAACAAAGTTTATTTTTTGATAAGTTGTCAAAGAACACTTACATTTAATAGTACTGCATACAGTACTTTTGCATGGTTTATTCCTAGGAAGGTGATGTGAATGAATATTGTTTTTATATTATTATTTATTTGAATTGTGCAAGGCACTTAGTAAATAAAGACATACTTTAAAGCAATTATGTTACGATAAAATGAACAGAGTATTGGTACAATAGGATGATGTCATCCGTGATGTAATGAATGGTGTAACTTGGGATGTCATTAATGATGTCATTTAATGTGTCAGGAATGGCATTATATAGAAGTTCATAATCAGTGCATGATTAGTCTACTGAATCATAACCGTTGAATTTCAGTGTTTTTTAGATTGTGTTTCGTAACTGTAACTACACTTTAGCTGTGTTTTTGTCAGGGAATTTCGGAATTCTTTTTAAACATACATTATGGTGTTAGGAGGAAACCCAATCATTATTTCAATCTAACTTTTTTTTCAGTAAACTTCTGCTTTTTTATCATATTTAGTATGGAACTCATTTTAGACCTCACCTTCTGTTTAGGGCTGTCACTCTGCATGGTCTTGGTTGTGACCAGTGGGGACTGGCTGCAAGCCTTGTGTACAGCCTGTTATGGACAGCTAACTCCTACCACATATGACCTTTAGCCATCTGAAGTCGGTGTTGCTTGCAGGGCATGACCAATGGCGAGATCTTTGCATTGGCAGACACTGTGCCCAAACTGCCACCAGTGGCCAACCCACCCTCTGTGAGTGGCTGAACGCTGATGTGCATGGCCTTTGGCCATGACCAGTGGGGTGGGCCTCAGGGAGTGGCCTCCAACCAGGCCCTGTGACCCACTCTCTGCAGGTGGGCATCCAACACCCACTGTGCCCCGTCAACCGCCGGGCTGCAAAAACAAACTACTTTGTTAAAATCTTTTCTGGGATTCGTCATTTTTTTAAACTTTGAAAAAAGTTGTATCAAATGTTGAATAAAAGGCTCAATGCATAGGGCAAACAATAGCGAGGATAGGGGACAGCCTTGACGCGTGTCCCTTTGAACAGAAAAATATGATGACGAGAAGCCATTGAGCTTAACAGAGGCTGTGGGATTAATATAAAGTTTCTGTATCGCTGAAATAAACTTCTGGCGTAGACCAAATACTGTCATTGTTGACCATAAACACCCCCAGACAACACTGTCAAAAACCTTCTCGGCATCTAGCATCAGCATTCCAACCCTGGATTTTAACTGTCCAGCAACATCAAATATAGCAATAGCTGTGTTAATGTGAGCAGCCGTGTCTCTCCCAGGGATAAAGCCATGCTGCTGCGTTGAAACTAGAACATGTATGACAGGAGCCAGCCGAGATGATGACATTTTCGAGAAGATTTCAGCATCTAAATTAATCAATGATATTGGCCTATATGAAGTCATCTCTTCTATAGATTTCCCCTTTTTAGGAAAAACAATAACATTCGTAATATTCCAAGAAGAAGGGGCCCTTTCCCCTCCCATAATTACAATGCATAACTCCCAAAAAATCGGTACTAAAATGTCCTTAAAAGTCTCATAGAATTCCAAAGGAATTGTATCCTCTCCTACCACTTTACCAGTAGGTAATGTACTAATTGCTTCCTCGATTTCCTCAATTTCAACATCTCTTTGCAGTGGCTCAAAGAGAAATGGATTCAGACTAGGCATAGCACTTTCTTGAATATACTCCATTGACATTTGCTAATTAAAACAAGTAGAGTTGCCAAATGAACTAGCATAATATTGTTTAAATTGCTCTACCATATCTTCATATCTAATATAATCTAATCCATCTATCCCCTTGATCACCTTAATATTAGATCTAGCTCTTGAGTCAGCTATCTGATTAGCCAGCAACTGTACGACCTTTTCCACATACTCATACTGTTTAGACTTAAACTTGTGGTAAGTGTTTGCAACTTTGTCCCTCATATTTCTTTTAAGTTTGGCTCTTACTTCAATAACCAACTGATATACCTGCTGTTCGCCAGGATCTTTTATAGCAATAGCATGTTTTTGTCCCAAATCTAAATAAAACCTATGCTCCTTTTCCCGTTGCTTTATAATGTATTGCAATGTAACCCCCCTCACAAAAGCCTTCATGCAGTCACAAACTATCGCTATAGGTGCTGTGCCTAAGTTCCTTTCAACATATACCCCCAGTGTTCCTTGCATATGTCTCACATACTCTGGATTACCTAAAAGGTGCCTAGGGAATGTAAATGCTCACTCTGCATCTTTGTTCCCAGATTGAGCCCATATTGTCAGCATCACTGGCTTGTGATCAGATGTCATTTTGGGGCATATCTCAATATATGCATTTTCAAGAGCCCTACTGTTTATAAAAATCATATCTATTCTAGTATATGTTTTATGCGGGTGGGAATATAATGTATAACCCGGCACCATGGGGTTCATTTTCTCCAGACATCTTCAATTGATTAATGCGCAGAAAGCCCATATTAGCAGCCCTAGTCCTACCCATTCTGCCACGGATCAGAGTATTAGTTGTAACTAACTTTTTATCTAAGATACAATTAAAGTCCCCCATAACAATCAGCTCCCCATCCCAATCCAATATTTCAGAACACAAGTACACATAAATACCAGGGCAATCAGTATTAGGTCCATAAACTGCACATACTGTAAACTTACATCCATAAACCAAAATCTGTGATAGCGCCCACCTCCCTTTCAAGTCAGCCTTTGTTTGGAGCACTGTAGTGCGGCATTGTCTAGATTTCAAAATAGCCACCCCTCGAATAGAAGTTAATTGCGAGGTATACACAATCGTGTCATATCCAAGCTGTTCAAGATATTTTCTGTCCTTGAAAGCAAGGTGTGTTTCAGACAACCCCAGCATATGTGGCTTAAACACCCGGAGCTCCTCTGCTACCAAACGGCGTTTACCTACATTATTAAGCCCAGACACATTCCAACACATACATTTTAGATCCGACATTTAACAATATTATTAAACCGTACAAACTACATCCCCTTTTTTACACCTCCCTTTCCCTTGTGCTCAACCTTGTGCTCAACCAATGCTACCTTAAATATACTATGGCTATATATACCCCCCCACCCTGGCCCCCAACCCACTGGTCAGGGGAAGCAGTTGTCCAGTAACGGCCAGTAGGTCTCATCTGACCCTGCCCCTCCCACTCAACCCACCCCCCTGTGCCTACGAAAAGGAATCGCCCCCTTCTCTGCTGTCCCAAGTTGGCAGCATAGGGACAGTGCTCCCTCCCCACACCCCCCACAAGCTCTACAAGCCACCGCCCCGCCCGCCCGTACCTCCTAAAAGGAAAGAAAAAGAATTTTCACGACATTTAGTATCAATAAGTAACAGCACTTAATATGCCAAACTTTGCACGTATTATACTATTGTAAAATAAACTTCCCGGTGCCAAACCGGGCAGAAATATTTCTCTCTATTAGCCCAAGGAGAGTAAATGAAAAGAAGAGCATTTTTTTTGTCTTTGTTATGTAGTTCTTATAGTTCTTGGCAGTGACTTCGGTCTTCAGTCTTCAGTCTTCCTGCCTATTCTGTCCTCTCTTGACCACAGCTTGCCATTCTGACAGAGCTTGATGAGCTTCGTTCTCCTCTGAAAAGAAATGTAGTCGGCCATCCTTTAGAATTTAGGCTCTTGTAAAAAAAATTGTGAACACACTTCCTTAAACGGGTCCATCAATTGGCGCAGCCACCATCGTTTATCCATAGTTTGTTTACATAGATCAGATCTCAAAAATATTGACACCGTATCCACCTTTACAGGGGCAGATGGTCGCGCCTTTAAATATATTGCTTGTCGCGCCAAATAAACCAAAATCGGCCTTGCAAAATTGGACCTGTTTTGATTCCCCTGAGATATGAACAATGGTAGCCTGTGAGCTCGCTGAACCATAGTGTCCATGTCCCAGTCAGCCAAATCAGGAAAAGCTCTCTGAAAAAGAATCACAATAAACACCAAAGGGTGTGACCCCTCACTACCTTCAGGGATTCCAAAAACCCTTAGATTTAGCCGCCGTTGGCGATTTTCCAAATCTTCATGCTTAGCTTGTATGATCCACATTTGAGAGTCCTGTGATTTTACAATATTAGCTGTGAATGTGTTAGCCTCCTCGGCTGCTGCAACTTGCCCCTGTAGCTCCATGACCTCAGTGGAAAGCTGAGTAACCCTAGATGTGACGTCTCGCAATGTTTGTTTTATTTCTTGACTATCCACTTGGGCCTGTTTATAATACTCTTGGGCTTCCGCTCTCTGAGCTGCCAAAGCTTGCATTATTTTAGCCAATGTTGGTTCCTCGCTCTCAACCGGTTGCTGACTACTAGCAGTTATTTCTTTTTCTTTTTCTAAAACTCCATATGACAAAGATGACGAGCTAATAGCCATTGACGTAGATATCAAAGAGCAAGAGGGTTGGCTTTCCACTGCTTGTACCAAATAAACCAAATGAGCTGTCTGATCTATTGATTTCGCCAACGGCGCTGGGAAGCCTGAAAGACTATTTTTCAAATCACTACGTAACCCATCCTGCTTGTTAAAGTCATCGTGCAGGATTGCTGCTGCCCCCAAAGTTGCTGCCAATGACGGTTCATCTGTATTAGTCAGAGTTCCTTCTCCATCCGCAACTGCAGTCACCATCTCACTGCCAGTATTCCCAGAATTAGACAGCCTTGAGATGATTGCTTTTACGTCGCCTTTTGTAGTTACCCATTTACGTAGAGGACTGACTCCAGGGGTCACTTTAGTAGTGCTAACAGCCGCCTCCTTCAGCCGCCCCAGCGTGTTAGCAACTTGGGTCTTAACTCCACCACCTCGGCCTTTTCCTCCTTTGCCAGTTCTTATAGCCTTCGGACCCTTTGATCTCGCTCCTTTTCCCATTGGCGGGCTAGCCTTCAGACTGCTAAGGGCACCTGTGTCATTAATACGGCTTCTCAAAATGTAGTTAGCCAAGTTCGACTGTTTAACTAGTTACATTGTGAGATTGGTTTGACCTAGCACTAAATCTTGCGCAGCATTCGATGATTCTTTATCCATAAGAGAGCTACCATTTGCAACAAGAATTTAGTCAGCACCCGGAGAGCTGCAGCTTGAATGCACAGACAAGTCAGTTACTCCATTGTTAACATTGCTAGCATTATTCTCTTTATCTTTCTGCAATTTCTCAGGCGTTTTAGCAATCCTAGCCTGATCTTCAAAAGCATCTAAAGGGTCTGATACTACCTCACCTCCATTACTCTCCAGTAATACTACGCTCAGAAGCTCAACCATTGCAGCTCCTGAATTGGGATTTTCAGAGTCACAAGACCGTAGTAAGTCTGTTACCTTACCGGATTGCAGAGCTTCAGTATCGGCTTTCCCAGCCTCGGTCACAAGTTTGGCTCATCATCTCCGCTAGGATTGCCTTCGATTATCGCTCTGTCCTCCAGCAGCTCTTCGTCTGCACTGCCCCATATTCTCTCATCCAGGCCCCCACAGCCGCATCAACCACACCAGCCTCTGCTGACAGCCCCATACCACTTCGCCCCCTAGCGGTGCGCGGCGGGGCCATCCTTTCACCTGTAGCTACCTCAGAGAGTGCTGGCTTCTGACTGCCACCTGAACCGCCTGAACTGCCTGTGATTATCCCGAAGTCAGGTGTAAGAGATTGAGACAGTTCCAGCAAGAACCACCGCGCTGCTCGTACAGCGTGCACCACTTTCCGGAGCAGCGTCATCCGGCACATTGGAAGTAGGTTATTTCCTTTTATTTATTTTTTAAGCCCCTCCCTCCATCTGTAAATTTTGCTCAAGTGCTATATTTTTATTTCAACATAACCAAGATTCTTCTTCATCCATTACTCTCCGATATGGAAAGCACGGGCGAACGCCTGAAGGCGGCCGCAGCGAGCTCGCTGCGGGTCGCGGGACAGGAGTGCTCTCAGATGTGTAGTCAATCTGCCATCTTCCTTTCCCCCCCAAAAAAGTAACCGCTAGGATCTCTACGGTTTCATTTCATGGGCTTAATTTGAAATGAACCGCATATGCAGATGACATAGCGGTCTACACTTCTAAGCCTGAAGACGCGATCAACGAGATTACACTCAAAGCCCAACGGTTTGGGCTTTTTTCAGTTTATAAACTAAACTTAAATTTTGAATTACCATACTGATTCGGCTCCAGCTGCATTAGGCATTACACAGACAGCAACGTACTTAGGAGTATGTATTAGCAGCCGTGTAGAGGAAGTGATTAAACTTAATTATGAACCGCTGCTTAAGAAAGTGGTTGGTAATTTGCGTAGCTGCCATCGTCTTCCCTTAGTATAATCGGTAGGTGTAATTTCATTAAAATGAACATTCTTCCAAAATGTTTGTATTTATTTTGGGCAATCCCATGAGGGTACCAATGGCATTTTTTAAACGTCTTGACAGCGCAGTAGGTAGCTTTAATTGGAGCTATTGGCGTGGAAGGAGAGCACTAAGGCACATTCAGCTGTCATATCAGCAGGGCGGTTTTAAACTACCATACTTTAAAATATATTTTTGGGCCGCATTTGCGGGTCGAATCCAAAACTTACTTCAAAGACCTGGTCTTGGGGCAACCTGGTTTTCGTATCAGGTGGCTTGTGGCCCTGATACTGGATTTTTGTTATATAAAACGGCCGACCCTAACTACTATAAGAGGGTTCGCTTTAAGGTGGTCGGGGACATTGTTAGGATTTAGCCGGATGTTGCTCGGGCATATTCTATTCCTAAGCTACAAGTGCTTACCAGGCTGTGGGGTAGTCCCATACTACCAGAGATATTTCATGACGTTGTTGGGGAAAGGTGGCAAAGTAAGGGGTTAACGCAGCTTGGGCAGTTGTACGATGGGCAAGGGTTCCGGATGTTTATCGCTTTAAAAGAGGAGTTTGGAATTCCGGACAATACATTTTTCAAGCATTTGCAAACTAGAGACAATTTTACTCGGGGTCTTGGTTTATTACAGATGCCTTTCTCATCTGAGGTCTTGTCTTCATTTATGCAGACCATAGGATTAGGGCAAATAGGTGAAATATATCAGGCATTGCTTGCTAATGTAAGTGATGACAGGTTGCAAATAGCGTTGAAGTTAAGTCGGATGTTCAACACAGTTATAATTAAAGAAGATATACAGGAATCACTGGAGACGATAGATTTAGAAGTGGCATCTGTGAATTTGAAATTGCAACAGCATCGGGTCATATTTATGCTATACTACACTCCGGAAATTATTTCCAAATGGGTGGTGAATCAGTCCTCTTCACCTAAGTCATACCGTCCGAAATGTCAGGAGTACGCTTCCGACTAAAGACACATGTTTATTAGTTGTCCAAGGTTGAGTTCCTTTTGGTTTGGTATTAACTATATCTTGTCTTCGCTAGCTGGTCACGATATTAAGATGACCGACAGGGATATCATTCTGGGGACAATCGAAGAACAGGTCTGTCTCACTAGGCTATTAGTCTCAATTATAATCATTTGTGCTCACTTGTGTATTGCCCGAGCTTGGATTGAAACTAAAAGCCCTAGTATTAAGGATTTTTGGGGCTTGCTGAGACACATATATGAACTGGAGATGGCACTTGCCAAAGCCAGAGGTCCACGCTCTTGGCTAAAATTCAAACGATTGTGGTCTTGTATTCAATGGGGTTAATGCTTGTGTTTATTTAAACAAATTTAATTTCATGCTTAATTTTGATTGATTGTGCATTGTATGCTCTTTCCCGCTGTGCTCCTTTATATTCATGTTAGATTGTGTTAATTGCAATTATTTGCGTATCTGCTTGTGACGTAATGAATTGTACTATGGCTAAATAAAATATTATTATTATTTTTTTTTTAAACAAAGGTCTTTTTTACATTGCGATGGAGATTACATTTTTGTTCATCTCCACCAAACAAAGGATCTTCCTACACCTGCTGCAGTAGTTGGAGAAGATCATCAGACAGTGATCTTTCTCTTTCACTTGTTTAGGGACTTGTGGGGGCGGTGTTTCTTTGTTTCTTTCCTTCACATCGCTGCTTCTGCATTCATCAGACAGTGATCTTTCTCTTTCACTTGTTTAGGGACTTGTGGGGGCGGTGTTTCTTTGTTTCTTTCCTTCACATCGCTGCTTCTGCATCTCTACTTGGAAGTACTTATTTGGGGGTATGCTTTCAAATGCCTAATCATGCCACTAATGGCAAACAAGTACATTCCAGTATGCCCTCATTATAGAAATTGGTCACATAAACTGTGTGTGATTGTCCGGACTTTTACATTTTTTACCCTATAGGATGTATAAACAATATCCAAACCAAAGATTCTCTTTTTGACTGTTATGCAGAAGGAGCCCTCCGTGTGGTAGTATCCTCTATCACATTTTCATCCTGGTGTGTCTGTGCAGACGATTCTGCTTCTGCTCTCCTTGGTGCTTACTAGTTTGTTGGAATGCCATAATTTTGATGGGTATGCGCCCTGTCGCGCTCTCAAGGTATAATAAGAAAATGGTGCCCTTCACAGAGTGAACTCCTTCTTTCTACAGGCTGTGGGCTTGCTTTTGAGATAGTGTAGATTATTTAACTGATTAGATGTCTCCTTTCATTTTGTGGTTGTTATGCTTGGCTAACCTCCATGGCAGCAATACAAACAACGCTGTGGTGGAGCACCACTCCTTTTTTGCGATATCAGAAACTCACTTCTTCCTTTCCTGGTACCACAAACCCAAAACAGGCGCTGCAAATCCACTAACGATTTACAAAGTTGAGTTCAGTAAGAAAACAAATTATACCATTTGAGACTAGGAGCTAGCTAAATGCAACTTGAAGATCAGACCTGCAGTGTTATTTATGAAAAATACCATGTTTTGGGCCTTTTTGGAGCCAGGGAGTGCCTTTGGGACCACTAAGCATTTGTTAAACCTTGGAGACCATTGGAAAGATTTTATTGGTTCCTGTGACTCTATAATTTCACGTTCAAGTAGCTCTTCACCTTTTTGTACATCATTGCACTCCTAACAGAGCTCTGTAGCAAAAGAGGTGATTTTTTTTTGTCCTTTCTTCTTTTCGGGATTCAGAACTTTTTTTGTACATTAGCAATGACTTCTGGACAGATTCAGCAGTAGGGTTGAATTCCAAAAGAACACATCCAAGAGAGGAATGAATCTCACAGAGCTCTCTGCACTAATAATTCAGATCTCCACCCGAGTCCATCTTGTAATAGTCCTTCACGATCCCTGAGTGATAAAAAAAAAGAAAGCTGTCATCAAAGTATCTAACAGGCAGATTGTGCCAGAAAAACTCAACCAAAGAAGTAATGACAAATATAATTTTGATACCTCTTTGATTCCCGGCATCATAATTGTTTGTGGCAAAAACGAAGAACTCTGAAGATGCATCTGCAGCCGCATTGTTGCACTTCATCCCCCCTGGCAAGATATTTCCACAGGATGCTCTTCAGTAGGAGCATGATCTGTACTTTGCCTGTATTGACTTGCACTGTTCGGTGTGTGGGATAGTGATTTTTATTGGAGAGCACCGTGCACAACCACAAACACACCAAGGGGCATATCAACAACAGCCGGCGATAATTATCGCTCAGCGCTCTTAGCGTGAGGATAATTATCGCCGGTTAGCGTGAATTTTTATCGCTGAGATAGCGTGCTATTAGCAACGCTTATCTCAATAGCGATAAAAATCTACACGCTAACAGGCTAACGTGAGATTATCGCTGGAAACCCAGCGATAATCACACGTTACCTTGTTGATAGGGACAGGCAAACTTAGCCATGATATCCTCCTTCCATAGGATATCATGGCTAAGTCTGAAAATTAGCAGCCGTAAAAAAGCAGCGTTAACCGCGGTTAGCGCTGCTTTTTTTGTCTCTAACAGGGTTAGCGACATTCTTGATAATAGGAGAAATGTCGCTTAGCGACATTTCTCCTATTATTTTACTCTGGAACGCCCTCTTTGCATCTCATTAGAGATGCAAGGGGAAGCGTAGAGTAAAAGGGTGCTAACATGCAAATTTGCGTGTTAGCACCCTGTTGTTGATAGGGCGCTAGTTTTATCTCTGCTTTTTTGGCTTTTAAAGCCAAAAAAGCAGAGATAACGCCCTTGTTGATATGCCCCCAAGTGCTTTTACACCAGCAGACTTGTTTTATCCAAGTTCCAATTCCACTGTTGAAGTTGTATTTTTGTTTTATATCCCAAAAAAAGTAAAACACTAAACATTAAAAAAACGTTTTTTATAACAAAATAACAACATTAATGGTTTACGAATGATAAAAACGTATGCTGTTTGTTTTGTAAGTCAATGAGTCCAAATTAAAGTCAATTGCAAGTAACATAAATGTGAAAGATGGGTGAGTGAATATGAGCATTAGAAAGACCGTGACAGGTTGGATGAAACTAAGCCAGACAGAGAGAGGAAGTGTGCTGAGGGGGATGTCCGCAGAGCGTGGTCTCCACCCAGGCTCTGTATCCATCCAACCAGCCAGGCTGGCAATCCCTAATGTGCAAAGTCTGTGGCAATGAATAGCAGGCCATGGATGCAGGCTCTTCATCCACCATCTGTGTGCAGCCAAACATAGGTGTACTGTAGGAGCAACCCACCCTCTATGAGCAGCTAACTCCCATTGCACACAGCCTACGGCCATGCACAGCGGAGTTTGACTGCAGAGTCTATGCCCTACTCTTTGCATGCTGCAAGAGCAGTGCACCGTCCATGGGTGGCCAACTCCTTGCGGCGCAAGGCCTGAGGCTGTGCACAGCAGGGATTGGCCAGAACCAGAAGACCTGACCTCCACAACCTACAGCCATGTGAAGCAGGTGTCTGCTACAGAAGCAACCCCCTTCAGAAGATTGAAGCGTAAAAATATTGGTAGAGTTATTTTTACCACCACAAAAGTTAGAACCACTTGCTGCACAGACTATAGTTTGCAATACATGGTATCCATTTGTGTTGGCTATATTGTTTCCACCTCTGGGTATGCAGATATGCAGCTCTCAACCATCTCCTGTTTTTATTTTACCATTTCCTCCTCTTGATACATACACCTTCAAAGCAATCCTGTGATTTATATTATCTTCTACTCTAGATGCACTCACCCTAAATCTGCACCTCCCGTTTACAATATTTCCTCCTCTAAGCACATGCACCCTGAATTAAGCCCTTACGCAACCCCTGTTGGTTATATTGTTTCATCCTCTAGATCCACCCTCAATCTACTTCTGTTGTTTGACTGTTCCCTCCTCTAGAAACATACATCTTCAAACTGCTCCTGGAGCTAATACTATTTTCTGTTTAGGTATTTCATCCTTGACCTGCTTTGCTTATTTATATCATTTGATGATCTAGATATATGCACTTTCAGAGTGATCCTCTTTTTCATACTATTTCGCGTTGTAGATTCATATACCATTAAGGTGCGGTTATCTCATCAGAATAATTCACCCTTAAAATGCCTTCACTTGTCTACATGCCTCTGGCTACATGGCTTTGCTTAGTACATGGCAATATGATAGAATGTCTACAAGTCCAGCCTGTTTGTGTGAAACAAATACATAAATGCAATGATTCCACTACATTATGACTCGCAAGTACCAATTCACTTGACTCCTAGCCAGGTACGGGCTGGCATGGTACACTTGAACAATGGACATTTCTAAACACTCTTCCGATCACTTTCGCTGAAAGTCCAGTAGCCTGTAAAGCTGTTTTGCCCGGTGACTCGGGGATTATGTTTTTAGTATCATTTTAGAAAACCGGTCTGTCTGCTCTCTTGGTGCCGGCTGGTTAAAAGCCTCAAAGTGACTTCCAAGAGGGGTTCTGCATGAAGAAGCTCTATTGCTGACGGCCTCACCATAAATGCGCAGCTTTGTGCTGAACGAACTTCCCTCCATCTAGTCCCCACGAGTGACTTGAACATACTGACTTATTATATTGCACAGCCCAAATCTACGATTTCCCCCTCTAACTTTTATGCTATCATCCCACATTTTCTTTTAAATGAATGTTCTTGTAGTCACTGTGATGAGTTGCAGCGTCTACTCTCAAATGACGTTTTCTTCGACAGATTTCATTATTGTAGGTTGTCACTTGCTATCCGTGTCACCAAATGGATATTGCTTCTCCAGTGTTTTTATCATTTTTATTGTCGCTCTTAGCTCCCTTCCCTCCTTGGCAGAGGGACGCCAACATTTTTCATTACTGATGGATACTTCGTTCCGCAGCGTCTATTCATATTCAGATTTAGGCTTGCTTAGCATCCGTGACTTTCCTTGGAGTAGCGTTTACATACTCGTTGATTCCTTTTAGAGACGCACACACATGCGTACGAGGATATTTTGCCTCATACATCTTAACACACTGGTCCATACGTCCAGAAACCGAGGTCTTTACAGATACGTGGCAAATACATATTCGCCAGGTTCCTCCTCATCGGGCTGTGGCTTTGAGATGAGAACTAATTAGCGTGGAGTCCCCGCTCCGTCTGCCTCAGCGACGAGGGCTTCTTTGTAGAAAGGGGAGATCTTTCATCGTTTACGTTCCGACTGCCTGACACCGTACATCGTCTGCTTCGCTACACTTCCTGGGTGTCAAATGCTCTAAAACATGAATGGCGCTGCACTGGGACCCTCCCTTCACAATGCATATTTCATGAGGGGGCGGCTGGGTGGTGCACGTGACACCACCCTGTGAAATGCATACTGGGGGTCTATCTCCGACCTGTTGCCTGAAGCTGACACGTACTCTTTCTGCTCCCAGAATCGCGCTGTTTTGCATCACCGGAGGACGCCGCCCTGGAGTACCCTAGTGCTTCCTTGCCGCCGCCGCTCACACCACCTACGCGGCCGCTGTGAGCAAGGTAAACCACAATACCCAGCAACCCTTGCGGGACGAGCCCGCACACGTCACGAAGAAGCGCGCTTGTAGGCGCATAAAGGCAGCGGGAGCCCTGGCAGAGTGGGGGGTCTATCTCCGACCTGTTGCCTGAAGCTGACACGTACTCTTTCTGCTCCCAGAATCGCGCTGTTTTGCATCACCGGAGGACGCCGCCCTGGAGTACCCTAGTGCTTCCTTGCCGCCGCCGCTCACACCACCTACGCGGCCGCAGTGAGCAAGGTAAACGACAATACCCAGCAACCCTTGCGGGACGAGCCCGCACACGTCACGAAGAAGCGCGCTTGTAGGCGCATAAAGGCAGCGGGAGCCCCCGCGACGTGGGATCGCGCGCGGGTCGGCGCCGGGCTAAGCCCGGGCAAAGGGCGGGCCGTCTGAGGCCGTCCGAGGACGACAGAGGACGGGACGGACCCACACTACCTTGATCGTGTCTGAGTGAGTGATTATCGAACTTTGTTACATTGGGTACTGCTGTTATTTGCTCTAACACAGCTGATATCAAGCAGCAGTGAACTTGAAGTAGATCGGGTAAAGTTGTGTGGTGAATATGCCGAAATCGAAAAAAACTACAAGTGCGAACACCATGGACAATTATATGGTGCAGATCGTTAGCAAAATTAATAACGACAGAAGAGCGTCACTGAGGTTAAATTGTTCTCAAAATGCCTCTGAAAAATCTCCTGTGCCTGCACCTTTGTCTGATTCACTTTTGGCTTCCCCCTTAATGGCTAATACTAGCACCCCAACTGAAATTGATGAGTTAGAGAGTGACATTATTGAACTAAGCACTTATCCAACTGTTACCTCACAACCCATTTCTGATGTAGATTTACACATGGCCGTCGAATTAGCTGATATCGATTCTTCCATCCCTCCTCCCAGAGTCAGGCAAGTTAGAACCTGTAGGAAAAATCAGGTTAAAAGTAATGGCTCCCGCCCAGGGAAAAAAAGGCTACCTCTGCACCCAAAATTGTGAAGAAGGCTGAGGCACCAGAATCTCATTTTGCTAAATATTCTGAGAATGAATTGTCCAAGAAAATAGCAAACATGATTGATATTAAAATTGAGAGTGTTATTACTCCTCTGGTAGCCAGAATTGATGAATTAATGACAGAGGTAGTCAGATTAAACTCCCTGATAAGTAGACCTGTGGAAGAGGTACCTAGAACTGAGTATCCGGCACTGAGCCACAGTAGTCTGATAGTACCACCTGATAGAGGGGAGCGAAGGGCAACACAAAATGAGATTGTGAACCCACAACTCTTGCAATCTACAACTGAGGGGAATACCCAGAAAACATCTAAACCAGGCCTTCCTATTGACCGACTTGCCCAACGTCCAGCGAATGACCAGTTCCAATGTATCGTCGAGGCACTTCCTACTACATTGGTTCTTGCCAATGTACCTAATTTACCTCCTGACAAAATAGAAACTACATCTTCCCTCATTAGTAAATCATTACATTGGCTAACAAAAAATATGAGAATGACTCCTTGGGGAGAGAGGCAATTAGCTGGCGAAATCATCATGGCAAGAAGGGTCTCATGGTTAGGCCATGATCCTAAAAAATATGCCGGGGATTGTGTGGTCATTAATTTTTCCAACTTGGCTGTCCTTCCTAATATCCTGCATAACATACTTCCCCCACAACGGAGACATGGCACTATCATTCCATTAACGCTGCACTATTTCTATTGCAGAAAGAAAGGGGTGGTAAATCAAGCGATGGTGAGGAAAGGGCGAACCCTATTACCTAGTATAGGGGATAGGGGTGACCTTAATAGGATATGGAATATCAACGTAGAAAACAGATTTGAGGTCCTGTCAAATCTGAATGACTGCGATTGACTTGATGAGAATGCTAGATTTGAGGCTGTAACATCTACTTTGCACGATACCTCATTTATCCCCATAGGAACAGCCAGTTGTAATGACAGTATTGTAAAAGGCAACCCCAGCTCTACCAAGTTGGCTGTACGGGAACTCTGTAGATCTGCATTACCCACCCAACTAGGAACTGGAGATATTGGAGTACAGGCACTAATAAATGAATCATTAAGTAATCCAAATAGCAGGACTGATTATACGAATAGGATTGAAGATGATATCCAATACTCATTAACGTTAAATGAGCGCACTAGTCCCATTAAACCTAAGCCTCATTTGTCCGTTTTATCTTGGAACCTTGCAGGAATTGGCAACAAAATGCACTGTCCTGAGTGGTGCATTTTTGTTGACCAGTTCGATATAATTTTATTTCAAGAGTCATGGTCAATGGACCCGGTTTATCGCTTGGGTTTCCTTAATTTCTACGTACCTGCCACTAAAAAAGCTAAAGGTCGTCCCTCAGGAGGCTTGATAATTTGGATCCGCCAATCCCTTTGCTGTAAAATTGACCAATTTAGTTCTCAATCTAGTGACATTCTGTCACTAAATATCACCTGGCCTAATGACCAGGGATTGGTTATAGCAAATGTTTATGCTAGAGGGACGGTTGGAGGCTCCTCATCAGACGTAATATCTGTCTTAGACCAACATCTCTCTGTATTACCATCGGAGAAGCCTATCTTAGTAGGTGGGGATTTTAATACGACGTTCGAACCTCTTGGCTCGGAGGATCAGTTCCTAGCAGAAGAAGAAGATAGTAAGTGGGGGGTTCCCCAGCTGGAACTACCCCCGGTCAAGAGGTGGACCGCCATGGCCATTCAATTGAAAGCACTTTGCCTAGAGAGAGGGCTTAGGGCTGCTAATGGACGCACCCGGTCAGACTACCAGGGGGCAAATACGTTCGACAATGGAAGATCCACTAGTCGTATTGATTATTTCCTAGTGGATATAAGGATTTGGCCTAAACTGAACGATATGATCATAATTAAACGAGATGACAGTGATCACAACGCCCTTCACCTGGAACTACAAACCTTTAATGAGCCCACAGAACTAGGAAATGAAGATGGGAAAACTAGCCTGGATGTTGTTGTATCAAACAACATGAGGCATGTTAAATGGGAGAGATTTATAGAGAAGCCCGAAGAATTAGCAGATCTTAAAAAAGTGGTAACTGACGAAATGGATAAATTGTTTACACTAACATCTGGAAACACATTTTTATCATCAATGGATGAGGTCCATACCACTTTCTTTCAAAACCTCCAAAAAATTTTTAAAAAACCCCTAGTGGGTGGAAAATCCAATAAGGACAAACAACCTATGGCGGGATGGTTCAACAAATCTTGTAGAGCAGCTCGCCAGAGTTTAAGTTTGGCCCTTAGATCAAAAAACATGGATAGTGTGAGATCTGCTAGAAAACTGTATAAACATACACAGCTAAAGGCTAAGAAGGAATGGGACGAGGATCATTGGCAGGATCTGAAAGCAGCTTGCATGTCGAAGGATCAAAAGAAGTTTTGGGCGATAGTAAAATGGGACAGAGGCGGGGTTGCACCATCTCCCCAAAATAATGTGGCAATAAACCAATGGATTGATTTTTTCAAACCACAATATGCTTCAGCCTTGCAAGAAGGAGAGCACTTACCCCCCCCGGTCATTTATTTTCAAACGCAGGTGTTCACGATTAAAGACATAAACTTAGCATTAGATTGTATAACCAGGGGCCGTGCCCCCGGGATGGACGGAATACCTGCGGATGTATTTTTAACTGATAGATTGTCCTGGTGTCAGTATTTCCAATATCTAGCAAATTCTATCGCTATGGGGGCGCCTGTACCCCCCTCATGGAAAGGGGCTGAAATAATCCCAGTTTTTAAGAAAGGGGACAAATCATTACCCAGTAACTATAGACCTATCAGTCTCATAGATTCTGCCCAGAAACTGATAGGTCGATTAGTGCAAAATAGATTACATACCTGGATTGAAGAAAATAACATTCTTTCTCCCTTTCAGGCTGGGTTTAGACCATGCACTAGTTCGGTTGACCAGGTATTTTATTTTTTAGCACTCTATTGGAGGAATGTAAAGCTAACCAATGGGACCCTTTATGCGGTTTTTATAGATTTAAAATCCGCATTTGATTTGGTGCCTCGCTCCAAATTATGGAGGGTTCTCGACGAAGCAGGGATTGCTCCAGAATTACTAACACTACTCGTCCGCTTACATGAAAACAATTATGCACGAATTAGGTGGGGAACGCAGGGGGAGGTTACTGACACATTCCCTGTAGAGCGTGGTGTTCGGCAGGGATGTGTCCTGGCGCCCACGTTGTTCTCCCTGTTTATTAATGGTATTGTAAAACACCTGAGTCGTTCGCCCACAGACGCCCCCGTATTGGCTGGAACCCGCGTACCTGTTCTCATGTTCGCGGATGACACACTGATAGTTTCACGGACACCTAGTGGCCTGCAGAAGGCGCTAAATGCATTCGGTGAGTTTTGTCGAGAACGTGGCCTTGAAATAAACACCTCCAAAACAAAGTTCATGTGCCTAAATAAGAGGAAAAATTTTAGAGGTGTTATCAAATTCAACGACACTCCGTTAGAACAAGTAGAGGCATTTACATATTTAGGGATATCCCTCCAGAGTAACATGAAGTGGACAAACCATATTGATATGGCTGCCCTAAAATTCCATCAGCTAACGGGGGCAATTGTCTCAAAATATAAAACATCCCTGACTAAACCTATCACTCCAGCCTTAGAGATTTATAACATGAAGGCTATTAGTGCCGTATTATATGGTTCAGAATTATGGGGTTTTGGCAACCTGAAACAACTAAGTCTTGCTGAAAACAAGTTCCTACGTTGCCTAACGGGAGTTCCCCGAAGTACCCCAATGATTCCATTAGCCTATGATCTGGGCAGGAAAAGATTTGAGGATTTGGCACGATTGCGCCCACTCCTATATTGGAGACGTATCATGGTCACACCGGAATTGGCCCATTATGCTACAGCCCTAAAAGATATCATTAGGGCCGACCAATTTCATTCTATATCATGGCTTAAAGAAATCAGAGACTTATTAATAAAACTAGATTTGGGGCATCTATGGGATGATTTAAATGGGCTAAAATTTCCTCCCAAGTCTGCACTCAAAAAAATGTACTGGGATATGATTACAACATCTGTTATTATTACTGGCCAGAACACCAATCTAACAGGACGATATCTCGACATCAAAAGTATTCCATCTTGTGAGGCTTTTTGGGATTATATAGAGAGGCCTTTTGATAGAAAACTGTATTTTCAGTTTCGAATTGGGACCCTCCCTGTTAAAACATTTACACAGAATTGGCTACCCAACGATGATAATTGTTGTCCTCACTGTCGAGATTTGATTGAAGATGCTGGTCATTTACTATTTGTTTGTCCATTATATGTCACTCCACGTCGTAGATGGATAAAACCAGTATGTTTAAATTTGGGAATACGTAGATACAAGGATGCCTTGAGAATACTCGAATCTGATTGCACTCAATATTTGGTCATTGCTGTAGCAAAATTCTTGGGGTGGGCCTGGGTTATACGTTCACGCACCCTAAAAATGTTAGAAGAAGGATAAAGAACATCTGACACCAAGGACATTGTTCTATTTTTAGCATAAATTTGTTTTTAATCGATGTTATCAATTCATCGGAACTATTCGCCAGCATCATGGTTTAATGTATTTTTAAGATTGTATATTGTTTTAATATAGTATTTATATTTATTGCTAGGATGTAAATATGCTTTTATGACAATGCTGTCGAATAAAGCTTTGAATTTGATTTGATAGAATGTCTACAAGTCCAGCCTGTTTGTGTGAAACAAATACATAAATGCAATGATTCCACTACATTATGACTCGCAAGTACCAATTCACTTGACTCCTAGCCAGGTACGGGCTGGCATGGTACACTTGAACAATGGACATTTCTAAACACTCTTCCGATCACTTTCGCTGAAAGTCCAGTAGCCTGTAAAGCTGTTTTGCCCGGTGACTCGGGGATTATGTTTTTAGTATCATTTTAGAAAACCGGTCTGTCTGCTCTCTTGGTGCCGGCTGGTTAAAAGCCTCAAAGTGACTTCCAAGAGGGGTTCTGCATGAAGAAGCTCTATTGCTGACGGCCTCACCATAAATGCGCAGCTTTGTGCTGAACGAACTTCCCTCCATCTAGTCCCCACGAGTGACTTGAACATACTGACTTATTATATTGCACAGCCCAAATCTACGATTTCCCCCTCTAACTTTTATGCTATCATCCCACATTTTCTTTTAAATGAATGTTCTTGTAGTCACTGTGATGAGTTGCAGCGTCTACTCTCAAATGACGTTTTCTTCGACAGATTTCATTATTGTAGGTTGTCACTTGCTATCCGTGTCACCAAATGGATATTGCTTCTCCAGTGTTTTTATCATTTTTATTGTCGCTCTTAGCTCCCTTCCCTCCTTGGCAGAGGGACGCCAACATTTTTCATTACTTTCATCGAGCATAAACATTATGTACCCAGGCTATGTTCGGGGACCCTCAGCTGTTAATATTTTAGCATTTCCCCCCTCTGCTTGTCTCAGGTGTTGATTTGCGATGGATCCCGTTTGACTAGTTGTCACCTTTCTGGCGCGGCGATTCGCACAACAGAAGAGACCCGGATTTGACAGGATGCTCATTAGAATTGACATCGGCTAGAGTGACTTTCCGTTCACTCCGGAGGACTTGAGTCATACATGAAAGTGACGAACGTTCATATGCCCTTGAAAAGTGGATGTGGCAGTGCCTACGAAAGATGAACAAAGTTGGCTGTAACACTCATAGCTGTGCT
The DNA here is from genome assembly GCF_964204655.1 of Triturus cristatus. Classification (NCBI taxonomy): domain Eukaryota; kingdom Metazoa; phylum Chordata; class Amphibia; order Caudata; family Salamandridae; genus Triturus; species Triturus cristatus. The sequence continues at coordinate 826,745,472 of NC_140585.1, read as the reverse complement.
TTCTGTAATACGAAAGCACCAAGCCTATAGTTACCTGAGAAATCATGTTTTTATACTGTAATCAGGAGCACCAAAGCCAATTGTTACCTGAGAAATCATGTTTTCATTCTGTAATACGAAAGCACCAAAGTCCATTGTTACCTGAGAAATCATGTTTTCATTCTGTAATACGAAAGCACCAAAGTCCATTGTTACCTGAAAAATTATGTTCTCCTTCTGTTTCACTGTTTTCTATGCAGTTTCGTGGCACAATGGATTGTTGTTTGTATTCCTAGGTGTCTTTAGAGGCAAGCCATGTTGTCTTACAAAAGGTATTGCTTCTAATCTCTTTCAGTGGTGAGCGATCACATTCACTAATGTGTCTGTAGCACGGCATAGCGTTTTCCTGAAGAAAAACAACAACTTGGGGTGGGGGGGGAGGGGAAGGGACGTGGTTTAGAGTTAAGAGGAAAGAGTACTCCATTGCCATGGCGATGGAGTACCCACTCGCCCCAGCTCACGGTCCATCCACCTGCTTTAGGATTGTATTTTATATTCAACACTGGTTTTCATTGGCATCAATCACAAAAAGCGCATAATTATTTAGGGGCAAAGCAACCACATGCATTCAATGCATTTAAGATTGGGCACACCTTAAGTATGTTGACTATGGAGCTCAGCCTACTCCAACTCCAACTCCATCGCTAACATACTTCTCTGGTGGAGTGCGGGCTGTCTGAAGTTAGCCATGTGACCGTCCACCCAATTTAGGGCCATATTATCAAGCACGGCGTTAAAATTATCGCCTCTTTATCGGCAGGAAACTGCCGCTAAAGCGGCGATAATGGGCTTGATAATATGCTCTTGAGAATTCCAATAGAAGTCCATGTTCCAGTGTGAACATGGGCTTCTATTGGAATTCTCTGCGGCATATTATCAAGCCCATTATTGCCGCTTTAGCAGCGGTTTCCAGCCGCTAAATCGGCGATAGTTTTAACGCCGTGCTTGATAATATGCCCCATACTTCTCTGGTGGAGTACGGGCTGTCTGAGGTTAGCCATGCGACCGTCCACCCAATTTAGGGGCATATTATCAAGCACGGCGTTAAAATTATCACCGCTTTAGCGGCAGGAAACTGCAGCTAAAGCGGCGAAAATGGGCTTGATAATATGCCGTAGAGAATTCCAATAGAAGCCCATGTTGAGACCAGAACATGGGCTTCTATGGGAATTCTCAAGGGCATATTATCAAGCCCATTATCGCGGCTTTAGAGGCAGTTTTCTGCTGCTAAAGCGGCAATAATTTTAACGCCGTTTCTTGATAATATGCCCCGTTGAGTGAATGATTGGAAGGCCATTTTTGCTTACCGTTATGAGGCACATTAAAAATTAAGGAGCATATTTACTAGGTCGGCGATAAATAAACGCAAAGCTCGCTTAGCGCTTGTTTATTTATCGCCGTCTATCGCAGGAATTTATCGCCCTGGTAACGCGTTATTAACAATGTGTTACTCCAGGGCGATAATATTCCAGGGAAATGGGCCAACATCGCTGGAAAACCAGCGATGTTGCACCCAAAACGGAGATAGCCTTGGTGATACGACCCTGTGGTCGTATCACCATAATCCATCTCCCATGTTAGCTATGCCTTAGTCAGGAATTTAACAGATGTTAAATTCCTGCGTTAAGGCATAGTTAGCGGGATTTAAAATATCGCTACCCCTCGTTTATGATATCACGAAGCTGGGGTAGCGATATTTTCCTATGGTGTTTTGTCAGGCACGCCTCATTTGCATCTCATTAGAGATGCAAAGCGAGGCGTGAACAAAACGGGAGCTGAAACAAGGAAACACGCGCTAGCGTGCCCTTGCAAATAATGCGATATATTTATCGCCGCTTTTCGGACGAAAATGGCCGCAAAAGCGGCGATAATTATGTCACCAGCCCTTGAAGATATGCCCCATAAAAATGACGCATGCTGTGGTTGAAAACTCCCATAGTGTGAGGGGTCAGTAGATTAACTTTTTTTTAAAATAAAGGCTTTGGGTATTTGATTTTGAAAAAGGTAAAACTATGTAGAAGTTTGACGATCGTCGTACTGTTTGACGGAGGCGTTCGTCAAACATTTGCATTTACATTACACTGCACAGTGGTTCCCACTGTGCAATGGTTCCTGTGAATGTTAAGAGATGTCCACTGAGTGGTGGATATCTCTCAGTTTGGTGGAAGGGACGTCCTTCAGGGTGATTGAGTAAAGTAGGCTGGTGCCCTGCCAGACATTAATCTGTCCTCCAAACACAAAACCAAGCATTTGCGATATTGTACCACTTTTTCCAGTAAATTAATTGTAATACCACCAGTTGAGGGACAGAAAAAAGAGGAAATCACACTATCCACTCTAAATAGGCTGGACGATGTAATACCCTTTGCCCCCCCACAGCCCTTTCTCTAGCTTCCGACCCTAAATACGGTAGGGAGACCTTCGGCTTGTTGGGCAGCGCACTGCATCATGACAGCTCACCCTGTCTCCAAGCTCTAAATCTACCTCTAAGTCAATAATGTCCTTGGTTGTGAAAAGCATTTTGAGTTCATCCAACGGTATTATACAAATTACTTTAGGGTCAGTGGTAAATTCGAACACCACTCAATGAGCCTCTAGCAGGTTTTGGGCCTCAGAAAATGTCTCTATTTGAACTGCAAAAATACAATGAAGGAGGTTTACAGTATGAGGGTGGAAGCTGAGGGGCCAATAGCCGTGGAGTCAAATTAAGGATTTTTGAATTCAGCGATCAAGGTCTGATGAGGCATGAGGCATTGGTGGTATCATTAACGAGAAGGCTTAGCACAGATAGTTACTCTTTGAACTGGCCTGGGACAAGGAGTATGGTGGATCCTGAATTATTTAGAAGACAAGAGGAGAGTATGGAGATGGTAGGATTGGTGAGTGGGATAGAGCTCTGAGAGGGAAAGGTGGCTAGGGTAAGAGAGGTTGATGTGATGTCGTACAAAAGACTGATATGTGTCTCAATTCAGACAACAGTGTCATAGAAAACATTTTCTAGTTTATCAATAGATGGAAGAGAATACATGTAGCTAGTTTATCAAAAGGAAGGCAGAGGGTTGGAGAGTGAATAACAGTGAGTACTGAATGAGCATGAGCAGATGTGGAGGAGACATTTGCATAGATGCTGGATGTTTCGTGGGTGTGCTAGGGACATCAATTAATCTGTTTGTATGTTAAGTTTACGTGATGAAATGAATAAGTCATAAGGTAGAACATTTTGTCTTGAGCCAGTGGACTTGAATACATTCCTTTGTTGGAACATACACTGGATAATTTAAAGCCAGAGCTAGTGGATAATATTTGACGGTGTTCAAGAAGTGTTTTCGGGAAATTATAATGCCAATTGTGCTGGAGAGAGAAGATATTTAAAGCAAGCAAGTGTAATAGTGTAAAAAGACATGATGCCTGTTAGAAATGGTAGTCTCTAGTTGGCAATTGCTTGCATCTTTGTCCAAATACAGGCCCTTCCTTCTAGTCAGGCTAAGGGGGATACACTACTAAAATAACCCCCGCTAAACCCCCTTGGTAGCTTGGCACGAGCAGTCAGGCTTATCTCAGAGACAGTGTATAAAGCATTTGCACATAACCAACAGTAATATAGTGAAAACACTACAAAAAGACACCACACCAGTTCTAGAAAAATAAACAATATTTATCTGTGCAAACAAGACCAAAACGATAAAAGATCAACATACAGTAATCAAAAATAGGCACTTTGCAAGTATTACTTTAAAATGCCGTTCCTTAAAGGCCAGAAGCTCTGTCCCATGCTACTGCAGTGCTGAAAACAATTAGAATCTAACAGGTCCGGCCGACCGTTTCGGTGCGGGCCGATGTTAGTGTCAGCAGACTTGTAAACAGTGCCTTTAAGTTGCAGCCAACCACATCGGTGTGGGCCAGTAATGGCAACGGTTGCGATGTGAAGTGTAGCAGTGCAGGGTGTGGTGCCCTCAAGCCTCGGTGCAGTCAACGGCTCAGTGATGGTTGTCTAGCTGCGTCGGTGAGACCAGGGCTGAGGTGTGCAGTGAGACGGTGCTTGTTGCAGTGCTTACAGATCACGGTGCAAGCGACAGGGCCGGTTGATGGGAGCTGGCATCGGTCGGCCCAGACTGCAGTGTGGGATGGGGCGGAGCGTCGTGTGACTTACAAGCAGTGCCCCAAAACCATGATGTGGTCACGGGTGTCGAGGTCAGTGGGCAGCGACGTCACTGTTTAGACCAGGATGGCAGAGTGAAGCGAGGTGGTGCGGAGTGCAGTGCTGAAAGGTCGCAGTCCAAGCAGCGGCTCGGCGGCGGTCGTCATTGTCGGTGAGACCAGAGTTGTGGTGCGAAGTGCGGTGGTGCCCTCTGCGGTGCCTTCAGGACACGAAGCCAGCAGCAGTTTCGAGGATGGTGTCAGCTGCTTTCCCCCTCTGTGGCAACTGAAACCAACAGTTCCAGAGGCGGTACCCAGAGGTAAGTAAAGTCTTTGCTGTCCCTGAGACTCAGCGATAAGTGTAGAAAGTTCAGTCCAGCCCTTTCACATCCTTAGGCAGAAGCAGCAACTGCACGCCAACCCAACAAAGCAACAACACAGCGAAGGGGTAGTACTCCTCCTGGAAGTTCTTCCAGCTCTTCTTCTTGGCAGGTTCCTTGATCCATGTGAGTTCTCTGATGTCTTTCATCTCACTGAGACTTCCAAAAGGAGGCAAGCTCTGCTTCAAGCCCTTGGAGAAAACTCTAACAGCAGGATGATGAAAGTACCCTCCAGTCCTTTCCCTGACCAAGACAGAAGGAGCAGGCCAACACAGCAGAGCACGCAGCAAAGTGGCAGTTCCTCCTAACAGCTTTTCCAGCTCTTCTTCCTGGTGGGTTCCTTAGTTCAGCAGTAATCTAAAGTTCTGGGATCTGGGTCCCAATATTTATCCTACATTTTCCTTTGTTCTCTTGTGGCAAAAGTCTCTCAGCTCAGTACAAACCAGTTCTGTCCTCTTTGGCCCAGTTTCCCGGCAGGTGGTGGAGACAACATTGTGCAAGGGAGAAAGCGCCTATTCAGGTGCAAGGGAAATCTCCTCCCACCACTCTAAATACAGACCAGGCCTATTCAGATGCTAGTGAAACTCCTCCCACTACTCTGAATGCAGCCCAGGTATATTCAGACCATTCCTGACTCATCCAGGAAAACATCCCCAACCCCTGTCGCTCCAAAGGCAGACAGTCAACACACAAACCAGCAGAGGCACATAGAATGACTAAGCAAGAAAACACCTACTTTCTAAAAGTGGTATTTTCGAACACAGAACATAAAATTCATCTTTATTAAAATATGCATTTCTACATTCTGATTTCAGGCATACTATACTAAATTTCTCTACCTTCTCCCAATGGGCAGATATACTCATAAGATGTTATAAGTACTCCCATTCTATGTTATGGGACAGATAGCCTTTCAATAGTGAAAAACAAAATACACTGTATTTCACTATCAGGACATGTCACACACACCAGGACATGTCCTACCTTTCACACATACTGCACCCTGCCCACAATGGGGTACCTTGAGCCTTCCTTAAGGGTGCCTTATATGTAAGAAAATGGAAGGTTAGAGCATGGCAAGTGTGCACAGACACTGCAGTGGCAGGTATGAGAACCTTTTATTTTTTTAGTTATTTATTTAAAAGGTTTTATATAGCGCTGGCTGGACCCAAGGGTATCAGAGCGCTTTGCAAGGTTTGGAAATGGAAAATTGCAATATAACATTTGTACAATGAGGTAGTAAACAAGACAATTAGAACATTTTAAACAGTACCATTATTAAATGAGGTAAATTAACTAGGAATACATTAGGCAACAACAGGCCGTAGATAGCAAGACTAGAATAGTTGGTTAGTGATGAAGAGGGGGGAGGGAGTGAAATTGGAGGGTGGATGTGGAGAGTGAAGGGTAAGGGGAAAGCAGGTGGGAATAGGTGGGAACTACCAGAAAAATGAAAGGGGGAAAGGTAGTCTTAAATGAAAGATTGAAGGGAGGGGAGAAAGGGGGTGACACAATAAGCAGTGGGAACCTTATACAGTCAGGGCTGGGCTAAGAATAAGTGTCCAGTGACAAGGAATTAAGGACCCCAGTATTTGTTGAGAAGGTGCAGCTTGAGGTCTTTTTTTAAGCTTAGGTAGGAGGGGTTGCAACGTAGATCTTTAGGGAGGGAGTTCCAGACAGTAGGCGATCACCCGGAGAAAGAGCGCGATTGTGTAGATTTCTTGTTTAACAAGGGAGGGACTAGAACAAGAGCGTTAGTGCTACTTATTGCTCTAGCACAGCCCGCTTTGTGGAGTTTATCAGAGAGGTACGATGGGGTGTTTTGATGAAGGGCTTTGTGCGTGATGCAAGCAGTCTTGTAGGTGGATCTGCCTTCAATAGGAAGCCATTTAAGGTCTTTGAGGACGGGGGAGATGTGATCGAACCGCTTACAATCAGTAATAAGCCTGGCAGTGAGGTTAAGAATAGATTTGATTGGGGCTAGGTGGACTTTCGGAGTTCCAGAGAGAATGGCATTACCATAGTCTAGTCTAGACAGGACCAGTGATTGCACCACTAATTTAAAGTCATCAGCAGGAATGAGGGGTTATATTTTCTTGAGATGATGCAGTGTGAAGAGAATTTTTTATGTGGGAAGTAAGACTGAGGCTCTGGTCAATGCTGATTCCGAGGGATTTAACTGAGTTAGAAATGGAAAGAGAACAGTTGAGAGCTTTGAGGTCAGAGATCCAGTGTTGAATGGGGAGCAAGTTGTTTTTAGGAGAGACATGAATGATTTCTGTTTTTTTAGGATTGAGTTTGAGGTGGTTGTGATGGAGCCAGAATTGAATCTTAGTCAAGGCATCATTGAGGCGTAGAACATCAGCATGGGATTTAATCTTACAATAAAGTTGGGTGTCATCGGCATAGAGGTGGTAACTGATTCTCGCTTGCTAAAGAATGAGGGTGAGGGGTTCCATGAAGAGGTTGAATAGAGTGGGAGAGAGATTAGAGCCCTGGGGGACACCCAAGGAGACTGACAAAGGTTCAGAAAGGTAATCGCTGACTTTAATTTGTTGGGTTCTGTGTTGGAAAAAGGAGGTGAACCATTTGATAACAGCACCATTGAAGCCAAAACGATCTTTGAGAGTATTGAGTAAGGCGAAGTGGTTAACGGTATCAAAAGCAGCAGAGAGGTCAAGGAGAATGAGAAGGGAGTACTCCCCCTTGTCTAGGGAGTGGTGGATGTTGAGCAGGGCAGTTTCAGTGCTGCAGCCCTTTCAAAAGCCTGACTGTAATGCCCTAGCTGGATGGAGGCAGGGACACAACCAGTGGCTAGGGAGGAGTTGATGATAGTGGTGGGGCAATAATGTGTTTTAAGTCTTGGACAAGGTAAGCAGGGAGAGGATCTCTAGTATGCGAGGATGGTTTAAGCTTGGTGATGATGTTGAAGACTTCACGTTCGGAAACTGGGCAGAAGTTATTATAGGATGCATTGTTTTTTAGCTGGGGGCTGGTGGAGTAGGATTCAGAAGGGGCGACAACGGGGGGGGGGGGGTTGGTAAGAGTCCAGAGGACGAGTAGGTGTGGATGGAGACTTGGGGGGAATGTCAAGGAGGGGTGGTAGGCTAAGCGGGAGGGGAGTTAAGACGAAGGATTGATCAATCTTAGCGATTCTTTCCGAAAAGAAGCTAGCAATTTCTTCACATTGCTCGATCATAGGCATTAATTTGAGGGGGGGCAGAAACAACTTCATTTTTGACAATGCTAAATAATTCCCTAGGTCAATTTTTAGCCTGGTCAAGTTGTGAACGGAAGAAGGAGGCCTTTTCATTGAGGATGTGTTTTTGTAATTGGCCCTTGTAGCTCTGGGGAGGACAAGATTTGAGAGGGAAGGGGGTTGCCTCCATGTGCGTTCAGTCAGCCTAAGAGCGCATCTCTCGTTGTTGAGGTCAGCGTTGAACCAGGATTTGGAGGGGTTGCGTTTTTGCAGTTTTAATTTGGCTGGTGCAATTTGGTCAAAGACTTAAACGATGGATTTGTTTCAGTGTTCAGTAAGGTCATTTGCACTTTGGGAGAGAGGAGTAAGCCATAGATGTGCTTTGATCTTAGTCTCCAGTTCGCCCGGAGGAATAAGGTGAAGATTTCTGGTCAATTTCCGATGTTTGGTGGTTATAGGGAAAGGGGGGGCACAAAGCTGGTGATCGTGAAGAGGATGAGGTGATGGTCAGACCAGTCAATGGGAACGATGTGGGAAAGGGAAGCCAGTTCCTTGCTAGTGATGTCAAGAGTGGCACCTTTGGAATGCGTGAGAGAATGGCAGAGTTGTTTCAAGTCACTAATATCGAGTAGGTCATTGAGGAGACTAGCCGAGGGATCATCCTTTTTGTTCCAGTGGAGGTTAAAGTCTCCGAGGAAGAGGTTTTTAGAATTGGAAATCGAGGATTGGGTAAGAAGATCGGACAATTCCTCCACAAAGGAAAGAGGGTCACCAGGGGGATGGTAGATGTTATGTAGACGAATAGGGGGGGAACCCTGAACTCTAAGTTCAGCACCAAGGTATTCTAAAGTAGTATGAGAGGAGTACTGAACAGGTGAAAGTTGAAATTCTTTTTTATAGATAATCGCAAGGCCCCCTCCAATTCTGTCATGTCTATCTTTTCTGAGGATGGAGTAACCAGGGGGAGAGAGCAGGTCAAGGATAGATGACAAGTGGGCATTGAGCCAGGTTTCCGTGAGAAAGGCGATGTCAATGGTTTCACTAAGGATAGTTTCTGCAATTTCTGTTGCATGACAGGTGGCTGATCGGCAGTTGAAAAGCATGCAGTTGAGGGGTTTAGGGAAATTTTTAGTGGGGGAGCAAGAATGGATAGTGGTGTGTTGCTGTGGGGGTCTGGGCGAGACTGGGAAGGAAGGGATCCTGCTTGTCCCCAGGATCACAGGGATAGATGAGTGAGGTGAAAGGGGGTTTCTTAGTCGTGGCGATAGGGGGTGGGATTTATTGAGGTTAAGGAGGTCAGGGGAGGGGAGATGGCTCGGGGAGTGGGGTGGTCTGAGTAAACAATTACAGCAAGGCGGTCTAGGTGAAGACTTGCCGCAAGGGGAAGTACTCTCTTAGTGAGGGAGTGTGGTGTTAGTTTGTGCGGAACCCATGGGATAGGTATGATTGGAGAGATTCATTGTGGAGAGGGAGTTGAAGTCATTTCTGAGAGAAGAAAGTTCTAACACGAGGGTTGAGATGTGGAGCTCTAAATTGAAAAGTTACTGGGTAAGAATCGAGATAGGGAAGGGGGTTAGGAGGTCGGGGGAGAGTGGTATGTTCCAAGTTGGTTGGGGAGAGAGGTATAGGATGTGAACAGGGTGGGAAAACAATTGGGGGAAGTGAGGGGTGTTTAGGTTGCAAGATAGAGGTGGAGTTGAAGGGTGGTCAACTGGGTGTCATGAGAAGAAAAGGGGGCATGGGGGTGGAGAGGGCTTTCAATTTGGTTATGGGGAAGGTCACTAGGAGAGAAAGAGATTGGAGTTATTAGTGGATCCGTCAGGGGATCAGGATGAGGTGGTACAAGAGGACGAGAGAGGGTTTGAGTGGCTGAGAGAGTTGTAGGAATGTCAGGAGGAGGAGGAGATGCTAACGAGGCAAGGGGAAAATATGTCTGTGATTGGGGGATTTCATTGATGGTTGCCAAGTCAGGGAGAGGATGGGTTGGGGTCGAGGAGGTAAAGGACAGAAGGGCATCCTCTGATTGGGAGGCTGAAGGGTTAGAGGTAAGTGTAGGTAGTAGGTTGTGGAATAAGGTGCTGAAGTGATGCTCAAAGATGGTGAGGTGGTTTTCGGAGGCTTGTATTTCCTGATGTGAAAATAGAGATGTCAATTTCGCCTAGAAAAGTGGGGGAAGGGGTGGTGGATACTTTCAAACCATATGGTATTTTGCAGGATTTTGTGATCGGAAGGGGGTGGAGGAAGATACTTTTCCATTTAGATGGGCTTTTGGAGTAGAAGATGTAGTCAGTTTTTATAATGGAGGTGAGGCTAAGGTAGTTATCAACAAATAAGGTTTCTTGGTAACGTATTAGTAGTTTGTGTTTAAAGTTTTTCTTGCCATTTTTGGAAAGGTTTGGGGGTAAAGGATGGTCCAAGAGTTGGGGCCATGTCTAGTGATGGGTGAGTTCAGTGTAGCGAGGGTATGATTGAGTGGAGGCATGGTGATTCAACTGAAGTGGTCAGGGCGAGGGGGAAAGATGTGAGGGAGGGAGGTTGGAGTGGGGCACAGAGAGGTGGGGGAATGAGAGGGAGAGGCGGGGGGAAGTCAGTGAATGGTAATATCCCCAAACAAGGGCAGGGGCCGTGCGATGTGGTGGCTCAAGCGGGAGGCGTAAGGAGGAAAGGAAGATGGGAGAAGGGGGGAGTCCAGGAGTAGAGTCAATAAACAAAGTCAGTATCATGAAATAGTGGAGTATGAAATGGTACTAACCAGTTGGGAGATAAAACAATAGAGTGAAATAGGAAAAAGGAAGGGGAAGAATGAAACAGAGGGAAGCAATAGTAATAAACCGATCAGTTGAGTACAAGGAGACGAAAGTACTAAGTGCAGCTGTGCGTCTTTTTCAGTGGTAGGCAATGTAACATTCAAAGAATTGAAACCAAAATATCAAGATAAGGTAGATCTGTATGGGTGCACGTAGTGCCTAAGGTAAATAACAACTAACAACTATTCAGAATAAAATTTGAGCAGCGGACAAAGAAACATTCCAAAAATAAAAGTAACTAAATGAGGTAAATCAGTGAGGATGAACATAATGCAATAAATAGCGGTAGATACGTTTGGGTGAAAATAGCGCATTAGATTAGTAGTATCCTGCAGCTGCTCAGTTTAAATTATAGGATGGACATTCGGCCAAGAAAGACTCTTACTAAAGTAAGGAGGGTACAAACTTGGTCAACAAGGTAAAGTATGAGTACCATGGAAATCAAAAATATTATGCAACCTGGGTGATGTGGGCTGGTTATGTCGGCCTGCTAAATAAGGTTTGGAGTTTCATTTAACAGTTCAGACTCGCTTAAGGGGGTAGGCAAAGAGTAAAAAAGGGCGGGGTGAATAGCTAATGAAGCTCAAAGACAAAATGTCCTTAGACTAGAGTATCAGTAATAAAGGTGCATGTTAAAATAGTTTATCCTCATGACTGACTCCATTTCAAGATGGCCATCCTAGGAGCGAGGTGGAGAGAGTCCTTTTTCTCTTTCCCTTCTCAGTAGAGCATCAGGTCCAGGGAAAGTCGATTCCAGGACTGAGGAGGGAGGACAAAATGGCGACCAAACTACCTCCATGGGACAATAACCAAATAAAATGGCGACCAAACTACCTCCACGGGACAACAACCAAACAAAATGGGCGCCCAAGTTTAAGTACCATTGCCCAGTCAGAGTCCCCAGAAACAAGCCAGGATCTCCAAACAGTTATCAAACAGTTGCATGGCGGCTCAAGAACTGACTAGTCACAGCCACGAGTGTGCCGAGAACGGCAGGGTTGGCTCAGCTCGCTCCGAATTCAAGTCATCCCCAAATCTAGCATAAAGAGGCTGCAGCGGAGGGGATCGTCAAGAATCCTCACATTGCAAGGACCTCTATCCTGGCCCCCCTAATTGCAGTCTACCACAACAAAGGGCCTCCAGATTAGGCCACGCCAAGCCACCCACCACAACACAAGCGTCACCGAACTCCAAGCACCAAGACCGATCAACCGCCCAGTTCAAACAGGACCGGGGGTGGACCGTCATGCTGTACACAGCCACAACACTGTAGCGCAGGAGAGGATGGGGCTGTAAGGCAGGCAAGCTCCCACTCCACGGAGCCCAGTTGAACAAGTCGAGTTGGCATGGGGGGAAACATTCGCTCTGAGGGCCCAAAGTCAGTGAGTGCCCAGCGGACCCACCACATCGTCAGTGCAGCAAGCGTCTCGGTGCCACCGATCGGGAGATCTCCATCTTGGCCCAGGGGCAGGAGAGGTAGTGGCTGGCAGGCGCGTTGGAGAGATCCGACTCGCCGTGGCCCAACTGATAAGGTTCCCAAGTGGGCACGAGCGATATTCCAAGGAAAAAGTGTGGGAGCCAGAAACACCAATCCGTCACTTGCCGCTAGGCATCAGCCAGGTTCGCCGGGATGGGGAACGACAGCAGCAGGCGTACGTTAGTCTCCAAACTCGTCAGCTCCTTGGGAAAGATTCACCGGATGGTGGCTGCAGATTGTGGGAACCCCAGTGCCCGGAGATCTCGATCAGCAGGAGGCAGGCAGAGGAAACGGGAGGTCCGACATCGTCAACCAGGGCTTATCACGGAGGTGATCCAAACCTCCAGCAGTAGATCCGCCCCGGTGCTGGAGAACCTCGGAGCCTTGCCAGAGTCCAAGCGGTGTTGGTGCCGAGTTGGGCAGCAGCAGTGGTCAATCCAGGTAAGTAGGCAGTTATAATCCGTTTGAGTAGCATAGGTTTGGAAGGGTGTGCAGTCCGGTCCGAAATGCAGGCAGGAGGGGGCCGGTGTGGTGGTTTTAGAGGGAATATCTACCTAAAAGGTAATCCTCAAACCGGGAGCTCCTTGGGAGGCTCCTACTCGGCAGTCATCTTGGCTGTTTGGCTGAAGGGCTGCTTGTGTGTGTGGCACAACCAGTGCTGCAGGCCCACTAGTTTCATTTGATTTACAGGCCCTGGGCACACATAGTGAACTGTACTAGGGACTTAAAGGTAAATCAAATAAGTCAATCATGGAAACACCAATCCATAAACGCAATTTACCTGGAGAGCATATGTACTTTAGCACTGAACAGCAGTGGTAAAGTGACCAGAGTCCTAAAACTAACAAAAACAGGGTCAGAAACAGGAGGCCAAAAAGCAAAAGGTCTGTGGGTAAACCCCCTGAAAACGCCAGGTCTAAAAATGCTTCTGTAAAAGGAAAATAGGCCAGCTGATAGAATATAAGGGCCTCGGTGTAGGGCTAGATAGACCAAAAATGGAAAATCGTTAATAATCCGGCCTAATAATGTAATTTTGTACATTGGAAAATAAAGATGTGGGTTATCGATGAGGTGGTTCTAGCACTAAGCTAAGAGGGAGGTATCTTTGTAGAAGAGAGCAACGTTACACCTGCCCAATAGATTTGTACTTTTGCAATTAAATGTAATGAGGTAGAACCCTTAGATCAGAGTGGGGTGCAAAGTTCATGTTTCTTTGAAGTGCAGGAGGTTAATGGAGTGGTTTTAGGAAAAGGGGGAACATTTGAGTACATGTTGAGAAGGAGGTGTTTGGTTGGGCAGGAAGAGAGAAAGGGCTTTTTAGTGTTTGAGGACAAAACAGGAATGTTGAGAAGCCACAAATTCACTAACTGAAATGATTAATATAGCTTAAATGGTGCCATGTCAGAGGTTTCACAGTGGTAGGAACACAGGAAGTGGAGTCTTCTGTTTGCTGAGGTGTTAGAGCTGGGATGGGAGGTGTCATTGTGGGTGCAGAGAGTGTCACTGGAGCTGTCTACTGAGACTGACAGATGTACCAGGTGCCTCATCATCCTCTAGATTACCAGGTGTAGTGTCCTCACTGACGGCTTGACTCCGGGCTGGAGTGGAGGTCTGTTGGTCTGTTCAGTGGCAGATTCCAGGCTATGTGATCTGCCAGTTGGACCTAATCAGAAATTGCGAACATTTTATTGGTAAAAGTGTGTACTGTAAAATCAAATCTTTTGAGACAAACAATAGGTAGAGATAATTGTGATGATAGCTTTCAGTGGTATTACACATATTACCCTAACTTTTAGCAATTACAAATAGTACAACTTCAAATAAGCAGGTGTCCTAAAATGTTCATGGACTGATTAGGGAGTATACCTAACATCTCCCAACCACTTCGCCCATCACAGTGGAGAGGTAAAAGGTATAATTGAGAATTTCAAGACCTATCTGAGGTCAAAATAGACATTTCCACAACATGGATGGATGTTTGGAATTAGCAATCATGTGAACAGTGCAGAGTCACTTTTTTGCAAGTACCACTTATATTCAGCATAGTAATTAGCATACCTTACAATTTCAGTGTCAAAACAGGTTGATTTGTGAAACTAATGTCCTCAATTCAGAATAGGACAACATTTAGAAAACAAAACAAACCATTTTCAGAACATTGAATGGGGATTGATCACTACATGACACTTTACCATATGTTGAAATATGTTAGACAAGAGAGGATAAGCAATATGACATAGCAATATTCTTTTGAGATACAGAAACAGGACATCATGGTAGTTATATTAATTTCAAAGACACTTGCAAAAGTGTTACTGTAACATACCTGTGGAACATATGCAGTGGAAATGGCTAGGTAATTGCAATTTGACACACATATGGGTAATGGGTTATTTGGTGTGGGAACACTTACAGTCACAATGGCATCATGTTACCTTGACAACTGTAATCTTGGATGCAACACAATACATTCACACAAACAATCTAAATTATCTGAAAGTGATGGTTTGAGGTTTCTATGTATGGAAAAAAAGTGCAGCACACATTAGCAATGCATACCTTCAAAGCAAACAGGGCATTGCGGCTTATTGAGAGAGTGTAAAGTGTAACTTACCAAAACTCCACTCCACCAGGTATTCCTGTCAAGCCTTTAGGATGTAGGATCTGCAAGACCTTCTCCTCCCAGGGCATGAGTTGTAAGGGGGGCCTGGGAGAACCACCATCACCAGTCCTCTTGGCCTCCATGTAACTCTCGGAGACAAGGAAACACACCCTCCCCGCAGGTCATTCCACCTCTTCCTAATTTCCTCCTGTCTGCACAGGCTGTTAGCTACAGCATTCACTCTGTTGACTATTCTGCCCCACATTTGCTTTTTATGTGATAGGGGTGTATTTTGGACTTAGGCTTCAAACAATTGTGGCTCTCGATTTATGATATCATCCACCAAGCCTGACAACTCTCCCTCAGTAAAATGGGGATTTTTGTGGCCGGGCATTGTGCAACAAAATAATATCAAAAAAACAAATTGACCATGAGGTGAAAAATGAGAAAAGAAAGAAGGGACATGTAACACGAAAAAGAAACAAAAAAGACCTGACTTAACTGGGTAAAGCTCTGCTGGCAAGTGTTGAGGTGCAGTGAAATGGTAAAGGTGTTTCCATTTGGTCAATAGACATTAAGTGTCTTCTACTGGCATCTGCCCAATGACCACAGAGATGGTGCATTGTTGAGTGCATGCCGACACGGAGTTGATCGGTCTGGGATCCGTCATTGGGAGACCTAAAATCTAAATCTGCTCGGCGGCAACCTGCTTCTGACGGTGACAGAGTAGTATTTGCCAGCATTGGAGTCCATCGCATCTCCAGCGGTGTGCAGCGTCTGAGGCAGGATCACTCTGTTGACACAGATGGCGAGGCGGCCTACATGCATCTAAAAACGGCGGGCAAAAGGCCGTCAACTTAGCGGAGTACTAGGGAGCACTGTTGCGGCAGGACAGCTGCAAGATTACCAAGATTTAAATCGGGCCCTTTGTCTTTAGTCAGCTAAATGGCACTCCTCCTTTGCTGGTTCTATTTGTGCCAATGTTGTATGAACCCTATGCCACAGACGTTGCTCAAGCAATTGCTTAGGTCATCAGCAACATTAAAATAGGAAGAAAACAGATATAAAATCAAAGTGAATACAATGTTTAACCGCTATGATTTTTGACAAAAAGATCCCAGGTCAATATTTTGAAAGAGACATAGGAAGCCAGTTTAACCTCTCCCCTATAAATACCAAGGACCACCTACCACAAGGGGACTCACCAAGGTAATGGTGAGAGGACTTACCCCAAGGAGCCGTCATCTGTAACTAACAGGTAGGGCTACTACTTCTCATACACCCTGACCTTTACACCCCATTCCAATAAAAAAAAGCCTCCAAACATATCTCCTGTCATACTACTCCCAATCACAGACCCTCCCACCCACCCCGCCCTAACAAACCAAACCCACAATGTAAAAGCCTCCAAACATATCTCCTGTCATACTACTCCCAATCACAGACCCTCCCACCCACCCCGCCCTAACAAACCAAACCCACAATGTGGAGCCCATGGGCCTGCACACCTACTCCATCATATACCTCTCAAAAAAGGCGGCCAAATGCTTTAAACATGGTCTATTAAAATCCCACCCAGAAAACCCAATCTCTGACTATTCAAAATAATCAAAGCTCAATCTAAGGGTGTCTCCCACTCGCCCCAAGCTAATCCTGAAACACTACCCTATTACGAGGAACTTGCATCCTTTTTCACAACAAAGACTGAAAACTTAAAGACAGACCTACTTAATAATCTCTTATCCCATACCGACCCACACATGAGCGCCTCACTGACCACACCTGGTACCTCGATTATCTGATCTACAAAGCTCGACCTCAAGAACAATGTCTCCTGTACAGCCTTCAGCTTTTACAGGGAAGAAACTATCTTAAAAATGCTCACGGCCCTGAATCCATCCAATCACTTCACAGACCCTCTCCCAGCAACCCACTTAAAAACCTTCACTCCACTGCTATTGCCCCTATGGACTAGGATTATAAACACCTCTCTTCTGCAAGGAACCATCCCAGACATCCTCAAAGCTGGTCAGGTATCCCCCATCTTAAAGAAACCATCGGCAGATCTGTCAGACCTGTATAGCTATCGCCCAATTTCCAACATCTCGACCCTGGCCAAACTACTAGACAAATGTGTCCACACGTAGCTTAATAATCACATAGACCGCTTCAACCTACTCGATCAATTCCAATCAGGCTTTCGATCAGGGCACAGTACAGAATCCGCCATGACCCACATAATTGATGACGCATTACAAATATTGGATCAAAACAAAGCCTGCCTGCTAATCCTGCTTGACTTATCCTCAGCCTTCGATACAGTCAAACACGACAACTTACTAGACCTTTTGAAACATAGATTGGGACTATCTGGTACAGGGTTAAATTGGTTCACTTCCTTCCTCCAAAACAGAACACAAAGATTCAAGATCAACCAATCTCTATCTAACCCCTGCCCAGTCACTTTGGGAGTACCCAAGGGATCCTCCCTCTCCCCAACACTCTTCAATCTGTTTATGGAACCACTCACTGAGCTTCTCAACTCCTCAAATATCCAATATCACATGCACGCCGACGACACACAACTCTACATTAAGGTCCACTCACTTGAAGACATCAAATCCCTGAATTCAACGCTCCAAAAAACACAGACCTGGCTGGCAAAGAACCATTTAAAACGAAACACCCTAAGAACAGAATTTCTCTTAATCGCTCACCCCAATCAAACAACTATCATCCGCGAGTGGATGAAGCACCTAACAGCACTCGATGGTCAACCTCTCACCATTGATTCCGCTAAATCACTAGGAAGAACCCCGGACAATAAGCTAAATATGCAGAAGCACATCAGCGCTGTAACTAAAGGAGCAAATTTCCATATGAACACCCTGAAAAAACTGAAACCCTTCGTACTTTAAACAGGCAGTTCAAACTCTAGTAATTCCCAGAGTGGACTATGGGAGTGTTGCTCTCTGCGGCCTGCCCAGATCAACAACCGCCCCTCTAAGAGCCTCAATCAATTCAGCCGCTAGACTCATCACAGGCACCAAAAGAAACTGCCACATTTCCCCTGACCTGCGTGCCCTCAACTGGCTACCTTTTGAGGCCAGAATCCTTTTGAAAATCGCCTGCATGACACATAAGGCATTGCATCACAAAAACCCGAGATACCTAGCGGAGAAACTAGTACTATCGGGTGGTAACAGATCTACTAGGAGCTCTAACAGTCTGCTACTTAAACCACAACGCTTCTCCAAGAAGAAAACGTACAACCGTACCTTCTCAGAAATGGCTGCCACTATTTGAAACACCTTGCCCCCAGAAACGAGACTTAACCCGTCCGCAGCCTTTTTAAAAAAAGAAGTGAAATCGATTCTCTTGGCCAAATTCACCTGAACCTTTTTTATACACTTTTGAAAATATATGCTAGTCTCTAATTTTTACCTCAACTGTATTCGCATAATTCACTGTACTTATATGTATATGTCGATAGATTTTCCCTGTAAAGCTCTCTTGTTCGCGCTATACAAAACCGCCAAAATAAATAAATAAATGTAGCTGAGGGAATCACTTAACTTACATGCAGCGCTCCTTCTTGCCTCAACCTCTACCACCTACAAAGGAAAAGGAAGTGAGACTCTTGTTAGGGCAGGGAAGTGAAACGTAATGAGGACAGAGACATGTGCCCAGGTAGGGACCACACAGCACCACCCTGACGTCTGTGCATGACCTAAAACTGCAGGATCAGGACGCGAAAGGAAGACCACAGACTCCGAGGCACCAGCCCATATAGGAGGATGCAAGTGATTCTGAAAAGGACAGAAAGGCCCCAGCTGAGAGTGAGGGGTAGAGTTCATCTGATGCCGCCACAGGAAGAGAGGAGTCAGGAGGATTAAGAAATTCCCAGGGAGCAGAGCCAGTACAAACGCTTAACAGAAGTGAGGAGGCAGGCTGGTCAAACATGTCTCTCCAAGTTCCAGACCCACCATTGCCTATAGAATAATAGTGGCTCACCAGGTGGGTGACCCCAATGCTGGCGAATGACCCTCAAGGCTCGAAGGTGGTGAGGAAAGAGGCACAAAAGTGAGAAATATCCAAGAAGAATATTTTTTTTCATTTCATCCCTTAGGTTATTGGATTGTGTTGTTATTTACTAATTTTTGTTGTCACCTTTCAGTAGCAGGGTCAAAAATATTATGATGCTTTAATTTAGGGAAGTATCTGGTATTATAGGACGTACTGTTCGACAGAGCTGTGATTTTGCAAAGGCTGCTGGTCGTCCGAGGAAAGGAAGTAAGGGAAAGAGGCAAGAGAGGGAATCAAGCAGACAATAGGGTCCCGAAGCACGAGGCCTAACCCAGGCCCAGATATCCCCCAGCCCCACCTAACAAATGGAGAATGATGATAAAATAAATAGTCTTAGTCCAAGAGCATTTAATGTATGCTTTCATTTGTTTTTCGACCATTCCGAGGTCCACTGGCGGGAAAACGGATCAACTACATGATGACCCAGTCCAGCCACCTAAAAAGAGAAAAGGGAAAGAATTTAAGAAAAAAGCGATGCATTGACCCAGCGGCCATCCACAGCCCAAACTTAGGAACGGTCGATTTGAGTTTAAAAACTAAGCCTTGTCCAACACTTTTTGCCCTGACAATAAAGGCTCAAATTGACACCTCACATGCATTTTGAAATTAGAGCTGTTACATGGAAAGTTTGATGCATCTGACTTACCAAAGATTATTTTCAAGAACCGAGAAAAGGAAGCTGATTGTCCAGAGGTAGTGAAAATGACACTCCCTCAGGGCCTGGGAAAATGTATTAAGGAAATGTAAAGTTGACTCAAATGTGGGTGCTTTCAGAATTTAAAGAAGCTGCTGTGGGTATGGACTTGCCCAAATGGAAAGAAGGAACTAGTAGGTATGCAGGAGCTGTATGAGCAGAAGGTGCATGCATCAATATGAAAGTTACCCTAAAGACATATGAAATAGAAACGTTTTCTACTTGCAATATTATAAACAGTGCGAGGCGGGATGATTATGAAGGAATGATATCCAAGACACGGACGGTCTTATCATTTTCAGATCAGGGATATGGGTGACTATGATGAAATTACTGGAAAAAAAAAGTTTAAAGCAGATTTGGTAGGTCTATGTCTGAGAAGAAGTGGGACGGTACGCTCACCCTAATATGCAAATTGCCCATCTGATCCATTTTAATTTGCTGCATGGAACACACATCATGCCTGCAATGTTGAATAAGCTGAACTCTGATAGGGCTACCAATTTCCCCCAGTGTAAAGATATAGTAGCAATATTCTTTCATTTAACTTGGTTTTTCCCCAGGAGGGTGGGTTTTGGGGATGTTGTGACATGAAGATAATGTATCAATGTAACATTAGCCCTATATCCCAGTGTATGCATGTGGGAAATTACCCAATTCACACTTGTGCTATAGTTAAGAAACAATTTCTACAATTTACACTGAATGCCAGTCAGAGTGCCAATGATAGCAAATTGGATTGAAGATGTTGCAGAATGGGTAGTGGCAAAGGAGATACATATGTGTATAGAACTGATGCTAAGCTAACAGGGGATCTGTCAAAGTGGAAAAAATATACCAGGAACCTATTATTTCTCCTGATGTTTAACCACCATAGACAACATATAGCAAGAAATAAGCTGCTCCAGAACATAAACTTTTAAACCCCTAACTGCTAGCCCTCACACACGTCGCCCCACCCCAGTGCTGAGTGCTTTTTTGGCTATTTGAGGTAGTTCCCTCTTAGGGCTACATAGCTTTTTTTCCACAATTGAGCATTTTTTTTCCAACATCCTGGAAACTTTAAAGGTACCATGGTTAGGCCTGGAAAGGAACAAGAAAATAAGCAAAATGTCGCTAACTTTTGAATTTTTGCAGAAAAGTAGGAAAAAGTACTCTGGATAAAAGTGCCTATTTTTTTTTCTTTAAAATAGCATCAACAAATTGTTTTCTGTGCTAAAGTCACCTTCTTCCCAGTTTTCAGGAACATGCACAGCTCAATAAAAAAATCCTATTTTTTACCACAGTTTTGGCATTTTTAAAAGTGGTAGCCATTGCCACATGTCTTCCAATAAAAACAATACTTCAATTGTGTGGTTTAGCCTAGTGCCTGCGACAGGAAATGGGCAAAAACACAGAAAGGCTGCATCACCTTTTTCCACTGAAAACGGACCCTTTTTTCCAATGTGAGTAGCTGTGGATTTGAGGCCCTAGCTCAGTTGGTACCTAGGGAAACCTAGTAAACATTCACATTTTTGAAAGCTAGAAGCCTGGGAGATTCCAGGGAGGGATGATTTGCGTGACTCACACCAGGTCTTTTACCCAGAATCCCTTCCAAACCTCAAACTTTGAATAAAAAAACACATTTTCCCCAAATTGTGATGGGAAGGTTTGGAATTTGCCGGAGCCACAAACTTCCTTCCACCGAGTCTTCCCCCAAGTCTCCCAATACAAATGGTCCCTCACTTGTGTGTAGGTATAGTGCCTACACCAGGAAATGGCCCAACACGCAACATGGGCACATCACATTTTTCCACTCAAAACTGGCCCTTTTTTTAGCTGTGGATTTTGGGCCCTAGCTCAGACAGCACCTAGGGAAACCAAGCAAACCTGTTTTTATATGCAGAATCTCTATCAAACTTCGATGTTTGACACAAAAAAACATTTTTGTCATATTTTTGTGATTGGAAGATCTGGAATCTGTGGGGAGACACAAATGTTTTCGTTAAAATATTTAGAGTTTTATGTAGCGCTAGCTAGACCCGAAGGTATCAGAGCACTTTACAAGTTATGAGCATAGGTTAATTTGAGATACATGAGAGGAAACAAGAGGGTCAAATGCAGTCAAAAGGAAGTATATACAAAACCAACAAGAAAAGTATATACCAATACAGCAATAAGGTAATAACATTAGTGCTAATGTAGAGACAGACTGGGTCAGGAAAGCACAAAGAACGAGCCTGTAGAGTGAAGCAAGGTCTTTGGGAAATGTGGATCACCTTGAAAGCAAGTTGAAGTAGTTGTTAAGTAACTGAGGTTTGATATCTCGTTTCAAGCAAGAGAAGGAGGGGTTGCAGCGGAGTGAGTTATATATCTTGGGGCATTTCCTGAGAAGGCATGTGCCTGGGTGGATTTCTTTTTCAGTTTAGGGGCAATGAAAAGGAGTGAGTTGGAACGTCTCAGTGCTTGGCATCTACCTTCTCTCAAACGTTTGGTTTCTAGGTAGTTGGGTTTTTTGTATGAAGGGCTTTGCGGCGATGATCGGTCTGAGGTTATTGAAGTCATTAGGGTCAGCACCTGGTTTATTAAGGATGGGTGTGACTTGGCTTTGTTGGAGGAAGTTGAGAATGTGGCCAGATGAGAGAGATTCGCTGATGATTTTGGTCCAAAATGGAGAGATGGTGTGGTTGAGGTTCTGTACTAAGGTGGAAGGGAGAGGGTCAGTAGTGTGAGATGTGGGCTTTAAGTTTGCAATTAGTTTGAAGCCTTCTTCTTCTGTAATCAGTATGAAATATGTCCACATAGCATTGTTTTTTAGTTGGAGGAGATGAATGTTACTCTCAGTATTTCTTGGGGCCCTCAGTCACTAGTTGAGTTATGTCAGTGGATTATTCAGGCTGGGTTGACAGTCTTGAGTCTTGGATAAGCGATCGTTCAATTTTTGCAACTTTGTCAGAGAGGAAGATGGCTATTCCTTCACAGAGTTTGTTGGAGGCTATTGTTTCATTTTGGGAGGTAAGGGTGGTTTGTTGTTTAGTTATATGGAAGAGCTCCCTTGGCCTGTTTTTCGCACGGTCAAGTTGATTCCGAAAGAAAGCAACTTTTTCCCTAAAGATGTGTTTTTTGTAGGAGAGACAGTCTGACCTGAGGACTGTGAGATGTGCAATAAAATTTGGTCAGTCTTGGGTTTCTCCTCTCTTTGCTAAGGTCTGAGTTGAACCAGAAACTGGTTTGGATTTTTCAAGAATTCTTTAGTTTGGGAGGGGTCTATAGTACCGCACCGGCTGCTCCTGAGAAATCCAACATGGCGGTCAGTAGCAGTACGAGAGAGTTAAGGTTAGAGTAACAGCTTATGAGGCACATGTTGCAGAAGAGGTGGAAGCAACCCATGGAGAGGATGTTTTTTCCGCGTCCAAATCGCCGAGTGGAGGAGATGGAATTGACCACGACATCAACGAGATCGAAGAAAAAACATGGAATATGGGTGGGAGCAGAACCGGAGACAGTGAGGATGCCAGCAAAGGAGCCGACGACCCAACACCATCTTCCATTGAAGTGCAGGATAGCAACACTGCTAACACCGGTGGTTTTCAAGAGAGGGAGCCTCCCAGTTCACAGTCTGCCACGTCTCAGGAGGGTCGTGGCTTCAGACAAGTCTCTCTCCTTAAATTCTTTACTCTAAACAGGTGGTGGGTGGGGAACATACACTACCACTAGACTGAAAACACTAGAGGTGGTGGTTAAATCACGTGTGCAGTGATGGAGGCACAAAATCTAAGGGTGGCACAGTGCTCCGCTCCGCCCACGGAGTGTGCGTAGTGCTGCCTACTTCGCGCTTCGCAAAGTAGGCGGAGCAGGCACACTGCGCACATGCCACAGTGGAGCAGAGTTGCCCGCCACCCGCCTCCCTCCCGCCCCCATTTTAAAATTACTTAAAAAGCTAAAAATAAAGAAAATTACTTACCTGAGCTGCCGCGTCCCGGGGCTCCATCTTCCTGATTCCTCGCTAGCTTCTTCCTCACAAATGCGCATGCGCGGGCGCCCGCGCATGCGCATTTGAGAGGAAGAAGCTAGTCTTGTCATGTCAGTGATGATGGAACTGGAGAGGGATTGTTTGGGTTGGGAGGGTACCACATTGGGAGTAGGGGTTGTGATCAAGGTGGGTTCAGTTCTGAGAAACCTAGGCTTTGGATTGGTGCTATCGTTACCAGTGAGTGTATCGAAGAGCTGCGTATTGTTGTGAATGTGCCCTACGGCTGGCATAGTAGTGGTCGGACAGGCGCTCTTCTGCATAGGGAGTGTGACCAGGGTGGCGGTAAAGGTGCATGGTGTGTCATTGGAGTTCTAGGGTACACACCCTTTTGAGATATTAAGGCTAGAAGTGTCGGTCAAAAATAGATAGGTGATGGTCAGTCACTTGAATTAGGATGTTACCCATCCTGAAGATGCATATGTAGATCTACCCTCTGAAACTCTGGGAAGAGGCAGTGGTGAGTTTAGTGCCATAGTGAATTTTTATTGTTTTAATAACTTGCAGGTGGAGGAGACCTGCATGGCTTTCACCAGATTTCGTTTTACCCAGGTTCTATTGCAAACCTCAAACTTTGAATAAACAACACTTTGTCCTTACAATTCTGTGGTGGAATGTCTGCAGAGAGCCACAAACCTCCTCCCACCCAGCATTCCCCCAAGTCTCCTGATACAGATGGTACCTCACTTGTGTGGGTAGGACTAGTGCCTTGTGACAGGAAACCTCCCAAAATGCAAATAGAGACATCACATTTTTCCATTCAAAACTGACCCTATTTTAAAAGTGGGTAGCAGTGGATTTTGGGTCCTAGCTCAGCCGGTCCCAAGGAAAACATTGTGAACCTGCAATTTTTTTAAAAACTAGACAGCTAATGGAGTCCAGGTGTGAGTGACTTGCGATGTCATCAATGATTTCATAAATGATGTCATAGAACTTGTCATGAGTTATGTCATATATGAGGTCATGAGCAGTGCATGGCGGAGCTTAAGGTATAGTTTTGGTTCAAAATGTTAATGTTGTCACTGACAAATTCAACTAACTATAACGTACCTTTAAGATTAGTTTTTTTCAGTAACTTTCTAGTTTTTTTTACGTAAAGTAAGATTAAAATACCATACGTAAATACAACCCCGGCCATCAAAAATCAGAAGGTCTTTGCTTGCACCAGACCTAAAATGCATGGAATATCTTCATGGCTTAGTATGTAAAAACTGCACCAGTGAAGCATTCACATCACTGACTGTGTTTTGAATTTACAATTTATTGCAAGAATATGGTGGCCATATTTAGGTCGCCTCATGTTTTCTTTTCTTTTCACTTTTTGGGGCATATGCTTGCAATATATTTTTTTTAAACCTGATTGCATCAGCATGCCAATGCAAGACCTTTTGGATTTGAAAATGCTTGTTTCCATTAATTGGAATATGGTAAGGTGGCTCTTTCCAAGAGAGCCATGGAAGGAGTTATGCCACTCTTTCATTGTGTTGTTAGTTTGGGCTTCCTAGGATAGTGTATTGTTGAGAACATTCCACCAGAACATGCGAAACCTGGGTTGGCCTCTCTGTAATGAATGGTGCATGTGTCCATCCAAAATATCTTCAAACACATCTATGAAGTGTATTAGTTTTGCCTCATTTGCTTCATAGAGGGCTGTTTCTACTGTTAGGAGGTAGGGTTGTTCATGGGTTTTCGTGGGGTCTGGTGCCATGGTAATGGAACACACCTGGGCAAATTGTTTATTTTTTAAAGAATAATTATTTATCCCTTTACCTTTTGTCCTTTCAAATGGATGACAGTTTTATGTTTAGAGGTTGAAAGGCGTAGTGTCCATAAATAATTGATATCATTACTTATACATTTGCTGAGGGGAGAACTTCTCTGTAGGGTGAATTAAGTAAGCTTAACAGTTTGTCATGCTATCAGGTGAGCGTTAATATTCTACATGCAGATCTAAACCTCTGCAGTTAAATGTCAATTTAGGAGTGGCAGTTTGAGATGCACAAGAGCAAAGACCATACTTATCAGACAGTCATACAGGCAACAGCACAAACAGCACAAACAACTATATTTTTCACTTTTTTTTTATTGCTTGATTGATTGATTAAAGTGTTTTCAGCCCACATTGTAAAAACATAGCTGCCTTTTGCACAACCATTATAAAAAAAAAAAAAAAATCTACAAAATAAAGTAAGACACAATTTATGACATGTATAACAATACAAATGTGTTAAAATGATCATATTTAGCATGCTTGACACAATAAAATCCCATAAACGTTTTCCTCATAAAAAATATATCAAACCTCCTATAATATGGACTGTTAAGTGTCCTGGAGTTTTGTGCTGATATCCCAGCTTTTCCCAAAATAAAAACTGATTGTTTTTGTCATGTGGCCGATAAGGTCACTCAACAGACAAAATGTTTATTCCACAGGACTTTTGATAAACTCTTTGTGTAAGATCTTAAATATTGAATTGTATCTGACAATATTGTAAAACTTGCAGATCAGCATAAAGTGTTCCATGTCCTCCGTCTTGCCACACAAGCATTTGTCTGAATCCAGGCAACCAACCCGCGCCAATGCAAAGAGTCTTCTTTTTCTTTGGTTTTCCAGCACAACAAGATATTGTTGGGCAGTCTGTGATGTTTTTTGCTATCAGAATAGAAACATTAAGCAGTGCTGGAGTCTTAAAACAAAATGTCATCAGTAGCTTTTCGTACTTCTTACTACAGGTCGTTTATATAGAGGGGAACAGTAGTGGAGCCAGTAGGCAGCCTTGCTTTACCCTTCTGCTGGTAGGTAGGTTTTTACTCATCTAAGTTTCCAGTGTATAACAATTGAATTAATGACATAAGCCCATGGTCAATGTCCAGAATGTTCAATTTTTCCCAGGTTTTTTCTTGATACCAGATTGAAAGGAGATGAGAAATCTAAAAAGGAAACGCATAGGGACATTTTTATTGCTATACTTTATTTAATAATTATATACAGGAAGGTTAAATACCTGATCTATCGTAGCTGGTCTTCTCGAACCCCTCCTTGTATAGATGCAAGGATGTTTTTATCTGTGGCTCACTCATCCATAGTCTTCAGTATCAGTTTGGAAAAGTGCTTACAATCGATATCAATTAGACTGTAGGATTTTGGGCCATCTTAGAAGCCTTTTTTATATAATGGCACAATGATGCTTTTAAACCAAGAATCTGGGCAGCTGTGTATAACTGCTAATGACTTGAAAGCTGTTGCAAGGATCACTGACCCCCAATCAGTGTCAGCAAGAACACCTCTCGGAGGATTCATATTGGGGCCCTGTGCCTTTTCTTTATGGGTTCCTGAATGTATTTTTTTTTAACCTTATCTCTTGAGATTGCATTTAGGATATTACCCATTGGCACTTTGATGGTGACTCCATCATTAGTAATCGGTGGCCATAAATCGTGGTCAGGATCACTTGTGGTGTTAAAGATGATATTGAAATGGGTTACCCATGTGTCTCCTGTAATCTTCCACTCCATTAAAATTTTCCTTACTCCACGCCCTTCCCCGATCTTCTGCCAGACGGCTTGTGAGTCCTTCTCCAGGTCAGTTTTGTCTAACTCTTGCCACTCTCTATTTACTAAATCTATTTTCTTCTTCTTTGTTAGTGCTTTATAACTTGATCTTGCATGCCTTATGGCCTGTCTGGAGGACCCACTCAGGAGCACAATCTGTAGTTCTGATTTTCTTTGTTTGCATTCTTCATCGAACCAGGCTTCTTTGTCAAATGTGTTTGTAGCCCTAGGTTTTTCAAATGTGAAAGTTCTTGACACAATAGTAGTTAAAGATTTCAGTAATAAATCATGTGGCAGGAGAAGGTTTGCGGTCACCATAGACAGGAAGAGGAAAAGCCCTGTAACTGTATTATAAATAATATTAAGTGACAGTTTGGCTTTTGGATCAATTGAAGCCCTGTCTTTTTTTTTATTGCCATTTTTCACCCCAAATAATTTTCCTTTCGTTACGTATGAATCACATGTGAGAACCTAGCACATTACTTGCACTTTTCTCTAACATTTTGTGTTGGTCCATTTCGCATTAAATAGCATTAATAATTTTTTGCTTGGCATTTTTGTCTACACCTTTCTCTGTTTATATGTAAATTGTTTACATTTATTGTACTGAAAAATCAGGGGGCTCTTCAGGAAGGTTAATTACATTTGTGAGTAGTCTATATGTGCAATTATCTCTTACTCTTTTGAGTAACTTTACCATCAGAGAATGAAGTTATTCAAAAGTGTAGACCCCTGAGAAAGGATGGAAAGACAAATTTACGAGTGTAACTTACTACTACCAACAAGAAAGGTAGTAAGTCCAACACCGCACTTGGCCAACCACTGGTACTGCACACCCTCCCTTAGAAAATAATGGAGATACAGACCTAAAATAAAACCCCTGAAGAAATAATGTTAAATTAAATAATTTAAAATAATTACAATATGTAAACAAATGTAATTTAATGTTATGAAAATTATCTACAAATGCTAATTATTTAGGTATTTTGTATTGTATTGACCTTTTTGAATTAAAAAATCCCTGTAAAATTAAATTTGAATGGAATATAGTCAGGGCTGGACTGGCAGTAGCGGGCACCGGACATTTCCCCGCTGGGTTGTCATGGTGGGGGCCGGTTCTGGGCCCCTGGAGGGCCGGTTTTGTAACCGGGAACTGACAATTTCGGCCCGTTACAAAATTGGCCGAAACCAGCCTTAACAAACAGCTCGGCCGCACTCCCCCCTCCCCCTCAGGGGGGCCAGCTGAACAGTTTGCCAGGGCCGGTTTCGATTCCCAGTCCGGCCCTGAATATAGTTCAGTTCATTTTAATTCTATTTATCACATTTAGTCATTATAATGTAAAACAAAAAATATTGTTTCGACTTTAGGTAGGATTTTTCTATTGTAAACCTCATCCAAATAATCTGAATTAATTTTAACATATTATTTAAAGATTTAATACAATAGTGTTGTAACATTTTTTTAATGTTGCTCTCCATTTAAAATCAAATGTACATTAATATTTAACATAAAAATATTCGCTCAATCTTTTTCTAAGTCTAATAAATTCTAAAATTTTCTTTATACTTTGCCATCATTAGAACCCGAGAGATTTGAGCTGTAGTCACTTGCTACTGTTTTGGGTCCCTAATTGACTGTGCAACTTTAGAAGTGCAGTTCGGGGATAGCAGTGAGCTTACTGTGTTGTGGCTGAGTGCACGTCTTTCCCGAAATCCCTCCCTTCCTGTTCCTTAAACCCCCAGTTACTACATCCTACATCCTACGTTTTGTAGTAAGTATGTCCTATTTTTCAACCACTCCCTTTGGTCCCTCGCACATTTACTACTAAGGGGACGATTACGATGCCATAGTAAACGGCTTCAAACCTGGGTCAGAGCTGATCCTACGGCATCGTAATAAGCTGTTCGGAGTCATTTCTATCGACCCATTTGGATGGAGTTGGTCGGAAAGGAATCCAAACTGGATTTCCGAATGGCTTCTGACTGGCTCGGAGAGCCCGTTTGCTATTCAGAAAGTCTCCATTAATCCTAAGGGTGGCTGTTTCTGCCCTAGGGAGTACAATGTCGGATTCCAACAGCCTTTCTGTGCCGACCTTTCCGACACAGAAAGGCTGTCGGAAGTCGACTTTGGGGGCCCCCAGCAGGGGACACAGCCTCCGATTGGAGGCCGAGGGGGCACCTATGGCACCTATGGCCTTCCTGTTGATCTCTGCACCTGTGGCAGGCACCTAAGGGTGCCTGCCACAGGGTGCAGGGATGAACTGTATCTCTTCTCTTTACAATGATAACATGCATTCCACGCGGAATGCATACTCCCAATGTAAAGAATAAGAGTGCGACCGAACAGTGTTCGGTTGCATCCTAATTGCTGGGTTGGGACTACAGAAAGTAGGTCGGGTAATCCCAGTACCGAATCAATGTCAGACGGACTCAGGTCCTTTCGACATCGAAATCAGGCTCTAAGAAGTAAACTTATATTTGTCAGGATCTTCCCATAGGAAAGATAATAGTGGTGGAGGTGAAGATTGACAGCCATAGAGTCGAAAGGGAGTCATGACAGGTCTTAATGACTGTCCTTGTAAGATGGTGTTGCATTTGCTTTATATGACATATTTCTGCTTTTTATTAATGTGTTGATATCCTGTCAAAGCCAGTAGGTCTGCCTTTTTTTTTATAACAGCCCCTTACATTGTGTCTTGTATAGGTTAGGGTCATTGTGGTTATAGGATTCAGAGCTCCCTAGTGATGTAACTTATAAGGGTGTTACTGTAAGTATTTTCTCCTTCCTACTTCTAGATATTTGTAAATGCATAGTGTTCAGTACTCTGAGCGTAATAAATTACTTTTCTTTTTTTTATGAGAAAAAGCGCTGACTGGACAATGTTTTATTGGGTGTAGTCTGCAGCATACTGAACTGGGTATTAGCTCACACCATCTCCCATGAGTAACCCTTGGACTGCTCTGCTTCGCTACCCTGAGAGAGTCAAGTCCTACAATGGAGAATGTGGTTCCCAGTAAATGGAAAATTGCAGACTTATAACTTGTGAAGGACTCACATCCTTCCCAACTAATAACCCACTATCTTACAATCAGATTTTCAGAATTTAAAAAAAAATCACGCCTACACTACTAAAACTGGGATGCCTCATTTTTAAGTACAGATAAGAGAACATTTATTTCATGTACAAAAATCGTTAAAAGGTATTGCATGTTCCCAAAAACACACTGACGATTTATCACATCAGAGAGACAGGGCAAATGTGCTAGAAGAAGAGAGAGGGAAAATGGAGAGAAAGAGTTAGAGAAAGAAAATGAGAGGAACAACGAGAATGAATGGAATTAGAGGAAAGGCGTTGGTCTGGCTTTAACATTTTTGCCTGTGCTCTTTTTGGTTCCCAACCGGCCTATATATATATATATATATATATATATATATATATATATATATATATATATATTATCTACTGGCGGTCGCCAGTAGATAGTTATAGTTAGGACCGTGTTTCCATAGGAAATCCGCAACATTCTATTTGGAATAACTTTGGCGCCTATTGACGAATCCTCGCGAAATTCTCAAAATAGGTGGGGCGCTCCGCTCCGCTCCTTCCCTGAAAGTCTCGGTGGGATTCGTCAAGCGGGGGCTGAGAAAAAGGGGGGGTCCCAAAACGCGTTTTCCCCCATGCATTTTTCATAGGACCTTTAGTCCGAGCTACAGCCCGAACGGCCGAACAGAATTACTTGAAATTTGGCAGAGAGGTAGCCCTCAGGTCAGGGATGTGCCTTTTGAAGGTCTCGTGTAAATCTGTTCAGTAATTCCTGAGAAAATAGCATTTAAATCAATATATATATTTATAGGCGCGCTCCGAGCGCGTACCGTAAGCTTACCGTACGCGCACGCCGCCGTGCGCGAGCGCGATTCTGATTGGTTGTTAGATCTTAGTAAACATTCGAATCGGTCGAAACCAGGAAGTGTCGGCCGCCATTTTGTCTCTCGCACTCTGAGGGGGTGAAAAACAAAGGTGGAGAACGTGAAAAGGGGGCAGGGTGGGCAGTTCCTGACCCCCTAGCCTTTGTCAGGGGATCCCAGAAGGACCCCCAAGGGCAAAAAGTAATTGTAATTTTTTTCGCGGAATGCGCGTAGCGTACGCGCACGGCGTAAACGGAAAAATTCCGCGAACTTCGCGTAACGATTCCGCGACTACGCGTACCGTACGCGCACGGCAAAAAAATGTTTTCAAAAAGGAGAGATTAAAAAAAAATAAAAAAAATTGTGAGGTAAGGTTGGCTCTTAAAAGAGCCGTTGTGTTAATACAGGGATAGAGGAAAGAAAGAATGGGAATATTATGAACGTCTACAAACATGCTGGTCTATCTTATTGTTAATAAGGGAAACACTGGTCTCCCCAAAAACAATAAGACCACAACATGTTGTACACCTCATTGAAACCCTCCGAAATTGAGGGTTAATGTCCAGAGGAGCTGAAGAAGGTGATGCTCCCACCTCAGAGGAAGGGCTCAGCTGAGCTGCCGATGATGTACTCGGCTGAGCTTCTGAGGTTGGGCTCCGGTGACTTACTGAAGAGTTTTCTTCAGTATGTCGAGCAAAGGTCCTGGGATGTTTATCCCTAATGTGTCTCATCATAGAGTGATTTCCAAAGGAATACTTCTTCCTTGGATTTCCTCTAGATAAAACACGGTCACAAAGTGTGCAAGTGACCAATGGAGCATTCACCTTTTTCTGCCCCTCTGGAAAAGTAAAATACTTCCACACAAAAGAATCCTTTTGTTTCCTCCTTCTCTGTCTGATGATGGTGCTGCTAGGCTCACTCTCAGAAGAGGACGGCTGCTCTGCCATTGTATCTCAATGTCAATTCAGCTCCTTCTCCTAGGGGATCTCAAGCAGTAATGAGGGGAATGGGTGTGGTGTTGGAAGTTTCTGGAACTGAAAGTAGTTTAAACCAATGAAAAGTGTTCTTTGTGGATCACATGACCTACCGTGCGTGCTCCGTAAGCTTACGCTACTCGCTCGTAAACAAGTACGCATGCGCAAACGTGACGTAAACATGCGCTTACGGAGCGCTTACGGAGCGCGTACGTAGGACGCACTCGCGCATGCGCATTACACGCACCCGCGTAACCGCGACGTTGGTTCCGCGCAACGCACATGCGTGTACGCGTTGCCAAAGAAGTACGCATGCGTACGTACGTCACGTACGTATCACGTAAGCGCACCGTACTTATGATGTACGGAGCGCGTAGCGTCAGCTTACCGTACGCGCACGGCAAAAAATCCATAAAAAAAAAAAATTGAAAGTTTCAAGGTTTGTAGAAGATAATAACTGTGATGTACAACTATATGTAAACATTAATTTAAAAAAAAATTAACCATTCCATAATGCAGGATATAGTACATATATTATTTTATACATAGGTTGGATATTATTTTTTAACAAAAATCTCAAAAAAAAAATTGCATTTAAAAAACCTTTGAAATTCACTGAAAAAACCATAGGTTTCACACATGTTATAGTTAGCAGGACTTTTCACTCGTGAAAATCCAATGAAATTCCCCCGTTATAGTTAGTGCAGGCAACTATAACTCACGCGACCGCAATCCTCTGCTGATGACGTCAGATATTACATCACTGATGACATATGTGTTTTTCTGAAAAAAAAATATTTGTAATATATGTATAGCTAAAGATTAATGGAAGAAGACATGGGTAAATAGGTGTCTAAATACAGTGATGTAATATCTGACGTCATCAGCAGAGGATTGCGGTCGCGTGAGTTATAGTTGCCTGCACTAACTATAACGGGGGAATTTCATTGGTTTTTCACGAGTGAAATGTCCTGCTAACTATAACATGTGTGAAACCTATGGTTTTTTCAGTGAATATATATATATATATATATATATATATATTATTTGCCAATGTGATCCATTCACTCGGCGCGCTCAACAGCTGGTGCTCCACGTAGGGGTCGGACCCAGACCCAATTTGAAATATACAAGACAAAAGACGTGGCACTCAGGAACTTGTTTCAAAGCAAAAGTTTTTTAACCCTTATCGCAACCTCCACCAGTGGAGGTTGCGATAAGGATTAAAAAACTTTTGCTTTGAAACAAGTTCCTGAGTGCCACGTCTTTTGTCTTGTATATATATATATTCACTTAAAAAACCATAGGTTTCACACATGTTATAGTTAGCTGGACATTTCACTCGTAAAAAACCATTGAAATTCCCCCGTTATAGTTAGTTCAGATAACTATAACTCGCGCGCCCGCAATCCACTGCTGATGACGTCACATATTACATCACTCATGACATGGTCAGTGGCATCACTATTCATAGGACACCCCCGCGCCGCACGGCCACCAGCTGTCGCGTGTGCCCCCCGCCTGCCGCTGCTCTCAGCCTCGCTGAAGCCTTCCTTCCTCTCTGGCCACGCCCCCCGCCGCCGCTCGTTGCTATCCCGCTTTTGTTTGATATTGGACTTTATTTTGGTATTGTAATTGTTTTTATATCCTTTATCTGCCTTTTCTTGTGTTGTCGCCCCCCCTGTGCTGTTTCCCCGGCGCCCACCCGCCCCGCTCCCCGCTTCCCGCCGCCGGGAGTGTGGACACACCCCCTTCCCTCTGTGCCCTCTCCGCTCCTGCCTCCCAGCTGCTCCTCCCTCCCTGCACTTCGCCATAAATGGCGACCGAGCGCACGCGCAGCGTTAACGCGCAGCGGGTGCGCCGATTGTGCGCCGAAGGTGCGCCAAAGGTAAGCCCGTCTGCGCCCGTCCGCGCCTGGACCGCGCCCAGTGCCAGGACCCCTGGCTCCCGCCGACACCAGCCCACCCGCCGGACCTACGACGCCACCGACCTCCACGCACTCAACGCCGGTTGAATCCCGGGCTGCTATCGAGCCACACCAAAACGCACCCACGGACCCTTCTGCTGCCACTCCTGCAAGTTCACCTGCAACCGGACCTGCACTACAACAGCACCGACCAAGCCGAGCACCAGCAGCAACCACCTCAAGTGCATCCTGCTCAACACCCGCTCCATCCACAGACACGCCGTCGAGCTCTGGAACCTGCTCGACACCACAGCCCCAGACGTCGCCTTCCTCACGGAAACCTGGATGAACGCCTCCTCAGCGCCCGCCATCGCCATCGCCATACCGGACGGCTACAAGATCATCCGGAGGGACC
This sequence comes from Triturus cristatus, assembly GCF_964204655.1. NCBI lineage: Eukaryota > Metazoa > Chordata > Amphibia > Caudata > Salamandridae > Triturus > Triturus cristatus. The sequence goes on along the minus strand of NC_140585.1, from coordinate 826,711,288 downwards.
TTATCAACCAGACAGGAGGAGGCATCGCCATCATCCACAGGAACTCCATCCGCATCACGACCAACACCGACGACACCCACGCACCCGCCGAACACCTGCACTTCCAGATTCACATCAACCCCAAGACCACCCTCAGAGGCACCCTCATCTACAGACCCCCGGGACCACGCACACAATTCAGCGAAGACATCGCCGACTTCATCAACCCGCACGCCCTCCCCTCCGCTGACTACATTCTCCTCGGGGACCTCAACTTCCACCTGGAGAACAACAACGACCGCAACACCACCACCCTGCGGGACAACCTCGCCAACCTCGGTCTCAAGCAGCTGGTGACCACCCCCACCCACTACGCCGGACACACACTCGACCCCGTGTTCTCATCCAGCAAGGACATCGCCTTCAGCCACACCACCGGACTCCACTGGACGGACCACAGCTGCATCCACTTCAGCTTCAGAAGGACCACGATCCACCACCACCAGCAACAGGTTGCATGCAGAAGCTGGAACAAGATCACAGCCAACCAACTCGCGACTTCCCTGAGCATGAACCCTCCCACCAGCACAACGAACCCAAGCCAGGCGGCCACCAACCTCGCGAAGTGGATCAGCAACTGCGCAGACGACCTCGCCCCTTTGAAGACCCCGCCTAGCAGACCCGGCAGCAAGAAAGCCCCATGGTTCACCGACGAACTCAAGAGCTCCAAGAAGAACTGCCGAGCCCTCGAGAAAGCCTGGCGCAGAGACCCAACACCGAACAACATGACTGCCCTCAAGCTCGCCACCCAACAACACCACCAACTGATCCACGCCACCAAGAAAACTGCATTCAAGGAACGACTGGACAACAACGCCCACAACAGCAAGGAACTCTTCAACATCGTTAAAGAGCTCTCCAACCCCAACGCCGGAAACAACGACATCACCCCTTCACAAGACCTCTGCAACTCCCTCGCCTCCTACTTCCACAACAAGATTGCGGACATACACAACAGCTTCAGCACTCAACCGACGCACGCCACGATGGAACCACCGCTTCCCTCCACCACCCTCCGCGCCTGGACCCCGATCAGCACCGAAGACACCATCCGCACAATGAACTCCATCCACTCCGGATCTCCGACCGACCCCTGCCCTCACCACGTCTTCAACAAGGTCGACGCTGTCATCGCACCCCACCTGCGGGACATCATCAACACCTCCTTCGACACCGCTACCTTCCCGGAGAGCTGGAAGCACGCCGAACTCAGCGCTCTACTAAAGAAGCCATCAGCCGACCCCACCGACCTCAAGAACTACCGCCCCATCTCGTTGCTCCCGTTTCCTGCAAAAGTCATCGAGAAGACCGTCAACAAGCAGCTGCCCACCTTCCTCGAGACGAACGGATCCCTCGACCCCTCGCAGTCTGGCTTCCGGGCCAACCACAGCACCGAGACCGCCCTGATCGCAGCCACCGATGACATCCGAGCCCTGCTCGACAACGGAGAAACAGTGGCCCTCATCCTCCTTGACCTCTCCGCGGCCTTCGACACTGTCTGCCACCGTACCCTAGTGCAGCGCCTCAGCAACGTCGGAATCCAGGAGAAGGCACTGGAATGGATCATCTCGTTCCTCGCCGGAAGGACACAGAGAGTCCGCCTCCCCCCGTTCAGATCAGAAGCCACCGAAGTCATCTGCGGCGTTCCTCAAGGCTCCTCGCTCAGCCCTATCCTCTTCAACGTCTACATGAGCCCCCTCGCAGCCATCGCACGCCAACACAACCTCAACATCATCTCCTACGCCGATGACACCCAGCTGATCCTCTCCCTCACCAACGACCCCGCCACCGCCAGAGCCAACCTACACGAAGGGATGACAGACGTAGCCAAGTGGATGACGAACAGCCGCCTGAAACTGAACTCGGACAAGACGAAGTCCTCATCCTGGGATCTTCACCCTCCGCCTGAGACGACTCCTGGTGGCCCCCCGCCCTGAGCAGCGCACCCAAACCAACAGACCACGCACGCAACCTGGGCTTCATCCTGGACTCCTCCCTCTCCATGACCAGACAAGTCCACGCCGTCTCCTCGTCGTGCTTCAACATCCTGCACATGCTACGTAAGATCTTCCGGTGGATCCCCACCGAGACCAGGAAGACGGTCACCCAGGCCCTCGTCACCAGCCGTCTGGACTACGGCAACTCCCTCTACGCCGGAACCACCGCCAAACTCCAGAAGAGACTCCAGCGGATTCAGAACGCCTCAGCATGACTCATCCTGGACATCCCCCGTCGCAGCCACATCTCCGGACACCTGAGAGATCTGCACTGGCTCCCGTTCAACAAGAGAATCACCTTCCGTCTCCTCACCCACGCACACAAAGCCCTACACAACCAAGGCCCAGGATACCTCAACAGCTGCCTCAACTTCTACGCTCCCACACGCCAGCTTCGATCAACCGGCCACGCCCTCGCCGCCGTCCCCCGCATCCGAAGAGCCACCACAGGAGGAAGGTCCTTCTCCTACCTGGCCGCCAAGACTTGGAACTTCCTCCCGACCCACCTCCACCTGACCCAGGACCACCTTGCCTTCAGGAAGCAGCTCAAGACCTGGCTGTTCGAGCAGTAGCGGACCCCCCCCTCCCCTAGCGCCTTGAGACCCTCCGGGTGAGTAGTGCGCTATATAAATGCTTTGATTGATTGATTGATTGATTGACATCACTGATGACATCATCCTTGTGACAGAGTGGCGGTCGCGCGAGTTATAGTTATCTGAACTAACTATAAGGGGGGAATTTCAATGGTTTTTTACGAGTGAAATGTCCAGCTGACTATAGCACGGAGCGCGCACCCCGCAATTTTTTGAAAAAAAAATAAAATGTTTTTTTCACCCTTCGGGGTCCTTCAGGGACCCCCTGACAAAGGCTAGGGGGTCAGGAACTCTCTACCCTGCCCCTTTTTCACGTTCTCCACCTTTCTTTTTCACTGTCACACACAAAACACACAAAATGGCGGCCGACACGTCCTGATTTCGACCGATTCGAATGTTGACTGACATGTAACAACCAATCAGAATTACGCTCGCGCACGTTATGGTGCGCACACGGTGCACGCACGGTGCGTGCTTATAGATATTTATGTGCTTTTAAATGCAATTTTCTCAGGAACTACTGAACAGATTGACACCATATATGCAAAAGGCACATGCCTGACCTGAGGACTACCTCTTTGCCAAATTTCAAGTAATTCTGTTCAGCCGTTCGGGCTGTACCTTCGATTAAAGGTCCTATGGGAAAATGCATGGGAAAAACGCGTTTTGGGACCCCCCCTTTTTTATCAGCCCCCGCTTGACGAATCACCCCGAGACTTTCAGGGTAGGAGCTGAGCGGAGCGCCCCATTAGTTTTGAAAATTTTGCGAGGATTCGTCAACCGGCGCCAAAGTTATTCAAAATTGAATTTTCAGATTTCCTATGGAAACACGGTCCTAACTATAACTATCTACTGGCGACCGCCAGTAGATAATATATATATATATATATATATATATATATATATATATATATATATATATATATATATATATATATATATATATATATATATATATATTCACTGAAAAAACCATAGGTTTCACACAAGTTATAGTTAGGAATTAGCATTTAAAAAACTTTGCAAATTCAGTGAAAAAACCATAGGTTTCACACATGTTATAGTTAGCTGGACATTTTACTGATAAAAAACCACTGAAATTCCCCCGTTATAGTTAGTGCAGGCAACTATAACTCACGCGACCGCAATCCTCTGCTGATGCTAATACTGTATTTAGACACTTATTTGCCCATGTCTTCTTCCATTAAATTTTAGCTATACATATATTACAGTTATTTTTTTTTCATAAAGACACATATGTCATCAGCAGAGGATTGCGGTCGCGTGAGTTATAGTTGCCTGCACTAACTATAACGGGGGAATTTCATTGGTTTTTTATCAGTAAAATGTCCAGCTAACTATAACATGTGTGAAACCTATGGTTTTTTCACTGAATTTGCAAAGTTTTTTAAATGCTAATTCCTAACTATAACGTGTGTGAAACCTATGGTTTTTTCAGTGAATTTGTACTGTTTTTTAAATGCTAAGTTACTTTACGCCATTCGTGGCGTGCGTGCCCACTTAACGCAGTTCGCTCTGTGCACGCACGGTGCGCTTCGCGCACCGTGCGCGCACAGTGAGCACGCGGTGCGCTTCGCGCACCGCGCGCCCACTTTACGCAGTAAGTGCCGTGCACGCACGGTGAGCACGCGGTGCGCTACGCGCACCGCGTGCCCACGTTACGCTAGATGGGCCATGTACGCACGATGCGCTTCGCGCACCGTGCGCACATGGAGGACATATGATGCGCTTCGTTGTGAAAGGTAATATTTTAATTTTTCAAAACGTTTATAAGGGATGCACAAATGGTGCCCTTTGGGCACCGTTTGCACATGGGGTGGGGAGAGTATGGATATTTTTTTTATTTTTAATAATTTTTACCGTACGCGTACGGTAAGCGTAATCGCCGAAATTATCGAAAAAATTAAAATTCCTTTTTTGGCCTTAGGGGATATTTGGGGACTCCATCAACATGGCTAGGTGCTTTGGAGCTGTCTAAACAGCCCCTTTACATGTTTTTGCCCTTTGTTTTTAAACCGCCTCTCAGAGTGCGAGAGAGAAAATGGCGGCCGCCACTTCCTGGTTTCGACCGATTCGAATGTTTACTAAGATCTAACAGCCAATCAGATTCGCGCTCGCGCTCGCGCACGTCACCGTACGCGTACGGTAAGCTTACCGTAAGCGCACCGTAAGCTGGCTCAGATATATATATTGATTTAAAGGCTATTTTCTCAGGAACTACTGAACAGATTTACACCAGACCCACAAAAGGCACTTCCTTGACCTGAGGACTACCTCTCTGCCAAATTTCAAGTAACTCTGTTCAGCCGTTCGGGCTGTAGCTGTGTCTAAAGGTCCTATGGAAAAATGCATGGGAAAAACGCGTTTTGGGACCCCCCTTTTATCTCAGCCCCCGCTTGACGAATCCCCCCGAGACTTTCAGGGTAGGAGCGGAGCGTAGCGCCCCACCTATTTTGAAAATTTCGCGAGGATTCGTCGACCGGCGCCAAAGTTATTCCAAATAGAATGTTGCGGTTTTCCTATGGAAACAGGGTCCTAACTATAACTACCTACTGGCGACCGCCAGTAGGTAATATATATATATATATATATGTGTATATATATATATATATATATATATATATATATATATATATATATATATATATATATATTTCTAATAATGCTTCCTCTCACTAAAAACAATCTAGCCTGTCAACTTCACCAACAATCTCACATTTTCATTTTTAATTTAATATTTTTTCAGTTTTATGCAGTAAAAAGGTGTTTCTCAATGGTATTCTCAACCATTTTAACTAGCTCTGTGTCTCGAACTCAAAAAAACACAAAGGTCTCTGAAGGTTATAGATAAAGAGGAGGAAAATAACAATGTTTTAAAAAAATGAAGGACTCACCTTTCCTTATTTTTAATCCGCGTAAATCAAATGCTTTTTCTAATGTTATAACCGGCTGAAACCAAACGCCTAACAGGTGAGCATAAATAATGTTTGTCTGTGTGAATAACAGTTTTTATCAGCCACTCGGTGGGATGATAATGTATTCTTTCAATCTGAACCAAAGGTAATAGCAGGAAGCTATTTTATAGATTTCCTGGTAATCTGAGATGATGTTATAACGGTTACAGGGCATTTCTGATAAAATAGAAACACAGCAGGACAAAAAAGATACAAATGGGGTTTTTATACCAGTCAATAAAAGCATGCCGGCAGTTAATAGAAAATGTGTTCTTCAATTGTGCGAGAGTAGCAGCGCAGTTGGTATGGTATTAAAATAATTCATGTCTTTCCATAGCTGTTGCAGAATTCCTGCCAGCACGTGTGTGCAGTTGGACATGTATCAGCTCTGAGTGTTCTGAAGGGAAATAAGACCTTGAACATAAACTTCAATATATTTGTCAAACAAGGGGGAAGAAACCTGTGCACACTTAAACTGACACTGCAATAAATGTAGAAATTATGAGGATGCTGCATTACGTGTAGACCAGGTCTGAAGTACTGGAAATTTGGTATTTTAAAAAAACATGGCAGCACAAGGCAGATTGCCACCTTCTTCAGGTATGGCACTTAGCCATGCGTACATTCAAAACAAAATGATTCTGGACTTGATCTTTCAGTTATGTTATCAATAATGTATAGAGCTCTATCCCACCCATAGACGTTCTTGGATTTAGGGCCTGATTTTGAAGAAAGGCTTTAACAGTTGTTTTGGAAAAATATCTGTGTGCACCTTAAGGTGCCCAACCACCCCATTTGTAGCTTGTTCGCCACAGCGTAACACTTTCTCGAGTCGCTGCTCCATCATGATGTCTGTCATAATTAGGTTCTTTCAGTTCTGGCATTAAAGACATGTTGGACTTTCACATGAAAAGTAAAGACATCGCTCCTAAAATACTGTAAAACGATGCAGCTTGTTTGGGAGACTAGATATATGTGTACTGACAATATTTCCCAACTTCGAAAGTATATTCGAAGGGCCTATTCACAAAGGTAAGTTCACTTTTGAATAACTTTACTTTTGTCTATCCATCATTTAGGCATATAAAGTTACTCAAAAGAGTATTTCTACATGTCTGCATTCACTGAATTCAGGAACTGGAGACCAATAGGTGTAAAGTTGCTATTTGTAACATTTCACACATAAGTGGAGGTCTCCACCACTGGGGAAAAGTTATTAAAATGATTAAATTAAAAATAAATTAGTAAAAAAGTGTTAATATTAACATAAGTTAAAATATGTACTTAAACATAGAACAAAAAATGATACAATATTGACTTAACATTTACATAAGTTATCTCTAGAATTCATTTCAAATAGTTAAAATATTTTTAAAAATTAGTCATATTAATGTTTAAATAAATGTTTAAATTAAAAAGATCTATCAACACATTTCATAATGAACTATTATTTAAACCTCATTTATGTATAATTTTTTCCCATTAAATTAAATTTTCTCTTTTTTAAAATGTAATACAAGTTAATTCTAATGAACTTTCATTTCAAGTCCCTGTCTCCATAATTTTCTATGGGAGGGTATTGCAGTACCAGTGTTGGCCACATGTGATGCTGGACTTACTCCAGCTCTGAGCTGGATTACATTTGCAACTGTTTTTGTTTGTCTACAGTAACTATAGAAGTGGAGTTTGTGAATATCGATGGACTTTCTCTTTTGAAGCTGAGTGCAGGTTCCTTCCTAAACTCCTCCCATAACACCTCCCGAGCCCTCCTTTATCAATCCTTACTCCTACCTACTCCTCCATAATCCTCTCACATTTATTCTTAAATAGTCCTGTTTATCCAGCCACTCCCCCTGTCCCTCCCACACTTACTACTAAAATGTATATGTGTGAGATGATCTCTGTAGATAACAGAGGTGTAGATCTCTGCATGAAGGTTAGTAAATAACATTTGTACTAAATTGGTAGTACTACTGTAGTACTCTAAATGTAGTATAAAATGCAGTTTGCAAATAGGCTTCTAGAGTTTATAATTGGTAAGTGAAGCTCTGCCTTCTATCCATGCAAAAGAAGGAATTTTAATGGGGCTTACACCACTGACGTAGACAATCCAAAGGCAGATGTTAAAAAGCAGAGCTAGTCAATGTGGTCGAGAAAACTCTTCAGCCATGACAGAGAAACCAAAATGCAGTGACATTTCTACCAAGAAGAATGTCTGAGGACATGCAGCGAACACACTTTCAGTAGGACATTGCCCTAACAAACAAACATACTTTAAAAGAACTGGTAACAAAGATATGTCTGCAGAGCAAATGAACTACTTTTCAGAACAGTAAAAAAATACAACAGCTTCAACATGCCAATTATTTAGCATCAGACCAGATTAAATTGACATATTCTTAAAGATGGTAATGACACTGTAGTTTTAGTTTACCCGAAGCATCCAAATTACAAAGAATCTAAACCTGTGAGCCAATTATCCAGTTACCTAATCTAAAATATACTGTTTATGTTCCACTTAACTTGTACAAGAACCCACACACATGGCTTTCCAAAGATTAGACCTAATCATTCATTGAGGTGCTGTTGTGGGTTTTGTAGAGGTAACCTGGTATTTCTAACTTCTACTCTTTAGAGCATATCTGAGGGAAAAGTGCTGGGTAGAAAATGGTGAAGACAGGGTTGTGTAAGGATAGACTGCTCGGCAAAATGTATAATTAGTAAAGCAGATAAAGAAAGCTTCTGACAGGACATAAACTGCCACATTCAAATCCCCAGAATAGCTCAATCTGTATAAATAAATATTTCATCATGGATTAGACAGGCTTCTGTGAAAAAAAATCTAATTCACAATCATTTTAATTTGGATAACAAAGCATTTTTAAATGAAATCCAAATAAACAAGAAAAATTTAACATTGTTGCGGTTTTCATGCTGGATTTTGAAATCTAGTTTTTGGGGTATTGCCTGATTGTATTTTCACTCCGCAGTATGTTTGTTGAGTGGCTGCTCGATAAAGTAGCATGATTTTAAATCAATCAACTAATAGTAAGGAATTGCAATATCACATTTTTTTCCTGCAAAATATTTTTTTATTTCATAAAATTCCTTTAAAATTGCCCAAAATTGTGTTTTCAACATCAATAGTGATTTTCCTGGATCTCACATGACTTTTGTAATGCGAGTGAGCATATTGTGTAAAGACTCAGGAGATACTGGAAAGGGACTGGTTTGACCAATAATGCCTCTTGTGACATATTTTCTTATTGAATTGGTTCTCTAATGCAAAAAGTACTCAAAAGTATGTTCTAAACCTGGCATCTTTTGGCATGTTTCCCCTGTCTTTTTGCTTTCTTACCTCCTGGTTTGATGGTGCGGGACTTCGTTTTTGCTGGTTTAGTGTCTCTGCGCACTTTTACACTGCTGTTCAGTGTTAAAGTGCAAGCGCTCCGGTTCTAAATTGTGTTTATGGATTGGTGTTTTTCCATGAGTGGGATATTTTATTTACTAGACAGTCCCTAGTACAGTGCACTGTGTTTGCCCAGGGCCTGTGGGCATGCAGCACTGGTTGTGCCACCGACTCAAATAGACTTTCAAATGTGTCTCAGACCTGCTCCTGCAGTTTCTGTGTGTAGTTTTTAGAGCCATGTTGTCCTGGCAAATGCACCCACTTACCAGGCCCAAACATTTGCTTTTCTTACATGTAAGGTACCCCTCAGGTAGACCCAAGGTACCCCTATGGGCAGGGTACAGTGTGGGGGAAAGGTAGGACATGTACTGGCATTTATTACATGTCCTGATAGTGAAATACTGTGCATTTTGTTTTTCACTATTGCAAGGCTATCTGTCCCATAGGCTAACATGGGAAGTAGCTTTGTAACATCTTACAAGCATAACTTTCCATTGGGATAAGATAGATAAATGGAGTTTAGGCTTCCTGAACTCAGAATCTAAAAATACATATTGAAGTAAAGATTATTTTTGTATTGTATGTTTGAAAATGCCACTTTTACAAAGTGTTGTAACAAACCAGTGAGAAACCCAATAAACCCTTGGTGGCTTGGGCAAAAAATCTAGTGTTAGATAAAGGTGCCTACAAGGGATTTTATTTTCTAATCTTAGTGAATTTTATACAGACTAGTTACTTATATGTTAAGGCCCAATTGGTGAATAAACCTTGAAAAAATCTAAACATCAATGTAGTTGTTCATAAAATTAATATTCAACAGAACACGGATATATCTTTTTTCATGAGGACACAATTTTAAATGTGAAACAGAAATGTAGGGGGTACATTCAAAGACAGTAAAACACCATGATAGAGGGTACATAAAAGAGCCTACAAATCATAGGTATAAACATCTATTCCAAAAGTATACAAGGAAGGAAATGAATCTAAAGCAATAGAAAACAATTCCTCCAATGCCTCAAATGCTAGGGAAATAGATGTGACAGTCGACGTTTCGGTCTGTTGTGGCAATATCATCCATCAGACCATCTTCAGGACATACAGTTGTTTGTAAAAAAAAGTCCCTATGATCATGTTCAGTAGTTAACTCGAAGCAGAGCGATCAAGTATTGAAAACACAACAAAGGTCTTACGGATAGGCTCCTATATTGGTAGAGTGAAAATCTCTATCGCAGTTTAATTTAAAGGGAGAAGCCAAGCCTGACGAACTCCACAAGAAAGGCAGAAGTCTCTTGCCAAAGTTGAGGAGAAGTATGAACAATCAATCCTCCAAAGAAGCGAGTTATAAATGACTCGTTGTCTCCAATGCGTCCCGCACACTGAAACCAGTTGGTGGCATTTTCTTGCGTAACCATCCAGTGTGCCTCTGTCTATTTTGTGTTCCCTGTCTGGGTTTAAAGTGACAAGAGAAGGGGACATGCCTTCACACCAGACAGACACAAGGGGTGGTAGAGGTGTACCCTGGGTTTCCTGGGCGACTCATACCCAGGCTGAATAGACATGGCTGTATTTAGAGTAGGCAGAGGAGTTGCCACTTGCCGCCTTCTGCAAAGCTGTCTCCCCCTCCTGGAGTGAACATGGTCTGAGCCAGGCAGAACTGGTTTATGTATGTCAGTGGAACTTTGTTTGTACCACCTTCAAAGGGAAACATGGCATAAGTGTTGGGGCCCTGAGTCCAGAACTTTAGAATTCTTTTGGATCAAGAAATCTGCCAAGAAGAAGAGCTGGGGAAGTTGTGAGGAGAGACTTCCACTTTGCTATGTGCTTTGCTGTGTTGGCTTACAGTGTCTGCTTCTGTCTTGGGCAGGTAAAGGACTGGACTGGACTTTCTGAATCTTATTTTCCTGAGTTTCTCCAAGGGCTTGAGGAAGAGCTTGCCCCCAGTTCAAGAAATCTAAGGAACAGCAACTAGTTCAAGTTAATCTAATTCCAGCACCAGTAACTGTGTGTTTTGTGCTGCAACAGAAGAAAAAGCAACCCGATGCCATAAACGATACTGCTGCCTGCTACGTGACCCTAAGGCACCGAGGAGGGCACTGCTGCATCTTGCCCCGGTCTCACTGATGATGCCGACTGGTGCCACCACCAAGCCACTGCTTGCACAGTGACCTGTGGACACCGCTCTTTGCACCACCTTGCTTCACACCACCGCCCTGGTATCCCCGACGACGACGTTCCCTGCCAACATTGATACCGCTGCCTAAATTGTGGTTTGGGGGCACCACTCGTAACTCACACAATGCACCACACCGGTGCCATTGACTCCAGTTCGTCAGCCTATGACCGTGCTTCAACAATGATGATGTTGCTGCCTGCACGCTGACCTGCTAGCACCGTGACGAGCACTGTTCCACTTTCCACTGCAGCTCTGGTCTCACTGACGCCACTGGATGCCATTACCGAGCCGCTGTCTGCACTGTGACCTGGGGGCACCTCACGTCGCTGCACTTTGTACTGCAGCCTCGACACCCACTGACACACTGGAGCTCCTGCCTTCAACCGTACATAGTTCGATCTGCAACACATGTGACATCAAGGGCCTGCCGACTCCTGCGCCGACGCCAGAGCTCACCCCGAGGTCCCTAATGCCCTACATTTCTAAAGGCACTGGTTTGCAGGTCTTCCTGACACCGCAGCTGGCCCGCCAGACCGCGGTCAACCAGAACTGTTGGATTTGTTTGTTCACGATGCCGTGATAGCCCCAGACGGAGCTATCGACTTCAAGGAACTGATTTTAAAGCCTATTTTTGCTTATTGATATTTTGGAATAAATGTATGTTGGATTCTTATCTTTTTTGTATTATTTTATACAGATAAATATTGGCTATTTCAGGCGTGGTGTCCTTGTGTGGTGTTTTCACTGTTTTACTGTATGTTATGTGCAAATGCTTTATACACTGCTTCTGAAATAAGCCTGACTGCTCGTGCAACCTACCAAGGGGGTGAGCAGGGGTTATTTTAAAAGTGTAACTCCCTTATCCTGACTAGGAAGAGGTGTCCCTACTTGGACAGGGTAACAACCTGTAAACTAGAGACCCCCATTTCTAAGTGTGTAACATAAAATGTCAAGTAATTTTGTGGACTTCATGTTATGCAAAATTCTGGACTTATGTAAATTTGCCCAGCATAATAACATTTATCCTGGTCTACCTAATAAATAATGTGTGAGTCACCCGTGTGAAATAGAGAGACATCAAGTATTGGTATGGGAACAGCCTTTGTTGGCTTTCCCAGCTTTGTGTAGAGTGCACTAACACAATCGGACTTGCCCCTTACAAGTCTGCCGTGCACCCACAGCATGAATTCATTGAGCAAACTTACTAATGAACTTGAAATAAGGGGCCTATCAGTTAGGTTCCTGTCAAGTTGGGCAAAGAGGTTGATTAATTAGTGGAAATATGCAGCTGTCACCCGTTTGGTCGAATTAGCCTTCACTACAAAAACATAGTGATGGATAGACAAGAGATAGAGTGGGATGTACGGAAAGAAAAGGTATTTGCCACATAAATCGCCTGATTGATATTTGTGGAACTGAAACAGCAGTTTGGCTTCCCACACTCCCAATGTTGGCGCTATCATCATCAATTGATGCACTGCCTACAAGCAGCACTTCATCCACAACCCATAGCTTTGGTTACTTCTCCAATTCAAACACACTTGCACTCATGGGGACTATGCAAGGGGCAATATCTGAGTTATACAGTACCCTTGTCAGGCACACAAATTCAAATCTACCATCCCAAGATCTTAAATACACCTAGTTAAACAGATTTGGGGCCTGATTTATTGATTTGATTACTCCGTCACAAATGTGATGGATATCCCGTTTTCTTTACTTCAAGTCCATTATGTCCTATGGCACTTGAAATAAGGTGGAAAGAATATCCAGCATGCTTGTGATGGAGTACCTGATTGCCAAAATGTATACCAGGCCCTAATCGTAGAATGTACTGACAAAGACTTCAATGACTTACTAACTGCACATGATAAGAACTATGAGAAGCCAGGCTCAAGCTCAAGTATTTCATAATCTTATACCTATGACACTTGTCAACAATGAAATTCTTGAGGCTGGCCTCAGTCCCCTTGTGAAGTGCTGCAGTTGTAATGAACCAAATGGTGAAATAGTACACTTACTACTGGACTGCTGTAAATGAACTCAATGGATAGAAGTCTGGTCCACTGTGAAGGACATGCTGGAAATCACATGCACACTACTTGGGTAAACCTCTATACTGCATGATGTCTGTTACTGGAGGAAATACATCACTGTTGCAGATGGCTTACTAGAGTAGGAATCCTTAGACTGTGGAGGAAGTCCACTATCCTCTCTCATTATATATTGTTCCATGACATGCATCTTACAGCATCTTTTAAAAGGATAATCTGTCCATTAAATTATGAAATGATAACATATGAAATAGACTGGGGAATGATCTTGTCGAAATAAGTTATTGGTTTTGGAAATATTGTTCACTATGACATACTGGTGTAAGCATGGGAGGTATCATGATTAATTTTGCACGCAGTAAACTAATTTATGTCCATTGATGTGTGTCTATCTTCCTTATCCTTCATCTTTTTTTATTACTAATAAGATAAAATAATGTGGTTGATGATCTCTACATAATGTTTAGTAATCAATATAAGATGCCATATGATGCTGCAATATCAGATATAATCAATGGCAGAACAATTCTTACTGATGATGTTAGGGTCATAGGGTCAGACTGATGAGAGAAAAATATTAAAACAGACAATAAATATTACACAATGACCTTTGTATAGACAACCTATAGGTTAAGTACAAAGAAATAATGTATGTATTGATTCTATGACTGTTCAATATTGATAATGTTCTTTGTTCTTGAAACTAATAAGGAATAAATATTAAAAAAGCGTTGATACCCTTTCCTCATCCTATCCAAAATAGAGTTCTGTGGATGTGGAGGGCCCTTTAAAAAGCACTTCAGGATAGTTGAGACCAAGCTATCTATAAGAAATATCTGTGATATCAATAATATTTCAATAAAACACAATTAAAAACAATCAGCAAAGCACAGTCCAGTGTTGGAATGTCATGATTTTAATAAAGATACAAAGTTAACTATTACCATGCCATTTGTTACTAGTACTTGTTCTAAAGACTAGACTTTCAGGATTTCTTGTCTAGTTTTCTAGTTCTTGGTCTTGGGATTTCAAATTTCTGATACATAAGCAGACCTTTTCATTTCTCATTGGCCATTTTCACTGCATTTTTAATTCCTTCCTCATAATTCCAGAACTGAGGTCAGCCTCATGGCATATTTGCTCACTGATAATGCAAAAGTCAAGCACTGTTGGATAGTATCGTGTTAGATTTTGCCTTCCATGGATTTCTAGAAGTTGGCGTTTTTGCGATTGGTATTGATTGACTTTGCGGCTCCTAAGAAGCAAAGAATGCACTGCCAGCATTTCAGCATTTCAAGTGCTTTTTGAAAATAAGGACATTACCGTCACAATAGCTTTTACAATCTACAAGTGCAATTGAAATCTATGAAGAATAATTTTTGATTCCCTTTCAGTTTATCTAGCAATGAATCTTCAACCTTGAATGTACAAGCCTAATGCACGTATCTGATATTGAGAAAAACATTTCATAATCATGAAAAAACTGGTTTACATTATCTGCAACAAAAATGCAGCACTAGCATGCCACACTCGTTTGTGATCATCCTGGATGTACAAGTGGATATATGTTTTTGGGGAAGGGGGGAGCAGCACAGACCACTGATACCAGGTTTGTGTGAAAAAGGTAGGTATAACAAAACAACCTTGGCCTTTGCCTTACAAAACTACAACCTGACTATACAAAGTTAATCACCTACGTTAAGCTACCCCCACCCCTAAAATGTTCCCCCCACCAAAACTTAATTCAGGAATATCGTACATGCTCCAGAGCTGGTCAACTGCAACTGAGACCTTTAAACTCCCTTCCCTCTTTACTACATCTATTAGCCTCTTCCTGGCTCGTCCAGGTGTGAACCTGCCTACCCGTTCCCTTTCAGACAGAATTGCCGCTGACAACAACAATAAACTTCTGTAAACCATGGCACCTTCCCTGCCAACTGCCACCCAGAAAAAGGGGCCCCATAATGTGCCCTTTTGCTGCCTCCCACCCCCTGGGGAACGAGTTTCGAACTAATGGCTGTTGAGTACTTTCACCAACACTAGCTTTAGCTGCAACATGTAGAGTTCAATGCATATGGAGGAGAACCAAACCATATCACCTTGCAAATACCACATCTTCCTAATGAAGATCCGAATGCTCAACTCTGCCCAGGACAATGTCCTTGCAAAAAAAGGGGGGACGCATTTCCTAGAACTGCTAACTCCTATCCCTGACCATGGCTGCTGGCTTGACAGACCGACGCCCAAAGCTTCGTTGAACAAACTCCATCCTCCAAACGAGGCAACCAGCCCATATCTCCTGAATCTCCCACAGGTCCTCCTACATGAAGTTAACACTGACCAACCTTGTGAAGCACTGACTCGTTCGCACCTAAATGTATAAGCAGTATATCAGGAGATTGATCCCCTAATGGTAATCTAATTCCAAAAGGGGAGGGGGCCCCTTTACTTTCCTTCCCCTTTTTTTCATACCAGCTGATGTAGTACATAGCGACAAAGAGAACCTAAAAATGCCTTGTGACTGCTGGAACTCTAGTATCTTGCCCAGGACGATGTCCTTGCAAAAAAAGGGGGGACGCATTTCCTAGAACTGCTAACTCCTAGCCCTGACCATGGCTGCTGGCTTGACAGACCGATGCCCAAAGCTTCGTTGAACAAACTCCATCCGCCAAACGAGACAACCAGCCCATATCTCCTGAATCTCCCACAGGTCCTCCTACATGAAGTTAACACCGACCAACCTTGTGAAGCACTGATTCGTTCGCACCTAAATGTATAAGCAGTATATCAGGAGATTGATCCCCTAATGGTAATCTAATTCCAAAAGGGGAGGGGGCCCCTTTCCTCTCCGTTCCCCTTTTTTTCATACCAGCTGATGTAGTACATAGCGACAAAGAGAACCTAAAAATGCCTTGTGACTGCTGGAACTCTAGTATCTTCCTGCCCTACTTGACTGAAGGGTGGCCCACACTTCATATCTTCAAACCTGCAGCCTGATGCCCGGGAGCAAAACCTGCAAAACAGAAACAAAGTTGACACCTTGTACCATTATTCAATGCTCCTCCCACCCCCTAACATGGAGATGCCCCAACACTAAACAAGTCTGCATGGCTGCCCTCAGCGAACCAAGCAAACCTAACTATGGGACATAACCGGAGCCACAACATCCTGTCAGCACTCTTATGATATGTCTTAGATGTGTAGATCAATACCCCCCGGCCCACGACAGACCAACCGACTAAGAATGGCCCTACTCCCCCTGCCCCCAAACGTTCAAGGACCTGCAAAGCTCTGGAAAAACATCCCGGGCATAAGGGCTGAGAACAAAACATGACTCACTGGTCAGACTGTACATCCTGGTGAGAACCCAGTGCACCCGCATAAAATACAGAATGACAAAGGGCTCCTTTTACGCTCACCAGCCAACTTCCCTGGACCTGCCCTCTAAATATTCCCCTTCCAATGTCATCTGCGGAGGGTGCATAATCCCATCAAAGCTTGCCTGGAAAGGCAATATCTGCCTGGTTGCCATAAACGGTAAAATTTGACTGTCCTTTGTCCATAGGAGGATTATAAATCGCATTATATCCTCTGTCCTACCCCATTCCTCCGACCTCCCCGTGGCCCAACCTGATAAAATTTAGGCCATGCCCTGGCATAAGCCATCCTCATCTACACTTCTAGAGAAATGGCTATCTACTAAACCATCCTACCCCCTTAATGACTAAAGAGCCTGAGTCATCCCGGTCCTGACCTTTTTCACCTCCGTGGCCTGCCCATGGAAACTCTTGCACTGTGCACTAAACAGAGCATCGGCAATGCTGGCGTCCCCACATGATACCTGCCTGGCTCCCAACAAGATATCAAGTTGCCTGTATTTGTAGAACAAAACCCACTGACACCTCAAAGCTGCTTTACTGATTAGCGACTCCCCACCCATACCACTGACCTGGCGTCAACTCTAAAGCGAACTTTCCTGTGTGCCCACTGCCCTCCCCATAATGCCACTGCCATGCCCAAAGGAACAGTTTTTGAAGGCCATGCTGAGACCACTCCGCGTTCCCTCCAGTGGCCACACCTCGGCCCACCGATGCTCCAAGAAAGCCCAAAACAAAACCCACCATCACTCCTGCCAATATCTGAGTGACCAAGTCCTTGTCTGTCAATACTGCTAGAGGAATTCCATTAAGAGTTGTAGAAAAGACTTACCACCTCTGCAGCCAGCCTGATAAGATGGCGCGGAAATGCCAACCCGAGAGTGACACCGCAACCTCTTACCCCTACCCACACCGCTCCCATTACCCTGCATGCAAGGTTCCTAATGTCCCAACAGGATCTGCACCTCCCTGTCTGTTACTTTCACCTGCCTAACATTGCATCCAGAAGCCTCTGCTTGTAACTTTCCTGTACCCCAGGAACCTAGATTCCATCATCCATGAATCAAGCTCTATACCAAGAGAAAAATGTCCCATTGTTGGGTCCCACGAGTCGTTTTTCTGCCAATGGTAAACCTGATAACTCATGAGCTCCTGGTACTTACCAGCCTGTGCTGGCAGTCCACGTCACCGGATTTCCCTTCAACCAGGAAGTCATCCAAGTAATGTGTTACGTGCTTGTGACCCGTGCATCGTATTCAACTCCAGGAAGAACATACTGAATGACCCCAAGAGAACACCCAAAAAGGAGCCACACCTTAGACGCGGTTTACCACCCTAGAATTTGACCTGCATTAGATTCTCACACAGTTGAAGGTCAGCATCAAACGGAAGGCACAGTTAATGCCGCTCTTCACCTTAAGCACAACCTGTCCCACTTTTTCCAGTAAAGTTAATGCTACATTCACTGATGAGTATGTCACCAAAACTTGTTCCTCAGGTATAAATGTATTTACTGACTATCCGTCCGACCACGAAAGGTTTTGAAGCAACCTAACTGCCCCTGCTTCTCTTCGGTACTCCTCGGAAAAAGGTGAGGCACAGATAACTCAGCCCAAACTAGCCCCACCAACCTACCTTATCTAATCTCTTTGCCCACTTTGCCTCTCGCTACCTGCCTATGTGTGCTGGCTGATTTCAAGGTAGACACCAAGTGTCGCAATCTCGGACCTTCCTCCCAGACTGAAACCCCACGGGAAGCCTTGCAACCATATGTTTTCCTTCCATACAGAGTGGGAATGCCCAAATTCCAGTCTGTCCAACTTGATTGGCATAAGAGCCTGTACTTCCAGACCCTGTCCATCCTTCCTTTCCTGTGGAAAACTACAGCTGCCCATGTCTCACTGGACCACTGGACCGACCCCAGCTCCCAGCCATTTGCCCACGCCTGCCTGTCTGCACCTTTGTAACGTTCATGTCAAACTTTATGATTATCCGTCATGTAGCGCCCTCTCTTGCAATCCCAATAAGCTCTAAATTGACCACCCCATTCTTTGATGAACAGCCCTACCCCTCCTAGGTTGGGGCACCCCTGGAATGGATGGTATATGAACGTTGTACCTAGAGCTGTAAAATTGTTTTACCAACTTAGCTGGACCCATATTATGGTACCATAACCACAGTCACTGTTGCCCAAATGTACCACTGGATAGTAGGCCGTACGAGCAGGGGCGTAATACAGGCCCCCGCACCCCCCACGGTGCGGGGGGGGTCCACCAGCTGCAGGGGGGCCCCCTCGGCACGGTAATCAGGTCTAAGCGCTCTGGATAAAATCCGAAGCGGGGGGCCCTCACAGTACATTGCAGGGGGGCCCCTTAAACTCTGGTTACGCCACTGCATTCGAGCCCTGAGTTCGTCATCCTTCCTCACCCAAGTGTAACCTTCATAATTTATTTGGGCTTTCCGATGATGACCATCTGTGAAATTAGTGAGACTGTCTGAGGACTATTCAGAACACTCTATGATAGATACAAATGTTGCCATCCATGTCTCTATCAACGCCGGCACCTCCAGCCATTTGCACAGCTAAAATTCCTTCTCTTTTGACCCATTCTTGGACGTTAGCTCCCTAGGTAATAGTTTAAGTGTCTCTTCCCACTCCCTTCCTCTTATCTTCCCCTTAGTAGCAACACGTGATTAGACCCAATGGCCTTGGATGGTCATATAATGTAGTAACTCCCCACCCCTGTACGCCCGTCTTACCAGACTGCGCCGCCTGATCTCTTGTGGCCCACCCCCAGGCTATGACTTGTGCTCCTGTCTGCAACATGAATGATGAACCAAGATCGTTCTGAAAGTGGCTCCACTTACCCTATGGCCCCAAGTACCTCCTGATGTTGGTCACCCTGCCCACGTAGTGAAGCAACTGTCTGCATTTTGAGCCCTTCCAAAACAATATTTGTATCCTCCCATAGCGACGGGCCTCCCTACTCATACCAATATCAGCTCAGGCAGGCCTCCCCACTCGTATCACTGACGCAGGTCTCCCCGCTCACACAGACACAAGCTTAGGTGGGCCTCCTCTCTCATACCGCTGTGGTAGACCTCCCTGCTAGTACCGTTTAGGTGGGCCCGCTCCCAGGATACTCCGTCGCCTCCTCTAACAGATACCCCTTTGCAGTGTCTGTCCCATGTCAGCTTACCTGACGCCATTGTTGGTGCCTGCTCCGGGACCCCTCGCTTCGCCATGTCTGTGGCGCAAGGTTCCTCCCCTTCTGCCTTGAGGGTGCCGAGAACCTGCAAAGTATTAGTGACATGTTCCACACCCCGCCCAGATCCTTGTTAGCAAACAACTTGGAACCTCCAATTGTACCTCATCCTCACTCTCAATTCCCTTACCTCATCTTCAAGCACCCGCATGTGTACGTCATGTTTCAACACCAGACCTTGTTGTAACTAACTTATGCTGGGGGGCCGTACCCTACCCTTCAAATCTATGCAATGATGCGGGATGACCCATTCAGTTCACTGGTCTGCTGGGTGTTGTATTAAGCCCTCCAGCGTGTTGCATCGCCGAGGCCACGCCGGACCTACTTGGGGTGATGATCTTGCTGTCTACCGTCACCGTCCAGCTGGCTGCACGGGCCCGCCTTCTCTTCCCCTCAGGGCCCTAAGTCACACTAAGCTCTCCCACTCCAGTTACCCTGTCAACCTGTGGAAAACAATTACAGGCCCGGTGTGCTGGTACCCCTAAACCGAATGCCTCCAACTACACTGTTGTAAGCTCGATAGTCATGCCAACCCCACCTTCTGCTGATCCCGCTACACCAAACCCCCATAGTCCTTCCCAATGTCCTCTGTCAGGACTTCACCAGTCCTCCCCTGCTCTAGGCTTCCACGCCCTAACAAATTAAAAACTCCTTCAACGCAGTCCTCCAGCTCCCTGCCTTCCCGCAGGCCCTGGTCCCAGATGACCCTCCTTCAAGCCAGCTATCCCTGACCCCGTCAAGTGTGTGCCATTAGTCGCCCATACCACGAGGTCCAAATCAATGCCCCTTAAAGGTATGTGTAGCACTCCGTAGAGCTTTAGTGAAATGACAAACTGGGGGTTCTCTCAAAGGGTTGTGGATGATGTAATTGAGGGCACAGCTAACAACATGCAAACTGAAAATCTGTGCTTAGCATAGGATGCATCCTAACTGGTATTTTGCTGCATCCACATACATAGAACAAGTAACCTTACACCTACAATATGCCAGGGCTATCCAAGGAAGCAGGAAAAATAGAGAGCCCGATAGGGACCGGTCTCTGCACCAGCCTTTTGATCTGCCGGCAGGACCCAGCCCACTCAAAGCCCTGGTGTTCCCGGATCCCTCCCTCTTCCCTACCCTTTACTGGGACCACATCCCTGCCCACCTGACACACTACGAGGCCTCTACCAACTACCAAGACACCCAGCTCATCCTCTCTTTCTAATTAAACAGTTAGGGCCATAGTTATTAAAAAAGTGGTTGCATCACTTGAAAAGGGCAGGAATGCGCCGCATTTAAGACAATATGTCTCATTCCTGTCCTTTGCCCTGTGCTGTTGCACAATGGACTGCTTAGCACCAACGGGGGCACCCTTGCACCATAGTGCAAGGGTGCCTGCGATTCATGCAGGATTGCTTTTTGTGCACAAAAACAATCCTGAAAGGCTTTATCCTCTTTCTATGAGTGCTGCAGAATGCAGCACACATAGAAAGTGGAAACAACAGGGAGAAATAAAGATATTTCTCCTCGTTACGCTTCTCCTGTGGATTAATAACAATAATAATAATACTGCCATTTATTGACACTCATTGAAATCCCTCCCTGGCACAGAGTAATGCAACACAGTGATTTGCACTGCATTACATCACTGGTGATTTATGAAGCCACAGTGGCCTCATTATGAAGGCAAGGTGGCCTTCCGTGGCTTCACAAATCTAATTTTTCATTTGTGTCACTCTTGCACCACACTGCCTGATGCAAGAGCGATACAAAGGGGCTCATCAATATGCCTCTTAGCACCAAGACCATTCTCATCTCCTGCATGTCTGAAACTGCCAGATGGATGAAAACCAACTGTCTAAACCTCAACACAGACAAAACAGAAGTAGTACTCTTCGGCAAAGACACCTCACTATGAAACTCCACCTGGTAGTCTACAGAACTTGGATCAACACCCAGCCAGGGCCAGTATAGTGTTTGATAACCAGCATTGCATGACTGGACCCATGAACACAGTTTCTGCCTCTTATTTCTAGACTCTCAAAATGTGCAAGAAAATCTTGAAAATCTTGAAATGTCTGTGAATCAATGCCCAACTGATCAGAAAACATCAAACCATACATATGCCAGCAGTCAGACTACTTCACCACAGTCACATCACCTGCACCTCTAAGACCTTCACTGGCTCCCTGTCTACAAATGTGCACTCTTCAAACTCTTCACACACACATATAAAATCCCTGCACAACTCTGGCACCACCTATTCCAATAATCGCATTAACTTCCACACACCCACCAGACACCTCCGCCCAGTCAGTCGCCTACTCAAACACGTCCCTCATATACCTAGAACCAGAGCCGGGGGTCCTTCCTTCTACTTCTCTCCTAAAGCCTGGGATGACCTACCCCCTCACATCAGAGCCTCCTCCTCAGTAGTTGAGTTCTTCAAGAAACTGAAGACCTCGCTCCTCACATAGGCGTGGCTCAGACACAGACTGCATAGTGACTGCTTATCAGCAGCAGGATACCCTTCTGGGTGAGTCGTGCACTCTACAAATTGATATGACATGAGGTACCGGTAGGAGGACCACGTAGAAAAACAAGGGTGTGTGTCATATTTCCGGTCACCCTGTGATCTACACCGAGTGAAACAGCCAGCTCAAAAACATTTGCGCCCAGTTTTTGCACATGCATCAAAAACCAAAATAGCGATTTTTTAATTGCGAAAAATAAGGAATCGCAATTTCAAAATCGCTATCCGAAATGCATGAATCCATTTGCGAAATAATACAGATTCGCAAATAATCGCTAAAAGGATTTGCGGGGACATAAATGCGAGGCGCAAAAAAAGAAAATACCAAATTGTGATATCACTTTTAGCGAGATCGCTATTAGCTAAATCGCTATTAGCAAAAATCGCAAAAAGCATGTTGCATTGGAAGCAGGCTGATGACATCACAACCAGGAAGTCATCCAGTCCATGCTTCATTCAGTGCCCAGAGGAGTTCAGAGGAAGAGGCAGAGTACTGGAGCTGAGCTGAAACACACCCAAGTCTGTATCCAGCAACTTTGACACAGGATGGACAAAACAGCATCAGGGGAGAGTGCCACGCCCAGAAAAAGGAAGATGAAGTTCAGTGAGAGAGAACTAGAATATTTCATTGAGGAGGTCAGCAAGAGCCATGACAAGCTCTTTGGATAAATGTCTCTGAAAGTGCCAGAGGCAGAAAAAAGAAAGATATGGCTGCGCATTAAGACCAAGGTGAATGCTGTAGTTGTCACACACCACAGCATCGACAACTTAAAAAAAGAGGTGGTACGACCTGAGGATACGTGCCAAAGAACGCATTGCCGGAAGGCTAAAGGAGGCAGGTGCCACAGGAGGGGCACCATCAACTGCACACAACAACACAGCCTTGGAGGACCTTGTTGTGGTGACAATCCAGCCTGAGGCAGTTGTTGGAGTCACACAGCTGGACACATCCGGCGCAGCAAGTAGCCCACAAAGTAAGATGCATGCAAGCATAATCCTTTACGTAATGTATAATCATGCACAAACACCCAGGCAAATCACAGTGTACAGATCAAACTCCAATCCACGTTTTCCCTCATACACCCAATACATCATGGGAGTTGTAGGCATGTCAGCCAAGTGGGCATTCCAAAGCAACAATGGCAAGCAAAACACACCAACACTGCATGGCAGTCAGTGTTTTCAGTCAGTGATTTATTGTGAGCAAAGTATGCCAAATGTAAAACAATTGTAGGATTAACCAAAATTAACATTGCACTGTTTCACATCACAGATGCAGCTGAGGCAGACTCCGAAGATAGTGACTGCCTCCACATCTCTGAGACACCTGCTGAGACCGATGTTGAGTCTCCAGTTGCCCCAGCATGCATACCACCCCCACCAAAACACAGGGCACATGTTCCCTCACTGCAGCCAATGGAATCCGAGCTGTCTCCTGCACCCACTACAGGGACCAGCCAGCCTCGTGTTGCAACACCACCTACACCACAAGCACATGATGGCGCAGGTCAAGGGCCCTTTTGCTACACGTGAAGAGCAGGCTCCGAATGTGTTTGGAGGCGTAGAGTCCCAGATGTTACCCATGCAGCGCCTGCAGGGAAGACACATGGGCTCAATTATTCTCCAGATATCAAAACTTGCTAAGAACATCAGCACAATGACAGACAGTGTGCGTGAGCTGACCAGAGTGGTTGCTGAGGGTAATAGGCAGACAAACCCGAGCCTACAGGAGCTCACCCGGGCGCTTCTTGCGGGACAAAGCACTAAGCGGAGAAGGCATCGCCAGAGCATGATCCGTATGTCAGCCAATGCAAGGGCCACCAACAAGCTCTGCAACACCACTGCGCTGCTGGCACGGTGCTCCGTGGCAATGCAAATAGATCTTGCACATTTCTTTGGGGATGTTGCCAGGACCTAGGACAAGTGACCACTGCTGTGGAACATATCCAGGCCAGGACTGTGGGTGGCATCAACTTGACAGGGGAGGAGGGGAGTGAGGAGGCATTGAGCCTTAGTAGCCTGTCAGTGCCAGTGACCACTGCCAGGAGGTGCAGTTCGCGCAGCACCACATCTTCAGTCACACATCAGGGTGATGTAGCAGAGGCAGGCAAAAGGAGGCTGGGGGTGTGTGGCAGGAGGCGCTAGCCAGGCATGTCCTCCTTTTTTGGCCAGGGTGGTGTAACCATGGTCAATTACAACCTAGTGATTGCTATCCAGTGCGTGGAACTGTTCATTTGACTTTATACATTAATGCAATCACAGTCATATGTTGCACTTACATCTTTTTGGCTAAACATGGGCTCATGTTAATAATTTTTTTTTGGGTTCACCATTTAGTTGTTATGGCTCATCAATACCTACCTCAGAAATAATGTTGTGTGACGTGTGCACGTCTCCTTTGCCCTTCTGCTGAGTTCGCCACATGTGCTTGACAGTGTTGTGCGGGTGGTTGGTCGTCCCCATCAGACTCACTGTCAAACACCTCGATGTGTATGCCTCTTGTGGTGGCAATGTTGTGTAACAAGGCACATGCAGCCACGATCCTGCAGCAGGTATCTGGGCTGTACTGCAATGCTCCACCAGTTTTGTGAAGAATGCGAATGCGACTTTTCAGTTTTCCAAAGGTGCGTTCTATCACATTCCGTGTGCTGATGTGTGCAGCATGGTACCTCTGCTCATGTGGTGTGGCTGGGTTGAGGTATGGTGTCAAGATATAGTCCCGCACGGCGTATGTGCTGTCACCTACAGGGTGGAAAGCACAGGGTTAGCCACAGTTATGCAAATACATCTGTTTGTTTGATGTAGCAAATAGGTATATGTGTGTACCAAGTAGATATCCTTTGCCAAATTCACCCCTAAGCAGACACCTGTGGATGCCACTGTGCCAGAATATATAGGAGTCATGGGTGCTTCCTGTAAATTGGACTACGATGTCCACACTACTTGCACATTAATTGAGTGATAGGATTTTCTGTTCCTGAAGATGCATTCATTAGCTGCTGGGGGACAGATACAGTCAATGCATCCGATCACATGAGGGAATTGTGCTACCTGGTAGAAGTCAAATTTTTTCTTATTCAACTCCTGTGGGATTGTGGGAAAGGTGGTGTGGGTGTGGATCCTCGTCATCATGGCGTCAAGGAAGCTTTTGAAGAAGCGTGAGAGTGAGCTTTGTAATACCCCTCCAGCTACGGCTACTACCCCCTGGAAACTGCCTGACGCAAGTAGGTGCAGGCAACATAGGACCTCTAAATGTGCGGGGATAGCATGGGTCCTACGGGTCTGGCGCTGCAATAGGGGTTCCAGTTCTGCAATTAGGTGCATGATCATTGCACGGTTTAGCCTGTACTTATCGTAGATTTCCTCCTGTGTTTGGCCCAGCAATGTTATGCACACTCGGAAAATCCTCTCCTGTATTCTCCTTCTGCGCTGGGCTGCTGCATGGATCCTCATCCTCCTTGCCATCACGTGGAGGGCTGCCATTGTGAAAGGCTTTAGGGGTCTCCTGAGTCAGTTTTAAAGGGTTTCTGATTAGTGGCACCTGTGCAAATTTTTGTTGTTCACTTTACCACCTGATTGTGATTCCCCTTATTCTGCACTTGCTAAATTGCAATTTTCATGGTATTCGCTAATTTTCCATGCATTGCATTGCGATTCTTTATTTGCTAATCGCTAATTGCGGTTGCTGTTGTATGTGTCGCTGTTAAGGATTCGCAATGTTGCTTCTCGCTATTTTTGCGGGAGCTATTTTTGCGATTTTCGTGTATTTTCGGTATTTTGGTTCCTGCTTTGGAAAGTGTTGTTTTGCAGTCGCTAACAGTTTATTTTAGCGATTCGCAATTTTTGCGAGAATATTTATGCTTGATGAATGTGCCAGATAGTGTCCCTTCTCCTCCTCCCAGATTGCGCTAGCGCCTATTTAACACCGTGACATGCACACACACACATCTGAAGTGAATATAAAGCTACTCATGCAGATCGGTGACCCACTTTGAAATTTGCCAGGTTGTCACTTTGTGAAAACAGTTTTTGTCAATCTAGCACATTCAGAGTTTGATTTACTGGTAAAATTAGTTTTTCCCACCAACAATGGCTGTCGCTCTCAATCCTCCTGTTCATGGCTGCTTCCTGTAGCTCATCCACCCCCTCCAGCATTCTGGATCCATAATTTATGCATGTACTGCTCGAGTAACCTTCCTCCTTTGTGCAAATTCTCTCTTCTTTCTGTGATAGCTCTTGCAACCTGTTTTCTTTTTCATAACTTCTTTTTCAAAACGCAGAACTTTGCAACAATGCTCCCTTTTATTTATTTATTTCATTTATTTATTGCTATTATAATTCCAGGCCTTCGGCACGCCCATATTTAGTCATCTTTTCCAGCATCAAGGGGTGGGTCACTTTGAGACAAAAATGAACCATCCACCTGCACTTTCTGTCATGGCGAAGATTGCCCCGCAGCAGGAACAGACATCTATTTTTTTTATGCATCGATTTAGTCAAATGTTTTTTTAAAAGATCTGAGAGTTCTTGTTTAATAGGCCCCATCATGTTCAGTACTTACTTCTTAATGCTTACTCTTTCAGTTCTGCTCCCTCGTAATTCTACCTCAGACAAGCAGAAGAGATAAAGAGTCAAAGCCTAAATAAAGAAAAGAGACTGGGCGCGTGGTGCCTGCAGCTCCACAATATGGCGCGTCTTCCAGCCTCGAAGACCCCTTCCTTATTAATCACTTGACTGATACAGTACCGCTGTGTCCCTCTATATTTATAGGACTGGTTATCTCCGTTGAGAGGTACTTTAAGATAGGATAATCCATTTCTACTTGACACCACACAAATTGCAAAGGCTGTCTTCGACCTGCCCGATAGAGCCTGCAAGATTTTGCAAAGCAACGCGCAGGCAATACCTCATAAGCGACACACGCAGTCCTAAACAATGCAAAGGCGGGGCCCCACAACCAATGTGCGAGGGAATTCTCATAGATGAGCAATCTGCAGGGCAGAGCTCATTCGTACGTCCTGTAAAGGTGACGCCTCACAAGTAATGCGCTTGCAGGACCTCAGTAATAAACAATGTGGGGGTAACACCTCACAAAGAATATGCAAGCAGTACCTCAGTCAAAAGCAACGAGAAGTCAGTAACACATACGGTCTTTGTGCAGGGATTATCGTTTCTGAGAATAATTACTGTAGCGCTGATATAGACAATAATGTGGTCGAACAGTCACCATATGATTGTCTCTCTAAGAGCTGTCATAAGGGAGCAGTATGAGCCATGTAGCATTTTATGGAATAAGCAAAGGCAAGGAGAGAGAAATAAACTATTTTGCAATGATAGCTGACGTTTCACCTCTACTCCCTGGCATGACCTCTAGTGTATAACTCTCCTGGCAGAGACCAGTGGAATAACAAGGGTGCCAGGACCCTTAAGGCAGAAGTCTTCAAACTTTTGTCGGCTGAGTCCCCCCACCACCCATCTAAAACGTTTTACACGTCTGGTTCTGGAAGCTGGTACTCTGCATCATTGATGTCCCTTCCCTCCTGCAGAGCCCAGGTCGTATAGGGCAAATAATATTAAATAAATTTAGAGTGTTTAGTAAACTGAAGTTTTTTTAGTGCTTGTGCTTATTCTAAAGTTCAAATGAAAAGTCTCCAATAAAAAATTAGCACATAAAATTACATTGGTGCTTTATTTTTCACATAAAACACAAAAATTAGGATAGATTAGCAAAAACACTCCCGAAACACAGGTGTGGGGTGTGCCTGTTTTTCTCCACAGAGACAGTCAATGTGTGGATGGATTCATGCTTCTGCCATCCTTTGGTTGTGCTCCACTTCCAGTTTTGAGCAGTATCTGGAAACAGTAGTGCTCACAAAAGGTTGTAATATATTTTTTGCAATTTTATATAGTGCGACATGACCCAAAGGTATTGGAGTGCTTACAGGAGCATCTTTTACATTACACAAGCACACATTCATTTTTTGTAAGCACAGGGAGATTAAGTGGTTTGCCCAGAATCACAGGATTTTGAGCAGACACCAAGAATTTAACCTGGTTCCCCAGCTCTACGGTCATCAGCTCTGGCTGTTGCGCCATATCCTTACCCTAAACAAGATATCAGAAAAAGGGGTTCCACAAAACATGCTTTCTGACACGATTGAAAAATCCATGATTATGTGGAGTATGGCCAGGTGTTGCCATGTCAGTAGGAGGCCAGCCACAGTTTTCCAAGAAGGCCTAGGGGACATTTACAAAAGGAGGTGGTGATGGACGGAGCATCAGAACCAATCAAACACTCACACCCAGTCAACAGATCTGGGTTTGATCCATCACCGTTCTTTAGCCCACTCTGCCACCCCAGTTCAGACATGGCCATATGCAAATCAGTCTGACCCTGTGCCTCATGGGAACAGTCCAGCCCGAACTGCCAAGCCATGCCTACCACCCCCTTTTGTACCGCTTTGTTTGCCCTAAGTTGGCAGGGTATTGCTCAGACGTGAGTCCCTTGCTCACTTTGCCACTGGATTCAAGCAAGCCTGGCTGAAGACGGCTGAAATGCCAGAAACCGGTCCTAGGAAGCTTGTTTCCGGTCCAGGGAAGGCATGGCTTGGCAGTTCGGGCTGGACTGTTCCCATGAGACACAGGGTCAGACTGATTTGCATATGGCCATGTCTGAACTGGGGTGGCAGAGTGGGCTAAAGAACGGTGATGGATTAAACCCAGATCTGTTGACTGGGTGTGAGTGTTTGATTGGTTCTGATGCTCCGTCCATCACCACCCCCTTGTGTACCGCTAGGGGACATTTACATCATACACATGTGATATAAGTGATTCAAGAGGATATATACATCTTTATTCTCTAGCAGCATCAAGAGTCAATTTGTTTGCATAGTTGGCTTATAAAGAAGATTGCCTTCCAAAGCTTCAGAAAAAGCTGCACAAGAATTTCTTTTAATTTGGTCTACGAAAGAAGTGAGGACAGATGGTAGGCATACTTCACA
The DNA here is from genome assembly GCF_964204655.1 of Triturus cristatus. Classification (NCBI taxonomy): domain Eukaryota; kingdom Metazoa; phylum Chordata; class Amphibia; order Caudata; family Salamandridae; genus Triturus; species Triturus cristatus. The sequence goes on along the minus strand of NC_140585.1, from coordinate 826,681,886 downwards.
ATATTTGTTATATCAGGCTTGTGGACTCAGCTCTAGGGATTGGAACATGTCATGCAAGCACCAGCGACTTTAATCAAGGTCAAATTCCTTTTTCATAAGTCACTGGTAAATTAAGTGATTTTGCCCAGGATCACATAATGTTGAGCCGATACCAGGACTGGAACCGGGGTGCCCAGAACCAAAGTCAGCACCTATGGCATTAATGCCAAATCCGCTCCTCCTTGAAACATCCAACGTTTCCACTAGTAGTGGGATGAAGGATAAAGGAGCAAGGCTTTAAAAAATATTACAAAAAGCTCTTCACTCTTACCTGCCAGAGAATGGAATCTTCAGGAAGGATACAACCATTGTAAATTCCTTGCAGTGAAACGTACTTCCGACGTGGGAAGCAACATGGGGTGCAACTAGACTCGAACTTCGGGGCAGGGGGAACTAAGACTCCCATTCAGGGCTGGCCCTAACACTGATCGCACACCTGAGGGAGACAGGTGAGTGAAGTGTCACATGAGCAGGGTGAGTAGTGTGCTTGTGTGACTGCAGTGTGAGGTACAGGGTGAAGTCATGTGACTGCAGGGTGAGGTACAGGGTGAACAGCGCAAGAGCATTGTGAGTGTAGAGTGATCACTGAGAGTGCAGAGTGCTGATGTGACCGCAAGTAAGTGGAGGGAGAACGGTGTGAGTTCATGGTGAGTGGCATAAGTGCAGTGTGGTCACTGTGAGGGCAGGGTGAGCGGTTGGTATGAGTGCATGGTGATCAGTGTGAGTAAATTGTGATCCCTGTGAGTGCAGGGTGAGTGTGAAAGAGAAAGGCGAGAATGAGGAGTGAGTTGTCTGAATGCAGGGTGCATTCCCAGACACAGTTGAAGTTACTCAGCATGTTATTTGAGGCTTGGCATAGGGTTTGAGGTATAAGTTAAACTGTAGCTTTTATGGCATTATTCAGGCTCCAGGGATCGAGGGTGGAGGAAATAAATATCGTGCTTATCCTGCACCAAACTTCCAGTCTTGCGATTAGGGTTGCCAGCTCTTTATATTGATGTCCCAGATGGTACAAAAATAAGCAGTCCCCTATGTCAGTGGTTCCCAAACTTTTTTGACCCGTGGCTCCCTTGACCTAATTGGCAGTTGGCCGTGGCTCCCCACCATTTTTTTCCGGGTGGGCGGGTGGGGGATGTAAGCCCGACCTCGGGAGTACTTCCTGTTGTCTTCCTTAAATTAATTGGGATGCAATGAAGGTATTATAATCATATTTGTAACAAAATACGAAGATAACAGCTGTTTAATAAAAATTTGTTAAGTGTGAAGCGATACAAGATTAATAGCCAAATATGTTTCCATGCAACTTTTGTTAACCACACAACAATAGTTCAAAAGCTGGGGTCAAAAGGGCGAGGCCGGGCCAGAGAGCCAGGCACAGCTTAGGCAGGCAGGGCCAGCAGGACTAGGCAGGGCCAGGCAGCGCCTTTGTTGCATTTACGCCCCTGTGCGAAGTCAGCACCCGGTGCGGTGGCACCGGTCGCACTGCCCTAGAGCCGGCCCTGAGTGAAGGGTGTCAGAGCACTGTACATAACACACACATTACACAGAGACTATCAAACATAGGTGTTCAAATCAGTGTATAGGACATGTTACATAAGACAAGGGATAACAAGGGGTGAATTCACATGTCATCCATATTGGTAGGCAGTATAGTTGAAGAGTACTTGGTCTGGAGAAGCACAAACTCAGAATTTCAAATGTAACACAACAGATTGGGGCTCTCTTTAATGACAAGAACAGATTTGTACACAAGTGAACCATTTGCTCAACATTTCAATAACGAAGTCTGGGGGGAAAACCCATATCTTCTAAATCTATACCTTGAAGTCTGCCACCAGTTATTTTATGACAGTTATTAGCTCACTGTAAACTGCAACTAACAAAAGGAAATCTCTGACAAACGCAGTAACCCAAGGACATGTTTACGTTACAATCAAAAGACCCATTCTCCGGAGCAAAGACGCACAGACAATGGCAACACCGAACCGATTAATTCAAGTATTACTTCAATCAGGTTTTGTGCTTTCTGTTAGTCTCCCTAAATAGGATAGGAATGCTATGTGGGTCCCAAACTCGCTGTGCCATAGGACTCAAACGGCACCTCAGTGATGAGGCCAAACAAGGCCAGAACCGGACTTGGATTGCTTGCATTCCTTTTTAGAGAGGATCTGGTTTGGGAAGTAATTGAGAAGCTACATGCATAATTTACTGCTGCGGACAAACAATGCTCCAAGTTACTCTTCCAGGCGCTGTAGTATTAAACTGCCTGTGACGTCTGTTAGACATTATATATGTAACTCGCCATTTAAAAAAAGATCTTGGATAAGGATCAGTCCTTTGCGCCACCACAAGCTGCCCAAAACCATTTTTCTGGGTTAATTTATGTCCCAGTCTGTTCAGGTGCATTTCTGCACTTAAGTGCCAGTTCTTCTAAGAGTGAGTGCTGAGGCTCGAGCTAGTTAAATACCCCGCATGCCAAGGGATGTGGGCTTTGGACACATGGAGGTCAGGGGTCACTGCGGCTTTGGGTGAAGAGGTTGCACTCTGTGTATATTAGACACACCGGGTCTGCACTATGAGGGGCCAAGCTCACTGCAAGGGGGAGCTGAAAATAAACCGGCGAATCCCCTCTCCCCCTCAGCCTGGTTACAGACAACCTCAGCTGCAATGTCAGTGAGAGCGTGCCGTGCAACACAGTCACTGAACGGACCCCACCGGACCCCACAGGAATCCCTCCCTTGCCAGGGTGTTTATGTGTTTTGAGTCTGCCATTTAGTGCAGTATTATACCTCTACTTGTACTTTGTACTCTTTTGTAACATGCACATATGTCACCTTTCCTTTTGTAATGTATCGTTTGGTACCTCTTGTATTTTGATTGCCTTTGATACATGCACAACGGCCACCACTGCCTCATGTAACGTAACTTTTGTTTTAGTCACTGTTTTGAGTGTCTGCCATTTATTGCAATTTTATTACCTCTACGAGTCTACGTGTACTTTGTATGCATTGTGCATGTTACCATTAAGAACGTACTACTCTAGCAGCTGGGATTTTTCTTTGCAAAGTATTTGATAACCCAGTAAGTTTGTTCAGTGCATATTTTTTCTGTTTAACTTCTGATTTGTGGTTCCCGTTCATGTGTATTCGACATGGTTGTGGTTCGAAAAGGCATGCAGTTTCCTTACAGTTTGTGTACAACCTCTAAAATGACCATAAGATTATCTTCTGCTGGTACGAGTTATTCTGTCATTATTTTTGCATATAAATAAACCGCTTAACACAGCGCCAACGTTTGATCTTTCTCATTAGCGAGAAACTTTGAGGGCTCTTCACCCCAGAGGCGCAACTAGAGCCAAATTTCGGGGGGGGGGGGGGGTGCTGAGCAAAAATTTCGGGGGGGGGGCCTGAACTTTAAGCAATAGGCAGAGTGGAGCTGCAGGGGCTCTTTGGAGGGGTGAAACAACAGCGAGGCCTCATTGACATGCAAATGGTCTTTTAAAGACCTGTGAAATGCTCGGGTGCGGCTGCTTTTTTGCCGGGGAAGGTGTCTCATCCCGGGCTGCCACACACGATGGGGGAGGGGGGGGGGCTGAAGCCCTTTGAGTCCAATGGGTGTTGCGCGCCTGGTTCACCCTGCAGACCACGCAGCGCTTGCCCCTTCTCACTCACACGTCACTCGCAGTGCCATGGCTCTGTGTGTATGTAAACAGCGCGCGCTTCAGGCTGCGCCCACTGCAAGAGCTCTCTGCTACCTCACCCCAGCCCCTAACAGCCCCGCTACTGTGGCTTCTTGGAAGCGGTGTGCGTTTCAACACCTCATTCAAAAGCTGTTTTTTCTAGGGACAGTGTCAAGGTTTGATCCCGCCGTTTTTACAAGTGGCCCTTTGTCTGCACGCATTGTGGTCGCGGCGCCCCTGGCACCTCATTACGGCGCACCGGGGTGCCGCGGCGCACACTTTGGGAACCACGGCCCTATGTTATGGGCATGGATTTTATCATCATGTTAGAACGGACAGTATCTGAATCGGTGGCGGCAGCCATGTAAAATGCCTTAAAAAACATACAGGACCTCCTGTCTGACCAGTTTGGACGTGCAAAGTGTCTCAGTACAGACACACCCTCTGGGTGCAGGAGGGTCCCCAAAGTGTGGATCAGAGATGAGATAATCCGAGCAAAGGCATACTCTTGACAAGTTGCAGTTGCGAAGACCCCCACAGCCCACCCCCTTCGTCGTTGTGTGTGTCAGCCCGGGCTGAGACAGCTTCCAGGGCACACACACAGACAGTCTTTGAGCTGCCAGCCACACCCGAGAACTTCACAGGTCTTTAAAAGACCATTCATGTGTTAACGAGGCTTTGCTGTTTTTTTCACCTCTTGGCGCCCCTGCATCTCCACTCTGACTATGGCTGAGACACGACTGGCGGCTGGAGGCACCAATGGAAGATGAAGTGGTGGGGTGGAGTACGCGGCCCCCCTGAGGGGATGCTGTGCCCCCCCCAGGGGGCGCGCCCCACAGTTTGAAGACCTATGCCTTAAGGCCAGCAAGGACAATGCCCCCATACCTTTGTCAGGTAGTAAAAACAGCCATAAATTGGCTACATTGCCTCACCCTTGTGTTGTGGTGTTACTGCACCGGCTAAACTAATGATAGCCATGCCTCATAGCACACCTTCAACCAGTCTTACTGTTGTAAGCAACCGCGCTGTGCATTCAGACAGTTTTGTTTTCATTTTTTGTAGTACCTATAACTCCCTACACTTCAGAGCATGGAGGGTGCATGGAGCTAAAAGCCCACAACTTAACTAATGTTTTGATTGGCAAATGATATCTTAGGAGCAATGGACTGGGTCCTAACTCATCTAACTCCAGGAACCTTATTCAAATTATATAAAAATGGAAGTCAGTGTCCTTAACCCACAATCACCCAAAAGAAGAGAAATGGATTGCGATGTTACTAGATATGCTCCAAGAGAAATGTAAACCTAGTGGCATAACCGGTCAAACCATTGTGACTCCTCTTACTAAAAAAAAGTAATTTCCACAAGCACAGTGTGGGTTAAAATAGAATGCATTTCGTAACTTTTACTCCTCTCCCTCAAAAAGAGAATTTGTTTCTCCCTGTTGAGTCCTTGTTTCAGACCCTGTTCAATGGCTCTGGGGCAAACAAGGCTTCAACTGAGATGGTTGAGCCTATTTTCACTCATGTCAATACACCTGGCCCCCTATGGACACTGATAACTGAACAGCACGTACACCCTTTAGCACTTGACTCTCGGAATGGAGAGGCAAGCAGTGCAAAGATTATCTGAGGAGGTGGTGAGGATTTAGAGACTCAACAATGCACCAAATACCTTCCAATAACGCGATGCATTTATTCGATAATAGAATGCACTTTAATGTACTATAATGTAATACTATAATAAGATATGGCATGCAAGGATACTACTGAGGCTAGGCCTTCGGGGAATATGTGATAAATGAAAACCTTAGACAGATGCTATCACTGTCTGCAAGGTGAGGGACTTTCTGCAAGTTTAGTGATCCAAGGATTAGTCACTGTAATGTGACTTATTGGTCATTTTCCCACATATCTACTCTGTTAAAAGTTCTCTCAGATAAGAAATTGACTTATTAATTGAGATGGATGGACACTTCACTCAAATAATAAACCCGATCTTTGTCAGGAGAACCACAAATGTCACTGCATAAACCTGTGCTTAACACTGTAGTAGCCTAGCACAAAAAGCATCCAGGCTTAATTGAGAGGCAATGTGTAAGGTATATATGCAGCACTCAACAGTATTACAGTAAAAACAGAAGAAAAAAACAAAACCAGTTTAGGAAAATAGAGTAACATTTTCTAGGTACAATGACACCAAAACAAGAAACATCCAATCACTAGAACCGTATATATGAGTTTTTAAAATTTTAGGTGGAATTAGTCACAAGAAGCACAAAGTGACTCTCAGAGTTATCTGGTCACACTTGACCAGGGCAAATTCACAAGTTCAAACTGACTGTGATGGAGTGCAGGTCAGATACAGGAACCAGATTAGTCCAGCTAAAGAGTTACCTTCTCAAGTCCTGAATAAAGAGTACCGTTCACGCTCCCTGGGGCCCCAAGGAGGAGGCTGGATCGCGAGGAGCATGTAGAGCGTCAAAGAAAGGTCATTGCTGTAGCAGAAACAGCAGGTCCTGCTGGAGCTTCGCGTTTGCGGTCATCATGGTTGATTTTTCAGTGGGAAGAAGTCACTTGGCAGTTGCAACGAGCCCAAATCTTCTACAACTTCACCTTTTCTTCAGGAGGACCTGGGGGAGGCTACTCATGAGAATCAGGGCCCACTCCAACAGAAAGCAGCAGCAAGGCTCAGGCAGCTACAGTTGATGCTGGTCAGCTGGGCAGTTGTAGGGAGACCTCTGGAAGCTAGTTGTGTCTTGTAGCCACTGACCCTTTGAGTTATCCTCAGTTCAAGGCAAGCAGTTCCCATTTTCCTTCTTCAAACAGCTGGGAAATTCTTCTGCTGAATCTTCAAGAGGTCCAGGAGAGTTTGGACGTGAGGTTCTGAAGATGCCACATTTATACCCAGTGTGGCCTTTGCATGGGGATTTCCTGACCTACCCCCAAAACTGGTTCTAGTCTGAGATTTCCCTTCCCCTGGGTCTGGCTCCAATATTTCTAGGGTGACAAAGGCAAGGGCAGGGAGAACGCTGGGTGGTAGGAAATATGTGTCCGCTCGGTAGTTCTACAACTTTCCCAAACAGAAACGTGAGGAAAATATGATTTTTTTCCAGCTAAATTTGAAGTTTGGAGGGGATTCTGGGTAGGAAAACTTTGGGGGATCCACACATGTCACACCTCCCTGGACTCCCCCGGGTATCTAGTTTTCAGAAATGTGTGGGTTCGGTAGGTTTCTGTAGATGGCCGCCGAGCCTGGAGCCAAAAACCCAGGTGCCCCCCTTTCAAAAATAGGTTGTTTTGTATAGGTAATTTTGATGTCTACACAATATATTTTGGGCACTTTCCTGCCACAGGTACTTGGCCCACATACACAAATAAGGAACCATTTTTATTGGGAGACTTGGGGGAATGCTGGGTGGGTGGAAGTGTGTGGCTCCCTGCAGATTCCAGAACTTGCCATCACAGAACTGTGAAATTTTTTTTTTCTTTTTGACAAAGATTGAGATTTGCAAGGGATTCTGGGAAAAAGAACCTAGTGAGAGCCATACAAGTCACCCCATCCTGGATTCCCCAGGATGTCTTGTTTTAAAAAAATGTAAATTTTTGCTAGGTTTCCCCAGGTGCCGGATGAGCTAGGGTCCAAGATCCACAGCGAGACGCATTGCAAAAAGGGCCTGTTTTCACTGGAAAATGTGATGGTCCGTGTTGCGTTTAGGGCTGTCTCCTGTCACAGGCACTAGGCCTACCCGAACAATTGAGGTACCATTCTTATCGGGAGACTGAGGGAAACACAGAATTGTAGAACAAGTGTTATTACCTATTGACTTTCTATGCATTTCTGCTTTCCAAATGTAAGTCAATGTGTAAAAAAGAACTCACTTTGAAAAATGTCCTCTAATTCACATGCTAGAATGGGTACCCACAATTTCAGAGATGTGTAAATAACTACTGCTTCTAAACTCTATATTTTGTTCCCATTTTGGAAATAAATAGATGTCATTGATACCTTTTTTACACTCTTTATATTTTACCAAATGAATTGCTATATACCCGGTACACAATGATAACCCAGTGGAAGGCGCAGCTCAGTTATTGGCTCTGGATACCTCGAGTTCTTAGTGAACCTACAAGTCCTATATATCACCACAGCCAGAAGGGTCCAGTGGATGTAACGGTATATTTATTTTAAAAATCTGCCATAGTTAGAAGAAGTTACAGGTGAAAACATTGGCACAAATGGCTGTTTTTTTCAACTCAATTTAATTTTTATTTATTTATACTGTTTCTATAGGAAAACCTTGAAGGATCTAAACAAATGACCCCTTACTAAATTAAGAATTTTGTCTACCTTTCTGAAATGTATAACTTTTCGAGATCCATTATTGCTTTCACACCCATTTCTACTACTAAGTGGAAGGAGGTTGAAAGCACAGAAAATAGTAAAATAGGCTATGCCCCAGTAAAATGCCAAAACTGTGTAGAACATTTTGGACTTCTGACAAAGGTCTGCCTGTCCCTGAAAGCTGGGAAGATGGTGATTTCAGCACCACAAACCCTATGTTGATACATTTTGCAGGAAAACATTTGTTTGCTGAATTTTGGCTAATTTCTGGGTCCCATCCAGAGGAATCCACAAACCCTGGATACCTTTAAAATCCTCAGGATGTTGGAAGAAAAGGACCCACATTTGGCATGGATACCTTATGTGGGCAAAACGTTACAGGGGCCTTAGTGCGAACTACCCCAAATTGCCCCAAAAAAATAGCTTCGCACAGGGATGGGGGTCGGGCGGGGGATTGGAAGGCCTAGCAGCAAAAGGGTTAATGTCACCAGCAAGGATTATTTTGGGACTACTCGTCATGGAGATTAAATAGTTTTCTAACATTTGTATTGTCAGGGAATCTTTATTTAAAGGAAGCCAGTGATCATAAACATACTTTTTTTATTTTTAAAAAAGGCCCTTGCTAGTCTTTACATTTAAGAATTAAATGTCAGGCAGTAGAATGCTCAGTTGTTTGATTGTACATTCAAGTGAGATCTTCAGCATTGGTAATATCCCTCAGCTTTTGAGGGTATTGCATCTATAGTGAATGACCTATAGCCTGGCCTCTATATTTGTCTTGTTGCCCATGTTTCCTGTAAAAGGCAAATATGATATGTGTTTATGAAGTTATTCCACTCAGGACTTTGGGGAGCAATCTTGGTTATCATCTCTAGTAGAGCAGCTATACTGAATAGGACATACTTTGGAATTAAGAATTGGCAGGATGGTTTCATCTTCAAGATCAATATCTTGGTTATTACTTGGTAGAGAAGGATTATCATCCCTATTTATGTACTCAAGACGGAACGTCACAGTTGATGGTCAGTCAATTTCACTTAGATGGGAGTCTACAAGGAGCTACGGATGTGGTGACTGAATGGCCTTCTGCAGATAACTTGCAAAGTGCTGTGGGGTAAGTAAATTAAGCACAAAGTGGCTTGTGCCCGGAGAAACATTAAGTTTAAACTGCATCCCAGAACCTGTATTTGAGGGACTCTTCAGGTCTATGAATACTAGTTTTTCAACTAATTCCTTGATCTTTCAACTTAAGTTTAAGTTCCAAGAACCTGATCTCATTCGAAAGCACTGTGCTGATACTATATTGGAACGCATGAGGGAACAAAATTGTCTGTAGTGTCTAAGCCAATGTATCACTTTATTTTGTAAGGACTCATGGCCCTCCCTCCTTTTTCCAGTATATGTAGAAACGTTTATCATATAAACCATACCTGTAATGGCATGTGGGGCCCAAAAAAATGTTGGTTTGTTGGGGTTAAAGAAGGTTTGTGTGGGAGAATCCTATGACCTCTATCTGACCCCACCTTACGTAACTTTCTGCCTAAAGATGTGGGTCAGGGTTGAAAGACAGACTGCCTGCAACTGCTGCCAAGAATGTAGTACTGAATGCTTATTGATCTAATGAAAGTAGATGCCTGCGTGGCTGCACGCAGAGAGGTACTCTTGTATACACTTTATGGGACTGTCCAAAAATCCACGTTTTGGGAGGAGGTCTGTAGCAGAATCTCTCAGGCCCTAGGGGAACCTCGGGTATTTTAATGGCAAGTTTGTGATGTTGATTTGGGAGGAAAAGACGCTCGATAGATATATGCTCCTGTTCTGCAATGTGGCCCTGATGTTGGCACAGAGAGACGCGATCCAAAAATGGGGGAAGCTAGCAGGGCCCATAAAGGCGGCAATGTTATTCTAGCATGAGCTGGTGTATGAGAGCGGTCGAGCAGGTGTACATCGCACGGGGATGCCCAAACACATTTACTAAAGTGTGGGGGACATGGAAGGAGATGGAAGAAGTCTTGCCAGAAGATGAGGGAAAAGGGAGAGTCGAGATTGTTAGTATGGATTTTCTTATAGCATATAGTGGCCAGACATTGGGAAGTGGCTTCAAGGGTAGGTCTGTCTGTTGGGTGATGTGCCACTAAGTGGGGAAGGGAGGGTGGGTTTACTCTGTTTATGGGTATGTCAGTTGTGCCAAATCTGAATGAAAAGAAATTATTTAAAACAGAGTTATGGGGGATCAGAAACTCACACTGGATTCGTTTTGGGCGTGTTTGTATCTTTGGTAATTCGACTGGGTTGCACAGGAATCTTGATAGAATGGGTATAATCTAAACATCCTGAGTGATAACATTGGCAATTGTACTTTGCAACAATATGACCTCAACCATTTCAATCAATTTTGAAATTACAAGGTTTCGTCATCCCACCTCCCCTTTTTTATGGTAAAAGATAGGAAGAAAATGTCTGGCTACTATAGAAGAGCTAACGGTGTGAATGGTTCTTTTAGGGGTAATAAACCCCAACACTTGGGGGAAGGGGACTCGTTACCATCCTCAAAATCGTGTGCCATCAGGGGTGCAAATCTATTATTAATAATCAGAGTGAGATCTCCTTCTTGCGCTTCTGGTAAAGTCATATTTGTTATAGGATCTATGGGAATCCCAGTCTCTGTATCAAGGGAGGTTGTATTTCTGTCCATTAGCTTGTTGGCAGTGCTGGAGAACTTGGTTTATTTGCTGTCCGCAGGCTTGGCCCTATATGTCCGCTCTACATTAATAATTGATTCTGCCTCGTCTCTATTACAGTGTCAATGTCCTCTATGGTGAAATTTTGTGCAGCAGGGTGCTGGTTTTTCTCTTTTGCTTTACACACTCTGTGTAGGGCCTTGTCAGCTTTTCTTTCCCCCATAATGAAGGACAAAAAGTGCAGCAGCCAGTATAGTGGAGTGACAAAAGCAATTGAAGAAGTTAGGGCAAAAGCTCAAAAGGGCGTAAGTTAGTGCAGGAGCTGCTTAAATGTGTATGTTTGTCAAAATGCTCCTCTAAGCAGGTGCAATGGAAAGCCATGGGAATCTAATATAAGTCTCTACAAGAACCCTCAAAATGATTATATATACCTGAGTATGGAGAAACCGGCTATGGGATTATGAGTCAAACCGGGTGGCCCAGCCCAGCCTCTTTGGATCAATGATGGGCAAAGATGTGCCGACCGATGGACCAGGCTTTGCCCGGGGGTGGCCTGCACAAATGTGACAATGGCGCACTTATAGCACCTGTAGTTTGTCAGTTCCCTCCTCCTTCCTGGTGTGTTGGCCCCTCCTTGTGGAAAAGAGAGTCCTAGGACTTGTAGTCCCTGAAGAGAGTGTGTGAGGGATTGCTTTGAGGTTATTAAGGTTTGCTTGTTGGTCCTATGGGATTGGTGTTTGGTGTGTTTGGCCTGCTTAAGCCACTGGTAGATTTCAAAGAACAGAGTCTACGACCGTATAATTCGGTGATGGGCTAGTCAAAGTGTAGAAAAAGACATGGGTCAGGGGAGCTCACTGCAGAACTGTCCTCACCGGACACTTTACCGGGCGCTTCCACACCTAGCAGGACTCAATCTTATGCCGCAGATATGAATTCTACACAGCTCACCCAAGAACCTGCTTAGTGCTATCCAGCCACCCGCCCTTACCGCCCTGCTTGTCACCTTGCCAGCTGCCTCCACTGGTCTCCTCCATTGATTCCTTCTCTCAGCTGGAGAATTTACCCTGTTCCACTCCACCCCAGGTCATCGGCTGCCAGCAAGGCGGGTGTGGGAGCAGACAGCAGTGGGACAGTATTCTGGGCTGATGCGGGCCACTCCAAGAGGTACCCGATTGCCACAGACTGCAGCAAATTACCTGCCACAGCCGCCGTGAGCTACCAGCCACAGCGACAACCAAGACCCGAGCGCGAAGCCTCCATAATTATTGTGGGCCACAAAAGAGTTCAGCGTAATTCTGATAAGGTATCTCTGCTGTGAGGAACAGCGACACTGGTGTGTGACCTGCCCAACAATGTGTTTAAAGTGCTGCTTATGTGGGTGGCACAATCAGTGCCGCAGGTCCACTAGTAGCATTTAATTTACAGGTCCTGGGCAAAGGTAGTGCCACTTTACTAGAAAGATAAAAGTAAATCAAATATGCCAATTGGGTATAAGCAAATTCTACCATAATATAAAGAGAGAGTATAATATAAAGAGAGAGTGCAAGCACTTTAGCACCGATTAGCAGTAGTAAAGTATGCAGAGTCCTAAAGCCAGGAAAAACAATGTCAGCAAAGCAGGGGAGTTGAAAGAAAAGATTAGTGGGAAAACCATGCCAAGGATGCCATGTCTCACAGGCCCAAAGAAAAAGAACTGTAAATATGGAAAGCTGTCATCTATCTGGACAGTGGAGTACATGCCTCCTATACCCTGATAAAATGGAGTACTTCCCGCAAAACTCTAAATGAGGCCCAAAGTTTAGAAGAGGAAGCTATTTCAAAAAGACTTTTACAAAAATGATTTTGCTTCCGGCTGAAAAACTTCAGTTTTTCATCAGAAGCCAAAGAAGTTAGGTTGCAAGTAGAGCATTATTTAGTTTTAATGTTCCAACATTTAAAAATATCTTTATCATAGCAGGGCCAAGGGTCTGTGCATTGAAAAATTATGAAGCTGGCATTTCTAATGGAAGCAAGAATAGTGTGCTATATAGTTAAAAATAAACACTTTGTAAGGTTATTTTTAATAATCAAATCAGTTTGCTGGGTATCTTTGCTACTGTAAAAGCAAAAAGCAAGACGATTGCTGTTTCAAATGACCAGAGCATCACTCTTAGTCTTTTGGTGAATGTAGTACTAAGATCCATACATTATGGACTTATATTTATGCAACTGTTCTCAATACAAGTGAATGGAAGCAGGAAAAAGTGACAGATGTTAAACTTGCAGATACTCGCTAATAAGCAAATGCCATGTGCCGGCCAGAAAACTCTGATCCGCCCAACTCGCCCTCGCTTCCGTCCCCAGGATCCACAAGAACAGAACCTGAGGAAGGTCCTTCTCCTACGTCGCCGCCAGGACCTATTTTCTGACATTCAAAAAGATTTGCAGCAGCCACCAGAGACTGTAAGCATGGTAGGAGCCCAGCCTACTCTGAGCTCAGAATTGAAGGATATTAAGCCAAGGTTGTTTTTCTATCCTCAAGATACTGTAGTGTGCACACATTCCAGTGAAACTCCAATACATTTGTGATAATACGAAGTAAAAGGTGTAGCAAAACCAAGGAGTGCAGAAGTCAATCAGGTGTTTTGGGAATAATGGTCCTACTCTCTCTGTAAAGTCGAAATGTTTCATCCCAACACCTGGTGGACCATTGGGTCCCAGGCTTTCATCGTGCTTTTTTAATTCTCACAAATGCATTTTTTGCTTCACTAGACTACTGAAAAGGCACAGCAATGTATTTTCGGTGTTAATCTACAAAGGCTTTAATATTGTGTTAATGCCCTGCCACATGCAGAAAGGTAGTGACCTGGGAGAAAGTTGCAGACAAGGCAACTTATAGTTAGCAGAGATTTCATGACCAAAGTATCCTACTCTGGGACTACAGAATTGTAATTTCTCCTGTGAAGCCCTTTGTTAGACCATTTGGTGATGAGAGAGACTGGGTCCTCCTTGCAATGATCTAGAGTAACAAATGCTAAAGCAAAATTTCAACATTTTTGATTAAAGTAGAACCTGGGGGAAAACCAGGCAGTCTAGGTATGTCTTCAGGGTCTGGGAAACATTTGAGGGAGACTTTGTAAATCCTTTAGAAATTCAGGTCCACGAAAGGTGAGATGCCCAGAAATTGAATGAGTAGAGACACTGGCTCCCCTCATGTATGGCAATGGAAAAGAAAGTGGAATAAAAGTCAACTAAAGTCAAACATTTGGTGTTTGCAGGGATGCAGCAAAGGATGATGGCAGGGTTGTAGACCAACTGAAGCTTGGCATAATCACAATAATAATTGCCCTTAGGTCCTGTTGGAATCTGTACACATTGGCTTTCCCCGCCTTACGTATCGGGACAATTGGGTATGAAAACATAACCATATATTAATTTGTAGTTGGAAGTAACTTTTTCATATATCTACATGTGATGGTGTGTACTGATATATTTCATAATCAAATATGGAAATTGTTTCAAATGGATCCAAAGTGTCTTTTAGCTACGGTTATTCTTGATAGGTTTCATGCCTCTCATATCCCCAGAAGCAATTTTATTCTGGGTAGTATTTTTACACTTTTTTGCAAGTCATAACCTTGTTTTCAGTATTTGGTAACAAAAAGGGGGCTCTTAGGAGAATAAGGAACTCATTATTGAATTCATGAATGATATCTTCTCTGTAAGGATGTCTCACAGTTCATTCAGGAGAGGTTCCTACCACTTTCTAATTGAATATGTTTTTGCTGAAAATAATACAATTCTGTCAAGTGATTACATTCCATGGAGTTGTAGTCAGAGTAAAGACATGCAAACAGCCCTGAACTTAATGTATGTTAGCATTGGGCTCCAACTGACCCTTTTATCTTTGTGAGCTCTGCTCAGGGTAAAAACAATTTAAAAAAAAATAAGATTTGTTGCTTTTTATTTTGCATAAATGCATGGTTTCCCTACGTGCTGTGTTTTATTTTTAAAATCTAATATTACATCTACTTACAATAGGTATTAAAACCCCTTTCTTAATAAAGTGGGCTACTACAGGTTAGATTAATTTCCCTTCAGTGGGCACTGGGATATTCTGGGTAGTTTTTTCTGAGGGTCAACCATCAGCTTCTAGGGTTCCATTATGAGATGAACCTCACATCGCTGGCTCCTGAAGATTTCAATGTGGACAGTACCTATGAAGCTAAGGAAGTCAAAACAGAAGACATGTCAGGTTACTGTGCATTACTTCAACAATTTGCGCACTTGCATAGTATTTAGAGCACTTTATTCTCTTGTGTACAAGTCATATTTAAGAACACACTTTCAGGACACCAATATACAGTAAAACTTAGCCTACAGAGTATATCCCTGCCCAATGGATTATTTGAGGATGCTGGACTGAGCAAAAAGTTATGTTTATCACTAATGATTCCCAGAGAAACATACAAGGGGTCAGCTATATAGTGGGGAAATTGATTAGAAATATTAACTACGTCTATGAGCGTACCCAAGAGAGGTAAGGTAGAGAATTCAGAAGTTGTTAGAGCTGAGCGACTAATGGATGTGTCAATAAGACAAGTAGTATGCTTACCATTAATGAAACAATCTACAAAAAGACCTTTTTCGATCTAATGGGATTAAGGTATTCATTACACAGTCAGAAACTCTGCAGATTAAGGGTTTTCGGAAACTTGATGAAATCCCGACTGGTCGAGGAGACCTAGTTTGTTCGGTCAGTAGCAATATTGAGCTCTGTTCCTAGAGGGTTCAGATGCTTTAAGGGTTCCATGACCTACACTCTCAGGCCAGGTTGTAATCTACCATAGGGGCCTTTTGGCCATTGTTCAAAGATCATCTGGCTTCTAGATTTTGAATGGCTTTTCTCAAGCAATCCCCCATCTTGGAACTTAGGGCTGTCGTGTGAGTGGCAGCATCTTATAGGTCTTGGGAGCTTGCTCCCACCCCAGGGAGTCCAAAAAGAAGCTGAAAGGGGTTCAATCCCTTTACCTTCTGTGGTACTTCCCTGTAGACAAACAATAGATAGGTTAAAAGGACATCCCACTTTCATCTCAGGGGCTTTAATCGGCCCGCAATCATGCCTTTCAGGGTCTTGTTAAACTTTTCAACAAGCCCATTGGTCTGGGTGTGAAATGATTTAGAGAACTTATCAGTAACAACAACCTTCTCCCACAAAGCCTTCATGTAGGCTGACATGAAGTTGGTGCCTCTGTCCGACACTACCTCCTTTGGGAAACCAACTTGAGTAAAGATCGCCATCAGTGCCCTGGCCACCACAGGTGC
The DNA here is from genome assembly GCF_964204655.1 of Triturus cristatus. NCBI lineage: Eukaryota > Metazoa > Chordata > Amphibia > Caudata > Salamandridae > Triturus > Triturus cristatus. The sequence goes on along the minus strand of NC_140585.1, from coordinate 826,665,839 downwards.
GATCACTTTCCTAAGGGGTATTGGTTTGGGCCATTACATGATCCACTAAGACCAGGATAAACCTATTCTCTAGGGCTATAATGTGGTCCAAATGCCCAACAATGTCCACCCCCACTTTCTCAAGGGTGTTCCCATCACTGGTGAAAGGTTGCAGAAAAGCCTTATACTTCACCCCTGACTTGACTGACCTGGCAAGTTACACAGGACCTGCAGAATGAATCTGACTTGATCTTCATCTGGGTCCAATAGAAGTGGGTGACTAGATGGTCAAAGATTCTGACCTGCCTAAGATGTCCTTCCAAGGGGATATCATGAGTCAACTCCAGTAGGAAGGCCTTTTAGTACTGGGTAGTTACCTATAACCTAGTTGACTTAGACTCAAGGATATTCGGCTCACTACATAGGAGACCATTCTCCCAATAAAAGTAGTGATCACCAATGGAGTTTCCATTTTTCTGAACCTCAGCCTACCACTGTAATCCCTCAAGAGTGAGGCTCTCCCTCTCTGCCTTGCAGAACTATGTCTAGGATGGTTCTTCAGCAGTTTGCATCCAGCCAGATCAGGCAAGTCTACAAGGGTGGATATATCTTCCCCTGTAGGTACCAGGGCTTCCCCTATAATATCAGTCTCCTCCCAGACCATGACTTGTTGTGTCCCTCGAGCTTTACAAAGGTCAGCCAACTGACCCTTGGAGTCCACTTCTTCGTCCTGGGTACAAAGGGGAGCAGCTCCAGCTTTCCAGTTCCCCTCACAGGTCTCAACAGCAGGTGCAGCCCTTCTTCTGCATTCCTCAAGTCGAGCAGCGTTCTGAAGAGGGTGCCGCTTGCCTGTGGGATGGGGTGAGTTGTGGCCCTCAAGGACAAAAGAATACTGCTAGCTATATCCCATTGCACTCTTAAATCCTCTTGTTGACAATTGTCACACTGTTTCCCCTACACGGTCTCCCCTACAAAAATTCAGTACTGTAATAAAGAAGTGATATATCTCGGTAATAACATAGAAAAAGGAGCAAGGAAATTCTCCAAATTAAGTGGTTCTGCAAGCCTGAAGATGAACTTTGCAGCCACTCAGAGGGAGGTGAGGATGTTCCTAGGAATAGTTGGCTACTGTCGTCAGTGAATTTCAAGTTTTTTCCCTGTCTGTGAAGCCTTCAAAAAGGCTAACTCACAGTGATATCAAGGATCTGGTACCATTTGATGACAGATGTACGAGGGCCTTCCGGGAATTTAGACTAGATTTGTGAAGAGTACCTGTCCTTAGAATGCTTCATCATGATAAGAAATTGTTCCTTTTCAGCTATGAGAGAAAAATAGGTGCTCATTATCAATATTGACTCAAAAACAAAGAGGGGGCATGGTATCTAATGCTTGTTTTTCTGCTGTTTTGGATTCCGTAAATATAGCTCTTCCTGGATGCCTGAAGGCAGCCACAGCTGTTTGAAAAAAAGTGAAGGGGTTGTGATTGGACATGTGCTCATTGTGTTTGTTCCTGATTCAGTTGAATTTTTGTTGGACTATACTAAATCTCTGCACATGACAAACTTGCTAGCTTGTTGCAAAAAGAACTTTAATGACATTTGGATTACTCCTGACTATATCTGTGTATCTGTGTACTTCTTGATTCCATGCTACATTCCATGACCCACTATTTGCATGGCCAGACACACATATGAAGGGACTCCATGAACAGAATTTAAAAAAAAGTATTAGTTTAATACCAAATTCTGATATTTTTCTGAAGATTTGTGTGAGAGATGTGTCATTTGTCAGAGAAATAATCAAGGAACAACCAAAATTGTCATTATGAACCATATTGACAAATTAGAGGGACCATTACTCCAAGCAGACTTCATTAATATGGCAGTTTACAGGAGCCTTAAATATGTTCTCCTGATTGTCTGCTTATTCTCTAAAGTTGTTGGGGCCTATGTAATCCAGAGATGTGACAGCATGACAATTGCCAAACTGTTGTTGAAAGAATTCACTTTTTTGCCTGCCAACCTCTATTGAGGCAGATTGTAGAACTCAGTTTTGAAATGAGACCCTTAAATTGATTTGTACAGCTCCACAGACTGAGCAGAAAGTCAATTGTAGCTATTATCCTCAATCAACTGGCATTGTAGAAAAGATGAATATGATCACCAAAAACAAAATGACTAAAGTGTGTGTTTCTACTAATTTGAAATCACCAGATGCTCTTCCTCTTGTTCTAATGAGCAATAGAAATACCCCCAGACTCTCGCCAATGGACAAATCTATGCAGACCACATACATTAATTTAGCAACAGGTGTCAACAACTGATAATATTGTATTACACTACTACAAAAGTCTTGCTGATGTGGGGAAATGTGTCTCTCATCAGATGAATTTAGCAACAGCACCAAAAAAAGAAACCCAGTGCCATGCACTGCAACCAGGACACTGGATGCTATTGAAAAATGTTAGGATCCCCTTTGGAAAGGACCACTTCAAGTTATGCTTGTGACTAACATTGATGTGAAGTGTTCTGGAATCCAGCAGTGGATCCACACAGCTTCTATGAGAAGAGTGCAGACGGCAGATGTATACGTGGTGACAACTGCCACTGACTCACGGAGTAAAGATCAAGTTGCAGTATGGATCCAGAGGGGAGATAAGTTGAAGCAGAATTTGGAGAGAATCTTCATACTGGTGGAATTGCTAATGAAAGGAAAGTTAAAGATCCTAGTGAAGGTACCAGTAGCCAATTTCAGGATCAGAACAAAAAACAGTTTCAAAGTCACAAGCTGCAGCAAGATATAGTTTTTGTTCCACCTCATGAAAAGCTCCAGCTGAGAATTAGAATCTTGAGAACCCCCTGAGGAAGAAAGCAGGTCACAATGAGTCGAGTTGCTAAGGCTGGTCAAAGAACAAGTTAGTCTATGAGTGAAGAAAGCTCAGCAGTAGTCACAAGTGAAGATACAAGAGTACATCAAGTAGGTCACTTATCTCCTCAGGCAGTGAACTTGCAAGAAAAGAGACTGGGAAAATAAAAAATCAGAATCAATCAGAGAAGAACCGGACGTAATTGAAATCGATTCAGAGAATAGTGATTGTGAATCTCTGTTGCCAAGAGAATAGCATGAAAGAGAATCCCGAACAGAAAGCATGTTTCACCTGAATTGGCATATCTTGCATCTGTGTCTGAAGAAGGAAAGTCAGATATGGAAAAATATAACCCAATAAACTATTGCCAATTCCTCTTTGAGGAGGAACCGCCTTTAATATTTTTTAGAATCCTGATACATTTTTTAATCTAAGTTTTGACCTTAGCAAGAGAGAAGTAAGGTGAAGAAATAAGAGTCTTAAGTTTATGGACTGAGCAAACCGAATAATAAAAAAGAGAACTTTAAAGTTTGATATTTGTTTTTAAAAAAGAACAAAAGAAGATTTAGTATTTTTTTTTAAAAAAGGTTTCTTAAAGGCTGAGTTTTGGTTTTAATTATTTTAATTTTAGTTTTTGATCTCAATAGAAATGGCATTTTTCTGATTCTGTAAAATAGTTGGCATAATTTCACTAGTGGTGATTCTAAGAGTTCTAATTGGCCTATTGCTGTGCCTTATTTTTCTGGATTAATATACTTCCAAACAAGTTGAACTGACTTCATTGCATAATAAAATTGAACATAATACACTGACACATAAGGAAAGCTAGGTCAGTGGGTTTAAGGACAATATATATGCAAATATGTTGGATGAATATGTTAAAATACTGGAGGGTCAAGAATAGCAATGTGTGCACTTTTCTCCCTTCTTCTGTGGATAAAGGAGCAATGTATCTACAGATATAGCCTCTCTTGCAATGTTTTTATTAGTATACTTGTGCTAGATGTATTAGGAGCTATGATTCCATATATTGGTGTGGCTATGATTGATATAAAAATAAGAAGATTGTCTACGCATGTTGATTGACTCGCTTTTAACACTGCTGGTGCACTAACACAAATTAACACAGAGTTAATTGCTATGGTGCAATGATTCTTCAAAACCACCTAGTGCTAGCTATCCTTCTCATGAAGGAAGTTGGTGTTTGCAGGGTTTTGAAGTTGAGAGTGTTGTACCATCACCCCAGATAGGGAAATAACCTTTACAACACAGTAATGGATGTTGCGATGTAAAAACTGCGTTGTAAAGGCATGCGTTGTAAATGTTTGCGTTGTAACATCATACATTCCCCCAGATAATAGTAGGGTTATTAATTCTTATTTCTCAAACATTAATAATATTTCTTGTGAATCCAAGCTTTAGAAGATTATGGCTTGTGGAAAACAGTAAGTTCCTGGGTTAGTGAGATAGGAATGGTTTTAGTAAGGTTGGTGAGTGTACTGATAGCTTATGTGGGGGTATGGATAGAATTATAGTAAAGTCTTTAATTATTGTGTTGATTTGTGCAATTATTCAGTTTCTCTTGTTTACATTTTTGGAATCAATATTTCTAAATTTTGGGTGTAAAAAGAAAAAGAGATGTCCAAGAGGAAGTGAGATGACCTTGAATTAGAAGATACCCAAGATTGAGTGTCTCATCAACTGAGGCTGTGGTAGGAATCAAATCGCTACAAGCAAAATATGATACAGACTGTCTATAGTTAACTGTGGGGTTTTAGGGCCATATTTATCAAGGGTTTTCCCGTTCGCAAACTAGCCGATTCGCAGAATTGGCCTGTTTGTGTACGGGAAAAATCCTTTTGGGATGTATCATCTCAAAAGGCCATCCCAAAATAAGGAATCGCAACATTTGAGATTCCCTATTTTGCGAATGCATTTAAGGAATCGCAAATTGCGATTCCTTAAATGCAATTCTGGAAGAACCCCAAATTTGCGATCTGGCCTTAAGAAATTGAAAATTACCACCAACTTCAAATTGGTGGCAATTTGCGATTTCCTAGAAAAAAGCACTTTTTTGCATTTTTTAAAGTGCCATGTGGCGCAAATACATGCCCTTAGGGCACATGTGCACACATGCATATTTCAGGGGTGCAACAGGGTTTCCTTTTGGCACCCTTGCACCCTTGAAAATGCATGTGCAATTTGCGAGTACCTATTGGGTACTCGCAAATTGCCCATGCAATTCCTATTCCTTTCTATGGGCCTCTTGGCCCGTAGAAATCAAAGGGAAGCCATTCCTTATTTGCGAGTCGCAAACAAGGAATGCGTAGGAATCGCTATTTAAATTGCAAAACCTATATACATGGCGTTTTGCGAGTCCTTAATAGCGAATCAGTAAAATTCGCTATTAAGGATGTGCAAAATACAATGATGATACATCTGGCCCATAGTCATTATAGAATAATCACAGGGGGAAGTTTGTGGGAATTTTTTAACATTTAGAACATTTTCCTTATTAACAATGTGTGAAATCTGAATCTACACTTGAATTTACATGTGTACACTTGTATTATGCTATTGCTTTTGAAACAATTTTGCTATGACTTGTTAAAGTGCCTCTTCTTCGTTTATGCTAACTAGGCCTCAGTTAGCCCTCAACACCAACTTGTTCAAAAAGGATGACTCACCCTGCCTGTTCACTGTTAATTGTTTCTGCTGCACACTGTCAAGCAAAGTCATGTTTTCTTATTTCCAAATAAAGACGTTCTTGATGTTCTCAACAAAATCTTTCCTAACCTGGGCTCTGTAATGCTTCAATTGCTTAGGCTCTCTTATGCTAGCTTGCTGTACTTTATTAAGTCACAATAATTCACTGTTGTTTTGTAACTAGCTTGTTTTTCCATTTCGGAATGGCATTAGCATAGAGGGACAGACTCAATATTTCTGTAGTGGGATAGTTCTTAGATAGTAAGGCAATAGGATGTCTAATGAATCTGTGCTCTAATTTGCCATACTAATAATCTTTTTGCTCACACCATGATGAATCTTCACCTTTAATGTATTCCTAGGAGAAGATTTCCTATATAAATCCTCCAATTTGGTGGGGAGCCGGAAGCTACTATGATGACTTTCCAGTGCTACTACGGATGCTGTCTGATTTCTTACAGATTTTGCTGCTCATTAGGAATAATTCTTGAATATGCGTATCATTCCGTATTGCCCTATTACTGAGAGCCTTCATAGAAAATACTCTTTGCATCTGCACTTTATGATTTCTGTATTGCACTATTTAATTTTGCAAAAAATCTCTACATTTCTGACTCTGCCTTAGATCTCGCTTATTGAGCCTGCCCGCCCTCAAATAACGTATTTTCATGTGCTAACTGGTGCCTTGTCTTGGGATACGTTGCCTCATGAAACTGAGGTTTAACACCATGCTCATTTATCCATCAGTTGGCCTGTCATTGAGGTGACATTTGGGGCATGAGAATTTAGCGGTTCCCGCACCCACAATGGGTTGACCTTAATGAAGTTAATTGTCTGGGCACTGCCCAGATGGTCATCTTGTCAGAGGACCATAGCGCCAACCCAAGGCATTTGTCTCCATTCTGTGACCAAGTTCATGTCTCATCAAGGGGTCTATTCACCTCCAAGGTGACAGTTGGACACTCATGCAAATGGGCTTCTAGTGGATTTGGACACGCAAAAAGTGACTTTTTAAAAGTACCTTTTGTAATCTGTTCTGTACAAATCCGACTTTACCAATTAATTAGGCTTATGACGTTATCTTAAAAAGTCCAGGAACTAACTTTGTAGCTGTTCTCTAAGCATTGATAGTATTGTTAATATGATATCTCAGTGCTTTCTTATGGAACAGCTAATTCTGTGTCATGATTCTTTGTTCCCGTGCCATGGCATGCCTAGGTTCATAGGAGAGTGCCACCCTCCCTGGAGACAACCTGTGGTTATTCAATGTTATGCAGTCTTGTTTTTTTCTTGTACATACTTATGAGCATATTATTTTTACCAACTGACAAACAAGATGATATATCCCTGTTGGCGAGTGGTAGGCACAATATGTTTCTGTATTGTAAATATTGTGGTACTGCACCCCTTTCCATGTGCAGCCATCTGAAGTACACATGCAATAAACTGTCTTTCTATAATATTAAGACTGTGTGCCGCACCACGTGGGCACCACATGATTTGCAATGGCAGACATGGTCGCCTGCAGCTGGTAGCCTCACTGTCCACGTGTCTGGCCACACCCACCATCTCTGCAGCAACGCTTCCTCATCCTTCAGATTTTTCCGGCGCATTCCTTTCATGCACTTCCTGGAAGAAAAAGACAAAAAATAAAAAGTAGGTATTCCTCAGTTCCTGTGCCTTGTGGCAATAGAGCAACATTAAGGTAATTACCTTATTTTTAACTAGCGTGCAGAAAAACAAAGATTTGGCCAGAAAGACTCTCATTGGTACCACAGGCCATAGGCATTTTTTGCGAAATGTTTTCAGTGCGAACTCCATTTAAGCAATCAGCGAACTGTATAGACATTTTTGGGAAACTTTTTTGTTGCAACTCCACTTAAGCAATCATCGAACTGTGTTACAGACTGCGCAGAAACAATTTATGAACAATAGTATATCAAACTGTTCAATAGACTGCAAAGAAGCATTTTATGAACAATAGTATTATTGACCTGTGTTCCTAATTGTGCTGAAACATTTATGAACGATAACGTTATTGAAAATTGAGAGATACCTTTGGAAATAGTGCAAAATAGATAAGGCAAGTGCTCATAATCTGTTTCATGGCCTCTCCTCGGTGCAACAGTTATCTCATTGACAACTGTCATTCCATGATTGCGTACTAATCCTCATAAGTGTTGGTTATTTGTCTTTCCTACTGTAACACACCCTAATTGTGCATTATTTCCTACAGATTGCGCTAGCATCTTCCTTATCCGAGTGCGACCAGTGCAACTGGTTTAAGATACAGCACATTCCAGTTCCTTGTCCTGCAACCTGACACAGTTTGTTTTTCTTTCTCTCCCTCCAAACCCCCTTTCCCTTGGGTCCTTCCTTGGTGCAGTGCTGTCTCTATTGTCATTGCTACCAGAGCATGTCCCAGTAGGTGTTGGGTCCTATCGTCTCCTCAAAGGAAAATAGTACAGTTCAGATGAATGGCTTGTGACATCTTGCTACAGTGAAAATAGCTTGTGGGGCCTTTTCACTGTAAGGACATGTATTACATTACACTTTTATAAGTGCTACCTTTAAATACCATGCACCCTGCCTTACTGGGCATTAAGGCCTAATTAGGGATAACTTATTGTTATTTAAAAGTAGAGTTTAGACATATCAAAAGTGGTATTTTGACAGGTCAAAGCTGCAATTTTGAAACAGCACAGACTGGCTACAGTAGCAGACCTGCAGCCATGTTTTGCACTGTCACTTTTATGGTAGCAGAATGTGTGCTACAGTCCACTAGTGACGTTTAACTTATAGGCCTTGGTGACACTGTTTACCATGTACTAGGGACTTTCAGGTAAGTTAAATGTGACAATTAGGTGTATAGCAAATTTCATCCTGCTTTAGAGGTCAGAGTGCATGCACTGCGGTCTGGTCAATAGAGTTCCGGAGCAAAGTCAAAAGAACCATCAGCATCAGTCCAAAAAAGGCAGCTGTTCATGCAGAAGGAGGTATTTTCAAACGGGCACTAAAACTGTACCTCTCTTCGCTGACAGAGTCCGAAGAAGCTATTTGACGTTGTACTGTGTAGTGAGATGCAGCCTAGCAGATCAAGCAAGACTGCTAATTTCAGATAGTGGTCAGATGGATTTACACATGGTTACGCCTGTCTTTAAAGGTCAAAATGCAAGGTGAACAATTATTGAACATGAGCTGAGGGCAGATCCACTGTAGCTTGCAATGAAAAGGAGAAAATACTAATTTCTCAAATAGGCTTGCTTGTCACTTCCATTGTGCGGGATCAATTTCTGAATTTCACATTACACCCAACGAACAACATTCTAACTATTTCGGATAAGATTCAATTTTTACACGATTTTTGCAGATAGGAGACTGATTTGTGCGGAAGATGTCTCCCCAGGAGAGATTCTGAGCTCAAACTAGTCTCCCATAAGGTCTCCAGTAGCATTAGAGTAAGGAAAAGGCAAATTTAACACTTTGAAACAGCACCTTTTGCGTTACCTTTAATTGGAGACACGTTTTCATTCCTCCTTACAACAACATCCAAATAATATATGATAATATCACCTAAAAATGTCACTTAGGAAATTGAGATAAATGTTTGTAATTTTCTTGAAATCTTGGAGTGGGATGGATGGAGAATATAGGAAAAATATTTGGATGTTGTTGTAAGGAGGAATGAAAACGTGTCTTCAATTAAAGAAAGTCGGGTAACGCAAAAGGTGCTGTTTCGAAGTGTTAAGTTTTGCCTTTTCCTTACTCTGACCTGCAAATAAAAGAAGCACGCATGACAAAACTATGTGACTGCTAGTGCAACGTGAAAGTCAAAGATTGCATGCACAACACAAATGCAGCATTGTCTGGTTTGAACATTTCACTACGCCTGTGCTTTGTGCAGTGGTGCCCTTTTGAGCAATATCAAGTAAAGTGTGCAGAAGAGTGAAAGAAATGAGGGCTAAAACTCCATCAACCTAATCAGCAAATACTGGCAGCAAAATATTAGATGTTTAGGCAATCGGAATTTCTATATCAATAGTTCTAACATATTTTTCACTGAAAAGAAAAAAAACAGATAGGCTGGCAAGCATCATGAATAATAAATGGAGTGAGCAGGCTCCCTCGGTGATTTTTCTGAGATAATGACTGCACCTTGGTAATTGTCTCCCACATGCTGTCAATCAGGCCCTACGGTGTCTGTGCTTCCCTTGTGGGCCAGCGGAAGCCTCGTCTTGCTTGTCATTTTAAACCTTTTTTTGATTTTCTTCAGTTCTCTGCCTGACCCTTCTTTTACATAGAACTCGGCCACACGGGCTCATTTGCCACTTGGCTCTCATTTCCATTCCAGCTTCATCTGGTGGATGTTTCATTCATTCCTCTGCCCTAAACAGAAGCTTGTCGGGCACTGTGCTCAACCAGGTCTTATTAAAGTAGGGAGCCAGTTATTGCTATCCACCTTCCTGCTCCGAACCATAAAGAACATGCCATCATTGTCCATGTAGGACACGAGGGCTTCCTGTCTCTGAGGAAGTAATGCTTCCAGGTTTGGGCTTTCATTTTGCCACATAATATATTCTAGAAATCACATTCTTGGTTTGTTTCAATTGTACCATTGACTGAATTACAGTTTACTTCGGTTACTAAGATTAATTATATTGAGTGCCCACATGGTGTTCTTGACATGTTCTCCATGTTCTAAACATGGGTCTGTCCCAAATAACACATCTTAAAGCATGGGCAGAGCTACAGAAATATTCTGTACGTTACTTTAGAATAAGGCTGCAAGAGGTTGGGGATGCTACTTGGAATGCCATACGTTGTTGGGGACATGGGTCACAGAGGACTAAAGCTTTTTGTAACGTGGCGCATGGCTCAATTTCTGCTTCGATTGTAGTTTGCTGAGATGTTCTAGTTCTGAAATGTATGTATTGGTGTTTTTGTAGTTCAAAACTTAGTGAAGAGCAAGGGTGTGCTTGGTGTTATTATCAGATAATACATGATCATATATTTCCAGTGGGGATTTACACATATCAGTAAATTCACTGAATGTTATTTGTCGGCTCAGTGAGCGTACTTAAAACTACACTCGCCTCTAATTCAATGCATCTGTCCCTCCAATCCAAAACATGTGAACCACTTTTTTAAAGACAACGTGTTGAATCCTAAAAGTGTCTCCTGTAAGGCACATAATAAGTATGAATCTTGTCTGTCCGTGAAACACACCTCTGCTTTGTTTGGTGCTTCACCCGAGCTTCCAAGATGAGTGAGGAGAACTGTGAAATACATTTAAGAGTATTCTCTGCATTGTCTGAGCAAATACTTCAAGGCTAAAACTATTCAAACATTTATAAAAGCCAACTCAATCAGTCAATCAGAGTTCTCATAGTGCACAACTAATCGCCTGTTAGGGTCTCAAGGCTTGGGGGGGGTTCTGCAGTTCTGTCGAAGAGTCAGGTCAGGAGGTGAGGGTGATTGCCTGAGAAGTCGAGAAAGAGAGTTCCAGATCTTTGTGGCAAGGTAGGAGAAGGATCTTCCTCCAGTCGTGGTCTTGCGGGTCCATGGGATAGTGGCTGGGGCCAGGTTGATGGAGCGGAGGTGTATGGTGGGAGTGTAGATGGAGAGGTAGTGTTTGAGGTATTCAGGTCCAATGTTGTGAAGGGCCTTGTAGGTGTGCGTGAGTAGCTTGAAGGTGATTCTTTTGTTTATCAGGAGTCAGTAGAGGTTTCTCAGGTGATCAGTGATGTGACTGTAGTGGGGGATGTCCAGGATACGTCTTGCGGTGGCATTCTGGATTCTTTGCAATTTCTTTTGGAGCTTCTGGGTGGTGTCGGTGTAGAGTGCATTGCCATGGTCGAGTTTGCTGCTGATGAGTGAGTGGGTGGACTCGCTGGGGATCCACTTAAAAATCTTTCGAAGCAGGTGGAGCGTGTGGAAGCAACAGGATGAGACACTGTTGATTTGACGGTTCGTTGAGAGCGAGGAGTCAAGGATGATGCCAAGGTTACGCGCGTAATTCGGGGGATGTGGGGGAGTGAGCACTACGGCCCACCAGGAGTTATCCCAGGCAGTGGGGGTGGTTCCCAGAATGAGGACTTTGGTTTTGTCTGAATTGAGTTTGAGGCAGCTGTCCTTCATCCAGGTGATGACTGCCTTCATCCCATTGTGGAAGTTGTTCTTTGTGACTGCAGGTTCATCGGTGAGGAAGATAATCCGCTGGGTGTCGTAAGCGAAGTAGAAAATGTTTAGTCTGTGGTTTCTGATGATGGCTGCCACTGGGGCCATGTAGATGTTGAAGAGGGTAGAACTCAGGGAGGAGCCCTTAGGGACTCCGCAGCTGATATCTGTAGGTTCTGAGGAGAAAGGTAGGAGCCTGACTCTTTGGGTTCGGCTGGTGACAAAGGAGAGTCTCCACTCTAAGGCTCTGCTGGGGATCCCGACATTGTGGAGTCTTGCATACAGGGTGAGGTGGGAGACGGTGTTGAAAGCGGCAGAGAGGTCCAAGAGGATGAGGGCTGTGGTTTCGCCTTGGTCGAAGAGATTGCAGATGTAGTCTGTAGTGGCGAAACAAAAAGACTCAGTACTATGGTTGTTTCTGAATGGGAGGTGTCCAAGATGTAACCGTATTTCCTAATAATTTGGTAGTACATTAAGGGGAATATTCACAAAGGAGTGGCAAAGCGTGGCATGAAGCAAACATTGCAAATGCCACGCTTCGCCATTCTGAACCTGCAGGGATGTGCCATATTCACAAGAATGTGGCACACACCTGCGATTCTCCTAGTGGTGGCACTAAATATTGTTCCCAGTGTCAACGCGTGTGTCGACATTGGGGAGGCAGAATGTTTGTGTGCAGGAAGGTGTCCCTTCCTTCACATAAACAATCCAGAATGGCGAATTGTAACTTCTATGTCTGCTGCATTGTGCAGTACACATAGAAGTTGTAAATTGTCATTTTTAAATGATTGTTTATGTTCAGGAAGTGACACCTTCCTGCACATGAACAATCCTTCATAGCGATTTGCTGTTTCCATATGTGCTGCATAACACAGCACAAATAGAAACAGCAAAAACAAGGAGAAATTACGCAATTCTCCTCTTTTTGCCATGCTAAGACCAGGTTTTCCCTGGTCTTAATTTTGGCGCTGCCTCCTATTTATGCTACCCTTGTAAATAGGCTGCAGCTTCAAAATCAATGGGTGTTGCAGCGGAACGTCCACCACAACACCCATTGCAAGGCCCTTTCCTGCTAAGTGTAGCGTGAAAGGGGGCCTTATGTACAAGGCAGCGTTAAATGTAAATACGGAGAAGGGTTTATCGCCACAGGAACATCATAAAAAGTGACATTCCTGTGATGATAGGGGCTGGTAAATATGCCCCTAGGTGTGTAAACTAGACACCTGAAATATTTAAACCACTTATGTACTGTAGTGAGTTTAAGTTGTTGGAACAATTGAGGCACGTTGGTTGTGTTTGCTACTTTACCACCTCTACCAAAAAAATACGGCATTCAAGCATCACCATCTCCAGAAAGTCACTACTCTGCCAAGAGGAGGGAACTATTAAACACATGTAAGTAGAATTTCAACACTGGCTGAGGAAGATCCTCACTGCTAAATGTACTGAAATGTGCGTAAAAATGAACATATAGAACTGCATGCGCCATAATGTAGAGGGACTGCCACAGCATGCTAAATGTGTGAGCCACTCTTATGATATATAATTCTAAAGTAGTTTTTCTTGGTCAAAAGAGGAAGTGTGGTGTGAGCTCTAAGATTTAAAAAAACTTTCATACCAAGTTGGGTTGCACGCAATATCCATGTTATAAGTTTTATCACAACATTATTGGGTATAACTTACGAAATCAGAGCTATTTTACCAACTTCCTAATATCATTCTCTAAGTCGATGTTTTTTTACTTAGACAAATTTCTCCAAGTTTTAGTTGGGAGACTTGTCCCAGAAACCAACTTGGTAATAGCACATCAGTAATTATTGTATGAGTCAAAATGCACATTTTTGTTAACATTTAGGTTTCTTCCCTAGTTGGCATTAAAAGGCCACCCAATGCGAGTGTGAAGACACTTACTAGTGATTGACTGTGTCCTAAATTGCAGCCAATTGCTGTCATCAAAGCTTTTAATGTCAGTAAAATGTAGATTTTTCGCAGCCTGCTGAAAAGAAAATCTGGATTTTATTAAGGACACGGAGGCTAAGATTATGCAATCTCCTTTTATTGCCAGCTCACACAGCAGCAACAATTAGTAAGAATTTAGAACTTTCAAAACATTCTGAACATCTATATAGTCTAGCAACAGGCAGCCATCTTCCTTCTTTTATTCTGCGCTGCGAATGGTGTAAACTTTAATCCAGACAAATTCCTGATGAATAACTCCAGGAGAAGAAAGGTTCTATGACCAAATTTCGTCACTCTGAAAGAAAGAAAATAATACGTTAATCTACCCGGGCGTGTATTAGTGGTGGGAAAATCTTAGCCTCCGTGTCCTTAATAAAATTCAGATTTTCTTTTCAGCAGGCTGTGGCAAATCTACATTTTATGGCATGACACGGAGGCCAATATTATGCAAGTTAAAAGTGCATTCAATACATTATCAATTACATTAGACATTGGTTTAAAGTAGCAGCTTTTAAACATGCGTTCGTTAGACCAGTCGACTGCTCTTAAAATGTCCTGTAAACTCCCTCCCAAGGTGAAAGCTTTGGAGGCTGAGGCACCTCTTAGTGAATGAGCTCCAAAAACAGATATGTTCTCACCCCCTTCAGTCATGACATCTTTCACCCATCTAGCTAACGTAGGGGGGAAACAGCTTTGTGAGGTGTTTTGTGAGATATAAGAAGTTGTGTGACATCGTTCCTTAAGTTAAGGGTTCTCCTTTCATATTCTTTCAAACATTGCACCACACACAGTCTAGGGTTTCCAGAGAAGTAAGGGTAGAAAATGGTTGAGGAAAGAGTCTTAGTTCTTCTTTTGATATAGTATCAAACTCCTTCAGGTTGATAAGCTTTACTGGTGACATCTAAAGCTCTAACATCAGATGTACGTCTAAAAGAAACGAAACAAAGGAGCGTTGTGAGTTTAAAAGAGGGTTTTTTTAAGTGACAAAAAGTGATTATCACCCCAGTTGTCTAAAACTTGAAGGATCTGTTTAACATCCTAAAGCGATGTGTACTTAGGTATCGGTGGTTTAAGGGCCTTAATGCTTCTCATAATCCTCCTTGTCAAAGTATTCTGACCAACAGGTAGTCCGTCTATCAAGGAATGACCAGCAGAGATGGCTGATCTATAGATGTTTACTGTCCTATAGGATAAACCAGATTCAAATAATTCTGTTAGGTAATTTATTACATAGACTACATCAATTGAAATGGGATTGATATCCCGTTGAATACACCAGCAAATCCATTTATTCCATGCCAGTCTATATGCCTTTCTCGTCCCGGAAGCCCATGACTCAGATATGAGTCTGAAAGCATCTGGAGAAAGGCCAGGGATTTCCCACTGTCTCCGAAAATGTTCCATGCCATCAGTGTGAGGGAGCCTTCTTCTATCAGAGGATGTATTTCCCCTTGAGGGCCCAGAACTAGGGTCTGGAAGTGGGGAATTAGTAAAGGGAAGTCTATTGACATTTCTAGAATTACAGGGAACCATGCTTGAGATCTCCAAAGAGGAGTTACCACTACTACTGTTTCCCTGAGTCTGCATGTATGTAAGAGGAACCTGGGTAGCATGACAAATGGCGGGAAGGCATATGGCCTTAGACCTCTCCAGTCTTGTAGGAAAGCGTCCACCCCAGCTGCTTAAGGGTCTGGTTTCCAGCTGAAAAACTGTGTCAGTTGAGTATTCAGCCTGTCTGCAAAGAGATCCATGTTGAGAGGGCCCCAAATGTGATGGATGTGTAGGATTATCTCCCTGTTCAATCTCCAGTTGCTGGAGTCTTTGAATTTTCGGGAGAACCAGTCGGCTACTTGATTGCTCAGTCCAGGAATGTGTTGTACTACAACTGAAATTCCTTTGCTTAAACAGTAACCCCAAAAGTCCTTCGCTAGTTCCGCGAAGTCTTTGGAGTGTGGACCTCCCATCTTGCTCACATATTGGACTGCTGAAATGTTGTCCATGCGAAGCATTACACAACATTTAATCTTTTCTTGAGTGAAACTCCGGACTGCAAAGGAGCCCGCTAGGAGTTCCAAGCAGTTGATGTGCATGTTCCTTTCTTGGTCTGACCAACGTCCCCCTATCGAAGAGCTTCCGTATCTCGCTCCCCAACCTCTACATCTGAATCTATCACCAATTCGGGTTCCTCCCCGAAGATTGCTCTCCCATTCCAGGCTTGTGCGTTCTTGAGACACCATTCCAATTCCTCCCTCGAGTCCTGATCTAAGGACAAGATTTGAGAGTATGATTGATTTGTGCGAAGGCATCTCTTTTTTAGTCTTTGTAGGGCTCGATAATAGAGTGGTCCGGGGAATATGGCTTGGATGGTAGAGGATAGGAGACCCAGGATTTTTGCTAAGTCTTTCAGTGTAATAGCCTTTGCTAATAAGACTTTCTTTATTTCCTTTAGTAATTTTTTTAGTTTGTCTCTGTGTAGGCGAAGCTCTGTGCGGAGGGTGTCTACAATAAATCCCAAGAATTGAGTGTCTTGTGCTGGAGTCAGGCTCGATTTTTTTAGGTTTAGCACAAATCCGAACTTTTCTAATATCTCTATCGCCCACTGAGTATGCAGTGATACAATGTCTTTGGACTGACCCATTATTAGGATGTCGTCTAGGTATATAATTAACCTTACGCTCTGAGCCATGCTACTACCGGTCTGAGTACCTTTGTGAAGCACCAGGGCGCTGAAGATAGACCGAACGGGAGACTGGAGAATTCCCACATTCTGTTTTGCCATGTAAAACGGAGGCATTTTTGGTGAGGAGGCCAGATGGGGATAGTAAGGTAGGCGTCTTTGAGATCTGGTCTTGTTAACCAAGACCCTTTTCTTAGGATGTCCCTTAAGAGATATATGCTCTCCACTTTGAAGTGGCGGTAAACCACCCATTTGTTCAAATCTTTTAGGTTTATTACAGGCCTCATTTCTTTGTTCTTTTTCTCCACCAAAATGATGCTGCTGACAAAGCCTACCTTTGTATGAGTTGCCTCCCTGGTGACACCTATGGCCAGTAGGTCTTGTACCTTATTTGTTAGCAGTTTCGAATATTCCTGAGAGAAAAGGATTTCCCTTGGGGTTTTGTCCTGGAAGGGAGTGTCTGTGATCTCTATTCGGTATCCCTTGACCATTTGTAGTACCCAAGGGTCTTGTGTCACTAAGCTCCAGTTTCTAGAGAACTGGGCTAGTCTCCCTCCCACCTTTATAGGGGAAAGTAAAGGGTCTTTGAAATGACGTACCTGATGAGAATCCTCTCTGTCTTCTATCGCCTCTGTTATTCTGGAAGCGACCTCCTCTTTGTCTTTGGGGATAGAAGTTGAAATAGCCATAGGTTTGGAAAGACCTATTGCCTCGTGCCATGTAGGGTCTGGAGGAAGGTGTACCCCAGCCAGGGAACCGACCCCTTGTTCGCCCGGCCCTTCCAAAAACTCTATCATGGAAAACATTTCTTATTTCTTTTTGTGACTTCTGTGTGGAACTGAAAATTCCAACATACTTCGCCATTTCCTTAATGAAATCATCGCCAAAATGTTGGCCTTGAGAATAAGCTCCCCTTCTTTATTTGCGAGCTCTATGAGCTTGGGATCCAGTTTTAAAAGGATGCTTTTTCTTCTTTCATTTGATAGGGCCGTGTTCGCATTCCCAAGAAAGCAAACAGATCTCTGTGTCCATTCTCGCAGTTCTTTGGGGTCGACTTTACTATCGCTTAGGTAGACTGATTCAGCCATCTCAAAGATCTTAGTAAGTGGGCCAATAATGTTGAGGAGTCTGTCCTGGCAGGACTTTAGGCCTCTGTCTAGGGTCTTTTCCACCCTTGTTAATGAAGACACCACCTTTGGGTCGAGTTCGGGAGTCTTAATGATCATATCTGGGAGGGATGGGCGAGGGCATTCGGACCGTAGACGAGATCTAACCTCTTTAGGTATCTCTCTCCTCAGCCAGAAGGTGTTTTATTTAGCCACATGTTGTGAGGGGGTCCATTCGGGTGAGAGGGGATGTTTTATCATCAGGGGGTCGAACATATTATCCCCAAATGGGTCAAGAGTCTTAGACCCAGAGGCCGAAGATGCCTCATCAGATGTCCCTTTTTTGGTAATGGGTGTATTATCGTAATCAGAGTTGAACTCAGAAGAGCAGGACAGATCAAGCTCTGGCTCATAAGTTTGGTCCTCATCAGATTCACTGTCTATAGGGACAACCGGGCCGTCATGCCCATCCGCAGTGTCGAATACACTGAGTCTATCACCGGCGCCATCCGGTACACCCTCAATGATCCCTTTTGATTTCTTTGATATTTTATGAGGGTGGTCACCCGATGGCCTTTTCTTCTGAGACTTATCTTGCCAAGTAGAGCAACCAGGTTCGTTATTAGGTTGATTAGAGAGGCTTTCTATTTTTTGATTGATGGTGTCATCCAGCGACCCCATCAGTTTACCTAAAGCCCTATTTACAAGATCTTCTAATCTATTTTCAACTAATGAGTCTAGCTCATGTTCAGACATTCCCCCTTTTTTTATTTTTTTATTAATAATTAATTAAAGGACTAAAAGAGGTTAGCTATATGAAGAAGGGTATAAGGGGTTAAAGATTGGTAGCAAGCTAGTAGATATAATACAGGCCAGGAGGGGGCAGTCGCGTAAAAGAAATCCTTCCCTCGGTGCTTCAACTGTCATTTAAGCTTGAAGTCTAGGTGAGTGTAGGATGTGGAAGGGCCTTTCCTCTAATATTGAAAAAGAGGCTTGGTTTCTGGTGTAGGGAGGTGGGCATATCGAGTTAAGTGCGCTCGCCTTAACTCAATAGCGATCGAGTCGGGAGAGAGGAGTGAATTTCGCCGGTAAGCGCTATTAAAATAGATAACGTGCCCAGATTATCGCACCGGTAATTTTAGAGCCGGTCGCGTGAGAGGTGTGAAAAAGGGGGATAGCGAGTGCCTGAGCCAGTGCGTCCTTCAAAGACTCTGCTTGTACTCGCGAAAGGGGAGATAGCTCGCGGCTCCTCCCGGCGCGCCTTTCAAGTGGGAGTGTATATGCGTGAGGGGCCCCGCTGGTGAGAGCGAGGCCCCGGCGAGTCCTTCAAACTCAGGCTGTTTGGTGGTGAATAAGCGGGATGACAAAATTAGAGGGGTGGAGATGTATATGCACGATAATCGCAAAACGCTGTAAGCAGTGATAAGAAGGGCATAAATAGGTGAAAATGAACAAGCCAAGAACGAAGGGCATAAATAACTCAAAATGAGCAAGTCAACATCCCACAGGCACACAACAACGCTATTACAGTGCAAATAGTTCAATCAAAGTCCAAATAGACATGTAGAAAAAGGTATGAAAGGCAGTCATAAGATAGATAAGGAGAGAGTAAAAATTACTTATCTTGTGAGCAGCAGCAATAGAAGAAGGAAGATGGCTGCCTGTTGCTAGACTATATAGATGTTCAGAATGTTTTGAAAGTTCTAAATTCTTACTAATTGTTGCTGCTGTGAGCTGGCAATAAAAGGAGATTGCATAATATTGGCCTCCGTGTCATGCCATAAAATTGTATAATTCCCCAACCAGATCCCCATTTGCATTGCATCAACAGCATTCTTCCTTTTCCAGATGCCCTTTTGAAACACCAGAAATAATTCTTTGAATGTGAACGTTGCATGAAAATCCAATGTAGATACTGCATGCGTTTGAAAATCAAGAGTCTAGCAAGTAATGCTGAACATCAACCTGCTAAGGCAAAATAAAAACACTTTAGTGAGTATTTTACACAGGTTTATTGTATAGCAACACTGCCATGTTTATGCTATTTTAGTTTAGTAGTGATTGCTGTGAAAAGTGAGCAGAGCTTCTACACATAGTTTCAAGATTGCAAGCAAATTAAACAAATGACGTAAACATACAAATAAAAAAATGACAGGTTCTGGTCAGCCGCGGTCCGTGCAGGTAACTGTGGTGGGGCCGTGTAAGGGGGATTCCGAGGGACGATGCAGAGGATACATTATTTATTTATTTAATTTTCCCTCTGCATCGTTCCTCGGAATCCCCCCTTACATGGCCCACCGCCCCACCGATGTTACCTGCACGGACTGCGGCTGGTTCTGGTAAACTTTTCTTGTTTCCCGACCTTTTTGTATTACCAACAGTGAACAATGCTTATAATTCACTGTTGATTTAATAAAAAAATGCAGGCCCTCAAGTCGAGCAGCAGCTTGAGTCAGAAACAACCTGTGTGATGGCTGACATAGGTACATGAAGGTGCCTGCCCAAGCCATCAGACAGGTTGGCCTAGGCTCATGAAGTCCCTGCCCTGACTTCAGGAGGTTGCACACAAGAGCCTCCCTATTTGTAACACGCTGCAGCCTTGCTGCTAAAGGTAGTCCCTGGTGAGTTAAGCTTAATCCTTGCTGTGCCAGGGGCTACACACAAATCAGCCTGTCACTCCACCCTTTCCCATCTAATCACTTAGTTAAACAAGTATTGACAAATGCAACAGTTCTCATCTATTAAAGAGCTACTGGCTTTTTCACTTTATAGTGTTTGGGGGGAGGGGAATAAGCAACAGCCAAAATAGGGAGGTGGGAGAGGAAGACGCAACATGGTGGTGGGCAGGGAAGAAGCAACACAGACGGAGGTGGGAGAGGAAGAAGAAAAACAGAGAGGGGGTAGGGGAAGAAGCCACACACATGGGGGTTAGGATTGGAAGAAGCAACACAGACTGAGAGATGTGGAGGAGAAGCAAGAAAATAAAAAAATAGTACTTCAATGAACCAGCCAGCAGCAGAAGGATCCTAATCCAGATCAAGTAATCAGTACTTGGTCAGTGCTCCAGCT
Source organism: Triturus cristatus (assembly GCF_964204655.1). NCBI lineage: Eukaryota > Metazoa > Chordata > Amphibia > Caudata > Salamandridae > Triturus > Triturus cristatus. The sequence continues at coordinate 826,645,300 of NC_140585.1, read as the reverse complement.
GAAAAAAGAGGTAACGAAGCTGGCTCGTGCTGAAATGAAAAATTTGAAGGCAGAAAATGAGAGTGACAATGAATGGTTAGTGTGTCAAGGTGGGAATATTATGTGATACTGCGGGGAGGCCTTAGCATGTAATATTAACACAATACCCAAAAGTGGACGTCGAATTCGCACTAGTAACCATTATTACAGTCCTGATAGAGTGATAAAGAGCAGTCAGGCTTACTTACAGGAACTTATGTTAAGCATTTCAGAGTACCAACATGGACAATAAGTAACTGACTTGACTCGAAAGAAATCTGACACCAATTTATACAACTGGAGCTTGTTTTTTATATAACTTTAGACTCCAAAATAAAGTGAATGTAGTTTGTATAACTAAAGTTATAGATTTTACAGTGAGAATTAAATCAATACTTTACTGAGCTGACAAACTTTACCATTGTGGTCAATGGAGAAAACACTGCATGACACTCGGTCACTTGTGGGGTGCAATCAACAGAACCCACTTGGAGTTAGGGTCTTGTGAGTCCCCAGACCAAGTCTCAACAATCAGTACAATTTTACCTTGCACAGGGAGTCTTGATGCAGAGGTGGCTTGGCTGTCCTTGTTGCTGAAAAGCGGGAACCACAGTTGCTGAAATAACTACTTGCGACACTGGGTCACTTGAAGATTGAGTTCATAGGTGCCCACTGGAGGTAAAACCTGGAGGGGCCCCTCAACCAGTAGTCACCAGGCAGAACAGCTCTACCTAGCTCAGGCTTCTCAGGTGTAGAGGTGTACCTGGCTATCCGTGGTGCTGAACGGGTGCTGCAGAGGCTGTTTTTACCAAGTGTGCCCAGGCAGGCATAAATAGGAGGCAAACACTTGACAACTGCACCACAGAAGTGGATGGTTGAAATTGCAGGATGATTCCCTCTTCTTGGATCCTGGAAGGCACCTGGTCCATTACTTTCAGGCTGGTCTTGATGGAGCCTGGCGGACAGTCCTTCTTTGGTCTTGAAAGTGAGGTTTGTACCTGCCGACTGCAGGGGACTAGTACCTCTAGTCCTAGGGAGTTCTAGTGATGTCTTTCGGTTGCACAGAGGTTCTCCTTCCTTTTGGAACTGGTCTCTGGTCCAGGATACGTCATAGTCCAGCGATTGTAAGGGGGTTTCCACAGGTGCAGAACTTCCCGCCTTATCTTTGTTGAGTACTGCCTTTTGCCGTCACGGTCTCTTCTTTGTCCTTTTCTTCATCAGAGCAGATCTGGAGTTCTGATGTCAGGGTTGCCCCTTAAATCCTGCAGCTAAACCACCCCTGAGGTGACCACATCCGGGGGGTGTATGTGACCTTACTACCCAGAGCCCACTATTCTTTGGACTTTTCAGATGGCATGACCCATATTCGGCCGTACAGTCCTAGTGGCCCATTCTCGGGGAGTGGCTAATCTTTTTGGAGTGTACGGCATCTGACTGGCTAATTTCCTGCCTACTCAAAAGCATGAGTGCTTGGGGACAGCAAGAGTCTTTTTCCTCGGCTGGGGGACAAGTCACTTGCATTTCATAGGCGGTGTAGCCTCTGAAGTTCACTGCCTTGATGTGGCATTCACTAGCCATCCTGGGAGGGTGGAGGTGTGACCTCCTTCCTGCCCAGGCCTTTTGTCTTCATACTCTGGGAGTGTTAGCACTTCCCATCAGGAGGTCAGACTTCTGTCTTGGTGGCAATCAGTTTCAAAAAGCCTGCCAAGTCACAAGGAGACTGAGGCATCTCAGTGGCAACCTCTAAGGATGCCACCTGGGTTCACCCTCTACACGAGAATTATGTCAGGGCTGAAAAAGCACAGTGTTTGATACCAAATACGACAGAATTCAGTGGTACCATAATAGGACTGACTAACTCGGGGTTACCTGGTAGCCAGTCTATGTTAAACTATCGATTGCCATTAACTTACAGTAATCTTGAATGGCAAGGTTACTGTAGAGACACATAGGCTTGCACATATATGTCTGCACCGTTAATATAATGCACTCTGCCTCCTGGTCTAAAGGAGGCCCACTTTAGGACCGACTTACTTATATTAAGGGAAGTGAGGGGACTCTGCCACACATGGTGTGGGCAGAGTCAGTCTCGAGCAAGGAAGTTGTTTGTGCGGGCTCTGATGGCAGACCTGCAAGCTTTACTTTTACTCACGCCACTCAGGGTGGCACAAATAGCGCTGCAGCCGTGGTGACCCCTTTAGCACCCTTAAATGGGTACCACTGGTATCATATACTAGGAACTTATAAGGGGGCTTAAAGTACCTTGCCAATTCGGTGCACCAATTCATCTTACATTTTAGGGAGATAGCACTGGGACGGGAGCCTGGTTAGCAGGCTCCAGTGCACTTTTAGATCAATTACCACAGAGTCCAGAGCAAACAGTGGGGGTGATCATCCAAATAGAGCACTTTCCTACAGCTAGCAATGGGGGAATCCAAGACCCTTGAAGAGCACAATATATCTCTTGCGAGAGAGGAGCCTAAAACGGGTGGGGTAAAAAAATAGGAGGATAAAATCTAGATCCTGCAACTGCACATATTTCTGCTATCAGTTTCATGCTCCAATTGTACTCCAGTAGGAAAGGGACTATGTGCGTGCCCTGAGGGTCAATTGAACAATAAGAGCTGAAATGAGACCTATACTGGCATCAATGTAGGTAAATAAATGCTTTAAAATGTTGCATGCGGGTGAGAGTGTGTGTCTGTGAGAGAGCATTTGTACATGTGAGAAAGATACAATAGCTAACAAGAACCTGAGCCAGGTTAATTAAGAAGTCTGATGTTGCTGTCCCAGTCATGAAGATGAGGCCTATAAATGTCAGAAGCAAGGGAACCCAAGTCTCTTGGTTTAACATTGACGTAAAAAATGGCTGTAGGTTAAACAACATGGCATGTCAGTTTATGTCAAGATAAGCTGAATCAATTCACAATCTCCTCCCTTTGCCCGTTCTAGGTGCAAACCTAAAGCAGATCTAGTGGTATCAATCTGTACATTTTATTTTTAAAATCATTGTTTTCATCACATTTTTCATTCAGGAATTGTTGATGGATAAGAATGTGCAGAAGTTTATTGTAGCTGAGACGATGAACGATGAACCAGCAAATTCCTAAGTGGATATAAACATCCTACAAAAGAAAGAGGATAGCAGTTATTGTCTCTAAAATCTTCCTTCCCCAGCCAACATAGATGCCCTTCAGTTAGGACCAAGGACTACTTCCAGCCACATCAATTCAGGTGTGTATTTCATTTACCTCCTTAACACTTTCTCTAATGTTATCTATTTGCTCGTGGACACTGAGGAAGGCGTCGAGGATGCATATTCAAAATTCACAACCCACTGTGACTCGGGCATCTCCTTTGGCAGCCCGGACAAAATCCAGATCTATTATATTTTGCAAAATAATGCGTTTTAAGGCCTCAAACTGATCAGAAAAACGTTCCAATATCATTGCAGTAGATTTGACTCACCTCAGCAGTAGTTTGATCTTCAGAGATAGTCTGTCCTGTTCCCTACATGGGGAAGAGGATGCAGCAGAATCAGAAGGTTTCAGAAATACTTCTGAACAATCTTTCTCTAGGGTGGAAATGATCAGTAGTGCATCGATTGACAGGGACCAGATAGGCAGAATTGTAAGCTCCAGAACAGTCTCAAGGCAGCCAGGCAGAATCTTGTTTACCATAAACAAACCAAACACCATGCTTCTCCTTTAGCTGGGTGTGATAATACAAAAGGAATATAGACGTTCAGAGTTAGTAATAGTGTTGAGGGTGATGTTGCACTCACCGCACCACACAAGGTTTCTGCCATTTTTTGTCTTGGAGGCTATGCCATGAGCTGTGTTGGCAAGGCCGACCGGGAGCTCCTCCTACTAGAGACTGCCTTCGGCACTTGTCCCGGGATTTTCTCTCTTCGTTTGCCGACTACACCAGTAGGGAGCTACTGACTGTGCTCCGGGGTTTTTCCTTTCGCCCCCAAGCGATTTTCGAGGCCTGCTGCTCACCCTCTGACTTTCCAGAGAGATCGCTTATGGAGCCTATGCAATCATGGCCGTTGCTTCAGCTGGGCTGCCTTTCTGCTGAGAGGATGTGTGGTGATGGATCGCCCGCCAGCCGCCACCTTCCGTCGGTATTCTACCTTTGTGCTTGGCATCCCACGGTCCCCTCCCGGAACATTCCACGAAGCATTCTGCCACTGAGATACGCCACCGACGGAACAGCAACGAGAGTGCAGGGTCGCTGCCGCACTGTTCCACTAAGCATGTTGGGCCTAACCTGGGGGGAAGCACATACCACGACACATTTTTTGGTGTGAAAAAGGCCGCTTTATTGGAAACAGGTGCACCTTACATCAGAATTCCCTTGGCCTGTGCCGTACAAAACTAAACCTCACTAAATAAAGTCTTCCTACCTTACCCCCACCCCCTCCCCTAACATGTTTCCACCCCCCCTGCAACCATTATAAACAACTGGCCATTTCTAACTTCTCTACACCTACCTAACTAAATAACTTCTTATGTTATTCTCATAACTGTAACCATCCAACCTTATACCAAATCGACTAGGAAAAAACGCCCCCGCAGCATCTATCACCACACCCGCACCTGTTCCAGCGACAACCCCATACACGTGTTACCCCCCCCCCCCCCGGATGCACCTGTTCCCCCAAAAGCCAACTGAAAAACTACACAAAACCTCCAAAGTCCCCCACCAACAGCCCCCACACACGGATAAAACAAAAATGATGGGGGGAAGGTGGGACAAAAACCGAAACCACAACCCGCCTCCCCGAACCAGCTGTCGTGTCACGGCCACCGAAATGGTGGCTCGCGACACAAAATGGCTGGTTTTAAACCCTCCTGCCCCAAAACCGCCCAACCCCAGCCCAACGAGCCCAAAAGGAGCCCAAGGCATGCCCCACGTGTTACGGCTGCCCCCGGACCAAAACTCCCCGGGGGTGGCAGGCCCCCCGCTGGTCGCCCCCCCCCCCAAAACCCCATTGGGCCTAACCTGGGGGCAGCACATACCACGACACATTTCTTGGTGTGAAAAAGGCCGCTTTATTGGAAACAGGTGCACCTTACATCAGAATTCCCTTGGCCTGTGCCGTACAAAACGAAACCTCACTAAATAAAGTATTCCTACCTTACCCCCACCCCCTCCCCTAACATGTTTCCCCCCCCCTGCAACCATTATAAACAACTGGCCATTCCTAACTTCTCTACACCTACCTGATTAAATAACTTCTTATGTTATTCTCATAACTGTAACCATCCAACCTTATACCGAATCGACTAGGAAAAAAGGCCACTCGAAGGGTGTCCTAGACAGCCTTCGACCTCCCCCTAGGAATCCGAACGCTTAGGGTATCTGCTCACCCCTATTGCTTTGTCCAATGCCTCCTCTAACTGTACAATGTACAGATCCATGCCGTAGCGGGACAGATGCACTCCATCCTCCCTAAAAAAATATACTGCCGCATAGCGCAATTCCGGGTGCTCCATTCTCCCGAAACCCTCCTTATCACAAAAGACTCGCGTATCCCTATTGATCTTCGTACGCGCTCTGTCTATTGCCGCAGGTCGCTCTGCCCCCCTCCACCTTCTCCTGGGTACAAACTCAGACCAAATCACATGGCACCCGGACCACTGCCTTCGTATCTCCCTCAAGTCCCGCTGCATCTGCTTCAACAAAGCCAAGCCCTTACATTGTACCAAGTCATTCTCCCCTAGATGGATGACCAAGACATCTGGACAAATCCCCCCCTTACCACCTGATTCAACATGGGAATTAATTCATGCCACCTCATGCTCCCCTTCCCCTGCCAACGACAATTGAAAAGCCCAGGATCCAGTCCTAAATTAAGATTCTTGTGCCTATCCCATTCAGAGTGCTCAGCCCGTTTCACAAAAGAATGTCCTACGATGAGGATCGATAGTCCTTCCACGTCCGACCCCGCCACTGCACCTGAAAAGAGACACATGTCAACCAACGAAAACCTCATGCCTCCTCCGCCATCCCGTGCCCCCGCAACCTAATGTATGTCTTGAAACAATCCGACTTCCACCTCCCCAAGCGCATAAGTGCATCCCTCCCCCACCCATTTCGTGCTGCATCGGTCGCCGCCCCTATGCGAAAAGAGTGCGTCCCAAAACGCCTGGGATCCTCCCCTAAGGCCTGCAGAGCATGCCGTAGCACCCAGAGCAGCTGTGCCGCCGTCACCCTTCCTCCGTCCGCCCGGCGAAAAACCTCCCTGTCCCCCGGTTGCCCCCCACTAGCCAGCCGCTCCCCCCACCGTGCGGGGTACACTTCTCGATCCACCAAGGCAATGCTCCTCCCCCCGTTCTTCCAAGCTAGCGGCCAGGTCTCCGCACACCACCTCCCCTGCCAGTACAGCCCGAAACCCCCGAAACCACCGACACCGGCCGCATCCGGGAGATGGTCACATCCCATTCCTCCGGGGGAGCCATGGAATCCCATTGAAATGCTCCAAAAACGCCCACCACATGCGCAGATCCTCCTTGGTACCCGCAGACAATCGCAAGTGGTGGTGCGGTAATGTCATCCCGGACAAGGACAGCCCCAAACGCCGGCAAAAGGTACATCCCGCTCGCACCACTCGGCATGCGAAGGTCAAATGCCCCAACAAAATCTGCACCTCTCTCACTGTCACCTTCTGTTTTCCCAACAGCGTATCCACCAGCCCCAGCATATGCATCTCTTCGTCCCTCGGCAATCGAGCCTCCATAGCCTCCGAATCCAGCTCTATCCCCAGAAATGACAGCACCGTGCTGGGACCTTGCGTCTTCTCTGGCGCCAGGGGCACACCCAGGTAGCCCATGAGCTCTGTAAAACTGTTGAGCTGCTGCTGGCAGTCCGCCGAAATGGTCCGTCCCACCAGGAAGAAGTCATCCAGGTAGTGTGTCACTGTCTCGTGCCCCATGCGCCACAAAAACACCCACTGCAGAAACATGCTGAAAGGCTTGAACAACGCGCAGGGGATTGAACACCCCATGGGCAGTGACTTATCCACAAAAATAGAGCCGTTGAACTGTATTCCCAGCAATTGATAGTCTACCGGATGCACCGGCAACAGCCGGAAAGCAGACTTGATGTCGCACTTAGGCATGAAAGCACCGGACCCCACCGACGCCACCAAACGCCACAAACACATCGACCGAAGAGTAGGATACTGACGCCAAATGGGCCGCTATGTAATCGTTAACCAACACCCCTCAGGCCATGACAAATGTTGGATCAGCCGATATTGACCCGGCTCCTTCTTCGGCACCACCCCTATGGGGGAGATGATCAAGTCCGTAATAGCGGCCACGCAAAAGGGGCCTGCCATCCGCCCCTCCCGGATCTCTTTGCCCAGTTTCACCCGAACCACCGCCTTATGCGTCTGGGCGGATTTCAAGTTCTCAGCCCACCGAGCAATCCGTGGACCCTCGTACCCCAGCCAGAAACCCTCCCGAAACCCCTGTCGCAACAGCCCTGTGTCCTCGGTCCGTGGATAAGACGCCAAGAGGGGTTCCAGCCAGTCCAGTTTAACTGGCGTATGAGCCTTTTCCCAAAGCCCCCTGTCCCACCCTACCTCCCCTGCCCCCGGACGGTTGCCCCGTCGGAGCGGACTGCTGCCCCTGGCTGCCCCCTGTCCCCAGGCAATGCACCACCGGGTGGCGCTTTCCACATTTTGAACATTCGTGGCAGAACTTGCAGTAGTGCCGCGCGCAAGCTCCCTTGTTGTAATCCCAACACACTCCCACATTGGCCCCCCCAGTACTCTCTCCTTGCAGGTCTGAGTCAATCTCTCCCCATTTTGCCTCCGGGTCCCAGGCCAAGCGCGCTCGAAACTCCTCGTCATAGTGCGACCAGGCATAACCCCCATATGACGCCTGTGCTCGACGGATCACGTCCATGTATTTAAACAATGCCACAGACCTGTCCGAGTACTTGTCACAGTACACACTCGCAAAGATCAATAACCCCGCCGACCACTTCTCAATATTCAAGGGCACCTTGGGCCGCCGAGCCAGCTCCAGCTCTTCCTCCTTAGACCCTTCCTTTGCCGTTAGCTCCCTATGCAGGAGCTTCAAGATGTCCACATACTCTCCCTTCCAGATTTTTTCTTTGGTGGCCAAAGACAGATGTGCCCACAGGGGCTTCGCAATGCCCATATACGGGAGTTTACGCACTGTCACCGCATGACTCTCCTTCCCCGTCGCGGGCGCCCCCCCAAACCCCTTGTCGCACAAGGCCCCTGTCCCCTTGGTCCCCGCGCCATCTGTCCCCACCCCGGTGTCCCGTACGTATGTACCCTTGTTCAAACGCACCCCACCATCGTCTCCCCTCGCATCCGTGCCCACCGATACCCCCACCGGTGTGGTACCACCCATCCCCATTCCTTGCCTGCCCCCTCCCGCCTTACCTGGCGTCAAGGTCAGCATCCTCACCGGATCCCGCCGCCTAACCAGTTGCACAGGAGGGGCCGACACTCTCTCTGCCTGGAATCGCTGGGGCTGCACCGAACTAGCACAAACATTATTGCGCTCCCCCCTCCCGACCCTCCCGAATCTCCCCCTCTTCCACACTCTCTCCATCCTCATCCCAAATGTAAGGGCCGCCCTCCTCGGACTCCAGCCCTGTCGGCACATGTTCTGGCCACCGACCGCCCTCTACGGGCTCCAGCCGGCTCAACCCCGCCCGCTCCCTACATGTGAGCAGCAATTCCTCCAGATCTACACTCCTGCTCCTCCGCCCTGTGCGCCGCTCCGCACGGGCCCTATCTGGACTGTTGCAACTCCGGCCCCTTCACCCGAAGGCCGCATCGACCCTGCGGGGTGAGGCTGGCGGGGACATACCGCCCCGGCTCCTGGATGGCACCCGTGCCAGGTCCCTCATGGGAGCGCGACCGCCCGCATGAGGCGGAACCGGCCCATCCCCTCAGTGGATTGGAGCCGCATGAAGCTCTCCCGAACCCCTCTCCACGCCTACCTGCCGAAAGAAAGAAGTGGTGTCCGACATGCCGGTGGTAAACCTATCCCCCGACCCGCCGCACCCCTCAGTGACCCCTCAAACCCCCTCCCGCCCCCTGCCCCCGAGGAATGGCCCGCTTGCCGTGACGGCGTAGCCCTCCCTGCCCCCAGGGTCCCACCCCTCCCTCAGCTGCTCCACCCCACATCCCCCCATTCCCCCGCTCTCCCCCGTTGCTCCACGCCAGGGACTCCACCTCCCACCGAACCGTGCAGCCCCGGCACCACGCTCCACCCCCCACCCCCTGCCCCCTCCCTCCGCACCCCCGTGTCTGACCCACTCTCGCCCCCAACCCCCACCCCCCTTCCCAGCCCCCCAACACGGGATGAGGATCCCCCGCACCAGCTCCACACCCCCCCACAGCACCCCCCATCCTGCTCCCAGCCCTCCACTCCCCCCGGCCCCCTGAGTACTCCCTCCTCCCCATGTCTACTGGGCCCTTCCCCCCTGGTGGCCCCACTGTGAACCCCTGCTCCTGCCCCCCTCCCTCAACCTCCCACACTCCCAAGCCTGCGACCTCCCAACTGCTAATGTCCCCACCAGGCCTCCCCCCTCCCCCACCCCCTCACCTTAACTCTCTATTAAGAGCGGTGAAGCCGCCCTGCTGGGCCCCGGTGTAGGGACCTCCACAGCACCGACCGCCTTGTGCCCCGCAGCAGCCCCCCGCCCGTAGACCACGCCCCACGCCTACTGTCTGTCCCCTTGCACTTCTGGCCCCTGAAGAGGCGTTGCAAGCTGTGGCAGTGCTTAAAGGCCCACCCTACGTGAATCAACATGGGCTTGTAATATTAAAAATACACAATTTTTGCGCACATTTAGCAAGATAAGTCTCTTCTTTACTGAGAGGGATGAGTATCATGGGTACAACCCCTACACTTTAGTGGTCAAGTGAGTACCAATCCAGCATGGGCAAGAGTAAAGCCTTTGCCAGTATCAGTCCAGTATTGTTTTCTTTGTGAATAGAAGGAGGCTCCTTAACTCGATGAGGTACTACACAGAGGTGAGGTATCACAGAGAGGACCAAAGCATAGATAAATGGCCGGACCCACCGGGATTGAGTAACTGGTGGCCAGCAGGCCAAATTCAATGGAGCAAGTAACGATGAGAAGGAGAGTCAGCATATTGGGACTGTTGAAAAACTGACATTCACTGATGAACCTCCATGAAAACCAGATGCCAGGCTGCAGGTCTTGGAAGGCTGAACAGACCCGGGAATGAAAATTACAGATTCTGCATATGAATTGTCTTCAATATTGTAACACTGAATCGTCATTCAGTTGCAGAACTAGATTGGCAGGTCAAACAGGAGGGTTTGAAGTGAGCATCATGTGTTGGCCCATCGTTATTTTATATGTGCTCAGTCTAGTGCCTTGAACTAACCAGAGAACGAATGGCAAGGAATCAGACCATTTTAGTTGAGTGTCAATAAACATTTTTACCTATCTTATTCCTTGGAGTGTAGTTGTACCTTTCTAGAGCATTCTGGTTGGGAATCAAAGTGACGATGCTGACAGATGTCTACAGCCTTACAAATTTCTTGAGCTACATATGAAATGGAGTGGGGGCCCCTGTCACTAGTAAGCCTTAGAAGCCCCCTAAATCAGGGGATGAAACCCCTCAACAACCTCTTGGATGCAGTAACAGTGTCTGTGCAAGGGCTGTCGTAGTCCTCGAGCCAACCAGAGAACTTACATATAATCACAAGCCCAAAGGAGAAGGAATAACAATTGGGCATCTTAATGAAGTCCATCTGCAATCCCTCCACCTCTTCCCCTCCACCTTAGAACATCATCATCACTGGCGGAATTAAAGAAGAGATTCAAGATCTGGATTTTTGACTGAGCCCAGCAACCTATCGCCTGGAAACCCTCAGGGGTGATTGGCTGAGCTTTACAAACACTGATTGGTTGATTGACTGTGGGTCCTTAAGGAGTTGGATGTGCAGCAAGGATGGTCTTAATTCGCTTCCTGATATTGTGGTCTCGACATGTGGCAGAGGAGTGACAATAATTCCAGGCAACAGAAGAAAAGGCACATACCAACAGGCCACTACCACATGAAACATACCTTCCCTTCTGATTAGGACAATACCATGACAAAGGTGGGCCAGGTTGTGTAGCAAACATTTTGAGGCTACCATTTTTTCAGTCCTGTTCCTCCAGGGCCTTTTTTTCTTTATTCTGCTTACTGAGGTCTGTTTTTCAGCTTCAGGTGCTTGCAAGTGTAACATAGACACATCTTTGAGTGTAAGTAAGTACAGGGAATACATCTGTTTGCCCACCATACATTGTTATTCCAATGTCATAAGATAAGTCAACTTTCCTAGTGGCTTGATAATAGAGTTTTTATACCCTGAGACACTTCATCTTGTGAAGACTGATGATCAACACATTTGACAATAGCAACTTTAAATGGTAACATTACTCTGTCGAACAGGTTTGAATTCATACCATTTGTAATGGGGGTCCTTGCAGAAGAGAGGAACACTTTCTGCATCCACAGAAGGCCGAAATCATGGGCCAGTACTAAAGTATATTTGGAGTCAGTGAACACAGTAACAGTCTTTTGTGGGAAGTACACAGGCACAGGTACGGGTAATGAGTTCAGCCTCTTGAGCTGAGTGAACTTGGGGTAAATGCTGACTTTCCTGAACTTCATGTAGTTTACACATGCCTTATCCATCTCTAAGATTTTCTGTATTTTTTCTGAAACATGAAACGTCTTCAAAATAAATTAATTCACTGTTTATTGGTGCATTAGACAGTTTACTGTAAGGATCGGTTAAGTATTCTCTGACTAACAGGGAAACATGTGGCTCATTTTCCTGAGAGGTGGACATTGAAAGATGCTGGGTTCAGGGCAGGACAATAATCAGGGAGATCTGGGATGCTGAAAAAAGCAAAATTCCATATACGGTCAGTCAGGCAGTAGAAAGATGTGGTAAGCGAAAGGGCAGCTACACAACAAAGAACACCTACAAGAAGAGTGGAGCACACAACAAACTTCTACAAGATGGGTGGCTTCAGCAACAGAGCACAGGCAAGGTGGGAGCCTGCCTGCTATGAGGTCAAGAGCAGAGGAATAACAGGCAATGGACGTCTTCTGATGCCCATGGTGCTGCACCGATATTATATCTAGCCAGACATCTGGAGCACCACAACCTTCTAGACCCCTCCCAAGCTGGCTTCAGAGGAAACCATAGCATTGAAACAGCTCTAGTCACAGCCACAGATGACACCAGAATGCTAATAGACCATGGAAAACAGCCACCCTCATCCTCCTCAGCCTCTCAGCAGCAATCAACACCATATCCCACCACACACTGATCAACAGACTCCACCAGATCAGAATCCAAGGAGCACACCTCAAGTGGATTGCATCCTAACTCACAGGAACAACCCAGAAGATTATCTTCTCCCCCACTCCTCACTCCCTAAGAACATTACCTGCAAGGTATCTCAAGGCTCATACCTCAGACCATCCCTCTTCAACGTATACATGACACACCTGGCCAACATCGTCAGGAGCCACACACTCAACATCATCTCCTACGCTGATAATACCCAACTCATCCTCTCCCCAACAAACAACCCAACAACTATCAAAGGCAAGTTCCAAAGAAGCATGAATGACGTGGCCATCTGAATGAACAACAACTGTCTCAAACTCAACACAGACAAGATAGAAGTACTCATCTTCGGAAAAGGCAAGGACACCCCATGGAACAACGAATGGTGGCCACCTGAACTGGGTCATTCCCCCAAACCCACCGAACACTCCCACTACCTCTGCATCATCCTCGACAGCCAGCTATAAATGAAGAAGCAAGTCAGTGCCGTCTCCTCCGTTTGCTACCTCACCCCTGAATGCTCAGAAAAGTCTTAGGATGGCTTCCACCCAACACAAGGCGAACTGTCAAACACGCTCTTGTCACCAGCAAACTTGACTACGGCAACTCCCTGTATTTATGAATCACTCCCCAACTCATGCAGAAGCTCCAGAGCATCCAGAACACAGTGGCCAGACTCATCCTCAACCTTCCCAGTTAGGCGCACATCACCCCTTACCTCAGGAAACTCTATTGGCTACCAGTCACATAGAGGTGCCAGTTCAAGCAGCTCACCCACACCCATAAGGCACTAGACAATGAAGAACTGGCATACTTCAATAAATAAGTGAATTTCCACCAACCTACCAGGAAACTCTGTTTCGGATCCCTCTACCAACAGCCACCCAACACATCCTCCAATCAAACAGAAGTGACGCTCCTTCTCCCACCTGGTGGTGAAGACATGGAACACTCTCCCCCTGCACCTCAGAGCCTCACCATCTCTCCAGCAGTATAGGAAGGACCTCAAGACCTGGATATTCAACCAATAAGCACAGGCAGCATGATCCAGCAGCATGAATCCCACAGAACCTCGAGATCCTTATGAGTGAAGCAGCCACACTTACAAATCCAGATTGATTGATTGATTGATTGAATATTCCAAGGGTCTATCTCTTTCTTTTACGACAATACAACGTGAAAGGTGTACTGTGATAAGGTAAACCCAGTGCAAGCACAAAAGTCAATGCATGTGTTAACTTCAATAAGGCTTTTTCTGCCTTCTCAATCCAATGCATGAGGTCTGGAGTGCTCTTTTTGACATATTCTTGGAGTGGTGGTACCATGGCAGCAAATCCCATAATACCTTGCCTGTAATACCCCACCATTCCCAAAATGATGCATACAAGAGAGATGGCCACATGGCAAGATAACTTACATATAGCTTCAGTTCATTCAGCTCACAGATAACACTCATCAGCTGAGATAACGACCTAAATATCGTAAACAAAGGAGGCAAAATTGTAATTTCTTTTTGTAATCTTTATGCCTCTTATTAGTCAATACAGTGAGCAGATATAAGGACTCAGCCTTGCATTGATCAAAGTTTGGAACAAAGTAACAGTTCACCAACATGCAGTACCAGTGTAAGCCCCTCAGGAAGGATCAAGGTGTCAAGAACTTGTGTTAAAGCTTGGGAAAAGATGCAGGGAGCTTGGTAAACCCATGCATCATGTTACTTGCTCTCAGTGAAATTGGAAGGTGAAGATGTATTGACTTTACTGGTGTATAGGGATGATAAATAAGAGGGAGCACAAGTCTCCAACAGTAAAAGAATCGGGCTGTGGCAGGGATAAACAAAAGTATCATGGTGAGGCCAGGCACAACTGGAAAGCAGGGAATAATTTGCTATTGATCAGTGTTGCAAGTTCTTACAGTGGGCACTATGATTCCTGGCATATTAATTAAATCAGCAGTGACAGGATGAATCCCATCTACAATCTCAGGACACATATTGTGAGATACAAGGTAGTTTTTTCCTGAAGTTCACACTGTTCCTAACAGACAATTGACAGGATACACACAAAATCATCTGCGTGTTCAGATCACAACGGGGCGGGTGCTTGAATTGTTTACGTTTTTTGCAACCAGTATTTGGTACCTTTGACCCTAAATCCCTGGTTATAAACCCTAGCATGAATCTCAATCTATCTTGGGTAATAGTCAGCCTCCAGATCCAATCCATCCGGTGTCTACTGGGAATAGATATGACTTAGGGTCCAGACTGGGAGTGTGGGGTGGTGGAGTCAGCAGTACGTATTAAGGGCAGCACACTCTACCCCAATTATTTGCTATCAGCCACTTGTCTCCCCACGCTAATTTAATTTGCTTGCACATTAGCTCCTTATGCCTCTCACCAGCTGTGTAGCCAGCTCTGCCCCATTTCTAGGAGCAGCCACAGATTTACCCTGTGCATCTCCCTTTCTTCTTCTCTTCATGTGTTTCTGTGATTTGTAGAAATAGGTATGGATAAGTTGGGACAGTGAAGTACAAACCCTACACCTGTCCCTCAAGAGTCTGATTTGCTATTGAAATCTCTCATAGGTCTGCTTCACCCCATGGAACTGAAACTCGTTTTTCTTTTTATTTGCTTCCTCATACCAACTTCTTTCCGTCCTCACTAGTGACACCCACCCACCGTTTTAGATATTCACATGTGCTTTTTCTGTTCTTGTGGTACATGGGTATATATCATGGGAAGGAGTCTCTTTTGCACACATCATATAGGTGTGGGTCTAGGATCCTGGCACTCCTGCGTATCTTACTCACATAAGGGCAACTGGGTCGAGAAAGGAAGGAACGGAACCAAAGCTCTACTGTCTTCCTTGGGTATCCAAAGATGTTGGAGTAGATGCCTCACTCACTTAGCGTGACATGCTTCATCATTTGCCCCTATCCACACCCTGGTTGGATAATACCACCAGGGCGGACTCAACCAGAGGAAAATCTCTGGGAGTTGTTAGATAAAATATAGACTGGATAATGCAGGAATCCAGAAGAGAGTGATGGGTAGTGAGTTTATTTGTTTGTAAAATCCCTCACAGTATATCCCAAGAGAGTTTCTTTATTGGTAGGATACTGGGGGTATGATTATAAATAGAAACAAGAACATCAGTAGGATTTACTACTCAATTATCCTTGAATAGAGAGTGCCGACATGTTTCGGCACATGCAATGAGCCCCAACAGATTTGGGGGCTTCCTCTGGGCTAGAATCATATCCCTGCGTAAGGAGAATTACACATTCATTCCAGTTGGGTGTGAGAGGCCTAAAGCTCTCACCTGAATTTCTGATAATTCTGTGGATCATACCTGGAGACAGAGGAGAAGCAACAGGGTAAACAACTACAGGATAGTAAGACAATGAACCCTGTGTTTACAAAAAAGTTCTTCCTGGTCACTTTTGAGTAGCATTAACGGTCCTAGTCTTTGTTTAGATATGGATAGTGTTAATACGTCTAGTCAAAGGGCATTCTTGAAATATGGAAATTGACCAGGAAGAACTTTTTTGTAATCACAGGGTTAATTGTCTTACTATCCTGTAATTTTCTTTCCCTCAAATTAGAGATTGACTACAGGATGGCACCTGGCGTCAGATATGCATGATGCCAGAATAACCCATAACTAGGGTAGGGAGTGTGGGTGTGTATCCATAACTACTGGAAAATGCATGAACTAGCCCCCTTTTTTAATGCATTTACTCTTTTCTATGTCACGTTTGGGAGGTGTGCATTGTTAGTTGTTTAAAAATGCTGTATACACCACTAGATTCACTAAAACACAATCTTTTTTTAATATCACAGGACTATGTATTCCACAATAGGATATTACAGAACCATTCGCTTTATAGGGTATTTAGAGGTTCATTATGGGTCTAGCGACACTAGATTGGGAGTTTCTCTGATAATGTGTTTCTTCCCCTCTGTCTCCAGGTATGATCTACAGACTAATCGTAAATTCAGGTGAGAGCTTTAGGCCTTTTACACCTAACTGGAATGAATGTGTAATTGTCGTTGTGCAGGGATATGATTCTAACTCTGAGGAAGGCTTCAGATCCGTTGAGACTTGTTGCTTGGGCCAAAACATATCGGCACTCTTTATTCAAGGATAATTGAGTACTAAATTTAATGGTATCCTTGTTTCCATTACTAACTTTACCCCCAGTATCCTACCAATAAAGAAATTGTCTCTAGATATACTGTGAGGTGTTTTTTTTAACTCTTTACCCATCACTCTCTCTTGGATCCATGCATTATCCAGTCTATATTTTATCTAAGAACTCCCAGAGATTTTCTTCTGGTTGAGTCCGCCCTGGTGGTATTACTCAACCAGGGTGTGGAAAGGCACGAATGATGAAGCATGTCACGATAAGTGAGTGAGGCATCTACACCAACATCTTTGGATACCCCGAGAAGACAGTCAAGCTTTGGTTCCGCTCCTTCCTTTCTTGGCACTATTGCCCTTGCGTAAGTGTTGTTTTCAGAGAGAACACAACCAGACAACAATATCTCCCACTCTCTGAAAGTGAGACACACTCCTACCTATCTTCCCTATCCACGCTATACTAGAGCCTGCTCACTTTATAAAGTGTAGTGCATTCATGCATTTCTTTCAGTCACATCTGCCACATCTATCTACCCACCCAGTATAAACCTGTTGCCACCTTCCCAGGTGACAAATGTTCACATTTCAAACTCCCAGAAAAACAAATGATGCAGCAGAAAATAATCATGTTTAGACTTAACATTTTTAATTTACCCACGCTAACGCTGTCTGACCAGATAAAGGAGTTAGTTGTTGGGCTGTGCTCTACCCCATTTCCCTGGAGAAACATCTGCCTTTTCTTTGACACCTGGATTTGCTGTGTGAAGTTTAGTCCAGCACTCTTCTGACCTCAGGCTGAGAGTAGGTGGTTCCCAACACACGCCCCAAGTTCTGTAGAGTAAAAGTAGCTTTGAGCATATGTAAAGTCTTAAATAGGTTTATTTTGCAAAAGAAGCCAAAATAGTGAGATTACAGCACAGAGAGTCAGAGCTTGGCCTCCCCAAGCAAATGATCATCTAATGTTAGTTCGTACCCACATTTCCACAAACATCTACATATTCTTCAGAAAGGCAATTGAAGGAAGATAGCTGTGGCAGAAACAAAACATTTTAGATAGTGATGTTATCAGGTATGTGGCTTTCTAGTGAGAAGATTACAAATATTTTGAGAAAAGATGAAATAAAGAAGATCTCAGACACTAGCTTGATTGAGAAATCTCACTTTGCTGTGCCAGGCATAATAAATGAGGCCAGCAAATGTCAGAGGAGAGAGAACCCAAACTTCTTGATTTAACATAGGCATGAAAATTGGCTGCATGTTAAACAACAAAACATTAGTTTGTTGTGGCATATTACAACATAACATGCACGAATTCACAAGGGAGTACAAGTCAGTAGGTGTGAATGACAGTAAGTAAATGTAAGTGAGAGTGGCTGCATGAGTAAGAGGTGTGACAGATTTAGAAAGAGTATTAGGGGCATATCAACAAGGGCTTTATCTCTGCTTTTTTGGCTTTAAAAGCCAAAAAAGGAGAGATAAAACTAGCGCCCTATCAACAACAGGGTGCTAACATGCAAATTTGCATGTTAGCACCCTTTTACTCTACGCTTTCCCTTGCATCTCTAATGAGATGCAAAGGGGGCGTTCCAGAGTAAAATAATAGGAGAAATGTCGCTAAGCGACATTTCTCCTATTATCAAGAATGTCGCTAACCCTGTTAGAGACAAAAAAAGCAGCGCTAACCGCGGTTAACGCTGCTTTTTTACATCTGGTATTTTTCAGACTTAGCCATGATATCCTATGGAAGGAGGATATCATGGCTAAGTTTGCCTGTCCCTATCAACAAGGTAACGTGAGATTATCGCTGGGTTTCCACCGATAATCTCACGTTAGCCTGTTAGCGTGAGGAGTTTTATCGCTATTGAGATAAGCGTTGCTAATAGCACGCTATCTCAGCGATAAAAATTCACGCTAGCCGGCGATAATTATCCTAGCGCTAAGTGCGCTTAGAGATAATTATCGACGGTTGTTGTTGATATGCCCCTTAGTGAGTGAATGTAAGTGAGCATGAGTGAGTAAGAATGTGGGGTTATGCTTGCAAGTCTTCCATGGGCACTGGCATACTGAAGGTAACTTCGGGGTTACAGAGGCACTCATAACCACTTCTGGCACTGGTATTCTCGAAGTCCTTCTTAGCATAATGGGCACTTGTTCTGACATACTAGAGGTACTATTGGCAAATACTGGTACCGGCATAATGGAATTGAATCTTGGCATAAGTGGTCCCTGTATCAAAATATTGACGCTGGCAAAGTATATGCAGTTCTTAACATATGGGACACCCCTGAAAAAATACTGGTGCTGACTTACTGAAGGACATTCCTGGCATACGTGGCAAATGTGGTACAATGCTAATACCAACGTGCCAGAGGTAGTTCTAGGCATTTGGGAGAACAACAGTGGCATACGGGAGGGGACATCTATGGAAAAATGCTAGGCCTGACCTACTAGACGTATTGGTTGACATAAGGGTCACCCATGGTCGATGAACGCCATCAATGGCAAACTTCTGGCACTGTCATATTGATTGTAAGTCGTGGCATTGTGGGGCACCCACAGCATAAGAGGAGCTTCCATGACAAAATGCTGACCTTGACACAATGGAGCTATTCTTTGACATTTAATGAGACCCATAGCATATTTTGAAACAAATGGAGTCAATTCCTGAGGAGCATCATTCTTTATTGACTTGATACACCATGAAAAGACTTGAATATATAGTGACTGCACTTTCAGAGCCTATGGCTCTTAGCAAATTTATGTGAATATCGTGCTTTAAAATACCAATTTCTCAGAGTAAGAATCCCCTGAATTACCCTCCTGTCGCCACCAACTCCCATAGAAGAAGTGTACAATCTCAACTCATCGCCACTCGCCTCATGCTTCATTTTTTTAATCAATTTCACAACTCTTTAATAAATGCCAGGCCCATTTGAAAATATATGTCATTATTGCCAAGCACTACTATTATTTATTGCAGAATGTTTCACATATTAAGGGTCAGCTAATTTGCAGGAGGAGGTGGAGTTGTTCCTCCGACAAGGTTAATAGCCTGTTTAGAGACCACCAGCGAGATAGAGTCAAACAGCCCTTCAGCATGAACATTTACTATTTGCCTGGGTGAGGTGTGAGATAGAGTCAAAATGCCTCTTTCCCTTACTGCGTTAGAAGCTTTATTTTCTGGATAGAACCTCTCTTTTTAAAAATATTTTTTAACCTCTTTGCAATATAGATTTAGAACAATTCCTCGATTGCACAGTGTTTATCTGATTAATTATCTGATTAATTCAATTAGATTTCCTTCTCTCTATTCGTTCTATACACTTATAAATATACCTCTACGTTTCTAGTCTGCATTGGCCCTTCCAGAAGGATCGTGCATTCAGACACCTCCTTTTTGAGTCTTATATGCCTTGTCTGGAGCAGACATAGCCAGGATCGGTCAAGAATGGCACAATTGCATTGAGGGTGAAGGCTCAGGTGCTTCACAGCCAGGTGTGTGCATGGCTTGTACTTTAACCCCCTCTTCCATGTCTCGCCACCATTGAATGTTACAATTAAGCGTCTCAAGGTGAGCGACATTGAGTACTTTCTGTTTTCTGTCTGCGGTTACAAGTGTATAAGTTGGTTGTGATTAATGACTAGGATATTGCACAAGTCCTTTGAGTGTCTGTATAGTGATATTGAGGCTCACTGGGTATATTTTTAAATAAATATGGGTTGAAATATAAAACATGGGGGCATATTTACAAGCTGGCGATAAAAAATTATCGCCGCTTTTGCGATTGTTTTCGGCCCGTAAAGCGGCGATAATTTTATCGTCTAATTAGCAAGGCCACGCTAACGTGTGAAACCTTGCTTTAGCGTGGGGATTCCTAACGCCCAGCTTTGCATCTCTAATGAGATGCAAAGTGGGCGTTCCTGACCTGACATGACAGGAGAAATGTCGCTAACCGACATTTCTCCTATCATCAAGCCCCACGCTATGAAGCATAGCGGCAAGAAAAGTAGCGATAACCCCTGTTATCGCTACTTTCCTTACGCCTGCTTCAGGACTGACTTAGCCATGATATCCTATGGAAGGTGGATATCATGGCTAAATTTGTGGGTCCCTATTAGCAAGCTAACGCCACACTACGTGAGATTATCGCTGGTTTTCCAGCAATAATCTCACGTTAGGCAGTTAGCTAATAGATAAGGAGATAAGCGTTGCTAATAGCATGCTATCTCAGCGATAAAAATCCATGCTACCCGGCGACAATTATCCTCATGCTAAGAGTGCCGAGCGATAATTATCGCCGGGTGTTGCTGATATGCCCCATGAGGAGGTATTATCTCAATAATTTAGTGGAATTCACAATACTCCAATTAATAATCCTTGTAATGTTTCTGCCCACCGAGTAGGACCACTTTAACTCCAAAGTCTGCGTTTGATGCTAATATATGGAGCCAGCTGTGAGGCAGCTGTTCTATATAGGAGAAAAGAGTTCTGAATGTGATTTTTTTACATTGTGGTGCGTTGGGTGGTAAATAAGGATTGGCACTATCAAATGGGTAAGGAGGTCAAATACATTTTGAGCGTGTTATACATTGGTCATGGTTTTTAAATCATCAGCAAAGAACTGTTTAGTATTTTGTGAGAGTGGGAGGAAAGGAAAGATGTTCACAATTTCACTGCCTCCCACTCAGCGCATATAAATACAATACGAATGCATTGGCACAATAAGCATGTTAGCTTCCTACTGGAATCTTGTTATAAGTGCTTGCACTTTGGTTCTTGCGAATAATCTGAGAAACAGTGTTCAGACAACCCACATAAAGCAGAATTAAATCCTCGGTGTCAAGTTGAACTTTGATGTGATACAGAATGACAGCAAAAAGCAAACACTTAACACTATTGAAAACGTGAGGATTATTTAGAATCTTGACAGATATTTCATTTTCAGGATGTAAAATCTGAACGTGCACATTTGAATTGATATTAGTATGGATGAGCAAATGCATGGGCACAGAACAATATGTGGCACTAAAGTACAGACTTGGGGCCTTATTTAGAGTTTAGTGGACACGCCGCCCCATCATAGCCATGGAAGAGGTCCTGTCCACCCATTACAAGTTCACTAGAGCCCAATACACGGTGGATGCCAAAATTATAATTAAGGCTTTTAGAAATGTGAGGGAGGTTTCATTGCGGGGCCTGTGCTGTAGAGGTCTCATGCAGACAAAGGTGGCAGTCTTGGCAGTAGATGCAGTTGACCTGTCCCTGCATCTGTGAAAATTGTAATGGCAATGAATGAAGGGGAGCTCATCAAAGAGGGTGGAGGCAGTACACTATCCAGACTACAGCTCTCCCTACGATGAAGAGCACCGTGATGGCAGAATATATGGAGAGCTGCTCCAAAAGATGAGGAAGGCTTGGTGGTGTTTCATGTTTAGCTGGCCCAGGCAAGATTCCCACTCTGAATTAGAGCTCCCCAACGCGTCCTGGGTGCAACGCCCGGTACAGGAGGCTGGGGAGGCGGAGAATCACTGTTACCTGCCAGGGAGAAAAGCAGGAGTGAATTCCAGCCCAGGAGACGTGAGTTTAATCACTGTTGGTGTGAGCAGTGCAGCCCAGGAGACGCGGCAGGCCATGAAGAGGACAAGCCCACTCACCATGATGTTGAGGGACATGCTGAACATCTCAGCATCCTGTTGAGAGCAGAAAATGCTCAGAGGCATGAGAGGGGCCTACTGGGGTGGCGAGGAGATCGCACCACCCCAAATGGGGTACCCAGGTGTCTGCATCATAACTCACTACAAGATTCTAACTATGCCCTTATAAACTAACAGAACACTTGGTGCACCATTACAAGTCATTGGCAGGGCACTAGCCACTACTCTTTGAGGGAGGCTGCTCACACATGGGCTAGGGCTCTGGGTGAATCCAAATATCTCCCTTCTGCCAGGAGCCCTTAACCCTGGAAAGTACACAGGACATGGTTCTGACATTTTGACAGTAGGCAGGACTGAGGAAACAAAACAAAGCTCAGGGAAAAGCAACCCTGCCTTTGGCACAGACAGGAGAACAGTACTCCTTGTCAGCGATACCTCTCTAGGGCAAAACAGAGCATGAACATATTTATAGCAAGCTTATCAGCAAATATATAACAAAGCAGTCGCTTGTGCCCATGGAACTTCACCTCCTTCTCCTGCTAGTCAATTGTTATTTACAGAGTCACTCACAGTAATAAGACAAACCCCGATACAGTCACAAAAGCAAGAAAGTCAGAGGTCAACATGGACTCCATCATAAAAGAACATGCAAATATCAGTCAGTCATTAGCAAAGTTTGACTCCACTGGAGCCGAGCTATCTACCGAACTAAGATCCGTTCACTTGGATCTGTCCTCCTTCAACCCCAGCAGGGCCGGCTGTAGCGCTGGTGGTTCCGGGCTCAAAAAAGTTTGTTGGCGTCCCCCAATGACCTCCTTCCACATGGATTCCCTCACTAGCGCCCTTTAACAGTGCCCCTCAAGTCTCCATAACCTCTCCCATTCTAAAGCATTTCTTTTGTTTTATAGCGCCACTCATACCACTGTAAGGTGTCAGATCACTTTACATCACATACACATTACACAGAGACAATGAATCATACATGTGTAAATCAGTGTATAGGAAATGTTACTTAAGATAGAGGATGAAAGGTGAAGGCAGTCACATGTCATCCACACTGGTAAATAGTATAGTTTAAGAGTACCTGGTCTGAAGAAGCACAGACTCCGAATTTAAAACATAACACCATGGTTGGGAGGTGGCTTTACTAATAAGAATTGAACCCTTTTTCAACATTAGGATAATGAAAGACTGAGAGAAACAATCATAAGGCTCTAATCTATACCTTGCAGTTTGCAGGCAGCTCTTTGATTATAGTTAATAGCTCATTGTTGTATATTAGGATTTAACTTATAAACCGCAAGTAGCAAATGGGCCTCTCTGACTGAAGCAGTAACGCACTGACCTATTTACATTGTATACATTTTGTGATCTACATGGTAACCGTTCTTTGCAGCAGACATATTAACCCTCTGGCTACTTTATGATGAGTCAAAACTGCCACTCGAAGAAACCCTGATCTCTCTACAGCAGGTCCATCAATCACCGGAGTTATCTTGACATTTTTATGGTTGCCTGAAAATTGCTGGAGGCAAGGAATGCATCAGTAGGTGCTTTTAAAACCATATTGTACTTGAAAACACGCTCTCCCGCCCCAAAGTCAGCCTCGGGTGCAGTGACACCGATCACACCTCACTAGAGCCGGCCCTTAACTCCATCATGTATGTCAGAGTCTATGAGAAGCAGAGGGCTGTCTAGACTCAATGCCAGACTGGTGTCAGGAGACATAGTTAAAAAAAAAAAGTCACAGAACTAGAAGATAGGACACAAGCTGACAATACCTGGCTACATGGAGTACCAGGAAGAATCATATCATGGGATTTCCAGCCCTCCTCTTACCGTACCTTATGGGACTGACCTTTTCTGAACTATCAGAAATGCAAAAGGCACATCGCATTAGAACTTCACAAGCAAAGGAAAGGGGCGGACCTCGCCCCATCTTCTGCTGCATTCAACATCAACATATCAGGCAGATATTGGCTGC
Organism: Triturus cristatus; assembly: GCF_964204655.1. Lineage (NCBI taxonomy): Eukaryota > Metazoa > Chordata > Amphibia > Caudata > Salamandridae > Triturus > Triturus cristatus. The sequence continues at coordinate 826,621,119 of NC_140585.1, read as the reverse complement.
TGCAATTAAGAAACAAGGCCTTTTTACATGGATGGACCTGCAATATACATTTCAGCAGACTTCTCATTGGAGACAGATGGGGAAAGGTGACAGTTCCTGGCTCTGTGTTCTCGCTGCTATAAATCTGAAATAAATCTTGGAGCATTGGAGCCAGCCACAATAATCATAACCTTCCAATAGAAGTCAATTGAGTATTCAGAATCAGGTGAATTGGAAAACGTCCCAGATTTACTGCACTCGACTAACATATATGCAGCCCCGGCACTACCCACATCGCTGTGCATTGCAAGACCGGGCCAGAGATGACAAGCACATGCACCAGAAATCCACAGGAATTTATCCTTACTGCAAATCAGATTGGCACAGTCTGAACAAGATTGTAGAGAAGCTACATGGAAATAGAGATACATCGAGATCATATGTGATGGACTCACTGGTAAAGCAAGCAGGGTCTAGCTGGCTTCTGCCTCAATTCAAAGACTGCGTTCTGTAAATATTCTTCAAGGTACGTGAGTGCAGTTTTCATATTCTATACCCTCATAACATATGTTTTTTTAGTACTGACTATGCTATTCATGATCACAAGTGGTTTTGGTGGATTTTACTTGGGTATTATGACCTGCCCACAGAAGTTTGGATTTATAGTAACCTTCCGTTTTTAGGTCTCACCTGACCCAGCGCATGCGCTGGTCTGGCGAGACTTATTGAGAGGGCTCCAAAAAGTGCTACCAGGCCAGCCTAGAGCTACAGTGCATGTGCGCAGGCGTGCGTGCTGCGCTTTACCGCAATTTACTTTCACTTTCGCAGCCGCACGGCCGCTTTGATGTTTGATCGCGATCACTTTCACTTTCGCGGCCGTTTGGCATAGCCAATAGGTCTCACTTTTGGGACCTTATAAGTATTTAGTTATGCAACTGTTGCATGGCTAAACACTTATAAAGTCCCAAAGGCGAGACCTATTGGCTATGCCAATGCTTGTTTTATTCTGTTATTCTGATGATGGAGGTGCTGATACAGATGCTCTGACTCAATCCACAGGTTGTGACTACACCCTTTTCTCACTGCACATGGCACACCCTCCAGGATCGACAATTTCATTGCACAGGGCTCCATGCCCCCGAACACTCTATGGTGTGACATGTTGGCTGGTGAGTGGCAGACCCGGTCTTTCTTGCATTGGACTTTCAACTGATAGCAGCACACCCTCAACCTTTTTGGCACACAAAGCCAATGCGATACAGAATGCCCAGAGAGAAAAAACAGCTGAGAGAGCAAAAGAGGAATATCTTGCCGACAATGTAGATTCTAGTGGGTAGGCGCAAATATTCTAGAGGACTGGTAAAGCCACTTGGCAGTTTAAATTAATGAATGTCTTGCAGCATCTAAGAGAGCCATGGAGCAGAAACGCTCTCAGCTCAGCAGGGAAGTCCATGATCGGAGGTCACAATATGAAGCAACGCAGACTCCGACCATAAAACACAACCTCATAATTGCAAAGAAGTCCAATAAATACACAGGTGGCGGAATAGGCCCTTATTGAATTAAAACAGAGGCAGCACGAGACATGCGAAAAACACAGGCATGCAAATCAGAGATTACAGATTACGGATTAAAGTTAATGACAGATCACAACAAAAAAAACTAAACAATTTGCCTCATTCTACGAAACCTTATATGCCTTGGATTGCAGAGAAACAAATGGGGGGCCGATTACGGTGTCGTTCGGAAATTCTTCTGAACAAATCGGTTTCGGTATCGTTTCCGACCGAATCGGATTCTGTGAGTCTGACTGACCGATTACAATGCTTCCCAACATCGTTCGTTCGGACTCGCATTGACTTCAGTAGGAGCCTGTGTTCTGAACGAGAACACAGGCTCTCTTTGAAAAAAGAGGTAGTTGGGGAAAACTTTGCACCCTGTGGCAGGCACCCCATGATACCTATATCAAACAAACAAGTCCGCGGGTCTAGCAGAATCTTTAACAGGAGATACAAAGCACTAACAGCAGTAATGTGCTTTGGCATTAGTTACATCTGTATCTACACATGATCAAGCTTTTGATATAGACTTTTATTACAGCCATTCAGACTTAAGTGTGTGATGTTTTAGTTAATGAAGTGATTTTTCAATTCACGCATAAGTAGCAAAAATGGAACTTTTGTAACATCACCATCATATGTAATGAGCCATGTGCAAATAGATTGATTATAGCATAAGAATGAAGTTTTCTATGGGCAGTAATATATCATCAATGTTAGACAGGAGGTTAACAGGACAAGTGCCACACTATACCTTGCTGTTCGTCTGCGTACGGTTTTGCCAGGGACTCACAGTTGAAGTTGATACAAAATGCACGGAAAACTGTTTTGTGGTACACTGGGTGTAGCTATAATCAGTTTTTTCCTTTTTAACAGAGCAGGCCTCATGTCCTGAGCTGTTTCCAGGTGAGGTGAGGTGTCCACCTGTGAAACTGGTGGTTAGACTTATCTTTCATTGAGTTTTCAGTGCAAAGGGCACAGGAAAATATTATATAATAAATAAATAATATGTTCCATAGCTGAAAGCACTGAGCACAGTACAAGTATCTCTAGGTCCTGAAGAAGGCCACGATCAAAGACTGATCATCATCGCCGAAACATGTAGACCTTTTGTTTAAGACCCACGCGTTCGACAATTTTTTCAGATCGCGTTTGCACTGGCTTTTTAATATTGACTCTAAGAGATAACTATTAAAAAAAGTTCTGCTGGTAGCCAATTTTAACTTCACCTGTTTCACATATATTTTTTGCACTGCAATTAGCTTCGCATCTATATGGATTTTAGGTGATCCAACAATCTGATCTACCAAAACATCTCTGAGCTCCTCCCTCACAGTGAGGGGGTTGTTGCCCTTGGTCACACTAGGTTTTGTGACCAAGAGGAGATCCCAGATGATAAAGCATGACACCTCAGTGGGTGAAGGGATTTCGTCCTCTTAAATAGGACTCCTTTCATGTTTGAGTAGGAGTGATTTACTTGTACTGTTAGTGCTTTGTATGTCCTGTTGGAGATTCTGCTAGACCCGCAGACTTGTTTGTTTGATATATTATTGATTGTGGATTCCGTCTGCGCTGGTATCTAAACGTTTTCCCTGAGACCCTCTACTTACCTTATTGTTGTGCTTACCCCATGATACCTGCCACACTGTGCATGGTTGTGCAGAGGGGTCCCATGGGTATCCCCACGGGCCCCAACTGCAGGTCTCAGGGTGAAGGAGAGCCTGCTACTGGCCCCCAAAGTCAGATTCCAACAGCCTTTTCGTGTCGGGCAAACCAATTCAGAACTGCGGTCAGAATCGGCCATCATAATCGCTCAGTCGGAAACCGCGTCCATAGAGCTGCAAGATTTGGCTCCGATCAACTCGGGCTGTCCGAATGCCATTCGGAACTGAATCAGACAGTCTAAATGGTTTCCCTGCATCGTAATCTATCAGAAATGTATCTGATTTGGTCGGAAACATAGGTTCCAGTTCGGATTCGGAGAATCTGAATCCCGTTCGGAGGTTTTTCAAACGACATAGTAATCGGCCCCTGAGTTACAGGATGAGTACTTGAGACATATTCACCTGCCATCAATATTGGACGAGGGTATAGACCACTCCTAAATGGGGACATCACAAGGAAATAGCAGATTCCATGGCTGTGCTACCCACGTACCAATCTCCAGGAGAAAACAGGTTTCCGGATAAGTTCTTCAAAACATGATCAGTGTCATTAGTCCCTCTTCTTAACGTGCGGTTCAAGCAGGCGGAGGAGATGAGATGCCTGGGACCCCTCTAGAATAAGGCAATAATTTCCCTAGTTGTGAAAGCCGACTATGTTACAGTGGAATGTGCTAGCTATCACCCAATTTCTCCCATTAATGTAGATGTTAAGATGTTGTGGCACATTTTAGCCACCAGACCGGGTAAAATGATGCCCTCCATGATCCATAAGTCACAGGGGGGCTTCTTGCCTCAGAGCTTCTTGAGGAATCATATGAGGCCCCCTTGTACCTCTCCTGGAAAGCTAGGGACTTTGAAACCGAAGTGCTGGCCCACGCATTGGAGCAGAGAAGGCTTTTGACAGGGTAGAATGGAGTTAACTTTTCCACACCCTTGACCAGACTGGTCTAAATAATACCTTTATCACCATAATACATCGGCTCCTTGAGTTGCCAATGGCCTGTATCAACTGCAGGGGACACTTATCCTTCCCCATTTCTCTGCAGTGGGGCACCCATCAGGCCTGCCTCTTATCTTCCCTTCTGTTCTTGCACTAGAACCCCTATCAGCTGCCTTACACTCCAGGAATATAGTCTGTGGTATAGACATGCTGGCTGATCCGGTTAAATTATTCCTGTGTGCTGACAACATCTTATTGACTCTCACAGATCCTTCTTAGCTACCATGGCTATCTGCTCCTCCTCCTAATTTTCTGACTATGAACAAATTGGGACAAATGAGAAACACTGCCTATGACCAGGTATACAACCAGGTAGTGTATTTATAGGCAACCAATGAAGTAGATTACCATTAGACTGAAGTATTTGGGTATAAGGGTCAATGGTGGGTTAGAATATATGGTAGAAGACAACATGCACCAACTCTCAAGCAAACAATGATTTTCTGGGATGGAAATATGCAAATCTGTTCATATGGGGCACGATCCAAATTATCAAAATTAATATGGCACCCCAGTTCAACTATGTCATGCTCATGCACATTACATCTACTAAACAGAGTTGCAATGATGTGAACATCAGAAGAGTTGTATGTTGAGATGGAGTTGGTGAAATCTGTGCCTTTATGGTGACATATGATCAATGTCTTTGATTGTTGTTTCAGTTTGAATATTGCTCATGTAGTGTAAATCCGCAGCAGCTGGCCTTATCTCTAACTTATAGAGGTTGCACAGATTCTGCTTTTCTCAGAGTCTGGAGCACTGAGCTCCCCTGTGATTATGCTCTGCAACGAGGTCTACTGTTTCTGGACCTACAATTACTGGGGAATCCCCTAGGGACACAGCTCCATGCATTGAGGCCATTAGTAGGGTCCCATGGTATCCAGTAGCATTCCCCACCAAGAAATACATGTGCATCTTCATTTGCTGAGCAATGGGCGTGTCTATTGATCCTGAAGGTGTGTTCTCAATTGGCACAGCCCTCCTGCCTCAAATCTTAAACACAAAAAGCATAAAACCACAACCCAATAAACAAAATTATTGGCGTCTATCTGAGAACATTAATAGAGCACAATACCCGTAGAACACCGATAGCTGGTAACTGCTATCTCTGAAACCATGTTGAATGTCATTGACTGACGAGGCCATATCAGTGGCAGAATGCACCCTGAACAAATGCTGAAAACATAACATAAAATCTGAGCGAAGTAACTTAATTTACTACACAAACATCTGGGCTACAGGCATCATGCACTTTTTGTATATCAAGTGTCTCACTTAGATTACCTATTTTCTTTATTAACCTCTCTGTCCTGCAATCCTTTATTTTAAACTCCATATTAATAGTTCAGTTCTTCTAAATGAGCCATATCTGTAAAGTTGAAACTTTTATTAAATTTCATGTTGTTTTGAAGCCATAAACTAACGAAAAACTGGATTCACAGCACCCTACATAGTAATACAGTAAAAATTGAAAGAATGTTAAGCATGCACAACAAAAGCGACAATTACCTAGAATTCTGTTTCTGAGGAATAGTTTAACCATGGAACCCATATTGTCCAGCATTTTGGAAGAGACTCCCTGGGTTTTTATATATATTCTTCTGCTCTGGCACACTAGTTCATCCCACGGGCCCATCCCTGCAGGGGTGGAGTCCTGGTGGTGCGCCAGTGTCGTGCTATATCTTGTTTGGCCAATAAGAGCCTGAGTGCCACCATTCATTCATTAGCCCTAAAAGTATCAGTCGGAGGGCAACTACAACGGTTCTACCCACCACCTCAGAGAGGATCAAGTGTATTCAGGACCAGCATTTCTGTATGGTAGGACATGTCCACACTGTGTTTTAAATGGTCCCATATTTGGTTTTGCACATTTGAGATCCAGTCCTTGCTGTATTTTACTGAGGCTAAAGGGTTTGTCGTAGACCCTGTGTAGATACTTCAACTGGATAAGGCAAAGTCATGTAGATATCGCCAGCATCCTTGGAGTCATTCTAGCCTCCGTCCAAGCAGTCTTTTTTAGTGGACCAATATTCTGCACCCATCTGTCCAACAGTATCACCAGAGAATCAGGTGTGTTAGTTATAGTTGAGCTGTAGAGTCTTGAAATACCCTTGCTCCCAATGGCAGATATTGTGTCTAGAGCCTCTAGGGGATTATGGGTGGGGAGTTTAAGAAGGATGCCTCTGTGTGAATGCAGTTCATCCAGCAATTATAGGTAGCAGTAAAATTGTGCGTGGTACATGTTGTAGGTCTCCACCAGAAATGAGAAGGGGTGGATGTGACGCCCCTCCAAATTATCCCTAAGTTTGGTTATGCAGATGAGATCCCAAGTTTCAAAGCAATCTTAATTGACTGTGTGTTTCAACCATGAGCACTCCCTTAATCGTGTTTCTGCTGTCGGGATCTTGTCCTATTTGGTCTATTGGAGGGCTCAATGTCAGCAGGCCAAAGTTGTTGCAGTTGTTGGAGGGAGTGTGGAGCATGGCTGCGTCCCATTCAGCATACAGAGCAAGCCGTCCTGTTCAATACATTCCAGCTCCACTGCCACTGTAGGACTGTCGCATTTGAAGAAGAGCCAGTCATTTACCAGTAAGATTTGACTTACCCAGTAGTATAACTGGATGTCCGCTACACTCATGCCACTGTAATGTGGTGATTCTACACATTTTCTGTATGGGATACAAGGTTATTTACCTTCCCACAGAAACACATCAACATGTGTAACATTAAGAAGAAGGTTTGTTGCAATTCGTGAGGGAATTTGTGTAGGGTACAGAGCAGTTGGAGAAGAGAAATAATTATGAACAAAGTCACTCTACCTGCCATAGTGATTGGCAGAGAGTTCCATATTTCAGTATCGTTTTTTATTGTAGTGTCTGGTACTACGATGTGGTTAGAAGCCATTTTGGTTGTATCCCACCAAATCTTGGATCACGGACAGTAGTCCATTTGTCAACACATTGGCAAGTATCTTGCCCTCTAGGTTAATTAGGGATATGGCCACATTCATCGGTAGGCTTGTTTGGCATCAGTGTAACGGATTATGGTTGCCGCTCGGCAGTCCAGTGACAGTATCCCAGTCGTGTGTGCCCCGCTCAAAGAAGCTCAGGAGGTGTGGAGTGAGGTGGGAAACATACCTCCGAAACACCTTCAAGGGGAACCCATTAGGTCAAGGGGTCTTCCCACATGGGAGTCCCGCAAGCGCCTCTCATATTTCTTCCTCACTGAGTGGCTCTTCAAGTCAACTCCTGTTGAAAAATGGGTTCCGCCCATTTAATATGCCTGGATTATTTTGCATTTTGGTCACCCAGTTTTGGACTTATTGCTGTGGATGAGTCTCACTACATATGTCTAATCCACGGTAATCACACAGTAAATGGACACTACCACCAGTGCCTGTCTTTTAAAATAAGGTTGCTGTAATAAAGAAAGGGGCACAATGCTGGTTACATGTGTGCAGCTGGTAACTGTGCACAGGTAGCCTGGTGCAGAGGGGACTCTGCAAGGTTAGATAATGATCTAGGGTAGGCCTTATAATATTAGTGGGAACTAATTGGTAAAGCCAGTATGATTTACTGATTTGCCTGAAGTGACACTTTGAAATACACAGATGAGAACATTTGCCTTAGAGTGAAGGTTTTGCTTCCCTTAGGCCTACAAAGTCACATGAGGAATGAAACTGGGGTGGAATGTGTGCGCCCAGTTCATATGTGCAGATCCCAAGATCATACATGTACACTTTATGGGTTGTCCAGAATTTTCATATCTCTTTGGCTCAGCTCAGATTCTGAGCCCAGGCCTTTTGTCACCCTGCTAGGATAAGTTAATTATATTTCTCCCCACCAGGGGGAACAAAGGTCTCACCACACAAAATGAGTAATTAACAGTGTTTCCCTCAGCTCCTGAGGAGGAAGGTGTGGGGGTAAAAAGTAGCATCTGTTAATGAGCTGTCACATTGTACCAAGGCTGAGGAATAGTAAGTAAAACGTTGTTTGTTTCAATTAATTAAAATTGTTACAAATTGTCATTGCATATTAACATTACTAAAAGGATGAATCCACATGTTTAATCATTAAAATAGATCATTGTATTTTGTCAAAGTTCGGTTAAGGATCCCTAATATTTTCTTACATTCAGGGGCCGATTCCAATCCTGGGAAAAGGCTGTACGAATCGTTGTACGGAGCGTTTTCTCCGTACGACTCGTACCCGGTAAACTGTCCGTACAACCTAGGAAGTACGATTCGTACTGAAAGCCTATTTCCGTACGTTTCGTACAAAAGACCGTACAGGTAAAAAAAAACAACGATTCTGATCCGGAACAGCTTGTACCCGACGTCCGGACGCATTCAAGCAGCGGTTTTCGGCCCAGCAAGTATGATTCGTCCCTACGTCACTCCGTACGGCTCTTTTTTTACGGGAGCCAAACACAGCCGGAAAAGCAGAGTCCGACGTGAGCCGCTACGCAACGGAGCCCCGGTACGCGACGTACACGCCATGAACCCCATCGTACGTGTCATCCCGGTCCTCCTAGCCTACGACCTGGTGCACCGGACCCGACGCACACGCTGCAGAAGGTGTGAACAACACCCAGGGGCCAGGGGGGGTGAGGGGCAGGAAACATACCCCATACCCAAAGCAAAACCTATAATATGGAGCCCATACATTACCACCAGGGTCTGGTCACTTGGGGGGGCGTGGCCAGCAACCCCTGTGTACCGCAACAACGGAAGTGGACGTGTACGGTGCGTTGCACACGTACCCCTAGCACCAGTAGAACAGTGATATGGACCATACACACGCAATGAATGCATGGGTACGGTGCATTCCACACATACCCCTACGACACCAGTAGAATAGTCATACGGACCGTACACACGCAATGAATGCGTGGTATGGTGCGTTACACACGTACCCCTATGGCACCAGTAGAACAGTCATACGGACCGTACACACGCAATGAATGCGTGGGTATGGTGCATTCCACACGTACCCCTACGGCACCAGTAGAACAGTGATACGGACCGTACACACGCAATGAATGCGTGGGTACAGTGCGTTCCACACATACCCCTACGGCACCAGTAGGACAGTCATACGGACCGTACACGCAATGAATGCGTGGGTACGGTGCGTTCCACACGTACCCCTACGGCACCAGTAGAACAGTCATACGGACCGTACACACGCAATGAATGTGTGGGTACGGTGCATTCCACACGTACCGCTACGGCACCAGTAGAACAGTTATACGGACCGTACACGCGCAATGAATGCGTGGGTACGGTGCGTGGCACACGTACCCCTACGGCACCAGTAGAACAGTTATACGGACCGTACACACGCAATGAATGTGTGGGTACGGTGCGTTCCACACGTACCCCTACGGCACCAGTAGGACAGTCATACGGACCGTACACACGCAATGAATGTGTGGGTACGGTGCATTCCACACGTACCGCTACGGAACCAGTAGAACAGTCATACGGACCGTACACGCGCAATGAATGCGTTGGTACGGTGCGTTCCACACGTACCCCTATGAAACTAGTAGAACAGTGATACGGACCGTACACACGCAATTAATGCGTGGGTACGGTGCGTGGCGCACGTACCCCTACGGCACCAGTAGAACAGTTATACGGACCGTACACACACAATGAATGTGTGGGTGCGGTGCGTTCCACACGTACCACTACGGCACCAGTAGAACAGTGATACGGACCTTACACACGCAATGAATGCGTGGGTACGGTGCCTTTCACACGTACCCCCCCGGCACCAGTACATTTGGGATACGAGGCGTACACACGCCAGGAATGTGGGCTTATGGACTGGCCCTGCATGTTACCTTCATATTGGTGTGTGTGTAGGTCCAGGCCAGCAGTGTACTGCTCCAAGGGGGTGGGTGGGTGGGTGGGTGCAGAGGATTCCCAGCAGTGACCAGACATATAGGGGTGGGTGCAGATTAATACCAGCAGTAGACAGAGACATGGGGGTGGGTGCAGAGGACTCCCAGCAGTGGACAGAGACATGGGGTGGGTGCAGAGGACTCCCAGCAGTTGCCTGCAATATGAGGTGTGTGTGCAGATGAATACCAGCAGTGTCCAGACATATGGGGGTGGGTGCACAGGACTCCCAGCAGTGGCCGGCAATATGAGGGGTGTGTGCAGATGAATTCCAGCAGTGTCCAGACATATGGGGTGGGTGCAGAGGACTCCCAGGAGTGGACAGAGACATGGGGGTGGGCGCAGAGGACTCCCAGCAGTGGCCTGCAATATGAGGGGTGTGTGCAGATGAATGCCAGTGGTGTCCAGACATATGGGGGTGGGTGCAGAGGACTCCCAGCAGTGGACAGAGACATGGGGGTGGGCGCAGAGGACTCCCAGCAGTGGACAGAGACATGGGGTGGGTGCAGATGAATACCAGCAGTGTCCAGACAAATGGGGGTGGGTGCACAGGACTCCCAGCAGTGGACAGAGACATGGGGGTGGGTGCAGACGACTCCCAGCAGTGGACAGAGACATGGGGGTGGGTGCAGAGGACTCCCAGCAGTGGACAGTGACATGGGGGTGGGTGCAGAGGACTCCCAGCAGTTGCCTGCAATATGAGGTGTGTGTGCAGATGAATACCAGCAGTGTCCAGACATATGGGGGTGGGTGCACAGGACTCCCAGCAGTGGACAGAGACATGGGGGTGGGTGCAGAGGACTCCCAACAGTTGCCTGCAATATGAGGTGTGTGTGCAGATGAATACCAGCAGTGTCCAGACATATGGGGGTGGGTGCATAGGACTCCCAGCAGTGGCCTGCAATATGAGGGGTGGGTGCAGATGAATGCCAGCAGTGTCCAGACATATGGGGGTGGGTGCAGAGGACTCCCAGCAGTGGACAGAGACATGGGGGTGGGCGCAGAGGACTCCCAGCAGTGGACAGAGACATGGGGGTGGGTGCAGAGGACTCCCAGCAGTGGACAGAGACATGGGGGGTGGGTGCAGATGAATACCATAGGTGTCCAGACATATGGGGGTGGGTGCACAGGACTCCCAGCAGTGGACAGAGACATGGGGGTGGGTGCAGACGACTCCCAGCAGTGGACAGAGATATGGGAGGGTGTACATCATTATCAGATGACCACACCTACATGGTGGTATGGACGCATCCTTAACTTTGGACTATGATGAAAGTGCTATAACAACACATCACTGACAGCAGTGTCCCATTCCTAGGAGGATGGATGTATTTCACACACTGCATGACACACCACATGTGGGTGTGAGGACATATAACACATGCATACCCACCCATGGCGGATGCAGCACAATACACACCCTGATATCATGCCACAAGACTGCATAGTCATGTAACTGCCTACAAAACTAAGATAGCCAAAGGGAACACACACTGTCACGCACATCCCAGGACTGATAGGAATGTCCAGGTGCTGGTCCAGCCACCAAGATGTTGTCTCTCATGGAAGGAATAGGGTGGAAGTCCCCTAGATACAATGCCCACAATTGTCAGTAAGGTGCCCAAATACCCTGCATAACAAGTACCATTTGTGTGGTAGGTCGTGATTACACACATGCATAGTGCTGAAAAGGGGGCATTTGTCCATGAAGGCATTTCGACATACTCAAAACACAAGTACAGTGACTAGCAAGGATGGCACAGACGATTCAGCAGGAGACATCGGTGAGCAGGCATGGCCATTGTAGAAGGGATCCGTCACCAACAAAGGAAATGTTGACACAGGTCAGCACAACAATTGTGCAACTGTTTGCAGGGAAGATGTCAAGTGGCACAGAGGAAGGAACACTCCTTGGGACAATGTCTCTAAACAAAATTAACACACACTACCAATGATTCTTCCCAGAGAAATTGTGATGGCACACAGATACCATGGTACACCTCGTGACCATCATACAAAAACATTTCTCAGAACGCTAACACATTACCACAACACCAACTCCAGGAGCCTCAGCTCCAACATCAAGTACCTGAAATGCAATAGTGTTGAAATTAAAAATAAAGGCTTTATTCAGCACTAAAAAAACAACGAAAAATAGACTATGTACAGAGGCCAATGGCCAGTCCATATTTTAAGTACAAGGGGGGGCGTAGGGGACCGCGTCTACCCCTAGCTTGCCTGCACAAAGGAACCTCAAGGTTTGTCAACGGGGGGGGGCATCATCTGTGGCAGTAACAGGCACCGCAGGGACAGGAGGGGGAAGGGTAGGTGTTACGGGTGCAGGGGGGAGGTCTCCACCACAGGGCGTGGGGCAGCGCCGAAGGTGGAGGCGAGCGCGGCGCTGCACACCGCTGCCAGTGCCTCCATCCGAACCCCCGCACCTGAGGATTCCCCTGGGTCAACAGAGGGTGTGGTGGGTGAGGGATGGGCTACCTGGTGGGGGACTCAACTCCCGTGCCCGGGGACTTCCTCACCCGCTTGTGGGGTGGTCGCTCAGTGGGGGCGGGGTCCAGCTCACCCATAAAGATATTCTTGGGTGAGAGTTTGGCAGGGGAGCCAAGGGGAGTGGTTTTGGAGGAATAGGGTTGTGAGGACTGCGGACTGCGACAGTGGCTGCGTGTATGTGGTCTGTCCCCAGACCCTGTGGGTGTGCCTACATCCCCCTGAGTATGCATGCCAGGAGGTGTGCGCTTTGCCTTACTTGGGGGTGTGTTGGCTGTGTCTGGTGGGGTGCGTGCCCGTGACTGTGTGTGCATTGGACAGGCATGGGAGAGGGAAGTGTAGATGGGTCTGGGGTAGGGGGGGATGGAGCGCTGCAGGAGACTAACTGCTGCCGTCAGGTCAGAGTCCATGGACCGCAGAATCATGCGTTGGTCAGACATCGTTGCTGACATGCCCTCCATGAACGACACCATCTGTGTGAACAGTTTAGTGTGTCCATGGAGGACATTCAGCACCGATGCCTGCCCAACCTGCAACTGCCGCAGTATGTCCACAGACTCTTCACTGAGGGCAGCAGGGGGGACAGGGGCAGGGGGTGCGGTGCCTGGGCCGAAGGAGCCATGGTGGGCCTCTGCACGGACAGAAGGGACGGGAGCAACTGGGAGGGCGGAGATGGTAACGGAGGAGGCGGGGACAGATGTGGGGATGCTGCCACGTGGTGTTGCAGCCTCTGCCTCCCCCAGGAGGTCAGCGTCAGACCTGTCGGTGTCGTAGCTGGTATCGTGTCCAGACAGGTCCTGTGACTGATTCCCCTCGCCCTCCGTGCCACTGGCTCTGCCTGACTCTACAGCACTGGTGGCACTGTCACTGGGTCCCTCCTCCAGGTCCATGCAGGTGTCTCCCTCCGTTGCGGATGATGATGCTGTGGGCAAGGAGAAGAAACTGAAATGCATCAGTCACCTGTATACATCTGACACATGAGCACAAAAACAATTGGTCACAGTGCATATCAGGCAATGCATCATGAGTAACAGCTAGATTACTCCGCACATATGTAAGCCCGGTACTGCCCAGTTGGTAGACTCACTATGCCACTTGGACACAAGGAAAAAAAAAACACACCAGGCCACTACTTGAATGAGAAATACACTGAGAAGCTAGTGTCTGTGAACCGGTGAGCGCAGCAATACAATGAAGTCATGCCACCTCTTGTTTACCCTGAAAGAAACAGTAGTGGTGCACCCAACGTAAACTGACACACCTCAATACTCAAGGTGTCACCACACTCAGAGACCTGTAAGTACTTTGGAACACAAAACGAAAAAATGTTGGTATCTTGGAACTCACAATACTTTACACAATCGACATGTTTGGAATGTGCCAATTCGCCATTTCGCGAAAATAACACTCATGTGCCTGCATGAAATATGTCTCACAAGGCAGTGCACATAAAACTACATTTACACTGTCATTGAATAAGCTGGCACCTTTTCTAAGAAGCCACTGTTAGAAATGAATGGTGTTGCAGAAAGTACATATACATGGGCCCACGGAGGTCTGGATGTCTTGAGACTTGTTAGTTTGTATCACCAACAACAAAGGAGTCTCACAAAATCCAGACCACTGTGGGAACATGTATATGGAGAATCTGCAACACCATTTAATTCTAACAGTGGCTTCTTTGCAAAGGTGCCAGCCTGTTCCATGAAAGTGGAAATGTTGTTTGGTGTGCACTTCCTTGGGAGACATCTTTCATGCAGGCACATCAGTGTTCTCAACACAAATCATCAAATTACCACATTTAAAACACGAAGAACTGTTGACAAGTGCTGTGAGTGCCAAGGTACAATTTTTTTAGAGTAACAACTTGAATTATGTCAGTTGTCACATGGCCATCCGTCACCTGATTACACAGTTGGCTACACATATGACCTACTGCCTGTCATCTGGAGTGGTACCAATGTCCAGGACAATGCATAAGCTACTGTGCCTGCAATTGGGTTGTTAAAAAGCATAGCTGTACAGTGGAGACACCCTCATGGCAAGCCAGAATGTCCACACAGATGTCAGCACACAAAGTCCAAACTGCGTTGCATCTGAACCACACACAGGTGCCAAAAATGTATGAGCAGGAATCATGTTTTTGAATGAATTACACAGGCTGCAAAGCACGAACATTAAGCACTGGCCAGCACCACAGGGGCACTGCACGGTGATTCTGTGTACAACCAATTCTCACACACAGGTCAGACCTGGCAAGGAAAAATCAGGGGTGCCCATGTAGGCCTCTCCCGCGCAACCACCCATACCTGAGTCAATGTGATTGATACAGATCAAGAAGTGACACCTCTTATTCAGGGTAACAAAAACTGTGCAGCAAAAATTGCTAGATTTACACAACATCACCTCCTGGGGCTGGCAACACATATTTGTGACAAACAACCAGCAACAGATTTTTGTGAATAGCCACACAGGCACTGCCCACTGTGAGTATGCACAAGCAAAATGGTGTATTCCTGTCCAGTGGACACATGTAGCACACATTAGAAAAATACAAACTAGGCCAGGGACCAATGCCACAGAGGCAGACCTATGCTGAACCCACAGAGAATGTGCACAGTGTTGGATGACACACATGATTAGGAGGCCAGGGTGTCGCAGGGGACTGTAGTGGTCACACTGCTCCGTGTTCCTGGAATGAGCTGACTGTACCATGAGCAACCGTCATGGCACTATGCATATCTCACACTCATGCACATCATGTCTGAGGCCACAACATTGGTCATGCATGCTGCAAGGGTGTTCATTTGATACCTCACACTCCTATGTTGAGAATCATCATCAGTGCCAACAAATATGGACCCCCAACATAGTGAACAGGTCATGGCACAGGCAAGGTACCAACATAAGTCACAGACCACCCTCCCACATGATGCAGAAAGCAATGTGCACTTAGATTTACTGGAACCTTAGATGACCATGTGCAAATGTGATTACACACAGACCAGGGGACACATGTCAAGGAGGGGAAGGGATGAAAAAGAGCACCAGGTGACATTGGGGAACAGTAAATGCACTGCACATATAAACTCTGGGAGTGTATCCAGGCTACAGAGCACTTCCAAAAGCTGGTGACACATAACACAACAAACAGCCATGTGCCTACCCCCTCATTGCTGTAGTCTCTCCTGTAACTGCCTATCGAGGTCAGGGAATACCACCGCCAGGACACGGCTCATGTGGGGGGTCAGGCGTCGGCGCCCGCCGTGGGGGCGAGGAGAGTCGATTCCCAGCTGGACCCGAGCGATCCGCCGGGTCCAACACCGGATGTCCTGCCACCTTTTGCAGACCTGGGGCAGGCTCCGAATACGCTCCCCCGCAGATCTCACGGCCCTGACTATGTCCCTCCAGATCTCCCCCTTCTCGTAGGCAGTTACCTGTCAGGATGACAAAGTGACACAACATCAATACACCTGCTCCATGTCCCAGAGATACACATTTGAACATCTTTAAAATGTAGAACAGGGCATAGGATACTGACAGGAATAGCATCATTCACAATAAGAAATTGGCCTGTGTGCAAGCCCCAATGCACTACATGGCATTGAAAGTAAACAGGTGGCATGAGGGGTGCAACACACTCACTGATCATGGCACACACTGTGCAGCACATGCAACAGCAAGCTGATGGCCAGCACGTGTCAAGCAGTCACATGTCCCACTCCACTGACGCACCCTCAGCATACTAGACAGACACACCCAGGCACAGATCACTCGCCTGTCAGTCACAACAGCGGATACAACCCTCACTCTGCACATGTGCCACTTGCCAGTGGGGTGTCACAGGTGTCGTGCCAGCTCTGCAAGTCAGACACACAGCACGGCTTACTTGTCACATCAGATGGATAGATTGTTGCCTCCTCCATGCAGCTGTGGTGCAACACTTCACATAGACACTCACCCACATTACAAGGAACATTCACACACATCAATGTCCATGAGGTCGTACACATCATTTGGACACTCTCACCACAGGTCCACTCAACTCATACACATCTGTGGGTACAGTCACCTGTCACACCGGGGGGGACCACTGAATCACCTCAGGACAATAGGGAAAAAAGCCACCAAGGATTTGCCAGGCTGAAAGTGTCATGCACTATGCAGTGAAAGTCACAGTAAGCACAATGCAAGTGAGGAGTGCACACAGGAACTACCTCATGCTCTGCATGAGAGACATAAGCATGTCCCCCCCCCTCGGACCCACTCTAAATGACATTGCATGTCTGTCACACCTGGACACAATGCCAGAAGTGACAGTCACACAACAGGTGCATAGGGAAAGGTAGTGGAGTCAGCACTCACCTGCTCCCCTAGTCTCCTATACAGCTTGGGGTACTGTGGGAGGAGGACGTCCAGCAATGCCCCATTCTCCTCCAGTGTGAATGGCTGGGCCCTCTCCACAGTACGTGACATGGTCCAGAGGAAGCAGAGACAGCAGGAGTGTGGTCGACTGGAAAGTTGTGCAGGCAAGTGCCCTCTCATGGGTTCTGGCTGCCTTATATCTGTCTTGCTGAGGGGCATTCATTTTGAGGAGTACATAGTGATTGGTCAGACACATTTGCATCGTACGCTTACTCCAATCCCTTTAAACATACACCTATGACACGCATTCGCATCGTTC
Source organism: Triturus cristatus (assembly GCF_964204655.1). Classification (NCBI taxonomy): domain Eukaryota; kingdom Metazoa; phylum Chordata; class Amphibia; order Caudata; family Salamandridae; genus Triturus; species Triturus cristatus. Next base: position 826,603,823 of record NC_140585.1, on the reverse strand, counting down.
AAATTTTGACCATCAGGTCAAGTCAACAACCACTTTGCAACATTGTATTTTGTGGCCAACTGACTGTTCCAGGACACCTGATGGACACATTTCAACTGAAAACTCAGTATCCATGACTACCAGCATGCATTTAGGGCCTAATACTTGTCCCTTATGTGTCCCCTATGTAATTTTGAAATCCACACACAGGTACGGTGCGTTTCACACGTACCTCTACGGCACAAGTACAATGGTGAAACGAAGCGTACACACGCGATGATTGCGCGTGTACGGTGCGCTTCACACGTACCCCTATGGCACAAGTACAATGGTGAAACGAAGCGTACACACGCGATGATTGCGGGTGTACGGTGCGTTTCACACATACGCCTACGGCACAATTACAATGGTGAAGCGAAGCGTACACACACGATGATTGCGGGTGTACGTGCGTTTCACACGTACCCCTACGGCACAAGTACAATGGTGAAACGAAGCATACACACGCGATGATTACGGGTGTATGGTGTGTTTCACACGTACCCTACGGCACAAGTACAATGGTGAAACGAAGCATACACACGCGATGATTGCGGGTGTATGGTGCGTTTCACACGCTTACAATGGTAATACAGGTGTACACATGCCATGAATGGAGGGCTATGAGTCGCACAAGGATGTCCATCAAGTACTTGTCATTGCATACTTTCATGTGCAGGCCCTAGGTGTGTCAGCCAGTGATATTGCACATGTCATCTCATCTAGTTGCACAATTGATGTGTGATGACCTGTGTACACATGTCGTGTGATGGGGCACCATGTGGCACACATCACCTTGCCACTTGCCACATGTGTGTCTTTAGTCCAACTGTGTCATGCACAGCACAAGTGGGATGGCACAGTCATCACCACCTGCACCTGTCTCCTGATGCCAGGGACAGGGACACTCTCTCAACTGACATGTCACGATCAGCGTGCCCCTATGTGACTATGTCAGGTGTGTGTCATGTGTTCCCATGAGCTTGCTGTTAGTGTTCCGTCAACTGCATCTGCTGTTGGTGCATCCAACATGGGTCTGTGTGGAGAGGGGCATGGCACACAGCTACGCACACCATGCCACATGTGGATTCCCAAGGCTGTAGGGTCTGTGTGCATCGGACATCATATTTTCCCAGGCATACATGTCTGCGTCGTCTCAATGGCTGTGTTTAATTGTTGTCATGTGTACCCCTTCATCGCAATGTGTGTCATATGTAAATTTGACATTCCATGTGACCTGTGCGTGTGCCTTGCATTCAACTGCCTGCATGAGATGACATCCTTCCAATGCAGCTATGTGGATGTGTG